>NC_136695.1:8747185-11482185 GCF_947650265.1 Symphodus melops | reverse complement strand
CACACACACACATTCACTCACTGACACAGTTGTAATGTGTTCCAACGGGAGAGCTTTCGAGAGCCCCAATGATGCAAAAATGGGGAAATCTCATTCATTCGGAGGTCTCATTGCCTGGCATGGCTTTTTTGGAAGTGCGGGAAGCTGAAGTATTGAGTCATTCTAGTCTGCGGGTCAGCATGGTTTCAGACTGCTGGAAAAGAATTATGTCGGAAGGGGCCAGTGTATTCTCAGCTGGGGGAGCAGGGATTCCCTCTGACAAGACCTGAGACTTATTTTCATTTGAGGGAAAGGGGGGTTGTGTGAAGGTGACGATGTGTGAGATTATATTGTCCAGATGTATTTACACATATAGCAACAATTGAAAGAATTGAATGAGCCATTATATTTGGCAACAAACCTTTCTTGACATATGTGCACACATGTGTGTAACCATAGCCGTCTATGTTTGTTTGTGCACATGTGTGCATTTCTCGGAATGCCCGTGTGTTTGTCTTTGGCAGCGTCGCGGTTCCTGATCTTCTTTTTACTGGACGATGATTACCAGCACAGATTGTTTCCCAGAAGCTAAAGCAGCTACGTAGATAGCGTTGAGGCTGTGACACAAGGGAGCAGCTGAGTAACACTGCCTCCTGCTGCCAGAGCTGACAAGCTAACAAACCATGAAGGCATGCAGGCTTAAAAAACCATCTATCTTTCCTTGTGGGGGAATGCGTCATAATCTCCAAACCTATCATGCATATGCGTTCACTAGAAAGTTAATTATTATTTTACACAATGCTCTGGTGATTATCAAACACGCTGTCAAATGTGGACGATCTTTCTCCAGCTTGTCTCAGTGCATGACATCTTGCACTTGTAATATGACAGCAGGATAAAAGAAGAAGAACTGACAGCGGGATAATAAAAAGAGAAAGTGGGTTCATTTTTGGTCAGTAGTGGAGACACGAAGCATGGTTGGTAAAAGTTGTAAATAAATACACTCAATCCTTCAAGCTTGGTGGTATTCCAAGGTAGATGTCAACATAGCTTCTGCTAAACATTGATGTCGTTTGACATCCGGGTGATTGCCCGGCTTGGAAACTGGAGGGCATGTGCAGAACGCTCAAGCTATTTTTTTTTTTCTGGTTGAAGTGTAAACATGTCAAAGTAAATCAATCCCCAACCCAATTATCTAGGTGTGTTAGTCAGATTTGATGGGATTTTAGTCCGTTTAACAATCAATCAATCAATCTTCATTGGTATAGCACAGTTCAAAACAAATTATTATGTTATCTCATGAAACTTTCCAAAAGAGCAGGTAAAATACCTCTACTTTTTGTTTTATTATTGTACTATTTATTTTAAAATACAGTTTTAGAGACACTTGTGGCCTAGTGGATAGTTTGCTGTCCACATATACAGATGTTGTAGTCCTCCAAGCTTTCAGCCAGGATCCAAATCCGACCTGTGTTTACTTTCCTTCATGTCATTTAACACCCTCTCACACCAGAGCCAACCCGGAAGTATCCAGTCAGTGGTTCCTATGAATTTTTGCATTGATTATGGATCATTGCAGAAAATAAGCTCTGTGGCAAACACGTTTCTGATGCATAGACATTTTGTTCAGCAGGACCATTTATATGAAGTTTGAAGCATTAGTGCAGCTGAGAGAAGAAAAACAATCATTAAGCTTCATCGATCTAATCAGTGGTTTATTAACCTAATATTTGCAAAAGCACTGAAAAACATGACTAGAGGCTGTAAAGTGGACTAGTGAGAGAGTTCCCGGCGTGTTGACGCTTAATGTCACAACCACAGTAGTCTCATTTAGCCACTTGTTAGAAACCACCCTTTTAAGTTCATGTAAAACTTTACAATTAACAAGTAGGGGTCTTAGCTAACGTAATTTATCTTGTCTAACAAAATGTCAACATGTCGTAAGCTTGTGGGGTCTAACCTCAAACCCATTCAAAATCCCCATTGACTTTTAGAGTTAGGAACCCATGGCGCTAAATGCTCACTCACTTCCTGGTTTTAGGACTCATTTCTTTGCCAATCTATAAACAACTGTGTCCACTGTCCTGTCCCTCCAATTAAGGCACATAATGCCCAAATATAAATCTTTAAAAAAGTCCAGTCGTAGTCGGTCAAAGACAATAAATTGACTTTTTATAACTGGTTTCATATGCACTAACAGTATGGAAAGGTCAATGACTTTTCTGCTATTGATCATAACATTTCATCCCGCCATTTTTCCTGTACTCTGCTAATACGTTGTACACAGCACTGCAGGAGCTATGTTCTAAACAGAGCTGGCCTTAATCGCACAGTATTTAAAATCCTCTGCTAAGGGGCTCTCAATCAAAACAATAATGAAAGATGACGTTGAAGCTTGCAAGGTATAAACCAACTCTGTCTTTAATAGACTTATACACATCTTGGAACATAAATGTAATTTCTCAAAAGAAACAGTGTATCCTTTGATAATGTCTTTCATCAATTGAACAAGCTACATGCTGTATAATCAGTGATCATTCTGTACACACATGACTTCAACTGCAACCATGCCCTTTAAGAAAACAACACTGTATAGGCACTGGTGCAAATTCTCGGAACACATTTCTCAAGTCTCGCTGTTGTGTCAATAAAAAACGCCCATCTCTAGATAGGTGGAAACCCCATCTTGTCTTTTGAAAGTCAATGCAGCCCAGGCTAATCCTGGATAATACTCACTTGCTTGCACAGGACAGGGAGAGAGTATCCTGCTTTTTTGTCTGAAAAGTGCACTGCTCATCCCTGAATGTTTTATTAATTACACAACATTCACACATGCAGTACAATCCACGTCAGAATCTTGATTTTCAGACACTGGTTTGGACAGATCTGGAGTTCCTGATTCATCACATTTTGAGTCACTCTGCAAGGAAATATGACAGTCTTTTAACTGAAAATGCTGATTTCTACTGTGGTTAGCGAATATGACTGTCAAATTGGCAGCTAGGACCAAGGAACAACTTTAAAAATTGAATCCCAGTACCCTGCAGTCACTGAAAACAAAGTGGTTATTTGTAAAGTGAGACTATTACTTACTGAAATTGTGTTTTTATTACAAACCATGCAAGTTATCAGCATGAGCATCAGCCAGTTTTCCTACTTCACTATGTTTCCTGGAGAGGGATCCCTCATTACATGATTATACTATTTGGTTTCAGTGTAGAGGGTAAAAAAAAACTGCAGCATCAGGGTATTCCTCGTGATTGGGATCACTTTCTGAGGTTGGGAACACCGCTGGAGGATTCAAGTGAAAACATACCACTAGATCAGGTTTCCAGAGACTGGGGATACGCTTAAGGCTGCATGCATGAAGGGTATGACTTCAGATGGATCCACAGCGGGACGTCAAGCTCTCTCCCAGAGGAGCTGCATTTTATTATGTCTACTTTCATCTCTATTGGGATTTAATGGCCGAAAATGGACTGGAATAAAGGGGTAAACTACTTCTCCTCCTGTGTTGATGTGTGACAATGCCGTTTGAATTGAGCCACTTTTGAAACATTCAGAAATTACGCCTTTTTCGTCCACATGTACACAATGTTCTTTTGTGATGTACTTTACACATGTTTTTACATACACGTGTGGTTGCAGTTTAACCTTTTAATGGCCTTAAGAAGCAGAACACAGCCAGCTGTAAACCTGACGTCTGCCACTCCCATCAGTGCACAGGTGATGTGAGGGAGGTGAAGGTCAAGCAGCGGCCTCCAACACTTGAGGGTGGCACTATGCGGCTTACTCAACATGTGATACATTCTTTGCCAAGTCTTATCACAGCCAGATGGGAGTGAGTTAAAGAAGAGGGCTAACTAATATTACAGAGTGAGTCACAGCATTCTAGTAATGCTGTTGTTGTGTGCCAGGTGTTAAACAGTGTTTCTAACAGAACATCTAGAGGGAGACATCTGAGGGAAAAAGAAAAAAAAACAACATTTACAGCTAAAAAAAGACTGAGTAGCTGAGTAGTTGCAACTACTGTAAAACACATACTGGCATGTCACAACAGCTAAAAAGAAAAACACACAATCTAACTTCTAATGGCAAGTGCCTCTGGAAGACACTTTGCTTGACATTACACACTGTGAATCTTCTGACGACATGTGTAAAACTCCTGCAGGAACTTCATTTTTTTTTCATTTGGTGGCCAACGAACTGCCGACGTTGGCTAAAGGCATTAAAAATAACTGTTTAGCAATAATTAGCCTTCTGCTGTCTCATTTGCTCTGGTTGTCACGACAGCAGCTGAAGCCAAATGCAGACCAGACTGATAGGTGTAAAAGATTTGTTTTCAAATATGCAGGGGCAGGTGTCCAGGGCTGGGGGGTGAGGCAGTGAGCAGGCTAGTTGGTGGCTGGCTTGGTAGTGTGCGGTCGATGATCCGTGAATGGTTCAATGATAGGGCAAAGACGGAGTGTTGGAGCAGGGTTCTTGTAGGTGAAGATGATTGCAGGCAGGTGTGTTGATTGACGGATCCAGTGCAGGTGAGCCGAGTGACAAAGACAGAGTGGAAGGGGGGGAAGGGAAAACAAAATGCACCAAGCACTCAGCACTCCCACAAACTTCTCAGAAATAAAATAAAAACACATCTCATGCAAACAAGGGTCAAGGAGCAGGTACTGTGACATCTTTAAAATACATGAGTTTACATTTTTCATTCTATTTCATAGTTCACAATAAAAAGGTTTATAAGTAGTGACATTATAGGTACTATAGAACTTGAATTGATTATCTACATTTTTAAAATATCAACCTAATATTATAGAAAAGGTAAACACAATTAAGGGGTAACAAGGCATTACCTTTGCCCATATATCTAAATGCCTGCAGAAAACTATCAGGTATCCCACCCACATATTGACCTTGTAACATTTAACCCCCCTCCCATAGTCACACCAATAAAAAAACAAAAAAAATCCCTTGCAACTGGACAGCTGCCATGGTTTCCAAGCAACAGACACAAAAACAGCAGGAAACAGAAGAAGGGATCCCATCACAAGGGCTTTGAAAAAGGAAGGCTTGAACCAAATAGGAAAAGGAAGAAAAAAGAAGGAAGAAGACATGTTTGGTCCTTCAGCGGCCCCCCCCCCACACACACACACACACACACACGCATACATAAATAACCAGCAGTGTTATACAGTATTTCAAACCCTCAGTCCAAGAGCATGTCGAACAATCTTGGACTACAGTGTGACTTCTGCAGCACTGTAAGCCAGGATCAAGCTATTATTAATCTTTTTATGAGATGTCAATACCAACACCAAGGTCAGGTCACAGAGTCAAAGTAATAACAGAGTGAGCGACCTGCATTCGACCATTGAAGCAGCAGCAGCATTACTTGGTACTACCTGATATCTTCAGTTAATTCAGATCCTTATGTTCAGTGTCATAAATTAAACACATCTATAGTTCATGTCAAACTTGTACTCAAGTGTTTTAGAGTGCAGAATGTTAAACTTATGGAGATGGTCTTGTTTAAACTTGCTCCGTTAACTCACTCTGACAGCCCTACTTGTCTGATGGGACGATTTAAGATGGGCTGCTAAAAGTTGCTATGTACATTGTGAAACAATGTGTAGACAGTTTATAAGTACTAATTAGACAGAAACAAAAAGTAGACACGCACAGCACAACAGAATAGGATGGCTGACCATGCAGATGGCAGAAAAAGAGATGCAAATACATTATTAATCAAAACTATACTATTTGTTTATTTACAATATTGCAAATTCATTCATTCTACATATTACACAAACCCTATCAATCAATCTTTATATGTATAGTCCTGTCCAAATGTCAGAGCATGTAAAAGACCTTACTCATTGCTATTATAAAGATCTACTGTTTATACCCTATGTATATTGCACATGAATCATGTTTTACAATTAGTGCTGTCAGCATTAGTTAACCACAATTAGTTAAGTTCTGAAATGAATGCGTTCATTAATTTTTTCATCTCGAATAATCGTTTGCTATTTTTTCCCTACAGGGGCACCATGGATAAACCCCTCCATAGTCACAGTGATTGAAAAGAACAATACCGCAGCATCTTTGAATGTCTAATTTTACTATATAAATAATTTCTTAACGACTTTTGACTTGATTAGTCAAAAGTAATTTGCACCTCGTGAAATCAAACATTTCACTTTTTTTTACTTTTCTTTATAGCTGGTTTTACTTTAGTTCCTAATCTGTTACAAATTCCTTTTGCCATGCTTAATATATTATTTTAACCCTTGATCTACCAAAAGATACAAAGTTCCTTTCGAAATAAAGGAAGGATTGAATTCAAATGGCAACTACAAACATTTTAAATAAATGAAACACATCTTAAGATTTTCAAGCATTTAAAAATGCAACTCATCACAATAAACTATTTAAATGTAGTGATTAATTGCAATTAAATGCTGTGAATGTTTAACAGCCCTATTTACAACACAAGGTGCGTGTAATCAAAAGGCCAGATGCAGTATGTAATTTTGAAGGTCAGTAACTACTCAGAAATTATTTTTTTCTTGCAGATTCAAAATTTTAAAAATCCCAACTTTGTTTCACGTAACAATAATAAAAGGACATAACTGACACATCTTCCTGGCTAGTGCTGACTTAGAAAGTGAACATTTTAATATTTACGTAATTAAGTGACTACTTTAGAGCAATATAAAAGCTCAGCATGTTGGGAGCAAACATATGAACGAAACTCAAGAGATACAGAGTTGTTTCAAAACTGAAAGGTTGGCTGGTTGCGTTACAGAAAAGTCAATGACTCATATAAACACCTTGTTTTCCCCCTCCTTGTGACATTGGCTCTTTTGCAAAAAGTTTCAAACTGTCTCACAGAAATATGTAAAATGGTCACTCATTACATACTGTATGTTCATCTGTTGAAGAAGTAGAAATCATTTTCCCAAATTTGGTTTATATAGTGAAACTGCTTCTGTTTGGAAAGGCTGACACATCTAACTGTCTGTTGTGTGGTTCAGAAAAAAATCTGGGTTTGGGTTGACTTGGTATAGTACTTACACCAGCAAAGTTTTGCATGCAATGATGATACAGTGTGTGAATTATATAAACTGGATATAATGTAATTTAACTTACACTTGGCTACCTGGTGTCAGTTACATGTTTCAAAATGTTTATGTTAATATGATGTGCAGGGGACTCAAACACCAGAGAGAAAGCAGTGTTTTTTTGTGATCGAGCATCTCCCCTCACCACAGAATGAAGGTGACCATAACATACTATCACGATTATTCTCTTTTAACACAAACATATGACGTTCTGAAGGACTTGTGTGTTAACCAAATGGACCCTAATGGACTTAACATTGCCATTGTTTGTGGTGCTCATCAATTTCTAGCTTGACTTCTCACAGGTTGAATTATACATATAAAAAAGGAGGAAATATAGTCTGTCATATATCGTGATGCCTATTGCAGACTGAAGGAAGCCACTTCTACCCTTCACTTTGTTTGCACACATTAATAAAGGTATAAAGTAACATGTTAAATGGAGAGCTGTGATTTAATACTTCACATGCAGGAAAGTGCTTTCTGTTTTCTTTAAAATCTAATAAACCTCACGAAAGCTTCTGTCATCTTCTAGTTAAATAAAGCAGAAATGGAAACAGTGACCGCCTGTGACAAATCACCTCTCACTAGTTATTCAACAAAATGATTCAAGACGCAGGGAGATTGAGCTCAGATTTGTGAGTGACCCTTTCGCAGAACCAGGACCCTGGCTGTGCTGGGCTGCAGAAATGTGTTTGAATGTAGAGCAGCCAAGCTGGAGAGCCCAGGCAGTAAAAATGGCCTTGGCATATATGCTTAGGTTTAAATCACTGTAATGGACAAGATGTGACAGTCATAGGCCAGAAAAATGAAACCATCCGCCCTCATAATCCCATAACCATTACTGGGATTGAAACAAAACTGACTGGATACACATTTGGATAGAGGGGGGAAAAAACAAAGCTTATATCAGACTGTTTAAAACTGACATTATGGCCCCTCTCAGATGTCTTGCCTGAGTAATTATCTGTGTTAGACTTGATGTGGGAAAATTGTCTCATAGGTCATATGTCTTTGACCTACAGAAACCATTATTGGCCACAGGTTTTGAATTAGCTACACATGTGGGTAAGATACAGTACCCATGGCGGAGCTCTTATCACATCTCACACTGTCAGCAAAACCAGTAGTAGGGGAAAAACAACACTGACAGGGAGCAGTAATAGGTCATTAGTTACAAAAACAATGTGCAGATTTTTCTACCCTGTGGAGCTGTTTTTAAACGAGACAAAAACACACTGAAGACAGCATGATTATATTCTTACGGTTTACTTTTCTCCAGGAGCTACTTCTGCCTTGTTTTTAGGTTTTAGTATTATGGCTGTAAGTTTTTCCCCATTTTTAAACCTATTTCTACCATCTTATTGTAATTTTTAATGTTTTTTAGAGCCAACCAATGAGACCTGAAACCTGATAAACAAATCAGAAAACTTAATGTACACAACTTTGACAAAGTACCATCCTCACACACTGTTCCTTTTTTTTTATTTTTCTAACAGCACAGAATCTTAGTCAATGGACGTGTGACGATGACAGTACGGCTCCTTTGGCTTACAATCCAGACATGAACGCCAGTTCCTGTTCGTTAGAGGAATCTCTGAAAAAACCCCCTTAGCTAAACTTACAGCGGGGTCCAGACATGCCTAAGATAGCTCCAAGCAGTTCTCCATTGTGAGCAGCGAAGTATGCACTTCCATGCGTCTGAACACTAACAAAGAAAAGGAGAAGTGGGGAAGTGTGTGTGTGTGTGTGTGTGTGTGTGTGTGTGTGTGTGTGTGTGTGTGTGTGTGTGTGTGTGTGTGTGTGTGTGTGTGTGTGTGTGTGTGTGTGTGTGCCACACTCATGCCAATGGACAGAACTGGCCACACATTTACGTTCATTAACCGCAGACTTCTTCATTCACTCATTTCAGGGTACAGTCCAAAACGATGACTAATAAACTTGTATCAACAGAGTGCTTACAAATGAGTGTTTACAGCTATTTTAAAGCTGTCTTATGGCTCACAGAAAAAAACATAGAAAATAGATAATAATAGTGTAGA
The DNA here is from genome assembly GCF_947650265.1 of Symphodus melops. NCBI lineage: Eukaryota > Metazoa > Chordata > Actinopteri > Labriformes > Labridae > Symphodus > Symphodus melops. Next base: position 11,473,040 of record NC_136695.1, on the reverse strand, counting down.
GATCTCAAGATGCCAGTGTGCACATTTCCCCGGATATGTCAAACATGAATTATATGTTGTAAAAAGAGGGGATTAACCATGCAGCTTTGAGGGTTTGGAGCCTTAAATGTGATGTATTGCAGAGATTCTCCTGCAGTTAGCTACACTTCTTTTGGTTTACATGTCTTGTTAGTGTCCAAATAAATATCTGCCTCCAGCTCTTTTTTCCTACTGGTAGCATTCCCGATGTCTAGACAAACAAATATGACAGGACTAAGCCCACAGCTCAGAGAGCTTTAGATGTAATTACTAATACCTGTCAAAGTTTGATCGATATTTGATGTTTAAATCGTCTAAGGAGAGTTCCGCGCAAACGTTTCTGACCATGCAAAGATGTAGCCTAAATCCTTGGCCAAACCACTGGTAGTAAACATCATAGAAACTGGCAGCTTGACGACTGAAAAAACATTCTAGCCATTCATTATATCATCACCATAGTCAGGAAAGATTTCCAGTCCCTAGAAAGTAATGCATCACACTCTAGAGATTTCCACGAATAACAGAAAACAGGAGGAGAAGCTGAAGTAAACAAGTGAGTTAGCGCTTCGAAATTGAACCGCCTTTTGATATACATGTTTTTAATTAAGATTCATGTTTGTATTAGAAATAGCCTTTCTATTTGGACTGAAAACACAAAAATAAGAGGGAAAAACTACATCATCATCAAAATGTGTGTAATTGTAAAAGCAGCATGCCTCTGTTTACAAGACACACACTGCAAGTCGACGATCTTTTTTTCGTCTTCTGCAAAACACACGGGCAAGGAGCAGGCCGCCCATAAATCTGAGCACAAGACAAGAGTCTCTAATGCTCTCCGCAGACATGTTGTGGCTGCTCAGTACGTGCTGTGTCACAGGGCCAAATGTAGTAGCACTATAAATCTTTATCGAACATTTCCAAAAGAGGATGTAAAGTGAATGCATTTTTTTTTGTTCAGGATGCTACACTCAAAACCCATTCAGATGTTAATCTTTAATAACAATTTAAAGAAAGCCAATGTTTTGAACAAAGTGAGATTTGAGTCAAATGTCAGCTTTGGTGCTGTCAAAGAAGCTAACAGTTGATGGTGGCATGAGGACACAGAATGTTGGTCTGAAGAGGAACTTGGACATTTTGAAGAAATTTAAAATCACTGAAAGAAATACACAAAGCTCTACTAAATGACACGCACAGTGCTCTTGTGAGAGAGCTCTACTATGGTGATTTTCGAAGACCGAAAATAGATACAATTAACATACAGAAAATATTGTGAATCAAACATTAAGTGAGTTAATCTTTTCTCCTGCACTGCTGTTTAGGACCCACTGTGGATGTGGAATTCTTAAAGTCTTGCTTTGGCTTTTTCTACAGTCTCAAAATGTTTTTTTTTTCTTCTTTAAAACTGGATTTTACGTAAAGTTTAGACTTTTAATGAAAAAAAAAAGCACAGGTAGAGGAGGTAACATTACTTTAGATACCTCTTTGAAAGCATTTCAGGGTCAGGTTTTTCGATGACACATGCTCAATGACCTGATGGCTGTAATGTCTGTCACTCTAGAGGGTCTGACTCTTGTTGACTTACACTGTAGCTAATGATACTTTCCTCTGTAGCACAGAATCCATCAAAGATAAGCCGTTAGACTGCCAATGACACACACCACATAGTTTGAAAGTTGTGCTACGTCTAGTGAGAGCCCGTCCCACTTACAGCGCCAATCAGATGTTTGGCTACTTTTTTCCTACCGCTGGTTGGTATCATAATTCCTCTCCTAAAGTATGTGATGGTGCTTTTTCATCTCTGGGCTCACTCGTGCACATCAGCCAAGCCGCAGCTGACGCCACAGAGCTACCGTGGGCAAAGAAAACAGAGCGTACTGTTACTTTCCCCCCTGTGCTGTCTGCTTACGCCACAGCCGGTCTGCCCCCCCCCAAAAAAAAAGCAGTCTGCTTCTGATTATGTGTGATCATCCTCCAGCCTGCCAGCCACATTTCAGACTCACGGGAGTCCTCTTTTTCTCTCAAATCTGGCGCCTGTTCAAGAATTACACTGCTGTTTGTCTAGATGTAGTTAATTGCACTTGTGGCAGCTACTGACACGATTGTTGCCCTGCTTGTTGTTTGGAGATGTATTATTATTAATAATGTATGTGTCTTAATCATATTTGTCATATTTGCAAGAGCAAAAATATATTGAAGGGTTCTCCTCACATGACCCTTCTTTAACCTCATTAGGTATCTTAATGACATGAATAAATAAACACACTCACGGTGCTCTTCAATTTAAATGGTCCTGTTATCACTTTAGATGCAGGATACCAGCATGTAAAGGCCTACATTTGTAAATGGACTTGAGCTTATATCGCTTTTCTATTCTTCTGACTATGCAAAGTGCTTTTAAACCGCAGGTCCCACCTACCCATTCACACACTGATGGCAAAGGTTGATATGTAAAGTGACCATAAGATATAACTAATCCCATGCATACATATGCGCACACCCCTGACGAAACAGTGAGAGCAACTCGGGTTCAGTGTCTTGCCCAGGGACATGTTATTGCAGGAGCTGGGAACCTTCCAGTTGAAAGACAACTGACTACCAATTGAGCTACAGCTGCCCATATTCTATATGGCTCCAGCCATCTCTGCCTATCTGATATCAGCCAACAGCAGCATGTGTTTTCACCTCTCTGTGTCAGATTATGATTATGAATATCCCAATCTCAAATAATAGGAACTATTACTTTAATAAATGATAATAAGGAAACATCCTAAAAAGTAAACTCCCATCTTTTCCTTAAAAATTCAACAAAGTATACAGAATTTGCACCCGCAGATTCACTGGGGAGAGAATTAAAACAAAGATGAGGGAAAGGGAGATGAAGAACATGTGGTGTTTGTGACATCAGAGGTTCAGGATAGTTACTGTGGGGCAATCTGCAAAACCATATTTCCCTCAGAGATGAGGAAAACACATTTGGAAATGATATATGATAGCTTTGGAGTTTTGATTTCAATCATAGGGATATGCTGAATATTTGAATAATGGTACTGATTATATAATAACACAATTACCAACATTATCAGTAAATGTACTGCAACATGATACTTTGCTGTTTGCAGCAGACCCCAAACTTCAACCCCTTCAGCAAAGGAGAAGACAAGTCTCAGGGTTGTATGCATACTAATAGTAATCATACTAAAACACAATTTATTACAGAAAAAACGTGTTTTATTACACCAAGATCACCTTGCAGAACATGTGTGTAATTATTTACTGAGGAGAAGGTGAAAGTTAGATAGAATACTCTGCTAAAGCAAATATGGAATATGTTTTAACGTCATTTAGTCAGAAATGTTTCTGTTTAGTGATTCGAAGGTGGAGTCCATGTTCCATAAATTAAGAAATTGACCGGAACATAATATTTACAATAGCACAGGGTAGCCAGTAAAAATATCAATTTTCAAATTCATAACATTTGCTCATCTATTGTTTTTTTTTCATTCACTTAAATGTTTATTTTACCTGTATATCCAAACTGATAATATCAAAAAAATATATGGTTCAGTCCATACAGTTGTGATGAGCAGTATTAGTTGCAATATTTTGTTAATGATTTTAGGGTTATGTGACTGACTTATTTAGTGATATAAAAATACATTTAAATCATCCATTTGGCGCCCTCCCCATGCTCCTCTTTTTTCCTTTCGCTCTCTTACAAACACTCAGACACACACGCGCCTAAGCGCGCGCGCACGCATACTCCCCAATCACGCCTCCCTCCTCCATCGCTGGGATCCCAGGGTGGAAGACATCGCATCAGGCGGTCCAGGAGGTTGCAGGAGCCGGCCGCGTCATCCCTGGATGGGCGGCGCACCGACGAGAGTACGGAGGGTGTTTTCCTGATTTAAAAGCACGAGAGCCGGCCCCTCTGACACACCGCGCTGCGTCATCGACCTGGGGACACTCTAGAAAACCTTCAGTCGGCTGAGGAGAGCCAAACTCACCTCACCCACGGTCCCCTTCGCAGCACTTACTGCACCGGTCTCTTTAAATCATTGAGACACGAATTATCCCTGCTCACTTGAGTTGTACACTCGCTTTTCTACGAAGTATGCTTTTATTTGATGCTGTATGAAGTGATCTATCGCTTGCAAAACTATCATAGGCGCTTCTTACTACAGTCCCAGAGAAAGTTGCGCATCGCTTGTTGAATGCAGGATACCTACTGCCTCAGTGTCAATTCCAAGTTCAGCTTTGGAGCAACAGCCGGTAAGGAGCGGGGACTCCAGTGTGTCACCTCTCTCAGCGCCGATATGAAGTCTGCAGAGGAAGGTAAAACTATATATGTATATTATATTACCACCAGCGCTCCCTGTGCATATCCTGTCTTATTCTTTGACACGAAGACATGTTTTCACAGCTGCAAAGTGCAACGACCTTGTACCCTTCTTTATTTTAGCATTTACTACAGATTATTTGAAAGCAGAAATTCTGCCATTCTGAGGAACTACAGTGTTATTATGTATTTATTTACCTTAGCTTAAACACTAAATGATTGTGTCTACCTACAGATACAGACTTTTCAACCGATGATGTGGTGACGTTTTTTTTCTCATTTTGATTGGAAGTTGTTAAAAAGTTAAAACTATAAACTCAGAGGGAATAGCTCTAAATGTATATAGTTGTTACTGTTGCCACTATATGTCAGACTCCTTTTGTTTGATATTTGCCTTTCATAAGGATGACATTAGCACTCACACTGAGCATTATATGCACACACTACATCCACACTGTTAGGTGTCTCCAGTTGCCTTTGCATGTGCTTTGCATCATCATGTAAATACATTATTGCTGTCACTTGCACAAAGTTCAGACAAACCTTTATGAAGATACATGTATTTATACGTTTTACAAGCCAAGACATTGTCTATTCCTATCATGTAAAATGCACGTCTGATCAGCGGTCAGTGGTCAACCAAGTAAAAGCATGCTCAGGGGTTGCATGAGAACCTGTGACACATTTTGAGATGACTGCATGGATACATTGATTTGCAAGGATGACTGACTTAACCAGGCCTTGCTGAAAAGACAGTCAAGTTTATTTCGAAAGTTTGATTCAGCATTTTTTGGAAATAATTTGATCCATTTCAAACCATAGTTGGGTCTGTCTTGTCTTGAACCACTAGTGCTGATGTCACTGGCTTTTTTGTGGATTTGAGGTATTTCATTTTGTCTTTGAGGTTTCAGAAGGACGGGTGCAGACTGTATTATAATTCATTTCAGTCCCTCAGCTATAAGCCTTATAATTGGTAACAGATATGTATGTGTGTGAGAGGGATAAAGTTGTGTGCTCAGGGATGCCGGGTAGCTTGCTTGTCAAGGAGATGTGCTTAACCACACACAGCTTCAGCAGTATGCCAAGGGCTGCTTTATTTTCACACACACAAACATTATATATATATATATATATATATATATTAATTAATTAATTCAGAAGCATCACAAACTGATGTGAACAGACAGACAGACACACACACACACACACACACACACACACACACACTCTACTGGTGTTTTGCCACAGCCCACAGTCAGTCGTGTGTGATAAGTGGTCCCGGGGTTCTTAGTTCCAGAGGCTGCAGATACAGTAACTTCTGTGGGCGACCACCTATCTCTCCCTGAGGTCCTGTCTGTCTGAACCAAGCCTAGACCACAACTCTGTTCGTAATCCGTTCTTTAGTCACGCTGGTTTGATTGTGGAGAAAGCATGTTTTGATCGTGATAGCATTAAGGAGGAAAATAGGGGACAGCAGAAAGAGCAAGCTATAAACTGGGTGATAGTCAGTGTTTTTAAATTATCTTTGCTTACACCACATTTTGAAAGCTCTGCAAACAATTGTTGAGGTTTGGCTTTGAGTGCAAGAGTGAGTCATTTTATTTTTTCTTTCATTTGTTTCACCCCACAAATTGTCTACGATCTGGTATAATTGTGTTAGTTCAGCAGATGTGATGCATGCGACTCGAAAAAGCCAAGTTTGAAGATCGTGCAGCACACACGAGTGAAAGCCCCTTAGAGTTTGAGTGGGTGGCAGAAGAAGTCAAGTTCATCTGTGGCATGGTGTGCTAATCTTGCTCACAGTCAAAAGCTGGGGGGAAAAAAAAACAAAAAAACAGCTGCAACTCTAAGAAAAGTCAGCCAGGCCTGAAGTTTGGAGGTGTGTCACTGGGTGGAGTGGGCAGGAGATTATCATCTGTTCAGCACTTAAAGAGGATAAACCAGAAGAGAAAAGCATCAGAGGAGACTGAGCTGAAGGCGTACTCGTTTTTTTTTTTTTTCTGGTGAAAAATAGATAGAGATGAGTTTCCAGCAGGAAGAGCAAGAGTTTGATTTCAGCTATGTGTTTGAGTACAGCCAAGGCTTTCAGAATGAACCACAGAGAGGTGGGTACAGTGTTTTCTCGTTTATATTATCTGCATGTTGCACAGTTTGAAAGAAGTGATTGTCCTGGGAGATGAAAGAAGTTTTTATCCCTCTTTGAAGCAGCTGTTAATGAATATGACTAAAGCTATCTACTAACTTTAGTATTTATTCATTTATTTTTTTACAAGAATTTCTAAAAGTCCATGTTTGATTTTTTTTTTTTTTTTTTTTTTTTCTTGGATATGGTGATAAAATTATTGCACAGTGGGAGTGTCCAAGGCTTCAGTAGGTTGATGCATGTGGCATAATTTTAGAAAATAGACTCTCAGAGCTATTTTAAGACTTCCTACCCACATATTATGCATTGTGTGACAGATTAATCATTTCATGTGACGTTTATCATTGTGGTTGACAAGAATAGCGAAGCACATCCAGGGGAAGGCCTTCACTAGGTTTCAGTCTGAATGGTATTCGTCCTGTGAACACTCTAACCCTCGTAGACATTCACAACTCAACTCAGCCAGCCGCTTCTCCAAGGCTACGTGTGCCTCAGACTTCTTGAGTTCAAACAGTATTGCACTTGTCTGCTCGTGATTTCCTTCTTTGCTTGCCTGTGCTTGCCTTTTGTTGTGCACTGTGCTGCATCTGTGTGTACCGCTGCAACAAACTCTCTCTGACTTAATCACAAGCTCAGAGCAATGCGAGAGTGCTGTCAGTTTTCCACAGGGGAGGGCCTAATTCACTCAGTGAGTGATGCAATCAATCAAATAAAGCATCCATCAGCGCTGCTGGAGGAATTCCTGTAGAGTACATACGACAGCAGGGAGTGCCAAATAGAGCCTTAGATGAACTGATCAAACAAACACTGTGGCTTTGCAACTTGCAACGACACAGCTCCAACATACAGTAATTACTTGGAGATGATTGTGAATATTCTCCAGATGTTTATTGATTTATAACAAAATCAGGTCGATTTCTGCACGACATATTGGAAAGATTTGTGTCAGGATATTGAGAACGCAATGCAATTAATTTCCATCATGTAATGGTTCCGACCACTGTATTTTATCAAATACTACCATTTAATCAAAATGCACTTCTTCTTTTCAGATGCATACAGCTACACACCAAATGTCAGCTTGTCCCTGCCACTGGGCATGGTCAACCCCTGTCTAGCCACCCAGTACCACACCTTACAGTCCAGCCCGGTCATCTCAGTTTCCTCTTGCCATCAGACTGGCTACAGCCTGCAAAATGATAATCATGTAGCATCAGGTTATTACCTTCCTCATGGCTTGAGACCCAATGGGGCCCCAGCCTTGGAAAGCCCTCGCATAGAGATAACAGCCTACAGCCAATATCCCGAGGATGAGGTAGAAGAGAGCTGCAGTGAGGACCACATCATCAAACGAGGCGTTAACTCCATCGTGACGCTAACACTGCCTAATGCTGATGGTTACCGTGATCCCAGCTGCCTCAGCCCTGCCAGTAGCATCTCCTCCCGTAGCTGTAACTCAGAAGCGTCCTCTTACGAATCGGGTTTCTACAACTATGACAACTCCCCCCAGAACTCTCCTTGGCAATCTCCTTGTGTTTCTCCCAAAGGCTCGTCCTCACTCCTGTCCTGCCATCTTGCCAGTGGTCCAGCAGCTTCCCCTCACCATTCACCTTCCACCTCCCCTCAGATAGGGGCTTTAGCTGAGGAAGGATGGCCAGCACAACCTCGTGGCTCCAGGCCAAACTCCCCTTACTGCAGTGTAGGCAATGGCAGTGGCACCATGGGAAAGAGAAAGTACAGCTTCAACGGCACCCCATACCGTCAGACATCCTGCTCACCCAACCAATCGCCTACCCCATCCCCACATGGTTCCCCAAGGGTCAGCGTCACAGATGAGAACTGGCTCGCCAATACCAACCAGTACACCAATTCCGCCATCGTGGCTGCCATCAATGCTCTAACCACAGATGGAGTGGTTGAAATAGGGGAGGGAATCCCAATCAAGACAAGGAAGACCATGTTGGACCACTCACCATCCATGAGCTTGAAGATGGAGCCTGCTGGTGAGATGCTGAGTCCTGACGGGGAGCTCTGCCATGAGGACTACCCCTCCCGCATGGCCCTGAAGAAAGAAAACTACTGTGGAGGGTTCCTCGATGTGCCCCAGCACCCCTACTCCTGGTCTAAACCCAAGCCTTACCTCAGGTTGGTAAATCTAAAACAGCTATTCTGTAAAGCAATTATGCCAAAAATGATGCATGTTAAATACCTAAGGCTTCCAAGATGATCTAGTCCATCTAGTGTTAAACCAACCCTTTACAGTTGCAAATTATGAAGACAATAACACCTGAAACAATGAGACTGACCTAATATTTATGTTAGATTTATTGTTTCAATGGCCTTATCAGTAGAATTAAATCCAAGTTACATGCTCTGTACTTCCTACATAGTTCTCTTTAAAGATCAAAACTGTTTCACAAATCATATTTCACTGGAATGAGTTGCCCAACCTATGTTTGAATGTTTCTATAGTAACCAGCACACAAACATGACTGTGGATACAGTCACACGTACACAAATAAAGCAATTCACTCAACTATAAAATTGATTTCTGACTTTCAAGCGAGGTAAGCCGTTTTCAATTTCAATTGTGTCCCTCATGGCATTATTTTCCAAAGCCAATAACACACTTTCCTGTCGGAAATCAAGTGTTTGATTAAGATAGTGAGTTACAGGAAGTAACGGTGACAGGCCTGACTGAAGGGGAAGCCGTCTGTGGGTTAATCAGCCGGCTCGCTGCTCTGGCCTGTCGCGCCATCAGCCCATCTCTTTTTGTGAAGCTAGCCTGATGTCATGCACTGACTGGGCAGATAAAGCCCTTTGGGGGGAAATCAGTTCGTTTTGGGTCAACAAACAGCCCGCAAGCTCCACAAAGATGCCAGAGATTGGTTTCAGTTGAGCCACCCTTCAGGTCAGCGGTTTGCAGTGACCAGGCATCCGGTGTCGAGAAATATTGTCTTGCACATGTTTGTTTTGGTTTAGATATCTCCACGGTGTTCACGTGGGAAGCTCTGACTCTCCATCTCAAGAACAATGATGTGAGGGCAAGGCAGCTGGAGGTCTCCCACAAGAGAAATTGATCTCATGCTCTAAGACAGGGTGTGCTGCTGACCTTATTTGGTTGTATAACTCCATTGTACTTCATTCCATTGTGTCTGTCCTTTAGAATTGTACTGCTATCAATTTGAAATGGATAATTATTGTATCAAAGGACAGACTGATTGCCATTTTGTGTAATTTGCGCTTGCCCTAGAAATGTCTGTCTTCCTGCTGTCACTTTCTTTACTCCGTGTCTGTTTCCACCTGTCACACGATAATACAAAACACACTGGTTCCTGCCACATTCGTCTTTCATTTATTTATCGTAGGAAGGGCCGCCAATTATTGCACAGGATGAAGGAATTACACGTCAGTGTATGACTTCAATTGATTAGACTCAAGACGATGATGACATGAAGAAAGATCAGGCCAGTTGGATTACACTAAAGAGTCCTTGTTTGAAGTTGATGTAAAGCATGTCAAGAACTTTTGGATTCAGATGTCATTGACGGTGATGGAAACTGGAAACATTTAAACTTATTAGCTCTTACTTTAGACAATCACAAAGTTTAAGAATTATAAGAGGACACAGAGAAACATGAAACATTATAAAGCTTTTCAAGGTAACGTTTATTATAATTGGTTTTATAAATTTATTTCGGAAAGAATAAGCTGCCACGATATATCACAGAAAGAATGACCCATTCATGGAATGTATACAAAACGTATTGGTTATTCATAACTATGCCAAAACAGAAAGTGACAAACGTACATCTTGTGCTTTTTACTTTGACCGAACATAAATGTTGTGAATTGATATTGCAGCCCCTCTCTGCCATCTCTGGACTGGCAGCTTCCATCCTGCTCCGGCCCTTACAACCTTCAGATCGAGGTGCAGCCAAAGTCCCACCACAGAGCCCACTATGAGACTGAAGGCAGCCGAGGGGCGGTGAAGGCTCTGTCTGGAGGCCACCCTGTGGTACAGGTATGACGGCAACAGTTTGTTAGCTCGCGAAGGGTTTGTGTCTTGAGTCAGGTCTTATAGATTCACTGCACACGTCACGATTTACTACACACAACGAAGGCTTTGTGTGTTAAAACAGGATAATATTTAACTGTCATTACAGCATATGTGGTAACAAGCAGACAAGCACCTGCTGATTAATTGCACACTACCTTTTTTGTATTTTCTGTCCAACAACAAGCCAGTGCTCTGGACATGTGGCTGTTGATTTTATGACAGCATAAACTCACAAAGCAGAGTAGCATTACTTTACCATTCACCTTTACTTCATTTAATTTATCTTGACAGCCCTTTTCTTTCTTTTTTCATCAAAGCAATCTTCATGTCAATTCCTTTCAACCCATTCTCAATCTTCCTGCACAAGACAGTATGCTAAAAAAAGGAGTAATTAAACCTGTATTTAAAAATTTACATCAGTGGAAAAAAAAAAGAATAGCAAAAGCAAATTTCAAGTTAAATATTTAAAGTATACAGCTATTCTCTCAAGTTGACATCAAATGTCTTCAAGTTTTATGGTAACTTTTTCATGGCAGTGTTGTAGTGTATACACATCATAGGTACTGTAACCTGTCTCTGCACTTGTATGCAGTGTTATTATTGCTCCTTAACGCCAAGAGTCAATCTCCTGTTGCAAAATGTACCAGCAGCAGTGCATGCCGACTCAATTAGTATAGACCAGGATCACTATTGTGCTTGGCAAACACTTATGGGGCACACGTCAGCCTCGCCAGGAGTACAGCACACATCCTTTCTCTGCCACACTCTCATCACACTGCTCTGACAGCCTTGTTTACTCAAGGTGGGTATTTAGCATGTGTGTATGCTGTGTTTAAGCTTCAATTCCGAATGTCAATGTTGTCGATTAAAAATAAAACTCCGCTTCACCTGATTCGCAAAAGGAAATTCTTGATTCTTTGTTTGAGACTTGACAACAAAGCAAAGTGTTGTCGCCTCAGAATGTTTTTTTCACCGTTTTACGGATGGTGGTCCCTCCTTGTTACACCTCTAGCAGTAGAGGTTGTTTGCACCATAGCTGTTTTGTAAATAGACGTTGTCATCCAATTATACTCTGCTCCTTGTTAAAAACACTTGACAGCTGTTGGCCTTCATGGTGATATAAACAGGCACGTGCAGCTTTAAGTTTTCTCTGTAAATACAGGTAATTATTCCCTTTCATGACAACCCTTTGTATATCAACATTCGGGTGAATCAACACCTCACACCTCCACGTGAAGCTGACCAGACTTAACCTGCCATGAACAGCTGCGGCAGGTGAGACTGCTTTTGATTAAGCCTGCTCCACTTTCTGACTCACTCTGGCGGTGAAAAAGTCATGAGTAAGCATCCTGTCTCTTTGCACTGTGTTGTCCAGATTTAGATTGATGACACGGGCTATTTGCATGATTTTACACAGACACAAATTCAAAGCCAACTTTGCAAGGATGTTTTCAAGTCTGTCTGTGCCTGTGTCTATTTAGCCAATATCAGTAAGTACTAGTCATAGAGGAAATATGATGACAGCTGCTTTACCGTTACACCTCCCACCTTCTTGCATAGCTCACACTTTACTCTTACTTTTTTAGTGAGGAGTGATTTATGCCTTCCACACTGCATGTGCAGCCCACTGGGATATCTTCAGTGGTGTTTCTTCTTTATATATATATAACAGTGGAAACCACTGGAAGCATTGTAGTTGGCAGAAAGATAAATCTATAAGGATTGGAAATCATGTCTACATGCTAAAGGGGAAATACAGGAGAAGAGCATGTGTTGTATCTCCTAGGTTCAAATTTATCATAAACCTCACTGTCTCACTTTTTTTCCTCTCTCTCTGTCTTTGTTGAAGTGTTGTGAGAAATGTTGTTGTCGTAATCTTGGAGGATAGTGCATGTTGTAGTCCCCAGTGCCCTGGGGGAATGAGTGGCAAGCCCTGGATGGGTGAGGTGCAATCAAGGAGAATGAGTGAATAATGACACCGGTGTAGGAAGAAGCCTAGGAAGTGTCTCGTGTGCCTGTGTCGTCTGTTTGCCTGCGCTGGAGACTGAAGAGAGAAGGAGAGAAGGGGCAGAGGGAGTCACCAGGCAGCTGGGGCCTCGCTGCCCCAGGAGATGCTCTGTATCCTGCTGATTAGGGCCTGGGCGTCCTGGAGGTTGACTGAGCTTGATGGTGGTGGGGTTGTTTTGGTAGTGGCGGACAGGAGTCAGAATCCCGACACCCATCAGAGGCCAACTCCCCCTCTCCTCTCTCTCTCCCTGAGGGCCATGAGGATGTCACTTCTCATGAACCAGTCATCCTTCAACAATCTCCCAAACCCTCACCAGCAGGCCTCCCTCATTTAAAGCTAAGTCATCCACTACTGGGTTTTTTTTAGCTCATGGATGATCAGACAGAGGCACTATGAATGATCGTGACACGTGTGTTGGAAAGTGACTCTGCATGAATAAACAACCAGATGAAAAACATGAAGCGATACACTGTTTGGAGCTCACAATGTTCCCAGGAGAGAGTGAACGTCAAACCAGGGTGCTCAACTGCTCATGAACTGTTCCCGTCTTGTTATTCAATAACAAGCAGATGTGTTTTCTTGACAAACACACTGAAAAGTTGAGGATCTATAAGGTCTGACATCATCTGCAGCCGATCAACCACACCTCATTCAGTCCTCTTCACCACACAGGATGGAGAGACTGTGGCAGAGTTCGGTGGAGTAGTGGAGTGTCTAAACCCCAGCCGCACACTGATGAAACCCCAAGATTATGGGTTACCTCGACTCATTACCCCTCTGTTGCTCGCACCAGCTCTGCGGGCTTCAAGTTCCAAATCTCAGTCATTTATTCTGGACTTGCACTCTGTCCTTCCCTTCCCCTCCTCTGCACCAGCAGCCTGTTAACCTCCACAGAATGGTCGTCATTGTGACCACCACAACTGCTTTCCACTTTATTTACTGCACAAGACCACAGCATCATTAAAAAGATCTAGGGGTACCTTATCGGCTCCTCTCACACTGTTCCAGACTTTCCCCCTGTCTTACCACAGGTATGCCAAATCCTACAGGATGGTTTTTGAAGCCCAGAAAAAGAAATAAAAAAATGAGGTCTACCTTCACTCATAACACCCCCACGGCATTGATCGATGTTATTTTTTATTTTTTATTTTTTTCCAGGGAGCACTGAGGGAAAAGGGTATATGTTAGGATTATAGGAAAATATGAATTATTTTTTAATGGTGAATAAAGTGATGGAGGACACGACCTGGATCTGATCAAAAGTCTGGGATTTGTTGTAGATGGCGTAAAGGCTTTCAGGTTCAGCGTCAGTCAGGAAACACAAAGACATCCACTCGGCCCTCAGTAACAGCAGACAGCAACACCTGTGTAGTATTAAACTTATCGCACGGCACACAGTGCAGTCCTGCATATGGCTAGTTTGTAAAGGATAATGACTGGCCTATAGGGCCTTCCCCCTCATGCATGCACACTCTCCTTCAGTCTCTCATTAAGTCTAAAGCAGCAACAGACATGGTGTAATTTCAGCAGGATGTGGCCATCATCGCTATTAACGTGTGCGTGACTTAATACCCATCTCCCTTCCTCTGCACTTGCATGTAATGGTCATCAAATTTGCAGTATGTTTCCGCCACAGCGACATGAAAGACCTTGGCCAACATGTGCTCATTTCTTTGCATGTGCTGTTTCACCTTGGGATCCAGTGCTTGCTGGCTGTGTAATATCTTAAAAGAAACCCACTGATCAACGGCACCCTAAACTGTAGCTATTGGTCATTAAGCCTACTGCCACCTCTTGTTTGATACCCAAACGGCTTGGCATACCCTGTAGTGCTGTTAGATATTAGTCAGGGCTACGTATATTTGCCTGAAGGGTTTTTTTTTTAACTGTTAAACAGTGGTTTTACTCAATCTATGGGGTTTCCCCTCCAATAGTATTGGGCTACCACTAATTACTAGTTAATAGCAAGTGGAAAACATGGCGTAAGATTTGTGTAATTGTCGCTGGTTTGAGGCAATGACCAGACGGCCTACATACTTCTGAAAAAGAAACTAATGGGTAGTGATGATAGAGGGGGGTTTCAGCAGTCATCCGTGCCCCATCTAACTCAAATTCTCCATATTTTTTGATGATATTTCTTATGGCAGGCTGTGCTGGTAACAAAGTCATTCCTTCAGTATGGAATTTGGACCGTCATTGGTCTAGACTAGGGCTTGTGCTTGAAACGATGCCCTCAATTACATAACAGTCAAGCAGACAGTTCCAAAAAAAAAGAAAAAAAAACTTGAGCTGTTTGGTTGCTTATAAATGGGAAGATTATGTAGCTATGGAAATGCAGTAAGTTAAAGTATTTGCTGTATGCATTCAATATGCGTCACTTCAGACATCAGTGGGGCAGGAGGGTGCTTGAATAAAGTCTGGATGGAGAGACAACTTGGACGAATGTACATTTAATTGGGTAAAGCAGAGGCTGGCTGTGTGACTGTCAGCACTTGACAAAGAGAGGGGAGCGTGATAATGAGAAAAAGCCTCAATCGGCTGTTCAATCTCTCCTCCCCTTCTTCGTACCCCCATCTTCTCCACCGCCTCCAGTCGTCTTCTCCCTCTCCTATTTCGTAATTCTTAGTGCCACGTGGACCTTGAAGAGTCATGACATTTCTCCAGGCACTAAGGAAATCACTGCAGAGCGATAGCAGGCAGCACACTGCAGGCGTGTGAAGTGTATTCACATCAATTTCTTGCCAGGCCAAACTAATCTCATTTACCAGCAAATTACTTTTAAACATTGCATGTTCAAATAGTTTATTATGACTAATCAAGCCAGGTACAGGCAGCATTAAAATGTCGCTATTACAAAATAAAATGGGCAAAAATGTGTAATAAGAAGAAAACCTTTAAGTTTAAATACAGTGGAACAAGGGACTTTTGTTGAGTGAAGAAAAGAACATTTTGCAAGGGCTAACATTTTAAATAAAGATGAAATTTTTGCCTTGGTCCAAAGGCACTGGGAAATGAATTGTGGAAAGTGGGTGGGTTGGACCCTCTTTTCTCCCTTTCACAAATATCGCTCCACACCATCAGAACTGACCTAGACAATACAGCTGCTTACAATTACACAATTAATGCATCAGCTGCCATATCCACAATGTTTTACTTGCGCCTAAACTATCAAAAAGGGCCTCTGCAACAGTGGCTTGTGGTAGGAGGTGTAAATGGATCTGGCTGACACAGTGGCAGAAGTTGGCACCCTCAAACAGCTGCAAATCAAGCCTGGATCAAACTTGGTTTAGATTAGCTCAAAATAAATATACAGTACGTGTGCCAGATACAGCTGCAGTTACAGCTAGGAAAATTCATCTGGTCAAAATTAGCTGCTGCCTGGTTCAGTGACGCAGTATTAGACAAACACATAGCTGAGGTCACAGGTGTGTGTGTGAAGTCTGCGTTGCCGCCCACACTTTTACAACACTATCTCGACTTTTTGCCTCATGTTTTGCGCTTTGAGAATAAAATGAGTGAGTTTAGCACTCTGCTTATGGCACATGTTTAAGTGAGCATCGTAAGAGTTAAGCAGAAGCTAAGGGAGAGGGTCAGGGAGCACATATGGTAAAGAAATCGTGGGGGGGGGGGGGGGGGGGGGTCGCCCAGGGGAGACTGGACCGCTATCCTTAGCTTCTTGGAAGACCAGCGTCACCAAGAGGACTACCTGACCTCATTAATCACTTCCTGTCCTCTATGAGGTCACTGCTGCTTTGAGAGGGGATGCCACCGTCAGTGTATGCAACCACAAGATGAGTGAAGGGATAAAGACTACTTCTCCCTCCTGCCTCTCTAGTGGGCCTCCTTATAGCCACGTGTCTGCTGAGGTAATGCTTGGAGGTCGCGAGAAATCCATAGAAGTCTT
This sequence comes from Symphodus melops, assembly GCF_947650265.1. Classification (NCBI taxonomy): domain Eukaryota; kingdom Metazoa; phylum Chordata; class Actinopteri; order Labriformes; family Labridae; genus Symphodus; species Symphodus melops. The sequence continues at coordinate 11,456,571 of NC_136695.1, read as the reverse complement.
CTGAGGCAAAAGTGACAGACGACACATCTTTGTAGTGTGGCTGCCTGTCTTTTATTAAATCATGAGGGGACGTCATGCAATTTAACGCTCCGGTGTTTCAGATTTGTACCTCATGCTCCGCCATAGTGCTCTCACGAGTCAATAACATAAGTAACTGGTAGCATGTGTGGCTATGGATAATTACCTCTGGTGACACCATAAGTAAAATATAACAAGCAGAGCGGGGTCTGTTGGTGAGATCACCGGATAGATGAAGTGGTCCCTTGGGACGCCAAGACTTCAAGAAGCTTCTGACCTCGGCCTAACTCACTGATGACTAGCATGTGTGACTAGCTCACAGGTCAAGACAGCTGCTAGAGACACTATATGGAGCTGAAAAGAAAAATAGGACAATTGGAACTGGCAATGAATGACAGTGAGCTTTACCACTCCTTTGGTATCTGTTTGATATCTGAATCAAAGAACAGACATTATTGAGACATATGGCGATATGCCCTACTTTAGACAGAATCTATTTTTAATCCACATAATTAAGACAGTGAATTGTTTAAACAGGGAAGAGAAATAATATATCCTCTGTCCTGTCCCATTTCCAAAAGACCTGTCATCAAGTCCAGACCAAAAGCATTTCATCTTTATGGTTATGATTTGGCCAGGCAACTATAAATACTGTTACCAGACCAGTTCACAAACCAAAGACTTTAGGTGTCCATGACACTGCAGCACTAATTTCCAGGGTTTATTAATGACGTATCTCTGGTCGTCCACTATCCTTTGTCTTCCTCACACCCACATCTCTGACCGCACTCACTAAGGTAATTATAAACCCATTTATCAGATTATGTCATAGGTTACATGTGGTCTGCATTTTGTTATATGACTCAGCCTGTTGGATAAACAACAGGATTTTATTCCATTTGACAAGATCATTGTTTTTTATGGAGCTTAAAGAAATTGGTTTTAAGTGATGCACGGATATGCGTTTGGGTAATTGACCAATTTGTGGGATTTTTCAGATGGCCAAGGATTGTTGAGGCCTGGTCTTGAGTAAGTGATCACTCAGTAATGACATATGTGGTCAAGTAGCTACCTAGGTGGATCGACAGAGGTCCTCATGATGAAAAGGAGTCCTCTCTCGGTTAGAACCAGATATATTTTACAGTTTTCTGACAGTCTTTGAACTTTAAGGATTTCTATTGACCATTGCAAAAACACAGGCATATTCTGGGAGGTCTAAAGTGGAAGACTCCCTTTCACCAGAAATCCACATATGGTTGGCAAATTATTCTGGTCAGAAATCACACACAAAGTATTTGTTGTTCTTCACCATAATTTGGAAATTTCATACCAGCCTGTTTTCACATTTTTGAACCATTACACACTTAGCTATATTCCCAAATACCATTACTTTAGACACTTTCAGTAATTGATACAGCGCTGCCAAGTGCAAATTGGCAGTTTCAGTTTATAATTGAAGAGTCTTTGACCAAAAAGTCAACAGTACTTTTCAAACTATGCACGGCTATGGAGTTTTTCCTCTGTTTTGAAAATATTTGATCTTTTTATTACTTGAGCAGTAGCTGCTAATGGAGGTCTTCTAGAGGAAGTGGTAGTTGTTTGAAGTGGTGGTTCTGATACAGGAGTCTCTTTCATCACAGTGGGACACAGTCTCTGAGCTTTAATGGAAATCATAATGCATGTTCATAACGACCCAAAGGTAAAGGTTGGGATTCCATCTGCATGCCAAGTTCCATGACTTTTTTTTTCTTTAATTATTACATTCAGGTGTAATGTTGGCTGATTTTGATAACTTCTTTATTGTACAGAATGTGGACATTGTGTCTAGGTAGGTTGTTGTGAATGCCAATGATGTCTCTGCTCTATGTACTGATAATTTACTTCTCCAATCCCAAAAGTTTGTCGGAATCTCATCGTTCCATCATATACCAATACCAGTAACTGGGAAATTCGCGTTAGCAAAATCGGTGACTTTTTTGGTCTTTCATCAAAGCATTCAATTTTGAGCCAGAGCCAAAATGATTGCTCTGTTTTAATAATTGATGAACAATTAATTGAATTGGAGCTGTCTCCACATCATCTATGTCTCTGTGCAGGAATGATCCCTACCCCAACAGTAGAAGAAACATAATATTTTAAGCCATCACCTATGTCTCTAACTCAAATAATCTTCACAGCCCTTGCACCATGTCAAAGCTATCATTAAAGGCCGCTTTAATTATTAGTAGCTGATGTGCATTCAGTCTTTGTTTCCTAAATGAGGGGTTGCCTGAAAGGGGGGAGTCTTAAAACCCGATGTTGCCTCTCACCTGGGTCCCTTTGTTCTCCCGCCAGCTTTATGGCTACATGGAAAGCGAGCCGCTCACCCTGCAGCTGTTCATAGGGACCGCAGACGACCGCCTCCTGCGACCACATGCCTTCTACCAGGTCCACCGCATCACTGGTAAAACTGTCTCCACTGCCAGCCATGAAGCCATGCAATCTAACACCAAAGTTCTGGAGATCCCTCTGCTGCCCGAAAACAACATGAGAGCCATGTGAGTGCTTGCAGAACTTCACAAGTCACCTATCCATCTTTCCCTTTCCACAATTTATCAATTGACCTCTACTTCAAAACCACTCACCAAAAAAAAAACAACACTTTTCTGTCTGTCTGCACCTTGTTCTCTGCCTTAGCTCTATACAAACAGAATGCTTGATGATAGGTACTGTACAGCACACACTTCGAATTAGGTCTTCAAAAATGAAATATATACTTGCTCCCCTTGAGATGCATGATTTTTGAGGAATTGAAATGAATACTGAGAGTTGACTTCATGGTTGACTTGATTCTGACCAATGAGTGCAGGTAAGGATTGACACTTAGCTTATGATTGCAAAGTTTAATCAGCAGTCCCTATTGGAGTAAAAAATATGTTTGCACAAATATAATCTACATGTCCAATAATTCCCATTACATTAGACTGAGCAAATATTTGCCAGAGTGTATTAGATAACTATTGCTAAGCCAGCAGGACTGTTGAAAGAAAACTAACTGCGCTCCAATAAGGATCAGAATTTCAGGATGCTCAATAATGCGTGTAGTTGTTGTATGCAATGAAAAACACTGTCGGTCTGCTCGAGAAATAACTTTGACTCCACTGATTATATTATTAGAAAAATACAATTGAATGAAAAAAAATCACAAAATATCCAAAAGTGGGCTTTGGTGTCTCCAATGTATTCATTTGCCTAACTAAGATACAGAGCTCTTTTTGCACAGCAGACGTTTTAGTATGTTGAAGTAGGAAGAGCACAGGTGTTACTAATAATTATAACGAGGTTGGTTTTCAGTGCAATTATCCCAGTAAGCCTTGATAATGTGCAAGTGAGCCAGCATGCCAAAAACGAGCAACCTGAAACGTAAGCAGCAAAATCCAATTCAGCAATAAATACAAGTCACACTGAGAGCATTTTTTTACTGCACTTTGACAAAATATTTACGTTGAGGATCAGTCTGTTAGCAAAAAAAGGGTGAAAGGAAAACTGCTTTGAGTCTAAGTATGATGAGCGTTCATGTGTTCTTTATGTTAGCTTTCGCCATCAATAATAGAAGCTAACTCTGTAGCTGACTCCTGCTTCCTTTGCTCCTTTTTCTACACGTTTACCACAAAACGAGTTGGATAACACTTTAAATAGAGGTTAGTAAAAAAAAGTTAGAAAACATTATTTATCCACTGGGAATATATTAAGAAAAACATGAATTCAAAATAGAAAAATTAAATAAAATTACTTTTGAAAAATAACCATTAGCAATCCAAGGGGCTGTGCTCAGCAGCAGGTTGTCGGGCTCCTTTCAGACAAGGCATCTGCTTACATAAGGATGTTACCTTTTACTGCACCATGAGTTAATTATTCTTTGTCTTGTCTTTAAAAAAACATATATTTATTTAAACATATCTATTCCTGTTCATTGTTTGAGTTCATAGGATGTAGGGGATTCCTGACTCGTGGCAGTGGCCTTCTTTTGTCAGAAATTGATGTTTTAAACATTCATACAGTCTTGTGATATTATTTTCAAAAATACCACAATATCCCATGTATTGTATCATATTTAAGGGCGACCCTCCATTAACTGGATTTAAGAGTCCCCTAAGGTGAATCTGATCTTATAACGAAATATCGAGGAGGAAGTGTTTGCTGCCTTTTTTTCCTTCTCAGCCCACGTGCTTCAGAGAGAGAGTGGAGAAAACATTGTCTTTCTCTGCAGACTATCTGAAAGGTCAAATTCAAAGAAAAGCCTTTTACTGCAATTTTCCACAAAGACGTTAAACAGTTGTTTTGATAATCCGTATCTCTGCCATCAATCACTGTGTTGGATGAAAACATTTCTGGACAGCTTAAATCTGTCTTTATATTATTATTATTGAGGAAGTTTCATCTCATAAACACAAAGTAGTCATTTATATTATGAAAGATAACATGTTTTTATAATACCTTCTACCTTATCACTAATGAAAGGCTTTAGAGGCTACTACTTAATACTTCAGTGATGTAGAGGGGTTTTATTGGTTAACATTTAGAGTATGTATTACATTGCGACACCAGTGGGAAAAATCCATTATATCTATTCTAAATATTCTTTCTAGAGATTTAACTGGCATCTCAGGTTATATAGGCCACACAAACTGACTACAACTTGTTCATAATGTCTATCATCTTGTGTTTGTTCTAAAACCTTACACATACAGCAGACTTCATGCCAGGCTGATAAGAAGTGAATAGTCAGCCTTACATATTAGTTTCCTTGTTTATTTAAGTTGTCCAAATTATAGACGTGGAGAAATGGCTCGCTGTAAAATCTGACATTTACCATGTTCCAGGAAAAGTTCCCAAAAAGTTCCCATGTAAAATAATTGAAATGCCAAACCATATCACATTTCCATTCCTTCACTTTCATAGCCACACTTTTTTTTTCTCAATCAAAGGCCACATCTGAAAATTGAAATACAAACAGACAGCTCAGTTAAGGTTCTACTGTGACATGTGGCAATGATTAACAGAGTTTTCGAAACCTTAAATGCGTGAAATGTTAGGCTTCAATGGTGTGACTGGACAGGGTTTGTTGCTCTCAGATAGCAATAAATTAACCTTGTGTATACAGACTGCCGCTGATGTGCTCAGTCCAGATGAATCCACCAGAGAACTGTTCTGTTCTGGTCTTAGACCACCATGACCTTTTAACACTGTCATTTGAAGTCAGTGCTGTTCAACTCTGTCTTTGATGACATGCTGCATTAATATGACAAACTCATGCCCCAGTGAACTTCCAATGCATGATCTGTAACACCAGTAAGGTCTTTGCTGCTGGTCTTTATGTGCAGCAACCCTTCTTCTGACCACTTCTGCAACACAGCATCATATCACCACTATCTTAGATATAAAACATCACATGTGTAATACATATTGATGTTTTTAATTTCCTGTGTTTTCCAGAATTGATTGTGCTGGGATCCTGAAGCTGCGGAACTCAGACATTGAGCTCCGTAAAGGGGAAACCGACATTGGACGTAAAAACACCCGCGTGAGATTGGTGTTCCGGGTTCACATCAACCAACCCAATGGCAGGACAGTGTCTCTGCAGGCTTCTTCTAACCCCATTGAATGCTGTAAGTTGCATTGGTTTTCTCTCTTAAGCAAAAGGTGGAGTCTAATTTTGTAATCCAATAAACTGAGCAACTATGTTATAACACGCTGGACCACATTCAATACCTCTGCACCCTGTAAGCTTTATATGATCAAAGTTACTAGCCAAAGCAATAGATGCATTGTACATGGTGCCAGAGCCATATGCTATCTATCTCGACTGGTATTTTTGTGACTGAATGCACACGTTATTGTGGTAAGACTTCCCATTAGCACAGGTTCCACAAAGGTCAGCTGCTCGCCCCAGTTTTTGGCACGGTTGAATGAACACATTGAAGGAAACTTCTGTTTCTTTGTTATCCATTTGTGTATGAATGTGATGTTATTTGCAACCCGGGAAGCCAATTAAAGTCAGATGGTGGGACGGAGCTGGCATTGTAGTTTACAATCCGAAGTGGATGTTAATCCAGTTTGATCCATCATTACTTCAAAGGTTTATCTAGTAAACTACGGTAAGTATTTGCTTTGTGCTTATTGTAAGCTGAAAAACAAAGTAAAGAAGTGTGATTATAGAACTGATAATAAATACCTTTAACTGCGTGCCCGGCTGTAAATCTCCTCATCAATCTTATTAGCTAAAGAATACTAGCTAGCCATATGTACACAAAGCAGAGAAGTGTAGTTTGCTTCAGGCTGAATAGTTGAATTAAAGAGGTTTTGAGCTTAAGAATAAGATTTTATTCACTCATCGGCCTTTTGTTTAACGTCATTCATGCAGCTGTTGGCTCAAAAGCTCAAAGTAAGGGGTCGTGTAATCATCAATATAAAGTTGATGAGTCTGTTTTACTAACCAAGAACTGCTGTTTTACTGGCTCTGTGTTGGCCTTATGCTTCTTAGAGTGGACAGTAAGCTCACTTAATGAATATGTGTGTGTGTGTGTGTTTCCCTCAAACAGCCCAGCGTTCAGCTCAGGAGCTTCCCTTAGTGGAGAAGCAAAGTGTGGATAGCTACCCTGCTACAGGAGGCAAAATGATGCTTCTCAGTGGCCTCAACTTCCAACCTGACTCCAAGGTGGTGTTTGTGGAGAAGGCCCAGGGTAAGCTGTCGTCAGCACACCACATTTACCTTCTCTTACTTTCCCCTGGTATGCGTCTCTTTCAAATGTCTCTTTCTCCCTCTCTGCCTTTGTCCTCTCCTCAGCCTCTCCTCCCGTCAAAATAGAGCGAGCCCTGCCAGAGAGCCACATGTGGTGTGCATTAAGCCACTATATTTTTAACCAAAGCGTATTTACATTTGCTAAAGTTTCCATTGCCTGTTCACCGGTGCTCGCCACAAGTTAAGGAATGAATCACAACTTGCAATGTCTCTTTCTCGCTCGCTGTCTCTTTCCCGTGAATCCTCCAGTGCTTTTGACATTTAACCCTGCCTGGTACTTTCACTGCTGTTGCCTCCTCTCCAACCCGTTCTTGCAGACAGTCACCATGGCTGAATGTCACTGACTCATAGTGAAGAAGACCATTACTTATTTTTTTAGGACAAATTTTCTGTCATGCCTTTCCTCTCTGTGTAGGAGAGAAATGCAAAAAAAAAGCTTCTAATCACATTTGCAAGAGGGATGGTTATTTCCTTTATTGAATACACCAAATCAAAGAAAAAGTCAGGCACAGTGATACAGTAGCTTTAGAGGATGTTGAAAGGCAACATCGCTGAATATGGTAATTATGAGTAACAAGTACAGAAGGTGGAATGTGTGAGAAGGCAGGGAAGGATAGTTCCCAGCTCTGATAAGACCCAATGATTAATTAGTAAAGTATTATCTTTGTTGGTGAAAGGTTTGGTAAATTAACCCCAGATTCAATATTAAAGTCATAGATTATCCCTCGATAACTTCATTTACATGAATAAACAGATCAATTTTTATATACTGGAAGTGTACTCTGAAGAAACGTAGAGGTTACTTGAAAGGCAAAGAGGGGGTTAGGAGAGACGGATGAACTTGATAATATGGGGTCTCCCTCCCCCCTGGCTTTACTTAGTCATGGAGGGGGATCCCCCTGGAGAGGAAAGCCCATTCATACACACCTCACCACCCTCTGTTATTTGAGCCTTATGACCCCCCTCTGAGTAGTTCCCTTTTTAACCCCCCCCCCTCCCCTCTCTCTCTCTTCCTCTCTGTCTACCTTGGCTTCTCTGTTTTCACCTCCTCATCCTCCTCTCTTTTTTTTTTTACCTCTCTCCTCGTTACCCGTTAAAGACATTAGCCGATGTGCAGCCCATTGCTAGCGGGATCCCCACAATCGTGCGTGCCATCGACATTTCAGTGGCTTGTTTTCCGTCTATGTGGTGTCCAGAACGAAAGAGTGGTTGTCTGTCTACTACTTAGTCTGCTTTTATGTAAACGTTAATGACCCACCACTTCCAGGGTCTCCTAAGTCAAAAAGCCCATTACCGACGGAGCCACACACTCTACACACATGCACACACAGGAACACATATATCACTCACTAATGGCAGCTATGTATGAGCTAGTATGAGCGTGGAAAAGTACTTATGTTCAAATATACTGCAAAATATTGTCTTTTGGCATTTTCATCAGAGAATCCCGCTGTTTCATGAAGGTTCTCGGTCATTTCTCTGATTATTGATTTAGACGGACAGAACTGGCATGAGGAAAAAAAAAAAAGAACCCAATAAAATTATAATTATATTACAGATTTATCCTTTCAACCTTGGTTTTATTTTCCCTTGGAAAAGTTCATGACGAGAGTCACCCATGAAATACAGATCCTTGCAGCACAATAATTACAACTCACAGATACTTTCACACTGAAAGACACACACACACACACACACACACACACACACACACACACACACACACACACACACACACACACACACACACACACACACACACACACACACACACACACACACACACACACACACACACACACACACACACACACACACACACACACACACACACACACACACACACACACACACACACACACACACACACACACACACACACACACACACACACACACACACACACACACACACACACGGCTGAGCTCTCTGTACAAGCACAGCACCAATCACTGCTTTCGCCACAGTGGTGACAGCCATTATGGTTGCTGGCATTAAAGGTCAGAATGGTGGCACACTATTCAATATCGACTTCAATAAACACCTTCCAGAAAATCCACAAACTCGTAAAGAGGAAAGGACCTTTTTTTATTGAAGGTCCCAGTCCAACTTTTTAAATGAATTGACAAAGATAAAGCTTGTATTTGACTGTTGCAAACATACATTAGAATGTTGCAGTAATACTTCTGATAATCTACACAAAAGTACGTCTTTGAAGGGCTGAGAGTAAACTTGAGGGTTACTGGAATGATGGGAAAGCTTTTAAAACCAGCATGAAAGTATTATTTCAACATATTGTAGTTTGCTTCTGTTGGTTTTTGTTGCCGCTTGAATCTCTCTCTGACTTGTTTTGATTGTCTCTCAGTCCCCCCCTGAGATGTCCTCAGCAGAGCTCATTGCTGTTGCCACTCCGGGAGATCTTAATGCACCTTGAAAAAAATAATTACTCCTTTTCAAATTCCATGTCCATCCCTAATGCTTCAATTCATCACCCACAGGATAACTGATGCAAACTAGGTGCATCTTCTTGCGTGTGCATGTGTGTTTTGCTGTTGTGTACGTGTGTGTGTGTGTTCACACAATCGCTGCTAGCCTGCGGGCCTGTTTGCGTTGTTCAGTAGGAAGTGTTTTCTGTGAGTGATACACAAGGGATTCCCTGTAGAGGGGTGAAACGGAATAGATAAGAACCTTTAGAGGGAAGGAAGAGAGAAGAGGATGAAGGGAGGAACAAAAGACTAAACTTCCTTAGAAATTCTGCCTGTGACCTGAAATACTGACATCCAATCATAGAAGTGATTGTGTCATGCCTGCCTCGATTGCAATGGGTTAAGTGGAGAAATGTCAAGTGTAGGGTCAATTTCCACAGGTGCTGGTAAAATGTTGTATTCATGTGACTTATAAATGGCTTGCATTAATCATTCAATGAATGAGTCAGCATAACCAATCTATTTTTTTTTAGCTTTATTCCAGAACTTGCAAAACAGAGATTGAATTAACCAGACTGTATTCAGATAATGATAGGTGGAACTTAAAATCCAAATTTTTATTTTTTTATTTTTGTATGTGTTCTTGGGAGGGTGGAATGCACATCACATTGCCACAGTGATTGCATAGATGAAACTTTCCATCATCGTTTGCACTGTTGTTCTTGGTCCAATTTGACTGTTATTCCATTTTGTGTGAAGGTTGTGTCAATGATTAGGTTTGCCCAAACCACTCTTTTGGCGCAGGAGCAGGAAGACATACCTGGCGCACCTATTGCAGTGTGTTCTGGCTTGCCCCGCTTTCCATGGATGGAATTAGGGCTACAGGCAGGGAAAATAGAGAGAGAGACAAACAGACAAACAGAGAGAGAGAGACAGAGCGAGTGAGAGAGAGAGAGAGAGAGAGAGAGATAGAGAGAGATGGCTGGGGAAAGCCTTTACTCTGACTCAAGGGGGGAGGTAAGGGAATTCCCTGGTGAGCTGGATAGTTTTTACATCTGGTGGGATTGGAGCGTTGCCTGGACCTCGGCAGCACCACACAGCCTGGGCTGCAGCAGGAAAAAGTCTGGTCTTTTTCTTTTCTTTAGGCTAGTTGAGCTTACAGCCAAGACTAAGAGAATTCTGAGCTCGAGTATAATCTGTAAAACTAAGAAACAAAACCCTGAGGCTACTACTCTAGTCATGCAAAATATCCTCAGCAACAGGCTGAAATATTTGGATTCAAGAAAAGCCAGCACCCCAGACTGCGATCGGAGTTCATTCACAGACTGTTTATATTTGGTTGAACACCTCTACCTTGGGCAAGTCTAAACAACAGATGAATTGGTTGATGTATTGTACCTCTAGCGTTGTGTCTAGACTGCCTTTGTCTTCCTGCATAATCTTGGATCAACATTTTGGAACTAAGGCAGTATGAGGTCAACTTTCATCACTACACCAGGGAAGAGATTTGACTAGTTGAATATATTGTCTATTAGGATGGTATAATGAGCTTAATGAATGACAATGTATGATAGCAGTATGTTAGGACGTTCTCAATAGCTTTTGGGTGTAACCTGCCTGTTGGCCATTCCCAATTCTATGGGTGTTGCTTTTGAGAATAGATGAGTCAATACCCAAGGGTAGGGAAAGGTGCCATTCTTTATTTGATAGGGAGACATAAATACACTCTTAAAGAGATTAATTTGATAAACTTAGCAAGGATTGAACACGTTTTTAGAATCTTTTAATGTGACAATGCAAGAGTAAGCTGAGAGTGTCCTGTTAAAGATAACGCCTATTTGCAAGAGAGCCAAAGATTGACATCCAGCTACTTTTTTTTTTTTTTGCAAGTGTGAGGCAACAAGCAATTGTGGCATCTTGGAATGCCTTTGCTTTGGGCACATTCATGCATCAAAGTAGTCAGCTGAATCATATCAGTATTCATAACAAAAGATGTCTAGATTGTCCTGTGGCCTCCACCCTTTCTCATGACTTGTCTGAACACGGTATTGTCAGTTTTTTAGTAGTTCAGATAAGACTGTTTTTGCTTTTGCCCTTTCAGTGAAAGGTCTTCAGAAATGGCCACCCAAGAAAACTGATTTGTCTTTATTGAAAGTTGGGATAAACTACTTATATCTCCTCCTCATGCATTACACTTAATGGTTCGTAAAGTATTGGTCTTGCTTTGATCTTCTGTCATATACCAAGCAGAGCATCTATCCTTGATGTCTTCCTTTCGAACATAAATAATGGACAATTGTAAACGTCTGGATGGTGTTCCAGTCCTCCCTCTCGGTCTTTAGATCATTTTCAGACTCAATGCCACACAGCTGGAGTCTTGATAAAAGGATAAAACCAGACTCTACTGGTCGGCATTCTCCTTAGGCTGCAACCAAAGGTCAACTCAGCTCATGCCTTTCCTGTAATACACCAATAATAACTCACTTCCTGACTATAAACCCATCTTAGATTTACTGTCAGGTCATGATTTATACAGGAACCTTTCAGTTTGAAGCAGATCCACATTTCTCCAATTTCAGCAGTCCTTAGATTGGCAGAGGTCATGAGTTTTAGAGCGGAATGCAGCTGCACCTCTTAATCAGTCATGGGGGAACCCCTTTGGCCTTTAGGCTTTGTTCCTCATTCAAAAGCAGTTCTTTTATCTGTGAAGATGTCTTAAAATTACTGAAGTAATATCAATCAAGGTATAATTACTACAGAGGCACTGAAACATAACAAAAACTTCAAATATGTAAACAGGAAGGAGACAAATATACAACTTAAGCTATTTTCTGGAAAACAGAAAAATCTGCAAAATACATCTGGGTTGTTTCACAGGACAACCTTCACCATTAGACATGTGAATCATATTTTCCATTCTCAGAAATACTACAGTGAACTCTCTTTGGTCACTGGAAGTTGTTGTGCACGACACAACACTTTATGAAAGGAAAAAATCCTTGCTGGCTGTCAGGAAGGAAAGTCAAACCTGCAAGGTCAGCGTGGGGACAGAGATGACATTACTCAGCAACTCATAGGAATCTCAAAAAAAAAAAAGATGTGATGGATATAAAAACTAAGAAGTATTCTGTTTTATTTGTATGGTTCTATAGTGAACCAATCAAAACAGACATCTTAACGACTTAATCATTGTGGAAACTGAAGTCAAAGAACATTTTGACAAATGGAAGGATTGTTTGTGTAAGAATTACATGGTCAAGAAAACTGTTGCCGTGTTTTTACTTTATACAAAGTTTAATGGAGTCAAGAATTGTATAAAGGATGACTCCTGGAAGCCTCACCCTATATTTGCTTTAATTGCCTGATGAATGTTGGTATTAGTCTTTGTGGATCTCATTTGTACAAGTGAGTCATGCAGACCAGCAGACAGATGGCTGGTTTACCTTCAAGGGCAAGCCTAAGAATGAGTGTGTTTCTACTTGTGTGTCTGCTTGAATGTGTCCATTTATCTCTCTGTGGCTTGATCTTCCTGATCAATCCCCAGACACAGCTCCTGGCCGCGCCACCTTTTGTTTTGTGTCTTCCTCATTCATCATTCAAGTAGAAGGCCACCACAAAAGGTAGAGGATACCGTGGCATTGTGTGTGCATGTGCATGTGTCTACATCTACGTGTGTGCATTGCGCGTGGGTGGAGGCTGCGTGAAGGAGGAGGTGTTGTCGGGAACAGAAGCTTTTTGCAGATGTTGCAGGGAAGAACGAGTGAGCGGAAAGGCGTGTGGTTATCAGTCGTACGGCGCTCTGAATCGCAAAAAGGTACACCAAATGTGGCCCCATCCCAACTCTGTTTTAAATTTGTAAAGTTTGATGGAGTACGGCTACGTGGGGAAGAATGAAACATTGTAAAGGTAATACGGGTAAGAGAAATGATCAAGAGGAAGGAAGAGAGAGGAAAGTGAAAGAAAAGTTTGAAAACATGTTTACTAGTGGAGGCTAGGATTGGCATCTTAGTCTAAGGTTTCCCTCTTGGAGTGTCTCCCAGTGCGGAGGCGGGTAAGATTCCCTCTTGGTTCCCCAGACGTAACATGAGGAACGCTCATCCTTGTTTGTCTCACTCTCTTTCTTTGACCTTCTCCCTGCCTGTGCACACTCTAATTGACCTTCTATACTCTTTGCCACTGCATCTGTCACAGCATTATGTCTACCTAAGTCATCTGGACATCTCAATTGCCTACGACATGCTTGGTATCATTGCTGTGCCCCATGGGAGTCCTACAAATGAAAAACCCTGCTGCTATTCCCGTGTCATCTAAAAATCAACCATCTCTGTCAGAATATTGCACATTTCTCCATATGTAACTGTTATTTCCCTCAGTTCAAAAAGAAAACCCTTATCTGATCTGTTCCCCGTCTGGTTTTCTCCTTTTCTGGGTTTTAATATTGCCATTTTGGAAAGAGATATCTACTGGAGTTCACTCCCTGAATAATAAAGTTGACCACCCGCCCCCGCTCCCACAGGTCACCCAATAATAAGCCAACCACGACTGGGATCCTCTATTCTTTAACTGTCGACATGATGTGGAAAACATAATACTTTGGGGGGGAACCTGGTTTTACATCTCCTAGAGCTCCAGAGGCTTCTGTTATCAGTTTTTTTGGAAACTGACTCTGATTATCTTATCTGATGGCTCTCTGTCCCAGAAGGAAAACACAGCGGTTCAGCAGCGACTGCACTGATGTGAAGGCACATCTGCTGCCTACCACTGTTAGCATACAGTAGCTGTGCCACATTGCCCATGCTCTTGCCTCACATGGTGTGCCACTCACACAAAGGCTGCTCTGTGTCACTTATATTTCTGTCAGCCTTAATGACTCATCTGTTCTGAAAGGGGCAGTGGTCTATGCTGATTGCTGTAGCAGAACCCAGAGCGTCTGTGAGCTAAGGTGTGGCATGAAATCACAGAGAAACCCTAAAGAATGTGAGCTGAGCTTCTGCAGACTACCAACAGCTGCAGCAGCTCACTGCTCTTTTATTGCAAGGCAGTCAGAGAACCCTCCTCACCACAACAAGCTGGAGTTGAGAAGAAAGAGAGAACGAACGCAACTGCTTTTTGTCATCCGCAAGAGAGAGTTCAGAATAGAATAAAGAGAGAAGAATCGTATCTAAACCAGATTTCAAAGAAGAAACAACACAGTAAATAACTCACGGTGGTTGCCACTGAATAAGAGAGTGGGTAATTAACCCAAGGCAACCAAGACTCATATAGCAAATTACAGTCATATCAAACCTATGGCTTGGTTCTCTCTAATATTTATAAAGCAGCTCAGATGCAGAAATGGTGCCACAGGCTTGTGGGTCAAGCGAATTGATGAAGGGACTGTTGGGTCAGGAACATCTGACGTGGGCTCATTGGAGGGAACTCTGACTCCACATTTGCTTTTTTCAAAAACATCCCAAAAACAGCCAGTACTCCTTCTCATGTGCCCGAATGCCAAGTTTATTCAACTTTGTGTTATTTGATTTATTGTGTAACTTATCATGCAACTAAAGCAAACAAAACAACTTTTGTCATTCAGCAAAATTCTGTTTTTTGTAGTCTGAAGTCTGAACGTTATATATAGTAAAACACTTCATAAAGCATAAGTAAAGGTAGATGTTCAGGTTTTGTTGCCATTTGTTTTTCATCCATGGTTACTAACATTATCTGGCCCAGCAATGACAAAAATGACATTTTGTGGTGATTTGAAAAATCATTTTAGAGTTTTGAATTTCTTTGAAAACAGATGTTGATGACTCATCTACTATGTATATATATATATATATATATATATATATATATATATATATTTGGTCTGATGAAATACTGTCTTTAGATTTATGTTGGTCCCTTATGCAAATAAATACTGTACATCCAGTTACTGATTAGAGTGCAAGACATCCAGTGATGTGGGTTTAAATAGCAATATGTCTGCTATGTCATGGGAACAGTAACTTGAAAGCAGTAATGGCTATTGAATGGTTATTAACCCTCCCAAAATACTGACTCATGTTAATTTGGAAATGTTCACACCTCATAAACTGAATGACATAGAACCTCTGACATTTTGTTCATAATGAGACCTGATAAGTTTTTAATTTCTCTGTCAATAGATGGGCATCACCTGTGGGAAACAGAAGCCAAAGTTGACAAGGACTCCGTCAAATCAGTAAGTGCACCGCGCTGACATGACTCACTGAGTGTTTCTGATGTCTTCAGTCCCAACCTCCCAAGAGACCCTCTCCTTTCCTCTCTCTGTCTCCTCCTCATCTGTCCCCTGTCATGATGTAACCTTTGCTAAATCATTGCTTAATGATGATTAGCCCATGCAATCCTGAATGGAATTTTCACAAAATCTCACCAAGTAAACAACGGTCGAAAACACATACACATACACACACACACACTTTTACCTAAACACAGTGCTCTTAGCACTGCCAGACATTTAGTTTGCAGCAAAGTGTTGGTGTGTGTTGAATTGGACTTAAACACCTCGTCTGTGCAGGGCTCATGCAGCCAAGAGTGGATTACAGCTCGGCTTTTACCTGCTGCTTTCATGAAAGCTGTAATGAGAAAATGAGCCGGTGTGCTCATTTCACTGAGGTCTGGTCACACATTAAGATTGTGTTAATATAAAGCCAAGTGAAAGAAAATAGTCAGGAGAGGGAATGAAGTGAATGTTGCTCTACGTGTCACAGAAAGCTGATGGAGCTCTGGACTTAATTAAGATTTCACTGAGGTTCATTAATTCTCCCTTTAGTGAGCACTGTAAAGGATCTGCAAAATACCTTTTTGCTTGTGTGTCACCGTGTGTTTTGACTCGCTGATGTCGTTTATCATTTGTTATTTACCCTCCGTCTACATCATTCTTTTTTAAGGTTTTGCAAAGGATGTTTTTCTCCTTGTTGTCACTGTTGTTTCACATCGGTAAGTGACTTGGTTGCATCAGGAGGATAAACATGGACTCCATGTATAATTGGCCTGTAGGGCTGGCTGATGTGCAATGGTTTATGTCCCAGATGCTGGAAAAATACTCTGCATTCAAGGCTTCGCCAGGGGTGGCGGAGTGTGTAGGCCGGGTCGATGACAGACTAATACAGCAGTGTTTTTATTGGTAGATTCAACAAACAAGAAGAAGTGAAGAGAGCACTGGCCTTCCTCTTACAGATTACCCTAAATTGCTCCACCCGGCCGCCTGACTGTTTTTATTGCAGTCCAGAGCAGGCTTACTTTCACTGGATGGAAAGGGAAAGCCATGTGCACACACAAACACACACACACTTTACACACTCAATCAGCCACCTGCATGTTTTCTTTGTTGTCATCTGGTGAGCAGACCCAGGCTGAGGATGCAGGCCTCTCACCTCCCAACCCCCATCTCACTGCATACTGTAGAGTGATGAGCAAAAAAAAAAAAAAAAACTGCTTCCTGTCAATGCACCAAATTGGTGGCCTATTTAGGTCCTCACAAGAGTGACAGCTATCCCATGAATTAGAAACACACACTCACACAAATACTCTACAACTTCTTTTGTCAGGAAGAAAGCAGTCAAAAGCTCACATCCGTCCAGGCTTGCCAAAGTCTAGCCTGAGGGGCAACAGGCAAGCTTCTCTGCAGGGATGCGTGGCTGTGCAAACAAATAAGCTGGCTACCTCTCATTCTGTTCAGGGACAACAAATAATGCCCTGGGGTTTTCCTCAGAGACAAACACAGGCACTGGACCAACCTCATGGGCTCTACTGCTGTGTATACACAGTCCAGACCAGCTCATTTACACCGGGCCTCAGACCAGCCTCTGGCAACACATTACCCAAAATACAGACAGGCTGCAAAATAAACATGAGTGTTAACTGACATGCTGGAGAAAAAAAAATAAAAAAAATCGTTCACCCACAACTTTTTGATGACTTTTGTGATTTGCATGATATATCATTCTCTTTGTTATTTATCTTTTAGAGTTCTATTGTTGTGGAGATCCCACCGTACAAGAACCAGAGAATATCCAGCCCTGTGCAGGTCAACTTCTATGTCTGCAACGGCAAGAGGAAGAGGAGCCAATGCCAGCGCTTTACCTACCTTCCTCCTAATGGTAATCATCCTTCAGTTTTCCCTATACTGTACTGATTAACAATGACAACACACACAAAAAAACCTTCTACAAGCTACACATTTTTCATCATCATACAGAGTATTTCTCCAGGTCTTGACATCAATCTATTATCGTTTACTACAGCTGTCAACATGTCATGTGAAATTTGAAGTAGTTTCAGGTTGGTGTTTTTGACACTTTTTACGCCTGGCACCACTTGGCTGCAGCCTGAAAGCAAGAGCAGAAGATGTGAGCTGTGTTTATTCTGTAGTGAGACTGCGTTCCCGAACGATGAGGTATAGTCGCTGAGTGACAGTGCCTCCGAGCGCTGTTGATGAAGAAAAGTCAATCCCTTCGCAACTCTGACTTTTACACCCCACCTGACACAATGCAACCCCTGGTTCACTACACACATCCATGCACATGCACATGAAGTCACTTACACTTGCACCAGGCAGAGCTTCACCCTGTCATTCATGTAGCAACCTGAAAACCAAGGAATACCTCTCTCTCTCTCTCTGTTTATCATGTGTCCTTGGCCTCTGTGTTTATAGATGGCTTTCACATTGGAATCTGGAGAATGTACAGCTGAGAGTTTAGAGACGTGTTCAGCCTCAAAATTAGATTGTGAGCTATTGACTTTTCACAATGGGCGCAGGTGAAATATCAGCTTTGGTATCACTTTCAACCACCCGGCCGACTACAACTATAATTTATTTTGATCTTTATGCCTACAGAGAAAATTGATGAAACATGTTTTCTCTAAAAAAAAAAAAAAAAAAACTTTTCTAACCACATGAACAGTTTAGGCTGTAAACACATTTAGAGATGCTCAAACTCTTACTTATTCCCTGCAGACATCGTCTAAGCTGTTTTAGGGGATCCAACCTGCAGCCTTCCATTAAACTAATCCCACCTCTCTCTTATTATGACCATAGAGATCCATTAAATCAAAAACAATTGTATCTTGTTTTCATTGATCAGTGTCTAATGGTTCTAATGCTGCTGGGATAGCAGACTTTGTGCTTTGAGTCCTTAGCTGTTAATAAGACGTGACATTTAGATTATCAGCATGTATTTATGGCCACAGGAGATAAGTGATTGGGATTTTGGAAGAGACTCTGAGAGAAGGTGCAGGGCAGGGGCCCTATTTGGAGATCCATGATTGTACGAGGCACAAGTGCATTATGGGTACCTGAACCAGTGGTCGGGCTGACAAACTGTTGCCATATAAAGCAAATATTCCGTCCATAAAAAAAAAGAGAGCGAGCAGGAGAAAGATAAAGAGATGTGCTATGCATCTCCAAGTCATTTCCTTGAGCATAAACACTGCTAATTAAAAGATGACTCGCCGGGTTCTCTCTTTCACTGCCAAGTAAACCACAATCACAGTGAAGACCACACAAGCAGGGCCGATATCTTCTCAAAGGAGCATAATTAACTCACAAGTGTTATAGCCAGAGAAACCATGAATCACAAGAATTAAGGTTCTATTTTGAGATTTACCATGCTTTTAAGAACACATTAAAACACACAGGGCAGCGTCTTTCTTAATACAAATGTTCAGAATTTAAAGCACACACAGAACAGATTTTTTTTTTTGGCAAAGGTTTGTAGTTACACTGGAGAAGAAACACAATAGCGACAATTTATTTCTGCTCATTGGCAGTTAAGTTGCCAAGAGTGTCACTTCGAGGTCTGTATTACAGTCTTCTGCTTCATAAAAGACTAAAATCTCAATATTTTTACATTTAAAGTCAATAAAAGTACAACTGAAATGGCAAACACCTACATAGTTTACACTTTTCCTTTTTTAGATGCTGGCTGGCATAAATACTAATCAGCATTGTGCTGATTCACAAAGGAAACCATACAAAGATTAAAATCAGTGTAAACATACTCTACAACAATGATGATTGTAATACATTCATGGTTTCAACACAGCAGCAAGGAATGAGGAAATCCTAGAGAAGCCGTTTGCTTTTGAGGGTTTCAATGTGTATGTGTCAACACTGAGAGAAACAACTAACACTGTGGCCAGGTAGTCAGGGTGGGCTGGGGAGGAGGAGGACCCCGCCCACACACACACACACACACACACGTATATGCTCACTGTTGTCAACACTTTCTTGCTTGCTTGTATGAAAAGACTCTTCCGGCCCGCCGGCCCACTTCAAGCACAGTTGTGGTCACTGACGTTGTTTAGAAAGAACATTTCTTTCACACTCTGGTGTCTGCTCGTCTATAAAAGGCAAACGCAGGCCCGAAAATAGCCTGATTGTTTGAAACAGCGGAAGGATGAAGCAAACACCCTCTGGGACACAGATGCTCGAGAAAACCACCTTTATTTTCCATTCAGATCATGTGACCATTTTTCTATCTTTGACTGATGATGAAAATGCAGTTGATGAAGGCTGATGAGTCCATTTGAAGAGTTATTTTTATGGTTGTTCCCTGAGCTCACAAAGACATCACGAGATACTGTATGTTTTCAGACATAAGAACAGACTCTTAATTTATATATTTTTCAGCATGAAATTCACACTTACACATACTGAAACCTAAACTCGGTTACATAGTTTAGATGTGTAGTTTATACAAGGTTTGAGACTCTCATAAGCAT
The DNA here is from genome assembly GCF_947650265.1 of Symphodus melops. Taxonomy (NCBI): domain Eukaryota; kingdom Metazoa; phylum Chordata; class Actinopteri; order Labriformes; family Labridae; genus Symphodus; species Symphodus melops. The sequence continues at coordinate 11,436,597 of NC_136695.1, read as the reverse complement.
ACCCTTACAACCTGAGCACAACAGAACATATAAAAAAAGCACAGAAACTATTAACACTTTTGCAGTCCAATTTAGTGATTAGACTTCTGTGAACATTGAAATGTATTTCAGAGTTTTCAGTTGAAAGAATAACCACATTAAACTGTACACATAAGTCAATATTTCCTTTTTTGCCGTGTTTCGTCACTAAATGTTCGGTAAAGCCGTCTTCAGCCATTGGATCAAGCTGACATCTGCTGTTCAGATATACCATCAGCTGCATTTGTGGTTTGTTGTCAAGCCTAACTGCTTGTCTGGGATGTTGAGATGTACTGTAGCCTACATATAGAACAAATGTCAATGTCTGGCTCCTGGAATGAGTCCTGCTTTTCCAAGTTCCCATTCAATCATTCTTGCGTGAGAGGGGACGTGACGTGGTGCTCTGCAAATAAGAAACAGTTTTATACCAACCACATGAAACAACAAATGCCAAAAAAGTGCTGGCAGTGACCTAAGCAAGAACGAAGAACTTCTCGGAACCCCTTTATTTTTACAGGCCGTTTGGAGATTCTTCTGTAATATCAAGTTCTATTCTTAACGCAAACGGTTCCCGCTCCCCCCGCTACATTGGTTTGTGGTCAAATTTGAAGAGAGGAGAGTCAGAAACATGTTCTCTGACACATATAGGAAAAGTTGATGATCCTCAAGTTGTTGTTTTTTTTCTTAATGCTTGAACAGTCACGTTTTTCCAACTGGACAAAGACTGGACTGTTTCTGTCTCGTCTTCAGCTCTGGGTTTAGTCAGCTCAACAGTGTATTGGGTGACCAGATTGCCCACACAGTGGGACATGGTGCACCAGGTACCTTTGACTTAATTAACAACCACCTGCTCCTTGTTAAATGTCACTGCATATTCATGCTGTGACAAGATGAGTTCAGCATTTCTGCTGCAAGACAATCCCTGATTATGTCCCATGGCAGCCAACAAGCCTTAGAAATGACAACTAGGTAACGTTCAGGCTGCAAGCCTTAATGCTCAACTCACAGTTCTGTATTCTTTTTTTGTTTGTCTTATTTGCTGTTGACTTTACTTTTTAAAAGTGGCCTGTAACGGACTTCTTTGTGAACTGGTCTGCACTAAAATGTGCAAATAGCCCTGGCTGATGGGCCTTCTCTTCATGACTCTACTGTCGAGATGTAAACAAGCACAGTAAACAGATAGCATCTCTTAAAAACCATGCATCTGGTAGTGTTTCAGTCCAGAAAATTGACAAAAAAAATGTAAACACATCTTGTCAGTTCGAACTACCCTATCAACTGAGATAACACAATCATATTTAGCATAGGCATGTAGATGTTTCCCTGCAATGAGGGCCAAGGTTGGTGGTGCTAGCACCACTAACATTTGCCAGACTCGGAAAACCGAATTACATTGAGCAACCACAGACAGTTTTGTATAAATTGTGATTAAGTTTGACTGTTCTCTGAGTGTTTTCTTACCAATAGAATAGTTGTTTGTAGAAATTAAAATTTCCATTTAACCAACTTGTAAATTTAGTCTCTTGGATAATCCATACTTTAAAGCACCCTTTAATTATCAGAAAAACCACTTGTAAAAAAATAAAATAAAAAAAAATTAAGGGAAGAAAGTGATTACATTCAGATCTAATGTGCACTGATGAGGATTAATTTAAACAATCCAACTTATTTTGCCAATTTAACTAGTCAGTGATATTTATTTAGCAGTTTTCCTGCATTTGTTTCTGCATCTGTTGTTTACAGTTGAATTGATTACGTGTTGAACTTGTACTCTAAGGTGATAACCTGGGTGTGTTGAACTCGTCTGTGGTACAAACCCCCCGCTTCGACCCGTCCTATCATCTAAGAACTACAGTATGGCGAGCGTCTCTTAGACAAAGTTCAATATCCCAAGGATTCTGACGTAGCTGTTCATATTGAGGTTGCATTGCAAAAGATCTGAACTGCAACTGAATAAGGACCACACATGAAAGTGGCCCAAATGTGATTTGAAAAGCAGAGATTCCATGTGACTTGTCCTGTTCAAACCGCCATAAGAACAATCTTACCTAAGTCACATACGTATGAGCAAAAAGAGAGCTTGATTTGGGTCAATTTTGCCTGCAATTTGATTGTAGCCTGGAAATTTTGCAATCCCAAAATTTCGACAAGTGTAGATGGTCACCATCAAACAATGATTTACACTTATAAATCCTATTAGCTTGGTCTTCCTAAAGAAAAAAAAAACATTAATATGTTCATAGACACACACCTATGTCCTAATTCCCATTCAACTCAGAGGAAAGGAGTACTCAGTGAAATACCCAAATCAGTCCCGATCACTTTAAGCAGAAGGAGGGGAAACTGCCAGGGTTGGAGAGAAAGTCATGTGCAGAACATCAACTGTCTGTGGGCCATAACCCACAGGTTGGGAGGAAATTAAAGCCAGATGAAGTTGGGACTTGCCTGGTGAATCTGTTTTCTTACTGCAAATGCAAAGTGGAAAGGAGACACACAGTTGGATCAGGCTGGAGGGAGACCACTGTTTATGTCTTTAGCAGAGAAGGGAGAGCCTCCAAACAATGGTAAAAGAAGAATGGCGTTTTTGTCCAACTTTGTTTTGTCCTTTTTTCCCAGTCTTACTCAAAGTAAGAAGGTGTGCATGACATATACGGTTGACAAACATACATTTCCAACTGCATGAAGTGTGCTCACAGAGGATTACAGTAGCCCATACCGTCTGGGCCTATTCATCCTGTTTTTCTAAATTTTACATTTATGTTTATAAATTAGTGAAAGGACAGTCTAGTGACATGTTGTGTTTACTGTGTTGAATGGCATCAATGAAAAGCCACAAAAAGATACAACTAGCTTTGTGTATCATTCTGGTTTTCCTTGTATAAAAGGCTATAACCAAAAAGGACTGGCAAAAAAGAAAACAGTTCAATGAATGGAATTTCTAATTTAGTTTCTTCCATGAAATTGTTTTCAGGATCAATCAACATTAGTCATCATTTAGGGTTTCGACTTCATGTAACAGGATTTCACACAGGAAAAGGTCAAATGTATTTGAACTCACAGATAACACACCAGTTCTGGATTTGAAGCTGAATAGGAAAATCAGTCTAATAGGTTTATGTCATTTCCACATGACATCTCTGACTACATGGCGCTGGGCCATCCATTGAAGTCGCCATCAAGATAAAACAGCAAGGCGGAATAGAATCACGAAGGGAAGCATTGTGGATGTTATGTGCACCATGTGGCTTGCACATTATTCCCCAGGCTGTGGAGGAAGGCCTGTGAATCATGGGACTTGTCTTACGATACTACCCCAGACACCAGGCTTGCTCCCTGAGCCCCAGATGCAGACAGCGTTGACGTAAATGTGCTCCCAGTTCTGCATTATCACTACAACACAACTCAGCTCTCAAGAGGCTACAGACGGCATTCAAGTCCTTTCAGATCCACTCCCACGAAATAAAACGTATTGAAAAAAGCCTGTTTCATATGATAAACTAATGCTTAAGAACTTAAAGTGTTTGCCTTAACTTTTGCAGAGCTTCTGTGAAAACAAACACACTTCAGACAGACTGAGCATTCATATCACCATGTGTTTGACTTTGAGTAAATGTCACATGGAGCAAGTTTAGCCAAAATCTCTTAATGGTTGGCATCAATTACTTACCACACCCATTAACACATTTTAACAATGTGTAGGAGTAAAAACACTGTGCCCATTGTCCCTCCGAATCATTTGCTATGCATCTGGGTGTCTTAACACTGTGCTATTAGTTTTGTGCTGGCACAGGACTTACATTTCATAATAACTCACAAATTTGGTTTCCTTTTATGTGGCTTCATCTCTCAATCCAGGCCATGTACAGTAGTTCCCATTCCAATGGGTTGTTGATAGGACAAGTTAAGGTAAGAAAATGCTACCTGTCAGTCAGTGCTAATCAGGAAACAGTGCAGACAGTCTGCTCTGGATCAGACACTGGAAGAGAGGAGGCAAGATGATCAAGTGGGGTCACAGCACTCTCCTGCATTAGCTGATGCCTCAAGCTCCTGAAACCACAGGCACAGCTCTACAGCCTCTTAAGGAGCCCAGGCAGCCTAATCAAAATCAAATCATCTCCTTTTTTTCACTCTCTGCCTCTATCTTTTGGTCCTGAGAGAAACAATTACTTCTACAGTGTGAAGGAAACCTCAGGGTCCTTGAGCAGCAGCAGCAGCCCAGTACTTAAAAGTAGTCTTTTATTGCATATCAGAATTGTAGGCTAGTCCAAAAGAAATAGGTCTGATTCATTATTAGAGCCAGCTGTGGCTTTCCACAATGATGACTCATCCGTTTTTCTCCCCCCCCCCTTATTCTTTAGTTTTTTTCATGGTGTGGTAAAGCGGGGTGGAGGGTGGGAGGCCTGAGGGTTTTTCTGTTAGAGGGCTCAGCCAAGTTGACAGAGCGCCCAAATCCACTGGTGGTTGTTTGTTTAGATTATTGAGGGTATTGCTGCCGCAGTTATGCCTGCTCACTGCTTCATCCAGCCTGACTCGTGCACTCATTGCGCCACGTGGATTCCCTGCATGTTTTTTAATCTCCACCTTTCTTTCTACTTTTTTCCCCCCCAGTGCCGATAATAAAGACAGAGCCCAGTGATGAATATGATTCACTGGGAACTGCAAGATTGCCAATGCATTCAAAGCCCTATTGCAGCCAACCAAGGCTCACGCCCATCATGCCTGTTGCTGATCCTGATGCCTGCTTGGTTGGTGGCTACACTCCCTGCCCGGTTCGCCATGCTGCCATGCCATCATCATCTCCCAACTCCAGCCCAACTCTGCATGACCTGTCCCCAGTGGTGTACACCAAGTGCCTCCCCAACAGCCCGACTCATGCAGCACCACCAGGCTCTATTGCAACCCCAATCCATGAGACCCCTGGCTGTCCAAGCCTTGGCCAGTCAGCTTCGCCAGACCACAATACATTTATGCTCCATTCCCAGGGCAGCCCCGACCACCTCAACAGTCCCGGGCCGCATGGTTACCATCCAGTCTATGCCAACAGCAGTCCCTCATCATCCCCGGTATCTCACCCATCCACTCCTGGTGCGACGGCAGAGAGCCCCTTCGTTCAGGCGTACAGCCCCAGTCAGGCCCAGGCAGCAAACAGCTCTCCCAGCCTGTTACCAGAGGACGCCAGCCCCCCTTCCATGGCAGTCACTGTCAAACAGGAGCCCCAGGAACTGGACCAGATGTACCTAGATGATGGTGAGTCATGAGAAACAAGGTGTATCTCCGCTCTCCGCAAGTTTCCATTTGATTATCATTCTAATAACAGCGGGCTCTCGAGATGAAAGCTTCTAATTTTAAGCTCATTGTCCAAGCCAAAAGTAGCTGTTTATGTAGCACATACCACTTTTTTAACACCTTTTGCTTATCTGCAAACCACCACACATAGCCCGCGCCCTACTAAACATCTCAGTATTTCCTGATGAAATTGTTGCTGCAGATCTACGTCATATTTGTATAATTTTAGACCTGGTGTGTGCCGTCCAACTTATGTTGTCCAACTGGCTGGCTTTACTTAAAAACAGTAAATTAACTTGATGGGATTTTGAAACAATCTGTCAAAACATTAGAGCGCTGAGGTCAGCTGGGGTGCAGCAGAACAAAAACAGTGGCACACGCATAGCCAACCAAACTGTTGATACAAGGACTAATGAAGGAAACAAAACAATGGGTAGGGGTTTCCTGAACAGAAACATTTTTCCCCCCATCTTTCTGCTGAAAGGATGGAGGTAAAGGGCTTTGATTTCCCGTCTTTTCCCAACGGAGTCAACACCATGTAGCTGTCGTCATCAAGGGAGGCTGTGGGGTCACCCGTCTCTCTCTGGCAATGATACCAGTCACACCCCAGGGACCATATGGTCGAGTTTATTGCCTTCTGTGTCCATCACACGTTATGTCTCTTAGGTCACCCAACCTGTTATCTGTTTTAGCAGAAGCTTCACTTGTTGTGATAATATATATTCATAGAACACATTAATGGCACAGTGCTAGGTTGAAATGTTAAAATCCCCCTGCACTCCCAAAGAGACTGGGGGAAAGACATCTGCACATTGAACATCTCCCTTCCTGTGCACCTTTTGTTCAGTTAACTGGTGTGTGTTTGTGTTCATGTATGAGTGTGTGTAAACTTCACCCAACACCTTTGGGAGTAGAAGGGTGATAGGCATGAGGGGACCTTGGGAGTTTTGCTGAGGAACTGTAATTGAGTTGAAATGCAGTTGTCAGCATATCTGTCAGTCCCAATGAGTCCCATTAGTTCTCAGCTCATAAACAGACAACACATAGATAGTGGGTATGTCTGTCTGTTATCAGCTCTACAAACTGGCATTCAGCTTTGTGGTGTCCTGTCTTTTCTCTCTCTACACTATGTCCGGAAAATCCAATTTGAAAAAAGACTTCTCATTTAAAATTCATTTGTTTGAATAGTTTTAGCATCAAGAAGCTTTAATTTCAGTATTGATTAAATTAAGTGAAACATTATCTTTATTTACCGTTTTGTGATGGGGTTGGCAAGGGATCCTTTTACACCTACTGTATGAAGTTATACCAAATGTACAAAGCAGTGCTGAAGGGAAATGGTGTAACCTTGTTTTTGTTACCCACTACTCCATCCACTGTCACTTTAGCAGGCTGAATCTTCCTCAACCAGGTGGCCAAATGTATTCAGCCAGTAATTACAGCTGCATTAGCGACGCTCAGGAATGTGTATTGATTGACCAAGGACAGTGAGGCAGCCCCTTGAAAAACCTCAGTGTGCTGCCGTTTTGCATCACCTAACGTCTGTGCAAGCATCTGTGGTGAGCTACTGGAGTCCCTGTAAGTGTGTGGTGGTAACAGCATACTCCAAAGGCATCTCGTGCTCCTTGGCCCGGCCCTATCCCAAACCCTTCAAATGAGCCCTGAGCTAAAATAAATAAGATCGGAAGGCGGCTTACAGGGCGTCCTGCTCCCCGTCTGCACACATTACCACTGTATGTTAGTGAGCTGAGCGCTCCATTAGAGAGGGAAGACAAGCGGATGACCTCATCGCGGCAGCGGTGATTTAACGCAAGCCATGCAGAGTAGCGTTCCTGCCTAGCAATCTGGGGCCGGTGATTTGGAGTCTGTGGGAGCACACTTGATCTTCCCCAAGAGTGGAGCGCCTCCCACGCTCGAACGCTGAGGCCTCCAGCTCCCATCAAGCCGAGGAAATGTGCCTCAATGGCCAGGCCTAGGTTTTACACAGCCCAAGAGAAATCACTCAACTTATCAACGGTGAGCTACTGTTCCGCGAGGAGCTTGGTTAGTATGGAGGGAGTCTGTGATGTAAACCCCCCCGACTCCCATTCACATGCTCTGCTTTGTAATCTGCTAAACTCTTCCCTCTGCTGTGATAGAAGCTTACTAACTACAATATGAGACGTGATGTGATTATTCTTGTATCTGCAATTAGATGAAGAATCCAGTCTGCAGCCAAATCCATTTGAATGCAGCAAATTTCTCCATCTTGTTGGTTCCCACCTGCTTCAGTCCCACTTCTCATACATCAGTATTACCATCAGATCAGCGAAATTTGCTGAAAGTTGTTGGAAGACTTGTTGCCTTGTTGAGTCACTGTCATAAACAAATAAGTGGTGTGATTCACATAAAACAACATTTTCAGACTCTAAGTAATGCTCACAGGTCTTTGTACTTTACAAGGCGTGAGTATAGCAGAGAAATTACTTCATTGTATAAGAATAGAATTTATATAAATGATGCTTTGTCACACGTCTGATGTGGTTTCTCTGGTGAGATAACACCCCCTCTTGTCTCAAACATCCAATGAGAAAGGTGTTGGTCTTTATAAGCACTCAAACAAAATATTTTCCGAGATAACCTATTGAACAACGATGGCTTGCACCGCTCTTCTGGGTCTTTTAGTTGTTTAAAAAAGGGTTTATAAAAATGGTGTGTTGCTGTGAGGCTGCTGCTGTTTGTCTTTTCTTATTAGCTGCTGCTGTGATGGGTGATATCATGATATGCAGCACACAGCAATGGGGCTAGTGCTAATCAGAGGGCCAGATTTCTACCAGCTGCCTCTCTGGGAACAGAGGGCCCTTATTCTCCAAAAATAAGAAAAACACAGAGTGCAACGCAACCTCTACTGATTTCTGACATTTGACATATGTGCTCTAATTGCCTCATGGTACAGGGTAGTTTTTCCGTCTGATTGTTTCCTCCTCCATTCAAGGTTTGTGCATTTTAAACTCATGGGCTTGTTTTCTCATACTGAAAACAGAATTGTTGTCAGACGTCCTTTCCTTTCCTCCCATTGCCAACTAAAAAAGCATTTACTTTTCTGAGGATCTCCGTCCGCCACCAAAGCTTCTGAAGGCAACGCGAGGTTTTCCTCATGGAAACTTTTACACATCCTGGCAAACTGCCTAGACCCCAGGACTCCGCAAAACCCCTAATGATGATTGAGAGCGCGTCCGCACCGTGCTGAAAACATGCTGAGTCGCTAACACTGGAGTGTGCCGCAAGGCTGGCTCTGGGATCGGAGGGGGGTAGAAGAGAGAGAGGATTGAGGAGGGTTAAGGGTGTTTGTTAAAGTGTCTAATGGGACTCACTAAAGCAGTGTTGCTCCTATATGTTTAGACAGTATGCATTTGTGTGTGTGTCTCTATGAGTTAGTGGAGCCAGGTAGAAGTGGAAGCATTGTAAGAGCCAGTGACAGCACAGGCTTTCACAACACTCCACCTCTGACCTGCTGGCCTTTTGGGAGCAGGTCAATATCCAGCTAAGAGTGCAAAGAACCAGAGGCTGTCTTGTGGTTAAGTGTAATGTCAAGAACATCGTCTCCTTCTAGACATAATGATATTGACAGGTGCAAGAAGTTGGGTGATGGCTTCTCTATTATTTATGATTTCAAAGAGGAAGCAAATTTCGATTCATTTTCTTGTTGTTGTTGATACTTTCATAATCAAGGAACCTTGTTTTCCTTTCAGTTTTTTTTTTTTTTTTTTACTTTTATAGATGTAAGAAAAAAGCTTGGGCAAAAGATGACCCGAATGTCAAGCTGACCCATCTTCTAAAAGGAGTCAGTCACACCATCGATTAAAGAAAAAATAAAAGATACATTTATGTTATTCCAACTTTCAACCAGTTCTTGTAGGGTTGGTCACCTCCTTTTACTCTGTTAAATGAGCTTCTCTTCATGTTGACACAGTTATTAATTACCCCCAGGCATTTTCTTTTGCATGAAATATTCTGAAGTAACAATGTTTTATACAAACCCATGAGGGCCAATAAGTCTCCGATAGACTGACAACAATATTGGCCAATGTATATATTGGTCAGTCTGTTATATCAATGATAGTTTGTCATATAACGTCTAAAGGGCAGTATTTTAATAAAAAAACAAAGAAAAAATCATGGAGTTTTCATAAACCCTTTCAGTTGGATGGAGGCCCTTTGGATGAGCATCAACCCATCTGTTTCCTGTCACATCCAGTTTTCCTTTATCCCATCAACCCAACTTAAAAGTCCATAGATTCCTATTTGTGATTGTTAATTTACAGCAGGCCCATTCAACTGGCGGTCCAGGGGCCAACCCTGGGCTGTGTTTGGCATCACACTGGCCCGTGGATCACTTCTATTCACAATTCGAAAATAAATACATTACAAACGGGGGGAAAACTTGTGAGTGACTGTCATTGTTGCCACAGTAAAGTGTTTAAAACAGCTGAGCGCTCCCATATAATAGAACATCTCTGGTCCTCTGCTCGCACCCTATCACAAGCTTGGAAAAAAAAAAGTCTTTGGTGCACTATACTGCTGTGGTTGGCTTGCTTGTTTGGCCCCTGGTTCTTCAGCTTTCTGTGGCTCCCTAAACAATAGAGTTGAATAGCCCTGCTACACCAAGTCACTTACATGCACTATTGTCCCAATGGCTTCCAGGTTAGCAAACACATGGTTGTAAGTGGCTACACATGATAGTGGGTCACACTATTAGTGCTTTGATTTTCCACTTTTGTGTAAAACCATTGGAAGTATAATTCGTTTTGATAAGTGCAGGAAGATGAATCTGTAAAAAAATCCAATCCATTTATTACAGACGAGCCCTAGCTTTTATGTCTTCATGTGCGAGCCAAAGGATCTCGTCTGGTTTCAGTCGCTCCTTCATAATACCCACAGTCACTGAAAAAGAATGTGTCTGCTGAAAAACTGCTGCTAAATTATCTAAACAAATTGGCTTTCCTTTGTGTCTGGGATCTGATACACGCACATATGTAGATCCAAGACTCTGATTCTGATTTGTTATGGGTTCTGTGTTTGTTTTCTTCAGTTTACAGAAATTCGATGAACATACCATACAGTCAAAACATTTTTTTCAGGCTTTGTAAAACTAGACACTATGTGGGTTTTGTATTTAAATCAATCAATCTTTATTTGTATAGTGCCAATTCATAACTTAAATGACTGGATTAACGACAAAAATAGACTTCAGTGCAGCATACCATTAAATATCGTACGGTGAAGCCACAAGGACATGCTTCCTTTTCCAGACGAGTCTATTCATTAAAGCCACCTCCCCTCAGTTCACTGTACGTCATGTATTTCTTATAGTTTCTCCTGATGCAGCAGTTTGCCGGCTCGGTTTATGTGGCTCACATTCTGAGGTTTAGGAAACACGCGTTGAAAAGCCACCGAGCCGCACAGATCACAGCGGGTCAGGACGGAGACAGGGCCCGTGGCTTGGCTGGAATCTTCCTGTGTACATCTGTGATTATAGAGCCACCACCTCACGCAGACACTCTAATTACTGAATCATTATGCCATATGTCAGAGGTGTTGACTGCTCTGACAGGGTGATCTTGAGCTCTAATAGCCTGATCACTAAGAGAGATTTGAAGTAGGTGCCTTTGTGATAGTTTGTCTAAGGTCTTTGCGGAAAGTGCCGGATTAAGGTTCTTTTGTGTCTTTCAGAGGTGATTGGATGGCTTTTATTTTTGTGTTTTAGTGTCAAAAGAACTGTAATCAGACTGCGTCTGTGATCACTGCAAACGCTTCACCACTGCCGTGAAATATGGTTCCTCCATGGAGATAACTGATGTTTCTGAAAACACCACAAACACTGCAGAGTAACAGAAACCATAAATCTGAATTGAATCGAGGATATTTCCTGCTGGCACTGAAAACAGCAGCACATGGAAAAGTCATAGAGTCCGGCCACATACAAAACACCAAATAAGCAGCACGTATTATTTGCAGGAAGAGTCGTTTTCTCTTTTTGGACCCTCAACAGGGACATTTAGGGGTCAAGGAAATCCTTTCTGGTGTTTTGGGTGCTTTGCTGAAGAACACCTCAGCAGTCACAGACAGTTACGTGTGGTTCAAATAATATAACAACACTGAGACAAGCTGTTGTTGTAGTGTTTTCGGTTAAAAAAAGAAGAAAAAAAAAAGGGATGTAAATAACAGTGTCATCAGTAAACAGGAGCAGGTCTCTGTCCCAGAGCACTTTATAACAGCTCCCCATCTGAAATATGTTAGTGCTGTGAAATAGTATCCTGTAGTGACGGATGTCAACAGAGAAGTCTGATCCAGCCGGGTGGGATGGGGAATGTCTTTGGGTTTTGGAACTCCTGGCCGAGTCTGCCGTCTCCTCCATGTGCAGATATCTCTGAAAGAACGGGGCGGGAGTGTTGGCCATTAAGAGAGAGCGATTGGGAGAGAGAGTAAAGACTGAAAGTACAAGAGGGAGTGAAATGCAGCTACAGATAGAAACTTTGAAATAGAGAGAGTCCTAGTAGAATCTGTCACGAGACTATTAACCTCATGCAGATGTCCTCTTCTCAAGTGTCATCGTCCACTGGCAACATAAAATGCCACTGTCAAACTAGTGAATCTGTCTATCACACTTAAAATCAAGTCCTTCTCAATCCATTCTTTTTCAAAAGCTTTCATGAAAAGAGCATCTGTCTTCATTTTAATTTCCGTATCTGTGGTCAAAGCTTATTGGCCTAAATAGGAGGGACGGCCACAAGTCATAAGACTCATTTTTTGTATTTTGTGATTTTGGAGTCAGGAGATTCTCATCACGTCCTCACATCCAGGAATGTTCAGCGAGCATGAGAAAAATCAGGTCAGCCATAGAAATGAAAGAGACACAGATAGACTTAGAGAAAAAGAGGAAAATCTGAGGTGGAAGAAAGTAGCATGCAATCTTGGTGATTTTCCCTGGCCGCTTCTCCCGCTGCCCCTGTCCTCTTCACGTACACACACACACACACACACACACACACACACACACACACACACACACACACACACACACACACACACACACACACACACACACTAACAGGAACACACTGTGCTTCTTTTGCAACTTTAACCGTTAAAAATCGAACATTAAAAGTCAAAAGGAAGAAAAACACTGGCAAAGTTAAAGATCATGCTTTCTTCCGCTCCCACCAGCGGCCACTCACAGTGCAGAGACTAGCCAAGCAGTGAGTGAGTTTACTTCAGGGGAGAGGGAGTGATCAAAACAACTGAACTGTAAGTGTCCTACTGTTGACATACAACCCCATCTGAGTTCGAAACCTCAACGGGTCCCCCGACTTTCGCTATTGTACTCAACTGAGCTCAAATCCTCTCCAAACAAAAAGCTCTCTAACCCTTACTAAGCCTTTTTTATATAGAGAGAAGCAATGCTGAAAGGAAGCACAAACCTCCTTTTAAGAAAAACACAATCACTATTTAGAAATCCTACGCATTATCACAGTATTCTGTTGTCACTGCATATACTGTACGGAGGCCACTGTCGCCCCTTGTTTCATTGTCTTAATAGAAAAACAAAGTCTGTAGAATATTTAAAAAGCTAATAAGAGAAACGTATAGTTTTATGCTCACTGTATTTAAAAGGGGGTTGTAATGCATATTTAATACAGCCTGCACCTCTACATGCTTTTTATTCACATTCCTCTCTTACTTTAATAAAACAAACAATTCTTCTGCTCGTGCTGTAAATCAGCCATGTCCAATGTTCAGGGAACTGAACTTGGAAACGTCGTCTCCTAAGTGCTGCTTGAATGAGAATGTCACATACGTTTTAATTAAAGCAGTAAGATTTACTGCATCATGGAGTAAAATAGCAGGCTCCCGTTTCTGTTAAGGTAGTTAAGTTGCAAGTTCACTCCCAGCGTCTGTAAAATATGTGTTGATTTGAAACATTAAAACAGAAGCAGGTGTAAATGTGGTTTAGTGATTTACAGTTGACAGCGAACATCTCCTCATGTATTTTTCACTCAGCCTGGGTCGTCTGAAAACAATCCTCTCTCCAGATGGATGAAAAAGTTTGTCTGTCTCTGAAAATCAAAGCGAGAAAGGTCGAGGGTGTTGGAAAGGCGATAAGTGGAACATCTTGCCAAGAGCGCCCGTGAACTTCCTCTGCCCGGCCTACCTGAATAAGTCCACGATGTGACCTGAGGCGACCTCCTTCTCACTGTCTTTGAATCCTCACAGGTGCTGAAGATTTAGAGTAGTAAGGCAGCTCTCAGGTTCAAAGACAGAGATTTAATCTGACTGTACTTTGCTTCAGTGCAGAGTCAGATTGCTGAAGCTCAGCAGGGCTCTCAAAGAGTGAGGCTATATTCTTAAGCACAGCAGCTTTCGCTACCTTTATGGCGTTTTAGTGCCTTTTCTGTAAGGCCTCTCTTTATCTCTCTGACAGACTGAATAAGTTGAGTTTTGTTCCAAATATGCAAAACAAAGAAAAAGAGAAAAAAAATCAGAACAAAAATCAGAAATAAAAAGAAAGAACAGATAAAAACAAACGAAAAAAAACCCAGACAGGTTAACTTGAGGCCAGGGTCTGCAGATGCACACTGACAAGCAGTCATGCACATTTAAAAACAGGAAGGAGCCTCACTGAGCTTTCTCTCTGTGATGGATGGTGAACAATAAAGCTCGCACTGAGGTAAGCCTTTTTGGACACGGAGAAGTCGATGTCTCAGCGCATGTATAAAGAAAACACTTCTGAATCCCACGTAACAACTGACAGGCAACAGGTGATTTAAAGAAGCACAATACAAATGCAGCCATAAATCGCATTATACGCAGGTGCACAGCCAAATTCTCCCTCAGACGACCGTGACCCACCAAACTATGATTGTTTCAATATGCTACAGTTTTTTTGGGGGGGGGGTTTTCTACTTTGTGCCATTTTAAAAATCCATTGAAATCTCCAGCCGCCTGCCTCTGCCGGAGCATACGTTTCTAATTCTGAATCAATCACACAGTTTATCAGATGTCTGAGTTATTTTACCATAAACCCACTGGTAATGAGGCGTACAAAGAGTTTGAACGCGCCTCCATTCATATCTCCATCTCAAAGATGTGTGCGTTTCACTCACTTTGCTGTGTTGTCAGGCTTTAGTGTTTGCTTTATGATGTTACGCTGTACTGGTTGCGTGAAACTGAAGCTTTTTCTTTCTCACAGACTCGAGTCAACAACACACACTTTATGTCAAAAGCTTTTACTTTTATGTTTGCTTTGATAAAGTCTTTGCTGTGGCATTTTACCACGTCACCACATTTTTCAGCTAACTCTATACTTTAGAAGTCAACGGTTTAATCCAAATTTTAAAAAAAGGTCTCTTTTTAGCTGCTTAGCTTTTGAGCCTCCACTCTGCACTTGTTGCCATTGCTTGTCAAGTCAACAGTGTGGGCAGGACTGTGGCATCCTTTTCCTGTTGACAAAGTCACATTTTATGCTAATGTGCAAGAGGCCACGTGGGTTCTTAGATTACGAGAACAAAGGTTCAAACTCCAGGGATGTCAGGGGTAACATGACTATTTGTAAAATTCTGGATGTTTTCACCTCTTTTAGCTGGCAATCATCATTAAAATCAAACAGAAACAATGTTCAAAGAGTCCCCAATAATAAGTCATTTATTTTTTTTCTGCAGAAACCATTGTGCACAATGTGTAAAGTTATCTAATTAAAAATGTGCACAGAATTTCTACCAGCTCATAGCTCCAATAAATGCATGAATCATAATCTTGACACTTAACATAGTGCAAGTACAGGCCAATATTATTCAGAAAGTAAATTGTTTTCTTCTTTTTTTTTCTGTTATTGTTTGTGATGCAGTCTGAAAGGACTACGTAACGTTTCAGACAAGTTAGTGATGAGGTCACAGGAGAGCTCCAACCATGTAAACACCTCCCTCATCCTCCCAGGACACCCGCGGGCCTCCTGGGCACGGGAGGAAATGAGAGCAGGAGGGAGGAGGAGGCAGAGAGGGAAGTGGCAAGCTCACAAAGGGAGACATAGTGAGGTGAGATAGGGAGAGGCCGAGCACACCATGCAAGATCAAAGCCTGAGGTTATGCCCCGCTGCAGCCAAAATAAGCACATCAGTGGTGGGGCTTTCAGTAAAAGTTGTTGTCTTTAGATTTCTAATTTGGGACACTGCTGTTTTATTGTTCTCCAGCCCACATCACAGAATTTTCTAGTTTATTCGTCTATTTATGTTCACGTGATTTTTAATCTGAGCCAGGCAGACACCTAAATTCTCCCGGGTTAGGTCATCGTCGCGTTGGCAACGTGTCAGATTCAGCTGACGACACAGAGGTCATAAAGCATGTGCTCTGAAAAAAAATGAGGCCGATCTGAAGCTCACAGATGGAGATTAGCGCACAGCTCCACTCTGTCTCCCTCGCATGAGGCACAGGGAGTATGTCATTTCTCAAGGCTGCTCCAGCTCTCTTATTCAGCCGAGCCAGGAGGCCTCGTCTAAAAACAGCAGCAGACGTATTGATTGGAAACCTTTTATAGCGACATTGCACTATGAAAACAATTATCCTATTTTTACTCATGGTCTTTGACAATTTCTTCATTTTTTTGGATGAGGATGTGTAATTTTAAAAGTTATATATAAATAGTATTTAGACTTTGAAGTTGGGGTTTCTTCATGTCATTATGTCCAGATTAAATGCTGTTTATTTTAGCCTGTATACTATCCAATCAAAACTTGAGCATTAAGGTAGGGCAGTAGGTATGATGCCTGAGAGGCAAAGCCCAGGGCAAGTAAACACTGCACTATCCCATTCATGGCTGCAGGTAAATCTTCAGCGATTACAGCAGAGTAATATTTAAAAGAGTCTCACATGTGGGTGTTTTCTACGTCAAAAAACACTTTTTTTATGACGTCATTGTTTACTGAAGTGTGTCGAGATAGTTTGCGGTGGCTTGAGACACACTTGTGTTTTTTTTTAAGATATGGACTAAATGCTGCAGGAAAGTAGTCAACCTCAGCTCGAAGGGTAAACTCAGACCCTTTTTAGTTTAAACAAACCGTCTCTCTGCTGCCCTGTCTCTGTCACGTTTGCGTGGAGACTGAGTGGTTCCACATGGGACGGCCTGAAGCTTCACACAGCAAACTAGCTGTGGGGATGAAATATGCGCTCCGTACACATCATCACTTCATTAGGCCCAGAGGGATCCCTGCGATGGATTAGAAGCTGTCTACCTGCACGGCTCGGATGAATTTATGAAGCACTTTATCATGATGAAGCATTAGTGGAACACTTTGGCTCTTTCCATGTGTGTTTATCTGTGGGAATGATGAGTGTGTCACTCTCTTTTTTTGCTCATCCTTTATCCAGTCGGCATGTCATTAATGTGTGTGTTCTGATCTTTGACCACCACCACCGCCGCCTCTATTTTTGACGCTGCTGGTAACCAGGGTAAGATAAGTGACTTTGTCCAAGCCTCTCCATCCAGCCGTACGTGGGAGGCAGCAAATTGTCCATTAAGTGTTTCTGCTGAGGCCGAGAGAAGATTTGATATAGTGGGGAAACAAAAGTAATATGTAGCAGGAAATTCAATTGTCTCTCTCCAGCAAGTTTGAGCAGTTGTTTGGCTTCCAAATCAAATCCCTTTCACATGAAGCAGTTCATGAGGTTTAACTCTGCTCTTAGAGCACTGATTTGATACCAGTGTTTATCAGAGTTATTCAGAAAAAAAAAAAAAAAAAAGCTATGACTCAAACTTACATCCTTGAATGCTACCGAGAGTCCGTGTGCCACAATAGAAGGAAGCAACCTCCTATTTCACAGACCTGATGTACTACAGGCAAGCATCGGAAACATCCCCCCTTCACCAGGGTCCTTGAGCCAAACACAGCTGCTGTTTATTCAACTAGTGAAAGTGAGATTTGTTCAGGAAGGTGCCCTCTGCTCATTTTGCATCTAAAGACTGAGAGGTGAGAACAGAAGTCCCTGGCAGGAAGCCTCCGATACAACCTTGAGTTCAGAGGTGGTGTTGTTGATAGTCAGCTGAGGGAAGCCTGGGGAAAGTGAAGTCATTCTCTGCCAGGTCATTGCCAGTCAGGCCTGATTTGGCTGCAGGAGATTGTGTTACGACAGCAGGAACCTCAGAGCCTGGAGGCTCCGTGTCTCACCAGACCATAGGGCATCCTCTGTTCTCTGAGGAAGCCTGGTTGTTATTGAACCCCAATGCACAGCGCTCGCCTCTAACAATGCTAACTAAATCCCCAGCGCAGGTCAGGTTCACTCTAAAGTCATACAGAGTGGCCAAATGAAGTTATACAGCGAACACCCAAGCTTCAATTACTGAACTAAAAGAGGGATAACTCACAGCACCATGACTTATACACATCCATTTTAAACGCCATACTAGAATATTTTCAGCAGGTGCTGTGCACTTAATCATTTTTATGTGGCGTTTTTTCAGACCTTTGGTCACATCTTCGTGCTGTGCTTGGCTAAAGGGAAAACAATGCTAACGAATAAGAACAACACACTCTCAGGAAACTGGTTAACTGGAAACATTAAGTTAGCTGCTCCTTGCTGCAGTCAGGAGAATTTGTGTTCACTTATTTATTATAAAACAAGCCACAAACAAATGGGCTACTCCTCTCAGCACATGGTGGAGACCAATAACAGAGCTCATAGAAGAGGTAAATATTTGACTGAGATTTGACAGAAAAATGGCAGTGGCTTAGATTAGACTCATCTAAGAAACCTAGATGATTTTTATCATCTGGTGGATTTGTAAATATGCATGTCGAGTATTTGCCAACTACATCAGGCAATCTATTCATTGGGGTTATGACAAAGCCACAAGATCAAGATAAATGTTTCTGCATATTTGGGATTATGGATGCATTCTGTCTCCGAAAGTTCAGAAAACATGAAACGAAAGGCAAAGGCTGACAGAGAGCCCTTTCATAACACAAAAGGCTGGAGTCAAACCGAGACTGTCCAGCACCCCAAGTTGTACACTGTGTGACAAACAGTCAAAATCTAATACCAACAAAGCTCTTAGTTGGTGTTTATATAGAGCCACAGACAACTTGCAAAAACACAGAGAGAACCACTCACTACCTCTGAAGGTGAGATAATGAGTCAGCACAGAGCACTGGACACTCAGAGTATATAAAAGCTCCCCACACCTGAGCTCAATCAAAGCCAATCAGAGCCACACACACACCTGACTGCAGTGAGTTGATTCTCTCACTGAGCAGAAAGAGTGACTGCCCTCACAGATGTGTGCAGATTTGTCCATTTTCAGGCTCACCTTGCTCAACCTTTACAGCACCTACTGTTCTACGTTTGGATGGTTTAGACTCAGTATAAAAGACTGACAGACTTTCCACTGTAATAATCTGGCTCATAGTTTCATACCCTTCTGTCCTTCAGTGTGTTGGTGTGTGTGATTCCTGGTAAAGATGTTACTCCAACAGGCTCTTCTGAGCTTCCATTATATTCTGTCAGTGGTACCTGTAGCAACATGCCCACACCTAGCAGCCTCTTGTGGGTTTTTTTGTTTTTTTTTAAAGCTGTGCTATTTTTGGTGTCACAGCCCGCTGAGCCTTCTGCTATGGTTGGCTTCAGGCAACCTGTCACACATGAGCTAGCTGTTACCCACCTGTGTGTAGTTAATTTAATAACTAAAATGGTGCAGGTTATGAGAGTTGACCTGCAGTGTCTACACCGGAGAGTTATTCCACCTGTTGCAGCAGGTTAAAGAAAACTAGTTTCCATTGCAGGTGATTCAGGCAGACTTCTAGTTACAAGGTCAGCACCCAGCATCATGTCATAATGCAATCTGAATTTAATCAAAAATCAGCCAAGGTACACTGTCACAAAGAAGCTGAATTGTTCCTTGAACTGCTCAGCACAGTTTGCGTCTCAGTCAAACACACATATTTCTGTGTCACTCTCACACCTGCCTGAAATAGATTTCCCAGCCACATGGCCCTGAGCAGAAATCATGACAGGTCCTGGCTGCGGTTTACCGACTGCACTGGCACTACAGTGAATAAAGGATGTCACTCTGTTTAACTTCGACTAGCAAGCGTGTGTGTGTTTTCTTTTTCTTTCTTTCAGCAGGGGAATATTGGGAGTGCAGTTTTCCGCTGTTTTTTGTTTATTCATGAGAGGGTGTCCTCCCAGTTAGTGCGTTCCATTATTAACCTGGACAACTGAGAAAAGAAAAAAACAAAATCAGTTTCCACAGAGAGTCCATTTATGTACATATCCAACTATAAAGATATTGTTTGGCATCATCATTGAATAACATAACAAAGACTTGTTTATTTTATTTTTTTACAATAGCATTAAAGTGGAAACTGCCATTCTCTCGTGTTCCTTTAAAACACCAACAACTTGTTTTATTAGGCCTAGTGTACAGAGGAGGTCCTGTGCTATACCCCTGACTCTACATATGATGCAATAAGATAGATTTTTGGAGCCAAATTCCACTCTGAAC
This sequence comes from Symphodus melops, assembly GCF_947650265.1. Lineage (NCBI taxonomy): Eukaryota > Metazoa > Chordata > Actinopteri > Labriformes > Labridae > Symphodus > Symphodus melops. Next base: position 11,416,764 of record NC_136695.1, on the reverse strand, counting down.
AAAATGTTCCCCAGCATGACTGACTGTGTTTCCTTGTTCTGCATATTTGTGGTTATCTAGTCACTTCATGGAAGGTATGGGCAGTCTCAAAAATGGAGAAGAAAAATCAAGCACTGGCAGAAATACAACACCTCATCTTCGTTCTGTTATTTAAATGAAATCAAACTTTATTGAAACTGACTTCATGAACCAGACAGTTGTGTATGAAAGGAAACTATATGCGCTCGATGACGCGTTGCCAAAATGATGGTTTAAAAGAAAATGTGCGTGTATTCTTCCATCATCCTTACCTGTGTGTTGTTGTGTATTATACCCGTTTCATCACCTTTCAATGAAAATGTCTTCCTTTTCCAAGAAGTTGTTGCACGTAAATAGTTGCACGAGCTACCCCATTTAAACATCTATAAATAGCAGCTTGGTGTTGCCTTGCGGTGTAACAGTTGGCCACATCCTGTTTCTGAGATTCTCACGTAGCCGGCAGAGTACCCAGATGAAAAACACAGGGGCCAGTGTTACACCTTTTCTTCTCTTTATTACCGCTGTCTTCAGGATGGAACATTTTCAGCATGCCGATGGAAATTATTAAAACAGCAAAACAACACTGCAGTTAATATGTGGGCGATGGAGACGTCTTTTTCTTTTCTTTTTTTAATGTGACTGAAAGGAAGCCAGCGCCTTCCTCTGAGAAAAATACATTTGTGGCTTTTTGCCACAGAGCTCTTGGGTTTTCCCTTCCCTTCTTCAGAATTACCTGGAGCTTTTTTTTATTTTTATTTCCTTTCTTTTTTCTCTGTATTCTCACCTCTGCTGAGAAGAGCAGCAATGTTTAATTTTGATTGTTTAATTGTTGCATGTGCTTGCACTTCCTTTTCGCTCAGCGATGGCAGAGCTAAAAATAAGCACAGCATGTAAATACCTGTTTGGCCTGGGGCGGGATAGAGTTGAAAACAGCCAAGTGTGTTGGCACAGGTTGGATTTTTCCAATGGGAGTTCCTCCTGTTTAAGAAGGTGAGCCCCAACTGATATCTGTGTGTGTGTGTGTGTGTGTGTGTGTGTGTGTGTGTGTGTGTGCACGTGTGTGTGTGTGTATGAATAGGTGGCTGTATATGGAAAGCAGGGCATTCAATTCAAGGTTTGTGGCCTACCTATTTAAAAAAGTGCAATCTGTCACTCATTACTTATTCATTTATTTGTGACTTTATTTTATGCCCATGCTCGATAACAATTGAACAAACTGCCCTGAGCTATTTTTTGGATTAGTTCAGCTGTGCACAGATCTGACCAGTGCACATTGTTTTACAAGAAAAACTTGTAAAAACTTTTTTCATATTTGATTTGCTCGAAAGAAACCCACTATGATATTCCAAAAAAAAGACTGAAGACATTATACTGTTTTGTATTTAAAAAGGACGTTGTCTTGTTTTTGTCTGGTTCTGTGCGAATGCCTCACCAAACGGTATCTAGTGATAACAACCTGTAGGCCTCACAGTGGGTGGACTTCCTGTCTCGGCTCCTTAACGCTGATGGTGGTTTTACCGGAGTCTCTCTCTCTCTCTCTCTCTCTCACTCTGTCTACACCAGCCCTCTTTATCACAGCCTGCTCAATAACTGAGGAGCTTCTTGTTTGCGTCGAGCCACAGGGCTCAGGGTCCGCGCCATCTTCACAGTCACTTCCCTCTGTTTTGCCAAAGAACACAGAGCAGATAAAAGCTGGGGAATGATCTGTGTCTGCCCGACTGTGGGAAAGGCGCGGGCACAGGAACTGGTGCAGGAAAGACAAGATGGTGACTCAAAAACAGAGATGTGTGCATGGGCAGATATGAGGCTAGAAATGACAATGATATGTTTGGATTGCAGCTACTGATAGAACTTTTCAACTTCACCGCATGTATGCTAAGAATTCAATGTAGTATTGCAGCATGTGACAGTAAAGGTGGACTATGGAGGTTTGATGGTAGAATTTGAAAGTTGGAGAAGTGAGACAATTCCATGCTGTATTTTTCTGAAATGAATACACAAACTTTACTCAAAGAAAAAAAAAGGGTCCCTTGACACTGTTTAGAGCTAAAAAAGATACCTGGAGAGTTCCAGTTTTACTGTGGTGGGCACACCATCATAACTTCTCGTCGAGCATTTTATCTTCAAACAGTGTTACAGGGACTACATTTTCCTCTGAGGAATGTCAATTTATAGATGTTTGAACATGCACCACAGCATCTGTACGACATTGTTCAGCTTTAATTGTTGCTCTATTCAAGAAGTAGGAGTTTATATCTGACTCTTGACACATCTGACACCACAGAAGTCGGTCAAGATCATCTCTGGAAACATCAAGTAATCGGGTCTTCGTTGTCTTTGGTCAGAAGGGAGGAATCAGGTTCAAAATCGGCCCCGATCTTGCAGTGTGTGCCCCGCTTCGATTGAAAAAAATCTGATAATACAATTAGCATAAAGCCTAAAAAATCTAAATCATTAAACTCTACATCCAAATCAGAAAGGTTTAAAAAAAGTAAAACTCACTTTAATAAATTAGCTTTTCCATCCAAACGTTCTACTAATTTTGAAAACATTTAAGGAAAACTAGCAACAGACAATTTGTCTAGCTCAAAATCAGGTTAATAGAAACTAATCACCGATATACTACAGTAAATCAGCTGTTGAGAGTTAATCAATCTTCATGTGTCAAATGTGCGACACCCAGCTGGAGCTCTGGGTCCACTTACAGTACTCCGGTTCAAGCTTTAGCGTGAGAAGGGAGTTGAACCGACTCCCTTCCAGCACGCCGCCTCTCTCCGTCAAACCTAATAGTGTTATAATGAAGTGAAATGTTATTCATCGTGACTAGTTAATAATAATCGGGGACCTCTCTTTTCTTTCCACAGTTAACGAGATCATCAGGAACGACCTCTCCAGCATTTCCGTGCACACACACGCATAGACGTCCAGAAGTCTTCTGCCACAGCACACACCCCACGGCAGCGGCATCAACAAAAAGAGGGACAAACTAAAACAGAAACAAGGAGATCCAGATGATGAAGAATAAAGTTTGGACCAGGATCCACACACACACACACACACCCCCCCTACCACCTCCCTCAATTCCAACCACTTCTGCCACACGATCCTCTGAGAATCACAAGGACAATCACTGGCAAAGCTCCGTTTGAATCAACAGATGAATGTTCTATTTACACAAAGGGAAGTGATTTCAGGGGCAGAGTACACAACGACACTTGCCTTAAAGTCACAGCAGATGTTCTTTAGCGGACCAACAGCTCAATGAGACTGAATTCCTCCTATTGTAGACAAATGACAATCTTCTTATCGCGTGTGATCTGTATGTTAATGCATGGACGAGCTGACAGGACAAGAGGTGTCACGTGTCATCACTTTGGTCTATTTGTTTGTGCAGTGAGTCCGCGACAACCGAATAGGTGCCTTACAGCAGTGATATTGACGGCAAACAACAGCAGCAGTGGCACAAATGCAAAAGGTTCACTGTAGCGTGGATGTTTTTTCTATGACCGTTTTGTATCATTTCAACAATTTGTTTACAGGGAAACAGGATAAAAGGCTGGAATACATGTCGCCATTATGTGAATAGATTAGAATTGTATTTTATTTCTCCTGCGCCTTCTATATTATCTCATCGTTCATTTATACTGAATGTTATTGTATATTCTTTTGTATAAACATATATTTGGATATGTACTTATGTACGCCTTATGCTTTATGATGCTGTTTACTTTTTTTCCATTAGCTTTCCTTATTTGAAATCGTCTTCCCCTGATATGATTTGTACCAATTCTATTTCTCTTCGATATACTTTTCACCTTAGTGCCTTTTTTTTTTTTCTTCTATCACCGTTTGCTTGTCTTCCACCTAAACCATGACTTTTAAACGCAAAGACAATCAGAGAAGTATAAAGAACATATCTTATAAACAGTTCCTGGTTTGGGGAGCTTAAAAGGCAGGTATCAACATTTTCTTCTTTTCCCAGCTATAGAATAGTTCAACAATGGTATGCTTACCTGCTGAATAGAAATGAGAATACTAATGGGAGAGATGTGTTTGTCTGTTACTTCTTGCACTGCAGGTCTATATGTAAATAGGCGGGAGGGATAATGTTAGAAACACCACACAGGCTCAGCTGGACTCATTTATGGGAGATTCTGCTGAGGAGGAGTTGGCAGGACTGTTACGTACTGGGGCAATAATTGATCTGAGTAAACCAAAGGATTTTAACTTTGGTGAAATTATTGTCCAAATTTCCTTTTTTTTCTGTCATAGTTTTAAGTGTAGAACAGCTTATAAAAAAAACATAATGCACTTTACAGAGCAGCTTTTCTTGCCTCCAAACCAAATACTGCAGAATGATTCATGAACTCACCTACTTCCACTCCTCTCTTACTCAGCATCAGTCTTTTCGGTCTTTATGGAGCATGCACATCGTACTAATGTTTGGGATCATTTAGCTGACAGTAGCTCTCACTATAGCTTCCTATTTAGTTTTTCAACAAGTAGTATAATAGCATGACTAAACTGTATGAATAACGTTTCTATTTTGTGCCTTAATCTCTTTCTTGGCCACAAAATCATTGCAACTCTAAACATGCTTTTCTGTGTCGGAAAAAAAAAGGTGAACCATATTTCTCTTTAATATGAAATATTTATGAAAAATTAAATGTGTTTTAATTGCATTTAATGTGTTCTCTACAATGAATAAATAAATGGCATACTGGTGACCATAAACTACATCTCATTTTTGCTTTCACTTTGCTGATTCGTGGCCCTTCACGTTGACTTTTTAATTAAAGGTCACATAGCATGCAAAGTTTACTTTATCATGTTTTCTAACACTACTGTGTCCCTAGTCTGTCTACAACCCCCCCCCCCCCCAATTATAAGAAAAGTCCATTATCTCCGTTGTTTACCTGCTCCACTTTTCTGAAAAGATTTGCTCTAACAGGCTGTTTGGAGACTCTCCCTTTATGACATCACAAATGGCAGTTACCCCTCCCTCAGGTGTTCTGCACTCTGAGTCTTCTTAACATAAACAATCGGGCATGGTGCAAGAAAGCCCAAGCTCCCCAAGCCCTTCCAGAGAGTGGCGTGGCCAGACACAGCTCACTGGCATTTAAAGCTACAGACAGAAAGGGCCTGTTCAGAGCAGGGCTGAAATTGACGGCTTTATAGGCATTCTAAAATACAGGATCAGAGTGGTTTTTTGGCAAGAGACTTCACAGACATGTTTTGGGGAGCTCTGAGACTTATTTAAACTGGTTGAAAAGGAGGATAATACGTGAACTTTAAGTTATTTTCTGGGCATTTTGCCTTCATTGGATAGGCTAGCTGAAGAGAGACGGGGGGATGACAGGCATTAAAAGGTCATGATCAGATTGGAAGCCGCGACCACTAAGACAACCATAGCCTCCATACTGTACACGGGGCACGCAGCAATAACTGAAATATTATCGCTGCCCCATCAACACTTTTTAAATACATAGCTCTATGCTTTGGTTTTATCCAGCAGGTTTCCTTCTTGTAGTTTGTACAGATGTACAACGTCAATTGGTGCGTCACTTTCTTTCTATCATTTAAACTGTTTTGAAACTCAGTTAGACTTTCTATCTGTCGTTAAAAAAAATAAACTAAATCAGTTCATCGGGGGGGGGTTCTCCTCCTTTTTATACTAAAGCATTGAATGCATGGCCCATGTGGCTGTGCTTTAGTTTAAAGGCCTTTTATTTGACTTGGCTGTGTGATTTCCTTATGTTATAAAGCTTGACCTCAGTAAACCTCAGACTGTTCCAACCTGTACCTATATCCCTTATAAAACCTGAAATGGAGACCGTTTGACATTGACTAGTGTATCGGAAAATTGTGTTTTTTCCTGCTCTTTTTGGCACACCAAACATCTTGTAGTTTGACTTCAATTATAATTGCTATCTAATCATTGGGAGAATTAAGTAGGGGTTAAATATACCTCTGACAATGTTTCCTACGCTACTGCCAGCAAAGATGACACTCAATCAATCAACAGATGGTATTTGATTTAAAACCAATTTACAAACCGACCTACACTGTACTTAAGCAGGATAAAAAAATGTGACAGGTAGCCTACACAAGCAGAGGCCTGTGTGTTTTCCGGTGAGTGTTGTTAATGGTGGTTAGTTAAAAGTGAAACGGCTCCTCGCCATGGGAGCTGTGCCATGCTCCTGTGTACCACCTGCCAGTCCTCCAGTCTTTTTCCATGCACCAAAGTTCTGAAGCGCCTATTCCCATAGTGACAGAAGGCAGGCCTAGGCGGTGCTCCCCTGTACGACCACGGTGAGCCCGAAATAGCTCCACTATTTACAGATGCAGTCACGCCCCTTTTTCCTGGCACCGTGTCCTCCTTACCCTAGTCTTCCTCTGACAGCGCCATGCCCTTTGACACAGTGGAGAGATGACTCAGGGCAGCATTTTCAACAAAACAAGAACAGGCCAACTAAAGTGGCGTCTCCATGATAATAAAACAAAACAATAAATACTGATATGTAGTATTACACATGGCCTACGGCAGTGCTGCATTTTTACAATGGGAAACATTCATGATTGGAACACTTTACTTCAGTTTTGAATTATTTAATTCAATGTTACTGCATGTGTATTTCTTGTATACTTATATTATTTTTTTTACAGAGACAAGAAAACTGATACCATCCTTTTAAGTTAAATACCCTCAACAGAGGTTCATTTAGCAGGTAATTGTGGAAACATGGATTTAATGTGCTGCAAATGAGCCTGTAAATAAAGTTTTGAATTGATTCTAACTATTGGAAAGGACTATAACCATGTTGTTTAACCAATATGTGTAGCCTGCAATGTCTGTTTGTTTACTTTGTCTATTTTGTTTCAACACAGACAACAAAAGCCTTTTTGAATGATTTTGATTTGGGATTTTTTTGGTCTTTTGTCCCTTTATTTTTTAGAGATGGGTCAGAGGACAGAGTCAAAAACGTGGAAGAGAGAGAGCGGGGAACGACAGGCAGGAAAGGAGTCACAGGTCTGAGTGGAGAAAAAGTCTAATAAAACACTTGCCGATACACAATAGATAATACAAATATGTAAGACTAAATGTTTGATTTTGTTCAGCGAGCTGTCAAGGTATTGGCTGGCTGATTTTCTTACATTTAAACAAAATATGTTTCACTGTCTTCCCCCGGTGCTAAATTGACTGTTACCTCCTCATACATCAAACATAATCATTTTTTCGAGAGAGACCTGGGTACACCAGTGGCAATAAAATAAATAATAAAAATATCGAAGTAACAGACATCAAAACACAAGTAGGTGCAAGGCCAAAACACACAACAACATCATACAAACATGTTCAGAGTCACGTCTCCTACACAGGGCGATTAACATAGACAACTCCCTATCGGTTTAGATTTGTAGTCTTTCAGCATAGCTTTAAATTCCACGAGAGTGACCAAATCTCTCTGTCACAAGTGGATCTGTAGTGTGTTCCAGGAAGAGGGAATACTGTAACTGATGTCCAGTACCTCTGACGACCTTTGTAATACATTTTCATTTTCACAATTTCAGTGATTTTGTAAAAATGTTCTCATCACTGAACTGAAATCATATGGTAATCAGAAAAATAAATCCCAGATGATCATGATAGTATGTAACTCATGACCAAAGTAGATGTGACTGTATTCATACAGAGTGCACTGATTAGGTTACAATATGTCCTTGGTCCTGCCTGGTCAAATCTTACTGACAGGGTGACTTGATTGACAGACAGACTCAAAAAATGATTGGCAGTCTAAGTGACGGACACACATTTGGACCAAGATATCCTTTGAGCAGACCATGGAGACATGCAAAAATCATAACCTGTGATCATAACGAGAGCAACGCGTGCCATTTTCTCCCCAGGGGCCACCTGCACACGGCACCTGGCAGAGGGCAAGACTTAGAAGTTTCATTGAAGGTTTTTACGGCTTCTTTACGGCTCTGCTTCCTCCTCCATCGTATTCCCACAGAGGCCTTGATTTGGGCCTTTACAAAGTGAGCGCATAGGCACAGCGCTGGAGCGGCCGCCCTCTTCTCTCATCAGCCATCTGCAGGTAGTAAATCCTCAATATACCTCCGTTATGAAGGGCATGTTGAGAGAACCATGGGGGTGGCTTTAAGAGATAATTACTTGACCATTCTCTGGGACCTTTGATAGTTTTGCCCCTTGTGATCACACTACATTTGATCTTTCATTTTGTCTCTGATTATTCTTTCTTCCTCATAGACATACGTCAGCTGACTATAAACAGACCGTTTTATAAATTACCTTTAGGAAGACAAAGAAGATGAAGACCATATGTCTTTGTGTGGTTATGGGCATGTGTTTACATGTGTTTTCTTTATCTGTTAAGCTTGGGATTTTTGGAGCTCCACAGGTGCACACACGCTCCTTTCATGGGACTGTTTCCATGTGACAGGACCAGCAGATGACCCGCTGACATGGTCACATGGTTTTGGACCAACAGACAAATCACCTTTTTTAAAAGACACTTTAAGAGTCACTCCGAAAGGCAACCAGATGGAGCCTGGAAAAATCTTGTGCCTTCTTTTATTCCCCATCTGCAATCATTCAGCTTGATTCTCTCTCTCTTTTGTGATGCGTGAAATGTTGTGCAAGGATTTGCCAAATTTAGCAGCAGGACAGATGTTTGCGCTTTGGAAATGTGAAAAGTGAGAATTTTCTCTCAAAGGTCTGTTCATACAGGGTGATCGCAACACGCGAGTTCTCTTTTTCTCCACATCAAAGTCGATCCATTCAAGTGGCCTTTCTAGTCCACTCTGAGAGCTCTACACTTCATGGACTAAAAGAAAATAAAACTCTAAGACATCCCGGGCGAGCCCTCCTCTATTGTTTGCTGTAAATGTTTCGGGACATATACAGAATGTTTATGTTGAAGTACATTGTAGCGCACATTAGGGATTCTCTTAATGGGCTACAGTAAAAGCCCTTGCTAGTCAAGAGTTCAGGCAGGTGCAGACTCTTACAGTAGATAAAGGAGCCTGGCACTGGAGATGAGTTCACGACAATCACTGTGAGGCTTTTAGACGCCTTCTCCAAGCTCAATCTTCATTTCCCCTGACACTGATTTTGCAATAAGGATCCGGAGAAAAGGGGAATGTCCATCTATTCATTTTAATGATCCCTCATTATTGACTGCTGGCAGGGAGGGGGCGGGCAAAGGTAATGATTCTTTGTCTTTGCTGGCCAATCACTCCTCTTAAAGGAATCAGACTCTAAATAAGGCCACTAATGGATGCCCAGTATGACCTTAATCTGACCCCAAGTAAACTATGCAAACTGACTTCCCGACATGAGGGAGTGAGAGATTGCTGCTTTAGTCGTTCCTCTTTTTCAAAGAGCTCATTAAGATTTGTCCAAGTAGAAAAAAGAATTGTAATCAAAACAGAACCAGAACCTCAAATTCCATTTGGTTCAAAATGTTGATTTTGTTTTCAAGATGAATCATTGCTAACAGCTATGGTCAGGTCAAGGGCAGATTTGATACTGATATAACTTCAGAAATCTCACAAGGGTTTTTTTTTTTGTTTTGTTTTTTCACAAACAGCTCCATAGAATGTTTCTTATTTCTGTTTTTTTTTTTCTTCCTTCAGTTAAATCTCCTGTGAGGAACTTTCAGAGTGTGTTGATCTTTTCATACCAAGTGGACAACACATCTTTTCATTTTACCGATTTTGTCCTGTACATGTCAAAGTCATGTTTTATAACCAACAAAAAAGAAATTCTGCTGTCTTCTAACAGTCAAATATATCACTCACAATGAATCATTGCCATGGGAAATGTAAACAAATGCATCACACAGTTGATTGGCTCATCTGACAACTACTTGGTGGCAACAGTGATAGGCATTACAAATAGAAAGAGTGAACATATTTTTGATGGTCTCATTTGGTAGATATATTGGCATCAATATTCATTTTGTTCTGTTTTATAACCAGCTAAGAACTCCTTATTAGACCTTTAAAACATGAGGCTAGAGTTAGCCATACAGTTGGCTTCTTCATGAAAAAAAGATAACTGAGGACTGGACTGGCTCTTTCCAAAGTCACCAAAATCCTGAAAGCACTGATTGTGTTACCACTGGATATGTAGGCAGAGCAAGTATTGCTTTTCTTCAAAGAGATGGATTGTTGTACTCTTATTCAAATAAGTGGCAGTCTGCTGGCCAGTAACTTCGTTTAACCTAGATTAAAACCTGGCTCTAAGCTGTTGCAAAGTCCACATATCAATTGAAGGGGTGACCATATTTCTCACTTTAAATTTGACCACAAACCCACATATATCAATGAACAGATTGGAGACCACTACACACTACACAAGGTGGCATAGGCCAAAGTGCTGAACAGTGCTGCTTTCAGTCTGAACCAACCTTTTGTGTTTGCTTTTTCTAATATGGCTTGGTATGACAGCATTTACACTGTGGGCAACTGAAAATGGACACTTACACATGCTGCTAAATTCAGCATATTCTTTGCTTAGTATTTTTCAAAGTAATCGGGAGCTCTCCTGGAGCTCTTTGGAAAACGTGAACTTCCTGTTCAGTATGATGTTACCAGGTCCAGTGATGACAAGCCAGGCTCGCTAAGCAACATCTGTAACCCGAGAGTCATGGACACGTGTACAGACAAATCAGTTTTAAACATGACCCTGGTACACAAGTAATGTTTATCTTTTTGGTTAAAATAGCAACAGCCTTAGCAACGACATTGACGTATTTAAAGACGTGTTGCAAGCATGGTAGGTTAAAAACTAGAACAGGGACTGTTCAAAACTAGGACATTAGTGTTTTATAGATATTTGTGATGACAGAGAGCTTGAAAACAGAACGGTCTTGGTCAAATCTCAATAGTTATTCAATAGTTTATCATAATCATGTTTATTTATTGATTACCCATGTTACTATGGTATAGAGTCAGAACCTTTCGCAGTCCTTAATATTCAAACAAATGAAAAAGACCCAATTACAGAGTTCTCAAATGTAAAAAAAAATCAAAAAAATCCAAGGGCTAAAAAAAACATAAATATCCCAACAAAATTCAACAGGGTTGAACAAAAACAAAGAAGCATGAGAGGGGTTTAAAAGTATTAAACATGAGGGCCTTCAGACGTGCCAAACTGACAATGACGCGAAAGCACATCGACACTAAGTAGTCTTTTGGTGATTGGACACAGGTGTGACAAACAAGACAGGTGAAACAAGTGAAGGTAATCAAAAGGGGAGGAAAACACACAGAGGGAGGAAGTAACACGAGCCATGATACTCAGGGACAAAAAGACAATGCTGAAATTTTTAGTCAGGAATATGAACAGAAAAAACACACAAGGGATAAAGCAACACAAGGGAGTAACAGGATCAAATCTTACAGTGAAACAAAATACAGAATGAAACAAGAACAAATCATGACAGGTAGCGCTTCATTAAGTCCCAGTAAAAAAAATAATTTAAACCTTAATTCAGGTTGGGATTTAAAACAAAAAAAGAAGGTTTATCACTGGGCAATACTGAGCGCTATCATCCAAGCTACGATAAAGCTGACTCACTAACACATTATGCTTCCTTCTTTGCCTAAACAAAGTCCTACTGTTATTTTCTCCCTCACTTTGAGTTAAGATAAGCTAACTGGATGCTGGCATCACATTTAACACCATGACATGGGTATTGTTCTTATCATCTTATCCTCAGCCAAAAGGTACATTCAGTTGTTCTCTTTAAACCTTTTCCCACCAAACTCTCTAAAGTTTAGAATTTCTCTGCCCCCACATCATTTCTCACGTATTGATTAGGACGCCTTTAGCTCACTTGTTAAGGCTTTCAAGTGAAGAAAAGAAGATGTTGTGATTGAGCTCCAGTGGCTCAAGATTTAGTTTCTCAGCTGACTGTATCATAAAGGTTTTAAAAGAAAACATCTCACTGTTCTTGTACAGAAAAAGGTGCACCGGTATCAAATTATGTACCTTTGACTTTATATTAATGTGTGAGAGTGTGCATATCTCAGCCCATCTGAGCTGTCATCAGTCTGTCAAGGTAATGAACCCTACTTTACTGCAGCCTCCAACAGCTCTTTAAGGCCTACTTCACACCACTGAAGAAATACACTCAGGTATAAGTTGTTTTGCCTGGATGGTCCGCTGGATGATGGGTGGGCGGGGATGTTATTAGGAGCGTTCATCTACAAGGCTCCCCAAGCCATACTATACTGAAACTGACCACAAGACAACCCTATCATCCTCAAAGATTACCTGTCTCCTGCACTGTATATGAATGTTTTATCATAAAAGCTTTTCTTTTTTGCTAAGTGCCTCCTTGAGTGTTTGCTTTTAACTTTTGATTACTTTATGTCTTGTTGTGAAGACGAAAAAACAAAAGGCCCCGGCCATTTGAATATAATGGACATAACGGGAAAGCCAGTCTCTGTTGCTTCATCGAGACGATATATCACGGCGGTGTAATCCAAACACAGCGGGTGCGAAATAGTTTACAGAAAGTGGTTATTTCAGACAATCGGAGTAAGCAGCTTGTCAGAAGTTTTGATCTAGACATTGTCAAAGTGGGCCGAGCAGGTGGAGATACTCAAGGGAAAAAACAGACATGACACAATCCTATAAATGAAATAGTACGGCAGGCTCTGTATAAGATCCATATGTTTCCGTCTGTGAGGAAATATAGGATGTCATGCATTACAGTGTAAAAAGACTCATTTACAACCATTAAAAGCGGACCAGCTCACCATATCTGCATTTGATGTGGCAGATCACTGCTCATTTGGCTGAGTTTTTATATGATAGCGCTCTTTTTTTATACAGCCATGAGTCATTTAGAAGAAAAAACATTTTTCTCTCATTCGGTCTAGACGTCTAGATCTCCAGTCCCGAGCACCCCCGCTCCTGCTCCTCAAGGTTTTACCAGACGTCGCGTTGCGAGAGGGGAATGGTCGATTGCATAACGGAAGGCGAGACTTGATCGTTCCTGGCCTTCTCACAAAATTCAATCATTCTCTGCATACTCCAATCCCATGACGGCCCATTAAAGAGCAGCCCGGGCTAGGATTTCCCCTCATGTGTTTTAAATTGAAATTACGGTCACAAAGTCTGCCATATGCATGAATCGAGGAAGACAAGGAGCTGGGGGAGAAGGAGATATCAAAAATAGTTGAACAGATGGAGAAAAGAGAGAGGCAGGCAGGGAGATAAGAAAACTCCTGACCCTTCCTTTCTCTGTTTAGTTACTTTTGTTACTATGCCACCCACATTCATGCAAGACAATCTATCCGCCAATTTAATTTGAATGAATCTGTTGGATTTCTTTTCATCAAAAGGACCAGATCAAATGTGTATTTATTAAACAAGGCCATGAAGTAATGTTGATAGTGGACCAAACATTGGATGTTTTCCCATCTTCAGATATAACGCCACGGTGCTTCCAAACAGGTCAGCAGCTTTTAAACTCAGCACACCATCAGTCATAGATACTACGGGAAGCGATAAGAAGAATAGGTGAAGTATGAGACATCAGGAGATGATCACCCCAGATGTTCTTTGAGGAACCACTGGGATCTGAATCAGACTCTGACTGGCCATAAGTTCCTCTTTCTTATTTGTCCCTGTTGACTTGGGGAAGGACACACACACACACGCACACACACACACACACACACACACACACACACACACACACACACACACACACACACACACACACACACACACACACACACACACACACACACACACACACACACACACACACACACACACACACACACACACACACGCTCCAGAATAAAAAATAAAAAAATTAAAAATAACATATCTATGTGAGGGCAGTATCACACTGACCAAGATGTTTCCGCATTTTCAAAGTTTGTCGACTGAATTGGGGATACATTTCGAAAGCACTCTTTATTTATTTTAGTCATCCTAAACCAAGGTTGTCTATTAGCCACAGCTAGATATCATGTATTCATGCCATCTATTTGTATTTTACATATGAACATGTGTTTGTTCACCACCTTATTTGCCTCTATGAAGGTTTATTCTCTGATGGGCCCACTGCCCAACAGAAATGTAGTTTTGCTTATGTAAATTATGTAATCTGTTTGTAGCACTGTGTCTGTTCGATAAATGCAGAATCATGATTATCTTTTATTTACTCATTTAACAAATGTTCCCGTCTTGTCTAAAAATTGTTCGACTACTTAAAGGATAAAGCTTAGTGTTACAGTGTGACTCAGTTCATCATGCAGATCTTTTTATCAAACAGTGACACCTAGTGTTGGTTTCAAAGACATGCAGAGAACTAAAAATAAGGAAAAGTTCAGTTCATACGTGCATCTCTATTAGGAAAAGGTTGATTAATATTTGTATTATTATTTATTTATCCCGCCAGGGGAAATGTGGTTTTACATTATGTTTAATGAACATGAACATACACATGCACAAACAGGATCCTATGGACATGCATTAATGGAGAGTGAGTGCCCACAGGGAGAGCTGTAGAGCAGTTTTGCTCAAAGGTGCTGCAAGAGTGGACAGGAAGAAGACTGGCACCAGTCCGACTACCAGGCCAATTAACAGAACATGGTCCATGCCCCTACAGTTCCTAACCCATGTCTCTACAGACCCCACTATCATATGGACACTCTTTCCATGGGTAGTAACCAGTAAACTATGTGTTTAATTCTGTTAGATTCAATCCAAAATTGAAGTAAAATCAATAACAGAGGTCTGCACAGTGCAGCAGTCAAGTATATTACTGGATCAAATCTCTGGTTGGACAGGGGCCTTTTTGTCTTACCACAGTTCATGCCCTTTTGTCCTAATTGGTGACTCTAAATGGCCAAAGGGTGTGAGTTTTTTTGTTTGTGTCATCATCAGCCTTGTGATTGTTATGTGCCTTGTCTTGGTGTACCCTTCATCTCGCCCAATGACAGCTGGAACAGCCTCCTGTTCAACCCATAGACTGTGAAAAATAACCCCAAACACAATCAATTGTATCAATAATGGATAGATAGATGCTTTTGATACAATATAGAACCACAGAGGAGCAGGAAGTGACGTTAAGATTACATTTGTTAATTTTTTTTAAAATATATCACATGATTCTTCTGGTAAATCTGGTAAAATTATTCGGTCAGGCCTTGTATATGACAAGACTTCACAGTTAGTGCTTTGAATTTCCCTCGGGATCAATAAAGTATCTATCTATCTATCTATCTATCTATCTATCTATCTTGCAAACCAAAGACAATTATCAAAGAGGGAAGGAAGTGTGCTTGGATGAATGGTTTCTTTTCATTTCATTCTCTTTTCCGTTGAATATTTCTTTTTCACATTTGATACAACGTTCCTCTTATCCTGCACTTCTCTTTTCTGTTGAAACACATGCTGTGAACACTACACAGGAGTAAATTGGTCATAAGTATCTCCTTTGTCTGTTATTCAAAAGTGCCCTTTTTAACTTTTTTGCATTTATATCACCTCTATCGAAACATAAAACAAGTGAAATGGGCTTGACAGTATTTGTGTTTTCCCTCCTGTGTTTTCAGCAATTTTGCCTCTCTGCCCCTGTCTTCTCTTTCAATAAAACCTTACTGCCCCAGCTTACTTAAAGTCAGTAAAAAGTCAGTGTGTAAAGTCATGTGCAGCATAAGTCAATCTTTCACAGAGTTTAACAAATTTTATTTGGTATTGTTTGAGTTTGTTCACTAAAATTACGAATAAAAAGCAAAATGAAACAAATGAAAATAAAAACAAATGCACTCATACAAAAGCACAACTGCTTCAGTGTCTCAAATTAAGGCACATTTTAAAGCCAAAAGTACCTATGTTCTTATAAAAGAAAGATCATTTAAAAACACTTTTCACATTGTGTTAATAGTTCAAGTAAACTGGCTTTGACCTCTGAATTGAGAAGGAAGTGTAATCTACTCAGCAACAAAAAAAAGTCGAGTGCAGTCTGACACATTCGTAATAACGTGTCATTTCAGACGCTGCTCCAAAAATAAATAAATAAACAATATCTATCAGAACTCTGCCATCTGAGAAAGAAGTGGGCACAGATCATTTCAAATGTAACTTATTTTAACGTTAACCCGTTAACAAAGAAGTTAACTTTGATATCAGTTCATCCGGTAATTCGTTTGATAATTATTGGAAGTAAAATCAACGTTGAATCTAAATGGTCTATCAAAAAGCAAAAATGACATTGGGTTTTTTTCTCTGCAATAGATTGGCATTCTTAAGAGGCCACGATGGCTCAGAAAACTCTGAACACTCATGTTTATGTTGAAAATTGAAAAGTAGAAACTTATTTCATAAATCACCCACCCGCCAGCGGACTAGGTATGTTTCTCAACGTCTTTTAGACATCTGTGCTGTACATATCACTCATGCTGTACTTCCAACTGTGTAAACAACTTCAAGATCTGACCAACACAGCAGCCACAATCTACGCATCTGTCAGACCACCGTCAAACGGACTCGTCTTTCTGATTCTTAACATTTTTGGGTCTACTCTGTACTTTTCTGGTCTTGCATCGGCAAGGGTCCCCAAGATCCAAATCCAGTAAAAGATTAAACCAAACACATTACACCCTTAAAGATCCATGCATTGATTCAAAACTTCTGTTATGTACTCTGCAATAGTTCTGGCACACTGACCTTTTGGTTTCCACTGCATTTGACCAATCAGGAACTTCCATTTACTATTCCTGGGCTACCAAAGCCAATGACATCTTGAGGAGATACAGGACTTTCTATCTCATCCCTCAGTGGCTGCATCACACGTGTGCGAGTTTAAAAAAAAAAAAATACCAGCAGGTTAAGTAGTCTCATCTGTTCAGAGTAAGGGTCAAATGAGATCAGCTGACTTGAATTGCCAAAAGTGGATTCAAGTAATGAAAATGATGTTATCAAACACTTATTTCAATGGAAGTTAAATGTTCACTATATCGTTTTTCAAAGAAACTTCTAAGTAATTGTTAACGGATTAACGGATTTGTGCCCAGCTCTGCAACAGCTGTACAAAAAGTAGGACTATGTAAAGCGAATGACTGTAATGAGCTCAGTGCTACTTCAGAAACAGCGCAAGTTATCTTTCAGTAATCTTACAACAGTGTTTACACTATAACTTAAATGTGTATTCTCTACACTGGACACTTGGTATTGCAAGCATCACCTGACTTAAAGAGTCCATATACACTGACCAATGGGAACATTGATAAAGCCCCAATCATGGAACCCAACTGTACTACTGCTCCACACCACACGAGGGCACTGTGACCCTCATCCCTCAGAATCACTCCAATGATGACCTTCACATATGACAGGGACAGGACAAACAGGATCCAGGCCAGCACCTGTAACACAGAAGAAGTAAATATGATACAATCATGTCAAACTCAGTCCTTGTTGTTCAGATACCACTTCACTGGATTAAGTGTTGTCTCTATTTAAAAGTCTAATTACTTAAATAGGTATCTGTGAACATGTATGCACATTTATGTGTATTAATATGATGTAATGTGAGATGAACTACTTTATTTTTGTATTATACCCCAAACAATCATATCACATTTGATAATGTGTTTCCAGTATAGAATACTTGACATCGACATTTTACCTACTTATCTATCTCCATACTACATGTCCATATTGATACTTGTGACCATTTGTGCCAATTATATATATATATATAGTTGCTGTTTTTAACAGTATTGCCTCATAATTTCATTTTCTGCTGATCCCATTGATAGACTTTTTTAAAATTCTTAATTCTTTTTCTTTTGGAAAAAACACTTTGACTACAGAAATACAAATAGGAAATAGAAACACGCCAATCCCAGCATGCTTCTTTATAATAAAAGAACTACAGTACATGTGCATGTGACTATGAAAAGTGACTATTCTGAGGTATCAAATGTCCTTTTCGCAAGTCAGAACTTCCTTTTGAATATAACTACTTTGAGAAGATTATACAACTTTGTCCTAATACATAAGAACAAACAGTCTGTACCATGACTACGGTTCCAGAGGGACTGTGGACCAGCAAGGGGCAGGGACTGAGAGAAGCCATGGCCATGATGTAGGCCCCAAATCCAGTCCCAAACATGGTCAAGAAACCCATGAAGAAGAGAGACCTGAAAGAAAAAATCATTACAAATTGTTAAGCGCATCATTTCCATTTCATGGAGCTACAGAATACTTGCTTACATTCATTATTACTCAAATATTTTTAACAGAAAGAGATGGTTTCAGCCTATACTTCTTACCTAATTGGAACACACATGGAGATGAAGCAGGCTACAGGGTTAGCAACAGCTGCCATGGTGGCGGCAAGATGGTAGGCCTTGTTCCCATACGGCAGACAGGAGTAGGACTGGATTGAGGGCAGCACTGCATTGGTCAGAGCATTGACCCAGGCAAGTACAATGAATATGAACAACACCTCGAGACTACTAAATGTCCCCCTCCCAAAAGAGCTCCTGGGCTCCCTCCTGACTGCTTCCAGGGGGCTGATCATGGGCTTCTGCTCTGGTGTCTGTGCATGAAGAGACAGACCTTGTTCCCTTTTCTCAGGAACCAGATCGCCACTGAAGTACAGGTCATTCTTCCTCTCCCGAGCCACAGCAGGGTGATAGTTTAGCAGGATGAAGGCTACCATGCAAACAACCATCATTACACTAAGGAAAATGAAGAAGACCTGCGCGGAGAATTTAGCTGGCTGGTAGATGGCTTTTAGCTCTCCACTCCCAACCATAGTTGAATTAATAAAAGTTTCGTTAGCAACATTAACCAAACTGACATTCTGACAGTGGACCACGCCAACACCTTGAATCAGAGCCACAACTGCAGGCACCAGACCGCTGAGGCCTTCACCTGCGAAGTACGTAGTGAGGTACTGTGGACGCAGTCTCATCATGAAAGGCAGGAAGGTAACAGACGAGGTGCAGTCAACAACAGAAAGCAGAAAGCTTAGCACCAGCAGAGGAACACTGTGAAAAGAGCCCCCGATTGTGACTGTGTGCTTCCAGAAGAAGGCCAACAGGAATGTCGCAATAACCCCCAAACCTACAATGCAGTATATGACCGGCCGCTCATCTAGTGTACCAGGTCGGAAGTGGTGCATGAGAGTGATGAAGAGAGGACCTATGTTGGCCATTTGGATGAGGACTGTGAGGTAGGATGGCAGAAACCAGCCCTCAGGGATCTCTGGTACGACCAATGGCAGCTCCACCCACATCCCGTTGATTGCCACCCAGGAGCCCATACCGAACAGGCAGGCCAGCACGTGAGTCAGCAGCGACATGATGGAGTGATTTTAATGGAATGAGGTAACTCAGGAAATGTAGAGCTACACAATCTGAAATAAAGTGAAAACGTGGAAAAGTTGAATTAGTAGAATGCAAAAATTTAAAAAATCACTCAAATATGTGAAAGGATACATACAAATCCAGTCTAGCACCTCTGTGAGGTTTTACTACAGCACACCAACCTTTAAATCCTGATCTGACGTGCTAAAACGTTCTTATTGGTAGGGAACTAAAACAGGATTTATGTAAATGTCATAAAAGTTTTGTAATTAGTTTTTAAACTTAATTTCACATGTCTTGGGGGAGGGGTTCTGGGTAAAATGCTAGCAGCTTGCTAGCATTGAGGCTTTATGTTGAGCAAAAGGCGAACAGTAATCTAGCATCCACGCTAAAACAATATCATCTTTTACAAAACGGTTGCAGGCTAAAATTTGAACATGATCTCTTGTACAGCAAGAGGCTGTTAGAAATGTCATGCCGTTTTGTAGAAACAAAAGTGCTATTCAAATATAGTTCTCAATGTGATGATACAACACATTTTTCGTCAAAGCACTCTATTATTCATATGTTACATTAATATCAGTTACATTAATGCTTAGGTGTAATAGTTTGACATTTTTCCATGCTAGCATTTGCTAATCAACGTAATGCTGAGGCTAATGAGATGCCACAGTACACTGATAAATCATCAAAGACCAGGGTATTGTTAAACTGTCAGTTGGACACAACAGTGGGTCTAGGTGAGTTGTTAAACTAGTGCCTTTTTGCTGATGTTTGCTTACCTCATTATTGAGGACATTTTGTGGAAAAAAAGAGGTTAATTTAACATGCATAGCAGGGGCTGAATGCCACAAATATGTTACTGTGTAGAAAACCAAATTAACCATGTGACTGGAGTTGACCTTCACAGTCTCTACCTTCTTATTCGTTCACTCTCTCATGGTCAAGCAACCTGACCTTTCACTCACTGACACACTGCTCCCATAAAAAGCTCCATGTGTTCGTGAAATAAACACACACATTTCAGGGACGTGTTTGTAACACTGTGTCATAAAACTACATCTCAAGTGCCATATGAAGGATTAGCTCATCTTCAAACTATCAACAAATAGTCAACTTTCAAATAACCACATAAAGCATATTGTGTTATTGACAAACAAAACAAACAAAAAAACGTTTTTCTGATGTCTTTAAGGGACAAGCTTTAGAAGACTAAATACAAAGAGACATAATAATCTATGTAGTGTTTTTAATAGATCCCTGTGTGGATTTTAAAACAGTATCTTGATCTTGTTATCTTAACACACAGCATGTGTAACAGTGGTATTAGGAAACTCTAAAGTCGCTAAGGAGGCAAACGGTTACAATTTCCTGTTCCTGCTTTTACATATACGTCTTAAAATCAAACCTGTTTTTTTTATACATACACAGACAGTGTGTTTATATACATACACATAAGCCTTATGTTTCTAGGATCATCAGGAAATCCAATACTCTGTAGGCCTAAATACCTTGCATCCACAGTCCTAGAATATTTCATCCTACCTTATTCAGAACATTGCAAAGAAGAGCCTGATCCCCTCTTCCCTCTGTCCATTCAAAAACCCTCACTCCATAGTGAGCCGTGTTTTCTTACATCAGCCACAGTATGTGTTTATATGCCTTCCCTCCCCCTTTTCTGGTCCATTCACTCTTTACTTAAGCTTACACTCTGCTTCCGTGTCCCTGCTGCTCTTGCCGTGGGAGGGACTGCACAGGCGCACATACTCCACACCACCATGACACTATGAATGTCCTCCTATTGGAGGCTTGTTTCAAACTCACACAGCCATGTGCTCGCTGTCTGCCAGGGGCTCAAGCAATAGGAGGAAAGAGAGTAAAGGAGGAGGGCTCAGAGAGATTAGCTCCTCCTTTTGCTTGTTCCTCCCCCAACCGGCATTGACCTTCATGTGGTCTGCGCTCCTCAGCAAACATGCTGCACTGTGAGTGAGAAGGTTAGTTACACACTCATTGAAGTTATGCACTATACATTGGGAACAGCATACCAACCTTGTTTTGCATTTGTTTTGAGCCTCTATGTACAGCAACTCGTTTGCATACAGGCTGTTGGTTTACATTTCACAATCACCTTAGGTGTGAATAGACTAAGAATACCAGACCAGTTATTCAAGTTCAACTTGGACACCACCCACATGACATTGCAGTTTTAATTTTCCAATCAGCTTAATGGTAAAGGCTCATGAAGTACAATATGTTGTGTTTTTAAGCTAAATTTAATACTACAAATTAAGAGGCAGGCATTTTACAAAGTACAGTTCAGTAATTGTGTTGCATCAGCATCTTGTGTTATGCCCAATTCTTTTGTAATCATCACAAGGCCAACCAGAAGGCACCTACATAGACAGGCTACAGGTTACGAAAAAAAAAACTGTCCATCCTAAATTACATCAATCAATCAATCAATCAATCAAACCGACCTATCTATCTATCTATCTATCTATCTATCTATCTATCTACATATCATCAGTCTCCTGTTACAAAACAGACACCCCCTCTCTTCTTAAAATGCTATAAGTCTTTTCTTTTTTCTTTTTCGCCTGATTGTCAACTATGATATCTTCAGTGTTTAAAGAGACTAAACAAGCCAGACAAAACAGTGGCAGGACACATCCGGACTCTGTCTCCTTGGTCAACATGAAGTGGTGATTGTTTCTAAATGTTCTGTCGACTCTGGGTTGTGTCCTCTAAGCCCCTCCTTCAACACACCCTCCCAGCACCCTGATGAGGTCAAAGACAACATGACAGTGCTCCTCCAGTTACCTTTACTACTGCTGAGTAACCTCCTCCTACATCACAGAGAGGTTAGTACATGTTAACCCCTCCTGCTAAACCCTCAGTTATCACTGCAGTGTGGCTGAATCTGAGCAACTGCACTATGTTTCTTGACTAAATGTAACAAGTCAATTTGAGGTATAGGGTAATAAAAAAAACTACTGGATGAATCTAACTGATGACTTGGGCAGACTTTTTGGGTATAGGTTCTTCATTTTGATTAATTTTCAAAAATGCAAGCAATCTTCTAGTCACTGCTTAAATTTAACAAATATATTGTCAAAATGTCAGTACTGAAATTATAAATTAATGAGAATTTTTGAAAGTGAAAAATGTTTTATCTTTAAGCAGCTTTGTGTAAAAAATATGACTGAAAATTCAAAATATTTTAAAGCTTTTAAATTTTTTAGCCCGAGCAGTCATTAAAGGAACACAGATTGTTTATTTAAAATAAAGTGGTATCAACAAATAACTATTGACATTTTGATAACCTGTGATCTTCTCAGTCTACCTAATTTTTTACAAGGTTGACAAATTCTAACTTTGAGTATAAGTAACATTGTCTGATATCATACAATATATCATCAGTATCATTTATGAAATATATCCTTCAGACGATATCCCCCCCAAAAAAAACAATCAAAAAAAACAATTTAAAAGCTACTACTTTGCAGAACCATTGTTTATCTATTTAGAGCTGCATAATGGTTAATATTTACTTTTTCTAAAAGATGTACAAGAATACGTCCTTTGCATTCTCTCATGAATCTGAGATAAAACTCTCGGCAGTCAAAGTAGAACCTGTCTCAAGGTTGTCAACAACAAAAGAAATCAGCAAGGGCAGGGCTGAGAATGAAGGAGGAAGAATCAAGTAGACCACTACTGTGCAGTGCATATTACAGGCATAGATTAGGCTTTTTTTAATAACATTATTCAGAATTATTTGTGACTATTCTGCAATAACACTGGTATTATTTTGCCATTATGTAATACTGCAATATATAACATTTAGATGTTTAAATATGTATAATAACAAACATTTGCACACTTTTACATAGTGGTTATAAAAGGTCACGTTTTCCCTATATTTCAAATCTTCTATATCTTTATTTGATGATACCTACTTAGATGTCATTGATCATCCTCATGTGATTTTGTTAAGGACAAGCTCAACATGTTTATTGTAATTTATTTCTTTATTTTAAGTGTTTCTAAATGTCCACAAGTTTAATTGTGAGAAGTATCTTCAAAAATACAAAACTTTACTAAAACCACAAGGAACTAAATTCATTGTGATATGATGATACATGATGATAATGATCTCAATTCATCATTCATAATGAGACAAGAAGCCACCTACCTGCGTGTGGGAATGAAAGTGAAGCCAAGCCTGGTGAGAAGTTACACAAGTGCAGCAATGCTTCTGTGCTGAGAGTTACTGTTGGGATGTGTAACAGCCTTCTGCTGTTTCTGTTTTATGCTCACACACTGAGAGCAGCCCCTTGTACTTTACTACTCTGGGTCCTACAATCTCTGTCATGTGACTGCAGAGGGCTGAGCCAGGGGTCCGGTTTGGGAAACCAAAGTCCTCAGCAGCAGAGGTGGGTGCTGGAAGCTGAATGAAGAAAGAGGGAGGAAAGCAAGACAATGGATAAAAGATATAGCTTTGAAAATGTTGGTGAGATATTTTAGTAGAAAAGTATCAAACTAAACCCGAT
The DNA here is from genome assembly GCF_947650265.1 of Symphodus melops. NCBI lineage: Eukaryota > Metazoa > Chordata > Actinopteri > Labriformes > Labridae > Symphodus > Symphodus melops. The sequence continues at coordinate 11,392,819 of NC_136695.1, read as the reverse complement.
GAGTTTGCAACATTAAAATAATACTTTTCTTTTTGTAGAGAGCTCTGCCGCAGTGGGCAGCTTAGCCAACCAGAAGATGACTTTTGACAGCTATGGTGCTTTCTGAGTGGGTGTTTGGTCGGGGTCAGTCCGGCTTTTGTTGAGCACAAATTCCTGCCCAAACGAATGACCCCTGTGGAGCACCAACTAGTATTACATCTGAGTGCCCTTGCACCCACGTCTGCCTTGTACCCTGACTGGAACTACATGTTCTGTTCCTGAACAATAAGAACATTTCACACTCATGACATTCAAGCTAATTACTCTGGAAAATGTCTTTGCACACTTTTCTCGATGTGTAATTAAGGCTACGGTTATGTAAGAAAGACAATATAACCTCTGACAGTTTGAAGCTGCAAAATGTCTATGAAATTGTTCCTTATCCTGTCCCTGTTTGTTCAACTTCACTGATTAGCACAGGAAAATAATTGCTCTTATTCTGTATTGTTAGTTTTTTTTTTTGTTTAAATTAGCCTTTGTAATGTTTTAATGAAGGTGGTTGTCAGTAACACATTACTGCAATCATCATTTTAAAAGGATGAGACAATGGCTTTAAAACTTTATGTGAATTGGTACTCAAGCACAAGGAACGACACAGCAAATTATTTGGCTGCCACTGGCTAGAATGTTGATCGTTAACATTTGCTGGACAGTTGGGCGACCTGTGTGGTAGCTGTTGCTAACGAACTAGCAGACAAGCTCCAGACATACTCACAATATTTATGCTATTGAAGGCCTGTTAGAGCCCGAAATGTAACAACAACCAAAAATGTAATAACAAAAATGTAATGAAACCTGAAATTTAATAACTGGTCAATAACTAACAAAACGCTGAGCTCAAAACGTAACAAGTTTTTACATTATGGGTCAGGCAAATTATGTTTTTCCTACTAGTGTAAAATTGTATTACATCACAGAGTGAGTCAATCAATTATGGATTAAAGGGTTTATTACTTTAATGTAGAGTGTAGTTTCATACACCTCCCCGTTCCAAATATATACACTACTCAAAAAATAAAGGTAACACTAAAATAGATGTCCTAGATCTGAACGAGTGAAGTATTCTTATTAAATACTTTGTTCTTTACATAGTTGAATGTGCTGACAACAAAATCACACAAAAATGATCAATGTAATCAAAAATGATTAACCAATGGAGGTCTAGATTTGGAGTAACACTCAAAATTAAAGTGGAAAAACACACTGGAGGCAGATCCAACTTTGATGTAATGTCCTTAAAGCAAGTCAAATGAGGCTCAGTAGTGTGTGTGGCCTCCATGTGCCTGTATGACCTCGCTACAATGCCTGGGCATGCTCCTGATAATAATAATAATAATAATAATACATTTTATTTAATGGCGCCTTTCAAGCCACCCAAGGTCACCTTACAGTGGATAAAAGCAATACATTAGGTTAAAACCTAACGTAAAAACAAACAAAAGACAGGTGTAGTGTGAAGTGAAACAGTTACAGTGAGTATGCTAGTTTAAACAGGTGGGTTTTGAGTTGGGATTTAAAGGTGGAGATGGACTCTGACTGTCGTATGTGGGGGGGGAGGGAGTTCCAAAGTCTGGGTGCCGAGCAGCTGAAGGCTCGGGCACCCATGGTACTGAGGCGTGGTGTGGGGATGGTTAGCAATCCAGCAGAGGTTGAGCGGAGGGTGCGTGAGGGGCTGTAGTGATGGAGGAGGTCGCAGAGGTAAGTGGGGGCTAGGTGGTGAAGAGCTTTGTAGGTGAGGAGGAGGTTTTTGTAGTCGATGCGATATTGTACAGGGAGCCAGTGAAGTTCAATGAGAATGGGGGTGATGTGATCAGATGATTTGGTGCGAGTGATGATCCGGGTGGCAGAGTTCTGGATGAGTTGCAGTCTGTTGATGAGTTTGGCGGGGAGTCCAGTGAGGAGGGCATTGCAATAGTCGATGCGGGAAGTGACAAATGAGTGAACTAGGATTTCGGTGCTGGACTGGGACAGTGATGGGCGGAGTCTAGAAATGTTACGGAGGTGGAAGAGGGCAGTCCGGGTGATGTTTCTAATGTGGGGAGCAAATGAGAGGGTGCTGTCCAGAATGACGCCGAGGCTTTTGACTTGGGGGGAGAAGGGTACAGGGAAACCGTCGATGATGATGGGTGGTACTGGGGTGTGTTGTGAGTTGGCGAGGGTGGGTTTGGAACCGATGGGCCTCGGTTTTGTTGCCGTTGAGTTTTAGGAAGTTCCTGCTCATCCAGTTCCGAATGTCTTCCATGCAGGTGATGAGGGAGGTGGGAGGGGTGGCGGCAGTGGGTTTGGAGGAGATGTAGACCTGTGTGTCGTCGGCGTAACAGTGAAAGTGGATCCCATGATGGCGGAGGATTGTGCCCAGGGGGAGAAGGTAGATGATGAAGAGTAATGGACCCAAGACTGACCCCTGGGGAACACCCAGTGAAACACCCGGACACCCAGACTTGCGGTCCCTTATTTGCACCAATTGTTGGCGGTCAGTGAGGTATGATGTAAACCAGCGGAGTGCAGCACCAGTGATCCCAATGCCAGCCAGGCGGTCCAGGAGTAATGTGTGGGAAATAGTGTCGAATGCTGCACTGAGGTCGAGGAGGATGAGTATGGTCAGAAGTCCGGAGTCAGCTGCACAGAGGAGGTCATTGGTGATTTTGACTAGGGCTGTTTCAGTGCTGTGTTTTGGACGGAAACCGGATTGGAAGGGTTCATGGAGGTTGTTTGTGTTGAGGTGGGACTGTAGTTGAGCGGCAACCACCCTTTCAAGTGTTTTGGAGATGAAGGGGAGGTTGGAGATGGGCCGGTAGAGGTTGAGGTCAGTTGGGTCAGCGCCGGGTTTTTTCAGGATGGGAGTGATAGCAGCTAGTTTGAGAGTGGGGGGTACAATGCCAGTGGTGAGGGAGGAGTTAATTATATTGGTGATCATCGGAGAGATGGATGGCAGACAGGCTTTGATGAGGGAGGTGGGAAGAGGATCAAGCTGGCAGGTAGTGGTTTTAGCTTTGCGGATGAGTTCAGAGATGGTGTGATCCGATGCTGGGGTGAAGTCAGAGAGGCAGCTGATGAGTGGTTGGCCAGCAGTGATCATCCAAGTTGGATCATTTGAGGAGGTGCAGGATGAGGCCAGTTGTTGGTGAATGGTAGTGATTTTTGAGTTGAAGAAGTCCAGGAAAGCAGTGCACTGATCAGTGGACATGTCTGGTGGGAGGATTTTAGGAGGCTGAATTAGGTGGCTGACCGTTGCAAAGAGGGCTCTGTTGCTGCCAGTACCAGTGTTGATGAGGTTGGAATAATATGAAGATTTGGCAGTAGTAAGCGCATTCTTGTAGTGATGCAGGTGGTCCGAGTACATTTGGCTGTGAACGGTGAGTCCGGTTTTTTTGTATAGTCGCTCCAGTCGACGACCTGTGGCTTTGAGCTGGCGTAGGGCAGGGGTGAACCAGGGAGCAGTGTGATTGAAGGAGACTGAGCGGGTTTTCAGAGGAGCCATGGTCTGAAGGGCGGTGGAGAGACAGTTGTTGTAGTGGGTCACCAGGTCAGAAGGGGAAGATGCTAGGGAAGGGCTGGGGTAGGAGCTGATCAGGGTGGAGAGATTTGTCGTGTTGATATGATTGATGTTTCTGAAGGAGATGGTCCGTTGTTCTTTGACTTTGTGAAGTTGGGTGTGAATGTCAAAAAGTACAGCTTTGTGGTCAGTAATGGGGAAGTCCATGATGTCAAGATTGGTGGGGGTGATGTCAGTGCAGCAGATTAAGTCCAGTATGTGGCCTTTGTTATGAGTTGGGAGCTTTACATGTTGTGTGATTCCGAGACAGGGGGGGGGGGGCGGGGCTCAGTGGACAAAAAGGAGCGGATGTTTGTGTTGCTGTTGTGTTGACTGTACTGAAAGTTCCGTTGAGAGCCTTTGTGAATGTGTCGTTTGAGAATGTAGTGGTGTTGTGCAGTCTGTGGTGGAGCGGCCCTGGAGAAAGTCCGTAGATGTAACATCTCTGTTACTGTAGATAGGGCAATGGAGGGTGGGTGGTGAACTGATTTGACCCTTTTTTCAGTTCTGACTGGGATGATATGTGGAATAGAGTCAGGAGCATGAAGTGAGACAGGGGCGTGGCTGTTCAGGCATACAGACAGTCAGGCACTTGGGGCTGTGTGCACGGCGTGCTGTATGTTAGCAGCGAGCATTCGTGCACCTAGTTTGTTCGGATGTAGCCCGTCTCTTTTAAAATAAGACCATCTGTTCCAAAGAAGATTGAAGTTGTCGATGAAGCCCACAGCGTGTCCACTACAGACTGACTGGAGCCAGCTGTGAAGGCTGAGAAGTCTGCTGAATTGGCCGGTGCCGCGACCGACTGTGGGGATGGGACCTGAGATAAAGATGGACTTTCCACAGCACTTGAGGAGCCCTAAACATTAATCAAAGTCAGCTTTGGTTACCTCGGACTGAGAGCGGGTTGTGTCGTTTGAGCCAACGTGCACTATGACTCTTTTAATTGAGGACGGAAGTGAGGGCAGTAAATCCTGGAGTTTTTCTATAATGTCAGTGACAGTGGCTCCAGGAAAGCAGTGGGTGGTGGCGTTAAAAAAGTGTACTGACCTAATTATTGAGTCACCGATGATTAGAGTTGATGGTGGAAAAAGTGGCAGAGGGATAGTTGGCTGTGTTGTGGGGGGAGAAAAGGCGGCATGATGGGCCTTCGAGGTGCGGGTGGTACTCACTGGCAGACGGGCGGTCAAGTCTGTGTGGTGTTGTTGCGCTGGGGCACCTATCTTACCAGCAGTAAGGGGCACCCTAGAGCTTGGATAGAAAGGAGCTTCTTCTCATCACGGCCTCCTTCAGCAATTGGCGGCGGTCAGAGAAGGAAGATTTGACTGTTGGAGCAGGTGAAGGCAGTGGTGTATGCTCGTCCAAGGGAGGAAAATCCTGCGTGCTCAGGATGTTGAAGCGGTTGGCAAGTGGTATAGCCAGGTGAGGGGAAACCGGCGACGGAGGCTTGGCACAGTGTTTAGCTCTACTGGCTATGGACCAACGATCCCGCGGACGCGGCGTAGAGCTCATGGGGCTCACAACTTCAGTTATCCCATTGCTTGGTGACGTCTCTGTGGATCTCTCACAGGGAGCAGACCCGGCTCTCGATTTTGGCTTCGCTCCCATGTAAAGCCACGGATCCTCTGGTACAGCTGACCTAGTCTCAAGCTCAGGCTCAGGCTCAGGAACGTCGGCGATCATAGAGCCCGACCATGGCACAGTGTGGTTGTTGATCTCTTCAGGATGGGCACGGAGGGGAAGGCCTGTGGAATCCTGACAGCTGTGGCCAGAGGAGCTTAGGACTGCGAGGCGCTTTGCCTGGGACGTGGCGACGGTGGAAAATCCTAAAATGAGCTGATCTTTTTCTCTGAGCTCGGCTTTCATTGAGGCAATGCTGGTCTTCAGTTTCGAAATGGTAAGGCAGCAGGATACACACTCCGATTCACCATGAGCCATAGTGCAGGTTACAAACTGTAAGATTAAGAAAAAGTGTAGGCAGACAGACCTGCTGCTGCTGGCTGGATGCTAGTAGGCCAGGCAGGTGGCTGAAAGCTGGCTGCTAGCAGGCCAGGCAGGTGGCTGGAGGCTGGCTGCTAGCAGGCCGGGCAGGTGGCTGGAGGGTGGATGCCAGCCGGCCGGGCAGGTGGCTGGAGACTAGATGCTTGTAGGCCGGGCAGGTGGGTGGAGGCTGGATGCTAGTAGGCCAGGCGGGTGGCTGGAGGCTGGATGCTAGCAGGTCAGGCGGGTGGCTGGTGGCTGGATGCTAGCAGGCCAGGCAGGTGGTTGGAGGCTGGCTGCTAGCAGGCCAGGCAGGTAGTTGGAGGCTGGCTGCTAGCAGGCCAGGCAGGTGGCTGGAGGCTGGCTGCTAGCAGGCCAGGCAGGTGGCTGGAGGCTGGCTGCTAGCAGGCCAGGCAGGTGACTGGAGACTGGATGCTGGTAGATGAGGCAGGTGGCCGGAGGCTAGATGCTAGTAAGTCAAGCAGGTGGCTAGAAGTTCCTCCTACCTGCTGAAGTCTGGCTGCCGGTGAAGGAAGGTGTAAGGCCTGGTGAGGCTGGCTGCTGCTTAATCCTCTCTGCTGCTCACTGCTGCTCACTGCTGCTCACTGCTGCTCACTGCTGATGAGGTGGCAGATGGTCTCCTGAGGGATCTCCTCCCAGATCTGAACTAAATCATTAGCCAATTCTTGGACAATCTGTGGTGCATTGTGGCGTTGGTGGATTGGGAGCGAGACATGATGTTCCAGATGTGCTGAATTGGATTCAGGTCTGTCGAACAGGCGGGCCAGTCCATAGCGTCAATGCCTTCATCTTGCAGGAACTGCTGACACACTCCAGCCACATGAGGTCTCGCATTAGGAGGAACCCAGGACCAACTGCAATTTGATTGATTCTCAATATTAATGACATGGATATGTATGAAACTTGGTCAAGATGTTTTTACATACCACAGAGTAAAAATAATATAAGTTCATGTTTTGTATTTAATCTTATTTAAGTACAGTGTTTCCCACACATGCTATACAGTAGAAGATATGTGGGCAGGCTGCCCAAGTATATTAAATTTACATAATACAACTTTTATGAATTTGAGTATTTTTCATTTTTTGATTCTCAACATATCATTCAATTTTAATGCTTATTGTATGGCACCAACAACACCCCTCCACACACGTCTGCACAAAGGAGTTATCAATTTGAACACATCATATCTAAAAACCATTAAGCAAAAGCGGCGGACAAAATTGTCCTTTGCTGGACCTGCAATTGCCTGTTGCTTCATGTTTGTGTTAGCAGGCTAATGTTAGCAGACTCTGGGGAACTTATTGCTTCATATTGCACATAAATTGACACTGAATGACCATGATCAACTGTATAGACCAAACACAAAAAAAAAAGATCCAAACAAGCATCGAGTGTGTTATTGTTATTTTTTCAAACCGCTTTATGCGCACAGCCACCCTGTCCCTGTAAACATGATTTAAAAAAAACTGACAACAGCACAGAACGGGGTCTCAAGCTTCTCACTCATAGAAAGCCATGACTCAGAGACATTTACAGAGGACACTTGATTTCTGCTGTATTTCTGTGTAAAATGTCACACATTTTGCTTTTAAAAGCCAACGTTACGAACGATTTCAACTTTTATATTTTCAAGCTAGGCCAACTGGCTTATTTTTCACTTAACTTCTGAATCTTCCCTTTAGCTGTGAGTTTCTTTCTTCAATAAATGGTGACAGGTCATGAAAAGAATGATAAACAGCTGTTTTACTATATATGGTAATCATTAATCTCAGCTACACTGCTTACACTGACACCATTTACTGCCCACTTTACATCTGAGAAATGATCTAAAAGAGCTTAGAAATGCTGACTCCATTATTCTTTGCTGATTGTATAACCTAATTTCTGAAAAAACATCATCAACTTAAAACTCCAGATCTCTAGTCAAAGGAAAATGTTTTTATAAAAACTCGATCATGCGCAGGCTGATCTAGTGACCTGGAGTCAGGGTGAATGTGTGTGTAGAAGTACAATACTCTGCTTTCTGTCTCTAAACTGCTGGACTCTGTTTAAAAAAATAAGTCTGTGTTTTTGGTACCGAGTGAACAGTCAGAGTGAGACTAAAGATTCCCTTGTTCAACTCAGCAGGAAGAGAACTTTATCTCGGTGTTCACAGAGGGTACATCTGCACCTGAGAATTTATCATTGAACATGATACAAAATACAATACTACATAACCTGACCCTTATCCTTGATTTTTTTGAATGTGACTTGTGATGCACACTATTTGTTGGTCCACATTTTTTAAATTTGGGTAACGCAAAGTTTGAATAAAAATGAAATCCCTGCCTTCTAGCAAATCGAAGAAACTTTATGTAAATTCACTTTTTCAGAACACGTCAGAAAAACTTAAACACACCAATAGCAGAGTTTGCACTAAAGTGTAGATGTGTGCACCAATTCTTATCTAATCACGCACATACTTTCACACAGCAGTTGCTCTACCTTTGCAAGCAATTTGAGTTCAGTGTCTTGCTGCCACTTCGACATTTTGAAGACTGGCCGGGGAATGAACCAAGTTAAGAGATGTGATTTTCAACTTAGGCACAGCTTCTTTTGTAGTCTTTTTGTAGTTGCATAAACTGCGCCAATAAATGTCAATGACACGGTTGAAGGCACACAGAAAAATCACCAGACTCTTATCCATGACAGTTTCACAGCTTAATTTGGGGTTGGTTTTGATGTTGCTGCCAAAACTTTACTATTTGGTTTTAGTTTCACTGCTATTAAAGTATCTAATCTAGACAAAACAGGCTCCTACAAGGTGGCCAGAAGTAGGGCTTTAACGTTGTTGAGAATCTGCTGCTTTTTAATTAGTTTGCCACTTATAGTATGATCACAATTTCTATTATTATATTTTTTCAAGACTTATTTTGTGGATTTTTATGCCTTTACTTGTAGACGGGACTGTGGAGAGAGAAAGAGAGAGAGAGAGAGAGAGAGGAATGACATGCAGCACAGGTCACAGCCACAGGTCAGACTCGAACATGCTTTGAGGACAGTTGCCTCTGTACGTCATCTGTACATCAACCACCGGACCACCAGCGCCCTACCATGACAACTTTAATAATTAAAAAAAAAAGAAAGTATATTGCTCATAACTACATAAAATATGAATGTGAATGCTTGTAGTAAAGTTGATAAGTCAATTTTGTGTTGACAACTTTGTTTCTTCCAAGTCCAAAATAACTGCACCAAAAAACAAATCAACAATGAACTGTTTCATGTTTTCATTGTCTTCTGGCCTACTCTTCCTCCCATAAAAACTGCATTGTAGTGTATAAATCACCAGGTTATCATTATGCCAAATATTTTTTTAATTTATTACAAAATGATTTCTTTTTTCGTACAAGACGTAAAGTTATTAGTGACATTCATCTACCGATTTCCCTAGTTAGACATCAGAAAGAGTGCTGGGTATAGAAACATTTACAGTACAGAAAGATCAGGGTGCATAGCAATAGAGGAGAAATCTGGCCTTTATAGTTTCACATTTCAGCAAAAGAAAATAGAAATCAACCTTCTGTGAAAGCAAAACAGAGAGAAGAGGAAAAGGTAAATCGACATGTAAAATCGTATTTGACTTTTAAAAATCTTCTTTTTTTTTGACAACTGCATAGAGCATAATATGCAACCTGTTACATAAACGCTACTGTGTCCACTCTCAGGAGGCTCTAGTACAAATGCGGACGTACAAAAACATTAACTGTACATGAAGCTTATCAGTGAGAAGTAGTATCATAGCCCAACACTAAGCTTGTACAGCAGACTGAAGGTGGAGCTGCCGTTGCTTCTTTAAGAAAAAATGTACAACAGTATTTTTTTTTTTGCTGAAGGGATGCATACTTGGTATTTTCAAGATCAGAAAACCTCTTAAAAAATGTAAATGTTTATATAAAATGTATTGTGAGAATTTCTGAATAAATTGGAGGTCAGAAAGAAATAAACAAACAAACTCAGAGGGAAATACAGGAAATTTAAAATATACTGCTTTTGGTTAAAGTGGCTGGTAGGGAGAAAAAAATGAAACTTTACGGTCAATTTAACTGAAAAATTACAAAGTTCAGCCAAAACTTCCTTCGTCTCGAGTGCATTCTTTTGTTTGTTTTCTTATTTATGACAACTGCGCTCTTAGCTAAATGATTCATCTACAGTAGTTGGACACATGAAAGTGCATTTTTATGAACACAATGTGCTAAACAAAACTTGCCCAGGAAGTACAGTGTTATATAGTAAACAAAAAAACCTACATTTTCACAGTAAAGTTCCATAAACATACATACATCCAGAAGCACAAAAGAAAAAAAACAATCCTGAGAAAAATAATCTCTACAAAACAACAATGACTTTGTTGAACTTCAGTGCATCGCCCATTACACAATCTCCAGTGTTTATAACAAACGTACTGGAAAAAAAAGCATACAAATAAACAATAAAGTGAAAATATGGAGGCAAAAAAAAAAACAAAAAAAAAACAGTGTGGCTCTGCCAACAATGTCAACTTCATGGATTGAAATGAAAACAGGAATTATCACAATGTCGAAGGACATCAAACTGTAACCTTTACATCCTTGTGGTTTTGGTATAAGTTTGTTTTTTTTGGACGATTTCAGACAGCACAACACTTCTCACATACAATGTACAAAAGCCTTCTAGCTGGAAGTCGTTAAAATCAGTTTTTTCCACATAACTGTCCATGAGCTTTAAAAAGAAAAAGCAGGAAAATCAAATTTGATAGAGCAAGGCGCCGGCCCTCATGCAATAAGCATCCATGCAGAACTTTTAATCCCTACTCTCTAAGCAGTCAGATATTTATGTATGAAATGCAACAAGGAATAAAAAGTAAATCTTGATTTGCATCTGGATTAATCTCGTATTTCTCCACACATGGGGGGGGGAATAATCTGTACACAGATTCTTAAAGGCAAAAAGACCCTTTAACATCTGGTGAACTTTGTGACACTCGTGTCATTTTTCTCTTCAGATGTGACTGAAGTGTCATTTTATTTGCCCCCCCTGTATCACGTTGCTTCCACTCATCCCTGTGTTTGAGGGGCCTCGAGGCGGTGTTCGGATTCAGCACTGCAGCATACTCGTGGTGCTCAAGGGCAAAGGTCATCATGTGGGTAACCTCTCAGCTTCTTCTGGGGGAGGAGATGAAATGAAAAAGGAGAGGGTTATCTGACCAGTTTGTTCATCTCATTTTGTACGTGTCCAATAAGTGAACAGGATGCATGATAAAAGCATGATTGTTAACCTGAGGGGGAGGGAGAATTGTCCTCCCCTGTTGTGACGAACTGTAGATCAGAGCCCAAAGCAGCGATGGAGCTCCGGGGGCGAATGCAGCGGTCACCTGAGAAACTTCTGCGAAGTAATGCCTGAAGCAAACATGAATCATCAGATTAGATAGATAGAGACTACACAAGCTTTCCAAACTGAATAAAGCACCAAAAATGAGCAACAAACTGCCTGCTGTTAAAAACTAAATTGTCAAGGAGACCCAGAAGGCTGCCAGGGAGGCCTTAACATTTAACACAAAAGGCTGGAGTACAAATAAACTTCCCAACACCCCTAGTTACACTCTGAGGGCGCACTCACACCAGGCAATCCGTACCGCACACTTAAACCCTGAAGTCCAGGGCCCGCATTCACAAGCATCCTGAGAATCCTCTCAGAGGGATTCTGACTTAGTGTAAAAAATCCAAGAAGTTGTTTAGGAACGTTCTCTGAGCGAGGAATGGACAATAACTGTCATCTTCGTGAGGAGGCGTGGTTGACACTGTTACGAAACATTTTTTTCAGAAGCTGTGACTGGTTAATCAAAAAAAAAAAATGGAGATAAAAAGTCAATCATAGAATCTAATCAGACGTGTATGTCTGAACACTTTGAAATTAGCATCTGTGTTACAATTTGTAACACATTCAAATTATATATAGCTTACATTAAATCCCACACCCACTTATGCAGCAGCTTCTTCACCTGCTGATCGTTACATCAGCAGGTATGGTTCTTAATGAGTGATTGGATACACCTGTGGAGCTGACCACATGGAGAGAAACACAACATGCATGTGTCACTTTGCACTGAGAAAAGTCAGAGATGGATTAAAAAGTCTGAACAAATCGTTTGTCTATTCTGCCCAACTATGAGTCAAGAAACATTCTTCACATAGCGTTTATTAAAAACGTCTCCATTTTCTCCTCAGATTCAGAAACTCTTATGCCCGTTAGAAATCCTCCTCACTACTTCTAACAGTTTGACACCTTAGTGGCTCTTTTAAGGGCTAAGACACTTTGTGAGTAACTTTCATCTTTACAAGGATCTAGTCTAAACTTTGAGGGTGAATTCTTAGAAAATATCCTGATTCTGAAGATTTTCTCAATGGGAGCAAATGTTAGTACTGATGAGGCTTTGTGAATATGGGCCCAGTTTCTTAGCCTTGTGTGAGTGCCTTGATCTGTGCTCAAGCAGAATATTGGACCTGGCACACTTGGAAGGGATGTGCTTCAAGGTACAGTTTAATGCTCAAGCATGGGTACGTAATGTGGAGCTTTTTCCACTATCAACAAATCCTTGACTTGTTGTGGCTGTATCACTCAAAATGAGCCATAATAAAGTGGCTGTCTTTTTCTCTTTTTTTTTTATTTCTGAGTCCACCTGTCTCGTAAACAGCACACTTCATAATTACTTGAAGCCATGCATGTGTTGTATAACGAGACCAGCAAAAGCGCAACAGAGAGCAAATAAATGAAAGTTTTCATTTGTGTGTATGCAGACTGACAGACTACGACCAACCACAGAGAGAACCTCTCACTACCTCTGAAGGTGAGATAATGAGTCAACACAGAACATGGGAGACCCAGAGTATATATAAACTCCCCACACCTGGGCTCAATCAAAGCCAATCAGTCACACACACACACACAAACACACACACACACATATGATCACACACACCTGGTTGCAGTGAGTTGATTCTCTCACTAATCTCTTTGAGTAAAAAGAGCGAGTACCCTCACATTCTCTGGTTCCTCTAAGTTTAGTTAGTTATTTTGGTTTTATAAATAATCCCGTTATTGTTTCCTTGGGAGGGAAATTAGAGATTATTATTATTCTTTTCATTGTTATTAAAGAAAACATTTAGATAATCTTATAACATATATATATGAAAAAGTAACAATAGAACATAGCATATATTAGTAAAATATGCCAGGAAAGGCTGCAACTCCTCTCAGTGATGATTTGTTGAAATTGTAGCGATGACAATCTGGTGTTGACAGAAAACATTAATATGAAAATACGACATGTAGCGCCAACTGCAGATCCCTAAAATAAATCATCTTGCCTTGCGTGTCATGGGGCTGGTGGGGGCGGAGGCACTGCTGTAGAGGCTGAGGCTGGAGTTTGACCTGCTGACAGTCAGACCCTTTGAAGAGCTTCCAGCAGGGGACAAGTACTTCTCCTTGATCTTTAGGTTGGTCCTGCCCTTTACTGTAGAAGGGACACAAAAGGGACATTTAACAGGTTACTGTGTGCAGATAATAAATGAAACAAACAAAGATTGTTTGACTCGATCTTACAGATGCAAGAATGCTTACTCATTTTAAAATCAAGGCCATAAAAGAAAGATACACCAATGTTATACATAGATTTGATATATGTTGTATTATACCGTACTGGGGATTGCATGGCACAAAAGAATCTCCAAAACCTTGATATAAATTGAATGTATGTACATAGAATAAAAAACTTGAGAGAGAGTTCAAACTATTTGGATTAATATACTGTATGTTTCGAGCGCTACTCTGATATGTAGCATTTACATATCAGAGTAGCAAAAACACACTGTGTCGTACAGCGTTCCAAATTCTGGACATTGGAGACAGCTGCCTTCCCTCCTCCCTAGACTCGATGTGCACGCAGGCTGCCATGTCGAGGACAGGAAGCTTCAGTGTTTGGCTAGTTGACAGTGTCCCAACCTTTCTGCGTGCTGCCAAGGTAGGTAGGGTAGAATCAATCATCTGAACCAGTCTGCTTGCTAGCTTCCATCGCAAACTGATGGGCCTCCAAAATGGCAATGTGGGGGTGTCTTAAAACTACCTACTTTCTCTGGTCATAACAAGAAGTGTCCATTCAGAACCAGAATCAAAACTTAGAAGGAGAACACGGCTTCTGTTTTGTTTTTAGAGATGCCAGTAGACTTCTTACATATTGCTCCTTTTAAAGGATTTGTCAAAACATCATGCATCACTTTTGGTAACTGCAAGTCATACTGCTTTGCCTGAACACAAAATGTGCTGATTTACAAGAAAATTAAGTTTGAAGGAATTATTTTTTGGGTATGTTACTGACCTCTGCAGGGGTCATTCTTTACCAGGAACTCATCTAGAGCAGTCCAGCCTCCTCCCACTCTGACCATCAACGTGCTACGCAGGATACGAACCATCCGCAACTGCTGGGAATCTCCAAACTGCAGCAAACACACAGAATAAATTATTTAAAATAAAATTAATTAAATTACTTTTTTTGGATATCCTTATTGTTGCATCTTTGCAGTTCATTTCCAAGATTTTTTTTTTACACACATACTTGAAATCTTTAAAAACATTGACTATTTAAAGCCCACCAGTGAGACAAAACGTGTTTTTAATCAAAGTCTAGTAAAATGACTCACCCTGTATCTATTGGCACTTATTTGCTCCACTTGAAACCTCTTGGGACAGTTACACTGTGACACCTGTCGACTCACCTGCAGAAAAGACAAAATAATAAGAAGTCTTAGTAAATTTAACAAAACATTACCCACTACAATTACACACTACAACTACTAATAATAATAAAAAAAACTTTATTTATATAGCACTTTTCAAGCCAGAGGCACAAAGTGCTTCCCATAGACAACATACATCACAACACAATCAATGAAGGAAGTTAAAAGCAGTTACCGCAAAACCCACAATAAATTAAAAGTAAGATAATAGGAATTATTATAAAAACAATTAAGCAAGACAAAATAAGCTTAAAATTAAATGATTGAACTACAGACCGGTAATAAGTAAAACAGATCAAATTAGTTTTCAGATAGAAATGCGAGCCTGCAAAATTGTGTTTTAATTCAGGATTAAAAAACAGAAACAATGTCAGCAGCTTTAATATCAACAGGAGGACTGTGCCAAAGCTGAGGAGCTACTACAGAGAAAGCTCCATCACCCTAAGTCTGGACTGTTGTACCGTTAGGAAACCTTTCTCTGCAGATCTCAGTGGCCGTTTTGGTTTGTACGTCCAAAGTAACATTTTGAAATGGATTCTCTAAGACATTGGTCACCAATGTAAAGAAGTTAAAACTGGGATGATGTGAGCGAAGTCTTTTGTCTTGGTCAACAGTCTGGCTGCAGAGTTCTGTACAGTCTGAGATTTGGCTACATCTCGGGCACTGAGGCAGGTAAACAGAGCGTTGCAGTCGCTCATCAAAAGACATACAGTATATATATGTACTGTCCCCTCAAAAGCTGTTCATACCTCTTCATTGATTTGATCTGCATCCAGTGTTTTCCTGTACGGATCTCTGCTGGGGTGCAGCGCACTCACAAACTCATAGTAGTCGATGAAGCCATCGCTGTTAATGTCGAAGATGTTTGCCACTGCGTTCATTTCCAGGGAGTTGGTTGGAAATTCTACACAACATATGGAGATGGATTTACTATGACGATGAAAAAGGTGTTGTCACATAATTGATATGTTCGATTTAGATTTTCCATATAATGTTATTGGTGAGAAATCTTTATTTGAGCATGTAAATTTGTGATTTTTGAATATGCCCTTTGAGTTCAAAAGTCTTTCAAAGTATGAGATACGTGTGGAAACACTGGACCAGGACATGACTATCGGTTCTTACTGGAGGCAAGGACATAATCAACAAGCTCCTTCTGGCTGATGCGTCCGTCCTGGTCTCGATCGATGCTGCGGAACACGTCCAGGATCCGCGATTTCAAATGACTGATCCACTGTATGTAGCGCTTTCGCCAAATATTGAAGTCAAAGTTTGCAAATTCCTCCATCTGTCCAGAAATGCAAAACATCAAAACAAATTTACTGGTTGTCATAAACTTTTAAACTTTTTGAACATATCTGTAGTGGTTTTTTTTTTTTAAAAATGTGTTCATTTGGCAAGAACAACAACCTCTTTGAGCATTTGCTGGTGTTGCTCCAGGCGTGTTTGTCTCTCCACAGCCAGGAGCCAGAGTTTCTGCCACTGACGGACCAGCTGACTGAGCTCAGGAGTCTGGGGGTCAAGGTGCTCCAGGGGGACAGGCACTACAGGCGGCAGCTTGAGAGTGCTCCTCCTCTCTAGATAGGAAAAAAATGGCAACATGGGAGTCATTACACATTCTGCTTTACAACTTATGAGCAGCATCCTATGCAGGGATTAAAACCATGACTTTTGGCGTTCTTAATAGAGTTGGGGCTTACTTGTCAGAGGCCGTTTGCTGGGTGAGACTTGGTGCTTAGGAATGCTTTTGTGTTTGCAGGACTTTGTGGCATGTTCAACCTCCGGAAACTTCTTATTCAATTCCTCCATGAAAACCTGCAGAGGCAAATGATCGTTGATAACACGAACCAGCAACAATGCAATTTAATGCTCTGTATGTGGTTGATAGGCTGGTGATACTGTTCCATCGGTGGATTATACGAAGAATGACTAAAGTACGATATAGAAAATACATCTGCATAAAGAGAAATTCCAATAAGTCAAATGAATTAAAATATTATGTTGGTTATGGTGCAAACACATCTCAACAATTATACATCATACTTGCAATTTAAGGAGAAGATTAGTTGATTTATTTGTCTAGATAACAAAAGAGTATCTACACATATAACCATTCCTCAGTTTGTAGTAAGATTGATGTTTGGTCTGCATTTGATATAGAAGATAAAAATATGTTTAGAAGTGGCATAAATAGGTAAAAAATATATATTTAAAAAATCATACTGTATGCTGTTCTATCAGTTCTTGGTTCTGCTCCGTGGTCTCGGGTAGGGGCTCATGGTCTCTGATGGTGAGGGATTCCTCTGCTGATGAGATCCAGTCCAGCAGCCTCTGGACCTCCTCTCTCTCTGCCTCCAGTGCTGCCAAGCTGCTCTGGATCTTCTGGCCCTGCTGCTGAGCCCAGGTCTGAACCTGACTCGGGAAACAAACAAGGTGAGTGAACTGCACTGGGTCCTTTTTCAAATGCTGACTCAACAGTTTCACAGATTGCGTAAGCACTTGAGTCCCATAACTGATGGCAAGGTACGCCAAATTATTAATTATACAAATTTTTTTTTAAAGGGAAACAATGTAATCCAGTTCCTACATCCAATGAACACTTACCTCTTCATAGCGAGTTTTGGTGACACTGATCCAGGATTTTAAGGTGATTATGGAGTCTGGGTGACAGGAGGCCAGGATCTCTTCACCCAGACAGTGAATGTTCTGCAAGTCCACAGCCTGAGCCTGCAGGGCACTCATTGATTCCTTCATAGGAGGACAGGAATTTATTTAAATCAGAAATACATTCTCACGTAGGATGAACCATTAGCTTAGTATTAATGGAAAATGTCACTAATAGCAGACATTTTTCCTTTGATGTCGCTCAAGATGGGAAGCTCAAATGTTACAGTGTACAATGTTACGCCTGTGTTCATTTTATTGCTTTCACTGAGGATAATTGATTGTAAAACTGTAACCAGCTACCCTTTAACATCAGCTAAAAATGTCATTCAACTTCATAGCTGTTTCTTTATGTATGAAGCAACATTAAACTGCTGTGACTGTGACCGTAGCTAACAGTTATCAAATGTGTCAACTGCTTTTAAATATGGCTGGATTTATCTTTTGAACTGGATTATCATGATTCGTTGTCTTTTTAGCTGTCATCTAATATAACCACTTTGTGAAAATGGTCAGCTATAAACCTTACCAGTTCATTGTTGATTTTCCTTTGTGCTGAACAATGAGTGAAATTGACAAGGCATGGAATGAGCCACATCAAAGTGGATCAATCAAAATACTCAAAAACAAAGTGAAGGTGATTCATACGTAAGAGTTTGGTATTTGAATGTAAGTTTACATTTACACAGTGAGCTACACCCTCAATAGGTGGATTCATAACTTCCTTTCTGAAAAACGGCAGAGCTGAGATAGATTACTTTTACAACTGGTGATCTAACAACTCATTGATATTAAATACAATGAAAACTACAGAGATTATTATTGATTTGAGAACATGGTCATCTCTCTCCCCTGTACAAAAGAAGGACAAAGAATTTGTGTGCAAGAGTACAATTGACCACAAACTGACATGGAACACCAACACCAAAGCATGATTTAAAAAGGCTCAACAGCGCCTCTTTTTTTTTTTTTTTAAGGAAACTTAGTCATTTTAATGATGACAGCACCATCCTGAAATTATTTCACAAGTTTCAATGAAAGTGTTGACCTTTTGTATTTAGTGCTGAGGAGGAGCATTGTCAGTCCAAAATAGGAACTGGACAAGGTTATTAAACTAGGCATTTAAGATAACTGGGAAACAAATGTCTGCAGCATGTCTTACGGACACATTATATTTAGCCATCAAGATTACAGCTAACCTTTTGCAACCCCTTTGGTGAGACTATGAACTCCTCATTTCAGGGTGCAGGTACAGAATGTCCAGGATGAGGACTAAAAGAGGCATTAAATCCTTTGTACCCCTCAGCATCCAGCTGCTGAATAAGCTCTGATTATACAGAATGAACTCTGCACACTGCACTTTATTTAACTTGCTACTGAAATCCTTCATTTAATCATGTGATGCTTTTGTGTGTTTTTATGTGTTGTAAATATTAGTTTGTGTAGTGTTTGTGCTCTCAGTGCAAGGAAAATTCCCTTAAGGGTAACAAAGGGTTCATTGATTCATTCAACTATTTAAATATTTCAGTTTGCAAAATTAGCATTGGTACATTAGCATGCTAACTTTTTTTTCTTCTGCTGCTACAAAATTATTTTAAAATCTACCTTAGTGGTTTTCATTACCTTCACCTTAAGCTTGGTCATCCTAGCCTCTGATTGGTTAGTTTAGTGACATGTGATGAATAACTAATTCACAAACAACCCAACAAATGTGAAAAATGGTTTGATGAAAAAAACATAGGAGGCAAAAATCTACAGTAGAACAGCTTACATTCTGTAAAGTGGCTCAATATTATGCAGCTTTATGTCATTACTTTTGTCGCACGCAATCACTCAATAAATTAACCAAAACGTTTCTGCCACATGGCCCCATTATTTGTCCTTCAAACAGGTTGAATGAGCTCCTTTTTTTAACGACCACTGAGCAAAATACACAACCTTATCAACACTAACCTGTTGTTCTGTTTCAGACCGTGACCCCTTGACCTCCCCAGAATCAAAAAAAAAAAAAAAAAGATAGGGCATATACATTTCCTCATAGACTGTGATAAGATATCCTCTTATACTGACCTCGTGTTGTTTGCGGAAGGCGAGCAAGCCTTCCTCCTCCTCTGGTATGACCCCATACTTCAGTATCCTCTCTGCCTCACTGAGGCGCTCCATGAAAGAGTGGACGAGGCCGTTGAACTTTTCAGCCTGACGAGAACAAACGTGTTTTTAGATAATTGAAGAAAAGTAGATTGCCCTACTAATTAATTGTTTTTTTTATTATATTAAGAACAGCCTATAATCTGCCATTGGTTATGTCCTGATATAGGATAGGCTACAGTTTTGCTATGTCCATTTCAATTTTACCAACAAGGATATTTTTCCTTTTTTCAGAGGAAATGTGAAGCGACTGTCAGCATTATTTATTGCAGCTAAAGACCACAAGGAAATCTTATCAAAGCTAATTTCGTCTTTCACTTTTAGTGATACCTGCTGAAGTGCAGCTTCCAGCCTGTCTTGTTTGCTGACTGACAGTTTGCACACAGCCTCCCATCGGCCTTCCAGCTCATCCATCTGCTCCTGCAGCCAGTGAGCGTCAGCTGTGCTGCTCCTGGTCAGATCTCTCACAGAGCGCTTCAGGGTCCTTATGCATCCAGCTCTCTTTCCCAGCTCCTTTTGGAAGGCCTACGAGTTAAAAAAAAAGAAGGTAAATCAAAATAAACTAAATAAACTAAATTTCAACATCCATTGTGAGTAACTGAATCTTTGATCCATTATCCTGTAGAAGAAACGATTGCAAGGCGTTCACATCAGAATACTACATTTAAAATGTAGATAAAAATGAATTACAAAAACAGATCAAACATCCTGTGAATCCTACATTCCCTTTTTTTTTTTAAATACTGAATTGTTGTTTAACATTCAGAAATTTTGAGACCACAAAATGAAAGGCATAATAGGCGTCGTACCTTATGTTTGTCTATCAGGTTGTGCACCATATCCTTGTCTCCGCCTACAGGAACATCCTCAGCGAGTTGGGGCTCTGCTCTGTACAGCCAGTCATTCAGTGCCTGCAGAGCATCAGTGAATCTACCTGAGAACAGCAGGGCCTCCTCCAGCTTGTGTTGTCTGAGAGAGGCAAACAAAAGCACATTCAAACATACTTGTACACAGCCGAGTGTGTCCTCATCCATTGTAACACAGCGCATACCTCTCCATGGATTTGCCACTGATTGTGTCCCACGTGTCTTTGAGTTCAGCAAGCAGATTTTCTAAATGCTGTCTGTCATAGCTGGTCTGAGCTCGCTCATGAAGGCTCCGCCCACTCTTAGATGTCGCGTCATACATCGGCCTCTTGGATCTCAGCAGCTTCTGGAACTCCTACATTTACGAGAAGAAGTGATCAGCGACGGCCTTCATGAACACATTGCACACGAGTTCATATGACGCCTTGGCTGTACTGCACCTTTTGCTCAGCCAGTTGTTGTTTAATCTCCTCGTGGGACACGGCGATCTCTTTATGTGTGTCTAACGTCTGCTCGACCTCCGTCATCCAGTCCACCAGCAAGCGCCATGATTCATTAAACTAAGACACAAGCAACACAAATATAAGTCACACAAAAGTGACATTGTAAGCGAACGAGTCTTAGAGAAAAGGTGAGAGTCGATATGACGGGTTTACCTGTTTGACGTTCTTTTTGACCTCCTCCAGCATCCTGCCTCTTTCTGCCGCCCGCTGCTGAAGCTTTTTGAAGCGATCCTGGACAGTCATGATCAGGTTATGGATGACGTCACAGTCTTCCTTCCTGCTCAGCTCGGTTAGTCGACATGCTGTGTTCTCCACCGTGCTCTTCTTCTCACCATAGCCCTTCACCTCATTCACCAGTGTCTGTGCAACGATAAGTGGTTCATATCAGCAAAGAATTCATATTTAAGTCTTGGACCTGACAGGGTTAAAACAGTATGTGTAAGGAGACCTACTCTTTGGTCCAGCAGCTGAGAACAAACTGTGTCCAGGACAAAGCTCGGAGCAGGGAGAAAGCCGATAGACTCTTCACACTTGGTCATCTTAGTGAGTAGTTCCTGCACATTACTGTGAAACTCCTTGGATAGACTCAGTCCTTCTGTAAGCTTTGCCTACGGGAACAAATGACAGGCTTTTTTAAAAATGTGCACTAAAAACACAACACCACACGAAAACGAGTTCAATCACCTTTCGCTCTTGGACTTTGCTGTAAACGGAGGCCCATTTCTGTTCCAGAATAGATAAGCTGTGTTCCGTGCTCGATCCCCGCACAACGTCTCGGCTCTCCAGCATCCTGTGGATGGCGTTCTTCACGTCCGTGTAGGCGTGGAGCTTGGACTCCATCTCATTGCACAACTCCTTTCATAGGCAAGAAAAAAGGGAGCCAGTAAGTTTTTTTTTTTCTTGCTTTTAGTTTTTGTTGTGCCAGTTAGAATGCTGGGGAGTTTTACCAAGTGTGCACTGAGCCTTTCAGCAGCAGAGTCTGGCATACTCCAAATGGTTTTAGAGGAGGACAGTCTCAGGTCTGTGTTCTCCAGCCACTGCAGAAGATCCTGAATCTCCATCGTGACATCTTGTACCTGAAAAAAATTGAACAACTGATTATTGCAAAATATCCGTTTGCGATGTTAATATCAGCTACTACAACCTCAGAGTTGTTTTTATATGCTCGATAAAAACTTTGACTTGAAGCTTCACATTACATAGTATATATTTAAACTGCTTCTCTTTCGGATAATCAATGCATGTAATTTGGACCTCTCTCTTCAAGCCTATGGTTAGTGTTACAATCACCACAAGAGGGCGCCAAGATACAGTGCTATTGAATCAAACTACAATATAGATGTAAAGTAAATATTGGCAGTAATGCATTTCATATGGAGTTTGTCTTATGGCTGTAAATTAATTGCACTTATTGCACAAACTTCTCTCTTCACCTGACTCAGTCTGTTCTCTAACTCCAGCTGCCTGCGTTCAGTCTCGCAGCGGACAAACTCCCAGCTCTCATTTAGCTGCTCCAGGTGAGACTGCAGACCATGCGGGCTGTCCCCAGACCCGACCTCCAGCAGCCCCCTGCCTGCCTTGTTCAGGGTCTCTACCGTGCGGACGTGGGACATGACATCATTACGCAACACCTTGGAGAAGTAGGAAGCATTGAAAGTGAGAGATTTGTCAATTAGATACATTGTTGCAAAAGTTTTGTTCATGTTGTCTTCATTGTGCTTGGTAAGTTACATTGACATTAATATTACAAAAGGTTCAAACACTGTAATGTTGAAAGCTGTCAGCAGGAAGAAGGTGTTCAAGGCCAAGTGTAATCTGGCAGATACACCAACAGGTGAGACGTTTGAGTGCTATTACACCACACTGTGTAACAGAGCCATTGTGTGATGAGTCCATAAACTGAAATTCAAGTCTGAACATACATCAGCGTGTTTAGGCCTCCACCTACCTTATGTTTTGCCAGTTCTATTTCACAGGCCTGCAGGTCGATGCTGATTGGCTGGCTGCCCTGCAGTTGTTCTGCAGTCCTGGAGAGCCATGTGTGCAGCTCATCCAGTGTGTTTTGGAACTGACCCAGACCCAGCAGAGCACACTCCAGCTGATGCTGATGGCAGCACAGGAAAGTAATAACTGTTATTATTCAGTGTTACAGTCGGTCTGTTTATCATGTAGTTTTCATTTTGTTTCTACAGAGCTCTAACAAGTTAACATCATGTTTTAAAAAAACCCAAAACATTCTTCATCAATGTCAGTGTCCTATTTACCTGTCTGTTGACGGTCTCTGACTCCAAGCTGTCCCAGCGGTGTCTGAAGTCGCATAGCGGTGAGACTGAACCTGGACGCTCTGAGCCTGGAGACAGTCGGCACACAAAGCGATGGTTCTGACTCTCGATCTCGATTTTCTTCTGGTAGAGCTCACGCTTAAATTCCTAAAGGGAGGCAAAATATAAGTTTGAATAACAATCGTCTACCAGCTATGGTAATTACTTGCTGGATCATTGCTGGTAATCTGTATTCTTGAGTGAATGTACCTTGAGATCACACAGCTGTTCTTTGACTGACTCCAGATCAGGGCCAACCATAAACTCTTCAGTTGACCTCAGCTCAGCCGACTTTAACCACTCAAAAAGACCCTGTAAGGAAAACAAAGCAAGGTAAGGCAAGAAAGAAAAGATACATTAAAAAATCCAATATTGCTTATTCAGAATTATGTATAGGTTCTTCTTAAAATCATGTAGGGTCTGTTTATAACGAACGACTACCATAAGTAATCAGCTCAGCGTGAACACAGATCTTATTGCTTTAAAGTCCCTGTGACTGTTAAAGTCTTACATCCTGCTGGACACAGATTTACCTCCTGGTCTTATTCGTACAGAAATGAATTCTTAATAATCCGTAATAACAATATGTGTCTTAATTATACTGAGCCCTTATTCCAGTCAGCCATAAATTATCACCATGTTATGGTAAATGGTCTTGACTGGTCTTGACTTGACTGGGGATTGAACCCAGACCAAAGAGACGTCCGAATCCACCAGTGATCCACAGCCACCCTGTGATTATCACATGAACGGTGTACTGAATGCTTAAACGACTATTTCTTTTGGTTTATGGAGCTGGATTTATTTCACATAGTTTGTTCCTTTAATAATGTCACACAGTTTGCTCCATTAAACTTATCTTCTTTTTGAAAAAGAATCCACACTGTTTGGCCAGTCACACAAAAAAAAGCTGCAGGGAGTCAGAGTCTGAACTCAGGAAACAGGAAAAAAAGAAACTGGCTAAGTATTCGGCAGGATGCCATAGCACTGAATAAATCAGGCAGTGGAAGCTAATTTGAAAGAGCTAAGATAATGACCAAGAAACGTTATTGAGTAAATTAGTCCATATGTTTGGGCAGCGACAGGCTCTGACCATAAGCTTCAGCCAAATCACAAGGTCCTGTTCTCATATTCTCACTAACAAACACACACATACCAATTATTATTATTATTAATATTATTATGGAACCATCTGCCTGTTCAGATAATGTTCCTTGTTACGTACACATCCTGTGGATGTATGAAAGCACAAACCTGCATCGTGTCCTGATAGTGAAGTGCCATCTGCAGGGACCCCTCCAGCTTGTTGTGACATTCGTTCCACAGTTTACTCAAGTTGTTCCACGTGCAATAGAGCTGTAAAGTAAAAATAAAAAGTTTTAAGTGAGACAATTCCACATTATGGGTTGAATGTGATTTCATTTGGATGTATTTTCTTACTTCGTCTAGGCTCTTTGTGACGTCTGGTTTATCTGTATCTCCACAGGCTGACATCAGGTCCATTCCTAAAACGCCAAGTGTGTCCAGATCTCCCTGTAAACTGTCAATATCCTCCCTGAGAGTCTAAAGGCAGGAGAGGGTGAAAAAGTTTTCATAGTGGGTTTTTTTTCATATAACAATGTGAAATTGTTATGTATGACTCTAAACAAACCTGCATGGTTTCAAGGCTCTGGCGGATTGTTTCAGAGTCTGTCCGACTAGCATTGAGATCCAGAACGGCCTGCTGAGCATCATTGAGAGCAGCTGTGACATCGCTAACATCACTCCAGAACTTCAAGGCCAGATCCAAAAGTTTGAGCAGCCAGCTTTCCCTCTCCTGGGCCTGAGTGTGTGTCTCATCCCACAGCTGGGACAGGCCGGACACTCGCTCCTGGATCGCTAAAATCACAAGAAAACAAGAATTTGGTTAAGAATGGTCCTTCTATAGTTGTTTGCATTTCTCTTTGTATACATACAAATGAGAGTACCTGTGCCAACAGATGCATCGCCGGCTGCCTGTGTGTTCGCCAGCAGCTCATCTGCCTGTGTCTTGATGCTGCCAAGGCCCATTTCCAGCTTGGAAAGCTCAGCCACGGTGTGTTTGTTGTCTTGCAGCTGCTCCTGGATCCTTGGGGTGAGGCCTTGAAGAGAAATGGGAGTCTGTATGCGACTACGCAGGCGGTCCAGACTCTCTCTGATAAGTGTCATCCTCTCATTCAGCTGTGGATTCAAGAAAAGGCATGAGGTGGTGTGCTTAGGAAAATTTGTAGGGTGTAAAATGTGAGGCTATTAACGGCAATTTTGAGATTTATCCACGTGTTCTTACCTGTGTGAATCGAGGCAACGACTCCTCCAGCAGATTAGCCGTCTCTCTGACCCGGTCTCTGATGGCTCTATGTTGTTCCTCGGCCTCTGAAGCCTTTCGACAGAAATCCTCCCCCTGAGTGGGGTTTAGTTCTGATAAGCGTTTTGCTAAAGAGCATAAGCGTACAATCAAGGGTCTATGTTCTGCTATAGACTCCCTCAGACCCTGAACACAGGAGAGAAAAAAGAAAGCTTGTTTAATATCAAGAGAACACAATTTTCCTTTCGAGAGAAACTGAGCTCATTTCCATTACTCCAAAGAATAGAGGTTTCAGTTCTTTTAATGGATTACCTACTACTGTAATACCGACACACCATTGCTACTGTTCAAGTATCTCTAGGTAGCGGATAATGTTAGGGAAGCGCACTTAGACAAAACACCTTATTTACCCCGAGGAATAGAGGCTTACTGTGATGTATAAAAGAACCTCTTTGTTGAAATGGACAAAGAAAAAAAAAAAAAACGAGCGATAACAAAGAGAAACGCTTGCAGGGTAATGTGGAGAAGCAGGTTCCTTCTACCTGTAAGAGGTCCTGTTGTTCCCGAAAGGCTTCATAGCTAATTGTGCTCAGGGAAAGCTGGCCAATTAGGGATTGAGTTTCTTGAAGCCAGGGCGAAACTTCAGTAAAGCCCTCTGAGAACTGGAGAAGAAGCGACTGAGCATGCTCAAGCTGCAGGACCACATGGGAATTGGTGGCTGAGGTTGTGTTGCATTGTTCCTGTAAGGCCTCCATTGGTGTCTGCATGGGGAGGTGACAGTAACATAATAAATTACAACTTTAAACACTGTTTTTACCTTTAATATCTTTATATTAATTCCAGGAAAAGTTGTTGCTTAAGATACCAGCAAATCGCCTGTTTCTCCTTCCTCACTGTATGTCAGCAAAATCTCACTGATCTTCACCATCTTCTCAATGTTGAACCTGTGTTGGAGAATCTCCACAGCCAAAATCTATTCAAGAGACAAAACGTCTAGTTAAATTGACAAAACATTACTTTTTTTTCATACAAAAATGGTAAATGTGTATCAAGTTAATTAGTCAGCAAGTTAAACGTGCTTGTCATATTTCCCAACCTTCTGTTCATAGAGTTGTTCTGCTATGAGCTCTGGATGCAGATTGATGGATTTCAGCTTCTCAAGACTCAGCGCTGTGTCTCTGAACCAAGCCATCTCCTTCACCACTGCCTGCTCCAGCTGATGAGAATGTGCTTATGTTAGCATGGTATCATCACAACACAACAAGAAAACATGACATTGTCAAAAGTCTCACTCACGTACACATACTACCACTCTGAGTAACAATCAGGATGTAAACTACTATTTGTGTTTTTTGCTCTGACAACTTTTTTTTGTGCAAAAAGTCAACATCAAAATGATTTTAAGCTAAGGGGAACATTCAGGGGCCGTCCTAAGTATTTAAAAGATATTATTTGAAATATACTGAGTTCTAATTGTATTAAAATGTGTCAATCTACATTTAAAACATGTTTCAAAGTAACTTAACCCTTAAACATGATTTTTTGGTTTGAGTCAGAATGTAAAGGGTTAAATGTAAAAGGCCTATCGTCTTTTCCCTTCTTGCTGGTGCTAGATCAGAAAAGGCTTTACTTCCATCTCTGTTATTGGAGTTCCTGCTATTAAATAACAGAGGGCTTAGTAAACTTAACTTAGTCAGGGAATTATTTTAAATGACAGTAGAATTGACCAATCACCTCTTTCATGTTAGTGGTGGAGGTATTGCAAAAGGTGTGAACAAAGCCATTAAACAGCCAGTGCAGAAATTATGGATGCAAATGATAGTGATTCAAAGTGAAAAGAAGACCTTCAACTGAGCATAATGTGGGGCCGTAAACGAAGGCTTTCGAGAAGCATTTCAATTAATAAAAAGTGATACCTGTCGTGGACTTCGTTTTCAAGTGATGCTATCGTCAATGTTTTGGTAATGTACATTTTTCAGGTCAACTGAAGTTAAAGCTTGCAAGCAACTTAACATGGAAGTTAATCTCAGCTTTTAAAATGTTTTTTTTTTTTACCACTGCTTGTATTGCTAACCAATGCAATGCTAGGCTATGCTAGTATATCAAAGCTTGCATTAGACATAATTGATCCTTTTAGTAAGAGATTCTATTTATTACTTATTATCAACTTTTGCTCTCAGAGCTTATATCTACACCCTCTTTTGACTATTGTGCATTTAACCTCCACACACTTGACAAAGTGTCATTTTTAGGCACAGTGTTGGCTAAATTAGTTTAGATTTCGAAACAACTTTATGAGATGATAGCAACGTTTATTCAGGGTCAGTTTGGGTGGAAAGCAAACCATTTTTGTTTTTAGAAACATTGATGCATCATAAGGAATTTTACACTTTACATTTAACTTTAAAAAGTAAAAAAAAAAAAAAAAGTGTATGACAGGCTTATTCTATTGCGTTTCTTGCATTTACCCTCTGTCTCTCAGCTGTGCAAAGCACTGAATCTCCAGCATGTGCCTGTGCTCCACCTGCCCCGAGGAGCTCCCTTTCAATGCGGCCCAGCCACAGGTGGAGGTCCTCCTGGCTGGAGGTACAGCGACTGGAGGCCTCCAGGGCCTGCTCCAGCCTCTGCAGCACATCCAGACTGCTTATACTTAGCACAGAGCAACGGATACGCAGGGCATCCATCTTCTCCTGTACCTGCTGGGATTCCTCCTCTGAAGCACAGGATGAAATGCAAACATTAGCATTATCAGAAGTCAAAAGGTAAGACCTGTATGCAGATATTGACAGTGTTAAAATATCAGATAGAGGTAAAAGTAAACTTTACCAGAAATTGCTTCCATGAGATCATGGGCTGATCTTTGTATTTTTCCTAGTTCCACAGTTTTTACTTGAATCTCTTCAACAACAGCCTTGAAAAGCAAAAAAAAAAAAAAAAAAAGTCCCGATTATATTTCTCAAGTGAAAAAGGACAAAAACATTTGTTCTTTAGCACATGCAGTTGAACTATAAATGATACATTCCCAACCTTGGCCCTATCTGTTGCCTCTGAGAGATGCAGCATCACTCTCTCTGCATTTCGTAGTTCAGCTAGAGTTTGCTCCACTGATATGAGCCATTGCTGCAAACTGTCTACTCCCTCCTGGAAGAGCTGGGCCCTGGGTAGAATGACTTCCAGACACGCTCTCCTACCAATTACAAGGCATTCACAAATTGTTAAGTACGATTTTAACACGATTTAACCTTTGCCAAATGAAAGTGTGGCATTGGCACTAAATGTAGCTGACCTTTGTTCTGCCTCCAGCTGTAAAGCCTCCCATTTCTGTTGGAGAGCAGAAAGCTTAACCTTGGTCTGCACCCCCTCCTCTCCTGGGTGGGCTTCCACCAGTCGAGGGCCCTCCAACATCATACAGTCCATACTACGCCTTCGGTCTGTCAGGAGGCGCTGCAAGAGCTGTAAAAGAAAAGATTTGTTCATGAAGTTCAAAAGGTTCATAATAGCTACTAGAGTCAGAGAAAAGACAGCCATGGTCATTATTGCCCTTTGGAGAGAAACCTTTTTTTTTTAATCCAAAACATTTACAATGAGGTGCCAGTAAAGCTCATTTGATAGATCAGGACCCCAGGTTCAAACAAACGAGCCAACAAAATTTGTTAATTACAAAAATTAAAAAAAAGTTTTTATAAATACTACAGACATAAAATGCCTTTTACAAGAGTTTGAATTTCATTAGAATTTATCAAAGCCCTATTCTTGTTTTTTCTTTTCTGCAATTCCATCATTCTGGATAAGCCCTGTCTCATGTGACAAGCTTACATTGTCTAGAGTCAGCCAGGTTTCACCTGATTCAGAAGAACCTACAATGGCTGTAATTGCAGCTGAGTGAGGTAGTTCCTTATTTTTAGTTCCCAATGTAATGTTCACAATGACTCACTGATCGCTACCCATCCACAAAAAAAAAAAAAAAAACTGAGTTTAAAAGAAAGCATTTGAGCATCTGTCATGAAACAAAGAACAGTGCTTAAAAGACTTTTTTTTAGCAAACTAGAAATGAGGTGAGTTGATGTGATGTTGGTGATAACAGACCTTTTGTTCTTGGAGCTGTGCTTTCACCACTTTGACCTCTGAAGATGGTGGTTTCTGATTAGCTGTGAGCTCTTCAATCTCACTGACCCACGTGAGCAAAGCCTCCAGGTTTTGGAGAAATGAGTCTGAATCTGTTGACGCATCCTTTAGTGCCAAGGCAGACCTCGTTCCCTTGAGATGGACCATTGAAAAGTGTTAGCTGAAGGTATTGATGAATGGAAAGACATTGTTCCCAGTGAAATATGATCCGGTTCACTTTACAATCACAATGGGGGAAAAAAATGGGTTAAGGGTTAAAGCATACCCGCCATTTATCTAGACTGGATTCCTGGTCTGAGCTTGAGTGTCCCTCACTTTGGAGCTGCAAAATAAAGGCATACTAGTTTCAATTTATTGAAACATTCTTTAAAAGAGGCTTCCTGTGTACGTCATGGATAGGAAACATGATAAAAGGTAAGAATCTTAGGATCAGATGAAGAGAAGAAGGAATGTATTGAACACATGAGATTAGACGTGTTTGAAAATTGGTGATTTTGGTTAACCTCAGCCAGTTCCTTAGCGGCACCATTTAGGACTCTAACAGTTCTTGTAACAACGGGGTCCCCTCCTTTATCTCCAGATGGATATTCGGTAACTTCCACAATCTCCGTTACGATCGTCTCTGTCACTTCCGTCACTTCCGTCACCTCTCGTGATGCCAACGTCTTCCAGGACCAAGGGCTTCCTTCTCTGGAGTCTCTTCTCTGGAAGCTAGCCCTCCTCTCCGTTGCATTCTTGTCAAGATGAGCCAGGGGGGATCTGGCAAACTCCGGGGGCATTGTTCTCCTCGTGAGGCTCCCATTTCGGGATGTTTTTATTGGAGAAGGGCTGCCGTGCCAGGCATTTTCCAGAGTACTGGTGCTCCTGATTGTAGAGGCTGGAGAACTCCTGAGTGGTTTGTCGGAAATGGGAGTTTGAGTCCCCTCGTCCCTTTTAAGATCAATGTCCTCTAACTCCTTGTCGCACTCGGACTCTGTTTCCTTATTTACATCCTCCTTTGCATTGTCTTCAACCGCCACTTCAGGTTTGGCCTCTACATGCTGTTCCTTGGGCTGCCACTCTCTTCTTCGTTGGTAACACTCCTTTAGGAAGGCCTCGTCTGACCTCACGTGTTTGGACTTCTGGCCCAGGCAGCTGGGCCGGCTGATGAGGTTACCCATAATCCTTCAGCCCAGAGGCTAGTGAGGTAACAGGTGAGGTAAGGCCCCTCGGCCATGCATGCAGAAGATCCTTCAGCTACCTAAAATCAGACAAGGGGGCTCTGGGTCATCATGCAGTAAAATAGTGCTCATTGTGTAAATTAACCAAACATATCATTGCTCACTTACTATAAAAGCATGTCTTTCAACTTGCAACTGCTAATATCTTCAGATAACACGTAACTATATGATTCAAAATGTCACTCACATTCTTTACTTGCCAAATTCTTGTGCTAGCATTGCCCTTTTCCTGCCCCGACAGATTACAGGGAACTACCGCAGAGATACTTGGCCTGGACAGTCGCTGTCCCTTTGTTTTTCTTTTGACCACATACACATGCTTCCCATCTATCTCACATCACCCACTTAAATATTCTGGGCTAAGAAATCAATGTGACAGGCTTGTCGAGGATCCCACTGTTGAGCCTGGCACAGAGAAGCAGTGGCAAAAGGCCAGCATTTTCTCGAACTTAGCCTGGACCAGTCCTGGGAAACCCGCTGAGAATCTGATCAAATATGACAGCCATAAAAACGCCTCATTTCTTTTGGGTGACAATAAAAGGAGGGGGTTTGAAGACAGGGTGGCATGGCGGAAGTTGGGGGGGTAATGAAAACATACACCAATCAACAAAGGCACCTTAGTGTGCAGACAAAAATTTTGTTTTGAAGAAAAAAAACTAAATAAATTGCTTTTCCATGATGAGATTGATTTGGAGCTTGTAAGGCTCTCATCAACATCTTGTTGGAGCAGAGTCAGTACATTACTGAAAAGACTCTGATTGGCAGTGACAATTTCAAACTGTGTCAGCCTGTCTGCTTCCCTCTCAGCACAGTGCTTTCATTGCTGTGACAGAAGGGTTAAAGGTGAATGTAATTATCTTGGTCTTGAGGAGCTGAGGTGAGCCCATCAGGAGATCACAGGGAGGGTCCCTGTCGAGGCCGGGTCCTCTCTCCGAGACAAGGTTGGACCACTCCATTCATCATTATGCAGGTCACCTCAGGTCATGCTTGGTTACTAAAGATCTGTTGGGGGGCAATATGGGTGGACACAGGGCCAATTGAGATGTTGGCTCTACAAAATACTGAGAGAATTCTGTTTGGGGCTTGCTCAAAAATTTAGAAGAGGTGGATCTTTGGATCGCATGCTGCAGTCAGGCTGTTGGCAGAGAGGATTATGCCGAATAAGCAGTTCTTTTATCTTGCCAGAGGTTAGATACAAAGACAGTGTGCAGCCAGGGAGAACTCAAACTGTGATCCTTTTAACATGCATGCCATTTTTGAAGTAAATCAAATCATGTCATTAGTCTGAAACTAATCATAATTAACATACATCATGGCTTTTAACTAAATGAGACCATAACATGACCTAGTTTGATATGATGGCCACATGTGCATTAGACTAGCAATTACCAACATCATGCATGTCTCTGCTGAGCAGATGATGCAGTCAAGAGAGATCCACAGGGGAGCTCACAGTCTGATCAGAGAGTGGTGCCCAGACAAAGCCTCAGACTCCAGATCAATGATTACCCAGTTAGCTCAGATCACTGGCCAGCAGTCTCCTGAGGAGAGCAGAGAGAGTGCCTGTGGCCGTGTTCACATGGGTTAACAATTCAACAAGAGGGTGTGCCGTGTCTGGTTACTTCTTAATATGTGTGGTTGTTAGCTGAATTACACGGGCGCCTCGACAGTGATCTCACTGCAATTTACAGTAGGCAAGAATATGCTGAGTAGGCTCATTATGGAGCACATGGTGCGCTGCAAGGGGGATATAATCAGACATAAACATGCAAATGTACGTATTATATCTACTAGACATGGGAGCTCAGACATTAAAATACAGCCTACTTTTTGCTTTAATAAAGCATTAATCACATGAAAGAGTATTACAAATCCCATGACCTACATTCTTCTACAATCAAAGCGTACAGGGAAAGCCCCTCTCAAAATGTCTCAAGCCTGTGTTTGATGTGCACCTCTCTCTTTCTAGCATAATGGTTCAAGAGGGGGAACCGGGGAACCAGAGAACCACTCCACCATTTACCTCATACAATGACCTAACCATCCCATCACTTAACCTATTTCAAAATGGCCCTTAATTCAGCCAGGCCTTTTCTCTGCACTCAACAGTGATTTATGGTACATGACTGCACTCCATTTCCTGATGAATTTGATTACAACCGTGGTATAGGGGCTTCTTTGTGGTATGGCCAAATATAAAATAAAAAATCCTAATATTATTGCCTGGAAAGAAGCTTAATACTTAATTTTCAATCTTCATGTAATTCTTCTCTAAATTTTAATATGAAGATGTGTATGCTATTCCCTTTCATTTTAAAATATCCATATATATACAAAAGATCAAATCTGTATGGAATGTGTTGCACAATTGACCCATTTTATACATTTAAAAAATGTCTGTATTTATATGAAATAGGGTTGTAATTAGCAGAAAAAACAATAATCATCCATCACAACAGTAGAGCCCAATGATGTTGTGTCACTGCTGTTTGTCTGTGTCTGTTGAGGGAGGTCCTGAAGTAGCAATCATGGTAGTGGTCCCTAATCAGAGATGGCAGCTGTGCACTCACTCACCCATGAGACTCATAACATTTTAGGCTGGATATAGTACAAGGTCACACATTCATCCCAAAGACAGTCTTCTAAAAGTTCAAGAAAAAGCTATTTCAGCGTAGTTGAAGGAAAGCTATTTAAAAACATGTGTTTTTTTTAAGGTGCTAATGTGGTTTAAATCCTTTGAAGAAGGTCCCTAAGAATGTGTTTACAAAGACGACACAGTTAAATAAAAAATATATACTTACATGTAAACTCATCCATTCAAGCCCTTAAAGTGTTTCATTGCCTGCTGCACTTGCTTTTTTCACTTCCAATGAATTTAAGAAAAATCACAACTCATTTACTGTCACATGGCTCCCTCAAATCACTGACCAGCAAAGTCCCAAACCAAACTCTCCCTTAGCCAATCCTGGCTAAAAGGCAGTTTTGGCGGTTTGAAACTCACAAGAACCACACTTACCCCTGAAGCACAGTTGAGCCAAACAGCACGAGTAAAGGAATCCAGCCAGTCCTCAATCACCATTCAAAAAACGGGGAGAAGGGGGGGGGAAATCCAGCTTTGTTTGAGCATCCTTTGAACGGCCTCCCAGCTCCACCATCCCAAACTGAAAGCTCCTCACAAACACATTTTCAAGCATACTTTCTCCAACACACACTCAATCAAGTCCACTCATTCACACATGTCCACATACAAACACACTTTCCAAACACTCTCACACATGCCCTGATAACTCATGCTTTTCCGTTGCCCACAGTCACAGGCAAACAATGTCCTCCTCTCCCCTCACGGTGCACCCCTCCCCTCCGCTCACTTCACTTCTCCTCCCACCAGCTCTGCTCCTCTCCCTTTCTTCTTTGTTGTGGGAGCTGTGATAGAGGAATTCCTTCCTTGTTAACGCCGCCGATGGGATAGTGCGCCCAGATGGAGACAATGTATTCCAACGGCTCAGTTGAACTCCCACAGTTCCCAGCCAAGAGTAGTTTTCACATGGAGGTCAGATTGTCAGCCAGCTCCATATAAAGACGAGGCGCTGGCATTCTCATCAGTTCTGCAGCTCAGGTTGCTCCTGTCCCCGGCAGCTAGGCGGCAAAGTGCCCCCTTTACCTTCCCCAGGCTTTTTTCTCTCAATCTCTCCCTGTTCTTATCCCACAAAGCCCCTCCTCTGGGTCTGACTGTGGCTCACAAAACTCCATGCCGCTTCTGCTTGAAAAATGGAATGGGTGGGGGGCAAAAAAAAAAAGGAGAGTTTTCTAAAGACCCCCGGGCCGCCCCTTGGAACATTCACATGTTAAGTGACAGCTGCCTTAGCCCTTTGCCTCTCTCGATGGCGAGGAGGAGAAGTGCAGGCTACAAAAGAAGAAGGTACCCACACCCACCCTTCTTACCCATCCACTCACACATTCACCCCCAACCCCCTTGCTGCCCCCCTTTCCCCATTCAGAGCAAGTGCAGTAGTCTCCACAGCAGCCACAAAGACGACTAATTACTGTAAAACATCTCAGATTACTTTTCAACTCACTTCAAGACATTGCAAACTCTGTCCCATAAACAAAGGGGCAGGAAGAAAACACACACACACGCACACACACAAGTAGAGAGCGATGTGAAGATAATAGTCTTTTCTCTGCGTTTGGCATGGGAAAGGAAAGGAAGGACCCCTGTGGGGAAATTCGATCATTCACTATTTCAGTATGTCACAATATTTGCCCTAAAAATGCCGAACACCAAGCATACTCTATGTAATCTCCATTCCACGAACATTGCACATTTCCTGGGGTTTCAACTTCACATTTTTTCAGGTGAATAGGACTCAAATTTGCATATGAGCAAAGGGGTGAACACAAGTTTTGTGCAGGTGCACTAACACCCAACTGAAGCGTGCTAAGCAGGTGACTCTCATCGTGTTTATGCTCCAAATCCTACCCTCTTTATTCTATTCTTTCTGTCTTTGTCCAGCCAACCAAATGATCAAGCAATCGACTGATCCGCCGAAACCGTGCATGCATGTACAGCACACACCCACGCACTCTCTCTCTCTGTCTCACACACATTGTGTGGTGTATAAACACACACACACACACACATGCACGCTTGCACATACCGGCATCCTTCCAAAAAACCTGCAAGGTCACATAGCATTCTGAGTTTTAGGATTATTTGAAGGGGAAGACATTTTCGGAAAAGGAGCATTTGTTGCTGTACTTCTTAAAAAGCTCTTGCCACAGTTTTTTGCCATTGCTTCCAGGGATGAGAATATCTACAGTTTGAGGGGGAGGAATGTGTTTCTTGGTTTAAATTACATGTGTGTATTTACATATATCCCCTCAAAAAATATCATGAAATCAATACCACTCGCCCATGTGGAATGCCTTCTGTGTTACATGTGAGTGGGAGGTTTTTAAATCTGTCAATACAAACTGAGTTAACTGTGCATGAGATGTGTGCAGAGACCTGATTTATTCTGTGTGGGCCCTGTGATCATGATGTTACTACAATATTGGAGACTTTAGAGCCCAGTATATCCTGAAAAAGGTTCTATTGGGGTTACAAGAAAATTCAAATACAGCAGGAGAAAAATGCTCTTTGTTTTAAATGAGTTAAAAGTGTATATTTTCTGTTTAGAGCGATGTCAAATACCTGCAGAGTTTCTGCAGGTCGTGTTGGGCA
This sequence comes from Symphodus melops, assembly GCF_947650265.1. Classification (NCBI taxonomy): domain Eukaryota; kingdom Metazoa; phylum Chordata; class Actinopteri; order Labriformes; family Labridae; genus Symphodus; species Symphodus melops. Next base: position 11,357,040 of record NC_136695.1, on the reverse strand, counting down.
CTTCTTTGACACAGTGATAAAATGAGCTAAATCCTTACATGCAGATTCACACATCAAGTAGATCTGAGGGGAACGTCATTAGTTCTGGTACGAGTGAGTGTAAATTGTAAATATAATAAAAATTGAATCTACAAATTTGAATAATTTCTTCATACAGTTAAGCATCTTGTTATTCAATCATTTGTGCAAAGTGTTTTAATCTATCTGTCTCAAAAATAATCAGAGTAAGAATAACTGACCTTTAAAAAGTGATGTTTGACTCTTGTTATTCATAAACAGCCTCATCTCATTCCTTATTGACATTCATTTAACACTATTAGCCTAGTGGTCTTTTTTTATTCATCTGAGATTCTTTCATTTTACTTAAAGAGGATGTAGGTAGCTGCTTTTCAGGGCTACAGAAACTTCTTGAGAATCAATTTCAGACAAATCTGCTGCTTGATTTTGATTTGGCTCTAAAAAGCACGTATCAAATTATTGTACTTGTTATTTGTAGATTTTTTTTGTTTGGTTCTATGTTGTCCTTTTCCACCCTCCGAGTTTTTGCGAACCACCTAGCACCCTCTAGCGACCCCCTGTGGGGCTGGTAGACCCACTCTGAAAAAAAAACAAACCCAAAACACTTCTCTCGACCACATGGAACAACACTACAGTGGCTATGACTGTTAAAAATACACATGGTGATAATGGTTCCCCCCCCTTTTCTTGTTCTGTTAAAAGTGGATATATGAGAAATGTGAAAATCATGTTGTTTTTTTATAATCATGTCTTTTTGCCTGGAACACTCCCTGACTTTTCATAAAATGGCTTCAATCTGTGGCATATGAGGTCACAAGGGCAGATTAAATACAAAAAATAACCAAGTGCAGACTTAGTCTTGTAAAACCCTCCCTCATGTGAGTGTCCACTCAGCCGCTCATTCAGTAACATTGTAACCTCAATGACTTAGCACTAAAGCTGCTGATGGTTCATTCTTCCTTTCCACTACTTTGCTACCACATCCAAACTCCCATCCTCCCTCTAGCAGTAATTTATGTAAATGGTGATAAAAAAACAAAAAAACCAAAACAAAGGCGTAGAGGAAGGGAAAAAAAACAAACAGTCAAAACGCCTGTCACTGTGGCCTACAAGGAAGAGAGAGAGAGGCCATGAATTGAATAGGACGACCCCTGCAGGGTCAAGTTATTTAACCCCTGAGTTCTTCAGTGCTGATGCAAGAATTATCTGACTCAGAAGATACACCTAATCTCAATATCTTGGAGCTGTACAGGGGTAAAAAAAAAAGAAAGAAAAAAAGGCAAACATATATTCTGGACTTTTAGACACAGCTAAGACAGTTTAGCTGTAAAAGATTCACATACACACAGAAAGTTGTTTCTTTGGGTCACTTAGAGAGCTCATGTCTTTAGCTGTTTAATGAGCGAGTTAGGCCCACATTCCCCTTCCCCCCTTTCTTTATCTGAATGGAGCTGGCAGTGATGAGGCACCCCTTTGCCAGGAAGACATTGTTGTAAAAACCATGACACCTGATCCCAGCTTTCAGCGTTCTCCAGCCCCCTCTGTACTAATGAAATGATTTCGCCAACACATCTCTCCTCTCCATTACACAGTACAGCAGCACACAGAGCCTGCACACAGTTCTTTAAAATACGGGAGCTGATGTGTCTGAAGAGCTGCTGGCACGCCGCGCTGTGCCCTGATGCAATAAGCTGCAACTGGCGTTGAGAAAGAAAGCTCATTTTTCACTCAGTAGCCTTCATTATCCCTCCAAAATTCAAGGGATAATAGAGTAGAGAGGTCGGGAAACAGGATAAAACGAGTCTCTTAAATTAATGCGATTCAGAAGAGTCCAATAGGAGCCGAGATTTGATCACAGATCCCATGTGCCAGAGGAAAAAGATTAATTTTACGGGCTTGTTTCCCCCCTCCTCTTCGAGCTCAACCTCTCTTCTGCCTTCAAATTAAATAAGACCTCAATGGCTCCTCTACAGAGCATGGTAATTAGTCCTCTTCGTGAGACATGAAAAAAAGAGGGGGTCCCTCTAAAGGGTCAAACCAGAAGCACCATTCAGTATGCACACTGTCATTTATCACCAAAAGAGGTTGCTTCCATGAAAAGTGGATGAAAGGCTGATGGGATTCCCTCCTGGGTTGCTCAGGCCCCGCTGAGCTGCAAAATGTACGGCCGACAATCGTGAAGGAGAAGAGGATTTAGGCACTCAGGGATTGAGGAGTTCAACTCATCTGGCCTATGCGTTTGATTCAACTTTCTCCAGGAAGTGAGGATTTACAACCATAGGTCCACATTTTACACAAGCACAACAAAGGCAATAAAGAGGCCCCACATTACCATGAACCCTGATCAAGTGTGTGAATCAAGAATTCTTCTACGGGATGTATTATGAAAAGGTCTCGAAGTTAGAAATCAATTAGACACACCTAGTGGGACAAACAAACTGGATATAACATTAAATCTTAACTTGAGTTGATAAAGCAAGAGTTTTCTACCTTTGAAGCATTTCTCACTATTCATTTATCTTGTAGGGGAATCACCGCAAGGAACACAAGCCGCCCCCCTTCACTCCTTTCCTAAAGGTTATGACAATGTCAGAGAGCCGGGATGCTGTTTGCTGGCTGTCAGAAACAGGGAGCAGAGGATAATAGGCTGTGATCTTTCACCCCGCTTCCTGACTGTGTTTGTAAGTTATGTGTACACGGCTTATTTGGGATGCAGCATCTGCCACAGGCCCAGGGAAACCAGAGACCTTTAAGACACAGACAGCCTTTATCCAGAAGAGCCTCCTTGGCAGGGATGGAGGGGGAGACAGACAGAACTTTTGACCCTAACCTGACTGTCAAAGTGAAGAGATGTCATTTGGCCTTGTCCGTGGCGTGATGCAAAGACAACAACACGATCAGACTCATATCCAAGTAAGACGATTTCTCAGATCACAGGTTTGGAAATGTCATGGAGCGCGTGGTGAAGAGACTATCACCAGAATGTCTGTTTGTTACTGTCACACCTGAGACACATTTCCATTGTACGTAATAATTACGTTTTTATTGATAAAAAAATTAATCATACCGTGGTATCCAAAATGCTGTTCCATCAATGATGCTTCAAGAAGGAATGATTCCAAAAAGGTCAAAAGTCCACAGCCTGCAGGTTTTAGTTTAATGCAGTTTTTTAGGTATTTAACTCATAATCATGCCTTTAAATTGTGTCGTCGGTTTTTTTTAACAGACAATTTACACAGAGTTTGCTATCATGGTCTGTTTTGTTGATATCTTTTTGGGACTGCTTATATTATACACATAACTGAAAATGTTGACAGTGATTCTACGAAAACTATCACTCACCAATATCCTATTTGAGTGCTGTAGCTTTAAACCCAGAGGAAGAAAAAAAAAGTCAAGCTTCCCCAGATTTATCATGTCCGTGTTATTGATTCTACAATGCTCATTTGCAGTTAGTTGGAAGTTTGTTGGTGTGTCATTGCATCAAACAGTCTTCCTAAAGTTAATTCTTCCAGAACAGATATCCTTTAGGTGTTCCAGAAAAACATTTGAATGTCTTCAATTTCATGGTGTCTGGACAACTCCATAAACTGATGAATATCACAAGACACCATCAAAACTTAGAGGAGCTACTTAGGGGAGTTTCATAAATCCCCTTTAAGTTTTCCTGGTTCACAGATTGAAGGGTATTGTTTTTTTTAAAGTGCTTATAGACAAGCTCCCATTTCAAGCTCTTGTGTATTCCAGTGTTGATGGGAAAGTGTGTTCATGGGAAAAACAGCTTAAGATGTGTCAATGCATGCCTGGTGTTAAGGAGCAGGTGTGTGTCTCTCTCCTGTGTATTGTAGGAGGGTCTGTAGGCCTATAGAGGGGGGGGGGGGGATGTCCTCATTCAGACTGCTAACTAACAAGTCCCTTAGGCCCAGACTACAACCAGCAGTGCAGCAGGCTAACAGCATTACCATGACAAAGGTCTGCGGTCGGATGCAGTATGAAAAAGGCATGGTATGAAAGACACCCCCTTAGTTCACACATTCTTATATGGGGGCCGAAAAAAACCCAACCAAGTTTTCAGGCTTTTGTGACACAAGACATGCCTGTGCATCACACACTCGTCACTTCTCAGGGAAACGCAAACAAAACGTAACGTGTGAAAAGAATAGTCAACTACAGGGAATGTTTCGTGCTGTAAAATGTTTTCTTAAACCCTCTTCCAGAGAAGTCAATCAGTAAGTTTCTTCAAAGGTCACGCAGGTTCAAACACAGATCGTACTTTGTCCCTTGGCTCTTTCAAGTCACACAATCAATTAATGGCTCAAACATCCAGTCAGGACAATGGGACACATTCACTTGAATGGACCGTATAACTAAATCAACCGAAACCAATTTTTACGATAACAATAACAAACTTCAAACACTTGACCCTTCTGTCATTGATTCACAGCTCACTGAGGAAGGTGCAGTCAGCTTTCACCATGGATAACCCAATACATTATTACCTCAACATTTTGCTGCGCCTCTGTTAGATAAAATAGTTTTCAGTTGGTGTTATAAATGAGCTAATAAGCTCAAAATAAATGTCTTTCTTGTCTAAAGGCTGAATTTATTTTTTTCAGTGTCAGTGCACAGTTAAACCACAGAATATGATTAAAAACATTCACTATGCTATTTGAGAAAAATGTAATTGCCAAAATCTAAATCTTGTAATATGGCAGACCTGCTGTTAAGAAAGATGTTAGGGGATTGACTAATATAGACCTGAAGGGGAGTAACATAATTGCAAAAATGCTGGAGCTAAACATAGCTTATTAGCAAACCTGCCATTAAAAGTGATGCTATTGTTTTCTTTTTTGCCATTCCCAGAGATTTAGCTAGCAACTTAATTTGTGGCCCCAGCCTTAACTGACAGATCTTTGAATAGATATTTGTACAATTGGTTGTATAACAAAATCTACAGTTGGTGTTCAATAAATGCCTCAATAGTCTGATCAGAGAGCTCTTACCATAAAGATCCAGCTCTTCTTTTTTCTGCCCCCTTGCCTCTTCCTTCCATCTGAGTCTAATGTCTTTTCTGTGTGTGCGCTCATGTGTGCAGGGGGCCTCCAGTGCCAAGCACTTCTGTGGCCCAATGGCACAATGGAGCCTGATCCCCCATCCCCTCCGTACCCCTGTGGCCTAAAGAAGTCTCTCTGCAGGAGTGGAGGAGGACCACCTCAGTATCCTTCTAAGTATGTCTGACTTTAAAAAAACATTCAGTCTCATTCCTATTTTTGTTGTTTTAAGTGTTAGCATGCTGACTAGCACGAGGATCATTTGTTGTCTCTTGTTTTCTGTTCTTCATAACAAACATAAGATGCTGCTGGAGGTAATGCAAAAAGAGGGTGCAAGTACAGGATCAAACGAATGGAAGAAACAAAGAACTTACCATGGTTAATAAGAGTTCATTTGTACAATAAATAAAAACAAAGAGGAACTGTAACTCAATCTAGAATTAGCATTCTTTTTTTGGTGGTTAAATGAAGTTGAAAACAACTAACTGGCTTAATTTGGAGTCACACTGCTGTTTAACCAACATTTGGCAGCGCACCTTCCTGATTGCCCAAGTATTTACCAATTTAATTTTCAGTTTAAATCTTTGTATCTTGGACAATAAAATGACGAAGCTTGCGTCTTCAGTTTGCTTGTTGTTTTAAATTCCTTTGGGTTTGCTAGCTTTGCCAATGATGTAGCTTTGAAGCTAGCCATGTTAGATAGATTTATTGGTTGACTATAAATCCACTATTTTGGATCAGACAGGATATCAACAACTTTTGTATAGCTTACCATGAAATGTGGGGCAAATTAATAATCCTTAGAGGATGAAGCCTGCTGATTATTGAGATATTTTTTTTTTTAAAGCAGCACCCTTTGTTGACTGAAAGAGCATTTGTTGAGGTCAAAAGGTTGCCATACGTTTTTCCGAAGATGTTTACGCTCCATACAGGATGGACTTTTCTTTAGGCTACATTTTCAATTCAAAATAACATTTTCCAATAAAGCTACCTACAAAGAAAAGGCCCTATTCAACTCTAGCATGCTAACCCCTATAATGGTGAACGCAGTAAACGTAAGACCTGACTTGTATCAGTGTGTTAACTTTAGTTCTGTAGATATGTTGCTAACATTTAGCTTCAAGCTGCAGCTATGACTGAGAGCAGAGTCACTACTGTAACTCTGCGGTAGAGTTCTGGTACTTGATGATATTGCTATGTTGTGACAAAGCTCCAAGTGTGATGAAAACCTAAAGGCTACACAAGGTTCACTCTAACCTTCTGAATAACTGGACTTGACACATTTACACAATGAGAGAGAGTAAGGCATGGCAATTGGATTTCATTTCTTGTAAAGCTTCCCATTATGTCTAAAAGAAAATATAAATAAATGGTAAATGGACTTGAGCCTGTCCAGAACTTGTCTAGTCTTCTGACTAGTCAATGCGCTTTTACACCGCAGGTCACACCTACCCATTCACAACCATTCACATACTGATGGCAGAGGCTGCTACTGTATGCAAAGTGTCCATCAGTACTTATCTATTGATACAAATTAATACACCAATGATGCAGCAAAACATGCTTGGGATTAAGTGTCTTGCCCAGAAAGGATCAACCCTCCAGTTGAGAGATGACCAACTCTACCACTGACCCACAGCCGCAACTTCCTTTGTATAACTATTTTTAAGAAAGAAAGTAAGGTAAAAGAAGTATAAAAAGCCAAACACAAACCTTTTCCAACCAAATCTGACATATTCGATTTGAATTTGCTGATTACATTTAATTACTTGATATTTATATATTTGGGAGACAAAATCTGTCTCAACAGGAAGATTCTTTGAAAATACATTTCATGTACCTTTTTTAATGTCAACGTGCTATGTGGTGAAAGAAAGAGAGTGGATGGTAGAGGGATGATGATAACGATGAAAAATCTGAGAGATAATAAGCTAAACAAACCCTGGGATCCAGAGGAGGCAACCTCATCTCCATACTCTTCAGCCACTGTCTCAGTGCCCTGATTTGACCTCTGAATTCACACTGCCATTGACTTAAGTCTTCCTCATCCCTGCTAAAACAGAGACACATATTATTGATTGCATTTTGGAATATCTTCATTATTCATTTATTGATTATTAATAGGTAGACAAGCATTTTGGTTTGTCCTGATATATTTCTTCTTCTTTGCGAAACAGTATATGTTAAAATAAAACATGGGTGTGGCTGGATCTCTGGTGACCGGGAGGAGAAAATGGAGAGGACAGACACAATAGCAAAACCCTGACCTTAACCACAGCAGGAATTAGTTACAACAGAGCTGTCAGGGAACATTACTCTTATCAAATATAAAGTAACCAGGGCTTTGGAAAACATCTCATTAGGGAGGCATATGCTCTTTTTCTCTCTGTGTCTCTCTCTCTGCTGAGCTGGAACCTCAGTTCAAAGTGTCTTTGTATTGTTGGTAAATGCAGACGAACCGGTCTACAAAACTGACACAATTGACCAACTGTTGTCACACAGGCTGACTGTTGGTGGCCACTTTCAGTTAAGCTTGTGTCATTTCATTGCAATTCCTGTTAATTAAAATAAAGTCAAATTCCAACGTGACTTCATTTTTAATGACCAAGTACAAAAATCAAAATGTAGTATTTCCTCGAGGCTTGACTCTGACATAGAGAGATCTTCTAAATGAAATAAGATACTTCTTAAGTTGGTGTTTTGTTGAGTTATATCAGCGACACTCTTCGATGGAAACATACCTCTGATCCATTGATGTTGGTGTTGATCCAAATATAGCACTTCCTTTATCCTGCATAAGACCATTGAAAGAAACAGACAAACAGAATGCTTGCACCAATTCTCATGTATTGATTACGTGAACAGTCTTTGCAGCTGCTTGAGCTGTTACTGAGCATTCAACAGTTCATTATATGAGTACAGGCATTGATGATGTGACTGTTTTGACCCTCTGTTTTCTGTGTTCTTACCTCCTCGCCTCCAGCTTCTGGTGCAGGAAGAGCTGGCAGCGAGAGGCTCAGATCAGAGTAGTCAAGGGAGCTGAGTGAAGAATTCTGGGAGGTGAATGCCCCGTTTCTTCTGTTGGCAGGCTCCTCCATCAAAACCAGTGGCTAATGTTAGCATAGAAGAGCAAGAAAGTTTTTTACATCTGGATTGACTGACTCAAGTTCTTTAGGCATTGAAACAACAATCAGAACAGCTTCCTTTCACAAAACCTAATTCTAAAGGAGAGCTAACACAGGTCCTCTGATTTGTAGCACATCATCAATGGCCTTAATAACCTATTATAGGCTTACTTTCCTGAAAGAAAACATCGAACTCAGTGGGTTCATAACATAAAGAGTCAGGCAATTTTTTTGACTGCATCTCTGTTTCACCTGATTCTCTTGCTTCCTTTTGCGAGTGTGGGTCATGCTAACACTGCCCTCCTGTGGTCAACTTGTGCCCTTACTCGTGGCAGGTTCCAAACACATGTTGGTTGTTAACAGATTCATATCAACATAGACCTTGCATAATATATGAATATCACAATGTATCACTATTTTAGATAAAATTATGTTTCTATGCAGTTGTATAGAGACGCTCTTTGAAAATGTTTTCACTGGTGTACTGCTTGGCTCATAAAATATTCACAATAACACGAGAAGAAGATACAAAGCTATTACTTTTCCCAGCAGGTTTCTTGGACAGTAGATTCATAAAATTCATTAAAATATTGTTAAATGTGCCACCCATAGAGCTGTCAGTTCACCTATTTTAGTTTCTCTTTATGTCCATGTTGACATTGACTATTAATGAAACGCATTTGGCATTTGGATTTTTCTCAGAGCTTCCATTTTATTATTCCTTTAAAGAAACCAAAGATATATGTTCAACTCAAAACATTGTGTTTCTTTATGCAATTAGCAAATAATTAAGTATATATTTGGGAGCTATAGTATTGAAAGTCTTTGTGCAAGTTCCATCATAACTAGCGATTTTTTACAACTCAGCACCAAAAAAAGTGATACTGACTTCTTCGGGACCTCATTTTTAGATTTTCTCTTTATTCCAATGTAATTTCAGAAAGCTGAATAGAACAATATGTTCCTTTATTATGTTCATTTATCTTAGTTCGCCCTTATATTGTTACATGAATGACAAGAGGGTCTCTTCAGAGCATATTTATTTACAACATAGTGTTATTTTCAGAAAGTACATCAGAATCCACTCACCACATCATTCAAAGCAATATTGGTCTCATAAGCAAAGCGGACCAGTTAGTTTGTGAACTTCTATATGATGTCATATTCAAAATCAGCAAAGTGATATCTGTAGTTTTTGTGTTATTTTACACTAACCTATTTCCCAAATATCCTTTATAAATGTAAAACATGCATAGCAAATAAAAAACAAATTGAAGACATTTACAGAAGTAAAACATTTGAGAGATACATAACAGAAATACTTGCAGAGGGAAAAATAGATATCAGCTAAAAAAGCTTCAATGCAAAAGAAATATGGGAGAAAATGTCAACTGAAATGAGCAAATGAACAAAAAAACATTCAAACAATATTGTGCTGTAAAATAAGCAAATACCAAATGTATCTTATTAGCACTTTGGTTGGATAACATTTACAGAGAGAAAATACAAAAATATACTCAGTGGACTCAGATTCAGTTTTATAAAGACGTGCTGTTCTATTACAATGTACTACTGTAATCCCAATTAAAATGACTGATCCTGTGTGTATGCCTTGTGAGTCCTCTCTAAAACAAATCTGGATATAACAGCATAAAAAGCACGATTGGCATGCAAAAAAAATAAATATATGAAAATAACTTCATGAATGAGAGGTGTTCCTAAAAAGTATCCCAAGATGGTGTCAGGTTGAATCAGCCTCAGTTTTCTTCAAATATGAATTGCAATGGAAGAAATGACATGGCAGATCTAGAAATAAAAGAAAAATAACTATGATTTGAAATGAAAAATAAACCAAGCCATGCATAAAAAAACAGAATTGATTGACATTTTAAATCTTGATGAAAAAATTCAGATTCAGTATATGATGAATTATAAGTTCCTCAACAGTTAAACACATAAGTTAACACATAAGTTCATACTGTACCTGTCTAACTGGATGAGGGTGACATGGACTCTCTAAACCATCCAAATTGATGGGATGGTTTTCTTCAACCAGCTGAGGATCTTTGTGCATCATTTGGATTCTAAGGGACTGAGGCAGCTGTAAAACACAACACAATAAAGAGCTCTTAATATGCAGTAGTGAATATGTTCAATAAAGGAATTCTCAAGTCGTGGGCAAGATGGGGAAAAGATTATTTAATGTTCTGAGATGTGATAAGAATCAACTAAATAACAAAAGCAAATTAATCAACAAACAGAAAAGAATTCAACTTACAAGAACCAAAATAACAGGCAGCAGGTCTGTATGGTAGATCAGGATCAATTCTGACATCATCTTGGGATTTAAAGGGGACACTTAAAAGATGGTGAATATAAAGTTTCCAAAATTGGAGTGTGTAAAACAATGGATTCATGAAGACAAAAGATGCAAAAGTCTACTAGATAAGATAGGCTACAAGTTAAAAAAAAATGAAATTGGTTTCAGAAAAAATAGTGCACATTTTCATTTCTGGCACTTGATTGTTGTGTAGTGTCTCCTTTTGTAGTGTCAAACTGTGTATTCTTATTGGGTAGGATATGTAGTTAGGCTGCATTTAATATAAATAAATGAAAAATGTCCATAATCTTTACATAAAAAAGAAATTTGAGGAATCTAATTACTTTTAACCTCTTAAAAACAGTTAACACAAAAGGTATCTCATTTAGTAGAACTGGGATAAAGGGTAGACACTGACAAATATTTTTGAATTTCAGGAAATAAAAATGGAAAAATATTTCCATTTTACATACATACAGTATATATTAGTTTTAAAGGCACAAGTATACAACTTTTTTCACAAGTGTGAGATTGAAACTATCAGGTCACTTTAAGAAATAGCAGAAATGTCATGCTTTTCTTTGTAAAATATTAACTTGGTGATCAGTACAAAAAAACATATATCTTATCTAAATGCTTGTTATGTCTCCATAAATGTATAGACATCATTTATAGATGAAAAACATCTGCGTGACAGGTAAATCTGTGTGACCATTTTTAGGGCAGAATAAATAAATTATATATTCTTTGTTAATGTTACTATTTATTTTTGGGCCTTGTTAGGATCAGTACTTGCTAAACTAGAATCTGCGGCTGTAGCCAGTTGAAGAGGAAGTGTAGGAGGACGATGAGAAATTCGTGCTGAAGCCAGCATCGATGCTGCCTCTCCTAGAGCCTGTTCGGGAGCCAGTCCTTGAGCCAGTTCTTGAGCCATAGGCAGATCCAGGACCACTTGCATTGTAGGGACTGTAGAGGCCTTTGCTAGACTGTGAGGAGGCCTCCAGAAGCCTTAGGCTGGTTCCTTCCTCAACCATGCTTTTGTCCATGGCATCTTTGAAGGAGATTTTTAGTTTGGTCTTTGGACATGTTAGGTATTTAGAATATGAATTCACATCTCTTAATTTCTGGGCAGTTCGGGCATCAATTGATCCCTTCCTTATGGATTCATCTAGTGACACTCTGTTTTCAACATCAGGTTCAATAAGTCCACCAGTCAGATATTGGATCTCAAGGAAACGTTGTCCAGCCTCATAGTACAACCAGCCCTTCTTTAAAGCTTGGGATGCAGACATCTTTACTTTAGATTTGGGATCTTCAAATCCATTAAAGGCTTTTTGAGCCAGGTTTAGGCGATCAACCATGATTTTATCCACTAGGCCTTTTTCTGTGGCATCAGCAACTGAGAATCTTTCCCCAGTTGTAGGGTCAATTATTCCGCCTGTGCAGGCTTGGGCTTCCAACAATCTTTGGCCTGAGATGTTGTCTACCAAGTTTCTGTGAATGGCCTCAGTGATAGACACCTTCTCCAGTGTGTCTATGTCTAAGATTCCAGCGATGGGACCAGTTTCCTCGGCTGGATCATTCCATATGACTGCAGGTGGTTTAACAGAGGGTATGGGGCTCATTGGAGAAGAGTAAGTGGAACCAGCAGTGGAACCAGTGGTGGAACCAAAGGAGGATGAGCGTGAGCGGAAGCCTCCTGTGTTTCCAGAAAGCATGTCAGCAAATTCTGTAATGGCCAGGTTTCCAGATCGGTATGTATCAAGAGATTTCTGGTCAATAAGGCCACGTGCAAGAGCATCATCAACATCATATTGTCTCCCTGACCGCCTGTCAATAATGATGGATTTGACAGTACCATCAGAGGAGGTCATTGTGATCTCTTCCCATTCACACTCTTGCTCAGCAAGCTCCAGGTAGGTTTGATGGTCTATGAGTCCCTTCCTGTAGGCCTCATACACTGTCATTTCTTTCCCTGTCTCTGGGTCTACAATGACAACTCTGCGTTTACGAACTGAGGACTTGGAGGAGGTCTTCCTTTCCCGCTTCTTTTCTTTCAGTAGCAGGAGCACCAGGCCTGTGTCAGGATCAGTGATGCACTTCTCCATAAGCCCGAGGTATGTTAGATTTTCCTCAGTGTTAGGATCAAAGAAGCCTTTGGTGTCATCAGATGGATCTGTCAGGATTTCATTCATTTCCTCATCAAAGAAGCCACGTTTGTAGGCTACCTCAACTGGCAGACGATGACTTTCTTCTGGGTCAATGATACCACCAGTGGCAATCTGGGCCTCCAAAAGTCGGATACCATGGTCTTTCAGGATGAGCCCTTTTTTCATGGCCTGGAACAGGGAGATGGTTTTGCCTGAATAAGGATCTCTGTATCCTGTCACTGCACGCTCAGCAGAGAGGAGTTTGTCTTTGAACTCAGGTCCTACAATTCCCATTTTCACTGCTTCATTGACAGTCAGTTTGAGGTTTTTGATTGGATCAATTACGTACCCTGTGGAGGCCTGGGCCTCGAGAAGTTCAAATGCTGTGCCTGGTCTAATCATGTTCTTTTTCATGGCCTGGTAAATTGATAGACGTTCCTTTGTGGACTCTAAGAATACACCAGCAATACAGCTTGTGCCCTCAAGGTATCTTGATAGTCTATTGGAAACCTCCTCCACTGTAATTAGACCTTCATTCAGTTCAGTGACAGTCTCCTGGTCGATGATTTGTGAGCGGAGCAGCTCTTCCATTGTGATCTGTTTCCTTAGACCCTTGAACATCAGCCTCTTGTCTCCTAGGGAGAGTAGGCGCAATCCTCCTTCAACCTTGCATCTTTTTAACAGCTCTGCATAAGACAGTTTTTCATCAGTGACAGGATCAACAAATCCCTTGACATCATCAGTTAGCCTCTCATTGGTTTCCTTGTTTATATAACCTCTTTGCATGGCAATGTCTGCAGGCAGATGGAACTGGAATTCAGGATCAATAATACCACCAGTGGATGTTTGAGCCTCTAACATTTTCAGGGCATAATCCTCTGGAACAAGATCCTTTTTCATGGCCTGGAATAGAGAAATGATTTTCCCACTGTATGGGTCTTTGTATCCTGTGACTGCTCTCTCAGCTGAAAGAAGCTTATCATGGATCTCGGGGCCAACAACACCCTTACGAACAGCTTCATCAACTGTGAGTGTTTCATTTTTTACTGGATCAAGAAGAAAACCTGTGGCAGCTTGAGTTTCTAGGAGGCTGAGAGCAACTTCTGGTTTCAGGAAACCTCTCTTCATTGCTTGGTAAATGCTTAGCTTGGTGCTTGAGTCAGTTGTGACCCCAGCAACACAGCCTGTGCCGTAGAGATACTGTTTCACACTGGTCAATTCCATTATGTCACGGATGTCCCTCTTGCCCTGTTTAATGAGGTTGTATGTTTCTAGGTCAATGATGCGAGCATTGTAAAGCTCTTCAATAGTTATTCTTCTCCTTATAGTTTTGTATGACAGTGGGTCATTTTTGACGACCTCTCTCTGCTCCATGATCTCGATGATAATGATTATCATCCGTTCTTTAGTGATATTCCCAGAGCGATATTCATCCATAAGTCTCTGCCTCTCTTGCTCTGGAAGCAAATTTGAGTTCATGATATCCCAGAGGTTCATTGATTGGTTAGCAAGACCCTCAATTGGAATGTCAATTTGGGTGTTTGTCAGATCACTCTGTGTTTGTTCCTCTGTGTAGAGGTAGGTCTTCTCCACAACAGTTGGAGACTGAGGCTTTGAGAGTGGAAGGATGTACAGGCCTGTCTCTGGATCTCTTTGGCACTTCTCTTTAAGCTGTCTGTAGGTCACACTCTCATCAGACGCTGGATCTGAGAAAGCCTTGTGATCATCAGATGGTTCAGATAGGGTTTTGGCCATTTCCTTGGTCAAAATCTTCTTCTGATATGCCACATTAGTAGGGACACGGTGGCTATTTGCAGGGTCAATGATTCCTCCACTAACCATCTGTGCTTCCAAATGTGGCATGGCATGCTCTTTTAGGACAAGATCTTTTTGCATTGCCTCATAGAGGGAGATTTTGTTGCCTGTGAATGGGTCTTTATAGCCAGTGACCGCCTTTTCTGCAGAGAGGAGTTTTTCATGTAGCTCTGGGCCAACAAGGCCTGACTTCACAGCCTCATCTACTGACACACACTGATTCTTCACTGGATCTACGATGAAGCCAGTGGCAGCCTGGGCCTCCAACAGTGAAAGACCTGTGTTGTGTCTCAGGAGCTTTTTCTTCATAGCCTGATAAATGCTTATTGTCTCCTTTGTGGGCTCTAGGTAGATGCCAGCAATGCTTTCAGAGCCTTGAAGGTATTTATTGACATTGGGATTCTCACTGACTTTGGTAGGTGTTGTTTTGCCTTGCTGCAGGAGTTCAAAGGTTGGCTTGTCAATGATTTTGGAATCATACAGAGCACTAGCTGGCACAGGGGATCGAAGTCCCTTGAAGCAGGACTGTTCTTGTTTCTTGGCTTCTTTGTCATTGACAACTGTGATAACAATTTTGATTATTTTTTCAATTGTAATCTTTCCTGACCTGAATTGTCTTAGCAAGTCAAGCCTTTGTTCCTCAGTGAGATAATCAGAGTTGAGGAGTTCCCAGATGGTCATCTTCCTACCCTTAAGTGGTCCAGAGTCAAGTTCCACTGTTGCCAGAGTCATTGCCTCTTCAGCCTGAGCCTCAGTGTAGGTAGGCTCCTCCTTTGCACTGATTGCTTCATCAGAAAGCGGCAGCAGCAGGAGACTAGTTTTCTTGTCAGTGACACATCTCTTAAAGAGCTCTGAATATGTGACCTTTTCTTTTTTGTTGGGGTCGAAAAAGCATTTAGTCTCATCTGTTGGACTGCTAAGAAGCTGTTTCATTTCATCATCAAAGTAATTTCTCTTGCATGCCACATCATGGGGAATGCGAAGGCTTTTTACAGGATCAATAATGCCTCCAGTAGTTGTTTGTGCATCGAGCAGTCGGATTCCCTGATCTTTAGGTATAAGATCTTTTTTCATTGCCTGGAACAGAGATACAGTTTTTCCTGTGTAAGGATCTTTGTAGCCTGTAACAGCTCGTTCTGCTGACAGGAGTTTCTCATGCAGCTCAGGACCAACAATACCTGCTTTGACAGCTTCATCAACAGTGTACTTCTGATTGTTAACAGGGTCAACCACGTAGCCTGTGCCTGCTTGGGCTTCAAGCATGTTCAAGGCAGGTCCTGCCCTCATCATGTCTTTTTTCATAGCTTGGTAAAATGACATGGTCTCCTTGGATGAGTCAATGACTACACCGGCAATGGCTTTTGTACCCTTCAGTGCTTTGTGGACAGGTTCCATTTCAGAAACCTCTTTGACTGTCTTATTTCCCTTGTGCAATTTATTGTACAGGTCTTTATCAATGATTTTGGACTCCAGGAGCTCAGTGGCAGGTACAGGTGCTCTCAGACCATCAAAGGTGATTTCATTCTTCTTCTCTTTGTCCTCCGCCACAGTAATCACAATCTTTATGATTTTTTCAATTGTGATTTTGCCTGTCTTGTACTGACGAAGAAGGTCCTTCTTTTGGTCTTCAGTGAAGTACTCAGAATTGATTATTTCCCAAATGGTGACAGTCTTTCCCTTAAACCTTCCAAATGGCACAGACACAGTGGTTTTGCTGAACACATCCTTTGTCTCCTCCTCTGTGTACATACTTGAACACTGGGCAGCTTTGTCTGTTATAGGCAGGAGTGGCAGACTGGTATCAGGATCAGCTACGCATCTAGTCATGAGCTCGGAATATGTCAAAGGTTCTTGAGTGCTGGGGTCAAAGTATCCCTTTGTATCATCGGTAGGCTTCTCCATAATCTTGTTCATTTCAGCATCATAGTGTCCCTGTTTATAGGCTATTTCATTGGGTACTCGATGACTATTGATAGGATCGACTATGCCACCAGTTGCAAGTTGCGCCTCAAGGATTCTGATGGCATGATCATGCTCTATCAGACCCTTCTTCATTGCTTCACAGACAGAGATCTTCCCACCAGTGTATGGATCTTTGTAGCCAATAACTGCTCTCTCAGCTAGAAGCATTTTGTTGTGCAGTTCAGGGCCAATCACACCTTCCTTGACAGCCTCATTAACAGTAAGTTTCTGATTCTTAATTGGGTCTATGATGTAACCGGTGGCAGCCTGTGCTTCCAGGAGAATCATGGCTGTGCCTGGAGTAATCTTCTTTTCTTTTGATGCTTGGTAAATTGACATCTTCTGTTTGGATGGTGTCAAAACACCAGCAATGCAATTTGTCCCTTTAAGGGTTGTTTTTAGATTTTCAGCCTCACCAAGTTTTTGCACTGTGGTTTTGCCATTTTTCAGCTTGTCGAACTCCTTCTTGGGTAAAAGGCCGAGGTCATGAAGTCTACTGGCTGGTACTTTTTCACGGATACCATCAAACGATAGGGGATCAGGTTTCTTCTCTGCACCACCTACCAAATCACCTGCATTTTGGCCATTGTAAACTGTATTTGTTGTTGTAACAGATGTTACTTTGATGAGCTCTTTGTCTGGAATGTTGGTGTTTTGGTCTTTCTTTGCTTCCTCGAGCTGTTGGAGCTGCTCCCGCAATTTCTGGTTCTCTTCTGCAAGAACCTTTTCCTGCTCTAGTCTCTTCTTTTCCAGTTCTTGCATTTCTTTTTGCTTGTTAAGCATCTCCTTTTCTGCCTCTTTTTGTTTGTTAAGGGCTGCATCCATGGTGGCTTTAAGTTTCTTCTTCTCCTCCTCCATCTGCTGTCTCTGGCGTTCTTGTTCATCCTTAAGCGCTTGGGCCTTTTTGAGTTCCTCTTCAAACTGGCTCTCCAGCTTCTTTTTCTCATCTTCAATTAATTTCTCCTTCTTTAACAGCATCTCCTTTTCTGACAGGAAGGTCTGCTGCAGGACTATCTTCTCATGTTCAATTTGTTTCTGCTGTGCATCAGCCATCTGATAGGAAAAATAGTAAAAAACAGAAGTTAATACAAGTATATAGGAGAGACAAATGTATACTTTGCATATGTTGTCATGTAACTATGGCAGTTTTTATTTATATAGTTAAGAAAATGTTTAATGGTAGCAATTTGTACAATGCACTCTGCTTATGCATATTGAGATCAAATAATCTATGTTTTAGATAATTTACAACAACAACGTTGATCAGAAAGTGAACTTCATGTGATGCATCTGCTAAACAAAGTGTAATTACTATTCTTTTCCTGTAAGAACACACTGGGCTCTACTTGTAAGGATAGGAAGCCTTGAAGTGTTGCAATTGAGTTGAAAAAAAAAAAAAAAACCTCTAAATTTTGAAGAACTGTTCAGTCAATGCTCAATATATTTATTTGTATTTTCCATAGTTGTATTTTCCTGGCTCTTGAATCTTTATTATAGCTTATTTTATTTGTATTTTTTTGTATCTTTATGATGAAGGTTAAGCAATTTTGTTGTATAACAATTTAGAGTCAACCCCAATAAAGAAAAGGGCTGCAATAACCCAAATAATCTTCATAGGAGAAATGATGAGCCAAAATTCCCAATCATGCCAGCACTGCACTCTATGGGTACAAATGAATGACCAAACTCCTCCTCACTTCTCTCCTATCCCCATTTTGTTTTCAATAGCCTTGGTGGAAGCTGCTGTAAATCAAAATTACAATAAGGCTAGTGCCTTTCGCTGTTGTAACGATTCACCATTAGTCTACCATGCCACATTACTCAGAACTCCAACATCCTGGCTCCTGCAGTTAGGGACAGTGAAGTGTAAGTGTAACACTTGCTCACAGCTTTCATAGCTAGCAGAATAAGCTATAAGTGACACTATCTATGAAGCTAGCTAGGTAATGGAAAGAAAAGCAATGCATCTATCCCTCAGAAACCACTACATAAAAATAAGATCCAGTTGAACAACAATATATTACTTATTTATTTTGATCTTTGTGTGGGACTTCTCAAAGTGTTGTAGTCACTGATAGCTCCATAGCCACTCTAAACCATTTCTATTAATGAAAATTCACTGGGTCATTGCAGTGTATTTGTCCTTATTGGCTAATGTAGTTAAATATTGGATTGATTTTAATATAGAAATTGGTATACTCTGGTAGAAGAAATAATATTTGTACCAAAAATGCTCTAAATTCAGTCCATGGCACTAATGCAAACTAAATGGTGAGGAATGTGGTTCAAGTCAACAAACACGTGTCAAGAAAGAGGGAATGGCGGTTGCATGCCTTTTGTGTCAAATAATGTACACAAGTGCATTACATGGTCATGCCGGCTGGACGGTTGACAGGATCAATAGGGATTAAAACTGATATTTTTCTTTCTTATAGCTGACAAATGTTAATGTCTAGTTCAGTACTATGCTTGTCAGCCTGAGGTGAAGGCACATTTGGTGGGAGTGTCTAGATTTCTTAAAGCACTCTCTCGGCCCCTACACTAAAAACATTAGTCAGTGAAACTAATAATGAAAACCCCCCTTGTTTTTGAATACTCTTAGACTCTACAAAAATGGTGAAAATCCAAGATTAAGCTACCATCAAATAAAGGCAACGGTATACGCTTATTTTGAACACATTGAGTCAGGGTAAATCTGTGAGTACATTTGACTAACTTTAGTTACACTCACTGACTAAATTGCAAACCAAATTATTTCTTAGTACTATTTTGATCTGAGTTTGAATCATTAAGTTTAAACTGACAAAATAGCTTTTTTAAAGGCAAGAATGATGACGCATGTCTTAAAAAAAGAAGGAACATTCCGGGGGGGGGGGGGGGGGGGGGAGCATTCAGGATGTGATCTGCATGAGCACAGTGCACTGTAAAAAAATAAAAAATAAAACATACTTTGAATATTTAAAATGACAGAAATAGTTTCATGATTAGTATTATCAGATAAAGAGATAGAGGAAATTTTAAGAAAGAAGTGGGTTATTTTTCAGAGAATTTGAACAATGACATAAGCTGCTCTGTTATGCCATTTTTGACACAATACCTCTTTTGACTTATTTTGCAGTTCTTCAGCCTCCTTTTTCAGTCTAGCCTTCTCCTTTTCTAGGTCTGCAATAGCATTGCGTAAACCGTCGGCCTCTTTGCTGGTATTCTGTCTGTCGACCTCCAGTTTTTCCACCACAGTCATTCTTTCCTGGGTGGCTTTTTCAGTCTCATAAAGAACTGAAGCGATGTTATCAGCTTGTTTCTTGAACTTTTTAGCTTCCTGTTCAGCTTTGGCCTGTGCTTCACTGAGCTGAGAAACTTGAAGTTTGAGTCGTTCAGCCTCTGCTATGATCTCTAACTGTCGTTTCCTCTCTGCTTCAAGTGACTTCTGGTATTCCTCCGTTTCCTCGTCCAGACGCTGTTGCATTAATTGTTTGTCCTCCATCAGCTTTTGTGCCTGCTCTTGAGCCAAGTCCTTCTGCCTTTGGAGCATCTCTGCCTCAGCTCTAAGTTTGGATGCCTCTTGTATGGCCTGCATTTTCTCTTTCAGCATTTTCTCTGCGAGAGCTCGTTGCTGATTCAGGTCGTCTTCTGCAACCTGTCTGAGGCGTGCAGCCTCCTGGGCCTCTACACTTAGTCTAGCTGCATCTTCAGCAAGCTTTTTCATGTTGTCTGCCTCTTTTGCAAGGAATTTCTGAGTGTTGTCTTTGTCTTTCTTGATGAGGCGTTGATTTTCCTCCTCCATTTTGACTTTCAGTTTGAGAAGCTCCTCCATCTGAACCTTGACTTTGAACAGCTCCTCCTCGACCTGGGCCCTTTGTTTGACGGCGTCATCGACTTCGTCCTTCAAGCGCTGCAGCTCATCATCCAAGACCGATTTCTGTTTATCGGTCTCATCAAGTTTCAGTTTAACCTTTGTGAGCTCTTGTTCCACTTGGAACTTCTGTTTCAATGTTTGCTCTGCCAGCTTTTTGTGTTTTGCCATGTCAGCATCAGCTTGCTGCTTCTGCTTGATTGCTGCAGCTTCAGCTTGTGCTCGTTTCGCAGCTTCAAATTCAGCCTCCTTCCTCACCCTCTCAGCATCCTCCTGAGCTTTGGCTTGGAGTGATGCTTCTTTCTCCGCAGCTGCCCTTTGACGCTCTGCTTCCTCTGCTTGTTGGCGAAAGAGAGCCGCTTCCCTCTCTGCCTTCTCCTTAGCAGCCTCCGCTTCTTTGGCCAGAGCCTTGGCCTTCTCATACTCTGCCTTAAGCTTCTTCTGCATCATAGTGTCTTCCTTCTGTTGCGCAAGGACACTTTGGACTTGCTGCTCAGCAGTACTGCATTTCAGCGCTGCTTGTTGGGCTGCAACAATCTGTTTTTCTGCTTCTTTGTCGGCCTCCTCTTTTTGCTTCCTGGCTTCTTCTGATTTCTTTTTCAGCCGATCCAGTTCGTCTTGGGCAGCCTTGCGTTGTCTGGCGGCCTCTTCCTCTGCAGCGGTGATCTTCTTGACCTTTTCCTCTGCCTCCCTCCTCCTCTTCTCCTCCTCGAGGGCAAGCTTCCTCATCTTCTCGGCCTCCTCTTCTGCTCTAAGTTTGCTCTGTTGGGTTTCCTCGGCAATGTTCTTCAGTTTGTTAAGTTCCAGCTCCAGGTCAAGCTTTCCCGATGAAGCCTTCTCGAAGTTGAGCTTGAGAATTCTAATCTCCTCTTCTACAACTCGCCTCTGCTTGAGCGTGTCATCTACGATGGCTTTCTGCCGATCCATTTCAACCTCAGATGACTTCTTAAGTTGGATTATCTTTAACTCAATATCCTGCTTGTGCTGAGTCGCCTGGTCTTCAAGAGCCTTTCTCTGGTAGGCCTCATCCTCAGCTTGACGCCGGAGTCTTTCATTTTCCGCCTCTTTTTCCTTCAGGGCGATTTCAGCCTCTGTTTTAAGGCGAGTGGCTTCGCTGATTGCAGCAAGCTTCTCTTTCAGGATCCTCTCAGCCTCCGCTCTCTGACGGGCCGCCTCTTCCTCAGCAAACTGCCTCTGATGCTTCGCCTCCTCTGCGATGGCTCTGAGCTTGCTCGCTTCATCAGCAAGGTCCCTCATCTTGGTGGCTTCAGCCTCAAGAAGCTGTTTGCTCCTCTCTGTGTTGGACATGGTCTCCTTCTCTGCCTTGGACTTAAGCTGAATAAGGATATCCATTTCACTTCTCACTTTGGCCAGTTCATCCTCCAGCTGTTTCCTGTCTTGTTGAGCTTGAATAACTTCGTTCTTAAGGCGGTAAAGTTCATCTTCGAGGAGGGATCTCTGCTGTTCTGCGTTGTCAAAGTCTGCCCGAAGACGAATCAGTTCCTGTTCTGCGGTGAGCTTCTGCTGAGCTGTGCTCTCAGCTACCTTCCTCTGCCTCTCAAGTTCTTTCTCCGCCATGTCTTTCTGCTTCAGGGCAGAGTCTTCAGCTTTGGCTCTCTTTTTGGCCTCGCGCTCAGCCTCCTCCTTTTGTTTTTCAGCATCTTCTTGCGCCAGGCTCTTCTTGTGAGCTTCCTCCTCAGCCTGCAGTCTCAAGCGGAGGGCCTCATTGGCCTTTTGTCTCCATTTCTCAAGTTCCTTTTCTGCTTCTTCTCTGGCATTTTCTGCATCCTCCTGTTGTTTCTTGAGACGCTCTGCTTCATGTTGCAGCTGGAGGACGGTGCCATGCTCTTGTTTGAGTGATTCTTCTAGCTTCGAGGTCTTTTCCACGAAGGAAAGGTGTTTGTTCTTGAGCTCAACTGCAGCGCTCTGCTGGGCCGCGGCATGGGCAACCTCGATCTGTCTCTCCTTCTCAATCTCTGCTTGCTTAACCTGCCTTTCAGCCTCCTCTGCCTGCCTCTTCAGGTTTTCAAGGTCTTCCAGAGCTTTTTGCTTTTGCCGAGCAGCTTCCTTCTCGGCCTCAGATTTGCGCTTGAGTTCCTCCTCTGCCATGCGTTTTTTCTGTGTCTCTTCATTGACTTGTTTACGGAGCTTCTCAGCTTCTTCCTGAGCGGCCTTTCTAAGTTTCTCAGCTTCAGCTGCTCTGTCACGCAGTTGCTGGAGCTCAGATTCTGCAGTCGACTTTTGCTTTACTGTTGTTTCAAGCTGGAGCCTGACTAGGCGGATTTCCTCCTCAATCTTGACCCTGCTTTGCAGAGCGTCATCCACCTGTTGACTTTTGTCCTTGATCTGCTGCTCCGACAAGTTTTTGAGCTCATGGAGTTCAAGCTGGATGTTTTGCTTTTGCTTCTCTGCATCGACAGCAGCCACTTCTCGCTTGTTGACTTCTTCCTTCATTCTGAGTTTCAGCTCTTGAGCTTCTTTCTCAGCTTTGGCTATGGCCTTCGCGTGAACTTCGGCTAACTGCTTTTGTTTGTCTAACTCAGCCTGCATCTTGGCCATTTTTTTCTGCTCTTCCTCTTTGAGTTTCTCTGCAGCTTTCTGCATTAGTGGAGGGAAATGGTAAAGAAAGGATTATAATCAAGCATGACATGTTAAAGGTAACACTTCACATTAACCAGCTCAACACAGCGGGAAACAAAACTGCAATTACGAGTGTAATCACAGCCTATCCCACTGAAGTATGAGCCGCTTAATGTACTGTATTACCCAGGCAATGTTAATGTTAATGTTAGCTCAAAGATCAGGTCAAAGGTCAATCACTAGATGCACATTCATTAAGGTAATGTTAAATTCACAATGCAATTAAAATGATTCATGACAAGACAATACAGAGGGGAAATGAATGATGATGTGGAATGTATGAATTATGTATGGAAACAAAAATATCACTTCACAACACAGCAAGAAACTCATATGGCATGCGCCTGCAGCTGTTGCAACTTTCAAAAACTGCATTAACTGGAGAGTTATATAATAATAATTATATTATAATCGACTAGAATAAGGGTCATGTAGCTTTTGGTCTTGTCAAAAACATTAAAATGTCTGTTTTAATATGTATTTCAAAAATACATTATACAGTATATATTTGAGATGATCCCACACTGATATTTTTTTTAAATATCCTATGTGTCTAATGTTATTCTGTTCAGTAGACATTTGTTTAAGGTAGTAATGTTCAACATTAAATTATTTCATGTTTTTATTTTCCTCTGCTTTATTTGGCAGGGACAGATGCAGTATACGTGGAGAACTAAAGAACAAGTTTCTTCTGCACTGCATCACAGCACTGAAAGCTCCTGCATATTCCCAATGTCTGTCCCTGAAAAGGCCTTCAATATAAAATAGTTTTGGTCATTAAGACCGTTTTTGGCCAAGTGTGGAGACATTTCAAAGTATTCTAGTTTTTCAGATTTTCAGATTGTCAAGTGTTTGCCACAGAACTTCACCTAAAAATAATCTTATCCCATGCACTGGGGTTCTTTAATTCACTTAGTTGCCATAACATGGAATGGAAAGTAAGGCAAGATGATGCCACTGGAGGTTGGGAAACCACTTTATGACTCCAGCAAGTTTTAGAAGCAGCTAAAGCAGTTGAAGAACACTAAGAAGTAAGAATGATGTTGACTCAGAGACAGTGCAGAAAGTTAAAGTGACTTAACAAGAGGCTTCACTAAAGCAAGAATTTAAATAGCATATAAAGAAGAAATGCAGTTTAAAAGGTGGTTGCAGTGACTCAACAAGAAGCCGCAGTGAGACAAGAATAACATGAAATGTAAAGAAGAAATGCAGTTTGAGAGACAGAGACAGATGTGAGAACAACAGGGGGAGATGGCGGTTACACAGTGTGAGTAAATTTACCTTTTTTTAATGCTCAAACATGTTAAGCATTCATCATGGCAAAGCACTGGCAAGCAGTTAAGAGAAGCAAAGAAACAAAAACAAAACATCAGGGTTAGAAAAGAATGTAAAAACCTTAAACCAGTGTTAATTAGGGGAGAAAAAAAGAAGAGCTGAAGACAATAAGTGAACCTTGGAGATTTAACTTTGATTTATAACCTTCAGAAAAAAGGAAAGTTCCCAGAGGAAGAAGAGAGGAAAAAGATAGTAGCGGTGAAAGAAAGAACCCCTCACTGTCAAAATGTAACGGTGAATGGAGATGGGGTGGCTCATACAAAGAAAACTATTTTAGAGAAATGGAATAATGTTCTCAACCAGGCATCAAAATCGATTTTGAAAATGGTGCTCCGTTGAATGTGCACACACTCAAAACTCATGCGTCATGTGTTTGGGACAATCTTTGATGCTTTCACTTTTTTCTACTAGAGCTACTAGAATATACTTCTATATCTTCCAGATCAGCTGCAGCATGCCAATGTTTCATGTCACCCTGTGCAGAGAGACTTTTGTCACCCGTACATTAATGTCATTTGTGTACGTGTGTGTGTGTGTGTGTGTGTGTGTGTGTGTTTGTTTGTGTGCAACACACAGAGAGAAGTGGCTGCATGCGTGTGTTGTGATGATCGGCGGTGGTTTTGTTCGTGTTGTTTTGTTTGGTTGATTATTAAGTCGGTTGGTTAGGTTCATGTTAGAGTTTAGTTTGTTTGGGATCCACAGCCAGTTGTCACGCACCTCCTCGTCGTCCAGCCGCCGCTGTGTGTCAGTGATGAACTTGATGTACTGACTAGTCAGAGTCATCAGCTCACTGTACCTGGTCCTCAGTGTTACATACTGACACAGGGAGAAACAAACAACACTCCAAAATGTGAGTTTTCAGCTGCATGTTGATGGACAGTCAAACAATTCTTATAACATCAATAAAAAAAAAAACATTTAATATTTATACGAAGAATCTGAATCCGAAAATGTTGTGAGAAAAACACCTCCTGAATGATGTTGTCAGAAGCAGAATCCAGTTTGGTTTTCTTCAATGGAGAAGCAAGAGGCTCCACCTGGGCTTTGTAGGCAACCAGCTGGAGTTCGTAGTCCTATTTGAAAACACAAAATACTCTCTAAATATGGGCTATGCAGTTTTTTTAAGGGGTTAATGTTAAAGAAAAAAGATTTGCTCGATGCTCACCTTGATTGAATCAATGTATCCTTTGGCATATTTTTGACACTCATCCACCTTGTCCTTGTTGCCCTCAATCTCCTCGAGAAGTTTCTGTTTTGAAAAAGGAGTTGTGAGAAGAGAGATGAGCTCACTGGTTCCATGTGAGACTGATTATGGCGATGTTCAAAATGTCAAGCAGAACACAGCAAACCTTCTCCTGGGTCAGCTGTTCTTTCAGAGTTTTGCTGTCCGTGATGGGCACAGCCTGAATCTTCTCCTGCCTCTGTTTGGCGTCGCCGATCCAGTGAATCAGCCAATCGTAGCTCTCGCGGTAGTAGCCAAGCTGACGGCCGAGCTGCTCCAGCTCTCTCTGGCGGAGGTCTATCTGCGTGAACATGGCCTTCCAGCGATCCTGGAGACTGGACTGCAGCTGTCGGTAGTGGTCGAGCTCGGCGTCGCGTTCGCTGTGCACGGCTGACATCTTGTCACTCACTTTGGAGACCTTCTTGAGCTCCTCGTCCAGAGAGTCAAACACTGGCTGCTCACCCTCAGCCTCGGCTCGCATTTTCTACGGTAAGAAAAAACAAAACAGGCTGATCAGCAGTGTACAAATAATTTAAAGTCATCAGTAGGAACAAAGCTTCGATCCCAGTGGCTTTTTGCCTAGAAAATAAAATATAGCCATACTGAGATAATGCTGCTCAATCAGCACTTATGGTGATGACAGTGACAGCAGGGACCCTGTCCTCTGCCTGTATTTTGATGTTTCGTTTTGGTTTACTCCTGACATTTCTCGGTAAGGGAGCTGGCGTGTTTCTCCCAGCCAATGAAAATACGCAGGTGAGATACATTTCTGCGACTGGAGGAGCTTGAACCTTGCGTTCGCCTTTAACCACGGACGTGGAGTTGGCCTGCTTTCTGTTGGACAGGCAGGTGCCAAACCCAAGTGGTTAGCTCGTGCTGGTGAAGGTAACTTGGTAAAGGTTGAATGTTGTGCATACAAGCTGCAATGACTCTACCTTTCAAGGTTTCCTCTAACTGCTGACGTTTCTCTGAACCCTGACACGAACAGAGTCAAAAGCTGTTTACCTTGAGCTTGGTTCTGTAAGTCTCCACTTCCTTGACATCACTGGGCACATTATGAACCTCACGCAGGTTGTCCTCATACTGCTTGAGAACCCCCTCAGCACCCTGTGTGTTACGAATCACCATCTCCACGGTCTTCAGCCTGGTGCAAGAAAAAAAAAGAAGAAGAAATTGTAGACAAAGTGGCAAACCAATGTTTCATCAGAGAACAGTGCACTATCTGTTTGTTTCAAAGAGCTCGTGTGTGAAGACTCACTTGTCCAGATAAATAGAGGAAAGCATGTGGGCGTGATCCATCTTCTGCACGGTGATGTCAAGCTCTGAGCGGAGGAGGGGAGAAGAGGCAGACTGCTGTGGGGAAGCCAAGACCTCTTGTGTCTTAACAGTAACCTTATTCAGGTCCTTCTTCAGGCCATCAAGCTCCACCTGGACTTTCTGTAGGACAGAAGAGGACAACATGAGTTTAAAACATGTGAAGAAGTGTCTACACTTTACTGAGGACAAACAGCTTTTTATAAATGTGCTCCAAGGCAGCTTTATAATTTCATGAACCAGTGCAGCGTTTCTCTGTGTGGATTGGCCAGAGGCAGCGCACACAATACTGACAGTGTGAGAAAAGCTGGAGTCTGAGCAGATGTAGTAAAAAAAGGTAGCTGGCAGGCGTGCAACTATCTCTCATGTGTGAACCAAATCAAGACCCTGTAGCAAATCCTAGCAACTCTCTGCTTTATTTTCACACTTCAAAGTAACCGAGAAAAAGCAACTACAATCTGTTCCACTCAACACACAGTGGAACAGAGAAAGCATGGAATTTCATTATTAATTGCTTTTTTTCCCAATCAGTTCAACTTTTTCTTTGCCAAAAAAGCTATGCCACATGAGTGAATAAAAGCAAACACTGCAGTTACACAGAGAATGATCACATCATGTTATGACGAGTAGCTGAGCATTTTCCATCCTCCTATATTGAAAAAAAAATTCCTCCTGCAAAGGTTATTAACAGGTTCTTTTCATCTCTTCCTCATAAGTAAATGGAGGGGGATACACGGTCAGTTGATGTTAATTAGCTCTTGGGCTAACCTTAAAAACTTGCCTGGTGGCATCTGTTGTTGAATTCTTGTAGATGGCAGTCAGTGCACTGCTAATATGTAATTTTTTAGAGGGATTTTTTGTTTTTTAATATGTTCAGGACTTTTTGATGCCGTTTCCCTACATCAAAACATAAACACACTGTTTTATTTTCATGTGGTACCTTCTGCTCTGTTGTCTTCTGGACACACTCCTTCAGAGGCTCCTTCTCTACGGGTCTGCGGATGCGAGCCACAGTCCCAGCCTCACAGTCCTCGATACGCAGGCGCAGGTCCTTGATCTCAGAGATGTAGTTCTTACACAGAGTCTCGTCCTTTTGACCTGCCGAGAAAGAAAGTGTCTCTGTTAAGTACAGCACAATGTACTATTTACTTTGCCCTAATATGAGGTGTGTGAGACATGTACCCAACATCTGTCCCACACAAGTGCTTGGCGGTTGGTTTGATGCACTGAAAAATATGATTTAATTAGAAGTACTATCACAAAGCTCAGATATGATATTTCTACAATCAGTTGAGAATGATAAGGAATGTTCATGATCTGGTATTTTAGAGGTGCATTTATACTGCATTTATATGTATTGAATTATATTTGAAAGCATCATAGAAGCCAGTGAGCTGGCTCACAGGCGTCGCCTCATATGTGTAGCACGATCATACATGCATCTCTTCGAGTGTTGTGACATAAACACACGCAGCACAATGAGCACTACAGTTACAGCATACACTATGTATATATGTATGAACAAAATCTACTCCGAGATACAGCGATGGCTTTATTACTTGATACGACTAAATGCCAAAAAACACAACATACTCAATAAACCACGTTTTGTTTTTCATTGTGCAAAGCTGCAGATCAGAAAAGCATCATGGAAACCAACACAACATGCTGTCACTCCGTTTTCTACTCTAGAGCTTCTCATCGAGGCTCATCCAAAGCTAAAAGCGTGTCCACACTCTAGCTTGGTAAGCTGTAGCTTTGACCGGCATCACTTACCTTTGAGCTTAACAAGCATTAGTCCTGAAAGTTGAATAACAATTACATTCTGTAAAGTTGCTGCGCACTTGTTGTTCATTACATTCATAGTTTTTCTTTCCCATGATAAATCAAAAGGTAAGCTGTTGTTTTGGAGAGAGATGTTACCTTTATCCATGGAGCGAACCAGGTTGTCGAAATGTTGGGTGGACTTGGTGTAGTCCTCCTCGATCTGCATGCGGTCGTCGGGTCCGAAGAGCTGTGAGTCCTGGCTGTCACGCATGTAGTCCTGGTAGTGGAGCTCCAGGTTTCTCATGATCAGCCTGTATTCCTCAGGTTTCATGCTCTTTAACTAAGAAGGAGGGACACGAAAGGAAGGGTGTGGTATAACTTTACTGCATCTATTCGGCCATATTCTCAG
Organism: Symphodus melops; assembly: GCF_947650265.1. NCBI lineage: Eukaryota > Metazoa > Chordata > Actinopteri > Labriformes > Labridae > Symphodus > Symphodus melops. Next base: position 11,328,059 of record NC_136695.1, on the reverse strand, counting down.
AAATCTGATCTAATGACTGGTTCACTTATTTTTTGTTCGAAGACATTCGAAGGTTTAATTCAATTTCTCATTTACAGTATATATGGAATCATCAAAACAAAACAATAAATCCTAACAGTCCCCTTGTTAACTAAGAATGGCCTATGCACTTTTACCAGTAGCTAGACGTAGTTAAATAGAACATTCAAATACATTAAACTTGTTCCAAACCCATTTTTTGGACCCTGTCTATCCTCTGCAAAACCTGTTATGGACAATCGTTACAATATTGAAATGATTTATTGCAAAAGAGAAGTTGTTGGTCCGGACGTATAATCTCATACAAACAGTCGGTTGAGCTAAATTGCAATTACTGATAAGTGAAGTTCTCTTGTGAATACATAATCTTATAATGAGCGTTAACACCTCTAAATGTTGTGCTTCACTTTGTTCAAAGCGGTTGTACTCACTGTGGTGACATTCCAGGAGCGGATCTGTGTATAGTCTCTCATCAGGTACTGCCATGACAGCAAGCTCTTCGTGTTAATGTGGAGCGTCTGCCACATGGTTACCATCTGCTGATGACCCCCATCCAGGCTGGAGCAGAGTTGGTGCAAAAATTAGGAAACAAACAGAACTTCATTGAGAACACATTTTCCTCTAAGACTTGACCCATAATCTGATTGGTGAGCAGTTTGATTATCAACCAGTTATAATGATTTGAAGCATTGCATACTTTAAAAAAATAATGCGGCTATAATGTAACTAATAGTAAAATACTAGTAAAATACTGTAGTATAAAGACATATGGGTCAAGGATTTGAAACAATCAGTATTAGCATTTCTTGCTACTGAATTAAAACAAATAATTCTGTTGCTGAGTGGCTCTTCACTCAGTTTATAAAAACACGAGACTGATTCATGAGCTGACCCGTGTTCTCACCTGTTCACACTGTCCACAGCCTCCTTGTTGACCGGAGGCACCATGAAGCAGACGGAGGGCACCAACGCCTCGCTTCCAGAGCGGTTCAGGACCTTCCACTTAAAGGGCTGAGAGTTGTTGAGGAGTGCACACTCATCTCCTTTGTGAACAGTGATCTGAAACACAACCCATGGTTGATGAACGTGCACGTTCATAAAACCCAGGAAAAAGTACGACCGCAATCATGTTAATGATTGTAAAAGCCTTTAAGGGGATCTTCTTACCTCCTGTTGCTTGAAGTCACAGACAGCCTGAACAGGCAGTTTGCCTTTGATAGAGGTGGTGGGGTTGCGTGGTTTCAGTTGGATGATGGACTTGGCTCTCTTGTTCAGGCCGGTCACAAGGGTCTTGTATTCATTCAGCTGTTCTTTCTCCTCCTACATAGAAACAAGATCACGATGAAGTCATCCCATCTTTTCTTACAAATGACCCTTATCTCGATCAATTTCTAATTCATATGTTTAGAAAGCTCCTTCTGCATCACCACATGCATAAAGATGTTGATATTCTCTATAGGTGTAGTTACGACAACTCACCACAGCATCCTGCAGCAGATCCTCAAGGCGGGTGGTCGTAGTGGAGCGATCACAGCTGTATTTCTTTTTCATGTTCTCTTGTATCTTCTTCATCTTGTCCTGAGCCTCTTTCACATCAGCAAAGAACTGCAAGGAAAGGATGCCATGCAGGTCAAGAAATACCCAAATGTGGTCTTTCATATAGAATAGATTTTTGGGAGGAAGAACCAGGAGAATCCCAAAGCTCTAAGTTCATTCAGCTCAATGTGTCAGTACCTGGTAGTAGGCTGTGTTTTCTTTGAGATGAGCCTCAGTGCAGCAGCACAGCTGGAGGAGCCAGCTCCACTGAGTCTGAAGGGCAGCTGTGAAGGCCTGGAAGAGACAAAGATAAAAAAAAAATATATATATATATATATATATGAAAATGAAAAAGTGACCAGCTTGTATACTCTGTATATTGATTAGTACTGCTCAGGAGGGTTTACTAGAGTTATTACCTCAACTGTTTTCTTGCCAGGATGTCCATCTTTGACAAATCTGTCTCCCATGGCCTGGATGTCATTGACCTTCTTCTCCCTCAGCTCCAGCTCTCGCATGAGACCCTGAACAATCCAATTCAAACAGTTAATGACTATCTTAAGGGAAAGAGTAATGCGTAATGATTTGATTACTTTATCAAACAAAATCTGAAGGACTGGAAGTATAAAAGACTAAAGCATGTGACTGGAGACAGTCAAGCGTTGTACTACTTCAAAGACATACCGAGTAGTTGTCTTTCTTAGCCGTCATGTTGGTGTTCCTGTCACTCCAGTCGAAGTTGACCTCTTCCTCTTCTTTGTCATTCAGCCACATCAGCTCCTTTGTGGCAGCGCTGACGAAGGCGTGGAGGGAATCCAGGTTCCTCAGGCGGGACTTTGAAGAGTTCTGAAAAGTAAAAAGTAAATCAAATCATTAGTAGAGGATAAAAAAAAAGAAAATCTGCATTCAAATTGCTAAAAATAAAAAAACTAATCTTTAGATTTAGTGTTACATTTTTCTAAATTGGAAGTTCGTGATGAACAATACTAGAACACGTTTTACCAGTAGTTTGCCATACTGAAGGTCCAGTTTGCCCAGGTAATCCTTGTAACCCTTACTACTGAGAGGCGACAGCTGGCTCTGAATAACACAAACATGCAACAGATGTTACTTTTAAATCAACAGCACTCTGCCCAGCAGTATTGAATACTTTGCAGTGGTTCTGATAGTATCACCTCATCAGCCCTGGCCCGTTCAATCTTGGATTTGAAGTCCTCTATAGTCTGGTGCAGGCCTCTGTGGCTGCCCAGCTGGGACTCCACAGTGGGCAGATCAGAGCCCCACTCAGCTTCATCAATGCGATGCTGGTTGTCCTCCACCCAAGCCAGAAGATCTTTGACATATCGAAGGGTGACATCATCCAACTCTGGCCGCATCTTTATGGTTTGATGGGAGGTCTTCGTCTGGTGAACATTGGTAGTAGTCACCACAGTCTTTAGACGGAGGTTGTAATCGCTGCGCAGGTTCACCAGGCGCTCATGGAGGAGGTAAACCCTGTGGGGTTGAAAAAAAACAAAAAAAAAACAGTCAGCTTTAAGTTAGTCTATGAGCTAATGTAATGTATCCCTATCTGTGCTTTTGTAACAGTTTTGTAACAGGGCGTGTCTGTTCAAGGAAACACACACAGCACCCACCTGCGGTACATCTCTTCAGCCTGAGGGTGGCGCCCATCCTTGAGTACTTGCACATCATTAAAGAGCAGGCGAATCATGTTGTCTGCCTTGTCCAGCTCTCTCTCTATTTCTGCAGTGTGCTTGGCTGGTTTCCCTGCGTTCAGCAGACGGATGTCCTGAACGGGTGGAATTAAAAAAAATATTAAAAAGGCTGTCTTCCTTTTTATTGACTTTTCTAACACGACATATTCAGCAGATAGCGTTCAAATAGCTGAAGAGCATTTTTTTTAAATGCATCATTTGCTCAGGATGTACAGTTCAAGTTTGCTCACATTTAAAATGCAATGCCAAATAAATTTACATTCTGATTCTGATAATATATATTCATTTTCTGGATTCTGGATTTCTGTTCTCCTTTGTAGTCACATATTAAAACAGTCATAATAATGGAAGACCACTGTAGGACTCACTGTCTGCAGCAGGTTCTCCAGGTGGCTGAGCTGGTCATCACTCGTCCTTGACTCCATATGGACTTTATTGAGGATCCTCTGAAGCCTCTCAAGTCTGGATGACACAAAAAAATACACGTACAAAATAAAAATAATAGAATCAATAAACATTTTGTTTATCCCTGTTCTAAAAATCCCAAAGAATCAGAGCGCTCTGCGACATTTGGACCACCAGAAGCCAAAGCTCACCACTTACTGAAGTCTGTAATCCAGCAAAAACCAATTTATGTGGATCACCCACAAATGCTATGATTCTGCTCTTTCATAACTATTAAGAATTCCAGTTACAAAAAAAGAACCTCTTCTCAAAGTCCCATTATGCCTGAGGATATCTACCACGTAGCAAGGCAGTGCGACACAAATCTCTCTGTTTGTCTGACAAAGACATCCAGTCTACGAAATGAGTCATTCCGCATCTCACAACCGTGAACGAGGCAATCAGACTGTGAGATGCCCCGACTTTCTCGTGACCACCAAACTATCCCATTTTCAGAGAATTCTTAATACTGGGGAATATGTCTTATTTGATTTAATCAGAAATAATAAAATAATTGCTTGTGTCTAATTAAGAGGAACATTTTTTTTTTTTAAAAAACAACCTTTGTCAAGGTTAAATCAAAATGTAAAGTGGATACACATTTTTTGAAATACTTTTTTCGTAATTTCTTTATCTGCATACGTGGACGTTTAAAGGCTAAATAGCATGCTATCTAATCCTATAACCTTTTGGCTAAAGCTAGACTAATAGGTTGTTTGCATGAAACTGTTATTAAAAAGATGCCTCATCTAGTTTGGTTAAGTTGAGTATATTTTCTATTTATACCTTTAATAGATGTTTTTGGCATCTATCTGATCCATGTTAGCATTGTCCTTTTCTCAACTGCCTGTCATCATCTGTAGGTGTAAACTGTTTTTGAGACACATGAAGCACATTACAGTGTCTTTTTGTCTATGTTTTTGTATTGTATGTATGATATGCTATAATCTTTGATTTCTAAAATTATTGATATTAGAAAAATCCTTATTTTAAGGATCATTCTCCATTCATACTATACAATATCCATAAAAATGCCCATAATTTGTGTCTACTTTTCCCATAATTACTCACATTGGAGCCTTTCATCTATACACAGTAACAGCTGAGGGCTTTTTAACGTCAGTCTTGTTTTGCCTAAAAGGACATTTTTTCCTTCCCACTGTTTCTTACTAAACGTTTCAAAGTTTGTTTTTGCTCATGATGGATTAATGTTGAGTCTCTGTAAATAACATAACCAAGAGCAAAGTTGGAACCTGCTCTTTTTGTCTGTAGATAAGATTCATACAAATAATTGATTGTTTGATATATCCAGGACTGTCCTCACCTCTCATGCTCTATCCTCAGCAGCCGTTCTCTTTCCAAGATGGCCACATGAAGTCGACCCCATTCTTTCTCCACATCAATGGGATGGTATCCTGGAGGGACCTTTACCTGACCAGCATGCACAGCGCTCTGAGGGCAAACGGGTGTACAATGCATAAGTCACATGTCAATAAAACAAAACACAATACTAATTCAAGGGAGTGTAAAAGCAGTGTCAGCTTGCCTCAAAGGACTGGTAGATGTGTTTGGACCGGTTCTTGTCGGTCTCTTTCACTGGTAGCTCTGCCTCTTTGAACTTCAAGAACTGGCGCCAAAGAAGCTACAAAAAATGAAGAAAAAGACAACATTTAATTTAATTTGTAATCTGTTCACTCATATGTTTTATCAGTTAGTTTTTTTGTTGTTGGTATATTTATGCATACAATGAATTTGTTTTGCTGTATTAATGCAAAAACAGTTAACAAGGAGAAGCCAAAACAGCAAAATGTTAAATAAAATAAAATGTAGGAATAAATAACAAATGTAGAAAATATAATTTAAAAATGTGAAATATAAAAAATAACAAAAAAACACAAAAAGTACAAAGGTGCAATAGAGTGCAATTAAGAAAATAAATTCAAAGTCCAGTGAGCATAAATGTAACGCATTAAAAAAAAAAGTTTCACTTTCACTTCAATTAAGCTGGTTGAAGGGGTTTATTAAAAAAAAATGAGGTTAACCTTTGAGCTTTTAATTCCTTTCATTTAGAGATAGGACCGTAGATATAGAATGAATTAGAGAAGAGTTTGGGGAATGAGGTCAGATATTAGCTTACACTGTCGGAAAAATTAAAACCTCAACTTTACTGGTGTTAAAGACATCACAATGCTGCCTTTTTTCAGTGAAAGTTATACAACTGGATTGAAAACAATTGGAAACACTAATTCCCTTAAATGTAATCAGTACAAATAAAGTAACACATCATGCTACAGTTAAACATTTATATATAGGCGGCTAGACTCTGGGGAACATCAAGTTGAAGTATGTGAAATAACTTTACTGCCTTGTTGTTGGAGACAGCGGCGGCTCTCTCTGGAACCAGACTTAGAAAAGCACACCTAAAACTCTACTTATGCAGTTCTTCTGTTTTGTTTGACTTCTAGGAAAGTTGAGAAAAAAAATACAGACATGCTATGCTTTTGTTCAGCAGCACTGGCAGGGAGTGGCACCGTCTCTTCTGAGGATTAGGTTTGGCATTATTTGCCTTGTGGCTGCATTTTTTATTTTTTTTTTATCAGCACAAGAACTGCCCCACCTAGAGCCCAACAATACATGTCCCTCCTTTCTGCCAATATTATGAATGCATGATCTTTTAGCAAAAAATCAAATGACCAACAAAACCTAAAAAACTGACAACTTATATAAGGTTTTCTTTAAATACCTTTCAAATAACAGTTTAAACCTTTCATTTGTACTCTTTGGTGCTGTTGAACTGCAGTCTGCACACATATCCAGAACAAAGCAAATCTCCAACCTGTGGGCATAATAACAGCACAGTCTCAGCAAATCATCTCACCTCGATCTCCTCATAGCTGCCGGGGAACTTCCTCTCCTCGAAGATCATGACATGGTGGCGGATCCACTGGAGCAGGACAGTCACCAGCTCGTAGTACTCCTGCCAGCGCAGCTCCAGCTCCTAAAGCCAACGCAGCAGAAAAAAAAAAGGAGAGTTGGAAGCTAAACAACAACAGACAGGAGGGCTCTTCTTCTCCTGCAGCTCTGTGTCCGATCATTCACACGCCACACTAAACCCAATTAGGTAGCAACAATCCAAGTCTTGTGTGAATAAACAGGGAAGGCAGAGGGCAGGGAAGGAGGTAAGCGGAGGGGGCAGTGGACGGGGAGACAGTGTTAGAATGAAAACAATGGTGGGAGGCAGATGGACAGAAGCTTGTGTCCATCTCCTGGAGTCCTTGTGAGAAGTTGTGTATGGAAAGATTCAGTTTAGGTTGCGTCACCATCGCAGAAATCTAAAGTGTGAGGTTGCATAAACACCCCCCCCCCCCATGCCTCCAAACTGTAAACACCACAGGTTGCTAATTTCCCGCATTACTTGGTTTCACAAGACTTCTATTTTTCTTTAAAGATCTTGAAGCAGTGGACCGCCCTAACAATAAAAGCTCAATTTTAAGTGAAGTCACAAGTCTGTTTATATTTGATGAAATCTGATCAAGCCTGCCATCAGATCTGACTTGGCAACATCTATTTATAACGTTTTACTTAAATCAGTTTGAAGGAACGTTCAATGTGATTGGATTTCAACAACCCTCGTCAACAAGGCACAATGTCTTGTCTCTGTGCTGTGTCAGTCATGCAAACGACTCTGTAGTGAAATATAAAGGAACAGCAAGTCCTGCGTCTAATGTTTTAGCACTCTGAATCAGTTTTGGTCTCAAGACTGGTCTCGAGGTCTCTTTTGGAAGGTCTTGTCTCGGAATTAAAAGCTGTTCCACTCGGTCTTGTCTCTGTTTCAGACTGGGCGGATTCCGGATTTTAAATCAAGACCCGACAAAACCCCCACTGACAGAATGAATCCATACATTACAGTGATTAAAAGGAAAATGCCGCTTTCTCAAAGAACAAATATCTTCTTGGTCTCGTTTAGTGTGGAACTTGACTACAACACCATCTGCGTCCTTTTAAACGCAAAAGGTGCTGTGATACTTTTCCAGTTAGAAAATAGTTTCTGTGGGTTTAAATTCAATCCCAACATTTAAATCTGAGCAGACGTAAAACAATAACTTTATAGCTATAATTAATCTCTTAGTTGATGATTTGGTCGTTTGTAGGTCATAAAGTGGCGTGAGTAACCAAACTCAGAGAAAAAAATGACATTATATGAAAGAAGATCCTCTCACGTTTGCTCTGGCACCATCATGTGCGTCCCTCGGCATGGCATCATACAGGGATGACACGTAGGTGATGATGGATTTCTCATCAGGGTGTGGCACATCGACATCTGGAATCAGAAGACAAAAACATGTAAAATAGAGAGAAAAAAAAAGGGGAAATAATTGATGCATAAAGAATGTTATCCAATGTCTGATGTCAAAATCAAAAGGACTTTTGAGTCTAGCGCACCTTCCGGGTCAAGGAGTCTTGTCACTCCCAGGTTTCTCTCTGCCACACCAAAGGCTTGCTCCAGGTTCTCTATGTTGTTCTGTCGGTACACTGTGCCCATGTCGATGAGTCGGGGACTAGAAGGAAAAAAACAACAACAAAACAACAATCAACCGCTGAGAAGTTATGACCTATGAGAGTCAAAGTTGAAGGGTTTGGTGGAATTATCTACAGAGGTCCAATAGAAAGAGTCATTTAAGTTGGATAGCATGGATGACCATGGACTGCTGTGAGTGCACACATTATGAAAGTAAAGAGCATGTTTTGTGCTCTCTTCATTGACCTTTGAGTTTTAGAAATCCAAATGTTTCACTAAAATGGTTAGCAAAATGCTAAATGCTTGATCACATGTTTCTATTAAAAATGAAAGAAAGGGACCTGTATTTTATGTGACTGCCATCAACATAGCCGATAGAGCTGAATGTGACAAATCCAGCTATCCTTAAGAGTGACATCAAATGTCAGACTTTCAACTGGACAACACATGAACATGGTGAGGCCTCAACATTTTTTAAAAAATGATTCCAAGGGACTTAAAAAGTGTCACAGCTTGTTAAACTTAATGTATAAGACTTATGATGTTTAGGTGTTGACCACTGCAAGACCCTACTGTTCTGGTTCGACGAGAAGTTTAAAACTTGTCCAATGTGATTTCATGAAAGGCTTAATGTCATCACTATAACATGTAAACAGAAGGAATGCATTCTGTACCTGTCTGCTCACTTAAAGAGTATCACATTTAATATACTCAAAACTCTGCATGGCCTTTTTAAGACCTTCTGCCAATGACTATATATGGCCATAAAATAGTCCAACTGTTCATCTTCTGACAAGCACCTGCCCTTTTTCTGTCCTCTGGGTGTTTGAGTCTCTTTGGCAGACATCAGTGCTTCTATATGTGGAATTTAATTTAAGCAGCAGCTAAGATAATCAAAGCTGACACATTTTAATCCTAACTTAACTAGCTTAACAGAGAAACGTTCATGTCTGCAGAGTGCAGGGAAGCATGAGAGAGCATCACAGAGTATCGTTGAGCATGCATGAATTAATTAACTATCATATAACTTTTAGAATTGACATCATCAGCCACAGCAGTTTGAAATGCATTGACAGAATTTACTAAGTACATAGACTGTTAGCAAATGCAGCACTAGTAACAGTAGGTGAAGTTTCATACAGCTCTCTGATGCGTAGGGTGGAACGGCTTGCGTTGGGTAAATAAAGAGGAGAAGACTCCACATGGCAGACTTCTCGTACAGAATACTGCTTCACTGGTCGAGAGGAGATGCTCATGCTCTGTCCCTCCTTTCCATGAAAGCAATGAGACCTCAGTCCATGACCCAGTTCCTCACTGCTCGAGCGGGCCCCCGAGCTCTGAGAACCCCGCCCCGAGTCCCCGGATGGTGTCTCTGACGGGATATCTTCACACAACATGACCACCCGGTTGTCTACACCGCTGACAGACCCTGATGCATCGCCGACGAAGCCCAGCCTCCGCTTCCTAAGCTTCGACTTCTTCCTGAAATTGAGCATTTTGAAATCTGCCAGAAGCTCCTTTTGCAGTGGCTTTGTCGGTTGGTCTTACAGCCTCATCTACTCGTGATGAAAGGTGGGTTTTTTTTGGTCTCGATTAAATCCATGCAACATGTCTCTCAGGTGTACATCATCATGTGAAGATCCTCCTAATCCTTCTGTCGGGTTGTTGTGATGAAAAAGCCTCCTAGTGGCACAGCCAAGTCACTACTTGTCAAGCTAGTCTGCATACAAGTCCATCCGTTGCCTTAAAGTGCAATATGTAAGCCCTGGACAATCTTAAACTCTGATGATGAGCACAAAATCGGCACTAAAGCCTGGGCATGAAATAACGCTAAAGTGTTCATGCAGCAGCCACAGAGTGCTACAGCTACGCCCACACACCACTCCCCTGCCCATTATGAAAGGCAGCTCTAATCCAGCCTCAGGTGACTCCAACAAAGAAGAAAAAGTTGCAGGTACATGTTCAAGTAGAAGGAAACCTGCCCCTGCAGGCATCTCTTTCTTACCATTCATAATGACTGTAAAGAAGAACATCTCTGAGCATTTCACTGTCTCTTATTTTATTCCTTTTTTCCTTCTGTCTGCTATAACTGTTAGCTCTTTGGTTTCCAAAACCCCCTTTGTCAAAGTGTCTAAAAGGAAATGTAACTTTATTGAAAAATCTTCTTGAGGAAAAAAAAAAAAAAAAAAAAAGTCTATTCAATTCCCAGGAAGTTAGTACACAAAGCAATCCTTCACCGCTAATTCCACTTTAAAGACACTAAACAATTCCAGGGGAGTGTGCATGTTTATGTTTTCACCAACAGGATATTTCACTTTTTTTTTATCACAATAGCTTCCTGAAAGTTTAGAAAGCTAACCTGACTTGATCGAGAAAATTATCACCCAAAGGTCCAACTGTATTACTCCTGGCAGAGACCTGTCTGTGCTATTACTAGCCTAAAGGGCTGTAATGTTCATGGAGAAGAATTAATACAGTTAATATTCAATCTGCCAAGGACCAGTTCTGTCAGGTGCTAACTTGAAAATAGGTCTCAAGAAAGTTTTCTTTGGGCAAAGAATAGCAAAGACATTAAGTTTTAAAACCAAGTTTAATAGACGAGAGTGCTCAATTATGTTGAGCTCTATTGCCTATTCTTCCAGCTGGGAGGACACTCTGTTAAATCATTTAATACTAAGGACTAATTAAATCCTATTAATCAGGTAATCAGATATCACATTATGGAAAAGTAAAGTTGTTGTTTTTATAACTGAAGTTAATTCAAGTATCAATCACAGACTGTAAATTTAAAAGGAGAAAGCCTGAGTGACATCAGCCATCAGTTTGTGCAGGGGAGGTCTGGAGCCTCATCGGCAGACGCCGCCATGTTGGAAATCCTGTCTCAGTCTAACTTTCTGTCAACCTAACGACATGCTAAGAGTTGGAGCTGAGGCGGGTTTTAAGCCTCCTGACACACTGTTACATCGCACCTGCCTTTCAATCAGGTCAGCTATGTGCCTAACTATGGATGACACTCCCAACCTTGTTAAGTTGTGTACCAGGCTGTAAACATGTTCATTTCTAACTGTAAAAACAGGACTTTTTGGATGTGGTGTGTATGTGACTTCCACAGCTCTTGGAGTCAGTCTCAAGCGGACCCTTGATGAACTGCAGGATTTTGTGTTTTGGCTTCATTTTTCAACACTGAAGGTTGCTGCTTGGTATCACTCCATCTTAACACTATCAAGAGTCAGTTTAGAGTAGGTACATTTCTTTTGAACAATCACAAATGAATTGGCCACTCACTAGTGTTTGTGAATGACGGCGTTGAAGAGCTTGCCGTCTCTCCAGCTGGTGGTGAAGTTGTCACAGCGGATGCCCTGGTAGCCGTCCGTCATCCTCTGGGACCAGAGCAGCAGCTTCTCCTTTGCCGTCATGTCTTCTGACTGACCATTGATCTGGATATCTGAGATCTGAGTTGATATATGAAACGCAAGTCAGGAAAGTGGAATAAAGTGCAGAAGATTTTCCTTGTTGAGGAAATGTAAGGAGTTGAGTCATTAGTGGAAACCAAAAGGAGAGGAATGATTGGACACCCCTGTTTAACTTTCAAAGGAGATATAAATGAACACCTCTGTCTTCCCTTTGACATAGCACCCATCTAAAATGAGCAGTTACTTTTGCTGTTGAGTCCAATTCCGATCCTTTTCTTGCTGAATTTTTAACAACAACAAAAAAAAAGCACACCCATGTGACTCATTATGGATGTGTTGATAACATAGGTGCACTTTATTTACTTTTATAAAGATGACATAGTGTGTCTTAATCTGTAAATACAACGAAATTGTCATAATCATGATGTGGGGTTTAACACTAGATTATATTAGAAGAGGAGGCTTTCACTGTCCCCTTTGATCGCTGTGACTCATCAGAAAACCACAGCCACTCATTATCCTCCCAATTCTATGAAAGTATAAAGATTCTGGGAAGCTCTTATCTACAGGACTCAGTGGCACCATCACCAGATTACCTCACCAAAAAGCTCTCTCACCACCAGCATCTCCTTTGTTTGCTCATGTTTACCTCCAGCTCTTTGCAACCTGAGCCTGAATCATGTGATATTTAAAGGGTGTGACCCTGCTCATCGGGCTGATATACCCAGGGATTTCTGTCTGTCAGCTCTTGGCATACACAGGAAAAAAGGCCTGGGTACATGGGATGTGGCTGGGAGTGTAGCATGACATCAAGTTGTACACCGGAGCAGACACACCCTCCTCTTGGGAGTGAGGCAGAGAGTGACTCATTCTTACACTCCCTGACTGTGTTTCACTTCTTTAAACTGCTCATAGATTACCGAGTTCAGGCTGGACATGTGAATGGAGCATCAGTGTATTATAAAAGCTGCATTTCTAGAACTCAGGGAAATGTTATCATGACATGATTAGAAAATGTCTTTTTTTTTTTTTGGATGAATCATGAAGAGCTGAACCCGTTGGGAATAGTTCCAGGCAGATGTGAAACAGCAGCTGACAGGTGTAGATCCCAGTGACAGATGTAGAGAGCGATAATACAATAAAAAAACAACACTGACAGATGAGGAGACCTGGAAGTGAAGGATGATGGTCCATATTAACCCCAAAGTGAGCTTTGGGTTTCCATCAGCGATGTCATCGTTTCTGATGTTGACCAGCTTGACCTGAGAAAACAAAGCATGGCAACAGTAGTAAACACTTAAATGACACTTCATTGAAATCTTTTTTTTTTTCAGTTGGATTTTCAAGTTGTTTTAAGGTGTGCTATCTTTTTAGTGTACATACCTGCCGATGTTTGAGGAAGTCCAGTGCTATCTGTACATTCTGCAGTTTGTGGAATCGCATGCGGCCTTTCTCTCTGGGCTGGAGAGGACAGAAAAGACACGAGGAGACATTTCGTCACATGACCTCGAGCTGTCAGAGGAAATCCTTTTGAACACTTCCAGTAAAGCAGAACAGTAAGTATTCAATGGAATGAGAAATCAAAATAAAACATTTAAAGAAAGAGAATAATCGCTGAATCCTTGATATGGCATTACGGGCTAAATTTCAGATTTACAGTAAACCTCCAGCCATACTTTAATGAACTTATAAAGAATGTAGTTTTCCTTGGATTCATCCTTTTCTTCTCCATTATTCAACGAATATGAATAAAAATTAAACTCCATAGAAATAATTAATCATAATACAGCAGTAAATTTGCATTGGCTGTGCCAGTCACAGGGTTTCTATCATTAATGTCATCTGACAGCAAATTAAGATAGCATCCTGCTCATCATATTATGCTTGATACTTCGTTTTTATGAAGTGGATCTAAACAATGTAAGGGCTAGGAGAGATTCTGCAAAAAAAAAACAAAAAAAAAAACAAGAAGCATGTGAACAAATGGAAACATATCCTTCAGTTTGAAACCCAAAGAAAGCCTGGAAATAAGGAAAAGAAGGGCAACAAAACACTTGACTTGCCATGGAGGTCTGGATATCATGCACAGCCAAATCGCTGGCAAAGCACGGATGAATCAAAACAACAAACCCAGATGAAGACATCTACAGTAGAAGTTATCAACCCACTCACCAACCGAACGCTCCTGACCATGTCTCTCTCCCTCCGCTAGCTCGAGCGAGAGCCGTGCAAAGAGAGGAGGAGAGGGCCAGACAGAACACACACAGGAGGGTTAGAGAAGGAAGGAGAGAGAAGGGAAGGAGAGCAATAGATCAGATTGGAGTATAGTTCACAAAACAGGTTAAGGTAAGAGTTAGTGCATTCAGGTGATGAAGATGCTGAGCTGGAGGAGAAGCCATGAAGCAGCAGAAAGCTTTTGGACAGAATAAAAACCCTGACGCAGTGCCCTGCTGCTGACCTTCTTTGGCCATGAGAAGAAAGAAAAACAAAAGTTGACAAAAATATATATGGTGAGCCAAAAAAGAACAGATCGAAAATAAACTAAAGAGCAGCAAGAGCCAATGAACAACTTTCAAAGGTGAGCTCAGGTTAAGTCTTTGACTGACACACTGGTGTGATTGGTTACAGCTTGTTGCCAAGGGGATGAGTCACTTTCAAACTCAGGATAAATGCTCCTCATTTTATTAGTCTGGATTAGGTTCTGGTTAAGAGAATGGATGATTGGGGTAAGATTAAAGAGAAATTTGTCACAGTCAAAGCCCCGATAACAAAGACAAGACACTCACCAGTGTTTCCCCAGAGAGAACCTCCAACAGCGAGATCAGGTTATGTCCATCTCGAAGGTCTTCATACAGGTCTGTGATGTGACGCTGTGACTGCAAGGACAAAGTGGAAACGGGATTGAGAAATTCGTTTGAGCACTGACTGAAGAAGGAAACAGTGTTTGCTGTTTACCTTCCAATCAACACGTCGTTTGTTTCAAAAGTAGTTCAGAGAGTTTTCTTAAAGCAAAACCAATAAACCATTTTTTCTTTTAAAAAAGCCTGAGAATTTGCAAAATGTATCACATAAAGAATTGAAATTTAGAGCATCCACACAATCATCTGTAAGAGAAACACTAAATACTAGTTGGAAGGACTTCTTTTTTAAGCTGTATTGTAGAAGTTTCTTTACAAGTGCAACTCTACACAGGTGAGGAATTCATCGCCGTGAGCAGCCAAGCCTGACTCTAAGTACCAAGCAGCAGCTGTCATCTCTGACAAATGATAGAAGGGAATCCAATACAGATCAGTGGGGTAACGAAAAAAAGAAATGTGCTGGTATTGTAACCTCAAAATCAAGTAAACACACTTAATACGCTTCACAAAACGTTTGGAAAGTCAACAATGCATTCAACGTGTATAAAAACAGAGGTGTGGTGTGGCTGCAACCGGACAGGGAAGAACGTGAGAGTGTGACGGGAGGTGCGATGAATGGTGCAAGAAAACAGAACGATAGACAGGAGGAGAATGTTTGAAGTAAAACATATAAGGGTAAGGACAGTCCTTCATGCAAAGTGTTCATGAGCGGTCCCGTTCAAATGTGGGAACACTTACCTCGGCGCTATAATGCTGGACGAAAAAAGATCAAAGACGGCGGAATAACAACGCGTGGACGCGTTATGGAAAGAAAGGAAAACAAATAAGAGACAGAAAAGATTATTAGGATAAAAAAAATGAACATAACGTGGAGAAATGAGAAGGATGACATGGAAACGTAGATTAATTCATGAAAGGAAATTGTTAAAATGACACTGAAAGATGATGGGTTTTTTTTAAAAAAAAAACGTTGAAAGTGTTTGCGTGTTTTATCATTGAGGTGAATGAGGCCTCAGCCCTCAAATGGAATGAGAACATTTCACCTGCAAGTTATAACAGTGTCTCATTTATATTGGCAAGAATTTCAAATGAGTTATCCAACCTCAGACGTGCTCCTTCCTGCCTGCAGAGGCGAGCAGGAGGATCCCAGTGCAAGTGAGGTCAAGCAACAGCGCCGCCACTAGAGGTCACTGTCTACTCATGTAAGCGCTACTGCAGACGGTTTGATGGAGAAGTAAAAATGTTCCGTAATAAACCACGACAGTGGTGGCTTTAAGTGTTATCGGTATCACTGAGATGCAAACGCACACACAGTATGAAGCTTTTGAACATCCTAAGTATGTGTATGAAGGTTTACGTCTTTTTGTTCTCCTCCTTTTGTGTCCTCAAAAGCCGTCTTTCACCACTCTCCTATTACATTGTGCTGAAAGGCGGCTCCGCTCCGCTCAGACACACTGTCACTGCTGAAAGGCGTGTTATGCTACAAATTGCCCTCTCAGAGCTGCTCTGTAAACTTTTCAAGGTGAAAATGATTAGCACACATGGCTGACAGGCCTTCAGAACTTCCGACGAACACTTAGCATGCCTTAGGTTTTACGTAAGGGTTTACATCCTCTAGTGCATTTCCTCTGAGCTCTCCGGGGGTTCCTTCCTTTACAGGCAGGTAGAATCTGAAATCACCGGGTCTGCAATGAGAGTGGCTTTTAATCTAATCAGATGTAGCTTCAAGGAATCGGCCATTACTCATCTGAGGATTTACTCTGCAGAGGAAACCACTCGACGGCCCTTCGCAGCTTTTCGTGGCTGCATCCAACCTACAGCCTGCCCCTGTTAGGTCAGTCATGAAGTCATTCAATCAGTTTAACAACAGCTTAGCCTCAGGGGAGCATTTTCACACATTTAGGAAGAGTGAACACTTTCTTTTCTGAATATGTTCTTTTTTTCTCATTTCCTCATCTTTCCCACAGATGACTGAAGGCTGAGTGATCGTTCTTCTCTTTTGATACGATGCTCTTAATTAATGGACCTTTTTTTGTATGATCAGAAAAGACAGCTGCATGGACAGCTTTTTCCCCTCTTGAACGTAAGGACTCGAGGCCTGTCTTTGTCATTTAGAACAATAAATGAAGAGCTGGAGAGTTTTATATTAGTTAGATCGAGGATGGAATTTGAATTCAATCTCAGAGATTTAACTTAATAATATATATTTTTTGATATTCAAAAGACTAAAAAATGCATATGTATATGATTGAGTCCACCATTGAAGCACATTTTGATGCCCTGAAGAAGGCTGTTTGTACCGCAACATAAGAGTTGACTCTCAGCTTGTTTTTTTTTTTTTAACATGACCTTCAATTCAAGTTTTCCATAATGAATTAGCTTATTCAATAAAGGCTTTTTTTGAATGTCTTTATTAACACTTTGCATGAACACCAGAAAACTCCAGACTCTATTTTATGTTTTCTAAACATTTCAAACTTTTGATTTTATTTTATAGGTTATTTTTAAAAGCAATATAAACTTTCATTTTTTAAAACTTATCAAGCGTTTCTCGCATCAATACAATGCTCCAGTGTATGCCGGGTGTGCATGCAGGTAGTCACCCTCTCCCATGAGTATGTGCAGCACATGTGCTACCGTAGGCATTCACCACTGTGGGCTCTGGGCCGAGACCAGGATTTTGCCTTTTTAGAGGGCTAAGAGAGTCCAGATGTTTGTGACTCACCCTCCAACATTGACAGAGAACACTCAATAGAAACAAGAGGGAGTAACTACACTGTACGTTCAGTGCAGTAGCCGAATACGTTAGCACTGCACATTCATGGAAATGAAAACACTCTTTGTGCTTTTCCCCGTCTTGTTTCATTTTTTTTTTTAAATGAATGGACCTGTGTCTTTGGAGTGATAATTCAAGTATGGAAGTCATACTCTTATACAAGTGTTGCTGCCAATGGGAGTTTCGTGAAAGAAAGGGGATATTTTACTGCTGTGTGTGGGAATTGTATTATGGGGGCTAATTTTTCACCACTAATGAGAAACTCCAGAGTGAGGAGTGTGGCCCCATCCTGACCTGTTTACCTCCCTGAATATGTGATGCAGGTTAGGGGAGTGAGGTAGGTGAGACTGAACGGATGCT
The DNA here is from genome assembly GCF_947650265.1 of Symphodus melops. NCBI lineage: Eukaryota > Metazoa > Chordata > Actinopteri > Labriformes > Labridae > Symphodus > Symphodus melops. The sequence continues at coordinate 11,310,420 of NC_136695.1, read as the reverse complement.
GACGGATAGTTTACACAGTCCCTCAGTTGGTGATAGACTGGACTTCTGGTTAGCCTCCCCTTTACACATTGATTGCAGGGCAGTTAACAGAGGTAGCAACTGACCAGCTAACGTGTGTTTATGGAAGCACCTAAGGGTTGAGGTGTTGTACTGCAGACCATTCTGACCCTTAATTGAAAATCATCGGCAACATTATAAAGCCTGTTTGGAATCTGTCCTACAACTCTGTAAGACGATGTGAGTTTGTTTAAACCAGCATTCACTCACATTCGAGTGTCCAAACATGAACAATGAATAAAAGTTCCTGCCAACATGAAAATAAACCAAGACAACCTACATTTACACCTGATCATGGCTAAATCTAAGTACTGAATATTGACTGTAAACAAAAAATGGACAACCTCAAAGTGATGTCACCCACGGTTTTGTTGACTGCCTTTTTGAAGCCTTGCTTTATAAAGGTTTTGTTGTGTTGTTAATACTAAGTAATTAAAGCTTTACAGTCTACACTAGGTAGGATCTCATCATCTAATTTACCGATTACGGTACTTAAACTCCGCTTAAAATTTAGACTAGATGACTCCTCTTAAAACAAGTTAAAGTTGAGCCCAATTTGATCAGAGAGCTAAACAAGAGATAAGAGGTAGCTGTGGGTAAACAGGGTTGGTTTGGTTTGCCTAAGGTGACTAGCGGTGCCAGCAGATCCTCTTTGCGTGTGAAGTTCATAACTTTAATCTTTATCTATAATTTAATATAATACTATATCATTCAATAGGATGGTTTCTCAGGCAGTTTTACAACGCTGTAAATATGTTTCATGTTTCCACTATAAAGTTTGGCGTCTAACTATGGGGCTCTATGGGGATTGGCTCACTTTTAAAGCTAGCCTCAGGTGGCCTTTTGAGGAACTACAATCTTTCTGCACTTTACCTTGACTTCTTTTTTCGGAAAAGGAGGTTGTTGTTTTGTTGCGATATTGCCTAAAGACTCAACATTTCACCTGAAGGCAAATAGGTGTGATGCCTCACTGAGAGAACATCTGCTGTTTAACTGCTGCATTATTTACACCTAGGCCACAAATAAGGAGTTTTACCTTTTGATACCCAACCTACTTGTTTTGAAGATGTGTTTGACTGACTTCTTGCATAAGTTTGGTGGAAAGCTCAAATCTAGTCACACCTTATAAATTCTTTGAGACCTGTATACCTGATTGACATGTAAATGAATGAGGAACGTGACAATGTCAGCATAATGTGAGAGAGTCAAAGTCAAGCACAGGTCCTTACCTTCATTAAGTGCTTGTTCACCCATTTTGTGAAGGTCTTCTTTTGTACTCGATCTCGTTCATCTGCAAAACAGAGAAACCTCAGTTTAACACCAAGCGTAGGGGAAGAGGCAATAAGTTGTAACCAATCAACAAAGTTCGACCGACTAACCGGCCAGCCGATAATATAGGTTGCTATTACTCGATTTATTCAACAGTTAAATATACTTTAATTTGAGTTTCATTGTATAACCCTTTCAGTTCTCTGTCACCAGCAGAACATGCTAGATTGATAATAGCAAGCTTTATCACTCTCTATAGTGTCATGGTGATGCACATACATGCAGAGTTACTTTCCAGTTGAGTGATCAACACAATAAATGTGTTTATCTATATCTATCTGTTTGTACAGCTTAAACATAGATCTAAGAAAGATATTGGCTGACACATCTGTATCTGATTTTTTTCCCTCCCCAATATCAATATCGGCCCCAAAAATGTATCAGTTGGACCCTCTGAAAGATTTTTCTTTTTTCTTTTGTAAACTTTGAAATGTTTAAACTATGCATTGAAGGTTAGGCATGCTACTGATGTATGTATTTGGGATAAAAGTTTGATTGAATTGAAGTTATGCAGTAAACAAAAAGAAAATCTCTCAGATACAAGATAATGTGCAACCAACAGATTCATCTCTGGGTGGAAATACAAAAAAACAAAACAAAAAAAAACTCTTGACTGTGCACGCCTGCCTCTGAGTCAGACTGCATCAGAAATCATTCATTGTGGGCAGATGCACCCTTATTGTCTCAGAAACATTGTATTTGTCAGATCATGACACCGTGGCCAGCTGTGCTTATAGAGACAAAGGGATTCCTTCAGCAAATGTTCTGGATGCGTGAAGACATGCTGTACGATTACCACAAGACCTGGCTGGCATAACTATTAGAGTGCAATTTTTCAACAAGAAACAACAAGATCTGGGCAAAGGACCACACCTACTAAGAGAACAAACTATCATACACCCATCCAGTGATGTGTTATTGGATACAGGGAGAAAAAAACACAAGGTGTGTCACTGTGACATTAATTATGGACACATCGGCCTGTTTTCAGCTCTCTGATGTCGAGCTGCAGGATCTAAAGGTATGTGGTTCACTGAGTAGTTTGAATTTCCCAGGCTTTAACATGTCACTATGACAAAGAAAACCATTTAGGCAGGTTCAAGAATGTTCTCCTTCAATGACTCCCACAGCAGTCATTCCCAACTGTGTTGAAAAGAGCTATGGACATAAACTCAAAGTCCTCTGTCTTATCACTTTTAAAGGGAGCAATCAAAGCGTCTTCAGCATAGCCACACACCCAGCAATGAAAAGCAAAGGGCAGTGATTCAATGCTAAAGCTAAACCGGCGCCCACAGGCTACGTTTGTTTTCTCAGGAGGGTGTCAACAAGGACCTCTGCAAATGTGTTATGGAACTGTGTTACCATGGTAACCACACACAGACATCGCAGACCTTTAACCTCCTCATTTATCATTTAAACCCAAGCTTCACTTTGTATTCCCTGTGGTTCTATTTCTTGTCAGCAGGTTTAAAGTGTCACGCAGAGTGGATGCGTGATGGAGTGGCGCGTCGAGTCTCTGGGATGTTGTTAAACGCAGATGTATACAACGCAGTACTCCGGAGGACTTGCACCTTGACCCCTTAGGTCCCTGAATTCTGTTCACAACACGTTACCTGCTCAGGTTTCAACCACTGAAACTCTTTATAGAGTTGTTTGCTCTTTATAAGTGATGGGTATGTGTGTGTGTGTGTGTGTGTGTGTGTGTGTGTATAGGGGCCCAGTGAACTTCAGTATCAAATATCAACAGACACAAACAGGTTTCAATGAAGTGTGATGTCTACAGCACAGAACTGCACGAAATATCAAAGGTAGGGTTCAATGTAATTAGCAAGTACATCATTCTACTTGAACTATCTCTATCTTTCTCCAACTTAAGCTACTTTTTAATTCTAAACTCAACATTTTAGAGTCATATTTTTCTTTTATTTGACAGTGATACCATTCAGATGTTGGCTTTACATGAAGACTCATCAATAAGCAAATCAAATATGATCCAATCTTAGAAATAACAATTATCTCACACTCCAGTTAATGTAGCTCCACCACAACCAGGCACTTGTGCATTAGAGCATGCTCATGGCCCAGAGGCCATTCTTTAATAGAAGTCTTTTATACTTTAATTATTAAGTGTGAGTTTAAATGAAGACCATTCCTTTTATCCACCACTGGTCAATAGTTTTCCAGCCTACTATGAATATCATGAGACGCAAGAAGACCGCACACAGATAATAACAATAGAAGGATCCAGTTCTCCTGATAAGGTAAACACCTTGATTGGGCTTAAAAGTTCTCACAGATTAAGAATAGCCAATTTATAGAACGTGTTAATTATTTACAGGATTCTTTTCTACAAAAGCAGCAAAATTAAGGGGTTCTGAAAAAAAGGAACAAAGTGACTGAAAAAAGGAGGACAATGAAACACATTATTCACCCCAGCTTCAGTACAACTAAAGGGGAAATAGTCTGTAGTTATACAGTGACTCACTCAGCCAAAAACACACACAGACACGCTGTAGAACAGAAACTGTGAATGGGCTTTGCTGACCAATACAGCGTGAGGAAGCTGCTGATGAATTAGAAAAGGGGAGTATCCTCTTTTTAAAGTGTCAGAATGGAGAAACACCAGACAAAACAGTTCAAATTGACAAATTGACCTCAAAATCTATACAGCAGTAATTTCAAGCTGGGCATTCAACAATTGTAAAAGTTCAAGCCAGAGACAACTTGTTAAGAAAAAAAAAAAAAGTCCTCACTGCAGAAACATCCAATGCAAATATAACAATTATTACTCATCGCACCTCTTGCTGGAAAGAAAACACTTGATTCTTCCCCAGCAACATCTCACCAAAACAGGAACAAATAGATCAAGATTCCAATTAAGCTATTTCCCATAAACTGCCACAATACTGATACCTTTTCTGCCGTCCATAGCCTTCAGCATCCCCTGGTAGTAACCATCGTCTGAGGGCAACCTCTCTCTGCCCATGCTGCCAGAGGAGAAATTCCTGAACTTCGGCTGCTGAGAGTTCATCCTTGCTGTTTGTCAGCAAACACAATATAAATCCTAATGACAAGATATCCTTTTTTATGTTTGACTCCTTGATGGCAACTTCTGCTTTTCTCGCTCCTATCTGTCCCACTGGCCCTCAATCTGTCCCAAAGTATGCAGTCCTGTGGCCAGCACTTCACAAACCTATGATTTCTCTCAACCTCCTCACTCCCTCATCAGAGTTCAGCTCTGCCCTTATTTTTCCTCCTCCTATTTTTTTCTCCTCCTTTTTCTCTCGCTCACTTTATTCCTTTCATTGCAATTGGTGCCTGTGGGCTATGAAGTCTGGGCCTGTCCCTGTGAGTGATGTGGGAGTGTGTATTTGTGAGTATAGGACACCGTGGGTAGGGCTGTGAACACACCTCTTCCTCTTACTGTGTGCCATGTTTCGCTGAAGCAAGGAGGAAGGACGAGGTGTGGCAACCTGCATGAGTTATAACATAATCTCACAGCTTGCGTAAGACACACAAGCTGAGTCATTGAGGATGCAAAATGACCTTAAAATCATTTGCTGATAACTTTAATAATTTATTAACGTTTGATTCAACTACACATCCAGTGATAATGTCAATTTACTACAAGTCAGTAAAGTTTGTCTTGTAAGTCAAACCCTTACATGCACATAAAATCAACTCTCATAGTTAATCATTTCTTATTCACAGCATTCCTGAGACATTAAGAGTTACTCTCTGTGACCAAAAAGAGAGAAGAGTGGGAGGAGGAGAGAGTTTTAGGAAGAGCTGCTATAGATTCTAGACAGTGATGAATGACCACACCCTGAATATCCCTGATTTACTGAGAGATTAGAACTCAGTATGAGTATGAACAGGCAGACTCAGAGTTAAAGCTGTGCATTCATTCAGTCGTGTTGCTTTCGATTGCATTGCATTTCTTTCCATGTGGAAGCATCCAACGCAAATATAACAATTATTACTCATCGCACCTCTTGCTGGAAAAAAAACACTTGATTCTTCCCCAGCAACATCTCACCAAAACAGGAACAAATAGATCAAGATTAAAGATTCCAATTAAGTGGATTAGGGTTAATCTAATCATCTGTATGAGGGTTCGCCTTTTTTACATGCTGGGTTTGTTTCAGCCACCATTGTTTAAAAGTCTTTGTTTCTACGGTTTCAGCTCTTTAGCATTCAATCCAAACAAATCTGATAACATCAATTGCATCATTTCCTGTAAACTGCAGTGATTTTCCATTGTAGGGCACTCAGGCTGTACAAACATTCGAAATGTTTAAAAAGATCTATGTGCGTTACTGTGTTGTTGTTGTAATATTATACTTTAAGAATTATTATTATTATTATTTTTTTACATGTTTACATCCTGTTTAAATATTCTGCAGGAGAAAAAAATCACAAATTTATCGGTTGTATTGTCGAATAAAAGTTAGGAATTTGCCAACTTTTGGCTTGAGCAACAATTTAAGTGACACATTTCCTATATATTTCCTATTTGACACATTGTCAAATAGGAAATATAATGTACTTTACCTTTGCTTAATTAAGCCTTATTATTTAAGCTTCCAACCAGACGAAGACAGCCATTATCAGAATATCTGCAGAGCAATAGTTCTTATACACAGTTTATATTTTATAAATTGAATAATTTCATGTTTTGAATACTGCATATAATTCATGTAAAGTGTCTCCAAGCATACGTATTAAAAAACCTTGACTCCTGATTTGAGTTAATGATGAGCTCCATTATTGACCCCCTAAAAGCTTAGTATATATGTGGAGCTGGAGGACAGGGTGTGTCCTACCTATCCAAAATCCTGTTGCTCCAGGCCTAAGGTTGGTGTACACCCCTGACTGACATCATTTCATTGAGCATCTCAAAACCACTCTCCACTTTAAGAGCGCTGAAGTATTGAACACAACCTGTATGAACAAGAAGGTACTTAATTTGTCAGTGAGTTTTTTTTTTTTTTTTTTTATGTGGGTGTGTAAGAGTTTGCGAGAGTGTGTCTGTGTGTGTTGACTCATTTTGCAGCCACGTTAGCAAATTTGGAGACACACCTTTGTAGTTCCTGACAATGTCTAGGCAAGCTGAGGAATTAGGGAGTGGTGTATGGGCAGGTAATAAACGAACGGAATCATATCAAGTACAGAATTGACTGTAAAAACATGAAAGGTCTACCATTGGAAAATACTCAGAATTTGGAACACTGAAAATGTGCTTATTCATTATTTATTTTTCATTAAACGGCAACATGTCATTAAATGTTTATAGAAGTTTTGCATGAAAGGTATTCACTGCAAATTACAATGTAATGCCACTGCACCAAGCAACACATGGTAATCTGAGACACAGCAGCAACAGTAGATGGTAACTGATATCTCTGTGATGTTTGGCAGGGCAACACGTACCAACACCTAGCTGGACTGCATCTCTAAACCTCCTGGGAAACACAAGCTATGGACACAACTGGGAACAGGCATTGATGCAGAAAAGTGTGGAACATCTTAGTCATGAGATCTTTCCACCAAAAAGGAGAACTATCATTAAGGTCTCAACATGCTTATTACTCTGTTCCCCTCATCTGGCCTCATCAAAACCAGATGGAACACTTGGGGCTTTTTATACAAGGGGAGAGAAGGAGGGCTGGGTGAAAAAAGGAGGAGAAAGTATTTTCTCTCCAAATGACAAGTTTGAGGTTTGATATTTCTGTGTGGGAATGAAGTGACAGGGAAGTCAGTCTTCCTCCTGCTAACACTCCTCTTGTTGTGCTGAACACACATGTTGACTTGGATAAAAAAAAATGGTTTAGCTGAAGTGAGGTATGCTAAATAGTTTGGCAGGTTTTAAAAGGCTACTTTTATTCTCATGGCTGTAAAGCTAAACTGTAAAATCCCATCAGCCTTTGAGTTTACTGATTACTAGCTAACATTAGCATGCTAACACAGTAAATTAAAGTAAAATCTTAGTTTTGAAGATTAAATCATTTGAGCATTGTGAGCATGTTAGCGGCTAGTTAGCATCTTGGCAGCTTGATTTAACCTGAACCACCGCTGTGTCAAAAATGTAATCTCATAGAGCCTCTAAACTTGCCAAAAAACACACCATATCATTGTGAAAAGTGTTTGGTGTAATTACAGTAAACAAATATAACCACCGACTTAATGGCAGTGCTATTCCACACCAATGTTCTTCTGAAAACCCAATTACCCACTAACAATTTTGCTGACCTTGATTTCCTTTTGTGCTTTTGTGCATCATAGAATAAAATACTACTACTACTACTACTGTAACATTTAGCTGAGCATGACACAGAGCTGCACATACATCTGTAATGCCCATAATACCCACAAACACATGGTTGAGCTTTCAGGCACTTGGGCTAAAATAACCTGTATTTAAGATCTGGGGAGCCTTTGCCAAACAAAGCAGACAAATTAGACGACAAAAGAATTCTAAGAATGGTTCATTATGGTTTGCTAAAGTGCTGAACTGTACGGCGCACGAGGGTTTAGGATGGCTGGACAACATTTTTCATTGTAGGGAAACGATAAAGTAAGGAGGATTTGCTGTCAGGTAAGTTCTCTTCTCTTCTCTCCCTCTCCCATATTCTATTCTCATCTCTTCCATTAACTGCTACCACACCCCTGAGGGAAAGGAATGTTGATAAAAGGAGGAGTTTCAATACACCCTGGAGCATCACCATAGTTGTTCTGTGAAGTAGAGGATAAGGAGAAGTTAAGACTAGAAGAAGCACGCTGCTGCCAGCGGACACTGACTCATATTTCTGCTTACTTAAAAAAAGAAAACAAAAAATCACACCCCAGGCAGAGCGAACCCTCATTCACACCCATTTATGCACTGATGGTAGACTTTGCTTAGAAAAGTGTACATCATTATGAAATAATCTATTATTCCACATTCATACACCTCTGATGAAGCAGTGGGACAACTTGGGGTTAAGTGTTTTGTCCAATGGCACATTGACTTTTGAATGCACCGGCTGTGGATCAAGTCCCCGACCTTCCGGCTGAGTGACGACCGAATCTACCAACGGAGTCACAGCTCTTCCAGCGTTATCAAAACTCGCATACTCACATGGCCGCATGATTCAAACACGGCCTGGCATGTGTCATACTAAATTTAAAATACTTTGAAGCCGATGAAGAACCCTGAGGCTGTATGATTAAATATAATTGTGTAAAATGAGTGGTGAATTGTGTTAAACTCAAAAAAGTATTTATTTTTCTTATCCAGGGGAAACTCCAGTGAACGAGGAGTTCTTGTTGGAATCTATTTGACAGCTTGTCAGTTTTATCGTCTTTGAATCTTAATATTTAGATAAATGCTCATCCAGCTGAAAACTGATTCTAACCTCTGGTGTGTTTGCCATATCTGTGTTACGATAAGTAGACCACTAAATTCACCATGACCTCCTACATGACAGCAGACTTTAGATTATGTTGTCACAGTCAGATGCACTGATGAAGCTGCAAACTCAATTTAACTCAGACTCAACAAGCCCCTAGATTAAGACACGGCAGCTGAGTTTTAAAATAGCTTGGTGCTCAGTTCTGGAAGCCTCTGTTGAAAGCCCCACATCTGGGATCGTGCCAGTTGCTAATGTTTTATTTGGTTGATATAAAAAGTAAGATGGCAAGGGGTGAAAAGCTGAGTTAGCTGCAGTTTGACTGGCACCAATTAAACATTTTGAAACAGCATGTGTCTCCCTCTGCAGGTGAGAGCAAAGACATGCAAGTAAAACCATTTTCTTTCATAGCAATTCCCAGAATGAGGTGCCCTAATAAAGTATATTTACAAAATGATGTTATGCTGCCAAATGACTGCAATTTCAGTTTTTTTTTAAATAAAAAAAGGCAATGACTGACATTTTTATAACTTGCTATCTTCCCTTCATTGTGAAATAAGCAACCAAAATAAAAGTCTATGCTGCCGTCATCCTTTTTATATTGGTCATTGCTGTGCTGCTGCATACTGCTGGATACTGCCAATAACACGTTTCTTTTTCAAACAACTTGAAAATCAACATTTTTTGTAATTCTGTTTGCCTCACGAGCCATTTTGTCCTTCCCTTTCTTATTCTGAAAATCTAATAAAACACAATATCATGAATGATTTTAGAGCTTAGTCATTAATTTATAACTCAACATTTCTTCAAAGATTATTTACCCTGCAGTCACATCTTAGTTTTTAAAGGTAAATTGAAAAACTGTACAATGCTTTTCTTTTTCTGTAAAAAATACATAAATAATCAAATAGCATTTGTAATAAAACATATTTCAGATTGAATCAAGAGATTTAATGAAGTTAAATAAATATATATAAAATTGGTAAGTTTAAACAAAAGTTTAAAAAGTTAAACCCACAAGTAAATTATTAACTTCAAACGTGTAAAACTGACACAATGCTCAGTGAAAGACGACTTCATCAAACTGTTTAACATCGACACTCATGACTAAACCTAAAGAAAAATGTTTTAGGTTCCTCATTTCCCTTGTGATCTATTAATCCACTTTTAACACATTGTGGTATGTCAGAGTTATCTTACCCTTGACGGTTTCCAAACACCAAAGTAAATGTGGAAAAAAGGGGAACCTCAGTGATGTTTCTATGACAACCCCTGTAAATAAACAGAACCATGTGCCTTGTAACTGTGACTGACTCTTACTCATGACTGTATTTTTAGGCATAGAGATGGAGGAGTCTCCAATAACGTGTCAAGGAAAACACCGTCCTTCATCCAACTCATGCTCTCCATGACTGGCAGAAAGATGTGAAACATCTTCACCACTAGATGGAGTCAGAGTTCAACCACGCCCATGTACCAACACACCTCTACATGAGGATGAGGAATATTTCTTAAAAATTGATGAGGATAATATTCGGTGATTGAAAAAGTCAATTCTAAATAACTTATAGAAAAAAGTGTGACATTAATGACAGTCGCCTACTTTTGTTAGGGTATTAAACGGGCAAATTGCATTCCATTTGAATTCAAGTTTCAGAAAAGACATGGCTACACAATTTCTTAATGTTATAAATACCAAAACTATACATTATGTGATTGATAACCGTGAGAGAGAGTTACTGATATCATTCAATCATTGTATTAAATTATAAAATATAAACATAAAATTAGAAAAGAATATATCAAGTATATTTTTTAAATGACAATAACCAATAATAACCAATTGAGCAACTGTTCCTATGTGTATTATGATATCTTATTCCCTGCTATATGAACTATTTCTTAATCTGTCACTATCAGGGTGGTTTTAAGTAACATAAAGCATGATGACGACTATATGTAAAGAAAAGTTACTCATTAAATACCAAGAACAGTCTAAAGGCTTCGACTGCATGTCTGAAACTCACTTTTATTATTTTCAGACATGTTCTAACACCTGACATAGAAAGTTCCAATAAAAACAAGGCCTCCCCCATCATAACTCAGGAATGTAGAAACGGTTAGTTAATGTATGCATTGCATGAGAAACTTCTTTACTAAACTTTTATGACTCACAGTATGGAATCAGTGGAGCCAGAGGCATTCTTAGCACATCTCATGATGTTAGACGTACAATACTTTTTGAGCTTTGATTTATCTGTTTTTTTGTTCCTCAAAACTTTTTTTTTTTTAAACTCAGAAAATTGCCTTAACTCGTTTGAATAAAATGACGATACTTAAAGGAAATATTTTATATTTTGTTCTCCATTGATTCAGAAAGTTAAAATGTTTCTTCTGTTTACAGATATATAACGCACTAATGTAATCATTTTGCAGGTCTATCTGTATTCCATGCTCTTCTAAGAGGCAGATTAAGTAACGCATTACATGCATTTACTTTACATGAATGCCTTGAATGTGATGTTCTGATATGCATACACCGTGTCTAATTGTTGTTTTAGATACTTGCTTATTCATCTCTCAATCACGTTTACAGCATAATAAGTGTGCTTTCTGACTGGCTGCATAGTTGACTTGTTGAGCCAGAGTTTAAGCCCTTAGGATACATGTAAACAGCTGGTTTAGCTCAGTCCATACTGTAGAGCAAGGGCTCCATGAATAGAGGTCACAATCCTCGTTTTACTGGTTCGATTCCTAATGCCCCATGCTGAAATGATTTGGTTCCTACACTCTTTCTCTCTGTGTTTCATGTCTGACCTCAGCTGTCCTGTCAAAATAAAGACCAAAGCCCCCCCCTCAAAAAAACAAAAACAAACAAAAAAACTGCTGTTTTTAAATCGGTAAAGTTAAGAGAGAAGGTCTGTTTTAAGAACATTTTGTTACCTGAAACTCTTCAAGTAATGCACTGTTTACATCATCAGTATCTATACAAACTTTTTTTTCATGGCCTTATTGGCTCCTAACCGCCACCAACTGTTGAACAGTAGAAAAGCCTGAAACCATTGAATTTGCCTCCTCTTCAATCTCTCTGTAAATGACTCAGGTACTGTCCTTAGAACCACGTTTTTGTACAGTGCTGACACAGTGCTGAGAACTAACTCCTCCCTGCTCAGCCCACACACATCCGTCTCTCCACTCACCTGCACAACACATCTTACTGTACAGAAATTGGGTCCTCTCTCCGTATGAGCTTATCTCATGCAGGTACTTCCCTCGCTTAGGATTCCACAATGCAGCCATCACCATGAGCCCAATATAAAATCCCCCCCGTAGCCTTCTGTGTTCCCGGCACACTGTGCCAGCTGGTGTGAGGAGATTTAAAAAAAGAAACAGGAAGTACTTTGAAACAGGTGAATGTCTAAGAGCTGGCCCTGCCCCTCTCATATGTTGACCAAATAAAAGATAACTGGAAATGCAACATTTCAACCATGTTGACTTTGCATTTTCCTTTGTTACCTTGTTGCATACGGGAAGATCAACACACAGAGACGTTATTATTCATTCATTATTAACTCATCTATAGTCTCCATTCATCCAGCAGTGGAAACTTAAATTAACTATGATGCAGTCTTTAACCATACCTATATTTGTGTCCCTAACAGCCCTAAAATAATCTACTTATCTGTTTCACTTTATCTCCCCTGAGTCTGCCTTTTTACACACGTGTAGTGTAAGAGGTGGCTGTTTGAGGGCAGAGTGATGTTATTGTGTTTATTTTTAATTTCCCTACTATGAAAAGCTAGTGACTGATGTGCTTAACTACAGTAAAACCACACATAATAAACCCTGACTGCTTTAAGATCACAGATGAATTATTATACGTCTGCTCAAAGCAACAGGCCTCTCCAGCTGACCCACCGTCGCCAGTAAACTTTAAGACGTGACAATTTATGACTCGGCACAGCTGAGCTCTTCCTACAGTAGATCACTTTTAAAAGGGAAAGTGACCTAAATATGCTGCGTTCTCTTCTTACAGGACACTGACCTCTGACCCAGGACCTTTAAGGATGCTCTCTGATCTACTTACATTTCACACTGAACACAGTCACTCAGAGACACGTTTTTCACTGACAGAAAGAAAGTGTGAATTTGTTTAACATAACAAAAAATTACTGCAAAGGATGAAACAATGTATTGGCTGATATCAACACTGTTGCCCGCCCATCTGCAACTCATAGAGATGTAAAGATTAATTGTGAAATCTTGAAAAATCGAGTCAAAGGTGTTAAGATTCACGTCGGTACTCTGAAAATGAATCGCAATCGCGTTCAATGGACACCTAAATGAGAAGCTCCAATCACCTCCCCTTGTTGCAAGAAAACAAACACTGACAAGCGGGTTTGCAGCCCCTAAAGGAACCTCTCTTAGCAATAATGTTTCTACAGTCTTTTTTAATAAAATAAATTGTGAGAGAATCCATATCTTGAACTAAGAATCGTATTGTTTCATGAGTTGTTTTTTTTTTTTTTTACTTTATTTATCCCAGTGGGGAAATTCAAAGGGTCAGAGAAGTGACACACATACAACTCAGGGTTAAGTGTCTTGCCCAAGGACACATCGGACATGTTGCTCGCAGGAGCTGGAGATCAAACCCTCTATAAACGACGACTCTCCCAACTGAGCCACAGCCGTCCCTTTTTAGTGAATCATAACATTACGACAGGTGACTCAGATGTTTTTTTTATTGGGCAGAAGTCACCTGTTAGACAAACTCTGATTTGTTTTCATGGTCAAAAATGAAAGAAAATGTTGGCAGTTTGATTGCCTGAGAAAAAACAGCAACATGAAAAATGACTCAAGAAACATTATTCGACTTAAAGCTGTTTTTCTTTTGCAGTACATTCATCGCTTCAAGTGCAGACAACAGTACGGTTTAAGATGACACTTTGATATAGTGACATCTTTATATAAACAGCAGATGTCACTGTTTACTATAAAATGTGTACTAAGGAAACCCTAATGGTCTTCACGAAACATTAAATAAACTTAAAGCCCAGGACTTGATGTGTTTCCATGGTCCCTGCTCTGCTCATAAATTTAAATCAGCTCTAAATGAGCGTCCTGTGTGAGCTCCATGTATCTTTCTGTCTCATCAGCGTTCGTTCATTACTCCCATAGGAAATGAGAACTGTATCCAACGCTCCTGAGCCCCTGAGACAGAAGTTCCCTGTTTATGTTATGACTCATGCCCACTGGTTCACCAGGAGTAGCCATAGTGGTGTAGGCCATCAAGGCTGTTTAATACACACTCATGAGTTCTGAGGGGAAAAAAGGAACACACACACACACACACACACACACACACACACACACACACACACACACACACACACACACACACACACACACACACACACACACACACACACACACACACACACACACACACACACACACACACACACACACACACACACACACACACACACACACACACACACACACTCACACTGTTGTACGGTAAATGGTGGCTGGATTACTCCAGAGCAGGAGTCGTGTTTGTTTCCAGGAAGAACTCTGGCTTTTCCACTAATGAGGCCAATGCCAAAAAAAAACAGAACTCCACTACCATGGCCCACTCAGTGTCTCAAAATGAATCTTTAAAAGAGCCACTGGTTGGCAGGATCCTTTGCTTGCACACCAGCATTGCAAAAAATGGCTTGACGCATTCTTATCTCTAAGCTCCTGCGAAAAAGTGAGAATGAGGTTGAGCTTAGTTTAGCCAAAAGAGACACCTGGTTAACTAGTAATGCCTGAAAATACCAGCTATGAAAATTATTAACGGACCACTTATGCAGAGCAATTTACAACTGATTGCAGCCTGGGAAAATACCACCTTTTCTAAAAGAGTCATCACTACTATGAATGCCAAATCAGGTGTAAGCTATCACTTCATCACTTAAAAGGAAATCTGCTTTGTTAGTTTTTTCTCCTTTGTCTTTGAAATGCCATGTTACACGCTAAGAAAGACAAAACAGATTTAAAAGGCAAATGTTTAGCTAGGAATGTGTTTTACCTTTTGTTTGATACAAAGTATTTACAGTCCAACTGACTCATTCCAAAACAGCCAGGGGGAAGATGTTGATATTCATGAGCCCACCTCTTCATACTTAGAAGAGTCTTCTACAACTACAGGCTGTACTAGGTGATATCTCCTGCTGAGGAGCCAGGACGTGGATAGAGGATAGAGGACAGAGCTGACATCATGCAGGATGGGTGCCAGTGGAAAAGGCGACAGTTAAGACCGGAAAGCCCCCTAAAAGACCTGGACCAAAGATCACAGATTACTAAGAAGGGCAGCTGCATTAAAGTCTTCAGTATCTCACACAATAAAACATTAAAAGGAACGTTAAAATGTCAGGGTCGAGTATAGACAGCAGTAAATAAGCTAATATTAAATGCACGTCAACATAGATTAGAGTCATGTGTCTTTAGTGTATGAAGGCACAACAATGTTGGAGTATAAAAAAAACCTTTTGGATTTTGTGCAGCATTAAAAAGGCACAATGTATTCTTAAATACATAAGAAATGCCTGTGATGCAGTATCATTTGAGCAATGGTTGACATAATTATACTACACAGAAGTGGCATTATCCTTGGCATTACTAGTCATATTTCTGCCTTAACTATTAGCATTAGCAGCAAATGTCTGTGTTCCAGCCACATCCCTGAACAAGATTTGAGCGTAGTTAAAAAGCAACTATCTCTGAACCCAGGTTCTCTATCAATCACCTGAGTCTCCCTTCTTTCAATTAGGTGCCTTAGATTAAATATGATTCCCTGTCGATGTATGAAGTGGAAGCTGGGCTTAAATTAATGCTAATGTTAGCATCTAAATATGGCAAAGCTCACAATGGAAAAGCTAACGGGCTAATAATGGTTATAATGTTGAACACATTTAGTTAAGTGAGTTAGCTTTCGCATGCGGACATCAGCCTTGACTGATCGTTTAGGCTGATTAAGAATACCAACACTGTGGTATTATGAGGCACATTTATATTCTGGCTTCATAATATCACGGAAAAGTCAGGACAACACTTCATCCTTGTGAGACTACAGCACATATAACTGTATTCTTTATTTAAAAAATGCCCTTAATTATCATTAAGATATTTCAGTAAAGTAAATCCCAATGAAAGCAATCAGTTCAATTACAGCGATAACATCCAAAAACTAAAAAGACCAAAATGAAGTCATAGCATCAAACAGCTTATTGTCTAAATTTAGTATAAAAGGAAAGTTGGTGGCTCCCTGCATACAATTGTAATATTTCCCAGGGTGAGGCCAAGATAAAGTCATCAAAGACTCATTAATCCATCTTTTATAAGGCTCTTTTTTCATCGTCTGGCAGATGGTTTGGGGACTTGTAGTGGCTCCAATCTGACAGGTGTGTTAACCCAGTTCTTTAAGGAAGCAAATTGTGTTTCTGAAAAGACACTAGAATACACACACACACCCACACACGCCCTCAGATCTCTTATCCAGAGCCAAACTTGACTGGACTGGTTTGGGAGTGTCAGGCATTGTTACAACAGAGCTCATCAGCTGATCTGCAGGGAAAACTAAAGAAAGTCAGCTAAGTTCAGCTCGCTACTGTTTCTGTCCATGCACTGCTATATCTGACTTTAAGAGTCTGGGCCACCACAGCATAAGCCAAACAGAAGGTCTCCCACGCTGTCTGAGTCGTAACAAGGGTTAATCCCTTTGCAGCTGCAAGTAAAAACAGACACTTTGTGACAGTGGCACGGAAAGGCCTGGTGGCACCTTTGACTGCTTAAAGTGGCAGGCTGACAAGGTTTGAAGGTCACACATGAACGTGACCAATGCACAGGGTAAACAAACCACATGTGAAAATAGTGTAAGATTCTTACACACATAATGAAGATAATGAACTAAAATAAAATAGAAAAGATAACAAAGGCAAATTGTGCACTATTCTCATAAATGCTTCTTCACAAGTAGCAACAAAATCACCGTTTAGCAAGTATAACTTTAGTTAGAGCAATAGAAGAATTTACTTCTTCATTTACAGCTACTATTAGATTTGACTGTCATTGCATTTTCAACCTTTACAAATCCCCTCTGTGCAGCTCTCTTACCTTTCCTCTTGTGTTTTCTTAGGTGCCAGAATAAAATCAGGGTCACTAGATGCCCCAAAATTACCAGGGTGGGGAGAGTGGGTGCTGGGGGACTTGCAGGCATTTGTAGGGACAGATAGAGATAAGACAGAGGGGATGAGGGGACAAGCCTGGGCCGTAGAGTGACAGGTGGGTCTTTACAGGGAGGGGGGAAAGAGGAGTGGGGCACTGTGGGTGTGGCAGGGATATATAAAAAAAAAAAAGGGCAGGAATTCCTGCTGTTTCCCTCACCCTGGAGCTCGCGCTATTACTGAAAGCTGTCTTCTCTTCAAGTGTGCCGGCAATGATTCTTTTCAGCTGTTTGCTGACACTGACTTACTACGCTCTACTCAACAAGTTTGAATTGTTAACATTATTAAAAGAAAGTTGAATTTGCCAATCACAACATAAAGTAAATATTTGTGAATTATATTTGCACAAATGCTATCAGTTTATGGGTCTTTCAAGATCTCCCTGTCTCAGTTGCTACAATGAAAGGGGAGAAAGGACACTGAATACTGAACGTTGTGTTATCTGTGTTTATCTGAAGAATATCTGTGACTCATTTCATCTTTTGCAACATCCACTTCATGCCTAAGGGCTTCCGATCTGCGTTCATCAAAGTGACAACTTATTTTCTTGAGAAAAAAGTCAAGCCCATTTAATCAGTGATTGGAATAAATGTGCTTCAGTGAGTACAGCTTGCTTTTAACACTAAATATACAGTCTGTCTTAAAAAATGAAACTGTCAGTAAGTAGCAAAAATGACTTAAGATTTAAAAAAACTGAACAAGTGACAAAGTGATGAAAACTAAAACAATAATAATAGTGATAAGCATTATCTTATTTGTGATAACAACAACAACAACAACAACAACAACAACAACATCAACAACAACAACCACAACAACAACAACATGTCTCTTTATGAGATATATTGTACCAACAGCAGGATTGCAGGTTTTCGTGCTCTCACAGTAATCTGAAATAGACCTGACACACGTCTATACTGTATCTCTTAAACACAAAACAAGTTTGGAAAACCCCCCTCAAAAGTCGACCCTCCTTGTTGACACCCATCAGAACGAGAACAACAGGAAAGACACCTTGGGTGGGTGGGTGGGGTTGACTTTGCCCCCACGACCTCTGCCCTCATCCTCTCCTATATACATAGCATCAAAAAAGGAAAATAAAGAAGGCAGCCAACCTCACTCGTAATTCAAGTGAGTCACAGTTAAATATGGAATACGCTCGGTGCTGTACTAGGTGAAGGTTGTCCTGTGTGCGTGTCTCTGTTGTGTTTGTGAATGTGCGCGCACCAACCAGGAACACAACAAGACTTCACACTGCGCCTTTGCCAAAAACTCACTAACAGTCAGCAGACAGACAGACGTACTTAAACACAGACACACACGCCACAGCAACCCCACTCTGTGGACCTACCAGGTATGATCTTCATCTAAGAGACGGTATAGAGAGGAAGAGGAGGACGAGGACGAGGAGGTAAAGGAGAGCTGGGCAGAGAGGGAGTGAAGAGGACAGGAGAGACTCCTGTTTGTTTGCTCGGAACTGTTCCGTTTCTCCCGTGTTAAACTGTGACAGGCTGCACCCGCTGTTTGGATCTGTCAGCCTGCTCTCCCGTGGCCAGGGGAGGAGGGACGACACGCAAAGCCCTGGTACGGGGGCAGGGGCGAGGAGGGCTGGAGGGGGGTGGGTGGTCTCGGGAAGAGGGTCTGAGCTGACTGGGGGGCTATAAATACCCACCAGAGCCAGATGATCACACAGTGTCACAGTTAGAAACTGATGGAAGAGCTCTGGCGAAACACTTGGCTACACTCGCCCCCTAGAGACCCCCCCAAACAAACGCAAGCAGGCCCCCCCACACCATCACATGTCTCACTTTGAAGATGATGGTGGCAGGTTTATTTGCTCATATTATAGCTCTGAGCCAGAAAACAACTCTAATATGAGAGCCCCCTTGGGTACAGGATAATCAACACCAATTGGACATAACCCCAAATGTCAATGTGATAATCTTCCCATTCGTAATTTCCCCCCCTTCAGAAGGAAAAACAGAAAGCAGGACTGTTTGCTCAATATCTGGCACTTAAATTGTAATTGAGATGGGCTAGACTTAATAGGTTCAGCAATATTATGGGAAAAAGCCCTGGCAGTACCTTAGCCGGCCACAAATAGTACCAAAGCCAGCAAATCTGAAAAGTGAGATCTTAGACTGATGGTATACAAGATCAGATTCAGCCTCTCACAGAGTTTTGTGATGGGCAGATAGAAAGGGAGTTTCGGATGGCCTGAGCGCTCATTCCTGATCCCCTACTGCTTTTGGGATCACAGCAATGCACAACATTCTCTAAATATAGAAGCCCCTAATATATGCATATGTCTTTGTCAATTGTAGCGTTGACATCTGCTTGCATTTTTTCCTAATGCTAAGAGCAATTCCACCAAGTGTCTGGAGGGTAGAGCCAGGATTGTCTCCTCTCATGCATCCTCATCGCTATAGATGGATGTCCACCGAGCAACGAGGGCAGCTATACTAAGGGACCAAGTAGGGGCTTTAGAGAAGATCGCCGTGAATTCCTCTATGAACATCCTCATGTGCCTTCATAAACTCCTGGACTAGAAAGGCGCCTGAGCCCCATGCATACATCATTCATGTTAGGACACATAGCTGAAAGGTATTCTAAACTTTTTTGTCCAGAGGGAAATGCCTCTTGTCTCAATCTACACTGGTGTAGTGTTTAAGCTCCAGGTCTTAAATGACGCTCTTCTAAATCAGTCCCTTATTGAAGTCAGGTCAAATTAAAACAAATAACACGAATAAAGATAAATAAACTTTACTAAACACTGAACACGTGAAGGCTATGAAGAAAATTCACACTGCATCTTCTCAGCTCAACCAGGCTGATGTCGTGTGAGTCAGCCGGTCAACATGTACCCTGGGAAATGACTAACATTATAAGCATCTTGGCCAAACCCTCAATATATTCCACATGTTATCGATTCTTCTATTTCCTGTGCTGAGCCTACAATGACTTGTGTTGCTTTAACACATTTCTGATTACGTGCTGTGTCCACCACCAACTTCATGATGTTGGAACTCGCTGCTTTTAAAACTCGATATCAAACATGCCCCGCACGGCAAGGCGGTACTTCAAACGGCTCATGGGATAGGTTATATTTGGATAACTCTTACTTCGTGAAATCATTTATGCAAACAAGGCAAGGTCCTTTTTTCCTGTTTGAAATTTCAGTTTCAAACTCATCATAAAGGTGGCAGTGACTGATTCTGGATTTATATGTTAAGTCATGATTTTGCAAATTTTAGACAATCTTTTTTCTTCTCTTTTTGCCTTTATAGGATAGGACAGCTAATGTTGGGATGAAAGAGAGGGGGATGACATGCAGCAAAGGGATGATGTCAGAATCGAACACACAGCTGCTGTCACGAGGACTAAAGCCTCTGTACATGGGGTGCAGAACATAAACGCGAGGCTACTGGCTAGCTTCTACACAGTAGCTTTTAAAGTCTGCATTGGCTTTCTCAAGTTTCATTCTGACTCTGTATTTTCCGTACTGGCACACTGTTTCAACATCTCACTGTCAAAATGTTTGCTTGGTGTGCTTGTGTGTCAGCTTATGAAAGGCATGCTAATACAGTCTTACACTTTTGATCATTCCAATTAAATGTAAGATGGGATTTCAGGTGGACTCAGCAGTAAAAGATAGGCCGGCACGAAACAGCTAAGGTCGTTAACTTTGTTTTGATGAAAACATCACCGGTGGCCGACAGCAGAGAACGTAACAGCAGTATCTCTTTAAGCTGCCAACTCACAAAACATGAGACTGATAGCATGGGATTGAACATTCACAATGTCCTCCTTTTTTCAGGTTTTTTTTTTTTCCTTTTCCAAAAGGTCAGGCTTGTAACTCAAGCTCTCAGATTTGAGAATGGCCTGGGTGAGTCATGACATCAAAATGATGTGCCGCCATAATGACAGGCACAGAGCTGGAGCACACTGTAGCTCTTCATTTAACCAATCACACAAGAATGCATCGGGCACATTTTCAGAGATGAAAACATGGAGGACCTCAGTGACATGTCTGGGATGTGATTTTGTCTAATTGGCCTTGGTGCCATGGGTGGGCAGAGTTGGAATCGCCTCTCCTAGAAGTCCATTTGACACAAAAAGGGCACAGCTTTTGTAGAAGAGTGTACAGCAACATCTTTTCATACCAAAAAAAAATCAAGTGTGACACACGATGCCAAAGTGTTTGCTAGAAATTTAAACCAGCACAAAGTGACCACTTATTTTGAATGCAGCATTTTTGTGGCATAAGTCAGATTTACAAATACTTTCCCACTTTCCTGGTTTCCTCATCCCAGAGTCAATGAAAAATAAACCAAATTCATAGCAGGCAGAAAGTATAGGACCAGCTAACAGCAGTTTTATCTCAGGGTGTGAGTGAGACTGATGACAGCTGTGTAATGAGCAAACATACCAAGAATACCAAATAACAACAGTAAAAGCCATATCTCTGTAAATCCCTGCCCTGTATAACACTCCCTCTTCTTTCTGAGGTCAAATCCAAATGAAACTGCTTTGAAAAGACTGAAAAATATTGCTGAACCATCGCCCAAAAGAAGCAAGGATTATAGTCTTAGGTTGTAAAATATTAGTTACTTGAAGTTTTATAACGTCAGCTTGAGTAATGTTGTACAATTTGGTCTGTGTGACAGATGACAGTGGTTGTTAATGGACAGCAGATGTCAGCAGTGTGTTACAGCACACTGTGTCCATCTGATAGACTATCACTGTTGTGTCTACATCTGATAACAGCATTTATCAGACAACACTGGGAATACTAGTAACATTTAAACCTCAATGATTCTTCACGCTTCCAATTAGTGTTGCTAAGAGTTCATGGTTTCTTCAGAAATTGGAGTGGATATTATTCTGTGTATGATGAGTTGCACATGCTGCTTACTATATATGTGAGTCATACATGTGGTTTTATCACACTGCAAAAGGGACTTATTTTCCTGATGAGTACCACAGATTGAATAAAACAAACCTGCTGTTAATTAAATCCAGACCTACTGTCACGTGTGGAACCAAACAAACACACCCAGACAGCCGTGAGCAAAACGTTCCAACTTCCCGACGCTTTGTCCTTTGCTCACACCCACAATAGACAACGCCCTAGTGAAGTCCATGCTTTATACCCTCACAGGATTGGAAAAAATGCACATAATAGTCAAGATTACATTTTACTCATCAAAGTTGTGAAATATTAGGCATCGTGTATTATCAAGAGTCACATGAATATGCTTCTGCATCCTGATATGAAACGAGCAATGCAAGTTTCACTTCAGCAAAGTCAACCACAGAACCAACTGGCACCTTTTTCTGGATTTTATAGAATTGGGTTTTTTTTTCCTCCAGATCTGGCAATGGAGGCTTACATATACTGCTATCACTTTGTCTACACAACTCCCATATCCTACGCATACCATTACATAATGGTATGCAAAAGGAATGCTTATCTCCAATACAAGACAGGGTGAAAGGAGGACCAATAAAAGAAAAAAAAAAAACAGGGAACTTAAAACTGTGCCAAGAACAGAATATTACTGGAGCAAAGAGGAGTTGTGCTCCCAAAAGCACCACACCTCCTTCTCATCGTCAGTCCGGCTTTAACTCTCACACATCTATCTCTACAGGGAACAGGCGGGGCTGAATCGCAACAAACTGCCCCACCTAGTTGGAAGGCCTGCAGGTCTGCTTAATCTCATTTGGCAAACACTCAGAGATGACTCCAGAGATTACCGTTTTCTGGAACATGTGGCAAGCTCACTTTAGAAAACAGAAATTCCCCACCCAAATAAAAATATATATTTTTAGTTAGAATTGTTTAAGGTTTGAATGCCCTATATGTATACAGTGTGGGAAATAGTAATTCGGAACTCATTAGTGCTTGGATGTGATTTAACTTTTAAAATGAGCATTTATTTATAATTTTCAAATGTCTTGTGGAAGAATCCATGTCATAATGTCAGTCTAAGAATCTGACAGTGCCTTGAACACACTATAGGGCAGGCTATGACAGTGTCACTGATACTTCATCTATTTTAACACACACATAATTAAATCACAGCCACATCTCAATGCACTCTTCTCACCGGCTCACTGAAACTACTTCTAAAGACAGGCTGCCTGCAGTCCACAACACAAAGATGAAGCTGGCCTCTGTAATATGTCACTGTTAGCCATAAACTTTCATTGAATAACCCCAAATAATGCTTAGGAAGATAAGCAAGAGAGAGACAGCTACAGCGTGGGAGTGTCCTTAGGAGCATACTACACAAGTACCTGACAATGTGAAGGAGCAATAAAAGGGCTTTCATGTCCTACCCTACCTGCAGCCTCCCACACTTCAAACAAGAGGCAGAAGTCATTACATCACATGCAAAGAGAGAGAGAGTAAGAAACTACCGGAAGTAGGGTAAATCATTCACACAAACCTTCAATGAAGTTTGGCCACGTCTTTTCCTCCGGCTCCTCCAGTGAGTGGTCCCAATCTGATTCAGGTGAAGCCCCATGCACTGTGGGTCCAGCTGGTGCCCCTGACAACAGTGCCCGCTCTATGGCAATTGCTTCCAGAACATCCAGGTCCAGTGCTTCACCTTCTTCCTCAGGTTGCACAGGTGGAGGAGGTGACTGCTCCCCAGCAACAAGGTGCTTCACCTCAACTATCTCTTCAACCACTACGATTTTCCTCTTCATGGCGGCCTCGTCAATGTCAGGGTTTCCAGACTCACAGGTGTCCCCCAGGTGAGGCTGCTCAGGCTGGGCAGCGGCGGGTGGGGCAGTAGCAGAGGGTGTGTCCTCCTCCAAGTCCTTCTTCTTCGCTTGCTCCTGCTTTAAGGCCTCAGAAACAGAGAGGCTTTTCTCTGTGCTGCGCTCTGCTGCCTGACTAGCTGAATGTTGTGCAACTCTGGGAGGCTCCTCTGGCTTGGCGAGGGGGCTGGCCTGTGCCTGAGCTACAGCTGCCTCTGCTGTTAGCGCTGGCACTGCTGACGCTAACTCTTCGGCTGCGTGTGCTTCCCTCACAGTCGAGGATGTTTTTGGTTTCGGAACCTCCCGCTTGATTTTTTCAGCAAAGAGCAGAGCTGACTCCACCTCCCCTTTGTCTGCTGGGGCCTCAGAGAGCACAGCTGCTGCCTGCCTGGTTTCCTCACTGCACATTCTTTCAGGAGTCATCTTTGGGGAAACATTCTGCTCGCTCGGTTCAGAGGCCATGTCAGGGCTGTCTTTAACAATGTCATTCGACGATGATGTAGTGTCAGTGGACCTTAATGCTTCGGCCTCAGGCAAATGGACAGACTCTGCATTTATGCCTTCTTTTGCTGATGCCTGGGCCTGCTTTTTCCCTTTTCCTTTCTTCTTACTCTTTGAAGCTTCCTCTGCAGCTTTCCCTGCAATTATTGGGGATTTAGTCTCTGGTGTGAGTTTTTGTGACTCTGAGACAGCTGCAGGAATTTCCTTGTCAAGTTTAGGACTGGCTTGTTCAATCCCTACTTGAGTTATTTTCTGCACAATCACTGTTTCCACTTTAGTGACAGTCATTTCCTCAGATTTAGTCAGCTCCTCGTGGGCTAATTTAACGTTAGATTTGTCCATTGAGGAAAATTGTTTCTGTGTTCCCTTTTTAACAATGCTTTCCTCTGTGCTTTTTTTTACTGTGGCATGATCTACTTGGGGTCCTACAGGGACATCTTCAAGTGGAAGTGTTTTAACTTTAGAATTGCTCTGGTCCTGAGTTTGTTTAGGGACTTCCATTTTTGGCTTCCCTTCAATCTGTTGAGGGACTTCCTTTCCATCTTCCACATCAAAATCCATCTTAGCCTGAGTCATGTTTTTGTCAACAGGGGGTGCTCCCTCAAGCAGTAGTGTGGGCTGAAGGGCAATTTCTGCTATCTCCCTCTCAGGGGACTTGTCCGTACAAGTTGTTTTCATCTGAAACTTTGAGTCCAGTGGTCCCTCGTCATTTATACACTTTGATATCTCTCCAGGGGATTTCTTTTTCTTCCTTTTTGTTTTAGAGCTTCCTTCAATCAATGGCTTAGTTTCCACTATCTCCTGGGCGGTACTTTGACTCACTGGAGGAGGAGATGAGTTTTTTCCCTCTAACATTTGGCCCTGTACAGAGACTTCAGTGGCTTCTTGTCCTAGCTGTTTCTCTTTCTTAACAAGAGGGATCCCTTTTGCATCAGTGTTTTCCTGTTTTGTGAAAATCTCTGTTACTGTAGATTTCACAGGTGCTGCGTTTTCAGCATTTGTCATTGGTGCTGAGAGAGTCTTCGATACACTCGTTTTAACTTCAAGAGTTGAGGATTCAACCACTTTAGCAGTTTTGGGGGGCACTTCATCACTTTTAGGCTTTACTGAGAGATTCACTGAGGTCACTTGAGCATCAATCGGCGCCTGAGTCACGTTAGCGGTTACATCGACGAAATCAGTGGACAACGCCGAGTCATTGGGGGTACTGTTGGGTCGGGGTTTGGTGGTATCCTGAGTGAAAGATACTTGGGCCGTTTTCTTTGCCTTCTCATGTTTTATTTTAGACTCAACTGTTGTCTTTGCCTCTGTAGGTTTAAGTGGTTCCTTATCAACCTTTGCTCCCTTAAGCCCCTCATCTTTGATTTCCACACTGACAGGTTTTGTGCTGACAGGAGCGGCCCTGCCTGTGTCAGTTTGGGGTTTGGACATTTCCTTAACTGTACCTTTTGTAATTGCTGCTTCGGCCTTGACTTTTTTGTCTGGCTTTTCAGATATAGCCTTTACAGCTGCAGACTGAGCTGGATCCACTATTACCTTTTTTGTCATCTGCTCTTCTTTATTATCGGACTTTGTGGTGATGGCTGGGGTTAGGGTTGCAGTGTCAGTCAGGGGTTTTGAGATTTCCTGAGAAGCAGCCATTGTCGTAAATGCTTTTGGCTTTACTTTCTCAGCTGCTGGCGGTTCAGGTCTAGCCTTGACCTCAGCAGAACTAACTGAATCCAATGCAATTACCTTTGCTGTCTTATTCTCTTTGACATCTTTATTGACAGGCTCGGTGATGGCAGGTGTGGTAGTAGAACTGTCTACAACAGGTTTAGGGGTGTCCTCAGCAGAGGCAATTTGAGGCTTTAATTTACTAGCCTCCTTCTGAGACAGCACCTTAACTGCTGCAGGCGTAGTTGGCTCAACAATCTTTGCCTTTGTCTTCTCATCTTTGGCATCTTTTTTGACAGATTTTTTACTAACAGGGGTGGCATTGGCAGGCTCAATTAGGGCTGTGGAGGTTTCCTGTGAAGAAATGCTTGAAAAAACAGCTTGGGCCTTTGCTTTTTCAGTTGCCGCCTCAGCTGTAATCTTGACCTCTGCAGATTTAATAGGATCCACAACAATTGCCTTTTTTGTCTTCTCCTCTTTAACCTCAGTACCAGGAAGTGTTGTGATAGCAGGCTTGACGCAAGCTTTTTCATCAGGGGTCTTAAGCTTCTCTTTATTTGTTTTGGGAGAGGAGTGTTCTGGTGGAATCTTTGAGCCTGTAGCCCATGTAGCACCTGTAGCCAAAGTAGCAGCCATTAATGGTAGGGCCGGTTTGGAGGACATGGATGTCAGTGACACATCCTGTTTCAGATCTTCTCTCTGAACCTGAGCAGAAACTGGGGCCTTCTCCTTTTGGACTTCAGTCACTCTTCTCTCTGATGATTTTGATACTGGCTTCTCACTGCTCACATCAGGTGGCTGCTGAGAGACATGTTTTACCCTGCTCTCCTCCATCATCACTGATTGACTTGGGCTGAAGTTCCCTTTCCTAAAAAAGGACTGAGGCTGGTCCTCTACCTCACATGACACTTTTGGCCTCATTGGGCCTGCACCTTGTGGACGGCCCCGAAACCTTGGGGTTCTATCAGAGTAGCCCTCTCTTTCTCCGGGACCCATCATCTTGTGGCGGTAGCCCTGGCGTTCAGCATGAGCCTCTTGGCTCTCTGATTCCCCCCTGCGTCCTGGCTTCGGAACATATGATGTTGGACCTTCCACAGATTGGACCTTTGCAGCCCGGTGGGCAAAAGATAGGGTGGCAGCCGGCTTCCTAACCCTCTGAAGGGATGCAGGGACAATCTCAGGTGGCAAGCGAAGGAAGTCACGCAGGTAAACAATGCCCTCATTGGTCAGGTACCAGTAGAAATGCCTCCAAGCAAATGTCTCCTTCACATGGCCCCTTGACTTAA
This sequence comes from Symphodus melops, assembly GCF_947650265.1. NCBI lineage: Eukaryota > Metazoa > Chordata > Actinopteri > Labriformes > Labridae > Symphodus > Symphodus melops. The sequence continues at coordinate 11,283,162 of NC_136695.1, read as the reverse complement.
GAGACCCCATCGCACGAATGACTTGTAGATTGCTCACACCTTCTACCTCAGGGTGCTTGGCCTGGGGTCTCTTGTCCTTCTTAGCCACCATGACACCATCTCGAAACAGCACCTCATAGATGGCCCTCAAGTCCCTTAAGGGCATCAGCATTCCAGCAACCATTGTGCTTACACTAAGAATACTCTCTCAAACTAAAACTGAAAATAACAACATGAAGGAAAAGTCACTAAAATTACCCAACGTCTTGTTGTGTAAAAGAATCCAGTGGCAAAACCAGTTGTCACGTGTTTCTTAATTCAATAACAAAAAAAATGATAGAAGAAATCCTCGTTTGTTTTTTTTCTTACTTTTTTCCTCGTGTTCTTGCTGCTCCTTTTATCGTGAAGAAAACAAATATTCCTTTGTGAATTCTGACTTAATCAAAGTCAAAAGTTTCCTGTCCTTGCTGAATACAGCGTGGCTGGGAATGAACAGTCTCTGTTCTGCCGAGATGGCAATGACAGAATGGAAGAGGCAGCGTGTGTGTGTGTGTGTGTGTGTGAGAGAGAGAGAGAGAGAGAGAGAGAGAGGGTGAGAGTGAGGCACACTTCTCAGTCCGGCTCCTCCTACCTTCTCTGTGTAATTCTTAGGGAAAAAATGGCATGGAAAAAAAGTCTCACCAAAGTAAACAGTACGGCAAAGAGCTGCAAGCAATGTTTTAAAAAAAAAAAAGGATCTGAAATAAACCGATCGAAACAAAGTAAGCGCAAAGTCACACGAATTGAGCAGCACACCTAAGGAGTGTGTTTGAGCACATGCTCTGTAGCTCTGTGACTTACACAGAGACACCCACTCTCTCACGATAGCACACGCCTCCAGTGTAATTTACACACACCTCTAAACACACATTAAGACCGGCTGACACACACCCTTTTGCATGTCACACACCATACAAATAAAACATACTGTTCTCAAGAGATTAGTTGAGGAGAAACAGATTCAACAATATGCATACATCCTGCCCTGGGACGACTTGCAGTTCAGGCATGTAGGTTGCCAAGTACAAGGTGTCTAGTTTTACACATTTCCTGATCAGGTGTCACTGAGGACCTTTTACTCTACACACAAGGTGTGGTTTTAAGATTTCAAGTTGCATAGTGAGTGTGTAAAGTCTAGTGACACTGGCAGATGTATTTTAGTCAGTCTCTACAGACTAAGACATTTAACAAATATTGTACGCACAGGATATAAAAAGACTAAGCCATCATGACCCAACCCTTACATACAGAACTATTATAAAATCTACTTCTATTTTTATCTCTGTTTGTTTGGAGATTCATCGTATCACCAAGTAAAGAAAACGACATAGATGAATTGGCATTTCCTATTACAGCTCATTGAGGTAAAAAGAAAAAAAAAAGAAAAGAGATGGTAAAAGTGATGCAACAGGCTGTAAAGCACCCTGAAGTAGTTGTGCTGCAGCCAGCAGCCTGCAATGGGGCTCCTTTTAGCTGGAAAGAATGAATCTCCCCTGCAAAACTATATAAAGGGCTGGACATTATAGCTAACCTTTTCAGCACTCACAGAAACATGATATCAGATTTCTTTCCCGAGATCACTTTTCTCTTCTGTACATCTGTCTGCCGTTCGTCTCCCCGTGTCAGTGACAGAGTTCCTGTATCCCCAGTGTCCAGTGAAAGCCAATTTGAAGAAAAACTGACCATTATTGGTTATAGAAGAGCAAAGTTTACAAGGTCCACTGAAAGAATAGAGTAGAGCAAGCAGGCGGTACTTTGTCAGAGCACAATGCTCTAGTTGCGCAACTCTAGTGGCATTGGGTTGATTCTTTCCCCCTGCTGTTTTAAACCACAATCACTATGCATCCAAACACTGGCGAACAACTGTTTTTATTTGATTTGCCATGGCAACAGTCAAATGTAGTGAGCCAGCTCTGAGTAACTTACATATCCGCTTTCAGGGCTGTAGTGAAGAAGCAGCAGACCATAAATCTGTACTCCTGAACAGCTGTACAACACTGTCATTTCACAGTCCTTAATGAAAGACACTGACGTGACCTACACAAACTATCAGCAGACTCATCCACAATCAGGAAGATGTATCTGAAGCAAAATGTTAGACTATACAATGGTTAAAGTAATATTGTTTTGGTTAATAAAAAAGACAATAGGCTTAGAAAGACTGAAGGAAAGCATATATTCTTTAAAATAAAAGGCAGTCGTGTGAATTGAAGTAATTACTTCCAGGACAGCAGAATGAGTTTTTGGCAGTAAAGTACTCAACAATTCCTGTTCCACGACAGTTCTTTGACACTTATCTTGTTATCACAAGAGGCGATGCCCCAGGCCATGTACTGACTCCACCTATAGCAGCTATGCTGTACAACTTCAGTCACTATGGTTTATAATCTTTTGTGATCATGTCAAGTTACCAACTCAAAGTGACGACTCAGGGGTTTTTTTAGGAGAAGAACAAAGGAATTCTGAGGCTATTACGAAAGGAAGGCATTCCTTTGTTACGAAACAAATGTTTTATTGTTAACATGCTGCAGACTGCCTGACACTGAGGCAATGAGGTGGTGGGGCGGCACCAGGTAAAGCTGGATGAGTATATGCAAGTGTAATTATGCAAGCTTGAGGTCAAGTGTGCCTATTACTGTCAAGGAAATCATTATTCCATGTTGATCAATTAGTTTCCATATTGATTCACTAACAATATGCATTGATGACAAAAGTACACCAGTAATTAATCAAAGTATCTTCTGACCTTTGTTAAAGAAATATGTTTGCATTATTTGTGGAGGTTTAGAACAAAGTGACTACAAAATGTATTTTACAGTTGCATTATTCTTTAAATAATAAAAAATAAAACATTTTCCTTTAAAGTGCAGTTCTGTGCCTGAGCGGAATTTACAGCACAGAGCTAATCAACATTTCTTTAAACCCTCTGAGGTGTAAGTCAGATGAAGTCTTAGATAGTTATTACACCATGAATACAAAAGGACATTTCTTAGATATTTTGAAATAAAATAACTATACTATAAAACAACACACAATAAAATAAAATGAGTAAATCAATTAATAACAACTATGCAGCCATGATTTGTTCAGTGTGTTATGGATTTATCAAGCTATCCAAGCACAAAAAGGACAATCTACAATTGACAATTCTACAATTCATTCAAAGCTGATTAGCAAAGAGCACATTTTCCTGATACTAGAACAAGCGGAATAGGATGAATCCATTCAGAACAGTTCTATTTTCTGTATTTCTGTGCTGTGAGCAAACTGTGGGGCTGCCTTGGCTTATCATTGGCCCTTCCATATCAGCTGATCACAGAATCAAGCTCTGATTGGTTGACTGAAAGCCTCCAAGTTAGCCAAGTGAGCTAAGAACAGAAGTTACACTTTCAGTAAAATGTAAAACTTAAATCTTAAAAATTACTGTAGTTTTTAGGGGGATTGGATCCTATGTAAATACACATATGTAATTATTGGGATAGTAAAACTTGTGGATGTTGCAGAAACACATGGAGTTTATCACCTGAAAGCTGCCATTCTCACACAGCGAGTAGATTTGACATTAAGTCGCTATATCGGGCCATTCTATTTTTTGAGCTATGAGTCATAAACCACTCATTTTATTTTGTGTATGACAGTGTTTAACCCCAGAGTACAACCATTAATAGGCTTTAAATTGCATACATTTTGAGAACAAAAAAATAGATCTCAGGATTTTCTGAATTAGTCACCAATTTGAAAACCTAGTTTGCAGGGCATGTATTGATATTTTTACTCAGTTCTATTCTAAAGCGTGTATTTCGTCACTGCTGATATTTTGTGGTTTACAATTATGTATCAAAATTAATAGTTTACTCAATGGCAAACAACACAAATCAACCACTATTAAAAATCAAGCCTGGAGCAGACTCATTATGGTAATCTTGATCACCATGCTTGCCCTGTTCTCCTGCTTGCATATCAGTGGGATTTCATGCACTGTTTATGCACAAAGTGCTCAGTGACTCAAAACTTCCCACGGTGACCCTTATGCTGGCCTCAGGCCCAATCCTTTCAACCATCCTAATATGAAATATGCCGACTTCAAGGCCTGATTAAGCCTTCCAGTACTGTGCGCCGCTACTTCTTTTTATAGATACTTATAAGAGTTACACGCTGTGTCAAGGTTTGAAGTGAAATTACTATCTTAATAAATGATAGGAAATCGACTCAGGGTAGGAGGATACAAACTCACTGTAGAATTAATAGCACATACTTCAAATCATTCTACCAAGAGATATTGCAGCAGTGGACAATTGAAAATAGCGTCATTTGATTGATTGGAGCAGATAAAGGAGAAATAAGACTTTGGCGAGGAGTACTTGAATAGTTTCCTGCCGAGGAGTTTCAGAGCTCCACAAGTCCAAGAATAGACTTGTCATCGCCAACTGATGGTGGCTGGCGACTGGCCCACTGTAAAGGCCTGCTGCTCCAAGGCCTTCTGGTCCAGCACACGTGCCCAATCTGATATCAGATCCAAGCCTCTCCAGCCACTTCCAGGGAAAGCAAAGGTTAGCAGAGCCTTACTTGCCCACTGCTGTGAGTGCTTACATTACAGGAAGTCAAACATGTTGAAACTAAAGGACAAATGTCTAGACAATGATTATTCTATCGTTAGGGTTAGGGCGTACTGTAGGTTGCATGCAGTTCTTATACACAGGGAAAATCAAGCACTTCAGGATCAGGACTTGCAGAAACTGAAGAAGAAGCAATGGTGCTTTCTAGTTTAAGAGTGTTAGGTGGAACTATTCCTCAAACATTACTTTGATGGGCGACTTGGGATTTTACTGTCCTTTAAATACGTTTTTAAATGTAAATCAAAGGGTAGCTTTTTTTTACCCCAAAAACATGACTTGCAGTTTTGTATACATGACAAATCCTTTTTTGCAATGCACCCTTTTTAAACCTGCCCTATTTTCATTAGTGGAGCTTGTCTCCCGGGTATAATTAGGCAAGAGACCCCTCAGTCAGGGACAGCTGGGCCCCCCTTATACAGCTGACACATGTAAGACCACAAACACCTCTGACTGAAGGGATCTGCTAATGTTAGATATTGTTCGAAGCAGCTGTATATGTGGGCCAGGGTTGTCCCACGGTAATCATAGGCTTTACCTAGAGCAGAGTGTTAGCAGTGAATCTGTGCTTTTACATGACAAATAAATGGTTTGTACAATGAGAAACACATGAGAAAAGTTCCTTCACATGTTGAAAGTCACTGTGATGGTATGATGATCAATTTTTTTTTTTTCAATCACGTATACATATGATGTTGAATGGTTGGTTGACCAATTGACCAAATGGTCCCAAGAAATCTAACAATCCCCATAAGAGAAACCCCACTGACATATGTCATCATTTAGCTTTTCCTTGAATGCCTCTATAAGCTTAGCATTTTAGATTCAAGTATACCATCGGATGGACTGCCATGAATCAGACTCGCACATATCACATCTCACTATTCAGGTTGTTGTTGGGGGGGGGGGGTTACCACTTATCTAGGGACATCATCAGACACAAAAAAATAGACTCGTTTTGCACTTATTATCAATGTAACACCAACTCAATCAACTCATGCTGCAGTGTTGCTTTCCATTGAGCACTACTTAACAAATGTTTAAGTAGCTTAAAAGGGTTAATGAAAAATGTTAGCAATTGGTATGAACATGTTATCATTCTGTTGTTTGCTTAGAGCACAGAAAGCGACAAAGCTATGCTTCATACAGTATGCTTCAAAGGATTAAGTACTTAAATGTGGATAGGGTTTGAAAAAGCAAACCAAACTAGATTCATGGAAGTTTTTTCACATCTTTTTTTTTTTTTTTTTAAATGCCTCAATCTACCATATAAGACCTAAACTGTGTCATATCTTATACATAGTATAAGGTCATCAGGGGACAAGTGTGCAATTGTGTTCTATATTTAAACCTGACTTGTTGACTCAACAATTGTGACATGCTGTCCAATAGCATTGGATATCTCAATCCCAGCGTCATACAACTTATGTGACAACCTTGACTGTTATTTGTATGTGACACCATGAACAACAGTCAATTAGGGCTCGCACAGACAGAGAAAGTTGTCTTTGAAATATAAGAACTGTGAGGATTAACCTCAGGCACTTACTGGTCCCCGGCCACTCAAGTGTTATTCGGATGATCCAGGGGGGTTAAAATGACTCAGAGGGAACTGTGAATCTCATGAACAGCCAATGGGAATTGAGATAGTTTGAGGGTGGTGAGCAGGAGGAGGGACTGTATGTATGTCTCCCAGCAAACACGAACCCACAGAAGTGTGTAAAACCACAGTATGAATTTAAACAAAGAAGCACTGTCTGTGTTGGTGAGTATGGAGAGAGACTGAGAGGTGTTTTTGGCATTCGTCAAACTCCTGCAAAATATAAATAAAGTGTTCTTTGATAACTGGTGAACAAACGAGATAGAAAGTAAGGGTAGGAGAGAAATCATTTGCTTTGTTCAGAGCAGAGGGGTTAAGCTGTATAAAAGAGAAAGATGTGAAGTTTTTTGGGTTCGGAAAGTTAAGCAGTGTAAAAACGATGCAGATAAATGGTCCACTGTTTAAGAGGGGCAAAAAAAAAAACAGCTCTTGGCTTTTGTCTTACCAAAATGTGCAGAAATGTGAATGGAAAATCTATAAACTGTTGTACTGTATGCTTGAGGTGAAAAAAAAAAAAAAACCTCAGACATTGCTTGTGTTCTCAACTCTACGCGTCACAGATCACACTGACTTCTCCTTTTCCAGAGTGGAAAGAAATGAAGTCACAGATTATGCCTGCCTTCGCCCTCTTAACCGACCAAAAATAAGCAGCTGCAAACTCTCTTTTACTCTTTCTTACTCTCTTTCTTACTAGAACCCAACAATAAGGGGAAAACCAGGACAGGCTGAGCGCAGGAACAGTTAAGTGGCAAATTTGGAGCACATAACGATGCTCTATTGTACTTACAATTGATCCAAAGGAGGCCAAGCATTCCTCCCCCTAACATCTTAAATTAATTATCCGACAGTTGGGTCAAAATTCATACTCCGTCTGCAGCTAACACAGCAGAATGGGTTTCATGCCATTAAAACTGGAGCAATGAAAATCAGTTTTGGTGGTAAATTCTACAAACAGTCAGTGACTACAAAAAAGGCTTTGTGTTGTAAACAAGTTCCAGCAGTGAGTTCTGGACAGAAAATTCGAACCAGCCCTCCACTCTCTTGTTCTTTCTCCTGAGAGATCTGTCTGCCAGCTCAGCTAAACAGCAGCCAGGGATCAGACTCAGCATGCAGAGGATGTATTGCACCAATGAAGAGCAAGAAAAGGCTTCTTGACACATCCATGCTTGCTTTTGAGAAATTCAGAAGTATGGTCCCACCCCTTCATGACACTGACAATCATCCAACCAATGATGACAACCAATTGTGATCGCTCCAGCTCTGTCACTTACCTTTCTTTGGGCTCAGCCAGAACCGATCTCCGAGTGGATCTCCTGTTTCCATGTAGCTATATGACATGTCGCACAAAGACCTCAGTGACTCCCAAAGAAACAAAACTTTCTGTTTTCGCCACCAAGTCAAAACCACACTGCAACTCTTTTTCACCCTTGTGAGACCCACTTGCAGTCCGGCTGGAACAACATGGCATGCAAGATGGGTCTAAAAGAGAGAAGGAATGGGAGTGGAGGGGTACATTCAAGATAGGAGGGGGTTGTTTGTGACAAAAGAACAAGGGAATCTTTTCATCTGTGGTCCATAAATGAAGAGGAACATCTACACCATAAATCTAAAGGCCTCGCCAGGCTGGACACATCCCCTCCGCTGCCCCGGATACCCTGTCCCATGTCCCATACATCTGAAGGCACCCACGCTTTTATTCCAGCAACAGCTCGCTGGGCGATGCACACTGGATGCCTTGTTCGAGAAACCTCGCAAAATACAGCCCGAGAGATTAAGATGAAGGCCGGACAAAGAGGTAAAAAAAGAGTGAGTGCAAGGAAACTAAATAGAGAAAGTGATAAAACAAAGAACTTGGAGCCATTCTGTAAAAGGCACCATCAAGGCATCTATAACAACAACAACAACTCCTTTGTCTCTCTTGCATGCTTATTGCCTGCTTTATGGGGAGCAATTAACTTTTTGTAAGTCGATAAAAAGTCGGGTTAAAGTCGAACTGAAACCAAGAAATAGCTCGACAAAAAAAAAAAAACAGAGCCACCATGTAGCTCTGGAATGCAAGTTTCGTTTTGAAGAGCATCTAAGGAGAGCATATTTCAAGAGTGATGAGATTCCTTTCACTTTTTTTTTTCTTCAGTTCACCCTGAAGGGTTCGAGAAAGTGATAAAGATAAGACTGAACGGAACAGGTAATACTTTGTTCAGGCAAATTGCTCGGGCTCTCTACCTGTCAAAACAGAATCCTCCTTTCAATAATTTTTGATGGCTGTGTCAAAAAAAAACACACAATGTGGCCCCTTCCTGGATCCTTTACCTAAAGCCCTGTCAGAAAAGACAAGATAATCCAGAAAGGATTTTCATGGTTATAGTTCCTGACCTTGTAGTGTTGTTGATTTTGCCCTTGTAGTGACACAGAATGGCAAAGTAGAAGATATGGGGAGAGAGTCCAATGTTTTCTTTCTGTGCTTAAAACAAACATCGTCAGATCAGATAAAGCTGATAAGTTTACTCTCCTATCGACAAAATCAAAACCACAAACACAACCTAACCCTATTTTATCACAGTGTTGTCTCTGTATTACTGACCCCCCCCCCCAAAAAAAATAAAATAAAAATAAAAATCAACTTTGTAGTTTACAAACCAATTGTTTATCTTTTTATAAAAGTACACTTTAAGGGATGCAATTTGGCATGTTAGTACATTTTATGAGGACAAACTTTAGAAATTGAGAAGCTACTGTCTTTCCATACAAGAGCACATCGGGCTTAAGCTGACCCTCACAAAATGGAGCTCTGGTGTGGTTGGTGAGGAGGGTATAAAATGGCTGTACAGAGCACCAGGCCTGGCAGTGCCAACAGGGATCAGCCTATGAGTGCCACACAGATTCAGAGAGTTACCGCAGCCAGTGGCACACATTGTGAAATGGAAAGAAACAGCTGAGAAATGTGATTAGATCTATTTCTCTAATGTTCAAACAAAGTCCAGTTTTAAAAATAAAAAGATTCAATACAATTTGGATATTTGCACAATGAGTCAGCGTCTGCAAAACACCCATGGGCGTGGTTTGCTGGGCTTTGTTGCTGTAGCAACGCAACCCACAGGTTAGTCAAATACCATGTGTCTACCACGGTTGAGGAACGTGGGCCTGCTGCTTCTGATGCTGCCAGGGGCAACCGTGTATCACACAACAAAACCTGACACAGGATCCGGTCTCTGACTTCCCTGAATGGCTGCCACCATGTGCCGATTTGCATTGTAACCTGAAGAGGCTGGCTTTTATTTTTACTGAGGCATCCCGACAATCAGTCAAAAATAAACAGAGACCAACATAATATAGGTGCCTGCTCTCTCTCTCTCACACACACACACACACACACACACACACACACACACACACACACACACACACACACACACACACACACACACACACACACACACACACACACACACACACACACACACACACACACACACACACACACACACACACACACACACACACACACACACACACAGAAAGATGATTTATAATCCACACTCCCATAAAACCCCTCCATCTGGAGTGAATGAATCAGTTGCATTCTTTCTTTCCTCTGAGCGTAGAGGGGAAAAAGTCTTGAAGAGCTCCTCTTTTCATACAAAAAAAAAAAAGAGTTGCACAACTTTGTGTTTTTGGCTGGGCAAAAAAAAAGCGGGCTTTTCTCCCACAGCTTTAGAGCTACAGATACAGACAGCCATGACTCACCATCATTACCACCACAGTAACATTCATAAACTGCCTTTCACTGTGTTGAACCACCCACCAGAGGGCTCTTGTAACCTCATCGTGAAAAAGAAAAACCACAGCTGCTGCCGGAATGGACAATGCGCTGCCTTTTTGAATATCCCACACCCAAAAAGATAAGGTCAGTAATTTGCAAGAAAGTTTCCAGACTCATCCCTGAAGCATGCCTATTTTATTTCTGTTTTTTTATCTGATGAAGTAAAACAACAAAATCCTGTCATTCCAGTGCTGAGGGGCGAAGGATGAAGCAGTGCCCGCATGAGGATAACAGACAGGTATGTGTCCAGGCAGCCCTCTGAAGAGGGTGCAGAATTGAGAAATAAACCCTACCAGCATTCTGCTTATACAGAAACAGCATTTCATCACATTCCCATGCACAAGTTGTTGCTCTTTCTTACAGTTGTGTACCCCATCAACATCAGGAATGCTCTGCTTGTCTCTAAATCACAGCCCCTCTGCAGTAGTGTGTAATTACAGGAGGGTAAAAAAAAACGACTAAATGTGCCCAGCCTGTTGGTTCATGCAACGATGTGACAAAAAAATTCACAGTCTGTCGGCCGTGTCACAAAAATAAATCACACAGCATGATACTCTCTAGTCTGCGCTTGTGGCCTCAATACAACAAGACTTATTTTGCAGCTTCACCTTCTGGGTGGAGCAGGATTTGAATGATTTGCATTAGGCTCTTATTTTACATTTTAATAATACCAATAGGGTTATTTGTATATGAAACAAAGTTGTCTGTGAGACTGGAAAGCGTCCAAGACATGAAGTTGGGAAATAGTACACCACACCCTCAGGCTCCACTGTTGCTGGATTAATAAAACAGCAGGTGTTAACTGTTGAGGTGCTCAGTACAATACACTGGAAGTAACAATAAACACCCACATAGAGCCAACACTGATTTTCCCTTTGACTCACGTTGTTATTAATTCATACTGATCTGATCAGCTAATCTAAATTAATACAGGCTATTCATGTCAGGGTTACAACCCCGCCCACACAAGTGTCTTCACTTCTGCAGCAGAGGGCATTTCTCTTTCCTTTTCCCTTGTTCTTATCTGTATGGCTTTATTGGCTTTGCATCCTGTTTTCCACCTACAACTGTAGCTCCTGCATGAAAGATAGAATAACAGGCCAAACAATGGGCAGCTTCCTTCCTCGAGCCGTGGTAAAACAAGCCAGCAGAAGTTTTTTTCCAGCACGGGACAATACAGTGGAGTTATCTATCACTTCTGGCAAAGAAAGCAGCCTTAAAGAACTACGAAGACCCAGAGAGCTTAGAATTTAGAGCGTATTAAGAGTTTGTCCTTGAGGGCGTGTGGCCCCTGTGGGGACAAAAACAGCAAACCTGCTGCAGTGCGCAGACTATCGGGTTACTCCCCTGGCAACCCTACAAATGACTTGTTTAATTGCCACCTCTGCTCATGCGACAGTCTCAGAAACGAATCCACGTTGTGAGTATTTGACGAGTTATCTGTAATGGATCCCCTCAGTGGATGCAGAAAGAAATGTGTAGGGCCGCATATGTGTTGGTTTCACGATCATACAGTTGCAAAGCAGAAAATTAGGCAAACAGTCCACTCTTGTGGTGAAACTGAAGCTCCTCTGTGAACGCTTGCCTCCGAAGCACATCGACATGTTTTCTATGGAGTATCATGTCAGGTCAATTGTGGCGCGTCCTTTGAAAGGGATACCAAACCAGTTGGATCGCCTTTTGCAATGATCTAACTTGCTTTTGTGCAGCTGCCAGAGCACCTATGTGAGGTGTGACCACCATCCCTCCAAGAGAGACTACCCACCCTCAGGTGATGAAATGTGAACCAGCGTGAAATGGAACTCGCAAAAAAAAAAAAAAAAAGATATCACTTTGTGTCAGCCCTTGTTTAAACACCTCCAGTCAAAAGTTCTGATGTGTGGAAGCACAAGGTTGGTAGTGTCATGAAAGAGACAGGCTGCACACACAAACGCACAACGTTCTTGGCATTTTTGTTTTATGAGTAAAGTCTGAAGTAACTGAACAATCATTGTTTGCCACCGACCCACCCCTTCAATCCCACCCACACATCATTGGAGCAACTGATGGTATTTCTTGTGTTACCGTGTCTCCATTTACCGAACAGCAGTCTTCATTCAAGTTGCAGGAATACACGATATACCCCCCAATACTACACTTAAAGCCCAGCAGTGAAGTGACCTGCTCCATTACAGGGGCTACATCACGCCCAGTTGTTACCGCCCATCATATGGTTCATCTCACAGGTTGTAAAACATTCCAGATGCACTTCAGAGGAGAATGATGGTCTGCAAGGGCAGGTCTTGACCCCACCATTCCAACTCATGACTCTTTCCAGACAGCATAAAAACCTGCTCTGAAGTCTAAGTCTGTAAGATGGGCATTACTGAGTATCAAACAAGGAAATGCGCCTATCTAATCTCTACCCCATAAGCTTGTATTCTTGTATGCTGTAGGCCATACTAAAGTCAGCCATGGGACAAATGGAACAAGTGTCTTCTAAGCAGTCATTTTTAGACAAAACTTTGAATCAGTACTTATTGGTTGAGACGTTCCAGATCATCCTCGGACCACAATGAGAGAGCAGAAGAAAGGGCACTCACCTGAAAAAAAACAAAAACAAAGAGAAAGACATAGAGCATGAGTAGAGTCACAGCTGTAGTATATAAAAAGCAATGTATAATGAATTCAATAGAAATGAGTCTTCCAAGTGTGTTGTATTAGTAGAGCACAGCGAGAATGCCCTCTGGCAGTCAAAGCGTTCATTCAGACAACCAACATTTAGGGCCAACTTATAGATTCATCATCACGCTCAAATGTGCAGGTGAAGGTGATCTTTTTTAAGGAATTTCTTCTGAAGATAAGAGCGAGGAGATTTAGATCTTGTTAAAGTTGTCATGCAGAAGATTGAGCGAGGGAATTCACTGGATATGAACTTGAACAACTCCTCCAAGAGGCCAGCTGACATGAACTGGTTTATGTCACCACCTACTGGGCAAAGAGAATAGAGGCAGGTTTTTGTTGCTAAGCTTAAAGTAAGAGGAGATTACTAAGAGTTGCTTTGCAATTTTAATCGTCAAAGTCCCTCAAACAAAATAATATGATCTTTATTGTCACTGTGAAAGTACAAGTAAATACTGATGAGGCAAGCCTGTAGATGCAAAACGTACAAATACACAAAGTACTAAAACCAAATTTACAAATAAGACATAAGGATAAATAATGCAATATCATAGGCAGACAATCATTTGTTGCATCGCCATAGTTTAGGAAGAAAAGGCAGAGAGCTTTAGTCCTGTATAAAACAGCATGATCTGTTATCTAAAGTATAGATGATGCTAATGTGTGCTTTGCTTTATTCATCAACATGATCCCCTTTTTTACTTTAGCTATAAAATGAACTAGAACTAGACATTGATGTGAAAGCTCTGGAAAAAAAAATAGACTGGCAACTTGAATATGTCCCAAACGTCCTCAGTGAAGAGACTATTTCAGATGAGCCATCAAATTTTATAGCTGTCCTTTAACCCCCCCGGGGTCATTCAACTCTGCCCCCAACACTTACCACCCACATCGCCTGCTACCGTGTAGGTCATACCTCACACATATTCACTGGTACAATTTCCTGTTTATGTCAGTAACTTGAATACTAGCTACCAACCAGCCCTGATGATGTTTCTCATGTGAAACCAACACTGTGTTAAATGTATGACACCGGCGCTCCATAAAATATCCTGTTCTAAAAAAAGGCCAACTTTTGGTGTAGTTTTCAACAGCTGTCAGTCTCTGCCTTGGTGTTTATGGTGAAAAATGATGTCGTTTTTATGTGTATGTACATTAAGTTAAAAGAGATGATAATAACATTTTAGTGGGCCAGTTAAGAAGTTTGATCAGTTCACATTATTTGTGTCCTACATTGGAAACGCTCGTCCAAATGGTTACATCTCCTTCTCGTGGCTTCTTACCCCTTTAATGTGACGCCAACAACCTTACAGTTTAACTGCCAAATACTCCTTAAGAACAGTCCATGAGTGCATGGATACATGGATACATTCATGCAAATATTAAAAACTATCACTGATGCATTTTTTTTATAAAACTAATCCAAAAAGGGTTTCAGGAAGTTTAAGATACACTTTTTTATTAATCCTGGGAGGAGAAACTCAATTTTACACTCTGGATAACAGCGCTGGTTTTCCTAAGATCTGGAGAAAACGAACAACATGTAAAGAGAAAATAATTGTCATTATTAAAAATGTGATATTATACAATCAGATGTGTTCATGTTGTTTCGTAATGAGAGGAAACTTGTGATTAACAACCTCGGCCTCCATTCATGGACTACATGTTCAACCAAGGGCAACTACTTGACTGCTTGACAGCCACTTCATGTAGAAGTTAACAAGTCTGCTCACTGAAATGAAAACAGGCAGGAGACAACAACTGCTATTACAATCACACCATGTCCATGTTTTGAGCCTGTGACGTTTTCAAATTAATTTCGGAACAGGATGTGACATAGAGGAGCAGTCAGACTCTCCTCTGGAACATCATGGTCACATTTCCTGGACGGACAGTCTGCTGCTGGAAAGTGACGGATTGCAATGTGTGAACCAAGGACAGCATGATGGGGCTGGGAAGCATGATGTATTGACTGTCATGTCTTCCATTGCATGCAGCATTCTCTGGATCTTAAAAGGGAAAGAGCTGTACCATTTATTTAAAAAGATTGTGTTACATTTTACTGATTGCATTTTGACTCAAGATAGAAAAGCAGAGGAGTTCCTGTGCAAGTTCAATGTCTCGTACTCTTACAAAATCAGTTTTCATCAGCCCACAGGGTTGGCTTGACAATCAGGAATAATTCTTGCTTATCTTACAACATTTTAAAAAGGGATTTGAATTCATTTTTTATGCATAGTTCCAATTCATATCAAACGTTGTCTTCAGACACTTCAAAATAAGAAAGACAGTTCTCTTTCTCAAAGACGTATGTCCAACTGTAGGACTTATAAGGACAAATAACCCTGACTTCATTTGCCTAAGGACGATCTACAGAATGGCTTTATTTACAGAATCGATGACGAGGACAACAACCTTCCTATGTAAAATATTGAGGAAATGCTGTGTCTCTGTTGTTGCCCACTAGAGGACTGCAGACCCTGCAGTCCCTAAACAACCTTACACACACTCACTCAGTGAGCACAGCCTTAGAAATGTGCCCGAGGTTTTCCCCCTCTGTTCTGCTGCTCTGTTCTCCAGACAGACAAAACCTCCACCAGCCAAACTCTCAGACAGAAACACACAGTACTCCACTTCTCCTCACTCTGTGGGGGGTCTTTGAGTTGCGCTGCGGCCTAAGGGAAGCTCTATGGGAAAAAATTTCCCTCGGTAATCCCAGAGAGTGTGACAGCAAAGGGCTTTTGAGTGCGAGGAAAATCTCTTCTCCGTCAGCTCTGTGGAGAGCGAGCCACATGGCAGCATCACACTCAGCAGAGCACACAGAGGCTAATATACTGCGCAGGTTGCTGAAACAGGGACATCAACTGGGAAATTAGGGAGCAACGAGTAAAGTTCAGACTGTAAATCTCTGCAGGGCTGTAAGGCCACAGTCAGCACCTGTCCAATACTGAGTTACAACGAAGACGGTGCAATCCATTTTTTGATGCAGCATCAGGAGATTAGAGGTTAAAGGGAGAGTGAGTTCCTTGTAGCTTGTACAGTATACAAAATGTTCCAACAGAAGCTAGCAGAAGCCAAGCACTGGTGTTTGCCACCTGCCTGTCCAACAGAGAGAGAGCCAACCAAAGGTTCACCTTTGTTTTGAAATGAGCTTAATCCGCTTGGCATTACGCCTATGACATCATTTGTTGATGATACTGGATTTTGTGTGCTCAGCCTTGCATATAAACCCAAGAATTAAACTGTAAGCTGTGTAAAAAAAAAAAAAGAGTCAGCAAACACAGCCACATATCAATTGTTCAGATGCAGAGTCATCAAAAAGATTAGAGCCCGACTGATTAATAGCCAGCCAACAATATCGGCCGATATTAACATGTCCAGTGACTGTCTGTGTCAGATCATTTTTCAACACAGATATGTGACAAAATTACTCGATTAATTCACCAGTTAAAAAGCATTTCATCTGGGTTTTACTGTATAACACTAGCAGTTCTCTTTTACCAGCAGAGTGCGATATGGATTATAACAATCATTATCACTCTCCAGAGTGTCAAGCTGTGATGCAAGTACATGCACAGTTACTTTCCGGTTGAGAGTATCTTGTCTATGTCATACCATCTTTTCCACAAGTGTTTGATAACTACACATTTGAATTACATCTAAGAAAGATTTTCTTTCTTGATTGTCTTTTTCTCCCCATTATCGCGATCAGCGTCCCCAAAAATCCCATATTGTTCAGGCCCTTAAAAAATTCCTCGAAGGCAAAAAAAATGCTAACACAGGGACTCCCAAAAATATCCCTGGTTGTTTAATCACCTAATGCATTTAAAAACATTGTGTTTTCATCGAGTGCAGGAAGAGCCCAGTTTGGGATAGTGATGTTTTTGGGAGTTGCAGTGTTGCAGGTCAATCTGCTTTGATGGGATATCAAATAAAAACTGCTGACATGACAACAGAAAACGTATCAAGTTGAAACCATTCTGATGCTAAATAAATGAATAAAAACCGCATGAACGTCAGTGTGGCTTTCTCATTAAACTTTTGTTCCTTCACGTGTCACCTCCTCTCGAGAAGTGCAAAACAAACAAAGCTCTGACAGCTGTGTGAAAATCATATGTTTGGAGTACAGGCATGAGGACAATAAACCTGTGGTCTTCCATACTTTGGTAAACACAATCATTACAAGCTGGAGAGCATGCTGTGTTCTTTGCAAGCACTGACAAGAAAAACAAATAGAAACAAAATCCAGTGACAAACAGAGGGGAAAAAAGTTCTTCAGGCACTGTGGAGAATTACGATTGTGGTTCAAACAGCGTCACTATTACAGGTCTTTTTGTATTACCAAAGACACTCTGACGTACATTTACTGTCAAGTTAAACACTGTTCCATTTGGAAATTGATTATTTCCCTGCATCTGTAACTCAGGGACTCAGGGCTGTTCAACACTGTGAATTCAAATCAAGCAACCGATTTGACAACTTTGTCTTGGACTTTTGAAACGAAGGAATTCAGTTTCAAGAGTCGTTGTGTCCTCAAAGCTAAAACTTCATGAGATTCTGCAATTTGGTATAAACTGAAAACCGATGAAATCCTCATATCTGAGAAGCCTGAACAAGCAAATATTAGGAAATGATTCCTCCATTATTCATTCTGTCAGTGTAACGCTAAACAGAACAGTGGGAATCTAATACAAGTCCCCTTAGGCGAAACTCGGCATAACTATAATGTGTCCATTGTTTAGTGGTTGCATAATGTCACAGCTGATCTACTGTAACTACTGGACTGAAATGCACATTCAAGTAATAGTGAAGTTACATTCACAGCCATCCCTATCTGACAGATCAGACATCGACGTAAAGATCACCTGAATAAAATGGTGCGCTGAATTCTTCTTCTTCACATTCTCAATGCATTCAAAATGAATTATGCAGTATGCATGCTGTTTCATATTTATTAAAATTCAAGTGTGCATGCTTTTATGTCATGATATTGATCCAATGAAATGGAAATTAATGTAAATTGTTTTTGAGTTTAAATTCAGAATGAAGAAACAACATTGAGATCAAAGAACCAAATTCATCGCTTTGTTTTCAGATTTGTGTTCAAAAGTCAACTCCACCATAATGAGGTAAAAAAAGTTACAAATTCAATGCAGCCGTGAATGAGTCCAACTGACTAAGTTGAAGCAGGTACTTTGTCAAAACAAACAGACAATCATCTGATAGTTTACCATCCTTCTGTCTTCTTCTAAAGGGAATCAGAGATCACACAGACACCTGTTAAGAGTTTGGTGCTGCTTTGTAGTCTGACCCCATGTGCAGTCCCTCCCACTGTCCACAAACACTCTCTCTCCCCGTCTGCTCTGCACCTGTATCGCTTTACCTCCCGGCTGCATTACCTGTCTTCTTTCTCTCCTTTCAGCTGCAGCTCTTTTCACTCCGAGAATCCACACAACAACAAGCACGCCTTACCTTTGCTTGAGTAGAAGGACTCCATGCTGAGCATTTCCACTGAAGTTCATGGAACTTAAAGAGTTGGAACTTAAAGTTGTTGCTTTGTCCTGACAGCTTTCCTTCACAGCGAGCTCCCTCTCTTCTTTTTGATCTCAGTGTGTCGCGCCGGATCTTTTGACTTTCTCTCACTATCAGCGCTCGTTCTCTCGCTCTCGTTTTCAAACACGTCACGCAGTGTCGATCAGACAGAATGGGAGTCTCCCCCCTCTCCTTCACAGGTCAGAGCCGCCCTCTATAATAATACCTCTGCTCATGTCTGTGTGTGCGGCATTCAAGTGTTTGAAAAACAGATAATATTTCAGAGGAGACACAAAGGGAAACAAGGGTGTTAATTTGAAAGGGAACAAAGGACACGAGTGAAAGGATCAAAATTAAATCTGGCACAAGCACTCAAGAGTTCCCGTTGGAATGACAGACGAGACGCTGAATTCAATAATTACAGCCACATTAGAGAATTCATGAGGCCAAATGTAAGATTTCCATGCAGCTCTTTGTGGGACAATAGACATGTTCTCCTTGTGCCCCGAGACAGCGTGTCAAAAGCTTCTTTGTTCACAAAAGAAGAGAAAAAAAGTGGGACCATGGGACAGACACAGCATCCTTCTGAATGAAATTGCAGTGTATAGATGGGCTGGATCAGAGCCACACACCGTCGTCTCAGTGACGTGGCTTTATGCCAACACTTTTGAAGCCAGTGAGAGAGCAGTGTTGTGTAATATAGTGTAAAGAGAGAGTGTGTGAGAGGTTAAAGAGGGTCAAAGTCGTACATAGTTGTTGAATGCAACCAGGCCATCTAACTAGGGCTGCTAAAATTATCAGGACTAGAATACATTTTGATGCAAGCGGACCGGACGAGAGCCTAAACTTGGACAATGAATGATATCCTGCATGAAGTGTGAACAGCAGAAATGTTTGTCATATAAAGCTGTCTCCTCAAGCATGTGTTAAACTGGGTGTGCTCTGTGTAGAGGGTTAATGATTAACATGGTTTTTAAAAAAAATTGCCTCATGGCACCACACACATTAACCCGACGTGATATATTAAGAGGACCATAGAAAGAGTGTTAAGAAGGACAAGGCAACACAAGTGAGCCTAAAGGTTTACTACTAAGATGAAGTCCTCTCTGAGTCTGATCTGTGAATACTCGTCTTCTGAAAGTTCAAAGTGTGTTTGTTCAGTGCAGAGTAATGTTCCATGAGATAACGCAGCAGCACACGCCACCGACTTTTGAGTACTTAAACTTGATTTTATGCAGTGTTGATTATTCCATTTTATTTGCTGTGTTTGGAAATTGTTGTGCCTGACATCTACACTGCAAAGATCACCATGGATTCACTCTTACAAGGTGTATGACATCCTCTCTACTTGAATCATCACTCATAGTATATATACGTCTATCAACTTTATTAACATAAGGTTTCCTGCATAGATGGGCTGGTTAGATGAGTTGGTTAAACACCAGTGATTCCTCAAGTGGGGTCACAAGACATTATTTTTCCTTCCAAAAATATTTAAAAATGGAAAATGGTTAAAATGAGATATTTCACCTAATCATTTGAAAATATATACAAAAACAGGATGGTGTTTGGACTATTGTGTAGTGTTCTAATTCCAGTGTTTGGAGAGGCCTAATAGTGTGTGTGGCTGTGTGCAACGATAAATGCTTTAAGCACTGGCACTTCAACATTGTTGTTGTGCTAATACGCTAAAGGTTTGTATTATACCCACACATGTAATGCAGCTAGTTTACACAAAGCTGTAATTATTGTTACAAATGTCGACATTATAAAAGGAACTATTAGCTGGTCGTTGTCATTAACACAGTCCCTGTGTTATGTGAGAGAATCCAAAGTATGAATCTTTGTTTGTTACAGCGGATAGGTGCTCAAATATTGAAATGAATAAAATAAGATTATACATTAAATGGCAGAAATCTTTATCCTGTTAACCAATACATTTTATTCATGCATAGCCTATGCACATTGATGGATGTCTTTATGTATGGATGTAATGATTCACTAAAGTGATGATACAATTCACAGTACTTGGTTTACACTATGATTTCCTTCATGATTTATTTTACAAAATGAGGCTGTAGACAAATGATGACTGAAAAAGACTCCTTTAGGAGCGGCAAACACACCCGTCAGTGTGGTTTGGCCTTTAATGTTTTTTTTATTTGTTTTTTTGTTGTTTTTTTTGCAACAAGGAGATGATTGGAGCATCTCATTGTGGTGTCCATTGAACGCTGCATCACGTTGGTTGTGCTCTTTGTGGACTTCCCTGTCTCCTCGAAATATTTGCACACAGTTGTTATCTTGTCTGTTATCTTCTCACCTCTTTCATTTTCTGTCTCGGGGAAGCTAAAATGCTTCAACACCTCTTTAAAACATGGTGGTGCGTCCTTCTTTTCAAAACGTTGCTCTACAGCTTCTCACGCTCACCATATCATAAAGATTTTTTATTTTTTATTTTTTTTGAGTACCGATGTGAATCTCAACATCTTTGAATTGATTTTACACAAATGTATGATTAATCTTTACATCTGTATATTAATGTATCCATCATTCTTTAGTTCTATATGAAATAAATGCAATAGTCAGTCTGTGAACAATACTTTCTTCATGTAATTTTAATATGAATTAACCTTTAATCAGATATGAAACGTAAAAAGCTTGTATCCTGATTATTTTGTCTTGACTGAGCAACTGTCAGGTTACTGTCTGGTTGTTAGGAAGATTCAAAAAGCTGTTCTGACAAGCTGTTTGTAACCTGTTTGTAAATGAAGAGGACAAAGAACATTTTAACACCTGTAAAATGTCCCCAGAAACATGAAACATGAATGAAAGGTGTTGCTGCTGCTGTGTCTAATGGATGAGTCAACCGAACTTTCTTCTTGCCATAGGAATGGGCATTTCATTTAGAATTACTTTTTAAAAGTCACTTTATTAGAATACGTTCAAATATTCTCCTGTTGGTACGACATATCTTTTGTTAGCTAGATGCTAACACATAATGGAAAATGCCAGTAATGTGCAACCATAATTAGCATCACAGTTGATGTATTTCTAAAAGTTTACTTCACCATACAAACAACATATTATTTCAGTCAAAGATGTTTATCTCGACAGTCGTACATCCTGAAAGTAATGAGTTTTTTCTTCCTCCGATGTCGGTTAGCAAATAGCTTTCAGAAGAGCTGATGTACAGCCACCTCTGACAGTAGTATCAGAACAAGGTGCCACAAAAAATAATAGTAAAAATATATATATTTTACGATTAGATTTAAGTTGTATTATAACTCTTGAATTCTTTTTTTTTAAAAAGAGTGATTTAAATAGTTGAAAAACATGAGCCCTTTTAATATTTCAATATTGTTTTCACAACTTTATAAGCTTGTGTCAAGTGGCCAAACACTTTTAAGAAGTGCTCTTCCATATAATAATCAACCTGTATACAATTATTGAAAAAGCTATACGCTCACTGATTCTGTGCCTCAACAACAATGCAAAATGAGTTTTTAATTACTTGAATAATTGCAACATCTAGGACACATGCACTACAAGCTGACATGCTCACACGAAGAGCTTTCACCTTGGAAACTGAAAAAGACAATACGAGGAAGTAAAGAGTTCAGGCGGGACTGTTCCTTTGTCTTACAGAAGCTTCAAGTTCACTATGAGGGAGACACTAAGTGAAATCACAGCTGTTGGGCTGTGGATCAGCTTAACACTGTCAGGTCTTTCCCCAGGGTCCCTCCAGCACCAAAAATAGACCACAAACAGAGAGGGGGAAACTTCCCATGATGCACTTCCTTGCAGGGATGCCGGGATCACTATGACACAGGAATGTCCTGAATTGTGTATCAATTAATCAAGTGCTTGTGGACGAGGCTGTGAAACCAGATGTGAAGAGAGCCTGTGACGAACTGTGCAGACAGAACAGGTGACCAGGAAAGAATGACAATATATATGTTCTGAATACAACAAAAAAAGAAAGAATGTGAACAGCATAAAGCAGAGTCGAGGACACAGTGGTGTTGTGCCACAGCTGATAAATGCTAGAAAAACCCTGACTCTCACCCTCAATAAACAGTGCAGGAATTTGATAGGATCTCCATGTGTTGGCTTTCAAGGAAAAAGAGGAGGAAAAGATAGAGGAGTTATTCTTTAGGTCAACAATAACACGAGCTACACAATCCATTGTCCTGTCCCTTCTCCTAAAATAGACCGCACAGATTAGAGACCATACTGAAGCCGAGCAACACCAACAATCTGATGGTAATCAGATTCCACTGAAGACCCGTAAATGTGTATCGGGTCAGACCTTCTGTTCAGCTCAGCAGAGATGAATTGATTTTGTATTCACGGTTACAACCTCTGTCTTCAATCAATGGATACAGTTAGAACTTTGGGAGAGAGCGAGCTGAGGAAAGACATGCAGTAAAAGAGCCACAGGCCCGACCCGAACCCATGACATCAGTCTGCAGGACAACCACCAGGCCACAGGCTCGGGTCCTCAACTTTACCTTATGTGCACTAAGATGTGATTCCATGTGTTTGGTTTTTTAAGGCAAATTTAAAAATTTAAGGAAAAATCTATATTTTGTAGTGTTATTTTTGTTTTTTTTATTTATTTTATTACAACAGTAGTAGTAAAGTAACATGACTACTTTCATGCTTTGTTTATTCCACATCAGCAGTGCTTTGGCTGCAGGAGGAGCTGTTTTCTGTGAAAAAATATTTTGAAGCTTAGTTCGAAAAAGGACAGAGAACACGGTAGAGCATTCTGAGACATTGTTTGCCTCAGGAATTGTTGGAAACCATTGCCGATACAACAGCACAAATCCATTATCTGTTTGTGCAAGTTTTGGAACTTTGTTTTCAATTGAGAAATACCATTAATCCCAAGGACATTCCAAATTGCCTTCATGTATTCAATAACAAGAAAGAAACATAGGGGAGATGCAAATCAGTGTGCAGTGTCAACATATGAGTCATACATGTTCAGAAATGACCAATAGTTTAAGTCATCTGTTGATCTTGAACCTTTTTTGATAAGATTTTCAATAAATAAACTCAGGTGATTGATCAATGACTCACTTCCTGTCTGAACTAACAGATGGTTCAGGAAGCTGTCTTCTAATCATTAATGTTTGCTTCAAGCCAATTATGAGAAAAATCCAACACCATATTATGATCTTCATATTTTCAGTCCACAGGGCCTTCTGCGAGTCAGTCCTCTATCACAGCCATAAAGCAGTAACTCTTTGTCAAACAATAAAAATCCAAACTGTCCACTTAAATTCTTATCTTTTTCTCTTCCCAGCTTTTAGAGCCTCATTCCATTCCTCTGACATGTAGCTTCTGTCAAAGATCGTTGATGCCTTTTTTGGCATTTTTGGCAGCTGGTTGTCTCTGATCAAAGACTAAATGTTTGTGGAAGGAGTAACATTTACTTTTCTTTCAGAACTGTAGCCAACTGATAACAGCACAAGACACAAAGCTGCAAAATCATCAGTTCAGATCTGACCTTTGTTGTAGCTTAGACCCTCCCCTCTGTCTCCAGTGTCCCAACAATCCTTTATTAAGACAAAAACCAGGAATAGAAATAACAGCTATACCACCTTTACCCACCTAGACTGCAAAGGGACTCATGGTAACTTTTTAATTGTATTTTTCTAAACTAAGTTTAGCTTTCATTGTGTTTAGAACCTCACTATATTAACACACATGATCATGAACACATTTTCAGTAACTGTTATCCTTATGCTAAACATGAGTATATTGAGTATTCATTCAAATCCGCTGAATATTTTTTAACAATAGTTTAATAGTTTTTCTTTGTGCAACTGTAAACTAAAATACAGTAAAACAAACATACGTACAGTAAGCCTGGCCTGCTAGTTGATGAGTCACTTTAAGTCATACTTTCCGATGCTAAGGTAAATGGGTAGAAGTATAGGATGTGGCCTCATCTAGTCCATCCATATGCAAATTATGCAAATAATTTATCTAAGTAGGCATATTCTATAACTGGGACTGGAATCTCTCTGTCATGTTTAGCTATGTTAGTGTCACGTATGGTTCAAATGATAGAAATGTTTAACTGCTGGTTAGTCGGTTGATCAAGTCTGAAACATGCTACTGATGAGCTGAATCAAGCTTCACATTTAATGGGTGCCAGATGAGTTTACGCTATAGTCCTCCACAGAGAACTCACAATGTAGGAAGTAGTGAATGAGTATCTGTTTTTAGGACACAGCCAATGACTGCCAATAGGCTGTCCACTTGATATTTAACTTCTTCCACTTTGACGTTAATATTTATATTTTTCTTGGACTTTTCTTTCTGACATGTACGTACATATATTTCTGACACTTTTAATTGTAATCTTGATCAGAAGATCAAACTTGAAACTAACACCCATCATCCTCTGTTTTTGGGTCTATTGCTGGCTGTTCTTCATGCCATCATGGCATGGATATATTCACTTAACTTCAGCAAAAATGGAATCTTCAGTAAATAAATCAATTGGCCCTATCATGGTTACCAACTTTAGCATGCTAATGTTAAAACATGGCTCAAAGAACTGCAGTTCAGCTTCACAGCTAGCATGTTTGTATACAGTTGAAGAAAAAGCCAAAGTTGAAACCGCTGTGGAGCAGTTTTTTGTACTGATTAACAATTAGTCTAACATATAAAGATGATGAGAAATCTATGTTAATTCAACACTGTCACTTGTAATACCAGCCTTCGGGATTTTAACATACAGGTGCTACTAAATGTGAGAGTCCTGAGGTAAAAAGCTGGATCAGGCCCTGATGATGACAAGATGGAAAATAACTGGTGAAGAAAATCAAAGGGCATAAGACAAACATGCAGTCACACAAATGCCTCACACATTGGTCATGCTGCAATGAAGTGCCACATTGCAGTGTAAACACACAGACTACGTAGTACCCCTCACTCACTCTGTTGTTAAACGAGGATTCATTCATCATTATCCCGCTCTGTGGCGCCTCCTCATGCCCCACATAGCTAACACAATCCCGACACGGTCCTGAATGCTAACAGTGTTCTCTGTAATCAGCAAACTGGTGATAAAGGGAGCCGCCAGTTTGTCACTAGCTCATCGTTCACATCAATGCACCATGACGGCAGAGTGGGGAGCGACTTCAAAGAGCGACTATCCCGCCCGCAAAGACCTGTAAATGCTGACACAACAAACTGTGCTTATGGGAGCATCCTACGCATTGAGTGCTACCAAATATCATACATGTGGTTTTTTTTTTTTTTTTTTTTTTTAAAGATTTATTTTTGGCCTTTATCATAGAGGGAGGAAAGTGGACAGAGTCGGAAATCAGGGAGAGAGAGTGGGGAGAGACATGCGGGAGATGGGCCACAGGTCGGACGCGAACCCGGGCCGCCGGCGCGAGGACTGAACCTCAATACATGGGATCGCACGCACTGCCGCTGCGCCACCGGCGACCCCCATACATGTGTTTTTGTTGTGGGGTTTGAAGGGTGGGGGGAGAAACAGAAGGAAAGCCAATCTAAAAATAATATAACAAGCTGACATACTGTATCCAACAAACTCGAGGCAAACAAAGAGAGGAAGGCTGGAAAACATACCACTATGGAAACCTACTTTCCCTTCTTCCACTGCAGAGTCCTGGCCTGTCACTGTCTATGATACCTCACATATGAAAAACAGGACAACATGTCACCTTTGCCACAGACTGTTCCACTCAGGAAGAGAGGTGCAGTAAAATGTGACAGAAGGAAGCTACATCTACGTACGAGTGGTCTAAAAGTAGGAAAAAGGGGGAATCAGTCAGTCAGGCAGGCCAATGCTTTAAATTCTTTGGCTGTGGCCCAGGTCAGGGAATTCCCTCTGAATTCTGATTAGTGTTTGTACAAAACATGCTGACTGGCTGGATGTGTGTTTGACTGAACATCGGAACAGCAGAGCAGCCAATGTAAAGTTAACGCTGCCTTTCACACTGTTTAATGGAAAGGCAGGGGAATGTGCGTCAATCCCTTCAAATTGTTATGATTTTCATGAAAGATTATAGTCAAATGAACATTTCATCTCAGAACAGATGTCATGAGCTTATACTGTAGAGTTTTAGTGTTACCAATAGAAGTCAAACTAAGACTTTCAATAGTCTTCCAAACAGGCTGGAATGCAATGCAAACACGTTTACAATCCTTGGGAGATTTCCTGCATAATAAAAGTGATTTCCTTTAGACAATAGAGGAGAGGAGGTCGAGGCATGTGAAGGTCTCGTTCTTCACTGTGTCACACTCCTCAGAGGAATAGTGGGCAGTAAATGCACTTATGTATTACAGATGTGTTCACCACTCTATTTGCCTCTATGAAGGTTTATTCTCTGATGGGCCCACTGCCCAACAGAACTGTAGTATTGCCTAATATGTAAATTATGTATTTGGTTATGTTATAAGCTGTTTCAAGGCTTTTAATCATGAACAATCTTACACTGGCTGATGAAGAATATTTCTTAACAAAATATAGTATAGCTTCTGGTAATATTTAGTTTGAAAACTTTCTTTTTATCACATTCTTTATTCAGTTTTTACAAATATAAAGTCTTTTTAAAGCTTATTTATTGCAGAATTTTAAACCAAGCACATACAACACCCCTGTTTTGTATGACACATTATGAAAAAATAGAGTACAGCATTAATATCTCTTATTTCTTAAAGTTTAATTTTTAGATTGTTAAATACCAATGAGAAACCTTGATAACCAAACAAAAGGAGAAAAAAAAATGCAGTTCTCGTAACCTTTTTTTAAACTAACAAGCATCTTAAAACATACAAGTTATATATTATGTTCCTTAAGAGTGGATATTATTTCAGGTTACATTTTTGCTTTTACTGGATAATGGACTTCAATCACTGACTCGAGACAGATCTCTTTTTGAATCAAAGTAAACCATATCTCCGTGTGTAAAAGAAGAGAAATGGCTGCACAATGGCTGTATTCTTGCTGTCCAGCGACAAAAGCTAAGTGTAAAAACATACATTTGGTCTATTGGATGCTAACAGTTTGCTATGGCTCACTTCAGACTCCACACAGTAGCTGTACAACCCATGGAGGGATTGTATAAGGCTGCAGGTCTCCTCACAGGAAGTGCAACCGAGGCTGAAATCAATCTGAGGAGTAGACACAACGAGGCAGAGGTGGAGAGAGAGCGACCACTGGAGAGATCACATCAATCACACAAACTACATGTGGCAGCTTCCTGGAATCAGGCATTATCCAATGAAAGTACACATAGAGGGGCCTGTGTTCTGTAGCAGTATCACACAGTGTTCTCAGTAGCTAGACACTGCAGAAATAAAAGATGGGATGAATCAGGGTCTAAAAGTGTGTGTATGTGTGTGTGGTGTGTATGTGTGGGAGGTGGGGATGGGTGGGGTGGGGATCGTCGTGAATCACATAAGCTTCTTGTCCAGCTTTTGCACAGTATTGAGATCCAATAAACAGTTTCCTATTAGTGTGAATGTGTGAGGACTCACACTCAGTGTCTATACGGAGAACCGAAGCGTCAGACAGTTGCAAAGCTGCCGTTATAAAAACTTATTCCGGGATGAGCCTGATGAACCTGAGAGACCTAAAAAGCTAGCTTAATGTCATCTCTGGTGTTTGCAGAAGAAATGCTGTAGTGTCAGATAAATTCATTTAGTCTGTAATTCAGAGTTCTGCCTCTGCACACCTTCGAAACAGAGACAGTGAGCGTTAAGACCAGCGGCCTGTGCAGTAAGCCTTCACAATCAATGTGAGCTCCAAACTGTCACCTTTATTTCATCCTGACAGCGATCAACATCATATCCACCCCCAACACTAAGAGTTAGGGTGTGGTGGCATCATGGCATCATCAGAGCCAACATTGGGTTGTTTTTAATTACCAAATATTGTCCGCAAACTTCTGCGGACTGTCTTAATCGTATTACTACGTTGGCAATACTGTGGCACTGAAACTGTCAAAAAGTATCTGTATCTCTAATGGAAACTTTCTCTGGTCTGAGGAGTGTGCTGTGCACTTTGACACACTGTAACATGTTTTACACAAATCACTCCCTTTAATTCAACATACTTCATTCATCCTTTAAGAGGAAAGTCTAGTGAAATGACTATCTAATGTCCCTGGTTTATAATCCTGCCTTTAGTCACTTACATAGGTGTCTGGAAAGTTTTCAACGCGTAAACATACACAAATATCCAACATTTAATGACATTGTGAAGCTCCAGTTTATTGTAACATATGAAGCAGACAAACTGTGATGATGATGTGATGAGTTGTTATTGCTAAAGTGTGCTGTTCTTCGTTTATTAGGTTAAACATGTTGCGTTCCGGTAACAACCGTATATGTTCTCACCTGCTCTTTCCAGATTCTGTTCACCTGTGACTCAACCATACCAGCTGACCAATTCAACCAAATGATCGATTATCACCACCTAGAGTCCAATTTAAGTAAATAAATAAATCAAACCCACTGAAATACAATACATGAGTACACACACACGCTAGTTTTACACTCTGTTATCAAGATACATTTCTCACCAATAGGCAAATAGGGCCACATGGGGGTTGAGGGTCCTGCTCAAGGGAACATTGGCAGTACTTGAGAAGTGACCTGGCATCTCTCCAGCTGCCAGAGCATATTTCATATCCCCTCCAAATAAACATGAACCATCTTAATATAAACTTTATCTTATTCTATTTCTGGTCATCTTAAGACACATGTATCACTGTAATAATGTAAAAGTCATTTGTTGTTTCTAGTAGTGATCTTTTTTTTTTTTTTTTTTCTGTTAGTAGACAGAAACTGAAGCAACATGTGCAACTAACTTGTTCTGGGAGGTAAAACCTGACAGGTCACATGTTTCCTACATGTATAATGTGTAACTATGGAAACAACTGAAGCAAAGAACAGCTATGTGTGCTGACAAAAAGTGAAAACATTCCTTACGTGCCCTGTTTTAAAGATTGACTGTAGATCTCATTGACCCGCACACTGACAAAGAGGGACATTATGGGCGACTTGATAGATAACATTACACAGATAATTTTAGTTTTACAGGCAAGATGTTCGACTTTGCATGCTGTGTTTGCAATGCAAATGTGAGGTCTGAGAGGATGTCACTGAAATACCTGCGTGCTCTCCCTCCATCAGTATCAGTCCGTTTGCTCAGGCTGGCATACAGTGACACATTTTTCTGTGTCAACAGAAGTCACGCACAAAGATCTAACATTAGGCAAGAGGAGGCGAATGCGCTCAACTTTTATCCGCAGCTGCTACAACACAATGTTGTTGTTTTTTTACTTAAACTACTATTGTGAAGGCTGAGTTGAAAGTGTCTGAGCCGGGGGGATATTCGGAGCTTCCGCTGATTCCCAAACAATGGCTATGTGGGACACCCCTCCCTGCCTGCCTTCCTAAAAGGACACACAATAATACAAAACAGTGTGCACAATCTTTTTCTTCTTTACAAAAACCCTTTTAAATCTGGAGAAAAAAAAACTATATAAGAATAATGAAATACCTTTGAGAGACGTAATCTCATTTTGGATAGACCTGAAGGTGTCCATAGTCTTTTCGGGCCTCCTTGTGAATATTGAAGATGATGAGTGATGTGAATGTTGAAGCTTCACAAGTCTGGCAGCCTTCCTGTTCAGCTGGACTGATGCCTTGTCTGAGTAGATTCCTGTACTTAGTGTGTGAGTCTCTTCAGTCACTCTTTGGTCACTTTTCTCCTCTCTCTCTCTCTCTCTCTCTCTCTCTCTTTGCCACTACAGGTCTGCTGACCGGTACGCCACTCTGTTTTGGTTCGTGTACCTACACCATGTGCGCACACACACACACACACACACACACAAATTCACTCACTCGCAGTCACTCACACCACAAACATTTTGTGTAGGAATCTACACGGTGCAAGGCTCCTCCCTTGTCCCCTCCTTCTCTTCCTCTACCTCCTCAGTCTCTAGAACACAAACCTAGCCAGTCAAACAGCTTTACAATAAAACAGCCAACCAGGATAAAGATTAGATTATCCCTATACTCTATGAGGATGACTTAAGGAGATACTAGGAAGCAGAGGCTAAGTCAAATATATACAAATAAACATGTTTGGTGTGTTGCTGTGTGTGTGTGTGTGTGTGTGTGTGTGTGTGTGTGTGTGTGTGTGTGTGTGTGTGTGTGTGTGTGTGTGTGTCTGTGTGTTGTGTGTCCATGCAGAGTCACAGAATCCCAGTGCCACACCCAGATCCCTGCAGCAGTTCCAGGATGAGGCTGATGCTTCCACACAGTGATCACAAACGTGGGAGATAGAACTACTCCCTCTCTCTAATACTAAACCAAACAAGCCAAGGCCTAATTCAACATTCACCAGCTCATAGCACCTTACCTAGTAACTGTTGCAGTACTTTTTTTTTTGCCTGAAGAGTTAATAAAAGAGAGCACTTCTCCCTGGTGCATGCTAGGACATAGGAATTTCACAAATGTTTCCTTAACTCATGATAAAGTCTTTTACATGTTTTAAAGGTGTAAGGAACCAAAGCTTACGATAAAAATTGCCTTATTTAAAGTGCATTTTTGAAGGGTTTTTTTTAGCTTTTTTTACTGCCTAACACAAACATTACTTTATTTGTTGTTTGTTGTTGATTGTTTTATCATGTTTTATTTTGAAAGGACAAAAGTAAAGGAAGTTCTGTTGCAGGGTACCAAACAAGCCGAAGTAGGGATCAAACAAAGAGGGCTTACTGACGTGCTGATGTGATCCAATGTCTATGAACTATTTTCAATGAGAGCTTTGTGAGCACAGCAACAAAAGCAAAAAAAAAAAAAAAAAAAATTCTGCCTGTTACAAGCCGAATAAAAACACTGATGGTGGACACAAAACTCAAAGTCACTGTAGAGTCACAGTACATGAGCTGGGTTGAAATGCAAATCATTCAAATTGACACTAACTAACTTTTAGTTGTACATTAATGGACTTATATTTTTTATAATATCTCAAAGTGTGCACACACTAAGCAGGGCGCTTCAAACTAGCTTTTATTAAGAGCAGCCACTGAATTCCAGGGAAACTAAGAGAAGCCCAGGCAAATATTTGAATACACCAGTTGCAACATTCCTCAGCAGGAGCAGCAGCTTTGGAAAGCTTATAAGCATTTCAAACATGTTTTATAAAAGACCAATAAAAATCCAAAAGTGCAATATCCATATATAGTAAACACTGTGGATGTTTTCCTTTTTTTAAAAATTTTGATTCAATCATGGACCAACAGAAAAGGGAATGTACAGTTTCATCTCTGCAGGTATGCTCAAAATGAAGTGGAATGTTTCCAATTTGAGGCAGCCTACGGCCAGCCCTTGACCTCGTAATAAAAAAATGGCTCGATTCATACTGTTATTTATTGGTAAAATCTTCAATCTCTTTGGGTTTTAACAGATATTGCAGGACTTTATAAAAACAGCTATAAACATAGAGCGAATACTACGCCGACAGTGATCGTCAAATTAAAACGGTTTCTCTGAAAAGCTTCCAACGTTTGCATTAAAGTCCAGAGATACAAACAAAGCTCCATCAGTAGCAAACATCTTTAGCTCCTCTTTTTCAACAAACTATGTTTTAAACCCTGCCTTACCCAGAAGCAATAAGCATAGTTAAAGTCAGACCATCCTCTCATAATCAGTTAGCTTCTGTATCAGCTCAGACAGCAGGCGGGCGGGCTGCAAAGCTCTGTGTTTGAGCTCTCACACGGCCTCTTGTACTTAATAAAGGACGTCTGGAGGAAATGACTGGCACATTTTTGGCAGCAGAGAAAATGGAAGTCTTGCTGTTCTGCACAGTCAAGGAGAATTCAATTGTGTGTCTATTTGTGTGTCTGTGTGTGTGTGTGTGTGTGTGTGTGTGTGCGTGTGTGTGTGTGTCTATGTTTTCAAAAGTGCACAGCTTGTGAAAGTGGCTGTGGCAGCTGTCTCTGAGTACTACTTAAGAATTGTTTTGTTTTTGTTACCAGCCTTATATAACAGCATGACACACACTTACACATACCCACATGGACATAGAAGCATGTCAACGTACAGATTAGCCCAGCTGTGTGATTTTTGTGTGATTTAAGTGTGTGACTGCTTGCTTTGGCTGACATGAGTCATTCTGCAGGACTCTTTCTCTTTTCATGCCTGTGTGCAGTCTTTTTCTTAAAGGCACAATATGTAAGATATCTACTGAACTAAATCATGAAATGACCTCACAATATCATTAGGGGCATTAAGAGAACATGCTATGTTGAAGTGCTGGCTTCTTTGAAAACAACTAAGTTTCGATTCCCGTTTGGAATTGTCTGGTTTTGTTTTGACCAGAGAAGGTAGGCGATTTAAATCTAAAGTACCCATCCTGAATGGACCCCACTCACCAGTTATCCTGCACAAACCAACAGGGATGCAGCGATGCAGGGATGGAAGCTGACATGCTAACTGGTTCAGATACACCTGATTCTACCGTACATACGTTTTTTTTAGCATTTTCTGAAAAAAGAGAGGAGAGGTCAGAATGCGGCACTGCTTCAAGGTCAATACGGAGCTGGTTAAAAACGGAAGCTTCATTGTCTCTGACATGGCAAACAGCATGCACATCAACTCCAGGAAGCCTATTTAAACAAAGGGGCATAACTTACTAA
The DNA here is from genome assembly GCF_947650265.1 of Symphodus melops. Lineage (NCBI taxonomy): Eukaryota > Metazoa > Chordata > Actinopteri > Labriformes > Labridae > Symphodus > Symphodus melops. The sequence goes on along the minus strand of NC_136695.1, from coordinate 11,250,216 downwards.
AGGTTTGCATGTCTTGAAACTTGTGCAAAGTTGATACCACGGGCAAACATTTTACTATCTCACTACTAACAATGTGCAGTAAGGATTACGTCTTTCACATGAGCAAAACAACAACGCATTGTCCATTTAGTAGGCTTGCCTGAAAATATGCAATATGGGGTGTTTTTGCTCTGGCATGCAAAATACTGGGTGAGTTAGTCCACGCACTGCATTTTAACAAGCCAGGCAAAAATTGCAGTGATTGTGACGGTGCCTAAATATAACACCTTCAGAAGGAACGTGCAGTGAGCCCAGTGTTACAGGCTGCTGTTATTGTAATTAGAAGGAGACGAAGGCCCAATAAAAAAGGTACAAATATCCCATTTTCTAATGATTCAATAATATTTAACAAAGATTAACTCCATGATTAAACTAATATATATATATATATATATAACTGAAGGATTTCACAGCCTCTGCATTCTAAATAGTTTCTGCCTTCCTATTTCCCTCTTCTCACCAACTGGGCATCTCCTTTTTCTCGTGTAGCGCGTCTCTCCCCTAGCTCGTCCACCTTCAGTGCACTCCTCCACCTGTTATCGTTCACGCAAATATTCTGAGGAGATCAACCGCAAAACGCCATCAACCAAATGTGCAATTTGGAGTGAATACGCAATTTAGTACTCGTTAATTGGGATCTCAGTAAATCAGGCTCCGAGTATTAGGGGGCGGCTGTAGCTCAGTGACAGAGTCGGTCGTCTCTCTAGCAGAGAGTTAGGGGTTCGATCCCCAGTTCCTGCAGCAACATTGTCTGATGTGTCCTTGGGCAAGACACTTTCAAATTTCTAACGCTGTTTGTTCAGCAGGAATGGGTAGAAATGGGATTAGTTATTCTACTATTTACCATCCTAAAAAATATAAATAAAATATTAACTAGCACAGCAGAAAGTGTGAAACATTATCATATAGAGAGAGTTCACTCGCCCCCCCCCCCCCCCCCAACCACACACACACACACTGAAATTATCTTCCAGCATCCCTGACCCTGGTTCAAACCAGTAAACAGTAGCTTAGCATGGCAAGGTACAAGTGTGTGAACAATCATAAATCTCCATATGAAGCATTTTATTTACAAGCTGAAGGACTCAGCTAATGAACCTTTGTGTTTATTTTCCAGTATTTAACTTATTCTTCTGTGCCGTTGACATTTGCAAACAAATATTTATTTATTGCCTGCTGCTGGATAATCAATCGAGCATAATGTCTCTAATTGCAGTAATACATTCATCAGCTGGAGGCTTTAAAAGAAATGAAATAGTTGTGGCTGTGTGATGCGGACAACTTGGATTTTTAATTTTTTTGCAGACGATTTTATGGAAAAGGCCTGAAGGAAATGTAGAGACATATAAATCTATATCCTTCAGGAATACCTGATATGGCTTTGAATAAACAACGTCATTGTAACACTGCTACATGTGGTTCATGTAAAGTGTTTTTCTCAGATGTTTTTGACTTTGCACTGTGCTTGACAACTGGATTCATTACAAACCGACACGATCCTTTATTATTGTTTCAAATATTTGCAGCGATGTTAAACAAAAGCAGAAGCCTGCAGATGCGTGCGTGATTATATCCTGCAACAAACACAGATAACCATGTCAAACACTAACTCTTCAGCGGCTCAAGGTCGCAGGGATGAATCGTTTAGCTGCTAGCACGGTTTCATGACTGGCTTTGGAGGAATGAGAGTTATGAGGAGCAGACCTTTTCTCATGCTAATCCAGGCTAAGGTATGTGCCTCTGTCCAGTGCGGACTCACAGCAGGGTCCTGAGTTTATAAGCAGCCACACAGCCTGTAAAAGGCTGAGGTTTATTTGTTAAGGCTTGCTATGGGAATCTCTTCTAAACCTCAAACTAACAGTCAAAGGCTGAAAGATTACTGCTGCTAAAATACCGCCCGGTATTTCCTTCATTACCTTTTACAGAAGTGTCAGAAAGAATGAGCTAAGTCTGCGTGTAAAGTGAGTTTTATGACATGATGAGCTATATTTATCGAGAAAAAATAAATTTATTTTCTAGGCTCGTTGGCCTCTATAAGTTAGGACATATATAGAGAGACAAGAAACGTGGGAAGAGGAACAAAGTGGAGGACGATAACTATCAACAGCATCCGGATCAGGAGTTGAACCTGCAACCGGTACAAAGGGCACCTTTGTCGTGTTGAAACAAAGACAAACACTGGACTTATATGCCAAGGTTTTTCAAAAACTTAGAGTGCAAATTTGAATGGACAAAGCCTGAGTGACATCACTCAGCTGTTACTGCAGGGGGCTTTGGAGTACCATCAGAGTGGTTGCCATGCTGTATATGCAGTGTCAGACTACCATTCATGCAAGCTAAGGACCGGCTGAGAGCTGGAGCTAAGGCAGGTTTTAAGCCTCCTGACAAGCTGTTACACTGCGCCCGCCTGTCAATCAGGTCAGTTTCTGGCCTCATTGTGAATAACATCCTTATCCGTCATTCAAAAAAAAAGGGAAGACTTATACAAAAAATTCAACCACCATACTGCGTGTGCCGATCGAGACATGAACTAATCAACCCAATTACCGTAAATTCCGTACTATTGAGCGCACCTGGATATAAGCCGCAGCGGCTAAAAATAAGTAAATAAATGTATTTGTACATATATAAGCCGCACTTGATTATAAGCCGCAGGTGTCCACGCTATAACAAGAGCTATTTACACAGACGTAGGCTACCGGTAACATCCGCAAATACTGTAGCGTCCGTACGGACGTTAAAGGACGACGAGAGCGTTCAAATAATAACTTTTAATAACCTGATCACTGTCGGCCGTGACCACGCCGTTTACAGCAGAGAGCAACACATAACTTGCCGTAACAATCCAACTCTCTCCCCCAGCGTTCTCTCATACAGCCACTCAACACGTTCTCGCTGGTGCATTCACTGACTCTCCACACAATCGGAATTATGAACACATTATCAACTACTGACTTTGCAACATGAACCGTTACAATACGAAGCCTAGCCGACGGTGTCTGTAACACGGCTGATGAAAAAGATGACCGTAATATATTTCACAAGAAAAAGTCCATCCATTCACTGCCTCAGAATGACTTCATTACTCACTTCCTCAGTCTCTGTTGTCGCTGTCAGTGTCATCTTAACGTGCAGCAGCTCTGTTAGCTTCTTTGACAGCCAGGTCGATCGCCTTTAACTTGAAAGCTGCATCATATGTATTTCTCCGTGTGTTTTCCATCATGAGGGTGCGTGCATGAAGCGCAAAATGACTGATATTAAGATCCGACGTGACGAAGTCAAATGTTTTTGCGGCAGAAGCTCATTGTCCCCCATAAAAAATCCATGCATTAGCCGCACCGGAGTAGAAGCCGCAGTGCTCGAGGTGTGAGAAAAAAGTAGCGGCTTATAGTCCGGAATTTACGGTAGGTTTTTTGAACCGGGTATGTAAACATGTTAGTTAAAAGGGCTTTTTTTTTTTTTTTTAACATGTACTTCCAGTGCTTCTGCAGCCAGCCTCAAGCAGACACTCGATGAACTGCAGGATGTTGCACTTCTGCGTCAGCTACATTTTTCCTTTTTTGGAGGTTCCCACTTGATTGAAAAGCAGCTTTATGACCTGTTGTCATAAGCTCATGTGTACTAAAAGGGAACCCTGTGGGGTTTCTGAACACCAGAAGTATGAAGCATTGTTTTTTTTTAAGCAGGTTATTTGTGTATGCGTGACTTCTAAAGTGACGAAGAGTCCATAACTAAAAATAGGTGAGTATAACGATTTCACAATAAGTTCAACGACATCTGGAATATGAGCTTCTGGGAATATTAAATGAGAAAAAAAAGACTCAGTAATTACACTTTTTGAGGTTTTATTGTACCTTCACAAAACCTTTTATTTGATACTCTTCACCTAGGAGTGTTTGATAAATCTGCTGGCTCTCGGCCCCTCTGCTCCGTCTGCATCAGACCGGTAGCCCTGCTGTGGATCCAGACAAAACATTCCTTCTGTCTGAGGTCACCCAGCCACTCAAATCTCCGGCCCAATGTACCGGCTTAGAGCCCCGAGCGGCAGTCAGCAGGAGATCTGCCTCACCACCGAGAGAGACAGTCTCTGCGCTCGCCTGCGATAAAATGGTTAAGCCAGTGGAGTGAATGCAACAGATTATTGACTGTCAATCAGAGATGTGATGTGCTGTGAGGGGGAAAGAGTGACTGTGGATGGAGAAGTCATGTCAAGTTTGTCATGTTTTCGCTTGTATCTGAAGCATCCTGTACAGTAGTAATCAAAACAACTATTTCTGTTGAGTTTTATTTTGCCATGTGTGTTCCACACTGGTATACTCAAGTCAGGCAAGGGATTCTGGGAATTAAGAGAGAGGGGAAACAACATTCACAGAGCAAATGACCTCCCATGCTCCACCCTTGGAGATGTAAAGACCAAAGGTCCCATGGGGGCTTTTAAGTAATGTGAGATCCTTCCCTTTCAGATCTTCCCCGTGTGGATATTCGGATAAAATGATGACAGTGAGTTGGACTCTAGAAGGTTGTGCCCCAAGTCACACACAGTTTGCAGAAGGAAGAAACAGAGGGCGTGATTAAGATGTTTCAAGAACTAACCCGGGGGCCCAGAAGGTCCCCCCACCCACACTCTGACTCATCGGCTTTTACTCAGAATCCTCCAGAGAGATGCTGTCATTCCAGCTTTTTTTAGACTTCACCATCAGCTACTGAAGAAGGAGGCTAATCCAGGCTTTGATTGAGGATGATCTGAGAATTCCCCCAACTTGCTATGACTATGAAAGTTTTGATATTAGCGTCCTTCCTTCCTGGAAATCAGGTCAAAGACCGATTTCCTTAAAAGTCCATTTTCTCTGCTCTTTTCACTGTGCTGTTATGAGGACAATGATCCACAAGGGGGCTGTGCTTACTCTGTGAAGCCCAGATAAGCTCAACCAACGTGAGGAGGAGAAAGTAGAGCTGACAGCAAAGAAAATATTATGATCCTTAAGGTGCTATCACATACAGTGAGAAAAAAAAAAGATCATGAATAAGACATGAAAAATAAAATCTCAAACTGCTTCTCTCATAAGAGCACTTTAAATGTCTGCGTACAGTAGTGGAATACTAACAGAGAGAAACTCATCAATTATGTAGTGTACACTTAGTAATACGCATACTTAATAAATGGAACACATTCCTTCACTTTAGATACACACACACCCTGCTGTGCCTTCTGCAGGGAGAGACAGAACCCTCCAAGGACCTGGAAGCTGGAGGCTCACACAAGACTGGAAACACTTTCTTTGCCAAGCGATGCCTCCCATGGGCCTGAAGGGAAAGTACATGGAGCTGGCAGGGTGTGTGTGTGTGTGTGTGTGTGTGTGTGAGTGTTTCAAACAATCCCAGCAGCAGGATGGAAAAGTGTGACACTGCTCTGGGCTCTCATCACCTGTCAAACCAGTCAGATTTTCACTGGTGGAGCAACACCCACAGCTGCTTAGCTACAGTTGTAGGCACAACAGAGGAGATGTCACAATTAAGAGAGGCAGAGGGTGAAACCTGTCAAAGTGTTTCTGCTCAGAGAATCAATGTGTGATTTGGTCTTGCAAATACCAAAAGTCCTTCCAGTCACAGCAACTACAAAAGTTAATGATGAAAGCTGGTTAATTCATTGTTTAACGCTTAAAGTCACTGATAATCATTTGTCAAGCAAAACCAGTCAGCATTTCTTCATTCCAGCTCCTCAATGTGTAGATTTGTCTTAATGTGTCACAATGGTTAATTAGATAATCAGGCTTTCATGTTCCAACATGCAGCTTTAAAAGGTGTAAGAGCAAACAAAAAAAATAAACAACAATGGTGACAATAATTGTTAGTTTCTTGCTTTACTACGATAACGTATTAAGACAATGTGTTAAATAGTTCCTTTAGAGAAGCTGAAAAGTTTGATTTTGTTTCTAAAAACACTTCTTTATTGATAAGTCAATCATAAGAATATAGCAGGACAGAGGACTTTCTCTCTGTCACTGTGCTAAATTACCCATGGCAAGGGTCTGCTATCCCTCGATGGCCCCCCGTTGTTAAGAAAATAAACCGTTACTATGAGGAGCAAGAGGTTGCTAGGGACACAGCTCTAATCAAAGGCTGCCTGTGAGTAAGTGTAATCACATCAATCCTCAGAAATGAGTCTGGCTGATTTGACGTTAGTTTTCTTTACGATATCAGACAAAAAACTGGATGATATGACGGAGACACTGAGGATGGCGTATGATAGGTGACCGAACCTGACATGGGATACAGAGGTGTTTGTAAGGGTGGTGAATGGAAAAGAAAATGACGACAGCCTCGGTGCAGCACTGATTCATGTGGACCCGTTCAGCTTGTCTCACTTCACCATCAGTGGAGATCATCAGTTTAATGACAGTTATAAAGGCTAGCTTCGCTAACAATTCATAAAATCACTTCCAATAAAATGTCATGTAAAATCACTGATTTTTTTCAAGTAAGCAGCTTTCTAAAAAAAAAAAAAAAGGGTGGGGATGTCCATAATGTAACCATACATCTTTGAAGAGTGTGAGTAAGTGTGGTTTAAGCATTGTGTCGTTGACTTGGCAGAAACACTTTTAGAAGCACAATAAAACCTGAGGCCCAAGCAGGGCTCCCCTCTCACCTAACACATAACTACTTCATCCAAACAAACTAACCACGAGAGCGACATCAACCACATAGCAGATCAACGCTAACACTCCTCTCTTTCATATTAAGCCGTTTCTTCTCCTGTAGTTCTGCTTTTAAACTCCTATTTGCCTCTGAGTCTCTGCTTCCTGTCGTCCTTCTCTCCCACAGTCTCTGAGTGCCTCATCATCTTTTTCTGTCTCTGCTATGCATGACAGGACTTTCTGCTGCAGGCGCCGCTCTGGCTACCAACCGCTCTGCTCCGCTCCAGGGATGGGTGCTGGGCCTGCCTGGGACTCCTACATGTCTGACAGATTTACATCGATTCTTCCACAGACTTTAAAGCTTTCCCAAAGTTCACACCAATGTGTCTCTATTAAAACGCTGACTCTTGCAGTGCGTGGCCTCTTACTGTAAGTCACATGAAATATTTAGTACAAGACCACTTTCTGTTTCTCTGTCTAAAATACAATTTGATCCCTGCAGTCAAACAAGATTTACAAAAATCTTAAACAGGACATTGATTAAAATAGTCTGTTTTCTCATTCGTGCTGGGAGACAACAGGAAGTCAGGCAGCTAGGCAGCAAGATGTCACAGAAAAATATTCTCCCCTGGATCAGATGACAAAAGACTTGCTTCATGAGGCCCAGGATGAGACGCAGATTTTGGAGACTTTTTATTGACTGGACGCATTTACTTCCACAGTCATGGTGATACACCATTCTTTATGTTGGTAACATTTTCTTCATCTGAAGAAATGTGCACCAACGCTGCAATCATCATTATGGAAGCATCAGCATTTTGGTTTTATACAATGAATAGAAAAAAATATGTCCATTGGCAAATATGAAGTTAGCTACAGTATACTGTATGAGTATTCAATGTTAATCTGTTGTTTTGCATCAATTTAAGGTTGACAAGCTAGTCTAACTCGCTGCTTAATCAGAGAAGATAGCATTTGCTGGACAGAAGAAGTCCGTAGTTTGATGTTTCATGATGCCTCGATGTTGCGATTGCGACAATTCATGCAAATTCAACCAATCCCCCTGAATTCTGGCCGACCTTCCATTTTTGTCAAATCACTGCATTCTTTCTGCAAATTTGAGAAATCAAAATAGTTTGCCCTGTGAGTTTCACCAATCATAGCTGTCATCCACAATTTAAATCCACTCAATCACACAGGTCTCCGTATCAGCCCGAAACTGTTAGCTTGTCACAAATGTGTTCTGAGTTCATCTTTTTCATAACAGAGACAATCCAATGTAGCTATAATGACGTCTAATATGAACACATGAGCAAGGATGCTAGCTAAACATATTACTTATGTTTGGTCTAATTCTTGCTTCTTTTTTCCTTTCCTGTAGAACATTCAGCAAACCATCGGCCCTGATGGACTCCAAAATACCAAAATGTAATTTAACTAAGAGAATTGAAAGGTAATAGCAGTTTAGCTGCAACATTGCCCTTTGCACAACTTTAAATACTGTACCGTAGACTGGTCAGCTGAGTGAGTCAATACACGTTCATGCCATATTCAAGAGCATTACCCCGGCCTTCAGCTGTGAATTCATGGTATGGATGTAAAGCCCAAACATGAGTGATGTATAGCAGAGGTCGTAGCATTCCTCCCTCACATGTAAGCCTCCATGCTTCTGCTACCCATCATGAGTCTATCCCCTGTCTTCACTGTGATAACAGCTGTAACAGCTTAATGAGAGTAAGGTAAAATATTACACACTGGGTTCACTGCACACAGATGGCAAAAGGTTGCTAGAGAGCAACTGGAGCTCAGCCATGCTGTACTTCCTGACAAACTGAGTGACACAGTGCAGCTATAGAGTAAAACAGGAAGAACTAAATTAGCAGCGATTTGGACTTTGAGATAAGAAAACAAACAGCAGGGAGTTGGTTTTTTTTGGGGGGGGGGGTTTTGGATTGTTGTTTGACCTGTGGTTGGAGGGAGAAGAGGCACACCCTTCAGAGACCCGGCGGTCAACAGACACACAAACGCAAGATAGCCCCTGTTTAGTTTAACAGAAGCTGCCTAATCTACGCAACAAATCAGGCACTTATGTAACAGCAGTTTTTGCAACCCTTTTTGGTGAAAACCCCGGAGCCAGCCACACCATTTAGGGTCTCTGCATCTCCTGTCAAAGCCGAGGAGAATATGTCTGTAAGAAGGTATTTGGAGCTGCTAACAAGCTCAACTCCTCCGTGTTTGGTACGTCAGACCAAAAGAGATTAAGTGATCCGCTAACAGAGCAGAATGTAACAAGTTATTCCTTATGGGACGTTTGTCGTCCCCACAGGAGTGTGTGGAACTTCATGGTGTATTATGTGTGTGTGTGTGTCTTCACACGTGGGGCACATGCCCCCACCCACCTGATGTCAGCTGCGCAGGGTGACCTGCTGTGACATTTCTGGCCCATGTGGTGACTGTCACGCCGGCCGGCAACAGTTGCCCTGAATACCAATGACCAGCAATAAACTCTTTGCCTTTCAGCAACAGGAAATGACGGGAGTGACTAAGAAAAAGGCCGACCCTCTCACACACACACGCACGCTCACACTCATCATTACCTGGTAATATAAATGACCAAGTGTCAAATCATGCGCGGAGGGGTATTTCCATTCTCGCTCACTTCAAATGTAAACCCCCAAAGTCTTTTTTTAAGTCTCACTGGCACTGAAGCGGAAATGTTTCCACTTTCCACTCCGGAATCTGGACAGTGTTCAATGAGGGGGGAAAAAAAGGACTACAGTGTATGAAACTGTATTTGCCTTCATTCAACAGATTGCTCCTTTACAACAGACACAGATGCATATATAAATATAAGCCACAGTGGAACAGATGGTACTTCGATTACTGTCAGAGTATGTTAAACAGGTTCTCCACTGTCAGACTTCTCATAATGTTGGCCTCATGTGCCTGCTTCCGATTGGTTGGTGTTTACAGTAGCAGTGTGAATTGAAATAAAGAATGTGCAACATTTTGATCCGGTAGCCTTTAAGCGCAAGCATAAAACCGAAACGCACCGACGCCTCGGCTCTCCTCCAGCAACACACCTCCAACCCTCCTCGCTCATGTTAGCGCGAAGGAGTCAAGCTGAAGTAGCGGACAAAAATTGTCCTTTGCTCCAGCTGCAATCTTCTGTTGCCTGCACTGTTGTGTTAGCAGGCAAATGTTAACACACACTCTTAGTTTCACATTTCTTATAAATGGACACAGTGTGATCTATTAACCCTTAAATGACACTCAAATAAGCTGTGAGCATGTTAATTCCTCTTTTCACTAGTCCTTGATTAAAACAGCTTTAATAATCTAGGAAAGCAGTCAGCCATCCCGTCTATGTAAACACGGCTTCGACAACAACACAGCCAGCGGCACTTTCGCTTTTCACTGCTATATTTAAGTGTAAACTGTTGCACATTCTTCGTTTAAGGCCTTTGCGTGTTCTGCTTTGAAACTTTCCAAAATAAGGAAACGGAGGGAAGATTCTGTCATGTTCAATTTGAAAAATTCTGAAGGAGGGAAAAGTTTGCAAAACAGCTTTTGTTTAAGATCAAGCCCTCCTTTTTTTTTTTTCCCCTGACTCCCTACAGGGCCGGTCCCTGGAAAGGGCAGAACACCTGTCATTGAGTGTTTTCGTAACATCTGACTCGACTCATTATGACGGATATATTTAGACGTCACACCTGGCTAAGTCTTTGTGCGGCCATAAATGTAACAAACGATTAACTCTTTCTCTGAACAGTATTCTGTGAAAGGATGACACCTATGGACAACGTAGAAATAAAATAGTTTGATCATGTACTTTTCACTTCATCTTCTTTCTCACACACTTGCACTATTGTGTTCACACACAAACGCGCGCGCTCAGGTATTTCAGTCCACTCTTAAAAATTGTTCTGGAGGGGAGTGTTGGGAATCGAGGGGGAGGGAGTGTTCTCAGAGCTTAAGAGGTTGTGACTCCTCTGCCTTCTTTAAAGACCTTTCCATCTACAGTCGGATGTTACTACATTGGTATGCATGCATGTGAGTGTGAGTGTGAGTGTGTGTGTGTGTGTGTGTGTGTGTGTGTGTGTGTGTGTGTGTGTGTGTGTGTGTGTTTGTTCGTGTGTTAACCTGCAGTTAACTGAGAGGCAGTTTTGTTGTCTTCTTCATTAACATTTTCATAGCTCACTGGAGCCTTGAAGCTACAATTCCAGACTCTAACTGGTCCTAATGAAGCGTCTGAGCCCTGCCCTGCAGAACAAAGCAGGGGGAGGCACACATAGTCTTTGTGTGAGACACAGCCCAGGTGTTAGAAATTCAACATTTTCCACACAAATGTGTTTTCCACTCTCATATTTTTTTTTTTTCCTCTCCAGCCACAAAGCCATGTGTTATAGCCCTTGTAAAACTCAGGGAGAAACTCTTCATGGTTAAATACCACAGGGCACCTGGTTTGTTTGAAAGAGGAGCACAGAGGCTCACAAGGTGGCAACGTTACGGAAGTCTTTTGCAGTTAAAGAGAAAACAAGATGTCAGATAGAATAAAGTCAACAGTGGAGGATGCAGACATCTTCATCTGCAGGACGGCTGCGTGAGGCAGCACATACACATCTGTCTGACTCAGCAATGTCTTGCACAGCTTTTGACAATTTAATTCAGCAACGTGTATGAGGTCTGAGTACACTGCTTTCATATGAGGATGTCAAGGTTGAAGGTGCATCTCCTGAGTGGGTCTGAATTTTGTATTTTGATCACCACTAATTGAAGTTCTTAAAAAAATATCCTTCTGTTTGAAAACAATTTATTCCTAAACCACAAAAGACAAGAAAATCAAAGATGGAGAGAGCATTTCACCGCAGCACAGGTGTCAGAGAAGAACAACAAGAAACAGACAGAAAACAGATGCTAAAGAACGGTTTAACTCCAAACTGCCTCTATCACTCTTAATAGACACAAAATAAAGCCCCAGTTTAAGTTTGAAGCTTTTCTACTGTGTCAGAGCTCAAGGAGACATCATTGTCTTGATCAACTATCAAAAACCTTAAAAGATGTTTGTTTTACACTTAACATTTTACAAAACATTTACACTGACAAGGAGCTGCAACCAGATTTCTTTTCATATCATCTCTGCTCAAAAGCAGTTGAGCTCGAGGAATGAGGCCAGACGATTCAGAGGACTTGAACTTTGTTATTGAACTTTCACACTGAGACAAACTTAAGAGTTCACGATAGGCTTGTTTTCCTTAAGATCTTAGCACGAGACTGTTAGAAATGTAAGAGATCCCACTCAGGGTTCACTGTGGGACGAAAGACGAAACACAAATAAGATCTCATCTTAAACTTTAGTTTGCAATGTGCAGGATCCAAACAATTTAGCAGACACACAAACAGACGGCTGTTTTCAAAGTTTCACTTACCAAATAGCGTCTTGGAATTTATGTCATGAAGTAAATGTGGTTTAAGGTTTGTGTTTCCACAGTATCTGGTTTTATGGGTTATAGCAGGTGATTATAACTTCCACACCTCATGTTTAAACTTTAAATGATCTCGAGCAAACATTACTTCATGTTATTCACTGAGTGTTTTTCTCTCACACACTCATAAACAGTCATAAAACACCAGAGATTTAGGTAAAAAAGAGCAGCAGCTTCTGTCCTGAAATATCGTTGGGCGTTTGACAGGAAAGCTGAACAGATTGGATGCGCATCCCTCCAGAGTGTCTCTCTTTACCCCCTCCCCATAAAAGGCTCGAAAGGAATCCAAACAAAGTCACGCTTATCAAGCCCTGCCCCAGAGTAACCTCTGACCTGAGCTGTGTGTCTGTGCTGATCCATCCCAGGCAGCAGGATGCTGACACACATGAGAAATAATACAACCCAGAGAAAAAAAAGAGGAACATTACACTGACCTGAAAGAAAAATGAAAACTCTCACAGCAAAGCTCAAATGTCAAAAGGGACTAATCTGAGCATTTTTAACACACACAGACACACACACACACACACACACACACAGACACACACACACACAAATCAGCACACACGCGCACAACACAGAAACACACCCTGCATGTGTTTGTTTCAGTTGGTGAATCTAACAGAAATACAGAAACGTTCCATTACAGAGATTTTCCTATTTGCATTGTAGGTTAACCGGTCGTCTCAGCTCTGAAAGGGCAGCGTTTGGCTGCACTACACAAAAAAGAAAACGTCCTAAAATGTCACACAACTTTAGAGATCTCCACTTTGCCAAATCCAGAGATTCTATTTTACCAACGGCCTACTTTCCATGACCGTCTCACCTGGCACTGACGTCTGTGCATGGCTGACCTCAATATGAATTCAACACTTTGTGTTTGTCAGTGTGGGATCTAGCCTTAGTCTGCTGCAGAGTCATAGGAAAATAAACTGGCAAGTTTAACTGATTTTAATGGAAGAAACAAAAGCTTGTCATTGTATTATTTTTTGACCTTTCTGAGAAATCTGTCAGCTCTATTGTTAAGTTTGTTAGGGACCATTTACAAAATACACAGTCAGCTAAATTAATGAGAGGAGGAGATGCATTGAACCAGACTTAAGGCTGGTTCACACGGCAGGATTTTAAAATTGTCGGCCGATTTCCCAAACTTGAGAGACCACACACATGGCGATGAATAATCAGAGGTTTTACAGTTTTGGTCGTACAGTGTGTGGTGTGCGGCCACACGGCAACAGCATCACACCACACACCAACCGATTTCACTCGCGAACGTCCCCCGATCAGACAGGAAATCTCGCAAAACCTCTCGAGATCAAACGTGATTCCAGAGTCAACAAACGGACGATGAGGATGTTATAGGGATCGTTTGTGCTGTTTTTATCTGAAAAACAGGCTTTTAAAAAGAGGAGTCGGTCAAAGGAGCGGAGACAACGGGAGCATGAACTGTACTTTCTACATGTTGATATGGAGGTGAGTAGTTGACCGGTGATTTCGCTACAATGTCACCTCGCTTTCTGATTGGCTATGTGTCACATTCAACAGGCTCGTGCTCGTTTTCTCCTCGGGGGACACCACACATGATGAGAGATCGGGCCAAAACAATCCAACATGTTGAATATCCCCGATTTGAGATCGGAGTGGTCCCGACATTCTTCCGACCAGACGAGAGCGTTCTGAACACACCACACACGGCAGGATGATCTTATAAGATTATCTTATGATGATCGGGGCGTCCTTAAGATTATCGGAAGGGGAGAATCGGGGCCAAAATCGGCGTAATTATCCTGCCGTGTGAACCAGGCTTTAGCTGATTAGCTAAGATTCCATCTGCAGTCCATTAGCAGTCAGTCACACAAACGACACGAAATACACAACACAATAAATGATTACAAAATCTGATCAGGAGCTAATAAAACTGCATTAGATCATACTCACATTCCCCTAACCTAAAACTTACCAAACCTTCCTCCGTTCACACAAAACGCATGCATACCCAGTACCACACACAGGGATCTGGGTGTGGCACTGGGATTCTGTGACTCTGCATGGACGGACACACACACACACACACACACACACACACACACACACACACACACACACACACACACACACACACACACACACACACACACACACACACACACACACACACACACACACACACACACACACACACACACACACACACACACACACACACACACACACACACACACACACACACACACACACACACACACACACACACACGAAAATTAGACAAAGCTTTGTGGTATAAAATCTCTGTGAGTTGATCCCTCTGTATAATGAAGAATATCTCAAATATGTCATGTAATGGGACCAAACTGTTCCAAAAATATTCAAAGAAAAATACATCAGTATCTGTGTGAGCATTACCATTTTCTTTTGTATTTTTGGTTAATGCTAATAAGTGAGTGTTGGCTATCAGTCTAAACTTAGGAGGTGAACATCCTAGCTTGAAGCTTGACAGCATATTAGCATATTAGCACTGTCATTATGACAAATCAACTATAGCACAATGTTAGCTTAAAGGTCCACTGTGTTTGTTAGAGCCACACAGAGCTGCCCGCACGGCTGTATCGCGTCGGGTATTAGTTGACCGTTACTTGATATGTAAAAACACCATAAAAGACGTAGAGATAACTTTTTATATCTTCAGGAAACATCGCATTATCGGATTGACAACCCAAATGTAATTTAGCCACAAGACACTGAGTCACTCTTTTGTGATTTCAACTGTAAAGGTAATATAACTGAAATGTAGATACGCCTCATTTATCGTAGAATATGTTTTGGGGAGAAATAAGTTATGCATATCTGTGCCATACATAGTGTTTAGTGTTCATTAGTTGCAGGTTATGGGTTTTTTCAAGGCTCCTCACCAGTTGTTCTCTCTGAACTCTTTATTACATTCAGTAACACTCACAGGCAGCCAGCCTAATACTCTGAAATTCCTGGGAAAGATGACAAAAGATGAAAAAAAGGCCATCCACAAACTGTCAAGCTAATCTCAGGAAGTGAACATAACTTCCCTAATTGATATTATTAGTTTTAGCAGTTGGACAGAATTTAAAAGAATTCTCCGGTCTCAGAGCCACGATCTGGACCGAGTATGATGGGAAAAACACAACCAGCACTCAGAAGCTTTTAACAGACAAGGTTTTAAAGTATTTTTTACTCAAGCATGCAAACATGAACTTGCAAATACAGTGTTGCCTCTCAGCTTTTTAAATAGTTCATTCATTCACAAATTTGAGTGACAAATCACTTCCCACGTCACTTCTCGCCTCTAAAAATGTCATCTAACAGTCATTCATAGAGATAGCTGCACCATACAGTGTTTATTTGGTTTTAAAAAAGTGATGAAAGCCTATCACTAACACAGCAAAAATACAGCTTGTTAATCGTGGTTTCTATTCTTGTCGGACACAGCAGTTCCTTCTCTGCACATCAAAGCCAGCCTTGGCTTTATAATTGACAAATGTTTGATGTTTTTCAGCCAAGAAGAAACTGGAATTTTAATTACCCGTAGCAGACAATCAAGCTTGCCAAAAATAACTATTTAATTGGCTGAACATGACCAAGGCTATATTTAGGGGTTATTTTAAGCCCTGTAGGGCATAGGACAGGGCCTTGTAGGACACACACAGTGGGGAAATATGGATGCCATCCATGTCTGTGCAACCTCAGCAGTCCACCTGACATGAACATGGCAATCCCCCACACAGGCAGCCCAGTGACATAGGCATCAGCTGTTAGAATAAATTGCATTAGAGGACAGTGGGAAGACAGCCAGGCCTTTACCGACCAGCCGGCTACAGTTGAGATGGAGGCAATGAGGCAGCAGTGAGGAACATTAGAAAGAGCCAACTGGCTGATTGACTTTCATTGTATTTTAAGCCATTTGGGAAATATTCCTGGCGTCCAATTCTAGGTGAATTTAATGCTTGACTTTTTACTGTATTATAGTTGAACACTTTATATGTTACATATATCTCCAATGTGAAAAAATATGAAAACAAATATAGCACAAATTATAATGGTAGAATGCTAACACACTAAAATAACAAAGCTAAGTAGCAAGCACAACATGACCTCGAACACTCGAGTTCACTGTGTCAGTAAGATATTATAAAACAATAGGATATACAATTTGCTACGTGAGCCTGATGGGAATGTCATCTCACAAACGACTGATAACTTATGGTAACTAATCAAAAGTTTAAAAAAAAAAATAAAAAAACTCTACACTTGGCTCTGATAATGGAGCTTAGTGAACCATCAGGGGATCACAACCAGTTTGTAAATGATCCCCAAGGAGACTTAAAGTGGCAATATAAAACTAAAAGCGACCCATCCAATAGTTGTGATTATAGTCCAGGAAGGAGGAAAATTATAGCAATCTTTTCAGAGTTTGTTCAGAGGTATGTCAGTCAGAACCAAAAGGGTTGACCAACCAGCTCACTAACTACTGTCCCATGTCTAATAGATTGCTGCTGCTCTATGAACTTCAGTGAAATACACTTGAAACATGTAATTCTTCTCAAAACACACAGTGACAGATCAATGGTAAATGAATAAGGACATACTTTCTGCTACAGTTCAAAAGCTCATCACTTCAGGGAAGTACACACAGCCATTATGCCAATGAGGGGAAAACTTTGCTAGACATAAGAACGCTGTCAGCGCTCTGATAAGCAAACATCACACCTGGAAGCTGAGAGCTGTATCTCGAAGGCATCAGCAATTTCACAGGCAAATTAATTTCTTTGCATGGCAATAAGCGATGATACCAAAAGACAGCTTTCCAACAACCAGTAAAGTTTTTACATAAGATGAAATTTCAGTACAGAAACTGTACACGTTGATATGATGGCTGCCAAAGATGAAGCCTTTCAAACGTTTTGAGCTCACAGAGGGTTCATTTAAAAAGGGAATTACTCCTGTCATCACAGAGCAAGATGCATCCAAACAAACTTCTTATGATTCAGTATGTAGGTTGAATACAGTATGTATTGTGTTCATATTTCTGGACACAAAAATACATGAGTAAATCTGGAGAAAAATATTGTGATCTGCCAAAGTCTGTGTTTTAAAAAAAAAAAAAAACCTGAAGTCTCTATAGAATACTGACAAGGACATATATTTAGTGGACACGCCAGTGGATACATAGTGCAAGGACAAAGATGAGTATCTGACGAAGAACTATCTAAAACTGCTATGCCTTGAGATTGTTTACCAACCAAACATGTTTGACACATGAGGTATTAGTGGGTACATCTCCACACACACACACACACACATATACTCAGTCGATATATGTGTACTTTCCATAGTTTGTCAAGTCTTCCGACACAGTCCCATGTTCTTCAGAAATGTGTCTGAGGTTTAGTGTCACGACTCGGTGTGATTCTGCAGTATGTTCTCAAATGAGTTGAGATGTAATAAACTCAGCTCTCTTATTGGCTGGTTCATCAGCGTGCCTTAATAAGGAGCGCAAGACATCAGACAAGCACAGACGATGTCAAGGAAGGAACACACAGCAATGTCTGGAAAATAAACACCTGCCACAGGGCCGGCCTCTGCTTCACGTTACCTCCTGGTGCACAAAACGAACCACAAACACAAAGATCTCACAAAATGCACAAACAATACAATTCAAATGTGCTTCTAGCAATGTTGTTCTTTCCTATCAGTCTTTCACTCCTCACATGACCCTGCTGCCAAAGAACCCTCAAACCTAAAGAGCTGTATGTACAGTTGATGCCTTCCTCCTTTCTATGCAATCCACCCTTTGTCCTGTGACTTACAAACCAAACACAACCCCATGACCCAGACGTGGCTGTCTATTTGTCATTGGAGCGTATTGTTTACATATATAAGACTGCTGTCTAGAAATCAATGTACGAGTGGTTTAAAAATGTGGCAGCGCGCAGTCTTAAAAAAAAGAAATGTCAAAATGGGCGAGCAGGCGAAGAATAACATACAAACATGCTGATGCACTCAAAACAAGCGACAGTGATTCAGCACAAGGCCAACCGCTGCATTCTCACAACAAGAGGGAGAGAGAGAGAGAGAGAGAGAGAGAGAGAGAGAGAGAGAGAGGGAGAGAGAGAGAGAGAGAGAGAGAGAGAGAGAGAGAGAGAGAGAAAAAAAACATTTGGGGCAATATTTATAGAAGAGCTCTCTCCCTCTTCCTGATGATCTCATGGAACGGATGTGATAAAACTCGGAGGGGGG
This sequence comes from Symphodus melops, assembly GCF_947650265.1. Classification (NCBI taxonomy): domain Eukaryota; kingdom Metazoa; phylum Chordata; class Actinopteri; order Labriformes; family Labridae; genus Symphodus; species Symphodus melops. Next base: position 11,231,789 of record NC_136695.1, on the reverse strand, counting down.
GGGGGGGTAAATGACTAGTGTGATATAGGCAAGAGTGAAACCTAAATGAAAAGCACCTGGAAGATGCTGCTGACATCCTCTGACAACAACAAAAAAGAGCAGAGTAAAAGAGTATCCAAGGTTCGGAAAGATTGGTCCTCTTCACAGACCTGGATTGTCTTACACCTGTCGGAACTAAGTCATCCGTCTTTCTCTGATTCTTTTTCTTCCCCGCGTGAAGATTTCCAAAAAAAGTAAAGTATGTAAGATAATCCAGCCTAGACATGCTGCGCTGCACACCGACAGGATGAAGGGGATAGAATGAGATAAAGATTTGAGAAGAAAGCCGTGAGCTACCCGCGGTGTATTAATGAATTTCACTGGAGCTCAGCAGCACCTGTTAATGTCCTCTGTTGTGACTGGATGGAGGATAACAATCAGCAAGAGCGCTCAGATTTAAACTAAACCCCCCCCATTACACTGCCTTGCCGAGGTCAGAGGCCAGTGGAGCCGGTTTGTTGCTGCACGGTCACATATCAAAGTTAAGCACGTCTGTAAATCCAGCGGGCTCGCACAAGTCAGAGACGCAGCGTGGAGGAGTGACAGCGAACATGTGCTCCAATCAATAAAACACTCAGCAGTCAAGAATATGCAGCATGCCTTGGCTGCCACTCTCTTCCACACAAACACACACACACAAACCAAAATGATCAAAGGCATGGCGAGGTGCGAACAATCACGTGTTGGCACCTGTGCCTGGTTGAAAAAAAAAAAAAAAAAAACCCACAACAGTAGACAGAGGAGTAAGAACCTCCCCTTACAAACACGCATGCAGAGACACCTCCTCCATCAAGCATGTCGCCGTGCCGTAGCTGTCATCACTGTAATGTGAGTGCAGGCTCCTACCTTTATACATCTCTCTGACGTTTTCATAAGCCTGGATGAAGTCCTGCTCCTCTGCATTGGGAGGCAGGTAGGTGGGCTCGTACATTGCCATACCGGTACTCTCAGCCTCTTCTTCTTCTTCTTCTTCTCCTCCTCCTTCTTGATGTTTTTGCTTCTTCTTCTTCTTCTACTCTCTTCTGGGTCAGCGTCTCTCCCTCTCTGTCTCGGAGTGTCTGGATGTATGTGAGGGAGCCTGTGCTGTCCCCTGTCTGTCTGTCTGCTCTCTCAGCTGTGTGTGAACCCTCCACAGCTTCAAACTTCATTCCAACTCCCCCCCCCCTCCTCCTACTCCTACCACCCTCCCTCTCCCCGTCTCTTCCATACCCTCCCATAGCCTGGCTCAGAAATACTAATAGAAATGTCAGGCCCCTCCTCTTAAAGATACACAGACTGGATCAGCAGACGCACACGCGCGCACACAGTGAAAGCATGACGCTTGCCAAGCAGAAGCACAGCCGCAGCAAGGAGAGCAGAGCAGCAGCATACGGCTCACTGCGAACACTTGGGCTGGATTAGACTGCGATGGATGCCAAAGTATACTCCTCTAACTGTCAGACAAATGTTACAAATTCAGTTCTCTTGGATGTTATTGCTTGAAAAATGCCAGACTGAATCACATTGAACAGTGTGTTTGATACATCTGTTTTAAATTCTGTCAAACGGTCCAGTGAAACAAAAGCTGCTTGCAGGTAAAAATAGACACACTGCAGGTTCCGGGTGACTTTAAGGTGTTTTTTGAGATGTATCTCAGAATGTAATATCAAGGGGACTTCCTGGCTAGAATAAGGTGCAACGAATATTTTAAGGATGCAACTTTCTGATCACTTTGACTAAGAAGGGTCTCTTCCATAATCCTGTGTGGCCGATAGCTACTGAACATGTTGGTTACTTACTTTGACCTGACGAGTAAGTGAGACACTATACAGTACCAACAACAAAGCAGTCATCTAGAAGATTCTACTTTAAGTGTCAAATGGTTTAATATCTAAGCTAGTAGAGTTGACATGATGCCAGATCTTAATTACATTTTTGTACAATTGTGTAAAGTTCTAATCACACACATAGCCACGGCCACATAGCCTACTGCCACTACAACAACAACAACTACAACAACAACAACAACAACAACAAAAGTCCCAGGGGCATCAAGCATCAAGTCATTTCATATTTTTAATATCCAAAACAAGCTGGAAACAATGTCGAAACTGCACAGATATGTTGCCAGCAATTAAAACAATCTTCTGTCTTTTTCTATTTTAGACATATGACAGTAGTTCAGAGGCATTTATACTGTTGCATTGATCGAAGCATTTTTGAGAACTATACTGCAGAATCACACCGAGTCGTGACACCTCAGAAACATTTCTGTAGAAAATGGGACTGTGTAGGAAGATAGATCATTTTCCTTGCGGTTATTGCTAAAGCTAGCTATAGATCATAATAGAAAGTGCACATATTGCCTGTATGTGTGTGTGTGTGTAGACATGTTGCAATGTACCCATTAAGTTTCCACACTTGATACAATCGATCATTGAAATGATGACGATTGTATCGTTTTCCTCCTGCATTGGAACGTCAATAGCAATGAAAGATATTGAAAATGTAATTACTGTAATTCTAACACTTCCTGTTTGAGGGAACCACAGGGCTCGCTACCCGTCACGCGTGTCTCTGATAAAGACAGCTCATTGCATGCTACCTGAGCTAACTCTGAAAAATTGTCAGCATCTTTGCTTGTTTACTTTTGAACAGACGGTTCATGATTTTAATCCTCAAAGATCCATGTGAGCTATCATGACATCATACCAAAATAAAATGGTTTACTTTGGTGTGGCAAAGTCTTCTTTTATTGTTACACATTGTTTCAAATTAAATAACCTTCACACCCATGTTTCTTGAAGTAAAACAGGATTTCATATATATATATATATATATATATATATATATATATATATATATATATATATATATATATATATATATATATATATATAGTGTAATTCCTGCTATATATCAGTCAATTTGTATGTCACAGGAAAGCCGATGCCCCGCCTTGTCTGTGCTGCAGTAACGCCGTCCAACTGGTAGCTGTTAAGTCTCTTCTAGTCACTGAGAGAGTTGATGTCTGCAGCACCATGAATACATTCAGAGGTGGTTGCAGAGCAGACATGCCCTTGACATCCAACTGTTGGGACAACCATGAATATTCAAACAGAAGCCCTGAGCAGCCATTCCAGACATAAAGGAATGATGGGTAAGAAACCAGTCAGCTACATGTCAACATCTCAAGAACTCATTGGTTACTTTTATTCAATTAAGCTGTGAGTGTGGTGAAGAAACAAGATGACTTCATGAGATACTATGATAAATACCGATGCAGGTTGTGGCATTTAGAATGATTAACAACGGTGGTGTTGGCAAACAGAGAGAGGATGGAGACACCTAACAGAGACATACAGTGATGTCTTGCAGCATTGGATTGGAATCTTAAAAGACCTTTTCTGTTGAGCAGTTTTATGAATGTATGCCACATAAAAATGAAGAGGAGAGTAAAGAAGACATCATGCTGGTGTGCGTAGGAGTCTCTTGTAGCACAAGTGTAGCAATCTGATGTAGGAAAAGGAAAATCCCTGCAGCTTAGCCCAACTATCAGACATCTCTGGCCAAGGCCGCACTGACATCAGCCAGGACACTTCCCTCAGAGGAAACATGATAAGTCTGCTCCAAACTCCCTGTTTTCATTACTGCTGTGGAAATGAGAGCGGTTGTGTGTACTGTATGTGTGTGTGTGTGTGTGTGTGTGTGTGTGTGTGTGTGTGTGTGTGTGTGTGTGTGTGTGTATAGATACAGTAGGTCGACATCTCAACACTCAACAGGAAGTTTTACTGGCAGACACAAAAGAAGTCAGAGACAATTTCAATTCAACACGTTTGCTCTTTCTTTCAGACCTTATACTACTCTGATTTAAATACAAGATTATAGCAGTAATGTGGATTTACTTGAAGAAATGTCACGTAGATAAGAAGCAGAGGAATAGAAATGCTGGAGGTGGGACGGATCCACAATCTTTTATCGACATTAGGTCCGATATTAAAATAATTTACAAATCGAATATCGAAAAGATGAAGCCGATCAATGTCACTAATCGAGAAAGATTGTTGGGCACTTGAAACATTCTGTACTCGCACAGTCTAGCTTTGTAGATATTAAAACTGAACTGTAGGAAAGTGCACACACATGGTTTCCATGACGATGCTCAGACGAGATGCTCCGATGCCATCAAATGTACAACTCTTACACTTGAGTTTAAACAATCTTGACAGTTGTTGCTGCTTCCTGTTTGTATATGAAGCCGGAGCAATGTAATGCAATGCTGTGTTTAATACAGCTTTGTGTAGCATTGTACAGAATAGCAATAACAATGCCAGTTATGATAATAAAAACAAAACAGTAGTCCAAGCCACTGTAATCTCAGATTGTCCATGTTTAGTATCACTGTGATGTTTGTGAAGTGGATGTTATCTAGGAACTAAGTAGAAGCTAAGTGTAGGTACATAAAACTGAACGTTTAACACCTCACCCACTTTTAACAGCCACTTATGCTGGATCTCCTGACATCAGTTTCCTAAACACATGTAGTGGTGACACTTAGGAGATACTTAAATATATTACAGGGTACTGAGAGGATCATTTTAGCCTATAGTGGACACTGCCAGAGCTCGACACCCAAATCTGGCTTCAGGACATCTGTTTATTTAGTTAAGCTGTGACTTAAAAAAGGCTCATGATCTTGTGGGGTGATCATGGATGTGTGTGACGGTGTGTGTGTGTGTGTGTGTGTGTGTGTGTGTGTGTGTGTGTGTGTGTGTGTGTGTGTGTGTGTGTGTGTTTGCAGCCAAAAGTTTGACTCCCACATCTCATTCAACAATACTGAACAGGTGCAGGCCAGACTCCAGGCACATGCATGTGGTCTTTTGTTTACTCACGCAAGGTCACACATTAAGGATCTGAATGTTCGGCTGTATGTTGCAATGTATATTTGAAACCCTCAACACAGCTGTGTGTGTGTGTGTGTGTGTGTGTGTGTGTGTGTGTGTGTGTAGGTGTGTAGGTGGGGGTGTGTGTGTGTGTGTGTGTGCGTGTGTGTGACCTATATGTATACATAAAGCATCTTGTGCATGTACATTAACACTTCATTTAATGTATGTGAACGGTCCCAGAGGATGAATGTAAAGAACATAGTTATAATATCCTACATCCGTAACCCATACAAATAAAGGCCAGACAAACCTCTTCTTCTATTTTGTACAACTTTATTTACTCCACCACTTCAGTTACTTTTTACTCTTCAGATTTCACTTTCCAAAATATTGTTTTCCAGAGGAAAAAACCCATTAAAATCACTATTTGATGTATGATAAATGTTTTTCTATTGGTTGTTAAAAGCTCATCCCTCATCTTAAGCCTCATACACTTTCGACCCTCCTGTGTTGTCATTAAATTTAATCGATGAAAGGATTGATCTTTAAGGAAAGTAGTACAACACACATTACGATCTTAAAACATCATATGTTGTATCATAGATCTAATTACTTATAAGCAGTCCAAATAGATTCAATTTCATCAGTCACCAATACCTTTAGAAGTAAAATGTAAGATTTTGGGGTATAAAAAAATGTGCTGTACTTAGAAAGTCCATTAGCACGATTAAAACTACAGATGGGGTTGTGCGAAAGAAAAATCTATAAAATGTTCAGAAAAGATCAGGTAATCAATTTCTAGTAAAGTAAAACCTCCGAGTTAAGTTGATCAAAACTTTTGAGGAAAGAAATGTGGTTAACATAAAAACATGATCATCCTGGTCCCAGCAGAGGGCTGGATTCAGACTGCTTGGTTAAAACAGTTTACATGGTAGTTGACGTTTGACAGTTGACAGTTTTGCTTCGATGACAAAGACGTTGATTTAAGGGTTGTAAAAAAAAGGATTTTGTCCTCCTAAACATATTTCCCCAAAACCCGTCAACAGCAAACACTCTAATCCAAATTAAAGCTGCTGTGAATGTCTTTCAGTTTGTGTAGATTCTGGCGCCCCCTGTGAACACAATTTGCAGAGGGTTGCACCTTTAAAGCTCTGCTTATCTGGATTGTGTTCCCCTAAATCCTGTCTCTGGGTGAGCTGGATTCCCTGATCCTAATAAAACCAGATATTTTTTATCAGGATATAACATTTTGAACAACATTGCGCTTAATGCTCAAGGTGCTTTTACATTACATTTCATATTCACCCAGTCAAACTCTCACCCACACAGCAGCATCAACTTATCACTTTCATGTGTGTCCACATGCAACTGGTTATGTCACTTGGAGGGGTTCAATGTCTTGCCCAAGAGAACTTCAACAACACCAACCTTCTGATCGAGAGGAGATCGACTCTACCAGTGAGCCACAGCTGCCCAAAACTTTAAAATTACACAACAGATATCCTCACACTGTCAACCCAAACAGGTACATTTTGCAATGTGTGCACCATTGATCACATTCACAAGTTATTTGCCGAGTAAACAGGCAGTGTTTTGTTTATTTACAAGCATGCTTCTTTCTGTTTTCACTTTGTTTGGACCGACTCACTAGACAAGTGAGGTTACGTCATTAACATGAATAAAAAAAGAATGTTCACACCAGTCGGTTCTAAAAATGAGTCTTCACAAATAAAAGCGCATCCTCCTCACACTCAAGCATCAGGGGGATTAAAAAAGGAAACAGCTCACTGCTGATGGAAAAAAAGCCATGAGGGGAAACAAACAGAACCATGTGAAAAATACAAACACAAAAACACACACATATACACAAATAGAGTGTAAAACTGGCCACCAGCGAGACTGATCGACTGGCTTTGGAAGATGACAAGCCTCTGAGCAGAAGTGTGGCAGATGTTTTTAAGGGGGGATTAATGACCGACCTAAACTAGAACAGGATTTCTGCTCAGTTGGATTTCGAATGAAATGAAATGATCTATAAAGTAAAGGATGTCTTTGAGATGTCTCATTCAATTCAAACTGACTCTTTATCATTGTCAGCAGCAGACTATGATCAATACCACAAAGGGCTAAAGAAGGGCAATTCATCCTAAAACCTCATCCTCTAAATGAAACACAGAGATGAATATGTGTTTGTTTCTGTCACAAGTATCTCATTTATCATGTATTATAAGTAGAGAGCAGTTTATCTGCATTTTCAGCCCTCCGGCCCTGACGGGTCCAGAGTTCCTGCATGAAAAGATCCATCATCTTCACCTCCTTCTTTCCCCTGACTCCTCTTGTCATCACAATTTTTAGAGGCCCATCACACCTCTCCGTCTATTAGCCATGCAGCGCTTTGGCTGATAGTGATACGTCATAGAGCAATAGCAGTGCAATGTTACTGTAATCAAGGTAAAATAACAGAGAGACAAGCATAGAAACAGAGCTGGCTCCCTCTTCTGGATGAACATTTCTGGCTCAAACCCACTAAAACACAGAAGTCAGAGGTAACGGGGCATTTCTCCTTTTCTCTTGCCTGGAACTGTTCAAGTCGTCACAGGTCACTGACAGGAATTGAAACTGATGTTGAGGTCCGGCATTCTTTCCCGAACAGAGCATGGAATGGTAAAGGTCTAGAGGTTGAAAGTATAAAAAAAAAAAAAGGGGGGGGGGGGGGGGGGGTGCAGGAATAAAGCTGTTTTTGTCTGAAAGACCCTCTAATGACGTCTTACCTTATAGCCTGCTGCAATAAGGCGACACTCTGTATCACAAGAGGCACAAGGAACACACTATATAGCCAATGCTCTTTGAGACAGCTGTGGGAAATGAGACACATTTTTCCAGAAGCTGGGATGACTCTCCAGGAACATTTCAGGCTGTACCAGCCTCTTTGACAGTAAGCGCCATCTAGTGGGCAAATGGGTCACAGCTTTCTGAGAGGAAAAAAAAAACACAGCTTAGTTCAGTGCAGTGCTTCATTTTTATAAAATGAGATTTATTAAGATCAACTTTGTAATCTGCAGGTAAGATGGGGTTTTTTCTGAGCCTGAGAAGCATGACTTCACACAAAGACGTTTTTATGACGCTTTCAGGAAATGAGATCAAGAGAAAGACATAATATGACATTATTCATCTCTAATTATTTTATTCAATGCTTTCTATTGTGCTATAACGAAAGGAGCCCAAGGGCAGGACTCTTCATGTCTTTCTATGGAGTAGCTGTCAGTGGTGGACTTGGTGCATTTGTGTATAATAAGGCCTTGTCCACGCGTAGGCGGGTATTGTTTAAAACAGAGGTTTTCCTCCTCTGTATCAAAAAATGATCCTGTCCACACACGCTAAGTTTTCAGAAACCTCTTCGTCCACATGAAAACGCACAACACACTTTCACAGCTGTCATGAGCATGCTATCGAATCGTGTCGCCCCCTCAACCACCGCCAATCACAAGCCAATACCACCAGACTGACACGTCCCCCTGCATATCCTCTTACATGCTCTTTTGTGAAGCGTCTCGAGATAGCAGTTCTTATGAATTGGCGCTATACGAATAATGGTTGACTGACGGATTGAATACAAAAAACCATGTCCATGACATGCTTCAATTTTCTCGCCACCCCTTTGCAATGGCCATTCCATTTTCAAAGTAGTCCATTCTGGCGTCTCTGCTCATCAACGTTGTGAGAAAGTCACTGTATATGTATTGCTTGTGTAAAGTCCAGTTAGCAACGTTAAGACCAGCACTAGATGGCGTTTGCACTAATCTCGCGTCAACTAAAGTGACAGTGTCGCACAGTGACGCCAAAAGGAGAAGAAACCGACACACAGTCTAACATCACAAGCCCAAAAATGTGTTTTCAAAGTCTACACATAAATGCCTCAAACAAAGTTTCATAAAATCTTCGCCTTGGAAGGAGGTTCCAGCAGGTGCATTTTCAGAGATCCAACATCTTAGGCCTCGTCTACATGTAGGTAGCCATCTAGTGCTGGTCTTAACGTTGCTAACTGGACTCATAAAATCTTCGCCTTGGAAGGAGCTTTCAGCAGGTGCATTTTCAGAGATCCAACACGCTGTTTCCACATGTACAAAAGGCAAAAAAAGCACAGAAAAACCTGTTTTCAAAAACACCTACCTAAATGTAGACAAAGCCTAAGATGCATCGTCTTTTCTCCACTCCTATAATAGTGTACCATGAGAACATGAGGGGCAGGGAGTGGGTGACTCACATGATTCCCCATACAGCCTGTAATACATCATCCATGTAACACCGTGGTTATACGAGAGGCTCTGTTCATTAACTGTAATCATTTTAACACTTAGGCCATAATCTGCTTCTGTTTGTGTATCTGTGTTTGTGAGAGAGTCTCTGTGTGGCGTCGTCTCAGTGTCAGATCATAGCCTCCCCATTATAAATAATTGAGGAGTCTGCAGAGATGTTTGCCGTTCAAATACAGATGGATTCTCAGAGCTAACTCTGGAATACACACAACATGACTGCAAAGACTGTTGGCGTTCAGCTCCATGTTACATCAAATGACTGTCTATAAATGTGTTGTTTGTAAGTCTTTTATGTCATTTCTATCCTCCATTTCTGTAAACTGCCTAAAAAGGTCCAGGCTGAATGGTTCATGGACTGCACTTTCGAGTGGTCCAAATACTTACAGTAGAGCCCTTGCAGTTTAATACTGAGAACCTGTCATGTGAAAGGGTGACACAGGCTCTTAAGCAAAGAGTCCCACCAAATGGGCACAATCTTATCTCGTCCACACGCATTCGAACTCCAATGGCTAATGCCCATGGACACTTTGAAATGCGGACTGCAGGAGGTGTGAATCTGAACCACCCATCGGCCATTTAGAAGACAACGCACTCTTCGCTGAGCCACAGCTTTCCCTCCCGCCTGATGGATCCTTCCTGTGAGATAGAGGCCGACTGGTATTGAATATTTGAGAGTTATTGAGAAAAAAAGCTGAAATAGCAGCCTTTTTCAGCGTTGTGGTGAAAAGCCATTAAACCCCATCGCTCTGCTACCTATAAAAAGCTCAACAGATTGCAAAGACTAGGTCAATACATTTGTACTACAACTGACTAAACAACTAGAATTACTTTGGATTCTTTATAAGGTGAAAGCTCCTCAAGGTAAACTACTTGAAGGTGGAGTACCTAACATATCACCCAGAGTACTGATCTCATGCATGTACTTAAAGTTCTGTACATTCTCCTGACCAGCTCCAGAGGTGACCTCTGACCCTCTCTCTCCTCTTCTACTGACCTCAAAGCCAAACTGAGGACAGTAAATCCTCCCTGCGAGCAGTCTGACAGCTGACTGACTGAATGGAGTAGTTTCACCCTCAGTGGTTTGTGAACAACTGTACACGAGGAGGCGGTAAGATCTATGCAGCATAAAACAAATGCATAAATGAGGCCGTTAATACATCACATACTGCATCATAAGGTGTCTGAAAAGAGATCAGGTCAATAAAGCCAGTCATCAGCTGCACTTTAGAGTCGTGGCTAAGATTACAAAGTTAATAGGCAAATATTACTTCTAAAAACATGTACAACTTTGCCTCTTTCTACCACTGCGTTTCTTTTTGAAGGTTTTAAGTTTGGGACTTTCTGTGCCTTTATTTACAGACAGGACGGTGCATAGAGTCAGACACTGGAGGGAGAGGGAGAGTCCAGGAAATGAGCCACAGGTTCGATTCAAACCAAGGACTGCCTGCTTGGAGAACTATGACCTCTGTACATGTGACACACACACTAACTAAAAGGTTTACTTCACCCCTCCACTCTGGTTCTTAACAGTGTCAAAATGTGGATTAATAAATCTGTCACCTATGCAGCTTGAAACTGCTATTCAGAAATGGTGTGTCCTGCTTCATTTAATTTAATTACTCAAACTGTAATGATTTTGTCATTTTTTACATGGGTTTTGTACTTCTATGCAAACCATGCAAAGGAATATTTCACACAGGACCGTGGTCATGTTTAACTTTGAGTCCACAGGAAATATTTTGCTTCATATCAAAGGAAGCATACGTCAAGAAGTGCAAATTCTGAGCACACATTCTGTGGGCGCATCATGGAAGAGAGACACACAGGCTTAGGACTGAATTCCATCTGCACCCTTCTCTTCCTCTCCAGCAAGCTGAAGGAGACTATTTGATTATTTTTTTCATTCAGCAGCAAGCCTTCTAGAGTCCTCATTCTGATCTAACAACAAACAACAAATCAAAATATACATTTTTTGTTTTAATATCTGAAGCCATTCATGTCGAATAGGCCTGCAGGATAGGACATAAATATGCCATGTGTTGGGCTATATTGCAATAATAATATGAATCGCAATAAATTAAAAAAATAAAGTACAGAACACATGATTTTGCAATATGTCCCTGCTAAATCCAGAAAAAAAATCCAAAGAACTGTATTTTCCTTGACTAAATCAGCTAAATCTGCCCAGTGAAGAACGCCTTTGTTTTTGTCCTGGGCTGGTAAGAAGTCAGCACCAGCTGTCTGGTCCACCTCATCTGGCCTGCGAGCAACAGCACAAGACTGGGAGGTGAAAGTTGACCTGGGGAAGCAACTGAAATTCCCAGAAGCTGTTGCCACTACAAAACTGCGGCCTTACATGCTACTTATCTCCGAGACCTTCAAGCAAATGGTTCTACTGGAACTCAACGTACCCTAGGAGGACCGCATCAAGTAGGCCAATGAGAGAAAAAGGGCAAAATACACTGAGCTAGTGGAGGAGTGCCGGAACCACGGGTGGCGAGCGCGGTGTGAGCCCATTGAGGTGGGATGCAATCACGCAGAGGGTTCGCTGGCCGGTGTCTCTGCAGGGCCTACAACATCCCAGGCATTACAGGGGCCAGTGAGTGAAGGGCCATCAAGGAGGTCACGGAAGCAGCAGAGGTTGCCTCAAGGTGGCTGTGGATTAGGAGAGGTGGGGTGGAGTAGCGCTACCTGGACACAAGCAGGAGCCCGATCAACCCCAGCTGGGTCGCCTGGGTGAGAATAGATGATGTTCGAAAGACCTGAAACACTCTAACATCACTGACGATGTGTCCAGGCTGCTTTAATGTTGCGTTGATGTTATAAGCACTAATTAAAGAGAGAGTAGCTGATAGTTAGCATTAGGGTAAAACGTACGCATGGTGATAAAGCAATGTTTGGTGGACAGCATTAACCTAACATAAAGTGTATTTTATTGAGATAAATCCAGACTTTCACAAATGTGTTCATTAAAAATACAATTCTTCAACATTTATTAAATTGGGATTAATCGCCAAGCCATGAGCCAGAAGCTTTAGATACATTAATACACGGGTTAATGGCTGGAACTATCTCTTAATGTTACTACAGATATAAAAGGGTAGCATTCATTGTCTTCATGTCAGCATAAGTGAACATATTCAATATATCGCAGAACTGTGGGATTTCTCAGTTTTAAAAACAGCACATTAGAGCTGACAAGAACTTGTGCATAATCCACTTCTGACACCCCTCTCCAACATCCTCATCAAAGTACACTCAGTGATTTCATAGCAGGGAGTTCGTCAGTCAGCAGAGCTCACTACAACAGCTCAACCTCACCCTCGGGTGCTGACACAGCCTGGCCTGGCCTTCTCTTAAAGAGAGGAAGAGCAGTGCAGGATGTGGACGCAGACCTATTGTAGGTGTTAAAGTTATCCAAACTTCCTCTTATTCCGGCAGGAACAGCATTCCCAAACAACTGCATCAAAGACATATTGTTGCTAAAACTGGCACACGGAAAATGAGCACTGCAAAACTCAAAGATGGAGAACTCTTGATTCTGACCCTTTGAGAGATCCTCCAAGAATATACACGTTACAGCTTTCAACCGTCTCAAAGACCAACATCGTTTTAAGACCAAGTCTTCTTCATTTAGAGCAGACGTGGGGGTTTTCCTGCCTAACGCACTCAAACTTGCTTCAGTAGCGGAAGCTCTATTTTAATTATTCTCCAACACTTCTCTTTTTGCAATTTATGTAATGCAGTTTCTTTTTGAATATCCGCCAACATGTCTCCAGTGTATTTGTGACAAATCAATATTGGGTTATAACACTGAGCTGTTGAGTCAGGCTTTACTGCATTGAGGTAATTGTTTTAGTATGCACTTGGTCTTCACATAAATAACACTATTGGGTAATAACAGTTATATGATATTCTATCCCTACTGATCCAAGCCATGTTACAATATACTGTACACATGGTACATATTTTCACATATAATAAAAGATGATAACTTGACATTTCTGATAAACCTACAGGATGTCTGTGGTTCACTGCTGCAGTCAGTTCGGTGTGAGGCCTTCACCGACCATGACTCGTGTAATTGTGTCCCAACACTTGGCCTTTAGTAATCAGCACATCACCGCAGTGGCACTGCTAACCTGCAGTGTAAATAAATAATGTGTTTCCAGCATTGGAAAGGATCCCAGCCTATTGTTTGAGAAAAAATGAACCACACCTCACACTTTGAAAACTAATGTCTCTGTTTTGCTACTGTCCTTGACCTTAATGTATGTGCCTGCATGGAAGCGTATCCTGTCAAGCTGGCAAAACCCATTAAAAGTCTGCAGGAGGTAGCTTACTGTATGTACGTAAAGTCTTGTGTTTCCTTTTTGCTTACAGTATAACTTACTGTAAAATGTTAGCACCTACTCAGTGACCAAGCTTATCAAGTTTTTTAAACCAGGTAAAGCAGCTCAGGATGTTTAGTCAAGCAGGAATAGAGATACTGCATCACACTGTTCACAGTCGAGTGAACCTCCGCTCGGCAAATGGGACAAATATGGTCAGGATTTATGACTAAGCCAATTTTTATATATTACACAATTATACCATTCTACGAACAGATACTTCATGCTATTTCAAAACAATAATAAATCAAGCCACATAAAAAAGATGAGCAACCACAACACCAGTAAAAAAATGTAACTCAGCCCTCTACGAACCAAGTTTTTGCCAAAATATAAACGAGGACATTCTCACAATGGTTGAGATTTAAAGAGTTTTCATGAGGAGATGTGGCAACACTATGTATAATAAAGGATACTCTGTTCATAATGATATTCAAAGAGAGGGAGATTCTTGTTCTGACTACAGCTGGATACAACAACAACAACTGATGAATGTATAAAACACGTTTTAAAATACACGCCCCTTTATCCCTGTAAACTTGTTTCAAAAGTCGATTGCTCACAGCAGCCAGCTGCCTCTGTGGACAATAGCTTACAACTAAATGGAATCATAAGATCATGAGCGCTGTTTCATTGACTTCCCCTGGTTTCAGGTTTAAGTCCATGTTCACCTTGCATTCTATCTGAGCACTCAGAAGTGTTTATATGAATCGTTTGTGTGGTGAGAAGAAAAGCGCAGAATGTCCTTCCTGTCTTTAACAGTCTGCTGACAACGACACTGTTGCTTTTTACTTTGTTTTTTGTTTTTTTTCATTCAAGGTCGTTTTTTGACCCAGTAGAGAGGGCGTTAAGAGGATCTGGATACAAGACACATTTCGTGGTGGCAACAAAACAGGAAAGATCTTACATGTGGAAAAGAGCGCCGGTGGTATCAATAGCGCCTTTCTGAAAAGTCGAAAGATTTTCAACTCACACAAAAGACGCCGGCACACAATAAAAGACCGTAGGTGGACACTGGGCATAAAAAAAATGCAGAAAAAGCATTTTCTTGATCAGGGAGTCCCATTATCAGCCATATTCACATATCTGTTGTAGCAGCAGAAATAATACTTCTTTTTACAGCCTGGTAGAAACGATGACTTTAGTCTAAATAGCTCATATTTGAGGCATAAGAAGTTGACTGAGAGTTGGATATGTTGGAGGCGTGTGCCAGGGGGGTGAAGGCTGCTTTGTTTCCTGCTTACTCGTGGCCAAAGTCACTGTATCCCTCTCACTTTAGCGCTGCCTGATCCAAACACATTGCAGTTGAATTCTGTTGTGCTGCTTTAAAACCTTTTGCTTCACTGCAGTAAAGGTGAAGGCTTCAAACACAGAAGGTCAGCTTTCTAGTGTTACAGCGAGAACATTACAACACACAGTGCAGAACGATGGGGAAACAAGCAATCAGTTCTTGTCGTCGTCCTACCTGCGATGCGAATAACAGCTCGCTCTGCTGGATCCAGGACCTCCCCTGACGCTGACTTGGAGCGTTTCACCCTCTGGTGTTTGGACAGGTTCCAGGGAAGGGTGTCTCCTGGACAAAGGGCG
The DNA here is from genome assembly GCF_947650265.1 of Symphodus melops. Classification (NCBI taxonomy): domain Eukaryota; kingdom Metazoa; phylum Chordata; class Actinopteri; order Labriformes; family Labridae; genus Symphodus; species Symphodus melops. The sequence goes on along the minus strand of NC_136695.1, from coordinate 11,216,591 downwards.
CTGCTTCTCTCTCCATAGGTCTCCTCCACTGGGGGTCGATCCCTGCGTCTGTCTTTGCGGTTCGCCATCACCTACCAACCAAAAGGCATTTAAAGACAGAGTGTAACAAATTTGGTCTGAAAAACACCAACAAAATCTCAACACCCCAAACCAATTAAAGCACTTGCTGAATATGAAGACCAACACAGCACCACCTCAGACTTCAAACCTACAGTATGACATTAAAAAATACATTTATTTCTACTTGTGTCACCTTAATGGCTACATATAATTTGTTTTTCTTAATTTAAAACTGTTCATTAGAAGTTATGCAATACAAAGCACGATTATTTCCCTGGTTATTAGACTGGGCCATTCACCAGGCTAATCATTAAACCTCTGACTCATTATTCTGAAACCATGAAGAACCAAGAGCTTCAAGCAGAAACACCAGAGCTGAACAAAACAGTGAGCACTGTGTCAGGCTATCTTCTTTGCTGTGTGCTCACTCTTCAAATGTTTAACTGCCAAAGATTTATGGGAAGATAAAACTCAAAATACTGAGTGATAGAGTGTCCATAAAATGCAAATTGGATTGATAGACACATAGTGGCCTGTGGACATGCCTGCAGGGAGAGGCTTCATATCCATGATAACAGCATATGGACCTTTACCTGTTTATATGCAAAAGAAAAACTTGTGACATTAGCCATACATGGCTTAATTTAATTTACTCTGCTTACATCAGCAAAGGAGAAGAAAGTCAAGAAAAAAATGTCTAGAACACTAAAGACGTCATCTGTTTTGTTTGTTTTTTTTGTTGTTGTGTTTTTATCTTAATCTTCCTCCTACATGGTTGCCTTATGCCTCCATAACCCAAAATGCACCTTGACCAACACTGAGTTGGAAGTTTGTGTGTGTGTGTGTGTGTGTGTGTGTGTGTGTGTGTGTGTGTGTGTGTGTGTTTGGATCAGTTGTGAAAAGGGTTGTCTCTTGGAATTGGAAGGTTGGGGGATTGAAACCCCACCTTCTCCAGCATGCAGCCACATGTGTGACGTGTCCTTGGACACTTAACCCCAAGTTGCTCCCGCTGCTTCATCGGTGGCGTATGAATGGATTAGTTAATACTGATGGACACATAGCAGCCTCTGCCAACAGTGTGTGAATGGCTAGCTGTGACCTGCCGTGCAAAAGCGCTTTGAGTAGTCAGAAGTCAAAAGCACTATACAGGCTCAAGTCCATTTAGCATGAATGCTACATGCAGCTAATTTGAGCTCATGGCCTCAAAGAGAGATGAGCAGCTAGTAAGGTCTCATGAGCTCAATTGTTCCTGACTCCACAACCCCAATTTTATTTTGTATTCCAAACGTGTTAAGCCCAAACTAAAGCTGAGTTGAGTAACATCCTTTTATCACAGAACGAGCCTCACAAAAAGCTTTCTAAAACTGACATTTAGTCTACAATCCTCTTGACCAGAAAACTTTGAGTTTGCCTTCTGAATGAAGGCTGCATGTTTTTGTATGTTTGTATGTGCCTGAAAGAATGATAAGTGAAGTCAAAGGTAAAGTATATATGTTTTGTATACATCACTGCCTTACACTGGATGACAAAGTAAAAAACTGCTTTGCATTGCACACAATCACTCACTGTCGGATTTGTTTAAGCTAGGTGCCGAGTCTCTGACCTTTGCACTTAGCTTAAATATTTACCAGCATGTGCAGCAAAAATGAAATATGACAGTGAGGAGAGGAAATCAACTTTCTCACTGTGGAATATCTCAACTCATAACAAATAACAGAAATACAGTACAACCCGTGTTATTTCATATCAATGTTGTGAAGTGTATTGTGTATTGTACGACCAAAAACAAAAGGGTGAGTAAAAAAAAAAAAAAAAGGCCAAGCGCAGCCCAGGTAGAATACAGACCATAGCAATGGATACTGGCTGAGTGAAAGTAAAACCAACACTAACTAATCTGCATCAGTGAACCAATGAGTCATCAGCACTCACAAACACCATCTGTAAATCTGCCTAATAAACTCAAGAGAGGTGTTTTCCGATAGGCTCTCTGGGGTGACACCACTAGTCACTGTCTGTGACATCAAACACAAAAAAAAGAAAATCACTTCCCTTTCCGTCTGCAGACATCCGTAAATAAAGGCTTAAGAGGCCAGTTTTACCTGGACTGTTACAATAATGATCTGGTGTTACAGGTTTAATGAACTGTAGGGGTTAACAAAAAAAGGGTAGATCAATATTTGTGCAAAACATATGACAGTGACACACCCACTCTAACAGAAAATGTTGCATTCAACATTTATAGTTGCACATGCTGTCAGTGTTGTCAAAGTTGAACTGAGCTCAGAGTTCACTTCTCTGAGAAGTTATCACACTAAACATGTAAATACTTTGGCAGTCTCACATTGGATCATGATGTCATCCTAAAAAAATACCAGGTCCTTAGACACAGACAGGATATCGTTTGGCCAGGCTATTTCTGTGAAGTGGTTTGTTTTTGCATTTACAGAGTTATTGTTTCTGAAACAAAGGATGGCACAGATTATCTTTCATACTTTGTCAATGTCAGAGAAAACGATATCATTATCCCCATCCTCTTGGGAATGTGCAGCCTATGTTTGCCTAATTATCAGAGCTCATATGATCAGTGTCATCTTGTGTGGTTTGAATTTATCAACCCCTTTACTTTAACAAAAGACATATTCCCAAGAGTCTTCTGGTTGTACTGCAATAGTCTACTGATAGTTAAACACACAACGTCTCAAATCGGATCATTAGCCATTGGCCCAAAAAAAGTATGAACATTGTCCCTTGGATCTGTAATGTTATGTTGATAGTCGTGGAATTGTCTATTCATGCTTCAGTTATTAGTAACAGTAGTTGCAGATTGGGCAGACTATAACAGGTTAATCCTTAAACAATATGTTAGGACTTTTGGTGCGAGTAAAGTACATCTATATACATCCTATAGGACGCCTTTGCTGGGCACTTTAAGGACTCCATGCAGGGAGCTGCAATACTGGCATCATGCACCTGCAGCAAAACTGCTCCCAAACGCACTCAACAAGAAATGAAAGACAGGGTGACTCATTAAGGCAAGTCAACACTAGACTACACACCATTTTAACTGTTAACCCAAACCTAAGCACACACCCAGCACCACTGAGGAAATGTAGACTACACTCTTACCTTATTTCTGAGCTGGATCAGTCACGTAGAAAGAGACTGTCAAGCAGCCATGAAAGCATGTGTCGGTGCCACAGTCTGCGTCCTGATGCAGGTTATCTCAAACCAAAACAGACGAAGTCGCCGAAAGCCCGTGCGTGTGACAGCGCGTTGCATGTGTGGTGTTAGATAGCCACTCCTTTCCTTACAGTAGGCAGGACAGCTGGAGGAGGCTGGGGAGACGAGACGCCGTGCGGAATCCGCAGTCATCTGTGATGGTTCTGTAGCTCTGCTCGCTTGTCATTCTCGGCCAACATTACTCCCTGCCGACACCTCTGAAATCAAAGGTCGCAGCGCGTTCATGCAATCGTTTTACTGTCACCCAAAAGACGCAACATCCTGCGCAGGTCTAACCTTCATTATTGCAAACATGTTAAGACGGAGGCTTCCTTGCTGAAGCCGCTCAGAAGCTGCAGCATCGATCGACAGCAATTAACGTGTTTTCTCCACCAGCAGGGTCTCGTGCTGCGGTTATACGCTGCATGACTCACTGATCGATTAGTTTGCCTGGCTGTCCCGGGCTGAGCGCACTTTGAAAATGTCTACAGGCAGTCACAGACAAGTTTTTACCCTTCATTGATGGTAATTGGGTTATTCAAATGAAAGGGGAGGTGTAATTATACAGCCGTCACAAGGCTCATTTTGTGCAGAATATGCTGAATAAAAAGTTCTGACATAATTCTTCTTCAGCGCAGAGATCTGTTTACTGCAACCTCTTTCCTTCTTATTTAACACAAACACTCTGCTGCTGTTGTCACAAAAGATTCTGATAATGTCTGGGTTTTTTTTATTCGTCTGTTAAATTATATCTATTTTTAAATCACACATACTGTAGGCTACAGCCATAACAAATAGTGCAACCTTAAAAATACACTGCATTAAGGAGCGGTTTACCCAAGGCAGCATTGCTGTGTACATGTAGGTGAGGAATGATCACATAATGTGTCCACTTTCTGGGATTGTATCACATGAAACTGAATATTTCACTTTTGTGCTACTCTGTACTTCTACTTGAACACTTAATATCACTCTCTATCCAGACTACAAACATGTTGAATTGCTGTTGGTCTTTTGAAATTATTGAAAAAGGGTCATTGTGATATCTAAGGAGGTTCAGACTGTGAAATAGTACAGATTAGGGGATTGGCCTGAATTTCTTTCTAAACCCTTGGCTGTGAAGTTGTACTTGCTGGATTGTTTTGTTTAAAGGAGGACATTTGCCAAGAAGACTCATAATCTCTCTTTTTCATAGAACTTGAAGAAAGATGTAGGACTACTGTAGGACCAGGCTGAATCTATACTTGATATTTGGTGTTGGCCTCCAAGAAACAGTTTGCTATTATTACATCAGGCTACTGCACACAACAGAGTAAGACTCAGATTATATTTTTCTGTTAGTGTATACAGTACATGTGTTGAGATTTGTTTATTTTTGATGTTAAGATTTTTCATGGAAACACATGAATCAATTCAGTGATCCTTCACCTTGAAGACGTCTGGACTTCTTCAAATAGAGTGTAGTTTGTACTATTGTGTTATAATTCATATGGCCATGAGACCTTTTCCTCTCCGGACCTCATAAGCTTGTAATTACCTTTCAAGCCCTAAAGTAGTAAAACTGTCCAATAATATACAGAAGGAAATAAAAATATTGAGTAAAAAAAAAAAGTATTTAACACCATTAGATAGATAGATAGATAGATAGATAGATAGATAGATAGATAGATAGATAGATAGATAGATAGATAGATAGATAGATAGATAGATAGATAGATAGATAGATAGATAGATAGATAGATAGATAGATACTTTATTGATCCCGAGATTCAAGCTTACTTACTGCAATATGACGCTTTTTGCAATATGCCGCTTTTTGCATCACATGAAGAAAACTTTCAAGCAAAGAAAAACACATTTTTCTCGTCTCAGGGCAAAATGAGGGTTGGATTCACAACCATTCAACACTACTACCATGTTTCTAATGATACACAGCTTCATGTAAATGGGTGAAGTGTCCCTTTAAATTCCTGCACAGAAGCAGCTTATACATAAATAAACAACATACATGAGAGGGTACACTAATAGTATAATAGTACAAGTTTCAGATTACATCATTTAATATTAAGCAATACTATAGTTCTGTTGGGCAGTGGGCCCATCAGAGAATAAACCTCCATAGAGGCAAATAAGGTGGTGAACAAACACATCCGGAATGACCTACACAAACACAACAATGGACATCATGTGCCTCACACCTTCACATTGCCTTAGCCTAATTACCTTGTTAAATAAAGGCTGAATAAAAAAAATAAAAATAAGAGGATGAGATACATAGATTATGAAACTAATGAGGTGATAAGGGCAAAAGTTGAAACCCAACCACAACTACATGTCATCAATGTAAGATGTCGGTCTTGAAGAAAAATTAACCTTTTTTTTCACAGCACTCAGACTTAACCAAAACTTCAGTTCTCATCTCAAAGACTGCACTGCTTGAGACACATTAAACATTCCCATTGTTAAACAGAGAGGTTAAGCTTGCTCGACTAGCTGAAATTGGTGTGGTGCCAGAACTCGTGTTACAAAATGAAATAATGGCCCACTTTCTAATGCAGCACCAGCACTTACAATTGCCTGCTGCCTGGGTGTATTAGCTTATAAGTACCCCGCTGACACATTGTGTGAAGATGCAACATGGCAGCATGGAAATGAAGCCAGCTAGCTCTCTTAAAAAGATACATAGCTCTAAGCACATCACAGTTGTATTGAATGACCAATATTGTAAGCAGAACGTTTTAGCCAGATGAAGTCAAATTAAATCAGTTACACTCACACCTATGCAATTTCTTACTTGCCTCCACTTAAGACGTAAAGTCAATTAAAAAAAATTGCGCAACAGCAGATGCGTTCGCCTTTTTTATTTCCACACAGACTGTTTTCCTCAAACCAATCAGACAATATAGTACACATACCACACACCAATATACACAGACCACACCAAAAAATCTTTCATTTGCCAAAAGACAAAGCATCCACATGCAGAATCTGTACAGTGATTACACAGACAGAAAGAACAGACGTGTTTTTTGAACCGTCAGGCTGGCAGCTTGCATGTTGCTGTTTATGTAGTATAAAGTATGGCTGACGATTACTGCCAACAGCAGAGATGCACCGGAGCTTGTGGATGTACAATTCCTTTAAAATAAATTATGGGGTTTGCTTATTTATTAATGTCATAGTCTTTTTCTTAATGCAGTCAAGGGTTTGAATAATTTGTATTCAAAAAACATGTTTTAAAACCTGTTACAATAATCTTTAATACTGACCTCACACATCCTCTTTTTTTCCTCAAATGTCTCTTTAACAGGCATTAAGACCAAGTACATGTTACACATGACATGGTCTTTTTTTTTTTTTTTTTTTAAAGTGCCAATGGGTGTAACACACATGAGTTTTGCCTTGATGTTAAGAGTGGTGTGAGAGCTGTATCTCAGATAAGATGTAAATCTTGGGAATCCAAGCAAAAGTCAAGTCAAATCAAGTTTATAGCACATTCGCAAACAGCTTCGGCTGACCAAAGTGCTTTACATGCACACAAACCAATACTTACCTGGACTATAAATAGTCAGGGACTCAATTTATCAAAAGGATAAGAAACAACTATTCTTATAAATAGACAGAATAGGTCATGGACTTGGACCCATAAGAGAGAGTCAGGGACTCAAAAGGAAAGTAAAAAAGAGTTAGGGACTCAAAAATCATTAAACAAAAATCAGAGAGATTTAAGAATCTCCCTTTGTCTGTGATCCATTTACATTTCCCCACAATGCTGTTTGGGCTCTCTTGGTTACCTTTCAGATCTTCTGTTTCATTCTGCCCAGTTTCAAGTCTTTATCGAGCCTGTAACATTCAGTGCTCGCCAAAACAACAGCAAGACCAAAAGGTTAATGAGGTTTTGCTCTGCAGAGGTGAATGTCTGTGTCCCTGCATTAATTAGTCCTACATTTACAGCTTTGTGGACAAAAGTTGGCAAGCGAAGGACTGACAATTCAATAATGGGAATTACAAAGGCAATGATTTGTAGTTAAATGTTTTCTTAGAACATCCATTGGGAATAACAGTGTAGCAGTGTTGTTCCTTCTATGATGCACACAACTCACTAGTTACAATAAGACACACTGAAATCTGCACAACTATGTGTATAATGTTGGATTTGAATTTATCCATCATACCATCACACATATTTGACATATCGGAAAGAAAATAGCCCCAAACATCTGCAAACATATATCTGCAGTTGGATTTTCTAGAGTTTTTCCTAATTTAATTACAGATATTGAATTGTCAAAATGACCTGAGTGTTTAAGAGGTTGTTTTTTTTTTTTCGTTTTTTTTTTACAATATTGATCTTGAGATACATTTCAGCCATATCACTTTGCCCAAACACCGACCAGTGTACAGCAGTGGTCAGACATCTAACTAAAAAACATTTTAGAAATCTTCATCTTCTCATATAAATGCTAAATAAGGAATACTGAAATACTCACCTAGATCAGACTACAAATGGGTGAGTAAGAAAGGGCTTACTTCTCACCTGCCACAGCTTTATAAGCATTTTTTTCTTTGTTTACCCATTTGTGTTTGAAGCAGTAGTAATTAAAAGAGCAACCCTGCCCTCTAGTGGAAATAAACATGCCCTTCCTAGAATTCTTTTTAAATGTGATGTTAAGTTCACGGCAGGTCAAAAATTATGTGACCAACTCCCCAAAAGAACAGTTTTAGTAGATCTATTAAAAAAGGGTCCTTATCCAGAAAACCCGAGACATAGTGTACATTTTGCCAAATCTATAAAGACCATCCTCTACCTCAAGCACTTAAAATTCTCCAGACGATTAATTCTCTCCCTGTTATGTTTAAGGCATTATAAGAGTCTTGTTTTTTTATCTGTTAGTGTGATGGAAGGTGTGCATATTTTCAAAGCGAGATCAGGCCGATAGAGCCATAAAGTAATGACGGAAAAATGGAAAGCTGAGGGAAACTTTACGTTTGAGTCTATATGATTTACATAAACAATAAATGGAAAGACTGAAAGCTTCTCCGCAATGAGTCACTCATGGAGCAGACTGCATCACGGGAGTTTTTTTGCAGGCAATGAGAGGGTGGCAGAGTGCTTTGAGATAAGTTGGCTGTAATGTTGGACTCTGTATCAATATATAAAAGTAGAAATTTAATGTGATTATTACTAACTGCCTAACACACACACAGTCACACAACACAGACACATGTAGGATGGAGGCCAGATGCACACACAAACAGTGTGTACACACATTGCAATACACACACACACACACACACACACACACACACACACACACACACACACACACACACACACACACACACACACACACACACACACACACACACACACACACACACACACACACATGCACAGAGAGTGAGAAACCACACAAATACACACAGGAGCACTCAGTCACCATAAACCACAGTCATACACACGCGCACACTCCTGCAGTGCATACCTCCCCGCTATTGGTCCAGACCCAGACACCGCATGCCAGTGCACCTCGCTGCCTGAGCCGCAGGCCGCAGCAGTAGAAGAAGAAACAGATGGGTACCAGCTGTTTGGATGAGAGCCCCGGGTACACAGCTACTGTATTTCAACCCACACACATGCATGAGCACTAAGTTATTCAAGTTGTTTAACTGCACCCCGGCCTACACTGCTTTCATTATTTACTCACATCACATGTTGAGCTATTTCACTGTTGGTGGTTTGTTAAATAATTCTGATATGATGTCATCTTTTAAATTCACAGTTATTGTAATAACTCGTGATTTACCGATCCTGAACAGATAACCTTTAAACAGGACATACAGTCAAATCTGTAAAGGTAGGATTTCACCTTTAAACATGACTTGGCACTGTTTATGAAAAGGATAAATGAGAAAACAGAAAATATGGAGGCAAAAAATCCTAAACATTCAGAAATTAGGATGTACTACAAAAAAGGTAATAGTCCAAAATCCAGAGGGGTTTTAAGATGATTTTAAAAGCTCTGCACTGATTTTGCTTCACTGGTTTTGAAATCAAAGAATAACCATGAGGTTATAGTGCTGACTATGTGTTTACATACATATTAAACAGTGATGGAATGAAACAAGGCTTTGGGGCTTTTTGGCCAAACTGTAGAATGCTTTTGAATGGCCAAGCCAGTCACCCCACTGAACATATGTTTGACAATGTTGTCTTAAACAGCATCAAGTAAAAGCTCCTGAACGACAAGCCCGACACATGTAGAACTTGTGTCAGCTTCACAAGCTTCCCTCTATTTCTGTTAGCATTTCAGCAGCAACCTATATTAAAGCTGCTTTATATATATATGCAAAATAGACCTCACCATGGTTTTCTCACAAGTATGTGTTTTCTAGACTGTCTAAACTTCCCAGTTATAAGAAAAGTCCATCCTGTCTGTTGTTTACCAGTTCCACTTTTCAGAAAATATGTGTTCAATCAGTCCATTTGGAGATTTTCCCTTTGTGATGTCATAAAGGAAAGCGACAATTCCACCAGGTGCTTGACACTCCCTGCGAGGTGTTAGTTCTGCCTTCTGAGTTTGCCCTCATCTGTACACAATAGGGCTTGCAGCAAAAAAGGGCATCTGGGTATCTGGGTCTGGACTCAGCTAACCTGCATTTAAAGCTACAGACACAGAAATAGCCTGAAATAGAGAGATATATAGGCATGATCAAATACAAGTTCAGAGTGGATTTTTAGCAAGAAACTTAAGAGACATGTTTTTGGGAGACTTCTTGAAACTGGTTAAAAAGGAGAAGAATATGTGACCTTAGCCGAGTGCTGACATGTATGGTAAAAGGGGTTGGTTGTAGTTTCAATCACATTGAGAATTATTATTCATATCCAGATTTAGACTGTACACAGAGTAAAGCATCTTTGGGGTTTTTCCTTTGGTTTAAACTGAACCGTTTTTCACTTGTTAAAGTTTCATTATTGAGATTAAAGCAGGCTATCTGCTTTCAGCAAAAAGCTCCCATACAACAACATTACTACTAGCAGCCTCACACCAAAGATTAGATATATTCAGATAGTGAAAGGCTGGATAGCAGGAGCATTTAGCACAGATATACCTCAAAAGTTGATGGAGAACAAAAGAGAGATAAACGGTGGGATAGGACTTACACTTGTCAGGTGGAATTAGACAGTGGTCATTAGGATGACACTGTGTCTTTAGAACTGCAGTAGGTACACTAGATTACACGTCTACTACTCCCAGATAACGCTCTGAAATATGTGCTGTATCCACTGAGACTGGAATTTTTTATTGGTTTAAGAAAGCAAGAGCGTATATATTCGAATACTACGACTTTAAAAATAACCGTGTCCAAAAAGGATTTGGAATGAGTTCATTTTCAGAAGTTTGTTTTCTCATCAAATGTGACCGCTGTTCCCCAAATAGACGTCAAGTTAACCATCCACAATGAGGGCAGTGGACACTGTTGATCACTCAGGATTCTTGTTCTTTCTCTGTGCTTTCTCCCTGAACCCAGCAATTTTTTGTGCCAACCTCAACTATCAACTTTCTTCCTATGAGTCAACTGAGGTGGTGACTCCTCCAGCTCATTACAACATGACTTATTGAAACCAAAATTCTCCCTCCAAAAGCCTGAAATGCATGTTTCCTCCGTCTGAATGCCATTAGTTACAGACGGCGGTTGTAACCTCTTATTACATTCACTTTGGGCACAATCTGTCTCATTAAATAAAGAATCTGCATTGTGTGAAGTCCAGTAAAGTAAAGGGTTTAATTCATCTGCAGTAAGGCTGCTGTGACAGACCTGCCACTACAAACTACATAAAACATCACAGAAGGCTTAATGGCATCCTGGAGTGACCTTCGATCTTGTACCAGCTACTGAACACCTGGCAGGAAAGAAATGACAAACAGAAATTGTATTGTGAATGGTTGAGCATAGTCATTCTGTGATTTCCAGCTCCAGCGCTGATGTGGTCTGGCGAGCGTGGGTTTAAAGGGCATCGAGAGCAACGGCAGGCTGGTGTGGGATCTCTTTCCCTTGTGAAGCCAACAGGATGTCTTTAATGAACCACAGTGTGCTTGAGCTGCCGCATCTCGCCATAGAGAAGTGCAGGCCTTCAGGTTTTTTTGGGGGGTTTTTTTGGCGTGCACACCATGGAAAGGAAATTACAATGACATAAAGAACACGATAAAATCTAAAAATGTATCAAATCGAGGAAACGGCGTCACTGAGACAAAGACCACAAATCAAATATTGGACATAAAGGGAGGATAATGTCGTTGGATAATGTGGAGGTTGTAAGTGACTCAAGGAGCCATGTTCCTGTTGTACTTCCCTTCCAAAAAATGTCCAAATGTCACAGTCAAAATGCAGCCAGATTTTTTTTTTTTCATAAAATCAAATAAAAGCCAAAGAAACAATGTCTGCATTTCCACTCTGAGGTTTCATCAGTTTTTGGGTTCATAATGTACCATACGTTGATTTATTTTGAAAACTCTGTGTTTTAACACAGGTTCAACTGAAACTGGTTTAAGCTCGCTTGATCTAGTGAATGTGTAGGATTTTTGTTTATTTGAACAAACAATTAATGTGAATAAAACGGTTAGATTATACAATATACCCTCAAATCAAAACGTGTTAATAAATAAATAAAGCGCCTGCGAGCTGGTTCAGACAGTCAACTCGATCTGCAGCTGTTTAAGATATCATCCCATCCCTCCTCAAATTTCTGCATGTAATTTAAAACCGAGGAGTGATGAGGTCGGAATCTTGATGCCAAACACAAACTATCTTCTGCTGCAATAAATATTTTAAACAATACAGACATGGGTTGTGTTGGTGTTGATCCTGCAGGCCCCTCCTCCTGATATGAAGCATTGAGAGTGGGTTGGCTGTATTTGTAATTTCTTAAACATGAAACATAGGAAACGTGGCAATGGGCATCCAGAGGCTGGCGTTTTGTAAGGTTGAATATATGTTTTCAACATTTTACAAATAAAATGAAACTACAATAAAGTGGCACCATCAACCAGGCGGAGTGCTTCAGCTGAAAGTCTCACTTGTGTCACCAAAATGCAGACAGTCAATGACACTCTAAAAACATCACTGCCTTTCTTTGTTTAGTCATCACACGTTCACACGTGACTTCTTAGCCCACTGATACACGTGACTCTGAGACTCATAACAGCAGCAGAATCTCCAGAGTATCAGTACTCTACTGTGTTGTTTTTTCTGGATTATTTTCTCAGTTGTATTCAAAGTTGAATGTGCATGACATGTTCCCAGGCCAGTGGCTTGGTTAGCTTTAAATCAAAGCTTTTAATAAGTTCTTTCAGGTAATAGGATACTTTTCATTATGTTCAGTGAATGACATTATCCATTGATCAAATCAATAGTTTGCCCTGGTCTGATGACATAAAGAGTATAAATGTGTGACTGCCTCAAATGGAGGGGAAACCTAAAGCTGTGCGTGTGTGAGCTTTTACCTGTTATAACCACAAGATGGTGTTGCTGTCGTATCATGTAACAGAACCAACTGCACCACCGCAAAGCAAACGAGTTCCTGTCATTATCTCGATATCTGCACACTTTGGTGATGGTTCAGTAACTGAGAGTGTTGATACGCTGCATATTGTTTCAATTACTCCTAACTGTTGTTGCAGACCATGCCACAGGAAAATGCTGAAAATACTCAGTGTTTTTGATCTTGTGGCCTCTTGTGAAACTGGAAATGAACGGTGATTAACTATAATGATGATCATCATAGTGAAAAGGTTTTCTGCCACAGGTTATTTGACTGTGTGAGTAAGCCTACGTGTGGAAGGCCTGTGAAGGGAAGCCTTTCAAAGAATTGACGCTTCAAGAGACGTATACGTGCAAGTCCCAGAAGCTCAGATATTTGTCGATGTTCAAGATATTCGACCAACTCCAGCTGCCTTCAGATCAAGCTTTGATTTGAGATGATCACTCACAAGGGTGTTCATGTTTAATCTGATAAAAGAAGGAAACGTCTGAGACAACCAATCAGTAAAAGGTTTTTTTTTTACAAAGGTATACGTCTTTCCCACATTGAACAGTGCTGTGCCACAAATGAACTGCGAGTGCTGCTTGGTTTTATTTGCGTGTGCATGTGTGTGGTGTTGTAGTGGGAGGCTTTGTAGTGTTGAGTGAGAAAAGGAATATGGCTATGATTAAAGCAGGCACTAAAGCAAAGGTGGTAATTGGGATCATAAACACTCACTTTTCCATTTGCCCCTCTAATGAAGCATTCATGTTTATTCTAAGGAGCCGATTCATCAGAAAAACAGCCTCCACTCGGAGCTCGTCTGGGTGTCGGGCGCTCTTCACATCTGCTGAGAGTATGGCAGCGAGGTTTAGAAGGATGTCAACAAATGCAGAGGGTTCACAAACAGCATAAACAGGCTGAGTATACGGCACTCACGGGGTGTAGATACTCATGTTTCTACGCAAATGCTGTGGGTTAACTGTGTTTAGATATGCTGTAAGTGCTTTTTTTTTTTTGGAGCCATTTGACCATTTCAAAAGAAGATGAGGTAAACTCAACCATAAAATTCTATAAAATCCATTTCTGCATATGATGATCAGACTATTCCACCTCAGGCATTGATTTCATAGTTTTAAGTATAAAATCACAAATTAAAACTGTTGGATCGAAATGTCTGAAAGTTGTTACATTGTTATCAAGTTAGTTCCATGACCATTAGAATCATCCATTAGAGATAACAGCAGGACCAGACTGTTTATATTATGCACTGCAGGAGGGAGATAATAATGCCTACTAACAATCCTGTTTTAAACCATTGTTGTCCTCAGACTCCCCTCCAGATTGATGTTAATCAGTCGTTGAATTGCATCAGTTGCTCTGAGCCTTGGATTCCTGCAGATCCAGTTTATGGATGTTGACTTGCCTAAAAGTTGTCACATTTACACAACTCTGGAGTCTTAACACAAAATACAATACTTAAAGAAAATGGACATTTATCCAAATATATCTAAATAAGTATGTGTCATGTGCGTGGGTGGCTTCGGCTCAGAGTGGGTCGTCTCGCAACTGCTGGAAGGTTACGAGTTTGTTCCCCCTCGTGCAGCAACATTTGTGATGTGTCTTCGGGCAAGTCACTGAACCCCAAGTTGCTCTGGCTGATTCGTCAGTGGTGTATGGATGTGAGTAAATGGGATTTGTTACTTCTGATGGTCATATGACAAACACCCACGTTGCGATATGGGTGATTAGTGTGACCCGCGATATATACAGTAAATGCACTTTGAGCAGTCAGAAGATAAAAAGTGCTGAACAAGCTCAAATCCATTAACCATTAATTCCTTCACTCTTTTTCGCATTACTGTACTTTTCTGTGTGAACTGCTTGTGGTTGCTTTTCCACCTTTGTTAATCCGGAAATTTGATCATACAACCTCTCTAAGAAAAGCCCTATAAGCAAAACTGGAGAAGGTTGAAACTGGCTGGAGAAACTGACTTTAAATTACAGGAAAATATTCAGTATAATTTCTCTTTTGCTGAGTATAAGGTTAGATTTGATCACAGGTTTACAGACTGCCACCTCTGAAGCTGTTAGACTAAACACGGAGGGAAACAGTTTTAAAGTAACAGAATCAACACAAATTCTGCAAACTGCCGGTGCTGCAAGTTGTGTGTGGGACTGCAACCTTCAACGTTTTTGTTTCCGATAAGGAAAGAAAAAGCTAGGCTCAGGGGGTCAGACTTAATCATATTTTTTCTCTGATTACCCTTGGTTATGTCTTTATGATGGACACTGGAATGTAGAGCTGTACAGACACTAGACTTTGTTTTACAGCTGATCTGGGCTCTGCCAGGTTCTGTCAGGCGGTGGATGCTTTCATGCAGAGAAAAAACCCCCTCATAATCGTAAATACCCGGGAGAAAATGTTGCTGTTGTTTTTTTCACCAGGGTGAGAGTGTTTGTCGTGAAGTCAGAAAAGAAGAAGAAGAAGTCAGGGGGATTATCAAGGATTTACTTAAATGTTTGGATCGAGTGTCGATTGACTTGAAGAGAAATGAAATGAGAGAAATGTCCTCCTGCTGCAATATCGGAGGCTCTCAGATGTCATGCAACTCAAAAACGATAAGCAGTTCATCAACTGCGGGTGTATTTTCACTGTTTTGACATATTCTTTATTATGACTGGAAGTGTTTAACTAAATATTTCGCCTGCCTGCTGGCTGCTTAGATTAGGATCAGTTTCCCTTTCTACTCTTTTCCTTTAAAAAGCAACATGTATTTATTAGTCTGCGTTTGCAGTTCAAACCCCCTTTTCAGCGATTCTTTTTGACCCTCTCCGCTCAACCAATACAAGGAACGTTAATTTATTGTAATCCTTTGAAGAGGAGACCCGTAGGAAGCTCACCCAGTCAGAATGGTTTCCTGTCGCCTTTCCAAGCCCTAATGCTGTGTGGCATGTTTGACATAGGGAATGAAAGCAATAACGCATTTTGTCAGGTAAGGAAAGAGCCAGGCAACGAGGCCACAGCAATCAGGAAAAAAAAAAAAAAACTTGGTCCAGCACTAGGCATGACTTCAATAAAATACCTCCAGTCCTGCTTTTAAAAGCATTAGTCCAGGGCAAATTAAAAAGTAGAGTGCAATTAAAAGAAATCACTGTGTAAATGTTAGCATGTGGAAGTTTTCCTTTTCCCTTTTCTCCCCCTTTCCTCCTAGCTGAACAAAGAATGCCCCGGAGGCAGAGGTGCACAGCTGCTGAATATTATTACATCCATGTGTTTTAAATAAGACCCCATTATAATCAAAATCATAAAAAATAGGTATTGTGGCTCTCTTAAACATTTAAATGTAAGTTAACCAATGTAGAGTTCAAGCCTGTGTGAGCCTTTTGTAGCTCCTAATTGAATAAATCTTTGGAAGAAACCATCAATGAAGTCATTATTTCTAACTCATTCAGAAGGAAAGCATTTCAAGACGTTCTGTTTCTTCAAACGTGATGTGTTTGTTTTTTTTGTCACGATGCTGCTACACCAAAAGGAAGAGCTTTCAGAGAATGCTGATTGGTAAAATCAAACAGTACACATATGTACACGTGTAAAACACAGAAAATAGATGTGAATATTGTTGTCATTTAAAACAAACCAACAAACAAAGTTACAAGGGTCTCGATGCCCCCCTCACACAGGAAATAAGGGGATCTGTATCCAGAAGGATCCACTGGTGTTAAAGTTTACGGTTCTGTCATGTGTCTATAGTGCTCATAAACAATTACTAGGAGATCTGAGGCCTGTTCTACGAAGCAGGATTTGATCTTAGCGAGCTAAACTCAGGGTTAATCTTGGGTTTTCAGTCCTACGAGGGTCGTTCACGTCTTACCTGGGTATATTGCCACGGTAACTTATGCTGCACACCTAACCTGCTCCGGAGCAGTGAAAATCTCTGACTATTTCACATCCTTCGATCATAGAGCTCCCCGAGCTGATCGAGGACACTTCACGAGTTGTTGTCTCTCACTCGGAAGGACTGAGGGTTCGATCCCCAGCTCCTGCGGGCAACATGTTCGATGTGTCCTTGGGCAAGACACTGCTCCCCCTGCTGTCAGGGGCGTATTAATGTGTGTGAATTGAATTTGTTATACTTGATGGGCCATATAACCAGCCATCAGTGTGAATGGGTAGCTGTGACCTGCGGTGTAAAAGCACTTGAAGTAGTCAGAAGACTAGAAAAGCGCAATACAAGCTCAAGTCCATTTACCATTTAAATTAATGGTTATTTTTTTACTTTTATAAATTAATGATCACTGATATTCTTCATCCTTCAACATAGACTGAAAAAGCATCGGAGCATTTTAGTTGAAGATGTACAATGTCTTCTTATGGCTTTGAATTGTATTTTCATAATAATGTTTAATGTCTCCATGCCGCTCTGTTGAAATATAACTTCTGAAAGTGTTAGAGGCCTACTTGCTACTTTAGGGAGTCAGAGCAACACATTCAGTTCAGAAAACAAACAGGAGTAATTACAGTCAGTTCGAAGTGAACTAATGATGGAACAAATATAATAAGCCACATTTTTCAAGTTACTACTTGCCAAAACTTTTTTGCCCTTCCTGCATTTGTTGCTGCAGCTGTGTAACTTTATTCTTTGGGAGCCTGTTTGTCTTGAATGTATTTATATTGTTAATATAGTTTGAAGTTTTTCTGACAACAGGGTTTGTAGATATGACGATAAGGAGACCCTGGATATGTTGAACTCGTTTCGTAGTAAGCCCCTGAGTGTCCTTTATACCACACACACACACACACACACACACACACACACACACACACACACACACACACACACACACACACACACACACACACACACACACACACACACACACACACACACACACACACACACACACACAGAGTAGATATCCTTCCACTTCCCCTTGTCGGAGAAGGATCAAGGATATGCCTATGGCTGTGACTGAAATTGCTCACTATTCAATAGATGATGATCTAGGTGATCTTTGACTGAGAGATAGTCATCTTTAAAATACTGAGGTGAATTTACAACCAGAATTAAACATAGTTTCAAAAGAGGTTTGAAAGTTATCTAGTGAGTTAAAGTTGATAAAGTGTGTATGTGCACTGATCAATTGGATCAGTTAGTCTATCTAATGAAGTTCACAACAAATCCAAAGGCTGCTCATTACACGTTTCATCAATACAATACAGAAGAGTTAAAGGTCTAATATTATGCCCTTTTTGTTGTTGATATATATACTGTATATTTTATGTATTTACTCAAGTACATTCACAATTGCTAATGATGTGTTGTGATGTCACAAACCCATTTTCAACAAGGGGGGCTAGGGACCGAGAATTACATGCAGGTACTGCTACTGCTAACAGGAGGACATAGGAGAAGCCGCGTTTCCACAGACTTTGAATTTTTGCAAATAGATGAGCCTAAACATGCACAAGACACAGAAAAGACACAAGACACAAAAAACAGAAAAGGCATACTTTGGGACCTTTACATCTCATATTCTTTTTCATTGGACAAGGCAAGATGTTGTGGTGAAGCTTGTCTTCACCTCCAGACATCTGTCCTAAATCAAAGTCCCTACTCAAAAGGGAAGTTCAAAGGTCATAAACATGGCTTGGGTTTGACCATAAGAAAGGACACGTGTCCCTCTTATCACACCCACAACAATTACACTGAACACACCTTTTTGTTGCGATGTCCTACTTCGGAGTGAGCCTGACATACCCTATATAGTCCACCTATTGTATCCCACACTGCATTGTGAAAAGTAGTCTGTCAAAACAGTCAGTTGATGTAAGATCAGCTATTTCCAGACGCAAGAGTACATAAGTAATGAACATATTTAATTATGAAGGAGTCAGAGAAGTGCATACAACATGCATTGGATGTTTTTTTCCCTTTTTCATTTGAAAAGAAAACCAGAGGACACAGTTACAGATAAATTGTGTGGGGGCTGGTGGTCTGCAGCAGTCTGCTCCACTCAACCCTTTGGTTAGAAGTCACTGAGGGTGTCGCCTCACACCAGGACGGATGAGTTTCCATGGGAGGAACGATAATGTCTGGCCAAATCCACTTTTCCCCCTTATTAAAAAGGATATTTCCGAGCTGTCAGAGGGTGAAGTCTGGGTTTTAAGAGTGTCTTGCTGACTTCTCGCTGACAGTGGGCTTCCTTTCCCCATAGGTTCAATATCTCCGGTGGCTCTCCCTCCCACCGCGCGGTACAGTCTGTTACTCGATGAGTCCCACGCAAGCACGATTCTGGCAAGCTGTTCACTTTTTCGCTTAGTGGGGTGCGCTAATTTACTGAGACGCTACACTATGTTGGGTCGGCGGAGCATTTCCCACGTTCCAGCTGAGAAAATATATCATTAGTCCCTCATCATGTAATGCTTGCCACGTTACGTTATAAAAGCTGGGTGTAAAGCGACCTGGATAAAACAGGAGCCATTTCCAGTGTGCCTCATTTTCACCACCCGCTTGGAATAAGTGGTGGGTGTAAAGAATTTGAAAAGGGGACAAGATGCGGTGTTGAAAAGGCCATTTTGCTTACTAAATACTCCTGGGTGGCTGAAAGACTAAGCATTTCCACTGCAAGTGTCTCGACAAACATGTTCCAGCCATATGAGGGAAGGTCTTTATGAGCCTGCCTTGAAAGTTATAGATTCATTAAGTTTCCCGGCCAATTAAGATGTCATGCTAATAGGTTTAATGAGATCTATGCCAAAGATGGGTGCATCACAAATAAAGTCCTTTATAATGTTTAAAAAGAATTAGATGAATGTTTACTGCACAGAGGCAAAGCGAGTGACTTCACAGTAACCCGACATCTGCAGAGGTATGTGTTGCTCTGTCATTACCGTGCTGAGATTGACTGAAGATCCTTTTTTGGCACAAGACCACACTTTTCTGGGTTCTTCACTTCACAAACATTTTTACAGGCTGTGACCGAGCTGGCCGCAACAGAAAGCTCTATCACCTCAAAACAACCACCGTGCAGGGTCACACGAGCCTGCTATAAATATATACATACATATATACTGCCTCCCAGGAAGCAGGGCGAAAAAGGATCTGTGCAGTCTGACCGGTGATCTTGTGGCTTAATTAACTAACACAGGACAGAGTCAAAGAAAATTAAAGGCCAAGCAACTAAAGCTCTTTGATAGGAGGCTTTGTAGGCTTTACCACATGGGGCCTCTTATTATATCACTCATCAATACCAAATTGGGCACAGTATCAGCCAACCACTCATATCCGGGCTAACTCTCTGTTTACCGTGCTATTGATCAGGATGACTAAGAAATCCTCCTTCAGCTTTATCCCATCTATTTTAGAGGATGTGAAATCTGACACTTGGGGACTCAAAACAAAAACAAAAGATGACGTTGAGGCTTGTGTGGTCTCATGGGAGGGACGGTGACCCCATCATGTGTCACCGTCCCTTTTTCCCCCCTCCTTTACAGCTTATGACTTTTTGTGTATGTAACCCTTCGCTGCATTCCTGAACTTCTTTCTGTGGATTTATGACAAGAGATAGTCGTATCAGAAGTAGAGCTTCTGATAATATGTGTCTTATTGAAACAGCCTTACTGTACAGCTTTAGTAAGTATGGTTCATACATGTATGTTGAAGAGTGCCATGACAGAGGGATCCCTTATAAATAAATAATTTATTACATCCTCATTTTAGAAACCCTATTCACATTTTGGATCTAAAGCAGCAGAACACAGTTTTTTTTTTTAAGTGCAAAGGCTCCTGTAAAATTGTTTCATTACCACAGAAAAGCAATGGCCTTTGACTCTGTGCAGAAGACATCATCCGCTTACAAGCTCCAATAATAAAACCCATGCATGCTGTAATAAGCCCCACTTTGTTGCAAATACATCCAAGTTAAAACATTTATTGGACTAATTACAACAGTCTGCAGTAGGATTTTCTTCCTGTGTTACACATGTGTTGGCAAAGTGCCCAGTTTTGTGTCAAAATGTCACTCTGGTCATGATTGGAGAACAAGTAGCTGGGCATGGAGAGGAAAGGACGGAGCGAAAACACAAGGTAGAATAGCCAAAAAGTGAATTCAGACATGAGAGCAAATAACAACGTGTTCATCTTTACTTTAGATTCTTTCAAAGACCAAATAGTGGTTGTAAGATAAGCGTGTAAATGGTTGATGTGATTCTATGCAAGGGACACTAAGGCCCAAGGTCAAAATCTGATCATTACCCAATTCTCATCACAGAATCATTTTGGAAAAAAAATAAACTTTGTGATGCTTGTTTTGAAAGTGATGAGGCAACCGTGGAAGACTCAGGGAAGTAAAAATATATTGTCTCAAGCATTACTAAACGCTGCACAACCTCACAGGAGGAGGATGCTAGTTTTGCTTCAGTCATTTTGTGGCATTTGCTGCTCATTCTTAAGATTTCTGCACTACTCTTGGATTTTATCAACAACTAAAATTTAAAACGTACAATATTCTAAATGTAAAAACAGCAGAAATAAAATATATCATATATACTGTAAATGTAGGCACTGACTATAGGCTATACCTACTTATCTTGCAGAAAGGCAGAGCTGGAAAGGCATGACTGTAGTTGTTATTCAAGGGGTTTTATCATTTGCTAGTTTTTATCATGTTGTCAAATAAAAAGCTGTACACAAACAACAACAACATTGCCACCAATGCACTGATAAATTGCAGAAAAACAAGAAAGCACAAGATTCAAATAGAGTTTACCAGAAGAAAATAGTGCAAAGGTAACCTCTGATGCACTTTTATGTCTTTCGTCTGCATGCAACACCTCAATTGCCTGACTTGTGCAAATCACTTGTGCATCATTTTGCCTTCATTTTTTTGAAGAGCACACTTCAATCTAGGTTTAGAAAGTCTGACCAAAAGACAAATATTTGGCATTAAATCTAGTTACGTGAGTAAGAACATGAGCTACACATGAACAAAAGACAAAACACTACAAATGAATATTTATGGTTTATTTGATGCAGGAATCTTCAGAACTTGCAGCACAGTCCACAGACACCAGGCCGGCAGCAGCCGCAGCACACTTTACATTTAAAGGCACGCTTCTGTCTGTTGTTATACGGCGTCTGTGAGAAGAGAAGAAGACAGGAGGAAAATGTTCATCTCCAGCATCGTCACTCACTCTGTTTACTCTCTCAGCTGACTGAGGGAGAACACATCCACCTAAAGGAGCTCGTGATAATGGCTTCATTGTTTTCAGTTATCTGAACATACCATCCATGACTCCACTGAAGTCTCCTCATGGTCAGCAGCTGGATCGGCATTACTTATGGCCTCCTCCACTTCTTGAAGCTGTTGAACATGAAATCAAATTTGAAAATCTTTGTCAAACGTTCATGACTAATAACATGACTGTGTTAGTAAAGTTCTTACCTCAGTGACTGGCCCAGCAGAGCTCTCCTGGACACAAATAAACATGAATATGACGGCCACAACAACTGCAACGCTGAATGTCTTCATGTTGTTTTGAGAGCTTTAGGTTGTTTGATCCTCTCACTCTGTGGATGCCACTGGTCAGATCCTCTGTCTTTTTCTTCTGATGGTTGAAATGGAAGATGTGACAGTATTTATACTCCATCATGCCTCTGTTTCCTCATCACTGACGGGACTTCAGTGTATCTGCTGTCAGGAAGAAACTTGCATCACTCTCTGAGGGATGCTGGGAACAAGGGTTGGAAATTCCTCTTTTTCTGTATTTGTTTCCAAACAAAAATAATAATGAAAATGAAAAGATAATTACGTCAAACTTTTCTTCCTTAAGACATTTCAGAAAGCTTTAAATAAATCAGATAAAAACAACACTAATAAAAAAAACGTGGAAAAAAATGCAATTTAAAATGTCAAATATGCCTTGAATACAGAGCTGATACTGAACTATTTGAAAGACAAACTACATTACACTCACATTACTCTGCAGCTGCTGTAATCTGTGGAGCTCCACAGGGGTCCATCAGGTCATTGTTTGTTGACGCAGGGTGATATGAAGTGAGGGGTTTTGGCTGTTGTGCAAGATTTCTAGTTACTCAAAATTCAAAAGTCCCCAGACTTGTAAACTGCACATATTGACTTACACAGCTTTGCGTTTTTTTCAGTACACTACCAGACAATGAGTGCTGCAGCAAACACAGGCCTGACAGCAGGCCCATGATGGAGGAAGTGGGGAAAGTAGAAGTTGATTACAATAAAAAGGACACAACAAAATGGTCAATGATACTTTATACATTAGCGTGCACAAGTCCAAAACTAAAAACACACAAGGTGCATGAAAACTAAAATTCACCATAAAAGAAATCAGTCAGGAAACTGGAACTATTAATAGATGGTTTGACAAAGAACTGGCCAAGACAACAAAAGACTAAATATTGTGACAGTTCATACTCAGTGATCT
Source organism: Symphodus melops (assembly GCF_947650265.1). Lineage (NCBI taxonomy): Eukaryota > Metazoa > Chordata > Actinopteri > Labriformes > Labridae > Symphodus > Symphodus melops. The sequence continues at coordinate 11,193,327 of NC_136695.1, read as the reverse complement.
GACTACTGAGAAAGATAGAATGACAGGCTCCTTTCACACAATGTCCTCACATTTAAACATGGGCTGCCTGTATGAGTACAGATGTCCATCCCATTCTGCAGAATATTTCTGAACTTTTTCCTGCCTGCACCCTGGTGAAAAGCTCAAAAGAAGTCAGGGTGAATCAACGTTTAGTCAGGTTAAAGGAGGTAACATTTTGAATCATTCACCCAGAGCTAGAGGCCGGGTGACTGTTTTAGACTGAGTACAGTGTCAACAGTTTGAATTGAGTCTTTCCTCTGTGATGGACGGACATTTACTTCTCTCTTTGAGTTGCTTTTGTTTTCTGTTCAACTTCCAACTTGAGAAGCTTGAAAGGGTATGGGTAGATATACCTGCAGATGTCTGTTTAAATAATTAATTAAAGGACAAGTTCAGTATTGTTTGTATTTTTGTTAATTAGGGTTGTATGATGTACATTTCAAAAGAAAGTGCTTCAGTCACTGGTGATGCTGGTCAGCTTGGCCCGAGTTGGAGCATGTAGGCTAGGCTATACACTGCTGCAGACGGGTTTTTTTTTAATTTTTTTTTTTTTATAGAAAGTAAATTAGCAAATTGAATTAAAAAAAAACTGGCCTACATATAATTGACGATGGTAGTGTGTGATATTTTTGACTGCTAAATAGCCAATTTATTTAAGCATTGCTTCAGAGCAGAACAGACCTGTTCATCCGTTTGGAGCAAACTGGGTCCGTAGTAAACCTGAATCTTGGTTATAGACTGATAGTTTTAAAGTGATATTATTATCCCAGTTTGAGATCATTTGGGGCAATAGATACAATTATTTTGCTTGCACAACAAGAGCTATGAACTTTGTTATGGTAGCTTTAATGTCCTCTTCAAGAGGTGGGAAACTCTGAGCTGTCATTTGAAATAGAAAAAAGCTGAACTGTGTGCTTCCAATAGACTTGTGTAAATTGGTGTTGAGCCTATAGCCTCTCTGCTAGCACGCTGATTGGGTTTTCAATTATGGAGCCAAGTTGACAAACATCTCCTGCAACTATTACACCTGCTATTGACAAGTAGGTCCCCACGTCAAAAATACTCAACTATCCTTTTAAATCTGAATTGTTGTCAGATGACCCATGATGTCACCTGCTCTTGTACATAAGTGTTTGAAAACCTCCTCCTTCATTACCTATTAGAAAATGCAAATTGACCGTTTGACAAGAGGCCAGGTATGGTATGGAGGCAAATGCAGACCCAGGAGGAGAGTTCAATAATCTGTCCTTTATTGCAAGCAGGTTTAGTACACAGGTAGTCAGATAGGCAAACAAAACCAGAGGAGCAGGCGAAGGTCGGTAACAGAAAGCAGGCAGGAATCATACGTAAGATCAAGAACAAGGAACGCTAGGACGAGGTAACACGAGGGAAAACACTACGAACAGGCAACATGAAGGAAGAAACACGGGGTTTAAGTAACACAGGCAATCAGGGAGCAACGAGACACAGGTGCGGGTAATCAGGGGCGGAGCTAGACATACAAGGTGGAGACGAGAGGAGGATCTGCAACACAGAGACAAGGGTAAGTAACACATAAGTAATTCTGAATAAACAACACAAAACATGACCTTAACCAGGTTGACTCCTCTCAAGGTTGTTGTTTTTCCATATACAATTTTAAAGACTGTTGTTTCACATTGTGTTTCAGTGTTTCACAATGTGTTTCAGTGTTTCACAATGTATTTCGAAGCAGCGACAGCTCCACATACACTCTCATGCGCACACATACAATATCTGCCTCTTCATAAATGTATATCAAATGGAGACTCTAAAGGAGCATCAATAACACTCCTTGGACTGGAAATAAAAATGAGGCACTGAGAAATTGAAAACACATGTTGAAGATTAGAGCTCGATCTGATGAGAAAAAGCAGAGGCGTTAGATTGCTTGTTGATCAGTGTTAAAAAGCCGTTTACTTTTTTCAATGCAGTTATTCCGTGTAATTTTGATCTCTTTTAAAATGCCTTACATTCTCGAAATGCAATTTGGACACTGACATTCACTTGAGGGGTCCAGAAAGAACTAATGATATAGTTAAGAAAACCACAGTTCATAATAACAATACTATAATGTAGAAGTTTATTGTGTTAATGCAGGTTGTGAGCAGCCAAATATTTTGCATGAAATCTAGTTACGTGAGTAAGAACATGAGCTACACATGAACAAAAGACAAAACACTACAAATGAATATTTATGGTTTATTTGATGCAGGAATCTTCAGAACTTGCAGCACAGTCCACAGACACCAGGCCGGCAGCAGCCGCAGCACACTTTACATTTAAAGGCACGCTTCTGTCTGTTGTTATACGGCGTCTGTGAGAAGAGAAGAAGACAGGGGGAAAATGTTCATCTCCACCATCGTCACTCACTCTGTTTACTCTCTCAGCTGACTGAGGGAGAACACATCCACCTAAAGGAGCTCGTGATAATGGCTTCATTGTTTTCAGTTATCTGAACATACCATCCATGACTCCACTGAAGTCTCCTCATGGTCAGCAGCTGGATCGGCATTACTTATGGCCTCCTCCACTTCTTGAAGCTGTTGAACATGAGACCAAATTTGAACATCTTTGTCAAATGTTCATGACTAATAACATGACTGTGTTAGTAAAGTTCTTACCTCAGTGACTGGCCCAGCAGAGCTCTCCTGGACACAAATAAACATGAATATGACGGCCACAACAACTGCAACGCTGAATGTCTTCATGTTGTTTTGAGAGCTTTAGGTTGTTTGATCCTCTCTGTGGATGCCACTGGTCAGATCCTCTGTCTTTTTCTTCTGATGGTTGAAATGGAAGATGTGACAGTATTTATACTCCATCATGCCTCTGTTTCCTCATCACTGACGGGACTTCAGTGTATCTGCTGTCAGGAAGAAACTTGCATCACTCTCTGAGGGATGCTGGGAACGAGGATGGGAAATTCCTCTTTTTCTGTATTTGTTTTTTCAATTTGTACGTCAGAATTCACTAAACTAGAAAGTATAAATAGACGTATGGTCCACTTCTAGCATCTTTCACCGACACACATGATTTTCAGAGATTGATTACATGTTATTTTTTTGTCATGCTTGAAAAAAACAATATCAACAGCCCAAAACCGGCATACGAGACATCATTTTTAAGACAACGAGACCAAAAACGTTGAGACTTTACAACACAAATACTAATAAAACAAACCAGCCTGATGTTTCTTCCAGGCTTTGAACACAAACGTGGCCAGCTCATTAACATAAAAATGAAACAAATGTTCCATCCTGTCATCATCAGTGCTCCAAAAGTTTTCAAGATTCTGAGCGTACATTTCATGAATCAAAGGTGTTCTGAACTCATCATAAAAGGACAAAAGAAATGAAAATAAGATTCATTCTTCACTTCTCCTAAATCACAGATTTCACACTATGTGCTTTTAAATCTGCTGATTGAGAAACAACTACACATTTTGGAACCACTTATCATATATTTTAAAATGCTGTCAGTGTATTTTTTTCAGATGTTTTCAATGAGGAGAGAGCGTTGGCAACACTGTTGAAACCTCTCAGAAAGGTGCTGTTGAAGTCACCAACACTCTTTTCCAAATACATTATATTCCCTGTATGTTTGTCGCCTCCTGAACATGTCTGGTTCTCATATCCTCAATATTGCTCCATGTATGCGGGGGTCAAAAACAATGTAAAATAAAAAAAAAATACATCAAAAAAGTAACAGTTGGCTACAGACTGTTGTCATAGACACATGGCGGATGTGCAGCGCTTTTCTTCTCAGCACTCAATGCTTCATACAAGATCTCTCCAGCGCACAGCCAACGCTTTACCGCCCTGAAAAAAATGTAAGGTGGACATGGGGGCTTAAAGAGGAAATCTTGATTGTCATGAAGAGCTTTGTCGCTTTTATGATGATGATGGTGGAACCAGAGTTCATTTGAGCAACCTTTAAATAAAACCAAAAATATCTGAGCATTGTCATTTATTAATTGTTATCCTAATAGCCAACTTGAACTGAACAATTAAAGCAAAGCAAATCAGTCCTGTATAGTTGTTTGTTGGGATGTTAATGGATGTATTGTTTACTTCTTACATATAAATAGTATAGTGTGGCGACACTGTTCTGAGTTATCACACACAAACTGACTTTATTCTGGAGGGTCAGTTTCCGGGTGAGAGGTAATATAAAGAGAGAGTTCCGGTGCTGCGAAATATTGACTCTGTATGTGAAGTGAGTTGCAAAATAAAGCAGTGGAGACTCAGAGATACTTTCGTTCATTTTTCTCTTCGACCTCCACATTGGTGACCCCGACGTTTGGACTATGTCGACTGAGAGCACTTCTTCGGTTGCACCCGCACCGACTGTTTTCGCGGCCACGGTTAAAATCCCGGACTTTTGGCAGCATGACCCGGAGCCATGGTTCCAACATGTGGAGGCTCAGTTTCACCTGCGCGGCATAACCGCGGACGACACGAAGTATTATCATGTCGTCGCGGCTTTGGATTCAGCCACGACACGCCGGCTAATGGGACTGCTCCGGGACCCGCCTGGTGCTGGGAAGTATGCTGCACTGAGGACGACGTTGCTACAACTGTACCAGCTCTCGGATATGGAGCGGGCTGATCGTTTGTTGTCCCTCACGGGTTTAGGAGATAGCAAGCCTTCTGAATTGATGGAAAATATGTTGGCGCTGCAGGGCTCTGGGGACGCTTCTTTCCTTTTCACTCACCTTTTTCTGCGTCAGCTTCCGCCGCAGGTGCGCACAGCCCTGGCCAGCTCTCCTCTGATTCGAACCAAGGATTACAGAGGTTTGGCTGAAGAAGCAGACAGACTTTTGTTGGCATACCGCCAGTTTTCGGTGCACGCTCTGCTGCCCTGCGTGCCTGACGGTGACACTACGGATGTGACTGCGGTCGCGGAGCGCCGAAGGAAGGAGACCAGCCTGTGCTTTTACCACCACCGCTTTGGAGTGAAGGCCCGGCGTTGTATTCCACCATGTTCCTTCCAGCAGCCGGGAAACGAGAGGGCCGGCGCTCGCTAGCAGCTGCGTGTACCGGCAACAACGATAAGCTGCTTTTCATTGAGGACAGCGCTTCAGGACAACATTTTCTCGTGGATTCGGGGGCACAGCGGAGCATCGTGCCTGCCTCCTCTGCTGACTTTTTGGGACATGGACAGGGACCCCCGTTGGACGCAGCGAACGGCACCCCCATCCGCAGTTTCGGCACCAGGGGTATGACTGTGTGTTTTAAAGGACGTGAGTTTGGCTGGGACTTTGTGATTGCTTCAGTGAAAGTTCCCATCCTAGGTGCGGATTTTTTATGTGCTTACAGACTGTTAGTGGATGTAGCTAATAGGTGTTTGATTGATGCAATGTCTTTTGATTCCTATCCATGTACTCTGGGCAAAGCAGGGCCATTGCTCGCTAACATGCTTGTAACAGGGGACTCATACCAACGTCTGCTTGCTGAGTTTCCTGCCCTTACTGTTCCCACGTTTTCTGCCACAGTGGCTAAACATGGGGTAGAGCATTATGTTACTACTAATGACAGGTACCCGGTCCCCCATATTCAGGATTTTTCTGTGCATCTGGCAGGGGCGGTCATTTTCTCGAAGGTTGATTTAGTGAGAGGGTACCACCAGGTGCCGGTCCATCCTCAGGACATTCCCAAAACGGCAGTCATCACTCCTTTTGGGCTTTTTGAGTTTTTGAGGATGCCGTTTGGCTTGATGGGGGCGGCACAGACGTTCCAGCGGCTCATGGACTCTGTGTTGCGAGATATGCCTTTCCTTTTTGTGTATCTGGATGATATACTGGTGGCAAGTGCTTCTCTAGAGGGGCACAGGGTACACCTCCGCCTGCTTTTTGAGTGCCTGAATGACCACGGATTGATTGTGAACCCAGCTAAATGTCAGTTTGGGCTTTCAGAGATTGAGTTTCTTGGCCACTGCGTTTCCCGACGAGGTGCTGTTCCCCTTCCTACTAAAGTCGGAGTGGTTGCAGCTTTTCCCCGCCCCTCCTCTGTGAAGCCCCTGCAGGTGTTTTTGGGCATGGTCCATTTCTACAACCGTTTCATTCCTCGAGCTGCCCACATAATGCACCCCTTGTATGAAGCTCTGAAAGGAAAAAAGGGTAATCAGGACATTGAGTGGACACCTGGGAGGTTAGAGGCATTTGGTAAAGCTAAGACAGCGCTGGCTAATGCTGCATTATTAGCCCATCCTGACCCTGCAGCACCCATCGCCCTGACCACTGATGCGTCCGATTACGCTGTGGGAGCAGTTTGTGAACAATGGGTCGACGGAGCCTGGCAGCCTCTGGCTTTTTTTAGTAGGAAGTTGCGGGATGCTGAAAGGAAGTATAGTGCGTTCGACAGGGAACTTTTAGCTCTTTTTCTTGCCACACGACATTTCAGGTTCCTCTTAGAGGGCCGAGAGTTCACTGCTTTTGTTGATCACAAGCCTCTTACGTTTGCGATGGCCAAAACCTCCGAACCGTGGTCAGCGCGTCAGCAGAGACATCTTTCGGCTATTTCTGAGTTTACCACGGACATACAGCATGTTGCAGGGAAGAGTAACATAGTTGCGGACTGCCTCTCTCGAGCACCAATTGCCACGGTTGATTTGGGAGTAGATTATGGGGAGATGGCTGTGGACCAGTTGGCGGATTCGGAGGTGCAAGCACTGCGCACAGCCGAGTCTAGTTTGCAGTTGAAGGAGGTGTCTTTTCAGGACAGTGGGGCGGCCCTTCTTTGTGATGTCTCTATGGACAAGCCCCGCCCTTTGGTCCCGGCTGCTTGGCGACGTCGCATTTTTGATGCTGTTCATTCCCTGTCGCATCCCAGGGTTAAAGCTTCAGTTAAATTGGTGGGTGCCAGGTTCGTGTGGCCTGGCCTCAGAAAGGATGTTAGAGCTTGGACTTCTACCTGCGTGGCATGTCAGCGCGCCAAGGTGCAGCGTCACATTACAGCTCCTTTGGGGTCATTTCCGATTCCTGAGAGACGATTTGAGCATGGTCATGTGGATCTGGTCGGTCCTTTTCCCCCGTCGCGAGGTTTCACTCACCTACTCACTGTGGTGGACAGAACCACACGGTGGCCTGAGGTGGTTCCCCTCTCGTCTACGACTTCAGCGGAGGTGGCCCGGGCTTTCCTGTACGCATGGGTGTCACGGTTTGGGGTTCCTTTGGACATGACGTCTGATAGAGGCCCCCAATTTACCTCCGAGCTGTGGAATATGGTTGCTGGGAGCTTGGGGGTTAAGCTTCACCGAACCACCGCGTACCACCCACAGGCTAATGGCTTGTGTGAGCGGTTTCACCGTACCATGAAGGCTGCCCTCCGCGCGTCTTTAGTTGACAGTAGCTGGGTGGACAGACTGCCGTGGGTGTTGTTGGGGCTACGTTGTGCCCCCAAGGAGGACCTGCATTTCTCCTCTGCTGAGTTGGTTCTGGGTCAGACTTTGAGGGTCCCGGGGGAGTTCCTTCCTGGGGTCTCAGGGTTGGGCCCCGTTGTGGTGGGGAGGTCTGGTTTACAGGGGGAGGCAAAGGTTTTCTCACCTGTGGCAGTGCACCACTGCATCCCCCAGTCATACATTCCCAAGGACCTCATGTCGGCGAAGTATGTTTTTATCAGATATGATGCGCACCGCTCTCCCCTGCAGTCGCCGTATGACGGGCCCTTTCGGGTGTTAGAAGCAGGGAGTAAGTTTTTCCTGGTTGAGATGGGGACGAGTCGGGACCAGGTTTCGGTGGACCGTCTGAAGCCTGCTCATGTGCTTCAGGATGAGCAGGTGGAGCTGGCTCGTCCTGCACGCCGGGGCCGTCCTCCTAACCCTACCTCTTTGTCTCTTCCTGTTGTACCTCCGGTGGCTGTTAGGTATAATCGCAGGGGTAGGGAGGTCAAAGTGCCTAAGCGGTTTGGTTGAAGTTTGAGGATATGTATTTGTTGTTTTTGTTTTTCATGTTCTTGAATGAAGTGTTTTTTTTGTGTGTTCTGGGGGGGCCTATGTGGCGACACTGTTCTGAGTTATCACACACAAACTGACTTTATTCTGGAGGGTCAGTTTCCGGGTGAGAGGTAATATAAAGAGAGAGTTCCGGTGCCGCGAAATATTGTATGTGACTCTGTATGTGAAGTGAGTTGCAAAATAAAGCAGTGGAGACTCACAGATACTACCTCCACAATAGCATAGTTGAAGAAGCTGCACTTCTTCCACATGTAAGCTATGTTTCATCATTTTCTGATTGTGTTATTAGGAGTTAACGTGTGTGCATATTAATGCTATGTGCGTGTGTGTGAGTGTGAGCATTGTGAGCTTTTGGCATGTACATGCACCTCTGTGTGTGGGTGGGTCATTAAATCATTTGAACAGCAACCATAGTTTGTCCATTGTTTTGCTTGTCACTTGCAATATGTTGAACGCTCTGGATGTTGCTTAACAAGAACACTATCACAGAGTCCATCTGAGCAAGTTTGTTGGCCAATTTCTGCACTGATTTAACACCAGACCATTTACTTGACCTTTGTGGCCATTATAATTGTGAGCTGCAATATGGTCATGCTGTAAGTAATACAATAGCATGCATATCACCATGGCTGGATGCCATACCTCCCTGAGCTGTACGGGATAACTAGCAGAGCAGCAAAGCTGAGCTGGGCCTGCTTAGCACTTGGACAGAAGACCACCCTTTGAATACAAAGCGGCCTCTAGTAGTGTTGTTTGTTTGAGGCCAGTGGAGTATGTTGTGTCCTTAACACCACTGTATTTTAACCTGCACAGAAACAGATATGAAGTGTTGTTTATTTCCCTCTGTTCCCTGGATTACTTGGTTGTAGATTTACTTAATTTATTAAGTAAGTTTTTGTTTTATCTGTTCTTCTGCTCCTTGGATTTACTTTGTTTTTCTCCTCGTGCCTTTCTGGACGTTTTGGATTTATTATTAAGTGAGTTTTGTTTTTGCTTTTTCTTTAATCAATATTTTTACCTGCAATTGGGTCCTCTTCTGCCCGCATCGATGACAGAAGGTGTATTTAGCCTTTTTGATAGTCTCCCTGTCCCCACTCCTAAAAGTTACCTCCTTTAAACGTCTGAGTGTAGCTGTGAACCAGGGCTTGCCGTTTCTGGAACTCAGCGTAGTGCATAAGCCAATGTATGATGTCACAACCTCTGTGTAATCATCCAGACTGTTTGTGGCGGACATGAATGTATCCCAGTCAGTACAGTTGAAGCATACCTTTATTTCTTCCTCAGCTTCACTGGTCCACTTCTTTGATGTCCTCACAACAGGTTTACAGAACTTTAATTTCTGCTTGTATGGAGGAATCTGATGGACTATGATGTAGTCAGAGTGGCCTATTGCTGACTGTGGTGAAACAGTGATCCAAAACATTTCCCTCTCTGGTCTGACATGTAATAAACTGTCTGTACTTAGGACTGCGGTGGAATGTAAACACTGATCAGAATGAATGAAGTAAAACAGCTTGTACATAGATCAATGATCTCACATCATATTTTTAATTATCAAAAAATATCCTGAACAAACATACACTTAATGAAGGGCTCTGCATTGTGTGAAGTATTGTTTTACATGAACCCAGATACAGATTAAACCTGCATGCTGTAACGTGCAAACCTTACATTGTTTGGTTCCTCCATACTTCCATCTACCTCTGATCTGCTGCCCCTGTCTTTTTCTTTTCTTTGAGTATTTGCTTAACAATGTCAGTAAAACAAAGTAATGTTTTTGTTGAAAGATTTTTTTTGTTTCTTCACAATGCTTCCTCTGAACCAGGGCAATAACGCTGCAGTTCAGAGTTCATTGAGAAGTGTTGGATGACCTTTAAATAAATACCAACATGGTAGGCTTGTGAAAAAAGTGAACAGTTGTGTTTGGAACGCTGCATTTGTTTGGTTGTTGTTTTTTTTCTGATAATCACCAACAACTGGCATCATCCTGCACCTCCTCCTCAAATGATCCAACTTGGATGATCACTGCTGGCCAACCTCTCATCAGCTGCCTCTCTGACTTCACCCCAGTATCGGATCACACCATCTCTGAACTCATCCGCAAAGCTAAAACCACCACCTGCCAGCTTGATCCTCTTCCCACTTCCCTCGTCAAAGCCTGTCTGCCATCCATCTCTCCGATGATCACCAATATAATTAACTCCTCCCTCACCACTGGCATTGTACCCCCCACTCTCAAACTAGCTGCTATCACTCCCATCCTGAAAAAACCCGGCGCTGACCCAACTGACCTCAACCTCTACCGGCCCATCTCCAACCTCCCCTTCATCTCCAAAACACTTGAAAGGGTGGTTGCCGCTCAACTACAGTCCCACCTCAACACAAACAACCTCCATGAACCCTTCCAATCACCAATGACCTCCTCTGTGCAGCTGACTCCGGACTTCTGACCATACTCATCCTCCTCGACCTCAGCGCAGCATTCGACACTATTTCCCACACATTACTCCTGGACCGCCTGGCTGGCATTGGGATCACTGGTGCTGCACTCCGCTGGTTCACATCATACCTCACTGACCGCCAACAATTCGTGCAAATAAGGGACCACAAGTCTGGGTGTTCGGGTGTTTCACTGGGTGTTCCCCAGGGGTCAGTCTTGGGTCCATTACTCTTCATCATCTACCTCCTCCCTCTGGGCACAATCCTCCGCCATCATGGGATCCACTTTCACTGTTACGCCGACGACACACAGGTCTACATCTCCTCCAAACCCACTGCCACCACCCCTCCCACCTCCCTCATCACCTGCATGGAAGACATTCGGAACTGGATGAGCAGGAACTTCCTAAAACTCAACGGCAACAAAACCGAGGCCCTGCTCATCGGTTCCAAACCCACCCTCACCAACTCACAACACACCCCAGTACCACCCATCATCATCGACGGTTTCCCTGTACCCTTCTCCCCCCAAGTCAAAAGCCTCGGCGTCATTCTGGACAGCACCCTCTCATTTGCTCCCCACATTAGAAACATCACCCGGACTGCCCTCTTCCACCTCCGTAACATTTCTAGACTCCGCCCATCACTGTCCCAGTCCAGCACCGAAATCCTAGTTCACTCATTTGTCACTTCCCGCATCGACTATTGCAATGCCCTCCTCACTGGACTCCCCGCCAAACTCATCAACAGACTGCAACTCATCCAGAACTCTGCCGCCCGGATCATTACTCGCACCACATCATCTGATCACATCACCCCCATTCTCATCCAACTTCACTGGCTCCCTGTACAATTTCGCATCAACTACAAAAACCTCCTCCTCACTTACAAAGTTCTTCACCAGCTAGCCCCCACTTACCTCTGCGACCTCCTCCATCACTACAGCCCCTCACGCACCCTCCGCTCAACCTCTGCTGGACTGCTAGTCATCCCCACACCACGCCTCAGTACCATGGGTGCCCGAGCCTTCAGCTGCTCGGCACCCAGACTTTGGAACTCCCTCCCCCCCCACATACGACAGTCAGAGTCCATCTCCACCTTTAAATCCCAACTCAAAACCCACCTGTTTAAACTGGCATACTCACTGTAACTGTTCACTCCACACTACACCTGTCTTTTGTTTGTTTTTATGTTGGTTTTAACCTAATGTATTGTTTTTATCCACTGTAAGGCGACCTTGGGTGGCTTGAAAGGCGCCATTAAATAAAATGTATTATTATTATTATTATTATTATAATGTTATGAGGAGAAAACATTGGTGTGCATATTTAAACAAAAAGTGTATGAGGTTGATATTCTTTACTTTTTACCAAGATTTGTGCGCGTGTGCTTGCTTGTGAAATGGGAGATTTCACAAGCAAGGAGGAAATCAATACAAATTCCAAACTGCATTTGTACTTTTAAATGTTTTATTCCATCTCAGTGTTATTACTTTCTTCAAACTGATAGGAAGAACTTCTTGTAAGACTAAAATTACAAAAATAAAAAACATACAATAAGAGCATTACATGGTACAGTCATTATATATTCACAACACTGATGATTAAACATAAACCAACAGCTTGTCCACATAAAAAAACAAAAAAAATAGACAAAAAATACTCAGAATCTGCACTTCAGGCAACAGATCCCTGTGCTGCAGCAGCCACAGCAAACTTTACACTTAAAGTGATGATGTCTGTAGAAATGTGGCATCTGTAAGGAAAACAAAAGACATGAGGAAAGTGTTCATCTCCAGCATTATCACTCAGTCAGTTTATTCACTCTGCTTACATGAACTCAACTGCTGGCACTCATCAAAACACATAAGAACAATCGTATGTGATTATGTTCTGAAAATTAATTTAATTCATTCAGTTAATGTACCATCGATGAGTCCATTGGGATCTCTGGAAGTTCAGCGACTTGATTCTCATTGCTCATTGGCTCCTCCAGTTCAACCTGTTAATGATTAAAACACATTTTATCAAGTTTGTTGACAAACACACAACAAATACACACAGTACAGACAATATCGACACAGGTTATACATGTCCAAAACAGAGAGCAATCCATCCCAGCAGGGAGAGTCACACACCTTTTTTTCCATCACAGAGGTAGTCAACAAGAAGCATCAATTAACTTGTTTATGTCATGGAAAAATTGTAACAAAAACCTAAATGCAGCAGAAAAAGGCACAACAATCATGAGAAACAAATAAATCTGATCTCCTAATTCAATCCATTAGGAATGAGAGTACCCAGAGAATGGATCCAATGTTTCTCTGTATAAAGAAGGAGTTTGTGCCTTAGTATGGAGGAATTCTGTTTCCATATCAAAGACAATTCATGTTTGTTTTTCTTAACATAAAAAATAAAAACATACCAAAAAAACCGATTTGAAGAAAAAAGTGTACCTGTATCTGATAATGTCATAAAGATTAGTTTCACTCATTCAGTTCACTTAATGTACCGTGTTTGAGTCCTCTGAGACGTCTGGAAGTTCAGCCACTGGATTGTCTTTGCTCATTGGTTCCTCCACTTCTTGAACCTGTTAAAGATGAAACCAGATATTATTATGTTTTTTGTGAAAATTCATGACAAATAAAAGTAAAGAGAAACAAAAAAAGTTCTTACCTCAGTTAATGGTACAGCAGAGTTCTGCTGAACACACATAAATGTGAGCACAGTGGCCACAACGACTAAAAGACTGAATGCCTTCATCTTGGTTTGATCTGTTGTTGGATTCTTTCTCTCGGTTTTGTGAGTCCTCTTAACTTTCTCAAGTTCTTCTTCTGTCTGATGGTTGACATGGGAATCTGTTGATATTTATACTCCATAGGTTTTGTTATCACTGATGCTTATCACTCTCTGAGGGATGCTGAGAATAAGAATAAGGAAACTACTGTAACTATTCCAGGAATGGAAGATAAGGACAGTCTTGTTATGTTGTTTATATGTGATAAATATTAATAATTAATACACTTTTTGCCCCACCAAAACCACCATTAACAGGCTTCAGGTGTCACATTCAGTAACCAATGGGTGGATTCCTGGAGGTTTTGTTCATGCGTTTTACAATATTTGCTCACATGTAGGGGTGCGTGGAGGACAATTATTTCTGTAACATATCATTGATCTACTGGAAGGGCATCCATCCTGCAGGCTTGACCCGAGTGCCTTTTTTTCCCAGGAAAACCTCCTTTAGATCAAGAATCTCATTTACAAGATGACCAAGAGAAGCAGAACAATAAACAAGACGTAAAGCACAGAGCAACTACACACAGAACAACATGTCCTGAATCACAGAAAAGAAATATGAGTTTTCAAATCTACAACCTGAAGCATCTTCCTCCAACACCTTCAATTTGCTTTTCAAAGGATTTAAAGAGACCCGCTCCCCCAGACACAGATGATCCTCCAGAAGATTCCAGGCTGCAGGACCAGCATACCTGAAACTCTTTTCCCTATTTTGAGATGCACTATGGGAACATATTGTAACTACAAGGAGTGTGGATTCTAGCACTTATTTCCACGAATACCATTCCACAAGCATGAGGGAAGCAGATAAATAAGAACATGCCTATGATTTTCTTCAATGCATAGACAATGCAGGTCAGCCAACTTGATCATAAAGTTTAAAATGATGAGTCAGGGCCATGAGATTTGTTACACTTCTTATCGCATCATGAAATACTGTATCCACAGATCTTAAGCACCTGCATGCATATCCAGTACACTCATCGACCACTTTATTTGGTACACCTTGCTCGTACCAGGTTGGATCCCCTTTTTGACTTCAAAACTGCTTTAATCCTTCCTGGTATGGATTTAAAAAGGTCCTGAAAAGATTCCTCAGAGAACTGGTCAATATTGACATGAAAGCATTACACAGTTGCTGCAGATTTGTCAGTTGCACATGAGACCAATATCCTGTTCCGCCACATCTCAAAAGGTGCTCTATTGGATTGAGATCTGGTGACTGGTGACGCAGAAATCCCACAGGAGTAGATAAGCAGTTGCTGAAATACTCAGACTAGCCCATCTGGCACCAACAGACATGTCAAGTGCAAAGTCACTTAAATCACCTTTCTTCCCCATCCTGATACTTGGTTTGAACTTCAGCAGATCGTCTTGACCATGTCTACATGCCTACAGTAAATGCATTGAGTTGCTGCCATGTGACAAACACTGAGGTGCAGTTGAACAGTTTTACCTAGTAAAGTGGCTGGTGAGTGTATGAAACACCACCATAATCAATCAGGGGCATGACAGTAGCAGCAACAAGTTATTTTATTCATCATTGTCCGTCACAATTTTGGTTGCCTTTTAATGTGATAAACTTTGACTTTCTCCAGATCCATTATCATGAGTCGGCCTTCAGGCCCTCTCAGCTGTGTTTGCACCAACACTGACAGTTTAATCATTTAAAATAAATACTATATGAAAAATGAAACATTGCGATGTCAATATGTGCGGTTTACAATGAGTAATAAACAACTTTCTGTATGAAATCACTCTGCTTATTACTGAGTTTGATTTCACTTACAAAGACACTATAATCTATGCATGTTGCAGTTTTGTCAGGTTCTCTTCTATATCATGCCAACGCAGTCAGTGTGACTATAGCAATGAATAAACATGGTAATAGGGAAAATGATTGTGCTTCAGAGCAACAAAATAATACTTATCTCTGCAGTTAATAAGCAGCAGCAATGAATGATTTTAAAAAAAGAGTTATCTTGGTGGTTAAAAGATTTAAGTGTGTGCACCAGGGATGCAGCAACGTTAAGAGGGATTTCAAATGGACCTCTGGAAATTTCTTTGGAAGGGTTGAACAATTAAAGAACAGGATACAAAAGTGATTGAGTCCAACACACTCCAAAAACTAATCAAAGTCGTGCTAAGTTAGATGTTCAGCTTGATTTTGAAAAGATAAAGCCTTAAAAATGCAATCCAACAATGTTACAACCCATAATAATATTTAAAAAAAAATATGATACAACCCAAAATTTAATAACTGGATGATAATGTAACAAAATGCTGAGCCCAAGACGTGAACTGATTTCAATTAATCTAATCTAATCAAGGGACTTCAGTTTTATGTCACAGATTTGCGTTCATTAATTTTATAACCTGGCAAAGTACTAAAGAAGGCTGTACAGTTCAGAACTTCAACAAAATATTGATCAGGCTTCTGAAGATATGGCAAAACATTCACCCTCAAATAAGTGAAAAACATGTTTATGAGTTGAATATCAAAGATAATATACGTATCGGAAGTGATCCTTGTCCCATATTATGCTCAATAAATGTTGACATTGATATTCAATGGATGGTGTTTTGAAGAAGCTGATTGGCCAACATGACAAGAACTATATTGTAAATCCCTCACTAATCACTGTTTATTGTGTACACGTGTCTGAAGGATTTCTTGGACCACAGACAGACTTAATCATTGGCATATTCTTGATAAGATAAAGCAGTAATCCACGGCAAATTGAAAGTTGCCTTACTGTCACGTTATTGTTTTCTCATAATAAACAGGCAGTAAAGTAATTTTCAGTTTGCCACAGATTATTGATTTATCTTATCATTGTATGTTTCTCCTACTGACCGGCACCTGAGAACAGAGGTTGACTGAACGGTACTCTGTTGGTCATTTAGATTAAAACTGCAGTATTCTTATCTTATTATTCTTATTCTTTTGTGTTTGTGGATGATCTAGAGACAAACATTTACTCTTCTAATGTGTGTTTTTGAAGTATAATAATATATATTTTTTTATATATTATTTTTTTCTATTTGAATGTGTGGCTGCCTGTTTGAAACTCTGTAAAAAATTGCAACTGCCTGTCTTGGCAGGATACTCTTGAAAAATAGATTTTTAATCTCAATGAGATTGATTCCCTGGTTTAATAAAGGTTGAACAAATAAATAAATTGGCAGACTCATGTTAATATAGGACAATGTTGAGGAATATCCATCAACTAAATACTAAATAATCAATGCAGCATTCAAAAGGAGTCCTTTCAAGTCAACAAAAAGAAAACAGTCCTATGGTGGATTGAAGAATGTACAAAAGCTATTAAAGAATGAAATGAAGCACTGAGAATGTTATGGAATAATGTCAATCAAGAGAATCAGAAGAAACATACTCAGCTTGTACAGAAATTCAGAATAGAAAGCACAATGCATGGCTGAATTATTGTTTTACCAATTGGAGGGAAGTTAAAATATGAGAGGTATGGTCAATGCTAAAGAAAATGAGTGGGGGGAAAAGTATTTAGATAGCGCACAGGTTATAATAGAGAAGGAAAAGACAAACGTGAAATTATACAACATTAGTTTCTTAGAATCTCCACAGTCTGTTACACCAAAGTTGTGTCATTAGGACTTCACTTGTGCCAGATCCTTCAGGAACAGGATCCAGCACTACCAAGATCAATATCGACCAGTACGTATCTGATTAAATCCAGCAACACCTTTGTCAAAATTGCTGTTCTGTCTTGTCTTTTACTTTGCATTTAAGTTTATCTGTTACTGTTTCTTTTTTTCCAACTTCAATATTTGAAAGAAGAGGGAGAGAGCAAGTCACGTTAAGATGCTTGAAGCGGGAGTTGTGTGTAGGTCATGAGAGCTAAGTTGATAGTAGACCTATTGTCTGTGATTTGGTCAAGAGGATCCGTGGCTGTTGATTGGGCTTTTTTGGCAGATTTTTTATTGCTATTCACTTCTGTGTTGCTGTTTATTATTGATTATTGATCTAAAGAGCCACGAGTGTGATGATGAAATTATTCTGCTTCATTGATCATCGGTGCAATATATTTTTTGTCTGTGAGAAAAAAAAATTACAATCTGCAGGAAAGATTAAAACAAAAAACCTGCTAATGAATTCATGAATCATGTCTCAATGTTTTTTTTGGTTTTAGCGTCATGTGGTCTGTAGCCTGTGTTGGGTCCAGCCAGGATGACAAAGTTCAGGCTGTGTCCTTTGGAGAGCAGGACAAAAGACTCTTTATCCCAGCATGCCTTGCAGGTACTCCCAGAATGCTTTGCCACACCTAACAAATAGGTGTGAAGTTTGGGAGGTATAAAACCGGCCACGCCCCATTGTTCAGCCTCTTTCATATGTCGTCTGGCGACGTTCGAGGACACCAACTCTGTTCCTGTTTCACAGCACGACTCTCTTTGTTTGAAAGTTTTGGCGCGCAGCTAATCCAAGGCCTTAAAGCATACCGACATTCTGAATTCCGAGCTTAGATCATCCATTTGAACGCATCTCTAAGAAGAGCGTCTTAATTCTCCCGTAGTAAAACGGTATTGAGAGACATTGTAAGGATTACGTCTCGTTCTGTCCTTTAAAGAAAGGACATCCACGGAGACCACCTCGCTCGACGGAGGACACTACGGCCCTTTGCTCAACCCCCTTGGACGCGCCGTCATCACCATACAACTGCAGAAAGGCCGTTCCAGGACCCCTTTTCTTCCTTCATCAACCGCGGACAAACGGTTACAAGTGAGGCTTAGCTAGGTCTGGGCAGTTAAATATATAGAGTGTGTTTAATAACTGAGCTATTATTTTGAAACGGTGATTATATTTGCTTGGTGTTTGACCACTGTGTCTTTGGTTTTATGAGAGTAAAACCTCTTTTATTTTCTTTATTTGGGCCGCTACGTCCCGTGTGTTTCTCTGTGAACTCTCGCGTCATAACCGGGTAATAGACTCATTATCAGAAAGACTAGTGTGAACGCCGTCTGATACAAATCCAGCCACTGGCTTCTGGTAAGTGAAGTTAACTATGCTCTGAGTTGTGCGTGAGTTCCAGGCTGAGATTGTTGATCTCTCTCTCTCTCTCTCTCTCTCTCTCTCTCTCTCTCTCTCTCTCTCTCTCTCTCTCTCTCTCTCTCTCTCTCTCTCTCTCTCTCTCTCTCTCTCTCTCTCTCTCTCTCTCTCTCTCTCTCTCTCTCTCTCTCTCACACACACACACACACACACACACACACACACACACACACACACACACGTGCCACGCTTGTTTGTTTTGTTTGTTACCTGTAGTTTAGTTATAATAGTTGTTTGTTTGATTGAGTTTCATTGATTAACTTGATGTTGCTTTGTTAAATAAATTCTGTTATAATTTAAAGAGCAGTTGTTTGTGATTACTGTGTATTTGCATTGTGACTTAGGCTGGGTGAAAGGGCTTTGTGTTCGGATTTCACACCTTCAATTAAATACAGATTATTAATTATTAATGATATTGGTATTTAATTAAATAATTTGAGACTGATATTTGTAATATTTTGATTGTTCCCTGTTTACAGGGTGGTGCCCCAAGGTTTATTCAACTCAGTTTAATAACAATTATTGATTTATATTAATAATTAAATAAACTTAATTATTAAATTTATTTTGACAATCAAATTTTACGTCATAAAACCCAACCTAACCGTTGGTCAGGTATTCGCTCCTGAAAACCCCAACACCTGTTGTTTATTCCCGCTGTTCCCTGGATTACTTGGTTGTAGATTTACTTAATTTATTAAGTAAGTTTTTGTTTTATCTGTTCTTCTGCTCCTTGGATTTACTTTGTTTTTCTCCTCGTGCCTTTCTGGACGTTTTGGATTTATTATTAAGTGAGTTTTGTTTTTGCTTTTTCTTTAATCAATGTTTTTACCTGCAATTGGGTCCTCCACCCTGTTTTCTGCCCGCATCCATGACAGAAGGTGTATTTAGCCTTTTTGATAGTCTCCCTGTCCCCACTCCTAAAAGTCACCTCCTTTAAACGTCTGAGTGTAGCTGTGAACCAGGGCTTGCCGTTGCTGGAACTCAGCGTAGTGCATAAGCCAATGTATGATGTCACAACCTCTGTGTAATCATCCGGACTGTTTGTGGCGGACATGAAAGTATCCCAGTCAGTACAGTTCAAGCATACCTTTATTTCTTCCTCAGCTTCACTAGTCCACTTTTTTAATTTCTGCTTGTATGGAGGAATCTGATGGACTATGATGTAGTCAGAGTGGCCTATTGCTGACTGTGGTGAAACAGTGATCCAAAACATTTCCCTCTCTGGTCTGACATGTAATAAACTGTACTTAGGACTGTGGTGGAATGTAAACACTGATCAGAATGAATGAAGTAAAACAGCTTGTACATAGATCAATGATCTCACATCATATTTTTAATTATCAAAAAACATCCTGAACAAACATACACTTAATGAAGGGCTCTGCATTGTGTGAAGTATTGTTTTACATAAACCCAGATACAGATTTAACCTGCATGCTGTAACGTGCAAACCTTACATTGTTTGGTTCCTCCATACTTCCATCTACCTCTGATCTGCTGCCCCTGTCTTTTTCTTTTCTTTGAGTATTTGCTTAACAATGTCAGTAAAACAAAGTAATGTTTTTGATGAAAGATTGTTTTTGTTTCTTCACGTTGCTTCGTCTGAACCAGGGCAATAACGCTGCAGTTCAGAGTTCATTGAGAAGTGTTGGATGACCTTTAAATAAATACCAACATGGTAGGCTTGTGAAAAAAGTGAACAGTGGTGTTTGGAACGCTGCATTTGTTTGGTTGTTGTTTTTTTCTGACAATGTTATGAGGAGAAAACATTGGTGTGCATATTTAAACAAAAAGTGTATGAGGTTGATATTCTTTACTTTTTACCAAGATTTGTGCGCGTGTGCTTGCTTGTGAAATGGGAGATTTCACAAGCAAGGAGGAAATCAATACAAATTCCAAACTGCATTTGTACTTTTAAATGTTTTATTCCATCTCAGTGTTATTACTTTCTTCAAACTGATAGGAAGAACTTCTTGTAAGACTTAAATAAAAAAAAATAAAAAACATACAATAAGAGCATTACATGGTACAGTCATTATATATTCACAACACTGATAATTAAACATAAACCAACGGCTTGTCCACATAAAAAAAAAAAAAAAAACTCAGAATTTGCACTTCAGGCAACAGATGCTTTTGCTGCAGCAGCCGCAGCAAAATTTACACTTAATGCGACGGTTCTGTCTGTTGTAGAAATATGGCATCTGTAAGAAAGACAAAAGACATGAGGAAAGTGGTTATCTCCAGCATTATCACTCAGTCAGTTTATTCACTCTGCTTACATGAACAAAACTGCTGGCACTCGTCAAAACAAATAAGAACAATCGTATGTGATTATGTTCTGAAAATTAATTTAATTCATTCAGTTAATATACCATCGATGAGTCCATTGGGATCTCTGGAAGTTCAGCGACTTGATTCTCATTGCTCATTGGCTCCTCCAGTTCAACCTGTTAATGATTAAAACACATTTTATCAAGTTTGTTGAAAATTCATGAGAAATAATATCGACACAGGTTGGACTAATTTTACATGTCCAAAACAGATACCAGTCCATCCTAGCAGGAAGAGTAACCACACACTTTTTTTTCCCATCACAGAGGTAGTTACAAGAAGCATCAATTAACTTGTTTACGTCATGGAAACATTGTAACAAAAACCTAAATGCAGCAGAAAAAGGCACAACAATCATACGAAACAAATAAACCAAATCTCCTTATTCAATCCATTAGGAATGAGAGTACCCAGAGAATGGATCCAATGTGTCTCTGTATTAAGAAGGAGTTTGTGCCTTAGTATGGAGGATTTCTGTTTCCATATCAAAGACTGAAACTCATGTTTGTTTATCTTAACATAAAAAAACTAATTTGAAGAAAAAAGTGTACCAGTATCTGATAATGTCATGAAGATTAGTTTCATTCATTCAGTTCACTTAATGTACCGTGTTTGAGTCCTCTGAGACGTCTGGAAGTTCAGCCACTGGATTGTCTTTGCTCATTGGTTCCTCCACTTCTTGAACCTGTTAAAGAAGAAAACAGATGTTCTTGTGTTTTTTTTGAAAATTCATGACAAATAAAAGTAAAGAGAAAAAAAAAAAAGTTCTTACCTCAGGTAATGCTACAGCAGAGTTCTGCTGAACACACATAAATGTGAGCACAGTGGCCACAACGACTAAAAGACTGAATGCCTTCATCTTGGTTTGATCTGTTGTTGGATTCTTTCTCTCGGTTTTGTGACTCCTCTTGACTTTCTCAAGTTCTTCTTCTGTCTGATGGTTGACATGGGAATCTGTTGATATTTATACTCCATAGGTTTTGTTATCACTGATGCTTATCACTCTCTGAGGGATGCTGAGAATGAGAACAAGGGAACTACTGCAACAATTCCAGGAATGGAAGATAAGGACAGTCTTGTTATGTTGTTTATATGTGATAAATATTAATAATTAATACACTTTTTGCCCCACCAAAACCACCATTAACAGGCTTCAGGTGTCACATTCAGTAACCTATGGGTGGAGTTCTGGAGGTTTTGTTCATGCGTTTTACAATATTTGCTCACATGTAGGGGTGTGTGGAGGACAATTATTTCTGTAACATATCATTGATCTACTGGAAGGGCATCCAATCTGCAGGCTTTACCTAAGTGCCTTTTCCCCCCAGGAAAACCTCCTTTAGATCAAGAATCTCACTTACAAGATGACCAAGAGAAATAGCACAATAAACAAGACTTAAAGCACAGAGCAACTACACACAGAATAACATGTCCTGAATCACAGAAAAGAAACGTCAGTTTTAAAATCTTCTACAACCTGATGCATCTTCCTCCAACACCTTCAATTTGCTCTTCAAAGGATTTAAAGAGACCAGCTCCCCCAGACACAGATGATCCTCCAGAAGATTCCAGGCTGCAGGACCAGCATACCTGAAACTCTTTTCCCTATTTTGAGATGCACTATGGGAACATATTGTAACTACAAGGAGTGTGGATTCTAGCACTTATTCCCACGAATACCATTCCACAAGCATGAGGGAAGCAGATTAAGTATAGCCTGATAAATAAGAACATGCCTATGATTTTCTTCGATGCATAGACAATGCAGGTCAGCCAACTTTGTCATAAAGTTTAAAATGATGAGTCAGGGCCATGAGATTTGTTACGAATCTTAACGCATCATGAAATACTGTATCCACAGATCTTAAGCACCTGCATGCATGTCCAGTACACTCATCGACCACTTTATTTGGTACACCTTGCTCGTACCAGGTTGGATCCCCTTTTTGACTTCAAAACTGCTTTAATTCTTCCTGGTATGGATTTAACAAGGTCCTGAAAAGATTCCTCAGAGAACTGGTCAATATTGACATGAAAGCATTACACAGTTGCTGCAGATTTGTCAGTTGCACGTGAGACCAATGTCCTGTTCCGCCACATCTCAAAAGGTGCTCTATTGGATTGAGATCTGGTGACTGTGGACGCCATTTGAGTACAGAGAAGTCCTTGTCATGTTCAAGAAACCAGTTTGATATGATATGAGCTTTGTAACATGACCCTGACCTCTTACATCAACAAAGCATTTTTACCAAGATGTTGCTCACTGGCCTTTTTTTTTTTGACTATTCGCTGAGATGTTTGAGCGCAGAAATCCCACATGAGTAGATAAGCAGTTGCTGAAATACTCAGACTAGCCCAATTGGCACAAACAGACATGTCAAGTGCAAAGTCACTTAAATCACCTTTCTTCCCCATCCTGATACTTGTTTGAACTTCAGCAGATCGTCTTGATCATGTCTACATGCCTACAGTAAATGCATTGAGTTGCTGCCATGTGACAAACAATTGCACTGAGGTGCAGTTGAACAGTTTTACCTAGTAAAGTGGCTGGTGAGTGTATGAAACACCACCATAATCAATCAGGGGCATGACAGTAGCAGCAGCAAGTTATTTTATCCATCATTGTCCGTCACAATTTTGGTTGCCTTTTAATGTGATAAACTTTGACTTTCTCCAGATCCATTATCATGAGTCGGCCTTCAGGCCCTCTCAGCTGTGTTTGCACCAACACTGACAGTTTAATCATTTAAAATAAATACTATATGAAAAATGAAACATTACGATGTCAATATGTGCAGTTTACAATGAGTGATAAACAGCTTTCTGTATGAAATCACTCTGCTTATTACTGAGTTTGATTTCACTTACAAAGACACTATAATCTATGCATGTTGCAGTTTTGTCAGGTTCTCTTCTAATTCATGCCAACGCAGTCAGTGTGACTATAGCAATGAATAAACATGGTAATAGGGAAAATTAATGTGCTTCAGAGCAACAAAATAATACTTATCTCTGCAGTTAATAAGCAGCAGCAATGAATGATTTTAAAAAAGAGTTATCTTGGTGGTTAAAAGATTTAAGTGTGTGCACCAGGGATGCAGCAACGTTAAGAGGGATTTCAAATGGACCTCTGGAAATTTCTTTGGAAGGGTTGACCAATTAAAGAACAGGATACAAAAGTGATTGAGTCCAACACACTCCAAAAACTAATCAAAGTTGTGTTTAGTTAGATGTTCAGCTTGATTTTGAAAAGATAAAGCCTTAAAAATGCCTGAAATCCAACAATGACCCCAAATGTTACAACCCATAATGATGTAAAAAAAAAGAAATACGATACAATCCAAAATTTAATAACTGGATGATAATGTAACAAAATGCTGAGCCCAAGACGTGACCTGATTTCAATTAATCTAATCTAATCAAGGGACTTCAGTTTTATGTCACAGATTTGCTTTAATTAGTTTTATAACCTGGCAAAGTACTAAACAAGGCTGTACAGTTCAGAACTTCAAAAAATAATCAAAATATTGATCAGGCTTCTGAAGATATGGCAAAACATTCACCCTCAAATAAGTGAAAAACATGTTTATGAGTGGAATATCAAAGATAATATACATATGGGAAGTGATCCTTGTCCCATATTATGCTCTATAACTATATTGTAAATCCCTCACTAATCACTGTTTATTGTGTACACGTGTCTGAAGGATTTCTTGGACCACAGACAGACTTAATCATTGGCGTATTCTTGATAAGATAAAGCAGTAATCCACGGCAAATTGAAAATTGCTTTATTGTCACGTTATTGTTTTCTCATAATAAACAGGCAGTAAAGTAATTTTCAGTTTGCCACAGATTATTGATTTATCTTATCATTGTATGTTTCTCCTACTGACTGGCACCTGAGAACAGAGGTTGACTGAACGGTACTCTGTTGGTCATTTAGATTAAAACTGGAGCATCCTTATCTGCATGTCTATTCTAGGTCTACTTGACTTTTCACTTACAGAGACTTACAAACTTTGATCCCAGGACTTTTTCTCTCTGCCTGTTCTGAAGGTCAAAATTGTACTGGGGAAAAGGTGTGTAGGGTTTGCCTTTCCCTTTACCTGCACTAAAAAAAAGGAGACTTCACAAGTTTGTTGTTTTGGATGCTTTTAAGACGATGTTAAATTACCTAATTTTACCGAAATTCCCTTTGATATTAACAAAGTAATTTGTGTTTGTGGATGATCTAGAGACAAACATTTACTCTTCTAATGTGTGTTTTTGAAGTATAATATATATTTTTTATTTTATTTTTTTTTGTATTTGAATGTGTGGCTGCCTGTTTGAAACTCTGTAAAAAAATTGCAACTGCCTGTCTTGGCAGGATACTCTTGAAAAATAGATTTTTAATCTCAATGAGATTGATTCCCTGGTTTAATAAAGGTTGAACAAATAAATAAATTGGCAGACTCATGTTAATATAGGACAATGTTGAGGAATATCCATCAACTAAATACTAAATAATCAATGCAGCATTCAAAAGGAGTCCTTTCAAGTCAACAAACAGAAAACGGTCCTATGGTGGATTGAAGAATGTACAAAAGCTATTAAAGAATGAAATGAAGCACTGAGAATGTTCTGGAATAATGTCAACCAAGAGAATCAGAAGAAACATACTCAGCTTGTACAGTAATTCAGAATAGAAAGCACAATGCATGGCTGAATTATTGTTTTACCAATTGGAGGGAAGTTAAAATATGAGAGGAATGGTCAATGCTAAACAAAATGAGTGGGGGAAAAGTATTTAGATAGAGCACAGGTTATAATAGAGAAGGAAAAGACAAACATGTTAAGGAAGAAGTTCGCCAACACAAGTGTGCAAAGTAGTGACCATAGATGATACCATTAATTCTGAAGTCAACATCAATAAATGAGTGTTTGTGTTAGTTTTAAATGGGATAAAAAAAAAATATATTGCTAAGGGAGAGGATAATGATATAAGCTATGTCAGGTTCCTAAAATGATCTGACCTGAATGTAAAGGATAAATGGATTTAAGAGGAGCAGTAGTTGGGCAAGATTGGGGAGCAGACAAATAATAACTTGACGATAGCTTGGCATTGAGCTGCTACTCCTCCACATCGAGATGAGTCACCTGAGGTGGCTCAGATATCTGTTCCGAAAGCCTCCTGGACACCTCCCTAGGGTAGACCTCGGACACGCTGAAGAGACAATGTCTCTCGGCTGGCCCGGGAACGCCTCGGGAACGAAAGAGCTGGAGAAAGTGTCTGGGGCGGGGGAAGTCTCGGCCTCTCTGCTTAGACTGCTGCCCCCGTGACCCGGCCAGATAAAGAACAGGAAATGTATAGATGCATGGATGTAGCAGAGAAGCAGAGCTGCTTCTTCTTATGTTTTTTCTAATTTGGGGCTTCTTTTTTTTTGCATGCAATTTTGCAATCTTCGGACCCCCTGTGTTTTCTATGTCTGAAGGTGAGTATAAAATCTTTTGTAATACTGGTAATGGTGAAGTACTCTGCCCTTCCCCTGGTATTGTTAATCCAACAATATTTGAAGCTTTTAAAACTATGTGTGCAGTAAAGAGATCTCAACATGTCATACTTGTAATCTTTGCAGCTTTTATCATTCCTGTTTACATTCATATATTTTGAAACTTCAAGCGCATATATCTGCTTAATCTTCTGATCTCTGTACTTCCCAGAATGGCATGAAGCTCCTGAAGTCGCTACTGTCCACTGGGTTACACAGTGTTGACGCTTCCTGAAAATGATTTATTGTCCTGGATAAATACAAATGAGTAAAGTAAGGACCATTGTCCTTGCACAATATGGGGTATGCAACGAGTCAAATCTTACAAAGATATAAATAGAACTCGTGTAAATACTGATGATTGATAAATAGAAAAGAAAAACATTAAGTTTTCCAAAAGGTAGTCCTGGAATTTTACATGCCCATTCCGAGCATCCCTCAAAGTGATGCAAGTCTGTACTGACAGGGATGAGGAAACAGTGGTCTCATGTATATAAATATCAGCCCATTTTCCATCCCAGCTATCAGACAGAAGAAGCAGAGCTAACAAGAGTAACAAACAGAGTAAAATAACTCAAACCTCTCAGGTCAAGATGAAGAAATTTACCGTTGCAGTTGTTGTAGCCATCGTGCTGGCTTTTATTTGTATCCAGGGGAGCTTTGCCGTCCCGTTCACTGAGGTAAGAACTCAACTCAAACTCAAATAGTTATAGTAAAGTTAGTTAAACTATATTTAAATATTGTAGCACTTTTAAAACACTCAATTAAATAGTTCCTCACAATTAAAAATCGGTCCCTATAAATTGCTGCAATCTAACAATTCATACAGAGATTGAAGATTTAAAAGGGGAAAGCATTCTTCTGATGTTTCAGATATTTATTTGTTGTAGGAAACAGGACTGTACAGCTTAGAGGTGGGAGTGTTAAAGGTCATGTGTTGGCCATGGATAATTCCAAGAGTAGCAGTTGGTTTGGTGTTTAATTGAAGAGCTATAAAAATAAAATACATGTTATAATAAACTGTTCAACTGTTATTGTGAAGTGATCAGCTCCAATTAAAAGTATTTCAGTGTGGCTACTGGTCATGAGTGTTTACAAAGACGTCGAAATTTGGTTTCATGTTCAACAGGTTCAAGAACTGGAGGAGCCAACGAACAATGACAATCCACCTGCTGAGCATCCAGACATCTCATTAGACTCTTGGATGGTACGTTTAGATAGCTGAATAAATCGCAACAATTTTTTTATTTTTTTGACTGCTCCAATGTTCTGTTCTATATGAACAGAACATTGGAGCGGTCAAAAAAAAAGGAATAATCAGGGTGAGTGATGATGGTGGACATGAAACTCTTTCCTCCTGTCTTCTTCTCTTCTCACAGACGCCGTATAACAACAGACAGAAACGTGCCTTTAAATGTAAAGTGTGCTGCGGCTGCTGCCGGCCTGGTGTCTGTGGACTGTGCTGCAAGTTCTGAAGATTCCTGCATTAATAAATAATGAATTTCTATTTGTTCGTTCTGTACTTGTGTCTATATTTCATATAGATACAGTCGGACGTAATAAAAAAATAAACTTCTTATTGTTTCATTATTTGAAAATTGTTTGTCTTCAATGATACCATCAGTGCTCTCTGCAGAGGGAGATGTCCAAAGATTCATAAACTGTCTGACTTCATGTTCTCAGTGAATTGTCAGCTTAGACCAAACAGCAAATTCTAAAATGAAACAAATCTGAAGCTCTGGTGTTGAAGAGAAGTGACTTCATCAGACAATTATTTTAGTCAATTATTTCAGTTTCAGAATCCCTCAAGAAGCAGCAAGCAGTCAGATAGCATTTAGAATAGGGGGGCTATGGGTACACAAACAATGTGGTACGGCATGATTCTCAGTTTTAAAGCTTTGGTTCGGTACATTTTCAGTACAGTTTAAGAGACCTGATGCATCACTTGTTTTTCTATTTTAGGGACATTTAGAATTTCCCTTTTACACTTTGTCCGAAGAGCAGCATTAATAGTTTAGACTTGTATACCTGCTTAGGTTTCTTTTAAAGAACATTTTAAATTAAAATGCAGCAACCTTTAACCAAAAGATTGCCAATCAATAAAAGAAGGAAATGAAATTAAGCATTGTGGCAACATGCATGGAATAATGACTCTAGAATGAGCTTTGATCTCAGTCAATGCATACTGCCCCAAGCAGGTGCTTTTGTTTAGACGCAACCACAACAACAACAACCACACAGTGGCAACAGCAGGAGGTCATTAACATCAATACCCCAAACACTCATGGTTTACACCAAAGTCCTGAACACCCATAATGCTTTGCAGCATCAAATCCCCGCGATTGGCTCTACGATCGCTACAGTATTTTAGAATGAGATGAAATAATGAATATAGCCTATATATTAAAATATTTATTTTAAATAGCAGACTGACACCTTTTGGTTTATTAAGCCAACCCTTTTTTGAAAGCCCTTTGAGCACATACTGTAGTAAACCTAAAAACCCCACTGGTACAGTATTGTTTCATCGCGGAACTATTAAAGTTCCCTCTGTCAATAGAAGAGCTTGGAAAACAAATGATACAAGAATCACTTTCTGCATATAACCTGCTGCAATAAAAACGCCAATGGCATTAGTTATGTCGTTGGCCTGGTCAGAAATAATAACAAAAGGGTGTTTAAATGCAAAGGAGCGTTGTGTTTGCTCCGCTGTCTCTTTTAGTTGCAGTGATTTTTTATGTTTTCAAGTGGTTTAATAAGTTGGAAGTGTTGCCAGCGACATATCCGATATCTGCTGAACTTTGGCAAACTACTCCTGTCTTGTCAACATGTATTTGTCCATTATTGTCTTTAACTGGGAAACCAAAAAGATCCCACACAGGAGACCTCAACAATAGCGAGGAATCTTACTGTCCATTTGTTTTGGCTGCCATGACGCTTGTCATCTGTGGCGTGCTTCTGCTTTGCAGTCCGTATGGGAACACAGAACAAAGCATTTTTGTTCTGGGAGTACTCAAATTGGTCCATCTGAAAGCCCTGTTCCGAATCAGTCCGGTCCGAGTACTTGTCCCTTTACACCCCTGATATATGGGTGTATAAATCCTGTATGCGTGGAACTATTGCTGATCATGACAGAAAAACCTGAGGACTGTTCCGTCAACATTTATTCCACAATGTTGACCTGCCTGCAGTCAGGCATTGACCATTTAGCAAGCGCTATAGTTAACTTCTTGATTTTAGTATCAACTACAGCTCTAAGGTGATTCACACGATCCAAAATAATAATCTGCCAGTTTTGATAATGAGGTTGACAACTTACATTAGTCTGATTAGACACGCTTGTGTGACTACCTCATATGCTGGGTCGAAGTGAGAGCACTTTGGTGATATTTTAAATTGGTAAAACAGAAGGTGCATTTAAAGGCACAGTGGTACCATTGTTTTATTTCACTGTTGCATATAGGCAGTGAACTGTGCACCGTGAAGGAAGAAATTATTAAGAAACATGTTTGTTCATTCATTTCAGACCTTTATTGCATTAAGATAACATGTAAGTACTAAGAGCACTAACAATTGAGTTAGGGCTGTTAGAGGCCTACTTGTTTAAAGATGCTTAATGACTGTGTATTGTGGATTTGTTACCTTGAGATCATGGTGCATGACAACAAGAAAGCAAAGAGAAAATGTTGTGACAGATAAAAAGTTCTGCATGTGGGATGTTGATGACTCTTTTACATCCTTTGACTTCTTCTTAATGCTCCTTAAAATACATTTGATATTCATTT
Source organism: Symphodus melops (assembly GCF_947650265.1). Taxonomy (NCBI): domain Eukaryota; kingdom Metazoa; phylum Chordata; class Actinopteri; order Labriformes; family Labridae; genus Symphodus; species Symphodus melops. The sequence goes on along the minus strand of NC_136695.1, from coordinate 11,163,353 downwards.
CTAGACTTAATAGACTGACTGGTAGGGATAACACTCCCTGACTGCATCAGAGGCAGATGTGCGTGTGTGTGTGTGAGTGTGTGTGTGTGTGTGTGTGTGTGTGTGTGTGTGTGTGTGTGTGTGCGTGTTTGAGTGTGTGTGTGTATTTGAAGCTCCCGCTGCTTCTAAATACATTGCACCTTATGTACTTTTGCAACACTGTAGCTAAAAATGAAGTCACATGATGAGACACCAATATCTCACAAAAATACAAAAGCATAATAATGGATGAGCTTTGTTGCAACTCTGAAGCAATCTTAGGACTTCCCTCTTTGTGGTGCCATCTCTTGCACTCAGCATTGATTGTCGAGTAGTGTAGCTACTGAAAAAACCCCCCAAAGCTGTGTAAGTCAATATGTGCAGTTTACACTGATCAAATCTGGGGACTTTTGTATTTTGAGTTCCTTGAAATCTTGCACAACAACCAAATTGCCTTACTTCATGCGTCAACAAACATGACCTGATGGACATCTGGGGTGTATACTACGAAGCGAGTTCAACAACTTTGTGTTATTTAGCTTTCCTCAGTCTAACATAAGAGATTGTGCTTAACAGTCATCAAGCTGATAAGTTAGCCTTGAGTTTCCAAGAGTGCGTTGACATAAAAGGGGCAGAGTTAAAACATATGAATCATCAATGACAATCTGCTGCCAGCAGATTGTCCAACAAACTCTAAAAATCCGATATTATTAATATGAAGAACAAACAGGCTACCAAACGTTAATTCCCAGACAATGAGCTCTTATGTTCATTACTTCAGATAGAGTTTCAGTTTGTTGTCCAGAATATTCCTTTGAACTTAAACATGGAAAAAAACACGTCATCTTGCAACATACACAGCCTCTTGATATTTAAGAAGTTAAGAGTCAAACAATAGGGATTCAAAAGGATGAGTGAGGTAAGGAATATCTGCTTTGCAAAAAATGTGAAGTTTATGTGGACCCTAAATGACAGTTTGGTCTTTGCTTTAATGATGCCTCATAAGCATATATATATATATATATATAAGCATATTTTAGGCTTTTCATATTGGCAATGCATAACACAATGGTAAACCAAACCAAATCAAATCAATCATGTGTGTCCGTGAAAGATGTTGGAAGTGCGCAGTGAGTCTAATAACACTCTTTAGGTTATTAGAGGTCTTACGTACTGTACAAACTAAAAACAGATACAGAAAAAAAGGAATTTCCCATCCTCGTTCCCAGCATCCCTCAGAGAGTGATGCAAGTTTCTTCCTGACAGCAGATACACTGAAGTCCCGTCAGTGATGAGGAAACAGAGGCATGATGGAGTATAAATACTGTCACATCTTCCATCTCAACCATCAGAAGAAAAAGACAGAGGATCTGACCAGTGGCATCCACAGAGTGAGAGGATCAAACAACCTAAAGCTCTCAAAACAACATGAAGACATTCAGCGTTGCAGTTGTTGTGGCCGTCATATTCATGTTTATTTGTGTCCAGGAGAGCTCTGCTGGGCCAGTCACTGAGGTAAGAACTTTACTAACACAGTCATGTTATTAGTCATGAACGTTTGACAAAAGATGTTCAAATTTGATCTCTTGTTCAACAGCTTCAAGAAGTGGAGGAGGCCATAAGTAATGCCGATCCAGCTGCTGACCATGAGGAGACTTCAGTGGAGTCATGGATGGTATGTTCAGATAACTGAAAACAATGAAGCCATTATCACGAGCTCCTTTAGGTGGATGTGTTCTCCCTCAGTCAGCTGAGAGAGTAAACAGAGTGAGTGACGATGCTGGAGATGAACATTTTCCTCCTGTCTTCTTCTCTTCTCACAGACGCCGTATAACAACAGACAGAAGCGTGCCTTTAAATGTAAAGTGTGCTGCGGCTGCTGCCGGCCTGGTGTCTGTGGACTGTGCTGCAAGTTCTGAAGATTCCTGCATCAAATAAACCATAAATATTCATTTGTACGTCTTTGTCTTTGGTTCATGTGTAGCTCATGTTCTTACTCACGTAACTAGATACAAAATATTAGGCTGCTCACACCCTGCATTAACACATTAAACTTTTACATTATAGTATTATTATTTTGATCTATGGGTTTCTGAACTATATTATTAGTTCTTTCTGCAGACCTTAAGAATTGTTAGGGTTTAAATTGCATTTAGAAAATGTAAGGTATTTTAAAAGAGATGAATGAATAACTGCAGCATGTGATTTGAAATGACAAAGCACAACAAGAAAAGTGCATCTAATTAGAGTAATGTGAGTTGTTAAATCTAATTATCATTGATTTTGGATTGTGTTAATCACCTTAGAGCTGTAGATGATACTAAATTCAAGAAGTATCCGACTGCAGGCAAGTCGACACTGTGGAATAAATGTTGAAGGAACTTCCTCAGGTTTTCCTGTAGTGATCAATTACAGTATATGCTTTACAGTCAAACAGAGTAACACAATAATTACACCCATACAACTAAACTGGAACTACTGAAACGTGCACTTACACTCACATTAACTGAGGACATCAGTGAGTCATTTTGTACATGCATTTCAAAATAAGAACTACACTTATAATTTATAAAAAATAAAGTTAAAATGAAAGTTTAATAAAAATGTTGTTATACATTTCATGATACAGAAGAACAACCAAAACATCTGAGTCAAAACAAATAATACTTTAAATCCAGGTCACCTTTCCGCTGCTCAATAGAGGAACGAATTAACGAGCATAAAAGCAGCTTGAGTTTATTTTGGTTTTCCAAGGCATACAGCTGAGGATCCATGCATTTTTTTTGCATGTACTAAGCAAATTGAATGAGTTTGGTACACATTTGCATTTATAAATTGCAGGACATTAATCCATATAATTTGAAAGATCACAGTTACATTTTTGTTGTGCAACAGACAATGTGGCCTTTGTTAAAAGATAGTTAAACATTTTTCCAAGAGTCGTTTCAGCTTTGGTCGAGGTGAAAGTCCATTCCTGGAAGCAGGAATTTTTTGTTTTGCCAGTGATGATGTAAATTATTGAACCACTCATTGCAATCCAAACCATAAAACAGACAGTATCACTATCTGCTCATCAACTTCAAAGATGAAGAACTCTGCGGTCCCAGTAAGAACTCAACACACAGAATGTCAATTACATAAAACATCTAAAAGTTACGTTTTTTGCCAGAATGCTAACACGTCACTTCTTGTGTACAAATATCATCCTCAGGTGCAAGAGCTGGAGGAGCCAGTGGACAATGATAATCCAGTTGCTGCTAATCAAGAGACGCAAGTTGAATCATGGAAGGTATGTTCACTTAAATGACTAAGACAACACAAATATAAAACAGAATATTCTGGTGTGAGTGGGTATCTTTTTACATCTTAATGTCCAGATGATTCTCCGGATAACAAGAGAGAATAAACAGAGTAACTGATGCTGGAGATTACTGCCCCGTTGCCACCGAGCGGTCCGGCTCGGTTCGTCTCGGTACGGCGTGCATTTTGCGGCTTTTCCATAGACCTGTGAAAGATTCCCAAATAACCGATCCAGACCGTCCCTCTTTTTGGGACCCTTCCTTTGGGGTGCCAAGAATGTCGAGCCGACCCGAAAAGGTGGAGCTAAACACTGCAGTGTGTTGATTGGTTGAAAGAATCGTCACTTCCTTGGCTACGTCGGTAAACAAAACTCCGCCGTGTTTAAACCATTGATTGTAATACACAGCTGATTATTTACGTCTGTATTTCTCCTCGCGGCACACAGCCTTCTCTGAAACAGAGCTTGATTGAGTTCTTGCAATAAAGAGTCACATGTCAATGACAAAGTGGATGAACTGCTGGATGTCTTCCAGCGTTGGTTTCGTTTGTGTAGCGTTTTTTCTTCTTTGTTGAATTTATTAGTTAGCAGTTAGCTGCTATCATATGACACTATTTACATAGCGGCTATCGTCATCCGGCTTACATCCGCCTACCAAATAGGGCACGGGTTGCTGTGGAAACGGGATTGGTCTTAATCGAACCAAACTGTACCGGACTGCTGTGTGGAAACTCGTTCAAGTCTCTTTTCTTTCAAACAGATTCCAATTCACAAAAGACAGAAGCATGACAGCAATTTAACATGCTACCAATGTTGCCATAGAGCTTTAAGAGGCAGAATCGCCTGCATTATGTGCTGCGACTGATAGCATTAAAATGTTCTGGAAACAATGGTGTACTTTCTTCTTTTTTAAACCCAGCTCCTGGTTTAAGCATTCATTGCATGGAAACTAGAATAAAAAGTATGAAAGGACCAGTGTGAAGAATCAGAAGCAAAGATTATGTGCTCATGTGCAGAATAGCAAAGCTAGTTGTAAATTTGAAATTTACACTCATAATGTGTGATATCCCAACACTTACAAGTTAAAAGACCAAACATTAAAAAATCACAGCCTCTCTACCAATTCACTGAAATAGACAGGAATAAAAAAAAAATTAAAAAATGAAGGAAAAGTAAAAGTGCAGAAAGTCACACGTTAACCTTAAAATCCACTGGCTATATGATGTGTCATTAGATTATTTACTCAATTTATTTATTGTAATGTCTCATATCATTTGGTGTGTGACATGTTTAAATTGATAAGTAGTATTGATTTCAAATTTCATTGACATTTCAAATCAATACAGTACATTTCTTTATCATACTGAATATTGGAGACCAACCCTACCTTTTTTTTCAAGCCCCCTAGCCAGTTAACAAATCTTGAATGCTTGAATAATAATAGATATGAAAAAATATCACAAGTTACTTTAAATGGCACACAGGGATTTTTTTGGGATGGGACGCTGGTGCAAAACCAGCAATGTTCCAAAACAACAACCACAAAATCACAAGCAATGACCTGGAAAGGGGAAAAAAATAACAGAACTGTATAAAGTATCAACAGGATTCCAAAACTAAATAATGCACCGAAAATGATTAACTAAACCACAGCTGCCAAGCAGCTGACTCAAACCAAAAATTGTCCTTCGACAACACAAAAGGCTGGAGACAAAATGAAACTAATTAATGTACCATGTAATGCTCATTGTATTTTGTCTTCTTTTATTTTAGTCTCACATACAAGACGTACTTCCTATCATGTTCAGGAAAGTAATGACTCTGAGGAAGAATATAACATGTAAAAGTACAAATGCAGTTTGTATTAATTCCCTCCTTGTTTGTTGTGTCACAATATCTCCCATGTTTCTCACACACACACACACACACACACACACACACACACACACACACACACACACACACACACACACACACACACACACACACACACACACACACACACACACACACACACACCTGAAGGTGAGATAATGAGTCAGCACAGAGAACTGGACACTCAGAGTATATGAAAGCTCCCCACACCTGAGCTCAATCACAGCCAATCAGAGCCACACACACACACACCTGACTGCAGTGAGTTGATTCTCTCATAGAGCAGAAAGCGTGAGTGCCCTCACAGGTTTACTTATTTTCTATTGATCGATCATTACTTTTTTACACATGTTCAATCTAGTATTGGTCCTCCAAGGGAGTGCTCGACATTTGACAATATGACAAAACTTATGGAAGCTTTTATGTAAAGAAAAAAAGTACCATTGACAGATTCTTCCACTGAGCTACAGCCACCCCATATTATGCTAGAACAATTGTCCTCACTTTACTCCTCTGTATTTATCAGAGATCATCCCCAACATACACAAGTCTTTTTAACTGAAAAAATGTGGCAGACACATGAGCTTCAAGTTTAAAAGATTTAAGAAATTCTGGAAAAATAAAAAAGGTAAAGAAGGCCAATATGACCTATGAAGGTCTCTTTATTTAAAGAATAAATACTTTCAAATGCTTAAAATACTTTTGAATTAAAATGAACATAACCCTTAACATTACCCATTGAAAGAAATCTGCTGATTTACTTATTAATGTTATTAAATTAAATCATTTAACCAAGAAAAAAACTTATTGAGATTAAAAATCTATTTTCAAACAGGCATCCACACATTCACGGACAAAAAAAATAAATATTATTAGACATTTACAAACTCAAATTCAAAGAGTAAATGTTTGTCAAGATCATCTGGAAACACAAAGACTGTAAGTCCCTGTAAGGAATAAAGCAAGTAGACCTCAAATAGACAGATAAACAGATAAGAATAATCCAGTTTAATCTAAATGACCAACAAGGCAACGTGCACAGCCAACCTCTGTTCTCAGGTGCCAGTCAATAGCAGAAACATACAATGATAAGAATGAGTCAGTGATTAAGTCTGAGTCTGGTCCAAGAAATCAATCCCACACGTGCGTACATCAAACAGTGATAAGGAAGGGATTCAAATTTAAAACATTGTTATTGAATGTTGACCTTTCATCATCTTCCAAACATATCAGCTTATGACTGCGTCTTTCAGGAATATCTGTTTCAAAATTCATGAAGCGTATTCTGGGATTATGATGAATTCCAATACATTTGTTATCTGAAATATTCCACTGATAAACACATTATTGCCCCATTTAAGGATGATGTTTTGCTATATAGCCTGATCAATATTTTCCTTACATATACCCCATTATTATTGCTTGGTCACCCTGGCATTAAATCCTGATTCATCATGCAAATCAGAAGTATTGGCCTCATGGAGGAGTCCTCCAAAGCTCGATCAGACCTTCAAGGCCTTTTGAGCTCTGGCTCTGTAAAAAGCTGAATATGTTACATCTTACACATTTGCAGAAATCCAGTATTACTTCTGCAAATATCTCTGAGTCATGACTGTCTACATGACATGACCCTTGCTGTTTAACTGAGGGACTACACAAAAAAAAAGAACAACCTACTGTACTCACTGCTTCGGACAGACAGACAGACAGACAGACAGACAGACAGACAGACAGACAGACAGACAGACAGACAGACAGACAGACAGACAGACAGACAGACAGACAGACAGACAGACAGACAGACAGACAGACAGACAGACAGACAGACAGACAGACCTCTTTGTAATTCTAATCAAACTCAATAATAAACAGAATTTTATTCAGAAATCTGCAGCAGCTGTATTCTGTTTATTCAGACAACTACATATCAGGCCACTGTTCTTTGGCACATGGAGGTGCGGAGACTTTTTGTAATTACGCAAGATATTTGAAATGACTCGAGTTTGTGAAGCAGTGTAAACTGCATATATTGACTTCCTGATGTTAACTTTTTTTGTAGTCTTATTTTTAAATGATTATACTATCAGGTTGGTGCAAACACAGCTGAGAGGGCCTGAAAGCCGACTGATGAGAGTGGAGCTGGAGAAAGTAAGTTGGGATGAATGAAATACCTGTGTATGTGAAAAGTGCTAGAAGCCATGCTCTGTACCCCAGTCAAAATGTATGGTAGTGATCTGTTCTCGAAGTGTGTATTGCAATGGGGAAAAAACTTTCAGGTATATGATGGCCCTGCAGCCTGGAATCTCCTACAGGATGATTTGTGTCTCAGGGATCCTGTCTCTTTAAATCTTTTGAAGAGTGGATTGAAGGTGTTGCAGGCAAGTGCTTCAGGTTGTAGAAGCTTTGAAAACTGACTTCCCTTCTCTATGACTCAGAACATGTTGATCTGTGTGAAATCACTCGGTGTTTTATGTCTGTAACTTGTGTATTGTGCTGCTACACTACTCGGCCATGAACGCTCTTTTCCTTGAGATTCTTCATCTCAATGAGGTTTTCCTTGGAAAAAAAGAGAGTTAAGAAAACAAACAAACCCTGCACCCAAGTAAAAGCCTGTACAGTTCCTTTTTTTTTAATCTTTTTTATTTAACCTTTATTTATCCAGGAATGTCCCATTGAAGTTAAAAACCTCTTTTTCAAGAAAGGCTCCCTTCCACTGAATAAATAATACAGTGTAAAAATGTGTTGTTCTCCATGCACTCTCACATGTGAGCAAAGACTGTAAATAAACAAGAATGAAGTCTCAAGGATGTCACCCATTGGTTACTGAATGTGACACCTGATGCCCGTTGATGGTGGTTTTGGTGGAGCAGGAAGTATATTAATGATTAATTTATTCATCACATATAAACAACATAACAAGACTGTCCTTATCTTGCATTCCTGGAATTGTTACAGTAGTTTCCTTATTCGTATTCTCAGCATCCCTCAGAGAGTGATAAGCATCAGTGATAACAAAACTTAATGAGTATAAATATCAACAGATTCCCATGTCAACCATCAGACAGAAGAATAACTTGAGAAAGTGAACAGGAGTCACAAACCGAGTGAAAGAATCCAACAACAGATCAAACCAAGATGAAGGCATTCAGTCTTTTAGTCGTTGTGGCCACTGTGCTCACATTTATGTGTGTTCAGCAGAACTCTGCTGTACCATTAACTGAGGTAAGAACTTTGTTTTTTGTCTTTGCTTTTATTTGTCATGAATTTTCATCAAACATAATAACATCTGTTTTCTTCTTTAATAGGTTCAAGAAGTGGAGGAACCAATGAGCAAAGACAATCCAGTGGCTGAACTTCCAGACGTATCAGAGGACTCAAACACGGTACATTAAGTTAACTGAACTGAATGAAACTAATCTTTATGACATTATCAGATACAGGTACACTTTTTTCTTATAATTTGTTTTTTGGTATGTTTTTATTTATTAGGTTAAGAGAAACAAACATGAGTTTCAGTCTTTGATATGGAAACAGAAATCCTCCATACTAAGGCACAAAGTCCTTCTTTATACAGAGACACATTGGATCCATTCTCTGGGTACTCTCATTCCTAATGGATTGAATGAGGAGATTTGGTTTATTTGTTTCGTATGATTGTTACTATAGTGCCTTTTTCTGCTGCATTTAGGTTTTTGTTACAATTTTTCCATGACATAAACAAGTTAATTGATTCTTCTTGTTAACTACCATTGTGATGGAAAAAAAAGGTGTGTGACTCTCCCTGCTGGGATGGACTGGTATCTGTTTTGGACATGTATAATTAGTCCAACCTGTGTTGATATTATTTCTCATGAATTTTCAACAAACTTGATAAAATGTGTTTTAATCATTAACAGGTTGAATTGGAGGAGCCAATGAGCAATGAGAATCAAGTTGCTGAACTTCCAGAGATCCCAGTGGACTCATCGATGGTACATTAACTGAATGAATTAAATTAATTTTCAGGACATAATCACATACGATTGTTCTTATTTGTTTTGACGAGTGCCAGCAGTTGTGTTCATGTAAGCAGAGTGAATAAACTGACTGAGTGATAATGCTGGAGATGAACACTTTCCTCATGTCTTTTGTCTTCCTTGCAGATGCCACATTTCTACAGACATCATCACATTAAGTGGAAAGTTTGCTGTGGCTGCTGCAGTGAAGGGATCAAATGTTGCCTGAAGATCAAATTCTAAAGATTGAGTTTGGACAAGCTGTTGATTTATGTTGAATTATCAGCATTGTGAATATGTAATTAATGTAACATGTAATGCTCTTATTGTATTTTTTATTTTTTTATTTTCGTCTTACTTACAAGACGTACTTCCTATCATGTACAGGAAAGTAATGACTCTGAGGAAGAATAAAACATGTAAAAGTACAAATGCAGTTTGTATTAATTCCCTCGTTTGTTGTGTCACAATATCTCCCATGTTTCACTCACACACACACACACACACACACACACACACACACACACACACACACACACACACACACACACACACACACACACACACACACACACACACACACACACACACACACACACACACACACACACACACACACACACACACACACACACACACACACACACACACACACACACACACACACACACACACACACACACACACACACACACACACACACACACACACACACACACACACACACACACACACACACCTCACTACCTCTGAACGTGAGATAATGAGTCAGCACAGAGCACTGGACACTCAGAGTATATGAAAGCTCCCCCACACCTGAGCTCAATCAGAGCCAATCAGAGCCACACACACACCTGACTGCAAAACAAATACCATTGACAGATTCTTCCACTTAGCTAGAGCCACCCCATATTGTGCAAGAACAATGGTCCTTACTTTACTCATCTGTATTTATCTCTGACATGAAATGACGGTAAATACTTTCAAGGGAGAGTCAACCTACACATTCCCCACTTGCTACAGTAGTAAACCTTCAGAAGCCTGAATTCAGGCACATGTACTGAGAATGCAAGGTCGTGAGGCTTTTTTGGGGTGAGGTTTGTACTGTGTTATCGAATGTACTGGATATCAATGTAGCATGTTCTACCACTATGCTACTCTTGAATGATACCACCTCACTAAAGATGATGTGTTGGAAAAGACGCATGTTCCTGACAGGCACCACTGCTGCCAGGAAGATGCTAGCTTTACGCTGGAAACGTCCTCAAACAATTACTCGATCCCAATGGATTAACACATACATTGACATAATTCATTTGGAGCTGTCGGTTGCAATAATGCACAATGCTAGAGCTTACACTATTCTAGTGTGGCAAACAAGGGCATTAGAGATTCAGGAATTGCTGTAACTACCACCTGTAATTGCATTTTCTGTATATTATCGTGATCTCAAACCTTGTGACAGTCTTATAGAGATCCAGGGATGGGAATGGGCGGGTTTAGTGTGGGGTTAGGAGGTCGCCACAGGGTCTTCTTTCTTTTGTTGTTTTGTTTTGTTCTGTGCATTTTTGCTTTGTTTGTGTTTGTCTGTCTTTACTCAATATGCCGGTCTGATCATTGTATCCATTTATGTTTTATTAAATTAAGTAAAAAGTTGTTCACAAAAAAAACAAAACCTTCAGAAGGCTGACAGAATTCTTGGAAAACCAGAGATCATCCCCAACATACACAAGTCTTTTAAAAGAAAAGACGTGGCAGACACATGAGCTACAAGTTTAAAAGATATGAATGCAAACAGATATGATAAAAAAAAGTTATAGAGAGCCAGTATGACCTCTTAAGATCCCTTTATGTAAACAAATACTTTCAAAAGCTTAAAATGTTTTGGAATTATCCATACATCCATTTTCTTCTGCTTATCCGGGGCCGGGTCATGGGGGCAGCAGTCTAAGCAGAGACGCCCAGACTCCCCTCGCCCCAGACACTTCCTCCAACTCTTCTGGTGGGACCCCAAGGTGTTTCCAAGCCAGTCAAGAGACATAGTCTCTCCATAGTGTCCTGGGTCTACCCCGAGACCTGCTCTCGGAGGGACATGCCCCGAACACCTCCCGAGGGGGCATCCAGGGGTCACCCGGAACAAATGCCCCAACCACCTCAACTGACTCCTGAGTTTTTGCCTCCACAATGGCCCGGGCTGCGGAACGCTTGGCTTGCCGGTACCCGTCAGCTGCCTCAGGAGTCCTATGAGCTAGCAACGCCCAATAGGACTCCTTCAGCTTGACGGCCTCCCTTACTTCCCATGTCCACCACCGGGTTTGGGGATTGTCGCCACGACAGGCACCAGAGACCCTGCAACCACAGCTCAGAGCAGCTGCTTTGACAATGGATGTGGAGAACATGGTAAACTCGGACTCCATGTCTCCAGCCTCCCCTGGGGTCTGTGAGAAGCTCGTCCGGGGGTGGGAGTTGAAGAACCCGCTAACAGAGGGTTCTGCAAGACGTTCCCAGCAGACCACCACTACAGTTTTGGGCCTGCCAAGTCTGACCGGCTTCCTCCCCCTCCAGCACATCCCACTCACCACCAGGTGATAATCAGTTGACAGCTCAGCCCCTCTCCTCACCCGAGTGTTCGAGACAAATGGCTGGAGGTCAGATGACACGACCACAAAAGTCTATCATCATCCTCCGCCCAAGGGTGTCCTGGTGCCACGTGCACTTATGGACATCCCTGTGCTCGAACATGGTGTTTGTAATGGACAAACTGTGACTGGCACAGAAGTCCAATAACAGGACAGCGCTCTGTTTCAGATCAGGGAGGCTGTTCATCCCAATCACCCCCCTCCAAGTCTCACTGTCGTAGCCCACATGAGCGCTGAAGTCCCCCAGTAGAACAATGGAGTCCTCAGTCGGAGCACTGTCCTCCCAAGGAGTCCAAGTAGGCTGGGTACTCCGTACTGCTGTTCGGTCCGTAGGCTGTGACGAAAGTGAGAGACCTGTCCCCTACCCGAAGGCATAGGGACGCGACCCTCTCATTCAGCAGGTTAAACTCCAACACCTGGTGACTGAGCTGTGGGGCTATGAGCAAGTCCAGACCAGCCCACCGCCTCTCAGAGTTGACAAATCCAGAGAAGTTAAGAGTCTAAACCCTCTCGAGGAGCTGAGTTCCAGAGCCAAAGCCGCGCAGGAGGACGGGCCCGCGTCGTCCTATCGGGCTGGGCCCGGCCAATATATTAATAGACATTTAAAAACTCAAATTCGAAGAGCAAATGTTTGTCAAGATCATCGGGAACACATCAATCAGAGTCAGACATTATTGGGCTTTATTAATCTCAGCTTGAAAGTGTCCAACAAGTCCAGCTTGTGAAGTCTAATTTTTTTTTAGATCCAGGTAAAGGGAGCAGCAAACGGAGAAACATTTTTCTCCAGTACAGTTCTGACCTTCAAAACAGACCGTCAGAAAAGGTCCTTCGATCAAAGATTGTAAGTACCTGTAAGGAATAAAGCAGGTAGACCTCAAATAGACAGATAAACAGATAAGAATAATCCAGTTTAATCTAAATGACCAACAGGGCAAAGTGCACAGCCAACCTCTGTTCTCAGGTGCCAGTCAATAGCAGAAACATACAATGATAATAATAAGTTAGTGATTAAGTCTGCATTTTGTCCAAGAAATCCATCCCACACGTGCGTACAACAAACAGTGATAAGGGAGGGATTCAAAACAAGATTTACTACAACGTTCTTGAATGTTGACCTTTCATCATCTTCCAAACATCTCAACTCATGACTGCATCTTTTATGAATATCTATTTCTTCTAGAAGCCATGCTCTGTACCCCAGTCAAAATGTATGGTAGTGATCTGTTCTCGAAGTGTGTCTTAGAATGGGGGAAAAAAGTTTCAGGTATATGATGGCCCTGCAGCCTGGAATCTTCTGCAGGATTTTTTGTGTCTCAGGGATTCTGTCTCTTTAAATCTTTTGAAGAGTGGATTGAAGGTGTTGCAGGCAAGTGCTTCAGGTTGTAGAAGCTTTGAAAACTGACTTCCCTTCTCTATGACTCAGAACATGTTGATCTGTGTGAAATCACTCGGTGTTTTATGTCTGTAACTTGTGTATTGTGCTGCTACACTACTCGGCCATGAACGCTCTTTTCCTTGAGATTTTTCATCTCAATGAGGTTTTCCTTGGAAAAAAAGAGAGTTAAGAAAACAAACAAACCCTGCACCCAAGTAAAAGCCTGTACAGTTCCTTTTATTTTAATCTTTTTTATTTAACCTTTATTTATCCAGGAATGTCCCATTGAAGTTAAAAACCTCTTTTTCAAGAAAGGCTCCCTTCCACTGAATAAATAATACAGTGTAAAAATGTATTGTTCTCCATGCACTCTCACATGTGAGCAAAGACTGTAAATAAACATGAATGAAGTCTCAAGGATGTCACCGATTGGTTACTGAATGTGACACCTGATGCCCGTTGATGGTGGTTTTGATTAATTTATTCATCACATATAAACAACATAAAAAGACTGTCCTTATCTTCCATTCCTGGAATTGTTATAGTAGTTTCCTTATTCTTATTCTCAGCATCCCTCAGAGAGTGATAAGCATCAGTGATAACAAAACTTAATGAGTATAAATATCAACAGATTCCCATGTCAACCATCAGACAGAAGAATAACTTGAGAAAGTGAACAGGAGTCACAAACCGAGTGAAAGAATCCAACAACAGATCAAACCAAGATGAAGGCATTCAGTCTTTTAGTCGTTGTGGCCACTATGCTCACATTTATGTGTGTTCAGCAGAACTCTGCTGTACCATTAACTGAGGTAAGAACTTTGTTTTTTGTCTTTGCTTTTATTTGTCATGAATTTTCATCAAACATAATAACATCTGTTTTCTTCTTTAATAGGTTCAAGAAGTGGAGGAACCAATGAGCAAAGACAATCCAGTGGCTGAACTTCCAGACGTATCAGAGGACTCAAACACGGTACATTAAGTTAACTGAACTGAATGAAACTAATCTTTATGACATTATCAGATACAGGTACACTTTTTTCTTATAATTTGTTTTTTGGTATGTTTTTATTTATTAGGTTAAGAGAAACAAACATGAGTTTCAGTCTTTGATATGGAAACAGAAATCCTCCATACTAAGGCACAAACTCCTTCTTTATACAGAGACACATTGGATCCATTCTCTGGGTACTCTCATTCCTAATGGATTGAATGAGGAGATTTGGTTTATTTGTTTCGTATGATTGTTACTATAGTGCCTTTTTCTGCTGCATTTAGGTTTTTGTTACAATTTTTCCATGACATAAACAAGTTAATTGATTCTTCTTGTTAACTACCATTGTGATGGAAAAAAAGGTGTGTGACTCTCCCTGCTGGGATGGACTGGTATCTGTTTTGGACATGTATAATTAGTCCAACCTGTGTTGATATTATTTCTCATGAATTTTCAACAAACTTGATAAAATGTGTTTTAATCATTAACAGGTTGAATTGGAGGAGCCAATGAGCAATGAGAATCAAGTTGCTGAACTTCCAGAGATCCCAGTGGACTCATCGATGGTACATTAACTGAATGAATTAAATTAATTTTCAGGACATAATCACATACGATTGTTCTTATTTGTTTTGACGAGTGCCAGCAGTTGTGTTCATGTAAGCAGAGTGAATAAACTGACTGAGTGATAAGGCTGGAGATGAACACTTTCCTCATGTCTTTTGTCTTCCTTGCAGATGCCACATTTCTACAGACATCATCACATTAAGTGGAAAGTTTGCTGTGGCTGCTGCAGTGAAGGGATCAAATGTTGCCTGAAGATCAAATTCTAAAGATTGAGTTTGGACAAGCTGTTGATTTATGTTGAATTATCAGCATTGTGAATATGTAATTAATGTAACATGTAATGCTCTTATTGTATTTTTTATTTTTTTATTTTCGTCTTACTTACAAGACGTACTTCCTATCATGTACAGGAAAGTAATGACTCTGAGGAAGAATAAAACATGTAAAAGTACAAATGCAGTTTGTATTAATTCCCTCGTTTGTTGTGTCACAATATCTCCCATGTTTCACACACACACATGCACGCGCACACACACACACACACACACACACACACACACACACACACACACACACACACACACCTGAGCTCAATCATAGCCAATCAGAGCCACACACACAGGACTGCAAAACAAATACAATTGACAGATTCTTCCACTTAGCTAGAGCCACCCCATATTGTGGTCCTTACTTTACTCATCTGTATTTATGTCTGACATGAAATGATAGTAAATATTTTCAAGGGAGAGTCAACTTAAACGTTCCCTACTTGTTACAGTAGTAAACCTTCAGAAGCCTGAATTCATGCATATGTACTGAGAATGCAAGGTCGAGAGGCTTTTTTGGGGTGAGGTTTGTACTGTGTTATCGAATGTACTGGATATCAATGTAGCATGTTCTCCCACTATGCTACTCTTGAATGATACCACCTCACTAAAGATGATATGTTGGAAAAGACGCATGTTCCTGACAGGCACCACTGCTGCCAGGAAGATGCTAGCTTTACGCTGGAACACTCCTCAAACAATTACTCGATCTCAATGGATTAACACATACATTGACATAATTCATTTGGAGCTGTCGGTTGCAATAATGCACAATGCTAGAGCTGACACTATTCTAGTGTGGCAAACAAGGGCATTAGAGATTAAGGAATTGATGTAACTACCACCTGTAATTGCGTTTTCCGTCTATTAACGTGATCTCAAACCTTGTAACAGTCTTATAGAGATCCAGGGATGGGGATGGGTGTTTTATTAAATTAAGTAAAAAGTTGTTCACAAAAAAAAAAAAACCTTCAGAAGACTGACAGAATTCTTGGAAAACCAGAGCTCATCCCCAACATACACAAGTCTTTTAAACTGAAAAGACGTGGCAGACACATGAGCTACAAGTTTAAAAGATATGAATAAAAACAGTTCAAGAAGGCAAGTATGACCTGTTAAGATCCCTTTATGTAAACAAATACTTGCAAAAGCTTAAAATGTTTTGGAATTATCCATACATCCATTTTCTTCTGCTTATCCGGGGCCGGGTCGTGGGGGCAGCAGTCTCAGCCGAGACGCCCCAGACACCCCTCGCCCCAGACACTTCCTCCAACTCTTCTGGTGGGACCACAAGGTGTGACCAAGCCAGACAAGAGACATACCCTGCGACTCACTTCCCTTATTTGCACCGAGTGTCCTCCGAGTTGTCTCCTCTACTTGCGTCTTAGTCCCGCCGACCAGAGATGCACGGAGGAAACGAAGCCGAGGAGAGAAGACAGAGGAAATCAGCTTTAAGAGACGAGACGTCCTTTCCTCAACAGCATCACGTGAAGCGACGTCCATTTGTGATGACATCAGCGCAGCTGGATCGGCTGCCACAACTCCACAATTTATGAGTGTGAGATGCCGCTGCGCATCGGGTGATGACATTTATTGGTGATTCTCCTTGCAACTCAAGTGTGGTTGTGTGAGGAAATAAAATAAAAACTGAAGTTGTGAAAGCATTTGTGGCAACCAGAATACCACTTTAAGAGGCGTTTATTTATGAAAAACTACAATAGGCTCCAAACTAAATATTGAAAGATTTATTTTTTCGCCTTCCCATATCCATTCCACGTATTGTTATGAAGACAACAGTGTTTGGGTGTGTGTGCGTGTGTGTGTGTACACTACAATCTATTCACAGTATTTCCAATAGTATCACCCACTCGAACTCTATTGCCTCCATGTATTTAGCCTCTTCGTGCAGTGTGTACACGATCATAACTGAATGAATTATTGTGTCACACGTTGTCACGCTCTGAGCCATCTGCATTACTAGTTAAAATTCATTCATTTGAATCACATCATTCTTCCTATCCTCATGTGCTGCCACTCACAACAGTTGCCTTTTGGCAACTCTTGATAACTCAATGACATGTTGGGGTTTTCCCACGGCGGCAAAATTTTGTATGGGTTTTATGATGTAACATTTAGTCGTCGAATTAAATTTAATAATTAAGTTTACTTAATTATTAAAATAAATCAATAATTATTATTAAACTGAGTTTAATTAACCTCGGGGCACCACCCTGTAAGGGAACAACCAAAATATTACAAATATCAGTCTCAAATTAGTTAATTAAATACCAATATCATTAATAATTAATAATCTGTATTTAATTGAAGGTGTGAAATCCGAACACAAAGCCCTTTCACCCAGCCTAAGTCACAATGCAAATACACAGTAATCACAAACAACTGCTCTTTAAATGATAACTGAGTTTCATTCATTAACTTGATGTTTCTTTGTTAAATAAATTCTATCAAACAAACAACTATTATAACTAAACTACAGGTAACAAGCAAAAACAAACAAGCATGGCACGTGTGTGTGTGTGTGTGTGTGTGTGTGTGTGTGTGTGTGTGTGTGTGTGTGTGTGTGTGTGTATGTTTCTGTGAGAGTGAGTGAGAGTGAGCGAGAGAGAGAGAGAGAGAGAGAGGGAGAGAGAGATCAAAATGGCAGCGCAACCACGCGTGATCACGTGATGGCGGACACCGAACACAGGTCTCCTAACCTGCTCTATTGTCTAGAGACGGAGTCAAACTCTGTCTCTACCTGATCTACGTTTCTGCAGCGTCTGGAAAGCCACAGATCTCTATGTGTGTGCGTCTGCCGAAAGGTGCCGTCGTGTCCTCTGTCCACGGTGATCTCCGTGGATGTCCTTTCTTTAAAGAACGGAACGAGACGTAATCCTTACAATCTCTCTCAATACCGTTTTAATACGGGAGAAATAAGACGCTCTTCTTAGAGATGCGTTCAAATGGATGATCTAAGCTCGGAATTCAGAACGTCGGTATGCTTCAAGGCCTTGGATTAGCTGTGCGCCAAAACTTTTAAACAAAGAGAAGCGTGCTGTGAAAAGGGAACAGAGTTGATTTCCCCGGACGTCGCCAGACGACGTGTGAGAGAGAATGAACAATGGGGCATGGCCGGTTTTATACCTCCCAAACTTCACACCTATGTGTTAGGTGTGGCAAAGCATTCTGGGAGTACCTGCAAGGCATGCTGGGATAAAGAGTCTTTTGTCCTGGTTCTCCAACCGTACACAGCCTGAACTTTGTCATCCTGGCTGGACCCAACAGACAATAAAGACTTTTCCTAGATACCTATCAATCAGTGTGTCTGCTGTTCAATCCAACCATGCCAGCTGAGTCCTGTCAGCTCAATGAGTTAATTAGGAAAATGAGGCACCACACCTATTTAAGTGTCAGATAATGCTTTACCAAGATAGTGTAAACTATGGAGGAACATCACATAACCATGGATGTAATTGCGGACACCACTGCAATTATACAACTCCATCAAGAGCATCGTCGCAGAAGGCGAGCAAGGCTGCCACACACTATTCAGTGTTTTGAAGAGGTAAGAATCAAGCAAACTTCTGAATTTAAAATCATGTCGCTCACATGCATCTCACACACCACTGTTACCTGTTGCCAGAACAATAACACATCATGGAATTTGTGAAAAGATTACAGAAGTGCATGCTCAAGCATGCCAACACATTGTTTTGCAACCCAAAAAACAGTCCAGTTAGATGGATGAAACAACAATCAAACCAGACACTCAGACTTTGTGTGTGGCTAAACATGGTCACTGCCAGGTTTTTCAGATAAGTGTTGTAATTATTTAAAGGCAGACATGAACATTAAACTTGTATCCTTTGTGTTGTAGATGGAAAGAGAGCCAGTACACCGTTGTATAAATGCCCATGTGCCAGTCCTTGATGTGTACTTTGATGGTCAGGATCCCATGGCCAATTATTGGCTTTCAAGGCCATCCTTGGAAGCTCTATTGAGGATTCTGCCATCAAAGTCCACTCAAGGCTGGTCACATGAGGTACATGTCCTGCTTACGGTTTACTGGCTGGCACACGGCCTCTCGTAAACTGTGGTGTCCCGAGCCTTCCATGTGCCAAAGTCTACAGTCTGCCGACTGGTGCACAGTGGAATGGAGAAGATTGCAGCCCTTCGCCAGAAGGTCATCAGGTTGCCCACCGCTGGAGAACTTGATGCGGTTGGCCAGGCATTTGCACAGCTGGCCAACACACAAGTGTTCTCCAGATGTGTGGGCTCCATTGATGGCTGACATGTCCGCATTAAGACCCCCCCTGGACCCGGGGGCCAGGATTACCTCAACAGGAAGCTTGCCCACTTGTTTATTAACACCTTTGTGGGGTATCCTGGCTCCGTCCATGACACGAGAGTCTTGAAGAACAGCAGGTTGTACAAAGAGGCTCTGTATCCTCCCCCAGGTAAGACTAATACATTTTACTAATGCTATTCCCTATTCATCAAACACATAGTAATGATTTTATTTCCTCTCTCGTTGCAGGGTACTTTATTGTGGGTGATGGTGGCGACCCCTGCACAGAAACACCTGTGGCCATCATCACCCCATATATAGAACCACTGCAAGGGACGGTGCAGAGCCGCTTCAACCATCATCATGCCAAGGCCCGTTATGTCATAGAGCGGGCCTTCGGCATGTTGAAGACCCGTTGGAGGTCGCTGTTCTTCAAGGCTCTAGAGGTCAACCACACCTTTGTTCCCACAGTCATCACTGCCTGTGTAGTGCTGCACAACATTTGCATAACAGCAGGGGACGTCCTCCAGCCTGTGGAACACATTGGGGACATTGGTGTGGGTCCACCACGTCCAGTGAGGGGGCCACAAAGTGGACTTGGCCAGCGAAACCAACTGGAAGGGCTGCTCTCTGCTCCACTTGTGCACCCGGTAGCACTGCAGGAGCATGACTATTTGTAGACTTTGGGACATGGATGGCCTGGGACACAGGCCACCACACTGTATGATAGGCTGTGTGCCTTTTATTTTATGTTTCTCAACCAACTTTTGTTAGTTATGTCATTCCTGAGTATTATTATTTATATTACTTTAGACAAGTGACATAACATCATCTGGCTAGAATCCTTGACAAGCATTTTAATGTGTTAATCTTACAATGTCTAAATGTGTTTAACACGTTTGAATCTGCAAGTATGATTTAGATATTGTGCCCTGTAATAAAGCACTGAACATTGTATCCTGAGTAATTCTTTTTACCATAGCCTTGTTTGTGAAGTAAACCTTTCTGAACCATATGTGCACTACATCATTAAAAGTGATTGACACCAACGTGTGACACTTATACAGTCACACGTTGGTGTTTGTTATTTCTTGGCATCATCAGGTTACATTGGTATGAAATGTAACCAAGTGAAGCACTGAAAACTCACATCCTACCTTCATGCCCACAATAGAGGGGTCTGGACATGGTGATATAACCCTGGAAAGTCTCCCTTTCATCTTCATTGTGCACACTATCTGTCAGACTTAACAAAAATAGCTCACTTACCCTTTGGTGTTGAACCTAATAGCGTTGTTTGGTTTTCTTTCAACTTTATCTATAATGTCTTCGGAATAACTACTGTACTAACCTGCATTGCATAGCTGTAGTCCCAGAATGTCAATTACAGAACAACATGTTTACCAATAGGAAACAGAACCATACGTTAAACAACAATGATGAAATTATGATTTTTTATTAAGATTTTCTGCGAGGAGCAGGAGGAGGTCTGTCTGAGGTTTTTTGTAGCCTCTCATAGTGGGCGTCCTCCTTTGCCTACTCCTGCATGAATGCCAGGAGGTCACGGCGGATTGTCACGGCGCATTGAAAACATACAGAATATATATCTCACCTTATATTTCCTTTTTAAATTGTCCCACTTTTTGCTGACCTGGGAGACCGAGACCTGTCCCGCCAGGTCTAGCAATGTGATGATTTCCCTATGGAGAAGACAAATTGTGTCAGCCTCATCACTTCTTGTTTTGTCAGCCACAATAAAAGTGGCTGTGGAACGCCTGGCCTGCCGGTACCCGTCAGCTGCCTCAGGAGTCCTATGAGCTAGCAACGCCCAATAGGACTCCTCCTTCAGCTTGATGTAAGTAAGTAAGTAAGTAAGTAAATTTTATTTATCTTGATTTATTCTTGAAAGTGTCAACTGAATCAATTGAGCGCAAAGATGACGGAAGTTCATTCCAGAGCCTCGGAGCAACAACCTGGAAAGACCGGTCACCTCGAGTGCGAAAATGAGCTCGAGGGACCTTCAACAGATTGTGATCCATAGACCTCAGCGCTCGCACAGGAGCGTAAGGCTGGATCAGCTCACTAAGGTAAGAGGGAACCTGACCATGCAAGGCTCTGAAAACCAGAACCAGAATTTTAAACCTCAACCTAAAAGGACACTGGCAGCCAGTGAAATTCTTTCAGAATAGGGGATATGTGGGTCCTCCTATTTGTGCGGGTCAGAATTCTTGCTGCAGAATTTTGAACTAATTGGAGTTTCGAGAGCTCTTTCTTGTTTAGACAGGAAAACAAACTGTTGCAATAGTCTAAACGTGAAGACACAAAGGCGTGGAAAATGAGCTCCAAATTGTTCTGAGAAAACCATGTTTCTGAGTTTGGAGATCTTCCTCAGTTGAAAAAAGCAGTTCCTTAACAGCTGTTTACAGTGCTGCACTAAAGACATGTCTTTGTCGAAGATTAGTCCCAGGTTTCTAAGACTAGGCTTCACGGACTGGCCTAGGTCCCCCAAGAACTGCTTAATCCCTGGAATTGAGTCATCAGGGGCGAGAATCAATGTTTCTGTTTTGTCTGCATTGAGCTGCAGAGAATTTTCGCTGAGCCATTGTTTGATTTCCATCAGACAATGACGTAGGGAGCACAGCTTCTGGATATTCTGGATGGCCTCCCTTACTTCCGATGTCCACCACAGGGTTTGGGGATTGTCGCCACGACAGGCACCAGAGACCTTGCGACCACAGCTCAGAGCAGCTGCTTTGACAATGGATGTGGAGAACATGGTAAACTCGGACTCCATGTCTCCAGCCTCCCCTGGGGTCTGTGAGAAGCTCGTCCGGGGGTGGGAGTTGAAGAACCCGCTAACAGAGGGTTCTGCCAGACGTTCCCAGCAGACCACCACTACATTTTTGGGCCTGCCGAGTCTGACCGGCTTCCTCCCCCTCCAGCGCATCCCACTCACCACCAGGTGATAATCAGTTGACAGCTCAGCCCCTCTCCTCACCCGAGTGTTCGAGACAAATGGCTGGAGGTCAGATGACACAACCACAAAGTCTATCATCAACCTCCACCCAAGGGTGTCCTGGTGCCACGTGCACTTATGGACATCCCTGTGCTCGAACATGGTGTTTGTAATGGACAAACTGTGACTGGCACAGAAGTCCAATAACAGAACACCGCTCTGTTTCAGATCAGGGAGGCCGTTCATCCCAATCACCCCCCTCCAAGTCTCACTGTCGTAGCCCACATGAGCGCTGAAGTCCCCCAGTAGAACAATGGAGTCCTCAGTCGGAGCACTGTCCTCCCAAGGAGTCCAAGTCGGCTGGGTACTCCGTACTGCTATTCGGACCGTAGGCTGTGACGAAAGTGAGAGACCTGTCCCCTACCAGAAGGCATAGGGACACGACCCTCTCATTCAGCAGGTTAAACTCCAACACCTGGTGACTGAGCTGTGGGGCTATGAGCAAGCCCAGACTAGCCCACCACCTCTCAGAGTTGACAAATCCCGAGGAATTAAGAGTCTAAACCCTCTCGAGGAGCTGAGTTCCAGAGCCAAAAAAACAGACAATCAGAAAAGGTCCTTCGATCAAAGATTGTAAGTCCCTGTAAGGAATAAAGCAGGTAGACCTCAAATAGACAGATAACCAGATAAGAATATTCCAGTTTAATCTAAATGACCAACAGGGCAACGTGCACAGTCAATCTCTGTTCTCAGGTGCCAGTCAGTAGTAGAAACATACAATGATAAGAATAAGTTAGTGATTAAGTCTGCATGTTGTCCAAGAAATCCATCCCACACGTGCATCCAACAAACAGTGATAAGGGAGGGATTCAAAACAAGATTTACTACATTGTTCTTGGATGTTGACCTTTAATCATCTTCCAAACATCTCATGTCATGACTGCATCTTTTATAAATATCTTTTTCTGCATTCATTAAGCATTTTCTGGGACTATGATGAATCCCAATATCATTGATGATGTTTTGCTGTATATTATATTCAAAAAAAGTTTCAGGTATATGATGGCCCTGCAGCCTGGAATCTCCTGCAGGATGATTTGTGTCTCAGGGATCCTGTCTCTTTAAATCTTTTGAAGAGTGGATTGAAGGTGTTGCAGGCAAATGTTTCAGGTTGTAGAAGCTTTGAAATCACTCTGTGTTTTAGGTCTGTAACTTGTGTATTGTGCTGCTACACTACTCAGCCATGAACGCTCTTGTAATTGAGATTCGTCATCTCAATGAGGTTTTCCTTGGAAAAAAAGAGAGTTAAGAAAACAAACAAACCCTGCACCCAAGTAAAAGCCTGTACAGTTCATTTTATATTAATCTTTTTTATTTAACCTTTATTTATCCAAGATTGTCCCATTGAAGTGAAGTTTTTCTAGAAAGGCTCCCTTCCACTGAATAAATAATATAGTGTAAAAATGTGTTGTTCTCCATACACTCTCACAAGTGAGCAAAGACTGTAAATAAACAAGAATGAAGTCTCAAGGATGTCACCCATTGGTTACTGAATGTGACACCTGATGCCCGTTGATGGTGGTTTTGGTGGAGCAGGAAGTATATTAATGATTAATTGATTCATCTCATATAAACAACAAAACAAGACTGTCCTTATCTTCCATTCCTGGAATTGTTACAGTAGTTTCCTTATTCGTATTCTCAGCATCCCTCAGAGAGTGATAAGCATCAGTGATAAAAAAAACTTCATGAGTATAAATATCAACAGATTCCCATGTAAACCATCAGACAGAAGAAGAACTTGAGAAAGTCAAGAGGACTCTCAAACCGAGTGAAAGAATCCAACAACAGATCAAACCAAGATGAAGGCATTCAGTCTTTTAGTCGTTGTGGCCACTATGCTCACATTTATGTGTGTTCAGCAGAACTCTGCTGTACCATTAACTGAGGTAAGAACTGTTTTTTATTTACTCTTTTATTTGTCATGAATTTTCAACAAACATAATAACACCTGGTTTCATCTTTAACAGGTTCAAGAAGTGGAGGAACCAATGAGCAAAGACAATCCAGTGGCTGAACTTCCAGACGTATCAGAGGACTCAAACACGGTACATTAAGTGAACTGAATGAATGAAACTAATCTTCATGACATTATCAGATACTGGTACACTATTTTCTTCAAATCAGTTTTTTGGTATTTTTTGTGTTAAGAAAAACAAGTTTCAGTCTTTGATATATAAACAGAAATCCTCCATACTAAGGCACAAACTCCTTCTTCATAGAGAGACACATTGGATCCATTCTCTGGGTACTCTCATTCCTAATGGATTGAATGAGGAGATTTGGTTTATTTGTTTCGTATGATTGTTACTGTTGTGCCTTTTCTTTCTGCATTTAGGTTTTGATCACAATTTTTCCATGACATAAAAATGTTAATTGAGGCTTCTCGTAACTACCTCTGTGATTGAAAAAAAGTGTGTGGTGACTCCCCCTGCTGGGATGGCCTGGTATCCGTTTTGGACATGTATACTGTAATTAGTCCAACCTGTGTCGATATTATTTGTCATGAATTTTCAACAAACTTGATAAAATGTGAGGAGATTTGGTTTATTTGTTTCATATGATTGTTACTATAGTGCCTTTTTCTGCTGCATTTAGGTTTTTGTTACAATTTTTCCATGACATAAACAAGTTAATTGATTCTTCTTGTTAACTACCATTGTGATGGAAAAAAAAGGTGTGTGACTCTCCCTGCTGGGATGGACTGGTATCTGTTTTGGACATGTATAATTAGTCCAACCTGTGTTGATATTATTTCTCATGAATTTTCAACAAACTTGATAAAATGTGTTTTAATCATTAACAGGTTGAACTAGAGGAGCCAATGAGCAATGAGAATCAAGTCGCTGAACTTCCAGAGATCCCAGTGGACTCATCGATGGTACATTAACTGAATGAATTAAATTAATTTTCAGAACATAATCACATACGATTGTTCTTATGTGTTTTGACGAGTGCCAGCAGTTGTGTTCATGTAAGCAGAGTGAATAAACTGACTGAGTGATAATGCTGGAGATGAACACTTTCCTCATGTCTTTTGTCTTCCTTGCAGATGCCATATTTCTACAACACACAGAACCGTCGCATTAAGTGGAGATTTTGCTGTGGCTGCTGCAGCAAAGAGATCTGTTGCCTGAAGATCATATCCTAAAGATTGAGTTTGGACAAGCTGTTTATTTGTGTTCAATTATCAGCGCTGTGAATATGTAATTAATGTACCATGTAATGCTCTTATTGTATGTTTTTTTTATTATTATTATTATTTTTCTCTTATTTACAAGACGTACTTCCTATCAGTTTGAGGAAAGTAATGACTCTGAGGGGGAATAACACATGTAAAAGTAAAAATGCTGTTTGTATTGATTCCCTTCTTGTTTGCTGTGTCACAATATCTCCCATTTCTCAGTCGCACACACGCACAATTTCACAGGGCGAACCTCTCACTACCTCTGAAGGTGAGATAATGAGTCAGCACTGGACACTCAGAGTATATAAAACCTCCCCACACCTGAGCTCAATCAAAGCCAATCAGAGCCACACACACATCTGACTGCAGTGAGTTGATTCTCTCAATGAGTAGAAAGAGTGACTGCACTCACAGGTTTACTAATTTTCAATTTATCGATCAATACTTCTTTACACATGTTCAATCTAGTATTGGTCCTCCATGGGACCGCTCTGTATTTGAGAATATGATAAAAAAAAACCTATGGAAGCTTTTTTAGTAACTACAGAGATTCTTCCACTGAGCTACAGCCACCCCATATTGTGCAAGAACAATTGTCCTTACTTTACTCATCTGTATTTATCAGAGATCATCCCCAACAAATACAAGTCTTTTAAACTGGAAAGATGTGGCAGACACATGAGCTTCAAGTTTACAATGATATGATTGTAAACAGAAATTCTGAAAAAAAGATAAAGAAGGCCAATATGACCTGTTAAAAGAATTTAAAGAATAAATACTTCCAAATGCTTAAAACATTTTTGGATTAAAATTAGCATTATCCTCAACATTACCCATTGAAAGAAATCTGCTGATTTACTTATCAATTTTATTAAATTAAATAATGTAACCAGGAAAAAAACTCATTGAGATAAAAAAATCTACTTTCAAACAGGCATCCACACATTCACGTACAAAAAAATATATATTTTTAAAGACATAAAAACTGAAATTCAATGAGCAAATGTTTATCAAGATCATCTGAAAACACATCAATTGTTTTAATCTATTGATTTCCTCTTGAAAGTGTTCAAGAAGTCCAGCTTGTGCAGTCTTGTTTTTTTCCAGGTAAAGATCCAGGTAAAGTGAGCAGCAAACTTGCAAACATTTTTCTCCAGTACAGTTCTGACCTTCAGAAAAGACAGTGAGAAAAGGTCCTGGGATCAAAGATTGTAAGTCCCTGTGAGGAAGAAAGCAAGTAGACCTCAAATAGACTTGCAGATTAGAATACTCCAGTTTAATCTAAATGACCAACAGGGGAACGTGCACAGTCAACCTCTGTTCTCAGGTGCCAGTCAGTAGCAGAAACATACAATGATAAGAACAAGTCAGTGATTAAGTCTGCGTCCAAGAAGTCCATCCCACACGTGCGTACAACAAACAGTGATGAGGGAGGGATTCAAAACGAGATTTAAAACATCATTATTGAATGTTGACCTTTCATCATCTTCCAAACATATCAGTTTTTGACTGCGTCTTTCATGAATATCTGTTTCAACATTCATTAAGCACATTCTGGGATTATGATGAATCCCAATATCATTGATGATGTTGTTTCGCTATATCTTCAGAATCCTGATCAATATTTTCCTTACATATACCTTATTATTATTGCTTCGTCACCTTGGCATTAAATCTGATTCATCATGCAAATCAGAAGTATCGGCCTCATGGAGGAGTCCTCCAAAGCTTGGTCCGATCTTCAAGGCCTTTTGAGCTCTGGCTCTGTAAAAAGCTGAATATGTTACATCATACACATTTGCATAAATCCAGTGTTACTTCTGCAAATATCTCTGATAAGAATAAGTCATTGATGAAGTCTGCGTCCAAGACATCCATCCCACACGTGCGTACAACAAACAGTGAAAAGGGAGGGATTCAAAACGAGATTTACAACACCATTATTGAATTTTGACCCATCATCTAGCAAACATCTCATCTTGTGACTGTGTCTTTCATAAATACATTTTTCAACATTCATTAAGCATAATCTGGGATTATGATGAATCCCATTATCATTGATGATGATGTTTTGCTGTATATTAAAAATCCTGATCAATTTTTTCCGTACATATACCCCAATATTATTATTACTCAAATATCTCCGAGTCCTGACTGTCCACATGACTATGACACCTAAGTCCCGCTGTCTGTTATGTTGTCTGAGCCGTATCTACACCGGGTTAACATGGATTGGGACGGTCAGCAGGCCGGCTCATCCCTTTACTCTTTAACTGACGGACTAGAAAAAAGAACAACCTACTGTACTCACTGCTTATGTGAATGTCACATATGCGTTTTTAGATCAGTCATTTTGTGTAAATTTACACAGATGTGGTGTTGATATTTTTGTCTTTGTTTGCAGAAACACACTCTTTATGTGAATTTGTGTTTTCATTGCAGATAAGTGATGGCAGGATATCTAAAATGCACAGTCAGAGCTTACAGATGGATGCTGTGGTGGGGATGCGTCTTTACAATCAAGGTTTCCTTGATAGGCCCAAAGTCCACCAAGCACATTCTATTTTCTCACTTGCTTTAGCCACGTGGAATGGGTGAACGTGGCCTTTATCATTACTGAGCACAATAACAACTTTCCACTCTTCACACTCAAACTTGCTGCAGATTTGTTTAAATGCCCCTTGTCTTCATCTAACCTACATACCTGAAGCCCAATGGCTACAATCACCATCTGAACTGTACTAGAACAGGATAATTTGATTCCAACTGTCAGTTTTTACGTCCACAGGGCTTAACTCACACCTAGCCACACACAGCTACCTTCAAGGGGCAAACTAACTGGGAACAGCAGGTGCTTATTTACTTTATGATCTGCGTGATTGGGATGGTGGTGGGACAAGATGACAGAAGAGGGGCTCACCTATTAAATATACAAGCACTGAACTGTACTGAGAATTTAAAAAATACAACAAAAATGGAACCTGATAAACTGCAACATGCATGGATTACAGTGTTTTTGTCAGTGTCATCAAACTCAGTAATAAACAGAATGATTTTATTCAGAAAGCTGCAGCAGCTGTATTCTGACGCTCTTGTAATTGAGATTCTTCATTTCAAATGAGGTTTTCCTGGGAATAAAAGAGAGTTAAGAAAACAAACAAACCCTGCACCCAAGTAAAAGCCTGTACAGTTCATTTTATTTTATTTTATTTTTATTCAACATTTATTTATCCAGGAATGTCCCATTGAAGTTAAAAACCTCTTTTTCAAGAAAGGCTCCCTTCCACTGAATAAATGTAAAAGATAATTGTCCTCCACACACTCCTACATGTGAGCAAAGACTTTAAATAAACATGAATGAAGTCTCAAGGATGTCACCCATTGGTTACTGAATGTGACACCTGATGCCCGTTGATGGTGGTTTTGGTGGAGTGGGAAGTATATTAATGATTAATGTATTCATTACATATAAACAACATAACAAGACTGTCCTTATCTTCCATTCCTGGAATAGTTACAGTAGTTCCCTTGTTCTCATTCTCAGCATCCCTCAGAGAGTGATAAGCATCAGTGATAACAAAACCTATGGAGTATAAATATCAACAGATTCCCATGTAAACCATCAGACAGAAGAAGAACTTGAGAAAGTGAACAGGAGTCACAAAACCGAGTGAAAGAATCCAACAACAGATCAAACCAAGATGAAGGCATTCAATCTTTTATTCGTTGTGGCCACTATGCTCACATTTATGTGTGTTCAGCAGAACTCTGCTGTAGCATTACCTGAGGTAAGAACTTTTTATTTTTGTCTTTGCTTTTATTTGTCATGAATTTTCATCAAACATATTAACATCTGGTTTCTTCTTTAACAGGTTCAAGAAGTGGAGGAACCAATGAGCAAAGACAATCCAGTGGCTGAACTTCCAGATGTATCAGAGGACTCAAACATGGTACATAAAGTGAACTGAATGAGTGAAACTAATCTTTATGACATTATCAGATACTGGTTCACTTTTTTCTTCAAATCAGTTTTTTGGTATATTTTAGGTTAAGAAAAACAAGTTTCAGTCTTTGATATGGAAACAGAAATCCTCCATACTAAGGCACAAACTCCTTCTTTATACAGAGACACATTGGATCCATTCTCTGGGTACTCTCATTCCTAATGGATTGAATGAGGAGATTTGGTTTATTTGTTTCGTATGATTGTTACTATTGTGCCTTTTCTTTCTGCACTTAGGTTTTGATTACAATTTTCCCATGACATAAAAAAGTTTATTGATGCTTCTTGTAACTACCTCTGTGATTGAAAAAAAGTATGTGGTGACTCTCCCTGCTGGGATGGACTGGTATCCGTTTTGGACATGTACAATTAGTCCAACCTGTGTCGATATTCTTTGTCATGAATTTCCAACAAACTTGATAAAATGTGTTTTAATCATTAACAGGTTGAACTAGAGGAGCCAATGAGCAATGAGAATCAAGTCGCTGAACTTCCAGAGATCCCAGTGGACTCATCGATGGTACATTAACTGAATGAATTAAATTAATTTTCAGAACATAATCACATACGATTGTTCTTATGTGTTTTGATGAGTGCCAGCAGTTGTGTTCATGTAAGCAGAGTGAATAAACTGACTGAGTGATAATGCTGGAGATGAACACTTTCCTCATGTCTTTTGTCTTCCTTGCAGATGCCATATTTCTACAACACACAGAACCGACGCATTAAGTGGAGATTTTGCTGTGGCTGCTGCAGCAAAGGGATTGCATGTTGCCTGAAGATCAAATTCTAAAGATTGAGTTTGGACAAGCTGTTTATTTTTGTTCAATTATCAGCGCTGTGAATATGTAATTAATGTACCATGTAATGCTCTTATTGTATTTTTTTTTTATTATTATTTTTGTCTTACTTACAAGATTTACTTCCTATCAGTTTGAGGAAAGTAATGACTCTGAGGGGGAATAAAACATGTAAAAGTAAAAATGCTGTTTGTATTGATTCCCTTCTTGTTTGCTGTGTCACAATATCTCCCATTTCTCAGTCGCACATGCGCACACACAATTTCACAGGGCGAACCTCTCACTACCTCTGAAGGTGAGATAATGAGTCAGCACAGAGCACTGGACACTCAGAGTATATAAAACCTCCCCACACCTGAGCTCAATCAAAGCCAATCAGAGCCACACACACGTCTGACTGCAGTGAGTTGATTCTCTCAATGAGTAGAAAGAGTGACTGCACTCACAGGTTTACTAATTTTCAATTTATCGATCAATACTTCTTTACACATGTTCAATCTAGTATTGGTCCTCCATGGGACTGCTCTGTATTTGAGAATATGATAAAAAAAAAACCTATGGAAGCTTTTTTAGTAACTACAGAGATTCTTCCACTGAGCTACAGCCACCCCATATTGTGCAAGAACAATTGTCCTTACTTTACTCATCTGTATTTATCAGAGATCATCCCCAACAAATACAAGTCTTTTAAACTGGAAAGATGTGGCAGACACATGAGCTTCAAGTTTACAATGATATGATTGTAAACAGAAATTCTGAAAAAAGATAAAGAAGGCCAATATGACCTGTTAAAAGAATTTAAAGAATAAATACTTCCAAATGCTTAAAACATTTTTGGATTAAAATTAGCATTATCCTCAACATTACCCATTGAAAGAAATCTGCTGATTTACTTGTTAATTTTATTAAATTGAATAATGTAACCAGGAAAAAAACTCATTGAGATAAAAAAATCTACTTTCAAACAGGCATCCACACATTCACGTACAAAAAAAATATATATTTTTAAAGACATAAAAACTGAAATTCAATGAGCAAATGTTTATCAAGATCATCTGAAAACACATCAATTGTTTTAATCTATTGATTTCCTCTTGAAAGTGTTCAAGAAGTCCAGCTTGTGCAGTCTTGTTTTTTTCCAGGTAAAGATCCAGGTAAAGTGAGCAGCAAACTTGCAAACATTTTTCTCCAGTACAGTTCTGACCTTCAGAAAAGACAGTGAGAAAAGGTCCTGGGATCAAAGATTGTAAATCCCTGTAAGGAAGAAAGCAAGTAGACCTCAAATAGACTTGCAGATTAGAATACTCCAGTTTAATCTAAATGACCAACAGGGGAACGTGCACAGTCAACCTCTGTTCTCAGGTGCCAGTCAGTAGCAGAAACATACAATGATAAGAACAAGTCAGTGATTAAGTCTGCGTCCAAGAAGTCCATCCCACACGTGCGTACAACAAACAGTGATGAGGGAGGGATTCAAAACGAGATTTAAAACATCATTATTGAATGTTGACCTTTCATCATCTTCCAAACATATCAGTTTTTGACTGCGTCTTTCATGAATATCTGTTTCAACATTCATTAAGCACATTCTGGGATTATGATGAATCCCAATATCATTGATGATGTTGTTTCGCTATATCTTCAGAATCCTGATCAATATTTTCCTTACATATACCTTATTATTATTGCTTCGTCACCTTGGCATTAAATCTGATTCATAATGCAAATCAGAAGTATCGGCCTCATGGAGGAGTCCTCCAATGCTCGATCAGACCTTCAAGGCCTTTTGAGCTCTGGCTCTGTAAAAAGCTGAATATGTTACATCTTACACATTTGCATAAATCCAGTATTACTTCTGCAAATATCTCTGATAAGAATAAGTCATTAATGAAGTCTGCGTCCAAGACATCCATCCCACACGTGCGTACAACAAACAGTGAAAAGGGAGGGATTCAAAACGAGATTTACAACACCATTATTGAATTTTGACCCATCATCTAGCAAACATCTCATCTTGTGACTGTGTCTTTCATCAATAAATTTTTCAACATTCATTAAGCATAATCTGGGATTATGATGAATCCCATTATCATTGATGATAATGTTTTGCTGTATATTAAAAATCCTGATCAATTTTTTCCGTACATATACCCCAATATTATTATTACTCAAATATCTCCGAGTCCTGACTGTCCACATGACTATGAGACCTAAGTCCCGCTGTCTGTTATGTTGTCTGAGCCGTATCTACACCGGGTTAACATGGATTGGGACGGTCAGCAGGCCGGCTCATCCCTTTACTCTTTAACTGACGGACTAGAAAAAAGAACAACCTACTGTACTCACTGCTTATGTGAATGTCACATATGCGTTTCTAGATCAGTCATTTTGTGTAAATTTACACAGATGTGGTGTTGATATTTTTGTCTTTGTTTGCAGAAACACACTCTTTATGTGAATTTGTGTTTTCATTGCAGATAAGTGATGGCAGGATATCTAAAATGCACAGTCAGAGCTTACAGATGGATGCTGTGGTGGGGATGCTTCTTTACAATCAAGGTTTCCTTGATAGGCCCAAAGTCCACCAAGCACATTCTATTTTCTCACTTGCTTTAGCCACGTGGAATGGGTGAACGTGGCCTTTATCATTACTGAGCACAATAACAACTTTCCACTCTTCACACTCAAACTTGCTGCAGATTTGTTTAAATGCCCCTTGTCTTCATCTAACCTACATACCTGAAGCCCAATGGCTACAATCACCATCTGAACTGTACTATAACAGGATAATTTGATTCCAACTGACAGTTTTTACGTCCACAGGGCTTAACTCACACCTAGCCACACACAGCTACCTTCAAGGGGCAAACTAACTGGGAACAGCAGGTGCTTATTTACTTCATGATCTGCGTGATTGGGATGGTGGTGGGACAAGATGACAGAAGAGGGGCTCACCTATTAAATATACAAGCACTGAACTGTACTGAGAATTTAAAAAATACAACAAAAATGGAACCTGATAAACTGTAACATGCATGGATTACAGTGTTTTTGTCAGTGTCATCAAACTCAGTAATAAACAGAATGATTTTATTCAGAAAGCTGCAGCAGCTGTATTCTGACGCTCTTGTAATTGAGATTCTTCATTTCAGATGAGGTTTTCCTGGGAATAAAAGAGAGTTAAGAAAACAAACAAACCCTGCACCCAAGTAAAAGCCTGTACAGTTCATTTTATTTTATTTTATTTTTATTCAACATTTATTTATCCAGGAATGTCCCATTGAAGTTAAAAACCTCTTTTTCAAGAAAGGCTCCCTTCCACTGAATAAATGTAAAAGATAATTGTCCTCCACACACTCCTACATGTGAGCAAAGACTTTAAATAAACATGAATGAAGTCTCAAGGATGTCACCCATTGGTTACTGAATGTGACACCTGATGCCCGTTGATGGTGGTTTTGGTGGAGCAGGAAGTATATTAATGATTAATGTATTCATTACATATAAACAACATAACAAGACTGTCCTTATCTTCCATTCCTGGAATTGTTACAGTAGTTCCCTTGTTCTCATTCTCAGCATCCCTCAGAGAGTGATAAGCATCAGTGATAACAAAACCTATGGAGTATAAATATCAACAGATTCCCATGTAAACCATCAGACAGAAGAAGAACTTGAGAAAGTGAACAGGAGTCACAAAACCGAGTGAAAGAATCCAACAACAGATCAAACCAAGATGAAGGCATTCAATCTTTTATTCGTTGTGGCCACTATGCTCACATTTATGTGTGTTCAGCAGAACTCTGCTGTAGCATTACCTGAGGTAAGAACTTTTTATTTTTGTCTTTGCTTTTATTTGTCATGAATTTTCATCAAACATAATAACATCTGGTTTCTTCTTTAACAGGTTCAAGAAGTGGAGGAACCAATGAGCAAAGACAATCCAGTGGCTGAACTTCCAGACGTATCAGAGGACTCAAACACGGTACATTAAGTGAACTGAATGAGTGAAACTAATCTTTATGACATTATCAGATACAGGTACACTTTTTTCTTAAAATTAGTTTTTTGGTATTTTTTTATGTTAAGAAAAACAAACATAAGTTTCAGTCTGTGATGTATAAACAGAAATCCTCCATACTAAGGCACAAACTCCTTCTTGATACAGAGACACATTGGATCCATTCTCTGGGTACTCTCATTCCTAATGGATTGAATGAGGAGATTTGGTTTATTTGTTTCGTATGATTGTTACTATAGTGCCTTTTCTTGCTGCATTTAGGTTTTGATTACAATTTTCCCATGACATAAAAAAGTTTATTGATGCTTCTTGTAACTACCTCTGTGATTGAAACAAAGTGTGTGGTGACTCTCCCTGCTGGGATGGACTGGTATCCGTTTTGGACATGTACAATTAGTCCAACCTGTGTCGATATTCTTTTTCATGAATTTCCAACAAACTTGATAAAATGTATTTTAATCATTAACAGGTTGAACTGGAGGAGCCAATGAGCAATGAGAATCAAGTCGCTGAACTTCCAGAGATCCCAGTGGACTCATCGATGGTACATTAACTGAATGAATTAAATTAATTTTCAGAACATAATCACATACGAGTGTTCTTATGTGTTTTGATGAGTGCCAGCAGTTGTGTTCATGTAAGCAGAGTGAATAAACTGACTGAGTGATAATGCTGGAGATGAACACTTTCCTCATGTCTTTTGTCTTCCTTGCAGATGCCATATTTCTACAACACACAGAACCGACGCATTAAGTGGAGATTTTGCTGTGGCTGCTGCAGCAAAGGGATTGCATGTTGCCTGAAGATCAAATTCTAAAGATTGAGTTTGGACAAGCTGTTTATTTGTGTTCAATTATCAGCGCTGTGAATATGTAATTAATGTACCATGTAATGCTCTTATTGTATGTTTTTTTTATTATTATTTTTGTCTTACTTACAAGACTTACTTCCTATCAGTTTGAGGAAAGTAATGACTCTGAGGGGGAATAAAACATGTAAAAGTAAAAATGCTGTTTGTATTGATTCCCTTCTTGTTTGCTGTGTCACAATATCTCCCATTTCTCAGTCGCACACACGCACAATTTCACAGGGCGAACCACTCACTACCTCTGAAGGTGAGATAATGAGTCAGCACAGAGCACTGGACACTCAGAGTATATAAAACCTCCCCACACCTGAGCTCAATCAAAGCCAATCAGAGCCACACACACATCTGACTGCAGTGAGTTGATTCTCTCAATGAGTAGAAAGAGTGACTGCACTCACAGGTTTACTAATTTTCAATTTATCGATCAATACTTCTTTACACATGTTCAATCTAGTATTGGTCCTCCATGGGACCGCTCTGTATTTGAGAATATGATAAAAAAAAAAATATGGAAGCTTTTTTAGTAACTACAGAGATTCTTCCACTGAGCTACAGCCACCCCATGTTGTGCAAGAACAATTGTCCTTACTTTACTCATCTGTATTTATCAGAGATCATCCCCAACAAATACAAGTCTTTTAAACTGGAAAGATGTGGCAGACACATGAGCTTCAAGTTTACAATGATATGATTGTAAACAGAAATTCTGAAAAAAGATAAAGAAGGCCAATATGACCTGTTAAAAGAATTTAAAGAATAAATACTTCCAAATGCTTAAATCATTTTTGGATTAAAATTAGCATTATCCTCAACAATACCCATTGAAAGAAATCTGCTGATTTACTTATTAATTTTATTAAATTAAATAATGTAACCAGGAAAAAAACTAATTGAGATAAAAAAATCTACTTTCAAACAGGCATCCACACATTCACGTACAAAAAAAAATATATTTTTAAAGACATAAAAACTGAAATTCAATGAGCAAATGTTTATCAAGATCATCTGAAAACACATCAATTGTTTTAATCTATTGATTTCCTCTTGAAAGTGTTCAAGAAGTCCATCCCACACGTGCGTACAACAAACAGTGAAAAGGGAGGGATTCAAAACGAGATTTAAAAAATCATTATTGAATGTTGACCTTTCATCATCTTCCAAACATATCAGTTTTTGACTGCGTCTTTCATGAATATCTGTTTCAACATTCATTAAGCACATTCTGGGATTATGATGAATCCCAATATCATTGATGATGTTGTTTCGCTATATCTTCAGAATCCTGATCAATTTTTTCCGTACATATACCCCAATATTATTATTACTCAAATATCTCCGAGTCCTGACTGTCCACATGACTATGACACCTAAGTCCCGCTGTCTGTTATGTTGTCTGAGCCGTATCTACACCGGGTTAACATGGATTGGGACGGTCAGCAGGCCGGCTCATCCCTTTACTCTTTAACTGACGGACTAGAAAAAAGAACAACCTACTGTACTCACTGCTTATGTGAATGTCACATATGCGTTTTTAGATCAGTCATTTTGTGTAAATTTACACAGATGTGGTGTTGATATTTTTGTCTTTGTTTGCAGAAACACACTCTTTATGTGAATTTGTGTTTTCATTGCAGATAAGTGATGGCAGGATATCTAAAATGCACAGTCAGAGCTTACAGATGGATGCTGTGGTGGGGATGCTTCTTTACAATCAAGGTTTCCTTGATAGGCCCAAAGTCCACCAAGCACATTCTATTTTCTCACTTGCTTTAGCCACGTGGAATGGGTGAACGTGGCCTTTATCATTACTGAGCACAATAACAACTTTCCACTCTTCGCACTCAAACTCGCTGCAGATTTGTTTAAATGCCCCTTGTCTTCATCTAACCTACATACCTGAAGCCCAATGGCTCCAATCACCATCTGAACTGTACTATAACAGGATAATTTGATTCCAACTGTCAGTTTTTACGTCCACAGGGCTTAACTCACACCTAGCCACACACAGCTACCTTCAAGGGGCAAACTAACTGGGAACAGCAGGTGCTTGTTTACTTCATGATCTGCATGAATGGGATGGTGGTGGGACAAGATGACAGAAGAGGGGCTCACCTATTAAATATACAAGCACTGAACTGTACTGAGAATTTAAAAAATACAGCAAAAATGGAACCTGATAAACTGCAACATGCATGGATTACAGTGTTTTTGTCAGTGTCATCAAACTCAGTAATAAACAGAATGATTTTATTCAGAAAGCTGCAGCAGCTGTATTCTGACGCTCTTGTAATTGAGATTCTTCATTTCAAATGAGGTTTTCCTGGGAATAAAAGAGAGTTAAGAAAACAAACCCTGCACCCAAGTAAAAGCCTGTACAGTTCATTTTATTTTATTTTATTTTTATTCAACATTTATTTATCCAGGAATGTCCCATTGAAGTTAAAAACCTCTTTTTCAAGAAAGGCTCCCTTCCACTGAATAAATGTAAAAGATAATTGTCCTCCACACACTCCTACATGTGAGCAAAGACTTTAAATAAACATGAATGAAGTTTCAAGGATGTCACCCATTGGTTACTGAATGTGACACCTGATGCCCGTTGATGGTGGTTTTGGTGGAGCAGGAAGTATATTAATGATTGATGTATTCATTACATATAAACAACATAACAAGACTGTCCTTATCATGCATTCCTGGAATTGTTACAGTAGTTCCCTTGTTCTCATTCTCAGCATCCCTCAGAGAGTGATAAGCATCAGTGATAACAAAACCTATGGAGTATAAATATCAACAGATTCCCATGTAAACCATCAGACAGAAGAAGAACTTGAGAAAGTGAACAGGAGTCACAAAACCGAGAGAAAGAATCCAACAACAGATCAAACCAAGATGAAGGCATTCAATCTTTTAGTCGTTGTGGCCACTATGCTGACATTTATGTGTGTTCAGCAGAACTCTGCTGTAGCATTACCTGAGGTAAGAACTTTTTATTTTTGTCTTTGCTTTTATTTGTCATGAATTTTCATCAAACATAGTAGCATCTGGTTTCTTCTTTAACAGGTTCAAGAAGTGGAGGAACCAATGAGCAAAGACAATCCAGTGGCTGAACTTCCAGACGTATCAGAGGACTCAAACACGGTACATTAAGTGAACTGAATGAGTGAAACTAATCTTTATGACATTATCAGATACTGGTTCACTTTTTTCTTCAAATCAGTTTTTTGGTATATTTTAGGTTAAGAAAAACAAGTTTCAGTCTTTGATATATAAACAGAAATCCTCCATACTAAGGCACAAACTCCTTCTTAATACAGAGACACATTGGATCCATTCTCTGGGTACTCTCATTCCTAATGGATTGAATGAGGAGATTTGGTTTATTTGTTTTCGTATGATTGTTACTATTGTGCCATTTCTTTCTGCACTTAGGTTTTGATTACAATTTTTCCATGACATAAAAAAGTTAATTGATGCTTCTCGTAACTACCTCTGTGATTGAAAAAAAGTGTGTGGTGACTCTCCCTGCTGGGATGGACTGGTATCCGTTTTGGACATGTACAATTAGTCCAACCTGTGTCGATATTCTTTGTCATGAATTTCCAACAAACTTGATAACATGTGTTTTAATCATTAACAGGTTGAACTGGAGGAGCCAATGAGCAATGAGAATCAAGTCGCTGATCTTCCAGAGATCCCAGTGGACTCATCGATGGTACATTAACTGAATGAATTAAATTAATTTTCAGAACATAATCACATACGATTGTTCTTATTTGTTTTGATGAGTGCCAGCAGTTGTGTTCATGTAAGCAGAGTGAATAAACTGACTGAGTGATAATGCTGGAGATGAACACTTTCCTCATGTCTTTTGTCTTCCTTGCAGATGCCATATTTCTACAACACACAGAACCGTCGCATTAAGTGGAGATTTTGCTGTGGCTGCTGCAGCAAAGGGATTGCATGTTGCCTGAAGATCAAATTCTAAAGATTGAGTTTGGACAAGCTGTTTATTTGTGTTCAATTATCAGCGCTGTGAATATGTAATTAATGTACCATGTAATGCTCTTATTGTATGTTTTTTTTATTATTATTTTTGTCTTACTTACAAGACTTACTTCCTATCAGTTTGAGGAAAGTAATGACTCTGAGGGGGAATAAAACATGTAAAAGTAAAAATGCTGTTTGTATTGATTCCCTTCTTGTTTGCTGTGTCACAATATCTCCCATTTCTCAGTCGCACACACGCACAATTTCACAGGGCGAACCTCTCACTACCTCTGAAGGTGAGATAATGAGTCAGCACAGAGCACTGGACACTCAGAGTATATAAAACCTCCCCACACCTGAGCTCAATCAAAGCCAATCAGAGCCACACACACATCTGACTGCAGTGAGTTGATTCTCTCAATGAGTAGAAAGAGTGACTGCACTCACAGGTTTACTAATTTTCAATTTATCGATCAATACTTCTTTACACATGTTCAATCTAGTATTGGTCCTCCATGGGACCGCTCTGTATTTGAGAATATGATAAAAAAAAAAACCTATGGAAGCTTTTTTAGTAACTACAGAGATTCTTCCACTGAGCTACAGCCACCCTATATTGTGCAAGAACAATTGTCCTTACTTTACTCATCTGTATTTATCAGAGATCATCCCCAACAAATACAAGTCTTTTAAACTGGAAAGATGTGGCAGACACATGAGCTTCAAGTTTACAATGATATGATTGTAAACAGAAATTCTGAAAAAAGATAAAGAAGGCCAATATGACCTGTTAAAAGAATTTAAAGAATAAATACTTCCAAATGCTTAAAACATTTTTGGATTAAAATTAGCATTATCCTCAACAATACCCATTGAAAGAAATCTGCTGATTTACTTATTAATTTTATATCTACTTTCAAACAGGCATCCACACATTCACGTACAAAAAAATATATATTTTTAAAGACATAAAAACTGAAATTCAATGAGCAAATGTTTATCAAGATCATCTGAAAACACATCAATTGTTTTAATCTATTGATTTCCTCTTGAAAGTGTTCAAGAAGTCCAGCTTGTGCAGTCTTGTTTTTTTCCAGGTAAAGTGAGCAGCAAACTTGCAAACATTTTTCTCCAGTACAGTTCTGACCTTCAGAAAAGACAGTGAGAAAAGGTCCTGGGATCAAAGATTGTAAGTCCCTGTAAGGAAGAAAGCAAGTAGACCTCAAATAGACTTGCAGATTAGAATACTCCAGTTTAATCTAAATGACCAACAGGGGAACGTGCACAGTCAACCTCTGTTCTCAGGTGCCAGTCAGTAGCAGAAACATACAATGATAAGAACAAGTCAGTGATTAAGTCTGCGTCCAAGAAGTCCATCCCACATGTGCGTACAACAAACAGTGATGAGGGAGGGATTCAAAACGAGATTTAAAACATCATTATTGAATGTTGACCTTTCATCATCTTCCAAACATATCAGTTTTTGACTGCGTCTTTCATGAATATCTGTTTCAACATTCATTAAGCACATTCTGGGATTATGATGAATCCCAATATCATTGATGATGTTGTTTCGCTATATCTTCAGAATCCTGATCAATATTTTCCTTACATATACCTTATTATTATTGCTTCGTCACCTTGGCATTAAATCTGATTCATCATGCAAATCAGAAGTATCGGCTTCATGGAGGAGTCCTCCAAAGCTTGATCAGATCTTCAAGGCCTTTTGAGCTCTGGCTCTGTAAAAAGCTGAATATGTTACATCATACACATTTGCATAAATCCAGTGTTACTTCTGCAAATATCTCTGATAAGAATAAGTCATTGATGAAGTCTGCGTCCAAGACATCCATCCCACACGTGCGTACAACAAACAGTGAAAAGGGAGGGATTCAAAACGAGATTTACAACACCATTATTGAATTTTGACCCATCATCTAGCAAACATCTCATCTTGTGACTGTGTCTTTCATAAATACATTTTTCAACATTCATTAAGCATAATCTGGGATTATGATGAATGCCAATATCATTGATGATGATGTTTTGCTGTATATTAAAAATCCTGATCAATTTTTTCCGTACATATACCCCAATATTATTATTACTCAAATATCTCCGAGTCCTGACTGTCCACATGACTATGACACCTAAGTCCCGCTGTCTGTTATGTTGTCTGAGCCGTATCTACACCGGGTTAACATGGATTGGGACGGTCAGCAGGCCGGCTCATCCCTTTACTCTTTAACTGACGGACTAGAAAAAAGAACAACCTACTGTACTCACTGCTTATGTGAATGTCACATATGCGTTTTTAGATCAGTCATTTTGTGTAAATTTACACAGATGTGGTGTTGATATTTTTGTCTTTGTTTGCAGAAACACACTCTTTATGTGAATTTGTGTTTTCATTGCAGATAAGTGATGGCAGGATATCTAAAATGCACAGTCAGAGCTTACAGATGGATGCTGTGGTGGGGATGCTTCTTTACAATCAAGGTTTCCTTGATAGGCCCAAAGTCCACCAAGCACATTCTATTTTCTCACTTGCTTTAGCCACGTGGAATGGGTGAACGTGGCCTTTATCATTACTGAGCACAATAACAACTTTCCACTCTTCGCACTCAAACTCGCTGCAGATTTGTTTAAATGCCCCTTGTCTTCATCTAACCTACATACCTGAAGCCCAATGGCTACAATCAATCAATCAATCAATCTTTATTTGTATAGTGTCAATTCATAACAGGCGTTATCTCGAAACACTTTACAAAAGCAGGTAAAGGACCTTACTGTTTATACAATCACCATCTGAACTGTACTATAACAGGATAATTTGATTACAACTGTCTTTTTTTACGTCCACAGGGCTTAACTCACACCTAGCCACACACAGCTACCTTCAAGGGGCAAACTAACTGGGAACAGCAGGTGCTTGTTTACTTCATGATCTGCATGAATGGGATGGTGGTGGGACAAGATGACAGAAGAGGGGCTCACCTATTAAATATACAAGCACTGAACTATACTGAGAATTTAAAAAATACAACAAAAATAGAACCTGATTAACTGCAACATGCATGGATTACAGTGTTTTTGTCAGTGTCATCAAACTCAGTAATAAACAGAATTTTATTCAAAAAGCTGCAGCAGCTGTATTCCGTTTATTCAGACAACTACATATCAGGTCACTGTTCTTTGGCACATGCTGGTGTGGAGAGTTTTTGTTATTACGCAAGATATTTGAAGAAACCTGGATTTGTCAACCAATGTAAACTGCACATATTGACTTCCTAATGTTGACATTTTTGTAGTCTTATTTTTAAATGATTAGATTATCAGGTTGGTGCAAACACAGCTGAGAGGGCCTGAAAGCCGACTGATGAGAGTGGAGCTGGAGAAAGTCAAAGTTTATCACATTAAAAGGCAACAACAGAGTCCTTACAGTCAACGATGGAAGTAAGTTGGGATGAAGCTGTGTATGTGAAAAGTGCTAGAAACCATGCTCTGTACCCCAGTCAAAATGTATGGTAGTGATCTGTTCTCGAAGTGTGTATTGAAATGGGGGACACAAGTTTCAGGTATATGATGGCCCTGCAGCCTGGAATCTCCTGCAGGATTATTTGTGTCTCAGGGATCCTGTCTCTTTAAATCTTTTGAAGAGTGGATTGAAGGTGTTGGAGGCAAATTCTTCATTCTGTAGAAGCTTTCAAAACTGGCTTTCCTTCTCTGTGACTCAGAACATGTTGATCTGTGTGAATTCACTCGGTGTTTTATGTCTGTAACTTGTGTATTGTGCTGCTACCCACTAGGCCATGGAAGCTCCTGTAATTGAGATTCTTCATTTTTAAATGATTTTTTCCTGGGAAAAAAA
Organism: Symphodus melops; assembly: GCF_947650265.1. Classification (NCBI taxonomy): domain Eukaryota; kingdom Metazoa; phylum Chordata; class Actinopteri; order Labriformes; family Labridae; genus Symphodus; species Symphodus melops. Next base: position 11,120,222 of record NC_136695.1, on the reverse strand, counting down.
GAGAGTTCAAATACAAACAAACCCTGCACCCAAGTAAAAGCCTGTTCCGTTTATTATACTTTTTATTCAACCTTTATTTCTCCAGGAATGTCCCATTGAAGTTAAAAACCTCTTTTTCAAGAAAGGCTCCCTTCCACTGAATAAATAATGTAAAAGATAATTGTCCTCCACACACTCCTACATGTGAGCAAAGACTTTAAATAAACATGAATGAAGTCTCAAGGATGTCTCCCATTGGTTACTGAATGTGACACCTGATGCCCGTTGATGGTGGTTCTGGTGGGGCAGGAAGTGTATTAATTATTAATTTATTTTTCACATATAAACAACATAACAAGACTGTCCTTATCTTCCATTCCTGGAATTGTTGCAGTAGTTTCCTTGTTCTCATTCTCAGCATCCCTCAGAGAGTGATAAGCATCAGTGATAACAAAACCTATGGAGTATAAATATCAACAGATTCCCATGTCAACCATCAGACAGAAGAAGAACTTGAGAAAGTGAACAGGAGTCACAAAACCGAGTAAAAGAATCCAACAACAGATCAAACCAAGATGAAGGCATTCAATCTTTTGTTCGTTTTTGCCACTATGCTCACATTTATGTGTGTTCAGCAAAGCTCTGCTGTAGCATTACCTGAGGTAAGAACTTTTTTTTTTGTCTTTGCTTTTATTCGTCATGAATTTTCATCAAACATAATAACACCTGGTTTCTTCTTTAACAGGTTCAAGAAGTGGAGGAACCAATGAGCAAAGACAATCCAGTGGCTGAACTTCCAGACGTATCAGAGGACTCAAACACGGTACATTAAGTGAACTGAATGAGTGAAACTAATCTTTATGACATTATCAGATACAGGTACACTTTTTTCTTCAAATCAGTTTTTTGGTATATTTTAGGTTAAGAAAAACAAGTTTCAGTCTTTGATATGGAAACAGAAATCCTCCATACTAAGGCACAAACTCCTTCTTTATACAGAGACACATTGGATCCGTTCTCTGGGTACTCTCATTCCTAATGGATTGAATGAGGAGATTTGGTTTATTTGTTTCTCATGATTGTTACTGTTGTGCCTTTTTCTGCTGCATTTAGGTTTTTGTTACAATTTTTCCATGACATAAACAAGTTAATTGATGCTTCTTGTTAACTACCTGTATGATAGAATATATAAGGTGTGTGGTGACTCCCCCTGCTGGGATGGACTGGTATCCGTTTTGGACATGTATAATTAGTTCCACCTGCTTCAATATTATTTGTCATGAATTTCCAACAAACTTGATAAAATGTGTTTTAATCATTAACAGGTTGAACTGGAGGAGCCAATGAGCAATGAGAATCAAGTCGCTGAACTTCCAGAGATCCCAGTGGACTCATCGATGGTACATTAACTGAATGAATTAAATTAATTTTCAGGACACAATCACATACGATTGTTCTTATGTGTTTTGATGAGTGCCAGCAGTTGTGTTCATGTAAGCAGAGTGAATAAACTGACTGAGTGATAATGCTGGAGATGAACACTTTCCTCATGTCTTTTGTCTTCCTTGCAGATGCCATATTTCTACAACACACAGAACCGACGCATTAAGTGGAGATTTTGCTGTGGCTGCTGCAGCGAAGGGATTGCATGTTGCTTGAAGATCAAATTCTAAAGATTGAGTTTGGACAAGCTGTTTATTTGTGTTCAATTATCAGCGCTGTGAATATGTAATTAATGTACCATGTAATGCTCTTATTGTATGTTTTTTTTAGTTGAATCTGACTTACAAGAAGTACTTCCTATCAGTTTGGAGAAAGTAATGACACTTAGGGGGGAATAAAACGTGAAAGTACAAATGCAGCTTCTATTGATTCCCTTCTTGTTTGCTATATCTTCCATTTCTCAGTCTCACGCAGAGACACAATTTCACAGGGCGAACCTCTCACTACCTCTGAACGTGAGATAATGAGTCAGCACAGAGCACTGGACACTCAGAGTATATGAAAGCCCCCCACACCTGAGCTCAATCATAGCCAATCAGAGCCACACACACACCTGACTGCAAAACAACTACCATTGACAGATTCTTAGCTAGAGCCACCCCATATTGTGCAAGAACAATGGTCCTTACTTTACTCATCTGTATTTATCTCTGACATGAAATGACGGTAAATATTTTAAAGGGAGAGTCAACCTACACATTCCCCACTTGCTACAGTAGTAACACATTCAGAAGCCTGTCAGAATTCTTGGAAACCCAGAGATCATCCCCGACATACACAAGTCTTTTAAACTATATGTGAAAATTTGTGGCAGACACATGAGCTTCAATTTTAAAAAGATATGAATGTAAACAGACTTGATAAAATAAGTTAAAGAAGGCAAAGTACAATGCACACGCTCACACGCTCATCTACGTGTCTTGGACTTTTAACAGTAAACAATATCAAACACAATTGTTCACTTTTTTACAAGATTGCTATGTTGGTATTTAATTAAAGGTCATCCAACACTGCTGAAAGAACTCTAAACTGCATCGTGATTACCCTGGTGCTGAAGAAGCAACACGAAGAATCTTTTTACTGACATTGTTAAGCAAATAGTCAAAGAAAGGGAACAGACAGGTGCAGCAGATCAGAGGCTGATGGAACAAAACAATGTAAGGTTTGCTCATTACAGCATGCAGGTTAATTTGGTATCTGGGTTTATGTAAAACAATACTTCACACAATGCAGAGACCTTCAGTAAGTGTGAATTTGTTCAGGACATTTATTGACAAATAAAAATATGATGTGAGATCATTGGTCTATGTAAGATTGAAACTGTTGTCTGAATAGAACTCAATTGAAATGTAATCTGATATACAGTAACTCCTGTCATTGTTATCATTGCAGTAAATGTAAGAAATATGAAAAGTGTTTGTAAAATCTTCTGTCCTTTATTGACTGTTGTTTGGCTTCTTCAGTCCATTAGTTTAAAACATTTGAAAGTTGATCACTATCAGGAGAGACTGTAAGAAGTGCAATTAAAGTAAACATTGACAGATTCAAAAAGGTAATCATTTATCAGTTGAACAGACAAACAAAGTTCAGGTCCTATCTTCCATCCAGGGTAATGTCCCCGTCCTCATGCCCAGAACCGCCCAGTGACGCACATTTGGTCCAGACAGCAGATATGCAGCTGTCGTATAAATAGATGCAAAAATTTCATCCCAACATTCTGAGAAAGGGAAAAGATAGAGGAACTGAAAGGAGTCGCCTACAAATGCAAACAACTCAAAGATGAGGACAACCTGTGTTCTTGTGGCTGCCATGCTCACACTTAGTTGTGATCAGGAGAGCTCTGCTGCCCCAGCCCCTCAGGTAAGAACTTTACTTTAACTCATACAAGTTTCTTTTTTTCTTTAAGAGATATCAATCAGAGATGTTAATCTTTACAGTTTGGGAGTTCATTTGGTCAAGAAAATCCCTTCAACAGTCCATTTGGTCAACCAGATCCATTTGGCAGTCCATTTGGTCAACCAAATCCATTCGGCAGTCCATTTGGTCAACCAGATCCATTTGGCAGTCCATTTGGTCAACCAGATCCATTTGGCAGTCCATTTGATCGACCAAAGCTCCCCAACCTTCATATTGAAATTCCAGAAGAACCAAAGCCCTTTGACTTTCCATTCATACCAGACGTGTTGAAGGTGGGTGTATTGTTACCATCTTGTTTTGTATTGTCTCATCTTTTTCATTCATTTTTGTGTTCACTTTTTTCTTTTGAATTGTTGTCAGTTTTCATTTTCTTTTTGTTGTCTTGTAAATGTCATTAGGACCCCCTTGACCCCTTACATCTCAAGTGGCTCATCTTATCAGATGAGAATAAACAATAGATTGAAAGTTTTTGGTTGCTCTGATGCCACAAAGCAAAGCGAATAAGTGAGTGAGCAATGACACATGAAGATAAACAATCTGTTTTTGTCTTTGGACAGGATGCATTTTCCAAAAAACCCGGTCGCCCCTGTCGCTTATGCTCATCAGGTGGCATTGGATTCTGCTGCGATTTCTGAAGATTCCTGTCACAACAAGAACTCAATTCTGTCTTTGAGCAGATTTCCTCTTGGTGATGAGTTATTGGGTATCCTCTTTAGATTGTGACGGTGATGTGATAGTATCACCCACAAATTGTGTAATATCACTTGCCACATGAAAGAGCTTGATCAATAAACATTGACAGTTCCATAAAGAGTGTGTGAATTGTGTAGTTGACTTCTTCAATCATTACATTGTCTATACACTGCAAACCCCTGAATAGAAACTTGAGAAAACTATCTTGACATGATTCGTAAATTCATTAGCAGGTTTTTTTTCTTTCCTGCAGATTGTATTTATTATTTTTTTTATAAAAAAAAAATATGTTGCACCTATGCTCAATAAAGCAAAACAATTTCATCATCACTCATGGCTCTTTAGATCAATGATCAGTAACACACAGCAACACAGAAGTGAATAGCAATAAACAGCCACTGATCCTCTGACTTGACCAAATCACAGACAATAGGTCTACTACCAACTTAGCTCTCATGACCTACACACAACTGCTGCTTCAAACATCTTGACATGACTTACTCTATCTCTTATTTCAAATATTGAAGTTGAAAAAAAGAGTAACAGATTGACTTAAATGCAAAATAAAAGACAGACAGAAGACGTAACAATAAATACACACAAACGTTTTGATATTTTGAGATTGTGAAAAAGGCGGCACTGGATTCAATCAGATATGTACTGGTCGATCTTGATCTTGGTAGTGCTGGATCCTGTTCCAGAAGGATCTGGCACAAGTTAAGCCCTAATGACACAACTTTGGAGATTCTAAGAAACTAATCTATTTTCACTTCAGAATGAATCTATTTGACTTAAAAATAGAGCAGCCTAAAAAATGTAAATATAGACTTAATCAAAAGTAATGCCAATTTGTCACGTATGGGTCTCTTTACATGTGTGCTGGTGACCGTCTGCACAGACTCTATCCTCTGAGTGTATTTTGATGTTTTGTTTTGACACAGGACATTTCTGGATGGGAAGTTGGTGTGTTATGACAGCGCACAGGTGAATATGGGAGTGAATACAATTTTGTGGATGAATTGGTTTTAATCCAGCGACTATAGCAGAGTAGCAAAGAAAAGAAAATAATCATAGAGTGGCAAAACACCAAGCAGATATCGCTCCACTTTGAGTATTATTTACATAAAACACTTCCCGGTCACGATGACAATCAAAAGAAGGGAGAACAAGGACCTGACAATAGGAGAAAAGAGGGAATTTGCAGTCACACTTCATATATGTTTCTGCGCAGGCCAAAATACAGTGTTGTTAAGGACATAACATACTCCACTGGCCTCAAACAAACAACACTACTAGAGGCTGCTTTGTATTCAAAGGGTGGTCTTCCGTCTAAGCAAGTGCTAAGCAGGCCCAGCTAAGCAGGCCCAGCTAAGCAGGCCCAGCTCAGCTTTGCTGCTCTGCTAGTTATCCCGTACAGCTCAGGGAGGTATGGCATCCAGCCATGGTGATATGCATGCTATTGTGTTACTTACAGCATGACCATATTGCAGCTCACAATTATAATGGCCACAAAGGTCAAGTAAATGGTCTGGTGTTAAATCAGTGCAGAAATGATTGGCCAACAAACTTGCTCAGATGGACTCTGTGATAGTGTTCTTGTGAAGCAACATCCAGAGCGGTCAACATATTGCAAGTGACAAGCAAAACAATGGACAAACTATGGTTGCTGTTCAAATGATTTAATGACCCACCCACACACAGAGGTGCATGTACACGCCAAAAACTTACACACACACACACACACACGCACACATAAACACACAAACTATAGCAGTCTGGAGCCTGGCGGACGCTCTGATCCCCCCACCCTCATGCAGCCTTGCAGGGGTTGAGCAGCATGCCAGGCCTGCCTCGCGCCCAGACGGATGCCCGTTGCACGCCCCCATGCGAGCAGACCTACTGCCAAACCACACAAGGAGATAGTAAATAGGAGTGGAGGGTTCTGTTCAGCTTCCTCACACACACAACCACACGCCATGTGTTTTGTTTTATCTGAGTCTCACACACAAACACACACACACACACAAAACACAATGAAGGCAGGCACCATTAGGGGCCTGTTCATCGTTGAACTACAGTATACTTGGTCCATAAATCGTCAAGCCATAGCATTGAAATTGACTTAACTAAAGAGGTTGGGGAAGTATAGAGTCGGATGTTGCTGTTCTTTTGATTGGCAGACAGTCCTGGCAACAACATCAGTGCATGGATGTGATGTTGCTTAACCCTTTGCCTCTAATTTAGCTTTTCAATGTTTCAGTTTGACCAAAGGGCTAGCTTTATTTACATTAGTTTTAATGTAATAATAAAGAAATATGATGCACAACATCAGGCATTATGAAGTATATGAACAATGTGTGTGCTGTATGGCAAAGCTGACTACTCCTACTGGGAAACGATGAATTGTGAGTTGTACTCATGAATATCTAACACTGGAGTAAAACGCTGAGATTCATTGATATTTATTTTTCCTTTAGATTAGGTCCAGAAAGCCACACACAATTCAATATTGCCTGTCGTATGTCATTCAAGAACAATTGTTTTATACTTAACCGACAGATTAGTCATCACTTTCTACAGTTAATCATTTAAACCAACAACAGCGGAGAGCAGAGTGTGAACCAGAGGCTCCACCGCAGGTCACACTCCATGGAAAAGGCTGGGAGCCATTCACACACACACATACACACACAGTCACACAAAACAAACAGAAACACACACAATCAAGCCGTGGAACCACTGACATGAGGTCAAGACCTCCCCTACAGCTAAGTTGATTAAACACGTCTCTACAACCCACACACTGGCCAATAAAACATGCTGGGCTAAGGATGATGACTGTGTGGAACACATTTGGAGCATCACCGCCTCCAGCCGTCTCAGAGAGCTCAGCCCAGCGAACAAGATTGCTCTACAACACTCTTCTGCGGCGGCTCCACTTCCACCTACTCGTCAAACCTGGAGGGAGCAATCAACCTGGCTTCTTATTAAGAGGATAATGCCTTTTTGTGCATGTGTATTTGTATGAATGAATATTTCCTCCAAGGACCCTCCAAGTGGAAGCAAAGGTTGCTCCAGAAGCATGGCGCTGCATAATCCGGCCCTGAATGAAGGTGGGGGGCAAGACAAACATTCCTGGACAATGAGACCCTCCTTTACCCCCTGCTGTACTCATACCCACTTAAAATCTGCTTACCCACAATGCAACACTTGGCTCAAGCAAAAAGCCCCCCTGGAAACAGAGCAGTGGCACTACAGAATAACACAGCCCGACTCCTTAGAGCCACAAGTGTCAGCTAAGGCTCAGATACAGTCCCTCTGGGCCCTTACTGGGCACATTATATCCAATTCAACTGGCCTTAATATACTTTAATAAGACCTGTTTCCGATTAATTCTCCCTTGAAACCGGTTGTAACACGGCTACTAGGCCCATATAAAATTTGAATGAATGGAGTTGGGCTGCCAGAGAGTCAGGAGGGGGAAACTAGGAATCCTAGTGGATTTGTCCTCACCAGCTGGCTCTTGAGCCCAATATAATGGCTGTGCCCATAGCTCTCAGAGCACCAGTGAGAGGAAATATTTGCACAGCCTGTAATGCCTTTAAGGTGCGCATTATGAGTCGGTTCAAGCCATAAAGAACTCGTGTGTCACATCCTGCGAGTGAGGACAGAGCTGCTCTGGATATATTCCCCTGAAATGAATGGGGACAATGGCTTTGTGTTGGGTTTGATTCCCAGTGCCAGATATTTTAGAGCAATATTAGGTTAAATCACCCCAAAAAATACTTACAGCACCCTTAGGACACTACACCAAGTTGGAATAGAAATGCCTGTCTGTTCCATGTAATGAATGACAATAAAAAAGCATATGCACTTGCTGTCCTGAATCTGAGCTATACCACAGAAAGTGGATCATAAATATCCCCCATTTGTCACCCAAGTTTGAAAAAATGAACACAGCTCAGTGGTATTAATGCACACAGTGATCATGGAGAACATGAATATTTTTCTGCTTCCTGTCCAGCAGGTGAGGCAGCTGGAGAAAGGCCAAATCACTGTGATCATCATGTATTTTCAGTGCAGCTCCGAATATTTTTACTGTTTCCCTTTTTAAACGTCCCGAAAGCAAAGCAAATAACTGTCACAGACAATTTGCTTTTATTGAGGTACATATTTATTTTTGGGATTAACTTGTTACTTAGCAACTCCACATGAAGCCAAAAGCTGCACTGAGAGTTGACTTTGGATTGCAATTTTGCAATTAGGACCAAGTTTAGTAATAAAAGTCACCCGTTAATGCCACCATTTCGTGGGCTTGTACACACCATGACGGCTAACATATGGCAAACTTGTTCAAAATATTAAGGTCTGCTTTTCCTTTGACACCACTATGTTCCTACTCATTGCCGTTTCGCTCCGTGCCAAACACCATGGCTAACCCATATGAAGATTAATGATTCCAGATTTTCCTCAACTCAAAGGGCAAGTGCTGGCTCATTATACAGTTATTAAAAACAGCACATTACTGCAAAAAGAAAATATCCTGGGTAATCTTATTTGCCCCACCAAAGTCATAACTGCTATTTTGAAGTAACAAATGTATCACATGTGCCACAACTGAAAAGTATCAGCACAGTTTATGAATGAAAGCTAAAAAAAATGAAGACATCTCTGCACCAATCCGTTGAACATTCTAATGTCTTATTAGGCGTAAACTGTGTGCAATGGATACAGTTATGTGCCACAATAACGTGTTTTTAAAGCTCAGATTGGAATCACTGATCCATACAGTGTTGAGCCCACTGGATCATTTCCTGTTGGTGGTTTCACTTGTCGTGTCTTTGAAGCAGACTTTAATAATAGGACCCAACAGAACTAATGAAAATGCTTCTGTCAGATTAAAAGGGAGCTTCAGTCTCAGGCACCTAACCACATTCAGCATGAACATTAAAACACACACGCAGACACTGAGGCATGTGTGCACAGATACACACAGTTTACAGAAGTGGTTTACACAAGGAGGCCATTCTCTCTGATGTGTGTACGACTGTTAGCCCTCTTAACAACACTAAGAATACCATCAGTGGTCTGTTTTCCAAGGCAGTAGAAAAAAAAAAGAGGATTTATGTCGACTGGGAAAGGTGAAGGGAAACAAAGAGACTCATTTCAACAAAAAGCACTGTGATGGTATTCTTTTATACCTCTCTTTGCAGACCCTACAATGTGCACTATAGTGGTGGTCTTGAGCTTAATGAATCCACTTCAGCACAGTTCCTCTCCATAAGCCTTAAGGTTTAATCCCCCAGTCTGGAGCAGTGATAGTCTGGTTTAGGGGATGACATCTGTGAATCGTTCATTAACTTGTAACCAGCAGCAGATGTCTTAAAAAACAACTTTCTACCTCCTCGCCCTATTCCATTTAATGTAAACGTTTTTTTTTGCTTTCTTTCATTCACCAGAAGACTTGTAATACTTTTTTTTTAAATGACAATAATGTCAGGCATTATGGAACATCCAGAATGTTACCAGCTTTCATGCAAAAACGGCATTTTTACTTACACAGCAGTAATTAACAGTATTCACACATTAGTCATCTTCCTTAGACATCAAACTCAGGTTGTGAAGCTAAAATGCTGGAAAAATTCATTCAATTCCTGTCCATCCCTAAAATCCCTAAAGCCTTCTTCTATGCAATAACACTAAATAGATTGTTTTCCTGTTTATTAATCAAAAGAAACTCTCAGTGTTGCCACATTTGTCTGTGTGCATCATGTGGACACTTGTCTGATGATCCCTCACAATATCTAACTCGCTCCAACTAACTTTCTGCCATTCACTCCATATTGCATTAGCTTAAACCCAGTTCACTAAGCCAAGCCCCTGCAGGCCCAGTCCATTGATCCTATGGCTACGATTGAACTGAACCATTTTATTACCTGCTAATTTGTTCCTGTTGATGCTTTTGGTCAAGATTATTACAACGATCCCTTTTTCCATGTTTACTGCATTTCGGTGGGAACACCATCCATTACAATGTTTACTGATTTAGGGTTCATAATGAGGAGTGAGTGGCTTGCTACTTTAACTGAAAGCCAATTAACTGTGCTTAACATGCAAACTAAGCACACTGAACTGTATGTTGCTAGCAAAACATTTCTAACTTTAAGCTAAGACTATAAAAAAGTTGAAGAATAGGAAGTTTTTAAGATTAAAGTTTTCTTTAACTGTGATGCTTATGGTATTCTTGTGTATTTACAGTATCTATTCAGTTATATTTTCTGACTTGTTTGATACTTTTTCCATATTTTAGTATTCATGGTTTTATAATGAAGATGTCTGTCACTTGAAGTTCTAAGGTGTGAAAATGTATGGCTTTTGTGTAAAATATGACGTGCCACTCTGAACACCTGTGACAGATGTTCAGGCATTTAAAACTGCCTTAAGATGTACATGGAGCATAAATACCATGATATTTCAAAACTGACAGCTTCCCTTTGGAAATGTCATGTATGATTTCAGTGGGGTGATCCAAAGCAGGAAGACTGTGCACTGTGTTTTCCAGGGTGATATAACTGTGACAGAATGTGATTCATCGGCTTCTGTGCATCCATAAGCTGTCTCGAAGTTTCTACACTTTTTTTCTTTTCTGGGAAAATAATTATGCTGTACAGTATGTATTTCAGGCTACATTATCCATGACTTGTATTACAACCTTTCTCTATGCTGCTTCTTCGGGTGATTATGTTCATTTAAGATTTAACAATACACTTGGATGTGTTCAATTGGTATTCTTAAGACACTAAAGGTAAACAACTTAAAGAACAGCATCAAATCTTTCCTCTATCGTGGATGCTTGATGAAAGTGGCAAAGCACATTGCATGTAACTTAAGGACTACAGCATTGTATTTTTTTTTAATTGGACACTGATGGAATGCATCACAGTGGTGATTTTCACTAGGATGCAGTATGTCATACTGAATTACAAACCCTTAACAGTGCTGTCATGCTATTGAAGCCCAATCGCTCATATTCGATGCTTTGGCTGGAGGTAGCTCTTGTGCCATGCAGTGCACCATGATGGATTTCACAAATGGTGTAGAAATCACATAATTGCACACCGGAGTGAAACAAGGAAATTACAGTTTTGGTCTTTAGGCACATAAAGCTATAAGCAATAATGAGGGGCTTTATCATACAGTCACATGAAATGTATTTTAATAAAACACAATGTACACATATGCAGTCCTATGACCATACATTTGCTGGATCCTAATCATTTAACCTAGAATACGTCAAAGCATAGTTTTGTCTTTTTTTTCTTCTTCAAAACATTGAAATCAGTAGATTAGCTCAAATGAATGTAACACAACACGGCGTGACATCAGACAGAAATCTTTTCCATGTGTTAAAGATATGCACTGTTATAAGAAACTCAAAGAATATTTCAGCATATAAGAATAACAATATGAGGCAAAAAAAAAAAATCTCACGGAACAAAAAAAAGTACAAAAAAAGAATTAATAAATAAATCAAATATATACCATATAAATGAAATAGCTATGTTGCGGCTATGTTTTTTATTTGTTTTTAATCATTTTACTCTGTAGCTTGGTATTACAACCTTTTTATCTCTAAAACATTTAGAACGGTGAACGAGTCAATACTGAAAATACAGTAATAAGCTTTCTTAATTAGATAAACTATGTACACATGAGTCTTTTGCCATGCTAGTCAAACAACTAAATTTCTTCTTTTTTTATACACAATATACAGTTAGAGCATAAAGCGGTCCCAACGTAAACAGTTTGTGCTGAGAATAAAATACTTTGCAACTATGCATGGTAACGTTTCTTAATATTACTCTCAAAAATGTACAGAACATAAAGGCCACACATGGAAAAAAAAAAAACTTGGTTTCATTTAGAGGGAAAGGTGAGGGTAGTTTTAAATATATAGGAATGAAAGAAAAAAACAGTCTGAGTTCAAGATGCCATTTTCTTGTCCATCAGCATCGTTTGCATTAATTTATCTCTTTTGTCACTTCATCTTTCTCCGTTATTTTCATCCTCCCATGCTCCCACTTTTCTGCAAGCTTATCAGCTTGCCAACTACCTCACCACCTCTCCTATCTACCTCCTGACCTCCTGCCCCTGCAGTCTCTGCTTGCCTCTTCATCTTCCATCACCCTGCTCGTTTAATGACACTTTTAATGATGGGAAATGAGTTCAGTAATGTCAATAGTAAAGATCCACAAGGCTCGGCAAGGGGTGTGGCAGACTTAGAGTCACATGGCTGGTCACTGTAGCAGGGGGGAGAAGCAACAGGTGGAAGAGGCATGAAGAATGCATTTAATGTGGTGAGACCGGTATCAAATGATATACATATACTTTGGAGACAGAGTTGTGAGTCATGGTTCTGTCCAGGTGTGACAGAGAGAGGCCATGGTGAGCTTAGGTGGGTTGTGATAGTCTTCAGATAGATTATGGGTGCAGCAGTGGCTAGCAGCTTTGCGTTTGTTTCTTTGTTCAATGGGAAGTCCGTTGGTTTAGTTTTCACTGGCTGGTGCGTGCAGAGGCCAAGTGATCGCTGTGCTGGTTCTGGGCTCGAAACCGCAGCCTCTGCTTGTTCTTCTTCTTTGGTTCTTTGGGTCGTTGCTTCCCTGAGCCACCTGCGGGCGAAGATAGAGAGAAAAAAAAAGGAAATGGTTATTCCCTTTACAGCCCTTCTGTATTTCTAACAACCTCAGATCAAACACAAACTACTTTTTTCAGCGAATGTCACTGGATGATCACAGCTGATTTACCACCAGAACAAAGATTGGGATGTCGTACCCTGATGGCCCTGAAGACCAAAGTTATTTGTTTGGTCAATTACTTAGTGGTATAATAATTTTGAAAGAGAATAAAAAGTAAATTTTAATGCAATGTTTTTTTAATCCCCGGTTGCATTGAAAACTCTTTATCTTTATGTTGTGTGGCTTTTGTTTTCATCTCTTTAGCTTAAAAGTATATTATTTACCACATTGAATAAGTATAGGTTGGCATCTTTGGCTCTGATTTGGGGGAAATGTTGCTGTGGGGGGTCAACAGGGTGGTCACAACATGCTTTAGCCCATTGGCCCATCATAGTTTAATATGGCCCTGCAGGAAATTTTGCCTGCTTGTTTAGTACTAAATTCCCTGTTTTTGGACTAAGATGTGATGAAGTGTTGGCTAAGTTCTTGTTGGGAGACGGTTAGAAGATGCTCTGCAGAGCACATTTTCTTTTAGTGCATCATTCATGCAACTCACTGCACTCCCCTGAATATTCATCAGTGAGACCAAGAAGAATGGGACATCTTACACATGTTAAGTTAAATACCTAAACTAATCATCCGACAACCACTGATGCAATGATGCAGCACATTGATGGGTGCAACAAGATTGATGAGCTCCATTCCTTTTCCTTTTTTTTTTTTTTTCACTGTAAAACAGCGGTTTGTAAAAGCACATGCATGCAACCGACTACTGTGGAATGCATTACATGAAGTCAACCTGGTTATTTTGGGGCTGGAGTACTTAGGATGAGGGACTTGAAGTCGATTTGATCACACTGTCTACATTTCAAAGTGTGCTGACAGTATTTAGACATATTCCAACTCAGCATTAAATGACGTCTTTCAAATATAGCAACTTCTGCCAATGAGAAAGGCTGCAAATGCAAACTCATCAGCGGGAACATCAGATATATGGTCTTCATTTTCTCCAGCCCTTTCAGAACTAAACCTTGGTCTTTGACAAATATCTACTCAGCCCAACACTTTTCACCGTTGCTGCAATAGATACAGAAGATAAGTACGGGGAGGTTGCATAACTCTATTTTCCAACTTGAAAAGGTCCCCAAGCCCAAGGTTAATCCATCCCAGGCACAGATGGGCAAAGCATGCTGGGAACTTACTTCCCGCACTCATGGAGCGCTTGTGCGGTGGAGTCTCTTCACCCACGGCTCTCTGTGACATAGAAAACTCTGGCTACCGAACCACAAGGCAACAATCTGGCTGCCAAAGGCCGCAAATAAGATAACGAGGTGAGTGTGCAAGATGTATGTGTACGAAGGGGAGTGAGTGTGAGGGAATTTAAGGGAAAATCTAATGGAGGAAAAGTGGAGTAAGGTTTGGATGATGGGACTATATCTGGATTTTGATCTAGAACACAAAGAGCTGTATTACGGTTCGCTGCGTGGAGAAGCACATTATCAAAAAAATCAAGTGCTATTACTTTGACTGATTCTGGGTCTTATTACTGCACTTGTTCCACATGTTAGTCTCAGGGAAAATAGGTAACGGTGTGTAAAATTTGGCATTATCTCTAATTACCTTCTTTGGTGGCATTGCGGTGGCCCTTTAAGCACCCCTACAAAAGGACCTAATTCCCATTCGCCGAGCCACACTATGAGGTAGATTTGAAAATATTCTCTCGTCTAAGTCGACATGCATGAGAAAGCAAGGTATTGCTCTGCTAATAGGGTCTGCCAATGAATAATGCAGATGCATGCAAACATCAAACCATTTTAGAGCTATTTCCTGCAATTAATCCAATCTTGTTATTTTGAATCACATTCCCAATCTGAGCCATGGCTATAAAGTTTCTCGCACAGAGCTCCTAGTTAAAATCACCCTTTGAGAAAAACGTTCACATCTCTTCCATCAAAATGTAATGCATTTTAACAGAAAAACATTACCAGGGTACTTTGAACACTTGCTTAACTGAAGCCACTTTAGATTTGTTTGCATGACTTCCTTAGATAATGTTTGTTAAAGTAAATGTGGAGCTGAAAGGCATTTGGCCTATAGATTCATTTTCCTAATTGCTCTTAAAATGTAGGAAATTTCATTCTAAACAGTGTTGCTAGGTGCCTGATAAACAGGACTTTCGGAACAATCAACTCAAAATATATTACATTTGACAGCAATAAAGTACATGGTCTAGCTTTATGATCCCTCTAAATGCTTCATGGGCAAAGTATTTGAAGCAAATGTTCTTTTAGTGTGAAAAGGCGTCCATTTACAGCAATTGCGTGTAACATAAATATGTGACTGGAGCTGAAGGAGTACTTTACCCAGCCTGTTCAAGACTGGGCCTGCCATCTGTAGTCCAGAGTTTTAAACTGCAGGGAGGAAACACCTTCAGTAGTTGAACATGCAGTGAGCTGTAGAGAAGTTGAAAAGGCAGACCTTTCAAACAGGTTCACTTAAACCCTGTTCCGTTTTTCCCTTTTTTAAATTTGATGATCCTTTCTTCAGTTCTATTCAATATGATGAAAGGTTGAATTCTCTGTACAACAAAGGCAAAACATGTAGTAACTACTTTGTTATTTCAAAAAACTGAGTTAGGAAATATGTCTGACTGACGTATCGTTTCCTGAAACCTAAAATAAAACTCACAATTAAAAGTATTCTATGTAATGAAAAAATAATGAAACAATCGCAAGACTGAGCTTTGCCAAACACGACTCCAGTGAAGTTGACAGCGAATTAAAGCTAGTAATGTCACGCGACACATATTGACTGAGATACACTACTGTAGGCTAAACTTAATGAAAACCCCAATACTAACTTTGCTTGTTGGCTTTTCCCTCCTTTGTTTCTGTAAATGATTCAAATCCATATCAATGAGCAATGAACATGTTGTTCCTTTGAAGAACTAAATAAGGAGTTGTGTAAATCTTGTTATGACAAAGAAATCCCCGGAGTAAAAGGTAACTCTAACGAGCGTTTGACCTATTTGGAATTCATACAATGAATGGTAGATAAGCTTACTTCAAGTCATCTATTTTACTATATTGAGTTGTAAAATATTCATGAAGATTGCTTTTAACTCACATTTTCAAAATGGACAGCCACAAATTAAACAGATCTGAATTTCATCCATACAAGTTGCGTAATCATAATTTATATGTAAATATTATTTTATAACACATGACATATAGAAGAAAAGGAGACTACATGTGAGTCATTTTTAGGTATTGTGTAGGTTAAATGAATTTTAGGATAAGATAAGAAATAAAGTCTTTTTCAAAATCAGTTTTGTTGCATTTTCAACCAGTCTGGTCACTGAAAGCCCATCACCGACTACTTTTTTTGAGGTGTTCTTTTCCATTTTAGGCTGCTTCTAATGCTTTTTTTTTCTTTTTCCTGTCATAATCTAGGTTGAAGGAAATTAACAACAACTGTCAAGACAGCATAGATGTTATCTACAGTATACTGTTGCACATGTAAAATAGTAAACTATTTTTGCTTAAGAAAAGAGAGACATAACTCTTTATACCAGGGATCAAATATTACATAAGATAATCCTTTATTCATCTCACGAGCTGAGAAAATTACATTATGCTTTCAGCAGTTTTAAACTGCACCTTAATGATTGACCAGCTACTAGATATTGGAACAATATTGTTTTATCTAAGGATCAACATATCCAGTGGACCGACAGATCCACTCCATAGTGAAATTTAGCTTTACAGAAACTCTAACACACACAAAACGTGTGTCCATTGGATATCTCTGTTTTATTTATGATCAGTAAGCTAAACACTTAAACTCAAAGCCCCGAAACAAACTAATCTCGCTCTATAAACGGATCTCCACAACAATTCCAGACATATTTCATAACCTGATCTCAATGCTGACAGCTAGAGGGCAACCAATCCCCACACTCGCCTCTTCCTCCAGCATCTGATACAGACAGAGATCTGTCGTATCATATCTATCTGAGATCTTCTATGTAGCCTTTCCACAGGGCGCTGAGCTTTCATCGTCTCATATTTTCAACCGATGTAATCACTTAAGCTGATTACCAGAGTTCACAGAGGAAACAGTTTCATTTGCCTGGAAAGAAATGATTAAGTCATCTCAGTAGCTTTCAAAACCAAAAGCAGATTGATAAATAATACAGCATAATAATTTTGTCCTGGAAGGCAGAGCAGCTCCCAAATCACTCTCTGTCTTTGTTTTGTGTCATAACTATCACAGCAAGGATCAAATCAGAGGAGTATGGCTTTTATCAGAGGATGACTTCTTTTTTTTTTCTTTTTTTTATAGATGTCTGTGTGTTCTGGCTGCATCATCACAGCAAACCACAGATTCTCCAGTGTTTAGATTTCTTTCATAGAGACAATCTTCTTGTTGTTCAGCTGGATGTTTGCTCTCAGGTTAAAGTAAATCAAACAAACAAATGGAGAACTCAAGAGCAAATCAAAATGTTTTGTATTCCTGAATCACAAGCACAGCCTGCGGTCGGATGCTAGTTTACCACAGTCAAAAATGACCTTTGTGGAATTCTTTCATGAATCTGTGTGATTGTGTGTGCACATGTTCGTGAATGATCTAATTGCCCTTTATGCATCTGTGTCAGTGACTGCATCCATGTTACCTATGTGGGCTTGAGAAATACTTAGTGTCATTTCCAATCTTCCCAGCTGCCAAACCAGAGGGTAAAGAAATATTAAACTTCTCTGCACACACTGTGGTGGACGTTCCTCAATAACCTCTCAAAGCCAGTCAAGATCCACAGCTTTTTCTTTCTTTTCCCCCATTCCTGTGTCTCGGTGATGCCATTTGAGGCTCTCAGCAATAATCAAGATGACTGCATGGTGGAGATCCAACTAAGAGTTAAGCGTTATTAGATGTATCATATTATTAAGGCCCACACTCCAGGATAATATCATCTTGTGGAATGCCAATATGACTACTTGTCCAACTGATGCACTGAAAGATAATCAGTCAAATCCATATCCAGGGGGAAGGATGCCAAAGCCAAGGCTCCTTTCATCTGTGTGTCAAAGCTAATATCTGTGTTTTGTTAGAGAGACTAAACTTAAGAAAAAAGAAGCGTAAGTGTAGAGAGAGTCAGCATTATGCAACAGGGTCATATTCCAATGAACTCATTTATCTACCTTTTTGACACCTTGTATGATTTGGAAAGTTTCTGCGCTTGACTTGAAAGTTTCATTTTCACTCAGTGGTCCTGAGGCTAATGTGGGGATATCTATATGTTACCCTATAATCACAGAGGCCATGACCTGCTAAATAAGAGCGAAGCACGAATTGACGGTACAGGCCAAGTGATTTCATCCACATACGGCTCCGGCGGCAGTGCAGAAATCGAAATCCTAATCTTATCTCCATTGCTTGTGGTTTTAGAAGAAAAAAATCAATGGTTGACCTCAAGAAGGCATTAAGACGTACGGTAAATGGGATCCTATACTGCTGAAAACTCTCCTGTTACCCCATCCCTCCACTCAACGCAGACGCTCAATTAATAACTTTCCGAAGACACTGAGGGGGTGGAATGAAAAAAGAAAACATCCAAACAATTTTGAGGAAGATTCACATGGACTTAAGGTCCTTAAGGTAAAGCTGTATTTTTTTGCGGCCCAGCTTTTTCATAAACAGGCCAAAGCGGAGGCCATTATTTGTGAGGGAAGGAGAGAACTACTGGCGCCAGTGAGATTTGATTTCAGTGGCAGAAATTGGATTAGCAGCCATTAAGGGCCTCCTCACACATACATTTATAATGCTGTGAAGGGGAAAGGATCTGTAGCCAGCCCGTGCTCTCTTGACTCACACACCGACAACTCCTCTGTCTGGGAAAAGGTTACGCTGACACTGGTCTATGCTGCTGCTGAACTGAGTTTTCAGTTTGATATATAGCTGGGACATAGTGGTTGTGACCTCTCGTGACCTATAGTTAATAAAGGCGTAGTCCAGAGGTAGGCCAAAACTTTTAATGGTGCGTCGTGCTTTTGTCCGCCTGCAGGGGAATGCCGAGATCGAGCGACTTGGCATAGTCGAGTTAGATGAGAAAAAATGTAAAAAGGCCAAGATTTGTAACAGATTCAGACCTGGAAGAAGTGAAAAAGAACAACATTAAGGCGGAAAACTACTGGGAAATACTGCGGCAGAGGCACAGACGTCAGATGTAGGAAAAAAGAAATCAGCCTTTTGACAGAGAGGACAATCATTTACAAGAAGCTCATCTTGCCAACCAACTGACAAGAGGCTCTCTGCACAGCGTCACTTAGCCCTAACAAGGTTACTCTGGATCACACTCTTTCATTCACTCTTTCATTCTGTCATTCGCTTTTGCCCCATGCTCTGCTTACTATCACCATGCTGCGAGGCGAGAATGATCTAAAACATACGCGTTCTGATTTAAAAAGCTAATGTTAGGATTAGGTCGGTCATTATTTTCTCATCTATGACCCGATAGAGGATCTGCGCAGAGATTAAAAAAGCAGGTTAGCTCACCGCTCAGCTCTTTGATGCTTCGTTTCATTGACAATAAGTTAAAGCGAAAACCCGACTTGGAGATTAACGTCTCTAAGCGGAGAAGTCCCGGCAAAACATGCATGACTGGCACGCTGATTAATATGGCTGATGGTCAGGGGAGACAGCGTGTTTTTTCCCCTCTGGAGAAGGTCGATCACACCAGCACGAAGCAGCCACAACCTGCCCAGCATGGAAGAGCAGAACAGAGGATGACCCCGCACAGTCAAGTTCTTCTGAGTCTGTCTCGTAAGAATTCAAATTCATGCTCTGCTGTATTTCAGGGTAGTGGAACAGTTCCCTTTTGCTGTATTCTTAACCACCTCTGGTTTGAGCGCTCAAAGGCAGGACATCATCAAGAAATCTTCCGTGGATGATTAAAAATTAGGCCAACTGCCAAACAGCTAAAAAAGTGACCATTTTCTTTCCAGAACTATTTCCTCTACCACACCTTCACTTTAACACTAATGAAGGGTTTCAGACATGTTGGAAAGTTTGGAATTACTTCATCTTGCTGTGCTAGGAAAATTTAAATGGAATAAAGGTCAGATTTCCAAATTGGAAACTAAGGGCCCACTTTGATGCTGGCATGTCACCATGGTGATATAGTCTTTAAATAGAGTTGACATACAGCAGCATTTGGTTAATAAAGGTTTTTGTCACATCCCTTCAAACATTTGTCTGGCCGTAGTCAGCATGTTTGTTGAAACATCTAATCATTCAAAGTTGAAAAATAGTCACAGTAAAGCCTTGGTGCTAATGTTGGTGTCACTCAAGCTAAATATCCTAAATCAGCTTGTTGTTGTTGTTGTGTGAAGTAATTTTAGGACGCATTAACACAAGACAATCAATATTGTACAAGTCCAGTTTGTGTGACTAATGTGAGTGCTCCAATCTCTGCTCAAGCACGGTACACTTATCCCCGGCATGCTTGAAAGAGGCGCAACTAAGCATTGTACAGTTCATGCACAAGTCCAAGCATGGGTACACAAAGTGGACAGCCTTCAATTATCGACAAAAAAAAATTATCTTGTATTTTTGAGTCTGTTGAGTAAACTGAGAATTCTTCTTAATTATGTAAAGCCATGCACGTGCTGTATTACCGCGTTATGTACAAGAGGTAACTGTGCTCAAGCACGTTTACTGCTGGAGCACAGTAAGTGCAGGGGAGCGGGGGAATGGGGAGGGGGGCAATTGTACTTTATTACAGTAGGGACAACTTTGCATAGTGTGAGTGTGCCCTTAGTAGCTGTTACCCTGTAAAACCAATGACTTTATAGCTGTAGCATATTAGTGCATTGACTCTTTCTACCTGTCCAATGCAGAATCATGTTTCTTACCAACCCATGAAACGTATGACTTTTGAGCCTCATAGTCAGCCTAGTAATGAAAAACATAACTGACTCCTCAGCTTCAATGGATAAAATTAATTAAAATAAAATAACCTCACTGCTGTTAACTTTTACCCAAATTAATTTCTATTAGGAGCCTTGTCTGTCCTAATTAGCCTCATTCTGGGACAACTAGAATTTGCAACAAGCTAGATTTCTTTATCCCAGTGGTTCAGAGGGAAGCTCTTATTTCTAAAGTTCTGCTGGTACATGACACAGAGAGGACGGAAGTAGTTCTGAGGAGTTAAATTACATTGTCATATGGTTTCTGAGCTATGACCTTCTGCCAACTGTAGCAATTAAACCACATCCAGCCAAAATAAAATAAAAAAAAGGCAGAAATCTTTGAACATTGTCGCCCCCTACAGCTACAGTTAATATGACTCAACCGCTTTATATGATTTAGGATCCTCTGTTTCTTTTCTGTTTTAATTAAGGCATATAACTGATCATTATCGACTTTTCCCTCGAAATGGATCCTTGCTGTATTGCAGTGGCTTGACACAGCTAATGGTATCATGAGGGTAACGTCAGCAGCCAGGCAGTGAACAGGCTTCACGACCAGCCTGCTGAGCCTGATGCGCCTTGAAACCACAGGACTCCGAGAGAAGTGAGCAGCCCCCTCTGCGGTCTGCTATCTCCCGACTGACTCATCGACACATCTGGGCCTAAGTATATGGGGCTCTCCTGCCCCGTGGGCTCTTGGGTAAATGAGGGATAATTAGCTTTAGTTGACTTTAATGAATGGCTTAATGTTGTGTTTCATTTCTGATGAGTAATATATAAAGCTTGGCGAGAATCAAAGGGAGGTTCTGCGCCAATGTTCCTGGAGGCTTGCTGCTGGTGAGGGTCTGTTTGTTTTTGTATTTGTTATGTTCATGGGGGCGAGGCAGAGAGCTGAGCTGAAGATAGCTGCAGGATTCGAGGGAGTGGTTTAAAAATGTGACCGCAGATCCAAAGATCAGGAAACCTGTCGTGGATATACAGTAGCAAATTCATCATTCTGGCAGAGAAGTTTCTACAGATGTGAACTCTGTTTGTCTTTAATCAAAGATATAAAACGGCCATAGATATCCACTTTGATTTTCATGTCTTCGATATGAAGACAAAATCTCTTCCAAGGCTTTGATCCATTGTCTAATTCCCATATGCTGTAATATAAAGCAGGAAGTGCTACACAGAGTTAGCTATTCATCTTAAGTGTATTGGACTAAGCTGATGGAATTAATCATTGCCGACATACACAAGATCCTGCACAGATTTATTTGTTCAATTCAATCTTTGATAACAAGCAGCTCTCCAGCTTTCTGATATAACTGTCATCTAAATCTTCCTGTCTTTACACTGATGTTCTGTTTTCATGATTGGTACAGGTTTTTGTCATTCCTGCAACCATATGGAAGTAAAAGCTAAAGAAAAAAAAAAGGCTTGGCTTCTTTCACATATTCTGCCTTTTCCTTCAGACAGCAAATCAGAATTGGCATATTTGTTTGGTTGATAGAATGAAACATGCTCACTCAAGAGGACAGCGCCAATGTTTTTCCCAATGGGTAAAACAACAGGATAAAGTGTGCACTTTTAAAATCCTCCTAATGCTGACAGTGGACCAAGGCAGGGTAAACTTTGCAATTTGTTTTCACTGCTATTAAACTGCTATTTAGAACAAATACTATTTATCTAAGGATATGAATCTGCATTTCCAGAATTTTTCCAGGATAATATGTCTAGGTCTTCAGGTAAAACCCCCAACAGAGCACCCTGTCTTAAGGATTTACCCCCTACAATTCCCCTGTAGGTGTTTCTGTAGAATCCCTCTGCATAAGAAAAAACCTAACCCGCTTATTGTCGAGGAATAAAATGGTCATTAACCCAGACATGAAGGGGGCTTTTCATAAGGTTTGCTTGGAGTAGGGGGCTCTCTGCAGAGAGATGGGTCTATAAGAGAGAGGAGAAGGGGAGGATGGATGACAGTCAATAATAGTGTCTATAATTAACAGTTGGTAATATTCCATTTCCCGGACAAATTGTGTAATCAGAGCTCTGGAGTCGCAACTATGTACAGCAAGCATTACTTGACTTTGGGTTGATCTGAGTGAGCGTTTTTAGCAAAGGAAAGGAGGTAACCGTCTTTCTGTGTTTTTTATAATCCTAAAATACTCAAAAAGAGTAAAGAATGTATTCACTATTGGTGGCGCCGATAGCGCAGCGGCAGCGCGCGCACCATGTTGCGAGGCTCTGCTCCTCGCGCGGGTGGCCCGGGTTCGCGTCCGGCCTGTGGCCACTTTCCCGCATGTCTCTCCCCCACTCTCTCCCTGTTTCCGACTCTATCCACTGTCCTATCAATAAAGGCAAAAAGGCCAAAAATAAACCTTAAAAAAAAAAAAGAATGTATTCACTATTGCGTTCAATTGATGAGCAGCAAGTATTAGAACAAGCTAACTAACCAGCGACTTCCACAGTCAGGTCACATCATTATTTGGCTGCATTAGTTCTGTTTAGTGATCTAAACGTTAACCATCTCTGATTTACAGTCAATTTAGCACCTCTCTTTTTACGTTTTATAAAAGGTCAATCCCAGCTAGAGTCATAGCTTAAAATAGTATTACATTTGGCACACATGTTAGGTAAGTGATACCAACCGCTTATTATATTGTCAACCAAAAATAAAAACATGTCTGAAGCAAAGTGCCTTGAGTTTTCTTTTTTCTCATTGTAATTTTCTCCTGGTCTTTTTTGTTGTTGTTGTTATTCCTACAGTTTTCTGTTTCTGTTTATTGTTTTTTATTTGCCTTGGTTTGAGCACTTTAGAATAAAAGAGGGAAAACATTTTTTGTGTCAATGTGTATTTCTGTTCAACTTTGTTATCTAAAAAGGTTATATTTCAAAGGTTTTAAACATGCTTGTTATAACTGATCATCTAGTGAGGCTGATAGAAGTTTACATTAATCCATGTTGTAGTAGAGCAAAGTGCATTTACATCGCAGCAAAAGAACAAGGCTGATTTTTTATGACTTTTTTGTTATTGGCCATTCACTGAAAATGATTTAAAGTCATATAAAGAACATATTATCCTCCATAATGAGGCTACCTCACATCGTTCATTTAATTCTCTAAGATTTAAGAGTTCAAATCAAAATCATGAAACTCGTGTGCTGCGCAGAGAGTTTATAGCTACTGCTCATTTCCAACTCAAACACTGATCTGTAAATGTGCGACAGAAATCCAGATAGATTTCGCAACTGTAACACAGAGGGCAGCATGATATAACATTATCAGGAGACAGCAAGGTGACCATATGAGGGCCACACAGTCGCCATCTCCAGCGTGCATTCAGAAAACAAAGGGTGTTCATGCTTCAGTTACGTTGGCATGTGTGTTGATGTGCATGCACACATTCTTCAGTCTTTAATTCCACATGCTCAGCATCCTCTTGGTCTCTGTGGGTCTGTCAGGGAACAGCGAAGGATATAGGAGGAAATTGTCCAGCATGATTCCCTCTTTATATCTCATTTCTGCACAAGTCCTTTTATCCCCCCTTCGCTCTACTAGGAAACCCCGGGAGGAAATCCCTCACATGTTTTGACATGGAGCACAACTGTCCCAAAACAGGACCAGACCCTAACAAGCAGGGAGCCAAGCTAAGTCAGACAGGCTTAGACAATAAAACATAGACAGGGGCTGTCAGGATCATGCTGCAATCCCCATGCAATGGCCAGTGATGAGGGAATCAAGTCTGGCTGGCGCTTTTTTGTTTTCTTTGATTGTTTAACTAACTCTCTAAAGGGCGCTGTCCTCGGTCTCCTCTGATGATCCAACAGGCTGCACAGATTTTTTGATAAAAATAGTTTGTTAGTTCACAGCAGAAGGAAGGGGAGGGTGGGGATGTGTTTGATGTGCTTGCAGGGCTCCTGTTGCACGGGGGCGAGAGGTAAAGCCAATTCAGGAAGGGCTTTATCCTCTCTAAGGCCTGGGCTGCATCAAACACTTGTCAAACACCAGGCAGACAAACAGCTGAATGGCTCTGACAGATCTGATCACAGACACCGGCAATAAGAGTCACCGCCGCTCAGCTCGTCTATCCAAGCACCACTCCCCAACCCCTGTCAATAATCCCCCTTCAATTCACTAAAACACAAACAGAGGGCTTCGAGGCATATGGCAGACATTTTCTTGTTGTTTTTAGCTGTGTATGATTACAGTGCAATTTCAACGGTCATTTCAGGGTCTCACCTCCCAGAGGAGAGGTTTGTGTAGTCCAGAAGGCAGCAGCATCTGTCAGAGATGCAGCTAAGGAAGGAGAAAGGGAATCAAATCAAATGGAGACTTAAGCTCTCACTAATCTGAAAGAAATGTCTCAAGGCCTGTCGGGATCACGGTCCTGAACCTTGCCACCCAGCGGGAAGGAGCGTTTATGTTGAAAGGGATTTGATATGGTACCTGAAATGGATTGAGTTTCAAGACACAGACCTCTCAATCATGTCTTGAGATTTTCTTTTCAGACACATCATGTTAGGCGAGAAGACAAAGCAATATAACATGTTTCATGGCCTGACAGATACCCCAAAAGAAAGATGTGGTATTTGCACAGGGATGACATTCTTTGCATACCAGATAATCATTAGATTGTACTTTTACAGTAAATGGGTTTGAGGGTGTTTAAAGGGTAAGAGGATATGAGAGAATAGTTATTTTATAGCATCGTTATAATTTTTGTGTGAAAAGTGTCACTAAAACACGGTGTGCTTCTTTCCCCTCTAGTAAAATTAGGGTTAAAGGGCCTACCATAATGTAGCATAGTGTAGCCGCTTTTGTCTAACCAGGTTGGTTCATTTTTTTATTTTCAGGGATAATAAAGTTATAGGTAACTGACTTGTGTGAGTATTTACTTTAAAAGTTGTGAACCAATGACATCACCTTAGTATTTTGCTTTTTTCTGTTGACGAGAGTGCTGTTTTGAAGTTTGCCTTGGCCTCTACTTACCACTATAATGGCTGTGCTTTAAGTCTGCATCCCCCCCTGTATTTGTCACTGTTCATAGACACACACACACAGAAAAACACCCAGAAACATACAGCCAAAGGGCAGCAGGCCTATACTTGCTGTTTTGTTGTGTCTGCATCTGTATGCTGGGTCCACACTCATGGTCATGAGTGGGTCAAAAGCCACAGCCTCTTTGAATCACTAGCTGAAATTAAACGCTGTGATGTCTCTATAAAGAGGCCCCACCGAGACAGAGAAAAACAGGGAAGGAGGGTGATGGGAGTAGGAGAGAATAGGAGAGGGAAGGAGAGGCGCTTCTGGTGGCTGAGCCAGTGCAACTGTGCACCAGATGTTTTCAGGCTCACCCCTTCGGCTCCTCGCCCTCCTTCTCTTCTCCTTCAGCCAGACCACTGGAGAGGGGGGGACTCAAGTGCATGCAGCATTCCCCCTAACAAAGTGCGCCACGCGAACACATCCTCTTCTGTGGCATGCACATTGTTCCTCAGACAGCGCTGCATTGTGAGACGTGATACTCGAAGGAGAAAGCGTCACCCGAGTGCGAGACAGGAAAAGAGAATGGAAACACGGGCGAGAAAAAGAGTAGATAATGTAGTGACTTGTTCTGCCTGTGAGGTCTGTTTTATTGTTTGTCGGTGTCTATTACGTGAGTCTCACACTCTGGCTGCGGTAATGTGCGTGTACAAGTGTGTGTGCATGCATCCTCATCTGACTGCTGTGGTGTAAATGTGGAGATTAAAGCATTTGCGGTTCACAGGAGAGCTGGCAGCAGTGCAGGACTGAAGGTCTGGCAGACAGAAAGAAGAGGTGCAGGCATGCAGCACGGTCAAACAGAACCAGCTTGGGTTAACTAAATATGAGGTGAGAAGACATATACAACTTCTACAAAAAGAAAGGCTAATGTAGGGATTGATGCATTTTAGTGACTGACTGAAGCAAGAAAAGGTTAATCGTATGCCTCAATTTATTATGGTTCCACTTTATCATTCCAAGAAACATTGCGAAAAGCCATTGTTTTCCAAGAAGTTTCTTTTGCCAGTATGAAAGAGCCTCTAAAACTACATTTTAAAGCAGGGTTAGCAGGTTTCATGACATGTTTTACAGATTGCCACCCCTGAAGCTGCTCTGTAAAATTATTTCACACCACCCTGTATCATTTTTTGGGGGGGTAAACTTTCCAGTTAAAAAACTGGAAAATGATCACCAACCATGATAAGGGGTGTCCTGTCACATCCCATGACACCATTTCTGTCTGGAAGTCAGATATTTTATAACTGACCTTAAAAAAGCCCCATATACTGTACATATGAGATGAGCCATACTTCAAAGAGCCCATCACAAGCAGCCGCTATCCATCCTTGTAAAGACACATACCGTGTCTCAACCTCCGTTATAAAATTCACAGCGAATAACTGCACAAACTGCCCATCGAGGATAGTTTATTGAAGGTGTGCTTTACAGCTCCAACCATGTCATGGACAATATCAGTCCATATACTGGTGCTCAGTGGGGGGAAATAGCTCCCATTTGTGGGGCATAAAAACATAAAAACATTCCACTTCAATAGAGTATTTCCCCCTTTAACTCCTACTCCTTCCTCTTCTTTACCCCTCCCATTTGCTGCCACTTTGTTTGTTTGTGTACGTCTGTTTTTGATGGGGCTGTTGATGCCGACCCAGATGCCTAATTTCCTCTACAACGGAAGCCTTGCAACAAATGAAGTGTTCCCTTTCTTTTGACAAAGTCAGTGTCAAGGTATTCAAGCGTCAAGCAGACCCATTCAAGTCAGGATTTCAAATGAAATGATCTGTTCAGCATCAAACAGTCTGCAACAATGCCCACGTCACAACACCGCATGTTGTACAAATGCATAGTAGTATGCTATGTGTACACAAGTCTACAAAAGGCAGTTCAGCAAAACCACAACTCAACTGAGCCAAATAGTGTGAAAAAAAAGCTTCACTCACACCCCTCCTTTTTCTTCCTACTTGGAAAAGACCATATGACAATAATGTGGAGTTTGGAGCCCTGTTGAGCACCACTGACCCCTCCTCTTCCACCTCCCTCTACCCCCTGGTCCTTGAAAGGCCTCCACATGTTTATGGTTCATGCCTGTGGTATGACGATGGATTCTCCATATAAAAGCCAGCAGTATCATGGGGTGTTTCAAATATTGCTCTCTGAAGACAGTTGCTGACAAAGTGACAGCAGCCATATTTATTTTGGTCAGAGAGCAGGGGCACTTAGTGGGAAGTTAATCAGAGACCCCAACTCCTCCTTCTCCCAATAGCTTCCAGCATTGCCCTGCCCCCCAAAACAAGGAATGTACCAAGGGTAGGGAAGTCTCAGACACTTATGGTAATGACTTTCTCTGAGGATGGAAGATTTATCACCGCTGAACTGCATGAGACACTGTTTAAAATAATATAGTTTGGGTTGAGAACATTATGTGTTTGACTGCCTATCCAGACACAGGCTGAGATAATCCATTTTTATCTGGTTAGGAGAAGATATGAAACACAAGCATAATGACGGATAACAAAAAAGTATAATCCATGGCAGAGTATTATAAAAATGGGATGGCTGAAAAAGACCTTCTGTTAATTTGTGACTGTGACCGCAGTGGTGCGTTCACACTCACTGGCACTGGGATGCTGGAGACCTGGCCAAGTCAATGACAGGTTGATGTGTCTTTCCTCTTCAAATATACTTTTATCCACTACTGCACATTGCAGTGTTCCAAAAAACTGATCTCAACCCTACAGCTCCATAGTCCATAGTACAATATGAAGAAGTCAACATCCTGCTGGTGTGTTTGAGTTGTATTCATCTTTAAAGTCAAATCCATGCATTATTTAATTAGATGAATGAATGATGCAAGCTTATGCAGCAGGTGGTGGGAGCTGGAGAGGGTTTGGGTGGGGGGATGTTGTCCCAGTAAGACACCAGTCCAGGCCCCGTGTCCGGAGCCAGGCTGTCCATTCTTTCCAAAGGATGCAGGGTATTTCTCAGGCCTTCCACCAGCTACTGTGTCAGCCCCTATGGAGCAGCCTTATTAAATGAAGATTAAGCCGTTGCTCCCCTAGTCACAACAGGCTGCAGTTTGAGGCACACATAATCACTATGACATGGTGGCTGCCAATTAGTGCTTTCCTTCTGTCCTGGGAAAATGCTCCTCACTCTGCTCCTGCTGGCGGGAACAACTGATCCGGATTCTCCATGATATTACCCAGGCCAGAGATTGTTAATCACCACCAGTCCACTGTGACAGAAATCAGAGAGGGACTTGTCATCTGTGCACCATCTCCCCCTTGTATAAGCCTGGACTTCCCGTAGAGCACACCCGGGCAACATGAATTGGAATAATGAGATAAGTACTTGGAGGAACAGAAGTGCAAACCTCTGTTCTAAGTGCCTTGGGTAGTCTTCAGAGTAGTATCTTAAGGAGAGCATGATTGTTGTTTGGCTTGACAAACTACACTATGAGCTCTTCTGCTGAGACATGTAGAACACACTCCATCAATTAGCCACAAGTTGAAAGCTTGCATCTGTTTTACAAAAAAAGCTGGCCTCATAGTAGAAGGCTACATTTGACAAAAACACATCCAGAGATGTGTTTAGATTCGTGTTTCCGAGCCAAACACAGGCAAGTTTCAGATGTGATCAAGCTGAGTGGGTAACTAAAATGCTCAGAAGTGAATGGCATGATTCGCTCGAGCTTCAACCTCTTGGCACAGCAAGTATAAACACCAAAATTGTGTGTCACACGCATGCATGCGCATTAAGTGCTTGCCTTCACATAAAGACAGCCCTACACTGGAATTACTTGGTGTCTTTAGCAGTGCATGCTACACACAAGGCGGTTGGGTTTCCTTCCAGAGCGGATTTGAGGCAATCATCAATGTTCTGTGCATCATTTTACAGAAGAAAAGACTTTAGGAGCAGATGGTTCGCAGACGGTGAGATCCAGGAGGTCTACAGCACAGTGGATTCACCACAGAACCAGAACGACTTCAGACAGAACCTGGCACCATTCCCACAAGTAAGCCAAATCTTCCTGGGTTCTGGTCACTGTGGAGTGGAACTGGGTTTTACTTTGGGCCCCTTTATCAGAGTGTAGGTGTTTGTGGAGTACAATAAACAACTGCTGCGTCATGTTCAATAGCCTTCTTAAATACAAAGACCTTGCATGGCTTTTGGATCTTATTCTACAGAGGAGAGATAAGGTGGAAAACTAAGTCTAGGTGGATTTATCCTCTTCCACATCATACGGATTGTGTAACAAAACCTATTTACCCACGGTTTTAAATTGATGGCAGAGGGAATAGACTGGGCACCCTGGCTGCAGGAGGTGGTTATCACAGTTACAGTATAAACTCGAACTGCACACACAGTTATGACAGACAGTATTAGTGGTGACTGGATCCAAGCACTCAGATGACTGATGGGATGGAGGGCTTGGCCTCAGCTGAGCTCTACAGCAGAAAGGGTTTCTCTGGTTACACGCACAGGGAGATCAATACTCCCACAATGGCCCGTAGCTTTCCAAGTACAGGTACATCATCCAATGGTCAGAGATGATCATGATATGCCTCTTACTGCTTTGCCTCTTTTCTTTCCATGAGGTCAGCAGGGTGGAAATGAGTCATCAGTATGTCTGTTGTGTGCAGTGTATTGCACCTTTGGTACATTTTGTATTTTTTATTATTTTTTTATATTTGACAATGTTTACATTTTATTTTATATCTATATATTACATATCTATAAATACTTCTTACATTTTAATATTTAAGTCTAGCTAGTTCTGTTTTATTTCCTTTGGGAAATATTTGCACCAATACATCAAGTCAAATTCCTTGTATGTTTCAATGTACTTGGCAATAAAAGCCCATGCTGATTTTGATTCTGTTGTCAGTTTCATGATTTGCCAAGCCGCTCCATAACTTCATACAGTAACATTTATACTCTTTTTAGAATTGGTGATTGGCGAGCGCCTGCACTACAAATGCCCCAAAATGAATCTATGTCCAAATCAAGCAAGCACAGCTGCACAAATGTCCCTTTGGCCTGCGAGTATAAAGACTATTGTGTCGTCTGAGAATCTGAAAGCCGATTTGTATAACTGTTGGAAGTCAGCCCCATTTGCAATGGTGTGTTTGTGTTGGACTTTACTCCCTCTTAAATCTTGAACCAGGGAGATTACATTAAGTGTACGAGAGAGATTGAACATTTGAAGTTGTTTATGCAACATCTAATGTCATTGACACTGCAGAAGTGGCTGTTCAAAGATCATTGAGGGGCGGGTGGGCAAAAGAGGAAAGGAGGAATATAACCAGATGGATTGAAAGGCGATGCAGGACAGCAGAATTTTAAAAAAGTGTTGATTCAAACGTGTCATCGACGACTGTTTTTAAACCAGGGAATCTGATAACAGTGGATGCTGGGACATTTCTGTGGAGAATTCCTTAATGGTATCAATGTACAGCAGTGTTATCTCTCTTTTCACCTTTCTTCTCCTTTCCTTCCATCAGCTCCCAAGACTGACAGAGAGAGGAACCCAGTTTGTCAATGCTGATAGTGCCAGAGCAGCTATTAATAAAGTCTCTTTATTGTTTACAGCCTGGTCAGAGCACTACTCCTGGGATCCAGAGGATAGAACTGTCTCCAGAGTACAATGCAAATGTCTGGCATGCTCGCCAAACAAGCGGCCAAAAGACAAAACTTTCCTATCCATCGTGAGATAGTCTACCATATGTTCCCTTAAATTATACCATTAAATGTAAGTCTTGGATTGAAAAAAAATTGATAAAAAAGAATTGATTCAGATTTGTCAGAATTGCACATGCATAATGAAGAAGCTATTTAAAATATCCATCCATATAAAGTTGTCCATTTTAACAGGATCTCTCCTGGAGAATTTACTGAAATACTCCGGTTGCAACATACCAAATTCTCATTTTATTTTCGCCAAATGCCAAGCGTTAGCTTGACATTGGAATGACAGTCAAATTGAAACAGCCCTTGTCAAAGTGTAACACCAAATATGTTGTCGATCCATGTGCACAACACAATATTTCTCTGCCATTTTTGGGACAGAGAGTGTTATCAGGACACTGCTTTACTGGCAAACATGTCTGAGAACAGCAAATGAATCCCAGCAGTGCGAATGATATACGGTGTTTACACTGATCTGCAACTTGTACGGAACACATCAGACACGGTTTACACAACTCTTCATGTACGCTGTAAAAATGCCTCTGCTCTTGACATTATCTGGGCTTTACTTTCTCTGCTTGTGTATGTTTTAGAGAGGGGATTAGATCTTTGCCGACACAGAGGGAAAAAGAAGATCATTTGCGTTGTCTTTGAGTGCAACGGCTAAGCTGGGAGCAAGGGATCTGTCAATGACATCCAGTGTAATTTAAATACGTAGATATGTAGAAATGCAAGCCAGGGTTATCAGATAAGCATTTCCATAAATAGTGTGTACCTACATGCTGCTTCCTCTGTCTCCATTTAATCCACAGCATCTTTACGGTCTGCTGTTATATAATCCTATGCTTATCGCAAACATTGGTGTCTGGTGTCCATGGAGAAGAACTGATAAAATGTAAATTTTTACATTGTCTTAAATTTCAAGTTATCCTTAAAGCACTTCTTACTTACTGAAGATGTCATCATAAGTATTTCACCTCTTTTCTTTACAGTTTACTCCTTTTATGGATTTGATATAATTTCTGGTAATTTGTAATAGTAAATGGCCTGACCAGCTTGTATAGCACTTTTCTAGTCTTCGGACTACTGCACTTTTATCACATATCACACATACCCATTAACACCCAGTCACACACTGATGCCAGAGGTTGCTATGCAAAGTGTCCATCAGAATTATCTAATCCCATTCTTACATATACATAAACCACTGAAGAAACTGCGGGAGCAATTTTAAGGAACAAGGACACAGTGGACCTTCCAGTTGAGAGACGACTGAACCTACCATCTGAGCCAATGCCATCCCCTTTGGCATGGTACGACTTTATTTTACCTTCAGTTGTGCGGTGGGAGACAGAAAAAGATGCTGAGTATTATTTTTTGTTGACCCCCATCGTTTTTGTTATCATAATTTTTATTTTGTCTTAATTTTAGGATTATTTCGTCTTTAATTTTATTAGCATATCCTCAAAATGTATGGACTTTGATATGATTGTGGTACCAATGAGTCACAGTCGCATGCCCATTGAGTCTCTCAGTGGAATTTTCCAATCGTTGGTCACTACAATACTTACTCAATATTATTCATAAATTAAGGATAATGTTTTTCTAAATTGATTTCTAAATTACATTCACAACACTACAATTAAAATATGGTGTTTGAGAATAGTACTAAATATTTTAGTCAACCTGTTAGCAAGGCATTTTATGTTGAGTTCAGGCGTATTGCAGCCTCTTCTTGAACCTCCACTTCCTGATCAACTGCATTTCAGAGTATGGCCTCTCCTTACATTGGAACATGCTTTATTATCACTCACTGGAAGTGATTATTTTACAATGTCAGTCGTTTGCTCATGAAACAGTGCTGGATATCCTCCCACTGAACTACAGCAGCTTATATTTCTATACTGTATTTATTTGAACTGAAGAGTGTTGCATTTCACCGGCTTTTCACGAGTGGGGAGTTTTAACTAGCGGTCGAAGCAGTGGAGAATTAACAACACATGCTTAAGTCTGAAATTTAAGTCTGATTTATAAAAAAGGGCCACCACAGAACTTTCACAAGTCTACAGAGTCCTTAGAAACACACACAGTGACACTTTTACACACAGCTTTAGCCACAGAGCTTTAAGGCCCCCAATATTCCAGATGGATGTAACTTAGTCACGGTATTCGAAATTGTGATGAGAGGTATGCAAAGGCAGCAACCATGTGCAAAAATCTAACATTTTAATTAAAGAAGGTCAGGAAGTTTTGTAGAATAGGTCACGTATGCAGGGCAGTGGCATGTAGAGGTGCATGGGGGTCGAGGAGCCTTTGCCTTGACACACAGGACAAAGCTTTAGGAACTAAATGTGCCATGGAGTCACAGTTTCCAAACCAAAGAGCAAACATTGCCCGGGTAGTGCTGAAACATGAGAAACTATCAGGGTTTAGTTCAAGTTTATTTACTCTTTCACCACTTCACTAAATGATCCTCCCAGTCAACAGTCCATGCCAAAAATGGAGAAAAATCCTCGAGGACTGAAGATTTTCCTCTTTCTGTTCAACAATGTTTTTCTTCTTTTGACAGCCTGAATGGTATCTGCCACTGTAATTGCTTCCCTATTTGGTGAATTAAATATTTGCACTTGGCCTATCCTAATCCACTGTTTATGAGAGACGTAAAAGTACATTAAGGGAAAAGACATTTATTTTGAAAGAGCTGCTAACTGAGGCCATCACCCCAAATGGTGTGTTTGGACGGCATGTGAGCAATGGTTTACTTTCCAAAAAAAAAATATTTCCCCTTAGCTGTATTCAAACACAGAGAAATTCCAGATTTGACTTCTCGTTTAATGCCCTGAAATACATGCTGTGTGCACCGCAAATATCTCTCAAGCTGAAGGGAAGAAACAGAGACGGCCATTGAGGAAACCTGCAGTTCGTACTTTGAAGAATTCCACTGGGGAGAGGAGGGGAGATGGGAGAGAGGGGGAAAAATATACCTCAGAAAAATAGCTGGCTTGAACTCGGCGGCCATGGAAAAATACTGATATTTCATGCACGGAAACGCCAATGTGCACCTCAAAAAATGCAGACATAGAAAAAACAAAGACTGAGTGCAAGGTACAAGGGTTACAAGAAACAGGTGTAAGGCAAAAATGGGGGAGAGTTCCCCAATGGGGTAAGTGGGCTGTTTTCTTTAATATTCACCAGAGTAGTGCAAAGTGAACATGGAAGGAGTCTGGACTGTCTGACAGAAATTCTTTCACACACATCAACATGTGGCTATATAACATCCTTACCTCTCCTGCAGTGCCTCATGGCCATTTTGCACATCCTGGACTCAGCAATGGTGGGACAGGGTATTGTGTCCTTGGGTGGTTTCTTTACAATGTGCCGCGTCCGGGTCTCCAGACCCCACTTATAGCCACAGGTTTTGTTTCTCCTGGTGCAAGCTCCCCACTCGCTCCACTGGCCCACCTCACAGCCCTCTGCAGAGACACACAAGAACAGTGATGTGCAGTGAAACCACAACTCAGAGCAATTTAAAGGCAACTGAGAGACCCCAGGTCAAGCTTTAATAGTGGGTGAAGGAGCTTTACTGCGATGCTATAACCTCTTTGTGTGGTCCAAGATGTTCTACTTGTTTCTCTGTCCATAATAAACAGGCCAATTGAGGTTGCAGAAAACTATGTGCAGGTAAAGAAAGCCATTATTTTTCTCACTTTTTTGGACATATCTGTTTTTGCACATACCTCCACACTCCATGGTTTCCTCCAGTGGGGCAAAGCCCTCAGGGCACTTGTCAAAGCAGCGCCCTTTGTGTAGGTAAAAACCAGACTTGCACTTAGTGCAGAAGTCTTTGCTGAAGCAGGACTCACAGTTCTCTATCCTGCACCCTGGAAGAACAAGGAGAGAAAAAGGAGAGACATCAGGGTATGAGCAACTCTCTCATCTGGAGTTGATCGAAAGCTGAGGGGTTTGGGGAATGGGGTTCTTGAAAGGATTCTACCGTCTATCCCACAGAAGAAAAAAAAAGTGAATGCCCTGTGAATCATTTCTCTCAAGTGTATTTCAGGAAAAAAATATGTGTTGTGCCTGAAAGAGATTTCTTTCATGTCCCTGCTCTTGTTTAGAGTGAACAAATCAACAGTGTGAAAACGCAACAACAGAGACTATGAGGAATTATGTCACACCAGCCTCTTTTAACAGATTGCCCCGACATCCAACAGTCAGGATACAAACACACAAACTCACATGTTTTCAACATGGTGTGCTCAAGAGTACTTCCCATTAATGATTCTTAATATAATTTTTTTATCGCTCCACACTGCACCCTTTCCAAAACTAAGCTGTGGGTTGAATTTAAGTTTTGGCTGTACTATAAAAGGGGGAAGGTAAACGGGGGTTTGGGTGGAGGGTCAACAATAGCCTATGTTCCCCAACCAAACAACTACTGATGTATTTCGGAAGAAAACAAAACACTCCTATCCTGCCACACCACACCCTGCTCTTGCACATTTTGCACAGCGCCGTACTTGGAGTGAAAAGCGGCATGGCTGACGGCAATGTGTCATAAAACCCTTACTCTGCAAATAGCATGTCAGACAGAAATTACAACAACCACACCAACAGGGCGACACACAGGCCCGCATGATTATAAGGAGCCTCCCAGAGCTATCTAATTTACGACCCTCCTCAGAAGCTCTATGGGACCCTCTTGCTTAATATACTTATACTTAATGTCAAAGAACCACAATCTATGATTAACCCAGGTAGGATGTCATCTGCTCCTCTGATTGTGTTGTGCACAGGGACACAACCATCCATTAGTGAATGAGCATTTCTTGACACGTAAACTGACGCGACTGGGATTTTTCCAAATGTGAGCACTATGGACGCTCAGGGCTGCTCTTTTATCTGTGACCCTTGCTGGGCCTGGAGAAGGGAAGGTTCTCACAATCACACCCCTTAATTACACCATCTCCAGCTAACCATCAGGCCTCCTCCTCAGCATTCCTCCAAAACGAGGGGGTCCCTCCCCGCTTTACTTTGAACCCAAAAGTATGGCCTCTGCCCACTCACTCTGGTCTCACGCTTTCCCGACCAGTCTAAACAAACCATAGAAAGACACACACATACCAATCAGATATGGCTGGAGATGAAACTTTGTTCTGGAAAACAGACATACATTGACCATGAATCCCTTGTTTCTTTGGTGATTTCCTGTTTTCTCTTATCCCTGCTATACTATCAATTTAAAAATCTGACATTGTTCAACTGTGGATACATTTTATCTTCCTTCTTAACACGTCTTATATATGCGCAGCACAGATACATTTACCTATTTTTCCTTGCTCTACCTCTTAACCTCTTCTTTCTGCATTAATTTGAACCAGTCAGGCTGGAGTTTGATACAAGACAAGCTCAATACAAGGAGCAAGCTAATAAATCAAAAGCTAATTTGAAAGCACTAAGCTGTCTAACCTACACAATTCCCAGGCCTGTCATCACCTGAGCGACATTTAGCTCCCAAACACAAAAATAAAAGAGGAAGAATGGGGGGCAAGAACATCTGGCAGTACTCTCAAGAACTGGAGTTGTTGTGCAATCCTCAGTTATTGACAGTAAATACGAGCAACACAGATGTGCAAAATACTGTATTCTTGCAGCAGCAGCAACAATTTAGTAGGTTTCTGATTATGGCAGTTCTTTGTTTCAAATGTGCTCAGGCAATTTTGCAAATGCTCGGAAATAGAAGATAAAAAATAATGTCCCTATACGAGATGCAGGAGGTGGATGACATCAATGCAGCTTCATGGGAGTTAGAATGCTGGGAGGCAAAGCTGGGGGGTCTAAGGTCATCAAAGACGGTGGGTCGGAAGGGATCTCTGTGACAGACATTTATCCCGTCGTCCAGTTACTGGCAAAAGGCTATCTTGAACAGTGTGGGCTATCTGTGACACTGAAGATGCTCCCACGCTGATCTGTGGCCAGGCCAGTAGTCAGGCATCTTGTCCAGCAACTCTAGAAACAGATACAGGGGAGCGGGTTCATTCTTCACGCAGGATTAACCTCTGGACCACCTTTAAAGTCTTCATCTAGGTGCCTCTGGGAGACTAATGAGAAATAATGAGGTCATCAGATCCCATTGAAGGTCTGGTGTTCTTGGGACTTAAACGTATTATCATCATTATCTACAAGGCTGGTTCTGGACATGAGTTATATTATGAACACAGGAGGAAAAGCCTTGCGTTTCAACTCTGAAAGGAATTTCAAAAGCTGCTATTAAAGTGGTTGTATGCACAATCTGGAGAGATAATGCAAGCTCTATATCCTGAACCTCTGTTACACTCTTAAGATGTTTGTTTGAATTTCCACTTAGATTTTATGTGGTTTGTATGTCAAGTGTATTTGAAGTTAAGAGATGAGTCACAGAGCGTTACTTGTGACCTAATGGCACATGGTTAGCAAAAATCCAGTCCCTTTGCTGTGGTCAGCGTAAGAAACCGAACGGTTTTATCATGGACACTCAAAGCCACACATCAGCTTCAGTCAACTGCTGTTCCTCCACAAGCTGACAGCACCATGTGTAATCACTCTATTTATTTACATGAATATTCACTATGTAAAGAAAGGGTGCTGAATCTTTTGTTGGAGATTGATGAATCTCTTGCGTTCCATATGCATTCTTTTTACATTATCTAGGCTGAAGTAGGAATGTCTCCTGAAAGTCTAAGCCTCCTAAGAATAGCTAACCAGACCTGATATTGTGGAAGGAGTGTCTATGTTGTAATAGGCCTGGCAAGGAAAATGAGGAAAAAAGGTCTGATTTCAATCCCACATCTCTCAGGTGAGTAGAACAGCTTTGACCTTCTCTATAGCTCCTGGTCTTGGCTGACATCGAAGTTTTGACTTGCTCGCTGCCACCCAGCTATGTCATGTGGAGCTTGGGATGGAAGAAGTTCATTACAAAGGCCAGAGCTGCCATGTTCTTTGCACCACTCTCCATGCTGTTTTTTCCACATGGGTGCTCCACTGCATGCTGGTGTGGAGCTAGCTGAAGCGAAGGTGGTGTTCCTGTCAATCAGCATCTTCCGGAAAGAGAACATCGTTGACAGATGTGTCAGCAATCTTCCTAGCCTTTTCAAACCCAAAGGAATACAATCAGTGATATACAAGGATCTGCTCTTGTATACTCCAGCATAAACTAAAGCTGTTTTCACACATACTGTACCGAAAACAATAAAAATGTCCTGAATCTGTCCAGGTGAGCTGCATTTGTGAACACAAACTTTATCCGGAAAATTTCTCTCCCCTGCTCCTCCATCATCTGACAGAGAAAACTTCCTACTGTGAGGGACATAAAGTAACACAAGAAAATTTAAGGGCCAGAGCTCCTGAAATGTTCAAGATCTTTTCAGGAGTGCATGTGGGAAAGCAGCTATAGACAGCTCAAGATTCAGACAGTGGTCAAGCAGAGACGACCTTCTCACACTAAGCAAATCCAATTCAATCCCTGTCCGGCTGCAATATCATGAGATCAGAGCTCAGTTTGGTGTGTCCATTGTATTGTCTGGCAAATCTAAAAGCACAGTCAGTAGAGCTGTGATGATTAAATGTCCCTCGGTTAACTTTAAGGGCCAAGAGCAACTGGTCTTTTTGTTGGTCAGACTGTGCAATGGAAATACCCACAAACTCAGATTTAGAGCAGGAGAGAACTTGAATGAAAGGCGTG
Organism: Symphodus melops; assembly: GCF_947650265.1. NCBI lineage: Eukaryota > Metazoa > Chordata > Actinopteri > Labriformes > Labridae > Symphodus > Symphodus melops. The sequence continues at coordinate 11,081,001 of NC_136695.1, read as the reverse complement.
GAGAGCCAGAGCGAGAGAGAGAGAGAGAGATGGCCAGAACTGCCAACTTAAGGTTGCAAAACTCATATTAGTTCTTTTATGTAGCCTTGGTACCCATTTGGCTAACGCCCATGATTCATGGCACATATCCATCTCCAACCCAACGTAGTCCCATGAGGTACTTAAAAAACTAAAATTATCTTGGAAAAGATGTAGCCAATCAACCTACTATTTCCAAACCTAATTAGAAGTGACAAAACAGTGATAAACACAACAATGGGATTTTGTAACAGATTTCCTGAGTCTGACAAATGCAATGAAAAAAGAATTTAAATTAGCAATCCAAAAAAATTACTTTTGACAGGAGAGTCTCTAGTGGCACATTATGCTGGCACTGAATGAGCTGTGATATTTAAACCAGGTTTCCAGGATATTGGCAATCTCAGGCCTTGATCACACTGGTTGTTGGTTGGCAGCAAACAGCTGTTTTTTGTTTTTTAAGGCCTGCTGCAGTGAAGTAAGGCAACTTGGTTTGTAGCTAAAATGTGTGTAAGTGTGCATAGCAGTTGGGGGTCTATCATACACGCTGAGGGGGGAAGTTTTGAATGCTGCATTGCTCCCATGCTGACCCTCTCAACATTTATTGATTTTGAAAGACAGCTCTGATAGTCGCCTTTGAGCTCTTAATTCTTTTAGCGAGAGAGCTTGCTTGTCATAAGTGACAAGATATGCTTTGTCTTGGAAATGTATATGTTAAAATTAGGGTATTATAAAATGTGACTACAGGAAGAGCATGACGGCAACACATTCACACAGATCCAACTATACATAAAGCAGCACACTGTGTGACCATTGCTACAAATCTTCCCTGCAGAGCAGTGGGTTGACACCCGCTGTCACTGGTGTGGGGCCTCTTCTGGGCAGCTGATAAGAACCCTTGTGGATAGTGCTAGAGTTACTGCATATGGTTTATGGTTCATATTAACCCATTCATTAGCTGCTGAAAGGAGCTCTTGCAAAGCAGAAACATTCAAATAAAATGTTTGACCATTGAAAAAGATATTATGCAACAAAAAAGACATTGCTGACGAATGAGCTCCTTCTTGCTACCACTGTGGCCTCCATATCTTGAGCCCCTATGGAATCCAGCTAATGTGTAGCCATAAAACACAGCTCTGTTATGTTGGGAAAGGTCCCTATTGCTGTGGCTCTATTATGGTGGTATTTTCTCTGTAATAAAGCATTTGCTACATGTTTGCAACACAGCTCCAAGAGATCACACTGTGCAGTTTGTCCTAACAGCCCCTATCTGCCTCATTCGGGTTTGTTTTGGCTGTTTGGTTCCATTTTTTTTCTTTTTTGCCTTGTATGTCAAATGTCACATGGTAATAGGCATGTGTTGTGCGTTTACACTGCAAATCTGTAAACACAAATAAAGAGGAAAATGTGATGTATACTAAAAAATGAAAAGTAATGACAATGCATTTGGAAATGAAGTACTGGATGTTTTCTGATAATGTCTTAAACCAATGATAAATGGATTTAAGCTTTTCTCGAAGATATGGTAAACAACTATTAATTACGTGGGTAATATTGGTCATGTGATTGTGCAGTTCCTACTATGTTAAGTTTGGTGAAGGATGTCAAAGTCAAAAGCAGAAATGGTTGATTTATGGAATGGTGATAGACTTAGTTTGGTTGTAAATATACTATCTATTTCAGATGGGCAGAGAAACAAAAAAACTGAAGCCCTTTTATTGGTGTCAGAATTTCTCCATATCATTTCAAAATTGAACACTATAGCATTTAAGGGTGTGTCATATTTATATGGAAAGTTCACTGTGTAAAAATAATATTCATCCCTTCTCTCCTGCCAGAGCTCTATCTGTCACATGCTTCAGGAGCCTCAGTGTCAGAAACCTGACGGTATGGTTCCAGCTAGTGAATGGCGGAGGGAATAAGCCTCTTACTTCTTGTTTTCCTTTACCTATGCAGTCCACTTTTTTTAAAAATAGATAAGATCACACAGGCAAACTCTCGTGTAATAGTAAGCAGCTGCTCTGTAAGTGATTTCAGAGCCTGTGTTTGAAAGCTCATGATAACATAGACGTAATGCCACGTTCCAGGCCTCTTTGGTAACCAGGAGCAGCTCTGACCAGTCTTCCTAGTACCCCTCACCTTCATTTAACAACTGTGCCTTTGAGCTCTTGCTTACCAGTTGCCTTTGTCAGTGCACAAAGAATATTCACTGATCCGGCAATTAGCTTCCAACTCCCTAAACTATCCGTTTATGGATGTTGGATGTGAACTGTTTAGTGAACACAACATGCAGAGTACAGCTGAGAACAAGGGTCAAATGGGAAACTGGATTAGAGAGTCATGACTGTAGCAGTGATCACATCAAAGTGGGTCTCTCTCTGAGATCTGATGATACGTGACAATACAAGATGTTGTTCTTTGAGCAGTTTGTACGAGTGGGATTCAGATTAACTTTCCACAAATCAGAATCAGTTAGAGTCAAAACGCACCCAGCATGAGGATACATCCGTTTGGATAGCAGGGTTAAAGAAAAAAATGAAAAAAAGGATTTTCACCAGAGAACAAGATGTCTTTCTCTTCCAATTTTCTCTGACTCATGAAATAGGATGAAATTACTGTTGTTGGTTAAAACACGTTTCTGTGAGCACATGAATCAAGAGGGCACACATGCTGAAACAGAGGGGAAGAACATGGCCAAATGGAAATCTCGATGGTTGAAAGCAACCATTTTTGTTGAATTTTTGCAAACCATTTTAAGTTACAAATTCGCTCTATCCACACTTTGTAAATGCTATGATCAAATAACTTCTAACTTTAAATATTGGAAAACAGTTTATGCACACTAAGCATGGAAGAAGGACAGCAAATGAGTATTATACTGTTTAAACAATGTTCTCATACCTTTGCTAAGTTAACACACCATTGATCTCAGAAACAAATCGCCTAATATAACAATTAATAGTTAATTTGTGGAATAGGTGGTAATCTACGACTGTAAGTACAAGTGCTTATTGTTAAAGGTGCACTATTTAGTTTGTACAAATTCTGTGGTATAAGTTCATTTCTTTATACTTAAACTTTGGTCCCTGGAACAGATAAAATGCTACACAAGAAGTTGTGGTGTGGAGCCTGCAACAGTGAAACAGTGCACATTTTTGCACTACTGTCCTTTTTTTGTCATGCATATGCCATTTGAAATGAGCTGAAACAACAAGCATACATTGGTGTCCCAGCAATATTCACCAGTCATTGGTGTCCCTTGCAAACATGTGTCACCTTTGACACAATCTTAGAACTGTTTTGGTTTTCTTGTGAGCTGCTTCTTTGTCTGCATTTGGTTGAGTTTTAAATACTATAATAAATAAATAAATAATAAATAAATTGGTTGTCTTGTTTTCTTGTCTTTTTAGTGGTGAGAATGATGAACACAATGTGTTTCAGTTCTTTTGAGGTACCCTGAGTGCTCCAACCACCTCAATGGGTTCTATTCGATCCAACGGACAGACAATACTACTTGGTCCCTCTGCATGTCTACTGCTAACCCTATCTTTAAGACTGTATGCAGTCACTATGGTCACTACTCACATTTCATGACCATAGGTGAGGGATGGCTTGATCTGTAATTTGAGAAACTTTGCCTTCTGACTCCTTCTTCATCTCAACAGCCTGGTGCAAAGCCCTTATTACTGCTGACGCTGCACAAATCAGTCTCACTTTCCATTTTACCCAAGACTCTGAGATATCAGCATTATGTTCCTCCTCTAACACCCACTCTATTTGGATTGATTTTCTAAATTCCAGTTTTCTACTTTGATGTTGACCATCATCTTTAGCTGGGTGATGTACATGCAGTTAAGTTGGCTAAGAAGAGTAGAGTAGTTGTTTTCTTCTTGTTCTACTTGAGGTTGTTACAATGTAAGGCTTTAGGTTTCGGGCAGCTTCCTCTGGGGCTTCATTTTAGTGCATCTGTATGGATTTTGGCCCAAGGAACCACATGAATTCAAGTTTCTTTCTATTTTCATATGAAACACTCAGCCAACACCTCGGGCTCTGGGTAAACCTATAAAGGTTCTGTCTAACTCTTTAACTTTCCCTCTCTCTTTGAGCATACTCCATGTTTGAATAAGGTTGTGAGATCGTGGCACTACATTGGGGAAACAAGTCATTGCAGTAATTGGATTTACTATTTTCTTTTATGAGAATCATGAAAACTTCTATATTTTTCAAGTTAACCAAACAATGCTTTCCACAAAATAATATTATGATTCTTGATTTCTGCTGAAGTCAATGAGAGTAATATGCATTTGTGTTCGATGACTCCTGATGAAATATTTCACAGTAACAATTGTTAAGGGCAGGCTGTTCTGCAGGCGGTCAACGAAAACAGTTCGCTTTACGCCCATTGCTAGTGGTACCACCTTTGTTGTGAGGATGATATTTAAAGGAATACTACCAATAGGTTTGGATTTTTTGGTTCGGATGTTATGGTGATGTGTTAAGTCTCTGGAGTAGGATTTGAAAAACAAGTGCATGTTCGTTGCTGCTGCACCTGGCACAAATGCCTTCAAAAATCCACGAGACTACAAGAGGTTAAGTGATGCATGAGTAAAAGGGTTGTTAAAAAGAAATGAGAAACAGTGCTCTTTCTAGCTCCCAGCTAAATCTCGAGGGAAACACTGGTAAGACAAGGCTTCACGTCTTACATCCACCTGTGTGAACAGATGAGCCGTTCAAATTGTGCGGTATGTGTGTCTCCTCTAGATAAATCATGTTTTGTGGGAAAAGGGCAAGTTGAGGGAGCATGTATGTTTGCCTGGGAAAGATGGGGTGTCAGGGCTTCAGGAAAAGGAGGGGGAAGTCCGTCTGGTGAGAGACGGAAGGAAAGCTGGTTAAGTAAGAGCAAAACTCGACTTGACTTACTGGAGCACATGTTGAGTTCAGGGCTGCGCATGCCGTAGTATCCGGCTGGACAGTCATGAAGACACTCCCCGTACTGCCTCATCCGCTCCCTTCGCAGAAACAGGAAGAGTTTGGGCTGACAGTTTACGCAGCCATTGTCTCTGGAGCACACCGAGCAGCCTTTACAGATGGGGTACGCTCCATAGCTTGCTGTAGGACAAACAGAGAGAGAGGACCAGCAAAGATGATTAAAAGCGTGGAAGAAAACATTTTGATGTTACAATTAAACTCCTTTTTTTGTATGCTGAAATAGTATACAGTATGTCTCCCCCTCCACCAACACATACTTCTGAGGTCTATCAGGGGCTTCATCGATCATATTTGTAACGTCCTGAAGTTCAAAGGAAAGCACATTATTCTTCACACAGCTAGTTCTGTCAGATCTCCATGATCTTTCAAGCCTTTGAATAATGTCTAACTCCCTTGTATTTATATTTATCCATGGCAAATCATATGACTGATCACAGCATGCCAACTTGAGAAGATCCCTTACACGCAATTGCTACAATGTTGATTGGCAGTCAGTTAGTTGAAGACTGTCAGGCGAGTGCTGTAGTTCACTTCTTGAACATGTTTTATCCAAAGGTCTGTCATGCTTCACAAACAGTGCTCTGCTGGCTCAGATCAGTCTGATAAGATGGACCTGTATGCTTGACTAGTACAATAGGTTGTAGCTCATATTCAGAGTACTTAAATTCATTTAACACAAGGTTATTTTTTTTGACTTGTCAGTTTCGTTGTGTGGAAGTTTTCTTTTACAGTGAAATGTGGCATTTCAAAGCGCAGTGTTGTCTTTATTTTGTGTCCTAGTGGCTGCAGAAAGATACTGAGCCAGCTTTACTACCGACCACCAAAAGGGAGCATTAAGGTGCATTAAAAGGACAAAGTAAGGGCAATAAAATATATATGTTTATATTGTACCTTGATTGCATTTATGCAGACAGCCCTAGATTTAACATTGACTTGACAGCAATAGCTTTCCATAAGCAACCAATGAGATGGATGTCATCCATGATTTGACTTTAAAGCAGCCGGCAAATAGCCTGAGAGAAAGTAGTCATGTTTAAAAATTATGTCAGCACAATAGTTAGTTTTTACTAGAGCCGCAGTGGAAGATGCATCAAGCATGGTGGTTCAGAAGGCTATTCATCCTGATCTTGTATCAAAAGACCAAAATTCTTTGAGATACTTGTATTATCCTTCAACTGGAAATTACCCCGACTTCACCCAGTGACAAGGACAAGGGTGAATTTGAGGCAACAGACTCAACTGTGGGAGGGCTAACCAGTGGAAGACAACACAAGTACAAGAATAAAACCAGAACAACCATAATAGATATATCAGCAGGATATTTCATAATTCATAGTAAATATGTTCAATTCAACAATTTGTCATTCATCCAAACTCTGGCTCCCCTCTAAATGTTTGAATGCTGATTGGTTATGAATGTGAATATTGCATTAATTCTGGTCAGAGCTAGCCTTCTGAACGATTGTGTTGAGACAGCCGATGAAAGACCCCAAAACCACATTGCCTCTGGCCTCAGCTCGAGTTGCCTGCGGAAGACAAAGGAGCCAGTTAAGAGACAGTCCATTCCCTAATAAGTGACTTTCAGTGTAAACTTCATAGGGCCCCGTTTACAGGAAAATGTCCTTGGGCTAAAAACAAAATCTCTCAGAACGAAATAGACTTGATTTGACGTAAGCCAAGTCTTAAATATCACAAGCAGGAACTGGGTAGCAGAGCTGCTCAAACAGAGACCTACCACCACGCTTAAATTAAACACTATTCAACAAACTGGACAAACCCTGAGAGACAGAGCACAGCATGTCTACATTACTGGCTGTGGATCAGCATATTAGATTTCTCTGAACAGATTCACCCAGACAAAAATACATGTAAGCACTAAGTGGGCCCAGTGCAAGCATCAGTTAGTGATCATGGGAAAATCCGTCAGTGGATGTCAGACACATCTTTCTTTATTTTCTTAAAGTGCTTTCTTAGAACGACTTCAGAGAGAGCTAAGCTGGCTCTGTTAAACACTCATTCTTCTGGAGCTGGGGTTGATAGAAGGAAGATAAAGTCTTAATCAGAACGTTTCTGTGTTGGTCCTCAGGGATAAGGCTTATACAGCGACACCCCATCGATCACAACAGTGGGTGTGCTCTTTGAGCCTATTCATCCAGTGCTGATTGTCCATGTCTAGATGGCACTTACTCTTAGAGACATAAAAGAACAATTCCAAAATGATGACTTGTGGTTTTAGGCATCTCAATTGTCAGATTTACAAGTGTGACCAACGTTCAACTGTCAGTCACTCACTTCAGGTATAATAATTTGGTATATAAGTGGCAATGAAGTTTGCCTATAAATATAATACTGTATCTATAGAAGCAGTTGCATGTTGGGGCAGTTGTAAGTGATACTGCCTTACAGCGTCAGTGTCAGGCAGTAGCACTCCACTCTGTGTGGAGTTTGCATGTTCTCCCTAGGCCTGCGTGGGTTCTCTCTGGGTAGTCCGGCTTCCTCCCATAGTCCAAAGAAATGCTCGTTCAAGGTCAATTGGTAACTCTAAATTGCCTGTAGGTGTTAATGTGAGTGTGGCCTCAATGTCTGTCTCTATATATCAGCCCTGTGATTGACTGGCGAACCGTCTATGGTGCACCCCGACTCTTGTCCAATGACAGCTGGGATCGTCTCCAGCCTGCCCGTGACCCCAAACTGGAAAAGCGGTATAGATAATGGATGGATGGAACTTTTTCTTGTGTAATTAGTGTTTGCTAATCTCATCTCGCTGAAGAATCTCTGTCGAGAAGAGGTTAAAAGTTTTTTTCTGTAGATTGCTGTAACTCACTTAATCTAAAATCTAACCAGCTGCAGCAGTTTAGACACTGATAATGACTATATAGGAACAGTAATGGTGTAACTAATTGTCTTGTTTGCTTTACTAGGTCACATAGATGAATTAGTAATAATTCCAACTTCTTTAATAGCCACTGAAAAAATCCTCACAGGGACTTTAAAGAAATGTTTTACTCTGATGTAGTTTTTAAACCAAGTGTCCAACATAAATTACTTACATTACATGCAGATATGCCTTGACATACTTGCTATATGTTTGAGTTAAAATATAAATATAAAATTTCTCTTTTATTTAAAGTTTTTGCAGCTGTATTAGAAGTGCTTCTCTTCCCAGTCAGGTAGCACCACAAACATCATTTTCATATGTATCTCTTATATCATTCTGTCATTCCTCCCATTCAGTAAAACTAAACTGCAACATTAGCCCAAACCATATATTTCTGTAGCATATACAGTCTGGATGTGTTTACAGAAAACTGACATTCACATTAACATGGTCACATTTACTCCCTCAGCCCTCGCCAAACCTGAACACAACACCGACAGAAAGGAAAGTCCAACTTGGCAAAACGTGTTGAGGCTGGAAAAGTTTATTTCTCCCACCCCATTTTGAGTGGGCTTGACTCTATAACTAATAACAGGATGCGAACAATACTGTCCTCAAATTATAGAAAAATAAAATCATTGCCTTCAATCTTCATAGTTCACTGGCCAGTCAATCAGCAGAGAAATGAATGTCACTCAAAAGTGTCTTCAAAACTGGCTTGAAAATCCAGCTCCGCAACTTGTTGCCAATTATTTGTTGTGCTGGTTGGTAGTCTTGAAATGTGAACTGATTGATGATAACATAATCACATGCAGTTTGAATACATCTGAAACCACATCCAGGAATTACAATTACAATTGGAGGAAAAAAGGGGGAAAGAAAAGGCGGAATACAGTGGAGAAAAAGTCTTTAAGCGCTTATGTTTGGAGATTAGGTAGCGCATGTGTCTATGTGTCTGTGGAAAGGTTTGGAAGTTCAGGCCACAGGTATGTCAGGAAGGAGGCCACAGTTCACAGTGTCTGGAGCGGCGCTGTCCAACTCACGTTCAACACTACCGGCAAAATGTCTTGCACACTTTACATCAGTCTGTCATCTGCAGCAGGTTTCAGCCATTCTTCACGAAAAAAAATCGCTCCATATGAATGTGATTTTTCATTTTGAGACGAGATGAAATACTGTATGAGTTGTTCTCTACACTCAAACAGAAATAGAAGAAAAAAGTGTTTAGAAGAGGCTTGTGAGTTATACTTCAGTGGGCTTTACTGGCATGCAAATTGAGAACAGTTTGCCAAAAGCATGCAGCAGTAATGTTTTTAAGTGGAAGGAAAAAAAGGGAAAATCAAAGGAAAAAGGGTTAAGCATTACTCTTAAGTCTCTATAGATCATTGCAGCTTTAACTAATTTGGCAGGGACATGAAGCTGTATGTTTAGTGTGCTGGGGATGTGTTCTGAGTAATGGATGTGGTTTCAGCTTTGCATATTGTGTCTTTTGCTTGTTCTCAGACAGCCGATACATTCTAAACCAGCCCATCCAAAAAAAAAGGCTGTCATGTTTCGACACTTGCTTAACCGCCCTTCATGGATTCTTATTTCCCCACAACTTGTGTAATGCCTCAGCACTTCTCATGTTTCTCCTGTTAACCACGTTCAAACCCAAGTGACCCAGACACATAAAGAAGCTATACGTGGTCATCTTGATAATACTGTATGTATGGATATGACGATTACCAAACATGCTTTAAAAGACAGGCGAGCGGTGTACAAGCGATTCAAAGTACCACTCCCTGCACATGATAAACCATTGCCGTTTATGGCTTCAACCACAGAATACAAATTACGTGAAACAAAACAAATCCACTGTTCCCACTTCTAACAGCGAACTGAAGATCCCTCTGAGCCTGAAGTATAGTATTCACAAAAGCTCCAGTTTGTATGGATCTCAGTGAAGAAGACTTTAAAAAGACTTTTCATACAAAGACTTAATAATTGCCTCAATGTGTCATATCTACAAGGCTGAGGGGTTTGAAGTTCCTTCTCAAACAAAGCATGAAGAGTGTCTCTCATATCCTCTTCCTTACCCATCAACAATATATTGTGACAACTTTATTATTGTGACAGATTTCTGTGTTACAAAGAAAAAAAAGCTCAGCAATAGATCTAGAAACAGGGGTATAGCAACTGGCCCGGTGTTCTGTTGAGATGTGCGGCCTTGTCAAAAAATGCTTTCACAGCACAACACTATAGCAGAGGCTATCAATATCCCCTATCAAATAATGCAACCAAATAAAAGAACTGTATATGCGCTTTAATCTCCATATGCATTATTAGTGTATGGGGAACATTTTGGTACTTTATGATTTAAGATTTCAGGGGAAGCAAATCTTGGTAGACTCTCCTATCAAATAATGCTCCCAGGACAGAATCACTTTAGAATACACCTTCTCAATGCAATCGCACTCTAACGAAACAGACACAATACTCTTTAGTAAAACCTGTATTTAAGTCACTAAGAATTCAGGGGCTGAAGGTGGCGAGCTGTTGACTTACATGCAGGCATTTGTGAGCTCAAATCCAACTAAACTTCACTGCACTGCTTAGTAATTCGTAATTCATTTTAACAGCAATATGCAACTTGAAAATCGCCGTTGTAATATGTGTGAATGAGTCCTTAGACACAAGCTAATTTTCCAGTTAAATCTGGTTTACACCGAGATTTTTAATGGACATTTTCCAAAAGTCAGTGATTTTTTTTTAACCAGTTTAATAATTATTTTTAACTGTGGCAATATGTTTTTTAAACATCTTTTTAACGGAGAAATGTAAATAAAGCTAAACAACAACTGGTGTGCCAACTTACTCATACCAATGAATTGTTATCAGTGTACTTCATAACTGTCACACTGTTGCCTGACAATGTCAACCATTTTTCTCATTGTCTTTTAAGCTTTCTACATAATATTCTAAAATCATTATTCGAAAAATGACGTCAAAGTCACATGCTCGTAAAGCTTCTTAAAAATTAATTGATAGGTATCTAGCATGTCCAGGGGAAGAATGACGGCATGTTTAAAGTGTACCATTTTCACAGCCCTGGGCCTGCACTTAGGTTTTCTCTGAAGCAGCTCAAAAACAATTAGCGCTGCAGTGGGATCCAGCAGAAAAGCTAACTCCAGCTCAGGTACATTTTTATGAGTCCAAAGCGAGCATGACAGACTGTTCCGAAGGCTGCCAAAAAACCACCACATATACAGGGGGGTTCCACCCACGCCCAACCGGCTTACTTCCTGCCTTCCACTCACCTCCCGTTACCCATGAAATCATTCACATTGACCCGTTCCAACTTTCTGCAATATGAAACCCTAACAAGGAAAATTGCACATAATTTTGGTGTTTCTTTTAAAGCCCTGAACTTAACATCGGGAAGATGAAGACATACGTATGTTGGATTTCAGTGACGTGGGCTCTTGCAAAGGCAACTTTGATTTTCAAGAAAGTCTTAAGCTTTGCAACTGAAATTTAAAACAATTCATTGTGATGCTCATGATAATTAAAAAAGTATTTCAGTGTTATAGAAATATTATGAACAGTTCACTGCAATCAGAAGGTGGACATACCAAACTGCTTCATTTAGTTTTTACATTGAGGCTTCTAAAAGGTTAACAGATTTTTTTCTCAATGTTCACCCTGCTAAACCCTGAGGAAATCCAAGTGGAGAACCCACATTTAACCACTGGACATAAACCCAATTTAGACAAAAGAATAGTTTTGTATTGGACATAGAGATATATGATGAGACGGTTGGTTTCATAGAACCCTGATTTATCTCACCTGATTTTAACACCACACTTAACTGAAAACAACATTGACCAAGCAACACTATGATGCAGCAAACAGAATTCCACACCCAGCAAAAGGACGACAAGAGATTGTATTAAAACACAACTCTTTCTATTCTCACAGTTCTCCTCCATTTCTCTGAGGGGCCCTGGTATGTAAATCTAATAATACACACTGTGGATGCAACTAACCAGCAGCCACACTGTCCATTGTTTGGAGAAGGCACTTACAGTACAGCCAATGTGAGTGTGGTGTTATCAAGTAACAAGACAAAAAAGTTATTCACTTTACGCTCTCCATCTATACTTACTATAAATGTCATATGTTGAGGAGGGAGCACAGGCAAACCTCAGCTTTGAGAGTTACATTGCTGAAGCAGGTCAAAAAGATGTGCGCTCTCATGTGGAAAGCATCACACTCACCAACAGAATTATACGCTTTCCTCGTGGCACTGAGACAATTATTGTTTGTTGTCCACCTCCCTTGTTCCCCTAAATGATGGTATGAGCTTTCTGCTTCTCCACTTAAGAGAAGAAAGAGAAAGGAGAGCAAGAGAGGGCAGATACAGGACAGAGCAGTGATGCAACCACCAACCGACGGGTGGCAGACCGAAATGTAAGAAGTGAAACAACCACACGCTGAATCTATGGTCAGACCGCGTTACTATCCAGGCTTAGGCTGTGAAGCTGGTGTAGACAAGAGAGCCAACCGTGTCAACCCTCACACTCAGAGTTCACCAGTCGTAGCAACGTCTCAACATTGTTAAACTTCATTAAAGGCTGGTACATGGAAAATTACATCAAACCGCCTACTTTCCAGGCCCGTGACTTTATTTGTCATGGAAGTGGAAGTTGCACTTAGCTCAAAGAATATTGAGGAAAAACAGAAGGGGTAAGATATGGGTAATTCTGGCCTGTGTGCAAAAAGCCCATTTCTGCTCCAATTTAGCAGAAAATATGCTGGACTTGCCTCTGACTCCTTTCCAGCTGGAAACAGTCAGGTTTTAGGATCTACTTTTTCCCCCCAGTTTACTTTAACAGATCATACTGTAAGCACATGTTTATAATTTAGGCCTGTCCTGCTGCTTATAATGATTTTGCAGCACGAGTTGAGCAAACACATTTGCTGTCAGACATATTAGCTCGCTGCTGTGACACAGATCCACCAGGCAAGGCGGGCGGGAAAAAGATTTGAACCTTCACTTGAAAGGGTGGCGGTTTATAAAGTCAATGGGTAAACCAGAGAGCCGTGGTTCAAACAAGCAACTGGATAATGGGGGACAATTTAAGGCTACTTTTTTTAGTACACAATAAAACAGGAGCTGAAGGTAGTTTACTGTGGTATGATTCAACAGATTGAGCCACAGTCACATGCAGGTTGGAAAACTGCGTTTGACTCATTGGATGACAACATGAACATCAAAAGTTTCTTGTTATTAAAGGAGTCTTATAATTGGAAAATATGCGTGTAAGGAGGTCTGCTATGCATTATCACCCAGTGCATAACACCCCCATCCCCACTGAAAAGCTAATCGTCTGGTAAAGAAAAGAAAAAAGATGAATTAAACCACACAAAACAGGTTACTCAGGGACAGGGATGGGGGTGTAGCTACATTTTGTTGACATTTAGAGATCCTGTCTCACATTTTCTAGATTTATGCAAACCTGTGACTCAGTGATAGAGTCAGATAGGTGGGGCCTGCAGTGTAAAAGCACGTTTTGTAGTCAAAAAACCATGACTGGAAGTGGCTTTACACATAACATTACTGGTAACAAATAACATACATTTGACCAGCATGTTTTGTCCATTACTACAAATATCAAATGAGTAGTATTTCTGACGCTTGCTAGCGAGGGTGACAATGTTTAATTGTTTAGCCGGCTCATCTTGCACATCCCCAGTTCAAATGATGAAAAAGATTCCATTTAAATAAATGTAAATTGTTCAGATCATGTGAACTGTACAGTATTAATAATAGTGTTTTCTTGGTTTTGTGAACCTGCAGACAGTGAGATTGGCACACTGTCAGTGTTTTTCTCAGTCAATCTGAAAACGCTTTGTGCACCTTTCATCCATCTGTCCGGCTGAACTCGACATGGCTCTCACCCCTGCGCGCCTTCAAACTCTATATGAAGACCCTAGGTTAGTTCACTTCCTTATGATTATGATTTAAGTCCAATGTCCTGGGTCAAATCCAACATCTGGAGTTCCTGATGTGAAAGAGACCTCATAATTCCTGTTTGGAAAATTAGAGATTAAAGGTGACCTTGCCGACCTGATCTCATGGAATGTGCTGCAGACTTTAACACTTTCTGCCACACTGATGGACACTTAAACCCTTGACCACAGCAGACATGTGACCGCCTTGGAAAGCTATATTCTCACATAGGAGAAAAACAGAAAGAAGGTCCTTTATGTGGTGGTCAAGTAACAGCACAGCCTCTTCACTGTGGCTTGCGGTCCAATAAAATGTTTTACAGCTAAGTCGTGCCTGGAAAACAACGGAATATCTGTTCACAGTCAATTTACACAAAGCTCAAACAATGCCCTGAAACAATGCAAACCCCTAAATCAGGTTAAACTTTTGTTCCAGGGAAGGAAAAATCCTTTGGAAAACAGTCAACACTTTTAAAAATAACTGTTTGTGAAGCTGCATTAAGAGGTCAACTTTATTGTTGGTAACGTTTTCTCCATCAGTGCTATATTCATGACCAGCTATAAAATGGTGACATAAAAATGTTAAATGCATCACTTCATCACAGTGTACTGCATGACCCATCACACTAACACATGCTGAAAGACTACAACAAAAGTGTGTTCACCCAGCTTCAGCTTTTGATTCTCCTGACAGTGATCCTGACTTCACAGCATGGATGATCAGCACAGGTGTAAAATGACTTAATGAATGGAAGCATGAAACGAGTTCTTCGATGAGTCAGGAGGATTGACTTAGTCACTGTCTCGGCTGCCATTGGAAGATGAGCATGTTTCTTGCCAGGTCTTTCCTAGTCATTCTTCCAAAGAAGAAGGTCAATGTTCTTGTTGAACCAACCAATTAGTTTTCAACCAATCTCCACCGTCTACCTTCAGATCCAAAGTTTTCAATTTAGTGTTCGAATTCAGCTTAAAATGGAAACAGTAAGCCACATTATGAGGAAAAGATTTATCAACTAAGCACATGAAGATTGCAGATTAAGACGTCTTTCAGAAAAGTAAAAGCACATTGAGCCTAAACTGCAATACAACAGTATTGAGTATGAACATTTGCAAATTAAACAGTTTTTGGCATTGTGTAGAACTCTACCAAGAAATAGCCACAAGATACTTTTATTGATTTTAACAATGATATTGCATACATCAAGTAGGCACATCTTTCATTTTGTTAAAGGACACTCACATTAACAAAAAATATACTAAATAACAAGAAAATATGTTTTTTTCTGTAAAGGTCATTTTCTGGGCAATTGTGCTGCTGTGCCTTCTATAATCTACAGACTTTCAGAAGATAAATCAATTGTAACCAATCATTTTTGTCTTTTTAAGAAATGATAGGGTATCAAAATAAGAAGCTTTTAGTCAAGCATAACTAGCAAATGAATCCACAAAAAGACAGTAGATTTTCTATAATGATGCAGGGGAGTGGGATGCAAATGCAGACCCCAGGTATCTTTAAATTACCCCACACATTGAATAGGAGGGGAGAAAAATAACCAACAATATTTACAATCAAAATAATTAGGCTGCCCTGAGATAAGGTGAAACTAAATCAAGGCTGCTGAGCGGATTATAAAAAATATATATTCAAAGGGAGAACAAAGAGCTGAGACACTAAGGCCACTTTTTATAAAGTAACCAAAAAGGATGGGCCAAAATTCACACTCCCAACAAACTACTCGAGAGCTGTGGGAAATATCAAGCAAGGGAAGTGATGCCCCAGAAACACAGAAAGACCCCCTCACTGCCTCTGAAGGTGAGACAATGAGTCAGCGCAGAGCCCTGCTTCTCAAGGGACTATATAAGTTTGACACACCTGGTCCAAATCAAGGCCAATCAGTCACACACACACACACACACACCTGACCCTGCATAGAGAGATGATTACCCTCCAACAATCAGTGATAGACTGACGTGATCTCCCTCACACTTTTAAACAAACATTGAAGGCACTGTCTGGGATATATTTCTTGATGAGAGTGTCGGGACAGTGATTCCACTACAAAGGATGGGTGACATGGACTGAGATTGTGATAAGTCTTTTGTTTTATGATCTAGTGCTTCAAAAAGACCTGTTTCCCCTAAAGTTCCTGTAGTTTCCAAGACCGATAACGTCAAAGCAGGGCAAAGTCACAAATGAGTCCCCAAAGAAAGAGAAGGGTTTGGAACATATTGTAATATTTCAATATTTACACTCCCTCAAATCCACTCAAGCTGTGGGAAAAATGTGTTTTCCCCCAGATGGAAAGAAGAAAAGGGAAAAGAGGAAAAAAAAAAGGTGGGTGGAGAAAAAGGTGGAGTGGCTCCAATTAGCCCACATGTTGGTAATTTATCACACATAAACCTCACACCTAATTTTCACACCTGTAGCTCAACGTGCTGGGAGTCTAGTAATTCAATCACTCAAACCCACACGCCCACACTGCCCCCCCCCCACCCCCCCACCCCCCAAGTCAGACCTGTTCGGGGGTTTCTCTTGGTGCGGGGGGGTGGGGCACAAGGACATCACAGACAAAGATGAATGAAGCCAGTGGGCATACTTGGCATATTTACACCCCATGTATTAATGCTCTGTGTCTCCCACCCTATCCCATTCTCTTCCCCATTTGTCATCACCTTGACTAAACTCGTCCCGACCTCCAGCTCACATCTGAACAACACAAGCTCTGTATGTGGACACTTTGATATTTGCCAGAAAGAAGAAAACAGACCGTAGCTGCAAATTCAGATGGGAGATACTCATCATGTGCTCAAGTGTTACACAAAAACAGATTGTAGACTGAAGTGATATAAATTTGTATATTAATAAAATGTGTTTTATTACTTCCTGACACTGCTGAGAGAACAGTGCTTCTTGTCAGGGCTGGAAAAAGAATGTATATTTTCTGCTTTGGCTTCAAGATGGAAAGAGGTATAAATCTAAAGATTTAATGGCATTAGATTTTAAAACTTACATATTAACATTTTGATACATTCTTTGGAACTATGAAGCTAAAAGGATGTCAGCTAAAATTAGCTCAACAAAACATGGTCTAACAGATGACCTTGATTCATCTGACAGTAATACAATATGTCAAGAAGCTCTTTAAAGCCCTTCAAGTAAATCTAACAATTCTATGTCAATTCAGTCATGGTGCGGTCAGCTCTAGGCTTGACTCAGGGAGGAGGGCGACTCTGCCTTGCATAGTACCATGAGCATTAGGCATGGGAGACA
This sequence comes from Symphodus melops, assembly GCF_947650265.1. Classification (NCBI taxonomy): domain Eukaryota; kingdom Metazoa; phylum Chordata; class Actinopteri; order Labriformes; family Labridae; genus Symphodus; species Symphodus melops. The sequence goes on along the minus strand of NC_136695.1, from coordinate 11,063,851 downwards.
AGCTTAGGTATGATCACCCTGTAGCTGGCCACCTTTAAAGAGGGTGTCTAATGTTAAATAGCCGAAACACCCTGTGACTCAAAGGTCCACCACTGAAGATGTGTCCTGTGTTTTATGATTCTTTGGAGTCCCTCACCCTTTCCTTGTTCAGTCCCTGACTCTTATCTCATCGGTCCAAGTCCATGACTTACTTTACTTCTAAGAATGGTTGTTTCTTAACCTTTTTGATCATTTGAGTCCCTGACTATTTTCAGTTTAGATAAGTATCTGTTTGTGTACCTGTAAAGCACTTTGGTCAGCTGAAGCTTGTTGCTATATAAACTTGATTTAACAATGTTTGCTTGGATAATCCGTCTCCCCTCTTTTGGCTTTGAAAGGCCCAAAACACCCCCTAATTCAAAGATGTGTGGTGTACTGTTACAAAGGGGTATTTTTGAGAATAACAGCTGAATAAATGATGGTTAGTGTGATTAAAAACCGAGTGACTAAAGTGTCATATAGTCTTTCAAATATTTGGTTCATGTTTGGTGTGTGACTGTTGCGTCAAATGTTTCTGTATCCTGTCTTTAATTCTATGTTGAAAATGAAGCAGCTGTAATGCAAAACAAATGTAAAACATATGGTTTGCCAATAAAGTTCAATCAATCAATCAATCAACATGAGGCAAATAGAAATAGTTAGTTTGCCAGTGCAACAAAGAAACAGTGATGGATCTGACTTATTTGTGATTTAATCATTTACAGTATTTCAGCAAAATGTTTTTGTTGGACTCAAGGGTGTGACTGTACAAACCCAGACATGACATCAGAGTGTGGGTTGAGAAAATCAGTGAACAGTGGTGTGTGATGTTATGTGTAGATTGTCACTTTATCATCCCCCCCTCCCCCCCACACACACACTCTGACGTCTCTCTGTTGCATGTCCAAAGGATCCTGTTTGTCTGTTCATGTGTGTAGCATGACTCAATAAAACAATGTTATATTGAATGTCCCCTCGCAAGATTAACATAGTATTGTGTTTTTCGTCCGACGAAGCATACTATACCTGTATTTTTTTCATGTGGAATGAATCAGATTTTACATTAAAACTACACAGAAGGTGTAACTTGAATGAATGCTCATAGTGAACAGAACACAATTTTCTCACAATATTAAGTGAAATATTGCATAAAGTTCCATAAACCTTAAATACAAGTAGCGAGCACAATGAATGAAATGAGTTCTACCTTAAACTTTGACTACCATAAAAGCTCCTGGTTTTTAAGATGGAGACAAAATAATAAAACGGCCAACGCAGACTCACTCCCCTTATCGATCCACATTCATACCAATCTCGAGGAGGGGCAGGACGGGGATGTCTGTTACAGAGTTCTACCTCATTAACCTTTTGACAAGATACAACCTCACAGCCTTCGACACCCGCCGATGCAGACAGGGAGATGTGAGGTGATCGCCAGGGTCAAAAGTGGAGTGCACCACAGGGGACAGCTGACAAAGACCTGGTCTCACTTTCACACATGGTGCCTGCCACACACACAAAAAAAACACAAAACCTAAACATCAAAGCCCTTTTTTTTCCTCCTCCCAAAAAAACTTGGTCAGATCCAGTATCTACATTAGGTCTTTCACGGAAAGAGAAGACAGCTTTGAGTGTTTTCTAGCTGAGGTCTGTTTTCTATAGAGACACAGCCACATTGATCAATGGGCGGTAAGATTGTTGACCATAAGATTAATACTCATATTTTTCTTCAGAAGCTACAAACAGAACATATGTTGATCTCACAGAGACATTAGCGAGAAGCTAATATGATCTCTCAGCCCCTGTAGTATACCATTTATTTAAACGTGTGTACTGTGTCCAGATGAGAGCAGCCACGTTCTGCTCCAGCAGGTGTCTGAGTCACATCTGGCCTCATGTTCTCGCACCACCACAAAACTGCACCTGAATGGCTGGCACTGCCCAGGCTTCTTAACAGGAACCAGCTTGTATTGGCTCAGAAAAGGCCAAACTCAGCCCTCAAGAGAACAGTTATTTTCTACGGTGCACTTTGAGAGAAAAAAATGCTTTCATAAAGCGTGAAAGAGAAGTGGACTCCACCTGGCAAAATAGAGAACGTCGAACAACAGCAGCGGTGCAAACATCACACCTTTAAGTAGAAGCGCTTCTGGGTGTGGAAACATGAGGTCTTGCCATGAACAATGCGAGAGCTTTGGTATGCAGGTTTAGCTAGAATCTAAAGGACGCGTAAGATGTTGTGATAAAATCAATTTTGAGATGAAGAACGCAGACTTGCATCCAAAATGTCTGGGTGGCATGAAATCCAAGTGTATCATTACATAGGAGCGTTCCTGTCTTGTGCCTACATGCCACAGTGTTTACTGCAACAGATGAGCAGCAAATAGGCTTGTCATGTCGTGGCTGCTATTACAACAATGCAATAATTTAACCTCAGAAGTTGCCAGAAAAAAATACAGACTTGATGCAGTATGATTCCCCTAAAGTATCCCTCAATATTTGAAGGTGTTTTAAAGATGTTACTCTCCTCATATGCAAATGGAGGTGTGCCCTCATGCTTGATGACGATAAACAGCCCCACGTTGTCACAAATGGCCGCACCCTTTACCATTACCGCACCAAAGCAGTACCATCTCCAAGGCCATTAACTGGTAAACATGTAAACTACATATGACCCCTGTCTACGGATACCTATTAGTTATGACTCCTGCTGGTGACAGCTGTTTACACAGCTAAGGCTGCTACTCCTGGGACCTGGCCCCAGTCCAAATAAAATAATATTCAGTTAAGGAGAACTCCGCCAAGATGTAATACAAGTGTATAACTAGAAGGGGCAAAAGGCAGGAAGGAATCTGAGAAATGTTAATGGATTTCTTTTTCTTCTAAATCTTTATACTTTTCTGTCAAGCATCTTTCCCTACCGCAGCCTCATTCCATTGTCTAAACCCTGAAACAGGATTAGTGAGAAACCCGGAGAAAGAAAGTCAAAACCAAGGCACCACAATTGATGTTCTCCTTTGACAAAGCCCGACATAAATATGTGCTGTGTTAAAATTACAACAAAGCGTACACATTTTCCCCCAAAATTAGAATGCCACACTCTCTCTTTTTACACTTTCTTTGTGTGTGTGTGTGTGTGTGTGTGTGTCTGTGTCTGTGTCTGTGTTTGTGAGTGTATGTTTGTGTGGATCTGTGTCCTGAGACTTCATGGCGTGCATCCAGAGCAAAGTGCAGAAACACTGTCCGGTTTAGTCAACATGGACAAAAAGAGAAACAAAGACCACAACCACTGCACAGTATTACAGCGAACAAGGCTGGGCCCATGCTGGTGGATGTTCAGCACAGTTGTGGAGACACATCTTGGCTAGGAGGAACACTAAGTAACACCTATAAGAAGGCCTTTATCAAATTCAGGTCAACTGCTTTTATACACTGATATTAAATCATGGATATGTATTGGTCTGAGATTGACTGATCGTACATAAAAGCAGCCTGTAGTAGGCTCCATCTTCCAAACCAAATCCCTGTTGATGGGCGATCATCATTGAGCTTCAACAACTCAGGTGGTGCATTCATTGGCAGGCGTAGAGAAAGAATTATCCAATCTAGCGGTATAAAGTGTCAAATAAAAACCTAACAATTTACCTGAAAGCCAAAGCTTGAAGTGAGTAAAGGATAAAGAAGCTTCTTGCTTAGTTGATGAAGTGTATGGTTTATGATTCACAATATTTTAATTGTCTTCAAAAGTTTTTGTAAACCCACAAAAACAGTTTTTTTTATTCTTAACGCACTTATTCAGGTTTGTCCTTGAATTTCTCACTCATCTATATTTGTCTTTTGCAACCCAAATGCAATCGCAGAGCAAACTGTACATTGTAATTGGATTGACAAGATGTTGACTCCGCCCACAAAAGGCTGATTGTGAGCAGCAGCAACAGGTTGGCAATTAAAGTCTGCTTGTAGTAAAAAAAAAAATCAAACTTTTTTTTTTTTTCAAAACCAAAACAAAAAAAAAATCAAACTTTTTTTTTTTCAGTGTTCAGGCCTAAACATGTGCAATCATGTATGATGTTATAACCTTTAAACTTGGGATAATTAATATGTGGAAGGCGTCATTGACGGTGGTTAATCCACAATACTTATTTATTGTGCCTTCAGTTTGGCTAAACTTCTGCACTTTTGAGCATCTTTCAGGCTCATTGTTTTGGTTTTGTGGAACACAACATAACTTTTTGGTCTCACCACTCGCAGGAGTCATGGGAGTATAGATCCCATCTAAAAGGAGGGCACATAATTTTAAGTACAGTTACAACCTGGCAAGAGACACACCTTCAAATGAATTGTTAAAATGCACCATGCTATTCATGGGATGGTTTTATGTCAATGTGATGAATTAGTTTGTTTAAACTGCCCCCAAGTGGCCATGAATTCAGTTGATGTAAGTTTAAAGAAGTGTAACAGGAAGAGCTGTTACTTTAAAGATTAAAGTAGGACAAAACAGGCCAACATCCCACCTGGTGTTTGCACTCTGTGGCTTGTGAGGGGAAGCTATTACAGGAGTTAAAGTAGTAAAATGGGGAAAAGACAATTAGGACAAAAGTAGAAAACCGGTTTGTGTACTTCATTTTTCAAAACAGTTGACACTTGTTCAGCGACACTCATGGGGAAAAATAGCTGCTCGCTTTACACTTCAGGCACAAACCAGCAAGAATTGTCTGGACAGAAGTAAACAACGCTGATTAAGAGAGGTACGAATTAATATGATTTATGTTTTTCAGAATTAAAGTAATACACTCTTCTGCCCTAAATCTAAATGTAAGTCACTGTTGCTTTAATACGTGAAAAAAAACACTTACTTACATACTCTTGTTACAGGCAGATACAGTATGTATCTCCTTCAATCACATCTCCACTGCTCTGTGCATCTTCACTTCCAAGTAACTTTTCTTTTCTCTACCTCTTCCATTCTGACCACATAAATCTTTAGAGTATGACCCTTTAAGACCTCTTTACAGCTGACATGCACGCTATGTTGCCCTCACTGTTTTTTTCCCCCTCACTCCCTGTCCTCCTCTCTCCACAGAGGGAGTTAGAGAGACAATGAGGCCAACACTGAGGCCCAGTAATGACTCCCAGCCTTGTTCTTGATTAAAAACACACTGGGTGCTTCTGCACTCCGCAGGCAGCCATGAGGCCTTCCTCTTCTCACACCACAAGGCCTGAGAATTATGAGATATGAACAAAAGCCAGTCTCAACAAACCTCCATGCCCGAGAAAACAAAAAATCCAGCGTAAGGTTTACCTTCGGTAGCATTCAAAGATCCTGTCCCAATTAGTCCAAGCCAAGGGTGAGACTTCATGTAGTCAAAAGGTTCTGGGTTAATGTCATTAACCACACTCTATTCATCATATCATATCATCAAATCATATCAAAACCTTAACAGAGGTAGGTCCCTGGCTTAAACATCAACGCTGGGGCTGCAATTTTTCTACATCACACCGTGCTGGCAAAAAAAAAGGCAAAAAATGCTATTTTTAAATGACTGATGCATATCCAGTTTACTTTAAAGAGTCACTGAAACTCCAATCACTGTTTAGATCCAGTGCCACAGACAACAAGTAGGCATCAGAGGGGGCAGCTGCACCTTTACCTGTACCTCTCCCACGTCAAAACTTCAACCGCCAAATTACAGGCGAGCTCTGCAAAGAGAGCCTTTATTGGATCTGACCAGCTCACTTCCTCTCCATACCAAAGGCACTGCATGCTGAGCTTATTTTGATGTGGCGTGTAAGTATAATTAGAGGTCCCATAAAAGCAGGGAGGGGGAGAGGGGGGGGGGGTCTTTTTTCCTTTGTCGGGTGTTACAGGGTGGGCACAAGGGGCAGCGATCGGATCCCTATGTCTAGATGTTGTAGAGGTTGAAGCCATTAGAACAGGCATTGATGCACACAGAATTCAGTGTCAAGCTAGAGTCAGTGTGTTTGTGTTTTCTGCACAGGTTAGTGTATTTTCTCAAGGGGCCTCCTGAAGTTTCAGGTTTCCAGGCTTTACAGATCGATGCAAAGTAGATCACCGACGGCACACACACAGAAGAGCACACATAACATGGAAAATGTTTGCACACAGTGTTTTGCCTATTCTATACACACTATACATTAAGGACCCTCCCAAGGACTCTTGGGTACCTTATAAAGGGCTCTTCTACACATTAAGGGAATGTGGCATCAATTTTATAGACTGGTAAATATGCTTTGCAATCGTTGGTATTTTCACACATGCACCAAACTCCTGAAGATTTCCTGAGTCATTGGAAGGTGTATTGCTTGTGCGATCACAAACAGCCATTTATTTTTCACCCTGACTTTTAACTGAATTTCCCTGCAAGCCCCAAAGTAAAATTTCCTTGTGAAGTCTGGTGAGCTGATTCGTGAACACAGCACTTAACATTCAGGAAAGATCACTTTGAGTAAGAGGGTGAGCTGAAACTAATGATGTTTATATCACCCAACCAGTTACTGACCGGTGTGATTGTTGGCACCTAAAGGCCCTGACACACTAAGGAGATCCTCTGCCATCTGTCCGAGTTGGAGAGCAGTCGCCCTTGTTTGCCTCTGTCGCTACCTTTCTGCCCCTACTGCCTTTTTTTGGGGGCTGATTTGACATGTTGAATCAGTGTTGGCGGTCAGTGAGACGAATCGCTGTGATTGGTTGTTCGGAGGTTTCATTTATCTCCAGCTCACGTCCCAGGTTTGAGAAAGCCCCTTAACCCCCCCTGCCTCTGAAATATCCACGCTTTCACCAATTTAATGTGGTTTCTCCTTATTTGCCGCCTTCGCCTCTTCTTTCCTTTTTCCAATAAAAGACCAAGGGCGGTGCTATTGTCAACTTTTTATCAGACATGATTCTAGGCAGTAGTAGGCTTCCGATAATATGGTGTAGAGTGGTGGCCAACGGTGGAGAGAAAATGATCTTCTAACATCATAAGCAGACTACCGCTGCCTGCTGGCATGAAGCGTTAGTTCCGCATGTGCAGGACGTACGTGGTGGTCGGCTGTAGCCTTTGCAGTGTGTTCTAGCACAACTTGTTGGCCAAGACGTGAGGCGGCGCTAAAAAGTCACAGAGCTAGTATAGCAGTCCCCCACTTCTTTCTGTGCAAAGCTAAAATAGTTAGCCTCTGGCACCATGTATTTTCCTCAAAAGTTGATTTACTTTACATTGTAAATCAAAGTGGAAATTGTCAGTTTTTAACTATTCCAGTGGATACATTCATTAGGGAAAAAACACAATGAATGCCTGTTGTATCTACGTCATTACCTCTAAACAGCTCTTCATTGAGGTGTGTATTAGTAATGTGAGAAATAAGTAGTCTGGAAGTGCATTTCAGTGTAAGCCTGAGGGGCTCCATCTCCGGCTCTGGGCAGCTCTCCTACCTGTGAAGCCCTTGTATGAGTCATTTTTTCAAAAAATACTCCTTTTGTGTTGTTGTTTTATGTGTAGCACTTACAAATGATTCCCACATTAGACTTTTACAGCCTAATAAACTTGAGAGAATCGGACCAAATTGGCTGGTCACATTTAGTAGCTTTATAAGGAAACGTATTAAGGTGTAATTGCTTTGGGGAAGTGTGCAATTGAAGGAAGGGGCTAAGGGGTACAAAATCACCCTCACACTCTGGAGGGACACTGACGTTTTTGACTATCGCCTGGAGTAATCACTGTAGGGAAATATGGATTGTATTAGTAGATTTTACACAATGAGTATGTTTTCGTTCAAATTTCCGGAAAAAAAAAAAAAAGAAGTTTACAGTGTGGTAAAAAATGTACCTGAGAAAAAAAAAATCATCTACTGGCATATAACTTTAACAACGAATGTAAACCTTTGATGACTCTTATTATCACTGAGGATAGGAGAGGATCTCCTGGTGTATTCAAGGATGAAAAAAGGAAACTAAGGGACAACATATACTTAAATTGAATGCTAGTTGTGACAAAAAAAAAAAAAGCAGAAGCATTGCGTCCATGTGAAATAGAAATGGAGCAAAAACCAAAGAGTTGATGGATGAATGGATATCTCATCTCACTGACACTGCTCCTTCAATTCACAGCCCACCACATGAAGGATAATCTAGACTATTAGACTGATTAGGATTGATTGCATTTTCAGATACAGGAAAGATGGGAAATTAGTTGGGGGGGTTTTTTCCAAGGGGAAAAGTGAGAAAGAGTGAATCGGATCATCCCTACTCTGTCACGTGGTCTCAAAAAGAATCTCTCTCTCTGTGCCTCTCTCCCTCAAGAAAGTTCATGCCACTGCATGTTTTTTCCTCTGCTGAGCTTTTTCGGCAGTGTAGCATGGCATGAGCGCACTGAGGAGCCTTTCACTGGCTTCATCTGATACCGCTGTGACTCGGAGAAGGAGCTGCGCTACAGGCCAGGATCGACATGCATGGGTTAGTAGGTCAAACAAGGAGCTAGTCTTTCGACAGAGTTCGGAGGCTGGGTCAGACTAATGTGATTTATCAATACAGCGCATAAGTGAATCATTGTCCTTAATGGCCATGATAATCCCCGAGACAGACCGTGGACATGATTGGTGGAAGACTTGTGGGCGGGTGAGGCTGGAGGGGGAGCATGTGTCATTCTGCACTTGATGTCTTGATGAGAGCATCAGCAACATGCACCTGTTATGTATCTGTAAATCTCCCTTCTTCTTCTCTCTTTCTCACACACACACACACACACACACACACACACACACACACACACACACAGGTTTTCACTCATCGAGGCTTGGCTGATGGGGCCTGGGAGAGAAAAGACAGAGCTCTGTTCCTTGACGCCGAAGCTCCAGCTCAGGTCAAGACTCGGCTTGCTGTAATCCCTCTCAGGTGATGCTGCTCACATTCAGCCGTTTCCAGCTGATCTGCTTAAATGCGCCTTCCTCATCCCCTAAAAAGCCCCCACCTCTCCTCAAGCAGCACCGACCCAGAGGATGACGAGAACAGGGGGGGGGGGGGGGGGGGGGGGCATCTGCGGCTGCTGTTGTTTTTCCAAGCTGTCAAATGTCAGGCTTTTCAACATTTCCTCCAAGTGACCAAGCTGGTGTTTCATGTCCATAAATAAAATAAAGTCAGGAAGCAGGGCTCACATCACCTGGATTAGAGTGGCATCATGTGAGAAGGCCTTGTTAACGGACGTGCCATCTGCAGGGCTTTTTCACTTTTTCCAAAGGCAAGAGTGGCAAGGCTTGTGTAAAAGCAGCCTCTTGGAGCATTCCCTCTACTCACTAGGCACTTAATCAACGTATTATATTGCACTGAAGTACTTGGTTCCAACATTAACACTTACACCCACAAACCTGGGATTTTGTGTGTGAGCTTTCAGCACACAGAGGCCTGATTTCCCCGGGCTCAAAAAGAGAGGCAACTGTTTGAATGCTCATGTGCACACAAGATGCTCTGATTCTCAAATGTATACCATCAAAAACTACCGTACATCTAAGTGTTAAATATTTGCCAAATCACGTTATTTCTGTTGAAAGTGACTCAGAAAAGTCAATGTTTGAGGATAAAACTTGTTTGCTGAAAGAAGGGGATAATCTTTTTTTTTGGGGGGGGGGTATGTTTGCATCAAAAACTGTCCACACACACCCCTGCTGCTGACTGTCACCGACTGCACAACAGCTCTGCATCTCTGACCTCACTCCCTCCAACTTCATATGCTGCACTGGTTTCATCCAATCACGTTTGTCCTTCAAAACATCTGGGAACACTGTTAAAGTTACAGATTACACAGTTGAATATGAGCTGAACCATCCCAGCAGCCTGCTGGGAATTCAAATTGGGGATTTCTGAGCGTACACATGGAGGGTTAACCGTATCAGATGGCAACTTTTCACCACTTTTGCCTGTTATTACCCATTCATTACCTGTTTAAACTTCTTAGGGGCCCACTGTGTGCCTCTGTTCCTCCAGGCTGCTTTGGTAGTCCAGCCTGATTTTATGTAGTCAGCAGGTGGCATCATTAGCCAGAGAATAAAAATGAAAAGTTATACCCTTGTGTCGAGCAATGATATCATAGAAAGGCTCATTGGCATCTTGGACAGGATATATGGGTATGGAGGTGTAAATGTAATATGTTTTGTCATCTGTTTTACATGAAAATAATGCATATGTACGGCTACCGCAGCCAAATGGAAGGTTGGGTCTTGCCATGCAGTGAGGGAGCAAGACAAGATCAGCCCAGAAACCACACTAAGATCCCAATCTTGCCTCCACTCGTACATTTTAGGAGACTTGAGTCATAAGCAATGGCTGTTTTTCTCCTTGACATCCCCTAATTATAATGGCATCTCAATCCCTTACACCTCACTCGGTTATGTGGCTACACGCGCGCTGTATTTTAATGGCAGAACTCTTTTTCTTTTTTTTTTACATGCATGTAAAACAATGAAAAACGCATTTGTTGAATTATGTGTTTTGTTACGACTGCGGAGCGGAGAGTGGCCAAATCGAGGTTTGAACATGTCTGGGTCTCAACACTCCTGAACAGTTTGAACTGCTCTCTGTGCATGCCAGAGCGGCTGTGTATAAAGCTGTCACAGGAACCTTGAGGGCTAGAAAAATATTCAAGCATTTCTGGGCCTATTGGACGATGATCTCTTACACATGCTTCTTTCAATATAACCGTGATAAATAAAGGAAGGAAGCAAATACCGAAAACTTGGCTGACTGCCACCACTTGCAAGAATGGCACTTTTGGCCCAAAGGACCATTGCCCCCCACCCCAAACACACATACACACACTTTATCACTCCCAGCACAACTGTAAGGTAAAAACCTGTACACATTTACATGGGATTAGTTTGACAAGTGTAACATCCGGCTGTTACACTGGCTGTAACAATGTGTAGCTTATAGTACTCAGCCTAAAGCTGTTCTTAAGGTCAAATGTGTAAGTTAACCTCCTGATCTGATCTACCCCCCCCCCCCCCCCCCCCCCCCCCCCTCTCTCTCTCTCTTTTTCCAACTTTCCACCTCTAGTCTTCACAAACACAACACATACAGACGCACCTTGGGACAACTGCTAACACTGGGTCTACTGCTGGACCGTCCAAAATACCCTCCGGATTGAAGCAGTTCCAACAAGAAAAAAACATTGATCATACCAAGAAAATTGCATTCCATCCCCTACTATCTAAGATCACACAGTCCTCAGAGAAAGAAACACACGGAGGAGCTGAAAAACGTGTGTGTGCCAGTACCCTGCAGTGATTGCCTGATTATTTGCAGATGGGCAGTGGAGGGCTTGCAGAGTGTGGAGGTTCCCCCTGGCATGCAGCGCATATGATTAAATCTGTGATTGCCGTACAATTTACAAGACCCCCACTCTGACTTTAAATGACTTTTTTTTCTACTGTAGCCTTCTGCCACACTAGGGACGACGTTTCAGATCTGCCTTTAAGACCATTAGAGGGTCCATTTGCGCGACCTGGCTGGAGAGAGCCTCCTATATGGTCACCCTCAGGATCGCTGTGGTGTGTTATGTCACAGGTCTGAGGAATACTCGACGGGGGTTACTTTCCTAATCCCACTGTCTCCTCATTCATTCAGTGTATAGAGTAGTATTTACAAAGGGGCTGATCCCCTCCTCAACCCCTGCACCTCCGCTGAGCGATTGTTATGCGGGTTTCCTACCAACTGTTCAAAGTGGTTATGCGATCAATTAAAACCAGCTTAGGGGGCTGGAGTGGAGATGTGCAATTCATAAGTCAGAGGAAGGGGATTCCGTATCTATTCATTAAATAACTCCCACAATACGACCCCCTACCCTCATATAAGCCGCGAGCTCTCTATAGACGATACGCGCCAGCAGCTTTTTTTTTTTTTTTTTTTTAACCAGTTTCACATGTAAATAATATAGGGAACCCTTTGTTGGGGCCACAGCGTTGTGTGGAAGTAGCGGTAACAGTCCGCCTGACAGCGTGGTTTAAACACTATTAGCCAATACACTGACGCAACATTTTTTTTGTTAATTTTGTAAAGCCACACGCGTGGCCAATTTTGCGCAAATTTTACGCATCAGCTACCGGCTTTTAAATAGTTACACAATACTGAAAACAAGTTTTTACAAGATGTCCATTTGATACTTTAGAAGATAAAAGACTGATTTGTGGTTTGAATTCAAATATTCTTTCAGTATATATTTCTTAAACTAGTCTGAATGAAAATGTGTTGCACGAGAACTTTCAAAATTGAACACATACTAATCAAACTAAGAGAGTTATTATTGGATTATTCAGACTTCCGCCTGCGTTGTGCGCGTTGTGATGTATGGACACATATAGATAATGTATGCACAGAAATGACAAAGGTTAAAAAGCGGACTTGAAATGTGCGAGAAACCCTGTTTGGGGCTGTTGCCGTTGCCTCCCGTGACCCATACTAACTCCCCGAACACTGAAGCTTCTCTTAGACCTGTAGACTGAAACATCGTGTTACCTCTTTTGTTTCTCCTCCAGCGGTGCGAAGGCGCCTGACAGTTGCTGTACTCCATACAGTTCAATACGATCAGGGCAAAGGAGAAGAGTCGAAACTGCATCTGGACGGCGATCTGTTGTTCGGACTCCAGTAAAAAGGTAACAGCGGGGCTCAGGATGAATTATCTGACTTGGTTATGTCCTCCTCCAGTTTCTTTACTCACTCTTCAAACGTGTCAAACACCAGACGAGATGCGACATGTTATCACGTCGCCGATAGGAATCATTTTATGAAGCGCGCGGATCCTCCAGTCACTAAAAGTGTCCGTTTTGGTGCGCTGCGGGAAGAATGACAAAGGAGATTACTGTGATAACTGTAATGAAATCAACACCTTACTTAACAATGATGCTTGGGAGTGATAAAAGGGGATCAAAACAAAATATGCCCAGCTCTTCTGTGTGTAAATGTGGTAGAACAATCAGGATGCAAAGGCTATGCGTACAGCTCAAACGCCCCCTCCAAAAACAAGCGCAACCGTGCGTAATAGTCGCCCATACGCTCCGTGAAATAACGTGTCGGTGTATACCTTGCTCAGATGAAGTGTAATTCCGCTCCGGTCAACTTTTTAGGTTCCGTCTGAGTGCAAGTGCGGCTTGGGAACATGCAGCATCCCTCTTTGGTTGAGGAGCTGTTGTCTCCAGAAGAGAGCAGAGGTTCTCGGAGTAGGAAATAAAAGGATGTCGCGGTGAGTCGAGGGTGTTGGGTTCCTTTCCTCTTCTTAGTAGAAGTTTAGATTCCGTTTATCGGCGCTTCCTCTCTCAAGCTCGCGCTGCCCGTGTCCTGTATACCCGCAGAATCTCACATGTGTTGCTTGATATACAGCGGAAAAAAGAGCCGGTGAGTGAGTGTGTGCGTTTTGCGCGCTGCCGAGGTTGACTGACTCTGGACTGGTCCTGATGCTTGCTGCCTTTTTCCTCATATAGCGCTGAGACGATGTCACGTGTCGAGGTTTCTAGTTTTGTGTTTTGTTCTTATTTAAGATGTTGAGGATGACATTCAGCGTAGTCTCCCCCCACCTCCCCTCAACCCCCGCGTACTCACCCACACTGGCCGCTACGAGGCTGCCTCTGGGTCCTAGCGTGAAAGCTGAAAACAGGAAAGGACTTATTGGGGGTTTTTTGCAGAGGATATGGGACTGTAGCTTGTGTGCAACATTGATTCTACTCGTCCAACTCTCAGATTATTCGATGTATTCAGCAACAAATCAATCAGTTACATGTCCATTATATCATCAAAGATTTTACTAATGTCCCCATACATAATATATTTCTTCATGAGTTTGAAATTAAAGTTTGATGACTCAAATTGAAACGGTAATTACAACATAGTCAGTCTTACTATCTTGGTTAGGCTTTCTTGCACTGATGACAACTATTTAATAATTAGAGGTTCACCAAAAAAAGGAAATGATCTGCATGATGTGCAGAATGAGGCGGGCCTGCAAGTCAACCATCTCATCACGCCTCTTATATTGCGCACCCCTTCCCCTCGCTACTCTGAAATGAATGATAATCGTTGTTGAGGCTGTAATTGTGGAGCATGTAGCCTATAAATCAGTCAATAAGTTCAAGGGTTTTAAAGACTCGGGCCTTTCATGCTGACCCGCGCGACCTCATCAACAGAAACACATGAGATGTTCAATGGAGGCAGAGATTTTCCTTCAGTCTGAACCAACTTCCCCCTTTGAGCTGCTGGCACCCATCCACGCCTCACTGACATTCAAACGCGCACTGCACGTCAATTACAATTACAGAGCCGAGACGAAGTGTGGCAGCAGCGTTAGGGGAGTATAAAAAAAGTCAGGGTCCACGAAAAGAATATGTGGATGAATATAAAGGGCTGAAACAACAGTACACACACTTTTCGGGCTGTTTTTATCACACTTAACCGCTACTCCACATCCTGATTGAAACTTGTGAATGCTCTACCCCCTTCTGCCACTAGGTGTGGCACTTAATCTTTTATTTATTTGAGGAAATTATTCCCATGTGAAGACATTTTTTTTTTCTGCACCCGTCAAACTAATGTGAAGTCATAACACATACCTGGTATAGCCTTGTACAGGCAAGAACACCATGACAGTATGTCTTAAATAATTAATAAATAAACTTCCTCTTCTCACATTTGCATAATGGTTTTTATTCTTTCATTCCCAGACAAACCTTTAAATTAACAAGTGACACCGACCCTCAAGCAGGGAAGCGTTCCCTCACTCAGACAAAGTACAAGTTTCCATTGTGTCACTGCGAGTGATAGACAAGTCTGTGGGGGGAAAACCTCTCCAGAAAAAGGAGGATTCATGGTTGTTTCCTTGCCAAAACCTATAGTGACCTTTGTCCTGACTTTGTTTATTTATTTATCCAAAGAGCAATGACAGACATTGTGGTCGGGAGGGCTGTTAGCCGCAGGCTGTGCTGCTGGTTTGGAATCCTCTCTAAAACAACATGAGAAAGTGCACGGTTAAGGTGAATGTGATAATTTAGGCCTCTGGCACTTTTATTTTCATGATGTGTCATGGAGAAGAGAGCCGGTAAACCAATCACTTTATTCTCGCCATCCCTCCTCTCCTCTTCCCCTCCCTCCTTTTTCTCTTTGCATTGCACATAAGTGAGGTGACGTCAGCATTTGGATTCTTGGCTAGGAGCCCTCAGTGCCATAACAGCAATGAAGGAATCTGCTCTACCCTCTGTGTGGATCACAGGTCCAGACTGGACACTCTTCAGTGTGGGCTGATGTCATGCTTTTGCTAAGGTAGAAAGTCAGAAGAAATGTTCCAGGCCACAGTGGACATTGAAGTCAGGATCATCTAAATGTCAGAGAGTGAGGCATGCTGAGAAAGTTAAACTTAGAAACTTCCCGTTTGTAGCTGGAATGAGACAAATATCAAGGTCCTGAAATACTCTGAAATGACATTTGGAAACAGAACACAATGACAATCCACATGTACAAATACACTTTAACTGTCGCTACACAGTCGGAAAAATGACCTTAAGGGTCAGTTCAGTAGCTGCTCCGGAGCTTGACCCCAAATATGAACTTCAATAAATGGACTTTTTTTATAGGGTGTGTGACCTGAAGTTGTAAATCTCCATCTGCTAATGAAAACTGTGACATCTTTCAAACACACGGCCGACAGGTGAGACCATTTTTAAACTGCTTTGTTTAAACTAATAAATATTCCATATTAACGTGCAAATCAAATTGGCTTGAATGGATTTTGAAGTTCTCAAAGTGAAAGCATGTAATGAAGTCCTTTTAGGTTCTCTAAAAGATATGATTGTAAAATAAAGGGTACATTTATGCTTCTCTTTAAAGGCTCTTAAAAACCTAGCTTCCCAGGAAGTTCCTCCTAAAAGCCAGATGGACACAAGCAGGTCTGCCAAATTTGTTTCTTATTTTTCCTAAATGTGTAATTGCATGGGATGTTTTTGTTTCCGAACTTTAACGCTTGAGTGTTTTTGACTTTAATGTTGAAGGAACCTAAAGTGATGGAGACCAAAGTCTCAGCAACATTAAATCAACACCTAGGTTTGATTTCATCTCTTTTTTTTTTTTTCTTCCTTTTTTAAAACAAACACATCGGGTTTTCTTCCTGAAAAACACATTCGGTGAGGTCAACCATTCAGACACGTTGCAGTAACCAGCTTGAAGGGCTGCGGTTGGCAGCGGCGGCTGACTTATTGTAGGCTCAAACAAAACAAATGGAAACAAAAACAGAGCAGTGCTGAAAGATGGGGACCTTCACGCTCTCCGTCTGTGGGTCCGGAGTAGGTGCATAAATTACACCTGCGTGCCGAACTGTAATGACGGACATCCGGCAGCAGCACAGGGCAGAGCTTCTTTCCCTCCTAAAATATATTTATGACTGGAGCTTCAGTTGAGCTGAAACCAGAGAGAGAAGTTCTATATTATTGTCCTGGATAGAAGATAAGCGTTCTGTTTTAAGAGTCTATTCGTCCATGAGACCCCTCTTTGCACTTTCCCGACTTCTGAATTGGCCAAATAACCGAGTGTATTTGAATATAACACACATGAAGTTGAATTACTTGCGAAGGAATGAAGAGCTGAGATGAGGCAGGTGGGACGGAGGCAGACGACTGAGTTATGAGAAGGTCGAAGGCAGAGAGCAGCGGGGGCGGGGTGGAACATTAAAAAAAGATTGTGTCCGTCTGGCTAATGGTTCTTTATGGCTCCCTCATGTCCTCGGATTGGAAGGATGACTGGCAGAGTGTGTGACCACTGGTCACTGTACATCACCTTTGCCCCCCCCCCCCCCCTCCTGCTGACGGCCCACTCAGCGAGACGTCTGCCACGGTGAAGCGAACCACTAAAACACCATAAAACCGACAGACTAAACAGCCATTCATCATTACAGCTGCACACATGAGCCGCATCACACGCAGGAGTCTTAACTGTCCCACTCAGTGACTCAATGTGCACATTAAAACTTCATCAAGTATTACTGATAGAAAAAAAGGGCTGACCGCTCAAACCTCAACCACTGTTTGTAATGTCCAGAAATAAGGCAATCATGGGTGAGAATGGTTTTGTTGGTCACTTTTATTGAATCGGTGATGACTTGAACCAAGTGCAAAAGCAGCACTGTGCGTCCGAGACAAGTGTGGAAAAAAGAAGTCATGACGATGAGTAAGACGGATCCATCTTCGTTGTGTCACTAAAATCCAGCTTCTTGACCGGCCCAGTTTGGTGTCTGGAAGAAAGAAAGAAAGAAAGAAAAAAAGCAATGAGGGGAAACGTTGGATGAAGACCAGGCGAGATCACGTAGACTGATCAGAAGTACGTTTTGTTGTTGATTGTGGGAAATGTCAAAAAGCAACGTACATGTGCGAGCAGTTAAGTGCTGCCGTTTCCCTTTGTAGCAGTGTGTAATGTGTGTGTGTTCTGCTGGTGAGCTCTGGGTGGCTGTGAGAGTTGACAGGGACTCGGAGCAGTCAGCCCAGATGGTCGGCAGTAAATGTTCTCTATATGTAAGTGATTTGTAGCCTTGAGGACAGCAGGATGTAATGGTGCACTGTGAGTTGTTTGCAGCCTCTTTTGTCTAATTACAAAAACTCCTTAATGAGAGGGGGGGGAGCTTTACTCTGCTTCTTTTTTTTTTTTTTTTTTTTTTACAGGCCAGGGTTATAGCTGCACTCCTGCTGCAGATATTCAAACAATAGGGAGGAGGGTAATTGAGCACTTCAAAAGATAGCCTCTTAAGAGCTGCACAGTTAAAAAGTGAACATTAACATGTCTGTTGTAACTTTGTGGCCTTGGTGCTGTCAGGTGTCCCGCTGAGGGAACCGAGCCATCCGTCTTCTCCGACACGCACGGCGGGTCTCTGCGGCCCGTGTGTGTGTGTGTGTGTGTGTGTGTGTGTGTGCGCCCGCAGCTCGCAGGCCCCACTTCAGAGGACGTGCCTGATTATGACATTGTGTGTAATCGCGGCGCTCGAAGGCTCTACATACCGCGCACATGCACAAGGTCAACATCAAAAACACACTTAAACGGGATGACTGGACCCTGAGCCAGACATCTGCAACGGGTCCTAAGTGCAGGGAACTCCAGGCTTTGAGTAATGTTCACCCAAAGCCAGTGTGAGGGTCCACCTTATTTACGCTGCTGAGCTGAGTCACAGAGCTCAGGCATCGTTTTATGGTTGTTTGAGATCTACCTTGTCATTAGGCCTTTGAAGAGCAATGGAGGGATGAAAGCGTCAGCTCTGTTAAACTTGCTCTTACTGGCTTATTTCGTGTAAAGAGAGCTTTTGTTGATGGCTGTTCATCAACATTCTTTGGCCTTGTTGTTCAGGGCTGATCATTTGAAAAGCTTTGAACTGCCCTGTGTTCGTGTTGACCTTCTAGCAGTCCGATCGTGTAAGGAGAGGAGGGGTGGGGGTGGGGTGAGGGGGTGAGCGGTACATCAGTGCAAAGTGTGGCTGCTGCTTTGTGTGCGTGGATGTACAGTGTGCGCTTCTCACCTCGGCCTTGTTGCTGTGGGCCTGCTTTTTCTCAATATTCATGGCCAACATTTGGCTGCGGAACGAAAGGCTCTTGGTCTTCTCAATCACCTGCTGGTAAGGTGATACGGCGTTGTTTCCCATGACCACATGGCCCTGGAAGTATGAGGGAAACACAGACAAAAACGTTCACAATAAAAACCAAGAGGACCCTCAGAATGCCGTCTTACTGACGCGTCGCCGAGCAAACGCTGCTCAGCTCGCCGTTCACATGTACTGCAGGAACATCTCCATAATTCTATGTCATTCTCCACCAGTGGGCTGTGATTTGCTGATTACAGAGAGCTTGTTGTGATGTGTATGCCAAAACATGCAGGTTCAACGTGATGCCTCGGGAAGGGGGAGCCGAACGAGGGTGAAATATTACGGTAACATGTCCTGAGAGCAGTGATTCACAAAGTGGGGGTCGGGACCCCTTGGAGGGCCGCCAGTCGTCGGTGGACGCAAACGTAAAACAGACGTCATTTAATAATTGTGTTTACATCGCCATCATGGTGTAAAACATACGATGCGGTCTTCAATTTGAAATAAACGCACGTCGTCAAGGGGACGTGAATTCACGTGTAAAATACGGAAAACAGTGTGCGCGGCTCTTCACACATGAAGATTCAGAAAAGTGGGATTCAATTAAAAAAAAAAAAAAAAAAAAAACTACCGTAAATTCCGGACTATTGAGCGCACCTGTATATAAGCCGCACATGATTATAAGCCGCAGGTGTCCACATTGTAACAAAGCGATTTACACAGAAAGGCGTGACACAAAAACGTTGTTTTAACTTTTAATTAAATACGTAGGCTACCGGCTACATCCGCAAATACGAAGCCTAGTGGAAATCCTTTATCGAACAGTGTCTGTAACACGGCTGATGAAAAAGATTACAGTGATACATTTCACAAGAAAAAGTCCATCCATTCACTGCCTCAGAATGACTTCATTACTCACTTCCTTAGTCTCTTTTTAGATGTCGCTGTCAGTTTCAACTTTCAATCAATCAATCAATCTTTATTTATATAGCGTCAATTCATAACAGGCGTTATCTCAAGACACTTTACAAAAGCAGGTAAAGGACCTTACTGTTTGTCTGTTAACATTAACAAAAGGGCAGGTAACAAGACCATGCTCATTGTTATGTTTACAAAAAGCAGGTAAAGGACCTTACTTATGGCTATGTTACAAGAGCCCAGCTTAATCCGTCATGGCGTGGCAAGAAAAAACTTCCTTTTAACAGGCAGAAATCTTCAGCAGACCCGGGCTCATGACGGAACAGCCATCTGCTAAACTGTGCTGGGCTTGAACATGGGATGGGGGAGATGGGACAAGATGCAGAAAGAAGAATAGGATGGGATAGGTTGGGGGGGCTTTACGTGCAGCAGCTCTATTTCCTTCTTTGACAGCCAGCTCGATCGCCTTTAACTTGAAAGCTGCATCATGTGCATTTCTCCGTGTGTTAAGATCTGATATTAAGATCCGATGTGACGAGGTCAAATGTTTTTGCAGCAGAAGCTCATTGTCCCCCAAGAAAAATCCATAAATAAGCCGCATCGTTGTAAAAGCCGCAGTGTTCAAAACGTGACAAAAAAGTAGCGGCTTATAGTCCGGAATTTACGGTACCTGTCCCCAGAGGGCAATTCAAGGGCACACGGAGCAGCAAATGAACGACAGCTATATTAGCAGCTATACTAAATAATCTATACTGTGAGTCTGTTACGACCACTCAGTGCCAACCACGTGTATTCTGCTATGAGACATGAACATTTGTTGATCCTGTGATAAACATCGTCAGGATGGGATTATTAGTGTGTGTGTGTGTGTGTGTGTGTGTGTGTGCTACATTATGTCTTATCACCACCAGGGACAGTGGGGGTCCTCAGTCAAGCTGAAAGTTGTGGCAATCTTCTCTTCAATAATAATGAAAGAGGAAGGGCGACATGAGCTACAAGACTACCAGCACTGTTCCCGATCTGCAACCACTGGCTGCTTAAACAGATTCAAATCAATGTGTCGAGTTATGAGCCGACTCATTAAGAGTGAAGAAAAAAAAAAAAAGGTCTCACCAGTTTGGAGTCTATCTTTGCATCCAGCCGGGCGTTGCGGATGAGGTTGACGATCCATCGCTCGGCTTCCTCGGGAGACATGTTGAGTTTGTCTGCGAGCATGCTGTCAGAGAGAAAGAGGGGACGTGAGTGTGGAGAAGACGGCGCGGGACTTCCGTCAAGACTGCTCGAGGGGCCTCGTCACATTATGGAGGGCAAACGTAAACATGCTGACTGATAAAAAAACGGGAAACCAAAGCTTCACCGAGCTGAGACTGACCTTAAAGTGACGCTGAAGATCAAAAGAAGTTCATAAAGCTCATAAAAAAAAACCCTCAATCTATTAAAAAAAAATAGAAGTGTTGAACGAGAACAAACGAGAAGTGTTGTCCAAGTGTTACTGCAGTACGTTGAATCTGTGCAGGTGGTTGGCTCGAGGTGGTCGTCTACTTAATGTGCTGCTGTATCATTACATGTATATGGAGCCAAATAGCTCTTATTTAACACTCGATGACTCTGTGATGGAGTTTGCTAATCAAAAGCCAAACGACGTGCCGTTTATTGCATCCGGCAGTGTAAATGTGCGGCCGACATGTTGTGTTAATGTAAACGAGGAGTGCACTTTGAACGCATCTCTACCAATGGAAGCTTGATTTACGGACTGAAATGAAAAAAGTCAATTAGAAGTGATAGGAGGGCCCCATGTTGTGAGCCTCGGCGGTCGCTCGTGTGTTTATGAGGTTCCTCCGTTCAGGACACTCTCTCTCTCGCTCTCTCTCTCTCTCCACCTGGCTGTTAAAGGGTTTCAGGACGCGGCGGGCCAAACGACCACTGTCCCTCTAAATGAAAGCCAGCTTTGCTCTTTGATACGGCGAGATGTGGATGTGTCACAGCAGAGGGAGGGGGACGCACGAGGGGTGGCTGCTATTCTTTGATCCAAAGCTTTCCCCCTTCAGTGCAGCTGGCTTCCCTTGTGGCTTTCCAAATAACTAGGACCCCCCCCCCCCAAAATCACCCCAGATATCCCCATCTAGACCCCCTCCCCCCTACATTTCCTGCCCCCTTCCTTCTGTCTGACCCCATCTCCCTCTAAGCCTACCACATTTCATATAAGGGCCCCAATAAATATCCTCAGCCCCTCTGTGCACTACCCACAATTACTACAGCAACGCCCCCCCCCCCCCATAATGAAATTCTGTACGTGTACATTAGTCATTGTATGTTTGTTGAAAATAACAGGTGTTCTAGGGCCTATATAAAAACTATTTACTCGACTAATGATTACTTCCTGGTCCATTCATCATATTTTGTGAGACTCGTTTAGTAAGGGAGCTAGAATGTGCAGAGGCCGCACCACAGCACACCACACTTTCTAAACCGTCGGCCCCACAGTTGGACTTCTTGAGAGAGATGATTTTGTTGGAAAGTAATCTAATTTAGGATTAGTGATAATGGCCGTCTTACCTCAAGAAAAAAAAAAAAAAAAGAAAGAAAGAAAGACTACCACTTTCTAACCCCATGATTGTCGGTCAAATGGTGGCAAAACCACATAAAGAAGGGAAGTGGAATGATGTCAGTGTGTCTGGATTGGGCATTAAAAGCACAAACAACAAACATTACCTCAGCATAATGAGCAAAAATAAGAGCTCGGTCTCCAAGTGACAGTGTGGAGCTCTCAACAACTTTGACCACAGTGAAGTGACGAAGGAGGAGAATAATGAGACGCAAGAGCTGGAGAGGATTCACGAGCTCAGAGGACGACGAGAGGATACAAGGAGACAGATCGACTCGTCACACAAACAAAAACAAACAAACAAACTGCTGCTGCTGCTCGACGGCACATTCTGAAGAAAATGATGCCTGACAATCAAATTGCTCCTATGGATCATTATTGGGAGCCTAACAAGTTTGGAAACGTGTCAGCTGTGTAATGACATGAGTTAAAGTTGAGATGGGGAACACATCGACGCTATTAACATCAAGGATTGTAGTGAGCAGGGCTAAATCTAGCTAATGGAGGGTAAATGTCCATTGTGATATTATTCTATTCAATAACATGCTACATCTGCTCAGAGAGACCCCCCCCCCCATTACACTCAGTGACATTAACAAACACGCTCATGTGTTTGCTTAAGAATCAAGTCATCTAAAACTTGTTAGAATCTAATTTGTCATTTGCTTCCCCTTTGAGCCGCGCACTGACGTGATTGTTTGGCAAATTCGGTAAAAGTGGGGGCACATGTCAGTCAAGTCCAGGTCAGATATGACGATCAAAACAAACATGAGCTCGTTTCCTCGCCGGGTGAGTTGAGCTAACCTCCTAACCCCCCCTCTGAAGGTGATCTGTGCAGGAGAACACGGGAACGCAGAGCGCGCCCCCGAAAAGGCCCGGGGCCCTGACCTGTACACGCCAAATCCTTCTAATCTAATTTAGAAAAGAAAATCTGGCAATGTTTTTCTCCCAGGAAGGACATTTGTATATCAGAGGAGGGTTTAACTTGACTTTATCTCGTGGTCTCTCTGTGAGGTGTACAGCAGCTAGCCCTACTTAAAAGCACTAAGTGGGGAAAAAGAAAGATGTGAGGAGGGGGAGCAGGGGACGGGTCTCACTTAAACAACCTACACTATTGACATCCTTTGGCCCTAAAGCCAAGTAGACAGCCTGTGTGACTGGTTTTGTTTTACACAACCATGATCCTGTTCCTTTGGGGAGAGGGGATCACTTTCATTTCGACCCTTTGCTCACTCTGGCTCCTGAGCTTTCGACTTCAGGCTAGGGGGACTCCTCTGGGTCACAGGACCAACCTCACACATGAAGGGGGGGGGGGGGGGGGGGGGGGGGGGGGGGGGGGGTCACGCACTGAGGTCTAAGTCTGTTAGAGGAAAATTACGGGGCTTCCTTCTCAAAAGTAGACCCCCCCCTTCTGAAGTGAATGCATTGTTAAACACTAACATATGATAGCATTCGGGACTCCGAGCCATTTGGAGCAACCCTCGCGTTCGGCTCGGGGTAAAATTGATTTTCGGGGAAACCGAAATGATCGTGTGGTATTTTTTAATGACTCAATTGTGAGGTGGAAAGATCTTCAGTGTTACATCCAAATACACAGGACGCTCTTTCCAACTACCAGGGAGCTGTTGTGTACAAATAGTACCTTGTGATGAGGGAGAGAAGAAAAAAACAAAAAAAAACTGGCCGAATCATCGTGTGTCTGAAGCGTTTACTCGAAACGTCAAAGGACGAGTGTGTGTTTGAGGTCAAAGCGGGGCCCCTCGACTGAGACGTGCATGCAAGGACAAAGGAAATAAAGCTTTCGAATCAAACACGGAAAACAACGCTCAATTGGAAACACACTCAGGACACTGAAAAGTCTAGACCAAAAGATGTGTGTGTTCAATTACAAGTGCAGGCTGAATCTCAGTCTCACTGCCTACAGTACGTTTTACATAAGGCTTTATTGCATAAAATAACTCAATTACGCCAACTTCTGCTCGACTTTTGTGTCCCCGAGCTGCGGGCAAACGCCGAGCTAAATATCTGTGAAACCATCGTGGCCAACAGCTGTAAAAATGTCCTCATTAAAAACAGCCATCAAATTCATTTGGGTCCACGCTTGGGCGCGGAGGGCTTCGGGTAGAGGACTAATGACTTGGAATTTGGGTGTCGTTCAAAAATAGACATGTTCTGTCCTTCGTCACCACGCTGACGAAAATAAACATGGAAATCCCAGAAACTCCCCCACCTCCTCCCCCCCTCCCCGATATGCTGCGTCTGCATCAGAGAGCTCGGCGACGGAAAAAAAAAAGGTGAGGAGTAGAAAAAAAAAAAAAAAATCACCGTTCGACTTCCTCTTTCTGTGTGACCACTAACCTTTGTGGTCTTTAACAAGTAAATGGATCCAATTGCAGTCAGTCTGCCAAAAAGAACCAGGACTCCTAATCAATTCCAGACAATCTGCAACAGGAGATTTCGACAGGGCCTGATCATGTTCCAAGGTTCAACCTTGACTACAGACCTCCACGCCTCTATTGAACAGTCCATGCAATCATTTTTGTGTCAACAAAAGTAATTCATTCCCTCTTTCCATACAGCATCACGCGCTCGTGGACTGTGTTTCAAATGCTAGAGCTTCCCTCAAATGTTCAGCCGAACGGGCAAACGTACCTTGAAGACGGCGTCCTGAAAGCGGGAGGGAACGCGCTGTGCATTAACAACGAAGTGGATAAAGAATAACTCCTGCGTTACTTTTCATCGGCTCAACGTGAAAAGTCACGGCTACAGAGATGAGGATGAAGGGCTGATATTGATGAGTGCTTTTTCTCCATCTTTGTCACTCTTCTAAATAGACGGAAAAAAAAGGCAGCCAATTCCTATAATCTCTCTTAATTAGAGACAATTACTATAATCCTTATTTTCTTCTCTCCACTATAATTAGCTTTGACTAAATTTCTTGGTTTTTGGGAAGCAGCCAAAGTCAAGTTTTATTTGAATGCAGCTTCACTGGGTTTTAAAGTAGGAGTCAATAAAGACCTACAGAACCCTCTGAACTCCTTTTGGCCCGGAGGAAAGGCCCTGAAAGGTTCCTGCATGATACAGCAGTTGGAAGTGTGGCAGGCTGTCCAAACCCTGACCTCTTCCTGGGAGAAAACGCTGCCTGATTTGGCCTTGGACAGGTGGTCTTAAAAGTTTAGTGAGCAGAGTAAACTGCGGAGACCTGGAAGCAGTTAAAAGTCACACCACTTAATCCTTGAGATGTTTGGGGGGGGTCAGCGTTTCTTTGTGTGGAGGGGGGGCGGCAATAAACAATTATCTGTGAGGAAAATTCCACTTATCACTAAAGCCATGTTCTTTACTTCCTGTCGACAGGCTGCTGACAAAAGTGTTCTGACTTCCTGTCGGTCCTCGGGGGATGGCTGTCTGAGATTGTGCCGTGCAGCATGATGAGGACATGCATGGAGCAGTGAAGTCCCCACATATGAACACCTTGGGAGAAAGGTTGCAGCGTGTCTGGTTGGGCTGATGACTCACTTGATGCTAATGCACTGGTGGATCCTGCAGAAGGTCTCAAAGATGAAGAGGCGAGCGTTCTCAATGAAATCCTCAAGGCAAGCAACCAGGAAGAAGTCGTTCACAAGGACCTGAGAGACAGAAGCATGTCGTATTAGTCGGGCGAACACAGCGTATGATTCCATACATGATACAGACCAGTGACACCAATAACACAAGAAACATTCTGCCACAACTGAAATCTTGCAAGGAAGAATTACCTAAAGAGATCAAGTGCAGGACAAATGTATTTATTCACTGCAGCTTAAAACCCACAATCATGCCTCTTTTTTTTTTTTTTTTTTTAATTTAAATGGTGAATGAACTTCTATGGTGCTTTTCCTGTTTTCTGACTAATCAAAGCGCTCTGACACTACACGTCACGTTCACCCACTGACTCCAAGGACACTTGTGACTGGAGGAGCAGCAGTTGAAATCAACAAACGGACTCGACCACTGAGCCACAGCAGCTCCTTTTGAACACTTATACGGCCGTTTGAAGTGTAATCAGTTCCTCTTAATAATTACCTGATATATTACAGCGCTGTGTTGCTTTAAATTATCGCTGCATCGACATGCTGTCCCCCCCGCCCAATATATTTGCGATGGCAATTTTGCAGATTTTGTTCCTCCTTTCAAACGATTGCCATTAACACGCAGGCAGGGATGAAGTTTTATACAGATGCAGTCATGATAATCCAGTCGTAACTGCTGTTGACTTGATGGTTTATTGTTATGATTTGATAAATAAAAAATGAGAACTAAACAAACCATTTCCAGTGTTTATTTCAGAGTGCTGGTCCTAACATGAATGCTGGTCTGGTGAGAACTGTTTGTGCTCCGCCTACCTGTCCCCCCCGGTGCCTTCAGTGTCCCTTGTGTAAAATAATATGCAAGAAATATCAAAACTAGATAACGTGCCAACATTCTATCTATCCATTTATGCAGTTGGTTCAAATTCAAAGTATTTCTTACAAAGGTTTCAGGTTTAAATAAAAACAGTTCAAACACATACACTAGTTAGGACAAGAAAGCTGAACTATTCCAGGAGAAATACACAGAGAAGTGGTCAATTT
Organism: Symphodus melops; assembly: GCF_947650265.1. Classification (NCBI taxonomy): domain Eukaryota; kingdom Metazoa; phylum Chordata; class Actinopteri; order Labriformes; family Labridae; genus Symphodus; species Symphodus melops. The sequence goes on along the minus strand of NC_136695.1, from coordinate 11,037,119 downwards.
GGAGCTGTACGTTTTGAAACGGTTGAAAACAATCTGTTCAATGCAGTTATTTCCCAGTGTCGTACTCGTTTAGTCAGAGTAAGGAAGGATCACACATTGAATGAAAACCTTTTAAAGATGAGAGTTTTATGAAAGAGGTATCAGTTGAAGTAATTCAAGGCCCTGCAAGGTGCTTCAAATCAAGCAGAAATCGTCCAATCCCTGAAGCCGCCACATGAGACGGTACAGTAGGAACAGATCCAGCCACAGAGACGACCACGGCGTCTGTGACTTATCACCAGTCATCTGGTCGGGTGCTTCAGTGTCAACTCCGCTGTGCAGGATCGCCAAATTTCTCAGCTACAGTCATCCAACGGTTGTAGCATCGCCAGTCCAAATAAACTCACAGATGAGAGGAAGTCTTTTCAACCGTCCATGCACAGTATCACCTGTGGCTTGTTACACGAAGAAATACAGCCTCGCTTGGACTCTCTGACACCACTGCATATGGCCAATTCATCTACTGTTAATGTTCGTGACCCAGCCATGGCCCCAGAGGTACCACTGTGTGAAACGCTCCCATTTCTCACTACTTGCTGCATTCCAACTCTCCATTGAGTGCGATTTCACATCGCACGCCTCGATCTTCAAAAGTTCTCTTTGACTGACCAACTGTTTGCTTAAGCTTAGAACGCCGCTCCAGTTGCCGCTCCAATAAATCCCAACTACATGGCACTATCAGGCGCAACGCACAGTTCAACTAAGACAACGCTTATCTGAGGCTGAAAAACTTTGAACAGTTAACAACCCTAATGACTGTCATCTGGGATTCAAGACCACGAAGCTTAAACCGATCCTGAAAGGGGCTTCGACGCTCCTTTTATGCGCCGCTTTATCTGAGCGCCTGACTATAGGTACGCCTATACTGTTATTCTTTGACATGCAAGCATCCAACATCTGACAATGATTCAAGATTTGGGTGGAGTGGGGAAAAAAAATAAAAAATCTAGAACCGTATGAACAGGACAATTTCAACTAAACTACCCCTCATTTGAAAGCACTTGGCCCCAACTGTTGTGAGGGGGTACAGAGATTTGAGGACAGGAGAGCTGAAAACAATACCCATATCTTGCTATTGCAGCAATCAGTAAAAAGATGGCTGCCACTCTTCTCAGTGGCTCAAAATTGATGCAATACAAATGCTCATCAAGACAAGAGCCCATCCCAACGGGGTATCCATTTACCTCCATCTCGCCGCCGTCTGTGAGACACCCGCTTACCTCAGAAATAAATGTGCTTTCTGAAGGCATGCACAGAGGGGTTTTTTTGTGCAATGAACAAAAATGCATTACTGACTTCAAACAAGACCATTTGGGGAAAATGTTTGCAGACCATAACAGGTAATGCATTAAAGGTGGGGTGAAACTTTTTTTTTTTTCTTCCCTGGAACCACCCACTGTGTTAGTACAGCTAGTGAACTGGCGCAGGTCAATAGAGGGCTTTTGTGCCTACTGGACATGCTCTGATAAGACTGACAGGTAGGCCGGTACTAAAAGCACCTGGAATAGCTTGGGCTCTGACCTGAGAGGTAGTTGAGATTGAGCATCTGTTTCAACCACAGTAGAGTCTCTGTAAAGAGAACCCCATGAGGCAAGGTCAGGACCAACCAGGAGAGCTCCTAAAAAAGTGCATGCAAGTGTTTAACAAGGTCAGTGATCGGGGGCGTGTGCCATGTCTTAGCTGTAACAGGATACAAGCTCTAATATTGTTGATAGTACATGTCATCAGTTGGATATGGCCCCTGGAGGCTTTTGCACAGGGAAAAAAAAAAAAAAAAAAAAAACTCCTTTTCTCTTGGACCATGCTTTGAGTTGTGTTCTGACCGTGCCAAGGTTTTAGTAAGAAATAAGAAGGAAAACCCAGCTTGGTTTTAACAGTCTTAGTTCTTAAATTGTGATTTGGTAAGTTGCAGATGACTTTTATTAGCTTAAAAATAGATTGCTAAAAAAAAGAAAGAAAAAAAAAAGGAATCATCACATAGCTGTTGACATGATTTATAAACAATTCTCTTGGGAAAGAGCCATTTGACGGGACCAGATGTTTTCCATTTTGAAGGTTTAACATTGAAAGCCAAATAAGACCGAGATTTCCCTCATATTCTTTTATAGGTTGAATTCATCGAGTCATCTGGGAAAAACCAGCTCACTGTGTGCACCAAAAAAAAAAACTACAAAATATACATGGAGGGAGACAGCGGCCAGAACACCTGCTGTCTCTTAAACCTCTTCACTGACGTGTGTGTGTTGACACATTGTTCACTATTAAGTTATACATGAACTCTGTATCAAGTCCAAACGCTGAAAGTCGCTGAACGAAGACAGTTGCACTGCATTATTGTGAAATATTATGGACAACAAATCATGTTCTGTTACAGTCCTCCTTTCAGAGGAGTGAAGGGCTCAGCTTCTCATCCTGCTGTAGATGCTTTGGTGCCGTTTTACTGTCTAGAATGGATAAGAAATTAGCCGATAGTATACAGTCATCCCCCATTATGGCCCTTCTGCCTCGAGGGAGCAAAAACTACACTATGAAAGTCTTACATGTTTAGTATAGTTTAACCACCTGTCAGCAAAGAATTGCATCATCCCTCTTCGATGCCTCTCTTTGCTAAACCGCTGTCCTGCAAGTGTTTGTTTCTTAGGACGCACTCGCACTAGACCATCTGACCCATCCCGTGTTTAAGCCCGATGCTTCCCCTCCTCGTCCCCACTGTAGCACAACACATGCATGGCTTGATGTAATTATAAAGCGTGTTTAGTTTACAGCTGCTTCGCTGACTTATTTAGAGTCATTTTGGTCAGATACAGACTGAATACTCCAGGGTCCATGTTTTGTACCCGTGCTGGTGCATGATTTTCAAGCGTACCGGAGCCAAGGAGGAAGTGTCCCTCGAGTATGGACCGGAGCCCTCACACTAGTCAAACAAACTGGACTTTGGAGATAAAGTGTGCACAGCACGTGTTGCCAAGTGTAAGAGCGTCCTGATCCTATTTTCTACAAATCATGAAGTAGATGTCCTCCGACTGAAGTGTTTATTTAGGGTTAGGATTTATCAGCATACAAAGAGGACCTTTACTGCTCATAATCCACCGTCACATCAAGGACAAGCGTTACATGTTGCCAATATTAAACCGAAATGGAAATAAATGCTCTAATTGGTGGAGCAGTGACAAATCTTTCTTCTTCAAACGAATGTATTCATGCCTCTGTGGAGCTTCTGGCTCATGAAGCTTTAACTGTTAACTTGTAGACTGATGGGTCAATTACAGGCCTGAAATCTAATAAGAGTCTAACAGTGTCCGAAGACATCCCTGTATCTCACTAAATGATAGAGGACGAGGACTATAAAGACTTAGCCATGCAGTCCAGCAGATACAAACACAGCATGACCAGCGATCACATAATGACTTACTTTACTGGAGTTGGAACTAGAGGTGCTTTAAAAACGTTGTGTTGTTACGGAGAGGAAAGAGGAACAAAGCCGACAGAGGCAGGAAAAGGACTCACCGACTCGCACTCTCTGAGCTTCTTCTGAGCACTGTCGAAGTCAAAGTTCACGTACAGACACTCGACGAACTCCGTAATCGGATCTTTGTAGGTGTAAGATTCCTAAGAAATGAAAGGGAGAGATGCGAATGTTAAAACACACTCAGTTCTTATTGTATCAATAATGCTGTAGCTTTAGTTTTTAATGACTAAAGTGTTTAGCAATAATGTTGAAATGAAACAAACAGCAGACAGAAAAACAGAAATATCATGAATTGTGTTTTTTCCTAATCCAGTTAAAACACACAGACGTGAAATATTAAGTCCCACTATGATTACCGTAAATTCCGGACTATAAGCCGCTACTTTTTTCTCACACTTCGAGCACTGCGGCTTCTACTCCGGTGCGGCTAATGCATGGATTTTTTATGGGGGACAATGAGCTTCTGCCGCAAAAACATTTGACTTCGTCACGTCGGATCTTAATATCAGTCATTTTGCGCTTCATGCACGCACCCTCATGATGGAAAACACACGGAGAAATACATATGATGCAGCTTTCAAGTTAAAGGCGATCGACCTGGCTGTCAAAGAAGCTAACAGAGCTGCTGCACGTTAAGATGACACTGACAGCGACAACAGAGACTGAGGAAGTGAGTAATGAAGTCATTCTGAGGCAGTGAATGGATGGACTTTTTCTTGTGAAATGTATTACGGTCATCTTTTTCATCAGCCGTGTTACAGACACCGTCGGCTAGGCTTCGTATTGTAACGGTTCATGTTGTAAAGTCAGTAGTTGATAATGTGTTCATAATTCCGATTATGTGGAGAGTCAGTGAATGCACCAGCGAGAACGTGTTGAGTGGCTGTATGAGAGAACGCTGGGGGAGAGAGTTGGATTGTTACGGCAAGTTATGTGTTGCTCTCCGCTGTAAACGGCGTGGTCACGGCCGACAGTGATCGGGTTATTAAGTTATTATTTGAACGCTCTCGTCGTCCTTTAACGTCCGTACGGACGCTACAGTATTTGCGGATGTTACCGGTAGCCTACGTCTGTGTAAATAGCTCTTGTTATAGCGTGGACACCTGCGGCTTATAATCAAGTGCGGCTTATATATGTACAAATACATTTATTTACTTATTTTTAGCCGCTGCGGCTTATATCCAGGTGCGCTCAATAGTACGGAATTTACGGTAATTGTATGACTAAGTAGTCAAAATATCTACCTGCTGAGATATGATCTAAAAAAAAAATCTAAAAAAAAAATCAAATTTACTTAGAGGGACTTGAGAGCAAACGCATTGTGATCTGTGAACAGAGTCCTGAGCTGACCTAACACTATGCTCGATGGCTCTCTGGAGTCGCTGCTGTAATTGCTGTAGACTTCGAATCCTACCTTCAAAGAAGTGTCAGCAATGCGATGGGGTTACCTGATCGGTTACTCATCGTTTCAACCTCGTGTGGCCTAAAAGCAAAGTGCTCGTAACTGTGTAGACTCTGTCAACACTCGGGGGAAATAAATCGTCTGGTACCTGCTGTATGACCTTCACCAAATCCTTCAGAACCTGCCGACGCTTACGGACGTCCTTGTTTGTGATGACCGCTGTGGTTAGGTAACGCAAGATGTGCGGGCACATAGTCTGGATGGCATTGAGGTATCTGGAATGAGAGAGGGGGGGGGGGGGGGGGGAAGTAATCAGAGCTATGTAAGCAAAGACACGATCTTTAAGAGGACACACAATCTAACATTTTGACTGCATGTTGGGCTGCTGGCATTTAAGACAGTGAAAGAGCCTTTGCAGACGGAACAGATAGATGTCCTAACAGGACCTTCACTTCTGGATGTGGGTCCCAGCCTTAAGCCGACTCTTTCATTAGTCTCCTGTGAGAGGGAGGAGGAAAAGGAAACCCAGGCAAAAAAAAAAAAAGATATAGATCAGTGAGCAGGGACCTGCCCAGTAGCTGAAACCCAATCCAACAGGGACTGATGTTTGAACCACAGGTCAACTAGCTCAGGCCTGATCACGAGAGACAGGACGCTGTTACAGGCTGATCTAATCCCACACCAACTCTGGAGACAGTGTTCTGTATAATAAAAACCTGTGAAGGCTGCACACACACATGCACAGGGAACAGACAACTTGTCTTATCAAGATGGTAATCACTTGGTATTGCCTGTCGCAAAAAAAAAAAAAACGTCTTATTGGTTTTTAAGTACCTCTGAACTTCGCCCTCCACTCAACCCAAAGTTGACCAAATTAAAACTGAAAAGAGGAAGCTGAGTGGGCCCCTTCAGGTCGGCTGTTAGTGAAGAACACAGGAACACATCAGAGAGCGCTGACTTCAGTTTAATTAGTTGAAACAATTAAAGGGACAGGAGACCTGTGGTAGTACTGATGTCGAGTCTAAAAACAGAAGTGGGCTTTTAGGAGAGCTCGCTCCCTCGCTCCCTCCCTCCCTCCCTTTGTAGTTGTTTGAGTCCTGTGGAAGACCGCAACCGTCTGTGCTGTGTTCCTGATTTACTTACACCTACTCACTCCTCGGGGGGTGCAGTGAGTCACTGTACCTTATCTTGGGGGGAGGGGGGGGGGGGGGGGGGGGGGGGTGTTCATCCTTTTTTGGAGTTTTTTCAAATCACCTGGCGTTGGATGCATCATTTTAGTATGATCCTGTTCTGTATCCGTTCCGCACTTAAAGGCACGGTTATTAGCTTTTGAAACCTAGCATGATTTTTAAAGTAGCATTCTCTCAGTGCTCCATCTACACCCACCCCCACCTCTCTGCGCTCCCTTAAAAGCCACGCCCCTCATGTACATTCACGATCACCATTGGTCGAGAAGTGGACCTCAGCTCATCGCTTGAATTTGTGTAGAAACGTCATCGTCTCATTCAGTGGTAAGTAAACACTAAGCGTTATCATAATAACACTTGTCAAACAAATGTGACTATTTTACTGCTAACAATAGCCAACGACAAACTCGCAGTGTGACTCGCTTTGAGTGTGGAGTAGAGAAGGAGCAGGGAGGCATGATTGGTTCATCCGATTGGTACCTCATGGCAGACACTGGTCATAGTTTACAAGCTTACAACTGACAGATTGTTTTTGTTCCTCTTTCAGAGCACAGGAATTATTACTTTCTGTCAGGACCTAAAGACACAACAATGAAAAAGTATATCTAGAGAAAATGACCAACCCTGCCTTTTAACCCTTTTTACACCGTGAGTCAGTGTCATTATGAAGCTTCACTACGCCTTTGTACTTTTACATTGAACCCTGCTAGGGTGTAAACTAAGGGTCAGAGTGTGATTTACGCTGTGCTCAGGCATGTACGGTTCAACATGTAAACACAGCAGGAGCAACACACACACAGACACACACAGCTGTTTAACTCTGTCTGCTCCCTCGTATTACCATTTGCCGCTTCGGCTCCGCGACAGACAAACAACTGTGTCCCACCACTACACCTCTCTGACATTTACTTTGATGGAGAAGTGTAATCGGAGAAAAAGTTCCACCTTTAACTGGCAATGTGAAAGAGCTTTAATTACTGAGCAGTGTTCCTCCTGATGTCAGTGCAGTCCTGTCAATAACACACAAACAAGTCCTTGGATCAACATCTGCTGACTGCAGGGGTAAGGGAGGTCAAATGTGGAGCTGAAGGCCAGCCACTGGTCAACAACTTCAGCCAAAGGAAGTACTGGTCAAGAGAGATGGGAACCAGGAGCCAAGCCTCAGTGGGGAAAACATGAGGTTTCTAGACTGTGAAACTGCAAAGCACACAAAACTACCTCAGTTTGTCCACACAGACGGCTGGGTGAGCTTTTCATGAGTAATTATTGGGCAGGCCGCCTTAATCATCGGCAATAAAATTAAAAAACCAAGTCAAGCTCGGGGACGCAGGCGTTTGAGCGCGCTGTGTTGTGGTTGCCTATCATGCTGTATGTGACGCTCAGTCGTCTGTGCGATTATACAAGCCTGCAATCAGAACAGGGGGAGGGAGCGAAGGCATCGAAACAGGCGGTGCGCAAATTTGAACGCAGAGTATAAAGTTTCTGATGTGCCGTACACATGGCCTCCTTCTACGCTTGGAGAGTAAAGAGACCACACAAAAAAACACACACTTCTCAAACCACATAAGAAATATCAGCAGGGTTCATGAAGAAGCCCACCATCCAAAAAAACCGTGTTATTCAAGCAAAGGATTAGTGTCTAAATCAAGCCATGTTAAAGAGCGACTGACCATTCACCAAATTCTTCTCAAGTCATATTTATCTTAGAGCTACGTTACCATTTGAAACACAATGGAAGCCCGGTTTGTTTACAGGGAACAATGCACATGGAGAAATAAGGATTCTATCAAAGGAAAAATAAAAAATGAACTGCTTCAAGTTTGGGTTACGTTTAACAAACCACGACATCATTATTTCCAAACCTGTAAACAATCTCGTAAACAATCCCGCCAATCTCTTGATGTTCACATCAAGAGATTGGCGGACGTTACTTGGCAACCACTTTCTCAGTCAGGTATTATACATTTAAACTAGTTCACAGTTAAGAAAAGACAGTGTGTGGCTAACGTTAGCAGTACCAGCATAGCCAGCCTTCCGTCCGCGCTAATTACCGCTCGCCTGTGCTCAATGTGCAGACTCATTGTTGCGCTCATTTGGCCAGTTTAACCTGAAAAGGTCTGCAAGCATTTTTGTCTCCATTTTCGAGAGCAAAAGAGCAACTGTGCTGCTCCCATAACATCTTTCTTATTTTACTGAGTGCGGCTCGAGCTTCAGCAGGAGGCTGCATTACAGCTGAAGCATGACATGTGCTTCTATCTGTGCTATGTGGATCTGAATGTTACAATTACAGCGGCTTCTTTTTAAATAAGTGTGCATGCTAAAGAATAAAGCCAGAAATTTACAAACATCTATATAAATATCAATAACACCATATAAAATGTGACTTACTGTGGCTGATAGAGAAAGAGCTCGATGATATTGTCTCTGCCCTTGGGGTGGTTGAAGAAGACAAAGAGGGACCAGTGGATGAGCCATGTCCTCTGCTGGAGAGACTGGAGAGGGGAGGTGACCGACTGGAACGGACAGAGACAAAGAGCAGCGGAGAAAAGGGGGAAAAAATGATAAAAGAAAGAGAGACCAGAAGAGATGGAAAATTATACATCTGTTTGGAAAGTTGCAAAAAAAGAAAAAAGTTGTCTCATACGTATAATGACAAAAAATTGCCTCTATAAGTGCAATCAATCAAATACAGACAACCAGTTCATACTCTAATCCAAGTTCTTAAGTAGTCAGATGAGCGCTTGTTGGTTAGGAATAAAATGCCAGCGCAGAGCTGTACTCAGAGTGAAATGTCAATATGAGAGTCTATGTAAGGGAATCTAAAAGCCGTATCAAATTCTGAGAAGTGGGGCATTTACGTTGTTATCGATAGTCTCTCTCAGGCGGGTGAGGTCCTCCATGGCTGCCTCCCAGTTCTGCATCAGGATCTCGGAGGCCAGCTTGCCCCACAGAGAGTTCAGGGCATTCCTGTCTGTGGCTGGGACCTTGGGAACAGACAAGTGCACTGTTCAGATGTGAGCAATACAGCACAGAAACAAGAGGACGCGACAGTCTCTGGACCAACACGACACTGATGGGCTCGGCACGTCGTTTAGTATCTCCACGCAGTGACGCCCGAGTGTTTCAAACACTATTCATCTAGCATTTATTATTAGGGTAAGACTGGGGTGGCATAATACACTGCAATGCCGGAATACTGGAATTGATAGCATTTAAACAGAGAAATAAAGAGGGTCTCTCTCAGCACGTCGTACCTGTAGGATAAAATCTGAAAAACAGTTACAGTCATGCAGAGAGATATTCTGGTATTTCCTCACTTGTCTAACTCAGGACCCTGATGCCAGCTCAATGCACATTGGGCAAACACATTTTCCAAAACACAAGTCAACCTGCAGTGATCTCAGACGGGAAACGGCTGTTGAATAATTTCAATAGCGGGACTGATGAGCTGACAGACGGCCGGAGAGAATTAAAAAGATTTTTTTTTTTTAAAAACACCTTCCATGAAGATCCAGCAAGTCACTGATTCCTGAGAAGGATGATTTAATATGTACTGTAAACTGCAACGCTGCAAAATAAAGTTTGGTGAAAAGTTTTGAAAAAATGACCCAAGTACATTCGGAATCCTAAGCACTGATGCCAACTCTGCAAAAGACTGACAAAGGGAGGGCAAACTTCAAAATAAGAGCGGGACTAAGAGAAACGATTCGATATGTATTCCCTGTTCTTAAATGAATTCTCACATTAATGGAGGGTGCGACTGCTCTGAGGGGATTGTCATGCATTGCTACATGAAAGGTAGTCTCTGCACTCAGGCTCCCGTTCAAATGTTAGCATCAGGTCGTTGTGCGAACGTCACTCCATTTTAGACATGAAAGTGATAATTGCAATAATTCCCCACTATTACCTTCAGGAACTCTGCACAGGCCTGTCGTTATCGCGAGGTCTTTAGTCTGAAACATGAGCTCAAGAGACGCATCTTAAGGAGGAGACACAATCACCCACTTAATTGTTGCAGGCTACCGTTTCTGATTTCCAGATCAGACTAAAACAAACAAAAGAGGAATCAGGTAATGAAACGCAGGTTGAGAATGCCTCTGAACCTCAGCGAGGCAATCACTCTCAAGTGGGGACGTTGGGACTACACCCTAAGGCTCATGGGAAAGTCTGCACAACAGTAGTTCACGATAACAGCAAACACCAGATGCATTGACATGAGTCAAGCAGGAAGTCAAGGGTGGGCGTCTGCTGAGCGGCCGGAGAAACAGAGATCCTAACCACACGCCCGGGTTCACCGTCGACAGCCGCCGAAGTGGACCGTGAGACACGACAGGCGTGCAAGAGGAAACACGAAAAAAAATACAAAAAAATGTAAAAAGCTGGTTTCCGCTGGAAGCCCAACGATTGGGAGCGTTATTCATACATGTAGATTTTCTTCTTTATGCTTGGCGAAGAGCCGATTTGCTGTGATAACATTTCCACAAGCTGCTCTAACATGAGGCGAGGGCAGGTAGGTGGAAGATTTCCTCCGTAGAAGAGCACGAAGCCATAATGTGTCCATGCTCAAGTCAGAGCAGCCCAGTTTCTTTGAACAAAGAAAACAAGTCAGGTCCGTCAGGAATGACTATTTTTAAAGTTCAAAAGTCACATGAAAGATCAGCATTGTGACATGGAGGGAAAAAATATATATGGCCGTCCTTGCCAATGTAAAGGTCAGCATTTCATCTGTCGAAGTGTTCTGTTTTGTTTGTTTTGGGGTTTTCTTTTTTTCCTTCTCTTGGAAGTCCCTGCCTGCTACGTTTGGCTGACCTCCAGGTCATTATGGCGGCTTTCTACACACACACACACACGCACACACACACACACACACACACACACAGAGTCTGGCTTTCACTAGTGGCCACGCTAGAAAAGTTTCAGTACCTGGGTTTTTCCAGCAGTTACCTTGAGTTTCCGTTGGTTTGTGAAACGGGGGCACATTTTCGCTGACTGACCAGCAACAATAAATTAACTGTGCTGGGGATCCGACGGGATACTCTATCTTTATTCTTAACATTCAATCCCTGCATTAAGTGATGATATGAATAAGTTGCTCTTTTCGGACAAGGCCACACTGTAACAAGACCTGCGGCACGGATTTTGCAAGGCCGGCTTCCTTCGCTTAATTGACTGGGTTTCCCACGTTAAATGACTTTATGGAGCCTCACCTCGCCCGTACAGGGGAGGGGGACACAGAAGAGGGGCCTGTGAGGATGGGAGGTCCACTAAACACTGAAAAGAAGGAGGGGGGGGGGGGGGGGGACTCAGACTAATGAAATCCATTTCTACCTTTTCCCCTTCCAAAGTGCCTCTTGCATTGTCAGGGGTAAGCAACAGATATCTGGTTTCAGAGTCTGATCTGGAACTTAAAATGAGGGGTCTGACAATTTGAGGGGTAAAGAGAGAGAGAGAGAAAAAAAAAAGAAAACAGCCCTGGACTTCATACAACATACCTCAATTAGAGCAATTTTGGTTTATTTAGAGTGAGCTGCAAAGCCGTAAACAACTGCAGCAGAAGCAGTGGGATGCAACCTCTGAAAGCTTTCGAAGACTTCACTTAAATGTGCGTTGCTTTTTTTTTTTTTTTTTTTGTCGGCATGGGAAGTGGAAAGCTCGGGTGAATTAGCCGTCATCTGGTCTCGGATGGAGCTCTTCCCTTCCCCGAGATTCGAGCAGATGAGTGAAAAAAAAAAAAAACATCAGATGAAGTACCCAACTGCTTTGGGTTAAGAGGGACGTTTGCAGCGCGGAGAGTTCATCATCCCTGAGAGTTGCTGCCAAGTGCTTGGGAGCACCCAGCATCGTGAACGTGCACTACATCGTTGCGAGTCACCGACGTCCCAAAGACGAGGAGCGACGCAGTGCAGTATCAAATGCCAATTAGACTGGGAACAGAAGATGCTCTGGATGTTTTTCGCTCTAATGAACAGACAAAAAGTTGATTTTATTCGTCTCGTTCTTTCAAGCGTGGCTTTGGCACGAGTCTCTGCTTCACCGCAGAGCTAAATGTTGAACCAAAGACACAAAAGCAAGAGCTCAAGTGAGTGACACTTGGAAGCTACCGAGTATGCAGGCTGCTTCCATGGTCATTAGAGGACATTCAGCGGAGTCAAGCGTACTAACACTTGATGCAAGATAACGCTAAAAGGGGTCAAAGTAGAGTTAATTTCCCCCCTGGAAATATGGTTTTCATTTCACATAGAGCAGCAGGGGGAGCTACAAGCGTGATAACGACCTCCATTTGACCTTGAAGGCAAAGTAGACAACTTACAACTCTAGCAGCTTTATTCCACTTCTGTAGTTCTTACTTCCATTGACAAAATAGCTTCATGAAATGTATGCATTTTCTTAGTAAGAAGCCCCACTAGGGTCTGACATGAACACCCACCAAGTCAGCTGAGCTAAATACGTGCAGCTTTTCTGTTTGAAGTACATCTCAGTGAGCTGTGGTCCAAATGTTTCGGCTAAAATAGTCCTAATCTTAATAAAAAAACATGCTGACTCTAGTGTCTTTGGTTAAACTATAGCTTCTCTGCAGTCTACATGTTGAAGATCTCAAGGCCAGCTCTGCCGCTGGCTAGCATTAGTGCTAGACGTTCATTCTGCTAAGACTTCCTTTGCTGTGATCTTAAAACAGTTCCAAAGTAAACGCCATCGCATCTTCCTTTGTAAGATCCCTGAGTAGAGCGTGTTCATCTGATGAGTCAGGCGAGCAGTGATATAAAGTGAGTGCGCATGAGTCACTGGTGAGCAGACGTTTCCTTCGAGGGATTCATCACTGCAAAGATGGCCGCAATCAAAGACTAGTTAAGAAGGTGAAGCCAATGACAGTGACTCAGGCCAAGTGTTTAGTCTTAGTACTCCGCTGTCTTTCAAGTCAAGCAACCCATCCACCAGCTGTTCATCTTTCACTCATTTTTTGAGGGCAAAAAGGGAAACAAGCCACAAGTGCCCGAGCCAAGGCAACAAGTCTGCATGTTTATAGAGGAAACAGGGAGTGTGCATATGCACTAACAATAACACTCTGGGAGCTGTAATTATCTTCCTCTGCAAAACATTTGTTGGCAATGCTCAATGTTAAAACACATTGTGTCTCTGGAAATACTATGATCAATTCTTTTATTGTACCATCGTGTGATCGAGCCTTCCTCGCCCAGCTCTCATTTTAAATTCAGGAAAGAAGAGCAGACTGGTCGAGACGGCCCTAAATAATCCACACGCGCATCCTCTCTTAAATCACCTTGCAGAATGTGCATAACTCTCCCGGCTCTAACTCAGAGATGCCTCGCATAACTTAAGCACGCCATAAGCTCAGAAGTCGTGACAAGGAACTCTCTGGCCCGAGCACTCAAATCAATAAAGTGTCTACCGAGGCCGGCCCCGCGAAGAGACTAGAGACAGATTATGCAGTCCGCCGCTGATCACTTGGCCCAGTAAAAGATCCGACTCAAGTCTTCGAGCAGCAGTCTCTTCTTGATGCAAAAGACGTGCAGAGAATTGAAGAGGCAATGACGTAAGCTTTTCACATTCAATTACTTCTAAGTGTTCTCTTCCTCTCCTACGCAAGCGCCGGCCTTTTGAGGAATTAAAGCAATCTGGCCAACATAATGTGATGTTCAATTTTAATGTCAGAGAGATGCCGGGAGCCAGTATATTAAGAGGACAGTATAACACTACGGACACTCTGTAAAGTGAGGCAAGGTGCGGAGTTATCAGTACACATCAGCATGAGTGTGAGCTGCCGTCGGTGACAGAGGTTGCAAACTTACCAGGACGCGGAAGAAGTAGAGGTACTCGGCAGCGCCCGAGTAGTTTCCACACTCGTACTGGAACTTGGCATATCGGTACAGCGTGTCCAAGTACTCCTGACGAAACTTCAGGAGAAACATGAGAAATATGTGAATTGTTGTCAGACCAAGGGAAACGTTACGTCGGGCATACTTTCAAATCAAACATTTTGCTTGCTCTGTAATGTCAAACAGCTGTGGTGCTGGAGGGAATCACACTTCTGTGTCGCCTTTTTTTTTTTTAATCCTGAAGATGTTACTCCTCACATGCTAAACTCTTTCAGAGCACAGAAATTATGTATTACTGTCAGGACCTGAAGAGAATTTCAACCAACATACTACCCTACCTTTAATTTCTACTTATAAAATGTGTGGGTTTTCATTGGGAAAAAAGGCGGCTTTGATTTCAGTTCAAACCATTTAACAAATAATCAAAAAACTGTTCATCAGATATCAGCACTGTTTCATAGGAAACAATGTTCACAGTAGAGAGCGTATCAGTGAACCAAGAGGGCAAAAAACCAAATTGTTTATTAATCATGATGGAGGTCAAATATTCAATTCATAGTTACACTGATATGAGGTGTAGCCCTCAGCGTCGGTGGCCTAGCGGTTAGTTTTCCCGACCCATGTACAGATGCTGCAGCCTTTGAGGCAGTGATCTCCCACAGATCATCCCCAGCTCAATATTAGACACCATACACTGCGTGTGTGTGTGTGTGTGTGTGTGTGGTGGGGGGGGGTCTTATAATCAGGGTCATTTCTCTGCTATGGTATAGCACAGCTTCTGAAGTCATATCAGTAAACACTGCTACATTATAGAAGGGGGGATGTTTTCCGATGAGGAGTGAGAGAATATTGAACTTTTCTGACTAATCAGCCAGGAAGTGGTCATGTGAGCTAAATTAGAAATGCATTATGTAGGAACAGAGCCGTCATTGGAAGCCTTCAAGCTTCCTATATATAAAACTGTATTTTCTGCAGTCTGGTGTCTCACAGCAGCGTGCACTGACGTCACACTGTTAAAGGCAGCGGGTGCTCTGGGCCGCCCGAGCCTTTCCCACAGCCTGCTGCAAGGCGGCGAGCCTGAGCTGTGAGGAGGTGCACTGAGGACAAGCATGCAGGTCAGCGGGATACCAAAGTGGGCGGGGACCCGATGGAGGGGAGGGTAAGAAGCCAAACATCATGGTAAATATAGAACCTCCGGCATTTTTGCGGCTCTATCCACGAGTCCCGAGCTACTCCGTTTATTCTTAACTATTCACCGCAGAATGTAAATGTCCGCAGGATTTGTGCAAGCCATACAAACCCCCTCGAAAAATGAGTTAAGGGTTTTTTGGGAAGCAATTCTGCGTCTCCGTGCTCAGCGTTGCCCTCCCACTTTCACCCCTAAAACAAACGTGGGTTCACACAAGAACCATGGGAAAGACATGAGGAAGTGAGATGTCAGCAAACTTACGTTGTGTTTTTCTGCCAAATAGTCAAAGAGCATTCGTCCGTCTCTGAAAGAAAGAAAGAGGAAGACAGTTCCTGTAGTTAGAGGCCATTAAACTTGAGTCACCATTTGGCTGACAGCCTGGTGTTTGGAGTCCTATTCAGGTAGATTTTTCCACTTCTGGTCTAGATCAGGAGCTGCACAGAAATGAAGACCACTTGACTTTTTAAAACAGTGTGATAGCCTGTTTATAACATTCAGCTTGGCTCCTCTAAACGTCTTACAAATGATATCTGGAGAGAAGGGAAGTGAGCCCGTTAGAAGACATGGCTTCATCACAACAAAAGGACGGCACCAACTTTTGAACTCAAATCTTAACTACATTTCACAACGCTGTCCTTCATGTACAGGACAGTATATCTGTGGACACTGAAGCCGAGCACTTTGACGGTTTATTTCTGTACTGTGAATGAATCAGTGTTCATTTGTTGGCTGGCACATGCTTCAAGGGAGTGAATATTTGTTTGGGCTACGGCAGGACTCTTCACTGCTTCAGACAGGTTGTCTCTGCTGATGGTGAGTTCCCTGTAGAGAGGAATGTCCGCCTGCTGTTCATTACTGGAACACAGATCCTGACAGTAAATCAGAGCCACTGGCCATACCATACATGTCAGTCAAAAATGCCCTCTTTTTTTTTCTTCTTTTTTTTGGGGGGGGGGGGGGGGGGTGGCTTTTAAACCACATGTCTAACTACACAGCAGATGTATCGCTGTGCACAATCACAAAAAAATGTTATCCATACGTCTGAGGCTATCTTTTGCTTTACGAAACATGACCGGCGTAAGACCACAGGCAGATGCTGAGATGTCCCAGTGGACAGTGTTCGTCGTGATAAGGTCTGCACTGCGTCACTTTCACCGCTAAGAGTCAAGGAGCCGTCAGAGACATGCTGAGTTCAGCTCCAAAAAGTGACAGTAAATGCCTCAAGTGTGTCTAATCATAACACTTTATGGAACATTATTACTATGAGCTGAAGCTGGACTTGGTCTCTGGCTGTCGTTATTACCTAAATATGCTGCTTCAGGCAAATGTGCAGAATAGCCAACAAGCTGCAATAAGACGAACAGCTTCTACTTTGCTGTGATAGACTCGGATCTGTCTATCTGTTCTTATCAACATCAACAGTGAAGAAGTTCAAATTTCAACCATTGCGTGATCCCGAAATAATGATGACAACAAGCAACTGCATCACGCATTATTTCGGCCTCAACAGGAGAATAATCCTTCTGCAAGTCTGTTGGCTTCACAGCAAATTTTTTATCCACCACAGATGAGCTTCCCATTGTTTCACAAATTAAGTGGCATGACAGGGGAAGAAAAAAAAAATACAACTTCAGACAGACTCATGATTCTTCATCCAAAACGAAGAATCCTTTTTTTTTTTATTAACTCTACACTGACAGAAAACTTAACAGAACACTGACAAGCTAGGAATTAAAGCTGCCATCATTGGGCTTCAAATCTCATAAAACAGATCCTACAGATCCATGTCTTGAAGAAACAGTCGAAACGGAGAAGAGTTACAAATGGAAAAAGCTCTTGATTGTCCTTGGACACTCTCGCCAAGAACCAAAGCAAAGGATGCAGACTGATTGTAACTATTTCAATCACTGTAGACGACAAAACTGTCTTAAGAGAGTTAACCGCAACAGCTTGTGTCCCTTTTTTTTGCTCCTCTTTACTGTCTTCACTTTGCAAAAACACTGAAAAAGACGTTTCAGTTCAGAGGGATCTGCAAAATCTTGTATCTTATGGCTTCCTTCATGTCAAAAGGTTCCACATAAGAAGAAGATTTACTTTATTGATCCCCGAGAAGAAATTTGGTGTTTACACTGAGTGAGTGAGCTGCCCTCCGGAGCTGCTTGGATGGGGGGGTTAAGTGTCTTGCCCAAGGACACACCGGACATGTTGCTCGCAGGTGCTGGGGTTCAAACACTCGACCTTCCGATTGAGAGACAACTATCCACTGAGCCACAGCTGCCCTAAGGTGCCCATCCAATCTTGAATTTCCCTCGGGATCAATAAAGTATCTAAGTATCTATCTATCTATCTATCTATCTATCTATGATTTAGTCCAAAAGAAGTCCAGCAACTGTGCATGGCATCACATTGTCCATGAAGAAAAGAAAGGACTGCTTTTGATTCAAACATCATTACAGCTGTATTACCTGGTAGACTGCATCTGCCTTGTTGTCTCTGGGTCCTCAAACATTTTCACAATAGGTTCGGTCTCTGACTGCAGCTGTTTGAGCTGGGCCACAACCTCCGTCCTTTTCTCCCTCAGAGCTGACACAGAGAGGAGAAAGAATGCTGTTAGGTTCAGCAACAAGACAAACCATAACACACAGTTTCACCTCAGCACTCAAAACACAGTAAAACCAAGTTTACTAAATCCACTCTGAATGGAGTGAGGGAGGTAGCATAGTCAGCCTTCGTGATTTCAGTGAAGTGATGCGAGTCTTCCTTTGGTTCTGTGTATGTTGTTGGGGATATAGGCAGAGGTGTGTGATTTCAAGACTAAAAACCTACTATGGGGAATTTCCTTATCAAGGAAGAGGCTTCTGTGCACATCCATGGCGAAGTCCACCATGTTGGTGTCACTGAGGAGGTCCAGTTTTCCATTAAGCAGCTCCTGTTCATTGTAGATCTGAGGATGAATGTGTGACAAAAACAGAAAACAGAGGTGAGAGAGACGTCTGTGTACAAAAACAAAACACAGACTGATATTTTATGTTTTTAATTCATTGACTGTTAAGATACCTAAATTAATTACTTGATAAGACGTAAAGTTTGTTGTTTGTATTAGAATTTTAAATCAACCTTAGCAGCATACAAATTACTGCAAAAACAATGTTGACCAATAAAAGTACCAAACAAATCAGAAAAGTGTGCTGGATCGTGTTCACATTTCTAAAACTACATTTAACTTCATTTGGCAAACATTGTAATGTTCACCTTGTAATGAAATAATGAAATGACTGAAACTGAGTTGCATCAAACTTAAAGGTTATCCGACATTTAGTTAACCTGGTATTTGTCCGTTTCCTGTAATAGTCATATATCTCGAATTTTAATTTACATTTACAATGTGTAAAGCGACACACTGAGCATCGCAATGCGTAGACCTATTCTTTAATCCGTATTTTGTTTTGGAAGTGGGCCGTTTTCTGTAGATGCACGTGTGCAAAGTGTATAGACTCATGTACAGTATACATGCCAAACTTTCTTTTCTTAAACACTGGCTACTCGAAACAATTGAAACAAGCACATCATGGGCCGCAGATTCACTTTAAGGTACAAGCCTAGCCTAGTGAATGTTGATTGTGGTTTTAAAACTGTTCATAGACCCGTCACATTTATTTTACGTCGGTGCCCTTGGTTAGTCATTGAACAAAAAAACAGATGTTTCGTCTGTAAATAAAACGTAGCAGTCTAAAAATGATAGTCTGTGCAATCCCGCGTGGTTGAGTTAGCATTTGTAAAGCTAGCCATGATCACGTCCTGGATTTCCGCTACTGTATTTTCAAATATACAATTCAATTCAGTAATGACGGTCTCAAGCGTTAGTACTTGATAAAATTCGACAAGCAAATTCCTCAAATATTGTTCATACTAATTAAGTTATTTCACTGCGCACAGCGATTTATTCCCGTACACGTTGCTAACAGTATTGTTTTTGTGTTTATTCGTAATTATTTTGAGCCTTAATTTTGAAAAGAGGAAGTCAAATGCCGGTTGCGTCATGGTGAATTGTTGCCACTTTACAGAGCTACAGAAAATGTGGTCAACACCTTAGCATGAACCGCTGCGTACAACCACTAAAACGACGAATTAAAACACATAAAACACTCTTGAAATGTCTTTAACAAGCAGCGAAGATATTATTCCTTATTTTGGGTCGTACCTCTTTAACAGACAGGAACTCCAGCAGAGGAAAAACGAGATGACGGTCTAAAAAGTGAGCAATTTTGGTAGTGAGATCGTATTCCGCCATTTTTGCTCCGGAGAAAAGGAAGCTACCGGAAGTTTCCGGTTTTTACGTCACATGCTGACGACCAATCGGAGACATCTCAGCATCTCCTGTAAGAAGAAGCGTTTGGATGCTGATCTAGAACATTGACATGCGACTATGATTACAATGAATACTTGCCTCATTAAACAGACAGACAGACAGACAAAATAATTTGGCTAGAAAATTAATTTGAATGACATTAATATAGCAGTTAGTATACAGCTTCCTGTTGGGTAGAGATTGTAAGAATTGTATTCATATTTTACCGATTATACCCTTTGATTCCTGCTTATGACTAGAAATGTTAATCTTTCTTTTTCTTCAATTGCTTCTCAGAAAGATGCATGACTGTGACTTGTAAACCTTTCAAAATTCCCATAATTTCCTTGTGGTGTTGACACAGTGAAACATTTTATTTATGAAGAGGGATCCATGTGAAGGTTTTGTTGATTTTGAAAACATAGCTCCCTGCCAGTCACCACCAATATTTCCTCCTAAAAGTCTGTACAACTGTGTATGACTTTTTTTATGCAACCAAAACCATCTTAGGTCAAATATAGTCACAATGAACCCCTGAATTTAATGTGAGAACCATTATTTCCAATCCTTTTACTTTTCCGCAAGGTTAGAATGTCTTCACTGTGCTTCTGAACCATCCTTCTCTCTGCTACTTTCCTTCAGCAGATACCTTATAAAGGTGCTCCTCCGTAAACCATTCTAGGCCAACGACTGCCAGAAACAGCTATGTAACTGCCCATTTCTAATAGGTTTACTAGAATCTTGTTTTCTTGACAACCACAAAGAACTGTCTAGTATCCTGACACAATTATTCCCTTGTTACCTTTGGGCTCTCTCTCTCTCTCTTACTCCCACTTCTCCCTGTCGCTGACGGCAGGTATGAGTCATAAACAGACACCACTCACCATGGCCAATTGCTGTTTTACTGGGTGCTTCTGACACAGTCAGCTCTGGCTCAATGACAGCCTGCTTAGATTTAAAGAAAAAAACACAGCTTTTACCCTGACTGCTGTAGCCTATTATGCTCCACATGCCAAATTTCAGTAAATGTTTTTTTCTGTGGAAAAAAAGGTATCAAATTGTTTAGTATATCATTCCATGACTTCAATCCAATTGTTGAAAGCTCCAGTCTGGCTGCCACTGAGTTGGCGTTATAAAGTCAAACAGAAAACTTCCTCTGTTACTGTTTTCACATTGTTCTTTTTATTTGAAAAGTCATAAATGGACTCTTCGAATTTCATTATGGTCATGTTTTTTTTTTGTTTGTTTTGTTCAAATAATTATTTTCTCCTCTTAAAGCATTACAAATAATGTTGACAAATCTTGGATTTAGCTTTTAAGTATTTCAAATGTAAACTAGTTTTTAAGAATGCAATTTGATGTAACATTTTTAATATATCAAGTTGACATTTGGTTAGGTCAAAGATAAAAATAAAGGATGATTTTTTAAACTGCAAGTTTCTTCTCTTTCAGGTTAGCCTTCTATTCTTTGTCTCATGGTGGATTAATGTTGGGGGCTTGCAATATACTAAATACCTGCTCTTTTGTAAAGTGTCTAGACATAACATTTTTTGATTAATTGACGCTATACAAATAAAGATTGGCAAATTGAATCTTCTATTGACTTCCATCTCATTATTATTCACTCTGAGGTTTTATCAAAATTAAGGTCAAAAGCTTTAAACACAGTTAGACAGCTTGGTAAAGTACAAGTACTTTTGCTACAGTACTCAAGTACGTTTTGAGATGATCCGTACGTCTGTATCAGAGTATTTGACATTTTTTCAACTTTTACTTTGCTACATTTTATCTTCAAAATTTAAACTTTTACTTTACTAAATTAATATTGGACACGTCTATAATATAAAATCTCAACTTAATAGTCATAGTCATCTGTATTGATTATCTGGACTATGCATGTTCGCACAAGATCAAATGAGAGTAAAACAAGTCACAGCATATCCTGCCATGTCCTCAGAACTGGACACCATGGCTGCTGCCTCATTTGTCACAGCTGCAGGTGAGACAGCAGAATGTGATGCTGCTACACTGCAAACCTCTAATGAACAATACAATCTGGCTGTCTTGTATCTGGGTGCTTTTACTTTTAGTTATGTTAGTGTTTTAACACCTGATACGTATGATACTTCTGTACATTTGAATTGGCCACTTTAAGACTTTGACTTTTTAGCTATGTTATTAAAGGCTTTTACTTTTATAGCTTAGTAACTTTCAAGTGAGGTATCTTTACTTTTACTCAAGTCTGGTTTTCAATATTACTTATTCTCATATTCTTTACTCTATAAACACATCAGGCTGAAATCTAAACAGGAAAGGGAAAGGAATCGTGTTTTCAACTGTAAATAATCATTATTAAGGGTCAATTAAATAGGCTACATTTTAAAGACAGTTAAAGACATATACATTTCGAGTTGGACTTTCACAAAACAGTGTTATTTAATTCAAAAACTGGTGCTTTATTATAATTAAAGCAGCATTTTCAAGCTGCTGCAAAATAGAGTACTTGGCAACTCTGAAAGTGAGCATGCCTCTATTGTGAATTACACTCAGGTTCACAGTCATGAGCTGTAAAATTACAGATATAATTAATGCATTCTTTGAGCAAGTTAAGGCACAACATTGTGAACAATAGTGCTTTAATTAAAAAAACAATGTTAGTGTTGATGTTAAAGCAAATATAAATAGCTCGTTGTTTTCTGTTTTTTTTTTTTTTAATACCAAGATCATCATGATCCTAGTAGTTTGATACAGTCCCTTGCCACGTATTATAACCCCAATCTTTCTGGACTGCCAAAGGATCATTACCCCATCATTGTTCTTCCAAACAACAGAAACATGTGCATTATATTGTCAATTTTCAGTGTAATGCGAGTTCTGTGCTTGCTTTTTATGTGCAGGCAATAATACTTGTTATTACACAATATTGAATTAGGAAGCGGCGGGAAAATCTTTACCAGTCTAAGCAAAGCCAATAAGCATTTTAAGAAAGGTTCAACACCACAAACTAAATCCAAAATGACAAGAAATCAAGTATTTTAAACACTGATGTGAAGGCCAAATTGCTTTGGTTTCTCTTGTTTCAACCAGCAAATATACTTGAAAAGAGAAAGGTGCTTGGAAATAATAGTATATTGGAAAAACATGTGCCGGGGATTTTTTCTTTCCTTTCTTCACATTTTTCTAAGTTATATCTTGCTGCACTTATGTTATTTTGTTGATCACATACTGAACTCAATAAAATGTTTAATCCTGCCATCACCCCTTGAGTAATTGTGGAGCAAAGAATTTCTACTTTACAAGAAAGGTACTGTCTCTGGATAATTATGGTCCTCACTATCTTTCAGTGCAAACTCATCTTGTGATTGCTTTGTACATTTGTTTATTAGAGGTCTCTTGGCCTATGTTTTGTATATGGTCCTGTTCCAGCATGCGTATCCATACCCTTGGGGAACAGCAAAAAACTTGAAATTGGTAAGGGTTGATTGGGAAAATCACGAAGACAATTTGGAGGGATTGATCAGTAAAAGTTGACTCAATCAATGATTTGATAAAGATAAAGATAAACTGCAGAAGAGGCAATCAGAATGGAAGTTTTAGGTTATAATAATAATAATAAAAAAGCAGATTGATATGGACAACAATGAGAACCAATCAAACTCAAAGTAACAATGTTTAAATTCTTTTTGGGAAATACATTTATGCTGATATTATTATATTATAGTATCAGAGCCACCGTCATATATGTGCTATAAGACTCTGAGAGTGAGACAGAGTTTCTAGCTGCTGACGAGCCTCCTTATAGTCCCCCGCTGTAAAAGATGGCTGAAATCACGTCCATTAATATTTACAGTCTATGGTACAGACATACTATAAAACTCTAAAGTTGATCTTCTCATGTAGACAAGAAAGCTAATAAAATAATCAAAACATATGTTTGCCAATTGAGGCAATTGTCTTTCAATAAGTGGAAACGTGGTCCCTTACTTTGATCACGTAGATTTAGTTCCCGGAGGTCTGCAGTTACATAAAACCGTGTTTTGGCAACGTTTCTACAATTCTGTTATCTCGTCCTGCCAAGCTGCTTCTTGGTCAACCAAACCAACAGAGTGAATTTAATTAATGATTCGGGATTAAGGCTTATCGAACATTTTAAACAAAGACTCTAAAAGTGGGGTAAATATAAACAGTCATCCACCATTTCTGTCTCTACAAAATCAAAGCATGTGTGTGTTGGATGAAACAGTGATGGCTTTGACCACACATGATAGCCAGTTTCAAGACTGTGATTTTGTAGGGAACACAAACACATTTCAGCAATCAGTTATCCATCATTCCACGGGTATGTCTCGTTGAAACTCCTCCTCACCCTTAATGGGATCAACTTAAAGGGTGCTGCAGGGAAGGGCCAGATATTCCATGAAAAACCTCAGCTCTCCAGTTCCCTGAAAGCTTTCATGGTCAACAAATGAATCCAAGAGAGAAAGAGGAGATGACACTGCCAAAGACACCCACCATTGGCCCTGTTCTAATATCTGTCAAAATATAAATCAATAAAACCTGAAGACAAATGACCGAGCGCTGGATGTTGCAAAGCCAAGCATCTCTGTTCTGAATCCGAATCACAGCATCTCATATGAATTTCAATGATTCTTTTGTAAACTTTTTAGATATGCATCACCTCGCTCAGTGTGCGTGTCAGGTTATAAATCAGCGGCCCACTCCTGATTCGAAGCCCAATGCTGACTTCAGCACTGTCACGCTCAGTGGCAACAGGATGAACGTTATCGACCGGGCCTATGAGCCAGAAAACAATGTAAACTTCAAGTGAGCACCAATGGTACCAAGCATGGCAAACATCTGTGCAACACATGTCTGCTGCACAAACAATGACTGACTTGTGCTCACACACTTCAGCAATATCAGAAGGCAGCATAGTAAGCTCGATCAATATTTGAACCATCTAATCCTTCCTCAGTAAGCTCTGCTCCATTGCGTCCTTCTCGTTATGCCTTACTTCTTTACCTTTTGCAATATCTTTGAAAACAGGACACAGTGCTGTCTCCAAACGTGCATTAGTGAACATTCTGAGCAAAAAGAAAGTGAAACCTAACTCTAGATTCTTCTGTCAAGTCACATAATTCGTTTGCACAGGGCATTACATTCACATATTCATCTTTCTGTGGATTTAAAATGTCTCCTGTAATTGCTTGTCTGTATATTGATGTTGTTAAGTGGATGATGATGCTGCAGAAATGTGCTCCTGAAATAAAGTGTAGAAAATAAGACCCGTTAGAAAAAGCTCTCACTATTTTATTTCTCAAACCTCAACCTGGAGAGGGTGTGGAAGTGTTTTATGATTACATTTGGAATACTATTAAAAGAAAAGAAAGGAGAAAAAAAACACTACTTCAATGAATGAATCTAACCAGCTGACGCAACGAAGAATGAAGTTGATGTGATTCTTGGATACGTCAGTCAGTATTTGGCTCAGAGGACTAAAAATTGCAACACCACTGCCAACGACTGTCTCATGGACCCACTTTCTCTTTAATAAGACCCGATGACTGTTATGTAAGATAAGGCTCAAATGTATGCACAGCTTTTACTTTCCTTCAACAAGTTTTCAGAAGGAGCAGAGAATTTTGCTCACGTGGGGATCCAATCAAGATTTCAAAACCTTGCATGAATATGTTTTTCTTGTACGATTCAGCATCGCCTCTTGTGATAAACTTAGCCCCCACCTACGGCACAGCCTGAAGATGATCTTATGGCTGTCGATGTTCGAGTTCAATGAGAACAGACTATGGGCTATTAAAACAAATCTTGCAACACATAATATACTACATGTGGTAATACTCCAATCCACAATAAGCAATCACGCTACTATACGAGGTGTCAGGGGAGCAATACATCCTACTGTAGCCTTCATACTGTGTGAGTATCATCAATTACCAGCGTGGTGCTGCTCTGACATGGCGCAGAATGTTGTTCTTGGCACAGAAGCCAAGAGAGAGAAGAGCAGGGGAGTGAGGAAGCCTAATTGTGATGTGCCATAATTTGCCGCTCCCTGGCCTCTCACTCAGGATATGGGCGAGGTCAAAGGTGATGTGGCGCAGTCCATCAGAGGCGAAGCGTGCTTAAGTCATCTGTGCAAAGTTATTGGCGGTGAGAGCAACTTGGTCAGACAGGGGACCTAATCGGATTTCAAAGTAAACATGGTGCCGCCGGCTCCAGAAAGCTGAGGCCAAACATTGTTGCTAATTGCATCTGTCTTCATTTTCCGCAACTCACTGTACAACACCAATGAAAGAGAAAAACTAGATGGAACAGGAAATGTGTAAAAACCACCAAGAGCACCTCAACCTTACCTCGATTTTTACTCGCTGTTCATTTAAGGGATGCCAACTGTGATTGCTTCTGTCAAAAATCAAAATATCACGCCTGTGAAGTGTTTCTACTGGAATATTTCTCTTCTTTCATACATGGAGAGTGAAAAGGAAAATATATAAACGCTTGTCCCATGTGCCATATGGGGGGGAGGGGGAGGGGGGGCTTCCAGAGCATGGAAACCTACGCAAGCACCAGTCAAGTAGCTCAATTTGGGTTTTCAGATGGCTGCAATTGATCTCACATACAGTGACATTTCTGTACAAGAGAGCAGCTCCAAGTTAAACAGGCGCCTCATGTCAAGAGGCTTTTTTCACCACCACCACATCCAGCTGCATCTCAAAGTTATGGACAGCTTGTTCACAGAGCGCTTTAACCATCATGTCCTGAAATCCCAGGAGTCACAGCTGCTGCATGGTGTTTATTGCGGGTCACTGTTAGGGCCCAGGTCTTCACTGGCACCTTGGCAGACAAGGGAAAGCCCTCTACCCCAAAGGACAGTGTAGACTTGTTTTAATGTGGTTTCTTTGGTATTTTTGCTCCAGCAAAATCCCAACCACATATCAAGTGACTGCCATGTGCAGACTTGAAAATTACAAGTTCACAGATCGCCAAAGCTAAGTGTAACCTAAACAGTACAGTGTTGCTATTTATTATTCTCTCACAGAGGACGACATTTTATCGTCCCCTAGTTCACTTGACTTGACCATTATTGATAATGCCAGGCTACTTAACAATGTCCTTTAAGTCTCCTTGTTGCCCTTTCAATTATAATGTAGACGAAGTATGCACTAGTTGGTTATGTGCAGTGAGAGGCACTGGATATGACATCAGATCTCTGAAATGTCTCAGTAAGCAAGTTTGTGCTAAGCCCACATCAACAAGTTATGCGGTAAGAAAGAAATGTGTAAGCAGGCATGCACGGGGAGGGGATGAGATTCCCAGAGGCTCCTGAGGGAAATCAGGATATAATGGTCAAAGTGCTTGGAAGGCACATTTCATATTTTCAGATGAAACTGATAGATTCTTGACTCGACTGACTGTCCTACCAAATAATTAGAAGGAGATTATATAACAAATGAAGGCGTGCATGAGAATGGCATCATCTGGATTGTGAATTTTTGCTGTAGCCTGGGAACCATCATGCAGCATGTTGCTGACTGCTGCAATGAGTATGCAAGTTTAGGTTTACGGTGTTCTTGTACCACTGACATTTTCAATGCGTTATTGAAGACATAATGAATGTTTTTGAGTTATGACATTTTCAAGCCTGAGAATGTTCAGTGTGTGTTTTGAAAGTCAGAATAAACCATGAAGACACCATGAATGCAAACTATGAATTACATTAAGAGTTTCTTTTTTGTATGCCATTTTTTTTATAGCCACATCATTTCTTTAAAATTGTCAATGGCATTGTATTATGTTCATCATAAATATTATAACAGCTTATTGAAAGTGAAGGCATACTCTAGTGTCATATAAAGATTCACATTTACATAATAATACTAGAAATTGCAGCAGAGGAAAAGTAGTTTAGTGTTTAAAATTATGTTTTTAATCATCCTCAGGCACGCCTTCAGAGGTGACGTATCGGTGACGTAGGCACGAGTATGTTGTCAGAAGAGAAAAGATGGCGTCGGTGTCAGACATGTACGATGTTGGATGGGAAGGTAAGACTAAAAACAAAAACAAAATTATTCTACTGACTTGTCAACGAAATGGGTTTTTAAAGTGAATCTTTAGAGTTTTCTTAGAAGAATATAAGTAAACGTCGTCATTTCCTCGGACTGAAAATATGTCACCGTGTCAAGGAGGAAGCTAATTCTAGTTAGCATGGTTAGCGCATCGTTTGCTGACATAGCGGATGTATCCCTCCACTTTATCCATACGCGATGGTCATTTTTGGGATTTTCAAAGTGCTAAAGTTAAGTTTCGTGTATAAATGTCGGAGTTGTCTGGTTCAAGATATCCCCCTCATGTCTTTTGTTGGCTTTATGGAAAGCGATTGTAAATCATTCATGCTACGGCTAACGTTAGCTGCTAGCGGCTCTTCTGTAAAATAAACATTACACGATGATATGATTGTTCTTGTAATTACAACACGGTGTCCTGCCTTTGTAAGAGCAGTAATAGGAGATTTTAAGAAAACCCAACATAACTGTAGCAGCAGAGTGAAGCGGATAATCTGATTTAAAAAAACAACAAAAAAACCCTAAAATGTGACATAAAGTGAATCGCTGATCGTTTTGTTTTACAAGTCATCCAGTCATTTCAAATGTGGAAATTCAGTATAGAGCAAGATATAGATGCGTTATGCATCTCGTTTTAACACTTTAATGCTCAGACATGCTTTGATCAGACTTGATGCACTTCTTTAGCTCATACTTAAATGTCCTGATGCTTCATTTTTCCACAGAAATGAGAGATAAGTTGCGTAAATGGAGAGAGGATAACTGCAGAAACAGTGAACAAATTGTGGATGTCGGCGAAGAGCTCATCTGTGACCATGCATCAAAACTGGGAGATGACAGTAAGTGTGCCACGATCACATAAATCCCAACACAATTTTAGATCAGGCAGCACCCTTTTTTACACATCGTGTTGAGTTGTGTAATATAACAGCAGACTGTAAGTGCTCTGAAATGAGAAGATGAACTACTGTAGTTGTTGATGAGGATAACCAGACACCTAATGGAAACTCCCTCATCATATTAAAAACACTAAAAGATAAATACCACTTATTGGTCTGTTTAAAGTATTTTTGAACAAGGACCTTCTGCTTTTTAACATCTGAAACCACCAAATGTCCCTCTGTAGAATCAGTCAGGTTCATCCGTACAACTGTGAGAGATATTATTGATCTAAGTGGGTGATTTGCTTCCAGCACGATTTCTTTTCCCTGTCCTCTCTTTAGTGGTGTATTTTTCTCTTTTGGATATGTTTCTGAACAGGATCATAGGTTTCCTGTAATGTGGAAAACTCAGATAGATAAACACTATGCCTTAAACGCCAAGAATACCAGTCAGCACAAATTAAACATGTATTTAGGAGATTTCAGAAGGAAAGGTAAAACACTTAACTTGTAAAAAAAAACACACATGGATCAGCAAGAAAGGACACATTTTCATATTTAATGGTTTGGTGACCTAGATTGTTTGTCGGCAATGACACAAAAGATAGACCGATGGATTATCAGGAAAAGCTAAAGAGTAGCTTTGAAAGATGACTAATAATTGTGGACCAGGAATGACAGTTTCAAATTGTTTTAAAATAATGGAACACTTCAAATAACTTTAGACCGATCAATAGTTGTTCATTTTGATTGCTTTTAATTCCAGCTTGAAAAAAATGCACATCTGCTTGTAGAAGTCTTTTTTTTTTCATCCAAGTTTAACAGCACCACCTCTGCAGGGTTTCCAAGGCGAGCTTGCCTGTCTTCTCTGTGCCTTGTGTTACAATCATTTCCTTTACACTGTTGAAGTACTCCCAAACATCACTGCAAAAGCTGCAAACCCTAACCCTTCACGAGAACTCAAAGTCGTCGTGCTCACCTCTATCTAAAAGATACTGAGACATAGTTTACAGTTAACAGGGCAGGGAAGTAAATACAGTCTCTGTCTTTGTGCTTCAAGATTTAAAAATAGTCAGCTTTCAACATTTGAACAGTGAGAATCGACTCACAGTCTGTATTTCCCCATTCAACCCTCCTCCCCCTCCAGTCATACAGTCCCCCTCCTCCACTGAAGAGGAAGGGAATAAACACTCTGCATGCCATGCTTTTATTGAATCCAGCTCTTAAATTGGCTGTGAAACGAGATGGTAATTATCAAAACAAGACTTGGAATCATTAAAGTCAGGAAAACTGAGAGCCATTTGTTTTGGCATCGCCATCCTTTTTTCTTTTTTTTTTGGGGTGGAGTTGGCGTTTCTAATTATTCTCAATGAACAGGGCTTGTTCATTTTGCTAAACACGTCCAGCGACATCGTCCAAGCTGTCTTTCAAACATGTTGTATTTATTCCATTAATTGGCCTCTGTAGCCAGACTGTTAGTCAGTATGTTAGAACGTTCCAGTTCAGTGCATGTAAAAACATCTTTTTTTTTTATAAGCAGGAAGGAACGGCTGTGATTGGTCAAAATGGTGCTGTGCCTGCTGTTCTGCAGCCTTCATGAGTATATCTATCAGACTGATCACAAAAAGAGAGACCTGAAGAGATCATGGACAACGCAGAAAGATTTGATGCAATTGATAAAAAAACAAACAACAACCATTCCCAGATATACTTTCCAGCACACACACTGGTTTGTAGTCTTCAATTTAAACATTTATTCACCATTCTAATTAGCTTAAGAGGTCTGGAATGAACATCTGTGCATGTTCTCACATCTGCATTGCCTTAACATTCACTAATCAGACGAGTGAAATGTTTAGCATGTCCTGGCCCTGGTGTGTGCACATGTTTGTGTTTTCAGTGAAGAGACACAAACTCAACCACATGAAGCTGCTCACTGTTTGTCCAGCCTGTGAAGTTGGGCAGATGTTAACACAGTCACTCTCTGCAGAGCGCGGGATGACAAACAGCAGCATCACGTGTCCTGAAATGTTAGTTCAGAGACTTTTCTTTTTTTTCTTCTTTTTTTTTTTTTTAATAATGTCAGCAATGTTTATTTCACTAATGAGTGACTTTGCTCTCATTTAACGGCCCAACTTGTGACTCGTATGTTTTTCCCTTCCGTCCGTGTCTCGTTTGTCATCTTAGGACATATTTTCTGAGATAATGTTCCACTTAATTCTCTCACATTTAACATCATTACGGAGACTGAATCAGCGATGTATCATTAAATCACTGGAGTAATGAATAGTGTTACTGTAACACCATTCACAAAGTCCTTTTACATGAAATCTTCCCACATTTATCACCATGATATTATTTTAGTGCTTTCCTTTTTATGTATGGTTTGAAGGCCCCGACACACCAAGCAGACGGCGAAGGACGAGTGTGGCGTTGCCTTCTGTCTTTTTTCAAAAAGTTTCACGAGAACAAAGCGCAAAGACTAGAGTGGACGGTCAACCACCATACGAGGCAGCGCTCGTCCGTTGTTTATGACACGAGAAGACAGTTTTCACCCGGCTGTCGCTCACTGCTCGTATTTTAGAGTCTTAACGCTGCACGCTCATCGAGGAGAATGTCGCCACTAAAAAGCGTGGATGTTCCACGGATGACATCCTCAGTGGGCTTTCTTGAACCTGTGTCGAGAGCTGGAGATAAATGAAACCTCTGAACAGCCGCTCAGAGTGATTGCGGATGGCGAGAGGAATCGCTGACAGCGGAGCGGCACACGCGACGACCGCTCACCATCGGTCCGACGGCCATGAGTCAGGGCCTTTAATCCATTTCGACCCGATGAGACGCAGGTGTGCTTCTGCCTTTAAGACGTCTCATGAGTGCAAGGGGAATTGTAGTTTAAAGTTAAAGTCAATAGTATTAAGCTTTCAAATGTTCTATTTGTACGTCTCTTTCTCTCTCACAGACAAAGATCTGAGTAAACACTGAAATCCTTGGCAGGTTTTTGGAGGTGGATTTCAAATGTTACTTTGGTTTTTAAAGGGTTTCTTTTAGACATCCTGGGGTCTAAATGGGTTAAACAAGTTACCTGTTTGAACGTATTCCAGTGAAGTCAGAAACTCTGAATGTAGCCTTCAATATGAAGAGAAAAGGGAAAGTTCTTCATGGAAGTCTGGCACATGGGTAGAAGTTTTTTGGGTTAGAAACGTACGTGCAGCTAATAAGTCAGGGTGTCAACTGTACGGATCATTATACATCATCTTTTTGGTTTTTTTCATGTTACAGCAGAGAGATGAATGGAAAGGGCGTTAACAGAGTCCTCTTTGTCTGTGTCTCCTCTGTCCAGTTTGGATTATTTATGAGCAGGTGATGATCGCAGCGCTGGACTGCAGTCGGGACGACTTGGCTCTGGTGAGTCTTCTACCGCTCTTCCTCACACACCCAAGAGCTTCAAAAAGCCATCCTTCACTCTCTCAGCCAGTCCTGCTTTGCTTCACCTCCTCTGCTAAACGTTGAAAATCTGCTCTTTATTCGGCCAAATGCTATTACTGTGTCTGTACTGTGGAAAAACAGCTTTCTGAACGTTGGGATTAGACGGCGTAGCAAACAAGTGGAGAAGCATGTTTCAAGCGTTAGCTCAACTTGGCCTCCAGTTAATGGAGTTCAACTGCTTTTTTTTTGGTTTTGTTTTTTTCACTCAGGGCTTTATTTGCTATGCTCAAACTTAATTAGATGTTTCTGAGTTCATGTTGAAATATTAACACTCTAAAAATGTTCAAATCTGCGAAGGGATACATTTAAAAAAAAAAAAAAAAAAAGTCCAGAATTAATCAGTAGAGATGAAATGAGTCCTTTGGCAAAAACCAAAGACTCATTGATTAAAGAGAAGGCAGAACTCAGTCATTACAATTAGATGTCTGTTGGCTATCCTTCCAGCCCTGCTGCCAGATACAAGAAAAAAAAGAAGCAGAAGGCGCAGACTCCAGCTGATGGATAGTGCAAACGATACAAACCACACTGCAGATGTTTCTCATCTCATTCAGACTAATGCTGAATGTGATTGTAACCATTCCTCACTCCTCTCCTCGCTCTAAGATCAGCTCAGCGTCGAGCAGAAGGAGGCCGTATCATATGTCATTGTCTTTTTGACGCGCATACAGTACTCGGAGCACATGTTCAAATTGATCTATACGCAGCTTCTCAATTGGTCAGACGTTTTCTGTGACAGCTTTGTGTGTGTGTGTGTGTGTGTGTGTGTGTGTGTGTGTGTGTGTGTGTGTGTGTGTGTGTGTGTGTGTGTGTGTGTGTGTGTGTGTGTGTGTGTGTGTGTGTGTGTGTGTGTGTGTGTGTGTGTGTGTGTGTGTGTGTGTGTGTGTGTGTGTGTGTGTGTGTGTGTGTGTTACAAGAATGTATCAAAGTTAAGTAACAGCCAACTGTAATTGGTCTCTCTCCTTTGCCCACATCCTCGCAGACCTGTCTACAGGAACTGAGGAAGCAGTTTCCAGAAAGCCACAGAGTGAAGAGATTAACGGGCATGAGGCTGGAAGCTTTAGAAAGGTAAGCTCCCCCCCCCGTACCAAGAGGTCCCAAACGAAGAGGAGCGCCTCACTGTCACTGCGCCGTCGAACTCTCAGCTCAGGGCGTCGAAACTGTGGTCAGGGCGTGTAAGTAACAGCTCCTGTGTGTGGGGTCGTGTTTACGTTAGATCACCCAGGATTCCTTTTGGGGGAGGAGGGAGAGGAAAAGTTCAGAGCTGGGTAGCCTGTAGCCCTTAAGTCGGAGTTTAGGGATTCCCGAGGAGGAAGTGGTCAGAAGCCACCGTTATTCTGGGGGTCCCTCAATCTTCTTTGGTTTTGATTCCTCCCTTGTTTTCTCTCTCTCTCTCTCTCTCTCTCTCTCTCTCTCTCTCTCTCTCTCTCTCTCTCTCTCTCTCTCTCTCTGTTTTGATGCTTTCTTTTCCGTGGTAAAGAGACTAAAACAGGAGTGGGAAACTGCCTCAGTGCTGTAAATATTGACATGTCAGCACAGTGTCAACATTCTTTCCACCACTTTCAGTGATGCGTTTACTTTTTGAACCTGCTGTTTATAAAAAAAAAAAAAAAACAAGAAAAAGAGCAAAAAAAAAAGATTCATAAGAAGGAGTCGAGTCTTAACTGAAGTGCAATAAGGGGACTTCAAATAGTTTCATACCGTACTCACATATCCCACCCGGGTTCTCGTCGCTGGTTTATCGGTTGTGTCAGTGTTTATGTGATAATGAGAGTGATTGCTTCAGCACTGTCAGATTAAATAAACTACACACAGGGATCTAATTGGCAGCAGACAGAGCTACACTTGAATGACCTAGCTTCAAACAGCGAGGCCCTTCTCCCCCACATCAACAAACACACACACACACACACACACACACACACACACACACACTTGGTTCTTAAATAAATAAAGCGAATCAAAGTGGCTTGTGAGTGCTCGCCTGGTGCCATCTGAAATCTCCCCTAAAGTGTGGCTGAGTAATAAAGTGAATGTGAGGGAGGCAGCAGTGCTGGAAGTGGGGCTTCTCGCTGCTAATGGGAACCAGAGTTGCTCCTGTCTGTTGCAGACTTTTGGGGCGGGACGCTTTCTGATCACCGATCCTCGCGTTGCAAGATCGCCACTTATCGGGAAAAAAAAAAAAAGAAATCATCCTTCAGCGGCTGATTTGACACGACAAGTGAAATGCACATGCCTCCTGTTCCCAGATTTCTTTACCGGATGATTTGATATTTACAGCTCATAAATTTCCTCTTTAAACAGAATCATGTGGGCACAGCCCGGCAATTCAGGCGCGTCCTTCTGGATATTGTTGCTTATCAGCTTCATATGTCTGTCTCGTGGTGCAGCATATGAGCCAAGAGACAGACAAGTGAACCGACATTTCAGCTGCAGATCTGGACCCATGTGAAAGCAGCAATTAGATTTTGTTTAAAGGTGAATCAAAGTAGATACAATCAAATGAAAATACAATCTTTAACATCCCAGCCTTTGTTTGTATTGATTTCATGAGTCATTGTGAAGTGATTTAAGCGTCTCTCGATGTCTGCTGTGCGACCAGTAACCTTGACTTAAATGAGTGTTTATTTCTCCCCTCAGATCACCGCTGATTTCTGTTCAGCTTCACTGTAATCACAGGAACCTGCCACGATATATACACAAACTTGATTATCTTGAACTTTGTTTGATTTCCCCACCACCTCCTCTCACCGGTCCTCAGGACTGGGATTGGTTAAAAAAAAAAAAAAAAAACATTTTTATCCACTTCTCTTCCTCCTCTCTCCAAAAGGTACGACGAGGCCAACAAGCACTATGAAGCCATTCTCCAGGATGACCCCACCAACACGGTAAGACAGCGGAGCCGGGGGAAAGCCCCCTCTGCTCCGTGATGTGCTTTGCTTGACTTTGTGGTCTCAGCTTTTCGGAGGGCTTTTAAATCTTGCTGAGGCACTTTGGTGTTAGCATTGTGTTTGCTCAGTTGAACTCCCCTCGGCCTCTTCTACCTTAACCACAGTGCTGAGCACCCTATCACCCACACATCTGAAAGGAAGGGGGAGGGGGCTGATTCACGATTCCCCCGGTGAGCGGAGCTGTGCTCATAGCCCACCTTCTCCTCGCCGCCTTTCGGCTTTCAGGTGCAAAGACTGCTGGGTTTCTCGGTCTATCTTTTCTGTCAAGGTCAATGTTCATCTCTGCTCAATGACTTGCAGAAGCACGTCGAGCCAGTGTTCTGCCAATCCTACACCACCAACCCAAAAACATCATGTACCTGCTGTTAATTGTTTCCATAAGGACGTGTGGCCAGTGGAGAAAATAAATCTTTTTAAAGGGGTTTCAAACAAAACCTTATTTATTTTGGATGTTCCCTCCACCCCTCACCCCAAAGATGTTCAACAAGTTTCCTGTGCCGAGCGAACATACGGATTGCTTTAGAAGTACCAAAACATTTAGTTTCAGTGCTGCAGAGACGACGCAGACGTTTGTGCTTTTGGTTACATGTTGTGATTTTAATGCAGAGATCGAAATGGTGTGATCGTATGACCATTATACCCAATATAAGAAAGCATTGCTATTTTCTAAATATAAACTCTTGCTATGCGTTTATTGGGAATATTGCAGTACTGATGCAGTTTAGATTTTTGAGCAGCCCGACCTGGTTTGTACACGATCAAAAAAAGCAGATTCAGCCTCAAACTCGCGCTTCAAAAAAAACAACAACAAAAGGTTTGCTGACTTAAGCCCCGTTTCCACACAGCAGTCCGGTACGGTTTGGTTTGATTAAGCCCGATCCCATTTGCGTTTCCACAGCCACCCGTGCCCTATTTGGTAGGTGGCGTGTAAGCCGGATGACGATTGCCGCTATGTAAATAGCGTCATATGATAGCAGCGAAACGCTAACAGCTAACCGCTAACTAATGAATTCAACAAAGGAGGAAAACGCGACACAAACAAAACCAACGCTGGAAGACATCCAGCATTTCATCCACTTTGTCATTGGCATGTGACTGTTTATTACAGAAACTCGATCAAGCTTTGTTTCAGAGAAGGCTGTGTGCCGCGAGGAGAAATCCAGACGTAAACAATCAGCGGTGTGTTACAGTCAATGGTTTAAACACGGCGGAGTTTTGTTTTTCCGATGTAACACGGGAAATAACGATTCTTTCAACTAGTCAACTTTTGTTTAGCTCCACCTTTTCGGGTCGGCTCCACATTCTTGGCACCCCAACAGAAGGGTCCCAAAAAGTGGGACGGTACAGATCGGTTATTTGGGAATCTTTCCCAGGATTAGTCGATGGAAACGCCGCAAAATGCGTGCCGTACCGACCGCTCGGTGGAAACGGGGCTTTAGCTTATTATTGTTTGTCAGAGTGACTGTGGCTCACTGGTGAAATAGGTACCGTAAATTCCGGACTATAAGCCGCTACTTTTTTCTCACACTTCGAGCACTGCGGCTTCTACTCCGGTGCGGCTAATGCATGGATTTTTTATGGGGGACAATGAGCTTCTGCCGCAAAAACATTTGACTTCGTCACGTCGGATCTTAATATCAGTCATTTTGCGCTTCATGCACGCACCCTCATCATGGAAAACACACGGAGAAATACATATGATGCAGCTTTCAAGTTAAAGGCGATCGACCTGGCTGTCAAAGAAGCTAACAGAGCTGCTGCACGTTAAGATGACACTGACAGCGACAACAGAGACTGAGGAAGTGAGTAATGAAGTCATTCTGAGGCAGTGAATGGATGGACTTTTTCTTGTGAAATATATTACGGTCATCTTTTTCATCAGCCGTGTTACAGACACCGTCGGCTAGGCTTCGTATTGTAACGGTTCATGTTGTAAAGTCAGTAGTTGATAATGTGTTCATAATTCCGATTATGTGGAGAGTCAGTGAATGCACCAGCGAGAACGTGTGGAGCGGCTGTATGAGAGAACGCTGGGGGAGAGAGTTGGATTGTTACGGCAAGTTATGTGCTCTCTGCTGTAAACGGCGTGGTCACGGCTGACAGTGATCGGGTTATTAAAAGTTATTATTTGAACGCTCTCGACGTCCTTTAACGTCCGTACGGACGCTACAGTATTTGCGGATGTTACCGGTAGCCTACGTCTGTGTAAATAGCTCTTGTTATAGCGTGGACACCTGCGGCTTATAATCAAGTGCGGCTTATATATGTACAAATACATTTATTTACTTATTTTTAGCCGGTGCGGCTTATATCCAGGTGCGCTCAATAGTACGGAATTTACGGTAGTCTCTCAACTGGAAGGTCGAGGGTTCAATCCCCAGCTCATGCTGTCCGATGTGCCCTTGGGCAAGACACTTAACCCCAAGTAGCTCCCGCTGCTAAGTCTGTGGCTTGTGAATGGGATTAGTGACTTCTGATGGTCACTTCACATAAAGCCATCAGGGTGTGAAGTCCGTTTAATCCATTAAATGTCTGCCAACGTCAGCAGCAACAGTCAACCTTCCCTGATTCATGTCGAAGGCTCAATTCATGCCACGTCTGATGGGAAAATACCACCGAGATGATGACAGTCAATGTTCTTTAAGTCTTGCTGTCAAACAGGATTAAACAGAAGCCACAATCCTGTTGTTTGCATGTTTGACTGTTATTTCACAAACAAAACTAATATATTTTTTAACAAGTCTTTGTTATAGTAACTTAAATAATATTCAACAAAATGTTGTATCTACCGTTCCTGTCAAAGGGGAATTGGAAAAATCGATGAATCCCAGGGCACCTCGCCCTCCTCGGCACAAGTCTTCTGGGGATTTGAGTGACATCCTGGGAAAGGGAACGGTCCATTTCCTGCTCTCTCCTGCTGGGTATTGCCACCCTACCACCCATCGGCTGTCAGTCAAACCCAGGGCTGGGAATGGAACAACAACAAAAAAAAGACAAATAGGTTTTGCGTCCCTGGGATTTTAACCTTCAACCTTTCCCCTCTCAATCCTTGTCCTGAGTGACTCGGGTGGAGCTGTGTAAGGTGGGGGGGGATGACATCATTTAGGTCACCTGTCTTGGGTTCAGAGCTATCTCCTTTCTTATACGTTCCCCAGCGTACTCTGAAGAATCAGGCAGTGGATGGCGGAAAATTGGCGACCACAAGGAAGACTTGCGAGGCATCCCAGCATGCAAAGCAGAGATTGGAAACTGAGCTGTTGTAATTACAGGCTGTGGAATAGATGTGGTACCCATTAACCAAAATTGTTGAATCAACAAAAACTGCTCAAGGTTTTTTTTTTTTGCCATGGCGGTGTCCAAAAAATGTTTCAAACTCTTAGCCCTTCCATTGCTTGTTATGTTCCAATACCTACAGCAATGATCTGGCAAAATTCTTGTCTGCGTGTAAAGGCACTTTTTATTTCCACCTTTCTTCGTACGACTTCTTATGACTGGGATGAGACCAGAACACTTGCTTATAAGCGCATACCGACTCGTCCTCATTTCATCATTGAGTCGCGGTTGTATTGAATTCCAGCCACCTCATTTTCGCCTGTTTTTTTTTTTTTTTTTTTTTTTTTCATGTCAAATGTATTCAAAGAAGCCACTGGGGTTTGTTTACATGCCCTACCCACAATCATCGTCACAGATTGATTGTGAGAGCAGGCTTAATGTGAGCGGCTAAATTCATCTGAAACTTAAAGGGGCTATGTCTAACTGTGTCCCATTTTGAACGGAGCCAAACTAGAATCTGACCGGCGTCGGGCAAACACGCGAGTGAACACGTGAGAGCTTTTCAGTCATGGAGGGATAAAAACCTTCCCCAGAGATTGCTTCACTTCGTTTGAAAAGGTAAGATAGTTCCCTTAGACCAGGTGAATTTCACGGCCCGGATGAAGAGACTCGCTCGTGTACGTACGAGCATGCGAGCGAGCAACAGGATGCTGGTGCAGTTAGCCAAACGCAATGTTTTTGGAAGTTCCATGTAGCCCCCTTTAAAGCCTCTAAACAGGTTTTTTTTTTTTTTAACCACTAAAAGGTGAAACTCCCTGACTATGTCATTCTCTCATCGATATTATGGATCAAGGTTTATCATGACTCAAAAAGCAGTACCTTTCCTACCTTGTATATTTGCATCTATAATGATGACTCAACATTTTATCAGCAACTTCCGAAATTCTAATAATTGTGTATGAGGAACATAAATCACATAAAACCCGATTATTATATTATTCATTTACCCTGCTCAAAATCCAAATCAATCCAACATCCAAGCTAGGAATTTTTTTTAATTATTTTTTCTTCTAGCAGAATAGTTGTGCATCAACACACCAAAATACCTTCCATGTGTAAACTTGTTTTTATTAGTT
Organism: Symphodus melops; assembly: GCF_947650265.1. Taxonomy (NCBI): domain Eukaryota; kingdom Metazoa; phylum Chordata; class Actinopteri; order Labriformes; family Labridae; genus Symphodus; species Symphodus melops. The sequence goes on along the minus strand of NC_136695.1, from coordinate 10,997,848 downwards.
TATTATCAGTCTTGTTTTCCTTCTATGGTTGTTTTTTTTAGGTGTTGGCATTTCAAAGCTCTGAATCGTATTACAGCGCTGTTACCGAGATGCGATGACGCAGAATATTAAAATGACAATATTTACAAAGAGAGCGCATTGACACGGATAGAAGGTCAGACACGAAACCAAATCAGAACGTCTCATCCTGAAGCGTCGTCTTACTCAACTTTTATGAAAGCCTCCCCCCCTGCAGTCTGGAGTCTCGGGTCACAGCTGTGTCGAATGAACCATCCCTCCTCAGGCTGAACACACATTCACAGGTCCGCGTACGTGTTCTTCCTTTTCACCACAAGGTCATCGGTTGGGACAATCCAGGGGTGGGAGGATATTTTTGTCGGGGATCCCTGTACAGCTGAAAAAAACAAAACTTAGCATCTTCCTCTTTTTGACTTTTTGTCCTCTTTGGTAGTTTGGCATCATGTTTACATCTGCACTGGATTGAATGTGGGACCTCTCCTCCTCTATATTATTTCACCACCTTAATTGTAGGTGGGTAATTAGGCGTAGACGGCCGCCTCCAACTTTCAAATGCAGGAAATGTAGAGGAACGTTTAAAGACTCGTAAGACATCTATATTTAATGATTCCACTGTTTCTCTTCCCTTGTCATTTTATTCTCTTTAAAATGTAAGCGTGAAGGCCGAGTGTGACAGGTCGGCTGTTCTTGCTGCGATGTGTCTTATAAAGACAGGTCAAAGCAAAAAGACATGGGTGAGCTAAATAATCAAGCCTTCACTGCTTTGGTCTGCTCATAGCACTAATTAAAAAAAGAAAAGGAATCCCACCAATGAGGGATCAAACCCACTGCCAGGTTTTTTTCTGGATCATTAGTTGGACAAAGGAGGAGAGAGAAAAGTGGTTTGGAATTGCTTCTTGTTTAATAAAGTGCTGTGTGAGTCCTCGGCTACCAACTTCCATATGTGTCTTTGAGCCCCAAGTGTTCTTTATCGAGGAGAGAAAGGAAGGGGCGGGGGGAGGCGAGAGGTGGGTGTGGTGATGGCGGGAGAACTCAAGTGCAAAGAACACATTCGGCATCACTGGAGTGAGTTTTAGTTCTCGTCTGTTTTCCTTTTGATTTGCAGTGGATGAAAACCGTCTCCCCCTACGCGCTCGCCATTTAGTCTCATGTGACACGTGATACGTTCCCGAGTCTCGCAAAACCTCCCGTTTGAGTGAAATGCACTGTGAGTGAAGTAGTGTGATCTTTCCTTTTTAAAGCCACAGGACCTAAAAGAAGGAATAATAGATGGGCTTTACAAAGCCCTTTGTTTTCAGATCACTTCAGGCTGTTAACTGAAAACACACGCTGTCCGTATCGATGTGAAAATCTTTGAAGATGTCATCCTGTTGCCTTCCTCCTCTGATAGGCTAAGAAATCCAGTCTTCCGATCCTCTGCAAGTCCCCGTCCTAGCGTGATGGATAAGTGGATTTCTTGATGGTAGTGTGAGAAGAGGCCCCCGATTTAAGGCCCCTTAGACATGAGTCATGCGCGGCCCTCAGTAGCTTTGGTTAGCAGCGCGGGAGAGGAAGCCCCACTCAATCAAGTGCCAGCCCATAAATAAAAAATAAAATAAAAAAAGGCTGTGGCAGGGCAGTGCACTTCTAATGGAGCGGCAGCCTTTCACTGACTACCTAAAGGAATGAGGAGGACTGGTGGGAGTCTAACATTTGGAAAAGTTGGAGAAGCAGGAGTAATACTTTGTAATTCAGATTGATGACAGCCTAATCCACCTTAAGGTCACTTCAACATCAAAACCAAGCGGAAAGCAATTTCCAGCTGATGGAAGTGGGGCTGGTGCAGCGCTAAATGCGTGCCGTGCATGCAGGAGGACAGGCGTTGGGGTTTCGAGGAGCGTGCCATTTTCCCCACTTGGTTAAAGGATGACTCACCACTTTATCGCAGCCACTGAGCTCACTCCAGCTCCCAAACATTGACTCATTATGTGTGTCCATCTCCTGTCCCACATGGCCACTAAGTGTCTCAAGTTATGTCTACAGGCTCATTTTCATTCAAATATCTCCGTAGGAAGCAACATTCACTCCACAAAGGGCCTTTTTTTCCTCCTTTATTTGAATTGCTCTCATTGTAATGGATCATCTAAATACATGTTGCAGACTGAAGTGAGATTGTGGAACACTTCAAAGACTCAAATCTAAACAGTCACAACTCCTCCACCTCGTCTGCAGACAAACACTGGAGGAGGCTGAGTTCCTAATCCTGTTTTACTCTCTGATCCACAGGCGGCAAAGAAGCGCAAGATCTCCATCCTTAAGGCCCAGGGCAAGACGGCTGAAGCCATCCGGGAGCTCAATGAGTATCTGGAGCAGTGAGTGTCTCTTTAAGACGGGGGAGTGGCTCCTCTTACCCCCCCCCCCCCCCCCCTCCCCTCCCCTCCCCTCCCTTCAATTTAAACTTAACAACTCAGATTGCTTTCAATTTGAGCTGCCAATGAAATCACTCTTCTGCTTTAGGGGAACATTCATGAAAAATGTACAAGGTGGAGAATTCATCTGGACTTTGTGTTCACAGGTTCGTCGGGGATCAAGAAGCGTGGCACGAGCTGTCGGAGCTTTACATCAACGAACATGAGTAAATACATTTTTAAGATGTGTTTTTTGTGATGTTGGGAGTTGATAATGTTTGATTCAGTTTGACACATTTATCTGAAGGATTTCAATTCCATCTCCAAATCCAGAAAGTATAAAGCAAGAGAATCTCTGACTGAACTCTAAAAAGATCATTTTTACTGTAAAAAAAACAAAGAGAAAGAAAGCTGGATCACTTTGTGTTTCTGTTTTTTTAAAGTTCTAAAGTTACGCTCGACTTCCTAAGGTTGTTAAAATGTTCAAGGCTCAGATACTTATTGATGCCGTGATTAGATAAAAAGTACTGAAGCTTTAAAAAAAAAAAAAAAAAAAAAAACCCGGCAGATCTTCAGACATTTGTTCAGAGCTGCCGTGAGAGAGAAACACAAACACCGACATTATTTCTCTAAGAAACAGGAAGTGACAGTGTCTGGCTCTTAGAAGCATCATGTCAAAGATTGAAACGATGGTATAGTGACAATCATAGACATAATATACCGAGACGCCTCATAGAATGACGCTGTCTGTTGGAGCTGACGTGTCAGCGCGGCCGCCATCTTGGATGGGTCTCCAATGCGCCCGCTCTGTATTCATCTTTATCCTCAATTACAATAATCATCACAACTCCCCCAATTTCTAACAGATTTCTACATGGTTTGGTTTGTTACAAACGACAGAGATTTAGCTATGACATGACATGATATTGTAATTGGTGACTGCACTGGTTATTGTAACTGTAAACTGAACACAATACCTGCATAGTGACTCGCTCTCCATTGCTTCCTGTTGACTCTGGTGCTAGAGTAGAGCGAGGAGACCTATCCGATATGGCGGTGACGTTTCATGTTTTCCAGTACGTCATGAGGCGTCCAGGTATATTATGTCTGTGGTGACGACCCTACTTCCTGTTCAACACAGCTTTTAACCTCTATCCCGGTTTTATTTGTGATTAAAACCTGTTAAAGCTCACAGATCAGTGAGGCAGGCCATGCTCAAGATCTGGAGTCTTAACTGAGGCTTCAACTAACCAGATAATCAGATTGCTTAGAATATATATACTGTATATGTACATACATAACAGAGACGAGGCCAAATTCTCTCTGGGAAATAAGAATGTTCTTTAACTGTTTGTCATGATAATATCAGTCGACATGCAACACTATGTGTGTCTTCTTAAGAACAACCGACAGGAAGCAGACTTTGTGCATTTTTGTCGTGAACAGACAAAAAGTGAAACGTGCGTGTTCTTATCGATGAGCGTGATGGAGGTGTGCGGCGTGCAGACGCTTCCGTTGACGGCAGATGTTTCAGTAAAAAAAAAACCCAGGTGTTCAGTGTATTAGGCAGCCAGACAGCCAGACGAGGTGCATCTGTCAGTGTAACAGCTGCACATCAGACTGATGGCTTGATCTCCATTGGATGAACACAATGGAGGCGGTGAGATACCAAACTGAGCCAGAGGTCTGAATGGAGCCCTGTCAATGTTTGTCACATAAGAGTTGTTTAATTGGATTTCAGTCTTAAGCCCCCTCCCCTACATACGAGGGCAGAAAGACTTGCTGGCTTCCCGCTGATATCTCAGTTGCCAAGGAGAATGTTCAGACAGACCAAAAAAAATAATATTGTTTGTGTCTCCCATTATCCCTCCTTAATTGTCTGGGGCTCAGGAGTTAGTGAAGCGGTGTCTGCAGTTGAACGATGGGTCATATATGTGTGTGTGTGTGTGTGTTGGTACATTGTCTCTAAGGCTGCGTGGTTGCTCTGGTAGGAGGGCAGCGGCAGCAGGAATGTGTGGCGCGGTGAGAAGGCTACTTATTGGATATTTCTCGCTTTTGTCCGGGAGCCTTTATTGCTGTAGTAGCCAGAGGAAATCCAGGGGTGAGCGGATTATCTCCCAGCTTATCCCAACACTTCTAATATCAGCCCATTCACTCCCACAGCCCCCTTATCTACAGGCGTGTCAATTTCTTTTCTTTGTTTTCTTTATTTTGGGTTACAAACTCCCTGTTTCCCCTCCTCCTCCTCTTCCGGACGGCCCGGCATTATCAACACTCTTTTCCAGAGAGGATGGAGCGAGGGAGGGAGAGAGGGAGGGAGGGAGAGAGAGCACTTGCTGTGGGATTCCCAGGAGAAGGTGGTGGCACCCCCCTAACTACAGAAAAGACAAATAAACTTTCCTTCCCTCACTGCACCCTGGGAGCGAAACATAAACAAAGCAGTGTCTCTTTGCTGCGATGGTAAAGGCTGGCATCAGTGTTAACACATGAAACTGTCATTAATGGCCTCTGAGTGTTAAAACACAAGTATTGTACCTGTGTGTGCCAGGGTTGCACATAGTCACTGTAGGAATGTGCTGTTGGCCTCCTTTTTCCAAGATTTGAACAAAATTAGACTGCTCATCCAGAATTACAGGATATATATATATATATATATAATTATTTTTTTAACACAAAAATCTTTCACACGTAGTCTGAATCCAGTTTTGTCTTCTATGCAGTCCGAGTGTGGTATTAAATTAAACTGGGGGGGGGGGTTAAGTCACTTCCAAAAAAGCAAACAGTTCTTCCAGTGGTGAGCATAATCGTGTCTGCAGCCTTAATCAAGCAATGTGGTGAAGAGTCCTCTCAGCTCAGTGATGGGTCAGAGGAAGAGTAGAAGAGGTAAGGCTCTGGCTGCTGTACAACACCACTGCTGGAGCACATCTGAAAGTCTTTATACAGAGGAAGTGGTAATCGTAGGCCCTAACCCCCCCGGCCTCCCAAGCCCTCTGATCTCCCCCCCCCCCCCCCCCGGCTGTTAATCTTTCAGCTAGTTACCTTGGTGGACTTTACATAGACTGATCTCCATGTTGTGGCGGGAAACATTTGGATAATCTGATTCCTGCATCCCAGCATTTCCCTCACTTATCACCAATGATGGAGTTCCTCAAGTCACATCCGTCCCAGTTTGGAAGGCCTTTGACCCACACAGTGGTCTCAGTCTCTAAACTTTCACTTCACGTCGGCTGCGTTGAAAGACTCTCAGTGAAGCCTCGTTTTCAGTTGGTAGATCTCTGTGTGTTTTGGCCCCTGTTTTGCGAGGTGAACAGATGTTTTATGGCTTTGCGTTCGATGATATACTGTATCTTCACTCGTCTTGGCCTGGGTCTCTGAAGGGGAAACTGTGTATTAGAATTGGAGTGGCAGCAGATTAGTGTGAGGTCAACAGCTCAGCAGTCTGCTGCTGAGAAGTGATCTCATCTGAGTATATGCACTTTGTGCCAGCTCTCACTGTAGTGCTGACCTCAGGAAGGTAGTTAACTACACATTAAAGGCTGAAAAACACACACGCATGAATCTCGACCGATCTCGCTAAACCATGCATGTAATCGCGTGTAAGCCGACCCCGATTCATACCTGTACATTTATTGGGCGTGGATGTTGTGCTTCACAGTTGAGCACGCTGAAAGATCTGCTTACTGTTTTCTTTGCCCCTTTTCCACAGCTATGGAAAAGCTGCGTTTTGTCTGGAGGAGCTGATGATGACCAATCCTCACAATCACTTGTACTGTGAGCAGTACGCTGAGGTAGGAACCCGCCTGGATGTCCGTCAACAAGCATGGGGTGGGGGGGAGGGGGAGGGGGGGGTAAACGGTGGAATATCTGTGAATGGTGAGTCTCTTTACATCGAACGTCACGGGGAATACGTGCTCATGAACGTGAGATGTGTTTACGTGGGGCTCGTCATGCTCGGACGTCACGTCATTGCCTGAGCTGCCCTTTCGCTCGGCTTATTGGTTTGTGTTTAACGCCTCCTCACACAGGTGAAGTACACGCAGGGGGGGCTGGAAAACCTGGAGCTGTCCAGGAAGTATTTTGCCCAGGCGCTGAGGCTGAACAACCGGAACATGAGGGCATTGTTTGGTTTGTACATGGTGAGTATCGCTCTGCATGGAGAGAGAGAGGGAGAGAGAGAGAGAGAGAGAGAGAGAGGGGAAAAAACAAAAACAGAAGAACCTTTTTTTGTAACCCTGTGGTTTGTCAAGGTTGAGGCTGGCCTCTAAGTGTGTCAAGGAAGGCGTGTGTGTGTGTGTGTGTGTGTGTGTGTGTGTGTGTGTGTGTGTGTGTGTGTGTGTGTGTGTGTGTGTGTGTGTGTGTGTGTGTGTGTGTGTGTGTGTGTGTGTGTGTGTGTGTGTGTGTGTGTGTGTGTGTGTGTGTGTGTGTGTGTGTGTGTGTGTGTGTGTGTGTGTGTGTGTGTGTTAGGGGGGGAGAGGAGAAGGGGCTCTCAGACAGGTCAGCTCACTGCTGACTCAGACGGTGAACTCCAGCATTGGAAAACTCTGCCCCTAAGGAGCTCTTTATTTTCATAATAATACCCCTTTGGTGAGACTTTTTTTTTTTGTGTGTTTATGACTAAAATAAATAAAGAAGTCACGGAGTGAGAAGGAGAAAAGCGCAAGAAAGAGAGCAGTTGGACTGCTGCAAGCATTTTGTCAGTGGCAAATTATCCAACCAGGTGCCTGTTTGATTGTAGTCTGGGCCTTTCATCTACACATTTGTTTAAACAGGATGTTGTCTGCTAGTGCCAATGCATCATATGTAAGTGAGACTTGACATAAAAATACAAACGAAGCAGTGCAGGGAAATGAAATGTGGAGAGGGGAAGCAGGTCTAACACAGAGAGCGCCAGTGTTTTTCTGCGTGTGCTGCACTGGGAATCTTCAGGTAGTCCAAACGCCTCCCAGCAGGCCTGGAAAGAAAAAAACCAACAAAAACAACAACGCTGCGTGGCGTGTGCAGAGTACAGGACGAGACCCACACACCGGCTTCTGTTCATGCTCACGTTTGTCTGGAGACGAAGCAGGCCCTCGACTGCTTCCTGACAAGCCATCTGCTGACACGCGGGTCTCAAACGGATGCTTTGTTCAGGTGGGACTTTCTCCTGATCCGTTCACGGATAAGATCTTCTCCACGGTCCACATCTTGACAGGTGTGAGAAGTTCGGTGAGAGGGCAGGAAACTTTCACCGTTTTCTGCCATCTGAGTCAGTCGAATGGAAGAGGTAGTAGCGCTGACCACAGTTGGGTTGTGGGTTAGTTACTCACAGTGCTTGAATGGGGATTCCCCTCCATAACTGGGCACACTTTAATTCAGGGAGAGCCTGCCTGGGTTGTAATAATCTAAATTAAGGTTGTTCTTTTTTTCTTGAGTTAAAAAAAACAACAACAAAACAAACAAAAAGATTCTTACTAAATAAAGCAGAAGCCTAACCATGTGATAGGAAAAACAACAGGGTCAGGTTGATTGGTGTGCAGTTGAAGTTTCAGCGCCCTGGTATGGAGGGCTTTGAAGTTGCAGGCAGTGTAAGCCCTCTGGGGTTTACTGCGTGGAGACGATGGCAGGAACATGGGAAAGACATGGGATTTGTGGTACGTAAGGGGAGCTGTCGGGGCAGGCAGGGTCCGTGATTCACACACTGCGCTCGTTCACTGCGTGCCGGAATTTTTATTTTTTTTCTTCTTGAAGACACACAAGGCCCTTTTCATCGGCGTGAATCGACGGTGTTGGAGAAATTAGGCCCCCGTTAAAGTGACAATTTACGTACGAAGCATTAAAACGCTCACTTTTTCCCCTTCCTATAAATGATTTCTCCCGTGTCATCAGGCCAAGGTCTGTTTTTTCTCTTCGCTCTGCCACAATGACTAGTAGAGTGGTAGATGGGGCTGAGAGTGGGTTGCACATTCATCTCAATTACGCTTTTTATTGCTGTTTCACCAACTTTTGATATAAGAACTTCCCTTGTGCTCTCCTTTGCGTCTTCTTTCCGTTTTCTGTTTTTCCTCTAGTCTGCAAGTCACATCGCTGCCAGTCCAAAAGTCAGCGCCAAGGTGAAGAAGGACAACATGAAGTACGCTGCTTGGGCTGCCACACAGATAAATAGAGCCTACAAGGTAAGAATGAGAATCCATCTTCACTGAATGTTCTATCAAATCACTTTTGTTTTTGTTTACTCTTTCCCGCGTCTTGCCGAACACCCCACCCATCATGTGACCGTGTGATTCTGTTCAGTGTATTTACACTCCATATCCAGAAATCTCCTCATTTGCATAGTTAGCGTTAAATATTCCCCACCAGATGACCCCCTGAGTGCACAGCAGTCCTGAAGGGAGGCTTGCAGCGTTGTAGTAACCCCCCCCCTGGTGTCTTTTCACTGTGTCGGGGTACATTTACTTTGAACGTGTTGACTTACGGCCACAACGTCTGCTCAGACTTTCTATTCCACACCCTGATGAGCTTCTCGGGCCGATTCTCTGTGGACCAAAAATCACGCCTGTCGCTGAGAAAATGTTCAGCGATTTTCAAAGAGCGCTCCACGGATCCTCGTGTGCGTTTGCACATATCGGATTCTAATGATAGGTCTGAATGTATTTTGACTTTCGAAGACTCGTTGTCTTGACAGATGATTGTCCCTGAGCTCATTAAACCCATCTGTTGTGATATGAAAGAATCATTTCATAAGCAAAGTGGGTAACCAGTAGAGATGAAGGATTCAACGTTGGTGTGTGCATTAGCACATTTAAAAGTAAGGAGAGCAACAACGTGAGGCTTCTCTTCTGTTGCTATCTCAGAAATTGTTTATCCCGGTGTCATGGCAACCCAAATATAAAGGCATATTTAAAAGCCATTTTTCCTTGCCATATGTGTTGCTTATTCGGGCAGCAACAGTAAAACAAGTAATAAGCGGTTTGTAGCTCAACATGTGTGGGTCCTGTTGAGAGAGCGAGGGGGCTCCCCGCTGAGCCTCTTAAGACCTCATCTCACCACAAAGTCGGCTCTCCGCGCCTCACCGACACATTTCACATGTCGAGCACTCAGACAAGTGTGACGGCCCACGTCGGGGAAGGAAAAAAAAAAAAGAGCCCGCGAGTCACGTCACTGCGAACGGCGGTTCTGTTTGTCACTCGTAACACGTGTCATCGAAGAGCTTCCAGCTTCCACCAACGATCCAATCAGGTTGAAGTTCACGCGGGATGAACTGTCATCACCGAAGAGGCGCAGCTTGTTTTGGTTAGAGCAACACTGTGTATCTACGCAGATATTGATCTCAGGAAGAAAGAAACAAAAATGTAGAGGTGGGCGGGTCAACCAAATCAGTCAATCAAACGTCTCGATTGATGTCGAGCGCACACTACTCGTTACTTTGATCAGCCTGCTGGCTCACCTCATCTCGCTGCCCCTCAAAGTCTTTGATCCCAGCAGGGGACAAGAAGAATACCTGAAACTTGTATCATAAATCTGAGGCCCTGAAGAAGGAGAGAGAAGTGTGTAAAAGAAAAAAAAAGAAAAAAGAAGGGAGGAACTTAGTGTCCAAACGTCAGAAGAAAAAAAAAAAAAAGCATGTTTCTTAGATATCAGACTGTGACGGGACGGATGATGTTTTTAAAAGAGGGCGATGCATCGTTGCAGGTATGATGAAGACCGTGGACCACTGAGTCTGTCAGAAGAAAAACAACATTCAATAAACACATCACACCTCATTTCATTTTTATTTTTATTTTTCCATAAAAACCCCCATCGACTTATTCGCACCAAGATGTATACGAGCAAATCAAACAAAGTTATACGAGACTCGTGCAAAGAGGACGTCGGGGCAGCATCTGATCCTTGTTACAGGGATTAAACGGTAGCGTAACCAGTCATGTAGCACATGATGTTTGACTCGCTTAAATATTTTTCTTATTGCCAAGGAGGTGTGGGAGAGGGTTTTTACCCACAGACAGACACACATCTGTGTTTGGTGATGTTGGCTGTAATGAATCAAATAGACGGCTCTTTGCTTCCCAAACACTGCCTTAAATATGACTGAAGCCTCTCTTCACCGACTGAATCACGAGGCTGCTTGACAATTAAAGCGAGCGAATAAGCGATGGGTTTGAGCAAGCGTTTTCTGCTGGCGCGTGTTGAAGCTGTCTCGATGTTGATGAATCATGAGCTATTTTTCCCTGGTTGGATTCTGTCAAAATCAGACCTTCTTCTGACTGATTTCTGCACAGTTGCCACACACTGATATTATTTCTAGAAAAGCCTTGGAGAAGAACAGAAAATGGCACGGAAAAACCTGCTTATTTTCACTGAAATCCAATCTGCAGCGTGTTTTGTTTTTTTCTTTCACGTTGCTAAAGAAATTTACACTAAAGTTAGATTCAGCCAAACTTTGAGAAGCAGAGTTTGATCTGAGCTGCTCTGCGGTTTGACCCCCTGCTGATCATAATGAGACACCTCGGTTAGTCCCACCTTTGTCCTCAGGGAGCATGATTTAAGCTTCTCTGTTCCTGCCCAGTTCCACCCTGAACTACTTGTTTTAGTTTCCTGGTAAAAGTCCGATCTGCAGTTTGGATTTTTTTTCTCTCTCTTTTTTCCCCCGTTGCTGCGTGAGACGAGTTAAAATGACAAGGTGTAAGGCTGCCTCCTTTATGTTCTCACTCCCCACCTCCACTTAAATGACTTCTGAGCTCTTTAAGGGGGCTCGTGGCGGTGCGGGGGCCCCCCCTCCGTCACACAGCTGCAGGCTGCTGCGCGCTCTTGTGCGCGCTGATTGATGGCCCCCTTTTTTAAAGCGTCGCTCGTGTCAGTGGTCCGCTTTTATTAGAGCCCGGGTACCTGGTGATTGTCATACCTCAGCGAGGGGGGGAGGGGGGGCAGGTGAGTGCAAGTGGGAGCAGACGTCAGCGAGAGGTCACACCTGAATAAAAAAAAAAAAAAAAAAAAGCAATTACCTCAGTGTGGTGGGTTGACATGTAAAGGAGCTGGAGAGGTGTGGGATACAGGTGGAGGGGGGAGGGGGGGGGGGCTTCAAAGCAACACTCCATGGCCTGCCCTCCTTGCCCTAACTTTTGCAACAGATTCTCTGATTAGCTCCTCTGTCACGGACCACAGGCTCCTGCTGCGTCACGACTCTATTATCAGAAGCTCTAAATAGATGCGGATCCGTCTGCTCTGCTCCTGCTGTTGTAGAACAGGGCAGGAGTTAATGTGGTGGTCTCACCTCAGGCTGAGGAGATAATTGACCACCGGGCCCGGGGTAATGGCGCATTAGGCAGCAAGGCAATGAAATGCACTGATCATTATATCTACCCCAACCACACACACACACACACACACACACACACACACACACACACACACACACACACACACACACACACACACACACACACACACACACTCTAAATTGAGAAGAATGAGTCACACTTGGAAATTACGTCGCTAATTGAACACCTTCGCCAACTTCCTTCTCCCAGTTCGAGTCTGGCTGAAGAGGAAGGAAAATAGTTCTTGCCATGGAAATAGAGTTTAGGCAGCAATTAGGGTACAGTTAGTTCCTGTTTGTAGCCGCCTGAGCGGGGCCAAAAGGTGACCGCTCCACGAGCATCCACAGGCCTGACTTTATGTCGAATAGAAGGCTGAGTGTTGTCTCTTTTTCTCTCTCCTTCCACAAATAATTTGAGTGTCAGCGAAGGGCTTTTGTGCGTTTTTGAAAGAACGCCGAGGCAGTCGGGCACAAAAAGGAACATCTCCGCAGCCAACTGTTTGTGTTTGTATGATGGAACTCCTGTATGAGGTGCATACATGCTTCTGTCATAAACACTCTTTTCATCCTCTCACCTATGAAAGGAGACGCAGGAGTCTGTAGTCCAGAGCTGCGTTAAAACAGACTCTCGTACGTGTTTGGTGGCGTGTTTTAAAAAAACAAAAAACTACAACCTGCAGCGTTATTGCCTCCACCTCGTCCTTTCAGCTGCTTTCTTGTTGACATATCTGCAATGCTTTCACAAAGCAACAGTTGCACCTCCTTTTTAATTCTCCTCGAGATTCGACTTTCTCTGTTTTGGAAACTCTGTTTTGACTCTTAGGGGATAGCTGGACTTTTTGAATCCCCCCCCCCTCCCCCTTGTTAGTCCTTTAAATGTGTTCTCCCATCATAATACATCGCGTGGTATCATTCATCTCAGCTCCTCTGAGTGATTGATTGAAGTTGGCCGACATCCTCGTTCTCCCTCTCCGAATCGATCTGAATAACTTCGGCGAGCGGCTGTCTTCATGTGTAAACGTTAATTTGGTTAAAACCAAATAACTTGACAAACTAAAGGCCTTCAGTCTGAGCTCATCGCAGGCCTGTGTCCTCACGGCGATGCTTTTATTATTAAGATTTCATCACATTACATACATATTACACGTTGTTAGCGGTGGTTGGTCATTTATTAAACATGTTACAGTGTAACAGTGTCCCTCCTCTGCTCTGCTGGATTACATAGGGAGGAGGCTGCAAGCTGTTAACTCCAGTATGGAGAAGAAGGTCGTGAGATGTCTTTGATAAAAATAGTGTTTTATTCACTCGGCACCATCAAATCACAAGACTGTACTTGAACCTGAGCGTACTCGAACTATGTCTGCTGACGATTGTATCTTTAAAAAAAAAAAGAAAAAAAAAAAGCACGAGCTTCACTCTGAATGTGTTCAGTCCTTTGACTTGTCCTTTAAACACACGCAGGGGAGCGTAGCAAAGACCAAAGACAACACTTCATGGACTCGGATGACTCTTTGTGGGTAGCCATTACTTAAAAAATAAATAAATAAATAAACCCTGAACTAGTTCATCTAAACCGCTGTTTCTTTGCTCTCTTTCACTTGCACCCCGGTGATACATTAAGCGTAAAGCATACTTCCTTAAAGAGTGTGAATAATGGGCGTGAAGTGAGGGTGAGTTGAGACTGACCCTGACTGTGTCCCCGCTCCCCTGCCCGAGGTGAAGGAAGTTGTCTTTCTCCTTGGTATTTTCCGAGGGGATGCCTTTTTTCTGTTTGCCGTTTAATTGGGCGCCAAACGTGTGTGTCCGTATGTGCATGCGTGAGTAATGGTGGACGTGTTTGTGGATTCTAATTTGCGGAACTTCCTGTGAAAGCCTTTGGACATGGAGCAGAAATTAGAGAGCAGCGTTATGTACTCTTGTACGAGAGGCCATGGAAATTGACTAATCATGTGGGCATCCTGTCTTGGAGCGCTCATACTCGAAGAGAACAAAACTGGGACTTATTCAGCAATTTAGGAGTAACCCCTTTGATTAAAGCTATTATTTTACTTTTTATGACCGGTCCACTAACACTAGTGTCCAATGACCGCTGATGCCTCCTCCCCACTGATTGTTTTCGCTTCTCGCTTCCTGAGTTTTTCTTTGTCAGAGCCCGTTTGGCTTCTAAGTTTGTGAATAGACGGAACAAAGTTCACGTTCTCATGTCTCTCTCCACCTTCCATTCTCTACCATGCAGATGGCCGGTCGTGGGTCCAAGGAGAATAAGTGCTCCATGAAGGCAGTGGAGGAGATGCTGGAGTCGATGCAGATCACCATGTCCTAGATGTCCTCGTCCATGCCTTTCTTCCACTGAGAGCTCCGAACACAAGCAACATTCGGAAGACAACACGGCAGCTCAAACCTCGCCTTGTGACCAAGAAGGAGATCTTTAGAATTGTTCTTTTCTTAAAACCCTTCACGTTTGGTTCTCTAAATGATTGAACTTAACATGGACATTTTGGGATACATTTCTTTCTCTTATGTGCAAAGATTCCCCCACCCATCTAGAACCTTCAACAGTGAATTCCAACTTCTTCATAGCATTAACCTAGCTGTGATTTCCCCAAGCCTGGATTATACGTTTTCCCAATCCTAGGCTGTCTTTCAGCTTAGCCTTGAACTGATATCGCTAGTTAGCATGTCCCCATCGAGGCTATAACACTGCAACCAGGAGAGATAACAGGCTGTACAGTAGATGCTATTTATAAAGACAGTGTGGAGAATCCTACCTGTCTGCACTGAAGTAATTCAATGTTTCTGTCTGTAAATTAAACATCTTTAACTAACTCAACTTCTTGTTTCCTCGTTTTCTCTGGACCAATCAAAATGTGTTAATGGAAGTGAGCCTGTTCGTCAAGTCGAAAACACATTTTTCTTCATGGGTGTGGGAGCTTTTTTAATATTTCCATGTCTCTCAATGGCCATGTTGTACCCAGCAGTTTGACTCTGGAGAAGCATGAGAGACATTTGTCATTATGGAGGCACCAGCGGAACAGCAGGGGCATATAAGAGGGGGGACTCCTCGTGCTCGCTGGGAAATGCCTTTCAATTACCCCTGACAGCAGCTGAACCAACTTCAGCACATTAAGAACACCTCTGTCATTTTAGTTTAGAGAGCCTCAGAGAAGGCTGCCAGTAATTAATGCGCCACAAGTTTGAGGGGAAAGAAAATTATATTCATGAATCTTGGAAGTTTCTTGACAGGCGGGGAGGAAAGACATCAGTGCTGTGAGAGGCTGTTAGAGCGCTACACTCAGTTCACTCATTAAACATGAGTTGATCCCAATGATCATCTTTAGGTATCACTCACCCATGCAGGGTCAGCTGTTACTTCCATCTTTTTTGTTTATTAAGTTACGGCAATTGTCTCGTTATTTCACTCTCCAGCTGATGGAAAACCGGAGTGTTGAGTTTATGGTCTTCGGTTGGACAGGCCCTTCGATTGAGAGAGGTCACCCGCTCATGGATCGGATGGTGGAGCAGTTTCCTCAAGTTGTTTAATACTCTCTGGCCTTGGTCAGTGGATAAATGTGTCTGCATTTGATTTGCCTCACCAATCTGGCGTAACCAATGAAACCCGGGGAACGTTTGAGGATAAACTGTCTCGAGGTATTTTTACAGGAAAAGGGCTGCGGCGAGATGAAGCTCCTTTTGAAGAGTTACAGGGTGAAAGCTGCTTGATTTAAAGGAGAGTGGCTCCTTTTTTGTTGCAGCTTCACATGTCAATACTGCTGTACTAGCAACGGTTTATGAACTTGTAAAAGGAGAATAAAGGTTATCAATCAGTTTGATGAGCCATCAATGTGATATATGTGTCCCCTGAAACCATACTGAGGCAACAGTGCCATCTGTAGTCTGGAAGAAGAACTCATGACTGGGGAAAGCCTCGACTATGCAGCGATGTGTGATAGTAAGCACCTGACAGGAGGCTTTTACTGTCATGCAATAACACTGAGAGAAGCTTAACTGGTAATTGTAACACTTGGTTGAACGCCATTCATCTGAGACATATTTTCCTTTGGTTCATCTAACATCAGAGGCAGTGCTATATGTAACAGTCAAGAAAAATTAAACCGACATTTATTGTAGAATCTGAATAAACGACAGCGTTACATCTCACCGGACCGTTTACTGCGGCTCAAACTCCTGACATCCTCCTGACTCCTTTCCACCTTTGCTCCAGTTGTTCTGATCTCCCCAACATCGCACCAGTCCATACCTGGACAGCAGAGCCAGACCAAAAGGGCAGAGGGAGCCGAGGAGAGAACTGTGTAACCCCACTAATCCTTTAGGCTCAGCATAGTGTGTGTAGGGGATTCACTATTAGTGCTGCCCGTAATCCTGGATTCCCCAGAGATTAGCTTCCAGAGAAGGTTTGCTTGTCCTCCACTGCTCTACATTGACCAGGTTAGCAGAACAGGATGAGTTCTCGGATAATAGGCTTACACTGGGATTGAGCTGTGCCTGATCAGCCTATTCATCAAAAGCCCGGGTGATGACAGCGCTTTACAGCTGTCCCAAATTTAAATATTTTTCCAATGGTGTGGTAATTATTTGAACTGGAGTCTGTCCTCTACGCAGCAGACTATTAATATCTAACTATGAAATGAGACACAGCAAGAGTTCAACACTGTCTCTGGTTGTGTAATGACTGCACACTGTGCGTCATTCAATAGAAACTTCATGAATTGATTAATAGGTCCGACAAATGTACAGCTTGGCTTCTGCAAGATCTACAGTGTCCTGTTGATTTCTTAGACCGCAACACTGTAGCATTTGAAGGGGAAATATTGTGATGAACTATTTTCAGCTCTGCTAGAGATGCACCAAGAACTGGATTTATCATTGTGTCCACTGGACTGGCCACCACTTTAGTATTTCTACAGCAATGTGACAGATCTCCATTTTTCACTGAGGATGAAGCCTGACTGACATTAGTGATCACCTTATTTGTTTTGAATTATTGAAACACCTGTAAAACATTGAAGTGCTTAGCTTCCAAATGATACATTTATGTGCCTGCCCCTCAACTTTTTGCCAGCCCTGCGTGAGTCAGTACCCAGGGTGGGCCACCACTCTCAAAAAAGTGTGGACACACTCCTGATAGGAGTAGAGTAATAAGGACTCTTAAAGATAAAGCTTTTGAGCTTTGTATGTCAGAAGAAGGTATATTGCACGGGGAGCAGTGTCTCTTTCTTGTTCCTGTTAGTAAACTCGCCCAGCATTTTGTAAGCTAAAGAGTCAATAGCTTTATTCAGACATTGCTGTTCATTGCTGTTTATTTTTACAGTCTATGGTTCATACCAGCGACGTCTTGCCTGTTATTTGAATGTCACAGTGGCGTGATGGGTGGACGAATTGATCCCCCGTCTGTGTCACATGCGGATCTAGTAACAGAGGCGACAGGAGCAAGAAAGGCACTGTGTGTGTGTGCATGTGGAGAGTGGTTGTACAGATTATGTGGAGCTCCTGTGTTTCTCTGCACATCATGTTTCTTCAACGCCATGACGCCGTGTGAATTCACAAACTGGGACCAATATCATGCTGAAGTGTAATGAAAATACAAAGACGTAATGGCAACGTGTCCTCGTTACTTTGCAGTTGCAGAAAAGGGCGTTTGGAAACGTTTTAGAAAAGTCTTCATTGGTAGGCATAAAATTGACTTTTTTCTGCCTTTTTCTGAAACTGGTTCTATGTGGGAGTTGAAAGACATATCTTCATGCTAGCTTGTAAAAAAAAACAGACAAAGGCTGTAGAGTTGGATGGAGCAAGGTTTATGGGGGATTGAAGTTAAAGTAAAGGTAGAGGTCGAAAGGTCGGAAAATCAGTGAGAGAACAAGACAAAAAGAGGGGCAAACTGTTCCAATTATTCTAGGGACACGAGAGGAAAGGTGAGAGACTGAGTGGATAAGGGGTCAGGGCTCAAACTAAAGACATTTATCTCTGTCCATTTTAGGGGAGAGGTTGAGAGAACTTAAGATGGATGAGGCATGCAGGACTAAATCCAGCCCTGTCTAGTCCCTGAACCTGACCTGGTGATGAAATCATGTTTTGGTTACAAGTAGGGGAACCTCCCCTTTTATTGGGTAATACAGATGCCAGAGAAGCAGAGTTGGGCCAGTATGGATGGATCAGTCAAACACCTGACATGTAGAGGAGTGTTGTAAGTAGATGTTTCCTCCAAAACTCACTGAAAATGCAACTACGAAGTGCTCACAGGTTTTTGATCATTTCAAATCATCTGGTGAACACGTACTGTTACAAATGCACAGTGGATTACATGCCCTTACTTGCTTGGCTTATTGTGTCACATTAATGCTGTTTAAATGATTATATTAATTTATTCGAAAATATTATTTACAGAACAGAAAGTCGCCATATATTAAGGAATACACTTCTGAAAGTGAACCACATCTCTATCTATCCAGAGCAGCACAATCATGGTCTCAAGCGCCCTCACTACTGTACTTACTGAGAAGGGG
Source organism: Symphodus melops (assembly GCF_947650265.1). Lineage (NCBI taxonomy): Eukaryota > Metazoa > Chordata > Actinopteri > Labriformes > Labridae > Symphodus > Symphodus melops. The sequence continues at coordinate 10,979,630 of NC_136695.1, read as the reverse complement.
ATGGGAAGTTTGTCAGAAGAGGGAGGTTTGTGTTGCATAATAAGATATGATAATTGCATGAAGAAGTAAGGTCATCTGGCGAATTGTTGTTTGATTTCTGGTCGATGCACAAAATCTCCTTTTGATCCTGAGCTATGTTTACCCAACACAATTGCACCAGCATGAAAGCGACTTAATTTTTTCTCCAAGGGCATCGATGCTGGGAAATCATTTCCTCTCAATACAGGAAAACATATCTGAGAAAAGCATTTGTGTTTGTGTGTTTCCTTGACAAAAGGGAGGCAGAGAATGTGTGGTTATGAAAGTGTGATTATGAATGTGCAAACATTGTTCAGACATGCCTCTGTGTCAGCCTGAGTTTGTGTTGTGATGTGAAACGAGTGTGTGAGAGACTTTGTGGTAATTTCAGGAATATGAAGCGCTTATGCCGTTGGAATTAAAACTATTGGCTTCAGGCAATGCTTGTACTTCTAAGCCTCTTGACCAGGAGGCTCCAGACTGCTGCAATCTTCTTCCAGGGGATATTCTGTGGCCTACACTGGCCGTTCTGGTTGTAGCGCTGGCTGTTTAGCTCCAGGCTCTCTGACAGAAGCATTGCCCGTGCACATGCCGGGGCTGCATCCTGTCTGCAAACTCTGTCACAGTGTAAGGCATGTGTCAGATCAGGAAGGGGCAAGTAGCTGGCTCTAATAGACAGTTGTTCTTTCCAGCTCAGGCTTCCCAAACCGCAAATCCCCTCTCTGTGCGTCTTCTCAGCCAGAATGCATAGGCTTACCCCACACAGGGCCTGGGGCCTAATTACAAAAAGGAGGGAAAAACAGAATTGGCTACTGATTGAGCTTCCTGGGTGAACGTTAATGACAACCGCAGAGCGACATTTTATACCGTGAGAGAGATGCAACAGAGACTGGGAGTGAGTGGAAGTATTGGCGGTTTAGGATCGCACGCACAAAGCTTTACAAGGGTTTATGAATACAAACAAGCTATAACAACATCTTTTATCCCTTTGGCATTGTGAGACATTTCATCCACGTACACTGACATGATGTGTCCAGAAATAGTAAACACAGTTTAACTCCGGTGCTGGAGTCACAGGAGTTGCGAGGCATCGTGCCAGACCTCATTCCAACTGGGAACAATGGGACACATTTTCTTCCACGTTGCAGCATTCATGCGGTTTGATCACTTCCATGTCTCGATTTTCTCTACCCACATAGCACAATGTCAATGGCTTAAGCTTGCTTAGTGAATATGAAATAGTAAATAGTTCCTTTTTTGAGGTGCTAGCTCTGAACTTGCATAGTTTCATGCTAATGAACGCTTCCACTTGACATCTCTTTAGAGTAAATGTAGTAGAGAAGGCCAATAAGCACATTTTTTAAACGGTTGAAAAGAGGCACTACTTGTCAACAGGCAAGGCAAGGCAACTGTTTGGGGCTCCAGACCAGTAGGGGGCCCCCTATGGCTGACAAACTTTGAACCAAAGCATTGCCTCAAAATGTGCAAATTTTGTAGGAAACCTGCCTAATCGGGCCCCATCTGACAGCACTTATGCCCTGCTAATGGTTGCAGCATTATTCCTGTGAAAACCAAAATGAACTAAATCAATGAATAGGAATTATCTGTCTGGAAAATAATGATTAACACTAGTTGAAGGGGGGTCCAAAGAGTTTTTGCCTCGGGCATCAAGAGACCCTAAAATTGCCCCTGCTGGTGTTATACAGCTGCATATGAAAGGGGGTAGAATATGGCTTTTTTGAAACTATCGTGGTAAAATGTATTTTTAATTGGGAAAGTAACTTCTTAAATCACTGCTATGTGCTGTTAGCTCCTGACTCTATTGCTTTTAAATCTCATGAAGAATCATATTTCTATAACTCAAGCTAATTGTATTACATTTAAGCAAATTCCAGCAATTGAATTATAACCCCATCCATAGGCCTTCACCAGAGCAGCAGCCATGCATGGTTTCAGTTGGCTGGTTCATCTTACCTCGCGGTAGTCATTTGTATCTCCCACTGTCTCTGGGTTGGCTGGTCACTGTTAATTTCCCTGAATGTGATAACTGTAAAACACAGACAGGTTAAAAGTAACATAAGGATCCCCAAGGCATAGCCTGGCCCAGTCTGGTGTCGTTTCATATGTGTAAGTTATAGCATCACTGAGAGATTCAAGCCTACATCTGCAGAACACACTGACATGCGATGTGGTCTGCTGACTTGCTTTGACTGTATTCCTTTCCCCACTTTTCATGTGCTGTCTCATTTTGCAGCATTGTATGGTTACCCTATTACATCCTCTTTGATATAGGGTCAAGAGCCATCACTCACTTCCTTGTGACATGATCTGTAATAGACACGCAAACTTATGGTATACCCTATGTTGTGTAAGATAAAGGAGAATTTTTAAGGAGTCTTTCGCGACAGATTGGAAAGAACTCTACTGTGTTATTGCCACGTACGATTTTTATATGCGGTCACATGCACACACGTATATGCCAATGAATACTTGGGTCACACTTGAACACACACATTCTCAACAGTGTAAACTTGGCAGGCTAGCGATGCTACCATCTGCTTGTGGGGAGAGGGATATGGCAAGCGGACAACCACAAATAGCCAAGGTAATAGTGATGGATTCCACGCAGTCTCTATCTCGCAGACAGCACTAGACTCCTTATTTCACAGCGATTGGACCTTGTACAACATGGGCCACGGCATAGCGACAAAGTGTTTCTCCAGTTTGCTGGCAGTTACAATTGCCACAATTTTTTAGACATTTTTGTAGAACCAAACAGAATGTCTTATTCATACGGTTTTTACCCATGTAAATCTTGGAGCCAGTTTCAGCTTACACTTCCAGGTAGGGATGCTAATTGGGGGAGAGATCTGGGTGGATTTTGTTGCTCCTGAAGACACATAAAGTAGGGAACAGAAATACAGAAAGAGCTTCTGCTGGCCAGCAGACTTATAGAAAAACAGAATAACAAAATAAAAATATGCAGTTTATGACTTGGGTCTTCAACCAAATGAATAGTTTGAATCAACGCCAGGGTATTAAAGGCTTAGGCTACGAATCCATTACCTGTGGCAACATTTTAATGGACAGCAAAAAAACTCTTACTTATGCATTTTAGGAAAAGTCAAACTTCCAGATATTCATGGAGCCACTAATGATACATATTAAACTTGGTTTTGTGTGATCATATTAAAGTTACAGGCGTTCATCCAACTTCATGAAGCTTTGATCTAATACACAGAAGGTGTAAATTCTCACATATATATCATTATATTTCCTTTATGAAATGACAGAGTTCATCAGCTCAATTGCGGTTGCCCCCGTGACCTACCCTAAGTATTAGTGTTGGCTAAAGTTTGCATGTTCAGTTTCTGTCTTAGCCAAACCATGGAGTCTAATTTCCCCACATAGTCATCTTAGGTCAAAGTGGGATCTTTCACATAAAAACACATTTTGAAGTTGCTGCGTGGAGGATTTGGCAGTCTGTATCATTGTAGCTAATTGTAATACATTTGACATTGAAGATTGTATTGCATTGTGCAGAAAGAATAATTCAATACAATCAACATTGGCAGTGATCCACTTTGTCCATTCTTAATTATTTATCAGCATCAAAAGCATTACAGTGAGGGAATGATTAAATCCAACACCATGGAGGCAGGCAACAAACATCATTCACATTAAGTTTGTGAACATCAGGAATGCCTCCAAAGGTTATCCTTGAAAACGCAATGTGAACATAGCGTGTCTACGTTAAAGGGGACTTTTAGTGGGGAACAAACAGAGACTTATTACCAGCGTTTACAGCTCTTTTGAGTACTACAGAGTGTTATTGTCTGCTTTGCCTCATTGTTTCACTGCCCTGCTGCTATTTTACTGTCGGTTTCCCCCCAACCTCCTTATCCCTCTTATATAGTGTGGTGTTTGTTTCAGCAGGGAGATTTTTTGAGAGAGTATCCCTTAAAAACCTTTAAAAAGACTTTATCTGCTAAGCATCATTAACAGACAGGCACCATAACAGACATGCTAGTGTATATGGTTGAGTATTAAACGTATCAAGAATGGATTAAAATAACTAAGTATTATACTCGTGTTTTATTTATGGATCCTCCTCAGGTCTTTTTCGCCGATCAATATTGACAATTGTCAACTTCGAGTTCATTTTCAGTGGTGTGTCATGATAGTGTTCTCCGGCGATGGTCTTACTGATTCCTCTTCCTGGACTTTCATGTGTGGTTCTTGTGATTGTGAGCTGCTCTGCGTGCCTACTAAGCCTCCAGGCCACTATCTGGAACTGCATTCCCTGTTTGGTCATCCGCCTGGCCCTTCTCTAGATCTGATCTGTCTGTCTAGCCAACATTTTAAAACCTTTTAATGAAAAATTAACATTTTATAATTTACTTGTGATACTTTAATGTGGCAGTAAGCAACATGAACATACTATTAATAAAAAAAAAAAAAAACTTACCTCATTACACTCGACTAAGCCAGACCACCAAGTGAAGCACTAAACATGCCCACAAACTGTTGTCACTGCAAACGATCGGTTCCCCTCAGTTTATTATAACAGACTCAGAAGACAGATATACTGACAACCTATCAATACATCTGTCAAAATAGTTAAAAAAGTAGCAAGTGGTATGTGCCGCACAGCCTTTGTGCTCTCTATTATGGTTTTGGTTTTGTTTATGTTTCATTTCAGTGTTTTTGAGTTCTGTTTTATTTATTCCCTAGTGTTTCCTTATTCCTAGTGTTTGAAGTTGTATTTCTGGTATTCAGTATTGTCTTGTTTCCTGCCTCTCTGTGTTTTCCTCCTGTCTTGATTACCCTGATTGTCCTCACCTGTTTCATTAGCCTCACCTGTGTCTGATTACCCCTTTATTTAGTCTCTGTGTTTTTTACCCTCTGTGTTGGTTCTTTGTCTTTTGTAGTTTGATGGTGTGTCTCCCTCTGCTCCTGGATTTACTTTGTTTTTCTCCACATGGCTTTTTGGACATTTTTACTATTCAAGTGAGTTTTGTTTTTGCCTTTTGTTTTATTAACCCTTTTTTCATTTTTACCTGCTATTGGGTCCTCCTTACGTGTTTTCTACCCGTGTCCGTGACACTCTCAGCACCACCACAGAGAGAGGGAGAATGTAAGATTAAGAGAGTAGTTGACATAGGTCACAAAGAAGACAGATAATTCTGGTTTGTGAAGAGTCCCAAGGACGACGCTTTTATTTCATAAAGAAAAAAAAACAAAGGGGCACATGCCCACAGATCAAATTATCAACAAAAAGGTTTTTGTCGACAGTAAAAAATGTGGATGACAAAACTTGCCTTTTTTATTTACATTGCTGATTAATTCTAAGTACTCTTATCCATGACAGTAAAATAATTTAAAGTGACCTTCTCAACTGATATTATCCCACAGGCTTCAGGCAGAATTACTTACATGACACTAATGTGGATATTGTAGCTGTGTATCAGCACATCAAAAGAAGCATCGGCGACACCACAGTGAACAGGGAGAGAAGATCAGGTTCTTCTGTAGGATATCAAATTCTGCAAGGTCCAATAAAGTTTATCTTGTCTTTGGCGACCGAGACACTTAAGTCCAACTCAATATTCTCAATTGTCACTGCCTGCTCACATTAAACGACAATGCAACAATTTCAAGCTGTGAATAAGTCATTCATAAAGCAGGCTGTATGATGCATTGTCATGGGGAGGCTAAGGTTACCTCTGTGGTGACTTGTTGTCAATAATCACACTGTGTATACTGCTGGAAAGATTCTGCAAGACGTTTCCCCCTTCATGGAAAATAATCTTTGATGCAAATTTGTTTTGTTGCTGAGACTCTGATTCAGTCCAAGACCAAGACTGTTCTGGTTTCCTCAAAGTCCGAAGTGGGCTCATTTTTACCTACCAGAGGTTTCAACAAGTGGGATTAAAAACCAAAACTATTTAGTTCCTTGACTGAGAACATTTCTGTTTTGCCATGCGTCAACACTTGCTGATTGTTTTTCCCTTTCTTTGAAAATATTGTTGAAGTTATATCAAGGCGTTGTATAATGCTTTCCTAGTCTTCTGACAAAGTTCTTGTACACCACAGGTCACCCACGACCCTCTCGCAACCATTCACACACTCGTGTAAGAGTTTGGGATGTAATTTCTATTTGTACATTTACATTGGATCCCCATTAGTAATTATTCTTCCTGGTCCAGAATGAGCTAATCACATTCATACACTGATGACGAAGCAATTGTGGGTTAAGTGTCTTGCCCAATTACATATCAGACATGTAGCTGCAGGAGCTGGGGATCGAATCCCCAACCCCTCTATTGAGAGATGACCGACTATCAACTGAGCCACAGTCATCTCTCATAGTTCAACTTCAAGCTTGGTCAGCGTACTTGAACAAGGAAAGACAAAAGTGATATATTCTTTTCAATAACAATGAGAAAAGAAGACAGCACCAGCTTGGATTGGGATTGATCCACATTTTAAAGTTGATCTGTCATGATCACTCGTACTAGTTCAAACGTTAGGTGTGGGGAATGAGTAAGTGCATTGTTGCTTTCAGTTTGACTTTACCTTTTCCTCTGAAGGAGTAAAGAGACCGATGCAGGTCTCTGTGGGTTTGGTCTAGTCGCTGGAGATTTATGATAGAGGCTATATTTAGACTAACTGAGGACACCATTATTCAAAGTGACAGATCAGAGGTTGGCACTTGAGTAATATTTCACGTGAATAAATAACTCTCCTTGGCGATGCATACCATCTCATTACTTATCTGCTGCTGATGTCATTGACTCTGTCAACCATTCCTGAAGTAGAAATACAAACTGTAGGGGTTAAATAGTACCAAGTTTTCCTCTGGGGTAGGATTGACCGTTCCTTGTCTGTTAACAGTAAAATAAGGAAAGCAAATGATCCATCATCAAGAGACAGAGAAGCAGTGATTTATTAATGGCCGCTCAGTCCAGTCTGTAGCAAATCATCCAGAACAGATGCCCTGATCCAGCTCACTGGCATCTCAGCCCTCCCTCTTCTCTCCAACTCTGTAGTCTGGGAGTCAAGGAAGCTGTCACTCATCATCAGGCAGTCAAGTGGGAAGCCAGAGCTTTATATGGATGCCGAAGTAGAGAGGGTTACAACGACGCCAGCGGCTTTGAATCTCCCAAACCATGGGCTGGTGGAGTTATTTTTAGTAGAAGTAAAGAATGTACAGTAGCAGTTGCAGATTATTCTAAGTAATTCAACACTTCTTCATATTGTGTTATTAGGACCTTTTGATATTTCTCATACATTTGCATGCATAAATTACAGTGATAAATAAATGGCACTTAACATTTCTAAAAATAAATCAGTCTTGACAGTCATGAATTAATTTAGGCTCGTGTGTCTCCTGGGTAACAGTACAGAGCAAGAGTGCCGAGTGTTGTATATTTCCAATTTGTATTTTCTCCACTGAAATCAAAAATAAGCCCAGAAAAATTGCGAGCTGGCAAATTTTCTAAGTTATGCAGTGGATGGTTCAGAGAAACAATAAAGTCCCAAACATGCTTGTGCAATTACCTTCAATCCTCTGGAATTTCAGACCACTGCAGAAGCTGAAAGAACGTATAAAGCGATGTGACAACTATTGATTATCTTTAAAAATACAACTATTATGGTTGAAACAGTAACATCAATCAATATATATTTCACTTAAAGTATTATTCCTAAATTAATAGTCTCTGAATTGCTACATTTTCCAGTTAAATATAACTTGCTGATGTCAAATAAATTGCAGTACGAGACATGCCAAAAAGCAACATTTAACCTTTCACAGAAAAAAAAGTACTTTCTTAAAATATGTTGTAAGTTTATTATTACACAGCAAAACCTCTGGTCTTATGAGACAGTCTAGATAGGCAATAATTGTATTGTTTTTCTCTTCTTGTGAGCTATGCTTTTCTCCAATGTCCACAGCTGTAGTGTTACAGGAGAAATGTACTGAATGGGAATGCGAGCAAAATAGATTACATTTGCACATCAACAACAAAGCTTTACAGCTTGTGCTCCTTCACTATTTTCAAGTGGAAAATACAAACTATTGTCAGAAACATGTTTTCCACAAGAGTTTAACTCATACACTAAGCATTCCTACTTGTGTTATACCCTCTACCAACAAGAAATCTGAAAGCTCAAGAAGTGACAACCAATAAAAAAAGTGAAAGCATCTAACCAGCTAAAGACCTCAAAAGACTCTAATCAGACTCTTGTTTCATGAATTGGTTAATTCAAAAGATTGAATTGAAGAAATTTTTCTTTTATTTCTACAAAGATGAACTACTAATAGGCAATGATGATTTCTGTCTCAGTAATCTAGGTATGTTTGATTTGTCTGACTCACTTCCTGACCACAAAACCCAATTCAACATTTTTTTTATAGCTGTTCAATGTATCTGATTGCTCAATCTAGGAAGTGTCAGAGTGTTGCCTGAGGATCCAACATGAATTCACTGTTAACATGTTCCCTACAAACGGAGTCAATGCAAGTCCAACTTGAGGACATTGTAATCATCATCTTTCAAGAAAGCATTTCCCATTTCTAAGAATCATTAACATTGTTGATTATTTGAATTGTGTTCCTTCTGTATTTTAACTTCATTTTTCCACAATGCATGTCCAATCCCTGATTGTCAGACAAAAACATGGTCCTTTAAAGGCTCATATCCAGAATCCAGAACCCAGGATCCAAAGTCGCTCATCAGGCTTTCTTCTCTCTGTTGAGCCGGAGGCAGTGCTGTCACAAATGTTTTTAACAAAAAGTGGTAATTGTGATAAATTGGGAAGACTGACTCACTAATAACGATAAAAATATCCATGGCGGACAAACAAAGAAAGACATGAATGTTATATAGGTCCAGCTTTAAAAAATAGCCAATATCTCAAACTCAGTTCAGCCTTTTAAACTGTATATGTCAGATACTGGTTGCAGTAACATACTGAAACAATGTAGTACCCTTACCCCCAAAAAACTCCCTTACAAGCATGTATGAGAACCATATACGGTAAATATTAATGGACGAAGCCTGAGTGACATCACCCATCTGTTATGGCAGGAGGCTCATCGGCAGCCGCCATCATGATGGGAATCCTGTCTCAGTCTCACTTTCAGTCAACCTAACGACAGGGTTAGAGCCGCAGCTGGGGCGGCGTTTAAGCCTCTCGGCTAACCATTGCATCGAGCCCAACTGTCAATCAAGTCAGCTAACAATGGATAACATGTATCTTTTTCAAAATCATAATAGAGCCATTAAAAACAAAACCCCCCAAAAAACCTGTCGTGTGTGTGCCAATTTTGACAATGACTAATCAGACCTATTTGTTTTTTTGTAAACATGGTAATTTATGCTGTAAAAACTGCATTGTTGCCTGATGTGTGTATGTGACTTCCGGTGTTCCTGGAGCTAGCCTCAAGAGAAAACTTGATGTACTGCATGATTTTGCGCTTCCAAAAAAATAATGTTGACAAAATAAGGAATTACTATCCCTTGCTCTGTGAGTAGATTGCAAACTCTTTACATTAGGTAATGTTGAGTAACTTTGGTAAAAAAGATGGAGGGATTTGACCTATTCTATTGTTAGGGAATCTGTGAGAATGTGCTCCAGGTCTCCATGCCAAATTTGACTCCTGAAGAGTGCTTGGCTCAGCAGCTAAAATCTCCAAGTTTCTAAACGGAGCCATTAGTGTTGGGTAGACGATTGGTCTGGCCTCAGGGCCTTGTTGAGCGGCAGGGGTCTTGTGGTAGGAAGTTGTGGTCAGTAGAAGGCAAGAAAGGGCTTGGGAAGCGTGAAGTACAAAACATAAGGCCTGCTGGCTGGACCGGAGTGTGAAAGAGATAGGGTGTCTGGGAAAATATGTGGATATTTTGGATTCATCCCATTTAGAGACCACAGAGGACACAAAATCTCAGTGTCCATCCTCTCCAGCAGTCTCCTGACAAGCATACGCATAAGCATAACTTGTTATTGTATATTAAGCAAATGTTATTTCATTCTGTCCTTTTTGTTTTGTCTGTTTTCCATGGAGGAGAGAAGTAGACTTTTGAGGGCTGTATGAATGTACTGTATGTACAAGACAACTGTTTTCCAGGGTGCAAATTAAGGAAACAATGCACTACATGTGCATTTTAAGGGTATGAAGGCCACTGAGTTGTACAGTACTTTGTTTTTAACATTCACAGGTTAAACTTTAATGAAAAGTCAGTTTACCTTGTGCAGTCTCCTTTATGCTGATGTTAGGGGTGTAAATTATTGAAAAACACATTGGCAGTATCACTTCCACATTCCCATGCTTTCACGCAGCAGCAAAGCCTGCATTTAGCCTCTGTCTAAATCTTAAAAAGTATAAATGCCTTGCAAAGACTGTGTACAACTGCAGAAAGCCAACCAAAACAATTAACATCAAAGAAGACACCCGACTCTCAGATGAGCTGCAGAAGACAGGCTTCCTCCTCTCTGGCTTTATGGATGTTCTAACCAGGCAAAAAAGATCGCCACCCTTAGCATAGCCATTTCTGACACAGTCCTCTGGGATCCCTCTACCTGTCCCCATCCTTCCTCCTGCTCAATGCACAACCATTAGTGTTCCTAGCCAGAGGTATAGTGGCCTGTGGCAGAAGCCGGCAGGCAGCCTCGCCACCTCGTCTGGATATCTCAAACAGCTATGCGGCCTCATTGGATGAGGTCCCCGATCAATGACCCAATAGTTTGCCTGGTGGGATCCCACATGTGCGACACCCCCTGCCTGCTGCCGCCGTACCTGCTGCGTATTTGCCTCCTGTGAAAAACAAGCAGACTAGCTGCCAAGGGACCTCCCTCCTCCAGCTGAAATTTGGTAAGAGAAGCAGTGATCCGACATTCTGGCTGTCTTCCTTCCCATGATACACCTGGACTTCACTCAGCTTCCGAGAATAGTATTACATCTCTAGGAGCCGTCTGCTCATGCAAGAATCATCCACATGGCCCAGACCAGCTAAACAGCGGACCCTGGAGCTCTCTCAGTGGCCCCTCATCATGAAGGCAGCAACAAAAGTCATCTGCACATTTTTAGTTCAGTTTTACATCTCTGGACCTATTCCCACATTTTGCCGTTGTATTGGGAATTTCAGCAGGCTGCTCAGCCTGAACACCTGGCTGTCCTCTGCCGACCCCACTCACGGTTTGAATTTTATTGACAACTTCAACATTTTTTGGGAACAAGAGGAGCTTTATGGTCCGGATGGGCTCTGCACCACCTCAACTGCGATGAATCCCGGGTCCTGTCAGATAAAATAGTGTGTGAAATCTCTCTTTCACCAGCTCCTCCCAGGGTTATTATTTCATGCCCAATCTCGTCTTTATATGAACAGAAATGACCAAAATAGTAGAAGATGACGCTCGCTAGGACCCTGTTCCTCTCTTTACAAGTTCATGCCGCTCCACTAAAGGGGGCGTAATATTTCTGAGAATCGTGCCTAACGACTGACCAATTACAACAGAGCAGACCGGCAAACCAATCAGACTTGGCACATGTGGGGACCCTGATGTGGGGGATTCTGAGTATTAAAAATACAGGCAGATGAGATGGGCTGCATTGAGCGGCAATCCACGAAAACAGACATTTTTTTTTTAATATTAGCGATAGTGAACATACCTTTAGTCTGCACATGAATTAGCTATATGAACCCCCAAAAGGCCATAACATGGGAGATTTAAATAAAACATGGACTCAGCCTATGCTATATATTCCTTTAGTTGAGCACTTACATTACCTTAAATATTTCCAAAAGTTACCTTGTAAATCATACTTGGATACATCATAAGTACTCGTCTTTCTCAGGTCAATTTCATTCATTGATTGTATTGATTCAACAAAGAGTTGTTGTTTTTTTTTTGACTGTGGGGGGCGGACGGTATAGAAAATCATTCCCATGATGCATCCCGTGAGCCTCGACGTCATCTATTGTTATTGTTTTGTTTGAAAGCCCCCAAGTAGCAGATTTTCCATACTGTACATTTAAGTCCACATTGGATTTGATGAGTTGGAGATCTGTAAATCACTTTGACAGTTACAGCGAATGATTATAAAAACTGGCAAACTCACAAGCTACCTATACCTGTCATGTTATTCTCATGGAAAAGGTGTTTCAACATAAAAAAAAGAATACACTGACCAGGGCATGCGGAACAAGCAGCAAAGCCTCAGTAAAGCTGTTTATTGACTGGTTGGCAGTACATTTTTACCAATACAGGGCGCCACAAAAAAATGACCTTTATTCTTTAATGTTAAGATCAGTTAACGATTTGTATTGGTCAGTCGTTACATGCATACCGGCGTGTCATCTTCTTCTTGTGTCCTCTATATATGAGCTGTCTGCAAAGAAAACTTTCACCCGTGGTTGCACATTCATTTATTCAACTACAAAAAAATCCCACAACCTAAGGGCAACATAAAAAGCTAACCCATAATTTGTTTACTTCTAACACCAAAGGTTCCTCTCATCTGATCTCAGTTTGGGAAGCCTCTGGAACATGAAGGGGGATTTCTTTGAGGTAAGGGTTAGCCAAACTATCCCCACAACTCATGTGGCTCACTTAACGTACACTGGACTGTACTGAGGGAGAGCTGTGGTTCTATTTAATGTCTGAAACAATGATACCTTGGAACAACAGCTGTGATTAGCAGTATAATGGGTGACCATGCATCTAATCCAGACTGATTTCAACACACATCAGTCATCCTGTTTTTTTTTATTGTCAACTCACAATGAAAGCTCAACTATTTATTCTTACCACACACTCGCACGCGCACACGCAGACACAGACACACACAGCCTTTTAGACTAATTCAAAACTGGAGCGTGAATAAGGCATCCCTGAAGTGTATCTCTACCTTAGACAAATCAAATCAGCCTCATTAGATCAGGAAGCAGTGTATAAAATGAAACACCCTGGGCCTTCAGGAGATGACTGAGATCTCCTGGTTTCTCTTTCCCTTTCCTGTTATCCACCCTTTGTGTTCCCTGCGTGCTTTCCTCAGGGAGAGACGGAACATCTGAAGACGATCAGAGAGGATTGATCTTAACCTTGTCTGAAGGGAGCCCAACACATGCAGCGACAGTAGGCTACAACAAAGATGGTCATCATGTCTGTGAGGTCTTGGCAGGATGACTCATGCTGGGTTATATATTGGTCACAGCAGAGCTTCTGTTCTGGAGTTCGCCACACTTCTCAGAAGATCATCTTTCCAACCACCAAAGGGCTAAATTCCACAAGTTTGGTTTAACTCATGTTACTTTCACCTTAAGCAGAGGGGGGACAGCAGAGGTGGAGCAGCAGGTGTAATCTGCTACTTAAAGATGAAGGTGGCTTTCAGGCCAAACATGACAAAAATAAATGGTTTGGGGCAACAACAAAAAAGAGACCAAAACAGGGTTAAGAAAATAAACATGTTTCAGCTGTTGCATATGCTCACGTTATGATAGAGAATATAAACATATACAGATGCAAACTGTGAATTGTAATATCCCAGAGGACGTATTTTGCCTTCATTATGTGTTCTTTGGTCCTCATATATCAAGCCAAATCCTCCAAGTACAGATAATGACTACCAGAACAATCTTCATTTGTTTACTGCACAAGTTTTCAACCTGAACTCAGAGCACTCAATTTGAGCTGGCTTTTCATCATCCTCCACCTATCATTAGTTCTCTGATACTTTACTAGCCTTCATTATAATTGCTGTCTTGGGAAACACTTGCTCAAATCTTACCAAATCAGTGAACCACTTACTGAATGTATAATATAATATGATGAGTCAGCCTTCAATAGTATCAATACATTCTTTACTGAAACACCAATATGACTCATAATCTATGTGCTCTATCGTGCTTTCCTTTTTTTAAAGGACATGTTACAGTCTTCTGTCTGAGCATTATCTTTGCAGTATATTGCAAGCAAATGGGTTGTTAATGAATGTCAAATGACTGGAACACCTCAATCCATCCTAAAGTATTTCATGAGTTGGACCGAAATATGGTTAGCTATTGCTTTTTAAATCCAGTCCGGACAAACTGTTCGGTTCGTGATTTGACTAGGCTATTATAGCTTGTTTACAGTATGAGATGATTGTAGAACCAGTCCAAAATTGGTTATTCCTCGGCACATGCTCCAGCATTTGACCAAGTTCAATGAAAACCAATCCAGCAGCTTTTCATAACTCATCTGACAAACAGTGAAGCAAAATCCTTGGCGGAGTTACAAAAGTCTTCTTATTGGTAGGAGAAGTGTCGACAGAAGAACCACGAAGGAATGTTGATTTGTAAGCAAATATAAATGATTCTTGTTGGACTTGACAAATTGGACTATGAAAAAAAAAGATTGGTCCACTAATTTAAACATCAAATCAAAAATTGAATCAGATTTTTGATATTATAGTTAACACTATGTTAAGTTAAACTGAATGTTAAGTCTGTTTCTTTAGATTTTTGTGCTCTTTTCAGTTTGTCATCAATGTAAACAGCATAACAAAAAAATGTAAACAAATTTAAAACACTGAAAAGAACAAACAATTGAACTGTTTATCTAGAAAATATTCATTAGATTTATGAATATTGTTATTGTTATGATATTGTTTATTTGTAGCATCATTACAAAAGGAGTGAAAGACTGAGACCATTATGCATGACTACAGCTCGGGGTTGAAGACAATGATTTTTGTGTAGAGCTTATTAACAGGGATATTTTTCATTTTTGTACTTCATTTTCTCTTACTCTGCCACACTGCACTCTGCACACTGTATCCTCTCTTCAGTGATTATCATTTAGCACTCATTGATTTTTACTAGCATTTTATATTGCTTGTATAACACCAGAGGTGCTACAGTTTAATTTTCCAGCCAAGTGCCAGACACTCCTCAGAAACTCTTCAGTTCCATACATTTTGTCATTTTTGTAGCTTCAGCTTTAATGTCCTGCCTTCAGCACTTGGAGGATTTATGCGGGAGTCATTCTAACATCCACAAGAGGTTTATGAACCCCAGTAAAATGTTATTTTGTTCGGTCTTCCAAATGGTCGGACCACAAACCATCCAATCACTGCATTAACAGTCAGTATTGACCTGTTTTTCTGTTGCGGCCTGCTTCCATGGCATCCAGTCAAGACTGTCGAGAAAGGCCTCCAGCCCAAACCTTTGCTCTGATGGAGTTTGCAAACTGAGCCAAGGACTTCATATTCTACAATTGTCCAGAACTTTTGGACATCTTCCATGGTCTTTTATTGGCTTTGGTCCTTTGGATTCTTTCCTTGATCGCAGCATCAAACCCTTGAGTATCTGGGATGTTTCCGTGTGAACCAAGGATCTCATGAGGTCAGATTTTTGAAAGCATTCCATGTGGTGTTTGCCGAAAGTGTTTGTCTGATCAGATCTCTGTTTGATACGCTGCATTAGAGACATGTTTATTCTGACTGAGGTGTACATTCAT
Source organism: Symphodus melops (assembly GCF_947650265.1). NCBI lineage: Eukaryota > Metazoa > Chordata > Actinopteri > Labriformes > Labridae > Symphodus > Symphodus melops. The sequence continues at coordinate 10,964,111 of NC_136695.1, read as the reverse complement.
ATCAGCAGGACATCTTGGCTAACCTGCTGAGCTTTATGATTTTAACATTGAAAAGATGAGTATACTAACCAAACCTTGTGAAATTCTCAGAGTATTATATTTCGACTAGTGAAAAACGTCTCTTCTTACCATCAATATCCAATTTAAGTGCAATGTATTATTAGAGTGGACAATATTTATCATTTATACAACTTGTCCATTTGAAGTCCTGCATGAATTTCAAAGTTTATGAGTTCTTATGTAACTCATTTTTATAGCCTCGCATTTGAAAACTATAATTTTAAACTAATTTTAACCTCAACAAGTACAATCTTTGGACACTTCTGGCTCATCTAATAATTGGAAATTGCATAAATGGAGACAACATACCAATGTGTCTCCATTAATATGAATTAGGATCATAGTCATGTGCCTGTATTTTAAAACCATCCCTGTTTTACAAAGACTCATTTGGTGTAATTACTCTTGTTTTTGACTCGTGATCAAGGTTTGTGTATTTCATACTTTTGACTGGATGAATGTAATGTATTCAACTTTACAGTAATTTTGTGTTGGGGAAAATCCTGGACTATTTTTGTTTCATTTAAAATGGCATTGACAGCATATGCACTGTTATCATTTCCAATGAGAAATAAATCCTGTACTCCTATGAGTGTGGTGTTCCTACATTTGGCGGAAATAGCACAACATCTTAAACTGTACAAGTGAGAAGTACATTTTCCCACCACAAAAGCATTACATGAAGGAGACTTGACTCAGAACAGGCAGGGAATTGACACAGAAATAGAACAGTGGAAAGTAAAACTGTTGGGGGAGCGTGCGTTGCTTTTTCTTTTGACTGTAGTGACCCAGGTTCAAATTGTCAACTAGTAACGCGATAGTGTTAATATTTGTCATAAAGCTGTGTTAACCTACATTAATTTGTTTATTTATTTCTGTATTTTCTCCAAGTGGAGTACTTGTTATATTCTGTTGGAGCTGCAGGACATGATGATGAAAATGATGAAGGGCTTTCAAAAGGCCCGTGTCCCTATGAAATACAAATACCCTTTTATTGTGTTGGCCTGGCCATACTGTGCACAATTCTTTTGGGCTTTTAGTGCAGGAGGAAAAGAACATTAATACATCCTTATAGTACCCTAGGGCTTTAACTATTAATAATGTCAGATATAAAACAATAAAGCCCAGGGAAATTATGGCCCTTCATGATAAAAGGTACTTGGCATGCTGCCTGAACTGATCATTCTTTAACTGGAAAGCTATAAGATGTGATCACAAAGGTGTCTGTGACTGTAAACACCCAATGTCTGTTTACAGGAGTTTTTCTGGAAGAGACACAGATCACTAATATGCTCAGAATGTATAAGGTGAATTTAAAAAAAGTTCTTTTTTATTAAGAAAGTTTCCAGTTTCAGTATATTTTATGTAAAATTACAGATGTCAGTAGCTTAGTTGTGTCCGTATTCCCTGCAACTACACAGCAACAGCTAGCGGACAAAGCAACAGCATCAGCTATTATATAGAATATATGCTTTTATATAAATTTTACATGTAGTCCAACATCAACAAAAGAGCGGAGAACAACATTCTGGCGAACAGCTATTTCATTTACAACTTCACTTATACGTTAAATAAAGTTATTAACTAAGCGCAAATGCATGAACTGACTATTGTACACATGCTTTTGACACTGCTGTAACTTACTTCTGACACTGGATAAATGCTATGGTTCAGTTCCCAATGTATACGTATCTGTCGCCTTCCCCCCTCATGGCTCTGTTGATGCCATCCTGCTTTCCCCAGCATACTCCTGTTTTAAGGAGGGCAAAGAAAGTCAAGCAGATCACTGCAACACTCCAAAGATTCTTTGAATCCACTGCCTGGGATAACCTCTTAGCCCCCACTGATGACATCAATGAACATGTGGACACTGTTTCATTGCACATCTCTTTCTGTGTGGACAACATAATCCCCTCCAAAACAGTCTCAATCTTTCCCAACAATAAACCCTGGATCACCAAAGAGCTCAAGAAGATTCTCAACAGGAAGAAAAGGGTCTTATTCTCCGGCTCCCTAATGGAGAAAAACAAGGTCAACAGAGAGGTCAAGCATGCCATAAAAACTGCCAAGAACAAAAAGAAAGTGGAGGAGAAATTAACGCAGGGTAACCTCAGCTTAGCTTGGCAGGGCCTTAAAAACATGGCTGCTGAGCCAACAACACCACCCAACTGGAAGAAACAGTATCCATGCTCAAGCCCAGTGACTCTACAGCTCTTACCTTCAGCAAAGAGGATGCAGAGTGAGCCCTCAGGAGGACAAGGGAGAGCAGCACCCCTGGTCCAGACAACATGAGTGGCCGCATCCTGAGGGACTGTGCCAGGCTGACGGGGGGCGTGTTTCAGAACCTATTTCAGAGAACTTTGGACAGCAGTACAGTACCCCACCTGTGGAAACACTCCACAGCTATCCCGATCCCCAAGAAGGACCTCAGGCCTGTGGCCCTCACCTCTCTTGTGATGAAAGCCATGGAGAGGATCATAAAACAACACATTCTCAGAGAAACTGAAACACTGATGACACAGTTGTCCTGCCTCTGCTGTCAGGCCACTCTCATCACCACGGACCAGCTCTTTAGGAGTTTGTGGAGTGGTGTGACCGTTGCCTAGACAAATGGCGGTGACCTTCCCCAACAAAGCAGAGGGATCTGGCTGCAGCAATAAACGCGTTCATCCACGGGAAGCCTGTTGAAGTAGTCAAGGAGTACACTTACCTGGGTACCATCTTTGACAGCCTGCTGAAATTCTCCTCCAACACAGAGGAGATTCTCAGAAAATGTCAGCAATGGAAATACTTCTTCAGGAAACTCAATTCCTTTGGAGTCAGCAAGAACATCCTCCTGACTTTCGACCACTCCTTCATCGAGAGCACCATTATATTCTCTATAACCAGCTGGCTCCACTCCACCAGCCTCCAGAACAGAGACTGCCTGCCATCATAGCAATACGGTCACTTTATTCTTTCAGTATTCATCTGTTTATATAGCTCTAGTATATATTTATTCTGTTGTTCTATTGTTTGCCATGCACCACTATCACTTTATTATCTGCTTGGAATGCAGATTGTTGCTCTAAGCTGAGGAGCATGAGCTTGTGCTTGCTACAAAAAGCCAATGGGGTTTGGATCAGTAACATCATCACAGTGTGATATCACACTCAATTTTTTAACGAGAGGGGCTAGGGACCAAGCGTTTCATGCGGCTACTGCTAACAGAAGGAGGAAGGAGAAGCCGCGTTTCCACTGACTTTTGAGTGTTTTGCACAGTGTTTTGTCTTGTGCCTAAACATGCACAAGACACTAAAGAGCATATACAACCAGAGAAAGCATAATAAGGGACCTTTAAGTAACTGGTAGCATCAATCACTACACTTTACAACACTGCCCAACACTACCGAATACAAACACAATACTCACACACGTGATACTAACCTTCCATCTTTCCTTCGTTCACTCATTTGGCACTGCACGAGTGAGGTAAGTCCTTGAAAACTGCGCACACACCAGAACAACTACATTTCCATGTGTTCTCTGAAGGCAATGAATCCATCAAGCCTACATGCAATAAAAGGCAAAAGGGGGTGTGATTATTATTGCACTAAATACAATGTTGTCAGAGGGCCATTTTTTTCCTCTGCTGCTTCTTTTACTGCTGGTCACAGATGAGTGTTTTATGGCCCCATGGCCCCTAGTGCATGGTGCTGTGCAGTAATGGGGCCCTCACATTCCCGTAAGACCTCTTCTTTAAACAGACTGACATTGTAATTATGCTAGCACAAGGCTATGACGCAGCATTAGGTGGTACAGCTATCTTGGTGAAACCTACGTCACAACTTCCTGAAGACTTGAACCACAAAACTGGAAGACAGTTCCTCACCAGAGCTTGCACGACCCTCGCTCAGGCTCGGCCAGTGAAAACCAACCTCACTGTGTTTCTTTCTCGAATTTTAGGTTCTGAAATAGCAATGCAGAACAATGGAGGCGCCGAGCTGTATCCCACGCCAACAGAGAAGTGTCCAACTCACGCTCGACACCCTACTTGGATTTACTGCACATACAGTATGTGGTGTATATTCTAAATGAGGAAGTAGGCCAAATGAAAGGAGTGTTAGCAAGTTACGGGGTGGCTTTTTGGACCCTGCTTTTCAACCCTGTCCTGAAAAAGCTGGTTGGAACTATGAGATCATACAAACAGAGTGTAAGATTTTACGCGCTAGCTGATGTTGCTCTGTGGGTGGTTTAAGCAGGGACAGGGGCCAAGTTATTAACTGTCATTCTTGTAACCACATATTGGATTTCTGTGAATTGGGTTTGCTGATCACTCCTTCTCCAAAGTGTTTGGTCCACACTGTTTTCTTGGGCCCAATACAAAAGTAGAAGCATGCCGAAATCTCTAAGATAGCACTGAAAGCCAACGAGAATGTGTAACAATACCCAGAGGCCAAACTTGTGTTTCCTTCCATTTCATTCACTGCATTTCTCCTTCAGCCTGACAGAGTTGATTTATCTGTAATTTGTCCAAAAATAATTTATTTTCTTTACTAAGTGAAATAAACCATGTCAGGGTGAAAATTATGAATGACTTTCATAGAAGTTACTTGGGGATTAATATATGCCTGACCGCAGTGCTGCAACCATTGTGTAAACTTTCTGCAAGGTTCTTGTCCTCCTACCTTTAGGAGTTGTTTATGGGGAGGATAAAGTGTAAGCAGAGAACTAAAGGTGATGTATGAGGACTCTTCCTCTGAGGCGTAAGAGTTGCTCTGCCATAACTCTGTTCCAGATGTGGTCGAGCATATTTGGGCATTCACATATCATCTCACAGCTTCTTAATGCTGACTTGTCTGAGGGAGGGCGAGGGACGTTGCTTGTGAAGTGAGTGTTCTTCTTTGCCTTTCTAACTCCCAAGACACTGCAGAGCGCAGCCAAGGGTCACTCCTCACGAAATTGTAGTCACTTCACTCGTTAAGAGCAGCAGGATTGCCTCTAAAACTTTGATGATCTATCATATCCTCCACATTGAAATTCTGCAAGGGAATGTCAAGTTGTTGATGCTACAGCACCAATCTTGCCCTTACTTTATGTGCTTTTAAAGTAATGATGAATTTAGTAAATAAAAATGTAGTCAAGTTTATTTGGAAACAGAGGGCCATGACTTCTTACCCTAAGGAAAACTGACTGCCAGTATTATCAGAGTTCTCTACATTTTTTCATTAGTTCTGACAATGGATAAATGACGTTTATTCACTCATATAAGTTACTCATCAGATCTTCCGTTTGTTCAAAGGTAAAATCTTTACAACAGCTGTGCTTGAAAAGTTTTATTTTAAAATCTACAGAAAGTGCTGCATCACCAACATATTGATGATTCACACAAATAAAAAAATACATCCATATTAACATCTGATCATTACTTGGAAAAAAAAAAGAAATTTCATAAAGTTCAGAGTTCAAGAGAATGGGCATTAAAACTCACCAATCATATTTTACTGTTAATGGTCAACTAAATAAGAAACAAAATTGATGTGGCTTGGCAGTATCAAACCACAAAACATTTAAAAAGTAGTTTTAATTATGGTCGGCTTATTGCTAAATGTCGATCCTGTGACGTGTCCCTCTATTTAAAGCTATTGGTCCTAAAAATACTGACAACTGCTGTTCTTGGAAATAACATCACCCTCATTGGGACAGTCTTTTGTCCCCAGTACATACTGCACATTCAATGAAATGATTGACAATTTGCCGGTCTGGAGCATGAGATTTTCTAAACCTATTTTGCTCGTTATTGTTACTCGTATTTACAATACAGAAGTGCAAAAGCCAAAACGTGAGGTCCTGGACAGCAGTTTCCTCCTCTGCTGGAGTCAACAGCAAGATCCAGAAAAAGTTTACATATTTTCAGACATTTTTTTTGTTAATGCTGCCTAATTAGCGCTTGCTTATTCATTGGAAGAAAATCCCCTAAACATGGTCCTGATTTCTTTTATTTGACAAAGCACCACAACACAGTAGATAGGCCTTACCCCCCACACTGTTACAGTATAATGGAAATAACCACATTTCTAACTGTCACAAAACAGTCACGGTTAGCAGTTGTACCAGAACAATAGCAAACCTCCACAGTCATAATTCTGCCTTGGAGCCAACACAGGCACTGGCACGAACACAGCCACTGAGGTTGAGTAAAAACGGAACACCGTCAAGGTCACAGTGCCACAATCCACTCAAGCACATTGCAATGGGAAGTGGGAGATGTTGAAACAGATGTTTTTCATATTGGCTTTGTGGCGTGGAGTTGATGAGCGCTCTGTTACATTAGCGCAGCATGCTGTACTGCAGTAGGAATCGCATTCAATTTCATCTCTCCCTAATTACTAACAATAAGCTCTCACTCTCTCAGCGTCCATTTACACAAGTCCCCCTCAGGACCTGCACTGCCATAAGAGTCATCGGCCACCCAGTACCCCTTTCCGAGCTCATAGCCTGTTCCAGTATCCTCTAAAGGCCTGTTAAAAAGCCCCTTCAACAACATCATTTAGACAATTTACATTTGTGGATCAAGCAAAAGCAGCATGAGTTTTATTTTTTGACCACGGATCTTTCCCACGAGAAATAGAAATGGGAACCAAACACTGAAACTCTAAAATAAATAGCCTTTTATGATTAAATTTATTGACCTGAAGCGTAGGTGGGAATATTTAGGACTTTCCAACCTGGACATCATCAAAAACCTCTCAGCTCTTGATTGCCGGGATATTTTATAGTTGCCTTGCTGTGCCCTCAGTGCACCTGGCTGTGTAAATAAGACAGGATTTGTTCTGGGTTTGTTAATGATGTTTGGACGCATCACGGTCATGAAAGCAATTGGAAAGTAATAAATAATGAGTAATTCTTTTCCAAAGTATGCACTCTCATGTGGATGGAACTGACATTGTCCAGCTGTCAGATACATTCCTGTTTGTCCTCTGTCTCCTTTTTCTACCCCTTTTATAATATACACACACACACACAGACACACACCCCGTCCTAGCGCTGGAACAAATGAAAGTGGACATGCAGTTAATGATATTAAACTGAGTCCAACGTTGGCTGTCTCCATTACCCTATACCTCTGTCTCCAACTGTCCTGTCCCTCAGTTTCAATGATAAAGTACGCTGTTATGCCATTACAACCAGTACATTCAGTGTATAGAGGCCAAAGAAAGGCCCTATCCGCGTTGATCATTTGTCCTAATCAGTGTTTAGGGGCACGCATGTAATACAATGCTTGGTCTTACAGTAAGAAGACCTATTAAGTTAAATAATTTTGTTTTTTGTCGGACAAATGTATTGCTGCACATGATGTGATATATACTGTTTGTTGACTTTAAATACAAAACACAAAGTCACAACATGATAACCAAGCCTACTTTTGTCACAAATGAGATGTAAAGAAGGGACACATGTTATCAGTAGGGATTGTACAGACTATTGGGGCCCTCGGCAAATAGTCACTCGGGAGGCCCTTTAACCAGCATTTATCACCACACAGTGTTGCAACACTTGCTCTTCTTCCTTTTTGTTTCTTTGTCTTTGGTCTGCAATGTATAGCAGGGTACTGAGAGTGAGTACTGTGAGATGGGGCAGCCTTAGGGAGGCTCCTCCTGTCATAAGAAAATATGCACATTTTGAGACACTGCTATGGTTTAAACCTGTCAGCCCTGGAGGCCCCACTACTGGCTTTGGGCCCCAAGCAGTTGACTGTCTTGCCTGTTGACAATCAGCACCTCTTCATCTTTTTTTTCAGTCTAGTTATGTAAAGATATATTTTTTTTACCTGCAACCAGGAGAAAAGTTGGCAGGGCACTGTCCAGAGATAGATAAAACCCTCATATGAGCACTTTGAGCGCTATGAACACCTGTATCTTAGTTTGGGCAAAAATGGCCAGCCGAGAAACATAGTCTCTCCAGCGTGTCCTAGGTCTACCCCGAGGCTTCTTCTCGGAGGGACATCCCCAGAACACCTCCCAAGGGACGTGTCTAGGGACCATCAGGAACAGATGCCCGAGCCACCTCAGCTGAAACATTGCGATGTGGAGGAGTAGCGGGTCTACTCCAAGCTCCTCCCTGGTTGCAGAGCGACCTGTGGAGGAAGCCCATTTCCGCTGCTTGTATCCAAGATTTTGTCCTTTTGGTCATGACCCAAAGTTCATGACCATAGATGAGGGTAGGAACGAAGATCAACCAGTAAATCGAGAGCCTCTCCTTTCGGCTTTCGGCTCCTTCTTCACGATGACAGGCTGATACAGCGACCACATGACTGCGGATGCCGCCGATCCGTCCGTCAATCTCAAGCTCCATCCTCCCCCCACTCGTGAACAAGACCCTGAGGTATTTAAACTCCTCCACCTGGGGCAAGGACTCCCCACTGACCCAGAGAGGGCAAGCCACCTTTTTCGGTTGAGAACTATAGCTTCAGATTTAGAGGTGCTGATCCTCATCGCAGCCATTTCACCTCTCCTGGTGACAAAGGGCAGCCCTGCCAGAGGCCAACGCACACCGGAAACAGGATACTGCTGGCAACTGCTAGGCAACCACCTTAGTAAAGGGCCCTCCATACTCTCGGAGCACCCCCCACAGGAAGCCATGGAGGACACAGTCAAACGCCTTCTCCAGATCCACAAAGCACATGTGGACTGATTAGGCGAACTCCTATGAACCCTTGAGCACCCGATGGAGTGTAGAGCTGGTCCAGTGTTCCGCGGCCGAGATGAAAACCGCATTGTTCTTCTTGGAACCAAGGTTCGACTAAAAGCCGGATCCTCCTTGCCAGTATCTTGGAATAGACTTTCCCTGAAAGGCTGAGGAGTGTGATATCCAGGTAGTTGGAACAGACCCTCCAATCCCCCTTCTTGAAAAGAGGGGCCACCACCCCGGTCTGCCAGTCCAGAGGCACTGTCCCCGACCACCACGCATTGTTACAGAGATGTATCAACCACGACAGCCCAGCTGCACATCAAGAGACTTAAGCTACTCATACTCGTCAGCTGCCTCAGGAGCTAAAAATGCCTGATAGGACTCCTTCTTCAGCTTGACAGCCTCCCTTACTTCCGGTTTTCCCCACCGGGTTCAGGGATTGCAGCCTTGACAGGCACCAGAGACTCTGCGACCACAGCCCAGAACGGCAGCTTCAACAATGGAGGTGGAGAACATGGTCCACTCTGACTTAATGTCTCCAGCTTCCCCCGGGATCTGTGAGAGGCTCTCCCGGTGGAGGGAGCCCACACCAGCCCGTCACCTCTCACCGCGGGCAAACATGACTCTAATTACCAAGCGAGCAAAACACACCCAACAAAAGTTATAAACAATAAACGGTGCTGTTATTTGGTCTAATTTTGATTACAAAGCCAGTGGAAACCAGAGACTTTGGACTTCCAAAGATCCCAAAGAAATAAAGCAGCCGGAAACTTCAGCCAAACAAACTATAATCCTAATGTGTTGCACTCTTTTTATTGTGTGTATTTGCATTATGCATGGGTAACTGTTTTCCCATAAAGCTTCCCCAGCAAACATCAGCGCTCACCTACCCTCACTATCACCCTTCAAACCTTAGATGTGGGTTCACACTTCAGTTTAATTTTTTAATACACCAGCAGCCTTAAATCCTCACAAATGTCTCTCTGTGTCTCATTTATGAGGGTCTGCCAAAGAAGGATGGGTCTTTGGTTGAGGAAAGAAAAGACATGATAGCTGCCAAATAGGATCGATTATTGAGAAACAATGGCAAGCCCGATGTGATTCTCACTGCTCTTAGGACCCCAGACTTTCTCCTCTCTGTAATTCTCTGTTCCTTTAACATGTCAGATCATCGTTGTGTCCTTACATTGGTTGTGTCAGTTTTGGCCCAAGAACACTGAAACGACCAGACCAACATGGTCATGCCTCCTGCCAAAAAGACAGTGAAGAAAGGAAGAGAGAATGAGAGAAATGCTCTAATTGCTGCAAGAATGTAGTCAGTTTTTGAAAAAATTGTTGGAAAAATGTGCAGTTAATAAGACAGAATGAAAATGAATAGGAGTGGTGTGATCCAGCGGACTTGAGTTTGCCGCACTTCCGCTTCAACTTGTGTGGCAGACACTCTCGGCTGAGCCCTGGTCATGCTGGAACAATGGCAGCGCATGTTGAGCAGTTATTAAAGTGCGGGTGAATGTGTTTGCCACAGCCATGGGGATGGTGGCTCTTTTGTAAGTGCGGAGGGAAGCCATGGGTAAATGATGTTGACAGATGTGGAGTGAGTCTTTAATTCAAGATGCAAGTCGGAACAGTTGAGAAAAGATGATTGACCCTAAACCTTCCCACTGACAAGAAGTCAACCACAGCCTCCTTATATCACTCAGAAGTAAGATTTTTCTTTAAGGATTGCATTCAGCACAATGTCACTCAATAAAAGGGCCTGACCAAGCAATCTCAATAAACCTGTATTGTTATCGTAAAACTTCCCTTTAAGAGGAAGAAATCTTGGGCAAAACCAGACTCATGATGAACAGCCATCTGCCAAATAACTGGAGCTAACAAGTAACTCTATTATTGCCCCATGCAGCCCTATCTATAAGCTTTAATAAAAGGGAAGTTTTAAGTCTAGTATTAAAAGGAGAGCGACTGAACCTCTACCTCCCATAGTATTTATAGACTGTAGGTACTATGAGCAGGCCTGCAGTCTGGGAGAGTAATGTTCTCTTTCGAGGCTTTAGAGACTAACCAGGGCAGCCTGATAAAAGAGAATTACAGTAATCCAACATGGAGGTAACAAATGCAAGAGCTAGATGTATTACAAAGGTGAAAATAGGCTTCTCATGATATATATATTTTTTTGTGACAGGACATATCTTGAACAAATTGAACTAGTTGATTCTTAATAGTGGGGCTAGATGCTGATGCCATTGAGGAAAGTTGTGCTCTTGGAAAACGTCTCTCTGAGGTTTTAGGACCAAGCATTATGAAAAAAACTATTGAAGTATTTCTTGCTGTTTGAAATAATATTGGTCATTTTTAAGATCGTTATCCTGGGATACTTATTTATATAGAAGCCATTAATTCATTGATTTCTAAGGAAAATATTCAGAGAGCTGCATCAGTCTCATTGCTTTGAGTATAGTCTAAGAGCTGTAAAAATGATTACGGTCGTGGGTTTCGTCTGCATTTCAAACGTCTGCAGCACTTTCACTCAGTGTTCCATTCCGACATCAAATATTTGAGTTAAGCACAAAATTGTGTCATCAAAATACCAACATACTCATTCACTTCAGAAAGGTTCAGGGCAGGGATAAATGTACGCCAATTTCAGTGAGTTTATTGGAAGGGACACATAGGGGAGAGCAAGATTAATGGCTTTAACTTTATCTTGGCAAATCATATTCCAATAAAGCTCAAACAAAAATTAAAATCTGGCCAGTGTGAGCACTAAAGTGTGACTTGATTGATGCATTAGGGTAAAATGATTCCAAAACACTGCAGGTGATTCTTTTACAGGCATGATATCCAATTTAAACTGGAGGTTTTATTAGCAGCCGTTTGTTGATACAGGGACGCTCAATTCCGAAACAATGTTTCTGCTCACCTGGACGTACCTGTCAGAATGAAAGATTTATATTCTCCTGGTTTAAAATGTCAATGTTTAAACTGCTGGAAATTTAATTACAACTCTTTATTGTTTGTTTAAACACAGATAAATTGTGGACAAGTGATTGAGCTGAAAAATGATCATAAGATCCCCCTCTTTGGCTGAATATCATAATGTCTTAAACAGAGACAATTTTATTTCTAGAGATTGAGTAACACATACATAATAGCTGCTTTTGAGGATTATGAACATATTTCTTTTTCTAGAACGGTCCTTTAATGGAATATTTCTTACAATACTTTTAGCTTTGACTTCTCTTTAAGGAAAAGAAGAGAACATTTACTTACGACAGATAGATGTCTTAGACTCTCATATGTGAGAGTTTAAGACATTATGTACTGTAAACTGGTTGGAAGGGATAAAGTCAAATGAAGTCGCTTTTTGCTTTTTTATTGGTGTATTGCACCTCATGTTGTGGGGGCTGTGTTGGTATTGGTTGTATATCTTACCTCTGTTATTATTTGGAGGATGGTCAATGGTGCTGTTGATGTTGGTCACATGACATGCTGAAACATTTGATTGACTATTAGCTACTGTAATGTGTTGGATTACGTCCATGTGAATGGTCTTGTACTTGACCTGTCATATAATCATTTTACATGTTGATTTTTTAGTCTTTGTTGCTGACTGTGATTTATCTTTTTTTTTTTTTCCTGCTCTTCTCTTTTAATTCTGCTGTCCTCCTTGTACCTGTCTTACATTTAGCTCTATTACATTTGAGGTTCAAGCGACTGTCCTGGAGGTACTGATTTGCTGAGGCTCAGGGCAGGTTAGATGGATGCCTGTGGGATGGAAACCATTATCAGTGTTGGGCCCTTTTGGGCCGGGGTCAGAGAGGGCCGACTGAGAACCAGACTAGATAAATATGGATGACCTGACCGGAAAATATAATAATAACCCCTTTAACTTGACTGGGACCTTGGACCAATTTCTTTTTTTCCGGGGCGGGTATCCCACCAAAGTCTTCAGATCATTTAAATCAACATACCAGCCAGTCTCTTATAGCTTTAGCAGCTCTTCAGTATATTTATTTATACCCATTAAGAGCAGTTTTGAAAGCATATGGCAGGGCAAGGGAGAGGCGAAGTGTATGCTGATGTGGTGGCCTGTGGTCGGGTGCCAGTCAGGCCATCATCAGGAGAAGGCCATCCCTGTGAGAGAAGATATCACCATAGCCTGGTTGGCTGACAGCTTCAGGGCCCTTATTGAAAAATCAATGTCCATTTGTGCGTCCAGCTCACCTGGCTGTCTGCCAGCTCGGCTGAAGTCACCTAATGAAGCCTGATCCCGTTACCTGATTCCTGATTCACTGAGTCAAAGTGACTTTGCAGCTGAAGTCATCCAACCATCAGGGACCTCGGGGTGGGGGGAGTTCAACATGAACCCTGCAGCATGTTGTTGTTGTTTCTTTTGTTGTTTCAGTTTACCATCTGAAGGTGTTTTCATTGTCAGGCAACATCCTGACATGCTGTTCGGCTGGTCTCTATGGCTGCACACAAGTAAGACACAGGGATGGTTGTTAGAAGTTCCTGCAATTTATAGGCGATATTGTATATAATTTGAAAACATTTCCGTTCTCCACACAATTATAGTACAGAGAGTTACTGACATAGTTCATGGTTGCATCATGGATATAGCCTTCAGTGGATCAATCAATCAAATGTTAGTTCCAAAATGTACTCATGAAATGACATTATGTCGATTGTTCACTCATTTTGTGATTTTATTTTGAAATAGTTGTTGGATTTAAGAGGACCCCTAATTCAAGAACTGAAGATTGTCCTATTGTCTTACAAAACATGTGAAATATTCATGCCTCGAGGTCCATCAATCAAGATAATTCAAACCCTATTTCAGTGGAGTGAAGTGATTTTACCTCACAAGCCATCCTGTTTGACATAAACGTGCCCTTATAGACTGAATAAGACAATATTGTTAAATCACATTTTCTCGAGGTCCTGCTTATTCATTGGTGTCAAGTCAACTCACAGCCTGTAAACACAAAACAGCCATCATGACCAATGAATAACCTGATGGCAAATATAACAGAATAGTGAGAATATAGTGAATTACCAATATTTTACTTGAATAAAAATGGTTTAGGTAATGTTAGATATGCAATCAAACCATTACTGTATATTGTTTGAGTGATAAAGGTTGAATTTAACATAACATTTGTATAAAAAATGAATATAATGAAGGAAGATTTTGCTATCATTCTGTTCTTCTAGAATTGGAAACTTGGGTAACCTCTCTGTTTAATAGCCTACAGTAAATGACTCATGCCAGGATGGATTGCTGAAACACAAGTGCTGCCTGTATCCCAGACTATACACTGTGCACTAGATTGCAACTGTGGTCATCGCTTCAACCTTTGTGGAGAAACCACGGTAATATCACAGCTGAGACTGAGGCTTTTCTTCCAGTCACTCCACTCACAGTTTACCATTAGATGGAGGGAAAGGACTACGCTGTTGTATTGTGTTTTCGGATTCATTTTTAGCTCATGTGAGGACTGAAGTCTAATTGCGTTCGGGAAACCTTTCCAGTGTGTAAACGCTTGGCCACTCTGACTGATCATTATGTTAAATGTCAGGTGGCCTTAAAGTTGTGTCTGAGTACGCTGACCATTGAAGCCACCCTTCTTCGATGGATTACTGCTTTCTGTGAAGTTTCATCTGTTCAGAGGCAGCAGGCTGTCTTGGGGCCATAACAACAGGGCCTTATCCAAGGTGGAATGAGACATCCAACTGCAAAACCCCAATCAGAATTACAAACCCAGTAACTCATGTGGACTGGGGCAGCAAGCTGATCCGGCTCCTGGTGATTACTATATGATGCAGATATACAATCCCTCTCCGTCAAGCTGAGCACTGCGTTCTTCCCTCCAGACTTGGAGAGTGAAAAGGGCTTTTGATGAAGAAGTGTTTAGAAAAGCATTTTGCTGTACATTGTAGAAATGGTGAGTCATATTTTGGGGAAGGAAGGAAGGGAGGAGGAGGAGTGAGGTCAGTGAGGGTGAGGAGGGGAGAATGATGAGGAGGAAGTAGCTTTTAAGGAAGGAAAGGAGGAGGGAGGGAAGGCACTGTTGAGCGTATTGCTAATAATAAGGGACACGATCATCCAGGATGGAGTGTGCTCTGACTTTAAAGAAGTGGATGCTCTAAAAGTTGAGCTGGCATTCATAACCACATTGACGTAGTCTGTCTGTACACCTTGTCTGTCCTCAGTCTGACCCTGAATTCACACTGACTCCTGCTTCTTCTCAATAAAGGGGAAGTAGAGGAGGAGTGATTTTAACTGTATTTACGATAAATTGCCTTCATACATGTAACGTTAAGGTCCTCCCCAAAATTCCTCTTGAAATTGGGAATGCCCTCCCTGTTGTGTCCCCCCCCCAGCCCACACTTACACACAATCACACAAACAGTCTCTAACTGTCCTGTACCCCGTTCCCCTCACTGTGGAGCCTCGTTGAGGAGGCAGTGTGTAATGCAATTTAGTTGATTAAAAGAAAACATTAAAGCACTACCTTATTGAATTTGACGGCACGTACGAATCCGGATCTCACCGGCCACTCTGTTTTATTGGCTAGGATAAAGGGGATCACGTCATTCCCCACCAACCCCCCGCCTTCACTCCTCCCACCCCACCCAGCAGCCCAGCCTTCCTTCAGCTCCTCCAACCCGAGACAAACCTTGGCAGGAGGACGTCCTGGCAGGACAGACAATTTTTTGTCTGTCCTGCCCCCCCCCCCCCCCCCCCCCCCCCCAGGCTTTTCTGACTCCCCGCCCTTTCTCGTTGCACTCCTCTAACCTTGGCCATGACAGAAGAGAGAAAGGGGGACAGAGTGACAGGGCGGGGACATTACACAGGGATGGAAGGAGAGGGAGCAGGGAGTAGGAGAGACCCTTGGCATAAGTAAAGAGGAGTCATTTTGTTTGTCTCAATAAACAGGCTGATAGGTCATTAATCTCATGAGCAGACGGGTTAGAGGTAGTCACCTCCGTCATTGTCTCCCCAAGATGACTCACCATAGTCCCAAACAGGTTCCAAGTCTCGTAGTCTATAATTTAGTCTCAGTCGTGCCTTTTTGGGGGACGGAGGGGGGGTTGCCTATCCTGAATATCAAACACCTGCCAATCTCCTCAGCGAAGGCCAAGTGCTCTTTCAGCTCGCAGTATCCAGTCCATTTGTTAGAGTTATGGGGATGGGGCCGGTCCGCCTGGAAATAGTCGTGTACGGCAGAAACAAAAACAACTTCTGAATGGAAGTCCTGTGTTTAGATGACATCATCTGCTGCTGCTTTAATTACGCTGCAAGAAATGAATAACAGCACACCAGGGTGACGTAATGTATCAGCACTATATTGAGCCACTGGATTTAGACTTTTAATCCATATTGGCCTCAGCACATTGTTGACTCCAAAGACTTCATTACATCATTTGAAGTTTGTCTGTAGCACTGAGATAAGAGGAAAAACTTTCTTTGGCAGCAACAGGGAGTCGGCTCTCTGTGCAAAATTTGTGGTGAGAGTTCACATTCAATTTAGCTAATCAATACATCCACTGAATTACGATATCTGTGGTGCTTTTTGGTTAAAACAGTGTCTTTAACTTAATTTTAAAGTACATCTGCAGAAGCATTGTTGTTCAACATGTCCAACAAAGTAATTTGTAAAATAGCACCAAGCCTTAATGGCATCTAGTATGTCAAACTTTTTTCTGTAACCCCGTACTAGAGGGGACCCTCCCTTAAAAAAATCACTTATCAAGCTCTGTGATATGTCATCTGGGGAGTCATCTTGTTCTTGTTGGATTGTCAAATAGCACTAAAACCTCTCACCCTCTACTCCTTTTCTATGTTGAAAATGGAAAGGTTGCATTTGACGATTCTTTATGCAGTAATTCACAAGCCGTTCAGCTGTATAAGAAAGACCGATGCCGACTTAAGACCTTTCTCGTGAGTTATCGTTTTTTTCAAACAACGATGTGTCTATATATCTTTGTATCAACAGGTGCAACACAATGATTTTCTTTAAGAAAAGTTTATTGAAAAGTGTACACAGTTACATTTGTAGGATTCCATCACAGAAGTCTTTTGGTCTCACCAAAGTTATTGAAACCTGTTGATTTGGACTTGGCAGAACCCCAAGGACTACAGCAGATAATAATTTTATTTGTACTGTTCCATTTGGCCACTGGAGCCACTTCATTGTTTGGCATCTCAATGTAGTTTATTAATGTTTGTACCTTGAAATTAGTTTAAAGGGGATATGTTATGAAAAAACGCTGTTTTATGAACATATATTTGGGTAATCTGAGTGTATACTAAAACATAAAATATTAAATAAAACCATCCATCTGCATAAATCTGCAACACAGAGAAAAATGCTCTCAAATTTGCTCGTAAAAAATAACCTCCCCTCTTTTCTCCACCCATGGACTCCAAGCCAAGGCTAAATCATAACTTTTTCACAGGTCCGCCATTTTTATTCTAGCTAGCGAAGGAGTGATGTCTACCAGGAGAACTCACACACATCAAAACAGAGCGTTCTAAAACAACTGGTTTATTACAGGGTCGCAAATCTCATCTGGAGCTTGATTCATGTTACAGTTTGACTAAAGCACCCACACAGGTATTTTATTGAGACCACTTTATTTAAAGGTGGAAAAGGGGTATAATATGTCCTCTTTAATACTGTCACAAAGACCCTCAGCCCCTTGAGACTTTTTTGCCATTGTTGAGCTTTTTAGGAGATGATACAACAACCAACATAACTTATAGGGCCTTAATTCACACCAAATTCCTCATCCAAAACAACTTAGCAGCTCATGAAGAACACACACCTAATATGCACCAGATGTTTTCAAGCAACGCTTTCTTTTGGCGTGGCATAGGTTCTAAAGAAAGGACCCTCCTGTACTTTCACTAGAACCCGTGCTTGCATTCATCAAAAGATGAGAAAAATGTTTCTTAAGGAAAGCGTTTGAAATGAGGGGGTTGCTGTGTAGTCAAATATGGTGAGCGGTAACTTCGTTGGTGCATTTCTTCATGATAGCTTGCCCAGACCTTGAGGACCCCAAGCCAGGTCCCCACAGACTAGCTACTTGCCTACTCCTTGTAACGTAGATGTGTTAAATCCTACAGTCAAATCTGGGGCTTTTCTCAAGCTTGTTAAACATAGGCAAACTACTTAATAAACATCACCATACTTTCTATCTCTACATGATAAAGAGCATGAATTTTGGGTGAGGTTTTGGGGAAATAAAACACTGACCAAACAGAATTCTACTTAAGGGGTGGCTGCTCCTTTAAGACAGATGTTCAATGTGTCCTTGGGCGTGAATGTAAATGAATAAATTAGTTAACCCTGATGGACAGTTTACATCAGTGTGTGAAAGGGTAGGTACGACCTGCAATGTAAAAGCGCCTTAAGGAGTCAGAAGTTTTTACCATTCACCATATACTATTGTGTAATTAATAATTCTTTATTAAACATTCCAATGCTAGTGAACCTTACTCCTCGTACTACAAAAGAAAACAAGACATCCAGTTCCAAAATCCGGTCCCATGCCTGTAAATTCTGCAATTATATGCTCATATACAGCAGCTGTAAATAAAAATTTTGTTCATAAACTTGAACAATAATTCTTTTTGTTGTTTGTCTCTGGGGCAATTACTATGAAACTGCCAGTAACAGCTGTTACCAAGTAAACTGTCATGTTTTGCATTGTCGAAGAGAAGGAGAGGATGCAGTATCAGAGAGGAGGTATCACTTGCAGTTTAGAAACCTTAACAATTACCTCCCTGTCTGACAGATATATTGGCTACATGGTTTTTGTTTTAGGTTAAGTGAATACTTGCAGTAAACTCTTTCTGGCTCATTTGTCTATGTACAATGGGTAGATGGAACATGAGTTGGACGAGTGAGGGAGAAGGAAACTTGAGAGAAAATGAGGGGAGAAAGGGGTTTTAGAAGGATGGGAAGGATGAGGTGGTGATAGAGGGGGAGAAAGAAAAATTTGAAGGTTCAGATGATGGGAATGCACGGCCATGATCAGTTCGCTGTGCCACTGAGAAACTTGAGACGCTAGCAGATACGCTTGGATGCTAGAGTTTCCCGCAAAGAGCCCCCTTCACGGCAGAAAATCGAGGGAGGAGGGTGGGGAGGCTCGCAGGGTGAAGGTATTATTACGTTAAGATATCAGATCCAGGGCATCATCATCCTTATATCAGTTGCATAACACTTTTGGTGCCAAGGCGGAAAGGTAAAAAAAAAAAACTGTGAGATTGAAAAATGAGAGACAGGGACGGCAGAGAAAGAGATAGAACAAACTAAGGAAGTGCAGAAGGGAAAGGGTGAGAGTTAATGGAAAGAAACAGCAGGAGGACAGAGGTTAGAAGGGAAAGTCAATGAGAAAGTAGAAGATCTTTGGAGGTAGAGGGGAGGTTTATAACCTCTCATCATACCAGACTCCTTGTGTTCTGAGGAGGCCTAGATGAATTATTCAGATCCTGGCTGGTTGATCTCCTCTGGGATCAACGTTCACTCTCCTTGAACGTTAGAGCACCACTTGACGGTAAATGCTCACTGGGACAAACACGAGGTCCTTAAAAAAGACCCATGCACTTAACCCACACTACAACCCCCCCACCCACACACACACTCAACCCCCTCATCCTTCCCAAGATCAATACACAGCCATTGCCAGATGTTGCACAATACGCCACTGGGGAGGGAAGGTTTCTAACCTGGAACCTCCAGAGGAAGTTGTGCTCCTGCATTTATAAATTTACTCACAGGCAGGCCAAAAGATTGTATGGAGTGAATATATTGACAAGAGCGGGTAGAGTGGCTTGTTTGAAAAATCCATGTCATGTTTTTTAACCATGTACATTTATAAAGAACCACAGTGATTTACAGAGTGTTGTTCTAAGGGGATTTTACAAAGCCTATTCCCAGAGCATCAGACTCTCAATGCTGACAGGGCAATAAGTGCAACGCGTTGAGTTCAGTCTGCCATTTTTCTTCTGAGGGCTAATGCTGCCATCTTCAGGTTGTTCTCAGCAATTAAAAGGAGACAATCTAGTTGCAGTATTGCAAAACTACTGTACATGGATGAGTATAAATCCAAGTACAGGAACTAATCAGTGTAAAGGTCAGGGAATTAAGATATTAGCACCTTAAATAAAAACCTGACTTGACTGCCTGCTGAACACCAAAGACTCATGCTCCAAATCTGACAGTTAATGTTTTAAATAGAATTTCTGTTTTATAGTTTTCATTTCTTGTTTTTGTTTAATCATGAATGATTTCTTATTTCCCCATCCATGCTTTAGTAAATGTCTTTAATATTTTCAGAGAATTGAAGTTGTACTTGTTTTCTGTTGTAAACTTTTCGTCCTGTATTTTGTATAATAGGTGTGCAGTACAGGAAGTTTAAATGCATACTCACAATTATCATTGTTACAGGATTAACCATTGAATTGCAATTTGTATTTTGTGCCCCGTTTGTACAATATTGATTTTCAAAATAATTATTCCATTAAAAAAATCAAAAATCTGAGTCTTATGTCAATGACCACACACAGCTAGCTGTGTTCACATTTATCATATAGCTAAACACCTTAGCTTATTTCATAAGGATTGTGGAAGATTGAGGCGCAAGTGTTAGAAATCCAGAGAAAAACGTGAAAAGGTTCAGCGTTTAAAATAAAAGATTTGCAAATGATCATCATGTTGCACCATTATTTTATTATTATTATTATCATCCTTTATGGACAGAAAGTTTGTAAAACTGTGAAAGATGAGAAAAATAAACAAAACGTTTTGATTTCTTATCTTGTTTTAGTTCCCAATTGCATTGCTTGTTTCCCTTGTGTGTTAATATTTCCGTGTTTGGTCTTAAGTGTTTTATTTTGTAATTTCTTATTCTTGTTTCTCTGTGATCATGTGTGTATTGTTTTGTGTGTCTTCATTGTTTCATGATTTACTTTGTAGTTGTCCTCAGTGTTTTTGGTGTCATGTTTATTCCTGCCTCTCCGTGTTTCCCTCAGCCCTGATTATCCTCACCTGTGTCTTGTTGGTCTCACCTGTGTTTGATTACCCCTGTGTCGATTTACTCTCTGTGTTTCTTCCCCTCTGTGCCACATCATTGCAGTTTGTCAGTGGATCCCGTTTGTCAGATGTTGCCCATTTCTTCCTGAACTTTCCTTTTTGCTTTCTGTGATTATTTTTAGTTGTACTTTTTGGGAAAGGTAAGCCTTGTTTTGGCATTTGACTGCTTATTTAAATGCATCATTTTTTGTCACTTCTGCACTTGGGTCCACCTCCGCCTATAGATCTAGGGAGATCTTTTAATTGTATATCTTCTTTGTGTTTTTTATGCCAGAAAAGCTTTGATTTTATGAGGAGGGAAAACCCTGTGAAGTTATCTAAGTTACATACCAGTTTAGTTCTGTGTTACCAACTTAAACATGGCTGGACAGGACAGGACTGAAAACCTGCTCTGTAATAGAAAGCAAAAAAGGCATATCTGGTATTTTTACACATGCTATATTCATTTATAAAGTAACAAATATCTGCTCAACAGTCAATGATTAAAGTCCCTAGTATTGCCACAGATCAGTTCACTTTAAGGTTTTGCTGTGTTTATCACATCTGCTAACAATTTGAATGAAGGCTACCTTTGTAAGCTAATAAATAATGTGATTAAGCACAAATACCAAGAGTTCAATTGGTCCGGATGAAAACTTTCTTAGATCCATGGAAGAGGTTTGAGAGATAGTCGAGAGGCTCTTCAGTGGAGGTGCCAGGTGTTGATGAGATACTTCAGACTCATTGCTGACATAATAGTTGCTGTATGTTGCATGAAGGCCTGGGACAGTGGATAGCAGATTGTGGTGGTGGTTCTCTAATTTTTAAAAAGGGAAGCAGTAGGTGTTATCTAATTGTCACTCAACTCAACCTCACTGAGAAAATGTACTACTAAATTAAGAACATATGATAATGCTGTTCACACGACAAAATAAATTAACTTCAGTGCTGCTGGTAACACCTAAGGCACTATTATTTAACCTTAAATGTTTTCAGTGACCGGGACAGGTTTTTTTTTTTTTTTTTTTTAATACACACCCATGGTCATTTTTCTCCATCTGTGAAGAAGTGTAGTTTGACATCACAGACACTAAACCCAAACAGCTGTTCTTTGGTAGCCATATACCTCATGTCATTTATCGTATAGCTCCGCCTCACACCAGCATTTTCTACTTCCACAATTCCACTTAACCCTTTTGCACATACTGGTCACTACAGGGGACAGCGATTCAAAAGCTGTTTTCTCCTAAATGCACAGGTTTTCATGGAATGGTTTTACATTAGTCACTCCTGTGTACTTTAGAAAGTCAGCCCATATAATACACTGCCACCCATTGGCCAGCAGTTGCAAGTGTACTAAAAATATGTCTTCAATAAAATGTCTTCAATATCAAGATGGCCAATGTAACTCACAGATGCCATGTGGTTCAGAAATAAATTACAAATCCAGGTTCATAAAACATTTGCAGGTGACTTCTTTTTTAAAGATCAAGTCACAACTATTAAACGATGTAATCAGAAAAGTTCATATTGATTTTAGTTTTGGAGAAAAACATGATCAGCTGTCTCGAAATTTTACATTATGCATTGTCGGCTATATTTCAATGACAATACTGAGACTTTGATGATCATGAAAAATAACTAATGTGGACATATTTTTGGTTGCAACACATCAGTTATATTTCTCAAATTAGATGTCTGTTGTTATGCTGTTCTCATCAAGCTCAGGTTGTTTCCTGTTTTAAACAGGAAAACTCAAAAAGAGTCATTCTTCAAAACTAAAAGAGATGTGAAAACAGAAAATTTATTTTTGAAAGAAAATAATTGTTAATTAAACAGTTAATTTGTTTATGCACTACACAAAAAGTATATTTTTTATGCAGTAGCATAACACACAACACCATCCAAGTAGGCCTATGCAAATATTATTTTTATGCACTTGCACTAAAAACATCTATGAAGCTTTCGTCCTGTAATTTCACTTACCTTATCGATAAAAAAATCCTCAATCAGTAGAGTCACTTCACCCTGAGCTAGCAGCTGGATAACAGTTAGGTTATCCAGTCAAAGTCACTTAAGCACCTCACGTACCTTTCATGGAGCACTCTTTGCCCTTCAGCCGTTGAGGTTGTCGTCATCTTGTCCTCAATGGTTCTTTTACATTACCAAACATGTTGTACTTGTTTGCAGTTGCTGTCAAGTTTTTGAAAGCAAAAGACACCATTCACAACCCTTTTATGCATCCTCATCAAAGTGAATCCAAGCCAGTATACAATGAAGAAATTGAGGGGAGATATTATAATCAAGTTTCCAAATATGTACAAATATAAAAGGTTATACGATTCAAGCTGCTCTGGGTTTAACAAAAACGTGTGTTTTACTTTCACAACTAACTGAAGTTCTGATGCTTGCAAAAATAAATTTCACATATTCATCAGCAGTTGTAAACATTAACATTTTTAGCTTTCCATACAACAGCCTACATTTTTATTTTCCCATGTCATGACCAGCTCCTTCCCTCGTAGTATTTCCTGAGTTACTTACCTATGCTCTCATTTCAGACCCTTCACTTCCTGCCCTTATGCGTTTCCTGCCTGTGTGATATTTTCCATCTGTATCTCATTGTCTCCCACTCTCTTTAGTATTTAGTCATCTCTCCCTTCTATGCCAGTCCGTCTTCTTCCTTTATATATCTATATAAGCATTATCTCCTAGTGTGTTACTTCCCAGTTTCTTTTTCTTTTTTCTAGTCTGCCTGCTCCCTTAGGATTTTGTCTGCAGTTCTTGCAAAAAAAAATGCAAGTAAAGACAGTTTTTCTTAACATTAAGACTGAGTGTGTTGTTGTGCTTGTGAGCCATATCCAGTGTTTCTTTTTGTTTATTACAAGTACTCAATGTCCTGCTTCTGAAAACAACAGGCCGTGCCCCACTGAGGTTATACACAAACTATAAATTAACCCGTTCAAACCCTCCTCAAAAAAATCTATCTCCCCTGAAGTATGAACATGTTTTGATGTTTGCATCAGTTCTTCAAACCCATAATTTTAGCAACAATATAGAATATTTAATTCTTCAAACTAAAGCTTACTCGTTATAAGATCTTTTTTGAACATATTGTGTTAACTGTCTGACTGTAAAAAAGGTATGAAAACAGGACTGTTATAGATTAAGTTCTCTATTACTGATACTGTTTGTGTTCTTTTGTTTTGTAGGACCCTATCCGCTTGCAATATAGCCTGCCCATATAAATCAATGAAATGAATCTTATCCATTTGAGCAGCTACATGTGTGCATTTGTGAATGTTTGTATATGTGTATCTGTATGTTCATGTGTGTGTGTGTGTGTGCATCCTCTCTCTGCATATCCTGCTGGGTCACTGCATCGGTCAAGTATCATCTCAGCAGAGTTTGCTGTAACACAACACTGAAGAAAAATGAAATGCAGCGCAGACAATCCCCTCTACAGAGCCTGCCTCTGATCTCTGCCTCAGACCAAACATTTCAGCTGGCTGTGTCCAGAGCCTCTCCTTTATCTGACTGCTGCTGCCTCTTTGTCTGAACAGAGCGGTCTCAAACTGATTTCCCCTCCTGAAGCCGAGGGTAAATCAGACTCATGCACATATGCACGTATACACATGGGCAGATAGGTCAAAAGAGGGGTTTTTTAATTTTAATTTTTTTTTTACGTTTTGGACCAAGAGGCACAGTAATTTCATTGGTTGAGTGAAAACCCAGTGGGTGGAGCTAAATACATACATATAAGCAGGCTGGATAAATGGCAAGTTGAGAAACAAACCGAATCTGATTAACAATGCCAATGGCATTTCCCTCCTTCCATTACAATTTTATGATCATGGAACTGTCAATTTCAAACATAGAGGTTGCCTTTTTGATATATCAATATGCCATTGCTAGTAACATGGCCCTATGAATGGCAATGCAGGTCTAAAAGTCTAGGTCGACTCGTACACCACTTTGAGCCAGGCTGAAATAATTAAAAATATGATTCAGTCCCAATTTCCCCACAAGTCTAAACATTCTGAAGCCAGGTGAACAGAAGAGGAGTCGTTTCACCTCACACAGCTTCAATGTTTATGCCCAGCATGCATGGGCCAAAAGTCAGTGGTCTATGTCACAAAGATGAGCATACATGAACTCCTAATTGGGCAACCGGAACTTGTATTTTCAGAATTGGCATGCTTCCCCCCCACATCTTTTGTCACCTTTATATAAAGTACATACCTTACAGCAGAGGCTAAATTGGGGATGTCACAATAAGAGGAGATGCTCACCACTACCTCTTAGATGTCTGCTTTGCCTCAAGTAGATTACTGCTTGAGCCACACATGGCCATAACTCTGAGACAGACGCCAAGCTGTCCACCATGTGCCCTCACTCCGATGTGCATTCTAACACGCACAGAAGCACAAGCTCACACGCTCTCATGCTTATAATAATTATTTTACATAACTTTGAGAGCCACAGGCAATCAAGCCAGCTAATATTAATACAGACTCTCCAGTGTCCATTACAAACGCACACAAAGGGAAAAACAATGGTTTCCAGCCCAGAAAAAAAAAATGCTTTCAGCATGAGTTTGTTTGATGTTAAGCATGCGGAAGAGTGGTTAACATATCTTGTCCAATCCTATAAACGTGTACGGAGATTTTAATAATCAGGCCAATGAGAATATGATTTTGTCCTCATGGGGGAATGTACTCTGTGTCTCTCCTAATTTGGAAAGGCACAGATGTTTCTGATGTAGGAATGCTTCAGCGAATATATAACTCCATTCCTCTGTCAACATATTTCATACAGTGTCCAGTGTTTGTTCTGTGTATTTAGAAGCACAATGAAAGGAGAGATGTTACATTGGCCATCTGGAGCTGGGTATGTCAAAGACTAAAGACTGCAACCCGCCATGTAAATATCAATGCAACAGCCTGCAGGTGCACATGGATATTAAGGGCTTTTAAAGAGATAGAAAACTTACACTGAAAACTTAAGATTGATGGGTTTGATTCATGTTTTACCCGATACATACCCGTCTATAACCGAACAATTTAATCCAACACCAATTTGCCCTGAAAAAAATTGGGAAATCTAATCAGACACACCTCAAAACCACATTGGAGATAGTGCGTCTCCTAATTCAAAAAGTGTCTGAGACCTTCAAGTTGGGCCTGAAGTTTCAACACCCATCAAATCGACTGGAATTCAATTTGTTGCAGAGGCCAACACTTGCTTACCTTTTTCAAGACTGTTATATCGTTACAGCTTTGGTGCGCCCCTTTATACTGTAGTTTAAGTCTCACCATCAGATCAAATGTATAATTCTCCAATGTTCTGTTATTTTCAAAAAATACTAATGACGCTCTTCCAAGCAAAACAATTGAATGAACGAATGAACCGAAAATGGACCAAAAACAAATGTTTTTGAAAATGCTAAATGCTACTATCACATCGGGGACAGAGTCTTTGCCTTTTACCAGCTTGCCAGGAATACAGAGGCTCTGTTTTGCAAATGTGTGCACACATGAAGTGTTTTGTTAAGAAGCTCTTTAGAGGCAATTCACAGATGACAATTCAGCACACTTCCATAATCTGCGTTGCTCTATCTATGTATAGCTTCCCAGAGCTTCATGCTCCATTGAGATTTAACTCCACCAATGAGGTGGTTGTCTTTGAAGACATGTCTATTGAGATGCAAACACAGGAACACATCACAGTTTGTTTTTATTTCAGTATACATTTCTCAGATTTCTCTCCAGACTTTCCATTGTCTTTTACTGTTAAGATGTTGTAGAGGGAGAAAAACAAGCTGTTTTCTCACTCAAGCCCATCTAACAGAATTTACTGCAGCAACTAGAAAGTAGTCATTATTTACTGTAATTGGAGGTAAATGCATAGGCATAATGAGGGAACAAGCATACAAGACTACATGCATGATGAATAACTGCATTAGCAATTTGATACAAATTAAATCAATGGAGCCTAGAAAGACTGACTCTGATTTACAGCAGAAGCAGCTTAACGGCGAGGTGATCGAGGGGTGAAACAAGCCTGTGATTTGTGTCTGTAATCTGTCTACACTACCTGCATACAAAGCATTCATCTTATTGAAAATGATGAGAGGAATGCTGTTGTTTAAGCAGACTGTGTAACCACATCAGTGGCAGGGGCACTGCCTCTGCCATGTCAAACAGCCTACTTTTAAATTGACTAGTGGATGCTGAGACAGACAGAGAGGGATGTAACTTGTATTGCCTTTCTGCAGTGGTTGAGTGGTTTTACAGTAAGATTGATCCAACCGATCACCTCATTTCCTCTCTCATCTACCGTAACAGCCAAAGCACTGATAGTTTATCCATCTGAGAAAGTGATTTCAAGGTGCCAAGTACAACACAGGAAATGGATCGCCAGACGTTCCAGTGTCTGGTAATAGCAGACCTGATTGCTGGCATCAGCAAGGTTGAGCGGTGAACGAGTGACAAAGCAATTCTCAGGACGTTTTTAAGTGTCAGCCATGCAGAATCCAGCTTACCAGAGACGTAAATCGATTTGACACGGAGTAGTGGTTGTGGTCCTTTCTTATTAGAAGAGGGTTTTGTTCAGTCTGGCTATGCAGAAAAGGGATACTGCTGAACTGCTGTTAAGGATTTTAGAAAAGTTTGGCACCATGGACAGGAAAGGACATAACAACCCTGATGAATGTCTATTAATGGACATCTAATAATAAACTAAGTTGAGAGAAGCGCATACGTGGAATTAGTTTCACTTTCGTGAGCTTTAGTGTCTTGTCAAATTGAAACCTGGTAAAGGTCTTAGATGGAGACTTACAAGGATATTCTGCAGTCTTTTCAGCTTTGTGGACTTCATTTACAATACAATAAGCTTTCCAAAAATCCAATATGCACACTGACTAAAAATATCTTCTGTCTGAGTTGGGCTGTGGAGGGAGCAATCAAAAGTATAGTCATATCCCTGAGTAGTTTCGGTTTAGTCTTCCTCTTCAAAAGAATCAATCAAAGGCAAATATTTTTGACCTTACTGCCTGATGGAGGGCAAGCTCATCACATGGATGAATGTATGTAATATCTACAAAAAGAGAGGCAGCTCTTTCTATTTTCTGTTAAAAGCCTTATTGTGTGTTACCACGCTTCATGCACACTGCACAAACTAAACTCAAGTGAACTTGGTATTAGCTGCTGTTTTTTTTTTTTTTTACTTTGGCCTTTCTCAACACTGTGTTCTTTGGATTTTGACCACTTTGAGGCTTGGAACGCTGGTTTACTGGTAAATTGAAAGACACACTCTCCAGGTCAACTCCCTCTTTTCCATGATGGTATGTCAAGAGCCATCCTGACTAACTTAACTATATTAACTATAGCTTAACTATATTCCACTTTTTAACTTGAACCTGTAACTAGCACCCCACAAGGAGGGAACACTTGATCAGGTTTTATTTCAAGGAGTAGCAAACAGAGTTCTTCTTACTTTCAAGAGGCCCAAACTAACCGTTTCCCTGCTCCCACCTGATAGCTGTAGTTTGACAATCACAGCCTCCACCATCAGGCTTGGTTGTCACCACCACCTCCGGACGTCCAGCCACTAACATAGGACTGTGCCGTCCCCTAAACCATCGCCGTGAGCTTTCATACACGGCTTGCTACAACCCCACCTCAGTAGCAAGGAAGTGTGGACAACAGAAACACGAGGGATACAAAGGACAAATCCTTCCTGCTTCTTATCCAAAATGCTCTTTTAAAAAGAGTCTCGAGATAGCAGGAATTGGTGCTATACAACAAATGATTGATTCTATGATGGTTGCCGTGGTGTTAATCTTTTCCTTTCTTGGACAGGTCTCCCTTGACAAAGAAATCTCTGATCTCAATGGGACTAACCTGGATAACTAAAGGTTATATAAATGCATAAATGAATGTAACTTTATGCAAGAAAACACATTTCCAAATATACTTAACAATCCCTTTAAGTCATGCTCTGTGTGTCTGCCTTCTCCAGAGACATGTATTCCTCTCGTGGTTGCAAAACCTATTTAAAGGATCTTTGTGCGCTCAATGTCACCACAAAAACAGTATGAAATGAAATGTGAGGGTCAGCTACTTTTTGATCTAATGCGACATACAACACCTCTGCAAAGTCATAGACACACACATGTACTCAGACACACACACACACATGGAGTATTATCATTGACATGGCAGAGGAGTGTTATAACACCTCTGGGAAATTAGCTGATGGCAGCAACTCAGCTGCTCCTCTGCCTTACCTGGAGGGATCGTCTTACAGAGGAGCCAAGCAAATATCAATAAGGGTGATTTAGCTGTGCACAGCTCAAGGATAAAGAGCTTATGCATGAAACCTCTGGAAATACACTTGAGCTTGGCATGTAAAATGCTGTCGCTTCAAGCAAATCCCTGATTAAATCCCCCAAACACGTTTAGTTGGCTGTATGAGGGGAGGCCTGATGCTGGCTGTGAGGCACGGTGCCAACCATGGAGGAGGACAGAGAGAGAGAGAGAGGTGGGGAGGACAAGTATGTTTTAAAAACATACAATGTAGTGCATTACATCCTGCAGATGAGTCTGTTTGAAGTCTGCAACTGTCGTCTTCCCTTAGGCCTCTCTGTTACAAGTGTGTCGCTCTCACAGATGATGCCACTACTGAATGTGACTCTGACACTGAATGGAAACCACTGATGTACTATGATGTACCCGTTATTCTCCTCGAATTTCAACACAATACTTGATATTATGGCACTTTACAGCCTTTTGCATACATGCACTTGAAATGAAGAAGAGGTTGCCCCTAAAATCTTCCTGAGTTGCCTGTTCACATGTGAACCACACAATGGGAGACTTTCCCTGTCAGACAGAAGGGGGGAGGGGGGGGCTCTCAGGAGGCAGGACATGACATTCAAATGGACAAGGCAGCAATGGCAGGTGAAGCAGTAAATACAGTCCAGCATTTTAAAAACAGTTTTTGCCTTCATACCAATGTTTTGTGGAATCTGATTTCTTGCAAGCATAAACAAGTATGTAGCACAACAAGGTGGCTTGAAAGAAAATCCTCACACGGAATTTTACCTACTGCTTTTAAACATTGTCCCACCCGGAGTTCATGTAGAATTTTTACTTTAGGATGGCAGGGAAAATTCAGTAAAGATTCTGGGTAAAGTCAAGGTGAAGCAATTGGTTGTTTGCGTTCAAACATAAAGCTCACCTCAAACATTTCAGGAAGTTTGAGGAACGTGTTAAAACGGCAACATCAACAATCTTTCGGAAAATGTCACATTTCTGTTGGTTTTCAAGTGTAGGAGAAGTTCAATTGTACGTCAAATATTAGTGTGAGAGAAAAAGAGGGTGCCGCGCATCGTTTTCACAGCCAACAGCATGAGAGCCCGCTAAATGAAATATCACTGTGACATCTGTAAAAGTGGTTGTGGATTTACAGCTTCTGCGAAGAGAACGGGACGACATTGCCTCATAAGGATCATTAATTTTTATAAGCTTTCCTGGAAATCATTTCATGGAGCAATTTATTGCCAATTCAGGAAGTAATGGCTGTTTTGCAGGGATGCAAACACTTGTCAGCTACAATATGTGGTCATAGAAACAGAAAAGGAAAAGCTGCAGGAACACAAACTCGCTTTATTCCATTGCTGCAGTGGATCATTTTAAAAGGATAAAGCTGTCTGAATGCCTCATACTGAGTCTCCAGTGAGTCAGTCCTTGCACTTGTTACAAACTTCTCCATCTGTCTTTTCACTGACTAACACTTAGAGCCACAGCACATCAACAATATGGCCTTGAGCTGTTTACCATAGAATAACCAGCCTACACATCTCATTAATAGGGGCTGACTCATGTCATTTTGAAATAGGGTCACGTGGTTGAAAAACTGAAAGGATGAGATACCGAGGTATGAGTGACACTGCATAAGAATCACTCACACCTGCATGTGTTTATGAATGCAGATTGGGATGATTTTTGGTTCATGAATGATTTATGAACCTTCCATTGTACCGACATAAAAAGGGACTGTTTTTCAAGAGAAATAATATGGCATCCTTTTATTCTTTTCTGCAAAGCATTAACAACCATTAGGGGAGAGGAAAAAATGGTTACTTTAACAAGGATTTAGCTAAGACAGAAAAGAACATCTTCTCAAACCTAGAAAAGAAACTTGGTCTCTGACTTGCCCAGACACCTGGGCATTAACATTTCTAGCAAGTCGGCACATGATAAACCCCTTCTCCTAAGCTTTTGGTGTCATTTGCGATGCTTTAGTCAGCCAATCACTACGATAACATCACATATAACATTCTTAAAAGACTGATACCAAACTCCGAGAATGTAATTAGCTCTTTGAAGTATTGAAGGCTTAAGGTTTTGAAGTAGGGCAACTCTTTCATGTGCGATTAGGAGTTCTTAAGTCCATCCTCAGGTAGAGAAAAAAAGAAATTGAAAGTTGTGTGGTAAGGAAAGGCTCATCTACCTTGAAATGTCACAGGCACTTGGCTGTGGTCTTCCCGGACCCTTTTCATATGCTTACAGAATTAATTTACAGTGTTGAGGAGGGACTGACAAACTGCAGGGGAAAAGAAAGTCTCCTGTGGCAAAGGGAAGGTGGGTGGAAACGAAGAGCAGAGGGGATCAAGTGAGAGCAGAGGAGGGTGCACGGAATCAGAGCTGTCGACTGCAGTCAAATTGCTCACTCCAATCAAACCGACGTGGAGCTTTGGCTCTGATGCACGAGGCTGGGCTTACTGGCTTACCTCAGCACTGCACCAGAGAGGGACTGTCACTGGATATTACCATGTGGACCACTGAGCTGATTCCCCCCCCCCCCCCCATGTTGCATCACAGTGCACAGTGGACAGGGGCAGCTTTACATCCATCCTTACTTCCACTCTCTTGCCCTGGGGACACACACACAACCCTCACTTCCTGAACTGTGTCTGTGCAGAATTTTGCTGTTGGAGACACTCACATTAAATATGAATAGCCTTAATAATAAATGGAAGCTCTCAGAGATTGCATCCTGGGTACAAAAAATGTTGTTCAATGTTGTGTTGTGACACGAAGCTCTGAACATTTTTGGCCAGTTTTATGGTTTAAAATCATTGCGGGACAATGTGATGCCACTTAATGTTTTAATTGCTACTGCTTAGTTTACATTTAAATGCTTTCAGTGTCTTTTTGCACTCTGTGGAAATGAGATGGTAACTATTCCTATAGTTTGAGAGCAAACATGTTGCACATTTTGAATGATCGAACACTGTTTTAAGCTACAATATGTTAAAGAATGTGTGTGAATGGCATTATTTCCTTTGTAATACAAAAAAAGGTTCATATTCAAAGCAGCATTTTAAGCCAGTGTTTCCTCAATGTCCTCCTCAAGGGACAAGTTATGCGCAGAGGAATGGCTGGGACTGGATCTAGTTTTTAGGCTGATAGAGCCATACTGTTTGGCTGAACGCTTGGTGTAAGCGATCACCTTTCTCCTGTACATCTCCCCTTTCCACATGGAGATCATCAGCAGTGTGGAGAGAACAACGCCGCCCAGCGTGAGAAGGCACAGTCCTGCTATGACGCACCTATCCAGGTGGGCACCTATCCGCGCACTCTCCATCTCCAGCCTCTCCATCTCCCTCGCCGACACGCTGTCACGATCCACCTCCACATCCCGCGGCACGGCATAGGAGATGATCACCAAGGAGATCCCGGTGACTAAAAATGTAACTGCACTGATAAAGCCATAGTCTATTGAAGACCCGGAGCCCTCTCCAAAGGAGAGATCATCCTCGGACATAAAGGAAAACTCTGGTAAAGTCTCCGAACAAGGCTCGCCATTGCGCATTGGCCTGAGAGCACTTTTGCAACTAGTCTCTGGGCTGGCCAGTCTAAGGTTAACATTCTCATCTATATAGGTAAAGGATGTCTCTAATTCCTCGTCGCAACAGACCCGGACTTTTTCTTCACCAAGTTGACTGAGTTTAACCTCCGGGCCCCCCTTGCGCTGCGCCGTCCTTTGTGCTGAACGACACCGGTCATGGCAGCTGCGGGCAGGGTTACAGTAGCCTTCCCCCGAGGGTGCTCCTCCTGATGATCCATCCAATTTTCGGGCATGGAGTGTAACTGGAAGCCGGTCAAGGGCGTCCGGTTGATCAGGCTGATTGACTCCCTCATCTGCAGGAAGCAGCTTTGGAGAAGCCATTCGTGTTTCACCCCCTGCTGGTTCACTCTGAGCCTTCCTCCCACGGTGTGTTCACTCCACTGCATCCCTAACAAGAGGACACACACCAGCTCTAAGTTAAAGGGTGCATCTTAATCAGATTACCCTTCATTGTTAAAAAAAAAAAAAACACACACCTTGTAATTACAGTGCGCAACAACTTGTGCGTGATTTGGAACGGTGCGCAATGACACATATGTTACCATAAAACAGTCAACACAGGGACAATTTAAAAAAGGACACTTTTAAGTTGATCAGATTGTTTAAGAAAAATCAGCGGACCTTTGTCCAAAGGCGCTTATGGTGGCTGTGATTAGCCAAATACCTCCATATCCAATTAGCGAAGCAACCCACGTATAAACCGAGATTAAGCTACATTCTTGTTTGAAATGGATACGACCATTGAACAGATACAAAAGCGACGCTGTTCCAAAACTAAATCACAAAACTAAAATACAGCTCAAAACCACAGCAGGTCTTATACTAAATCCATCACAAAATACTTTCATACTAAGACTGGTTAATGCAAAATACATTCAGTACTCCCAGAACATGCGTGGGGATATCGCTGCACTTTATTTGAATCCAGCCGAAGATGTAAGATGCTGCTCTGCATAAGGGTGGAACAGTCATGCACAGAATCCGGTTTCATTTTTTTTCTTCTAATCCCTCCCAAAAAAAGCCCTCCTCAGATACACAAATAAAGAAACACACTTACCGCGCTACTTCAGCATCCCTTCCGCCTTCTCCTCTTTACAGACAGTACTGAGGGAGAGGGCACATTACGAGGACAGATATGAAGCCTTATCATTGAATATGCCCTCAATAGATCCTCTCTCTGCTCGGTGCTGTGGCGGCAGGCTGCACGGAGAAGAGCTCTCCGTTAGTCCCTCCCACGTCCCACACACACACACAGATCGTCAGCTGCTCGCGCTGTAGTGCTGAAAGGAGCGCCGCTATCTGTGAGCCGATTGAATCATCCCCAGCCAGTCAACACACACACACACACACACACACACACACACACACACGAGAGGATCAGATATGAAGGGCGAACATTGGGACCTGACCATCATAGTTTACTGTCTTGCATTTAGGGAACCATTTAGGAAGAATCTGATACCACAGAATACCACCAAGAACTGAAGGTGGCAAATAAGTGTCCATGGGAGAATTTAAAAGAGAGCTTAGGTGCTATAAAGTCAATAGTGACCACTATAAACACAATTCAAATACCTCAAGTGAACATAAATAAAAATAAATGATGCCTGAGATGCAAATTATGAACAAATAAGCACCATAAATTCAATGATTAACATAGACAAGCAACAGCATTGGCAATATAAAACTGTTTCAGTGATATTAGAACAAAATACAAGATTTAGCGTGACATCTATGAAGAGGATTATTGACATAAAAGCAACAGTCTGCACTGTATACAATATTTTCATCATCATATCAGAACAATCTTTCCAGCGGTGCTGTGCAAACAACAATGTTAAGCTGCATTTATCATGCACCATCTGTTCTCCTACGCTCTCTCAGAAGATTACTGTTGACTATGTCAAAGCCATCTTAATCCACACGTCATGTGTTCTGTGACTTCATGTAAATCTTTGGGAGTGCTTTTGTCATTCATGCCACTTCTTCAGAACTCTTTGTGTCCTGGATGCATCTTTCAGGATAAATGAAAACAGATTAATGCAGCAAATGGCTTTCTGAAAATGTCATATGAGATGTTTGGTGCATCTCACCATCAAGGATTTAATCCAACACACATTAAATTTATTATTCATTTCCTGACCGTCCCACCTCATGTAGCACAGCCACGCAGCAGGCTATAAATATAGTTTCTGCTTTCCCTGTAGTCCTGTTGGCTGGTTGAACGCAGCCCTGGCTCATTTCCCAACAAGACTCAATTTAACAGATGAGAAAAGAGAAAGGGAGGAAGAAGAGGGCAAGGGAGAGAGAAAGTATAGGGAATCAGAGACAAAGACTTATAGGCTCCTTTTGTTCCACAACTGTGTTTTGCGCATTGGGGGGATCTGCATGTTTGATGTAGGTTTGATGAGAACAAGTCTCACACAGAAAGATCGAGAGATAAAGCTTAGACTGACTGTGCGCTTGTGTGAGAGGGTAACAACAGCCAACTATCAGATGCTATCTGTCTGCAACAGTGCACCACTTTTCCTTCTGGCAAGGACATTAGGCCAGTTAGAGGAGGGGGCTGCAGGGGAATCTACACTTCCAAAGGCTGTAAATCCTCAAAGTGTCTCTCCTGCCAAAGGCACACCTATAACGATTATGGAACATGGATGTAGCACTTACTTTTTTTTGGTCATTCTTAAGCATGATATAAAAAGGTGATAGAGAAGGGGGAAGGTAGAGATCTCTGAAGCACAGTGAGAAGAAGAGCATCTGTGTGAGGTCTGTGAATTATGAATTGAATTAATGAATGATGGATTGAGTTCTCTTCACCTGCAGCTGGTCAGTGTTCCACTTTAGCAGTGAGGAGAATATATGACTAAGCAGAACTGTATGAACACACTGCTGCTGTTCAGACAAGCTCAGAGGACCTGCGCCCCAGGTCATATTAAGTTCAGACTCGGAAATGCATACACCATCAAATCTGTCTTGATGGTGAGTATGCACAAAGAAGCTTTTAAAAAACCTTAGTTTTAATACATTTTTTAAACAAACTACCTTTTGTAATCTAGATCAATTCCAGTAATGTAGTGTATGCTGGGGAGGGGGGGGGGGGGTGTCATGGATAAGGGCACGGGGTGGTCTTGGAACCCCTTAAATCCAAACGGCCAGCACAGACACCACTTTGAAATCAAGCTACATATGTTCTATTTTTCGACAACAGTTTTTGAAAATCCACAAATTGGGATTTCTTTTACTTTTTGGTGGATCAGAGCAGACAGAAGACAGCTAGCATGAGATCCAAACTAAGACCCGATTACATTCAATTTTAAAAGGCAGAGAATCCTAATTTGTCAAAAGGTGTGTAAGACTGTATGCTGAAATACAATTTAAATGATGTAATGAATATAAATTGCTTTGTAAAAAAAAAGAGTGATCCTGTGAAATAACTCCACAAAGTAACACTTTGGATTTAGTTCTTTTTAAAAACGACAATGTTCACACTTTAGATTTTAGTGCCTGCTATGAGTTGCCTGCTTGGTGTCATCTCAGCCAATTCAGTCACAAGACTGAGCCTCTTATCTGTGTTTGTGTTGGAGGTACCTTTTGGAGAATTTTTCACGGAAATATTTGATAAATAAGATGTCTTCCTTATCAGTTTTTTGTACTAACAGATCATCAGAGGTTTTCTCCAGCTTTTTCAGTTCTATTTGTCTCTGTTATATTAATGTCTGCACTCACAGTACAAATCTTATAACTTGTTAAGAGCAAGATTCATTTTTGTGTGACAATGGTTTTTGGGAGTCAGAATTGCTGTTTCCACGTAAAGTCAATGACGGACCATAAGGAAAAGCATAGACTATAAAACAGGGCTGTAATTCAAGTGAAGTCACCCATTAGATTCTGAAGCAGATATTGAGGCCCAGCCATGGTGCCAAATGGGAAATGTTCTCTGAAACTACGATTTTGTCAACCATGTAACAGACCTTTACCTTCTGGCAGTCACATAAACCTCCTGCTAATTCTGCTTAACTCTTAGCATGAATGACATCAAAACAGATGAGTTATATACAAAGTCATCCCCTGTGTATACCAATAAAGACATGAGCTATTGGTAATCATTGTTTCGACTGTGACCGTAAGGGAGTGCAGATGTAAATTAGATTTTAGATGACTCTGGTACAATGCATCAAATGACGACACCTCACATTTGTTTTTGAACCAGGCTTTAATAAAATTTATTTATGCTGTCAAAATGAGCATTTTAATATGGGAGTTAATGGGACGTCCAGGCTTTTCCTGTCAGCCTCAAGCAGACACTTGATGGACTGCTTTTCTTTTTATACTACCACATTTGCTTAGTTTTTCCACACTGTCGGTCCACTTGGTATTAAATTGACAAGGTCTTCTAAATGACTAGGTTTGTGTCGATAACCTTTGTAAGTAACGAGTTGTCTACGTTCCCCAAAAATAATTGGGGATTATTTTGACAAATGAGCAAAGAGCTCTGCTTTAACTACAAATAGAATACTATTCTGTTGGAAGCACAGAGCACAGTTAACTTACTACTAAGAAAATTAAATAGCCTAAAGCACTGACTCCAAGTCTCCCTCCACGCTCTCATGAAAGCATTCCTCAAACCAGCCAGACATCACAATGACTACTTCAAAATTTTATGCTGCCTTTTGGTGCAAACCATTAGGGTTGAATAATGGACATATTTTCCATTTAGTAGCTTTATTATACATGGATAGAAGTGTGCATGTATGTCAAATTTAACTTTCGGTACAGAGCATTCTGGGGTCTCTGACAGGGTAGTGGGCCAACACAGCAGGGGGCTGTAGATTATTAATAAGTAGCTGCAACACAGTCCTCTGACTTTGGTTATGAAGGTGGCACGCAAACCCTCCAGTAGCTCTTAAAAAAGCCTTCCAGGCAGGAGACTGCACGCAGGAGCGAAGCGAAGCATGAGACAGTCTGACTGAGGTGTTTTGATAGGCTGTTTTTTTCTCTCTTCTTTTTGACAGGGAGTGTGGCGTTAGAGACAGACACTTTATAAAATATTTAGTGCATGGAACTTTAAGTTAATTTAAAGAGGCTGTCCTGATTGAAGTGGTGTGGCTGGCTGACACAGACATGGTGGGATAATGGAAGGAGAATAATGGCTTTCCAAGTGCATCGTGTGTGTGGGTGGGTGTAGACGAGGGGATATACAAAGATTTATGTCTCATCTATAGATAAGGCATCACATAAAAGAATAACAAATCTTGCGGTGATTAAGTATTCTAACTGGGAAAATTAATTCGGCCATTTCATCGACCCTTCTTCTCTTTATCGTCTCTTTATCATAATGAATATGATGTTATCCCCCCTGCCACGGCTGCTTTTGCATTATAATGTCCTCAATAGCTCCTGATGATTATTGTCTGCCTGTTCTTCTGCCTCTCTGTCTCCAGCTACAGCACTGATAATATCTAACGGCTTTTATGATGTGCCCAGTTAGAATGGGTTCCTAATTATAACTCAGACACACACATAAATTGTTTTCAAGCTGGATCACACAAGTCTTGACAAATGCACAGTCAAGTTCAGTTAATCTCTTGGTACCCGAGTGTGCATGCTGAATGGAAAGCAAACGCCAGAGCAGCTGTTTAGTATGGATCAGGCAAACATTTTTGATGAGAAGGGAAGGTTTTTTTTCATTAAGTAAATGTGAAAGTCTTGAGTTCAGGCCAAAGGTGTTATTTATATTCTGTGTATATGGTGAGCCAAGCACTGAGTAGTCTGCTGGCACTGCTGCCTTTGGTACCATTTTGCCTCTGAAGTTCTGCTTCTGTTTACCTTGAATTTTCAATTCGGAAGAAAAAGGACCTGTTCTTAAAAGCTGCAGTTGATGAATAATTTATCATATAACACAGAAGGTCACTGCTGAAAATGTGTGAATTGTGTTCCAATAGTAAGATATTCAGACTGAACATAAATTCATATTCTCCTATATCTGTAAAATCAGAGAGCTTCCTGTTAAGGTCTGCAAAATACTGCACACTCCTGGAAGTGGATTATGAAGGAACTACTGTTTCAAGGCAAACTGAAGGGATCCTTTTGCACAAAGCTGGGGTAAAATGGTCAACATTCAAAGATGTTCAACTGCCGGAAACAAAAAATAGGCAGTGAATTCAAGAATGTTTCTTCTCATTGTTTTTAAGGGCTAAAGCATTTGTTTGTCTTTACTCCAGCATACAAGAACAAGTGGCTTATGGAGTCTAAAAACTACAAATGTTTAAACAAAGCTAAATGGATTAAATCTCTCGTCATTTAAGAGGAGAGGGTTTGCCGGAGTTGATTTTAATATACAGAGGGACTATATCTTTAAGAACTGTGCCATGGTTGACATATTTCTAGCAACTCATTCTGCCTTGTTCAATGTGTCAGTAGCAGAATGTGACCACAAGGTGGCAGTGATGACCTTCTGTCAGGGGACAGGGAAAGCCTTGTGCAGTGATTCAAAGAACCATTACCTCAGGAAATCTTACAGTAGGCTAAGAACACAACACATCTGAGGAACTTGAGTGCTCCAATCATTTCAGAGTGAGATTCTGGGTGCTCTTTACTCATCTTGTTACAAACCCTTACCCTGAATTGCCCCCCGGGGACAAATAAAGTTTTTTGAATTGAATTGAATTGAATTGAAAATATATTGGTGTATATGAAACTGTCCATCAGTATATTACTTGGAGGGAACTTCACCTGAACCAGCTTCAACATAAAAAATATGTATTCACATTACAGATTAAGATATCGATAAAGAATAGCACTACAAAAGTTAGTCGGCCATTATGCTTTAAGTGTATTTTTTTTTTATATAAAACGCCTCGGCCTGTATTCACAAACATTCTGAGAATCCTCTTAGAGAGCTCCCAACTTATCTTAAAAATTCCTAGCAAGGAGTCTTTGTCTAGAAGTGATTTAGGAACATCCTCAGAACAACTGTGAGTGAGGGATTGACAGAAACTGTTATCTTAATGAGGAGGCATGTTTGACCCCGTAGCTCGGTATGAGACATTTTTCGGAAACTCAGAATCATTTCTATTGGCCTGGTATGTTTAACACACAAGGGATTTAACTTTGGTAGACTGTGCTCTCAAATCTTAACATTAAATATGTACACAACTAAAAAAGATAATAGTGCAGTGATGAGTAGTGCAGAAAAATGATCAAGTAAACATGAGGCTGTGACTGTTTAGCGTTTGTCAAAGTGACAGCCTGGGAGAAGAAACTGTTCTTATGACAGGTTGTTTTGGTGTACATCTATCATGTCTACTGAAGGGGAGGAGTTTGAACAGTGTGTGTGATTGGTTAATCAAAAAAAGGAGCAAAAAAGTCAAATATAGAGTCTCGTCGGACACTGTGTAATTATTGTAAGACGTTCTTTAAAATCATATATAAGCTGTTTGAAATTACACATCCACTTGTGCAGCAGCTTCTTCACCTGCTGATCGTTACATCAGCAGGTATGGTTCTTAATGAGTGACAGGATACACCTGTGGAGCTGACCATATGGAGAGAAACACAACATGCATGTGTCACTTTGCACTGAGAAAAGTCAGAGATGGATTAAAAAGTCTGCTTAAGCCCGTTAGAAATCCTCCTCACTACTTCTAACAGTTTGACACCTTAGTGGCTCTTTTAAGGGCTAAGACACTTTGTGAATAACTGTCATCTTTACAAGGATCTAGTCTAAACTTTGAGGGGGGATTTTTTGAAAATATCCTGATTCTAAGGATTTTCTTACATTTTTTGTTACTAGGAGCAACTGTTAGTCCTGCTGAGGCTTTGTTACTACAGCCACTGTACTTTTTGGTTAAGTTTTGTTTGATAAAAGACAGCGTTAAATCTGCCAGACTATTTCTTGGCAGTATTTGGTCTTAGTTTGGATTAAACACGTTATATACACTGCTCCAAAAAAAAAAGAAGGGAACACTTAAACAACACAATGTAATTCCAAATCAATTTCACTTCTGTGAAATCAAACTGTCCACTTAGGAAGCAACATTGGCTACAGTTAGATGGACACAAATAATCGAAATAAAAGCCTGATACGAATAAAAACGCTGCATGTAAACATGTCAACCAGAACAGACTGATTCGATCAGGCTCATTCTGAAAAAAAATCTCAGTCCGATCGAGAGGAGTGTTTTATCCCGATCGTTGTTCGGATCAGGATCCATGTACACACTCGATCTGATCTTGTCTGCCTGACTGGGGTCAAACGGTCCTGACTGTGCATGCCTGCCCCAGTAAAGTGACGTGTGTCCATCAGAGCCTGCTTACAGTCTGTGATTAGAGCGCACAACTTCATAAATGATCGCCGTGTCATTTAAAAGTTTCGTCTCCACCCTTGATCAGACTTGACAAGCCTACTCTCTCTCACCTGTCTCGTTTGGATCATATTTGTGTTTTATCTATTAATGTATTGTATTAATGCCTTTCATAGATACGATTTCATACAACCTTGTTTTATACAAATATTACATTGCGGGAAAAAAATCCACTTTGGAGTGATAGTTGGCGTCTATCCCAGCGACATCATCATTGTAAACTGTTCATTCATATGTCAACGTTGTCGCAGGAGCATTAAAACTGATTCCGCCACGTCTGC
Source organism: Symphodus melops (assembly GCF_947650265.1). Lineage (NCBI taxonomy): Eukaryota > Metazoa > Chordata > Actinopteri > Labriformes > Labridae > Symphodus > Symphodus melops. The sequence goes on along the minus strand of NC_136695.1, from coordinate 10,922,735 downwards.
CTAAAAAAATGAAATTTTTGTACCGTCAGCTGAGACAAACAATAATGCAGTGTTAGAATAATAAAAGTGAAATCAGAACTGACAAGAACTAATACAGCCTGATTTTAAAGTAGCCTAATATTGAAAAGTAACTCATTCACATTTAATTTATGTTTACAGTTGATCAGTAATGTGAGTAGAATGTTTAATTAATCTAACCAATACGATCACGTTTAGACGTGAACAAAAAAAGTTAAACAATACTGCTGGAAATGATTCAAATGTCTGAAAGGTACTTATATTACAAAGTTTAAATTATTTTTAAACTGTGAGGAAATAAATGTAAGCTATTGTATTATGTTATGCGAGTTAGCTTTTATTTTGTAAAGGTTCAAGGAACGGAAGTGTGTGATTGGGAACCCGTGCGGGGTGCTCCCGCCGTGTGCGGCAATAAAGGAGGAGACGAATGTTCAACTTAATAAAGACTCCGTGCTTCTTTATTTTATAGTTTTACAAGTTCATGCATCGTCAACCCGCTCGGTTACATAAATATATCTTCCATTTTCAGGGTGTAAAACAAAGCAGAGTTTAACGTTTTTACGGGTCATTTGTGATGATTGTTTTCAAACACAGGCTGAGGTGTCACTTCTTCCTTAGACAGGTAGGACCAGTCTGCGCATGTCACAAGGGTTTTATTCTGATTAAATGCCAATGCACACGCACGGCATAATCTGATCATGTTATTTAGCGTCCATGTAAACAGTGAAATCGGAATGATTTCAATCAGATTGAAGAAATTCTGCACATGTAACTGTAGCCACTGATTGACAATTAATTTCACATGCTGTTGTGCAAATGTATTAGACAACAGGTGGAAAATATAGGCAATTAGCAAGACACCCCTAATGAAGGAGTGGTTCTGCAGGTGGTGACCCCAGACCACTTCTCAGTTCCGATGCTTTCTGCCTGATGTTTTGGTCACTTTTGAATGCTAGCGGTGCTTTCACTCTCGTGGTAGCATGAGACGGAGTCTACAACCAACATGAGTGGCTCAGGTAGTGCAGCTCATCCAGGATGGCACATCAATGCGAGCTGTGGCAGGAAGGTTTGCCGTGTCTTTCAGCATACTGTCCAGAGCATGGAGGCTCTACCAGGAGACGTGGAGGAGGCCGTAGGAGGACAACAACTCAGCAGCAGGACTGTTCCTCCGCCTTTGTTCAAGGGGGAGCACTGCCTGAGTCCTGCAAAATGATCTCCAGCAGGACACAAATGTGAATGTCTGCTCAAATGGTCAGAAACAGACTCCATGAGGGTGGTATGAGGGCCCAACGTCCACAGGCAGGTGGGGCTTGTGCTTACAGCCCCACAACGTGCAAGACGTTTGGCACTTGCCAGAGAACGCCAAGATTCTCCACTGGCACCCTGTGCTCTTCACAGACGAAAGCAGGTTGACACTGAGCACATGTGACAGACGTGACAGAGTCTGGAGACGCTGTGGAGAACGTTCTGCTGCCTGCAACATCCTCCAGAATGACCGGTTTGGTGGTGGGTCAGTAATGGTATAAGGTGGTAATTCTTTGGAGGGGCCTCACAGCCTCCATGTGCTCACTAGAGACAGCCTGACTGCCATTGAGTACAGAGATGAGATCCTTAGACCCCTTGTGAGACCATATGCTGGTGCAGTTGGTCCTGGGTTCCTCCTAATGCAAGACAATGCTAGACCTCATGTGGCTGGAGTGTGTCAGCAGTTCCTGCAAGATGATGGCATTGACGCTATGGACTGGCCCGCCTGTTCGACAGACCTGAATCCAATTGAGCACATCATGTCTCCACCATCTACCAACGCCACAATGCACCACCGACTGTCCAAGAATTGGCGGATGCTTTAGTTCAGGTCTGGGAGGAGATCCCTCAGGAGACCATCTGCCACCTCATCAGGAGCATGCCCAGGTATTGTAGGGAAGTCATACAAGCACATGGAGGCCACACACACTACTGAGCCTCATTTTGACTTGCTTTAAGGACATTACATCAAAGTTGGCTCTGCCTGTAGTGTGTTTTTCCACTTTAATTTTGAGTGTTACTCCAAATCTAGACCTCCATTGGTTAATAATTTTTGATTACATTGATCATTTTTGTGTGATTTTGCTGTCAGCACATTCAACTATGCAAAGAACAAAGTCATTCAGATCTAGGATGTTATTTTAGTGTTCCCTTTATTTATTTATTTTTTTTGAGCAGCGTATGTTCCTTGTTAATCAGTGAGCTTTGTAAACGCGCTAGAAGAATAATTTAGTTAATTCTCAGCTTTAGAACAAGGCTACCTGTTGCTTCCTGTTCAGTCTTTGTGCTAAGCTAAACAGCTGGGCCCATATTCACAAACATCTCAAAAATCCTCTCAGAGAGCTCCTAACTTAGACTATAAATTCTATGCATGGAGTCTTTGCCTCTGTAAGATTTAGAAACATTCTCAGAGCTGCTTAGTGAGGAGGTGTGACACATTTTTTTAGAAGCTGTTTGGTCAAGTCAATCATAGAATTTAATCAGACACGGACACACAGATGCTAATCTGACTACACAATTTTTAAGATGTTCTTTTAAATCATATAGCCTACGAGATGTTTGAAATCCCACACCCACTTATGCAGCAGCTTCCTGCTGATCGTTACATCAGCAGGTATGGTTCTTAATGAGTGATTGGATACACCTGTGGTGACCACATGGAGAGAAACACAACATGCATGTGTCACTTTGCACTGAGAAAAGTCAGAGATGGATTGAAAAGTCTGAACAAATCCTTTCTCTTCTGCCCAACTATGACTCAAAATTCTATATTTTCTCCTCAGATTGAAAACATCTTAAGCTTGTTATGAGTCCTCCTGACTACTGTGAACAGTTTGACACCTTAGGCGCTCTATTAAGGGTTAAGACACTATAGGGCTTTATTCAGACTGCTGCCTAAGCTTTTTCACAAATCAGACCAAAATGTGATCTAACTGACTGACTGTTCACATTAAAAATTAAAAATGACTAGATCAGGTATGTGTCCGTGTTGTGTCCAGACTGGGGAAAAATACAAACTAATCTAGATGTGCTAACAATCAGATTTGGAGGTACAATGTAAACAAGGCCCTGGTGAATATCTTTCATCTTTACAAGCGTCTAACTTTGAGGGGAAATTTTAAGAAAATGTCCTGTGCTTTAGAAGTTTCATAAATATGCCCCCAGGCTGTTGCTTCATATTAAGCACATAAAGGTTGAAGACTGTATCATTTTCTTTAGAACTGTATGCTGTAATTCCAATTTCAGGAGTGTAATACTTTTAATTTGACCTTCTAAAATGCTATAATGCAGCATCCAAGTTGTCAGGAAAATGTTGAGATAATCTTCGTAGATGATCTTGTGAACCTCAAAGCAATTATAACATCAAGCTGTAACAGAGTAACGTTATTGTACACATTTTATGTGGACCTGGTGAAATTCAGTCCAGTATTTACTTTCTTTGCACTCTTTTTTCGTCTCCACCATCTCCTTAAGGAAATCTCTGCTGAATGCTTCACTTTGTTCTTCAGACATTTGCCAATTTTCGATTAAGTTGAATTGAAAGGTGTGTGTTTTGTATCACATGTATCCATACTGTTCATACTGCAATAAGAAGAATGCAGCCACGATGAAGTTAGCTAGCCTCAGGGATTCCATGTGTAACTCTTCATGAAATATCATTGCATCTCTAATGCATCATAGCAGCATGACCGTTCTAATTTTAAAAATCAATATTTGCTCAAAATAACTTGACTTGCCCTGCTGTGTCTGACACGTCTGATGGATACATTCTACAGGCAATTTTAAAATGTCTTGCTCACATGTGAATTGTGTGTTTTTATCCTTCGACCCCCCCAGCTGTGAGGAGTGATGCTTTGTCATGGTGTTTTACCTAACTAAAACAATTCATTTAGCTCCCCTGTGAGAGTGTAATAGACAAAGAGGGGAATCAATACGGAGGTGACAAAAAATTTATAGCATGTGGTAAGCTATGTGTCCACTGTCTTCGGAGGGTTACAAAGACAATCACCTCTGGAAACACTACCCACAACAGTTCACTGCTGACCTCTAAAAAGACTGCCACTTAAAGTTAGATAATGTTAGTTTTTATTCACACACTCCCCACAATCTGCCCACGGTCTATGAAAGTATTGTCGAATTTTGTTTGCGTTTCTTTTTCCGTCAGTTTTCCTGCAGACACCTGAGCACACATTGCTATTGCAGCCTCCAGAAAAGGTTACACACAGTGATATCAAGCAGCAGCATCGCCTACTGTGCTGACAGAGTAATTTTCAACCTATGTCCTTCCCCCTTTTTACCTCGAGGCCATGCAGCTTCCCCGGGAACTATACTTACACTAATCTGGACTGGTGTAGAGCACCTGCCTGAAACCGCAGACAGTTTGTTTATATTTTTGGCCAGTGGACCTAAAACACCAGAGGGTGGCAGAGTCCTAATCACAAACAATCAAATCACAAATGTGCGTCTGTTCTTTGTGTTCCATAGTGGAAATCCTGCAGATGGAGATGTGCACAGAAAGTGTAGGACTTTCTCTTGCACGTATCTCTCACCGTCTTTGCCGTGTCTTTTAGGTGGTTAACCCTCAGGATTAGGATCAGGGTGGAGGAATGCGAGAGTTGTGATAGCCTTTGAGACCCCTCCCCTCTGTTTAGATGCTGTAATCTAAGTGAACAGTTTGTATCTTTATTTCGCATCTAATGTCAATGAGGCATGAGAAGACATTTGGATACATGTGGAAGAGAGAAACAAAGAAACACAGAGGAAACAAGACAGGTAGACAGGTAAGAGGACGCTCACTTTCCCTGCTTCATTAAGCACAGTTCGCATAAAAGTCAGCCAATTTAAAGAGTGACACTCCACAGCACTTCAGTGCTAAATTGCAGACCTGCAGAGCAGAACAAGTCAAACAAAAGTAGTGCAAATAGTCACTTGTCATTTGGTGCCAAGTCATGCTGGAAGCATTTTAGGGGCCAGCATATGAAATGACACAATACTGAACCAAAATGTGATATAAAAGTGGACTTGCCTGTCTATGTGACATTTATTTTACCTTCCATCTTCATAATAGTCCTATAACATCATGCCTGTAGGACTCAATAAGAGTTTCAAAATGATGTTATTGTGCTTTATCTCTCCTTATAGCGACATCTTCTTGTTGTACTTGGTTAATGAGAAAAAATTAGAACTTTGAGGCTCTTTCAGGTCTTTTTGTCACATCCCCGGGTTAAGTTTTCTGTTTATTTCTGTTTACTCTCATGTTTCATGTCTTGTGTTTGTGTTTTACTTTAATACTTACCCTGTGTCTCGTTTCAGGTCTGTTGGCTGCATGCCCTTCCCCCAGTGTTTCCCGGTCTGCTGATTACCTGATGTGTCTCACCTGTGTCTTGTTAACTCCACCCCCTGTTCAGTATTTAATGTCTGCCTTCCCCTCACTCTGTGCCAGTTCGTCTTGTTCCTTGTGTCAGCGGTCCAGCATTATTATCTGTCTTGACCTTGATCTCGTTAGTTTTTGGCCATGTCCTTTGCCTGCCGACTTTGTACCTTTGCCTGGATTTTTGGATTTTGTGTATCAACCTTTGGACCGAATAAATGGATTGAAACTGCCTGCTGATTTTCAGTCATTGCTTTTGGGTTTTCTGTGTCCAGCCGTGACACTTTTTTTTAATCTCTCATTGGATAAATACAATGAATCCTTGAGGTATAATGAGTATAATTCACCTTGAATTGAAATGATATATCTCTCATGTACTGTACTTATATATATATATATATATATATATATAAGCTTCATAAGGTTGTAAAAACGGCAGTATCATTTTTTTCGATCGTTATTTGTACAGCACCAAATCACAACAACAGTTCTTTCAATACACTTTACATAAAAGCAGGTAAAAGATGTTAAAATATTGTCGACAAAGAGCCAACATGAATCCATCGTGAGCAGCACTGAGCAACATTTAGCCAAGTTACAGTAGCAATGACAACCTTCATTTGAGAGACAGGAACCTTGATTACAACCAGACTCATAATCAGCCACCTGCCCAAACAAAAAAGTGAAAAAAGTGATAGAGCGAGATGCAGAAAGAAGCATTTAGGGACAAACTGAGCAGCAGCAACAACAACAAGAATGGATGAGTTAGATTTGTAGCTCAATGTCAGTTATAATGGTAAATGTCTAGTATTAGCAGTGTAACAGCTAAGTATGATTCTAAAATGATCAGTCTGATATTAACATTAGCAACTGTAATGATAATTACACAGGAAGAACTAATTATGATAATTACAGATGTTGAAGTTGAGCAGTTCAAAGATTCATTTTAATTTATATAGTATGATCATAAATTGAAGGGCTGATTGAAGCTCTAACATTCACTTTGAAAGTTGTAAACATGATATCAGATGTAAGGCTGTTAAAAATAGTTGTAGCTCTTAGATTTACTTTAATATAGACGTGAATGATAATAGATGTACAAACTAAATAAGTATCAAAAGGAAAGTACTGGGAAAGGTGGATTCTGTCTATGTGACATATCTTAAAATATGGCATTATATTCGCATGCAGGTGAATCATATTATCACATTGATGGTGGGGGTAAAGATGAATAAACTCAAATGATATATTATAAATGAAAACTCTTACCTAAACCTGTAAAAAAACACTTTCTGGAGTCAAATAACTGGAGAAGTGTAAATTATCAGTGTTTTTTTAACGTGCCAGTTTCCAATGACTCTGTATTTGATACATCTTATGATTCCCTGATAATTGGAAGTATAAGCCCCATCCTTACACTTTTTTGTCCAACAGGCAACATTTGATACTCTTTTTTACAAGTGATTAATTTAGTAATGAACCATACATAATTTATCAGCTGCATGACAATTAAAACTCATCAGCATGACTATGCCATTTTGTGAATTAATTACATGCGCGAAAGACAGTCAATGCTTACTACTGACTTACAACCAATCATTTTTCCATCATGGAGCATGTATAACTGTAATTACGATATACAGGTCCAAGCATGTGGAATTGATTGCTGCCTGTCTTAGCAGTCATTCTTCTGTTTTGATATTTTCTAAAATACTTCAGAAACAAGTTCTCTTCATATGATATTTATGCAATGAGATGTATAAGATAAAGTACAGTGTATTCAAACTATTAATATTATAATATTATTGCAGAACTTTCTGTTCCTTCTTTTTGACATTGGCGAAACACCAAAAGGCTGCATGCTTGTATTTGAGATAATACTTTGCAGATACTTTACATTTCTATGTTAAGGGGATTTTTGTAGGAAATTGATTTATTGTGATCATGGAAAGTTATTAAAATGAATTCACAAATTCAAGAGAAATATAGACACTTAAAAATGTGCATGTCATAGGTGTGTACAAAACAGTTAAAGGACTGCTTTGTTAAACTGCTTTATTTTGTTTTTAATCATATATCAAAGAGGACATATTATGAATCTACTTTCACAGTGTTTTTGAACATAAATTCGGGTAACGTGAGTGTCTACTGACCCACAAAATGTGAAGAAAAAAACCAAAACAGTCCTTTGTTTGTTGTGTCTTATCACGGAGAAAAGTGCCCCGTTTCAAATTATTTTAACATTTGACAAAACAAGTTGGATTCTGGTAAGAACAAAACAAAAACAAAACCCTTACCTAGTTTCTCCACCCATGGATTCCAACCCCAGTCCAGAGCAAAACTTTTAGCGTGTGCAGGTCTGTCGTATGCTCGCCACAGAAGACAGATGACGACCGGTAAAACCAGGGGGACCTCATTGCATTAAAGGTCCCATATTATGCTCTTTATGGGATACATATATCTATTCTACTTGAGTACTAAAGTACGTTCAGAATCGCTAATGTTCAAAAACAGTGTCTGTTTTCATGTACTGCCATTCCATGCAGGCTTTCTTGTCTGCCTGTGTTTCTAAAGCTCAGAATTCCCAATGAAGAGAAAAAAAACAACAATAAAAAACAAAATGAGCAGGGTCCCCACATGTGTCAATAAGTCTGATCTGATTGGTCGGCCGATCTGCTCTCTCATAATTGGTCATTCTTTATGCTCCGTTTGGATATGTCCTGCCCCTTCTACCATATTGGGAATGCTACAGTCTCTCGGAGAGGAGATTGTGCTTGCTATAACACCCAATATGCTTGGATCAGTCATATCTTTGTCTTGTGATGTCACAACATACATTTTCAACGATGGGGCAAGAGATCAAGCGTTTTATGTGGCTATTGCTGCTAACAGGAGGACGTAGGAGAAGCCACGTTTCCATGGACTTTAAATTTTTGTACATAAACGTGCACAAGACACCTGAAAATACACTAAAAAGCATACAGACATACACCAAAACAGAGTTTTCTGAGAGAATTGGTTTCTTCAGGGTCACAAACCTCCTCTGGTGCTTGATTCATGTTATATTTTAACCAAAGCACAGCACTGATATTTCATTCAGACCACAGGGACTGCTTCAAAAGTTGAAAAAGGGATATTTTTAAACTCCTTTTATTTGATTAAAACTGCATTCAATAAATTTGTAATTGTATCTATCTTTATAATGTCTGTCATTTTTATTGTCATTTCATTGTTCAGTAGTGTGAAAACAATGTGCTTGACTATACAAAATATCAGGATGACAGCAAAGATGGTTGCATAATTGCAGACATATTCTTTGCAGATCGAATGAAAGAAGACCAAACTAAAAATACAGAGATATAAAAAAGACAAAGAGAAAAGATGCAGATTTTTTTTTTTTAATATTAACATTAAATGTATTTATTGGCCTGTGCTCCTCCCAACATATATTTCAACGGTTAAAAACCCATTTGATAAATACAAAACGTCAACCCTATATAGCATAGCAATGCTTATCTGCATTATATGGGGAGGGAAATGTGAACTGTGTGCGTGTGCGCGCGCGCGTGTGTATGTGACGGTGTGTGCTTGGCTCATAGGAGCAGAACTGCAGGAGGCTCTGAGTCAGGATTATAAGAGCAGAGAGACAGGAACAAGGCGCGGAGCTGCTGCTTCATCTTTACACTGTCTGAGAACTTTACACAGTCAGGGCTCAAAGGACCTCTGGTCATTTTTGTATGGAAAACGATTTGGAGTTCCATTGGATGGATTTGCACGATCCAAAATTTGAATTTGAATTTCGTACAGGGGAAAGGAAGTTTGATTGGATGTTGTGTGGTACTGATGAAGTTTTTGGAGGATTTGCGCTTTTTGGACTTTTGTGTCAGTGCCATGCAGTTAACTGTAATGATTTTTCAGGATTTTCTTTGTGAATCCCTGATGTAATTCTCCCCAAAGCGCACAGAAAAAAGCTGTAGCTTGTCATGGATTACCTCGCAATGGATAATATGACTATGGAGAATGGCACTTCGGTGCCGGACAATCAGACCCTGGGTGTGTGGACTGACTACACAGTCGAGTACAAGGTGGTCAGCGTGTTCTTGGTGTCCCTCATATGTGGGGTGGGGATCGTGGGCAACGTGATGGTTATACTGGTGGTCCTGACCACCAAACACATGCGAACTCCCACAAACTGTTACCTGGTGAGTCTGGCTGTGGCTGACCTGATGGTGCTGACAGCCGCAGGGCTGCCCAACATCACGGACGCACTGCACGGACAGTGGGTGTTCGGGTACGTGGGGTGCCTCGGGATAACTTATTTTCAGTATCTGGGTATCAACGCTTCCTCATGCTCCATCACCGCCTTCACCGTGGAGCGCTACATTGCTATCTGCCACCCCATCAAAGCGCAATTCCTGTGCACTTTAACCAGGGCGAAGAGGATCATCATGCTGGTGTGGACGCTCACCTCTGTCTACTGCGTCATGTGGCTCTTTCTGTCAGACACTAAACACTTGGTTTATGACAACGTTGTTCTTCTCAGCTGCGCCTACAAAGTGTCTAGGAATCACTACCTGCCCATATACTTCACAGATTTCGCAGTTTTTTACGTGCTGCCTCTCATGCTGGCCACCGTTTTGTACGGACTGATTGCCCGGATCCTGATTCTGAACCCGCTGCCCTCAGACCCCAGAGACAGCACCAAAAAGTGGAAGAAGGGCGCAAGTCAGGGGGGGAGGATGATGGGCTCCAGCTCCTCCAGCAGCACCACGGCTGCCTCCCGTAGACAGGTGGGACACTGTTTGTTCATTCACATTATCACCGTGTGCTCAATGTATTGGTACGTGTGTCTGCGCCCAGCTGCTCAACAGGTCAGATAAATATCTTCCAATCAGAGTCAGCTTTGAGTGATGGCATTCACCCCCTCAGGCTCAGCTTTAGAAAAACGTTATTTTGTTGTACAAAATAAATAAAGCAATTTGGGAAACAAATGCTATACTTGCCTACTGCAATTACAAGGACAGATTTTTATTAGCTCTATAAAATAGTCATCTACCTGCATGGGAGTGTAGTCTGAGGTGAAAACAAATATTGTTCATCCAATCGTTTTCCCCAACACTTGTATTGTAATTCGTTTGTCCTTGATAAAAACATGTAAAGAAGTGAAGTGTGACAAACTGAGTGTCCAATGTTGAAACAAAAAACAGAAATGAGCATCCAGCATTATAATTAAACCAAACAAGGGAAACTCCATGGTTGTGCTGTTTTTGTAGGATTTACAAATTATTTCCCCTATTCTCATGAAAGTGATGTGCAGATAAGCTTATGATTACTTATGTGTGGGATAAATCCAAACACAGGGAGCTTTACCGTCTGATAAACCAAATCAACAATAACATAATTGTAATTCACTCATTTCATATGCAGAGGGTAGTGCTGCTCAAATAGAGTAAACACTGCTGTAAGATAAAGAGCTTTTGGAAATGTTTTGTATTTAGTCCAGCTGGAGTCTCTGAATAATTAACATCATTTTTTATTAAAGTACCATTTTTATCAGGGATTGTGATCCAAACCAAACATTAGGGTGAAATATGTCGAAGTGCTGACGGCATCAAATCCTGTGTGAAATAATCCTAACATAGACCTGGTTTTACCAACCATTGGTACATGAACTCTGTTTGAAGCTTGAGTTTTGGTGACCGTATTTAGACAAGAGGGTGGATCCTGGTAGACGCAACAAACTTGTGTTATTAATTCTACACTGCCATGTTGCACAAGGAAGACAAAGAGAAAAGGGTGATTTTGATCGTTCGGCTATTAGGAATTTATTTCTTATGTATGAAATAAAGTAAAAAGCGAGGCCATCCTTCATGGCATTGATTAATTTTGGCCTTTTTTGGGAAGCAACTAAGTCTCCATCTGCTGACCATGAGAAGGAAAGTAGATTTAAGGAAATTTCCATTGGCAAAATACATATATCTATTTCTTTTGATTCTAAAGTCTTGCTAACTATAACAGAGGTAGAAGTTGAACTTTTTTATAACCATGTTGTGATACCACTTTGTATCTCCGCCAATACTCAGTACCAATCCAATGTAATAAAAAAACATATTTATTATTATTAAAGAGCTTAGACGTTTTATAATAACAATGCTGTAACCTCTGATGGGAAAAATAAACCTTTGTGGAACAAACTGTAGTTCCTCGACTCAGCACATGAGGTTGGAGGCAAAAGCCAGTGATTCCCATCAAGTCCCATGTTAAGATGTCTATTTTTAAAGCAAAATAAACATGGTTACAGCCTTGTCCAACAAATGTTTTTGGTGTCAATATTCATCCATTCGTAAAAACTAGCTGTGTTCTGATTGTATTATCATCATAACTTACGCTCAGCATCACCATTGTTAAGCTTCAAAACATCTCTTCAGGAATAAGTATTGTGTGATGTCACTGGGACTACTTCCATGTTTTATGCAGTTGAAAAACCCTGTATTGCAACACTCCAACAAAACTTGTAAAACACGGTATGTAAAATCCGCCGCCAGGGTGCTCTCAATCAAAACAATAACAAAAGATGACATTGAAGCGTCATGATTTCCATCTTTTAATAGCTTCTATGGATCAGTCACCTTTGAATATTGTTTGTGTTTATGAAGATACAATAAATAGTACTATATTTTTTACTTTAAAGGACACAAGTTCCTTACACAAATTGTATTTCATCCCCTGTAACAGCGTCGTTCTTCATTAAAAAAGAACTTCAAAGACCTCCTACTTGTAAAGCTAAAACATAATCTTCTAGAGACACTGCAGTAAACAGACAGGTTGCTAGCAGAGGTAGATGTTTTTTTTTTTTTTTTATCAGATTAGTGGGAGAAGCCTTGCTGGAATGACAAAGGGTGTGGTACCCTGAGGGAGCTTCATGCTCTATCGGTTAGTTTAATCAGTTAACCCAGAGTCAAATAGGCTCTGAGCTTTTTCTCCATCAGTTTGGTTTGTTTTGTTTCTCTAAAAAACACAAACACACAATCACATGTTTCTTGAGGTCAGCAATAAACACGTCGCTTACTGAATTACCTATAGGTCAGGGAGTAATGAGGATCCAGGATTAGGTGTTTCACTCAATGATGACACCACCAATACCCCTTTCCAATCCAATTACACTCACCTAAATTTTTATAGACAAGATTCACACCAAAAATATCCTCTGGTAATTATATTAACAAATCCAAGCATTGTCAGGTTGTGTATTCAGATTTAAAAGCAGCTGATCTGAATAATTTAAAAGGTTTTATCAGAAGGTTCCATTACAAATTCTTAACATGGTTGGTTTTTAAAATATTGGGAATCAAGCAAAAACGGCTGTAACATACTTCAAGGTTAATTGTATTGATTATATCAACTTGTTCAAAAAGAGTTCAGTATGAGTGAATAACAGAAATATATATATTTTTTACCCTTATATAATGAAAACATTATTCTCACTGTTTCTTTATAATTTTAGCCTTAATGATCAAGAAAAAAAAACATGACATTGTTATTTTGGAGAATTACAAATCCAAGTTCTTTCTGCAAAACAAAGCATGAAGTAAGTCTATACATTTCTCCCTTTGCCTTGATTTTGGCATGATTCATTTTTTTCATTTTCTGCAAAGTTAACTTTAAGCAGTTAGATTTAACTGACATTTTATAATGTTAAAGATGTAAGACTTAATATTAGCAGACAACTCGGCTATTGATACCTCTTACTGAATAATCAACAGTGACTCTATTCTCAGAGTTTGAAGCTGCAATTGATCTTTGACAATTCAGTATTACAGGAGAGACACTTGCTGTACTAGTGGTCAGATACAGTACACTATCGAAGTACAATTAAAAACAACCTTGGCATTCAGTACATTCACTCTGTCCCAGAACATTCGGTCTTTGGACACTGGTCTGCTCACCATTCCGAACACCACCTCCAGACTGTGTGTCCCCTTAGGACCCCACTCCCTTTAACTCTGTCAGGAGATATCAGCAATGCTGCATCCTTGGACATTTTCAAAACATTCCTGAAAATCTGCCTGTTCAACTCAGCATATCGTTATCTTGGGCAAAAATGACTATCATTTTTATCTTATTTACATATTGAGCCATTCATTTATTTTCTTGTGTTGTTCCTTGAAATGTGCTGTATGAATCCAAGCTACTGTTATTATAACTTTTAAATATACCCCTGTATTTTGTGACCACGACTGCATTTGGCTCTATTCCATGCTGTCACTGGCTCACTTGAAAGTGACTTAGAGCCCCTAAAACAACACAGGAGGCTTCTCTTATTCTTTGCTGGCTCCTCTTAAGGGTCTGGAGTAGCTCTGGCTTCTTTTTGCAAAAGTTCCTCCAGGCTGGTCAAACCTGTGTCTTCTTGATAGAAACTTTTGGGTCTTTGACATTTAGGTCAAATGTTGACCTTGTCTTGAGCAATATATTATGGATGTTATTGGGATACATCACAAGTGGTCTTTAAACTCTTATGTATCCTATGGGGAGCTTTTTTTCCCAACATGGTTACAGAAATGAAAAATGTTTTGACTCAATTTGCACAACCTAATTGTCTGATATTCACGTGGCTTTTAGCATGTACAAATCTGGCTGCAACCTATCTAAATCTCGGCTAAAGAAGGGCTTCCTCCTCTGTCGTTGTTCCTCTGATATATGAACCCTCACACCTCCAGTCACACCATCAACACTTGAGCGGCAATGTAAATAAAATGTTTATAAAACATACTCAAGCCAAGTGTTCCAGTTGAGTTGCAGCTGCGAACACTGACAATATAAAATATGCTATTTGGTAAAAAAACAAAAAAAACAAAAACAATCTTAAATCCTGAAGATTTCAGACTGTCTATAACTGTGGGGGGAGTTAGGGGGTTACTGCAGGTCACATAATTCACTCACTCACAGTGAATGTATTTATTTAGGGTGTAGCCAAATTAAACTGAGCCACCTCTAGCATATACCACTTGGCAAAACACAAATGGATGCCAATTTCCAATGCAAGAGCATTCCCCATGTCAGTGAATACTTTCAACATGAAGCAGAAACAGGACATGTTCAGGGTAAAGGTTGAAATGATGAAAAAAAAAAATTGAGGCAGATTACAGTGATGGATCATGTTCTGTAAAACCATCCAGTGTGGCTGAATCCGCACAAACATTTTGGAATGACCATGAACAATGAATGTCCAAACAAACACATTATAACAGAAACTAACAAAATTATATCTCCATCTCGCTTTTGATTAATATAGTTACAGGCAGGGAGGTGGAGTTCAGGCAAGTCTCTAGTCAAATGGCAACGTGCCCAGCTGTCAGTAAAGTTGATCGCACCCCAAATTCAGTAAATTTAGGCTTAGACTCTTTGCCATACTTTTCAATCAAAAACAAATGAGTTTGCAGTGTCCAGCAAAAAATCAGATATTGATACCAAAATGTGTTTATGAAACCATGTTTTATATGTTTATTTCTGTTTTTAAAATATTCATTTGTCTGTTAAAGAAATTGTAAGCCATTCTTTAAAAGACAATAGTCTTCAAAATGTATAAAAACATGCCCTAATTTTCAGCAGCTGCTTCACATGCTGATAGTAACATCATGAATAGTATGAAAGTATTTCACTTTCAGGCTCCATGACGCTAAACTTGAGAGCATCTAACTGCTGAGTCGTGACTTGTTACACAGTCTAAATTGATGACATTTATTTATAATCAGCGATATAGTTGTTCAATAAGTAGTAAAAGGGGCTTTTACAGGACACTTGAGGAACTTTGATTTTCTTGTACATTTGCATTGGCTTCATTCTTTTATCTTGGGGGTTGTTGCTTGGTATTGTATATTGAAAGATCTGCTTCTGAAAAAGTGGCAACGATAGTTAGTTTCAACAATTGGTTTTAATTCTATGAATTATCCAGCTGACGGCTTTGGGAGCAGGCCTTTTCAGTTTTATTTAAGACAATTTGACATTTCAAAATCCCATTCAGCTGCTTCCTATTCTGGTTCATAGTGTTGTTCATCCAGGTTGACTGTCAAACTGTCAGGACTTACTGGGACTGTTCAGTAGGATAACGCCAGTGTTACAGTTATTTATAACACCTGCATTTTCTCTACTATGACAAGTGAAAAGTATGTTTTGAAAAGAGCCTTTACTCCACATGTCTTGAACAGCGGCCCACACTACAAAGACTTCATGTGTATGAATTGCAATTTAATCTTCAATGGTCTATCAATTTTTCTGTGATTTCATTATTTTCTGACACATTTTTTTTTTTTTTTTTATCAGGTGACAAAGATGCTAGCTGTTGTTGTTATCCTATTTGCCTTGCTTTGGATGCCCTATCGGACGTTAGTGGTGGTCAACTCCTTCCTGGACAAGGCCTACCTGGACACATGGTTTCTGCTCTTCTGCCGACTCTGCATCTACTTAAACAGCGCCATCAACCCAGTCATCTACAACGCTATGTCCCAGAAGTTCCGCGCAGCTTTTAAGAAGTTGGGTCACTGCGGTCCTCAGCGGATGGAGAAACCAACATCTTACAGTGTGGCACTAACCTACAGTGTCATCAAGGAGACGTCCAATGGGGAAAGTCCAGACCACTTCACTACAGACATAGATGAGCTAAACACACCAACAGATCAGTACTTACCCAACAGCATCTTACCAAGTGCCAAGAAGATGCCATTCGAGAAGCCTTCTTTACCTGAAAGTGATGTTGAAGCCTAATTAAAAACAAACGTTTCCAGCAAAGAGGATTGCTGAGATTCTGACAGCTGCTGTATGGATTCAGCTGCCCATGGGACATATTAGATATGTGTTAATTCAAAGTGTCCAGACACTTCTTATGTAATAATATTCAGCTTCTTCTCTCTGAAATGGTTTTTATTTGGTAAGACAATTTTCTTACTGCCAAACAAGATGCTATGAAATGAGCTGACATGGGCCTTATTTGTTTTGTTTTAATAAAACAACTCAAGCCTTCATGAATCTACAGGTTAGATTATACAGGTTATTAATACAGCGAAAGAGCAGGTATTCAAATTCTGCAGAGGCGCCTGTGCTTTTTGTCTGAAGAAGAAAGACACAAATGGATATGTGCGCTACCTTAAAATGTAAAGGAGGAAGGTGCATGAGAGAGCAGTTATTGTCACATCATTAAATTTGATTAATACTTTGGTTGAAATATTCCCATCCAAGCTAAATCCTCTTCCCTGTCTGGTCTAAACAGAAACAGACCTTGTCAAACCAAAGACACTTAACAACATGAAATCAAGACATGTATATCATACAGCTGAGTATAGCTTATATAGCATTGAATATATTATTGTTCATTAATGTTCTGATATCATAAAGTACATTTTGGGTTACTAAATCATTCTTATTTCCAGAACCACACTTTTTACCAGTATTTATGCAGGTGCAGTCAAAGTATCCTTTTTCAATTAGTACATTGTTATGAATTAACTCAAATATTGTGTCCGTATATATTGCCTAATCCCACAGTAGTGTGCAATGTTTACAGCCATGGAGTGTATATCGGTGAGGTTTTGTTTTTTGTTTTTAACACTATCATGAACTCATGTTTAAGGCTGAACTTGGTTCTTTGTGTCCTCTTGCTAACTGTATCCACAATATTTGTTTGTGATTGACTTTAACTTTAATTTACCCAGCGTGTTGCTAATTACGATGTCCTTGCAACTTCTTAAACCAGATAAAAAGTGATAGCATGTAATATATGAACTGACCTCTTCAATGGTACAGTAAAGCACCTCTATGTGAACAGTGCTTTCTCTGTAAAAGTTACACAAGTGATCCATTTGAAAGTCCTTTATAATTTATCACAATATTCAATCTATGTAACACTCTTGGGGGTTGATCTATTTGCAGTGTTCCCTTGATCTTCGTGTTTGGTGTACTGGTCTGGTCTCTCGAGTTGTTTGGATTGAAGGTGAAGAAAATTGGCTAGTCATCAAAATTAACCCAACTAATAACAGTAAATTTATTATACATGATTTCAAATTTGCTCTGTTGCAAGCAGGATTTAATGCAGTCAATATGACAAATTGACTGCATCTGTTTAGATTGTAAAGGCCTCCAACATTTTAAAACCATGATGCCTTGTTTTCTTACTTTTCACATTTTAAGTACATCAAATGTGCCTGCTGACGCCTTGAAGATGTACCAGACCCCAAATTGTGTCAGTGCAATCATATTTCACTTTTATGTATTGAGTTAGATCTTTTAGTTTATTTTCCAATGTCATTACCAAAACACTCACTTTAGTCTCCACATGTTTTATGCATGATTCCAAGTACATTTAGTCTGATAACTAGTCATTTAAATGACTTATAACTGGTCGGACAGGTAAAAAGTCTTGTGTATCAAAGTTTATACAAGGATATTTTCTTTTGGAACAGCCATATCAGCTCTGTTTTTTTATTCAGATTTAACTTGTTTCAAGAGTCCTCTTTGTTTATGTATTTCCCACTAGAAACATGTAATTCAAATTAATCTAAAAGCATAACACCATGACGTGTCCCCGGTTCCAGAGACAAATCCGAGATATGAAATTACATGACCTTTTGAAAAGGTTCAAGGACAGACTGCTAGATTAGATTATTTTCACTTATTCATGCCATGCCAATTCGTAATCTCCTAAACTCTGATGATTTCAGAAGAGAATTCAGTCTTTAACAGTGAAAAACACGCTGCCTTATGTATGTTTAGCCACTTTTCAGATGGCCTTGGTGGACTCTGCAGGGAGACTGTGAAGGTCTGTGGGTAATATATACTGTAACAAAGAAGAAATATGTAACCCTGTTGTGCAGACATAGAGGCTATTTGTCAAAGGGTCAGATATATGTCATGGCAGTATTTAACTTATATTGGCTTAGACTGCAGAGTTCAGCGCTTTTCAGTGATTTACTGTATCTGCTCAGGAAAACCTACGGAGCAATGACGAGATGCAACAAGGTGCCATTCTGGAGTTGGTGTACTGCTCACTCGGCTATTTAAATATGATTTTACTGCTGTTTGAACTGTAAATGTATAAATTGAAGAGCACTCTGAGGGAATGAACACTGAGTAGACTAAAACAAAGGGATTTGTTCCATACTGAGCAGCAGGCTTTTTTGTCTATACTGTAAAGTTGCTTGAAGTTGATTGTGCAGTGCAATGTGAAATTTATTCAGTATTGTATTTTCATGTTTGCAAGTGAGTGTTTTTTTTTCTTCTTCGAAATAATAGCTTGTTTTGATCCATTGATCAAATGGTGTGTCTCTATCATTTGGAGCCAGGCAGAGGAGGCTAATCTTCTCCGTAATGGAAAAGTTTGGAGGACAAAGAAATAAAAAAAAAGGTTTAAAGTCTGTATTTTGTTGTGTGAAGTACCAGTCAGTCATGCACTTTTATTGTGTTCTCTCTTTATTCTCATTTGAAATGCATTTTGTTTTTGGGGAAAATACAAACAGATGTGATAGAGATGTTTTCCGTCCTGCACAGTGAGCGGTCTGTCGCATGTATGTAAGCTTTTGTGATGTGAGCACAAAGTTGGCAAAATGTGATGCCTTTTGAGGCAATGCTTTGTGCACAATCCTCTATCACAGTATCTTTTTCTGCTATTGCTGTTTGATGGATCGTTTTGTACTTTGTATTGTTCCCGGACTATAATAAACAGAGACAGTCATTGCAGCAACTTGTTGATTACGCATGATTACTGCACGTTATTTTCTTGTAAGTTTATTTCTTAAACCCCATCTTCAACTGATCTATTACTAGCAGCCATCGAAGAAACGGCCTCATCCAAGAGTGCTATGAATCAGCACAGATACCCTCTGTATGAGCTACGACCACAGTCACAGACCATCTGTCAAAGGGTCGATGGCTTAATTTTGAAGCAATCAGCTGTAGCTGCCAGCTATAAGAGTCTGTACTCTCAACACAAACGATATGACACCCCACATAATTTATGTTCAGGGACTGTAGGTAATGTCACTCTAAATGTCTGAGTCATCAATCCTCCTCCAATGTAATGCTTACACTGCAAGCACTGTACTATAGCAAGTATGCATGCACTGTTGTGGAGCTTAAAAGAGCTATAGTATTATGTGCTGGGAGATAATGTCCTTGGAACACAAAAGCATTAATTGGCAATAAATCATTAGCTATATGATATCAAGGTGTAAAATGTAATGCCACACACATTCAGGGCAGAACCAATTAAAACTAAAAATAACATAATAGTAATGTTTTTATGTTCTTTATAAAGGTAAGCAGTGTTTTCTAGACTTAACTTAATTAAAGGTTAAGGGCTATATGAAATTTAAGTCCCATGTTTCAAATACTGAGGGGTTTCCTTAGCTATAAGGGCATTGATAAAAAGGGATGACAACACAATAACAATCAGCCCAATGACATACTTTGTTTACTGTAGGGCATGGAACCTGTTTTTCCTTGCAGCTCTCCTCCTACCTGTAATTTAAATTCAGTTCAACTCAAGGTGCTTGATTGGCATGAGTGTATTAAAAACAACATTGACCCAAGCAGTATCACAAAACAGGGAATACAAGAACATTAGTGATAATAAATAGTACAGTAATGATAATGAATTTCTGGTGTTGTGATATTATTAATAATATAAATAATTTAAAGTGATGGTAAAGGGCACAATATCAGAAGAGGAGACACAGCCTTTATTGCCCTGTGTGATAACGGTCATTTTTTAGTTTAATAATTTGTGACTATACAGAATTCTGCGACAATCATTCTCTCTGTATATTCTGTTTCCATGTTTGTGGGGCTAAAAAGTGATTCAAATCTCCTCCAAGTTTTTGAGCTATGTGATGATTGCATGTTTAATTCTGTGGAAATGATGCTGCCATTCAGTGGGAAAGTATGTGTCCTCAAGAAGCAGATTTACTCTCAACCTCTGCCTGACCTTTTAATCATACGTCCACTTTGGTTCGCATTGCACTCACACACTCACACAGCAATGATTGATTCATTGGATGAACAGCTGAGTAAGACTTTCCTGTGGGTATAAAGGACCAACTAGAACATGTTTTTGTCTCATGAGAAAGAGTAAAATACAAATTTACAAGCCAGAGAGCCATAATTTGGATCCCTGACTTAGCAAATAGTCTGTGGTTCCCAACTGTTGAAATGAGATGCTGAGAAGGTCTAAGAAGCCGAAGAGTGAAGATGTCAGAAAAAAAGTCTCAGCAGTGGGCAGCTGCACCAATGAAGTGGCCGTGACTCAACAAGCCTCATTTATTTTCCTGCCTCTGCCTTCCAGCTCTATGAGTTTAAAGTCCATTGTTATGTTCATTTAGACAAAGTTGAATGATGCGACAGCCTTCAGCAGAATGCCACTAAATTTGCACATGTGCAGTATCACTGCAATGAAGAACATTTTCCACAAGCATAGATTTGCCTCAATAGTTAACTTTTTTTTTCTTTGTAAAAGTTAATCTGCATTTTTGTCTATTAATTCAGTTTTATTACACTATATCCTTAAAATGTGAAGTAAATCTAATATATTCCAAGCTTGTTTTTCTTGTACTTAATGTATTAAATCTAGCCAAATGTCAGGCAGGTTGGGTCTTGATGTGCATTCATACAGTAAGAGAAGTACGATTCCTCATGTCTGACATTTCCCTCAAACTTAGTCAGTCAATATTCATTATTCTGCAGCCCCAAGTGCATTCATCAGCTCAACCCGAGCCAACTCAGGTGGAAATGTTGGCTGGAAATAGTTGTTTTAATGCCGTTACTGAGACCAGCAGACTGCAAGAAACAGTCTCACAAGAAATCCTTGTTAGAAACAAGAATAAAGGCTTGACTTCACCAGCACACAATCATTACTTTGGGAGGAGATATTGAGCCCTGTCTACATACATTTGTTAAAACAACATGAAACAGTCAAAGTGATTTATCTGATATCTGAACAGTTGTGTCCCTTTAGGCATACTTCATTCTTAGTACTATTGGATTTAGTTTAGTCAAAAAAGGATCCTTGTTATGAGCATTTACTTGTTCTGAGCACATTCAGCAAAACGAGACAAGTGTTTGAGTAAAACATTTGAGATACTGCCAATATCAGAGCAGACATCAGTCAAGCAGTCAAATCTTTTTAATCTACACCTTATCGAATTTCACTAACAAAGACCACACCAAGATATAGATTTAGAATAGTTTATTACAACATGCATGGCAGAGATCGAAATGATAAATGAGGCAGGATGATTGGAAGATTGAGGGTGGATAGATGAAGGGATGAAGTTTAGGATGGAGGAAAGGGAGGATAAAGGTATGGGTCAAGGGATGTGGGATGAAGCTATGAAGGTAGGGTCAAGGGATGGAGGTACTGGGGGAGTAAAAGTTAAGAGATGAAGAGAGGGAAATGATCGAGTGATGTAAGATGAAGGCATAAATGTTGGTGGATGAATTGGGATGAGAGTTGAGGAACAAAGAGATGGAGGTAAGGGTCAAGAGAGAATGGATGAGGGTACAGGTAGAGGGATGAATGGAAGAAGGACGATGGACTTGTATCAGCCGATGTAGGTAAGACGGGAGAAAACCAGAGGGATCCAGACTCTTTGTTGCTGTCTATATGGACCACCATGGTTCCTCTATTTAGACAAAGAGAGAAGTTGAGATACACACACTGTAAACCCATTTCAGTTGAGTCTACTTAAAAAATCCGAGGAAACCGGTTGCCTTAAAAAAGAAAGTACAATGGACTTGAAGCTTGAGTGCATTTAACTTAAAAGCTTGAATTCAATACACTGAATACCAAGTTGACTTCACTTAAAATCATCTGTAGTATCAACTGCTTTGCACGTTGATTACACTTAGTTTTATAAGTTCAATACACTGAATACCAAGTTGATTAAACTTTAAATAATGTATTATTTCAATTGCTTTGTCCAATTACTCCACTTAATACCTTAAAGTACATTTATGATTATATTTGTTTAATTAACCCAGAAAACTAAATAAAGAAAACATCAAAACACTAAATACAGAAGTACATTCTTTTTATTTCCATATTTTAAACAGTGGAAAAATGTAATTTGCAACAGAAGAATGTTTTTCACAAACGTAAGTAAGTTACAAACGTGAACATTGAATGCCTGTTTTAACAGGTGCACTTCAGCATGCGAGCAGTAATAGTCAGTACTGAATAAAACTTCCCAGCACTGGGTTTTACTTCACATAAAAATCTTAAAAAAGGTAAAACAAGTTATGTCGCACCATTTTTTTTTAAATGGGTTAATCACTACCAACCCATCTCGGTCTGTAATTTTTCAGTGGATTTGTGAAGACGTTTGTTAAGATACAGCATTATGTGTAACGGCTCTCCGTTCAAGTAGAAACTAGACATCTTGAACAAGTATAAATGATGGGACCTGCCCTTCTGATGCAACTGTTAAGAAACTTTAAAACTTACAATGCAAACAGTGCACAACAGCAAACATAAACATGTCATAAAATGCCTACCTGGAACTTACAAGGTAAGCAGATTTTTCAGTGTTTGAATTTTTGGTGCCAGCTCACTTTTACCCAGGTTGAGTAGCACTTGCTGGACAAAGTGGAAAGTGTACTTCATGGACTTTGGGTAGTCCAGGTGAAGGGCATAAATCAGTCCAAAAAGGATGCAGAAGGCCTGAGGCAGGTTGGACAGTTCATTCATGACAACATTTCCTTCCAAGATTATGCCCACTCTGGATGGGTTCAGCTGATGATGTTCCTCATCTACGCACAGGATTCCCACTGCAGTCTGACTGAATGATTCCTAGTCAGCGACAGCATAGCAAAGAAAGAGAGAGATGGACCAGGAGAGAACATAATCATTAAGCTTCATCCTATATAAACTGTACTTTAAGTAATTATCCCCCCCCCTCCCAATCTTTTCAGCATGACTGGGACTGTCCCTAGCTACAAAGCCAGCAAACCATATTGTATACAATTTAAAATTAAGTTACTTACTGTGTTGGTCCTGAAGAAGTCTGAGGGATCATCCCCCAAGATAACTGGCAGGCCCCGAACACATATGCATCTGGTCTCAGTGGGCTCAGTAGTCTAAAATGTACTCAAAAGAACACAAGTTAGCTGAAGATATTTACATGTATTTGTCAATAAAATGCCAGAACTTTCACCACAATTTTTAGAACATCATTTGAAATTTCCTGGCTAGGCAGACAAGAGGACACAATATGAAGGGAAATGAAGGAGGAAGAAGATAGACAGATGAGAAGAACAGAAGAGAAGATATGAAGCAAAAAAGGAGAGGAGCAAAGCACAGGTTAAGATACAGGAGATTCAAGAAAAAGGAGGACACTTAAGAATGTACAGAAAAAAAGACAGGAAAGAAGAGCGGAAAGGAGAAGAATAAAGAGATGACAAAAAAGGTTCCAGGGAAAAGATAAAGAAACGCTACCCCCACCCAATAACATTTATGTTCTTAAAACTGTACTTGGGAAAAACAAATAAAACTGTACTTTTCAGACGAGTAATAGTAGATGTTTTTTTTACCTTGACATGTTTCGACCGTCATCTGCAGTCTTTCTCAGAGGCGTCATCCTTATATGTTGTTCTTCCTAGGAGTGGTCAACCTGACGGATCTCACAGGTCTATCAGGCTGGCCGTTGAACTGGTTGAAACAGTTGTCCAGAGCTTGAAAACAGCCTCTCCAGTGAAAAAGTGGCGAACTGCCACACGAAAAACTGTCCTCTGCCAACAGCCGAAAATGTCCGCAAGTTGCAACCGAAAAGTCCGCGAGCTAGCAACCGAAAAGTCCGCGAGCTAGCAACCGAAAAGTCCGCGAGCTAGCAACCGAAATGTCCGCGAGCTAGCAACCGAAAACGTCCGCGAGCTAGCAGCCGAAAACGTCCGCGAGCTAGCAGCCAAAAATGTCCACAGTTGCTAAGTTCAAATAAGTTTCCACTGCTCATAAATATCCTGTGAATAAAAAGGAAGGAACCACATGGCAGGTAGAAACCTCTCACTGAGACAAGTTGCAGCCGAATGTCAATTTAACCTGTCAAACATGCAGCAGGTAACCGTTGTGGGGGAGGGGCGATGTTAAGTTCAAGTGTGCAGTAATTATAACGTGCTTTCGGTTGTTTTCAAAATAAAGGCTCATTATACTATAAACACGAGTTTGAAACAGGATGTTCAATGTGGTCGGTCTTGCACATGCCTACTAGCTTACAGGGGCTGTGAATTCAGAGTCACAGTGTGATATAAAAATCTAAGTAAGCATTTTTACTGGGTGCAAATCTAGTAAATACTCCTGAGTGCAGGATGAGCCCTAATACATACGAAACTGGAAGAGAATAAACTGGTTTTAATGTAAAAACACTCAATAATCAATTTTTAAAACTTATATTTGGCAGATAATAAAAGATAAATTAACAAGCAACAACAGAACACAGGTTTAAAATTTCAGTACATTTCATGAGGCCTTCTGGTTGTGGTTAGGGCTAAAACTTAATTATTTGAGTGCATTAAACTTAAAGTTATTCACAAAATCAACTTTTTCTGCAGATCAGTAGAACATACTTAATTTTTTTTAATAATGAAACAAAATTTTCAAATTTAAGTACATTGTACTTCATATTTTTTTGTAGATATGACATCCGGGCTTACAGTGCAGAGGGGCTTGGGGGGAGGGATGTAAAATCAGCATCAGAGGAAAAGGAGTGATTAAGGCGTGCTTAAATACTAACGAAACAGAAATAGGCTACGTCTGAGGCAGGGTCTATGTTCCTGACACAAGTTGGGTATGCATTGATTTTGCCTCATGTCTGCATCCCACCTTTGGATCCCATTTACAAAACAGTCTTTTCCAAAACAGAGCTTGTAGGATTTACATTTAATCCCCCCTGATGTAAAGCAGACCAGCGGAGCAAATCCTACACAGAACTCACCTCAACTTCAATTAAGTTTACCATCCTGAATGAAAAATGAACCTTAAAAAGTAATCTCTGTGTATGTGTACACTTTTACTGTGAGAAGCAAAACGTTTTTATTCTGTACTGTGTGTATTATATACACACACAAACATATTGGAAGACAGAACATCGACAGAACATTCCCAGTTTTATTGATGCAATAAGTCCCTGTAAAATTACTTTGTGGTTAAAAGGCGCAATAATCTCACTTTATTGTCAATAACGTTGCTTCTACAATAACAGCTCCAAGACAAAAGCTGCAAATGCAAACAAGCAGCAAGTGGGGCATGAAAAATCCTGATTGAAAAACAGAAAATAAGACCATGCAGGCTTATGTTTCCAGCACCTCAGCCTATCAAATTGGGAACGGAAAAGGAAAGACGATAGCATGAAACAAGCCATGAAATCATAACTTGTTTATCGAAGCCCCGGGACATCTGTCACAGGAGTGCAGGCTTTATGAATAATGTGAGCAGTCGATGAGAAAGCAGGGAAGGGCACAGTTGTCAGTTAACCTTGTCACTCTTTTAACTATAACACCACTATGTCACTTTAGTGATGTTTGCTTATACTTATACAAGAGACCCTCTCCTTAAAGTCTACAAAAGTACGGACAGCTTCATGTATTTTTGATGTGGCTAATTCCCCTTTAGGAGGAGAAGGGCAAAAATGTGTTATCATCCAAGTATAAGTGAGTGCTAATTTATTACATTAGTTACTATTACCTTTTTAAATATCATTACCATTACCTTTTTATTCATGCTTCTATTTATTATATTTTATATTGTGTTTCCCTTTTTCTGTTTTTATAGTTTTTTTTTTGCTTGTACAACACTTTGGTCAACCAAGGTTGTTGTCAATGTACTATAGAAATAAAGATTGATTGATTACCTAACAATAGTATCAGGGTTCATGTCAGCTGTCACTGCCAGTATGTGTTTTGGGGCATACTGTAGACATTAGTTAAAGGCAGGCATATTGTGTTTAAGTTAACACAAAGTATTTGTTAAAGAAGGAAACTGTTGTGCTTCAGCTATTCTAGAAATGGATGTTGGTGTTCTCAGAGAAGGACGTTATAGATGTACAAAAAATATAATTTAGCTGATACCTTCATTTGGACAGAAACCAAAGAAAATGCTGGAGCACACAAATCCAATAAGGCAAATTAAATAAAGCCGCAAAGGACTAATGTTTCGATAGACTGTGTCTTGCTCAAAGTCAAACGTGTTTTTTTTTTGTCTACGGTTCCTGTCTCGAAGAAGGACAGGAACCAGGTTCTCAAGTTCTCTCAAAGGAAAGCGAAGCATCCAATAGCGCTAGTCCACAACTTCCTCCTCTCTGCGTTTTCTTTCCCAGATTCGATTCTGTAAAAGCACAATCCCAACTTCTCTCCCTGTCGGTGGGTGCATCACTTTAAACAAGTCTGTCTTTCATATGAAAAATAAAACATGTAAACGAGGGTGGCAACTCAGTCCAATAATTTATCTGTAGAGTGCAGCAGTAGCAACTTTTCTTGCCAAAGCCAGTAGATGTAGTTTAACAGTTAAATCTGTGACAGTTGCATTTGCAACAATGTGTTTGTATTCCAACAGGGATTCCTTCATGACAAGGACGACTGTGTATGTTTCCTCAGCTGCTTCCAGATTCTGCTCCTCACATGCGAAAAATGTCATATGGATGTGGATTGAGCTTCAGGTCATTTAGCTTCTCCATGCAAGGATGCACTCAGTGGAAGAGCTCCAACACCACAGAGCCATTCCCTGTAAATATTATTATGTTAAGCAGGCATATTTAGACCAGAGCTTGTGTTGCATGTTGGATGTTTGGCCAAGAAAATCTCCCTCCTAAACTTGATAAGAACGAACTACACGGTAGCGACATGTGATCAATATAAATCTAGTTCAATACAGGCACTGAAGAGTATCATTACCAAGACATAAATGAAACATTGAGACATGATAAGACATTACAGACAATACAGCTGAAGAATTGTATTGCCTCCTGCCAAAACAAAAAATCCACTCGTTCGATTGGTAGTGAAATGTGTTCATTTCTTATTGCTTAGATGGGAGCAGTGTCAGGTGTGTGTTTGTGTGAGTGTAAGGAACAGTGCATTTCACTTTCAGCTCACATTCCTGTTGCTGATGGGGTGAGCAGCTAGGAGCCTCGCTGACCTCGGCCCTGCCTTTCCCTGCCTCCTTTTGTCAGACGATGAAAATGTTGCTGAGCAACAACAGCAAGCTGTCTTTTTCAGCCAGAACTTCTGTTTTAATGGTTTCCAAGGGCTCATTTCAGGTAAAGGCATGCAGGAATGTAGCCACAGGTCGGACTTGAACCGTGGCAGCCCCCTTTAGGGACTAAAGCCTCTATAGTGAAACCTAACCTTTACCTTACCTTTCAATCAGTCTAAAGGTTAATCAATTTATTTAACGAAACAGTTTCTTGTATGTCAGAGCAGACACATGAAGTGAGTTACCGTAAATTTCGGACTATAAGACGCTACTTTTTGTCGCGGTTTTTAACACTGCGGCTTTTAAAACGATGCGGCTTATTTATGGATTTTTCTTGCGGGACAATGAGCTTGTGCCGCAAAAACATTTGACTTCATCACATCGGATCTTAATATCAGTCCTTTTGCGCTTTATTCACGCACCCTCATCATGGAAAACACACAGAGAAATACATATGATGCAGCTTTCAAGTTAAAGGCGATCAAACTGGCTGTCAAAGAAGGAAATAGAGCTGCTGCACGTAAAGTTGACACTGACAGCGACAACGAAAAAGAGACTGAGGAAGTGAGTAATGAAGTCATTCTGAGGCAGTGAATGGATGGACTTTTTCCTGTGAAATATATTACGGTAATCTTTTTCATCAGCCGCGTTACAGACACTGTTTGATAAAGGATTTACAGTAGGCTTCATATTTGCGGATGTTACCAGTAGTACGTATTTCATTAAAAGTAAAAAAAATGTCTTTGTGTCACGTCTTTCTGTGTAAATAGCTCTTGTTATAACGTGGACACCTGCGGCTTATAATCAAGTGCGGCTTATATATGTACAAATAAATTTATTTACCTATTTTTAGCCGGTGCGGCTTATATCCAGGTGCGCTCAATAGTCCGGAATTTACGGTAAATAAAGATTGTTTTGAAAAGCCAGTTGATATGGTTGTAACCTGCTAATAAAATTTTGGAAGCCAAGCAGATAAATGTCCATCATTCATACCACTGACAGGAATATTGATTCAACGGTATGAAAACGCCACAGGCGCTAACAGTAAATGATGAATGACCCTCAGAGATTTAACAAAAGATTAAGCCAAATGTTCCCTTACCTTCAGATCAACATTTCTGCCAACCTTCCTTTTAATCTCACACTCTCTATCCTTGTTGTCAAAACAGTAAAGGAAGCTGTGTTTACAATATTTGGAATATAAATTAGGATTTTGGGTGGAGCAGGTACTGGTTCAAAGTAGTACAGGTGAACTGCTGTCTTGTTTTCTCAGGGACAACATACAAAATGTTTAGGGCAGAAGAGAAGAAAAGTTACTAAGGTCCTTCATGTCTCATTAATGCATTAATGCGTCTCTGGCCTGCTGCAGTGATCCTGCCTAACTCCCACGATTAACAATTGATATGTCCTTTTAATATCAATCATTAATATAGTCGTCAATGTTTGACCATCAACTGCTACAACTATTATCAGCCATACTGTAGATAAAACAACATTATTTGTAAAGGTAAACCTTAAAGTGCTTTAGGCCAAGAGTCATTGTGTTCTTCCCCCTTCCCATGGTCCAGACCATTTCTGTCTGGACACAGATAGGGCTGTTGCTCAGTCTGTTTCTGCTTGAGGTTTCTACCCAGTAAGGACATTTTTCCTTACTGCTGCTGTGATTTACTCAGGGTAGATTAGTGTTGGGTCTATGTCAATAACCCAACAAAGATTACAATCTTAATGTGCTACTTATGATGAATTTCCTGAGATAACTTGTGTTATGATGTGGGGCTGTATTAATAAAATCATTGATTGAATCATTGACTGTAGCTCAATCCGAAGGGACTTGGGTTGAAAACCGGAGGGTCGCTGGTTAAAGTCCCAATGGGACCAAAATATGGAAGTTGGTCTGGTAGTTGGAGAGGTGCCAGACCCCCTCTCTTGTGCACCTCTTGGTGCCTTTGAGCAAGGCAACAAACCTCCACCAAACCTCAGGCGGTGCCTCCAGTGGGGACTACCATCTCTCCGTTCAAGCGTGTCCACAGGTACTTCTTGTGCATGTGTGTGATTCAGACCTCTGTGTGTGAGAAGCATGTCTCTAAAATAACATACCAAAATTTCCTCCTCAAGGATTAATAAAGTATGTAAAATAAAAACAAATAAAGGTCAGATCCCAACCTTACCATGATAAGCAATTGCAGATATGTACAGAAACCTAGTCATTGGGGCAGAAGTGGTTAGTGCGCACGCCTCATGTCAGGAGGATATAGGCCGGGTTTAAAACCAACCTCTGGCCCTCATTCCCCCAATTTCTCTTTCATGTATTTCCATCTCTATTGAATGTCACATCTATAAAATAAAAGCACAAAAATAAGTCTGAAAAAAGGCCTTTAGTCAGTTAGAAGATAATGGTGTATGTATTCCAATTAACTTAGTAACACTTACAAAAGAAGAAGCTGACATTTTCTTCTATACAATTAATGTTGTATTGTCTTGAACCTTTTCCTTTGTTTCATTTTAAATGAAAAATAGAATGTTCCCCTCCTGTTCTGCCCTGGTTGCCCATGAGTTTAGTAATTTACTGTAAGTTTTAAGCTCTTGTTGCAAGTTCCCCAAGGGGTGATATGGTTCATGCTTTTTTATTTAACAATTTGAATGTCCAGCTAATTAACTCAGTTAAAACAGGATGCTCTCCTGAAAACAACCTTTAAATGCCAAAATAATAATTCTCACTGAATGTGACATTGCAGTGGACTTAGTTAAGAGTGTGGCAGAAGAGCAGACTTGATTCATGGGCACAGTACTGATGACTACACAGACAGAAGCAGGTGAACAGTTCTCTTTTATGAAGTGGACAAACAACAGCAATTAGTGTTACTTCCACCACACCCCTGCACAATCTCCCTCGATGAGATTCAAGGTCATATAACAGGTCCAATAAAACCGTATTTGGCACTGACAATACAGTGACAACCAACAAAAATAACCAAGGACTTACTGAAGAAGAAAGCTTCACATTGGATGTAACGACTCACTCCTTTTCAGCAATCAACCAATCTGCCACAAACAGTTGGCAGAGAGGAACAAAGCACTTTGGCATAAGCTATTTTAATGTATTTAGTATGAAGGATTGTATGTGCAAGATACTGTATCCCAGCACCTTCTTGATAACAATTTTCCAAGCAGGTTTTTTTTTTTTTTTTTTCCAAAAACTTGCTTTTGGCAACTTTGGCCGAAGTTGTTTGGCAAACTGTAATAGTTGGGATGGGACGTGATGTCAGACAATTTAATTTTTTAAGGGTTTTCCCCAAACATGTATATAAATAAGACAAAGGAAACAAACTTAAGGTAGCAGAAATCCATTAACCTAAATCTAGTAACCTAAAATATGTCTACCTTAAAAGAAGTCCAATTCATTGTTTATACTTTGCTGCCAGACAAACAGTAGACAACCTTTATGCCTTTCCTTGCTCTTTAAACAAAACGTATCCTTGTCATTATTTTTGATTTCATCTTCTTGTTGTTGTTTTTTTTCTTAAGTCTGTGTTGGGTATTTGCACTTGATAAGCATAACCTCATCTCACACATAGCATCTCACTCTGGAGGTCAAACCTCTCACTCTTTATTTATTTTATTTTTTTATAACAGCATGTGAACATATTAAATTGTGTGTAAATGTTTTTTTTTTCTAATTTTATTTTAAATGGGGCCAACAAGATTGGCTCACTTTTGGAGCCAGTGGCCACTGGAGGAACTTCTCTTCTCAGCCCCGAGGCTGCTGGTTGCTCATAACAAGAAATCAAACTCTGATTATCTTTACGAACTGTTATTATACTACTACTAAAGTATTTACTATGAACTTTATTTTGTTTAATGTATACCTCTGTCAATGATCTGTTCTATAATAGTATTTTCACAAGGTCACATAGAATCATCCAAACTCTTTAACTACCACATGTCCACAGCAGTGACAGTAAAAACAATCTGTCAAAAAGTCTGCAGCACAACAACATATGTCTTATAAGGAATCATCACCAGCCAGCAGGTTGGTTATTTTTTTATCAAAGAGAAATCATAAGGTCAGAGAGATGAGCCGGGCTCCGGTCGGAGCATGCTGACCCCCTAAGAACCGGAGAGAAATCCTCAAGTTCTCTTAAACAAACACTGAATTGAGAGATGATTGCTTTGATCTATTGGAGTCAGTAGAGTTGTGTCTTGATCCAAAAAGGTATTGAAAAACGTGTTTTTCTGTTAACATGAAATCAAATCCCTGACAAAACTAACATACAGCTCTAACAGGCCTTTATGAGTCACTGGTTCTATAATGTTGGTGATTGTATGGGAAGTTTTCATGTTTACATAAGCCTGGTCTGGGTGTAAGTTATCACTGTAGGGTCCATAAAGTTCCCCTCCAGAGAGATAAAGCAGCTGACGTAATGTAAAGAAAACACACTTTGAGAAATGAATAAGACCAAACACTAAAAACAGATGTAGTTCAATCTTCATTTTGACTAAGTTAAAATCCAAGCCCAATATTACAGGAATCAACGTTTGCAATGACAAATGACTAAAATAACTGAATGCACAGTCAATATCAATTTAAAAAAAAAAAAATGTCTCAGATCGATTGTAATGTAAAACAGATAACTTTTGCACAATGGGGAGAAAAAAATTCTTCTGCCATGGACAACTACTTGTCTTTTGGTGAAAATGGAAGAAAAATCAATTGGTGAATATGTGTTCCTTGTTAAAAGAGATCCACCTCAGAGGGCTAGCAGAATTTTTCAATTTCAGATGAGTGGAGAACTGCCATTAAAACTGCCTTTGTTCATAAATAACAAAGTGCACTTTACGTGATACATATTAACACATAGCCTACTTTATTATTTCTGCCAGGCAACATTGATATTATGAGTTTAGCTGCACCAGTCCCCCAACCCATCAAATCGCTCTATTTTAACAATGAAAGACTTTTTAAATTGGACAGTCTCAAATATCCAGATGTGGTACAAATGGTTAATCAGTGAATATCATCTATTGAAAAGTCATCTTCAATGCTAAACTACTATATTTTTTATATAACAAGACATAAATGACAATGTGGCATGGGAAATAAGTAAATTGTCACAAATCAACACTAAAAGGTTTTCTGTCTATGCAGCTGCATAGCACCAATATTGAGGTCTGGTTGGATAAATCCTGCCTCAAAGGCAAAGTCATTAGGAACATGGAAAGCAGGGAAAGTGAGCAGCCAAGCTGCCCCTTTTAGACTTTAGCTGATTTAAAAATTCTGTGCATTCTCGAAGCACAATTTCTGTCTCTATTTTGCAAGCAGGAGCTGCTGGGCATGTTTCCCCTTAAAATCTGCTGTTCAGGATAAGGATGGTCAATTCACTGTTGAACATGATAGGGCAGCTGTTCCTTGGCTCCCCTGTCCCTTTAAAACACACACCTGACCCTGCCTTGCACCAAACATTGGAAAGAGAAAAGCATTGTGTCAGAGAATATACATTATAGGATCATAATGTAACAGTTCTGCTAACCTTCCCATTGCAGTATTTTTTCTCTCCTCAGCTAACTCTGCTCACCTAGTAATCAAGCCTCTCATGCCCTTTTACTATCTGCCTGATAGTTCTTTGGCATGAAATGCAAGATTCTTGAACACTTTTTCTTGGACTGATTCCCAATTGCCCACCCTATTTGGCTCTTACCAGCCAGCCTTGTCGTAATCAGACTGTCCTCGACCATGGGGGATTGTCATTACACTCACTCTTTAATCTTAATGTCCGCTTTCCTCAACTGGCCTGAAAATTGTTTTCCACTCAGCTATGATGAAGGATCTTCCAATTCCTTAAACCTAGAAGATTAGGAGCGAAGAAAGAGGAGGCTTCTGGCTTCCAGAGCTTTGAGTAAGGATGCACAGGCGCAGGAGGAGCAAACAAAAACATCAGCTACCTTCTGGAAAGTGTCAGTAACCCTGGTTGTTATGGGATGTCTGGTTTGGTACGTCCTGTTTGTGAGCAAAGGCAGAATAGGTTTCATAGTTCTTGGTATTAGTCAAATCTCATCTACATTCTCATGTTGTCCAGCAATTACACTTGCTGTGTGTTTCACTTCTCCCCCACTCTTTGAATTGTCTTATAGGTTTGCAGTGGTTAGTTGTGCTACTTCCAATAGATGGTGAGTTTAACAATGCACTTTTGGTAAGTTGCTTTTGTGACATAGTTCCTGGTTTTGGAGAATATGTTTAGTATTTAATAGAAATGTATATTTCCCTCTTTAAAACAAACATTTGTTCTTATGAGTGGTAGTACTTGCTGTAAAATGACTGCTCCACAGCCAAGAGGATTTTGTGTTAGTTTTGGACTTAAGATAGCTCAGCTTCTCTGTGTTTTTGTTTTTTAAAATGATTAGTTTTCAGTTGTGAAGTTTTTCATTAGCTTAAGTTACTTTCTGACTTGCTCCTTCTTTTCCCTAGGTTTTTATTTTCTCTATTATTCCCCTTATTCCTGTTGCCATCTCAAATGATAATACATAGCTTGAAACAATCTTTTGGCTAAATTACACATCTCAAAGTAAAAACAGGGGCCATGTGGCAGCCAAAAGACAGCGACAAAGGAAATGGCAGCCATCTTCTTCTATTGTGGAGTTTTATGGCGGTTGGCATCCTACCACACATATCCCACCTTCCGTTAACTAGGGTCACTCGTTTTTGACCCATACGCTTCTTGCTGTTGTTGTTTTTTTGTTCTTAGCTGTGTGCACTTTAAGATGAAGCCAAGTAATCTCGTTGTAAAAAATTGTATAATGACAATAAAGGCATTCTATTCTATTCTATATGTGTTGCCTTTCCACCACCATTTGGATTGTATTGCTTCCATTTCTGTAAATGCATACAGCATTCACCCAGTGTGATTTTTCTGTTGTCCCCTCCATGACCTCCAGGTTTGCGCCAGTACTTCCCTCAGTGTTGTATCCAGCTCCTCCCCAATGATGTCCACAATGTCTAAGAAGCTCTTGGAGTATTCAACCCCATTTTAAATCTCTCAGATTTTCCCTGTGTCTGCAGCACATATGATAACCATGGAGATTCATGCTAGTCTCTTCTCCTAATATTATTGTGTTCATCTTTAGGTTTTCTCTGCTGCCTCTGTTTTGGCACAGCAACCTCTTTCTCTGTTCCTTCCAATCCTTTTACAGCCTCTGCATTTGAAAGTCGTTGCTCAGTTTGGATTTTATTCAGTTTCTCTTCATTGATCTTTTAAGGACACTGTGCTGACCCTGTGAAATGGTTTCCCTCACATAGAGGCGTAATTTTCTTTTTCAATTTTACAGTCGTGATGAATTCCCTCTCTCCACATTTTCCACACCTCCTTGTTCCTCTTAAAACATCAACAACATGTCCGTATTCAGGGCAGAAGTAACACTGGAGAGGTGATTGTGAACCGCATAATCCACGAACACTCTTACAGGGAGTTCTCCTATAAAATGACAAACACATAGATGTGCTGTCCTCCTCTTCAACAAAACCTTGTCACCCTTTTTGCCTCTCAGATCCCTTGTCCAAAAACTAATCAACTTCCACTTACAGAGGCACGCCACTCCTTTCAACCTCCCCTTCTTTCGAAGTGGAAAAAGGATTTACACAACTGTATCCCCTATTGTTTTTCATGGCCAGGAACATTCAGTGATTACCATACCGCTCCTATATGCAGAACATTCACATCTCTAAACTTTTCTTCTGGAAACTTTCTAACTTTTTTGGATCCTTGAGGAGTGCATTTGTTTGGGTGAGCGCAATCATGCCAAACATAAACTAATCTTCTCTCCTCGTACTTTTTAACTCTCATCACTAGCAGAGCCAATTTTTTTTTTCTTTTATGTAGCGTTGTCATTTTGAATTCTGCTCTCTGACTCCAATTCTCTCTGACACTATTTTCTGTACTTCTTGCGTCCTTAGATGCCTTAATAAACAAAAAACTTAACAACAAACATTATTCAATCATGTATTATGTATGTTCTGTAAATATATCAACAAAGTTTTGTCTTCAGGCCTTGTAACTACAATACTGACAGTGTGTGTGGGATCAGTTTCTTTTAACTCACCATTTGAAGATTTACTGAACTCTTTGATCATAATAATCCACCAGAAACGGACACTAACAATTTCAATCCAGTAAAAGATGTAATCCTTTCTAAATTCACAGCTCCCTGTTGCTTCTGTGTCTGTGATTACCTGTTGGTTTTATGGTGACTTTTGGATCAAACCATCTGTAGAGAGAGGGGTTCCTTTTTGAAAAAGGCAACCCCTGGCCATGTTGGAAATGCTGTCACAAGAGCTATACATTTCGGTCATCCGAGTTACAGGCAAAGAGGTGAAGCTAAGGGATGGACTGGACTGTATAGGACACTTGAGTAACTGCTGTTTATTGCACTTCCACATAGGCTTCATCATGAGGTTGTACCTCTGTCATCATTCAGGAGCTAACTTGGCTCTAGACAGACATAGACTGCTGGCTATAATTTTGTTACTGTCAAGGAAATTATCAAGACTTGACTCCACACAATAAGATTCCTTAGACTCAGATGGCTTATGTTAAGTTTATACATCAGATGATATTATTACAGTGTTATCATGTTATCTTTATAATATTATAGCTATAAATATTTACATTATATATTATATAACATTATACTCTTAAATTCTTTTACATGTATATCTATACTCTATTCAAAACGGTACTATATTTATTATACTTTAGAACTGTCAATACTGTTTACATAACCCTCTGATCACTCGTCACTTTACATTTTTTTCACTGGTCACTTTAACATGCCATTCACTGCACATTATTATTATTATTTTCATTGTCCTGTTGAGTCCACCACATTATAGTCCTCTGTATATAGCCCCCCTTACTACTTGGAATTGTGTATATGTTTATGTTACTTTTTTATTCGGTTTTTGACTTTTTTTGATTTTGTACTGCTGCTGCTGCTGTAACGCCCAAATTTCCCCATTGGGGAACAATAAAGTTATATCCTATATTCAAAAAGACGTTATCATTATCAGGGTCGTGCCACATAGTCCCACCTAGAATAATCTGACGTCTAGCAGCCTGGAGTGAACAACAAGTTCTCCCAAAACATCCTTACAAATATCAGAAAGAACTGTTGACTCCAAACCGCCCTTCATGTCTCGGCAAAGCTGAACTGTATCAGGTCTGCCTGACATCAGCAACAGTGAATTAACATTCACGGTTCAAAATATGTCAGACATACAGTGAAATCGAAATTACGTTTCCCCCCTCCCCACGGTGCAATGTAGATAAAAAAGGTACAGTAAATAAAATAAAACAAGGTAAAAAAGATATATAATATTTACATTAATAAACCTAAATGTGCAAAAAGTACAAACTTAAAAGTACAAACTTAAATAAAAGTATGAGTATATGTGTATATATATATATATAAAAGAGTATAAAACAAGATTATAAAAAAAGTGAAACTTGTGCATGCGTGCAATGTGCAATAAGTGACCAGGGTTCTGTTTCAATATTCAAACAGGAGGAGGTTCCAATGTTCAGTGTTCATGGGGGCAGGGGGGAGGGAAGGGAGGGAAGAGAGTTCAGCTTCCTGACAGCTTGGTGGAAGAAGCTGTTTCTCAGTCTGGTAGAGCCGGCCCGCAGGCTGCGGTACCGTCTCCCCGATGGCAGGAGGCTGAAGAGGCTGTGTGAGGGGTGGGTGGGGTCACTCACAATGCGGGTTGCTTTGCGGGTGAGGCGGGTGCCGGAGAGGTCCAGAAGAGAATGGAGCGGGACACCGATGAGCCGTTCAGCCGCCTTCACTGTGCGCTGCAGGGTCTTGTGGTTGGCAGCAGTGCAGCTCCCCAGCCACACAGTGATGCAGCTGGTCAGGATGCTCTCGATGGTGCCATTACACATTACAGAAATTACATTACATTACACATTACAGAAATTTTATGACAGTTGCTTTGTGTCCGTTGGTTGTTGATATATGCACCTGTTTGCTAACAAGCCTTGCTGTCTTTGAAAAGGTCTTCTTTGTTTGTCCAGCTAATAAATGATTACTTAACTTGGCATGTTGCAAAGTGTTAAGAGTTCAACCTTCTGAGATGAGTTTTTCTTTGGATGCAGAACTGACTCACAATATATTTATTTATATTCATCATATCCAGACACCAAGCATACCCAAAAATATGGGTCAAAATAATGTCTCAGTGACTGCAGGAAGGGATTTTCTATTTGTTGATGAAATAGGAGGATTTTTACATTGAGTCTGTCATAGGCCAGCCTTAACAGATTAGGTCTTTGTGATCATTCTGTAAACAGCAGACATAACATCTAACATCTATTTTGCTGCATCTCATCTCATGAAAGATACTCCACTGATAATCGGCTTCATAATGTCAAAGCATGTTATGCAACACTTCTTTGTGACATTAAAATAATTACTGCCAATTCCATTTCTTTGAATGGCATTTATGTATTCAGGATGGGCAGACTACAGACTCATGCTTTCCATTGGCTCATTGAAATCAATGAATATGGCCCCGCCATTTGATTTTGTGAAAATGACCTTTTTTCAGTTTCATCAAGTAATAATTACCCAAGGAGGAGCCTGAGGAAAGGTCACATGACAGTGAGGCTCCTGGCCTGCTTCATGTAATTACTATACCTTTCTGTTGGCTGGCACAATATACTTTTTCATTATTTGGGATATTGAAAAGGTAATTTATAAAATGATACTCATCACTGAGGCAATACCTAACACCACTAAGATTGCTTCTGTGAAGAAAACAGCCATACATGAGAACAGCTGTGACCCAGCCAAGATGCAATCCTGAAACAAACATAATCAAGTTAAAATACCTCAAACAAAAGAGCAAGACATCCTCATGAATCAATGATTTTGACAAATTCAACAAGGCAGTTCACTTTTATAACTTAAACAATAATGACTTTAAAGGCCCCACACATCTGTGCGGGTGTTTATCCACACTTGTCTTGGATGATTAAACTTCTTCTAAGGTAAAAGGTGCAAAGGAATAATACTAGACATTGGCCAACTTTGAAACTCTACACTTTCGGACCTGCTGACTTTAAGCATTATTACAGATTCACGTTCACATCTGCAAATGCATGATGGCTACAGATTCCATGTTGCATTCTTATCGTCAGTCTGCATGTTTGCAGATCCTGATATGCATCTTGCCCAGATTTGATGGTGCCCTGCACTTACATGATGTGGATCTCCTTTAAATCACTTACTGTATTTTCTTTGTCATCTTTGTCATTTTGGGAGCATGAGTTTTAATCTCAATATTTCACTGTTACAAGTTATAGACATCATTATATATATATATATATATATTTACAAAAAAAAAATCAGATTACATAATTTACATAAGCAAAACTACGTTTCTGTTGGGCAGTGGGCCCATCAGAGAATAAACCTTCATAGAGGCAAATAAGGTGGTGAACAAACACATCTGGAATGACCTACACAAATACAACAATTAACATCATGTTCCTCACACCTATATATATATATATATATATATATATATATATATATATATATATATATATATATATTGATGTCTATAACTTGTAACAGTGAAATATTGAGATTAAAACTAAGAAATATATATATATATATATATATATTTACAAAAAAAAATCAGATTACATAATTTACATAAGCAAAACTACATTTCTGTTGGGCAGTGGGCCCATCAGAGAATAAACCTTCATAGAGGCAAATAAGGTGGTGAACAAACACATGTGGAATGACCTACACAAATACAACAATTAACATCATGTTCCTCACACCTATATATATATATATATATATATATATATATATATATATATATTGACGTCTATAACTTGTAACAGTGAAATATTGAGATTAAAACTAAGAAATA
This sequence comes from Symphodus melops, assembly GCF_947650265.1. Classification (NCBI taxonomy): domain Eukaryota; kingdom Metazoa; phylum Chordata; class Actinopteri; order Labriformes; family Labridae; genus Symphodus; species Symphodus melops. Next base: position 10,883,165 of record NC_136695.1, on the reverse strand, counting down.
TATATATATATATATATATATATATTTCTTAGTTTTACTAAGCATTCATGCCTATTTTACAGAACTTCGTCTAAAATTATTAAGATAGAGTTTCAGGATTCAGTCACTGCCTCACTGCTCCTCGTCCTGCCCCTGCTTCCCAGAGGAGTTGCCTGTCAACTCTGCTACACTGGCTCTTTTTCAGCATCTACAACAAGTGGGAGGCAATTTTACCTAATTGGCTTTCATGTCAGAAAGTTACTTGATGCAGTAGTTATCATGGCTTTTTGAAGGCAAATGTTAAACCACACAAACATACTGAACATAAACTGCTTAAGGCAGTGTATGTGTGTTCTACTATCAACTTCACTGGGGCTACATAACGTCTTTTAATTTCTCTCTGCTGTCTTTTACTGTGTTGGTTGAAAAGCCCATATCAAAATCCACCCTATTGTCTCTCTAATTATCAAGAAATGTATCAAGTGATAGAGTAAAACATCAAATTAAGGTCACAATATTCACCAGTAACTAGTTGGTTATTAGCATGCTAATACATAGCATACTGATTACAGCTTTATTCTAAATATTCTAAATGACCAAAGTCTAAAGCTAATAGGCCATTGACTAAGAGTTTTCCCTCAATACTCTCCTGATGACTGATTATTGATACAAGTGACCGAAATGAACTTCCTCCAGAAGGTGGCTGGGATCAGCCTTAGAGACAGTTTGAGGAGCTTGGTGGTTCGGGGGGAGCTCGGAGTAGAGCCGTTGCTCCTTCGCATCGAAAGGAGCCAGTTAAAGTGGTTTGGGCATCTGTTAAGGATGCCCCCCGGACACCTCTCGTTACAGGTTTTCCATGAATGCCCAACTGGGAGGAGACCCCGGGGAAGACCCAGAACACCCTGGAGGGATTATATAACAAATCTATGGGAATGCCTTGGAATACCCTAGGACGACTTGGAAAGTGTTGTCGGGGAGAGGGAAATCTGGGTTGACTTACTGTGCCTGCTTCCACCGTGACCTGATCTTAGATAAGTGGATGAAAATGGATGGATGGATGTGCTGATGACTGAAAATTTCTTGATATTCTTAAAACATGACTATGCTGCTTCTATAAATACTTACGTATGAGGGGTTTTCAGAAGTTTGCCGGCAGCACCACTAGCATCAGCTTGATTTTAAATACACTGCTAGTGTAATGGGTTAATAATGCGGCTCTGGCTTACTGCAGCACACAGGGTATGTGGAAGTTGAAAGTGAAGCGCTGACAAACAACTAGTAAAAGATTTGACTATATCCATGGGATCACCCCTCATCCAGACAATACAATTATACAAATGAATGTAAAGAAGCTCAGCTTAAATGCAGAGCACACATCTTCCACAAAAGTACCTTTAAGAAAAAGCCCAGGATGCTGCCACAACCGGGGTGGTGTGGACATGCACGCCACTGGTAAAATAGATGCCCTTAAAGGCATAGGCACCACTTCTACAATCAAAATGTTGCTGTAACAGTGTCTTTCCTTTGAATAGAATGGATTTGGATTAGCAAAACAAAAAGTTTTGAAAGTCATTAGTTTGGGGGTGGAGAAATCTCAAAAGACTTCTTTGGTAAAGCAAATACTGGATGTAAAAACATGTGAATGGGAGTGTTTGTAATGCATCAATCCCTCTGTTGCAGTTATCGAGGCCACTTTAGGCTTAACTCTTGGTTGCCAGGTCTGTGGAGTTGTTTCACCTCTTAGCGAAACAAATGACATAAGCCTGTTCTTTTAAACATTATCCTACTGTAATGTTACTTGAAGAGTGATGATATAGTTTTCCGCAGCATACAGTAGATTGAGCTCTTTCATGGAAATAAAACAGACACAAAGGAGTCATACTGTGGTTAGCATTCACTGCAGATAGCCACCTGGGCAACGGCTGGAAGATTGATAGTCTTCAGAGATCTTAGTTATATATATACATTTATTTAGGTAGGATTGGCATGTGTGAGGTTTATGTCCTTAAGACAAGTAATCCAATCAGATAAAAAGGCAAAGAGACAAATGCTTTAAACATATAGACAGAAAGTCCCCACCAATTTGTTTCAACTATGTTATAATTGACTGTCTGAAGTGGCTTTAAACAGGGATTCAGCGGCATGGAGTAGCAATGAAAATGTCACTTTTTGCTTGTACAACCTTTAAATATTGTCAAACAATCAAAAAAAGCATCAGCATGAGAAGTCAAAAATCAGTCACTTAACCTTTTAAATTTATTAACACCTGTGGCTTAACCATTACCTTTCCTGTTGCAGCTGGATTAGCCCCATTTCTGTGAGAGTTGTGAAAACAGGTAGACTTACAAGCAGATAAATCTTTACAGTCTGAAAAATAGCTTCACAAACAAAACACGTCTGAACTCTGTGGTTTAGTCTTGGACCAGCTAGAATCACTGACTTAATTTGAAACAAGGTTGATTCTTTGACCTGACCATTTTGGTTTGTCATTGCCAAACAGAGGGAAAATTAACCCCGGGAAGTGACGCTACTCTCTTTCAATTCTGAGACAAACATGTGAAGGTGTGATCTGGCTTGAGAGCAGAGAAGGTAAAAAAGCCCTAAAAACTTCCAGGTCAGTGGTTGACACATTCCACCCGAGTCTTTATGCCCAGAGCAGCTTTTACTAACATCACCCATCCATTCTCCTCTGTGGCTCCGGTGACGCCTGAGGTGTCAGGTGAGATATTTTGGTTGCAATAGAATAGAAGAGAGGGACTATTAAAATTGACCCATCCTGACCTTAGGAAGATGCTTCACCTTTTCCATTTTCTATCACCTTGGCAAACCTTATATAATCATTTTTATTGATTACTTGTGACACATAATAGATAGTTCGATAAACCTGTTGCATATGATTAGCAACGTGACAAGCCAGAGGTTAAGATTAAAATCATCCCTTTTGCAGACACTGTGAGTAAACAAGACAGAAGCCCAGAGATGGGCTGGATACGAACCCCAAAGCTCTGTGTCAAAACCTCTTTCCTTTGAGGCTCATTAAACCCTGCTAGTGCAAGGCCACCTACAGGCTGGCTGACAGACAGAATGGGGGTCAGGAAGACAGACAAGGGGGCAAGGAGATGGAAGTAAAGTGAGCTTACAAGCAAGATTGAGGAGGATACAGCAGGCTTGGTGGCGTGAACATTAACATAACCTTACTCTTCATGCTGCCTAGACGCCTGATTAATGAGGACAGGCCCAGTAAATGGCTGAGTGAGTTGGTGAGCATGGAGAGAGGAGGATAAGTAGTAGAAAAATATAGACAGATATTGAGGACAGAGGCAAGGAAATGGTGGCCTGGAGAGGATTGGAGGGCTCAGAGAAAACTTACTGTAAATCATTAGCCAGGCTTAGACCCAGCAATCTGGCTTTTAGATCCTTTCACTTCTGAAGTTTGAAAAAAAAAAACTTATTACAGAAAGTGTTTGCATTTGCCTTGTCAACACAAATTCCTAAGGTATCCAGTATGATGATTAATAAGTGACAAAACAGAATCAGAATTAGCTTTATTTATTAAGAAATTTGATGAACTGTGCTCTCCTTGTACAAAGACTAAAAAGCAGATCATTTAGCAAGCTAGCACAAGCTAGCTGGTGTTTGGTTCCACCTGTCCCACAGAAATCTGGCAAACTCTCCCACTACAGGTGAAAGCCCACCCAGACCTCTTTTTTAATGAATTTCTATGGGATCCTGTTTGTGTATGTGTGCTTATAACAAAGTGTAAACTGAATTTCCCCTTGCAGGATTAATAAAGTTTAAATAATATTAATACTTTATATCGTCCAAAGAATTTTTTTGATAAGCCAGACATTTTTTTAACCAACATTATTGTTAGTTGTAGATTGAAAGATTGCATTTATAAAATCACTTGGCACAGACACTCAAGGAAGTTGCAACAATGGAATCAAACTGTGGTCTTACAGTGAAATTATATATATATATATATATATATATATATATATATATATATATATATATATATATATTTCATATATATTTGCAGATGGAATCGTCATAATACTCATAAATAATTTTGTTAGGGAGACATTTCTAATACTGGCTGACACAAAAAACAACAGCAACAAGAGCATATGTATATGCAAACTGTCATAAATCAGAATGGCACTGGCCCTATTTCTTTTAAAGGCAATAAACTAACAAAAACATGCTACCTTCTCCTAGCTGCCTTCTTTTCTCACGTTATAGGCTAGTTCTACTTCATGGTATGATTAAAGAGGTGCTATAAACACTTAAGCAGAGAAGATTTATTTTTGCTTTGAAGCTAGCATGAACTGACATTATTGGCACTTCCTCCTTGGCTTGCTTTCTGAACACTGGATGTGGCCACATAGTAAGACACTTTTTTAGACTTGCTAAGGGGCTTTGAGCTGAACTGAAAAAAATAAACATTTAAAAAAATTGAACAGCCAAAATTGAACTTTTTCAACTGACCAACTGATTCATATTGTGATAAAGGCAGATAATATTACTTGTAATTCTAAATATAGACTGACAACCAAATACCACTGCAGCATGGGGCATCAAGTTTCAAACCATGACAGAACATCGTAACCAGCAGGTTATTCTTTGACATCTAACACATATTAAGTCCTGTCTGAAGGTGTAACACATTGGCCAAGCCTGCTGCAGAGGACCTCCAGCTGTGTTGGTAAGTTACAGCGGGTGGTTGGCTTGATGGGGGCCGAGCATCAGCTTGAGTTACATTAGATGTCGTGACACTGGAAATGTCAGCCCCTCCAAGTTTGGTGTCTTGCTGGCTTTCACCACAGCAAAATATAGATCTCTCCTCTCTGCCATGAGCACAGCAGACAATGGCTGAGTGTTCACACCCCCAGAGCTTGAAATACATGGAGAACTGCGATCAATATCTGACCAACCATAGAAAAGATAGTTGTACGATATTAAATGTAATAGATCACTTCAACCAGCAGTTTGCAGGGTACTCCAATGCCTGAATGACGTGTCAAAAGCCTTTCACAGGTCCCTGCTATCACTGCATGATGCCTTTTTATAGCAACATCCCCATCTTCAGTAAAGTGTTTTTAAAAATGATGTGACATTTACATTTCATACGACAGGTAGCACATACACAGCGACACGCAGTTCACCTGTTTGCTCTCGTTGTTTCACACATTACCAGGCGTTTACCATTTTTGCTGTAAATGAGCTGTCAGCCTCTTTCATTCGAGCTGGAGAAGACGTGGGCTTGGGAGGACAATAGTGCATGACAGAATTAAATGTTAATGGAGGGCAGGCCATGCAGAAGGAAGCTGCTGGAGCTCTGATCAGCCTCATGAAGCACCTTCATCAGCCGTAGCTAGCTGTGACAGTTAAGGCAACAGTGTCATCAGATATGTGCCTGCTGACCTTCTTGCTTTTCTGATGGCTTTCTTATGAAAATACAAAGCTCATTAATAGCAACATTTCCTTGTGAATGAAGTTGGTAAACTTCAAGGCGTTGATGAAAGAAAGCAATCTAGAGTATGTTGTTCTAGCTAAATAGGTTTGTTATTTAGCAGGTCATTCATAATAGGATGTGAGTCATTGAAAAATATTTTGACATTTTTTTGGAAACATACAAAGCTTTTAAGAAGAGCCATTTTAAAAACATGGCACTTCATAGTAATTTATTTTAATGATGTCCATAATTACTCATCTGCACACGCAAATTGATCTCTAACATTAGCCATTTTTAACTCAAGCTAAAACAGATTCATATTGAATACCATACATACATCATGACATAACCTTAACTGTAAGTTACATCAAATATTGATGCATTTTGATATTGATTTTTGATATTTTTTATATTCCAACTAACAAAGTGGCGAAGACACCAAAGTAGGACAAAAGACTATACAACTGTGAAAATGAGACCATCTGAAAAATATTAATGTATAAATACTGATATGTGTGTCTCATATTCTGAGCTGGACTATGATGCTAATTGGATGCTGCTTCATAGTGACTGTTCAAACATACTAATTAAGCAAGCAAATACTGTAAGCAGCCAACAAATGCATGGGATCTGAGTGTAGCCACTGAAGATCAAGGCATGTGTCAGTGACTTATCTAACAGTATTCAGCTTCTTGATTTGATACAGGCTGGCGACTGCACTTCTGTATGCAAAGTATGGCATCGCATGATTGCGATGACAAGAGTCAAGAGCAGTTCAAGATCTGCAGAGACACCTGTGCAATTTAGCACCAGTGACATTTATTCTCCAGCAGGAGCTTTTTTAAAAAAATAAATCAAGGCTTGAAAAGTTGAGAACACTGCTTGAGAGCAGTTGAGAAGTTTTAGAAAGTCTGATAGCAACAGCACAGAAAAATAAGCAACAGGAGACGAGAACGTGGGTGGGTCGGCTCAAGTGGTGTAAAGCAGTTGGCTATCATGGGCTTCATCCATATCACAGTGTAAACATGCCCGTTATCTCCCAAATCCCCAGACACGTGCAACTATCGACAAATATCGCCAGGCAAATGTCAGTTTGTAAGTGAACGTGTGGTAGATATGTTCCTGAACTGTGTAGGAGAGGGATTGCTGTTTAAACTTATGCCCTAAGACCTGCCCACGGCTGACAGAGCTCTACTGCTAAATGAATTCAGCAAGCTGTACTGACCTGCGAGCTACGTACATCACTAGGCTAGGTTTGTATTGTGTCTATGATTATCTTTGAGTAAGCATCTTATCTAGAATTATAGGCATACTTTAATTACCCCACTCGCAGAGGCATTAGATATGCACTGAGCAATGGGAAACCTGTTTGAAAAAGGGACACAAGGGACTGGAAATCAATGAGGAATGTCACACTGACAAGTTTTCAAATCTGAGCTTCTATTCCCTAACAGCTTTAACATGATAGATATCATTTCCTCCCATTTTAGTGGCAGTGATACATGTGAAGCAGTACATAATCTGCCATAACTTGCTGTTTTGCTCCTGAGCAAGAGAGAACTCTAATGTAAAACAAAAATAAAGATATGTGCATGAGTGAAATCAAGGAGTGGGGTTTTTCTTCATTTCATCATTGGCTCAATTTCTTAAGCAGTGTGTGCCATTATCTCCTCATGCATTATTTATCGGTAAATCAACTCTATATAACCTCATGATGTGCTGTTAGGATTCCATGTATGAAATATCATCCTCAATATAAGAGGATGATATTGGCATATATGGCATTATCGAGTAAAGGAATCACGTTTTTAACATGCAGGTAGCGAGCTGCTCAGATTTAGTTAGTATCATAAATTGTGCTGCTGCAGCTTTGATGACAGCTTTTCAAATGAAATTGCATGAAACAACGATCAATGGAAGATATGAAGGAGTACCGCCAATCATATTTTGTTGATCTGGATGAAGCCATAGAGGCATTAAATTATATCACCGTGGGTAATGGAAATTACTTGGCACAATAGCAGCTAGGATTGTTTTATGCATGCATACAAAGGCATGTATGAATCACATAGCGGGAGGCTATAAGGTTAACTTCATGTACAGTCGGTTCAGAGGTTCTCAGCTATCTCTAGCAGCATCCAATTCAGAGTTTGTTTGTTTTTTACTCTCTTTAACCATTTACCCGGCATACAACCCTTTTTAGCAGCTGTGATTCAGTTTGAGTAAACAGGGAGCAGAAAGACACTTGGAGACATGAGTGTCAGTCAGCTTGGATGGAGGCAACAAGAGGTACTGGAGAGCCAAAAGACGCCACTTTGAGAACATGCAAATGTATGGAAAAAAATGCAAATACTCACAATGATGATAAGGCCAACAATCACAAGTCCAAAAGGTATTCTTTAATAATACCTAATAATAATGAAAATAATTATAATTATATATTGGTATGTAACCACCAGACTAACCATACATATGAACCAATGGGTCCTGATTTTTTTTTCGGCATTAAGGTAATCTGTTCAGATTCACTTTCTTTGTGATTATCATCTGTCAAGCATGTGTTTTCTTAGTTACTTTGGTGACTAATCCAGCACCATAGTATGTAATTGGCTGGCTGGGAGGTTTCACTAGTAGCTCCCAGAGCGGCTAAACAAACTGTTGCGGCTTCCAAAACCAAACCTTTTTTGGCCGCTGAGAGTCTGAGGTTGGGTCCTCAGGTTTCCAACTTCCAGCGCCAGGAGGTTATTATGACAGATAACGCTGAGATCCAGATGCGTTTGGTGTATTTATTATGAACAAACACAGAGCTATCAGAGTGTATAAGGATGGATAAACATAAAAAGGTGATGAATGATTGAATGAATTGCACTAGCGTAGCATGGCGTGGCAGTCAACAAAAATGATGGCTTATATCCAACCCTGACTCTCTCATCTGTGTGACAGGTGAGTGCGCACCTTTACACACACACTTGCACACGCCTACTCCCACCTGAGTCACCGCCTCTGCAACACACACAAACACACCGTGCAACTCATCCCCAACCTGTATGTCTCCTACACAAACACTGTGATCTTTCTGATGCTATACTGAAACAATTACCCATGGTTCACTGGATGCAAACAAGCATCCCCCCTTTTTTGTGACGGCTGATGTTTTGAAGTCTTCTAAAAGAACAATAACTGAAGGTTCATGACATAATGCCACAAGCTGTGCTAGTATAGCTATAACTTAGCTTACCACACTTTCCAAGAACCTTGCCCTACATCCTTAGATCCTGATTTGTCTAGACGCTTGATGATTGTGTGAAAGAAGAGATGCCTTAATTTCTTTACAATTTTTAGACATTTTCAACTACGGTTAATGTATGTTTCCCTCGCATATCCTGTATACATGAATAACACCTTTCAATCAACCAAGCAATCTTATTTGTATATCAACAACTGTTATCTCAAGTTCACAAAAGAGCAGGTAAGATACCATACTCATCATTATGTTGGGTTACAAAGGGGCATGTAAAATACCTTACTCATTGTTCTATAATCTACAAAAACCTATCAATAATCCATCATGAGCACGGCACATAAGCAAAGTGGTAAGGAAAACAACCTCTTTAAAGGCAGGAACCTTGAGCATAACCAGAATCACAATGATCTGCTGAAACTGTGTTGGGATGGAAAAGGGTTACAGAGAGATGCAGGAGAAGGAGAAGAAGAAATAGTGACAAACAGAGTAACAATAACAACAATAGCTTGTAATTGTGAATAATTCAGAGGTGATTTTTTACGCGGCTGTCTATGCACATCAGGGGTGATGCGATTTTGCAAATAAGTAAATTCTTAATAAAATACGTAGTTAGAAAAACTACAAATCCTCAGACAAAACAGCTCACAAAAGTTTACAAAAATATCAGATAGGCTACAGTTGTCACACAAGAAATAACACACTCACATACAATTAACTAATAAATACTGCAGGATGACCCAGCTGCCCCCGGGAAAGTGCACCAGAAGGGGGTGATTTGTGTTTAATTAATGTTCGATTTTTATTTGAACGGTTATAAAATGTATTCACAGTGATTGTTGTTTTGAGGACTTAGACATAGAATAAAGTGGATGTGAGCAGACCTCACACACTAACATAGAGGCTACAAGAAGATATGAAAAGACGATCACGTGGTTTGTGAGACTAAAATTAAAGTGTTACATTTTAATTTCTGTTTCAAACAGGAAAATCATCAAATACATATTAGGGTTCAGCAGGAGTGTAACTGGGGGGTGATGGCTGAATAGTTGGTGTACTGTACTAGAAGATCCTCTTAATAATTGCTGCTGCAAAAAAAATAGAAATGATCACCCCATTAACCTTGTTATGAATTTCAATTTCTTCCAACTCGTATCCTAATACCCATAAATATTAATGTCTCATAAAGTAAGGTCAATTATGATCCCATGATTTGCAAAAATGATGCAAAACTGAAGATTAGTCTGTCACATTTTTCCATTACCATTTAAAACTTCTCAGAACAATAGGACATTTCATACGAGGTGAAGACAAACCTAGAGGGTGAACATGTGACACTCTTTAAGCTTTTTGAAAACGCTTTGATATCTGTCTCTCCAAGAGTTCATTTAAATCTGCCACATTCAGTGCAGCAATGCCAAGCAAGTCTTTTGGTGTTGTATTATTTATTATTTCCTTTTTTTCTTCTTTTTTTTAAAAAAAAAATAGGATCAACAATAGTGGACCTTTATGGCGATGTAGACAGTACATTTTGCAGGAGCACAGCCTTCTTTTTTTGTTAAAAATGACTTTGTTGTTTTTTTTTTTATGAGAAGCTTACTGCTTCTTTTTGTTGTTGTTGCTGGGCAACCATTTCATCCCTTGTCCCTAGCCAACCGTGTCCTCTCTTATACTGCCTCATATGACGATTGACACAGGACAATCTTTTATGTGCTGAGTTTCTAACTCCTCTTAACAATATTTTTTAACCCTGTAACTTGCTTACAAAGGTATCTTGGACAGATAGACCTCCATCACACTCTAATCTTTTCTAATCTGTTTGTACTGTTGGTTTTAATGAGTTCACAGAGCTTTTTTGAGAATCTGCATCAAAAGATTTTTAAGCAACCCTCTTCTAAAATGTCAGAGAGATTAAGGGAAAGAAAACAGAGGGGTTTTAGCATGCATTGTTTTGGTTCGACTGCTCACAATTTATGGACCTGTGATACTCTTCTATCCTTGCTAATCTCCGGTTGCCGGATATTAAAATGGATGAAAACAGTCTCAGTCCGACTAAACAACAGGAAATAATAGGCTGTAAGAGACACTCCTGATTGTACTCTCCTGGTGTAGATGTAGATGTCAGCTGGGTTTGAGTAGAGGGGTGAAGGACTTCTTGTCTCCAACAATGATGCTTGGTGTGTGAACATGGCGAGAGATGGTGATGGAAATCATGTCAGTAATTATGTCAGTAAGCAGATTTAGTGCAAACACTCTGGGTTTTCTGTTTTAGGAAGGTCAGTCAAACCAGAGAAAAAGGGGTAACTCAAGTCTGTTCCAGAGGGGATATAACTTCAGCTCTCAGTCAGTTACTATGGTAACTGACATACAAATACAAATGTTCAAGCACTTATATGGATATATTTGTGCAAAACACTGTGCCTTTTCACAGATGTTTGTTTTCATGATTGGTTGCACTCCTCCATGTCTCAGCCCGCAGACAATATTTACCGCATTATCCATTATGCCTGATATAAGAAGACAGATTTCAATGAAAACAGCCAAAAGGGTCCCCAAGGGTTGATTTTAGGCCCAACCCTTTGTTATATGCTACCACTAGGGATTTCATCAGGAGACATGGCATCAGCTTCCATAGCTATGCTGATGATACACAGCTCTGTGTAGCTGTATCTCCTGATGACACAAAGTCAAGTGATGCCCTTTTTAACTTTATTTTAGATATGAAGTCATGGATGGCCGGAAACTTCCTTCAGCTCAACCAGGACAAAACAGGGGTTTTAGTTATAGGTCTTGAAGGCTAGAGAGAGGAACTTTTACCAAAACTGCAAGATTGTAATCCAGCCCCATCTGTAAAAAACCTGACCCGGACATTCGACTCTGAGTTTCAGTTTTATTTCTCACATCAAAAACTTCACAGAGTCCTGAAGAACATAGCCAGACCTCCCACTTCTCTCTCAGGCAAGCGTGGAGGTGAGAGGACCAGAGTGCGGGCCCAGATCACGCCTGTTTTAAAATCGCTGCAGTCAGCCAGTTCTAGTTGTTGTAGTTTATCGTCCTCCGGGCCCATATTCGGAATTTGCAGAATTTCTATCTAATATAGTCCTTAGCAGTCTAGAATAATTGTTGTGGGTGACTTCAATATCCATTTGGATGTTGTTAAGGTTTCATGTCACTATTAGACTCTATTGGCTTCACCCAGGTTGTAAACAAACCTGATCGTCGTTTTAGCCACACCCTGGACCTAGCCTATGGCAATTCTCTGACATCGGATCATTTCTTAGTAATATTTGACTTCTTCTTACCAGCATTAGATTCTCTTAATAAAAAAGTGCTCTATAGAACTTTATCTGATAGTCCTGTAGCTAAATTTAAGGAAGCTATTTCAGCTGGATCAGTTTGTAGTGCAGTGGATTCACTGAGAGTTACTCTGGATTCAATCCCCCCCCCCCTAAAACAGAAGGTAATCAAACGACAGAGACCAACTCCATGGTACAACTCAGAAACCCGTACTATAAAACTAACGCTGTGTAAATTTAAAATAATGTGGCACTCCACCAAAACGAAAGAATCTTGTTTAATTTGGCAAGAAAGTCATAATAAATATATGAAAGCTCTACTACCCTATCCTACTGCCTACTACCTTTACCCGGTGCAGATTCCTCCTATCCTACTTCAGATACAGCAGAAACAGTTCCAAATTCTGATACTAGCCTCGACTGTTTCTCTCCCAATAACCTTTCAGAACTAAACTCTATTATTTCTGCATCAACCTGTCTTTTAGATCCAATCCCAACGAAGCTGTATAAGGAAGTCTTTCCTTTAGTTAGCAGCTCCATACAATATATGATCAATATATCTTTAGTGGCAGGTTATGTATCCAGTGATTTAAAGTAGCCATAATTAAATCACTTCTTAAAATGCCTACTCTTGATTCAGGAACTCTAGCTAACTATAGACCTAACCTTCCTTTTAGCTCAAAGATCCTAAAAAAGTGGTAGCTAATCAGTTGTGTGACTTTCTCCATGAAAACAGTTTATTTGAGGAGTTCCAGTCAGGATTTAGAGTTTACTATAGCACTGAGACTATAGTTGCAGCTCGTGTTCTGACTAGAACCAGGAAAAGGGAAAACATTACTCCTGTATTGGCTTCTCTTCACTGGCTCCCAATAAAATCTAGAATAGAATTTAAAATCCTTCTCCTCACTTACACAGCTGAAATGGTCAGGCACCATCCTATCTTAAAGAGCTAATTGTGCCGTACTACCCATCAAGAACATTACGCTCCCAGAATGCAGGTCTGCTCATGGTACCTACAGTTTCTAAATGTACTATGGGAGGTAGAGCCTTCAGATATCAGACGCCGCTCCTCTGGAATCGTCTGTTGGGGTCCGAGACGCAGACACTATATACTTTCAAAAATATTTATTTTCAATAAATTTTACAGTTAGGGCTGGCTTAGGTATAGAACAGCTCATAGTTATGCTGCTATAGGCCTAGATTATCGGGAAAATGGCACGATGAACTCTTATCTCTCTCTCCCTCTCTCCTTCTCCCTGCTTCCATATCATGTTATTGCATGTCACTACCTTTAAATTCCTGTTACTAACCACTCCTTTTTCTGGGAACTCCTGAGCCCTCTCAAGCCTAGTTTATACTTCTGCCTCAAGGCGATGACGTGACATCGGCGTAGACCTGGCGCCGTCGTTGAGCATACGTAGTTCTGCGTCGAGGGAACACATAGCTCTGCAATTCACCGCCAAGCTACTAAGGGGGTGTGGCTGTGTCTTTGTGTTGTTTCAGAGGTTTGCGGAGGTGGTCTGTCAGACCACTAAACCGATTGACGCTGACAAGAGGTGAATTTAACACACTTGTTAGCCCACTGAGGAACATGGATGAAGAAATGCACTTTCGCTACTTTAGAATGTCAGTGGGCCGATTGTCTTCGCCATATACAGCCTTTTATTATTTATGTTGTGACCAAAAAAGCAACTGTCAGAAATGACATTCTGAGCGGACCAATCAAAGTAGTTGCAGTTTGCATCGGCATAGTCAGGAATTTTTAGAGGCTTCAACACAGCTGTAGGGGTCCGCGTTGACAACGTAGCTACAGCTAAGTATATACAAGGCTTCAGGTTCCTTGGGACTATTGGTGAGGATGGCTCTTAATTGACTCTTATATCTCAAGTGGTTCCTCTTGGGGGTCACTACACTGGCAGTGGCCTGCTACCCCGCTGATGGCGCGGTCCCTCTGGTCTCTCCACTCCGAGTGCCTACAGGGTCCCATTAGTATCAGTATTAGTATTAGTAGTTGTGGGATTCACCAGTCTGCCAGGGCTGGAGGGGTCTGTGGGGTGGCACCTCTTGTGGTCATAGTCTGTGCTGCTTCCAGTGTGGACGGCCCCAAAATGTGGTCCTTTCCTCACCTTAGTCCTCAGTGCTGTGCCATGTCTCCATACTAGCAGGTATGTTTGTGTGTTTACCACAATTTTAAAATTTCACGTACGTAGACTTTGTTTAATATATGTCTCTCACCACATTGCTTTTAAACATGTTAAGCACTTTGTATTGCATTTGAAATGTATAAAACGAGCTATATAAATAAAGTTGATTGATTGATTGCATGATTAAAAATGTTGACACGGTATGACATAATGTGCAGTACAAGTATTGTTAGGTATTGTTCTGGACCTTTTTCTTTTCTTTTCTGAAAAACTCGTGATGAAAATAATAATAAAATAAAGTGATCAAGAAGACCTCATAACTTTGCTTTACCTTTTCTTCTCGCATTGTTTTAATGCTGCACTTAGGGGAAGTGTTAAAAGCCCATTTGTGTAAAAGTAAAAAACAGCAGAGTACTAAAGATGGGACGTCTCCTCCTCACATTTGCACATCCGTTTGCACAAAAATAAATTGTGATTTTCCACAAAAGAATTGAAACCCAAGGGGGTTTTTATGTTGGGTTTTTTTGTCAGAGGGGCAAGTTAGATGAGTTAGAGCATTTGCAGTGTTCATATAGACATAAGTAATTTGAAAGAAACAGTATTACTGTATTAATATCAGATAATTAGAGCAGTGCCAGTAAATGGAATGAGCTATTGACAACTATCATAAAAAACACTCTTTGTATGTATGTGTATATATGTGTTTATATATATGTGTGTGTGTGTGTGTGTGTATATACATATATATGTATGTATGTATGTATATATGTGTGTGTGTGTGTATATATATACGCTTACTAAATAAAGGTTAAGAGGTTTATGAAAAAAGCAGAAGCTGCAGGAGGAGAAATGTGGATGGTGCATTAACCTTTTCAGACATACGCTATTATGAGGGAAACTTAATGACCCTTTTTAATGGAATACATACTATGCTGTACTGTAAAACATCCAGTGGTGCTCCATTCAAGGTAATGCAAGCTACTTTCTGGAAACTGCTAGAATGAAGGGTATATTTTTGAATTGAATTGAATATTTTTGAATGAGTCAGGTTTCTTGCAGGTGAAGTGAAGAAAGAAGTGCACCAAAATATAATGTGAATGTGCTCACTGTATTGATGCCTAGTTGAGGAACTCACATATGAAGTTTATAAAGGTGAATGAGGAGAAGGAAATATATTTAATAAGTTCTTATAAATGCTGCCATAGTACTCAATGTGATTAAATGTATTTTTTTTCTTCATAAGCAATAAGCTCTTACCTATTTCCTGCCAAAGTTGGAGGATTAGTCATTCCAAATACGACGACAGTTTCTCTCTCATTAACTAATTAAACTGAAAATAGACTACACATGTCCAGCCAGTCAAAGGAACTTACAGTAAAGTTGACCTAAGTTCAATGTAGAAACCTTGTGCAACATTTGAATCATCTGGTGGAGGGTTATTTGCAGGGACCACTTCACATGTAAACAGTTTTAAGTGACAGAATTACCTTTTGTGCTACGGAAATTTGATTATTATTATTATTATTATTATTATTATTATTATTATTATTATTATTATTATCATTATTATTATTATTATTATTATACAGAAACAAAGTAAAACCGTAATAGTTTTGATTAATTGTTATTACAGGAAACCCTTCCATCTTTTCCTTCTCCTTTAATACTTAAAGCCAAGCAGTGTAAATGCAGGTGCATCATGTTTGTATTATGCCCTTGTTGCTACAAGCGGATATTATTTTGCAAGTACAGATGTCATATCTAATTCCATTTTCAGCTTGTATGACATTTCCTAATAATATAGATCAGGAAATGTAAACTGGCAAGCCTCAAACTAGGGCTATGAACAACAAATTATGGTAGACAATGATGATGTTAGACCCAAAGCTAGAGTATATAGCCACTATACTGTAGAACTAAATGGTCAGCAATAAAAAAAAGAGCCAGGCCAGGCCACAAAGAGCCTTTAAAAGTGGTCAATAAGACCTATGAATCAATCTCTCTCTCCTCTCATCTCTCTCTCAGAACCATATACAGTACGAGCAGCCAGAGGGACTATTCCAAAGCCCCCTCATATACAAGAACAAAGCCACTTCCCAACTGCAGTTTAGGTAACATAATGGCTTTGGTTCAAGTTAGTACTTAAGGAACAGTTGTGGTGATGCTTTTAAAAAATAATGTTGACACTAAATGAATTATGTGGCCCTCAGATAACGCCACCATACCTCCTCCTGTAAAGGATCCATAGATTGCTTTGTCACTTGAACTGTATAATGATTGGCTAGAAAGGACCAATTATGTTGTTCATCTTGGCAGTGCAGGAAAATTAAAAAAGACTTCCTGAGTCAAATTTGAATCTGTCTAAGATACTTTTGTAACGGCACACTCATACAAATACACGTGCAAAGTTTGAACCCTGTCTGTTTTCTCACTGATAGACAGGTCATTTGGGAATCGAATGAAAGGAGCTACTGTAACATGTGACAAACGCTCTATACCCCCACCGTCCGAGCTGACAAAGAGTAATCGATAAGATCTTGAAACACACAAATCTACAGGGGACTAGTTCTAGGAGGATAAAACAGGTTTCTTCGAAGAGCTTGGGCTGAGAAGACAGCACTAGCTCTGCAGGGTCTTAAGTCATTGAATGAATAGCTGGTAATGAAAATGGAACGGCCTTTTGAAAAAATGGAAAATGAAACCTTGGCTCGAAGTCTTTTTAACATTATATCTGGTCTGATCCACATAACCTTTTCATCAATCATGAACCTACACTCTAAAAAGTAATTCTGGGGATCTGTTACCACCACTTAATTAAATGCATAGCCGCAACATAAAAAAAATAATTTCTTGATTTAGATAAGCCTTTTAAATTGGAAACATAATTTCATCAGTTGTGCTGACTTAATAATGTTGGTGGTTACGTCAACTTAATATTTAATATAATTTCAACGCAAATTTCTGCGTCTACTGATTTAAAACAAAATTTAAGTTATAGTAACTTCATTAAATTGTTTTGATGACTTAATTTGTTTCACCATAAGTTCAAAATTTCACCTACCCACATGCCCGGACAAGTTCTGACGGTTAAAACTGGGTGTTGGCTGAAGGAATACCACACAAAGGACATTTTGAGGTGAGTTTTATTTCTTTTACAATTTTATTCCACTAAAACAATGTATTTTGGCATATTGTCAATTCTGATATGACCAACAGTGGACTTGTGTATGGATTTTAGACTACACCTGCAAGTACAGCTCATGTAATGTTCTACATGTAGCTTACGCTATTCACAGTTAGCATTAGCAGTAATTTTTTTTTGTCCATCCCATTTAATTTAGCACAGGAATCATTAAGTTGCAAATGACAAGTCCTCTCTGCTAGAAATTGCTTTCCATTATGGAAGTGCATGATTTCATTTTTGTTTGTGTAACTGTTAGCTACCTTTTTTAATGTGTGCGTAACCAAAAGTGCAATATAGCTGCGACCAGCATGTGTGTGCTGCATGGACAGCATTGGTTGTTAATGTGTTTCTATTGATATCATTCAGACCTACATTTATCTATTTGTGGCTAAGATTTGAATCGAATATTGATTCATCATATGCCTATTCTTCTTGATTTGAATTTAGTTTTTTTTCTTAACAATTCTCATCAATGCATATGCAAATAGAACACATTCATAGATTAGAACATTCTTGAACGTATAATACTACTACTACTACTAGTAAAATAATATTTTCTGTTTATGTGCTCTACAGATAAATGAAGAATTCAAAAGAATCACTACTGTAAGCCTTGAACCTGTCTTTACGGGCAAACTCGAACTTTGCATCCCAAAACTTATGGACGTGGTCACATCAAGGGGAGGAGCTACAGGTGCGAGAATCAGGCGGATCAAAGAAAGACTTCTTGAGGTATGATAATTACTTTGCCAATAACTTGCATTTCAAACTAAATTCAGTCACTCATTAAGATTATAATGTAATTGATTATTAGTTCATCACCAGTTCATTAACTTCTAACTTATTGTTTAATTTTCTTTACAAGGACACGGACAAGTTTGAAGCAGGCCCTGACAGACAGATGATGACAATTGCCATCATCGGTGACCAGCCCACTGACCACAGGACTGCAGCCATCGTGGTGGGGGGAACCAAAATCCTTGAGGGAAAGGATATTCCAAGATGCTGTGGTCTTTACTATACTGTGCAAAAAAATATATATATTTATGTAAAAAAAAATTGCAGGACCTTTAGAGGTTTGGTGGCAGTTGAGAGACATGGACCGTTATCACAGTAGTTTCACAAAATGTTACAAATATTTGACAGAATTATTTAAAAATATTGGAGTTCTGAAGTTTTTACATGTTTGGCACTGTGGTTTTCACTACAACGGCCTAGAACTTAGCTGAGATAGCATAACTGATCTGTTGTGATGGCATAAATTAGTATGGTTACAACTTAATTTCTCAAGGCAGTATGGCCAGTTTGGTCATTTTCAACTTGTGGGGTAATTTAAGTTTGTCTATTTTTTTCCCTACATTGAAATATGTGTTAAATGTTTTGGAATAAAACATTTTTTTTCAAAGAGTTTTGTTTCTGGGTGAATTAATTCAATCAACAAAAACATAAAAAATTGAATTGGAGCAACTTAATTTTTTTACAGTTTTCAATTTAAAAACTTATGTTCATAACAATGATAATTAAGTATATAGTTCTTAAAATACATTTTACATATTGTGGAAAAAGCTGTTGCAACAACTTAATATTATGAGTAATCAACTTAAAAACGTGTGTTTGTGCCACCAATTGTTAAGTTGGTAGTAATTAAAAATCCTTTTGACTGTAAAGGAAAAGCTATTTCCCCTAACTCAACGTAGATTGTTGACTGAACTTAATTTCATTAGAAGTTACCACAACTCAAAAAAATTGACGCAAACAGTTGCGTTAATTTTCTTAGTTGAGCCAAAAGATTTGTTTTTAGAGTGTATGACCCAGTCTGTCAAAGTACAAGTTGAACCAAATATTTCATGGACAAACGATTCAGAGCTCAATTCTCAAGCTCATCCATGTAAATATTTGACCTCTTCTAAGAAGAAGAAGAATAGTGAATAAGACATGCCCAAAGGCCTTTTTTGGTTATTTTTTTTATAAACGTATAATCTATATGAAAACTGATTCTGAATAGGAAACACAATGCCATAAGGCTTATGCATGAGGCAGTGATTGCTACAACTATAGGGAGATTTTCTGATTGGAAAGCAGAGTGTAGGCCTTTGGGTAGATATGAAGACTGATGTTTTCATGTGAAAAAAAGAATATAGCGAGATTACCGAAAAGACATTTAGCACATTAGTAATGTTGTTGTTAGCCAGAGAGAATTTCTATATCCTCTCTCTCGCTCTTCCCTGTATTCCCTCATAGAAGTCATCGATCAATGTCCAGGCAACCCCAGACTCCAACATGAAACGCTTTCAAAAGTGTGCCCCTTCCATCTTATAAGATTTATCTCTCCGCTGGGTGTCTGGCAGAATCGCACAAACTAATTACCAACTGCTCGCCATTACAGACTGGCTGAAATTTTAAGACAATTCTGATACTGTGTGAAAAAAAACAAAAACAAACCACTAAACAAAAGGCGTTCTATAGGATTTTATCTTGACTGCTGTGTAAGTGTGAAACTGATTAATCTAAACCCGTTTATATCGCACCAAGCATAGTATATCATAAGGGCAGTCGTGGTTAACGTTTAATAAAGTGTTCTGCTTAGCTGAGCATATTGGGTAAAGCAAATATGTCAGCTAACTCCAAAAAGAAAAAAATCCAATAACATTGTGACTGATGCTCATTTTTCATCAGTAGTGTTAAATTATGAGTTTTCTGAAGCTCATCACTTTGACGATGGATGCAGAGTTGTGACAGTGTGTCCATTAAGAAGCGAATACTTCAGCTCAGTCCCTCCCTCACTGACACCATGATAACGGCTTCTGTCACCCTGAAACAGCTTCCATGGCGAAACTGCTCTGACAAATCACTGGCTGTCTTTTTTTTTTTCAAGCAAGTTTGTGTTGGTGTTATTTGTGTGTGCCTTATCCGTGTGTTTCTATGACTCCGTAACTGTGTGCAACACAACACGTGAGGTGACAAATGTTTCTCACCAAGTGGACCATTTATTTAGCAAGGCTGGTTGCCCTTCTTGTTAATGAAGTCAGGGAGCCTCACAGCACAGAGAGCCCTCCTTTCCCACCAACACTGACATACAGGAAAGCATGAGCGATCACACCACTCTTACTGCTAACCACCACGACCCATTTCAGCTCACCAACAACAAAAGAGACTCCTCAGAGCTGCATCATTGAGAGGTGGAGAAGCAGCTGTGGCCCACACTAGCCATTCAGTGGCATTCATATTCAGCTCATTTTTCAATTTCAGCCCAGATTCTGTGTTTAGCTCAGTAATGAGAGAAAAAAATATCACATCTCTGTGCCACATACAGAGGAGAGGGTTTGAGTTTTTAGATGTGGAATCCAACATTTGAGTATCACAATTACTTCTCCAATCCACGCATTAGAATGCAAATGCCAGAGTGAAAGACAAAGATATTGCCCTCAGGTCTCTAAGAGATATTTCATTAAAACCTTGTTCTCTATGTTATTGAGATTTCTGCAGTTTAGAAAGAGTTCATCATTTTTTAAGGTTAAGTTTACTACTGCTTAATCTCAGCAGTATTTTCCAGTAAATAATGCGTGTATTGCTCCTTAAAAAGTTTTCAAGGGGTCATAATATTTTCTTTGAAAAAAAAAAGAAGCAAATACTAAATCTAGCTCTCAATAGCAGTTTTATAAACCAATCAGCTTCCATGCTGCACACCAGCTAGAAAACTGTGCAAGCAGTTTGAAAGGTTGGCTCAGAATCCATTTGAAAGCAACAAATATACCACTAAATATACTTTCTTTGACTTTCAAGGTCTCTCATCAAGTTTTTAAACAGGATCGTGAATAAATTAAATCATGAATGAGCACACAACAGTGCCCTCAATATCAAGCTAAAAGCTAAATGTTCTTTTAACACAACAATTGCAGCTCCTGCAGTCTTCATAACAAAGGGTCCTTGGGCAAGACACCAAACTCCAAATTCATTGTGAAATTAGAGAAGGGTTTGAAAGTTTGAAAATCTTTTTTTAAGCCTTTTTCTTACATTTTAGCAATACTAAACTAACTACTTCTAATCTGAAGTCTCAAACAGGCATTAAAAAAAAATAAAAAAATCATACACATAAAAAAGACATGAAAAAAAGCATCTCTTGGTAATAGTATCACCTTCTCATGAATTAGCAGTGCAGTCAAGAGTTCAATCATCTCATTGCCGATGGAGTTGTGTTTGTGGTGGAGTGCTGAAAATTACCGTTCTTGGAGCCGTTGCAAACAGATGGATGTCTTGTCTTGGTGAAGTTGGAAGAGCAAATGGCAATATAAATCAAACCTTTACTCTGAGACGTGGGTGAAACAAGAGGCAATTATTGTAAAGTCATACTGTCGGTTAAGTATTTTGGCAGCATGACAACCTCTAAAAAGAGGTTTAATAAGAGTTGCTTTCTATGTTAAATTGTCAGCGGAGTGTTACAGAAATACTGTATTAGCATTTTCATTAGTTTCACCCCTACTTTACCCCTCCTGCGTAGTTGGGGCAAGCTGATTGTTAAAAGCAGAAGGAACAATTCTTGAAAATTCTTTGTGAGTGAGCAGGTGGGGTGGGTGAATAATATCCCTCAACATGTATTCAACTAATGCCATTTTAGTGTCCATAACAGAGCTACAGATACTATAAATATATACCATTGTATATTGCACTGATATAAAGGATTTTCTGTCTCCACAGTGGGGCTATTTTCCTCCCAAAATTAACTATTTTTTCAGAGCATGCTATCTTTCTCTTCGAGGAAGATAATAGCTGTTCTATCAATTTGATGTCGTCACATTTAGATAAAAAATGTAAATGGTAATTTGTGAACTAGTTATTATTGAGTGCATGCAGGTGGTTCCCTCCCTTTCCCCTACTCACCCCTTGGTAAGAATGTTCCCTATAACCATGCCGAGTGGGAAGCTTCTTATATCTATTTTTAGCACATCAGACTTTGAATTGACTTCTTAGGTTGGCAAGAGTTGTCAGCTAGGAGGCAAGGCTATAAAAACAGCCAATTTAATGTGGACTCCCAATTTAGTGCTTTAGGATTGGGGGGCTCAAGGGCTCATGGCGAAAAGCAGGGCTCACTGAAGTATCATCAGCATTTAAGTGTGGGAATTATGCTCACTTTCTTCATGCTCTTTCTCTCTCATGCAGCAGTTTCCCCTTTCCACAAACTCACAGGGAAAATAATTTCAGCATTACCATAAATGAAACGAAGCCAAGAACAATCTGCTATGCGGATGAAACAGCACCACTGAGCCACATCGTGTGGTTGTTGGTTACTCGTTTGTGAAGAAGCCTTCAGATGAAGACCACTGAGGATTGTTGCTTTGCTATAAGTGCAGCACATGTCCTGTCGCTATCTAGCTGCCTCGAGCTGCTGCAGCCAAGATAACTGTGGTAATAGGCTGGGACTATGTCAATTGTATATTTAGGTGTTGGTGGTGGGGGGGGGGGGGCAGATAAGAGAGAAATTCTTTCTACACATTGTAGCACTGAGGCCCTCACCTTTCACCCGAAAGCACATCTGCTTGAGCACGTCCACTAAACTAAACTGCGGTTTAAACACCTTCTTTGTGTCTGAAACGATAACCAGCTGCAATAAAACTGCTCTCCAACTTTTGCCTCTTTTTACTTCATGTCGGCAAACTGCAGGAGAGAGGCAGGTAATTAATCAAGGCTTCACACACAAACACACTAACTGCTTTCCGCTGCATCCTGCAGACCACTCTTCAGGTAAGGCCATTACTCTGCCCCGAACATCTAGAGCATCAATCAGGCTGTCTTGAGATGATGCATAGGAAGGTATTTCCCACTCGAACATGGGAGAAAGACTCTCTAAATTCCAATCTCAGACAGACATGAAGTAATTCTTGGACACACTTCAAAAGAATCTCCTTTTCAGAAATGAATTTAAAGTTCTGTCAGTCTTATGTATTACATCCTGCCCTTTTTCTTGAGAGGTTTTCAGACCAACCATCCCACAGTTCCAATCCATAAACCGAAGCTATCCTTCTGGATTTTGGCCATAAATAATAATTAATTTAATTGATTGAATGTAGATTCTGGTTTACACTGTTTAATGAACTTGACACACGCCAAAATAAAACAAATGTACAAACTGGATCCTGTGGACATTCATTAATGGACTAATCTGACTTATAAATTGCAAACAACAACTTGCAGCGTCTCTTCATTTATTGGATATAAATTAAGCTGTTTTCTTTTTTCTTTTGTCAAAACATTTTGAGCCATGTATTCAAAAAGGCAGTCTTGTATAAAAGCACAATGGAGGCTTCAACTATCTTTTATATCAACAAAACTCAATCCACTTGTGATTAACCACGATGCAACCCTGCCTTGGGAGCAGAACAAAATTAAAGAGCAAAACAAGTTTGTGAGCTTGCCTTTTGAAGGGTCGAGCCTCATTTCTTTGGTTCATCTTTTAATGACTGACAAGTTTGAATGAAAGCCATAGTCAAAGTGCACATCCAGAATCTTCACCCTTCATTCCTTTTGCACTAGAGCTCCCCTCACTGGTGACTGACAGAGATGACATTCAAATGTCAGCTGCAGGAGGCCACAGTGTGCAGCTCACCACTGTTATGAACAGGCTGCTGCACTGAGTTTGTAAACTCAGATCCATTAAGGACACTTCCACTCACAATGCTTTGATTTGAATGCACTGCTCCTGATTGACCTCGGTTGAGCCTTTATTTATGAAGTAGTTACATCTGTTGGAGTTTCACTTGGTGCATTTCAGTTCAGGATAAAACATACGCAGAAGCACAGAAGATCACAGCAGCTTTTAAACTCTAAAAGTGCAACAATATCAGGTGATCCTTTAATCCTAGTGAATATAAAATCGAATTAGTAAGGTTATTCAAAAATATTTGCTGTATCTGAAGGAAATGATAAATAGTGACCTGTTGCATACTGAATAAATAAAGTGTTGTTATGATACTGGAAGCTGAAACTTGTTAGCATCAGGCCTTCTGATGAGGAAAAATGGAGCTAAAACTCAACCTAGCTGCAAGACAACAAGCGCCCCCTCATTGAAATGTTTAATTGATCTTTAATGCATTTTAAGGAAGAAGAGTAGTTTTACTACCCTAAGCTTCCATAAGTGAACATTGGTTAATGATGGGCTCTAACATCAACCAATCCCTAAGCAGCCTTAACTCCATTAAAACAACAACAGCCAGCAACACTGATAAAACAAGTTGTTTCTTCACAAATAAATGTATTATTATTATTATTATTATTATTATTATTATTGTGCATATGGCTATGCCACAAGAAGCAAACTTAAATTAAGGAAACTTTGACATGCAGACTGCTTAAGTTGGGAGTAAACTGCCAACCTTCCACTTGAAAACTACCAAAACAGCTTCAAAGCCACAGCTTCTCTGTAAAGGTGATCTTAATGTTAAGTGAATTTAGATCCCCTTTCACCTAAACCTGTTTTTTTGGGCTCTGTCTCCTTCTTTAATGTGAGTCCTGTTTTCATGGTTGCCTTAACGCCACCAAATCTGGCATGAGAGGGAATAACAATTCGGTTTTTTGCTTGTCAGTTCTGCCAGTTTCATGAGATCCATGAATTAACAGCAGTTTGGAAGTTTTGCCACTTGAAGTCGAGGACTCCAGCAGGCATCTGTCAGGGTTACTGTCGTTCTTCATGACAGCGGCTTCCACAGATGCTGTTTTGAGTTCAGCAGTTGCCTTTTCCATTTAAAGCCATGGAACTCTAATTTCCTTCAGAGCTGTCGCAAGCCTCTGGGTAGCCTCGCTCACTGGTGAAAACTGCAACAACTGGAGTTTTTGAATGTTGATATGGACACTAATGATCAAGTCCTGTATCACAAAGATAAGACAGCAAGATAGCATAACAAGTAGATGTGACTTATCTTCCCCTCTTTTGGGTTGCTGTGTGTAGCAGCTTCAGTTTTACATCAGGAAGAATCACTGGCCCACATATCCTGTTGCATTCTAATTCTTCTCCTGTTTGCTACAGAAACAGTTGTTGTTTTATTGTAGTTGTGATACTCTGTATTGTCGATTTGAGTTGTACTTTAAAATTCACCAGGACTCCCACTCGCTGACATTTATGCAGCTTACAGCTTAATTCAGCTCAGCTTAATTCTTCAGAGATCAGATGTTGATAATTGTCATATCAGCATTTTCTTGTTTACAGTAATTTACTGCAATTCACCAAACAAAAAATAAATAAATAAATAAAGACAGGCTAGGTAATTTTTGAAAAACTAGCATGATTTTGAAAGCAACATACTCTCCGCTCTCCATATTCACCCACACCCCTCCCCCTCAATCACTTACATGCACGAGCGATCCAGAAGCGGATTTCAGCTCATGCTTTGAGTGTCTCCTTGAAAGCAAGGAAACAGAAAAACGTCTGTCTTTTCAAATATTAGTCTATAGATTTTTTTTTGTAGGAGGGATTCATATGTTTATTATGACACATTAGGGAAATTAGGGCCTACTGTATTATAACCATGAATTGAGTACACACTTTAAACCCAAAATGTAAAGTTGAGGCCAACTGCACAAAATGCAGTTGGCCTTTTATTGACAGACATGGATATTATCAAACAGAGCAACTACACACATTGTTTGACTGTTACAGCCAGCAAAGTTCATCAGTGGATTTAGGGCTGTATGAACAGATGCTCAAGAGCTTTTGAGGGTGATGTGATTTTTTGGACGTGTGCACATGTTCCTAAACAATCTTAAGAAAAAGCACAAGTGGCACTTGTAGGAGAGGCCTGCTTTCTGGAAAAAATACCTTACAAAATGAAACTTTTATTTGATCCCATTATATACACGTACCTGTTGCTGAGTATGTTTGCTGAAGACTAGACACATTTACAAGTTCAATATGTTGCTCCAACCATGAGGCGTAACCATGAAACTGTCTTAAACAATTGCTACCTCCTTACATGACAGCACATTATCTTAAGCTGTCCTCCAAAGTGACTTCCAAAAAGTGAATGTGGACAGTTTAGACAGGAATTACAGATAATTGTCACAGGTTACTTTGAAATTGTGCCGTTATTACAAAAAAACAGCCTCTTGCATTTGCAGTGGGAAAAAAACAGTTTATTTGTTTATGAAAGGAAAAGCATAACTTGAGCTCATTGGTCCCTCAACCAGATACCAACCCTATGTGTTGTATTCTCGAAATAGGTCCTGGTCAAGACAATTACAAAATCAGCCTCCTATCACCTGAAGAACATATCAAGAATGAATCTTCAGTGTTGACTACAACATTATTAGAACAGCCTTAGCTTTTGAGAGAACGCAAACAGAAATGTAGCCCACAAATAGAATTTTAACACAAAAACCACACATTTTAAACAATGTGTTCAAAAAGTGGTTTCAAAATGTAGATCATGAAATAAAAACTGAGCTTGTAAAAAAAAAAGTTATTCCTTAAATTTTACATTTTACAAAAACACCTCATCAGTAACATTTGAAATGAACTAAATACAATGATAAGCAATGAATTCATAAAAATGTTGTTAGAATAATCAGTTAAGAGATGTGAACTGTAATCATATGCAGTGGAGAAGCATTGGCTGAAGAACTGGGTAAGTGGCATGTTCAGCCGTCTAAATGGCACGTTTAGTGACATGTGAGACTCCTCTTGCATATTTAGTCAGTGCATTGTTAAGTGTCATCCCTTTACCATCCAAGTAAAACAACGCAGCATACTACTAAATTATCAATTAATCAATGGTTTGAATTAGGAGGGGGTTCAGAAGTGGATATACACACTGGTCCTGATGCATGCTTTCAAGAGGAGGTTAAATGACTTGGAGGCAGACACATCTGGCTGTCTACAGATGTTCTCTCTGATGCGGATGCTCTTGATGGACAATCGCTATTTAGATTTGTTATTTGTGTCTTTTAATATTTAATGGTATATGTATGTGTGGATGCTAGTTGCTTGTTTTTTTGTTTAACTCTGTAATTTTTGCTGCTGCCTGTCTTGCCCAGAATAATAGACTTTTAATCTCAACAAGTTTTTTGTTTCCTGGTTACATCAAGGTTAAATAAATAAAATACTCTTTGGAGACTAAAAATAAATGTGAATACTCCGTTGGTAGGCCATATCTGCGTATACAATGCACTACACCACTGACTGCCTGCGATAAAAGCCAACTGTAACGAATATATTATAAATGATGTATTGACCGACACTGCCGCTGTGTGGTCTAACAGAGTATTGCTTTTTATGTGGGTAGGAACCATTGTCCCGCTCGTTGTTTCTTCACGGAATGCGTTATCTGAAGGTGAAACATCGTTCGCATTATCTTTATTCAGTTACACATTGTAGCAGGATTGTTGACGTCTGCTTTCGATGTTTTTAAAGCTATAGATATATCTGTCGTGTTTTTAAGTGCCAGTCACATCATGTCGTCTTAACCTTTTCATGTACGTCACAAAGCCCGGCAGCGTTGCAAATCTGAGGCGACCGCTTTAATTCTTAGTTCAGAAGTGTGTGAGTACGTTTTTGTTGACAAAGTCTTTTATCTTAACCATTAAAGCCTGCTATTATCTGACTTCAGATGTGAGTCTTGCAGCTCTAAAACGACTTTGTATTAATGGCTGTATTAACATGTATGTGTCTCTTCACAGGTAAAGACTATGAGTAAAGACACTAAAATGAGGGCAACAATTAACCAGAAGCTCACTGAGATGGGGGAACGAGAGAGGTGATTTAACATTGTTAATGTTCATAACATTGGACTCTCTTGACCTAATGTTGGAGGATATTGGTAACATGTTCGGTTTGCATCCCTCATAAATACCGAGCTGAAGACAAATACGAGGGAGATTCTTGCTTCTTGACATTTTGTTACTGTCATGTAAACAGCATGACAGCAATACAACCAACTCAAGAAGAAAAAAAGGGCAACTGAAACGAGGAGTGTGTCAGTTGTAGTTTAAACAATCCCGAAACATAAGTTTCTGCTTTGTGTGTTTTCATGACATCGACAGACTGAAGGAGTTATTGAGGGTTAAACTGACGGAGTGTGGCTGGAAGGATCAGATGAAAGCTCACTGCAAAGGTAGACACGACAGCACACACTTCGACAACACGTAGTTTACGTGAATATTTCTTTAAATGTTTATTTATTTGTATTTCTATTACAGAAGTGATCAAAGAAAAGGGCTTGGAGCATGTCACAGTGGAGGACCTGGTGGTTGAGATCACACCCAAAGGAAGAGGTAATTTAACTCTTAAAACTGGCAGCTCAACACATGCCGTGTTAAACATCTTCAGTTGTCTTGTCCTCTCTGAGCTGAAAATAGACTTGTACTTGACTTTAGATTAATCAGAAAGATGTGCTCTGAATTTATCCTTTGAGGTAAACATGTTCACCTCCAGAAACCTCATGAGGAGGTGATGCAGCCTTAAGAAATCTCACCACTCAGAGATGGTTTGGGTGTGAGCATAGTAGAGTTTGCTTACCAGACCTGTGCGAAAACAAAAGTTTATTCATTGAGATCTTTTTCTTCCTTGCAGCTTTGGTGCCGGACAGTGTCAAGAAAGAGCTCCTCCACAGAATAAGAGCCTTCTTGGCTCAGCATGCTTCATAATGGACTTGTCTTTTTTTAACCATGTAAAAGTTTCATTAAGCCGCTTGCCTGTAAGATCGCCTGATAGAAAGTTTTTTTTTTCTTTTTCAGAAATTGATTTACTTGAAATGTCGAGGCTTTTGGTTCATTCTCTTCATTTACCTTTGACATAAAGACATGCATGTGCCTGACAAACATGGTTGTGTTTTTATTACTTATCTACGTTAGTCATCATTTGCAAATGCAGTTTTCTGACACATTAAGTTTTACTTTGTCAAAGAGATGCTGTTTCAATAAAGGTTAGATTAATGAGATATAAGTTGGCAAAAATCATTTTTAAAATTCATGAGTTTTCAAATAGAGACTTTGGCGGGTCTTTCATTTAAGTTCCATTTTGTTTTATATATTTTCTTAAAGCCTTTATTTTTCTTATTTTTAATGTTAATTTCCCAATTTAAACAGGATACACTGCATGCATTGAAAAAAAAACATCTACAGTAGGAGACTCCAAAATAAAAACAATAATCAAACATAAAACCCCAAAATCAGAATAGGTTTTTTTTGTTTGTTTGTTTTATTGTGAAGCACATTTACATATTCAAGGAATGTACCATGGTGTATTGGTGCGAAAAACAGTTAATGTGAAATTAGGGTAAATAGCATTCAAAGGCACACAGAGCAATAAATGAACGACAGTGCAGCTGTACTAAAAATGTAACCAAAGATAAAGTTTCGAAAGAATAAAGTGTCAAAATGCAAGTAAAAAGTTAAAATACAACATGACAAAGTTAGATACAAAACAAGGTATAAGTGGACAGTGTAAAGAGCCAAGCAGTAGTGAACAGATGTAAACAGAACGATAGTGCAGTAAATAGGAATATATATATATATATATATATACACTAAATAAAGTGATAGTGGTGCATGGCACATAATAGAACAACAGACTAAATATATACTAGAGCTACATAAACAAAAATGAATACGAAAAGAATAAAGTAACCGTAGTGCTATGAAGGATGAGATAAGACTGATATCAAACAGAATAAAGTGGAGTAGTGCTTGAAGACCAATATAAGCATAATAAACAGCATTGGGGGGTTAAGGTGCAGGCACAAAGAAACAACAAAAAGGAGAATCATATAACGGCAGTACATTGCATTGCATCCATTATTGAATCAACTTAAATCCAAAGAACCACGACCTTGTAATATCAAGCCTGCGGCTGCTGTTACCTCCAAGAATAGCAAAATGTTCCCAACAGAGGGGGTAGAGATCATAAAAGAAACAGAAATGACTCCAAGGTAGCTGCATCAGGGGACGAATCGCCTTCAATGAAAACCAGTCCCCTGAATGTGTTATGTTCCTTTCCTTTCAGTAATAAACAAGTGCACAAGTGTTGAACTTAGACGCTTAGACTGAAAGGCAAAAAAACAACTTACACGCACTATGATGAGGTATTGAGCTCATAATCATGCTGAGTAAAAGCCACTGTATTAACTATTGTCATGCAGCTTCGTAATCCCTGAATCAATTTAATAATAACAGGACTACAACTGGAATGTTTGATCCTGAAGCACTTTTTTTCCGACCAAATGCTCAACCACATCATTTTGTCTTGTTTTAAAGGTCCTCGAGTTACACACGCACATTGCCTAATTGGTTATGGATTACATTCCGAGAGGCCATGAACCCAAAACAACGCACCATGCCTCGGCACAAGCAGCACATTAGTGGATAGTGAGTGAGACGGAGCTGGTCACCAACCCAAGACAGAGTGTGTGTTTTCATAGCCGAAGGACCTGCTGTGACATCAGCCCAGGTGACAACATGCTGATATACAGTGCTGTTGTGGAGGCCAAATGTAACGCACCCCTCCAGCCCGGCACACACGCTCCTTTAATGGCCTACATCAATTCCCATGTTATCGGCAGATCTCCCCAGGCCTATGCATGTAAAGGGGGCTGCAGCACACAGCAGACCAGCACTGGATAGAATTACAAGTGATGCAATTTATTATCATTCAGAATTTTTATTTACTTTCTCACTCTCTGTTCTCAGCTTTTCTCCATCACTCAGGACCTACGCAGCTCTGCCGAGCAGCTGAACAGTAACCAGATGACACACAAAAAAAAAAACTAGAAATAGAGCTGTCCAAAAAACACGATTTAAAAAAACCTCGTTTGACTTTTCTTTGGCTTGAGGTTTTACATCTTGATATGGGCAGTTTGAGGTTGAAAAGGAACAAAAGAAATGTGTTTTTGTGATCACAGCAGCAGCTGAAAGCAAGGAAGCGCACACTTTGTAGCATCCTGCGAGGCAGCCTCTCAGTGAACCACCATGAGTCAAGCAACAACAAAGGGTGAGAGCACCTTCATTCCACCAAAGTCAATATCAAGCTGTGTCTGAGCAGTACTTACTGACATTTAAAAAGAAAAGGCAAACATGTTATGTGCGTCCCCAAGTGTTTTTTTTTTTTTGTGTGTGTGCACATAGGTAAGTGTGTGCAGATATGTTCATCACCCCTGGAATCAGATCATTGCAGCATGATAGCAGCTGTGTCAATAGGCAGCGGAGCCAAAAGTGTGGTGCTGTACGTACGCTGAGTCCCATAGGTGCTCTGCAGAGCTCTCTCTAGTGAAATTGGCAACATCCAAAGTCCATAAACACCTCCCTTACTGTACAAACAAGTGAAGAAAAGGCAGCGCAGGGTGGAAACATATGGCAGGGACTTGTTCATATTATAAACAAATGTTGGGAAATGATGATGTTATAGCACATTGCCTTATTTGGAATATGTGTGCACCTGCTTTAGGGGGGTAGGAGTTGAAGAAATGTCCATGAAATATTGTATCTCATGCCCCGGTCATGTAGCAATGTGGATAAATCTCTCCATGTTTACAACTGTATACTTGACATTTCTAATGTATTGGCTACTGCTATGGGCTTTTGTGTCTCAGATAAATTTTCAATCTTTTTCTTTCTTGATAGAAAGGGCAAAGACATTGCATAAGCCGACAAAGGGTCAAAGAGGGTGTTTCAAAGCATGAAAAAGGGGCCATGTGCTCCTACAAATTCCCAAGACCTGGTGTGCAGTTGGCCTACTTTACTGTCAACATGTGTGAATGCCATGCTCGATAAATTTCTCTTTGAATTCCCTCACTAGAATTTATGAGACGTGCAACATGGGGTTGCAACTCTTTTGATGCCTCCACACTTGCAGCACTTGATGCCGTTTACATTCTCGTTTTAAAGGAGGCAGAAGTAGAGAGACGTTGGTCTGTAGCATCCTGCAGTGTAAAGAGTTTTAAACATATTTGCACTCTGTTGTGTCTCATGGGAACCGTTTTCTACGCACTAATGAGGCCGAGGAGAAAGTTTCATTCTGTTATTCCTGGCATCGATGCACCAGTTGCAGGCATACCACTCACACTCTCTTTTTTTTCTCCCTCTTTCCTTCTCAGTAGCTCATTGCAAATAATAAATAAAAGGAAATACATCATCCCTTTTTCAGTCTGAGTGCCAGGAGCCATGCTGCCAAAGTTAACACAAAGCAATCTTAGGTAATGATCAGCAAATGTGTATAAAGTTTCATAGGGCATGACTTCACATAATTCTTGTTTACATCATGCTGGCTGGCTCAATCACAGCTGGTAGTGTAGAGGTAATGTACACACAAACACACACACACGTTCTCCTGAAGCTTGTTTGCATCACACTTTAACACAGCACTTCTGTTTTTATAAGTACTTGTAATTGATTTGATATGGTGTAACATTGTGGCAGGGATTAGCTACCAGTCATAAATTGTGGAATTTTTAACAGAGGCTTTATCACATTAAGTCCTCTTAAAACCATTCATTCTGCAGAACTGTGTCAGATTTTCCATTCATTTACACACATCAGTGGCACTGATACAAAACAGTTCATCACGCCTCAATTGATGAAAATGATTTGCTGCATGTCAACAACAAAAAAAAAATACATAAATAAATAAAAGCTTCATTGAGCTGTTTTAGTGCTCTACCTACAGCATGGCCAGAATGCAGATGGAGAGCCGGGGGGTCTGTGCGCAACAACACATAGAGAAGAAGCGAAACACAATCCAGACATTGTTTACTCTGTTTCTGATGTAAAGGCCACTTACTGTCGTGTCCAATGCCTAACCCTTAATTTGCTGCCTGGGCCTTTGAAGTGTGTGCATATTTCTGTGTTCTGACACTACCTTTCCTCTCTCTCACTCGCTCTCTCTCTCGCTCTCTCTCTCTCTCGCTGTCTCTCTCTCTCTTTCCTGCAAGCCCCAGTGGTTGATACTGCAACTGGATAGGCCATGTTTCCATGTAGGGGCTCTTTTTAGTCC
The DNA here is from genome assembly GCF_947650265.1 of Symphodus melops. Taxonomy (NCBI): domain Eukaryota; kingdom Metazoa; phylum Chordata; class Actinopteri; order Labriformes; family Labridae; genus Symphodus; species Symphodus melops. Next base: position 10,849,896 of record NC_136695.1, on the reverse strand, counting down.
TGCTCTTATGATAGAAAACACAAGTGGGGAAGGGGAAAAGAAGTGCTGGGTGCACAGATCCACAGAGAGGCCCCAGCCCCAGCCTGGGCCCAGACAACGCTGCAGGGGATTAGAGCACACCCTGGCAGCAGAATGGTTTCACTTAAGAATTTCAGTAATCACTTTTAGGAGTGTAATATATAGCTGACCTTCGGCAGCGCCACACGACCCCCCGCTCCCCCAGCTTTTGATCAAAGGAAGCGGCAGTGGCTGTGCAAACAGGCGCTATCAGTGGACTCCAATGGATTTACTGCCTGCTTCTTCTCTCTTGTCTCCCCTGAGTCGTGTGCTGATACACACACAAACCCAGTTTCATCTTACAGAACCTATTTTTCTCCCAGTACTAATTTACGGGCCGGATCATGACTTTAGGGAACTTAAAGGAGGGGGAGGAAGGGAAAGAGGGGGAGGGTCAGGAGGCCTCAGGCAAGGGGAGAGAATGGAGGTGGGAGCAGCTTGGGGGCCCTTATCCACTGCCTGCTGGCTGGGCCGAGCAGAGCAGCTCTCATCATCCTGGGAAATGCCCAGTAGGTGCTCTCTTCCCAGCTGGAGCAGCCAAACAACATGGCCTGTGCTCCGCAACAATAACAGCAACCCGAGAAGAACAGAGGGCCGGCCCAGTAGGGTTTATATAGTGCCCTAAATCACAGGAGGCTCAGACAAAGAAGTAGGGAGAGAGGATGTGGGTATCATAGCAACTATTAATAACTTGATACATACTGGTGTGAACACAGCCGTGGTGGTGTCGCTCTGTCTCCTGATGTTGCACTTTAACGTTTCCTCTTTTTAATTACACTCATGTACACATTCACACATCATATATCAATCTATGCTGCCCAGGAATGGTGTTTTATGGACATTTTTATTGCTTAACATCACAAAACAGAACATTTGAATCAATTATAAGAAGGCCATTACAGTAAACATCCTTCAATGTGAAGCAGACGGTAAGGAAACAGTGTCACCATGTTGACCTTTATGCTTTTATAGACAAATATCTTTCAGCTGGTTAAATCCCCGGTAATTTGTAATTTGTGACTCACATGTTTTTCTTTAATCTCATGCTCTTGTTAAAATGCTTCCTGCTGTAAACTTTGTTCTCATGCAAAAATGGTTGTTTAGGTTGTCTCATTAAAAATGAAAAAAGGAAATGATTGATTAGTTTTGCTTCTTTTTCTGCAGGAATGCCAGAAAAGTCTGCAGGAATGTTTGTTTTGTAGGGTTAGAAGTTCCTGCTAGCAACCAGTTGAGGGCGTCACAGAACAATTGACAGTGGAGAATCTATACACTGAGTATATGGAGCAACATGAGGTCATATATCTAATGATGGGTACCCTATTTAGCAAATGAATGTTAACATACAGCCTCTTCATGTCATTTCAGTATTACAGGCTCTGGATAATATCATTATTTCCTCCCCCTCGGTTCCGAAAATGAAATCTGAAGCATGAAAACATTTACATCATAAGATATTAAACACTAATTATAAATATAAATGTTTTCTTTAGTTGGCATGTCAGGGGCTGTTTATGTGGCTTAGTTGATGACAATGCTTGCTGTGTCATAAAGGGACTGCAGGAAGTCCTGTGCTTTTATGATCAACTTATGAAAGCTTGGTGGGGAAAGAACAAAGTTCCCGTATTAGAGCATGTGAGAGAACAACTCACCATATGTCCTGCCAGTTCTGAAAACAACAGCCTGAAAAACCTAACCAACCCCTAAAACTATTGGCCCTGCTTTACTGTGAGGGTCAGGGCAGGTCGGCATGGTCTCGATGATGCCCCTAAAGGGCAATCATTAATGTGAAGGAAACTCTTGCTCCGGCCTCTTCAGGTATGAATTAAATAAAATGCTGTGTCTAAAGCCAGGTCAGTCGTGATGTAACGTTTATCAGAAGTGGTGAGAAGGAAGTGCATTCTTCCAGAAAGACATATTCCTGCATTCCCCCAAATCAGCTGATAAGGTTTCTTATTTAGATAGCAAACAGGGAGAGATACCTGCTGTAAAGGCTCTGTAGCTCTCGGACATTTGAGTATTTCAAGAAAGCACAAAAAATAATCTTTTGCATTGCTGGTAAGAACACTGCTCAGAGTTTTATTTAGTAATTACCTTATTGGCAGTGAGTTGAGAGCAAGCTGCATTCACTTGTGGTCAACAGTAACTTTTAGGAAAACACTCTTTTGACCCTTGTAATTATTGCTAATTTTGCAGGAGAGCGTGTAGAATCGTGGGTGGGCGAACAAGCTATCATGATCAAATATTATTAGCCTTTCTGGTTTAATTAGCAAATATAGCTGTTCTTTTTGGCTCTGTGCTTTGTTATCATGTTATCATTATTACCCAGCAACGTCTCTTCAGCTCATACAGTACACGCTGTTTTAGTCTTTTGATCGCACAGTAGATACGTGCAGGCAATCAGGTTGGCTCTGAGTATGTGTGTGTGTGTACATGGCGTTGGTAGTGTGAATCAGCTGAGGCTCATGTGGCTGGCCTGGCCTTGCTCCCTGCGACCCAGCAGGGCTCAGCCACCAGCTGCCAAGCACCCACTACACATTCCTGCTTTATTCCCAAGCTCACCTCCCTCAGCTACACCAGTCAGAGCTAAATGTATACCAGCTGCAGCATCATTAGGTAAATGGGATCCTTGCACAGTTCTTTACAGGTACAGCAATGAAATGTAAGCCCAGTAAGGTGTGTGAAAAGTTACGTGTATGAGACTGGAGTTCACAGGATTTATGTGTGCACATTATTCCAGACATTTTCATACACACATACACAACAGGGTATATGTTTTGGTTAAATACAGTAAGATGCTGGATGGTATGTCTACAATTTATCCAGTCTGAAATTGTTTGGGCACTCACTCTTTCTACTCAGTGAGAGAATCAACTCACTGCAGTCAGGTGTGTGTGTGGCTCTGATTGGCTTTGAGCTCAGGTGTGGGGAGGTTTTATATACTCTGAGTGTCCAGCGCTCTGTGTAGACTCATTATCTCACCTTCAGAGGTAGTGAGAGGTTCTCTCTGCATTTTCTCAAATTGTCGGTGTGAATATATGAACACCAACTAAGATAGTTGTTGGTGGTCGTTACTTGGGGTGCTGGTTAGATTTGTTGACTCCAGCCTTTTGTGTTATCAGAGGTCTCTCTGGCAGCCTCTCCCTTTTTATTTTGTGTTTCCTGGGTCTCCTGGACAATTTTGGTTTTGAGTTGGCTTAGGAAGCCTGTTGTGCCTTTTATACAACAAAAGAGTGGGGAACAACATCAAGTGTCTTATAAGATTTGTTATAAAATGGTGCTGTAAAAAATAAAGCCGACTAGATTGATTATTCTTATGTAAAGGGCCTGCATGCATGGCACTTTCTAAGTCCTCTGATAACCCAACTGCTCATCATTAATACTTAAATGTGCACATATTGCACACAGGTTATGTCTCAGGCTCCAGCCTAAGGATACTTTTGTGACACAAAAGTGGACTTAACAACCTTTTAATTGAAAGACAACCAACTCAACCATTGATTCACAGCCAATTAAAAATGCCTAATTACTTACATCAGATCAGCAATTTTTTTGTTTAGCAAATGTTAGCATGCTGACATACTAATCTCAGATGCAACCTGGTAAATATTAGCCACCCACATAACTGCTTAACATTTGCATACTAGCATGTTCATTGTCAGGAGGTAGCATACTGCTGTTAGTATTTACTGTATATTAGAGCACTTTAGTGGCCCATTAAGAGGTGAAAACTCCAGCCACATCCTTATCATAATGAACTGTGCCACAAACATTTCAATCTGGTGGTTTCAATCTCATGTTTTTTTATTTTTTTTTATTTCAGTAATATGAATACACTTTTTAATTTAAGTGTTAGTTCTTTTCTTCTCCTGAAAGCATTTAAAGTAGGTAAAGACGTACCAGATACCTCTTCTGGCTCTACAGAGCCACTAACATGCTGGAGACTTGTGTATCTTTATCATTTGATGTTTTTCCCCTGCTGCTGTAGCTACATGAAATGTCAACATGCTGCTAATAAAGCACATCTAGCTGCATTAAAGGTCCTCAAGGTGCTGCATAAATCAAATGTATTCTTTTTCATCATCAACACATGTACTGAGGCTTAAAAAGTAACCTCTAGAGTCAAACACATCAATATTTGCATACCAAAACCAAAGAGATCATATCCACTACAAACCATCAGAAAACACAAAGCCAGACATACACACCCATCCCTGCAGACTGCCGTCACAGCACTCCAAGCACAGCTGTCAAAACTCAAGGACTTCCAACACAACAATAGTTAGATGTCTTGGGAGGGCCTGAAAAAGATAGAGTGAAAAAAAGATGCTTAACTGACACTTCTGGACAACTCATATGCTCCACATTTGGTCTAAAGGTTTGATTCACATTCCCTGCATTTCTTCCCTTTTTTTCCTCTTTCTCTTTTCTGTCACTCACCTTATTCGCCTCCTTTTCTCTGCCTTTCCTCCCCTCCATCTACTTTTACCTCTCTGTAGCTGCAGGCACAGTCCACTGTTGTCTCACGTAAGCTCTCCAAACAGCTCCGGGAAGACCTCCCTCACCTCACGCCTCACATGTGAGTCCACACGTCTGAGAGGAGTAAAAACACAGAAATCCTCCAAATCAGGTCATGTCAAATTAAGGGAGGTATTTCGGGAGCCCACCCAAAGTCTCAGAAGGGGTCACTTGAAAGTTTGCTCAAGGCCAAATTTGCATGTCAAAATACACTTGAGTTAGAATACATCAAAAGTGGGACTCAATCTCTCTGTCAAAATGACTTATAGTTGCTAAGATGATGTCAAATTATCCTGTTGATACAGAGTCAGATGTGAACATGGTTGAGGAATGCTGTTAGCGCGCTGAGATTGGTGAATCAAAACTTTAGCTTTAATTGCAGCAAGCAGGTGCTACTCGGTTGAACTGGCTGCAATAATATTTTTTTTACAATTTCCATCCCAAATCCCTGGACTGATGAAACACTTTAGGTCGGAGAAGTTTGCATTTATTTTGAATTGCTGATGACGTTTTTGTGAACCAAAAAACCTGTGATTCCTCAGGTTGACTGCCATGGAAAAATGTCTTCTAATGATTGAATACATTTGTACTCATGAAACTGAAGTAACTGAACCACATGCTACAGACCACGCCATCTTCAGAGATTCCATGCACCGTTTCCATACACGGGAGGTCCACTATTTATTACTGGATTACTATTTTATTGCTGGAAATATTGCCTTAAGGAATCTATTTTAAGGTTATAGAGATCCCCTTTATCTCATCTTCATCTCTGATAACACAGAGATGTGTTAAACACTGATAAGCTTTGGACCTTCCTTGGACTTACAAACAATCATTTGGCAACTCGACAAGCATTCCAGGGAAGTTCACTCTGCCCTGTGATTTATTGCCAGGATGTAGCTGTATAGTGAGAACGTGTAGGCTCTAGGGTGAAGTAGCTGGTGGCACGGCAGGTCAGCGAGATAGCTGAGCTACGTAGCAGTCTGGGATTCATTCAGAAGAGCTCCCATGGGGGCTGTTGACTGGAAGGAGGCGGTAAATCCCTATTTTTGAGGACTTTGTTTTTGCTTATATTGTGTAACATCGTCTTGAGCTAATCTTACTTCACACAGATGGTCATTGTAGGCAGTATTGTGATGTTTGGGAAAACAGAGGAAGAAGGATGTTAGATGTATTCGCATCCAAAGACCCAATGTATCTCCCATGTTGTAAATGTTATTTCAAGCCAACTCCACTTATTAATCCTCAGCTGAAAATAGTCTCCAACAAATACTGTCCTGACATTTGTCAAAAACAAAAGTACTCAATGTATTAAACCATGTTGAACAAACAGGCCTGTTTTCACCAGCATGTAAAGTGTTATTTACGATGGATATTGTGCACGACTTAGATTCTAGGTGTTGCACCAGCTGAAAAAGTTCCAATGTAGGCAGAAGTTTTAGTATCTTCCACCTAGCTTTAGGTAGATGTAAAGTATGGATGCCATAGTGTAACTTTTTGAAAGGAAGGTTTACTTGCAGGATGAGGAGGAGCAGTGGGTTTTACTGACTGTTAAGTGTCTGTTGTGTGTTTTCCGTTAGGGCTGTTACACTGGCATAAAACTCCTGAAAAACTCCAGATATGTGCCGGAGGAGCTGTATGTGTGAACGCAAACAGCAAGTTTTTTTTTTTTGCTCTGGACTTCACCTTAAGTTTCTCCTGCCAGCCCCCTAGTTATTTTTCTGCAGCACGTCTGAGTGAGCTGATATGAGAACGTAGCAGGATATTATCTGGAGAATTCACCTCCAGCCAATGGGAGGGAGAGTTACTTTTATATACTGTGACTGGTATCAGTACAAAGCATACTTTCTTTATCAATAATGCCGTATAAGAGACTCTGTTACCTCGTCCTTACTTCCGCATCATTCTTTTTACCTCAGGAGACTCCCGCTCCCCTTCCTGTCTGACAGGGATACTGCTGCTGGAGCATATGTGAACAGGCAGGTCAGGAGAATCTCCAGAGCAGTCCTACTGTAATGATCTAGATATTTTCAGGAGTGCGAATGGGAAAACATTTTGTGATAGATTACATTCCTTAGAAAAGTGTGATGATTTTGATTTGTAATGCCCGTCACTATCCATGAGTGAATATAATACCACCCGTCCAATAACATATTTCCGTGAAAGGACCCAGAACATGTCACCACTCGATGTCACTGTTGTTCTTTTACACTACCTGTAGATTTAGGGTCGTAGCTGTTATCACCTTATCATGATGCTTTGCCATAAATTAAATGCATTTCTGTGGCTCTTTGTGGATTAACAGCAGTTACTGGATGTAGCTATTTGGAGACACTAAGACATGAGAGGCAGCACTGTAATGAACAGTGCATAAAAAAATAAATGTTTTGCAGTGATTGGCTGAAGGAAGTGAAAACGTCATATCTGCGACAATATTTTGGTTTGTTAGTTTGGACATTTAGCTCTAATAATTAATTTGTGGCGCAACCAAAAAAAGGACACAACTTTAAAGAACATAACCAGTTACAATGTTGGGTTTAGTGTGGACTTTACCATTGTTTGAGACTGAATTTACACTTAACTGGTGCTGCACTTTAGTGGTGAAGTACTTCAAATTGGACTTGGTCTTACGACGGTCACTTTTTTTTTTAAGATCTTGCAATCGAAAGCATTTGCACTTTTGTATGTTCTGTCTTGGACTGTGAAGACCATTCAAGTACACCACAGAAATGCTATTTTTTCCCCCACATCATTACTGTGATTAGATGATATGATAATAATAACAACACCCTTTTCTAAAAGAACAAATAACTTCAACTCATTCATACTTTGATTTGTATCCCTTGATTATGGCCGCAACCTTCCCAGTGAAACACTCATTAGTATTAATGGTCTTAGTCTTGTCTCAAACTTGCCTTGGTCTTGGTCTTGACTCAGTCTTGATCCTTAAATGTCTTGGTCTTGTCTTGGTCCCAGCCTCTGGTCTAGGGTATGTCTTAGAGGTTAGTGAGGTCTTGACTACAACAGTACAACAGGCCACTGGTTCTTAGCTGCACTAACAAGGTTGGAAAGTTGGATGTTGAGTGACATCCAATTCTATTGTTTGTTTTAACAAAATACGCTAAAGCCCCAGCAGTCATTTTATTATTTACCACTGGAGAGTTTCACAGCCCGTTTTTACAACAACATCCTATCACTCTACAAATATCTCATGATAGCATTCAAGGTCTTTTGAACAACTTTAATGTTTTACACTTATTTCTCTTAGATATTATAAACATGATTGATTGTATTTTAAGCTCTATTTTGGTTTCCGCCAACTCCTAAAGGGACATTAACATAACTATGTTAAACTATAAAGTGGCTTTTTTTCTGTTCAGTGTCCACTTTGGGGGCAGAGGACATCCCAGTTAAGTTTATGTTGTTTAAATGTATTGATCAAAATTCAATGTATTCTCTTCGGTCTTTGTTTAGAGAACCAAACACCCTGAGGCTGGTGTGGATCAGCAGGTTAAAACATGCTAGCCTACTTTTGCTAACAAGAGGCACTATTTGCTGCTGTTGATACAGAAGATGAAAAATTTCCAGCTGTGGAATTTGTTTTATCCTCAACTCATCCTTATCCTCCATCTGAGCTGATGTGTACAGATTCTCAGCAGCAGAATTAGATGCCAAGCACTTCTCAAGTATAAGGAAATGGTGCGGTTTCACAATTCCTAGATTAGGACTGAAATCTGCAATTCCCCCCACCACTTTAAGTGGCTGTGGTGCACACACAAACCCACGGAGACCATAGAAACATACACAGTGGTTTAGTGTTGGGCTCTGGCCAAGATAAATGACTGCTTCAGGTGAAAACAAACCGTGGCCCCAGATTCTTTTTTTTTTTCCATATGCAAGTTTTTGGGATGACTTCTCTTTGTGTGTCAACTGATTTTACACATATGCTCCACTCAAGTGCCTCCACCCTCTTTACACTCTTTAGACTTGTGAATTATTATGAATGAAGATCTGAGCTTGACGTGTTCTGGACTAAAATTGGAATGACAACTTTTAAACCAATTGTGCCAAAATCTGTGACATCACATTTGGGAAATGTGGAGATTTCCATCTATTGAAATGATCTTAAAAGGGAGAGAAATATATTTCCATATATGAAGTTCTAGATACTCACATACACAACACATGCCAATAACAATTAACTTATTTATAGACTCTGTACAATAGTTAACATTGTCAAATACTGGCTAGCTGCAGTAACCCCACAAAGACTGTTTAGCCTAGCTGCTGCATCAGTGCATCATTTGTTTGTAGTTTTAAAATCACTTTGTATTTATGAGTCCACTGCAGTTGCTCTGACAGAACAGCAGGACTAAAGAATAGGAGGTGTTCCTAAATCATTTCATAACTCTTCAATTACACACACACAGCCTCATTTTTTCTAAAAAGTTTTGATTTATCTGTGTGTATATATGGTTTTGAAAAGAAGATGATAATCATGATCTGCAACATGAAAACATCATTTATTTCTTAGAACCTTTGTGTGATCACCTGAGTCCCACCTGTGGGAGGAGGGGACGCCTCTATAGGAGCCCTGAATGGCTTCAATTAAGAGAACAATTGCTTTAGTCACACAATTATGAGCTCAGGGTGACTAAATACAAAAGGCCCTGAAGGAGTGCAGCTAAAGATCTCTGGCATCCCATTCAATGTGGTCCACCCACCCCCTGCAGCTCATTACTGAGGACCACCAACTGGGAGCAACATTGCTGAAATGAGCAGCAACAGTCAACAGGGCGATGCATTTTGCAAGTGAAGTAACACAAAATTCAACTGAATGATGACTTTCAGCCTCGAAAAAAAGATACCTTAAACATTACAACACTAGCAGTGGCTCTGTTGTGATGTGTGTCGTCTGTTTTTTAGTTATTTGTCTCCAACTAAAGACTAAGGCAGAAAAATGAATATAATTGACTTTCGTTCAGCTTTATGGCCTCAAACCAGGGCTTGAGGCCATTCAGTGGAATGAGGGTCTCCCCCATTCCATATATATATATATATATATATATATATATATATATATATATATATATATATATATATATATATAACACTGTATACACTGCATATATAACAATTAATATGAAGTTGAAATAAGAAAGAAAACAATAGTGGATTACAAGTATCCAAATTAGCAATATATTTGTTCCTCAGAGACATTTAAAATCTGTCTTTTTATGATTTACTATAGTCTTCCTTTACTTCGAAAAACCTAGCAAGTTAAGCTTAAAGTTACTGTCAAAAGAATATAGAAATATTATTATAAGTTAAGTAAATGCACTGAGTTGAGAATATTAAAATTATACTTAAAGCTCCTGTGAGTAAAATCAATTTTAGCGACCCATTCACAAAGTGTGACGTCTTATTCCTTTGTTTGTATCTAAGTCAATTTTATTTTTATTTTTTTTACAAAACTCTTATCCAGCTTTTTTTTTTTTGCAGTCAAAAATATTGTTCACCAAAATCTTGGCCATGGAAAACATACAAAAAATGCTGTGTTGGCAGAGTGCAGCCAAAAACAATCACCTGCAGTAGTTTATGCTACATATTATAAATTGGGAAACAGAAATAATCAATGTAGTGTCTGATGGTTTCTTTGTTTTAAGTAGTTCATAAAGAGACATCTGTATAAATGTGTTGTTGTCTGTTACATAACTAGTTTAGAACTCCTGGTCAAAGCTTTAATGTGCAAAAACATTGTCTAATATTGTCTAATATTAGTTAAAAAAAAAAGTAATTGCAAGGTAAATAGGTGGGACTCTGTAGTTCTGTCAGTTCAAGGCCAGTGTTACCAAATGTTCAGCTCTGATTAGCTCAAGTTTTGCTAACATCCATTGCTTAATCAGTTTACATGATGAGCATTTGTTCTTTTGTTGCAATGCAGGGGATTTTATTTATGACTGTATAAGTGTACAAGCTAAAAAAACAAATAAGAATCTTAGCCTTTAGACACTTCAATCTTTTAGTATAATTTGGTGGTTTTACAGGTGCTTACTGTAAATGGACATATCTAATGATTAACTTTAAAAGACAGATTCAGGTGATTACCCAATACATACCTGAGATGGAGAGATTTAAAAAAAATCATATAATTGTGAAGTTATTCAGCACAGCACTGAGCTAATGGAAAAACCTCAGATGAATGGTCTTTTAAATATTGGTATGTATACAGTTTGTGGAGAGATTAGCTGTTGAATTAATCATTCGATGGACTCATGTTTGTGAAATCCCTTTCACATGCCAGAGGGTTTCAGGACTCACTTTGACATTCCAAAGGCCTCTCCTCCTCCTTACACTCTGTTTTCTGAGCTGAACATTGAGCACTTAAAATGTACACAAATACACAAACACAGATGACCTCTCATACCAACAGGTTTTAAATGGGTCGATAGCATTGGCAGCCATCTTGGGCACTTTATTAGGATTTGTAACTCAGCATAGCCGCAAACTTCCACTGGGCTCAGGCTTTGCTTTGGCAACAGGATTTCTCCTTGGAGAGGAATGAATGTGCAAATGTGTTACAGGTGGGATTCATTAAACTGAGACCTGGCACATTGGTAGTTGCTCTGCACAATTAGAATGTTACAAACCCAGGGAGTAGAGAAATGCAAACAGCTACACGTTCACATCATGCACCCAAAAATGGAAATATAAAAATGTATATCACAGACAAGGTCTTGTATTCAAACGCATGCTGATGCACAAACTGGATCTGCAACTGAGATTTAAAGGGCAGATTTCACTGTTCTCCAATGAGCTCTTCAAAACAAAATAACCTATAAACTGAGCCGTTTGTTCCTGTGTTATTTCACAGAGGAGGAAGAAAGAAAAAGTTCAAATTTCACAAAATCTGTTTTTTTATCACTTTTGAGCCTCAGCTTCACTTGCCTCTCAGGCAGGCTTCAAGCTGTCAATACTTCATATTTTATGAATATCTAACTGTCCTTTAACATCTTGCTCTCGCTTATATATGAAAATGTTTTCCAATGTTTTCTAATTATCATCATCCTGAATGAGTTCATTTGTTTTTATAATGTATGTGACGTATTGTTTCATTGAGCTAAGCTGTGGTCGCAGCACGGAGCATTCTTCTAGGTTATGACTTCCTCCATCCTCCTCCTTTTAATTGCGCAGAGACCTTTAAAAAAAGTAGAGGCAATAATTGTGCAGAGTCACTGAATATGCAAAAGCTGGTTTCAACAGTGTTCAACAGATTGTTATGAACACTGACTACTACGATGTATAGCCCTGGTTTGCAGTCTTTGAGGCCATAAAGTCTCAAGTTGTGGTGCACTAATGAGAACTGGCTTAGGTATGTGTGATTTTTGATTTGATATGGCATTTTTGCAATTTTCTCTTTGACAGGCATCTGCTTTGTGTTTCATCGCACATGCATGTGTAATGTGTTGTGTATATGTGCAATTATCAAGCTGGTTAATGCATAAAAGTGGGAAATATATATTATTTAGAGAAAAGACACATTTTCTTTCAAAAATGAAAAGTCATCATAACGATGTTACATGCAGATGGCTAATGTTGGCTTTATCTGCTCATTCATAATTGAGGTTTGAACTTTAATGGTCTGATTGTGCTGTCACATTGTTTTAACATTAGCTTTGTCCCTTGCTGTTACTTTTTTTCTGCTAAAAAAGGCACCTAACTTGCCATTTTCTTTCTAAACTCCCATGATTGCCACATTACCTAAGACAACATGAATCGAATAATTGGGCCTATAACTGAATTGCATGCACACAGTTTATCGGTGCAGTTGAGGTTTCTTATGACATACTGTATCAGGTGAGTATGATTCTGATCTTATTGAAAACAGTTTAGTGTTTAAATGGCTTGTTGGGACCTGTAGCTTTGTTCCTTTGGACTGGACTGCACCAGTTCCTCTAAAATTCATTAAAGTTCTGTATGGTTCCTCCCTTTTAAACTGTGGTAACAACTCACTAGTTTAGTATTGATTTACTTAATCAGATGACACATTAAAGGTACAGGACTGTCTTTGCTAAAATTCTCTCATGTGTAAAACAGTCCAATAAAGAGCAGTGAACTATAATCATGAGGTTAAGTAGCCTCCCTAGCTTAAAAAGGAAACTCACAAAAATAACAGTTTGTAGGCTTTATGAGTCAAGAAATGCTTGCTTGTTTTGTTGCTTGTCCTTTGTTGCCAGAAACACTTATTTATAATCAAATGACAACGTCAAGCAGAGTTTTGATTAAAATGGATGTCTCAGTGCTATAGTGCTACTCAAACTTAAAATAGTATGTTTTAGTTTCTCTACTTTGCTACACAACAGTTAAACCTGGTGGTTACTGGCTCCCAACTATTATATAACTCAAGAGTAATCTCAACCAAGAACCTGTGAAATTTGGGAAATGTAGCCTACATAACCCTGCTTTAATATTATGAATTTTAATATGCATGGATGCTAATACATGCTCCAATACACACATTTTCCGAGACAAGAGAAATGCAGGTTTCTCTCCCATTGGACAGCTTAATATCACTCACATCCATCCAGCCTTCACACCTGGTCACCAGGGCAGGGTACGCTCAAGTGACCCGCTTCCCAGAGTCCACATCCAGATAATTATTTCCAGTTGCAATTAGAATAACCACAAGAATTTTTTCACTGTGAGCAAAGGGGATCAGCAAAGATCCTTTCCCCTCATTTTTTGCTTGTTTGACACGCTTGTATAAATACCTTCCACCTGGTCATGGGAGTGTCTTTCGGGGAGCTATCAAAGCATTCATAAAAATCAAGATGTATGTGACATGCAGTGGATTTCCCCTGCACCGCACATGGCAGCCCAGCTCAGGAGGGCCAGAGCTGGGGTAAAGTTTCCCCTCTTGTCCTCTCAGAGTAGCTGCTGATGCCTGATTGACTCTGATGGGCTTTTTTACGCCCTGCACGTGTTGTTCCACTGCTCAGCCCAACGTCTGTCTACTCAGCACCCTGTTTCTGTGGCCTCTGCTGCTGCTGGACTTCTAAATTTACATTATTTTTTTTTTTTTTAATTCTAATTTAAAAATTTCCTTGCAAACATTTGCCTGGCACGTGATGCTTTGTTGTTTAATAACTCTGTCAACACAGAGCTATACCGTTTCTGCAATGCTTCACTTCACTTGGTGTATGTCGAAAGCACAAGAAGCAGGAATCAGACATTAGAAGCATGGCTGTGAATGAATACATCTGCATGTGTAAATCTGTCTGTGTCGCTGTGCGCCTTGGCTTGCGTGTAAAACATTTACAAAGCTGGGACTGATGACATGCACATTCATATCTGGTGATCAGAAACTCTGGGAAGGTAGCCATGATGGAGGGCTGCCTGACTCCTGTGTGTTCGACCCTGTGAAGACTGATTGTTCTGTCTGAAAACAGTTAGAGCAAACTGGGAACACTTAATGAAAAGGAAACAGATTTGTGGGAGGGACAGTGCAAAGCAGGGACTCAGATCTGTTTGTGGGGTTTAAAAGGAAACACTAAAATTCCTCAGGTTTGCGGTCAAGTTAGATATTTGATTAAACTTGTGGTTTTGTTGAGGAAATGTCTGCTTTATGAGCTGTAATTATGTTTGGTTTCTTCTTACTCTAGCTAAAGCAATGTTTCCATTTCAAATTTGATTCATTCTTATTGCATTTTAATAAACTGTGTTGTAGAGATAGTATCAAACCTGTAGGGGGCAGTGTTTGTTTTAACTGAACTGGCTCTGACTCTGGCCATAACTAGGCATATATGGTGCAGGTGAGAGCATGGACTGCTGCCGCTAGCCTGCAGAGATGGCTACATACTTTCCATTCTTTAATGATGTCTTTCAATGACTGCAGTAAGCACTTAGAAACACACACACACTTACACACTTTCCACTGGTGAACGGCCCCTGATAATAGACTCTATAGGAAGCCTGTGAAGTATTTCAAAATGCCAAACGGCTGGGTGGGTGTAGACGTTTGAAGGACACTAATGTAGGAGCTGAGGCCTAATATAAACAGCATTATTCACATGAAAGCCCAGCGGTGGCCATTAGGGCCGCACAGAGAGGTGGCACTTCTCTCCCCAGCATCCTAATGGCACTTCTTTCAGCTGATGGATATGTGTATACATAGATTCACTTGTAATCTATCTTCCCTGAAACAATCAGCTATAAAAAATGATTTGTCACTCTTTATTTTACACAGACATTCCCAATGTCTGGGATCTGTCCAAATCACAACACAAGTCTTCATTCAAACCTTTGGGGGGCTTTTTTATGTTCGAAGCGTGTGCTTTCTGTTTGCTACAACTTGCCTGACATCCACCCAATAACAAACAATATTCTGCTGAGAAGCAACTATTGCAGCTGTTCAAATACATTCTCTTTTCCATTGTGAAACCCTGAATATCACTTTTTTTCATTTTGCTGCCTGTAACTTACAACTACCTGGAGAATTTAGCTGGCCAATGGATCAGTCTCTCACGAAATTATTAATCCTACAGAAACGCCAGCCCACCTTCTCACTGGAAGAAGTTGTTGAACTCCAACATCTTGTGCGGCAAACACACCAGACCTGACCACTGTCAGCAACAGTATAACATTGATATCCCGTCAGCAACAGATTGTAACGTGAAGCAGAGGAAAACATCCTTGTGATCTTTGAGGAAGGTCCAATAGGAAGAAGTGGGGAGGAACATACAGTAAAAGGAAGGCAATAACAATGAATATGAATAACACATTTCTTTCTTGGCTGAGGCGGTGTCCAACTAAATAGAGAATTTAACAAATGAGAGTGATTTCGAAGTCAGAGACGACAAAGATTAATTGGATTTGAACAATACTAGCAAGCAGAAAAAGGCACCTAACTTGCCATTTAACAGTATGGTTCTGATCAGGGTGACATGAGACAAGTCTGTTGTTACTCGGTTGTATTTGGAGCTGCAGCTCTGCATCATCTTGACAACACATTGACCAACTTCCCCTTTCACTGAGACTCTCACAAAATTTCTATTTCTGTGAAACTAAATCTGAAAGGAATCAGAATTTGTTTCAAAAATGAAGTTTGTTTTTCTATTATGTGAAGTGTTTTTGATGAATTCACTGATGAAACTGAAAAGTACAGTATGTCTACTAACAAAATTCCCTTTTACAACACTGCACAGTTTACAGAAATTAACCATGTAATTAATCCACTTCTTCACTGACAACAAATGTTTTGCCTTACTTAGATCGCATCATTGTTTCTTTTATACATCAACAATATACTTAAAACATGCAAACCACATATATTTAAACTAACGAGGTTCAGTAAAGTGTTTTATTTTCTTCTTGCTGTACCAATGGGCATGTGTGGTTGAGTGACACAATTTTCTATGGGATTTAGATGAACCATTGAGTCGTTTTTGGTTAATTCCTGCAGTACCATTCTGTGACCCTTCCTCTGGCCGGGCCCATCAAAGATTAAAGGTGAAAACAGGGGCAAATCAGTTATCAAGTCAGAAACACTCATCGTCAACTTCCCACTGTGCCATGACTGCACAGGCGCACAAACACACATTGAGTCCACCCTCATCCTGCCTGCAATGCAGGTCATGACCCCAAGTACCAGTACTGAGAAAGGAATGAGGGTGAGGATGCATGACCCTTAAAGTCATCTTAGGCTCTGTGCATAAACGTTCATGCTGCTCAGAGATGATACATAATATCTCAGCTTTCAGATGTGGTGATAAAAGAGTCACATGAGATAGTTACCTTTAAAAAAAAGTTGAAAGAAACACAAGACATGGCACAAGTACCTGTGTTTTATTTTTTTCAAATACAAGTTTCCGATGTATTAATGAGAGTGTCGAGAGAGGATTTCTTCTGATAGAATAATACAGGTATGCATAAAAAGTGGAAAATGGAAATTACAATGTGTTGATGGAAGCTAATCTTTCAAGTTTGATATAAGACACTAAATACAAAGTTACTACCTCCTGCTTATTAGCTTAGCGTGGCCCAAGGACTCTAAACAGGTAGCTTGGTTTAAAGCAGATGTAATGATAACGTATTATCATTGGGGAGGAGGGGAATACGTACTGGACTTATTATTGGCTAGGTTCAGTGATTTCCTGAAGTTGTTAAAGGTAACTTGGCAACTTCACAGTGAGAAGTCATTGTACTTAGTTGATGTGCTGAAAGGTGTTGTTACCTTGGTAAAGAGCTGTACTAATGATTTCCGATTGGCTCCTGTCATGTTGCTGTGCTAAGCTATAATGTGCCTGACTTCACATTTACTATATAGGTACTACAAGAGAACTTACTATTCCTTTTGACTCTTCTGAGAAGATACAGTAAGTTATTCTCTATGCAAAAAAAATATGTTATCTTATTTTGTTTTAAACGTTTTCCCATGTTTCCCTTTTACAGCTATTGTAATGGGTAAAGCATTTGTCCTGTGCACTTGTGTTTAAGTATGTTTTGGCCAAGTTCTGGTTAAGTCAAAGTCCAACAGTGAAATATAGAGAGATGGGGCCCACTGAAACTGTAGGAGGCTAAACATAGCTTGTTCAATGTGCGTAATGTGGGGCTGACGAGTGACATTATGTTTAAGTCTACATTAGTCAGAGAAAGAGGGAAAAAAATGGAAAGACTAAAAATGTCTGTCTGACCAACTGAGCTTTGATTCTCATGGTTGACTCTGGACGTTTATATACTCTCATAAAAAGGACCATTTTACCTTCATTCTGAGTCTTTAATGTTTGTTTTAAATCACAGCACAATACGTATAGTGATATTACTTAGGGACTGTTGTAGTCAGTATTTGTTTTGCTCTTGTTGAAGTGCTAAGTCTGAAATGTAATTTATTGTATTCCACCTGATGGACTGTGAGTTACAGTTCTCCTGATGCTAGTTTTCACAGCAGTTGAAATGACAGATTGCTTTTCCATTTCACAGTTCATTTAAAATTGCCCTTGAAACATTTGGCGTGCTTGCTGAATACAGGTTTTCTTGTTCCAGAAATTACTCCTTTTACAGCATTAGATTATTAGATTTTTCTTTTCGCTAGATGGATTTCTTGGCAGGTGGGATAATTCTGTGAAAAATTAATTTTAGCATAACTGACAAGATAGTGAAAGGAAGCTTCGGAGACTAAAGAGAAGACAAAGTGAAAGAAAACACAAGTCAAAGCACAAAGGCCAATCTACAAGCATAGAGGATTGTGGCGTAGTTATGTATGGGTGTGTAGTGATTTATTGGAAAACATGTTTAGGGTCACATGGGTAGAACCAATTAAAGCCTTTGCAATAATTGATCTGTGGTTATAAAGCCAACAGATGGAGCAACTCTACCTAATAAGTCAAATACTGAATAGCAAACAACAAATCTCATGAGCAGCAAAAGAAGGGAGCAGACGAATTGAGAGGCGAAGCTTAAATGTGTCTTTTAGGATGTATTGTAAACCAAAAGCGAGCTACAAGGAGAGAAATTATTGAAGCAAGTATATATATATACATATACATATATATACATATATGGGAAATAACGTTCATCTAATGTATTTATAGCTTGTTGAGCTGCCCAAAAATGACTTAAGGATTCTTTTTTGAAAAATCATATCATTTGAGGCAATTGGTAATATGTTGGTGTAGTGTTTGTCACTTGTGGAGATAAATGTGGTGAAATTAAGAAAGGTGTACAGTATGTGACTGTTGGAGTGTGCAATAAAGCAGCTTAAAAAACTGTCCAAGTGTGGTGATGTCATTGGTGTTCATACGTTTAGAAAACCTACAGAAACATGACAATTGTCAACTCCAACATGCAATAAAGCCAGACACACTGCAAGTGTTCACAACAAACACGATACGGATGGCTGATTCTTCTCTTTTTCGATCCTTTCATAACTTTAACCTTTTTTTGAATGGAGACACATAGTCAATCTAGTGTGTAGTTCTAAGTGTTGTCACAAGTGTAATAAGTCGAATCCCCCTAAATCAGTACAGCAGCTTCTATCTACAAAGGGGTTTAATAGTTCAGACTTCTTCTTGTTCAAGTCATGAAGGGCTTATTGGATCTTAGCAGTGAGTAAGTGGCTCCTCAACTGGAAAAACATTGGCTTATGGTTGTAAAGACCTAATGAAGCATTAGCTTACACTGCTTCTACCCCATTGCACTCCCCTAGCCTCACCCAGATGGAGGGACTTTGAGTGGGAAAGAACACAGGAGTTGGGCTGATTGTCTGGGGGTCTAATCCGTTATCTCTCTCCTACAACCTGTTGCTCCCCAGCGACTTAGGCCCGGCCCCTGCAACTTCCTCTGAGCAGAGTTTTTTCTTTTCTTTTTTAGGTACACTCTGCTGACAGCTATCTCCCAGAGCAATTGTTGGTAAACACTACTGAACTGCTTACCTCAACAACAGGTTTCCTCTAACCCCTAATCCAGGCCACAGAGGAGACCCCCCTCTTACCCTTTTGACCCTTCCCTCAGTCCAAACCCCTCCTCCCCTCCTTCTCGTCCATGGTGGTGGTGGTGGTCGATGAGACCGTGAGATAAGCCTGGGTGGAATTCCGATCTGGGTGTTCTTGGGAGTGACCTGGGTAGCAGAGGTGCATCAATGAAAATCAGTCAGCACTCCACTCAATAATGAACCAGTCGGAACCTTGACTGCATCTCACATCACTCTAATTTCAGTTTCCATTTGGTCTAACTCTTTCTTTTCCTTTTTGGTTTAGGTTTTACTGTAGAAAGAAGGAGAGGTCAAAGAGAGAGCAATGCTGACTTAGTCGAGAGCCTGGATGAACTTTCAACAACCTCTAACAGAGGGTAAGACAGCCTTTAAAAGTCTTGTTGTGCATGAATCAAGAAAAGAGCTTAGTGCTGGAAAAGACCATGAAAATGGCACAAAGAATGTGATCTAGTGCAAATCGGATTTCTTAGTATTATGAATAAGAATCATATTAGGTCAGATCAACTGTTTTGCCAGACAAAGTGCTATTTTGTTACAAAAGAACATGAATGTTGATGTTAACCAACCTGAAAATGTCCGACCAAATCCATTTATTCTTGTCACAGTTTTGCGAACATTGTGGACTGCTCAGAGTAAATAAACATCTCAGACAGGATGGGTAACAAGTCGGCCATATTTAATCGTGGGTCTAGTCCTGCTTTAGAGACCATGGGTCCATGATGGAGGGGCCAGTTGTCTGGGAAGGAATACTCTAGGTCGAGAGTGGCCCGGGTTAAGCAATGGCCTGGCCATTGTGCCCCAGGAGAAGGTAATTAGGAAGTGAAACCTTGACCAGTTGACAGCAGGCTTTGTTCAGGGGCGAGTGGGCCAAGAGAAATGCTTTTGAAAGCTTTTTCACTTTCTTTACTGAGGCGACCTCAACCCCTTTCCTCCAGAAGCACGCAGGGGGAGATCATATAAGTTTCTGAAGAAAAATGCAAGGGAGGGGGGTTAAGTGGTATTTATTGAAAGAGAAGAAATCTATAGGCAGTTCGTTGTTTGACAAGCGAACCAAACTAAATATACAGTGTACAGTATCTGTTTACCCAAAATGTCGTTTCTAATCCACGTTAAAATACATTTCTAATGCATGTTGAACTATTTTTCCAGTAAAACATATTTGACCTTACAAACTGTACCACAAATGTGCATATTTGTATATTAAATTCTGTTAATCATACTAATAAAGTCAATCCTGGTAGAACTCAATAGTTGATCCTTTTCATGTCCAGTACAGCGACCTCTCCTCATGAACTACAGCTGCAGCAGGAGCTGCCAGCTAAACCATAATCAGCTCTGTCGTCTGCTTTTCCTGCACTGCACATTGGCTCTGAAGAAGTATACTTGTGGAAGAGCCAAATAAGCAGATCAGCACAGGGAGGGCATCCAACGCTCGGGAGCACACGCCTGTCCTGTCCTTGTCGACCCTGGTGCTCTGCTCTTAGCTCCTAATGTGGCAGGAAAAGTGTGAACATGGCCTTGGCAACCTGAAGTCTAGTTCACCATCATCACCACAGGCCAGTAAGGGGGAACTTCCACACTCCTCACACAGCTGGTCCTCTAACTCCTGCACAGGATTAACTTCTTGTACTTCTAAATCCATCCGAGGCTTTTAAGTAATCATTCTTGACATATTTCAACATATAGCGTTAAACATTATAGTTAAACTCATATTTAAGTTCATTCTTGGTCTTTTAAAAGCAGCTACAAAACAAAACAAAAATATCATAAAGGTTAATAACATATTGTTTTTGGGGGGGTTTCTGAACTGTGAAAGTGTTTTTTTTTTTTTATATATTCAGTGTGAAAGTATTGGGTGTCATTGACAAACAATAAGACTAGTTATGTTTACGTTTGCGTTCTCATGTTTCTCACAACAATGTATTTGGACTCTACCAATGTTTTTTTAATTAGAATTTCTCATTAATGAAGTAAGTGGTCCGTCAACAGCATCTTAAATTAAATATTTTTGCTTAGCCTCTCCTTGTTTTCAAAACAGCTGCAGCACTAATAGCAGGTTTATTTTCTGGATGCATGTGTCTGCAAGTGTACAAGAATGAAATAAAATAAATTGGGAGTGTTAAGAAAAATAGGTGTAAGTTGTATTGATTGCCAAAACCTTAATGTCTTGATTCAAAGATACTTTGAGTATGGTAGTTGTTGTTGTTGTTTTGTTTTTTTTTTACCAAATAATCTATAATTTCACTTTCTTAAGCCAAACTTCAACCAAGGATTCTGACCTGAGTCCAGTTACTTGTATTTGACTCAACATTGATGACTCAGACTTTGACTCAGAAGAAGTAGATGAGGACTTAAATGTGTTTGGTTTGTTGTTTTTTGTTTTTTTGTTTTTTTTTTAACATTTGTAAGGCCCTAAACATGTAGGTGTTTTTTTTTTTTTTAGCAAGGGCTGGCATGTGTGTTTACCTGGGTGTGCATCTTGTTCACAGCTTCTGCCAGGGTGCCTAAAGAGGCAACACAAATCCTGAGTTTGGCTTTTAAAGATTTAATAGCTGATGCATGAAAAAGAAAATTCAACTTTTAAATGCAAATGAACCATTGAGAAGAAGACAAGGACAACCTTAAACTTTAACAGACAGCTGGCCAAGACATTCAAAAAAGTGAGTGAGGAACTTGGCTCAGTCTTGACCTTGAGGACTCAGATTTGGACTTTGACTCAGGTATTGCCTGGCTCACTAAAAGCTGTTTAAAATCTGCACAGATTTCGAAAATTAGAGACACATGAAGACACAAATCCAAGATGTAGCAGTTTGGTTCCTAGTGTGTTTGAAAACAACACAATTTTACAAAAAACAGTGAATACAGAGACACATCAAACGTGCTTAATATTTACAGTAGAAATCTGGGAGGTCCCACGTTTCTCATTGCAGATTGGATCAATCTAAACACATCTCACACGCAGAAAACTCTGATAAGGTCATCTTTAGAACCATAAAATATTCAGACTTTGCTTAGGATTGTTAGAGTAGAGTCAAAATGGCCTTATCATGTAATGTGTACCCCATTTAAGGTGACTTAACTCAGGCTTGACATGGACTCATCTTTGCTGACTCAGACTTGGACTCGAGGTTGGCTTGACAACTTGACTTAACTTAAAACATTGACTATTGCTTTGACTTTACTAAAGGTATTACAAAGTGAGCCAATGTTTAAATGTCAAACAAATCTGTTGTATTATAAAATACACATTTAATTCACAGTTTCCCTCATCTGCAACACTTGCACTTGAAGTATATTTAAATTCAAATTTCTAGAGAAAAAAACAATCTGTAAAGTGCAAAAAGCAAGATGGGAAAACATATAAAGGAGAGCCTTCAACCTGAAAGCCTGTGACCACAACAAACAAATTCCACTATGCTGGAGTTTGAGCTTAAGGCTTGCAGCTAGTCTATAAAACACTGGAGAGAAGAAAAGAGTGATCTTCACATCCTTTGTTATCCTCTTTGTTCTCTGCCATATTATAGGAGGCCATTTTGACCCCTAGTAGACAGAGGTGAACTCAGTCCGTAGCACTTGTTGGTTTTCTTCCACTTTGGCATGAAGTAGTACGTAAGAAATTTCAATGTGCAGGTTGTTTTCTAAACGAGTGAGATAAGAACAATCGAGTCAACAACATATAGAGACAAGACTAAAAGTGAATCGTGCAAAAGGGATAAAAATAGCTTCCCAAACTTAAGTGGTGTATGTTTTAAAAGAACATCACAGCGATTTGTTTTGGAAAAAAATACATCACCTACTTGAGTTGGTTATTCTTAACATCAATCAGGTTTTATGAACTTGTTAGGAAAAATCTGAAGCTTTATGGGTGGTTTTGCACTGCTTACGTCTCTGAGTGCAGGTGTCACAAACATGCTTTTCCAAGTAAATGAAGTCAACTGATTGCTCTTGACTTTCTCCTGGAGACTCTGGAGCTGGGACAGGCATCAGTCCTCGGCGACTGCAGTGATTAAAGTTTTATGTAGTTGACAGAGGAGTTAGAAAGCGCCAAGAGACATTGTGATTAATGATGGCATCTTGGAGGCCAGTATTATGTCACTCTGAATGAGGACTGAAGAGACAGAGGGATGACATTTTTACAGGCCTGGTACTTATGAACACATGTGTGTGTATTTGCAAGTAAATGTGTTCCAAACAGAACAAGTGGCACACTGCAAATAAACATTCACCATAACACACTCACTCTGTGACTGCTGCTGTAACCTGTAAGTGTGTGTATATGTGTGGTGAGTGCCATAGTTGGCTGGTGGGCCAGTGTTTGATGATGAAGTCATCAGTTTAAGTAAACCCCAGATGGTCAGGCAGAAAGTAAAACAAGTGCCATCTGCTTAGATTCAACTGCTGCACAACTTCTCCACTCTTGTGCCTCCTGTCCTCCTCTCTCAGCTGGCACAGCTAAGGACCAGAGTGCTCAGAACATTAATGCCATTAGTGAAATGTGTCAGAAGAGGCAGCCAAGCACAGTGCATTACAGCAGCCTAGCACATCATTAGCACCATGGGCTATGCTCACAGCTCACTTCTTCAATATGTAGTACACTACCTGGAAATGGAGTGAGGTAGTGGTAATCATGAATGCATATGTAACCCTGCTTGCTTTATTTAAAGTTTCAAACTACACTAAAAACACTTCCTTTCTTTTCACTCATAGGTGCTACGTAAAACAGCATAAGAAAGATTTGAAAAAAAGGTTATGACCAAAAAAATCAATAATCTCTACTTATATTGCTTTTACCAGACAATTTAAAAAATATGCGTGAAAAGGAAAATTTACAAGATGTTTTATTATTTAGACTTTTTTCCTTTATTGATATAGGACTGTAGCCTCTACTACCTGTTCCACTGACTGAGTACAATGGGAGTCTGAGCACTTTTTTCCAAGATGTAATAAAACTGCATTTTGATATGGCAGCATGGAAAAATCCAGTTAAAACTGGTCTCTCAGACTATAACATATATTTAATTCAGACTTTTTATGATGCACTGAGGGTGACAGTAAAGAGTAAATTAATCAGTCAATCCATCACTCAATCTTTCTTCGGATGCATTAGCCTATACCAGTTGTATTATTATGTACAAAGTCATCAGTCACCAAAAAACATTCAGCAAAGTTTCAGTGGAAATTAAAAACTACCTTTTAGCAGAACCAAAATCATGTTGAAATGCAATCTGCCTGCAGCTGTGTTATACAGGGAAGTGCTGAACAAAAGAGATGGATAAAGAAAATCCGAGCAACAACAACAACATTGCCAAAAAATGATGCATAACTACAATGCCAGTAATAAAATGGTGTGCAGTATTAGCAGTACCAACCAAGTATGCTAATTAGCAGCTCATTCTGGGGTTGTAGTTGAAGCCACACTAACAGAGACATAGAAATGCGCGAGACTAGAGTACTTCGAGATCGAGACATTTGACTAAGACATTTACAGACTGAGACCGAGTCGAGACCATGGCCATAAATACTAATGAGTTCAATGAGAAGAAAACATGTTTTTGATTCTGGGACAAGACCTTCAAAAAGTGGTCACCAGACCGGTCTTGAGACCTCGAACAATCTCCAATACAACACACAACTATAATGGCAATGAAATGGGGAGGGCTGATGATGTAAAATGCTAATATTTAAATTGACTGTATCTTTATAAAACAGACTTCCCTTTACATGTTGACCCATCCTAAGTTAAGTAAAATGAAGCTTTACTGTCTAAATGGTCTACCAAAGTAGGATTGA
Organism: Symphodus melops; assembly: GCF_947650265.1. NCBI lineage: Eukaryota > Metazoa > Chordata > Actinopteri > Labriformes > Labridae > Symphodus > Symphodus melops. Next base: position 10,825,043 of record NC_136695.1, on the reverse strand, counting down.
AAGGTGAGCTAACACATTAGTTTCTACAGTGTAGACTCCACACTGTCGCATCCTTAAATGCCTAGCACTCTCTGTCTTCTGTGTATGACTGTGTGTGTATTGATGAACATAACATGTAGTGCAAAAGTACTTGACGTGTTCAGAAGACTAGAAAAGCATTATTTAAATACAGACCATATCATCAGCCTCAGGAATCTCCTGTAGACGTTCCCACCAAAAAGGTGGAAAAATTATGTTATTTTTACTTTAGTAGCTCACGGCTGGCTGTATGTTATTGCTCTATGTGATGAATAAGTTAAGGCAGGTCTTTTTTCCCACCTTCCACTGATGCAGAACATCCAGCAATGCCCTTCATCTGCCTTGAAAACATTTTACTCTACACATCGGTGAAGCTGTGTCCCAGAAGAAAAACAGGACCAATCTCCTTCACCACTTCGTGCTGTAATTAAGTCCACAGCTGGCAGTTCCCATTACGCCATCAGGGTGAGCAGGCAGACTTGGTTCTATGGCACCACAGACCCTCCTCCTCCTCTCCCCTCCCGCCGCCTTTTTCCTCTCCTCAGCACCTGTACATTGTAAATAAGCCCAAACAGCCCTGCAGCTAACAGTCTGATGGCTGTGAGAGTGTTTGTTGTGAAACACTTTAGTGTAACACATCATCTCCCCCCGCCACAGTGTACATTTTCACATTCCGCCTTGCTGACTGTTTCAGCCGGGGCCAGGTGGGGAAAACGTCCACACGTGGTTTTAGGTTCCGTAAAATTCACACCAGCCTTTTATATCTGACAGGAGACTACATGGAAATGTGGCATAATAGAGAACAGGCAAGTACTGCGACAATTGCTTTTGGGGTGACAAAGCTAAGGGCCAGGGCACAACCAACAAGGGGTTTCATCACATCTGCCCCTATACCTCCCCTCCCTCTCACTTCACGGGACAAAAACGTTATGTTCAAGCAAGAATTTTAATGTTGTGCCGCTCTGAGTTAGCCCACACCACACCAAACGCAGACCGGTCCCCAAAGGCCTGCTCTCTCCTGGCCAAGATCAGCTGTCTGACCGCAGAGCAGCCTGCTGTAAACACTATCCAGATTACCACACAGACAACACACAACACTGCACACACAACTCCACAAGAATGATCACGCTGACAAACTTACAAGCACCCATTGTCAACAAAATAATTTGCTTCCAGCTGCACACCATATTGATTTAGATGGAGGCAGTTAGAAAGATTACAACTGGATCAAATAAAAGCAACATTACAATCCAAATCCATTTCAGGCTGTGGGAAATCTTATGTAACATTCAGCGAGAAATAACTCAAAATACAGCTCCAGTAATGATGTGCACATGATTGGCAATAGCTGACTATTAGATTTCCCTCCCCCCATCTCCCCCCCCCCCCCCCCCCCCTCCGAAACCACTACAGGTGCTGCACGAGCTCGATTAGAGACACAACTGAAAACTGTAACCAACTAAAACATACCAGAGTAGTGTCACAGTTGTTATTGTTCCAAGTGGCGCTGTCAAACATAAAAATGACCATGAATTTTGTTGCTCTGTCTCCCTTTGTTGGTGTGTGTTTATGTAAGAGTTTCTGTCAAAACATAGAAAAAAAGATAAATGTGGCTAATTAAAAGAACATTTCTTTGGTAGTTTCTGTAATAGATACCTCATTGTGGGGTCCGGGGGCAAAGCTCCCCTTACACCAGACTCGACCAAGGCTCACATTGAATTTGACTCTTGCAGGCAGTATTTTTCCTGCGTCTTTACAACAAACACACACATATATATACACAGGCACATGCACTTTTGCCTTTCATTAGGACGGCTTGGTGTGTCACATCAGATTTGTGCAAAGGTGAGACAACAGTTCACACTCTGAGCTAAAAAGCTGAACTGATGGAAAGACTGAGTCCCCCTGACTCATGGTTCTGAAGTTAATCGGACCAAGACGCTGCAGCACAAGCACACCTGCTGCACCTTCACGCTGCCCGCAAAATGTCCTCTGTGCGTGTGTGTGTGTGTGTGTGTGTGTGTGTGTGTATATACTGTATGTGTGTTTCTCCTGCTCCTCCATGTCAAATGCAACATGTTCCAGCTGACTGCAATTAAACGATAAACTGGAAATACTTACCATTGATTTAGATGTACATAAATTGGACTAAATGTGTTCCAGGGAGAAGCTGGTTACCTCACAGTTCACCACCCAGATCGAACCTGCGGTCACCCAACTTAGGGGGTTTATCAATTAAGCCCCCCACACTTCTCCTGTTCTTGCCTGCTTTTTCAATACAAGCTCACCTGAGACAACAGCATTGCATGCTTTACAATCAATCAAGGAGCAGAGCTGTGTGGAGACCAGGACAGAAATGAACACAGCCAAGCAAAGAGAGATTCAGAAGAAGAAAAAAAAAACACAATTTCATAAATTGTATTTTTTTTTTTTTTTTACTCTCTTTTTTATTATTTGACTGTTAAACATCATAAATCCTCAGGAGATAGATTCAAGAGCCTCAGTGAGAGATTTATGTCCCTTGCCTTTTTCTAATCCAATATCCCCTCCTCTCCAGCCATTCCCAAAATGGTTTGGCTGTGAAGACAATGTAGAGGCTCTGCTGAGGGGAAGCACACACACACACACACACACACACACACACACACACATGCTCGCACACCCTGAGTGACCAGAGCAACAAGAGGAATGTAGTGAGTTGCGCCACATCCCAGCTGGACTGACAGTGAGCGCTATCGGTGTCATCTTTTCCACCGAGGAGGATGAAAGGACATCAACTCGTCCAAGACACAGAAGGAACGCCTGGAATTAAGAAAAGGGGAAGCTCTCCAACAGGGGCTTGCCTGGGAGACAACCATGGTTCACTGCTAAAGCAAAGAAGAAGAACAAGGTGAACAAAAAAAAAAAAAGATTGAGGGAGAAAAAAAAAAGAACTTCAAAAACACTCCTCGCGCCACACCTGTGATCAATTATGATCTGCAAAATTAGAGAGTTACTAACAAAACCCCGGCCTGTAATAATTCATAATTATGAAAAGAGCAGGGAGTAGAGAGCTTGCAGGGTTCACACAGGCTTTGGAACAAGGAAGGAAGGAAAGAGGGAGGGAGGGAGGGAGTGTGTACGTGAGATATCCTCGGTGTGGCGTCCCACCTGTGGCTGAGTCCTCGCTCAACCAGCAGGTCAAATGAATCTAATTGTGGTTTAATCATACACTCCTGTCTATTGTCAGTGAAAATATTTGCCTTGTGATGAGAGCCATGTTATTAGAGAACATCGAACGTAATCCCCCCTTCCAAAAACACTTTTCAGAGTTCCAACTTCGAAAACAAAACTGCATTGTAAAATAAATAGCACAGTCATAAACACCTACTCCGCCACTGCTTCCCAGTTGTTTGTGTAGCTGCTAGCGCTTGCTCTTTGATATAACACATTTGTAGGTTAATGACAACCATCATCCATTGATCTGAAACAAAATAATGCAAGATATATTTTCCAAGCATTTTCCTTTGCATGTCCCTGCATGAACCGAGGGCACCTATTGGGGAACTCAATCAAAGTAAAAGGTTTTTTTTATTTTGTTTTTTTTTGAGAGGCCATGAAGATGACTCAATGAGGTGAGAATGTCCTCACAGAAATCACTATAAAAATGTGATCCTTTATCTTTATCGCCAGCGTTTATGGTCATACAAAGAGCTTTTATCTTAACGAGCGGATTAAGAGAGATAAATGTTCATATGGTCGTCCTAGCAGCTTTTAGCACAACCATAAAGACCAAACTGTTGCAAACTGTAATTTGGAGTGTGTAGACGCTCTACATTGTGCATTAAAGCAGGAAGAGATACTATCAACTATGCATTGCACTATCCTTGTTCATCACGGCTGGTGTTAAACCTTTCAGAGGACAACGGGAGTAATAATCACACATGGACTCACACCAGTGGACACTACTCAGACAGGGAAGAGGGAGGAGGAGGTGCAAAATGAAACTCCTCTCCAAACAGTCTTTGTGCCAGAGAATATCCCAGAGAATACACTCACCCTTAAAGAAAATAAATGGAATCTCCTGTTTGGGTTAGATGGCTGAGAAAAAATAAAGACAATTTGCCGAAACTGCTCAATATGCAGTGTGTTAGCAGCAGAGTTAATTGGAGGAAAAATGTGAAACGTGAGCCAAAATGGACAAGGATAATTGCTGCTCACTTTGAGCCGCTAGTTCACGGCACTATTGTTACAAAAAAAAGAAAAAAAAAAGTCTTTTGAATTCAACAAAGAATCATTGTTTACGTGTGATCCCTTATCAGCATGATCAAGGAGAAGGAGCATTAGATACCCATAGCAGATTGTGTTGTTTTATTTGGTTTAAAGTCAGAAATCCCAACATAGTTAAGACCCTCGTCAAGCTTCTGGGAATCAGAGGCAAGATTCTCATTTATTTCCATTCAACGGTTAGTTTTCTCAGCTGCACGGATCTGTAATTGTCTCTCATGTTACATTGACATGATACTCCATAATACATCATAAATGAATGTTTGATTTTCAGTATTTCTTAACTCTATGTAAACACCTGTGTGGGCTACTAAATGGCTAAACATTTACATTGGATATGTAAAGCTGTGCTATTCAGCACAGATGAAATGATAGCTTACAGCAGCAAAAAACACTGTTGTAGCTTTCACATGAGGTTATACGTACAAGTACAGCAGCTTGGACTTTTTCATCTCTAAGTTCTACTGTACAACATCCTAAGGGTCTGTGATAAAGTTGTTAAAGGAGAGGATGTTTGTACAATTTAGTTATTAGTTTGGAAATAAGGAATATGCAGCAAACAGTCTTATACATTCTGTAATATGTCCTTTATTGAAACTCATCCCCAGAACAGAGGCTGTTCATTAAAACCTTGCAAATGACACAAGTCCCAGCAGTCCTGAAAAGCTTTGTAGTGTGTGCAGTGTGTAAGGGGTTGTAGTGACCGATACCAGGGAACAACTACAGTGTAGTGATTTCACGTTGTGTGTGAAATTGTTCATGTAGATAGCTCACTTACAAAAACTAGAAGCAAAGTTGAAAGTCAAAACTTAATTTGTTGCTGACAAAGGTTTTTATTTGTGATAACAAAATGGATTGGTGCTATAATATAATAAGCAAGCCATTTTAAAGATCTCTGTACTAAATCACAAACAATTCTTTTAGATCTTTATCATTAACCACAGAGGTTGTTAGATGACAGAAACCCACAAAGATGGGGTCGCAACTTACAATTTTGATTTTTTTTCAGTAAAAATCACAGTTGCTTCTTTGGGTACTTTAAGCCACATTTAGGCCTACTATGCAACTCTTTCGAGCCCATATAAAGAAATAGGGTTATCAAAAATGGACCACCTTCAAAGATTCTAAGCCACCTTAATCAAACCGATGATAATGTGTTACCCTGCCTGATAAGCCTGCTTTTTATCCAAGTGAAAGGCTAAAGCTGCTAAAGAGAGAGTTAAACTATACAAAGGGGTCGTGTTGCTCAGTGCGCCTGCAGGGCTGTCAGGGTGAGGTCCAAACACGGCGGACCGGGTTAGCAGGAGGCCCAATACGTCTCCCCAAAAAGCTTCAGTGCTAGCATGCATCTCATTAAGTTAACAGCTTGCCGTCAACACGGAGACAGGAAGTCAGACTGTTGTGTGATGATGAATGCTCTCGTAAGCACCGCATGTCATGGATGGAGGTTAAACTGAGGTATTCACAGAGGGTGGGGAGGGAGGAGGGGTAGAGGTCGGAGGCTAAATTTTGATTTTATAAACTTTGTCTTTATCTATTTATTAGAGGGGAAAAGATATCTCATTTTGTAGTCTTTTCTTTCTCCCTTGAATGCTCTGTTAATTTTGGGTTCATATACAGTATAATCATATTTTTTTATTGCTTTAATTTACTTGTGGATTTATAAAATATAAAAATTGAATTGACGTCTTTACATGACATTCAAAAATAGTAATAGAATTTCTTTGCCACCTTTAAATGTGCTGATTTTCTCACTTTCTATGATTGCAACAAAAATGTCCCTTTTAAAAAGATCAAGATCACTTGGTAAGAAATACAAAAATGCTTGATTTTTACAGACCATAGGTTGATGTCTGAATAAACCAGGCACTGTAATTATTTTAGAGCCAAAAAGCAGTTTGTAATTGGCTCACTGAACACAACCATCCACAAATCTTTTCCTCTATAGCAGAAACTTTTTATTGTGGGTTGAGGCAAAAATCAGCTGCCTGTCACACTGATATATTTCTATTGCACTAATTTGCGAACAATATCCCAAGTATTTCATATGTAAGCTTTTTTCTGGGATAATTTGATTGCTCAGATGCTTGTCTGGGTCCCTTGTGTCAAAGGTTTTTGCAATGTTCGCATTTTAGCACAAAAAAAAAAAACACTCGTAAAACTGAGGTCTGTGCCAACAAATACCCAGATGGTTCATTTAAGAACCATGAAAATAGCATTTCCTTATTGTACATGATCTATAAAACTGCCAAGGTTGACCCTAACTCTATTCATACATGTACACACTGAACCAAACTAACCTGCCCCCTACACACACATGTACACACACATTTGCATTTGCACAAGCATACAATGTTTGTTCACATTAAAATTTATGTGGTCATTCCATATGGTCAGTTCGTGAGAGGAAAAACTAAAGACAGACCAGATGTGTAAGGAAAAACATAATTTCTTATTCAGACTGTTTAAGAGTCTGTGTGGTGTGTGCTATGGATATTAGTGGCTTTTATTTACATGTAGAAAAAGTACAGCAAATTTATCCTTGAACATACAGTGCATGTCCATAAAATGTTGCCAAGCTCTTTCTGCCAGCGATGTATGCATGTTTATGTGTAGTTATATCATTCCTTTAGCATGTGTGTACAGTAAAGCCCTGTATTGTAATCCGTTAAGCTGCATAGAGCTGCATGCTGTTTGCAGGTTGACTTCAAACTGCTACACAAACAGAAACAGTTCAAAAACATGAGCTAGAATAAAAAGTTTTACAAAAAAAAAAAAAAAAAAAAGGATTTCAAACAGATAAAATCATCCAAAACTATTTAAAAGCAGAGGCAGAGGTTAGGGGGTCAAAGATACAAAACCTTTCCTGGATGATGTGATGTGATGATGGAGAGGGATCATTCTTGAATAGCTTTGAAGGGTAAATCTCGCCCACTGTAAGTTTAAACTGGTAAAATGATTCTTTAAACACAAAAGGTATTGTCAAAAGCAAGTATTTGTTCCAGTGAAAGTCAACCTCGGTGTATTCCTTTACAGCAGCCAGTTCAGCAGGTACACATCTCTTCAGCCAGTCGTATATAAGTTATGTATACATTTTATAAAACTGACATTTAACATGCCATGTCGATTAAATAAGGGAGAAAAGAAGAAACCTGAAATAGCTTTTATATTTTGGTATATTAGTAATGACTTTTGTGAAAGCATGACAGATGATGATTGACTTATATATTAGAGATATCTTGTCATCACTTAGCTAAAATGTGTTTTAAGTGTTTTCTGTTGATGGCTCCACTTGGAATACAGGTTGTTCTTGTTGTTGATTGTGCTTTTGTTTGCCCATGAAGCCTGTAATTTAACGGATATTAACATGAAATAGTGGCTTATAATGGAATGCATACAACAACTCTCATAAGTGGAACAAAAATGGCCATTCCAATAAGTCCCACAATGACCAGGCACTCCCATAACGACGGTCCCTCCCACTGTCACTGTCCCAGACCAAAGCGGCCCTCCTCTGGCATCGGTCCCGACCCCTGCCAGTCTCTGGGAAACTCCCAGCGTGCTCTCGGTTCCACGAGGAACCGCAGGAAATGAGTCTCAGAGAGCGCTGAAGTTTAATAAAAAATAAATGAATGGGGTGTCCCAGGGACAGACTGAACGAAGAGTGGGAACTAGTAGGAGAGAGAAGCTGGTGCCCTAAAGTGGAGGACAGGCAAGAAAGGAGGCGGGAGGGAAAAACAAGTTATAAAATTTGAACCCATTACTGAGTGTGTGTGTGTGTGTGTGTGTGTGTGTGTGTGTGTTTTTGTACAGTGATGAATCAGGGAAACCAAAACCAGCTGCAACGAGGGGTTCTCGTGAACAAGAATGGCAACATGGATCAACTGGCGGATCGTTTGAAACTTTCTAACCCGCTCTTTACCCTTTCTTACGATGATCAGTGGGCACTGAGCCTACAAATACAATAAAAGCACACTTTCAAACAGTTTTCATGTGTGTGTGTGTGACGTGCGTGTGTGTGTGTGTGTGTGTGTGTGTGTGTGTGTGTGTGTGTGCGCAGAGATAGCCACATAGATCCCTTTCTTCCCTCTCCTGACACAATAACTCTCATGCTCTGAATGGAGGGACAAACATTCCAGACATGCCACATGTCGGGGCTGCTGGCGAATCATTAAACTGTGGAAGAGAAACTGCAGGATACCCTCTTTTTCTCCCATGTCTTCTCTAATTACCCTTATACCTTTAATTGATGTTAAACATGAAACATGTATTAACTTAAAGGGAAGGGGGGAAATGAAAATCTGCAGGGCATTTGGAAGTGAGTGGATGTACTTTATGCTCGGACAAGGATACGTGATAACTCTATAAATTAGAAAGGGTATTATCTCCCCTCGGCAGCTGACTGCTCCCTGGATTTAAGCTTACCTCTGGGCCTCAAAGCCTAAAAGAAAAGAAACAACCAGGAAGAGACAATATGTTATAAAAGCACAAGCGAGAATAAAAAGATTATTCAGCAAATGTAACTCTGAGGTGGAGCCAGAGAGAAAAAGGGAAAGATTTTGTAAAGCTATAGTTGCTGGATATCAGCGCTTGCATAGCCTCAGGGCCCCGGCCCCCCTTTGAAAGCGTGGCCATCTAAGTGCCTGAAGTGTAACACCAAGCAGTCTATTGAGAGGCAGGTGATGTGCAGAACAAAGGGAGGATTCAGCACCTCAGTGACACAGTGGGAAAGAGATGAGTGATTATTAGCCCCACCAAGGGCCTTGACAGACCGTTTAAAGGCAGCTTCCTTTGATTGTGACAGTGTAATTGTTTCACAGATACAATCACGTCGAGCACTTACCTGAGGCAGGGGAAACTGGACTTTCATTAAAGTGCGGGATTGTCTTCAGGCTGCTCTGTAATTGTGCCTGTTGTCTTGTTTTGTGATGCTGTCGCCCCCCCCTGCTCTGAGGTAATCCGGAGATGTGTGAATGTGTGGGGATGGGACTGCAGGCTATTTAGAATCTGACACTGTCTCAGATGCCACACGAATCGTTAAAGTCATAGTAAAAGTGTTTGAGATACAATCAGCTAATGATTTTGTGTATCTTGTTCTAAACAGTGACATGGCATGAGAATAAATCAAAGTTAAGGAGTATAAACGAAGCAAAATAAACGGTGCAGGAGGGAGGGAAGTTTCCTCACTTAATCCTGGTCTCCTTAAAAAGTCAACCAGCCTCTGTGTTTGTTTTTGATGCGGCAGGCTGAGATGACACAGTCTGTTGGGTGCTCTATTGGCCATGTGGTCTGGGTCCATTGAGCGTGGCTGTGTCCAAGGACCGAGCTGATTAGATAATAAACCGCAGGACGAAGTGAGAGTACAGAATAGTCAGGAAGGAAGCTTCACTGACGTTATTTTTGTTTCCCCATATCTGCTGCATCCTTCTGTCAAGATTCAAAAAGCTCCATGCCTAATACAAACCATCACTGCACAAATATCCTAAAATATTTTTTCAACGTTGGCATCAAGCTTGCTCATCCAATATGCTTTCTCAAGGAATGAACTACCCGAAAGGATTCATCTGCTGCGCACACACAGGATGTTTGGTAGTTTAAGGAATAAAACCGGCAGCAGATCGCTGATTCTGCAACTTGATAAGTAAAACATACAAATCATTGGTGCTTTGATATTCCTGTGGATGTTTAATTGGAGAAGATTAGTTCCGGAGTAATAACAGAACCCCAGCAAGCTGCCAACCATGATTTGGCAAGAAGAAATACACCAACACACAGCTGAGAGCTCTCCCTCTGTTGTTTATCCCCTCATGTCGAAATGCAGTGTGAAGTATTTTTTCATTAAAGAAAAATAAATTAGCGTTATTATTGTTTGAATCAGTCATGCTTCCCCACAGCGCGTGTAACATAACCCTGTTCCCGTTCCTCTTGGTCTTGTGTGCACCGCTCAATTTAAGTGGTGTATTTTTGTTGTCAAATGACAAATGTACGCTAAAAGCTTGTGTGTGTGTGTGTGTGTGTGTGCGCGCGTGCGCGTACTGTGCGACTGCCACTGACCCTTGTCCTCCATGTTCATGCTCACAATACCCACAGCTCATTTGAAACCTGTTGATAGGTATGGTGCAGATCAAGTGCAATTGGGGGGCAACACAAAAACTCGCTATAGGGGAAGCAAGCGGAGGGGGGAGAAAAATATAGATTCGCTCTGGGTGGTATCAAGTGAAACAAAGTTGAGTCAACTCAAGTTAAAAACTTTTCAGCTTGAGAACGGAAACATTTAGATTGTGTGCACAAACTGAAAAAAAGAAGAAAGTGTAGAGGAAAACAGGAGAAACGACCTGAGCGTTACGGTAAAGTTTCCCTCCCTTTTTATGAGCTGAAAAGCAAACAAGACAATCAGCATTGAGATTGATTATTCTCTATACAGTTATGTTGAATGCCTGGAACTTCTGGGGTGAGGTTGAGGTGGTGTCAGACGAAGCAATAAACAGCAAGTTGCAGAAACAGACAAACAGAAACATTAACGTTTCCATGGCTTCTTGATGAGTGATACTAGTTTTAGTTACAGTGTAGAATGAAGCTAAGAAGTAGGGGTGAGCAGCGAACATGGGCCGATTTTGTAGTTTTAAAATAAATGACTGTCAACATATAAACAGAAAGCGTTTCAGTCGTCTGATAAAACAATACATTTCTATTTGAAACAATCAACAGTCATTTTTTCTTGTGCTGAACACATGTCAGCTCATTTTCTATTTGAAGCATGGCATTATAATCGTCATTTCCGGTGGACGTTTTAACAGTTTCATAGATGTGTTTTTTACATTTTGGAGAAACAATTTTCTGTGTGTGTCGTAAATGAATCATCTTGATGCAATTCTGTGTTTTTTATATGCTATTGTGTATTGTGATTTATTTTCCTGTAATTTGTTCGTGATTTGTTTTGTAAAATGATGTAATTTGGGGAAAGCAAGCAACCACAATATTTAAGTAGCCATTTTGTAATTGTAATTAGAAGCATCTTTGAATATTAAAATGCAGAATATGATCAAGGTCTATTTGAACGACATGTTCAGGCTTTCTTACACTCTTATTAACTATAAATGCAGAGGCAACTCAGTTCAGCTGTAGATCCATGTGCACTGATTTATTACATTTGGAAAAATATGCTTATTGTTGCTTGTAAAATATGAGGTGGTAAAGTGATAGTTGACACCAATATTGCATCCCTAAGTGGTTTGGCGTGTGTCCATGAGTCCCAGTACTGTACGTTAACGTCACTCTTAAAGCCAAATCTTATTTGAAAAGGCTTTGGGGAGTAGAAGTAATGGGGCCCCCAGGAGCAGAACCTTAATAAGGATCCTGATGGGCCCGATCTCTGTGGAAGGATCAGTTCTCTTGTCTAATGAGGCTCCTGACCCTCGACGCTGTCGGCCTACCTCTCCTCGCCGTTTCTCACGTCCACCGGATCACATTCGATTCCTTCTCACCGTAAATCTGCATGGCAGCGGCCCTGATCGGCGTTAATTACCTGCACTCCTCCTGCAGGAAGTCACTCACTCGTCACATGAATGGATGAGCCGTTAAAGCACGTCAAGCAAGTACGCGCGTGTGCATGTGTGAAAGGGGAAATTGAGTTACGATAACAGGAGATGAGCAAATTGAATTCTCACACTATACATTCATGGGGTGGGACAGCCCATACCTCCCTTCCTCCCCCCTTCCCACCCACCCTGGACTCCCTCTTTCCTCCCCTGCTGCACAGTCCCCTGCTCTCTGTTTATAATTGCCTGAGCCCCCAGAATTTAAAATAATAAGATCAGGTTTCCAGGCAGGTAAGTGCATCCAGACTTGTTATCTGTGATATCACCGGTGCTTTAGCCGTCTTCCTCCAGCTCCCTTCGTTCTCTGCCTTATCCACTCTCTCTCTCTCTCTCTTCTCTCTCTCTCTCTCTCTCTCTCTCTCTCTCTCTCTCTCTCTCTCTTCTTCGCTCTCTCATCTCTCTCACTTTCTAGGGTATCTCCTGCTTTTCTAAAACTGTACAGTGAAACTCAATACTTTGCATTATATACTTTGTGAAAAGAGGTTTCTGCAGCATCTTGTCATCGTTTGGGAGATCGGCTGCTGTTTGAAGTGCTCTCGGGTTCAGGACTCTGCGTATAACAGTGACGGCTCGGCTGCACAACAGCGTATTATTTACCCAGATGGGGTTAATTGCTGAATAAAAGAATGGTTCTTTTCAGTTGACCATTGTAAAGCTTTGCCCACCCCTCTGCAGAGCCTTTCTCCACATGTACACACTAAAACACACACAAACACACACACACACACACACACACACTCACACTCAACTGCACGGCTGCAGAAATATGAGCACACACACAGAAAGCACACATACAGAGGGAAATAGGGAAATGCATTTAAGCACAATACCAACACTATATGTGCCCTGCCAAAAAATATTACAACAATGCAAGCATTACTGCACACACATTTGCTCATGCAAGCATTTGCACACAAAGTCTGTCCTCTTAGGTACTTCTTAAGGAATAGCAATGTGTCTGTCTGTGTGTGTCAGCGTGTGTGTGTGTGCAATAATCCACCGGCTTTCACCATCAGATCTGTACTAAAGGAGATGGCATCATTCCACAAAAATGCAAGCCTCTGATCACACACAGCACAGTGACTTATCTAAATGAAACTCACATTGCCTGCGTAATCAGATGACATATGATGGCATGCAATAAGTATGAGAGAAAAAAATTCTGAACGCGTGAGAGGGAGAGAGAGGGGGGGTGGGGGGGACGAGTTAATGCACAGAAGGGGGGAAGAGAGAAAATGAGAGAATGTGAGGAAGAAGAAAGAGGAGGAGAGGTTAAATAGCTCCCACACTTCAGGGCAGGATGGCAGGTTGGACAGGGCTTGACAAGTCCCAGAACAGTAGCCTCTCCTGATCCCCATTAGCAGCAGGCTGACAGTATTTCTCCTTTGAAGAACAGAAAGTCAACACTCCATTTGTGGAGATAAGGTGCAGGTGAAGGAGTGAGCATGGGGCCGGAGAAACAGTTCAGGCTATACAGGCTCAGGAAAAAAAAGAGAAGAGGTTAAATCATTTGAACTGCTGCACTGTTTCATTGAAACAGTGTGTACGTTACTGCGGCTCCTTCCATCTTTTGCTCAAATTCTTATCAGAGTTTGATTTAACTTTACATTCTCGTTTATTTGGATTTTAACCAGTATCCTGATTATTATCTTTGGTTCTCGCTGACTGTTTCTCTGTCCTTTTGTCCATCTGTCCTTTAACATGTTTCCCTGTCTGTACCCCAGTCACCTTGTTTGTCTCCTTGTCTGTTGTCCCGTCACTCTGTTTAACACACTATCTGTCTTACAACATGTCTCCCTGAGCGTGTTCCTGTCTCACTGTCTGTTCTTTCTCTGTACGTATGTTCTGTCTTTCCCTTGCTTCCCTATTTCTGTCTGTCTGTCCATCTGACTTTCTTTTTGCTTTTTTTTTTCATCCCACTTCCTTTCTCTGCGAATCGAGGCAACTGAAAACAAGCAATTGCTGCTGATGGATTAGTGCAGGATCTCTAGAAAGAGTTGTTCTCTTTTTTGTAAAGTGTCCTTTTTTAACTAAATAGTTAAAAAAAATGATGGGGACATATTTCTGCAAACTTCTCTTGGATGGACATACAGACACAGTGACATCACACACCTGAACAAAGCTGGGGACTAAAGGCCATCAGGGTTCCCACTCTCCCCGTCTCAGTGACCTGCATGTCTCTTAAAAAAAGCCCCCCACTCTCCAACTCCCCCATTTAGTTCCTCTGGTGTCCCATCTTAGCCCTACTCTTCAAACAGGCCTGCATTGATTAACTCAGGGGGCTTTCTCTGCACATCCACCTATTAATTATATGGCCTTCATTAACACCGGGCTGATGAATGGCCTCTGCTGGAAAGGCGAGTTAAGAGGAGGTGTTAACACAGCACCTGCCTGCACTCATGTGGCCACTTATTAACCAACAATGACCTTCCACATCATAAACCCACTGGCCGGCTATTTGCTGTCTAATAAACGGAGCCCCTCTCTCCCTCGTCTCCCCCTTTCCTCACTCGGTCCCCTTTACTCGAGCCCCTCCGAGTTTATTGTTCTGGAGGAAAAAAAGTAGATGTCTTTAAACTTCGGACACCTGGAATCAACTAAAATACAGATCCATGGGACCAAAAAGAGTTAAGTAGCGTAGGTGGTGAATGGATTGATTAAGAGCCTCTCCACAAGCTCTGTGAAGAGCAGCTATAGGGAAGTGTCAAAGCTTTGCTCTCTTGACATTGTAGCTAATGTTGGCAGCTAGGCAACACTCCAATGCTAATCCTTCCTAAGAGCAGGTCAACATATATGTGTTTGTGTGGTATACAAGCTCCTTTTAGACATGGAACTTCCCTCACCACATCACTCAGACAGGTGGGTATCTATAGGTGGGTTTAAGGTTTGGTGTGCAGGTAGTGGCGCCTGCTTCACCAACGGGATTGTTTTAAAAGTTCTGATATGCATTAAAAGAGCATGTTCTGTTCTTTATCAGACTTCTTTAAAACGCTCATGACACTTCTCATTTTTAACCCACCAATATTTAGTGATTTCTGCTTCAAATGTTTCAGTCTATTATTATTACAAACAGAGAACCAGAGTAGCATAACAACGCTAACTTTGCCTCAAAGTTTTTTACTGCATGATTCCAAAGATACATTACTTATCTAAGTAACAATTCATTTTCTATGACACCTTGGAGGGTTTCGGCAACTTTGGAGAAACCAGAAATGTAGGCAGAGAGAGTGGGAGAATGACATGCACCCAACAATGTTCAGGTTGAGAATCAAACCTGCAACCAGTGCAAAATAGGCTGTATCCTCTGTAAATCCTGCTCTACCAGATCAGATAAGACGATGCATGCTTCTTAAAGTAAAGAGGCCTTTTCTCTATTGCTGAATGATTGAATAACATAATCGGTGTAGTGTGATTTCCAATAGTAGAAGAGTTCCAATAATTATTTTAACTAATTAATTACTGACTTTTTAAATAATAATGTAGTATTAAGGATGTTATTTTTTTCATTACTTTTATTAACTCCCCTTCACTGCTGATGTATGATGAACTAAGAGAGGTTGTGATTGTATTTTGATTTCTTTCTTAACCCTATCAGCCCTACACATGAAGGGAAATGTTTTTTTTGTTTAGAATATTGCTTTGTTTACAGTATTTTCCTTTTCTGTTAAACCAGTGCTAATACAGTGGGTATGGTCCTAAGTATTCACACCCCTTGCTCAGTACTGAGTAGAAGCACCCTTTTGAGCTAGTACAGCCACGAGTCTTCTTGGGAATGATGCAACAAGTTTTTCATATCTGGATTTGAGGATCCTCTGCCAGTCTCCCATGCAGATCCTCTCCAGTTCTGTCAGGTTGGATGCTGAACGTTGGTGGACAGCCATTTTCAGGTCTCTCCAGAGATGCTCAATTGGGTTTAGGTCAGGGCTTTTGATAAATTTGCAAACATTTCTACGTTTCTGGGTTTTTTTTTTTTTTTTTTTTTTTGGTCAAGATGGGGTGCTGAGTGTACATTAATGAGAAATAAAATGAACTTTTTTGATTTTAGCAAATGGCTGAAATGAAACAAAGAGTGAAAAAGTTAAAGCGGTCTGAATACCCCCCTTTCCATATCTGTGCTATAAATAATGTTAATTATAACATTCACTTAGGTGTCCAATTAGTCAGAAAAGTCAGATTAACATATTATTTACAATATTATATGGTAAATGTGTAAAACTATCATAGTGGATGTGCTATTTCTTTATAAGTAACACTTATTCAGAAGAGAGACGGGAAAAAAAAGAGAAAAAGATTCCTGATGACTGGCATTGTTGCAGGGATATATTTCTGTCAGTGTCAGAGTGAATATTTTCAGCCATTTGTCCAGCAGTTAAGAGTGCTCCACAATGTGGATGGAGACCTCTCAACAGAGGTCTATGTTTGGTAGATCTCAGACAGACATAATAGTCTGGGGCCGAACCACCGCTCAGTCTCTCCACAGACCAGGCGGAGAAATGGGAAAGAGAGGCCTGGTAATGGGCCCTAATGTGAGGACGTATTTATTTCATCCACTGGCCCAAGTAATTGGCTGTCTTTCAGTGTTGCCGGGGTTAAAACGTGGAGTGATGGATGGCAGTTTTGACAGAGGTTAGCCGGCTTCCACTTTCACTGCTATTCTTCTCTGTTAGAGGTGGATCCTGTCACTGAATTTAGTAGATTGATCCACTTTGAACCCTTTTATTCTGGACCAACACCTCAAAAAATTAAAAATCACAAACTGTGCATTAAATACAACAGAAATTAATAAAACAATAGCGCTATTAACAGAAACAGCCAACATATTTATTGTGGACTGGGACATAAGTCTCCTGCTTTGGGTTATAATGTCACATTTAAATTCCTATATGCAATACCACAGCCATGGGATGAATGGGCATGTCAAACCTTTTAGCAACTAATTTTAATGAAAGCAATGATGAGAGATGATTCCAGAGGGGAAAGAGTAAACCAAACCAACAACAAAAGCCACTGCTATGCTGGCATGATTATAGTTTCCTGTCTATTAGTAAAAATCTATTGTACAAGAAACTCAGATGATTCCCAAGTAAATGGATCTGGGGGGGGGGGAGGTCTCTGGCAAGTGATCACCTCCGGTGTTGTAGAATGAAGCCAATGTGGAAGTGCAAAAAATTGCTGCTCCTCAAATATTCATTTAAGGCTTGATCCAAAAGCTGCGGAAGTCCCCTTAACACTCAAGTTATAGTGCTTGTTTACAGCAGAAATAAACACATTTAAAACCTGGTACCAAAAGAATAAAACAGTTTCAGAATTCCTACTTTGAAATTGTATTTATGTTACTATTTTTATTCGTTTTTTGACTTTATTTTGATTCTATACTGCTGCTGCTGCAACACCCGAATTTCCCCATTGGGGATCAATAAAGTTATATCTTATCCTGTCTTCTCTTAATTTCTTTATTGTGCATAAGTAGTGGAATGGCAGCTCTGACTGATGCTGAGGGTGCCGTTTTGTAGCCGTTTGCCAGCAGGCTTACGGACTATCTCAGCTCCATTTGTGCCTGTTTGTATGTTGACCGACATTTATTGTCAGATAGCACTTTTCATCATGGCTACTTCCATTGATGGGCTTCGAAAGTTGACTTTAGGAACCATTGGGTGATTCTACTGAAACTACATCTCTGGTCTCTGAAGACTGTTCTGCTCAAGTTTCTTTGTTTATAACCTTCACTGATGATTTTAATGAAAGTTTCATCAGTTCTTAACAGTGCCAAAGCCATAAAGAGTTTACCATGTAGGTTCAAGGCTAAAAACACGGCCAGAAGAGTTGCATCTACGGTTGAAGCAAGTTTTCTTTGGCTTGAAGTCAAATTGTAAAAGTGGTTTTAATTCGAGAAATAAAAAAAAACACATCCATGACAATGAAACAAGGAAACATAAAACCAGGCAAATGAACAAGACACCAGAAGGTCGTCGCCCCAGCCCCCATCTCTAATTGTTCTTCAGTCTTGGCTCAGGGTCTGGCCTGGCAGGTGAATCCAAGCATCGCCCTGTAAGGGGGCAGGCCTTGCACATTTAGGTACAACTTGGGAGATGAGTTCTTTTTCATCTGCCAGGCCACCTAACCCTTCCAGTTCTATAAAATATGTTTAATTCATTCCATAAATCTAATCAAACAAGCCCCCCACTCTCATTATTCTGACAGATTCAGCCCTGCTCCCTCATGCCATGCACGCCGCTCCATGCCAGGACAGCTGAAAAATCATGGACCTGAAATCCAAAAACAATGTAGAGGACTTTTAAAAACCAGACTTTCCTGCTCAGAGGAGACATGAAGAGTTATGTTCTCTATTATCCTTCAGTTGATCCCTTGATTATAGTCATACAGGTTATGCTGAAATTCTTAAGCAAGCTGGGAACGGGGCTTTGTGCATGCAAAACATACTGCTTTATGGGAATGAATCAACCATGTGACAGCCTTTAAATTCCTCTGAGTCTCCCAAACAAATGTTACTCCTGATGGCCTGAAAGGAAGTATTTGCTGCATCCAAAAGTAAATCAAATACATATTTATGTCTCTATTCTGTGTCTCGCACTCTTTTCCTTTTTTTCTCCCTCCACTTCCTTCTGTGAAGTTGAGCCTCAGCAGAGAACTTTCCCTGCTTGAGCAGACTAGGCCGTAGGGATATTAGTCGAGACAGGCAATAGTGTTGATTACTCATTGGCCATTAGATTGCTTTCACTGCAGTGGCTAAGCCTCCTGCATCATGAGATCACTTGGCTGAGTGCAAGATTAGAGAGCGTGCTTTGCTCAAATCCCCCCGCTCACCCCCACCCTGTGCCCCGCCACCCCTTCACCCCTACAAGCCACCCTTCCCTTTCCTTTCCCCACCTCGAAAAAAAAATAAAAAAACGTTCATCTGGCTCCCCTCAGGTCAGCGAGGCAGTGCAGCAGCAAGACAGGTTGACTAGCTGTGCAGTCCTTATTACCTCATTTCCTGTGACCACGCTTTTACCCCCTTTTTCTTATTCTAGTGCAGGAACATGTTTTATGATGCTAATACATAGTTAATGGTCCCTATGACTTAATTGTTTTTAGGGTCAATTTGGAGTGACAAATTCAACTGAACCCAATTGTTTTGTTGGCTCCTTGGAACATGTTTGGCAAGCCAGGAGGCAGCAGGTTCTGTTTATGATTTTAGCAAAACCTGTCACACACACACAGAAAACACAACTCCACATATGCATAAAACACATGGATAAACAAACTGCCACATATATTTGTACTTATGGCACCCACATGGACAGAATGAAGGATGGCAAGAACTTTAAATAAAAGTTCTGTGACCTGTTTCAAGCTGAGTTTTAGTCTTTTGTTTCTAATGTTGGCTTCTCTCGCTCTGATGGGATTTCCTTCTTAAAACAGAACAAGAGAGAAAAAAGCTCACATCCAAACGTTCCCTCGGAGACGTTTGGCAAAACGAATCCAAATCTTACAATGTGGGTTTATATTGTTGATTCTCCTCTTCAAAATAAGCTTGGACTTGAAAGGTGGCGAGGCAGAGGCAGGGAGAGGCATAGCAGTGCAGCTTAAAGCTCATTACTCTCTCTCCCCGGCACCTCGCTGAGTTGAAAAGGCTCGGCTGCCTCTCGTAGACACATCCACCGGCTCCTAATCAGGTCAACAGCGGAATTAACCAATCTTTTAGATTTGGTCACTGATGCTTGCAGGTTGTAAAAATACTTGCTTTTGAGTGTCATTGTGGTTTACTGTGATATAGTTCTTGTCTGTCATTTGGAACAAAGAAGGAAACTTTAAGCGAGTTAGAAGACAAGGCTAAGCTTTAGAAAAGAACACGGAAATATTCAACATCATAAATCTTCTTGTAAGTTACTGAACACGTTCATTTATATACTGTACTTTAGCCTTATTTTAAGACTTCTCCCATTTGTTATTTATGCCCATATTGTACAACTGCAATTTATTTTGGAAGCTCTACTTCAGACTACTACATATAAACATATGATACAACATTAACATGAGTCTTGTATTTAATAAATCTTCTTAAACATACCATTACCCAACAATCTTAAACAGCTTTAACCTTGAAATAGGGCTTACATTTAAGTGCACTGGAATAAGTCCAATAATACATTGCATCATTGTGCAACACTGAAATGAGACGTAACATAATTCATAGCTGTAAAAAAATACATTGTGTTTTTTTAAGAAGCTTTTTCTAATTTATGTTTTTGATATAGAAACAAAGGATCAATTTATTATGTGAATTGTGAAAATATTTGATTTCAGTCCAGGTGAAAGACAAACTATGTAGTTATATTAGGCACAAGTATCAATTATTAAGATAAAAGCTTTAGATGAAGTGCATAGTTAAAAAGGATAGAGTTGAGTAAATCTCCTTGTTCTTGGTCACTGGAGGTCACTATGCCCCAGAGGAACCTCCTCAAAGGTTTGTCATCTTTCAGGAGGCTGAATGTTTTTGTTTAGTTGTTTTTTTTTTTTTTTTTTGGGGGGGGGGGGGGGGGGGGGGGGGGGGTTGCGGACCATGAATGTACTACATTTTGTCCAATCACAGGACTTTCATCAACCTCATTTAATGTGTCAGCAAAAAATTCCCATAACCTGCCTATGATATTCCTTTCCACAGCGGCATGTGTACACATCAAAGTTTGCAAAATGGTAAACGCTGTGGAAAAATGAGCTACTTCAGAGCCATTACAACATGTCAAAACAAGATCCCAAATCAATGCAAATGTTGCTTGGTCAGCTATCTGTGTGAATTTAGGATTTGTTAATGTTTGCAAAAAAAACCTCTTTGTTCTTTCTTTCTCTTTCTTTGTCTTTCACTTTCTGAAGCCAGAACATTTTAGCACAGTGTTAACAGCTTTTTGCTCTTTTTGTTTGTGAGTGTGTTAGTATGACTTTGACTGTTCAGAAGATTAGAGAAGCACTATTTAAGTACAGTCTGATTACCTCCGGTCCTGATTATCCAGAAGTCACACACACCCTCACAAACATACAGTACACATAAACACACACACACACACACACACACACACACACACACACACACACACACACACACACACACACACACACACACACTGGGGCAGTTGGTATGCACTCCTTTCCAGCCTGGCTGATACAGACAGTCATACAGCACATAGGCCTTGCTGAGAGGTACATCAATCTCTCTCATCCAGTGCTGCACTATAGAACTACAGTATAGGACCATAAAACTGCTCAAACACAGAGCAGCATGTGTGTGTTTTCCCCTGAGGAATTTTCACAGAGCTTACCATCTGAAAGACTACATCCCTGCCTTCAACCTTTTTTACTTACCACCTCCTTAAAACACATTTTCTCCCCCTACACACACACACACTCACACACTCTCACACACACACACACACACACACACACACACAAGGAGGGACACACGTCACCTGTCAGAATGTAAACCACTAAATTCCACCAGAGGTTCTATTGAGTCTTTTAGAAATGTGACAAAATGTCAGCAGACAAAACTGAGGTTGAAATATGAGGTCACTGTGCTCTGACAGTAACAACATAAAAGGTTACTGATCTCTCTTCAGGGACGGAAGTAAAGCCCCCCCACACTCCCCTAACCCTCAGCGCAGTTTCCCCCCTGAAGTCATGCGGCCTCAGGGGAGCAAGGGAAGGGTGAGGGGTGAGGTGGGGGGTGGTGGGATTGACATCTCAGTGCTGATTACTACTCACAAGCATGGCTCTACTATACATTGCTGTCCTACTGGACCTATTAGCTAGTCTAGCCTGTTCTGGGCCTTCACCTTCACCTATGACAGGAAAAGAAGGGGCTGAATGGGTAAGAAGAAAGTTTCAGCAAAAAGAGGTGGGATTACATGTGCAAGCTCAAACCAGAAAGATGAAGTGAAATAAGAAGTATGCAAAGGGGCTACAAAGCATCAGTGAGAGGAGTCTTAGGAAAACCAACTAAGATTAATCACAAAAGCCCAGAAGGTTAGAAAAGACTTAGTGTAATGTTTTGATTGAAGCAAAACTGAGAGGATTTTTACTAAGACTGTTTAGTAAGCAAGTTCTTGTAATCACTAACTTAAAAAATTTGCATCCTTGCATTGTTTTTTCAGTTTATCAGGGTATTAACTAAGATTAAGATATTAATGAGCCCAACTACAGTTCATATGATTTGCATAAAGTGCAAAAAAAAAGATCTGTGCCTTGCGGTTTGGGCATGTGTTGCACCTTTAACACTCTCGGCTTCAGTGCTTTCTGCAGCTTAATGTGAAGTTCCTGAGATAAGAGATTTTTTGAACGGCACCCCTGTATTCATCCCACAGAAGTATGATGTTATGAGAGGGGATATTAGACTAATGTTGTAGGCTGAGTGATCTGTGAATTGGCAGCACCAGCAGTGTAATGAATGAAGAGCCTGCCACATAACCAGAGCATGAAAACATGACTGTTAATAAGCAAAGCTTTGTTGCATATGAAACACCACTCTCCCCCACATGATCTTTTAACATTAACTGATGGCAAAAAACATTCACAAAATCACAAATGTGTTGCTTAACATCAAAACATTTTGTAAAGCTTGAACATTAATAATTCTGATTAAATGTTTTCAGGGCTGTTTTTGTGATGTGCAGACAACATTTCATTTGTGTGTGGGTGCCTTTGTTTTTGAGTTCAGATACTGTCCCTGACGATGATCCCATACATACACACATACCAGATGTTACATTTTAAATGCATATTTATTTTTATTTTAAGTTTTTGGTCTTATTAATCAGCTGAAAAACTCAAAATATTCTTTAACAGTGGAGACCATACAGCACATCATTTATTAGCTGTTTGTATAAAGCTTGATGCCTTCATCTCTGTGCTGTTTTGCATGAGAATTAACCCAATTTCCAACAAGAGGCTTTACTTTGCTCTGTGATTATGGCAAAATGCACATTTTCTCTTGAGACGTATATTGTTTTTTTAGTAAAATCATTTAATACCATCTTCTTCTTTTTTAAACTGACTTAACTTAGTTTTTGCCCAACAACCCAAAAAACACAGGTGCTGGGGAAAGTACAGGAACACAAGTGCAGATTGTCATATGGGTGTAGACCAGATCTCATGGCATTGAGCCAGGCAGTTTACTAAGCAGAATCCAGCCTGCAAATTTAAAGTTGAGATACTCTGTTCCTTATGATTCCTACATCTCAAGTGTGTGTAAGAACAGTACCAGACACTGAATCCCATATGTACATTCTTTGAGAGGACAACAGGACATCACAGGAGAGAATGAAGCACAGCCATTACATGACTTACGATTCATCATCTAAAGAAACTCCACTTCAAAAGGCATGAACAAAAGACAGTCTGGGCTCTGCCAACATGACTCATTCTGAATACGTCTGTTTTTGGTGGGCATAGGTACACAAAGATGAATGGGATAAAGAAATCAGAAATGGAGATCATGTGTGCAGCATTTCATT
This sequence comes from Symphodus melops, assembly GCF_947650265.1. Taxonomy (NCBI): domain Eukaryota; kingdom Metazoa; phylum Chordata; class Actinopteri; order Labriformes; family Labridae; genus Symphodus; species Symphodus melops. The sequence goes on along the minus strand of NC_136695.1, from coordinate 10,801,654 downwards.
CTTATAATAACAGAGAGGGAAAGAGTAATATCAAAGCTGAGAGATAAAATAGTCCCTCAGAAAGCTTTTACCAGAGAGTTCATTCTTGAAATTCCAGTCAGACGCGAGAGCGAGTCTCGCCACTGGCTCATGTGGAATGATTGACATTATTTGCTACCATTAGCCACTAGTTTGCAGTTGCCCTCTGACCCTCCAGCAACCATGTTGTTTGAAACAACTTTAAGCAGTACGGTTTAATCTGCATGGGAAAAAAGCTTGAAGACCCCGTCTGTCCAGGGCCTCTTAGATCAATCAACAATTAGAGGTGAGATAATGGTGGCCGTATCTCCAGGGTCAATGATCGTAGACTCTCCTCCCAGCACAGTCTGGGTTTGCCAAATCCCTCCTACCCTTTACTTGATGCAGGCACAGTCCTCTTTGTGTTTCTTGAACTACAGAGGTTTGATGATAAAAAAAAGCAAAACTCCTTTTTTTTTTTTTTTTTTTGCAGACATAGGTTTTAGCCAAGAAGTTTCTCCATCTGCCTCATCAGACTGACGTAAGTGTGAGTTAAGCAGCGCAATACAGAGGCGAGGAAAAGCAGGCTTTAAAAATGAGCAACACATGAAGTTTTTGATTGACATTTTTTATCTGGGAGTTGAAAGCTTGTTTACCATACAACATGCATGGTCTGTGGCAGTGCTGAGATATTTATGCTCAATAAAAGAAGTTACATAAGGTCTTGGAATTACAGCCAAATGAAGGATAGCCTACCGTAATACATGTGATGAATTAATAGTTCAACACCGTTTTAGTAAAAAAAAAACTAAAATTTGTTTAAAAATGTTGAAAGTTGTGGGGTTTTTGTCAGAAACAATACAATAATGTTTATAACCTATACTGTGCAGACGTTCTACTGAGAATAATGCTCTTATTTGTGGCCTCCATGCTGAAACTAAAAGCCATTACAGTAACAGGGTCACAGTGCATCCTGTGTATGTACGTTACAGGGAGTCAGTCGTGGAAAAAGAGATACATTAAGTTTGTAACAGGCTGAACTGTGACCCTCCTGTACTGAGCAGCTGGTGTAAAACAAGGGTTAAAAACACCTACACTTGCCTCATTTGTACCCCCTGAAAAAGCCCCATCTTCACACCCTCTTAAAAATCCAACAGAGGTGCCGAGGAACCGCAGGCCACTTTAGGCTAGAAAAGGGGAACTGAGGGGGGGGGGCAAAGAGGACCGGGGGAGAGCCCTGCTTAAAGAGAATGTATGTTCAGTGCTTACAATGTTATCAGTAATGAGGGGCGTTTTTATTCCTCACACTAAGTGTTTTTTAACTCCAGGAGAAAACTTCCAGGTGAATGATTCTAGAAAGACTTTCTCTGACATGTGATATCGATTTCCTCTTGTCTGTCAGTAAAGTGAGTCATTGTTTAACTTCCTCTCCAACACCCAAAGCGGGGTCTCCACGGGATGAGGAATGTTTGGATGTTGAAGGATGAGAGTTCTACTGTTGGTAATAATCCTCCTCGCTGTGTTGGGCAGCACAAACACATCAGATTTAAACATGCATCACACCGATGACAGCTCAAAGCTGAACATAAACATGATGATGATACCGTCTGTTTGAAAAATGTAAACAATTTACTTGAAGATTTTTAAAAATCTGGAGCACATAAAGCATGATGAACAGTAAATATTGTAAGTGCATTTATAAACACACCAGGCTGAACTTTTATAAAAAAGGTTTCAACTCACATTAATTCATACTGCTAGTGATAGATCTGTTTTAAAACAAAGTAAATAACATAATGTTCTACATTGGTAATGTTGACTTGAATAAAAGGTCTGATTTCTTCTTCACAGCTGAAGTTAAGGTAGACAAAACAATGGAACATACAATAACACATACAGAATGATTAATATACAGAGAGACGACACAAAAACACAGACAAAACATTTCAGTAAAAGAAAAAGTGTGATAAATTGTCATGCTGGACCAACTGGATATGTATATGTTGAAAAAACACAAACAGAATCACAGACAAAAACAGACACACACACTTGGAAGCAAATCCTCCAAAGCCAGACGTTTGGTTTAATATGCTAATCTGACAAGAACCACTTTGTCTGGATATAATGGTTAGATCTACTCTCACCTCTTCTACCAATCAGAATCAGATCTGCTCCATTTGAATTAGGCCTTCACGTTTGGTTCGCGTTATGACCTCCCTACATGTTAGAGGATAATTCCGTGTTCTCCGTATTTCTGCCTGCTGACGAACAGACTAACAGAACATAGCAAGTGATATCTTATGCTGAGGCTATAAAGGATGTGCGCTGATTTCAGCATGATACGAAAAACAAATGTCAGTCTCTTTCATTTCATTTCAAAGAAGCATGTTCGTGTCGCTGTGGAAAATCACATTTAGTCAAAAAGACAAAATAAAGACTGAAGGAGTGTCTCAACTTGACTAGCATTTTAAATGATTGAATATACAAACACCTTTCTTCAAACATTTTTTGTTACACTTTGATCATGTGAGAGATAAAAGACAATGAGAGACAGCCAAATCCCAACAGTCCAACTTCTTTCCATTCTCACTCCACAGAGAAAAGCCTGAGGCCGTTGTTTATGTCATGCTACACATGTTCCCCCTCTCAGGAATCAACACTTTTTTTCCTGTGTGGTTTAATCATTGCGATTCAGGATGCGTCTTTAAGCACCATGGACTTACAGTAGCCTGATAATTGTTTAAATGTGTTTTTTCTCCAGAGGGCGCTTTGCCTTCTGGTGTGTGTGTGTTTCTGCTTACAGAAAGGAGCTTAATAAAAAAACATTTCCGTACTTCGGGGAACATTCTCTTTCAAAGGAAGCGTTAATGAGTGCACTTTAAACCAAGAGTGATACCATGCAGGCTATCATTCACTCAGCACTTGATGCAACAAAATTACAACTCTTTGCACTTCTTTTTTGTTTGATGCTGAAAATATTAAACTCTAAAAAAAAAAGTGTCAGTAATGATTTCATTGACATGCAAGTGATTCTCCTATAATTTTAGCAAGTAAAGCCTAATCCCAGCCCAGAGCAGTTATAGCTCTTCCAGCTGACGTGAAGACTTATATACAGTAGTGGGTTGTTGCTGTGAACACACGTGTCCTGCCTTGGACCTGTTTGTCTCATCCCTCTGCGGTGCCAGATGCTGCACTGATGTGCTCTTCCATATGGAACCACTCGGCTAAGCAAACAGCGAGGACGCTGGAGCACCACAGTGGGAAGGGAACCATCCCTTTGAGTAATAATAATGAAAAGTAGGCTAACCATACCTCAACTATCCCATATTTACAGCAGTCTGTATCGCTCAAACCCTCCCTCCTCCGTCATACATAACCAACTTCTCTTCGCTCCTAACCTACTGTAATCCAAAACAGGTTCGCAACAAGTGCATTTGGAAAGGTGTTGGGTTTTTCACAAGAGTTGTGATGGTGTTTTGTGAAATGTTGATGCTGTTACAAAGCAATCCTGAAAAGTCAAAAGGACTAATTGTTATAATTTGGATGTACATTTTTCTGCTAGCGACTTCATAATTGTCTCTCCTTATTGGGAAAACAACAGTCAAGTTACATTCAATGAAATATAATCATATTAACTGGCTGAAGTTGAACGTCTGCCTTGACAAATAGTTCATCATGAACACAATGCCTGAACAATTTAATATATCCTACAAATTGTATTTCCAGCTGAGATAGCAAAAATGTACACTTAAGTTTTGCAGGTTTTAACATGACATTTGACTAATTTTCCGTCCCATGTTTTGTTACATCAAGGCGACGAAGATAAACATCAAAAAGCCTGACTTTAACCCCTTAATTCAAGGGAACTGCGACTGAGGCCATCGATAGTCTGACAATAAACCAACTTGTAAGGGAGCAAAATGTATCAACCTTACAAATAATTCTCCAGTTAAACAAATGAATTTCCCTCATGGCAGCTCTTTGATCAGAAAAGATGACACATGCTTTGTGTGTCTGTGTCTTGTGTGTTTAAGTCTGACCTGGGGTCCCCTGGGGTGAAAATGAGAGGGCCTCATATCAGGACAAACACACACACACGCGCACACACACACACACACACACACACACACACACACACACACACACACACACACACACACACACACACACACACAGACACACAAAACGGCCAGAGCTCACCAGTGACCCCCACATCCTCCTATATTACAAAATATGATTTATAGCCCTTGAATACATCCATGAGGAGCTTTAATAAGACAGGGAGCTTATGAAGAGGGACAAGTGATTAAGAGCAGATCCTTGTGCTCCTGGCTCAATGAGGAGCATAATATGGTTCTAAGGGGTGGGGGTGTTGGGACAGTTGTACAGAGATCCTGCAGGTAAGTCTAGAAGATCTTCTGGGCTGTCGGACAAAATCCAACAGGCGCCTTTGGCTATGTGAGCTCTGCAATGACCCTCCTCTGTGGGAGATGATATTACAAAATGGAAAAGGAATTCTCCTTATATATCTCTGCTGTAAAATTAGAGCCGTACTATTTATCTCCTGCAGTAAACGGGGGAGACGTTGATTGATGTGTGGGTCTTGTTTTTTTACTGCGAAAAAATGAAATGCTCTCTGTTCGACTCCTCCTGACAGAGTCTTTCTTAAACTGAGTCTGTTTAACTCTTAAACAATCACAAACAGACTGTGTGATATGATCCAGGCTGCACTTGCGCTAATTGTGGCATTTTAGTCAAAGGGTGGGGTCTCTGAGATCCTCTATGAGGTTATAAACACACACGCAAATGTGTCTATCCCTCCCTCTGCCATGAACCTACAGGGAACAGAGCTCAGCTCTGGCTTCAGTCATATACCTTTAGTGAAGCTGAAGACAGTGTAGGCAATGAAAGATCCACCACTGAAATAAAGGTCTATGCTGCAGACTGGAACTGGTTCTGTTCTGCAAACTAAAGACTGTATAAATAATAAACTTGACATCCTTGACGGCTCCCATTGTTTTACCGACTGCCTTTTAGATGCTTCAAGTTCAGCGTTTTGGCATTCAAAACGTTGCAGTTTGGAGCAAAAACGTAAAATATTTGGACAAGAGGATGGTGTTGGAGAAAGGCAGTGTTTGAGAGCTTTACAGTTTGTGCCCATGGCTGTGTCAAAAGCTGGTGAAATGATTCAGGCTGGTGAGCGACAGAAACTGGGTAACCTGCGACGACTGCTCTTATTGCGTGTATTTCCTCAGCTCTTTCCCAGCTCCCTGTCAATGGCTGCCACAAATAAATGATATCTATAAAGCTACTATATTAGCTAACAAGCCAGGTACATTGAGTGTAGACAGCAATACCCAGTGCTAACAGATTTTCAGTTGCAATACAGACTACTTGGACAGCTATGTATCGATGTCTCTTATACTTTAGTCAAAAAAAATCTGGGAAAAAAAAGAAGGAATAAAACATGTGACAGAAGACTGTTATTAAGGACCAGGTCACATTTCAGTGATGAAAAAAAATTTAAGTAAATAAAGTTAAGTGTGGAAGTCATGAAGATGATGCACTAATCTCTGCTATGGTATGTTGTAGTAGGCATATCCATTGAATGAGCTAAAACTATGCCCATTTTAATGGCACTACAGAATCATAGCAGCAAGTCAGAGCCCATGTTAGGGTGACCATATCATGTGTTTGGCCAGGACCATCCCGTTTTCAAACCCCATGTCCGGAGACCCCACAAATATCTATAGATGGCGAGAGAGAAAGAAGAGATTTTATCACAGCCTCTATTTGGAGAACTAGCTTAGAGTTAACAAAATGCACAAGATCACTCAGTATAAGAGCTTTTGCGCTCAGACTTGCAAGAATATGAAAGCACCTCTGATTTGCATTGGTAGGCTACAACTGTGGCTATCATTGCTCATGATTTTGTTTGATGTCAAATGTCCAGCTTTCAGGTCTGTATAGTCAGAAACACTGCTCTTTCCCTAATCTTCTACTGTTTGCATTGTGAGTAATAAGCGTGACAAAAAAAAAGCAGAATCATTATCATCTTTGGGCTTTAGGTGTCTCTCAGAAAAAAGTTAATTTCTAATTTTTTCTAAAAATCTGAATTTAGTTCATGTGCAAAGATCCCTATTCAGCTGAAAGAAGGAGAACACTTTGATTATGCAAAAGTCTTGCACATCTGTCAGGGATACAATTGAGACACTTTTATTACAATGCTCTTTCACCCTGAGCACTCTGTTGTGCTTCAGCTAGGTCTCTGACCATCCCTTGCAGCTCAGCTGTGAAGCTGGGGAAGCCATTAGCATCAGACAGTCTTTAACAGAGACATCTCTGCAGCTTAGAGGGCCACGGCGGTCCAGGCTCCGTGGCCCTCGGTGTGGACTGAGGCGTGTGGCAAGCAAGCAAGGTCTCATCATCACCAGCACTCCCTCACTCACTAACAGCCTCCTTTCCTCTTACTCTCTCTCTTTGTGTGGTCCAAAGTGTTGACCATCTGGGAGAGATGGAAGAGAAGGACAGGGTCCCAATCCAACTAACTCTGTCAGCAAGGTAATGCTTTCCCCCCATATGTCTGGGTGAAAGACAGAGAGAGGAGAAGGAGCTGAGAGAGAGACGGACAGACAGAGAAAGAGAGAGCCTGTCCACACTCGGGCTAGTGTCTGCTTACTGCTAACCTCCCCAGGTCCTGCATTGCCTCATCCTATATGAGCTCAAAATGGGCTGGGACCCATGTGTCAGGGGTCGCACTGTGGGGACTAGGCTTGGCCTGAAAGCCTGGGAAACATGTAGACGTTTGGCCATATATACATTGGAGCTGCCAAGAGCAAATACTGCATGCCTGCATGCTTGTGCACAAACACAGAAAAAGACACTACATCTAAAACACATGGCTAAGTGAGTGGGTGTAAAACTGAGAAAAAAAGGAGGAGGGAGCTGCTGTAGGTAAACAGGTCGGGAGCATCGTGGTAGTGCAAAGGGGGAAATCCCCCTGCAGGATCCCTTCCCCCTGTTGTCCTTCCACCACACACCTCACAAATCACAGCAGCTTCTCACCAAAGTGCACATTCCTCAAGATTCAACTTCATGAGAAACATATGGCTGACATGAATCACATTATTCTTGATTAAGTGAGTATTGGGGAAAGCATCCATAATAAACATTAGACGTGAATTCATTAGATTTCGAGAGTGCATAGCAAAGTGAACAAAATGCTCTGACACAGGTAATGAATTCAGGTGAGATTTTAAGTTTCCTGGCATGGGATCAATACAGCCACCCAAAGATGAGGAGATAAACGCAAACATAAACCTAAGAAGTTATGGTTAAAACATTAAAGATTTGATAAATCTAACTAAATCTAAGAGGAGACAAGAGGATGAGAAACTATCAAAATCTACAGTAAGGAAAAGCTAGAAAGTTCCTGAAAATAAGTAAAAGACTTGTGGCAGGTTTCAAAATTGAAAATACTACTAACCATTTTAATGTTGTGTGCCAAAGTTTAAAAAGTGCTTGAACTCGGAATTGTATTCCACTCAAAATAGATATCTAACTGAACAGCTTTCTGATGACATAAAGTAAACACCGCTCCACCTCGCTTACTCCTCAGTCTCAGTGTGTGACTGAGATCTGTCAGTCTGTGTTGGATTGTACCACTGAAGACACAATGAGTGGAAGATGAAAGTGTACCACGAGGAGGCTTTTTTTTAAATGGGCAATGGCTGGACTTAAAATTTTTAGCAAACCGATGCACAAGTAGCCCTCTTATGGCTAACTGAATAGGTTAACAGTATGAAAGGGATCACGGGCCAGTAAAATAAACATAATGGTTTTAGGCATTTACAATCTGAAGTTTTTTCTAAGTGCTTCCTCAGGTTCCACTAATACCTGAATCCTCACCATCCATCGACTTCCTCTGCAATGTAAACACTGCTCGCTGCTGCAGTTAATAGGACAAGAGGAGATTTGTCTTACATGTCAGATATTTACAGTCCGCTTAGCACATCAACCTGTTTGTTAGTGGCACTGTAGTTCTGTCACCTTGTGTGGTCACCATCCTGTTGTTTTATGCACAGAATTGTTCAATTGTAATAAGCAATGTGCCACTGCTAAAAAGTGCTGGAAAATGCTTCCAAAGTTCTTGAAGTTGAACTTGGAAAAGCAACCACAAAATCATGCAAAACAACAGATATTTGAAGGAGATACTGACTTGATTTATAGAGTATATGGATGTAGAAGAAAAACCAGATCAGCTGCTGTCTTTCAGAAACAATAACTTGAGGATATTTAAGACAGGCTGTGAGTAATATTGATAAAACCTTGTGGTATGTCCAAGCTAGTTTAGTCTTGAGAAATGAGCTGATAGATATCTGTTTCTGGTCTTGAAAGATATTGTAATTCCTACAACATTGATCTATTACAGTGTTTAGCGATCTGTCAGCACTTTTTAATAACATTTATCACAATGTAATATTTACTCTCTACAATTTGGATCTTTGTACCAAAACCTGTGGCTGGTTCGGAAATGACCTGCAAAGTGTATTTTAAAGAGTTGAACCTGAAGTGCTTGGTGTGTACGTTTACAAGCTACACACTATCTTTAAGTGGAACGCATTCAGACATCACAGCATCATACCAAACACATGCATACAAGAAACTAATAGATGGATATAGCGCAGTAAGAAAAGTGTATACAGCACATGTAGGTAGATATATATATATACATATATATATATATATATATATATATATATATATATATATATATATATATATATAGAGAGAGAGAGAGAGAGAGAGAGAGAGAGAGAGAGAGAGAGAGAGAGAGAGAGATAGATATAGCGCAGTAAGAAAAGTGTATACAGCACATGTAGATATATATTTCGCAAAATTAAAATAGTTTATTGTACAAGCAGAAAAAAATACAGTAATAGAAAACAATCGATCATAGGGACCCAAAACTCATAAACTCATAATTTACTAAATTTAATGAATGAGATTAAAAAATTCAATTCTTTACTCACTGTCAGCTGCCGGCGAGTGAGCGAGTAGTGTCCGAAATGTTTTTTATTTTTTCTGAGTGAGTGCACTATATAGTGAGTAGAAAGGACAAAGGGATACATAACCAATAATGACAAAAAAACCCGACCAACATCACAACCCAAACATCAGAATTCAAGTAACATAGGAACCCAGGTAACTTAGTTTGAGATCAAGAGGACCAAGGCTGCAAGAAGACACATGAGCAATGAAAAGAGAGGGTAAGATATGATAAATGCTGGGACATGGGGCTAGAAGCTATATCCAATATTAAGGTGAAAATAAATAATGATGCTTTGTACCAAGAAAAATCATCTGTTAATGTCATTACACATTTCCCTTATTAAAAAAAAACCTGAGCTGCTCGCTATCAATATTTAGCATTAATCATTTAAATGCTCGTGAGATGACCAAATTACTTTTTTTTCAGCAATTTTGTAAAACAAAATTCCATGTGAAACTCCCTCTGCAGCTTTAAGAAAAAAGAGCTCTGTAAATCATCACTTTCCAACATGAAACTTGTAATCCCCTTTCTGTGAATCCTCCTTTACTGTACACGTAGGTGTTCACCTGAGTCAAAAGGTGAATACTTGTGCTTTGACTTGTCATGTATGAATCACAGAGATTAAATAGAGTCAGGGTGGGAGAAGGTGTATAGTTTGTCTGTTTGGCCTGTGGGGACATGGCTGACGGCTTGCAGAGTCATTTCATGAAGAAGAGAGTGGCGTGTAAGTGATGGCATGTCATTAGGTCAATGAACACACTACCCTCCAATTCACACCATCCCACAATCAGCTGACAACACAGATGAAAGGGATGAGACAGTGACAGCACAGCACTGAGAGAAAAAAAAATATGTAGAGAGACAAAATACAGACAGGGAAAAAAAAACTGCCAAAGCCAACATTGGAGGAGGATAATTAGAGGGCACGATCTTGTCATGCCATGCGATTACTCGATTCCTGTGATATCCCTGAGAAGCTCCAGTCAGTCTGCTCTATAATCTAAAGCTCGGCCAAGAGACAGTGCAGAGGAAAAAGGTTCATATTGTCGCTGGTAAATCATGAATATGAGAAGATTTCAGGAGATAGATAGATGATAGATAGATAGATAGATAGATAGATAGATAGATAGATAGATAGATAGATAGATAGATAGATAGATAGATAGATAGATAGATAGATAGATAGATAGATAGATAGATAGATAGATAGATAGATAGATAGATAGATAGATAGATAGATAGATAGATGCTTTATTGATCCTTAGGGAAATTCAAGAGGGGTCACAGGGGGTCAAACTACACCCTGTTATCAGTAGGGTTTAATATAAAGCACATATTCAAAAGTATGGTAATTTCCACCAACATGTAACAGAATGATACAAAGCAAAAAGTGTTGAGAACATACTGACTCATTGCCCAAGGGAGTATGGGAGTAAGAAACTTTATTTAGAGCCCTGTAAACCTAAGGGCATCTAAATTACACCTTTCATTATTAATTACCCAAAAGGCAACCATCTATTACTAAAACCACGTCATCCTGCTTTTGGCAGAGCAGCCAGCCAGTGATTCAGAAAGGTGAAGCACAGGAAACTACTCTGGCAAATTACACAGAGGGCAGGAAGAGTGCGAAGAATGCATAAAGGAAAACATCAAGCAGCCTGCAGTCATACCGAATTCCCCCACCACAAAACAAGTCATTGCTCCCAGTGCAGTTGGTTTTGTTTCCAGGTGGCTTTTTGTCAATTATTTCTGCGAGCAAATATTTTTCAAATTTGCATTAAAAGTACTTTAGTCTGTGGGTGCACCATCATCAGATGTTTAAGCATTCTGGATTTAAAGAAGAGAAACAACAATATAGGGAATATATGAGGTGTCACCAAGAAGAATGGGAAAATGTGGGTGTGATAATTACTGATATTGGCACTGACAATTAGTAATTTAGGATCAAAAAGTTATAACTAAGGATGTTTTCACATGAGGCACGATCGTTTCATACTGTGCCCGAGGCTGTTTGCTCCCCCCTCCCCTCTCCCCTGCTGGTCTGCGTTCACATCAGTAACATTGTTCAATGCAAAGAACACTTGTGTATTGTACACAGTCAGATGCAGGAGGTGAGAAAAAACACAGAGAGTTGCTTTGCAAACCAGTTAAGAAGTAGAAAGTAGAAGTAGCAACCATAGCAACCCCTCAAGAGCGAACTCCATATTGCTAACGGTTGGTGTTTTTGTTAATTGAAGGGACCAACGATGTCTCTCTCCGACATCTACCATGAAGCTCAGAGGACAAAATAGGCCCATGCGATCTCGACGGGAAGCTTGAAGATTTTTGAAAACTAACTAAGTATGCATTGCACCCTGTCGCTGAATAACAATCTCATTTCCAATGCTGCGCTATGCAACTTAATGATTGAGTAATGTATATTTACATGGATCTATGGAGCCTATATGGACTGATAAGGCACCATGAACACGATTTATGATAATAAAGGAAGACTCCTTCATTTGAACACACAGTGATTTGAGTAACCCATCAATAAAGAAAGAGGTTAAATCTTATATTAACTGTTATTACCCCTCCAGTTTTACACCAGCCTGAAGCAGAACAACAACAATAACTCAGAGTTTCTCCCTTAATCTCTTCAAGGATTGTTTTAAAAAGTGGTCCAAAGGTCTTTTTTACTGGTCATAAAACTGAAAAATGTTACCTTCTTTAACAAAGGGCTGCTATGGGTCAGTCTTCTTTTAACTGTAAGACTAGTTGTTCGATCCTCAGCTCCTGTAGTTACATGATAATGAACCCCAAGTTGTTGTTTGATAATGTGTGTATGAATGGATTAGTGCAAATGGATATGGTATGGGTTAGTTAATTCTGATGGACACTTTACTTGTCAGCCTCTGCCATCAGTGTCTGATTGGTGACCTGTGGTGTACAATCGAGTACTCACAAGACTAGAAACTTCCTTTAAGACGGCAGGCTCAAGTCAATTCAAGATTCAACAAACTAAAGAAATATCAGTTTTCATTTGATGTATAATTCAAAGAAAGAAAGAAAACAACTGACATTAAACAGAAACAGTGATATATACCCAGAGAGAAGCTTAACTCGCTTTTGATCCAAAAATTTCAACATCAATTAATTAGCACTTTCGCTGAGTAGCTGTATCCGCTCCGTCTGGTCTGAGATTTATTCCTGTGAGAGGTAAAGACAACGAGGGAAACATTCTCTGATTTCAGACTTTCCTTTTTTCTTTCTTCCTTTCCTCTTCCTCTTCAGACCCACTCCCACCCTCCAACACTGATCTATGAAAACATACAAACATGACACTGAGCTGATGATAAACACCAGGTCTGTATTTGGGGAGGAGAGGAAATCAACTCCAGTTCAGGATGTGACCACTACCTCTGCCCAGATCAATCATACTCCACCAGACCTGCATGTGGGGGGCAACCATATCAGTACAGGGGGGGTTGGGAGCTGTACACACAATCCATAGAGGGACACACACACATACAAACAAAGGCTATGGCAGTCTGTGTGCAGTGCAATGCATACATGGGCACAGCACACACAAAGTTAACAAGACTCCCAGGCAGGCAGGTAAAGAATGAACCTGCTGCAACTGGATTCCAGTGCGCTGGGCTGGGTTTACACTTTCAGCTCCCCCTTTCTTATCTCCCAGATTAGCTCGATAAGAGAATTATGAAGCCAGACGGATATCTAAAGCTTCCTGGGGGGTCAACAGTGTGATGAGAGACAGCCAGAGATGGTAGACTGCCGCCTCAGAAACGCTTAACTCTCCAGCAACATACGTCCACGCACACACACGTGCACCTATATTCAAAGAGCCCTACCCTAGAGCTCCAATTATTCAATGCTCCATCATCCCTTCTTTCCTTTATCAGAATGAGAAAGAGCGGGAAACAAAGGAGGAGGAAGGAAGGGGGCCAGAACAGATAGCCTTGCTTCTGTGACTTCCTTCCTGTAAATTCCAGGTTTTGTGGCCTTCTTTCAAGGACAAAGAGCTGAGATACATTTCCCAAATTCCTCTAAAAATTCTCAGGAAAAACCAAAATGTTTCTCTCCAAGTTGCGGGATGTAAAGAACGATAAATTATGGCGGTCAGGAAGCCACCTGGTCACAGGATCAGCTCAGCACTATGCAGGTAAAAACATCTGGGTATGTCTGTTAAATGTATGCAGCAGTGAGAGGAGAGATCCTAGTTTCACCATGGGGTTTAATTAGGAATTATATATATATATTTTAAATGTAAGCATTCAATTAATTGTTTTAATTGTTAGTGTATAGAAATATAAATAAAAGTATTAATACAGTGAGTCAAAATGGCTGTTGTGTTTATTGTTGCCAAGGAAACACCTGATGATCAACAAAGACCGCTGCCTAACGAGAGCTGCTACTGAAATGTGTCGTACGGTTGCTGTATGTGATGCTATCATGTAAATTATACTGGGATACATTTTCAGTAAATATGTCCTCTTCCTCAGGTTGGTTTCTCCCACTCGTCTTGCTGCCAGCACAGGCGGTAGTAGCGTAAAGAACTCCCATGATTCCCCACTAGCATCAAACTCATCTTATGTTATTCTTTTGATTGAGAGCCCCCTGGCAGCAGATGAAAAGGTTAATCTGAAGAGTGAGAAAGGAGGGACTGTGATTTAACTGTGAATTAAAACTATTTGATATTGAGAAAAAGCCACTAAAGTTGAGGTGTTTGCACTATAAAAATGTGATGTTAATTCATATGTTAGATGGGTTTTTTTAAGTGTAAATGGTTTTAAATGCTGAGAAATATAAATGATGATAGATTATCTATCAAAAGTCTTGTATCAAAACTAGAATATATATAATCAAGTGGTTGTCTTCTAAATACTAAAATGCACTAAAAAATAAAAAATCTAAAATTCTCTGTAAATGGTTAACATTGTGTGAAAATGTTACAAAAATGTGCATGTACCACTCCATAGCAACAGTCTTTGCTTATAACAGCCTCAGAACACCATCCGTATTGCATTATGACAAGGGATGGTTAATATTGTCAGTGAACTATTTCCTCTGCTGAGATTTGTTTGGCTTGAATAACTTTTTGAAGCTTAAAACAGTACAGAAGGATTTTACAAGAGATATGCAACATTTCAGTTAATGCAGTTTTATGTATATGTTTCTGTAAAGTAAAGACCCCTTAGGTTTATCAAGTTCCTGAACCACTGCTTAAGAGGCTCTCACAGTACACCTAACAGCCACCTGATCCTCACACAGGCCTTGTGGTGATATTGTGTGCCACTGGAGAGACTATGTTGCACAGAAAAAAGCAGTTTTTTTCCCTCCACATAACTCTCAAATTATGTCTGAGAACGTCTCCTGCAAGGTTTTCTGTTGGCAGAGGGGCCTCGGTGCCCTCACCCATCACACACCCTCCCTTGGGTGAACTCTTACTTGCTGCCAGAACCATAGAGTTTTAAAGAGGCTTTAATGGAACAACCAGCACCACCCAACCCATATACCCCAACCTTCTCCACGTTTCCCCTGCATCTCAAAACCTGCAAGTCTCGGCGTCCATCCATCCCATGATTCACCTTCCAGCTCTGTCATCTGTGACGAGTGACGTACCCTGCTGCCCTGCAGCCCGGGGTATAATGAAACCCATTTATGTAGATTGCAGTGCACGACACCTTGTCCATCTGATCCCCTGGTCTGGTATCATCTTAACCTGACAAAGGGCAAAAGTGCCCCCCTGGACCCTTTAACTCCAACCTTTGTAACACTTGTGCCCTCACTCTTGGCTCAGGCCAGTCAACTTCTCATGCCATGCTAATTTAATCCAAAAACACTTCCTATAGCAGCCTGTTAATGTCAAAGTAGATTTCCTCTGCGCTCTTGGTAACCCAGAAAAGAGCACCACCCTGCTACTCTGCCAGGAACCTTCCTCGGTTTAGTATTTCTCAACAAACGGCAAATATGCTTCAAAACCAATAAACCTACCCCTGATATTTATTAGGCTGTTATTCAAGTATTCCCTCCCAAAGCTGCCAAATATGCATGCATGCAATCATATGCACACACCTACACACTCACACATGCAGCTGGTCACACACCTTTCGTCAGCCACAGACATATTAGTAATTCTAATGAGGAGCAGAAGATTAAAGAGTCATGTTATCCTGGGTGTTACAGTACACGTCTAGCTTTACTATGAGGACCAGAGGTCAAGAAGAGGAACACGCAGGGAGGAAATTGAGAACATTTCTTGATTAAAGGCCTCTGGAACATCTAACCTTTGACTGCTCATGCTGTGTTCTTTTTTTTTTCTTTTTTTTTTTTTCTCGCTTGGAACCTCCAAAAGCACCTGGAAAGAAAAGAGGATAGAGGAGGATATCCAGAGACTACCATTGCTTGCCCAGACCTCTGGGGACAAACTGGTAAAAGCAGCAGCCAGCTTGGCAGCAGTGGTTATTGTTTGGCTCATGTAACTGTGTAGAATGACATCTGCATGTAAAGGCTGCTCTGTTTTTGTATGGAAATAACAGGCATTGAACATTAATTTTCCTCCCATATATCCCTACTGAGTCCTTTTTTTCTCTGCAGTCTTTTCTTGGTTGCTGACAAAGTGTTTTAAACTATCAACTATTCTGCTAGAAATACTGTACGTGGCTGTTGCACTTGCAGAAACCCTAGACAGAAACAAAAGTCTGGAGTTTTTCCTTGGTTCTCGCTGACCATGGTGTTAAAAACAATTTGCACGCTGAAAAAAAGTTTATGAGGCGCATCTCCACCTTTTCCTCTCATTCACTTGAGACACTGTTTCCTCAAGTCCCCTGGCCCCCAACTCCCTCATCCCCACACACCATGTTTGCTTATCAATCCTCCCTCTGCTCTGTCATCAATCTCTCAGGAAAACTCTTCTTGTTTCTGCCAGTTGTTTCCTCGACTGCCATCATGTTTGCTAAGACCTTGAAAATGCCCCCCCTTTCCTGCCGGGTTAGTCGGAGGCTAATAAAACTGTCTTGGTCAGTCATGAGACACCCTGAGAGAGACAAAAAGATGGTGGGGTTGGTGTATGTGTGTTTGGGGGTGGGGGGTTAGCAGGGTCATGCCCAGAACAGGCTCAGTCGGACCTTACTGGCTCAGCCGAGGGGAGTGTCTCACCATGCGAACCCACAAAGCTGGATGACAAATGGCATTTAAAGGAGACAGTAAAACACAACTGTTGCATAAAGTCATCAGTTAAAGTTAATTATAAAATATGGGGGTTTGATTGAATGGGTCTTTGGGGAGTGATCAGGGAGAGAAGCTGCAGGCGAGCCGTAGACAGTCATCGGATGAGCGGCGGTGGCTCACACACATTCCTTGAAGTGGGACCTGGTCTGTGTAAAGGACTTCAGTGAGCGGGGATAGATTTTTCCAAAGCAGCCATAAAAGCAAAAACCATGAGCAAATGTTAGTCATGTCACAGCTGCTCTTCAATGAAGAACTTAAATATCCAGGTAATCAATCTAAAGTCATGTAGTTCCATTCTGATTTATACTATTCTTAATTCAATAAATCCTTAAGAGAACAAAGGACTGTACCTACTTTATCAATGTCACCTTAATCAGGCGCAAACATCAGACTTCACAGATATGATGTATTTGGGTTATTACATTCCAACATGGCGGATGATGCACTGGAAGAATTAAAGCCTCTTTAACTTTATAGTGCAAATTCATGAACAAAAAAGAAAAAACTATGGATGAAGTCGACGTCATGAACCTTTTGAACAGGAGGTCAGTTTGAAATCTAAACTCAGCTTGCCTCCCAAATAGCCATCATTTCCTTCCACTTAAAAATCCATGGTCCTACTATACTCTGAATCCCTCACAACACAACAACATTTTGAATCGAAGATATTTAATGTGTAGAATTAAATCAGTTAGATTTTTAAATCAGTGTGGCTTCAATATTCTCTGAGAAAATCAAACCACTATTTACATAGATTACACCACAGGAAAATCTGGCAAGAAAATCATTAGGCCCATTAAAAAATCTGAACTTTTCTTATTTGTCTGAAGGGAAAATTGGGCCCAAATCTATGAAATGATGTACACGCCTTTAGGGATGCCTGTGACTCAGGCATCTGACAACTGGAAGTAGCAGTGTCTAAATGTCCTTGGGACAGACCCCCAACTTTTTTATTTAAAAGTAATGGACACCTTAACTTAGAAGCCTCTGCTTTCAGGATGTGAGTGTGGTATTTTGAGAGGTCAGAAGATTGGAAAAACGATATTCAAGCCCAGGTCCATTTACAATTTCGATGAAATTTGCTTAAAGTTGAACCTATATTAACTAAATTATGTCCCACCTCCGATTGTCAATATGATTTTTTTCCTGCTGTTTGAGTTTAAATGTATAAAAAATATAATCAGGGATGCTTGCATGTAATTATCGAATTCAGTTTATTAAAAGCTAAATATCCAGTGCACGTGTCTTATCTTGTGCATGGTGTGAGGAGTTCAGTGCCACAACACATACGACGCATCCAAGACCAATATATTGTTATTTCATTTTAGAGATTGTAATTATTGAAATTATTATTCATGTAATACAATTATCCACATAAAGTTACCAGCCAATACATAGAACACTGACAACAATAATGGAGCCTCTGTATGCTTTTTGTTAGTGTTTCTGTCTTTGTTTGTGAGTTAGTGCTTGTGTTTGTTTGTGTGTCTGTGTGTGTGTGTGTGTGTGTGTGTGTGTGTGTGTGTGTGTGTGTGTCTGTCTGCTTGCATGTGTGTCTATAGGGATCTGTTAAGTATCAGACAGACTGCTTTGTTACTGCTTCTGAGTGTTGAGGTGCAGCCATGCATGCAATCTCTGTGTCTGTGTTTCTTTATAATTTTGAATGAGTCTGTTTTTTTGCCTTACTGTACCTCAGTGCCTACTCAGGAACGTAATTGCATATTCCCGACATGCTAACACACATAACATAAATACAGGAAAACACACATAACACCTCATGTTCTCCTTTCCATGTCAAATAATTAAATCCTCCTTCACCCGGTTTTACTGCGTGCTCTCATGTTGCCCTGGATGTCCCTCCTCATGAGCTTTTTGATACCAGAATTAAAGGGCCACAAAGCCTAATCTCTGTATAACATGTTATAATGTGAAAATATTACTGCAAGAAAATTCTAGAGAGGAGGACAGTAAAGGTAGGGGGCGTAGGTGCTGGTGGTGATGGATAAATCTCCATGGTTTGCACCAAAGGAAACTTTTATGCAGAAGAACAAGAAGCACATGTAGCAAGCAAGCTACCAGGAAATTGGTATAGTCTTGTATGATTTTATAGGGAACTTGGGCATGCCCTTCACATTAATTAGGATGTGGAGTGCGGAGGTATTTTTTACAGGAAACTAAGTATGGAACCCCTGCTGTCCGCCTCAGGGCTACAGCTCCTGACTCAAAAATCCTAGAGGACTCTGTAACCAGAGTAAAGCAGGATAATGCAGGTCATATGTACACAAACATGCTGACACACACCAACGGGCACAATCACACATGCGCACAGAAAGCTGATGTACAGACACACTGGGAAAACACTTTTTGTTGAGGACAAACAAATGAGAGAATCCGATTTTGGAGGTTAGAGTGGCATGTGCAGGTATTATAAAGTATAATGTCATTGAATCATTTGTCAGAGAAGAAGATTATCTGTTTTGTATTTAGACTGATGTTGTTATGTAAAGATTACATATTGACATGTCTGATAATCCTCTGGTGCAGAAAAAAACTGTGTTCAAATAGTCACTTTACAGAGACTCGTCTCCAAGAGGGACAAGAATATGATCCCAGCATGCAGACCTGCAAAGCTGAAACACTTAGTCTTAGTGTGTGTGTGTGTGTGTGTGTGTGTGTGTGTGTGTGTGTGTGTGTGTGTGTGTGTGTGTGTGTGTGTGTGTGTGTGTGTTTGACTGCCCATTTATAAACCCTCTCCTCTCTGCCCACCCAGGTAGTTCTTCAGAAGTACACAACAGTAACTTCATCCTCTTCTTGTATGGCACTGTTGAAATGCCTGTGATCACTGAGTTCACTTAAACGGAAAAATATATAAAATAGTATTAACACCTAACGTGTGCAAAAATATGTATTAGCAACAAATGCAGCTTTTATTCCAACCTACATTGTGTGTTATGTTTTCCTCACGACACATGACGGATTTAAAGACAATCATGTAGCAAATTTAATGGTCTAAATCCACTTAACTGTTTACTGTTTACTTTTATTCAGATGTATCACAGATGTGCTGAGTTAATGCTAATGCTAACCCTATATGTCCTACTCCAACATCTCTGAGCACATGCCTCCATTTTTAGAAGGCAATTTTGCTCTCTTTGTTGTGTGGAACAAATCGTCTCACCCCATACACAGCATTTACCAACTTCTGTAATAAAACAACATGTGTTCAGCTGAAACAAAAAAACCTAATTAAAATGTTGTTTTAGTCCCAATATGATAGCAATGTGTATATGATCATGTGTCATCGTTTTTTCCTAATTAGTCAAAAATATTTACTCAGCTTAAACTTTAATTAAAACAAAAGACTTTTGCACCAAATGTGAATTTAAAGTAATCTTTGTGTTATCATGGATTATTAAACTTCTTCAAGACCTATAAGCTAATAAAATATAGAAAAGGAAAATTACATTTGAGGATATCACATTATTTCAAGAAAATGTGATGTTCCTACTACAGCTGCAAATTTGTTCACTTTTTTTTGTAATACCTTGAAACAAGAGATTTATCTGGAAATGTCAGATAAATGCAACTTCTTTATTAGAACGGAAATTTGACAAATTCACTTCGAGAGGCTTTTTTCTTAACTTATGTATAACAACTCTCACTAGACTGCTTATCCCTGACTCTTTTCTCTCCCACACTGAGGGTAGATGTGCAGTCAAGCGGAAGAAGAACCATGGCAGTGTGTAGCACAGTGTCAGGACAAGCTGTGTCTAAACGTCTCAATGTATGTTTACACAATCTAATGCACAAGTTCAAAGGTGAAGGGGAAAAGGGCTTTTAATGTTTCCGGGTTTATTTATTCAGCCTAGTGCCTGGCTAAGAACTAACTCCTACACTCCCCACCCAACTCAACTCCACCCCCACCTACCCCCCTACACAGGGTTCCCACCTCGAATGACATTGTGAGACCTGTGATATGATTGGTGAAGAGCACAATGTGGTCTGTGTGAGTGAAAAAAAAGAAAGGCGCAGTAACTTCTATCCACATGTTTTCCGAGGCAAGTTAAGTACACACAGTAGTATATAAGAGCAATAAATCAGCAAACGGGCAACCACAACAGTCCCGCTCATTTCTGTAGAGGGGCGGGGGAGGGGGGGCTCTGTTATCAATTTCAAATTTTCAAAATTCATGTAATTTTTTTTTTTACGAGAAAAGATCTCAGAACTAAATAATAGATTTCTGTTTTGTATTGTTTGTATTACGAAAAGTGAAATTTAAGAAAGAAAAAAACCCATCTGTGTTGGTACCTTTCTGAGCAGATGTTCAAATGGTATTAACACACACACATACACATAAAATGCACAATGTCAAACTTTTACTGTTGTTCCTGAGCAGTCAATCATAAACAGTTAAGCCATTTTATTTGGCCAACTCGCTGCAAGTGGAAAGTGTTGGCACTGGTCAGAGGCTCATAAAATTGACATGTCTATAAATTAATGCATTTATTGACACCAATTAATAGATGCAATGCCTTCCTCTGCTGTTTTATTGTCCACTTTTCTCTGCACCCAATTGGACATAGTTTGGGTGTGGTTCCCAGTCTAAGGGAAGTACTATTTTTTCTTTACAAAAGAATTAAGTTTCAAAATCTTTTAGTAGAATTTAGCAGCCAGACTAAACAGAAAACATGAAAGTTTACTGTGCACAGATGCACTCAAGTTCAGTTAGAGTCCAGGAGCTGAAGCCAAAGAGTCATGGCTGAGTGTGTATTATGACTATCAGGGGGCTCTCTTCTTCAGACAAGGACAAACCATTACATTCTGCAGAGGAGAGAATATTTTGGAAGAGACAGTTTGAAAGGCATTGCTTTCTGTGTGCAGTCTGCATGTGATGTCTGGATTTGAGGGGGTTTCCTGCAGGTGACCTGTAGCTTGTTCCCACAGTTTAGACAGATACAGATGAACACAAATCCCTTTTTTTTCAGGTACTTTGCACGTCAGGGGCGCTAAGCCTCCAAACACCAAATTAGTCGATCAATATTTAATCACTATTATTTTATTTTACTTTGTGCATAAACAATGCTGTACACATTTTTTCATGACAGCATATCTGGTCTGTTACAAAATGTTAGACTTTGTGAAGGTAGCTGATGTTATCTGTAAATATTATGATCCCATACAACCAGTCCATCCTCTCCCCTTTGCAGCATCTCTTTCCCAATCTCTCCTCCTAACATTTTCTGGTTGATTTTTATTGTCAACTTTATTAAAGAATCCACTTTTCACAAAGGAAACTAATCAGAATTATGTATTGTGTTTCAATAAGGTCAAAAGAAAATAAAAGTCTGCACAAGTGTGACTATTATTTAAACAAATACAGCAGTACATGACAAGGCAATATCAAATGAAACATGATGCATTTTTATTTTGAATGTATGTTCAGGCACCAGTCTCATCTAACCGTTGCAGACTCCAGTTTTGTGATCCAGCAGTGATCCCACCCAGCAGCAGGAAGCACTGTATGTTATGGGTTAAACGCGCCATGAATTATGAGTTAAGGTTTTACCCCGGAAGAGAGTCCTTTTATGTCTCAAATTGCTTTGCAATGAAGGAAGGAATGGCTCTCACATGGCTTTTGTTAATGAGTTATGGTTCCTTAGTAGATTTTTTGCATCACATGTATTGAAATGATGCCTTTCCGCAACTCCTCCCCTATTTTTAAACTAAAGCTAACAGGCTCCAGGCTTGAGAATAAACCAACTCTGCTCTTCCAGGCTCATTTTCTCAATTTCGTCCTCGCTCATCCCCTCCTCCTTGTGCTAACGAGATATGCCAGTCACAGGACACCCTGCTGGCTGCACCGAGCAGTGCCTCTGTGGGACAGGTGAGGAGCGGGCTTTTGCCGATCAGCCTGGCTGGAAATCAGGAATGCCCTTCTTACCCTCCTCCTTCTCCTCCTCCTCCTTCTCCTCCTCCTCCTTCTCCTTCCCTTCCTAATGGCTCATACCAAACACACCAGGAGATCTGTGACCGCACCATGAGAAGACTGCCACCAGCTTCCCCAGAGGTGGAGGATCTTGAGCACAAATGCTTTGCATCTGTGTGCTTTGTTTCTATGTTTAAGTGTTTTTTTCTGCATGAGCTGGATGTTAAGAGAGGCAGTCGAATGTCCCTGGAGGTTGAATATTCAGGCAAAGAGCACTGATGTTTTCGGTTAGCAAACAGTAAGATACAGGATACGTGTTTATGTTATTCATATTTTACATCACTTCTGTAGTTTTCATTCATAAACTTTAGAATTAAGCCTAAGGGAGGCTCTGCTGCAATTTAAACAGCACTCTGTCATGAAACTGTATCCATCAATGCTCACTCTTGTTAAGAGGTTTTATTAAAATATGCTGAAAAGATGTTTCACTACTGCTCAGGAATTTTTATTATTTTATTTTTATGAGAACATCACTTTTTCCTCCCTTTCCGTTTGGTTTTCTTTCCTTCAGTTTACATTCTCTTTACTGCCTCTTCTCCAGAGTTCAGCTGGAAGTGCTCTGTTTTCTCCACAAGAATTTTATGACTCTCGAACAGAGTGTTGAGACACAGAAAACTTAAGCAGCACTAGAAAAGACGGCAAGACGGGACTAACAAACAGGGAGACAAAGACTCGGAGGAATGAGGAGGAGAGAGATGGAGACAGGAATACAGACAGAGAGAGAGTGTGTGTGTGTGCGGCTTTGCGTATCTGTTTGTATTCATGCGGCCAACATATTTCAGTGTAATGACTTAGCATTTCTACTTACATTAAGTCATTTCCAATTCTCACAGGAAGCTCGACTTCCACAGGACATGTGATGTTAAATGTACCTGCTCTTCCCAGTTGTGCTCTGAGTTGAAGTTGATGAGCTATATCTCACATGTGTAATGGTTCACAGCAGCCTTGCAGCATCTGTTCAATGTCTGTCTGAGGGTGGATATGCATTTTTAGGGCCAATAAGTGCACGAGTGACAGGGGTGGATGGAATAGTTTGCTCCAGATTAATCAGATTCAGTGCAATACCCCTGCAATCCTAGAAGTCTGAACCGGATCTTAGTTCTGACTTGCATTTCGAACCCCTCTTATGTAGACAAAGAGGTAATTTGCAAAAAGCATCTGGATCCGGTGGCAGAGCAGGCCGAGCACTGGAGTACTCTCCCATCCAGAACCCCTCTCCACCCAACCCCCTTTCCCCTCCAACCACCACCCTCGTCTGTTTATCATAGGATCTCTAACACACAATCAAACATGAAAGGATGAGTGCTCGCAAGAGCCCTTTCAGATTTTGTGGAAATGTGACATATCTGGAAACATTTAGCCTGTCATAGCTGCTGCTGCTCTTCAAAGAGCGCCGAGAGGAATAGATTAATGTCGCTTCTGTAACAAACCTTCTTCCTGTCTGTCCTCCTTCCCTACTAAACACATTGGCTCCCTACATCTACTGTAACCATACGCAGAGATTACTGGCTATATAGTAACAAGCCAGCAAATCATTTAAAGATGTATGTGTATCAACATTGTTCAAGCAAGGATTTCCAACTGATAAGGCATTTGTTGTTCATTTACTACTTTATCACAAAATATTGCCTCTGTATCCCATTATGTAATCTACATTTAACATAACTGATAAATATTCTGCAAACTAAATAGAAAAGGCATGTTTTTAAAAATGTAGTATATAACTCAATATTTCTTGGGAGAGACAGTACAAAAGCATATTCTGTGACTCTAAAGAGTTCACTGTAGATATTATTGGACAGAAAGTCAATGTAAGTCAGTGAAGGATACAAATACATTTAAATGCTTACTGCACACACCAGTGCAGACCAGACACATAATTACAGTACGTATGCTGAGGAAAGAACACAGAAAAAAATGTTTTCAATATGAAAAATCTGCAATGACTCTTTAAGTTCTATAGCATACGAATTCCCAATCATTATTTGTGTGCTGAATGTCTTTTATGCAATTTATTGAATTCCTGGCTGGACCAAATTAGATTTTTGTACCAAAGCATGCAAATGAGCCCACACATTAATTAGCCATTTTGTCATATACCCGGCATGATATTTTCATGAAGTGGGAGAAACACAAAAAGTTTCTTCAGAAACTTTTATCAAGCAATGACGGCACAAAACAAAACAATTTCACCACAGAAAATTGTTGAGTGATTGAGTGAAACTGATTAAAGATTTCCCAAATGTGCAAGTTTAAACCTTTATCTTTGTTTATACTGCATTGACCAGAGTCAATGTAGATCCAGCAGAAGACAGAAGATGCCAGTGTATTATGCAAAAGCTACGTGTCAAGCTATTTTCACACATGCGCCCATGGGTGCATCGTTAATTTAAAGACACGCTGAAAAAAAAGAAAAAGGTAGCATACAAAAAAAACAGATTCCAACATTATAAACTGGTGAGCAGAAAAAGAGAATGAAGTCGAACATTTCCTGTTGCATCATATCGCTTAACTCTACTTCAGTTAGAAACTTTATTTTTTACGTGGGCTGTCAGGAAAAAATCTTGGGTAAAGAGTGAAGAATTCAGCCGTTTGCATTCACACATGCAGCTCAATCTGAAGAATTCTGGAATTCAGTAGTTTTGTGCATGTGTGAAAACCCCACTAGGTGATGTTAAAGTGATCAGTCAATTGCTCAAAATGTCAGTTAGTAAATGTTCTAGTTTGTACTATTTCTTCAGTGTGGGGTCAAAAAAAATTGTAAATGAGTTGGTTGATTCATCAAATATTAGAAGGGATTACTTTAGTTTAAGGGACTTGCAAGCAACTTTTGTCTACAAAGAGGAAAAACACAATTGTTGGGCCAAACCTTGTTAACAAAAATCCACCACAAAACTTATCACCTAACAAAGCACATGAGGATAAGCTCTAGTGGACACCAAACAGCAGATTGAAACTGGGAGATGAAGTGTTTTGGCTAAAATAGAATAGACTTCAAGAAAGATGAGAAAGAGAGACAAAAATAGGATGTCAGACAGAGAGAAAGGAATGCTGTTTACTCATTGCACTCATCCATATAAGAGGGCTCCATCTCAGCAGTCAGTCAGCCGGACGTTGTCTTGAGTTCAGCACCACATCCAGCCAACTACCCCTCCTTTCTTCCCCCCAAACCCCCTAACCCTAAACCGTCACCACTTTACCGACACAAAAAGATGCAGCACGGCACTTTCCTTTTCACCCTAGCATGCAACCCCCCCACCACCACCTCCAACACACACCCTACTGAACACACACACACACACACACACCCCTGGCCTCCCCCTTTCCCACCTTTGTATCAGTTGAAAGGCATATGGTTACTGCCATCCGATTCCCCTCCACTGAAAGTGCCTTTCACTTTACCGCAGTTCACAAAGAGGTCAGACAACGGCAAACAGAAATATTGTGTGAGAGCTCACTTTTTTGTGCCTGAACTCGGAGATGTGAGAGACACAAGAATAGCAGGGGAGAGAGAGTCCCTGATAAAGTTACATCTGGTCAAACAAACCTCACTCCATTCCTCATGCCAGAGCGGGAGAATTTATGTTGTAGTGAATAAAGAGCGGTATTTGGGAGAATTGACAGAAACTAACCTCGGACATGCTCAGCCATACATCATTCATTCAACTCCACATCCTCGCACAGAGATTTCCAGCCAGGTTAGATTTCCTGGTGTAGCTCAAACAGCTGCGGTTGAAAATGTTCGGTTTGGAGTAACATTGTTCAGGTTTTCAGTGAGGTCGAATACAGAAATAATCAGGAACGAGAGGATAAGGGTGCCTTGTTTGAGATGACCACAACAATGAGTAAATCAATCATGGATGGGCAGGTAGGGCTGATAGGAGCGAGGTGTCAGAAATGTCACATTGGCCAGTGCGTGTAACACGATAAGTCCGTGTTTTTAAGTCGAAACCTCTGGGTCCTCTGGGCTATCTAGTCCCTCCAGCTCTTTGTGCTCCTCGGGTAAATGATTTATAATGAGTGATCCACTGCTGACCTTGTTTGTTAAAAGAGTTGCACCTGACAACTTTCCAAAGTATGTGTACGAAAAGAAAACTGTTTCTGACACAGAAATGGACCTACTCAGATCTCTAAATGTGTCCCTCTGCCGGTTTAAAGAGTCAAAAAATAAATGAGCTCTTTGAAGCTTTACGATCTCTACCCCAGTGTCCCTATTGTTAACCTTAATAATTGCAGCCATGAGTTGCAGGGTACATTTTCAGACCACAGCCCTATAATTACACTGCCTATTCAGGCACCAATTTATGACCAATATTTTTCTTGGCATAAAATCTACCGAGCTAAAGATTTGATTTCCAAATGGGAACATGGGGGAACCACACCAAAACAGCCTCTGGAAAGAAACCGCACAGCCAAAGAGTCTTCAGCACTTCAAACACTCCCCCTGCGAATGAACAGAGATTAATTCTGAAAAGCTAACGGGTGTTTACTTTGCCCTTTATGATGGTTCCTCTTCGAGGGCTAACATTTGGTGAGAAAGTGTCACTCTTGGTTTCGCTCGAGGCTTGACTGCTTCCCATAGACCTTGGACAAGCTGAGGAGATCTTCCCTTACCAACCTCCAACCAACCCCGCCCCCTGGAGGACCTGAGGGACGACTGGCTTGGAAGTGCGCCTCATTCCATGGGGCCATTAAATATTTTTTTTTCATCTCATAGGCTGCTGCCAACTGTTGCGGGTACTGCAGTGAGCTGGGAGGGCATAGGACAGGACCGGCTCATGCTTGTGACAGTCTCATATGCAGTCTCATATGCATTTCTATGTGTGTTTGCGTATCAGGGAATGCAGTGGTGAGGGGTTTTTACCCCTAAATGGAAGACTACCTCCCACCATAAATCTGTCCCTCATTGGGAAGACAAAATGAAAATGGCCCCGTCATAAAACATCTGTAATGGCTCCATCCGCCACCAACACATAATGGGGCAATTACCAAGAAGGGGGCTGGGACAGCATGAAGCCTTTAGCTCTTTTTGGTTCACCACACAGCACTTTGGTGTGTGTGTGTGTGTGTGTGTTTGTGTGTGTTTGTGTGTGTTTGTGTCTCATATGTATATGTGTGTACACTCCTGAGGTCTATAGATCAATATTTAAGGATCATAAAAAAGGCAACAACTTTTACTTTCAGCTGTGCCATGACCCTGAACCTAACGGGGCCACTTTAGTCATTCTGCACAGTGACGGACAGGCTCATCTGATCTGAAATTGCATTATTGATGCCTGATCTTTGGGCGGTCGGCCCAGCCTGGGCCTTTGCATCTTCCACACCTTGTAATCAAGCATAATTGAGGTTAACTGTACGGCACAGTTGAAACGTTAGACAGGTAAGCCGCAGCTTCACATGATTAATGTAGTGTGTTTGGGGTTCTGGGCTCTGACCTTTTGAGATAGGCCAGGCCCCATTTTTAAGTGAAAGCTCTGCCTCTGTCGAGTTGTGGAGTTGTCCATCAAGCCCTCCTGCAGCCCACCAACCCTCCACCCCACCAACATCTCCCCTCCCCAAGGCAGATCCTTGTCTTGCTGCCTCATTGCCCCTGACCCATGTTTGTTTGCCTACATGTCTCGTTTTACAAAGCAGAAGCAAAAGTTCTATTTACCACACAGGTCCCTTTATAAATGTGGGTGTTTCATGTATCGCAGAGACAAATTTAAAGGTAATTGATTGAGAGGGAATGAGGAGAGAGAAACCTGCGCTTCCCTATTTTAGAGTCAAGAACCTGGGTGTTTTTCTTACTGGTTTGCCTTGAAATTATATTCAAGGCTACTTTAGAACTGCTCTGCTTTTAATCTCTTGATTTCCCCTGCAAAATTCCAACTCAAAGCATTTGTTTTAGGTCTGGGTGTTCAGACCAGTGAATGTCTTTGTCTGGCCCCTGTTGGTCAACGACCCTCCCTCTCCTCCGCGGATGTGAATTGGCAGCGAGGTCATGTCCTTGCCTTGCTCCCAAACATAAGCATTGTCAGAGTTAACTGAGTAAATTTACTTTAGACTCCAGCTCATTCAGAACCCTCACACAAACACACACAGACACTAAACAACAACAAAAAAAGATGAACTTTGAGTACACAAAAAGGCAGTCTTCCTTTCTGCAGAGATTTGCAGGAGAATCAAAAGGTGTACTTGTTAATCCGGGATGGTGAGGACCAGGGTCACCATGTGTAACATAGACCAGGGGCAGTAAATGGATGAGGAGGGGTGAAAGGGCAGCCTCAGACATTCCTTTCGAAAATAAACAGAACAAAAGTGAGTTTCCCCGGACAGGTATTCCAAGCAGATCTATCAAACTGACTCATGGTTTGGTGTTTTTTGAGTTTTGAAGACATTTTTGGCCGATGTACAATTTGTGTTTCCCATGAATTTAAACTACAGCAAAGTTTTCACTGCAGTGGAAATAAGCTACATTAGCTCCATCATCATGTTTCAAGAGCCCAGTTGGGAGTGAATTTAATGCAATTAGCAGGTTATCTTTGTTGAAGTGGAGGTGTCTGCTCTCTTCCTCTTACCGTATGGTCTGACAGGAGGGAGGGACAGCTTTTTGCAGGACCAAAGAAGAAGAGGTGGAGGAAGAGACGGGCAGCTGCCCCCTTATAGGAAACACCCTGGTCTTTTGTTACACTTAAGCTGCTCTCTGTGGGGTTTATTATCTGTCTCTGCTTAAACAGCAGCTGCCAAGTGCAACTACCTCCTTTTTTAAACAGCACATAGTTGGAGCTTCAGTTCCTGGAAAGTGAGCCAAAAAAAATCAACAAAGCACATTTTTTGTTATGTCAAAATAAGTACAAGTGGATCACAGTAGAAAAAGAATAGTGACCTCTGGCATTTAGGCACAAGCAAGTGTATTTAATGTCC
The DNA here is from genome assembly GCF_947650265.1 of Symphodus melops. Lineage (NCBI taxonomy): Eukaryota > Metazoa > Chordata > Actinopteri > Labriformes > Labridae > Symphodus > Symphodus melops. The sequence continues at coordinate 10,772,483 of NC_136695.1, read as the reverse complement.
GGGGCCGACCCTGTCTTTGTGTTGAAGCCAGTGGTTCAATGGAAGGCGGCAGTAAGGGTCACTTCAGGCATCTGCTGCTTTCCTGCACTGCTCATCTGTCCATCTGTGTATGCTGTGACCCTTCTGTCCACTCACAGAAACAAATGCATACGGAGAAAAAAAAAATTGTTGGTGTCGCGTGTAAATGCACAAACACTGCAGACAAGTAAGCCTGTCAGATTTGTTTTATTCTGCATCTCTTTAATGCAGAGAAACAGCACCTTGCTTTGGTTTGGCTGCATGGCCAGAGAAAGGTGTCAGTCTTTAATAAGGAAGAATTATAATCTGCAAACAAAAGTTGTGAAAACTGAAAGAAAGTAGAAAAGGAGATACAACTAAAAAAAAGGAAAGAAAACCAGCTCGTAGCATTCCTAAATACACAAATAGTTCCTAATGGATTTGATCAGTAGCCTTTAAAAATCAAAATCCTCTTGTTGATTCCCCTCTCTACATTTGAATTTTATCCTTTCAACAAATCAAAACACAAGATCTAAGCTCCCACGACAAAGTTTCTAATGCACCTTAATGCGATAGACGATTTCAGCTTGCTAAGAGGTCCCTGCTGTCTGGGAGATCAGCATGATTTATGTCTTTCCTGTCGCTGATGAGGACATCTCTGATAACGCAGAGGTTAAGTATGAGGAACATTTATGTCTCCGTACAAGCCAAGACTTTTTTTTTTTATATCTTGGATAGGCTCCCGGGCTTTTCACTCACAAAAACACCTAGTAGATCTTCACTCGTGCAGTTTTACAGATTTCTAAAGAGGAGCCTCTGTGCACAGATGTGGGGTGTCAAGATTATTTGTGCTCTAAATGAAAAGGACCCATCTCTGTGCCGATTTCAGACTGCTTGGACTAATATATTAGGACCAAGTCTCAAATAAACACAACTCTCTTTCTTCTGCTCGCTCTGCTTCAGTGTGCAGCTTAGGGACAATAAGCCAGTTGTGATGAAGAACTTTATTGGAACATTTAACTTGAGAGTGAGGGATTGAAGCGGGTAAACAAAGCATTCCTTTCCCTTTCATCACCGTTTAACTGTTCCCCTCACATTCAATCTCACCTCCAGGCCTGTGCCCACCAGACCGGGGAACTTGTCAAATAAATATAAATCAAAAAGTAAACGTTTATCCCACAGGATACCGTGAAAGCTGCTAAGAAATTTACACTGGATTGTGAAACATTACAGTATTTCTAATCCATGATCAGCTGCACAGCCTCACTGTTGCAAGGTATCTCCCATGGTGCACTTGTGCAGCAGGGATAGTGTGGCTGACAGCAGTACCCCAGCGATGGTGTGCCAGACATTTAGCCTGGAGGGCCATTTGGTTATACTTAGGGGAATGCTTGTTGTGTCAGTCATTTGCAGCGACCGCTAAAGAGTGCACTTAGCATCCTCTGTTTCCCCGTAGCAAACATGTGGGGAGTGACATGATACTGTACAAGAGCCTGGACAACATATAACATTTCAAAGCAATTTCCTAATTGTTTCCAGGCCAAGGTCGATAGCCTATATGGAAGCAATCCCTTCTTTCAAACTTTTTTCATCCACAGATTGAGAAACATTAAAGTGTTAAGTAAACTTGACCCAAGCAGGCTAATTCATTGGGAAATAGTTGTGGTTTGTACATTCAGTGCCATATCAGTGACAGTCAGTCCTTTTCCTTCTGCTTGGATGGTCACCATATGTGTACATGGTTTGTGTGGGGCATGGTCCTGAAGCAGACTGTCCCTGAGTAATGACATTTGTTGTCTATGATGAGAGACTGTTTACAGAGGGGAAGAATAGATTAGCATACCTGAAGGCAAAGGTACTATACAAGTGTTCCATATGCTCTGCATTGTTGGATCCCACTGTTAAAAAACGTAGTCTGTAAAGCATTTCCTAACAGGTTGTACAAGAATAGTGTGTTTAATTGTGTGGAAATTGATTGTCTAGGAATGAGAAACATGTGTTTTGTTCTTAGCCTGGATAGATATACCAGTGATACTCACACAATACAATGTCCTATAAAGGATTTGAGAGAGAATACAACAGCAATGTGATTTTTTTTTTCATGTGATGAATCCAAAAATTGAATCAGGAAAATATATTGCCTCATATACCCTGAGTGGCCTGCGATTGTGTAATTTGTGTGTGTCTCTCCTTTAGTTCGAGGTGCTAACCAACACTTTCAATAAATGAAATGAGGCCAAAAAGATTTGCATTAATCATCAGAAGTACCAGACTTTGTTTTGAATTTTATTTGTACAGTAATGGTGTGGAATATTATCCAGTAATATATGTAAATAAATGATCTTATATATCATTGAAAAAGCTCTTTACACTCTAACTGAATGCACCTCAAAACTCAGATCCGATATGCAATTATGAGGTAGACATTAATAATGGTATTTCCACCCTCTGCGAAAAAAAAACTTGAATACACCTTAAATTACTCTTATCAATGTACGAAATATATGATTATCATGAAACTCTGTACATCACAAATAATAAAATAATTATAGAATAGAAATTATACCGATTTGAGTGCATTTAGTATATTTACAAAGAAATGCAGTTATCTCATTTCTCCATTCGTTGCACTTTTGTAAAGTTTTACTGTACAAATATTTACAACTCAAAAAAATAATGAACAGCAGTGCATTCAAAGCTAATGTGCATTTAAATATCGTCTCGTTTGCGAGTCTTTTTCTTATATTTTCGTCATCAGAAAGATGGACTCTCTGCCTGACCGCGGTCCTTAGAGCAGTCAGTTGTGGAAGTGCATTTCGTAAAGATGCTGACTTTTGAGCAAAAAGTTCGCCTCAGTTATGTGCTTATTTTTTAACAACGGAAGCCCAGTCAGGCACGAGTCTTTCTGTGTGTCCTTTCTGTCCACCGAGGCGCGCGACGCCTCTCCACTGGTTTCCAGTACGGCAAAAAATCTCTTGACGGCATTACTGTCACCACCATTTTATCTCCTCTGCTCAGAACAGTCCATGGTTGTGTGAGAGTGCGTGTTTGGTATGACATATGCACCCCCTTTTTTTTTTTGGAAAACAAGCACTTGCTCGGGTCTGTAATGACTCCAGCTGGACGGTGGCAATTATGGCCTGGATGCACAGACCCAAAAGAGTCCGGCCTGGCAGGCAGGATCACACGGCAGAGCTGCAACAAAGCGCTGTCCTCTGCTCTCGGCACGAACAGGTGCACAGTCGGGCTCCCATCACAACAGGCTCCCATCTCGCCTCGTACCCACTTCCTGTGCCATATGGACACGTCTCACTCTGGGAAACAAAAGCCTGTTTGATGAGCGCTGACCTGTTGCGTGGACTGGAGGCGTAACACTTTAAGGCAAAGAGTGTGAATTATTGTGACTGTGCTGAATCTGAATAAATAGCAAAAATTGCCTTTGCGTGCATCCCTTTTGAATTAAGACAAGGCGCGTGATGCGTCAAAGCATTTCAGACCGTTGAGGGCTTTAGCTATCAGCAGGGACCCACCAAGACTCATATTTGATGTTAAGTCTTTTAAAGTTTTTTTTATGAACTAAAGGGCCGCTACCTGCACCCACACTGCTCCACCACCATGTCCTCGTACTGTTTGTATACTACGTTGTTACCTGAGTCTATGTACAGGATGCTGATGGGGCTGAGTTTGGTGGGAACGCAGCAGCTGGGCGGGGTGCTATTCGGGTCCATGGAGTTCATTAGCGTCTGTATGATTGCGTGGTTGGTCGGCTCGAGGTGCGACCTGAGTGGGAAGTCACACACACCCTCGCAGTGATATGCCTCGTAATCCAGGGGCGCGATGATCCAGTCGTCCCAGCCCAACTCTTTGAAATTCACGTGCAGCGCCTTTTTGCTGCACCTGGATTTAGACTTTTTTCCGTGCCTCTTTCCGTGCCGGTTACTCAGCGCCGTCCTCCGCCGCCGCCGGGGCCCTTCTCCTTTAACCCCCCTCAACGACACCCCCTCCTCTGCTGCTGCCTTCACCACCTCCTCCTTGTCTCCCACCGACCTCCGAGACTTGATCTTCTCCTTCATCTCGTTGAACAGGTTCTCTCTCTTCTTAGAGCGCGTGTAGGCCACCAGGATGGCCTTTTCCCGCTGGGACCGGCCGCTCCGGTCCATCCCCAGCTGCCTCAGGTCCACCTCGGTGTCTGATTTGCCAAGAGTGACGCGGAGCTGGAAACAGAGTTGGTTCCCCTGCTGATGGGGATGATGATGATGATGATGTTGGGGGTGATGGTGATGATGCTGGTGTGCTTTAAACATTTCCCACACGTCCATAACCTCCCAGCCGGCCTTGGTGGAGTCCAGCGGGTCAAGGGACCTGGAGTCCAGCAGTCTGTCGGAGCGACAGGGGTAGAGCTGGATGTCGTACAGACCCGTGGTCTGCAGGGGACTCTGCAAATCCCCCCGCGCTCTCCTAAATATCCTTAATTCCGCCCCGACCAGCTCCTCTTTGTCTGAAAGGGTTGAGACATCAAAAAGATACTTTTGTCTTCGCAGAGGAGAGTGCAAAAGATCGTCTGCAAGGATAAAAGAAGAAAATAATTGCAGTCAGATTCACTTAGGGTGTACAGTGTTCAGAGGGAGGGGGAGGGTGGGAGTGGGACTCAATCCACAGAGGCCTTCTCTCTCTCTCTCTCTCTCTCTCTCTCTCTCTCTCTCTCTCTCTCTCTCTCTCTCTCTCTCTCTCTCTCTCTCTCTCTCTCATTTTCCCCTCGCTCAGCTTCTCTTGTTTTTGAAAAATTCACCCTGAGGCTGGCTTAAACAAACTGACAGGTGACAAACTCCAAGTTTACATCATGTTTGTTATTGATCAAATATGTGTGTCATCCTTAAAATGTTCGTATTATTACATCCTAAAGCAACAATTGTTAGGTTTAAGCTTACAACGTATAACGACAAATCGACGATTGGGAATTGAACACATCGTTATTCAGAGCACACAGTGCTCATATCTCATGTCTCGATGTCATAACGATCAGATCCCAATCATTTGTCCTCACAACACGAAATGTGATGGCCTTCATAGACTGTTAGGTATGTAAGGCAAACATTCGTTACAATGACAATAATCCAATCAAAATGAAATGCAATGCCACTTTTAATAAAAGCCAGCATGCTTTAATGGAAAATATTCTGCCTTCGTTTCACTTCATGACAGATTAATTATTAATTTCCAGCTCCTTGACAGGTGTGGAAGTGAACTTTTCCCTCTCTGCAGTCTCTGAAACTCTTAAATCTGAGCAGCAGTAAGAACTTCAGACATGTTTTCTTTTTGGGTAAGTCTTGCAGAGTTGTGGGGAAAAAGGAAAAAAAAACAAAAAAAGAATGAAAAAAAAAACAAGGGGCCTAGTGATATGAAGGCCCCTGGTTGCTGCCAGACACAAAAGACCAAAAGGCGACATACTGTACACTCAAAGAAACAATACACAATTAATGCATTATTCTCCGCTGCAGACCCAGGAGGCCTGCTAATATTCTACCGAGGCGATCCAATGAGAATGGAATCTAAAAGTGTGGAACAATGCATGAAAAGGCGGCAGCGTCCACGAAACACTATTTTTTTTTCCATAAAAATAAATAAATTAAATGCACTTTCTACTGTGTTTGAAAGCAACGTTTTGTATTAGTGTAAATTATTTTCATCATATTTGATCAAGCTGCATATATTTTATCTACTTGGTTTGATTCCACTTCAACAAAGTCCCTGTATTGTTCTATATTTTTTCTTCAAACTATATTTTTACGAGTGATATAATGCTCATATTTCCAACATGTAACCTTTTGTTGGGATGTTTTCGCTAAAACTGTTAGCAGTTTGCTTTAATGCAAAATCCAGAGTAAAATTCATCAAAGGAAAAGGGCCCAATGACTTTTGTTGTGGTATGTAAAAATGTAGATGCCAAAATGTTAACCTATTTATTTAGATCAATAAAAAATGTTTGAATCAAAAAGTGTTACTAAAGCTTATTTTCGTGTTGTTATTAAATAAAAACAGTGTGATTCCCTTGTTTTGTGTCTGAACGTTGTTTAACCAAATTCACAGTGACATTTCTCTATCCCTGTGTTATCACCTAAAACTCCTTTTTAAGGAGGTATTTGAGACTAGTTGTCATTTTCCCTCCGTGAGCCCTGCCGAGTGCAGAGTCCAGCAGTAAAAGCAGATTGAAACCTTGAACTCGTTTCAGGGATTTGTGCCGTATGGTCTGAATTAGGTTTCGTTTTTTTTTTTTAATAAGACCTCAAACAAATCGAATACAAGTTCACCAAATAATTAACAGTTCTGAATTCCCAACTTCCTCATTAAAGCACTTCCCCTCTTGTATTTCATCCCATCCTGCCAACGACAACATTCCGCTTCAAACGCGCCTGCACGGACTAACTGACTGACTGACTGTTTGGACCACTGAGAGATATTCATGTTGACACTTTAAAAAAAAAAGTACAAAGTTGTCTTAATTTCATTACTATGTTTAAAACGTTTTTCCCTTAAAGCATAAGATGCCTGCCGGTGGATAATTGGGGAGGAATGCGATGAATTAAACTTCGTGGTTTAAACTGCACCCTGCGCACTTTTGTTTGACCTTGTATCTTGTATTTTGACAAATGAAAAACATGTTTTTATCATCTATGCCTCTGTTGGAGAAAAGGAGAGAGAGAGTGAGATGGAGAAGGAGAGAGGGAGAGGGAGAGAGGCCCGACTGCGCCATCTGCGCTTTAATGAGTTACCCCAAGTGCCAAAAGTAATTTTCAGATTCGGGTTATTCTTTTCTGATCTTGCCTTTGTGACCTCCAGGAAATACCCTGCCTAGTTTTATAAGCCAACTTCATTTACCTACAAAAGTGTGGAAGCCAAAACACCTGTAGATAGCTGCGCACTTAAAAAACATGTCTCTGCATGGATAATTCATGCGTTAAAGACACAACCTGTTACTTTACTGGCGACAAAGCTGCCTCATGAGTATTATTTCCTGATTTGAATAATGAAACTTCTCAGCTCAGGTTCATTCAGCAGGTTAATGCAATGCAACACTTTGGGGATGCTGGGAGGATTCCCAAAAGAAACCAAATACGCTTGAGCTGAAAGAACGGGAAGAAAAAATAATTTTCCGTAATTAAAGTGGCGGTCGCAAAGGGAGGTTCTGCAGGGAGAAAAAAATACGAACCACTTCACAGCGGAGAAAATGCTCTCCCATTTTTTTCCTCTCGTTGTTTTTTTGGTTATGTGCCCATCGTGGCCGAGCTGGGTCATTATGGGAGAATAGACAGTGTTTGATATGTTATGACATGAACACTCAATTGGATCACCGAGTTCAAATACTCCAACCAGCCGTTCGATGCCAAGCAGCTCTCAGAGGGTACAGCTCAGGGTCAGAGCCAGTGACACATCACATCAAAATCACAGGAGAAAGTGAGGCGTTTTTCCTATCAAATCAGTTCACACTGCATGAAATGGCAACAGCGAAGAGCCTTGAGTTTTAACGTCATTCTTAAAAAAAAAATGTTGGTCAAGAAAAAAGTTTGGGGTGATACAGACGGAATTGTTTTTTAATGTAATCTGGTTGATTTAGAGAAAGCGTATTATCCTTTGATATATCATTGTATAATTTTGTATAACTTCAATCTTGAAAACAAACGTGTTATACACAGATTTAATTGCAGCCCAAAAGGGAAGATAATGTGTTTTAAGCATCGTACTCTGTAGCGTAAATCTCGTGTTGATGGATGTCTTTTGCAGCGCGCATTCTGAGACTCGTAGTGTTTGAGACAGAAGGGAATGCAAACATAGATAGCTTTTATTTCTCCAGCAAAGATTAACTCGGGTTATTTGCGCGCGCGCTCGTGTGCGAGCGTGTGTGTGTTTGTGTGCGCGTTGGATGTGTTAGTGTTTATCAGTTCGTGTTTGTCCATGCGAGTTGGTCAAGTCGCTTGGTAACACATGTTAACTGACCCAAACACCTGCTTCTCACACCGAGCCGCTCTACCATGGCCCCAAGCTCTCTTTGTCAGAGCAAGTGGGCCAAATTGAACTTCATAATGGTAACAAATGTAACTGTTTCAAGTTCCAGGATTTATGGAGATCGTCTTTTGAATGTTCAATGTTTGTGTTTGTCCGTAGGCTTCATCAAAAAATTAGACATTGAAACAACAACGAAGTGATCTTATATCAAAGAAAAGTTTCTCGTATTCACGTGGTGGTTGGGAGCGGAGTAGTTAAGCTGCAGCTTGCACTGACAGTGATTTACAGCCTTAATTTAGAGAGCGCCTTAATTAGTGTTTTACTGTCGTGTTACCCGGAGGTTAATCTAAGCGTAATATAACTTAATACTCGGAAAAAAAGTTACGTGTATGGCATCTGTGCGGCTTAAAGATCAGACTATAATGAAAACATTGTTAATCATCAACATTTAACTTCGGAGCTTTTAAGTCTTTTCACAAACTTTGTTGTGATTTAGTATAATTTGTGCGCCTTAAAAAACGCGAACACGTCGTTTTACCTGTTACGAAACGTGCGTAAAAGTTGCCGCCGTATATTTGTTTTTCCTTTATTTTGAGTTTTGTGTTTTTAGCAAGATTTTCTTCACACGAGGAGAATATAAGACATGTCAGCCGAGCACAAACTTTGCAACAGAATTATGCAACTCGATGGAGTTTGCAGCAGACTGAAACCAACCTGTTCCTCTGTCCACAAAACTTGTTATGGTGTTGGCAGATTTAGAAGAGCGGAAAAAGCTTGCGTTAAGTCCGAGCTTCTCTGCAGCTGAGTATGTCCTGTATATGGAGAGCATATATTCATGTGGCACGATAGCGTCCTTCAGGTCTTCTTTGTGATGGCCAACGATAGGATGCGAAGACGTAAAGATGTCTTTCAGGTATTTGGATGACCTTTGTCCGTCCTGATGAGAGATCCTGGCTCCCCTGTTTCTCCTCGGCGCAGAGGGAGCGATGATAGCAGCAGATTGGAAACACGGTATATTCCCAAGGAAAACAAGCAGCAGGCCCAGATATAGCGTCACTAGTCGAGATGCGTCCATGGCTGGAGGAGTCACCGGGAGATGTTTAGAAGCTCTTTATTTCAAGCTCAGTGAAGATGGATTCAGGGGGCCGCCGGAGTCGGAGATGGTGTGCGCGTCAGGGTCGGAGAGCTGCTACTTTTGCGCTCCTCGGTCCCACCGACAGAAGTGCGTTTTGCGCTCTGGACTCAACACAAGAGCGGAGACTGTTGGGCCGAGGGAAACACGCCCACATGGTCGCTCAGTGCAGGGCTTCCCAAACGATTTCATGTCACAGACCACAAAACGGACGCGCATAAAAGACCAACGTACCGCCATTGGAAAAGTAATTGTGGTTTAGCAGGCAAATGCTGAACAGTCCATGCCGTCCATAGATATTTTGTGTTAGCTGTGTTTTACGTGCCATCTCAGACTTTACGTCATTTTAATTGTTTGGCTAAATTGCAATAAAATTAAATCATGCCTCATTTTTTTCCTCACTTTTGTCTGAGAAATAAATTAAACCACACGTCTGAGCAGCGTGTGGTTTGGATTATTACTTAGTTTAAAGTTGACAAAAACGATTTAAATTCACTTCTTTTTTTTCTTCTTTTTTTTTTACAGAAACAAAGTTATTGTCCTGCTTATCACTAAGTATTTGAGAGCATTGACGCTTTGAAGGACAGTTCAGATCAGATTAGATAAGATTTTTACGCACAGATAGGCTGAAATGGTCGTTTTGCACCAGGTACTCGTAAAGCAATTCGATATTTTAAAGAAACATAATTTAAAACTGAATTTGACACTTTTTAGTGCTCGATTTGTAATTATATTGAGGTATTGGTTGGACAAGACAGTTTCCTGTGAGAAGGGAGGACGAAAAATTGAGCTCATGAGAAATAGAAACGTACTTACATAAACTGAGCACCTTGAGGTTTGCTCACGTTAGTCTCAAAATATTCAACATTGGCGTCGACCTATCAAATACTTTGAAACGACACTACTGATCTCTAGCGGTCATTGCTACTTACTGCAAGCCAGTGTTTCCCATGTGCGCTTGAGTAAGGAAGGTACGGAGACGATGACAAATGCTGCGTTCATGTCCCGTTGGATAATCTGTTCTTTCAATATCCTTTATCAGTCCTAATCAGCCTTCGTTTTTTTTCTGAGAGCAAAGTGTTGAACTATCCAAATTTAAGAATAGGTTTCACGTCTCAGATATTACACAAATCGCTTATTTAATCTCAAAGTCAATAAAAATGCAACATGTATTGGCCATACTAGTTTATGGAAAGCATGCATATCAGGGGTTGAACTTGCAGGTTATATTTCCGAGTGTGAACATTCAAATGCAGTAACACATTTAAAACATCACCAGGCATCTGTATGCACCACAGGGCTTTCCTGGAGCAAAAGCCACCAACAGATCGGAAAAGGACAGATTTGTAAATTTATTGATTAGTTTATTGTCATATACATTTCAAACCGTGAAATATGTTGCTCATTTGAAATATGTTGATCATTTGAAACATGTTGCTCATTTGCCCAACTGAACCATGTACTATCAAGAAGTCCTAATACCGTTCGTATGGTTTTACATGCTATTGATTTGCAGACAGTGTGCTATTTTAGGGGAATTTCTTGCACTCGCCGATATGTTGCATTTGGTTTTCGTCTCATACGGCATGTCCCTCGTAAATAAAAAATAAAAATAAAAATAAAAAAAGAAGAAAGAAAAGAAAAGCATCTTTGATTAAATTATTACATTAAGAAACGTACGAGTGCAGCCCAAGTGTATAGCCTACATTGCAGGGACACAACGGATTCAGCTCACATGGGGACGTTATTGTCAAGCCGTCTAGTCCGTCATCATCCAGCAGAGGGCCTCAGTGATAAGAAGAGAAGCTGTTGTTGTTGCTGCTGCTGCTGCTGCTGACAGATCGCATGTTGACATTATGATTCAGCACCACCGAGTGCCCAGAGCGTCTTCACAAGCCAACATGCGTAATGATAGACGGCTGTGAATGCGAGACCACGTTTATGTTTGGGTATTTCATCAGTCACATTATCGCATTTGATTCCTCCAGACTACACTGACTGACATTCGGATTGCTTCCTTATTTCTTTCTTTGATTCATGGCGCAGTTTTAAGGCTCTTACCATAATGATTTTATTGCATGGCATAATTTTAATGAATGGATATTATTGAGGACATAGGAAACTGCTGCATTCCCGATTTCAGCACCATGGAGAGCAAACTGGCTCGTACACTGAGAGGTAGTTCAACACAGTACACAGATCTCCTGCGTGTGTTCAACATACTGTATATTTGGCTTTTAGGCTATGTCATGCGCGTCAAACCGGCTTTGTAATAACGTGAATCTGTCAAAAACGAAACTGAAGATTATATTTCAAAAACCACGCAGGAACCCTTAAGCATCAATTGCGTACATCTTTCCGGGTCTTGGAAACGTTTTTCAATATTTATAAATTATATACAGTAAATTAGGACATATGAAACCTCTCATATACAAGGACCTGTGGCCTAAATCATCATCATTGTATTTGGCCTACATGTTATTTGACCCTGTTCTAGATTTACGCATACAGAATATACACGTCAGATCATATAACCTAAGCGTATGGCTATAGAGTGGAGCATTCAGTGGTTAAGTAATGTCTTGAATGCATTATGTAACTCACTTGGGATGGTCGTCATATTGCGCGTGCACAGTCAGTGATCTATTTTCTTGTCCAATCGTGCGTGTCCTCAGTCAGCACTCTCTCCACCCGACATCCACGCAGCAGCAGCAGAACGCAGGCTGCCACCGCCGGAGCAGCAGCAGAGGAACGACCCTTTGTGCTTCACCGACTGATGCGCACTATTTTGAGGAAAACCATCACCAGACACACAGGTGAGCCTTGTTTTTTTAATATGCCTTTATGAAAGAAAACGAACGTCAACAATTCCATTATTTATAAAGGGCAAAAAAAACAAAATGAACAATCAAGGGGATGGGGGCAGGTGAGGTCAGGAGGGGATGTTTACAAGTTCAGGAGCGAGTCTTTTGTCAAAAGATGTACATTCTCACGTGTTATATAAAAGTTAAGGTTGCTTTTGTGTAAAATGTGGTAAGATTATGGCGAAGTTGACTTCGTAGGTCATCGTTAGTGAAATCCTGAGTCGTAGTCGAGGCGGCGGCGTCTCTGCGCCTGAGAAAAACATCCAGTTTCTGTGGGGCTGCTGCATGAAACAAAACAACCCACCCGCTGTATACAACAAAATAAAATGTGAACCAAAAAGGCATTGTGGGAAGGAGAAGATGCTGTCACTGTCAGGGGATACTGGGGCACGAACGTCTCTAAATTTGCATTAAAAAAATTCCACTAGCATTGGACTCAAATGAGGAAAACAAAGACAAGCATGTAAACATGCGACCACATGGGACACACTTTCAAGGGTTCTTTGATTAGAGCAGGGGCTTATTTGAAGAACGGTTGTTTTTTTGTTTTGTTTATTTTGTTTTGTTTATTTTGCCGAAGATGTTATAGTTTAGAAGGAGAGTTTTATACAGGCCTATTTTTAGACTCTTCTAAGTATTAAAAATGATGTGAAATCGATTTCACCAGGGCTTTACAAAGCTCCTATGAGTGTTTGTCTGTATGGTACGAGTCTAATAACCCTTCAGTGTCAGTAACACATGTCATGAATTCTGGTGTTGGTACTTTATGTTCTCTGGAAGACTAAAACAAAAGTGATCATCAGTGATGACATCATGCAGGAAGAATGATGATGCAAAAGGTGTTAAACTTCAGAGCAAGTGTTTTGAATAACATCCTGAGAAGAGAATGAAATCTATTAGATACATTTTCCAATATACTACTATGTGATAAAAAAAAAGAGGGGTTGCTTGCAGTGTCAAGCTTATGGCTTTTATCTTTTTAGCTTTATCATGTTCATGATATACTTCACTTATGTTGCTATCATTTGTGTGTTTTACGTGGATTTGTGAATGTCATATAGGGACAGAAAAGTGTATTATATGTTGTTGTATCATATCATGTTATGCCGTGTCATGTTGTGTCATGTTTTGTCCCGTCATGTCTTATAATAGAATAAAATATCTGTTACTTGAGTTCATTTGAGACTCAAATGTCTTCATCTCTCAAATAAAACTATTTGTATTTCATTTATCATCATGTCTTCTGAATAAACTAAGTCTATTGTGCTTGTTTCAAATTGCAATGAACAGCTTCCCTTGAGTCCAAACGCATCAATATTAGAGAGCACATAGATGGGGAAGGATTAAGGGACTTTATTATTCACGCCCACTCCATGCTGTAGACCATCTGGATGAGAAAAAAGCCTAACTGCAGGCTTAAAGACTTGTTTACCAGTCATGTACGCATCATCTCCCACATCCAGTCGTTTTTTCCTAAAGCATCTGTTAAAATGTGATCAGGACACTCTTCATTGCATGAGCAGAGAGTGTGTCCCTGACACAAATAGTTTAGCTGTTGGTCATTTCGAAAAGAGCTGAAACTCCTGTGTATGCAACCAAGGTAAAACTTAACCTGTCCATCAGCCGTTAGCCAATCTACTCTTGTCTGGAGTCGAGCAGATTCTCAGCGATGGATCAGAAGAGTGAATGCATAATGCTGATTTACAGGGGCTGTTTCAGAACCAGAACAAGGGCAAATATAATAAAACCAAGCAAAGTCCCATCACAGTGAGGATACAAACATTCAATTTTAGCACAGGTAGCGCAGCATTCAAGGGTATTTATATGCCACTGTATCACCTCACAATTATTTGTATCTATTAATTGAAGGGTCTTTTGCAAAGGGAAAATAACACTGGGACAAATAGTATGAGTTTGTATGAGTTTGACGAGTTTAGCTCTTGACAACTTATCCTTTACTTGTTCTTCTGAATGTTCCGATGTTTTCAAATTCTCTATTTGAATTTATTTGCATTAATTTCTGAACTCAGTTCATAACTTAAGAAACTGATCAAGAAACATTTCTATTGAAACATGTTTCCCCGTATTAATTTACCTCAAATCTTTTTTTTTGTTTCCAACTCCCCACCATTTTAAACTATCCAACAGATTTCATTAGAAATGTTCGAAACCATCTGTCCATCCAATCATCCATATATCCATCCATCCACTCATCGTAAGAAAATCTGTTGAAAATCAACATATTTGAGATGGTTTCTAAAATATCATCTGCTCCAAGCATCTAAAATGTAAGCCAGTGGAGCATGCTTGACTGTATACAGAAGCTCCATGAGCTTCGACTTAATGGCTGAAATACAGACTATTCATTCAGCCAGAGAAAAACAGTTAAACAGCTGAATAGTGAACACCCACACATCACCTCAGCACCCTCCAGATATATTCTCTCAGTGAAGGACAGCGTATCAGGATGAGCGGCAGAAGCCTTCACTCTCTCCAAATTTACTCATAATTGGTCCCATCTAGCCTGAGACGTTCATGCAGCTCGGTTGCTAAGACTGTTGCTAGGGCTTTTCTCTGGCTGCTTTGCCCTGCTTGATGCCGATAATCAAATTCTGCTGTGCCAGTGTGCCAGGCAGGCTGCGCCTTGCTGCAATATGGTGATGCTGTGGATACTGAAATATGAATGTGAAACTGCAGGCAAGATGACAAAAGCCACTCAGAATCCAATCTATTTTTGTGGCTGATTAAAGGAGGTGGAGATTGATTCCCATGACTCTCTGCTCTATTTTTGTAACCCTCTTTGGGCCTTAATGGTTAGGGGAAAAAAATGCAGGGCTTAGTCTTGGGATGCTCATGAAATGTGGCTTAAGTAGGAAATAAATAGGTGATATCGCTCTGGGTTCTGTTGATGATGGGTTTTTTGGGGGGCTGGGGCTGAGTTGAAATCAGGGCAACACTGATATCTGTAGAGGAGAGAAAACGAGGAAGGAAGAAGAAGACAGGTTCAGATTCACTGATGCGACAGCAACACAGACCTAGGGGTCAATTACATCATCAGATTCAAAAACGAGGGGAAACACGAATGCACTTACGCAACTAACCCCCTCAGGCAACGACTATGCGAGGAGAAAAAAAAAACAGACGAGGAGGGAAGTGAAGTGATTGTATGAAGTTGATTCAAGCGTTACAGAAATTCTGCATTATTTAGTGTTAAAGTCTAAATAAAATATGCTACTTTCTTTTAAAGTGTGTGTGCCCAACCAAAAGTTCTGTGTTAGATAAGAGTTTAGTTCTACTTTGGTCTCTACTTGTGTATGCAATATTGCTCAGTCATCTCTAATAGCTCAATGAAAGAAACGCTTTTGGCAGCAGCCCAACAGTTCTGGCTCAAAAAGCTGATAAGGAAAGTTACTGAAATTTAGCTTAACAGATGAAGGTTCTGAAGTGGGACACCTGCCATCTTTTACTGTGTTTTATTTAATTATTTTGATCAAAAATGGATTTGATGGAAGAAAGAAGATCGAGAAGAGAGACATATCCTTCTTTCTCACTGTGTCTTTGTAGTCTGTAAATAGAATTTTCTTTTTTCTTTAAATGAAATTGCGAGCTTTTCTGATTTCTACTTTTAGCCATGCTAGCAGCATCAGCTATATGGCAATATGGGGCTGTACATTGGTCCACTCTGGTCCAGACCTGAACATTTAAACAGCTGTTCAATGGATTGCTATGAACTTATATATAAACATTCATGTTCCCCAGAGGATGATTTGCCATTTCTTGAAGTGCCAGAAAGATGTAAAATGTCTGTTCTGAGTCTGTGTATTTTTAGCGATGACGTGCGGAATTGTCTGGCTCTGGGCTTCTTGTGCCATCTGTACCAGGCAGGATGTGTGTATTTGCGTGTGTGTGTTTCTGTGGTGAGATGAGTTAGTGACGTAGCAGCGTGCAGACAGAGGGCATTTGTTGGAAACAACTTGAGCTCCACATCAAGATGCTGACACATTCACAGGCCATGGAAAAATGACTCACCTCGTTTTTTCCTTTGTTTGGCTTCTCAGGAGAGAACAGTACGTGAAGCACAATGGGACCATTCCAAGAATATGAGGTTAGTATCAATGCTTTTGGTAAGGGCTTTCTGTATGATGTGAATAAGTCCTTTCTAGAATGTTTTTCAAAACATTATAACAAAAAATGAGGTTAATTAAATACTGTCTTAAGAAGAAAAACAGCTGAGATAAAGTCAATGGGGTTGTTGAACTTGAAATAGTGCCATTCTGAACAAAAATCTGTGGAAAGTTGATTCTCACACTGACAGATATTGCTTTATACAGGAAAAGAAGTCACCGGAGAAGGGAAGTCCTCGCAGCCGCATCCCACGTTTGGTCCTTCATCCCAACAGACCTAAAGACAAAGGCTCACCTTTGTCCGATTCACCTTTTTCAGAGGAGGAAGGAAAGGAGTGTGACATGAGTTCAGACCACTCCAAAAGGACCATCAGCACAAACAGCTTTTGTTCAGGTAAGAGATACAGTGTCAGTCTGAGGACAGCTGAGTTCATAGCCTATACCTAAAAAAAAACACTTTGTTCCAAGCTGACTGTCGGTGCATTACGCTGCAATCTCGCTTTGTTGTTTGGGTACAAATACAACCTTAATTGTATGTGTGAAGACAGCAAGGGTGGCAGAAAAAAAATCACAGTCCAAATATAAATAAATAAATATAAATGTTACAATTAAATATATTTTTTTCCTTTAAAGATTCTTATTGAGAAAAAAGTACATGAATATTTACATTTTAATGAAATAAATCAAGAAACTAAACTCTCAGTTTGAAACATTTAACAGAGTATTGCTTTTGCATTGACATTAACATATGAGCACAATTTCATGTTTCAAAGGTGAAGTTACTTGAACTATTACATATGATGATATTCTTCTGATCATATCCTATAATCTCAGACTCTTGATGGGCTGTTTCAGTCTGTTTCCGAAATACTTCTGCAGTGCAAGAATGTTTAGAAATAGGACGTATGAAATGGGTTATCTCCCTGAAAGTAAGAAAAATGTCATGTGCTTTGTCAAAATGTAAAAAAAACCCTCTTCTTTAGAGTGTGCAGATTTACTGGCTTGCATTAATTTCATAAATGACACATAACTTCTTGGGGTTTAGATTTTTGAAGTGTCTGCACCATGTAGAGCATGTACCAAAAAAGTAATGCAGGCAATTGGATAAATAACTAAGTAACTAAGAAGCACAACATTTAGATGTAGTGGATTAGCAAACAAATTTGCAGGGACATAGAAGTATAGTCAATTAAACCTGTGTACATTAGTGCAGTTAGCATGCAGGATTATACAACTACAAAATAAGATTCACTTATGTATATTTAATGTTTACCCACATTGGCCTACTTAACAAACAGAGCAAATGAAAGACTGCATGGCAAGAAATGTCTGCGTGTACATGGAGTACGCATGTGTAGACTACTCTGTGAAAAGTGAGGAGTTATTGTGAAAGCTGTTGTGCTATCAGACAGATAACGCCCAGGCTGAACCTTGAGCTCTAGCTTCCTGCCCCGCGCTGTCTGTTTTGGCTATTACTGTCTGTGTGCCTGTTTACAATAGATGACACCGGCTGCCCCACTAGTCAGTCTGTGTCCCCCTCCAAAACCCCGTCAGGCTCAGAGCAGAGTGACCGCAGCTCTCCCAAACTGCCGGAGCGCAAGACCAAAGTGAAGAGAGTGAGGGTGATGGCCGAGGGAAGCGGCGAACCAAGGAGCACCCAGAGACACAAGAGGGAGATGAGATCGGCCATGAAAGCCAGAGGTAAAGAGGGATACAAACAAAATAATGGAAAGATGAAGAGACTGTTTTGTATTTGTTTGTTTTTTCTCAGTAAATTCCAAAGAAAGATATAGCACATTTTAAATCTTCACCTCAGGGCTGCACTAATATAATCACATACTATACTGTTTGAAAATCTTCTTGTGCAAGTCTTATAGTGCCTTTTATGTTACAGTGCATGCACAAGCTTAGCAAACTCATATACTTCTGCATGCCAGTAAATCCCTACAGACTAAAGTACAATACCTGTGTTTTTGTCATATGTCAGCAGTGAGCACATTCCCTGGTATGTTAACACAAGTTGGGAAGCAGCTGCTTTACTAAAAGCAGAATAATAACTGGAGTTAATTGTTCTCTTCCTACACACATTCCTGCTGAGAGTTTCCCTTGTGAAACATCAATAGCACTCTAATATCTAAAAGCGAAATAAGAAGCTACAGCCGTGCAGCTGCCACTTACACATATTAACACAATCAGCAGTGCACTCCAGTGTTCCTGCTGAAAGAAAAAAAAAGACCATCTTAATTTATTCTGAAGGAGCAGGAAGAACTGCCTGGTGATGATTCAAAATGAAGAAGGAAGCTGATTGGTGGTGGGAAAGCAGTTCCAGCAGCTTATCCAATTAGACTGATTAGCAGGAGGTTACTACACTGATTGAATGTGCACTGACCCTCATTTGACTCACCAAGTTGTGGAGGATCACTTAGTTTTCAAGTATTTTATTTGTCACAGTCATCACTGGACACATCACAATGGTTTTGTTTGACCGCAAGAGATGCTACTCAGGTATGACTTTGAATTAAAAACCAACACAGAAATAGTTTTTGGGAATTATTTGAGTTATAGTTTTGTGTTTCCATCTTTTATGCTCAGTAGGCTATCTTAGTGTGCAGATAGTATTACATCTCATGACAGTGGGGTCATGACCAGTGTGGAGAGTTAATGGTATTTAGGATTATATAAGTGGTTTATCTTCAAACTGAGTCTAACAATGATTTAGATTTATGGGGGAGGCTCATGAAAGAAGCTGAGTATTTGTTAAAGGCACTGCTCTCTGGTGATCAGAGATTCAGTCAGTTGACAGACATGACATGTTTAACTATGAATTGTTTAAATATATTGTCTAAGAAGCCAAGTTAGAGATATTAAGTTGGCTAAAGGGCACTACCAGTTATTTCTTAAACTTTACAAGGGTTTATCTTTAAAACACTTGGGTGTACTGAATAGAGCTACCATGTATTGTTCTTCCTCAAAGTTTGTCTACGTTTAATAAGAATTTTTATCTTTTATATAATCTTTTACAAGTTCTTTTAGTGTGGCTTCAAGTATTATTATAATCTAAACACATTGATGGTTCATCCTGCAGGTAGTGAGGCAGACTTCAGCTCCTCCAGCAGCACAGGCAGCCTGAAGGCCAGGCAGAGCCTCAATTTTAGTTCAGCTGGAAAGAAAGCTCCATCACGCAGGTAACAGTGTTTCATCAGTAGCTTACTGCTTGCTAATACTGGGAAACTTCTAGTCTCCTTCAGAGTGTTCAACTTGTAGCTAGACTTTCCATTAATTCTTCTGTTTTTGTTAAAGAAGTACATGTTTTTCATTGTCTTATAATGTGTTCCTTTTCTTAAGTCGAGGCGCCCACATAAGACCACTCCCAGTGTTCAAACCAGCGGGGAGCCTTCTAGCAAACCGGGATGCAGAACTCTACGCTCCCTGCAGGACTCCTCCCAGAGCCGACTCGGCAACCAACAGCAGCAGCTGCAACTCCAGCCCTACATCCAGGTACTAATCAAGGCTTTAAAGATGATTCATTATTCAAAACCACAAAGTAAATACCATGGTTATGAAGTTGTGGATCATGTTCAACCTTTTTTCCTTGAGGATTCATAGCAAATCCACCCTTTGGTCGGAGAAACATGACGATTTCGGAGACTAGTGAGATTTGTTTTGTGGTTCAGGGAAGGTGCAGCATAATGATGATGATAGGGGTGGGCTGGATTAGGCTCAGACTGTTTTATCATTTCCCCTCTCACATCCCTCTGGGATTATACCGGTCATGATTTGGCTGTGGGTAGGATTAAAGCAAATCTCCGGTGCCCAGACAGTGACCCTACCTGTTGCAGCCAAATTGTAATTGGATGAAATGATTTCACCATGGGTTAGTGGAGCTGCAGGGTGAAACAAATGTCAGATATGCAAAATTAATTTATTAATTCTATAGCCTCAAGTGCAACAGTGTTTTGAATCATTGTGAATGGGCTATATATTTGCATAACATTTAACCAAAACATCTTCTCTCAGCAGAGTAAGTGACTAACATTCAAGCCAAAGCCTTTCTAGTTTTTGTGCAGCAGCAGAATCTGTCCTTTCTTATCTCATGTTTACAGCTCCCATGAAATTCCTCTCTCGTCACTTTAAGACATTTCCTCTGACATCGTTGCCTCTCACATGCTACCTTCTCCTGGGCTGTTTCTATTTCTGGCTGGGATGCCAAGTGCTTGCATCAAAGCTTCAAGTATGTAAGGTTGCTAGGATATTGGGCTAGGGAAAGAGAGGGGCTTACATGCTGCTTTGCATATTGTCCAAATCCACCCACTCATCCTCTGTAGAAAAAAAAAAAAGCACAAATCCTTTTTATCAGTTCCCTTTGAGCATGATAAAACACTGATCATGGGACATGCAGGGGTCGTTTAAATGCTAATGCAATTAGCTTCTAGATTAAGGGGTTATCTTCTAAGGTGATTTCTTTTGTCAACTCTGCTTGTATTTAGATAACCAGCCCTTTTCTGGGTTTTTCCCCTCTAGTCAACATGCCAGTAATCCTGTGTCAGACAGTAATTCCAGGCTTCACAGAGCATCTGCCCGAACAGCACTCTTAGTCTTACAAATTGCTGTCTGCAGGGAGCCATTTTATGTTTAAAAGTCAAATTGGTTTGTTTTCTGCTGTTGCTTCGAAACGTCTTGTTGGGAACTGATTGATAGTGTTGGTTTTAACGGAAGAGGGAAGAGGGAGGGGGTACAAGTTGCCTTTCATCATCATACATGTCTCTGTGGTCAGCAGAAGATCGAACCTGGGTCGATACCACTCCTGTGGAGACAACCATGGCATCAGACCACCAAACCCCGAGCAGTATCTCACTCCTCTACAGCAGAAGGAGGTGGCCATCAGACACCTGAAGACCAAACTGCTGGAGTCTGATAACAGATGCCATGACAGGTTAGTTGAGTTTAAGCAGCACAGTCTCCACTAAAATTGTGTCTGTTGGTCTGCGTTTTATTTTTTAAGGTAGAATGATAGTGGTTGTATCAGGGGGGGAGGGGGGGAATGCCAGCTCTGCTCAACCGTTAACATCCTCCAGTGGAGTGTGAAGTGAAACTACTGGAAAATGTCTATTACATAAGATAAAAACAGCATGATGCTTGTTACAACTACAGAAATATGCACTCTACAATCACAAGAATTCATTTGAAGCATGTACTTGATCTGCTCTGCTGCGTGTAATTGAAGAGGTACACTAAATGGTTTTAGATTACGCAATTCATTTAAAAAACGATAACATTCAGGGGTGCAGGCGACCGAGCTGTTAGGTCGCGCTCCATGTATGGACCCTATAGCCTTCCAAGTGAGAGGCCTATGTCACTCCCTGATTTCCTGCATATCTACTATCCTATTGCAAAAAACCCAAAAATGAATCTAGATTAAAAACAGAAACCATAGTATTTTGTATTTTTTTATTAAAACTAAACGACTTTAAAAAAAACAACAACAAAAAACGTGACACAACCTTGTTGCCGTCAAGTCTACAAGTTTAATTGCTCTGCTGTACATCATCATCAGAGATTTGATGGTTGTAGTGCATTTGCAAGGAGTGCATTTGCAGCATGAAATGATAAACAGTTAGCTTAGCATTCTTAGCAAACTGAAGAAAGGAGAGTGAAGGCTTGACTAATCAAATGGCAATCAAATTGTGCTGTTAGCTCTTTTCAAAGCTCACTAGACGATCTGCTGCTTGTATGACTTGAACTCATTTTGTTAGCTTTAGGGGTGCAGTCTGACTGAATTTTAAGGGTTGGGTAGGCTTTTTATGTGCAAGAGCTAGCATGGCAATAGTTGTAGATTAATGGCTTCATGTTTTTTTGTCTTAACTTTCACTCTCAGGATTTTAACTGCCGCTTAATATTGCCACTACTTCTGTAAGAAATATAATGTGTCTTAACTCTGTCGAATTTTTATATTTCATTCATTGTATGGGTTTGATATAATCTCTGGTAATTTGCAATTGGCTGTGGTTTTACCTTTGTCTATACATGTTCAGCTGTGTGTCCAGAATCAAACAAAGAGGGTGACTGTGTTGTCATTTTGAGGTTGTTGGTTTTTGCGTTGGATTATTTTGCTCTACTTTTTCACAGTAGCAAGGTCACTAATGCTCTCTGCAGCGTTGTTTTAATGTTTCAATTATTAAAACTCTCCTGCTGCTTTTATCATTTAAATGTCCCTGATATCAGGGGGACACTTTTTTAGTTATCTCTAAAATAGGAGTAATAATAATCTGATTACTATCCAGTGTTTAACTCGCCAGATACAAATGAGTTTACTTTTCAAAATCTGATGCTACTCCTTAAGTAACTCAACACTTTATTGTATCTCTGTTAGGGAGAGTGAGATTGAGGAGCTCAAGTCCCAGCTCTGCAGAATGAGGGAAGACTGGATTGAAGAGGAGTGTCACCGTGTGGAGGCTCAGCTGTCCCTCAAAGAGGCTCGCAAAGAGATCAAGCAGCTGCGTCAGGTGGTGGAAACCATGAAGAGCAGCCTGATGGAGAAAGATAAAGGTATCCAGAAGTACTTTATTGACATCAACATCCAAAACAGGAAGTTGGAGTCCCTGTTGCAAAGCATGGAGCTGGCCCAAAGTGGTTCCAACCTCCAAGATGACAGCACCTTAGATTTCATGTGCGACAGCCCTGATAGTGGTGGGAAGAAGATGGTGGGGGAGGAAGTCGGACTGGAGCTGGGAGAACAAGGGGCAGAGGCGATGGCAGACAGTGGGCTGCTGGTGAACGATGAGATGGCCAACAGAGAGGACATTTTGGAGCAGGTCCTCATGTCCACTGCAGTGGATTTCAGTCAGGACTCTAGTTGTAAACTGATGGCAGAGTCTGGACCTGGGGTGTCTGCCATAACAGAAGAGGTACAGTTGATTGATGAATCTGCTGCACTGCCACTGGATCGACCAAATACAGTTTCCACTACCATCACCATAAGCGCACCTTTCGAGCAGAGCACAGAAGATAAAGAAATCCAGACCGAAATAATACCCATATCTTCAGACCTGCAGGCACTGCTCTTCCAGCTGCTGAAGTTTCACGGAACAGCGGGGGACACGGCTCTGTCAGCTTCCAGCAACCTGCTGGGCATCCCAAACCTTCCTGCCTCCTCTTCCACTGCCAATTTCCCCGAATCCACACCTCTGGCACCAAACATTCCAACACCTACTTCCCCAGAGAGCCCCGACACCTCCACCGACTCCGGCGTGTGCTGCTCGGAACCTGCAGAGAGCCGCCGGTTCATGGAGGAGCTAGACTTTGTTGTGGGTGAGGAGGAGCCTCTTCTGTCACCCGGTCTGGATGTGGTCGGAAAGCGTTACTGGAGCAACAGCTTTTTTGTGGATCTGGTTGCGGTGGCAGCCCCTGTTCTGCCAACTGTGGCCTGGCTTTACTCGCGACACGGCGTGGACGGAAGCGCTCCAGTGTACAACATTGCTGCGCTTATCAGGGGCTGTTGCATCATGGGATTGCACTCTCTTCGTCAAGTCTCTCACAGGCCGGATGTGTAAAGGCTTCAACCACGCATGCACATGCCTAACTTTGAACTGAAAGCACTTAAGCATCTTCTCAAGAGTATTTGCGAGATTAGTTGCTGTTTTGTTGAACACTTAATGCAGTTATTTTTGGTTCCAACACTGTTTCTTTGCACTGTACAGTTACCATGTGTTGAAGCAAAATGGTGACATGAAAGGGATTATTTTAAAGGGGTTATTTATTTATTTATCTATCATTTCCATGTATAAGCTAATCATCTGGGTAGATGGTTAAGTGATATCATCGTCCTGTGGTGTCCCTAGTTGTCCCTGTGTTTGGAAACAAAGGTATTTATGTTAGAATGAGGTTTGTTGGTGGCGAAAGATTGAATGTTAGTTCCTGTTTGATGGGTTCAGAGAATTCAACTGTTTTTTTGAGTTATTGTTCAAAAGGAAACTTTAAACCTTCAGCCAAAGCTTTAATGTGAGTTCACCGTTTCTTGTTTTGTGAAGAAGTATATATTTTTGTTCCTCCCCAGGAGTAGAGCTTTATTCATTAAAGCCTGTGTATTGTTCATAGAAATAAGTTGACGCTTCAAAGCAATTGACACTTGTTATGTGCCTGAGCTATGTGCAATACTGTTGGTTTACATCAAATGTCCTTGTATCTTTATTAATAAAGCATGATAATAAAAAAAATCAGCTCATGTTGTAACTCTGGTCTCCTTGCAGGTTAGTTTTAAGGAAACAAATGACTGGACTGAACTGAAGGGAAGAATAGGATAAAAAGTTTAGCTTATGTAAGACTTCTGTGAACTTACAAGGAAAGACGGGGCGGGGCCAGGTTTATTCACTTGCACAAGATGTTCACATAAATTAATAAGAGGGAAAATATGAACGCACAACCGAGCGGCGTTCTCTTGACAGCGTGTGTTGCGTAAAGCTTTCTTGGGCTGTATTTTCAGGCATCCCTTGGGTTGTGGGACTGACAGCGGACAGTGCATTAGATCCACTTTACTGTGATCTCACAGTAGCTGTGAAAGTGGTCTACATCTTTACACAGGTGGAGAAAAAAAGGGCGAGAGCAGATGTTCTTCTACTCATGAGATCTATAAATATTTTCTTAAGTCATTACATGATTTACACCCATATTCAAAGATGTCAAAAAAAAAAAAAGAATAATCTGACTTCTCCACTTCCATTACCATCTGTTGAAGTGTCAATTGCATAACCATAACCTCTGGGTTTATAAGGCAACAGACTAATGATTCATCAGATGCTCTAATCCCTCACACTAGTCTTCGGATGCTGGATTAAATGAGTGGGCAGCAATGGATGGAAGTCAAACAGCTGCAAACAAGAGTGTTGTGCAATCAGTAGAGTAGATTGTGAAGCCCTTCAGGCCAGTTTTTCACCCACACAGCGTGTTCTCTTTCTGAAGTGTAATGACGTGCATTTTCCCTTTTAGAAAGTGGGCCAGTCTCTGGGTGGCTGTGGCAGGCAGGCAGTGTCCTCTGGCAGATTGAGGTGACATTGTAATTGGGGTCAGACGAGTTATCATAGCCTATTGTCAGTTAAAGTTAAAAGCCATCAGAACATCTGGACAAGACAAGCTGTACTGTAAGTACAATAGTGCTTTTACCTAATGGCGAACAGCTCCATATTGACAAAATTAAAATGCTGGTGGTTAAAATATAAAATGTTGCCGTGTTCACAATCTACTTTTTGCATGCTGGCATCATAGCATGGCATGCTAACATTTACTAAAAGGCACACTTAGTTATAGCTTAAGCAAGCAGAATGTCAAAGGTCTCAAGGTGGTTGATCATAGGTTTTAACCCAATTCTTATGGCCCTAGAGAAAAAAGGCATTTTTTACAATTCACGATGACGGAAATGTAACTCGATGTACAAAAATCATCCCAATGCAGTCCATCTTGGATTTCAACAATAACATGACTTTACGATGGGAGGAAAGGAAAAGTCAGGTAAATAAAATCAAATTCCTCCTCTAGACACCATGAACACTTCTCCCACATTGTATACAAAGTGAGGTCCCTGTTTCTGTCTTGGAAAACAGTATACATTGGCCAACCGCTACGGTCATCCTGAGAGCAGCCCCCCCACTATAGACAGTTTCAATCACGCAGCTAGAATACCTCATTATACGTCATCCATCTGTAATTATTCATTTCACACAAATCAGATAATGTGTTTAAAGTTTCTGATCCAGCAGGTGACCCTTGACCCAAAGTTTCACCTCTAGAGGTATAAAGATGTTTGTTTTTCTAATCGGTGTGGGACGCAGACAGCAGGAAAACAATCTCTCCTACCTTGTGGAGCGTTTGAAATCAACCAAGACAGGACTAATGTAATGAAATCTAATCTCAGTGAAAAACAGAGGTTATCTGTGATTCATTTTTGGAGAACTTGACTGGGAAAAAGGGACAGAACATGAAGTGTTTGTCAATGAAAAAGGTGGGGATGAGTGCCTTTGTAAAGAACACAGTAAAGAGTTGTTTGACGTGTCCTTCATTCATAAAGTCTTCAACTTGATCATGCAAGTTGTTTTTTTTTTCTCCATGAAGTTTAAAGAGAATCAGCACGTCTGTGGAAATGTATCATTTGATTTGGTATTTAATTCAGTATTTCTTCAGAATCATCAATGAACAAAAACAGAAAAAAACTGCAACATTCAGATTATCCACCCAAGTCATGAAGCAGACATTATAGAGCTGACACCATACTGTATCATTTCGATTCATTTTAATTTACAAGGGCTTTTCTTCACATGACAATGTTTCCATGACAACAGCTTGCCGCTGTGACCAATCCTCCAACAGAGGCCGGTAGTAAAAGAATGTGAAGCAGAATGTTCTTTCAAAACAGTGAACGTCATCGTTTAGCCTTGAGTTTACAGACGAGAAAAAAGCAAGAGTTTCATCCTCATCTCCGCATCAGCTTCGGTATCCTGTCTGAGACTACACTGCGATCATGATCCATATTTTATAAGGACTGCGCCTGTTCACTGAGCCAATCAACTATTAAAGAGCAAAGTAACATCCCTGCCCGTGGAAGAAAAGTAAATCATTGGTGTGATCTCTGGATAGTGTCTGTATCAGAAGGAGACAAAGAAAAAGACGTAATGTAATATCTGGAGCCATGTGATTACCATGGGAACCCACAGCAAGCTAGACGAGCAACACTCGAACCTGTGGTCATCATTACACACTAAGATTGAATATCTCCCTCCTTCATTTTAATGCTATTTTCCAGTGTACAACAGGCCACACAGTACAGGGAGATCATGAAATATAAAGCAACATGAATTAGAAAAAAGCATAGATTTTAGACAATGCAAGACATAAAAATAAAAACAAAACAATTAAGCAAACCAAGACATCCCGTGTGTACAGTAATGCTTACGAGTTACACTCCTTTGCCATTAAAGTTCATAAATAAGACAAAGACAAGGAATGGTATGCCCAAATTGTGTCTGAAAAGGTAGCACAGGTACCTGTTTATTTACAGATGTTACTGGGGGGAAAACATAAAAAAAAAAAAGATCACTTTCTGTTGCAACCGTACAGTTTGAATCAGCTCCGTGTGGTGTCTTTAAATGCTGCAGCCAACCAAGATGAACCAGATAATATGAATACAGTTTTCCCCTGAAGACAAGAATTACACCAGAATATGACACCAGGTGCGGTATCCCCTCTTAAGAAAGATGCACTTTACACTGCTGCAGCTAGAAAACCCACACGTGTGGCTGCTGGTGGAAAAAGGGTGGAGAAACAGGAGAGTTTGCTTACAGATGAGTAGTGCGGGTGGTCATCCTGGTCGTTTTGATAACTTAAAAGACAGAATAACAAATTATTTAAAGTCTTTGCCCCCCCCCCTCCTCATCATCATCTCTTCTGCTCAACACTGAGCATTTCTGAAGTGTTACGAGAGCTTGACCGCAATTTTTTGTTCCTTCTTCATCATCCTCTGAACCTCTTTCTCCATCTTCTTCCTTTGCTGCTCCATGGACCGCTTTTCTCTTTCCGCCATCTTCTGTTGTCTGGTAAATGAAGGCGAGACAAACGTTGGGAAAACAAGCGATGTCACTACAGTGCACATCAAAGGAAGCAGGGTGGGACAGCAGGGGGTGTCAAATCCTACGCCTTCCTTTTTGTGTAATTACTCCATGGCTGACACTGCCACCTGCTGGTCACTTTTTGAACCTACACTCCTCACATAGCAAAACAGAGGCAGCTCACTGAGTGGCCAGGAAGCCTCTAACAAGTCTTCCATTGGAACAAGAGTCTGTGAGATTCAGGGCTGGTGAATTATTAGTGATGGATAAAGAACTGATAAATCCTGACACCCTGGTACAAGAGATAATCTAATTTACGTCGTAATAATAATAATAAGCCTTTCTGAAATGTTACCTGAGCATCCCCTCTGCCTCCCAGGCCGCATCAGACTCATCCTCCCAGGCGTTTGAGTCCTCCTGCCAGGTATCCATTTCTCCCAGTTCAGCCTGTACAAAGAGAGGGTTTACAGTACAGACAGATGGCCCGCGATTATTACATTTCTATTACAAGTGCTTTCATTTTAGAACGTGGGTTAAACTAAGAATCGCTTCTTTCAGCTGAGTAAATAATCACTTCACTGTAAAGGCTGAAGAGATCGCATAATCCGATGTGCAAACATCACTTGGTCTTTGCTTACCAGCTGTGTAGCTTTTTAGGCCCCTCTGCAACAAGGGTCTTCAGCTACGGCAAAGGGTCTCCTGTGCTATGCAAATTCTTAGAGCGCCTTAGACCAGCTGTATGCTCGTCTCAAGACCTTCTGCAGTTTGCGTTTCAACCCCATGTGGGTGCTGGTGACACAATCGTGCACCTGGCGCAGAGAGCACGCTCCTCCCTGGGTGGAGCCAACACTTCAGTGCCGATCATGTTCTTTGTCCTCTCGAGTATCAAGCCCATGCTAGTGAAAGTGAAGCTGGAGGACATGCTGGTGCCCCCCCTGCTCTCATGGATCATAGACTACCTCACAGGCAAGCCACAGTTTGTGTGAGAGCTGGCTTGTCAGTCTGTGGAGTAATGTTGGCGCCCCACATAGAACAATCCTACCTCCTTTCCTCTTTCCTGTCTACAGATCCGACTTCAAATACAGCTCCAACTCGTGTCCTCTGAATAAATACTGTGGCACTGCCGCCGTTGGGTGCGTTAAGAGATGAGCAGGAGGAGCATGGGGACCCGGGTGGAGCGCTTCATGAGGTGGTGTAGGGAGTATTAAAAACAGCTGAGTGTGAACAAGACAAAGGAGGAATAAGACGCCTCCTTCCCTTGTCTGCTTCAGTGGAACTTCAGAGGGAGACCGTCCAATCAAAAAGAACCTGGGTGTAAAACTGGAGCGCTTCGCCTAAACTCAATCATCTTTGCAGTTGTGTGCAGGTTAGTGGGCACCGCAGTGAAAGATGTAAACCGACTGATCAAGACGGCTGAGTCAGCATGTCAAAAGGTGGCTGAGGCCAGAACACTGGATAATCGGGTCTCAATATCGGTCGCTCCCACCCTCATATTTCTGAACACTGCTGTTCCAAAGTATGTGTCATAGTATTATCATTAACATTTCTACTGTTATTCTGAATTCTTTTTATTTACTGACCTCAGCTTTTTTGTATCTTTGAATCTTGAGTGTGTTTGGTGTGCCACTTCCTCCCGTTGTTCTTTTATGTAATGCCTAGTTAGCGCTGCTGCTGCTGCTGCAGACAGTCAGCTCGTGGTGTCAATGTGCATTCTGTATGAAGAGGTATTTGGACAGAACTGGAGGAACACGCCGGTCTCCTTGAAGCGCTAAGTAAAGACGGTCTGAGAGTCGTGTGAGGACGAGGATTTCACACAGCGTTCGTCTTTAGCTGCTGGATTTGTGTTAATCATATCATTGCTCACTGGGAAAGCAAGCGTCACCTTGATAGTAAAGCTCAGAGTATGAAGACTTGATTGAATGTCTCGCTCAGGGAAAGATCAGGATTTACACATCTCTGGTCCTTTGAATGTGTAGATAACGTTTCCTTTAAAGAAATTGTCAGACACGTTGGCCTGACAAGTAACCATGACAACAATAATTTATACCAATTTATTATACAGTGAACATACAGAAGTCAGGGAACCCTGCAAATCATCCGTATCCACTTTGACTACCTTCACTTTAAGGGTATCCAGTTTGATTTTTCTAACAAAAAAATTCCTCATTGACATCAATTAGGTCAATGTGTTGGATTTTTTTTAAAGCTGCTCTACATTGGGCGCTCCTGTCCAGAAGAAACTCAGGCCAACACAATAAACATTCTGGAAAACCTAGCAGATGCTTCAGGTGGTTAAAACAACTTACTGAGGGTGGACTGAAGGTCATCATATCCTGAGAGGCTGCCAGTCTGCTGGAGAAACCTGCCGAGCCATCAGTCAGCGGGTAGTTCAAAGGCTCCCTCTTCTTCAGCACTATCTGCAACACGGAAAGCACAGATTGTGTCATACACGTTAACTACGTCACTTTTTGTAAAGCATTACAACACCACCATCGTTCTAAATGTGGAACTGGAGAGAGAATCCACGAGAAACGTCACGTTCGTCTTTATGTCGGCAGTAGGAACACTGCAATGATGTCATGCTCTCCTGCATTTAGATTAGAAGAATCGTCTGTGTGTGGGAAACACTGTGATACCTGCTGTACATCACAGCAGCACATTCTAGTTTTAGGACTACTGTCCTTCATTTCACTAATCTGTCACCTTTTTTAATGTAGACATACATGAGAAATACATCACACATCTCTATGTCGTCACCTTAGAGCTGCATCGTAACAAGCTTTGTCTAGCGTTGTACAAACATTACAAGCAGGAGGACAAAGTTGGCCGACTCTTTTTTTCACATTTACATCAGCTGTACATGCATGAGTTTATTTATTGTTTCCCATCTAGAAACAGAAATGTCAGATTCTGTTAAGCAGTGGTCTTCTGCATTGCAGCATTCCTTGACTGAAAGCTTGGATCGATTCACAAAGTATCTGGGGCAACAAAATTGATGATGGACTGAGGATGTGTCTCAAAATCTGAGTCACCACCACAGCTTACATCCTCGCTTGTAGAAAACTGGAACTGTTAGACACTTTGGCACTGATGTGGCAAGCTTGAGCACACACAGGAGGAAGTTGCTGTATGTTGATATTGATGAGGAAATGCGGAGGGATGAAATGGACATTAAAAAAAACACTTAACATTGACCTTGATGTCTGAGCACAAGTAAAAAGACTTTTTTAAACTGTGAAACACTGCCAGAGCGACGTGTAATAAAAGGAACCGACTTGAAAATGATCGGTTCCAGATGTTTTGTATGTCATGAACATTTTGGTGCTAAACCAGCTGTGCTGTCTGCAAACCTTCTGTGTTTTCCTGATGGTGGGAGCCATGTCTTTGAAGTAGTCCGGTTCTTCATCTTCCTCGTTGGGTGACGGGGAGACGTTTCCATTTCCACCTTCAATCTTAATACTTGTCGGAGCATCTTCATCCCAAGAGCTCCATTCCTCAATCTCTGGCTGTGCAGACAACACAATAAAATACAGCATACACGCGCAAGAGCAGTTTGTGAGTACAACGACAGAAGCTAAAGTTCAGGTAAAATGATTACTACAATTGTTTTTTTTTCTTTTCAGAACACTGACAGCTACGCTGAAATGCTGTTACTGGGCGCAGTACTGACCTGTTTCGGTACTGATGAGGAAAAATCCACTGTTGTTGGGAGAGTTATTTGATCACCGCTGAGCTTGCGGCCCCTCCCACTCCTAAAGAGTAACATCAGAAAATGTCAAAAGGATATACATTTTAATTCGCAGCAACTTAGCGAACACCATTATCACACACGACAGTCGTCTGTTTTTCATGTAGAGAGATTGATCCACCATAAGTTAATACATTCCTTTGTGGCATTACAGTCTGTTAGGTAAAAACAAATAATCTAAACTAACTCCTCCTCCTGGGAGCCCTGTTCAAGGAAGTTCCACAAAACTGCTTTGCAAAAGAAACAAAAAACATTTCTGAATCAGATTTCAGACAAATACAAGCATACAGTTCTGACAGTGATGTAAATGTTTTGTGTATCCCGTCCATATGTCATATCTATTTGTTTAGTAATGTTGCTCTAAGAATACTGTAATAAGACACACTAGTGTGTAGTAGTGTTAGCATTCAGTCTCACCTGCATATCAGCCTCTTAAAGAAAGAGAGTAAGCTGGCTAGACATGTGCAGATCTTGAAAAGACGGAACTGAGTGATGGCCATGATGATGTTGGGCTAGTGGGGAACAAAAAGGACAACATATTAGTATTCAGGTTTACAATGATGGAAGAGTGGCCCCTGTTCTACGAAAGAGGATGTGAAACACTTTTCTAACGGAGTTGTGGAATCGGGAATAGCTCAGTCATGACAATATTTGTTTAACATACATATAGGCTACTATCGTATCGTACCAACAACCAGTCATAATGTTTGAATTATCCTGTAATCACAAGAGTTGTGCAGCCACCACCAACATATGTGTAATGATCTTTTGCATGTGTAAATAGTTTGCTAATGATGACACTTAGTGTAAATATTATAACTAAATATCAGTGGTTCTTTTCTATTAGTAGATAAATGGAACAAAACATCAAGCTGAGTTATAACACCATTGCAATTGGTAAATTAAAGACACGCGTCTTTTATAAATATGGACATTTGCATCCATTACTATAGAAAGAGATTCTCACCTTGCACTGTGTCAATAGACTGTATGCAAAACAGCTGCTTTCTTCTTGTATGGCAGAAGAAGAGAGAGGTTCATTTATTGGCTAACCGATCCTTCCTTGCTAGCTTAGCTCACAGGACATCCTGATATTTCTAAAACCTTTAAATGTATGGCACGGACAACACATCTGCGAATACAAAATATATCGTTGTCATGTCAAAGACAGGCATGTAACAGCTGCTTATCCCGATGAGGTTTCATGACCAAACTCCTTAATTTGTGTCGTCTCTCATCTCTGTCCCATGGCTGCCATCTTTGAACTGGGAGGAGGAGCAGTGAGCAGGAAGTACAGCGTGGTACTGATGCGTTCATGTATCGTCGGAAATGTGATGCTTTCAAACATCATTGTAAACACGTATGTCATATTTCTATTTAATCAACGCTATGAATGAACTACCTCAAGAAGACACGTAAACGGGAATAGACATCAAAACAACAGGCTTTGTACATTAAAGGTAACCCTGATGGATGTCCTTTATCCATACATTGTTTATTATCGTAAAAATGCTGAAATATTATACTCCAGGGTGAGGTAAAACAAAGTGTTATAATAAAATTGCAAGAATGACAATAGAAAAACTCAAAGGAACACTAGTGTTTGAGTTACATAAAACACATTTTGTTTGTCGATATAAATGTTTTAAGTTTAGTGAAAAAGAAATGCAAAATACTAAATAGTGCGTTTAATTATTTTAAAACTAGTAGCGTCAAATTTACGTTTTGCGCGAAGTCTTGTCGTCATCACAAACTAGCCTATCAAAAACGAGTATTACGGAAGTGGGATATTTGAAATCTGGCAGTTGAGGGCGAACCTCTTTTCTGTCGTATTCGGGAAAAGGGATTAATAACATCGCTAAAATGGTGAGAACGTGTTTGTTTATTTATTGAATACGCCTCTATGTTGATGTAAGTTCAGACGAGAATGCAAGACTGTTAGGGAACAACTTTGTGAAAAGAATTATCTCTAACAGCAAACTACGCTTACATATCAGCGAGCTAAATAAGCTAAGCTAACCGCGATTGTAAACACGTAAGTGCAAATACTTAAATGAAGGACAATTAATTTAAGAAAAATATGCTCAGGTTATCCCTGAAACCGTTCCAATTACCTAATGATTCAAGACAGTTAAGACGCATAAGTGTATTAGATAAATATTACAGTTCAGTTTTTGGACTGTCTTCACATTTTTGCTGGTTTGTTTACACGTTTCCACATTTCTTATTAACAAAAACGTACTTTTTACACACTGATGCATGTTGTCTTGCGAAGCATTGGCGATCTTTGCAGATGCATTTTTCAAGAGATCACGCACAACCTTAACTGGGTTGATTAAGTCCATCTGCTCTTTAATTTCAGATGGAGGAAGAGGAGCACACAGACAGAAAGCAGCAGCTGGCCATGCTTCATCAAAAGCTCAACAAAATCAAAAAGTTTCTCAATGAAGGTAAACAGATGTCAGAAGTCACTTTTAGATAAATATCCAGTATGTCAGAGTCCTTTTACACCATAATGACCTGATGGACCTCTTTTCAGATGACACAGACAATATCAACCAGGTTATCGGATCAAACTCACCTGAATCATGCCACTCATATTTGATGGACCTGGAAAAGAAAGGGGACCCTCAGATGGATCGTAACCACCTCACCAGACTCGTTGACTTCTATACCAGGGTGTTCTCCAATATGCCGCTGGGGAAACATTGTCAGAATGAGAGCTATGCCAGGATGTTGGTCAGATTTGCAGAGCTAAAAGCGTAAGGAACAAGACTTATTCAACATTACATATGCCTGGTTTTCGTGTGCATACCAAATGAAATCATGGTTGGGTTTTTATTCTGGTTTTAGAATTCAAGATGTGAATGAGGCAGAATCGAACTTCAATGTGGCAAGATCTCACAGCCAGAACTTTGCATTTGTTCACATTGCACATGCACAGTTTGAACATTCCCAAGGTACAGAGATTTTACTATTTGGGATTTCTTTCACATCAGTGCTCTCGTGATTTGTTATCTTGTTTACTTATAAAGTGTCTGCTTATCATCTTACCAGGCAACACAAAAAGAGGCGTTTACATATTGCAGAATGCAATTGAAGTGGGGGCCAAACCAAAGGAACTGCTGGAGGCAGCCTTACAAAGCATGCAGACAGGAAAAACACAGCTTGTCTGTTTTGAGGATAAGGAAAATCTATCATGTGAGTTTGTGTTATTGTTGAATTTTTAGGGTAAATTGACTGATGTACATTTTTTAAAAAAAAGTTACAGTACCATTCTTAAATATAATATTGTGGCTTTTTCTTTGTTTAATATTTCCTGTTTTCACTCTCTCAGATTTTTCAAACAGTCATGTGCACAGTTCTGTCAGAAGAGGCTCAGAGTCACAAAAAGTCAGCCGGATATCGGATGGGACAGGCGAGCTTCAGCTTTCAAGCGTTTTTGGTTCAGGGTAAGAAATAACAACTTTTCCTGTGCATAGTAAGGCCTCTGTTTGAATGAAGGAATTGTAATATATGTTATCCCTGCAGGACTGAGCCCTCAGTCGGATCATCGGATGACCAGCTACCATGCTGGAGATCTGGGTCTCAACGAAAGAGAGCAGTGGGCGTGGTGAGGGTTCTATTTTTTATTTCTTCCAAAAAATGGAATAAAATTGGGAACGAATTGTGTTTTAGGCTTTAAAGTTTCTCACTGGTCTTTTGTATTCCAGCCAGTGAGAGTTCCTATAGTGCCTTTCTCGATCCCAGAAAAGGATGATGATGAAGGCTACATTTATGAGAAGCCCTCAAAGAAGAGTGATGCATCACTTCACAGCAGTTTATCAAGGTAACATATTTTTTTTCACAAACATGTTTCAGTGTGTTTCGAGGTAAACCATCTGAAGACTTTGTCGTTTCAATATTCCATTGTCATGTTTGAAACCGTCTGAAGCCATGTTCCTCACACTCTGAAGTTGTCCCTGTTGGATCATGGCAGGGAAGGGGTGAACTCATGAGACAAGACATGATGGGAGAAAGATGCTGCAGAAATCCAAGATGTTTGCAAAGCACAGAAGTGACAGTTTGCCTTTTTATTAGATGGGACAGCTGATGAGAGAACAGAAATGTTAGGAAGAGAAAGATGGAGAAGACATGCAGCAAAGTGTCACGGTCAGATTTAAATTTGCTGCGACGAGGACTCTAACCTGCTTGTGTTTTATTTTGTCTCAGGCAAACATCTGGTTCGAACATGAACTCAGTATTTGGACTATCATCCACAAAGAAAAATGTTGTCCAGAGAGCTGTTCAAGTGAGTATAAATACGCTTCTGCTGTTGGGTATGATACAAAAACACTCAGCTTCTGTAACATCTTTCTCTTCCGTTTCTTTGTTCTCAGCCACACGTCGTCAGCCCTGAACGTTGCTCTTGGGAGGAGCAGGCAGCTGTGGACTCCACCACCACACATCTTCACTCGCATGACGCAAAGGACACCTTGAAAATGGAAGGTATGGCGTTCAACCCTGAAACATAAACAGCCACTGCAACTTCAGTCAAGCCGAGTGAACTGTTGTCATGTCCTTGTTTGTGTTTCTTTTTCCAAGCAGATGTTACGTACAGGTTTGACCAGGTGGTAAATACAAACTCCCCAGAGTCATGTTGGACATATCTGATGAACCTGGAGAGAAGAGGAAACCCTCACACAGACATCAACCTTCTTAATAAACTCAAGGACTGTTATTCCAAAATCTTCTCCAGGCTTCCAATAAGGCAATTCAGCAAAAACGCCACCTATGCCAGAATACTGGTCCGATATGCCGAACTCAAGGGGTGAGTGCGTGCTCAAATAATCAGTCTGCGTCACAGTTTTGGGAGTGTGTGGTTTTAGTTTTAAACTGCCTGTTCAATGGCATGCATGGTTAACGGAGGGCCTTGTCTGAAATTACCTTTGCCATGACTTTTCAAGGATCATCTCAATTGATCAGTTAGATGTCAAACACATAAAAACTACTGTGAGCAGTTTGAAGCAGTTTATGAAATAGACTGAAATGTAATCGGATGCATCTTCATAACAAGGCAACAGACGAGTCATGTTTTTAGATTTTTTGTTTTGTTTTATTAGTATTAAGTTTTCATATTTATTGAGGAGGGTAATCAAATTTGTTTTTAATCAATGACAA
The DNA here is from genome assembly GCF_947650265.1 of Symphodus melops. Taxonomy (NCBI): domain Eukaryota; kingdom Metazoa; phylum Chordata; class Actinopteri; order Labriformes; family Labridae; genus Symphodus; species Symphodus melops. The sequence goes on along the minus strand of NC_136695.1, from coordinate 10,735,866 downwards.
AGTGACACCTTATACATCCATGTGGATTTTGTCTCTATAGAGGACTATCATTATATGTCACAAACCTTTCATGTGTTTATGTGAGGATTTAATGTCTTCATTTACTTCTATAAATTTGAATTCTTTGCAAACATCTTTTCAGTGGCTGAAAACATGAAGACGAACGTACCAGGATGTTCAGCTCAATGTTTGACTTGATTTATTAAAACATTCAGTGAACCCTAATTTCTTTGTTTTTCTTTTGTTCCTTTGAAGGATTGAAGACTCTGATGAAGCACAAGATCATTTTATAGTGGCCAGATCAAACTGTAAAGGCTTTGCCTTTGTCCACATAGCACATGCCCAGTTTGAGGTGTCCCAAGGTATTGGCTTTGTTTCATTTAAAGGGATACTCAACCCACTTGCATTAAGCTTTGTATCATTAGAAACATGGTAGTAGTGTTGAATGGTCGTGAATCCAGCCCTCATTTTGCATGATACACAGCTTCATGCAAATGGGTGGAGTATCCCTTTAAGAACATAAATATGAAAATTCAAATTGTTATATGTGTAATATCATATATGTTCATGTGCTACTCTTCAGTCATTGAAGGGAGCGCCTGTGTCGATGATGTGCACATTATGGATGGTGATTCCTTTCTTTCTCTTTCTCTTATAAGGTAATGTGGTCAAAGCGACTTCCATTCTGCACAAAGCTCAGGCATTAAGTGCCAGGCCGGCAGAGCTCCTGGAGACAGCCATACGAAACCTGAGGGCTGGCTTAAAACAGCTCGTCCCCACCAGAGAGGAAGAACACTCCACAGGTACACAGTAGTCATCAAAGTCCTTCATAAAGCACAGACTTGAGCATGCACACTGAAACCTGAGTTTTATTTTTTTTTATTCAGATTTGCGAACAGATGTTCCCGGAAGTTCGTCTACTTGTGTGGGACTCCAGGAGCCTCAGCTTCCTGCTCGGGTTCCTTTGAGCCAATCAGGTGAAAGGCTGAAAGCTGTCAGCAAGGAGTCTTTAAGAGAGTGGAAGATGCCAGCACTCGTCAACCGGCATGTTTCTCCAGAGGTTTGCTGACACATTTTAATTTGCTGTTAATCTGTCCAAATTCATGAAGAGGACCTGTTTTCCAATGTGTTTTTACAATGTGAAACCAGTATTCATCTTAGGGGTCATTCCATGCCAAGTGGTTCAGTTTTAGAAATCTGCTCCACCTCACCATCTCAGATTTTGAAATTCGGTATACAAGTTGGTACCTGGCTGAAATGAACGTGTGCAAAATATCTGCTCTGTAGGTGGTATAGCTCCTCAGATACAGTACTCCCAGTGGACTGCAGAACAGCCTTTACCTTTGGCTTTAGCCTAGGTGGCTTAGTTTTTGCACAAACTGAGATTTAAAACTGACTCTTGTGTCTCACTCATAAACCTATATCTCCTGAACATTTAGATTAGCTTGGACAAATAAGAAGTTTTTGTCAAATTGTCTCTGCATTAGAGTCCCTGTTTATTCATCTATTTGACCATCACACCAGTCTTTGATAGTATACAACAAGTATATCGACCCGACCCTAAGAGGTGGAGCCTAACACTGCAGTCCATTCATTGGCTTACCCTAACTCTTACCAATTCCTTTCTAGGATAAACGCTCCACACCTCCAGACCCTAGAGCTGCTCCCTGTGTGCTGGACTCTCTCCCTACTCCGTCCCTCCACCTTCCATCCAGACTGAACCCTCCACCAGTCTGTCAGACACCCAAGAGCTACAGAGATCCACCTGCGCACAGGTATTCTCTTGACTTTGCTATATGCAGGTCTGAAACAGAATTCTTTATCTTCATTCACTCTGACTTCATCTTTCCCCCCTCAGCTTTGTCACTCCTGTTGTGAAGAGAGGCCCTGAGGTGTCTTCCTCTGCAGTGGCAGCACACCGAGCTCGACCCATCCAGCAGCCATGTACACCTCTAAACCAGTCCACTTCTGTTCAAACTCCACAGGTACGGCACGTTTAAGCAGTTCCAAACCTGGCTTTAGGTTGTAAACTGATTTTACTTTGAAGAAAAAAGGCTGTAACAGTGTCAGGTAAAGTCAGGAAGTAGTGTATCCTAATTCTGAAATACTTTTCATGTCAAGGATATCAAAGTGTCCTTACACCACATCACCAGGTGAAGTTCATCTGCTCATTTCCATGAGAGCACTGATAAGTTTCAGCGGCTTTAATCGTTCTCGGTCCCTCTGTAATATGCCAAAAAAACAATTTGAGTGTCTTCTGTGTCCTACTTAAGGCTGGTTCACACGGCAGGATCTATCTGCCGATTTCCCAAACTTTAGAGACCTCACACATGGCGATAAATAATTGGAGGTTTCACAGTTTTGGTCGTACAGTGTGTAGTGTGCGGCCACACGGCAACTTTAACACACCACACTCCAACCGATTTCACTCGCAAACAATCAGACGGGAAATCTCACAAAACCTCCCCGAGATCAAGCGTGATTCCACGAAGAGGAAGCAAAACACGTTTTAAAAAGAGGCGTCGGTCACAGAGCGGAGACTACGGGAGCATGAGCTGTACTTGTTACATGATGATATGGAGGTGAGTAGTTGTTGTTTTGCTCCCGGTGTTTCCACGCCACTACGTCACCTCACTTTCTGATTGGCTCCACGTCACAGTCAACAGGCTCGTGCTGCTTTTCTCCTCTGGGGGGGAAACACCACAGACATCGGGCCAAAACAATCCGACATGTTGAATATCCCTGATTTGAGATCGGAGCGGTCCCGACATTCTTCTGAGCAGACGAGAGCAGTCTGAACACCTCACACACGGCAGGAGGATCTTATAAGATTATTTTATGATGATCGGAACGGGAGAATCGGGGCCAAAATCAGCCTAATTATCCTGCCGTGTGAACCAGGCTTTAGTGAATGATCCAATGATTTGAGCAGAGATGAATACATTCCATTTACTGGATATTTAGAAAACAGTAGAACTTCTTGTTACTTCGTTTCCTGTGGTTTAAGATGCTCAAAGCCCTTCTTCTTCTTCTTCTTCTTCTTTTTTTTTTTTTAGACCTACACAAGGAATTATTTTCAACTCATGCTAAACGTGTTTAATCTCCTTCTAGGCTTCTTTTACTGCATTGTCAAATGAATCCATCACCATCAAGGGCAAGCAGTTCTTCATACTTAAGATGATTGGACGAGGTGGATCCAGCAAGGTAAGGACTGAACAAGGACTTCATATGGTGAACCATCTCATTTATTTTCATCCCATCTCTTCATAATGATTGTGTTTTCTGTGTCTTTAAGGTCTACCAGGTCCTTGACCACAAAAAGCAGCTGTTTGCTGTGAAGTATGTCGACCTCCTGGAAGCTGACGCTCAAACTATAGAGAGTTACAAAAACGAGATTGAACACCTGAACCACCTGCAGCAGTACAGCGATCAAATTATTAAGCTGTATGATTAGTGAGTATACGCCCGTCGACTTAGCGGTTCATGCACAGCTGAAGAAACCAGCAGAATACACAGTAATGGCTGTATCGGTGTGTTTTCAGTGAAATAACAAACAGCTACATCTACATGCTGATGGAGTGTGGAAACTTGGATCTGAACACTTGGTTACGAAACCGCAAAGTTGTGAATCCACTGGAGAGGAAGTTCTACTGGAAGAACATGCTGGAAGCCGTCCAGACCATCCACAAGCATGGTAATCTGTCTCACCACGCTCCTCCGAAGAGTCTCTGTGTTGTTGTTGACTTCGTGGCATCCGAATGTGTCACCGTTATAAATACACTTACACCTTTCTTTATTCGCCTCTTCAGGAATCGTCCACAGCGACTTGAAGCCGGCGAACTTTGTCATCGTGAATGCTTCGCTCAAGTTGATCGACTTTGGCATCGCGAACAAAATCCAGCCGGATGTAACAAGCATTATGAAGGATTCACAAGTAAGATTAGTGCGATGAACAGTCTTTCAGTCTGAGCCTTACATGTGACGCACCCGTTGATAGGCTGAATTTAAGTTCTCATGTCTGTGCACAGTGTAGGAATGAAAACAGAGTGATGTGCATTATCAGAAATGGATGTTCTTCTAGATACATGGAACTCTGTGGAGAAACTAAACGGATGTTGCTGTACACATTATTAGATAGATGAGATGATAGAGGGCTCTCCTTGTGTTCATACATGGTTGTTTGTTGAACACAGGTTGGGACGTTGAACTATATGCCTCCTGAAGCCATCAAAGACACCTCGTCCCAGCATGGAAAGGCACGCTCCAAGGTATTTGGAACAAGTTGATTAAATATTTTTTTCAGTAAAGACACAAGGTCAAAATCTTACTTGTTTTCTATGTTGTTGTTGTTGTTTTTTTCACTCCAAAGATCAGCCCCAAAGGGGACGTGTGGTCGCTCGGATGTATCCTGTACTGCATGACTTACAGGAAAACCCCGTTCCAGAGCATCACCAATCAGATTGCAAAGCTGCACGCCATCATCGACACATCTCATGTGATTGAATTTCCGGACATCTCAGAGAAGGATCTGCAGGATGTGTTGAAGGTGAGATGTTATGACTCAACTCTTCGTGACGGGAACACTTGTAACATGTTTAGTATCTACCTTTTTATAGAATAATAGCCTGATCAGTCACTTGCCTTTAGAGTTGTATTAAATTTCACAACTTTTGAAGAGCGTGCATATTTTTTATCTCTTCATAAAATGTTTAGGAAGTGAATTTGATTTTTTTTTTTTTTTTTTTTTAAATGATTACGTGAATACGTGAACATTAAGACACAACAAACGGACATGAAGAGAATCATATTTAAAATCTAAAGATGCAGATGTTTTTAACAGTTTGATTTGTCTTGCAACATGCGTCTCTTTTTTTAAGTGCTGCAAAATTATATCTTTGTAAAGAAAAGCCACAAAAAAAAACCTGAGGCTGTGATCTTTACTACAGAGAGGGTTTTGATGAATATATGACAGCAGCTTCATGAAATGAAAACAGACTGTTTTTTTTTTTTTTTTTTATGATTTTGTTGTTCCAGAGGTGCTTGGTGCGAAACCCCAGAGAGAGAATCTCCATCACAGAGCTGCTGGAGCATCCGTATCTGCAGCTGAAGCCTCAGCCATCCCCTGAGCCAGGTACACAACACAAACCCATTTTATAGATGCAGAGTCTGTTCACCCTGCACTGCTGACATGTACACAATCCACCCTGTTTCAGAACCTCAATGTAATAGTGATCTCAAGAGGATCCTGACAGACCTCGCAGCCCTTCAGTCTCCAAACAGCATCGTCAGAGCTGCCACTGTAAGTTTACAAGAACTGGTCATAAAACTCTTTGTTCATTCATGAGTTTCTCGGCTGATAGATTTGACTTCATGTTCTTCACAGAACCTGGCAAAGATGTGCAGCAGTGGCAGGAAGTTGGATGTGGCTGAGTGTGCAAAGTCAAACTAGCAATCCTGGAAAACATGCTGAGGATTTTCTTTGCCTTTTACTTTGTGGACTCATTTAATACACTTCCATTCAGTAACTTTATTTTCTTTCGTTTAAGTTTTACTAACAAGTCTATGTTTCTACATTTGCTTCCTTGAAACCACTGTCTTTATATTGCCTTTTTGTAACATATACCCTTCGACATTAAATGTAGGCTAGTCAAACATCCTGTATCCTTGTGCGTTGTTGATTTATTTGTCAAAGTTGTTTTATGAGTTTTTTTTGAAAGCTTCTTTGTGACATTAATTTTCTTTGCGATTGCTGTTATATATTGAAATATAAATGAGTGATGTCGTTTGGTTTGGCATTTCCCAGAGCAGCATCTGCCACCAGAGGGTTTAAAATCCTGTGAGTTCTGAAATCTAGCAAAGGGCTCCACAAGTACCTTTATCAACAAACTAACCCTAAGTATCACATTTAAAGTCTCACATGTGTCTAAGAGGTCACATCAAGACCAAAAGAAGATTAGATAGATAGATAGATAGATAGATACTTTATTGATCCCGAGGGAAATTCAAGGCATCCAGTAGCAGTATACAGACAGGCAGGACACAAGACATTAGTTACAATACACACCCGCTGTCCCCCCTCCCCTCTGTATACAAATCCCCCAAACAGATTTAGCAGCCCCTATGTGACTAAGAATAAACATAATTATATGTTAAACCTGTGCAGTTAGCATTAGCAGTTAGACTTAAAACTAATATAGCATAATGTACATAACCTGTGAGGAGAGAAAAATATGTGTTGGTTAAAAGAGACCTGTAAACAGTTAAAGAGCCTTAGAAACAAAGTGCTGACCTTTAGAAACTAGTTACATGTGCATGTACAGAGGTGTTTGAGCTTATGCCAGAGGTGTGAGTACAGTCGTTAAACAGTCAATGCAGGAATGTAAATTGGTTCACCAACTTAAAGGAGCAGTGATTTGCATTAAGTGTCCTAGACAATATGGTGAAACCAGGAGTGGTTAGGGTAATTATCGTTAAGTACCCAACTATTGATGGGCAGATTAGCATTAAGTGTTGGAGACAATAGAGTGAAACTTGACCTAATTAGGGTGATCATGTCAACCCTTACAGATGTAGCATAACACAACAGTAGGATGAAACCAGACATGACTAGGGTGATTATCATTAAAGTGACCAGTGCTCAGTAAGGTGACTATCAATATGCATTTAAAGTGTCCAACTGGAGGCTGACTCTGAGGTCAGCAGTGCAGGTGAGGAGTGAGAAAAAAGTGAAAAAAGATTCCAGGGATCACCGTGCGCTTCTTCCCTGCCGTGACAGTGAAGTGTTATACAGCCTTATTGCCAGGGGGACGAAAGAGTTCTTGAGTCTGTCCGTGGAGCACGACTGTGACAGCAGTCTTTCGCTGAACATGCTCCTCTGGCCGGTGAAGGTGCTGTGCAGAGGGTGGTGTGTGTTGTCCATGATGGAGAGCATTTTGTCCAGAGACCTCCTCTCTACCACTGTCACCAGTGAGTCCAGCTCTGTGCCCACCACAGAGCCGGCCCTCCTCACCAGTCTGTCCAGGCGTGCTGCGTCCCTCTTCTTGCAGCTTCCTCCCCAGCACACCACGGCGTAGAAGAGGACGCTGGACACCACAGACTGGTAGAACATCTGCAGCAGCTTTTTGCAGATGTTGAAGGACCCCAGCCTTCTCAGGAAGTACAGACGGCTCTGTCCCTTCCTGCAGGTAGTGTCCATGTTAGGCGACCAGTCCAGCTTGTCATCCAGCTGCAGCCCCAGATACCCGTAGGTCCTGACCACCTCCACATCGACCCCGCCGATGGAAACAGGTTCTAGATGTGGTTTGTTCCTTCGGAAGTCCACCACCATCTCCTTGGTCTTGGAGGTGTTTAGCTGCAGATGGTTGGCACTGCACCACGTCACGAAGTCCTCGATCAGGCTCCTGTACTCCTCCTCCTGTCCATCCCTGACACAACCAACTATTGCAGTGTCGTCCGAGTATTTCTGCATGTGGCAGAGCTCAGAGTTATACTGGAAGTCCGAGGTGTACAGGGTGAACAGGACGGGGGAGAGCACGGTCCCCTGTGGTGCTCCGGTGCTGCTGACCACAGTGTCAGATGTGCAGTCCTTCAGTCTGACGTACTGTGGTCTCTCTGTGAGGTAGTCCGTGATCCACCTCACCAGGTGCGAGTCCACCCTCATCTCGGTCAGCTTGTCTCTCAGTAGGAGGGGATGGATGGTGTCGAAAGCGCTTGAGAAATCAAAGAACATGATTCTCATCACGCTGCTCCCTTTGTCCAGATGAGAGTAAGCCCTGTGTAGAAGATAGAGGATGGCATCGTCCACGCCCACCTTTGCCTGGTATGCAAACTGCAGGGGATCCTGTGCGTGTTGTACATACAGATTTTCACCATTTGTCTTAAAGAAACTCCTGAGAACAAAAGTCTCACTTCATTCAATGAGATCTCTAATATTTCTAAAAAAAAAGGCTCATTCCAAGATCTTAGCTGAAAGAGAGAGAAAAGACTATTGTGATCTCTCAAATGAATGAAACCATTATTGCCCCTCTGGGAATTTACCTTGCATAGAGAATAAAACACTACACAAACCAACATTTACAAGACGGCACAAAAGAATACAAGCACATAAAACACACTAAAGCATCATATGACTAAAAGAAGGATTCCAGTAGCAAGTTAAATAAAGTGCAGAGTGTCAAATACATTCTGTATGATCAGAGCTTATTAAGCAGCTGGATGCTGCGGGGTACAAACGATGTAATGCCTCTTTTAGTCCTCATCCTGGACATTCTGTACCCTGAAGTCAAGAGTGCATAATCCGACCAAAAGGGGTGCAGAGGGTCAGCCGTGATCTTGATGGCGAAATTCAATGTCTATCAGGTATGTATCTATCAAATGCAGCACATTTGCTACCCGGTTATCTTGCTGCCTAGTTCACCAACCTTGTCCGGTTTGTTCTTATTTTGTACATACAGACAAATGTGTCTCAATTTAAAGTTTCAGTCTCACAGTCCAAGTTCCTTGAGCAGGCGCCTCCTAGACCTCAGCCTTTCTTAACACTGACTCTTGTGTACTGTGAGGCACAGTTAAAGTCCTTTTAAATATCTCACGTCTGTCTCATTAATGTGAGCGGCGAGAAAAAATAGACTCATGAAAACTTGCATATTAAATTTGTCGAACCTAGACACCTATTGGATACCTACTTTAAACTCATCGAGCCAGCAAGTTGATTAAAAATGTATAATAATGAATTTACTGAATGAAAATGTGTAAACGGACCTTTATTCTGGGTCAGCTTTGGCCCACTGCTGTTCTTGGAGGGTTAGTTATATTTGTGCCCTCACCTTTGTCCTGTGTACTTTGTGTACACTATTGTTTGTAAGAAAGAAGAAAACCTCTATTTATGAACATGGTTAGGTGATTTACAGTAACTTTTTGTACGTTTTTTGTTAATTTATTGTTCACATTTGAAATTATTATTTATTTATTTTTTTACTTTTGGGAGAAATAAACAAATGTGGAACTCCAAATCAAATCAAAAATGAAATGGAACTTTAATGTGTAAGAAAGGCAATGTTTCCAGTATATATATATATATATATATATATATATATATATATATATATAGGCATATCTTTATCAGCTGAGTCAGTTCACTTTTTGCAACGAGTCAGTCAGAGGTGAGACAAATAGACAAAGAGAAATCTTAGTGATAACCAATACCATTGACACATCTGTTGATTGGAAGTGCAAACTGTTACCAGCTACATTACTTTTAACACTGATTCAACCAATCAATCAAAATGCCCCAAAAGAAGAAATGGGAGACAAAGGGAGAAGAACTCTGAAAAAGAGCCCAAAGTCATATGCAAACATCAGGAGGACTTCTCCTGTACACATGGGGGAGATGTGACAGCCCTCAAATACAGAGATGGAAAGCTTCCAGAAGGAAAAGAAAAGATTCATGTTTTGCAATTATTTGACAGAAGAGTTGATCAGACAAGATTCTGAGCAAGAAGTGGATCTAGAGGAGCCACAAACTTCCACTGATGTCGACACTCCTGAAATCACTCATCTAAAAGCTGAGGTGAAGGACTCTGTAAAGAAAATGTCCAAGAAACTTCTTCAAGAAGAGTATTTGAGGCTGATGGTGGGTTCTTTAATCAGCAAAGGAGATGTGAAGGAGAGGAAATCGAAGAGGCTCCCACTGACACTCCGCAGGCTGATATCCATCACCCTGACCTTGAGAAGAAAATACTGTCTCTGGAGAACAAGTTGTTGAAGGACTAGCAAGTAATCTGAGGGATGAAAATGAGGCATTCTGTCAAAAAGAGAGGGCTCTCCTGGAAAAGCAGAAAACTCAGCTCACCCTCATGAAACAGCTCCAAAAAGAGAATGAGGTGCTGAAAGAGGAACGTAAAGCCAGTCAGGAGAAGTTTACTGCTGACCTCCAGATGGAAAAAGGGCAGAGCAAACTTCTGAGAGAAAAACAGGAGAGCACCCAAGTTTCCTACCACGAACTCAGCGAAAGATATGATGCAGAGATTGTGACTGTCCGACATCAGGCAGACATTCTTTAAAGTGAAATTGAACAGGAAGTCCGGTCTGAAGCAGACAGAGCCATGGAGGACCAGTGTGTCATTTCAAACCTGAGAGTTGAAATGAGCGCTGTCAGTCAAAAGATGGCTGAGGAGATCAACATCCAGCAGCAACATTCATCTGAAAAGGAAAGAGATCTCTTGAAGCCGCTGGAAGAGCAGAAAACTCGGCTCAGCATCATGAAACAGCTCCAAAAAGAGAATGAGGCGCTGAAAAACAAACAGAAACTTTTTGCTGACGAGATGTTTTAAATAAAAGAGCTTGAAAAAATAAAAACTCAAGACCCCAGTCAGCTTCAATCTTTCCACTGAGCTAAAGGCTGAGAGAGAGGATATCAAGGCTCAAGAGGTACCAACAACTTCACAGGAGCCTTCATGCTGGAAAAAGTTACGACACGCCAAGTTACGACACGCCAAGTTACGACACGCCATTCAGAAAACCAGAGAGTTAGAAGAAGAACAAGTAAGAGCCCACCAATCCTCAGAGAAATCCTTCTGACCCATCATTAACCCTCGAATAACCTGCCCACCAATATCCCATACCCCTTTCCCCTCCATGTGGGGTCGCTCCGGTTTCCCCCACAAATCGAATAATTAGAGAAATACAAAAAAACATATATCAAAAATACTGCTCTAAATCGTCAGTTTTGTTTTTTTGTTTTTTTTACAAAACACATGATAATTAAATAGAAATACAAACAAAAAGTTGTGTGTAAATGGTGAGTGTGTGAATTGATTTTTGGTTCAGTTAGGTTTTTTAAAGAATCGTGTTGTCACTAACTTAACTTCAGAATACACGTGTCTTATTGGAATTAATACCAAAGCAACTGATTCTTGTTTGGTTTAGTGTAATGTCAGAGTGACAGAAGAAGTGTCAGACTCAGGTATGATCATACGGTTTGGAAGTTACTGATCTGTTACTTTGTTAAATACAATTAATTCAATTCCCTGACATTTATGCTTCTTGTTGACATCTATGAGTCTCTCGCTATTCTTAACACTGACTCTTGTGTAGGCTTCTGTTACCATTGTAGGCTTTGTCACAGGACTTTCAAGGGCTCTAAGCGTACCCACTTGCATTGTGAGCTCTGACTGCATCGCATACACCGCCCTCCTTTTAGACCAATCATATCGTTTTCTGTACCGAGAGGCTGGCAGGAAGAGAGAGAAACAAGAGGTACCACTCTGATGCTATTTATCGGTACCACAGGGAATCAGTGTTCATTTCCTTTCCTGGGCCCTTTTCGAATGTCTTTATCAATATGTGTTGTTTTTTCACCAAAGAAAAACGTTAATTAATTTAAAAAAAAAAAAAAAAAAAAACTTCTTTAAATTCTTAGAATTATTGACCCGAACACATGCTGACGCCGACTTATTTACCCCATTGTACAATATCATAACCAGTACTGCAAGGAATACAACTTATAATAATGATTCAAAAACACTTGTGTCAATTCTGCTAAGGCTTAAAATGTAGTGAAAATAAGCCAAATAAAACAAAAATGTAAGATGTCCGGTTTGAGTTCGCATAATTATTAGTATAAACATAAACTCGTGTCTTTCTACCATACCGAGTGGGGATGTTCTCACCTTAATAGACGATCTTCGCACTTTGATTCATCTTGCCCTTCCTGTCAGCCTTAACAACAGTGATGGCGGCTGTGGCACGGTTTTTCATCCGAGGTGCACACTCCAAACTTTCAATTTCCAATGTTGGCACCGGGGCTCCGAGCTCTTTTGGGGCCACATTGCTTAAGACTTCGCCGACCTGCAGCTCCCATACAAAAACACAACGAAGACATGCGTCGCACTTTACCTTCCAAGCTGACCCCGTCCCGACACAATACGGTGAGTTTACTGCTAGCCGGCTAATGTTAGCGAACTTTACACTAAAACAGTTGAAAGTTAACTGAGATTAGCTTTAAATGCGACGGGTTTGAACGAGGAGGCATGAGACCTTCTGAATGATGTTGTCCAGTGTTTGTCATTCAAGACTCAGACTGTTTAGAGTGAACGCTTGTCAAATTAAAAATTTCAAGCTCCCGTGGAGACATTCATTATAGCAGACAAATGACACTGTTTTCTGTTGTTGTTTTTGAGTACACAATTTAAAGATGAGAAGTTAGATGTCTCCCATCTCTCGGAAAGTCCTCTCCATGTATGTCCATTTGAGGATAAAGTTTCCACATCACTGTTGTATAAAGTTACATAATAGAAGCAGTATAGTTCAGTGCATGTCAAGGTGGAGGCACAGGCTCAAAGTGTGCTGCCTGCTGTAGTGATCCCTGCAGGAGACACACAGAACATGCAGTGAGAACACATTTAAACGTCATTGTTTTTATGTGTTCAGAAGTAATCTCTAATCAAACGTCTGTCTGTTTAACAAACACTTATATTGCAAGACAACAGCTGGATGACTTACTCTCCTTTTAATAAGAAAAAACATATATAGATAAATAGATAGTCAGTCCCTGTTAGATGATCTTTCCCATTTGATGCTTGTAGCTAAAAGAAGAAGTTAATCCCAGAAATTGCCATTTTTCCACATTTTTAAATTGCCCCCTTTACTGTTGGTTTTACAAAATGGGTCCAAAAAAGCGTCAACATGATCAAATCATTAGACATAACCTTTTCAGCTTCACAAAAATGATTACTCCCAATCTCTGGCCATTGAAGTGAAATTTAGCAGGATGTCTTTAAGGGATACTTCAGCCATTTACATGAAGCTGTGTATCATTAGAAACATGGTAGTAGTGTTGAATGGTCGTGAATCCAATTCAACACTACTACCATGTTTCTAATGATGCACAGCTTCATGCAAATGGGTGAAGTATCCCTTTAACTTTGTGGGAAATGATTTAGCAACACTACTCGACGTTGCCAGTGGGAGGCGCCGTGACGTCGGTACAAAAGTTACAGCTGTGTGTTTCAGTCACACACTCCAATCAGGCACACACACACACACACACACAGATCAGAAAGATGATTGACAGCTGGGTAATAACAGTTTGAGATGTTGAGGCGAGACTTTGCCCCCCTTGATGAAATGCTACAGGTTCAGATTGTTAGCATGCTTTAGAGCGGTGTGCACACCTGCCGCTAAGTCCTCTTTAATGGCGAGACATCTAAACTTGTCGCCATAGCAATGCCCTTTGATGACTGCAAACTGCCAGCACTTCTATCCTTTGAGTTTCCTTCAACAAGCTGACGAGTCAGAGATGATCAGATAAAAACCAGAGGACGAGTTTGTTCAAATAATAAACCTGTGAAACATGAGGCAAGTTCTAAAAGATGTAGTTTTCCATAAGTAACTGTTATACTGATATACACATTAAAGATAAAGAGTCTGCCCCATATTTCATCGTCTTCACTCAGTGTTGGCTCACCTTCATTATCTCTGAGTGCAGAGGGAGAGACTGGAACTTAACTCAACCCCTGATAGACAAATACAGACTAACACAACATTCCAGACAGTTTGTATTAATATTTTCCAACATTGAGCCTTTATTATCAAATGTGATTTGTAGTTTCAGTAAAGTGGAGTTGGTCGCATGACGCCCAGAGTCACAGAGGTCACGGTTTACCTTCTCGTTACTCCCTCGCACTTCTGTAGCGTTGAAACAAAAAAAGTCAGGCCATCTCCCATACAAACACGAGGCCTGAGTATCTTCATAATGAGTCACAGTGCAGACAGAGTTTGACGCAATCAAATGTGGCCGACAGTTGTGATACATGTGCGGGAGTGCAGAAACAACATAGCGTCAGATTCTCCTGTTTCTTTAGTTTGTGATGAAAGACGCTGCTGTAGCAAACAACCGACATGGACTCTCTCTCTCTCTTCACGAGCACCTCCACCTTCAGGACAGAACGTTTGTTTTCTTCTGCTGGAAACCTTTCAACTGCACGCTCGTTTATATTTCCATTCATGAGGTGCTTTGCATTGAGCGGTTCTGGTTGAATGGGGACCGATCCAGGCGGCTGCTGGACGAACGGTTTTATACATCTGAATTATTTGAAGCATGCCTTTACAGAGCTGTTTCATAAATGAGACTCCAGGCCTTTTTTTTTTTTTTTTTTTTTTTGTGACCACTTCATGGAGCGTTTATTCAGCCACTTGTTAAAATGAATCCACTAAACCACCAGGATGTCAGATCTGCTGCACTATGCCTCATTATGAGAGTTTCCCAACAATGCGATCATTCAGCCGGAAAGAAGGAATAATATCTCGCATTCCAATAAGATCCTCGCTCAGAGGTCGGAATAATCAAGTTCTAAACTTGACGTGTTGTCACTGGAATTATCCCGTTTGTTTTCAGTGTGTTGTGGAATTTTTTCCATTACCAAAGAGTGAAAATAAAGAGTGAGAAGATCTATTAAAAAACCCCCCAAAAAAAACCAAGATCGATCTGGTCTCTATGAACATTTATTCGAAGGCAGAATCAGCGTTCAAAGACCCCTCTCTCACACTTATACATTTCCATCACACTACACAGAGCACTCCCCATCGCCACATAGAGCCACTGCCCACCTGGCAGGGCACGATCTATCCCCTAGTGTGAGAAAAAGACCCTACGTGACGATTTACCATCTCCCAAGGCTGAGAAAGAGATGGAATCTAGTGAGAAAGAGCCTTGGTGACTATTCCCACATGTACAGACGGTGAGAAATGATGGAAAACAAAACACCCGATAGGCTGTGGATGTAGTATTTTAAGACATTTCAGATACATTTTATATGACAGATTCTATGAGATCTTTGTACAACGCATAATCGCATATAGTACACATGGAGTAAAATGTTCTATAACAAGTGATTTTGATTTTACAACTTGACCCTGAAGCAGAAACATGGAAACAGCCCTCTGTGTTAAAACTCTGAGCCGAGATGTGAATAATGATGTTCATAATTAAAAATACAGCCGAGGTAAACACTCCTGAGTGAGTCATCCCTGATGTGATCATTTTTATCTGCTGCTGCCTCATTGGTTAACTCCAGCTCAAAGCAAATGTGTTATATAGTGTTGGGGTGGCTGAGGACCTTATGACCTTAAATATCTTGTCTTCTAGTCATAGACTGGTATTGTCTCCAACTCTAGCATCAGGTGGCATGTTTTTTTAATGACAACTACAACTTCATGCTGCCGGCTAAAACTATGTTGCTCGTCTTTTTTTTTTTTTCCCATGAAACCTTTCAGGTCCTACCCAGAAGATGAACTTGTTCCAGTCAGTAACCAGTGCCTTGGACAACACTCTCGCCAGCGATCCAACTGCAGGTAGGTAACAGGTAGTGGACATTTCAAGCTTTTTTTAAAATTAGAACTCTCCTTTTTACCTTTTTAAACAAAAACAACCATGTATATGTATATTCTGTATATGTAAATATATGTGTATGTATATATATGTATATGTATACAGTACAGACCAAAAGTTTGGACACACCTTCTCATTCAAAGAGTTTTCTTTATTTTCATGACCTATGAAAATTGAAGATTCACACGGAAGGCATCAAAACTATGAACTAACACATGTGGAATTATATACAATTATAAACGATAAACTATATATAAAAATATGTCTTATATTCTAGGTTCTTCAAAGTAGCCACCTTTTGCTTTGATTACTGCTTCGCACACTCTTGGCATTCTCTTGATGAGCTTCAAGCTG
Organism: Symphodus melops; assembly: GCF_947650265.1. Taxonomy (NCBI): domain Eukaryota; kingdom Metazoa; phylum Chordata; class Actinopteri; order Labriformes; family Labridae; genus Symphodus; species Symphodus melops. The sequence goes on along the minus strand of NC_136695.1, from coordinate 10,720,127 downwards.
GAAATATACAGAGAATAGACGTCACAAAGAGGGGCTTGTTATAAGGTTATAGTATCCCCAGCTCCTGTCTGAAACGTGTCCCATGTGTCCTCGGGCGAGTGTCATGGAAATTCTCCTTTGTGAGGTAGAGAGTTGACAAATCTCTGAGGAACTTCAGATTTCAGCGTTTGAATCAGATCTCTTTAATGACACGCAGCGTGGAGAGGAGACCGCAGTCCGCAGCGTTCTGTCAAACTCTTATCTTACATACTATACAGAGGGGAAGTTACTTTCAGTGACAAATGGTAATAAAACATTATCTTTACATTACAATGATTCTTTGATGTTGGTATATCCTGTCCTTGTGGAGACAGTGGCTCTTTGATGATAATAAAATGACATCTTTATTTACATTTGTATGGTACTGTCTGAGAAGGAGGATGCCCTCCTGTGGCTCTCTGGCACCTCTGTTCTCACAGACCATTTGGTGGCTCCAGGAAGACCATGTAATGTCTCACACGAGACACCCGAATGTCTCCCCCTGCTGCATCAGGGCCGTGTGAACGAGATCACTCACTCGTGATGGTCAATATACATAACGACCTCTGTGACGACCTCTGTGACGACCTCCATCAGTGTGTGAACGGGTAGGTGCGACAGGCGGTGTAAAAGCACTTTGAGTAGTCAGAAGACTAGAAAAGATAAACATAAACAACAAAGATACACATATATACAGCAGACATCCAGGATATCATCTGAAAATACTGTAAACAGTCATGACTGTCTCCAATGTGACACCCGAGTCCTGCAGGCTGTGATGTTGTCTGAGCCGTATCAGCATCGCGTGGCGTCGTTTCGGTTTCATGCTGGTGCTCAACGGCGACATCTACCGGATTAAAAAGTGTCGCATTCTTCAGGAGTTAAACAAAAAAAAAGAATCACATACAGTTCAACAAAATGAGGTTGAATCACGTCAGGGGAGAATGAGTAGATATTGTCCAGAATCTAAATCAAACATGCGCCCTCTGTATGTAATGCACGCGTCAGCCCAAAGAGTGCTGCAGTTGGTCGTTTTCTTAAAAGACAGGTCAGCGGTTAAATCTGCTCCTCCTGGGATCCACATGTAGAAGTGCCCCTACCTTCTCCCAGGAACATTCACCTGCTATAGAAGGTTTATTTAGATGTGCAGTGTATTTATCTTCACTGAGACGATCCTAGTCAGATCAAACCTGATCACTGTAGGAAACGGATGCAAATGAAACAGAGAGAATTACCGTCTGCTATGAAGATGTTTTTCATGAAGAAAAGAACAAGAACACAAGTCTGTGTTACAACATGTAAGAGTTAATAACAGACTTGTTAATGACCTGGCAACAGTTACATGCTAGCTTTCATCAGAGCTGGCTCGGAGCAGCTTGGAGAACAAGCTCCTCCTGTTTGAAAAGTAGACATCCTGATAATATCAGACATGTTTGAAATGTTCAGGAGGGCAAACATGAGTTTGATTATTCCGAACATGTAACATAAGACAAAGGTGAACGTAAAATAAATAATAATTACAAACAGTGAAGGTGTAAGAAGTTTATTTGAGGTTTAAGATTGGATCTGTAGACCTCTTACGTTACCAGCAGACTCGGCATTGGTGCCAACCAAAAACCTTAACCTCATTCCTCCTTCGGATTGGTGAGAGGTGGTTGAGAAATTGATCAAAAATGTTTGAGATGGATACAGTCCTTAAACTTTCCTTGAAGAAGTAGAAAGTCATGTGATACTGACTCTCCGGTGTTTCTATCTGCAGTGATCTTTGGGGAAGACGTCGCCTTCGGTGGAGTGTTTCGATGCACAGTCGGCCTGAGAGACAAATATGGTAAGCTCCTCCCCTTTTGAATCCCTTTTAATGAACAGCATCTCCTGCTCTGCTGAATTTATTATAAAAAAAAAACAACAACCCAGGGTATCAGTATATTCCTCTTCTTATGAACTTGCATGATTCTGCCACTAGATGGCAGCAGAGGACTGTAAAGAATGCTTCCCTCACGTTGTCGTATTCGTGTTCAGTGTTCACCCAGAGGACCAGAAGGATCTGTTGGCTCTGACTTTTACAGCAGACTCTCCTCATAAACATGAGCTGATATAATGTGTCAGTGCCTATCTCTGTCAGTGTACAGTCTGCTGTTTGATATGCTCATAATAACATGTGAATTAATCACACGGATGTTGTTAACGTCTTTTCTTTGTATGTGTCAAAACGTGTAAAACGCTGTCAGTGTGTTTCTGACTGGTGGTCAATTGTCTCTTCATTATTATGACAAACACTTCCACTGCTCTGTTCTTAATGTGTTTTATTGGTCCAGCAGGAAGCATGAAATCAGATATTATCTTTTTAACAGATCCACAGCAGACATTTTATCTCTCCACTGTGGCAGAGCACAACTCATTAAACGTTCATAATGTGACCGTGTGCCAGTGTACACAAACGCAGCTAAATGGAATTCAGCCACCGTTCATTGTATAAGATATGACTGGAGCCTTAATGCTTTCTACTGTAACGTGCATGGCTGCACAGTTCATGGTATGACGTTGACCGACAAACTTCCCACGATCAAAGAATCAGCCCAGACCCAAACGCCTCCTGCTCCAACACGGGACAATCACACATTTTCTTCTTTTTTTCTTCTTCTTTTGTTGTAGTTCATTAACTGTCGTGAGTCGGATCAAACGGGAGTTAATTTCTCTCCTTCAAAATCAGTTTTTGAATCCAAACAGGAAACAAAGAAGCCTTAGCTTAAGACAATACATAAAGACACACCCATAAAATCTGCCATATAAAGTTTGATAAACGAAGATGAATACTGAACATAAGATCTCTTTCTGTGTCTCATTCTTTCATACTTTTGATCAATTGAATATTGTGTAACAGTGGGTGCATTAGGGCGCCACTGCTGCCTCAGGTTTGGTCAGTTTCTAGCAGCCAGTGTTTTTCTCCCAATCCAGCCCTGACAGTAGGTGTGCAGTTTGTTAATAGAAACCATAAAAAAAAACAATCTACTAAACGTTTCATATGGTTCTTCCATTCAAGAAAACGTCTTCAGCAACTCACTTTGAAGTGTGAACTGGCAGAGAACAATGACTTGACTCCGGTTCGACTTGTTGGTGGTCTTAAGTCAGGGAGGATTTGGCCTTTAGAAGACGCTGGAAGGTCCAGTTTGATTCTGCACCTGACAGCCAGACAATAAACAGGAATCACACGGAGAGCAGATATAACCACAAAGCAGGGGCTGTTTTTCATCTGAGGTTGGTGCTGCATGGAAGATTTTTTTTTTTTTAAAGAAGAAAAGGAAGCCCGGTGTGTCCTCAGATAGATTCAGGTTGCGACTCAATGCATTTCAGAAACCTGCAGGGACAGCAGTTCTATGTTTATCACTGTTTTCAGTGTATGTAATGATGATGTTCATAGTATACTAGCTGAGGTGGTATGTTTGGTTTGAGTTAATTGGAGTTGATCTGGTACATTTTCAGTCTGAAATGTGGTCTTCGTCAGAAGGCAGCTTTATTTTTGTGTTTTCATTGACGTCAGGAGTGTTGACCTTTTGGAGAGGGATCATTATTTTCCATCTCGTCCTTTTGTACAGTGATGAACGCTAAGCTGTTTGTAGCCCTCTCACTACTGAAAGGATGCAGCACACCTCTGCCACCCACTGCTATTACACAGAACAGAGGTTAATGGGTAGACACACTATATGAATGGCTTTTTTTTTTTGTTGAAACAAGGCGGATGCATTCACCTGGGTGACTCAGTCCTCCCGTCGCTGGCTGCTGGCTCCGTCTGTTTCTCCGAAAACAAGAGCACACATTGACCCTGTGCTCTGGTTAGCTCTTCCTAAGACGTGTGTGTGTGTGTGTGCGCGTGTGTGTGTGTGTGTGTGTGAAGCCTTTTACAATAAGAGCAGCATTTGTGTCAGGACAAAAGGATGTTAAATAGGGACGTAAACATTAACGGTGAGGCAGTTAAAAAAAAACAAACAGAAACGATTCAAAGTCGTCAAGATTCACATCGGCACACTGAAAAATGAATCGCGGTAAAATGGTGAGCGTCAGGCGGTTGGTCGGAACAGGAAGGCGTTGCCATGGTAGCTACGAAGCCAAACCACACTAACAAGCGGGTTTGTAGCCCCGCTTGCTCAAACGAGTGCAAGAGCCAAAGAGAATAAAAGGTGCATCGCTGTTTTTTCTTCCTTTTTTTTTTTTTAGTCCTAATTTGTCTTCACTCTCATTTTGTAAAATAAATCGTAAAAGAATCATATGGTGAACGCAGTATGGTGAATGGTTTTCATCCCTGATGTTAAAGTGACTCAAACTTCATGTCTTGGTGAGGATGGATTCTTGACTCGTGTGACCGACAGAGGAACAAGACGTGTACAAAGATCCACTCCCCCGTTCACTTCATGCTCATGAGAAACGACTCGGTGAACTTGGGACAAGAAAACAACAACCAAACTACTCATTGCTTCGAAAACACACTGACGTACGCCCTGAACTGTTATTTGTCACTTTCTCATGAAGCTGCGCGTTTGAAGTCCGCCTCTCTCTTAGCAGTCCAGCTCTACATTTTAATCACTTGTCGTTCATTTTCCCGAAGGGCTTGACGGGCTGGGGTGGCTTCCTGAACTTTGTGAGCACGCACATAAAGGGCACATAAGGGCATACTTTAATTTCAGACAGCATGACAGGGAAAAAAAAAAAAAGGTTAGATTGGCAAATACACAAAGATGAGAGCAAAAATAAAACACTCTGCCCAAATATAGACTCCCGCTTTTTGCAGCTCTCTTTTCAAATTACAGGGTGGGGAGTGGAAAAAGAGCTTCAGTTTTTGAAGTCTGTGGGGGTTGTGTAAGCATCCCCGGCTTTGGTAAGTTACAGCCGAGGAGGACTCATCAGCTTGTCACTTCATTTATTTCTGGCCCGCATGGCATTTTAAGAGAGAGGAGTCTTTGCAGTCTCATCACTCAAGTGTAGTATTTGGGCTTCACTCTGTTCTCAGAACAGCCTGCTATTCAGAGGACACCCTCTACAATTATGGTCTTAATTAAATCATCATATACACTGAGCTGTTCACTAACCAAGCAATGACGGCTTGCTGCAACGCCGGAAACTGTAAAAGTTCACGAAGACTTTTACATCTGTGAAACTTGATTTTAAAAAAACAAAAAAAAGTCAGCTGCGTCCTCCAGTAGCTTCTTTTTTTGCGCCCTGTGACGCTTTTTTGCTTCCTCAGACCTTTCCTCCTCTCTTTCCCCGCAGGCAAGGACAGAGTCTTCAACACTCCTCTGTGTGAGCAGGGGATTGTGGGATTTGGTATCGGTGTAGCCGTTGCTGGTGCCACAGCCATCGCTGAGATCCAGTTCGCTGACTACATCTATCCCGCGTTTGACCAGGTAAGACGAGCAGCAGCCACGTTTTCACTCCGCTCTAATGTTCACTATAGACACCGTACTGACACAAACTAATGGAAGGGTCCTCAGTCTTTCCACAACCATTATTATAGGGGGGGTAGCCCGACCCCCTAGAAGGTCAAGTTAATAATAAACAAATAATGGGAAATGATGTGCAGGAAAAGGAGCCCCAGTTCAGATTCAAACCCAGGTCCCTTAGAGGACTACAGCCTCCGTACATGGGGCGCACGCACTAACCACTGTGCACCCCCATAAGCTGTAAACCTCGGGGAAGCACTGCTGTTAGTCTGCTTGCTTGGGCTGCACCTGATTGGCCAATGATATAAATTCATGTAAGGCCCATGTATCCAATTTTCCGTCTGGTGTAAAGTCTTCTTGTGTCATCTGGCAAGAGTCAGGATAGTGATGTACCACAAGAAGACCATGCGAGAGGATGATTGGTCCAGAGGGAGTGCTGAACACGGAGAAGAGAAGAGGGGCCCGAGTGCTGAGCCTCGGGGCACCTTGAGGAGAAAGGCTCTCTGAAAAGACGTCCATGAGAGGTGGGACACGGACCAGCTGAAGGCAGATCCTGAGATGCCAAGTTCAGAGACTATGGACAGTAGGATTTGAGAATTGAGGACTGAGCCGTTCTGTTCCTGACAGTAGGGCAGTCTCAGGCTTAAAGCCTGACGGACTTGGGTCCAACTAATCATTTCTGGAGCGGAGCTCACAGACTTGATTAAAGACTGTGTGCTTTAGTATTTTTGACAGTAAAGGCAGAAGTGAAACCGGTCTGTGGCTTTCGACCTGAACCGGGTTGAGTGTTGGTGTTTTGAGCAGTAGGGTGACCCGAGCTCTCTTCAGCACCATGAGGAACACACCAATTGATGAAGAGGAGTAAATGAGATGAATAACTGCCATCGAAGTGTAGAGGAAATGGTCTGTAACAAGCACCGTTGGTTGGTGCCTGTAGGCCGAGTGACTTGACGGTAAACGTCTGGTGTGAGCAGGTTGCAGGAGGAGGTGGTCTGAGGAGTGAGGTAAAAGCAGAAAAGCATCATTTTCATAATATGTGCTCTCGAAAGACCTGCTTAAATCTTTCCCAGCTTAAAAAACCAGCTGAGGTGAGTGGACTCTCTGGATTCACGCCGCTGTCTCTCTGCTGTCCTGGCCTTTTGGTTTTTGATGACCTCAGTGAGCCCTGGACTAGAGGGCAGAGTTTGGCAGAGACGAGACTCTGTGGCAAAAATCCTTATGATCAGGCATGGCAGCCAAGACCTGCTTGGAGGACTGAGTTGGTGCAGGGGAGCGGATGTTTGGGTAGTTTGAGACTGTTTGTGGCTGTTCCTGAGCCAGCTCTGGTAAGGAGAGGGAATCGGATGCACAGAGAATCCCATCAAGTTCTCCAACAATGTTCTCCAGAGGAAACACCCGGACGGGAGGTCGATGACTGCAGTGTGTATTTCAACAGGAGCATAATTATGGAGACGTTGAATTTCTTGGACCAAATATTCCCAAATCCAAAAGAATTCAGTTTACTTGTATGTGTGGGGTAGAAGAACACTCACATACTCTTATTAGGGAAGTCTGAGTAAAACAACTTGTTTTATTCCTTCTTTAAAAAAAGGCTAAATTCAGCAAAAAAATAAAGTTAGTTAGATGCTTTATTGTCTCCCGTAGGAGAAATGTGCTTTGGATAAGAGAAGTTGGAGCACAATCCAAACGTCTGTATTTACATGTAATGTAATGTAATGTAAACTTCCTAACAGCACAAAGTACACATACATCACTTCATTTATATTTCCTGCACACACTCCTTCTATTGCACATATACACATAACATCATTAATTAATTCTATTGCACTGATTTTTTGATTTTTTGATTTTTCTCGAATGTTCTGTCATGGCTGATGAAATAATGAACTGGTCGCTGCAGCTTTCTAACTAAAACAGCCTCACCGAAGAATACGTGTTGACGCTGTGGAGACCAAAAGTTCCTAAATATGAAAAAAATCAAAAGTCATTTAGAGTTTCAATGTTAATGTGTTGGAGGAGGAGAGAGCTCATTTCCACCGGCTCTCTGTGGGTGAATGGTTAAAGAGACAATAGCTGGATTAAAGTCCATGGACGTCCCTTTTTAAAAAAAATCTGCTTTTCACATCAAAAATCCTTCCTTCAGTGTCGTAACCCCAGAACGCATAGACAATCACACAGTTAGGAATGGAATCAGGTATCTGATTATAGCCAGTGTTTTTTTGTTTTTTTTTGTCTTGAAGCTCGAGGAGGAAAATTCTTTGCGAAGGTGATCATAAGAGCTTCAGGTCTTTCAAAGAACCATCGAATGCAAAGAAAATACAAAAAGACGCCGGATGAGTCCTCTGACGGTCTCTATGACTCCATGGCAACAAGGTGTACATCCTCTCTGCCTCAACAGAAGCATGATGAAACCTGTGTCGATACATCTATTTAACATAAACGAAAGACAGAGAGAGAAGAACACAGTGAATTAGCCAATTAAAACCCTATAACATTCAACCCCTCTTACATCCCAATGGTCGGGCTGAAGAGTGTGAATTTGAAATGGAGAGGATGGGATTGATTTATTCTTTTAAAGGATCATTTGTTTAAAAAAACGTGACATGTCAAAAGACACTTAAAGCATTATTGCACGCTGCCTGTCCACACTGCATCTGTTCAGTCTATAATCCTCCCCTCTGTGGATTTCACTTTCCCCTTGCAGACATTATGACAGGTCTTTAGTATTGAAGGCGGACAGACTGAAGTGTGGTGCTTTGTATTTGGGAGCCGTCAATAAACGGCCTGCAGTGAGCGTTAGCAACATTTCAATCCCAGATGTGGATATTATTAAGGCACCGATGTCTTCCTTATTTTACAACGAGCTAACAAGCCCTGTTGGGTGAGAAAAGGAGCGGCAGTCCATCAACGCCGGCAACAGAGAGGAAAATAAAAATGGTGGTTGTGTTGAGTTGGGACGCTCCATTAGGAAGCGATAGAATCAGGATCACGTGCTGTTAGGACAGGCGGTTAGTATACGGTGCGACCGACCCAACCGGTATGAAATGCTGGAACGCGCGCCGTCATTGCCACGAGTGCATCCGCCGCCGCCGCACACTGCACACGACCTGACGCAACAACATGCCTCCCCACTGACTGCAAAAGTCAGTCTCTGCAGGTCGGGCCAAGTAAAGATTGGAAATCACAGATCACCAAAATCAACTGCAATTGAAGCATCTCTGGCATATTTATGGGAGAGTTTTGCATCCTTTGGGGCTCTCCACATGTTACATCTGACAAGCTGCACTGGTTGGACAGATAATATGAGGGTTGAAGGGATGAGTTACAAGATTCAATATCCACAGGATCACTCCAGACAAAAAGGAAGGAAAATCACTTATTTTCTTTAGCCCGCCTTGCAGCAACAAATGTGAGTGATGTTATTTATTTGTCTGACTTGTCTTCTGCTTTATTTGTACAGTGCATTCCTCGTTCCATGTAGGTTTTTAACAAACAGACCTCCAATTGTTCATTTAGTCATATTTTACTAACTCGCTTGGAAAACGAAACAAGCCCCTAAAGTCAAGAGGTGGAACAGGCAGATGAGCGGCCTGTGCTGCTGCGTTAGCATACATGCATGTTAACATTAGTGTCACTTTGTGTACTTAAGCCCTCCGTATGATGAATGGGAGTCCCACTCTCTGTCAAGGTAATGTCAAACAGAATATGTGACAATGGAAACAGACACTTCGAAGCTCCTGCAGTGGCGCTAAAAAAAAAAAGAAAAAAAAAAGTGTTTTGAGCCTGGAGTTGGCTCCTCTCTCTCCGTCTGTGCTCTCACTTAAAAGTCTGCAGTCCAAACTGACCTTAGAGAGCTGTTAAAGCTCAACTAACAGCCCACCTGAGACCCAGGGAGGAAAACTTGGGACACCTTTTTCTGGAGAAAGCCCACTGTAAGAAAACTGTCAAAGACGTTAAAGAAACCAAACACTCCAGGTGAATGTGCTCGTTAAAAATAAAGTAGTGTTTTTAAAAGCATCCAGAGGAAAAACGGAAAGAGACTGGTGTCTCTCATGAAACCTTCAATCTAAAGTCTGCTGGTGTGGTCGTAATTGAGGAAACAAAAATTCCTCTTTTTAGCTGTATCTAATTCGGCTTTTATTAATCCAGCACATATGTTAAAACCGTGAAATGTTCTGATCAAACCTGCTGTCTGGGTCTTCTTACAGCTTCATGAAAATCAATGATAACTTCATCTTGCTAATCTTTAAATGTCCCTTTTCTTGTCTCTTTCCAGATAGTCAATGAAGCAGCAAAGTACCGCTACCGCTCTGGCAACCTGTTTGACTGCGGCAACCTCACCATCCGAGCTCCGTGGGGGTGCGTCGGCCACGGATCACTTTACCACTCTCAAAGCCCGGAGGCCTTCTTCGCCCACTGCCCGGGCATCAAGGTCAGCAGTGGGGATTATTGCACGCCTTGAATAAAGGGCCGTTTCCACTGCTTTGATTTTATCCAATCACAGCAGCTGCTCCGTGTTGTGTTTGATTGTATTTGTTACAAGGCTGCAGGAAGATTATTCCATCACTTGCACTGCAGCAGGTACGATAAAAGAATTCAGAAAACATCTTGTCTAGTTCGTCATTTGAGAATGAACGCAGCCGATTCAATACCAACCCTGTTAGAAGGAACTGAAGTACAACCTGCACCGACCAGTAAAATGATTGTACCCGAGATCAACCTCCAAACCACATTCATCGACCGCTGCATGAAGATGCTTCTCTCTGGCTCTATTTGAAGGTTTGTCTTGAGTAAAATGAACAGTTGTCTCCCAACATGTGAAAGAGTGATGGCGAGCGTGACGAGACACAGGAGGAGCGTTTGAATTGAAACAGATACTACACTGACAGCATTTGACTTGGACGTTGAGGAGAAAGTGTTAAAGTACGACACAACAAGCGTTCATTCAGACTCAAACACAAACATCGAACCAGAGACAAACAGGAGGCTCCTAATTCTTCCAGCACTGCACTGTTGAGAGGAAGGGCTTTGTACCTGATTTAACTACTGGACAGTTTACATTTTTGTGTTTATGCACAGTCCACACACACACACACACACACACACACACACACACACACACACACACACACACACACACACACACGTGTGAGGTTTTAAAGGGGGATGTGAGGGAAAGAACTTTGTATTCTTACATTAAGACTTAAATGAACTGAAATGTGATGAAGTGTCTCTGCATTGATTTAACCGAGACCAGCTTACACACATCTGGCTATAAGAGGACTGTTTCATTCTCGACAGTGCAGTAACTGTTGAGTCGTATGAATTGAATAGTGTGTAGAAGTCCTACTTAACGATAAATGCACGAGCTTCATGCTTGTAAAAATGCAACAGAGCACTTGCTACTTCTAGTCCGTATGTGTATAAAGGGCACGGTAAAGTAAGGTAAAATGATTCTTTCAGACCGCTCACATGGATTTAACAGCTTGTGCTCAACGTAAACAAGATCATGTTAAAATGTCGAGACCTAACCTCATTCTACTGAGCATACATGTAATCATCAGAGTTTGTCACAGCGCACAGACGGGGGATGACGGTGACGATGGGCTACGGCTCACCCACGCTCACTTAGAGCAAAACAACAAAACAAAACATGTCTCTCAGCAAAGGTCAGGCTGATGAATGTTAATGTGAACTATCAGCTTTCACAGTCGGAGGGTCAGTACAGTCTCACAGCCTGAAAGGATTCAGGGTTGGCCCAGTGTTATCATGAGACCCCGGTCCTGACCTGAATAGCACAAAGAGGTGAAGCTGACAAAATACAAATGCCATATAAAACTTAAAATTGTGGAATTGTCAATGCATTAGAGTCAAGAAATTGAAAGGCAAAGTTTTGTCAGAACTTTGTTTTAGCTATAAAGGAAGGATGAACAGTTCAGTCATTTTCCTCCACCGATGGTTGAACATTTTAACGAAAAAATTATCTATTAATGAGCTCCATGTTTTTCTCAGTTTGTTTGATTGACTCCATTATAGCAGCACAATAGCTACTTGAAACATTCATTCATTGAATCAAACAGTTAATAAAACAACGAGGCTCTCGCCGGAAAACTACAAAGGCGACTGACGCCACCTTTGGTACAAAATGGTATTACACATATGACTGCTGGTAAAATCGTCAACGACTTTAATCAGTTAAACTCTAAACGACAATTAATTGATTGAATAATTGTTAACATCCAGAGTCTGAAGACAATACAAGTCTGTTGTTTAGTTTTTGCAAACAGTCAGTACGTTTATTTGATGATAAAAAAAAGTCAGTTTAATGTGTAAGCAGGACTGAAACTGGACTTACACTGGAAAATACACTTAAACATGTTAGTCCAACTGAACTCTGGGTTTTCTGAGCATGCGGTCTCTCACCCAGAAGTGAGACAGCAAAAATGTTTTGTAGAAAACAAGAGGAAAGTATACACATGGCGTGTGCTAGCTTAGAAAATAAACCCCATCTGCTAAACAGACACAGGGACAAAGGATGAAGGGGTTAGACGTATTGAAGTTTATGGGTGGAAGGAGAAAAGTGATTTGACAAATCAGTATATGACATAGAGTAATCGGTCAACTGGAAGAAGGTTGAACAGTAACAGGTTAAAAGGGAGCATATTGCCACCTACCATAAGAGAGATAAATATACTTCCATCGATGGTCATTCTCCCCTGGAGCCTGTATGGAACAACATGAGTCCTGTTAAATGTATACCTGTCCTTCTAGTTTGACTGAACTGTAAACACAGTGGGTAATAGTGGGATGGGATCCAGTTGAAGGCATGTGCTGGTCAGTTTGATCCTCACTATGACACACAGATGAAACATATGTTGAGAAATGTGTAATTAAACATTATTCCACTTCTTTAAGTAATAATGGAAGTCAGCTTGTTCAAACATGATCATGATCATGTGTCACCTTCTCGTCAGGTTGTGGTACCTCGGAGTCCAGTTCAGGCTAAGGGGCTGCTCCTCTCCTGCATCGCAGACCAGAACCCCTGCATATTCTTCGAGCCCAAGATCCTGTACAGAGCAGCAGGTAAGCTAGATCGTATATCTTGATTTAAAAATCAATGCGTTTAATGCACTTCTGACTTCTTTAAATCAGTCTCCTTTGTGTGTAAGTGTCATTAAAAGGTCATCAGATTAGCTCAGATTTATCGTGTGGGACCCTTTTTGGTGGGTCATTATGATCAGGAGGTTTCAGTAAATCTTTAAAGTGTCGTCAGCTTGTTTGCCTGCTCGATTAGACGTGTGTAATATCGTTCTAATGTTACTTTAATGCAGACTTAATGAGTGAGAAGAATGATAGGGCCAGTCCCTATCAGAGAGTGAAATGTTATTCCAAGCCAAGAAGACAAACAGTGTAATGATGTGGTTAAACTTCAATGAGCACAAAAAAAAAAAAAAAGTCGACTCGAGGTAAAAAACTGACGAATCCAGTTTGACTGTGACGATCAGTAAACGGGGACAGGCCTACTAATTAGTTGTCACCCTGTGATGTTCCTCCTCCTCCTCCAACATCATGCCTTACTGGCTCTCATTCTGTGCGCCTGCGTTCATTATTAGAAGCAAATGTTCTCCCTTTGGAGAAGTCGTGCAAAACAAACAAACAATGTTCCTCACTTCAAACAACATGAGATCAGCAGGATCCCAAGTGTGAAGCAGACCTTTCCAAACGGGCTGTGAAGTGTCGACGGTGCTCATGTGAGTCGTCTCTCCTTCCCCTCACTGTGCAGAGGCAGCATCAGTGTGTTTGTGTGTGTGGAAGCTCGACGACACTCCAGGCTGGTATGGCTCTGTGCAGCCTGCTTTTGCCAAGGTGTCAAACCTTGTCCAAAGAAACCTTCCAACACATGTTGGCGCCCGTTGCAAAACACTTCTGCCGAAGCTACATGGAAACAATATCCATGATTAAAACAGAGTTTGAATATGATGTTTAGGCTCATGAAAGAAAGACAGACCCTTAACAGATTTGGTCCTGCCTCGGATTGTCACAAGGTTTGTTAGTGTCCAACTTTGATAAGAGCCAGATGATTGTGAAATATTAGCGCTAAGAATGTTTCCATTGTGGCTCCACGTTCGTGATCATTGTCCAATACGTCTCTCATGCTGCAGTTCCATCTGATATCAAAACCAGTCGTTGGCGTAAAGGGACGTCCTCCAGTCCTCACATCTCATGAAGTGTTTTTAAAGGTAGCAAAATAAGAACTCGAACGGACAGTCAAAGTGGATTTCAGTCACTATGAATAAAATATTACAATCTTACCAGCCAGAGAAGATCCTGATGATGTCGACATATTTGTGTTTGAGTTGTTGGAAAGTAGTTAAGCAGGTGACGACTTCACACTACTTCATTTCAAACATGTATTTTATGATTTTAGCTGAATATTGTGGTCAATATCCATGGTATTGATTTTTTTTCTTTTAATTTTAAATTAATGCATTTAAAAAAAAAAATTGAAATAAAGATATCACTGAATCCCTTCTTTAGCACATGAGCTGCTTTAGTGAAGATGTTTTGTTTAATGACTGTCTGCGATCCATTTCTCCTCTGACTACGACGTTATAGAGCTACAGAGGTGCTTCAAGCACATCGAACCACACAGCGTAGCTAACACTACACCATCTGTCAGTGCTTAGCATGGTTTAACTGAATACAACAAGTTGCACAGATTTGAATCCTGCTTTTTTTTAAGTTTTGCTGTGACCAATCCTGTCGACTTTAAGGGCTTACAGACTATCAGAAATGTCCTGAAAAAACGCCCGGAGGAGCTGCATGTGTGAACGCACACAGCCGCATTTGTTTTCCGCTCGGAGTTTCCACCTGCCAGACAAAGTATGTGACCCGAATGGGCTGATGTGAGAACACGGCTGCATAATTAAGCTCGAGCCAATCGGAGCGGGAGTGAGGTTGATACTGTTACTGCTGCACACGACCACTATGATCTCGATGTTTCCTGTCCTTCAGTGTGTGATGTCATTCTGTTGGACTACACGCTGCGTTCACGTAAAGGCAAATCTTCTCATTACAGCAGACTCTCGAGCTTTGTCCGCTACTTCAGTATCCTTGTGTTTAGTGGATGTGACTCTACTGTGGTCACTGTAATTGGCACCGTGTGTTAGACAACGTATAGCACGATTTCAGAGCAAATGATCAGCAATGTAGGTATCCTACAAAAATGATGCCTTCTGATCGATGCGAGTTCTTGGCAGGTTTTTTTGTTTGCCTGGTTGCTCACTTGATATGAACCTTTGTTTGGGAGTGATGAGGTTAGTGCATCATGTGCTGTATGTCAGTGGTCTTCCTTGCTATGTGATTTGACGTTTCCCAGATGGACTGAAAAAGCCAAACATTATAATGACCATTTCTGAAGCCTGTGATAAGATACGGGTCAGTCAGTCAGTCGAGTGTGGCTCGTGTCTTTGTGTGGTTGTCGTGGAGGTTCTTCCATCTCTTCATGCATTCCATGTTTTTTCATCTTTCCCTCCAGGAATTATTTGCCATTTGGCAGTCTTTATAGGGTACTGATGATGACTTGTAGAGATGGTCGTATTTTCCCACTACTTTTAAAAATGGCGGCCTTCTTGTGTTGCGACCGGAAAGCAACTGCCGGAAATGATGTTCTGAGTGGACCAATCACAGTCCTTGCGGTTCGTTTCGACGCAGCGCGTAGGGTCCGCACAGGGGTCCTAGCTGCGGCGTCGCCACAACGCGGAAGCATAAACTAGGGCCTAGCATGTGACAGCAGGACATGCAGAGTCACAGGTTCACTCTTGACTGTTCTCATTAGATCGACAATGAGAAGAGACTCACTCCACATGTTTTAAATGCGAGGCAAATTCGACTCGTGCCTTGAATCGATTCAGAACCTTCTGTATTGGAATCAAACTGATTCAGCGGTGATACCCAGCCTACATTTTACTGCTTTTTTTTTGCTCGTTTGTCGGTTCTATCTGCAGAATTTCTGTTGTAATGCTGCCATAACATTACACTTGTATTTATATACTTGTAAAGTGACAGTAACAGTGTTAATAAAAGGTGACGAAAGTTTGTTAGTTAAAGGGACATATTAGTCCCCAGTGGTCTGAATGAACCATCTGTGCTTTGGTCCAAATCCAACATGAATCAAGCACCAGAGGAGGTTTGTGTTCCTGTAGAAAGCAGCTCTCTGTTTGTCTCTTTAAATACAATGAGCCCTCTCTGAGTTTTACTGGTAGACATCACTCTGTAGCAAGAATACAAATGGCAGACCAAAATGTGCTCTTGGCTGGGTGTCCATGGGCGGAGATAAGAGGGGAGAGTTTTTTTTTTTCTTTCTTTACCACAATCCAACTTGTGATGCCACAAGTTGAGAAAATGTTAAAATGAGCACTTTTCTCTGTTTTCTTTAACTTATTCAGACCGCAAACAAAGGGCTGGATGGATTCATATCAAATTGTGTGGTTTGACAGACACTCGGTTTTCCAAAATAAATGTTCAAAAACACTGTAAAAGTTGATTTTTGATATACCCCCCTTTTAAAGTATCTAAACTGAATTCTAATGGGGAGTAATTGATGTAATGGCTGAGGTTCTAACCGAGCTGCAGTCCTCCACAAACACTCTGAGGGGAACTTTTGTAGCTATTCGAGAACAGCCATCCCTCGGGTCACAGAGCCAACCTGCTCTCGTGCCGAGTCCACACGTGTCTAATGAGCTCTGCCTGGATCGTGAAGTCATGTCTTTTAATTGCAGCGGCCTGTCTTTTGATAGACACCACACACGTGTCTCACTGAGTCCGCTTATTAAACCATAACCTCGTTTTCACAATTCAATTCTAACTGTAAAATGCCGTTATTCCACTCAAGCGGCCTATTTTCTGTCTGGTCTGAAAGTTGCATATGATTCAGTCGTTGTGTTGTTTTAACTAAGTGAGACATCAGGATGGGTAGTTTGTCTTTTCTTAGTGGCTTGAAAGGATTATGGGAATCATTCAAGGTTTCCATAAAGGTCTGAAACCCAGCGTCTCCCTGGAGTATAATTACTGCCTAATTGTAAATTTGACCTCTTTCTTTGCCATACGGGAATGCAGTTAGCAGTTTGGCTAGCCCTGAGTTCCCCTCTCATGTAAACCATCCTGTGATCTGTGTGTATTCCATCCAAAGCCATGATGGTGAATAAGATTCAAAGAGAGTAAAAATAATACATTCGAAGATTACAAGTTTTATCCTGGCAGTAGAAATATTGCTAATAAGCAGCATGTTTCAAAGTGATGGCAGTTCTAGTTTATGATAAGCTTGTGCGTTATAATGGTCTCCATGACCGTTCTTCACTTTTCCAAGACATTATTAACTATTATTCAAACCATATACTTAAAAGCACTTTGCTTTGGACGATGTTTTAAAGAACCGCTGGCTGCGAGGCTCTTCTTTTTGGACACATGTCCTGTTTATGTGGCCCCCTTCCCTGATTCATATCCCATCCCACCAATGTGTTGTTGTCAAGTTTGATCAGGGCTCTGGGCTTACAGCTGGCAGAGGATATCATTAGGTCATACATAAAGTTGTGCTGATAGTACTCTGGTTTTTTGAAAGAGGAGGTTCTGGAAAGGACGAGCGTTCGAAATGGTCCAGAGAAAATGTTCTCGAGTTCCAGTTTGTATTCTTTGACTTTCAGTCATCTCAGCAGCTTGTCATCTAGTCTTTCATTTCGAGCTCTGGTCATAAAACCTCGGGCTGCATGGTAGAATGATTGAGTGCGTTCAGATCAAACCCTTGTTTGCTTTGTGTGAGCTTGCATTTATGTGCATGTGTTTGCATGCAAAGCACTGAAGGAGTTGTTAATAATGTGGGTTGTTAATCCTTTTTTTTTTTTTTGTCTCCTCAGTGGAGCAGGTTCCTGTGGAGGCGTACACCATCCCTCTCTCACAGGCCGAGGTCCTACAGGAAGGAAGTGATGTCACACTGGTTGCCTGGGGGACACAGGTAGGTGATCCCGTGAATCATTAACGGGCTCTTAGTGGGCGACCTGAGCAGTTTTAAGTCCTCATCTATGTTTGGATCATTTTCCATGACCACAGGGGGGAAAAAAGCAGCCCAGTGTCCTCTCCACTAAATGACGTTTAAAGCCACAGACGCAAGCAGTGGATTAGCTTTAAATCTGACTCGAGCCCCCTTTGGTTCCAGCTGGGTCGCTCAGCCGGCAGCCTGTGGCTCTATCTGCTCCGACATCTCCACAACATCCAGGCTGCTCTCAGCTCTCCATGTGTTCACACTAAATGTCTGCTGCACACTTTCCATTGTTGCCCCTCTATTCATCCATGAGATTGTATTTTCTCCAGCTCGGTATCAAAGCGCCTGTACCTCACCAGGAGTCATCCCCAGCTTTGAGAGTACACAGCCACTTTAACAGGCTTAGCTAGGCCATAATATACCTGCAGCATGGGAGGGGGTCTGAGGGCATTGATGGAAAAAACTCCTCCATTAAGGCCAGCATTATTGTTGAAGGGTGGACGGAGGAGCCAGTGAGTTAAAGTGTGTACAAGCTTTATTTGCCACCTCGTTTCAGCCCAGCTCCGCTCTCTGCGATTGATCCTCTGGAGGCAACATCCCGTAATTTGGGCCTTTGGCTAACGGCTATCAGTCCACAAAACTCAAAGTTGTAGTGGTCAGATAGTCAAACTAAAAGGTGTGTTAGAGTTTCGAGACATTACTGGCTTTTTATCTGCACTCTCAGATTAGTGCGTGTAGTAAAGAAAAGTAGTCGTCTTCAGACAGCTGTACTGCAAACTGACCAAGCTTCAAATATGATTGGTAAAATCTACAGGTACTGCACAGTGTTGACTTCAGGAGATAAGAATAAAAGATGTGAAAGATTTTCATAAGAGCTTTACAAAAACACTTAAGGGTGCCTCTCGTTTCCTTCCCCAAAAGACCTGACCTGAATGAAAATACATCTGATGCACAACGTAAATTGATGAAGACATTTTTCATTGATGAAGACGTCTGTCTCTTTAGGTCCATGTGATGAGGGAGGTGGCCAGTATGGCTCAAGAGAAACTGGGAGTGTCCTGCGAGCTCATCGACCTGCAGACCATCCTGCCCTGGGATGTAGAAACCGTTTGTAAGGTAACAGAGACACACGTGAACAACGACAAAAACACACACCGTCCAAAGTAATGAAAAACATCTCCCACTCATACATGTACTTTTTCTTTCTGATCCATGTTAAGTGCTGTTAAATAGTTTTTTTTAATGTCCTCTTTTATCTTTGTTGACAGAATGCATGGCCGTTTTTGTATTTCCAAATAAAAAATGTTCCGGTAGATAATTTAGCATTTCTGTTTTTACCATTGAAGACCTAAATGCCCCAGTAATCAGGTCTAATCCTTCTGTGATTGTGTTTATTGTGGTTCAGTGAAAATGTGCGTCTCTGCACTATGGTTTTTTTCTTTGGTGCTGGATAAACACAATTCCTTCCTCAACTGGTAAGGCTTGATAAATGGTTTGTTTTGCCTCAGCCTCATGTAGGCTACAGTGTTCTCCAAAACAAGATGTGTGTTTGGAACCGCTCTGAGAAAGGAAAACCCTTCGCTGTGATTACTCCATATTTATTTGTTTTGAAATGAGAGAAGGATCACGCAAGGAACGCTTTGGGAAGTAGTGCAGAGTGTAAGCCTGTGCTATTTTCCACAGGCGAGTATCGGGAGATTGAATAATATTTTTTTGCATTATCCATGTTCTTCAACTGCCCTTACAAAAAAAAAAAAAAAAACTTCCCAACTTTGTTTTTTTTTTTTTTTTTTTTTTTTCGCAGAATAGCCAAACGGCTTTTTAATTTGACACATTTATTGACCCTTTTTTTTATGCTTCTCTGGTAAGACATTTAACTTTGTCAGCAAGCACCACATCATCTCCTGCTGCCAAGCGAATCTTTGAACCAACAGTTAAGTCATGGGACAAAACTGTGGTATGAGGGTAGTAATTTAATAGGAAGTCTATTGGAACTAATGGCATAGACTGAAGTATTGTGCAACCGCTGAAGGACTCACTCCTCCAGTTGAGCTGAAGTCAGTGACAGTTCGATCAAAGAGAGGGGTCTGCTCACGTGACTCGTTTCTTTGCCCCATCAAAACGACTACTGGGAGACGTTTGCACTTCTTGGCGGGCCAAATGCCAAAACTCAGAGACCTGCCACCTCAGGCTCATTATCAACATCTCTCCTTTTGCTTTCTTAAATGTCTGTGCATTTATAAAGAACGATCAACCAACATCCCCACAACACCCATACATACTGTTAATACACACATCCTAAAGTCCCTGTGGCATTAAACTGATACACTGGTATCCCCCCCCCCCCCCCCACACACACACACACACACACACACACACAGACATCCCTGTTCAATAAAGCTATTAATAAATCTCATTCAAGGCACAGAATTAATTCTGACACAAGCCGTGCTTTTCATCCAGACTAATTTTATTGAAATATTTTATTGTATCTTTTAATTGATTCGATTTGTACAGGCACATAACCAGATGTGCATCAGTCAGAATCAAAGGTTATTCCAGTTTGAGCTTTATTTAGGTGAAAGCTTCAAATATCAAATAAGCTTTGACTGTGCAAATAAATAAATCCAAAGAAAACAATCTAACAGTGTTTCGACATGTTCGCAATCCAAATGAAAGCTGTTGAATGAAATGTACACAGCTCTGCAGACACTCGACTAAAAAATGTCAAAATGGGTAATTCAGCCCTAGTTTGAAAAAAAAAAACTGAAGGTACCGGAAAATAACCTAAAAGCCAGAGCCTAGATTTAAATAAGCATAAGCACTTAGAGATGTTGTGATTTAAAAACCTCAACATAGCTGACGTGTTCTCTCTTCATAGAAGATATATATATAACAATAAAGAGTCAGTAAAGCCTTTTTTAAAGTATCTTACCTTCTTATGAATACATTCTTGGGACCAGTTCTATTCTTAGCCTGAGAGAGGGAGCCCAGAGCCTATATGTCAGCTTCTTATTCAAAAGATTGGACACCTGTTATGCAGCTTTTCTTTCTCACACACACACACACACACACACACACACACACACACACACACACACACACACACACACACACACACACACACACACACACACACACACACACACACACACACACACACACACCTCAGTAAAGCCGGCCTTTTGTACCGCTTATTAACTGGCCATCAGATGAGCTGAGTGTGCAGACAGAGAGATAGGCTCCAGACACATCCGGCTGCTGGCAGCCAATTAAAATGTCTTGTGAGTCACATTTACCCTGCATATCTTTCATACAAGGTTGGCCTCACTTGTGTGTGTGTGTGTGTGTGTTATGTGACTAACACATTTATACGCAGCCTGCATGTTGTTTTTTGAACGAGGATGTTTATAATATATGAGGAATGATGTGCATTTGAGCAGGAGCGATCATTAAGGCATCGTCCTGGAAGAACATGCCATCTTCCGTTTCCTGTGAGATCCGTTCTGGCAGCCACCAGCTATACTTGGATCTAAATTTATTCAGCAGTGTCTTTGACAAAGGGGATCATGGGTGGAAATTGCTGTGAATATAGAGAACGTGTGTATTTTGTTTTATCCTGCTGTCTCGAGCGGTCCAGTAAATGCAACAGTTGATCTTTAAAGGATAAACAAAATGGCTGGTTTACCTCTGCCAGACCAACGACTCAGATGATATGCTGTGGGAAGTTGTGCAAGGGTCAGGGCCCATGTGGAGATATAGTTGTGTAACAAGCTCATTTAGGGAGCACAAGCAGCAAAAGAGCTTTTTTGATTCCTCATTAAGTGGTCTGCCTCACCCCCTGTTGTTTTTAGTTTTTGCTTCTGATTCCATATGAAAGCCATCAGTTAACCATCCGCCCTGTCCAGGCCTTCATGAATCTAAATGTGTTTTCATTGGCTGTGACATTGCCATTCACCAGCAAAAATGATTCTGTAACGGCTGATTCAGCCCTCGTTCTCGAGCTTTTTAGATTTTGCGTCTGACCAGGGACAAATCGGAGTGGCTCACCAAAGCCTGTCCATCAAACAGAAAGCACTTCTAACAGCATCACACGTGGTGCCTGTGTACGACTGTTGGGCAGCAGCTCTCGCACCAGAGATACCCTGAGGACCTCTTTAGGATGTCTTTAGTTCTCCGAGACAAACCTGCTCGCATCAATCGACTGATGTTAAAAAGATGCCTTTAAAAAAAAAAAAAACACAAAACAGCTTTAGGGGTGACATGCGTATCACAAACCAAAGTAAACAATGTTATGAAAAATTATGCATTGGACTTTATCCACGATGGATGTTTACTTCTTCACAAAGGGAAGCTCAACAAATTCCAACATCACATGAAATTCTAACATATCCACCACTGGTGAACTTATTTCAGCTTGTGATGAGTGCTGCAAGGATACTGAACCAGCGGTATAATCCCACTGCACATTAGTGTTGGATTTGATGATGCTTTATAAGATTCTCTGGAGGAAATAATTACTTCAAACTGTCTGTTGGGCGACAAGAACATTTTTAGTTTCAATAGGTTTTTTGCATTTCCAATATTTTATGAAGAACAAAACTTTGAATTTCTGATCAGAAGTGTTTCATCATTAATGAATACATTTTGCCGACTTTAATTGATAATTGTTAAGCTTTTGCCATGCCGTGCTTCCGCATCGCTGAAAACAAAATGTGAGCTCACAGACTGAGACACTAATCACGCCGTCACAGAATTATTCTGAATTTAGAAAATGACGACTGAGCATAGTTACGGCACTTTTGTGAAAAAGAGCTATTGACTTGTGTTTCCTCATTGTCTTTGGTTGATGTGTTAAAAGATGAACTTTCACTCCACTAATGATCTTCAAAAAGGTAACTGCATGAGAGGCTGGTCCTTTTTACAGCCTCTGTTGTGTTTTCATCTTAGCTTCTTACTGAGCCCAAAGCTCTGTCATTTTCTCCTCTTGTTTCATTATTCCTTCACTTGTGTAATATTTTTGGATGTGTCTCTTAGATTTTAGTTCATTTCAAGCCCAGGGAGAAAGTTTGGGCATGCCTTTTGTTGCCGGTCTGTTCTAGCCTGTGAGGCCCATCTGCTCCCATAAAAGTCATAATTCATCAAAAAAGTCTCTTTGGAGTATGAAACAGTCGACCCCTGTGAGCTTGGAAAAACTTTATCTGCACATTTGTGAAGGTCAGCTTAGACCAGCTCGAACTCTTGTGCGCCTGGCAGCATGAAGACATGGAGTGAGACTCACTCTGTTGTCTTTAGTGACGTACCTACTGTAGATCTTTTCTAAATACATCAGCAGGCCAAATGAACCATGACCAATACAGAGCCTCTCAGGGTTAATTAAGTCTGTGTACAACACCAGCCGCTTTGCCGTGTGACTTAAAGCTATTGTTAAACTCCTGTCAGAATTATGACACATCAAACCAGTTTTTTTCTTTCTCATCAGAAAAGCCTGATAAAACATGCCAGACGTAAGCTGTCTGAGGATGGGCATTTATAGTACAGTAAATGCTCGACAGTAGATGTGCACCTTTTTATTATTTTTTTAAAACTTTGAGAACATGCATCCCGTCCTGTACGTCAGCGGTCTAATTTCAGCTGTAAATGAAAAGTGTTGTTACCATACGACAGTGTGGAGAAAGTTGTCCATGAGTCGACAGGAGCGCTGGGAATCTTAAGGTCTCTCACGATTCGATGAGATTTCATTTCTTTTGGGTTACGAGTCGATTCAGGATCTAATTTCAATTCATGACTCAAAATCCATTTTTGAATCAGTGCCGTCCATATGACAGTAATGTCACTAGAAAGTTTACTCCCTTAAAACAGTTGTTTTTGCTGTAATCCAGCTCGCCGGATTGAACTCCTGTGACTTCTGACGACGTGTGCACGGGTGACTCGGCGAATGACTTCATGATCCTGTATTAGAGGAGCTATCACTAATGCTGACTGTTACATTCAATAAGGATGTTGTGATTTGGCAAAGCAACAAACTCCGAGCTGTTCTCCCCTGGACGTGAGGTGTCCTGTCGGCCCCTGGTGTGCCTGCTAACAGTTTACCTCGAGCACATTGTCTCTATCTTGACATTGTCTCTGGTCCCGCTGAAGTCTCTGTGATGCCTGGATCTCAGCCCGTGTAGTGATGCAACCAATTTGGCTGAACCTCTTCAACCCTCTAAAAAACACATGCAGGATGAGTCATTTAAGGACAATGCAACGCTCAAGAGCACCAGTATCTTCCAGCACAAAAATGCACTTCTGAAGTTGGGAACACAGGGTTGTTGGGGGGGAGGGGGACGGGGGGGGGAGCACTTAAGGAAGACTGTGCTGCAACATCTGCTCTGTTTCGTGGAAGTGACGCAGGTGGCATTGTGTGATTTGTCTGATTGCTTCTGTGTCTGTTGACTTACAGTACAGATGAAAAGTCCTTATCAATCCCCCCCCCCCCAACACATACACGTACACACATCCACTCTCTCCCTCTTAATGGTTTAAAGCTGTAATGCGTGTCCACAGCCAGGTAAATACAGCGCAGTGAAGCAGGCGACAGTCAGGCAGCACACAGGGACGCTCACATATGTTTGTCTGACTTCCACTGAGCTGGAAGAAGGCTTGAAAGCAAATGGACTCCATTTGAGCCACCAATGATTTCTGCTCAATGTCAAGTTCAGCAGCAAGTTGTGCTCCTGACAGCTGCAGTGGTTATAGGTCTAAATGCCACCTACCATAATCATGCAGAGTGAATGATTTGAAGTTGAGACTTCAGCAGAACAGTTCACAAATGAGGGATGGAAAAAAAAATACAACACAATATATTGCAAATTATGTTTAAAGGGATGATCCTTAATAAACATTTAATTTGCTGAATTTGAGAACTAAATTTGCCTGACTTGGATGGAACCAGTCTCCTGATTATGATTAAAATCAGACACGTAAGCGGTTTCTTTCCTTTCGCCCCAGCTGTAGTCGGTGTGACTGAAGAAGTAGTCTGGCTGTTGATTTCTGTGGGAAAAAACAAACAAGACGTGTCTGCCCCTAACTATAAGGCCTACTGTAGCTTCAGTCCTCTAAACCTGAACATGTTTTGGAAAATTTGATCTCATTCGTAAGGTTTGACTGTCAGAATTATTGTGGTGATCAATTTGGTGATCGTTTTTTTCCTAAAGGCAAGAATCTGCCAGAGCTTTTTACGCTCCCGCTGTTATGACGGGATTGATCTGCTACATGTGGCAGACGGGCTTTTTGTAATATGGTGAAAGAATTTTTTTGACTCTGCTCACAAGAGACCCAGAGCTAAGTTGGAGAGTAAATGAGGGTGATGGTGTCAGCTTATGACTAAACCAACACTTGAAACGTTTAGCCTTGTATAGATGGTCAATGGAAAAAATCAACAGACCTTTTTAAACGTTTCAATTATGCAGAAAAGCCAGAGAAAAGTGCCAAATTAACATTTAGGATTTGGATTGGTCTGGATGCCTTTTTTTTTTTTTTCATCCCACCAATTCTAAACTCTGCTTTGACATCTTCCACTCAGAGCAGCCTCATTGTCCTTGTGTTCATGGCGAGTTTAGAAAATGTTTGAGACGTGCCCAGTGACGCCAGGTTTTATTTTTTCTGAACGGCTTCATGGAAATGTGTTGAAACAAGTCCGCTGGCAGATCCTTCCGAGGAGCATGCTTGCTTGATGCTATTTCGCCTGTTGCATATGGCCGCGTCTGGACCTCGCGACATCCCTTCTTATCCAACTTCCAGCTCTGCACCAAGCCGACAAGGAAACATCCAGATGAATGCCTGTTCCCCGTGTTTCGAAAAAGCCTCGGAGTTGTCAGTGCCATCATGATGTACACTAGAACAACAACTCCGAGCTACCAGCAGCTGGCCTCCAGATGTTGACCTGCTTCCTTCTGCTGTGATATCAGCCCTTGACAGATTGCAGTCTCTCAACATTAGGGCCCTATGAAATTGTTTTATACGTTTTCCAGAATCTGTTAAAAGTTCTCCCCAAATTCCATTTTTGCCATTTTTCTTGATACTGTGATTTCTGATGTGTTCCACTGAACCCATCAGATGACGATCTTATCATCAGATCAGGAAATTGAGAAATTCTGAAAATATATATTTGCTAACCTTGATTTTTTTTTTTTAAATTTCAGGATGTTGCCAGAAGATGGCACTTCCCACACAAGCAAACATCAACCTATAATACACCGTATTTATTGTTTAGTCAGGCTCAGTTATTTAATTTGATATATATGTTTATATTTACACGCTATATTGACATTATATATTTTGGGATTACAGCTTTTGGTAGTAAATGACTATGATCAGCTTTGTATAAACACTGAACTCCTGTAAGAATGGACTACCCAAACTGACTGAACTCGGCTGTCATTCTCAGACATTTATGAATAAATCCTGACTCACACCAGCTAGGGTTGCTCACAAATTCATATTGAATATACTCTATGGTTAACTTCATGAAATTGGCGTTCATAATAACTTCTCTCTACAATAGCTTAAATGTTGGCGTACAAATCCTTAGGCGTTTTCTTCTTTATTTGAGTGAGCATTGCTTTTATGTCATACATCACTTTCACTGACATGTGGATCATTGTTTCCACTCACAGTGCTGTTCCGCTTGTGCTCGTAGCTGCTCAGTTAATGTTCCGAGTTTCATTATAAAGTTAAATTTATCTTTGAGAGAGGTGATCTGTGCATGACTCGAACCTTTAGCAACATGTGTGATGAAGTAGAGGACGACGGAATATTACGATTGAACAAGCTTTTTGGCCTCTGCCTTGGTGAGACCTGAGCAGATCTGACACCCACCAGGGTTATGTTGAGCAGACTCAGCCTTTATCTGAATCTGTGGTCTGGAGTCAGGCCAGGGATGGCAGCCTGCTAGCGATTAGCACGCAGACAGACGGACCGCGCTCATGCTTGGGTTTCCCTTTCGTTTGAGGGGTCCTCGCGCGGATCTGCTAACTTGCCGACCACATCAATCCTTGTATCTTTGGCCCGCTGTCAGACACACATGCACATACTGGAAACAATCAAAGAAGAACAAAACGGCACATGAAGGACGTGGCCAGAGGTTTGGACCCCCTCACCACATTCTTATTATTGTAGCCCCCGTCTATAATTACCATGGTAACACCGGGCTCTTCGGACTCTCTCCATTCCTCCCTCCCTCTCCCCCTCATCGTGTCGTTGGTGAAAAATATTGTGTAATGCAAAACTGCTGAAATGTAATCCTTGGAAGGAGTCGTCGACCTTCAAGTAATTAAAATGGATTCAATCTTCTAGTCACACAATCACTTTTTGATTGCACCCGTTTGTCGTTTTCAAGAACTGTCTGCTACTGACTTCTTCTCTGTTCTTCTTCCTGGCATCAATTCCACAGCTAGGCACTGGAGAGTTCTGAAATTCTTCCGTGTCACGCACTCTGGTGCGAGACCCTTTCTTACTACATGAAAGAATTTATATGAGCCCCCAGCTCTGATAGATCTTATAAAGCGTAGATGTTTAGCCTTCCTTTAACACCACATAATAACCACGATAATAATGATCTAAGACTCTTTTTTTTTTTGTTTTGTTATGTAACAACCCTATAAAAGCAAAAGACGCTAATGATTGAATCGCTTAAAGCTAATGTGGGCCAGGTCTTCGGTTTTCCACTGGAGAGAGGACAGTTTAGTGAAGCAGCTTTGGCCAGAGGTGTGGGCAGATTGAGATCATCGAGGTCTGCCGATAGCAGCGCTGGAGAGGAGTGGAAAAAGCCGAGTGTCACAAGGGCACAGAGACATCCAAGAGCTCTGCTCAGACATAACACACAGATATCCCCGGGCAGATAATCTGCTGCCCGGGGATTCGCCAGGTCTTTTTTAATTTAGTCGTAAATCCTGAAGTCAGTTACATAAGCTGAAACAAAAGAAAAAATTAAATATTCCAATCGTCAACTCAGAGTAATCGAAAACAGATTAACTCATGTGTTATTAATTACCTTTCCTAAATTAATTTGAAAGTCTGTTTCCAACACAGTAACATTTCTTTACTTGTTATTTAGCTTTTTTTTGTTACTTTTTGACTGCTGATACATTTGTAAAGCACAAACTGCATCCAGCCTTTCACATGACTGCTGTAAACGTTTCCTAAACCTAAAACCTCTGGCTTAGCGTTGATTATGACGCCTTGTGACTAACTTTCTTTTGTTTTGTTACTGCTAGCATTGCACTAGTTAGACACGTGCTGTCACCATTAGTGGCGCTACTCGAGTCCCTTGCACACTTCATGCTGTGTTAGCGCCACATCACAGAAAGGTGGACCAATAGCTGACCCCGTATTCAGCTTTGATGGCTCACAACAAAAAGAAAGAAAGGCACATAGATACAGTCATTGTTTCACAGACGAGACTAATAAAACTAGAGTTCAGCGATCACTTCACAGGAGTGGCATCATCAAACAAATCTCTGTTGCTCCAAGTGAAATCATGGACTGCATTGTAAAGAAGATTTTCAAGGTAATGAGCTAACTGACCTTGGATATGGAACGCTTTTATGGATAAGTTGAGCTGATTGTGTTTTAGTGCTCATTGATGAAGTCTCAGATTTGACCTTAGAAAAAGAAACCTTGAAAAAAGCAGATCTGAAAAACTGTAAGTCCCTGTCAGTCTGTGCTGCAGATATATAATGTATAATGATGGTAGTCTATAGCTATATATATATATATATACACATACTGTGTATATATTCATATGCAGCCCCCTCATACTACATACAGGCTGAACTTTTCTGAAAAGTATTTTCTTTCACTGTTTGATGGGAGCCAGCTGCAGTCTCTCTCTGCTCCTGCAGGAATGCTGTGGATTCTGGGACAATGAAACATGTTTCCTGTGGTCCAGCGGTGTGGAGTGCTGCAGCAGGGACTTCCTCTTACAGTTCTCTATCCTGTGGTGCCTTTAATGACATTCTGCTGTTCTAGATATGATACTATAATGCATCCCTATGAGACACAGCTATAGCAGCTGTTTTTCATTGTTAATGTCTTTACATCCATTACATTTCAACACAATGGAATGAACCGTTCATTTGTTTTCATTTTCGTGATTCAACACTTTGTTTTCATTGCGTTCGCAGGAGACATTTATTTTCTGACATTATTATCCTGGGAAAGTTGGATTCATACTTTCATGGCGTAACATTTATGTCCTCTCCAACACCATTCCCTTTTTTGTATTCACGAGGCAATGACATGCAAACGGTACAAGTGAAAGATAACTTGTCATCATGGAAAAGGCCCAACAGCACTGTCAGATAGTACTGCTATCAGTGGAAGAATAAATAAATCATGTCACACAGAAAATGACTTTACTGTCACTTGATAGTGACGGGACATCGCGCCTTTAGCTTCCTCAGGTTCTCTCAGCGCGTCACATTTTTATTCAACAAAGAAAACTGACTTCACTCATACATTTTTTATATTCTCGGTCCTTGTTTTTATTTCCTTCATATGGGTTTTGCTGCTTTTGGTCACCTAAGACGCATTTGCCTTGGGAGACCCTACTGGGGGCATAAAGCCCCCGACAACGAAGCTCCTACCCTCAGCTATGTTCTTGAGCTTTGAGTCGTGAACGAAAGAACAAGATCCCGAATACAAGTGGCTGAAATGGGCTTCCTCCGCAGGGTGGCTGGGCGCACCCTGGAAGAGATAGGTTGAGGAGTTCAGGAGTAGAGCCGCTACTCCTCCAGATCAAGAGGAGTCAGTTGAGGTGGTTCGGGCATCTGTTGGGGATGACCCCTGGACGCCTCTGGGAGGAGGCCTCAGAGTAGACCCAGGACACGCTGGAGACGTGGAGACTGAATGCCTTGGGGTCCCACCGGATAAGCTGGAGGAAGTGTCTGGGGCGAGGGAAGTCTAGGAGTCTCTGCTTAGACTGCTGCCCACACGACCCGGCCCTGGATAAGCGGCAGAAAATGGATGGATGGATGGAGGGTTTTTGTTGGTCCTCCAGAGCTCCAACCTTCAGTGAATTGGCAATCTGAAGAAGAATCATTCTGCCTACTCCTCTATAAATCTGACACCTTTGCCCATCTATTTATTTAATTCAAGATCATTTACCAGTAGTTCAACACAAGGGGATCGCCCTAATCGCAGGAGCCCTCGTAGTAGTGATAGTTAAACTCAGCTGAAGAAGTTTTTGGCAGAATGTGGTGCACAATGTTCTTAGGCTGGATTTATTTACGTCTGTGACAGTACATGACCTGAAAAGTAATAAATTGGCTAAATGACTTGATCCCTCATGGTTTTGTGTTGATGTGCCTGGCCCTGCAAATGTACCAACACTTTTCTCCAT
Organism: Symphodus melops; assembly: GCF_947650265.1. NCBI lineage: Eukaryota > Metazoa > Chordata > Actinopteri > Labriformes > Labridae > Symphodus > Symphodus melops. The sequence goes on along the minus strand of NC_136695.1, from coordinate 10,690,255 downwards.
GCTGTTTTATTTAAAGAAACGCAATAACACAAAAAACAGCAGTAATGAGAGTAGATGGAATTTGTCATTATTCTCACTTTATTCCATGCTTGTGCTAAACTGTTCATCCCACACAAGAATCTCCAGCGTCCTGACCCAACACCTCAACGTAACATTTTTTATTTTTTGAAAAAGAAAAAAAAAAGTTGCCACAAGTTGAAGATTCTGGACAACTAACTTTTAATTCTATATCATTTGACTTTATGCAGGTTATCCTGCTGAGCAAAAGTCCTCTTTACAAGATGATGTTACATTCACAAAAACCACCCCTTTGTTATGTTATACACCATTTTATAGAGCCATTGAAAGTGATAGATTGATTTTTACTACCTCTCTGTGTGCTCGTACATGCAGCAGCCAGTGGGAAGCTCACAAAGAGCTGTCATCAAGTTAGAGCGTGTGCAGTAGTAGCCGTGTGTGCGTCTGTTTGTACACACGGTTGTAGAGGCGGAATGACTGAATGCAGGGCAGAAAGGTATACAGTGTGTTTTTTTTTTGTGTGTGCGAGTCGGGGAGTAATTGAGATGAATTGGTTTTAATGGGTCTTTATGGGATGTCTGGAGTTATTTCTGTCTGAGGTCTCCTCTGGCATCCTGGCTGCTCCAGAGGATGGCTTGGCTCTCTGCCCAGCACCAAGGCTGTTCTACACTTTCTCCCCTCTCTCTCTCTCTCTCTCTCTCTCTCAGTCCTCCATTCCCTGACTCTGTACGTCGGCGAGCGAGCGAGTGATTGTATGGCACCGACGCAGTGAGCGAGTGTTTGTGTTCCCCTCTCAGCGCTGGGATTTTACAAGGCCTCCAGTTCGCCGTGCACTCACCCCTCTCCGCTAATCGCAGAGTACCACTTTAAAGGCCCCAGCGAGTAGTTGAGCCTCGTCCCGACTCTCATTTGTCACGGAGATCACATGGTGCTGCGTGAGTTAGGACCCTGTGGTTGCCGCACAATTAAAGGGTCAACAGACGGGAGCAGAGCCAGCGGATCCAGCGGCAAGGATGACTCCTCGGTGGCGGCACAGAACTTAACTTTCCCTTCGTGTCGCGTTATGATGGACGGCCTGAGGGAAGAGGAGGCATCATATATTTGGAAGGCTGGAGTTCCTTGTGTGCATACTGTACAGTTAAGGCATGACAGATATAGTATTTCATTATCCCTTTTTTTTCTTTTTTTTTTAAATTCTCAACCAACTTAGCCAGCACCACAAGCTAGTTAAGCTTCAAGTATCCACTGTTTTATTCACGTCTCTGCACAGAGTCAGTGCTCGGTCATACATTTATATCCATTGAATATTCGACTTTGTTAATAAAACCATGTTATTTTTGATACATGTGCTGCTGGACACATAAATCGTGTCTGCCTGTGTGGTAGTTACGTGAGCACACTACATGCACGTGCATATGCAGCTGTGGTGTGAGCGTATTCCTTTGCGGCGCTCCCATTTGCCTTTGTGCGTCTGTCTTGAGTTTATATGCCATGGGAGAGTGACAGTCCTGACCTTAGTCTCTGAGGCCATGCCAGGTCATTGGTTGGCCACCGAGTGGTGAGGCCGCATAGTGGGGACTGAAGGACTGAAAGCACAGGCTTCGTAAAAACAGAGATGGATCAAATTGATGGTTTAAAGGATGGAGAGAAGGCGACGCGATGAGAAAAAGTAAGGGACAAAACCACAAGACGGTGTAACGATGGAGTCAGGGAGGAAAGAATCCTGATGGAGGGAAAAAAGATTGAAGTTTGAAGGAATGGGACGAATGCAGGAAGACGAGCTCCATGCTGCTCATTAGGTTTGGGTGTGTATGGGAATGGCAGTAATCATGACATTTCTCTTGCAGCCAGTGGAACGACTCCGGCAGCTAATGACAGCCCTGCAGCACAATAAGTAGTAAAGCTGCAGCCACCAGAGCTGTTGCCCAGCCCAACTACCACCAGCAGCCACCAACCAGGAGTCTTGTTTTCACTCTGATCCAGAGCTTGGGCAGCATTTTAACGTCGAAGCAAGCTGCCTTGATAAATACAGAACAGTATTCCACCATGTAGGAAAGTAGTGCAATCAATTGCTCGTGCATTCTAGCAAAGATAGTTTCTGTTTACTACCACACTACATTATTAAATCTCTCCTTTTCTTCTGATTTGCAAATGCAGGTTTTCTGACATAATATATATCGAGAAGCGTGCTGCAGCATGGAGCCATTACAAGCTCTATCTTTTCAGATTTACATTGGCAGGTGTCCACTCTCCACTGGAATGAAACTGGTGGCATTGAGGTGATGCCACAGTGTCCTAGCTGGCACTTAAATGGAGCACAGGCCTCGGGTGTATTCCTGTTTTGTCATATAATTATTGTCTGGGACAATTTAGGCAGTAAATGAGAAGTTGACTAATTTATAGCCTGGCTTTCATGGAGAATCTTTTTCTCAGCTGCTTAACTGTTAGGAAACTTACTCAAATAAATGTCCAGTAATAGTATGAAGTGCAGCATTAAATTCAACGTGACAATATTTAACTTAGATCACATATTTAAAAATGAAATATATCATACCTTTACCGTTCAGTTTGGTTTTCCCTGACTTTGCACCATATATCACTTTTCCACTCATGTCATCAGTCTCCAAATTCTAGTATTGTTATATACAATACATGAACCATTCAACCAAAGCTGTTCTCTGAAGTGTTGAAGAATTCCCTTTTGAAGGTCTACAGTACCCTGGTAGCAGATCAACATCTATTTAAAACTTGAGAGACTCATGCAGAGAGTGTCAAGCCTCAAATTCCACTCTGTCTTTCCTTAACATGTCTTCTCCTCGTTTTTTGTTTTGCCATATCAGCTCTGTTCCTCTGTCACTTTCAAACCCTTAAGTCTGCTATTTGCTCCAGACAGTCTCCTCTCATAGCTCTTATTTTGGTAAGAGGAGGAGGTTTTAGTCACAGCCACTCAGTAATAAAGTCATCAGGGTCTGCAGGTGGATGTCTTTGTATTTCTTTTCATCTGTCATCTCTTCATAGTGTCTGATTGACTATCTGTGCCTCCACTGCTGTCCTTAAAAGAACTGCTTTGCCTCCACTCCGTGTCCCAATTTGACCAACTTTAAAGGTAGCTGTCATGGGCAACTAAGATGAACTGGATGACTTTAGAGAAAACGGTCAAACCACGCATGAGAGTGAACAGTCCTGTCTTCTGAAAACCAATCCAGCAGCCGGAAGCTGTTGGGTTGGAGAGTACAGCCACAATTACTATGTAGACTTTAGAGCGCTGTCACAGTCAGAGATGTAAAAACGACTCTGTGCGGGCACTTTTCTTTCTTCTTTTTGTTTCTGTGTCATTGCACCTCAGATGGTGAATTGAATCGAAACAATTCATTCAATTTGATGTCTTAGGCTTTTGCTAATTGTTCGGATGGAGGCAATCGATCTTTAAAAATGATAACAGTGCTTCGGTCGAGCAAGTGCAGCAATGACAGGAGCTGTATTTCAACCTGCAGGAATCTTACGAAGTTCAAACAATGTTTAAAACATTTTTTATACTTTATGATTCCTTATTTCCTCTCCTACTGAAGTGTCCTAACTTGTGTCTCTACATATGGACTGCATTACCTCATGCACTGTTACAAGTTGGGAATTGAGATTTGCTTGTGACTTGTACGTGTTTGACTTACTCCCTTGTCTGCTGTGAGGTGCCACTTTGCTGTCCCAGACATGACATCTTTTCAGCACTTTGTCATTTTATGCACTGGTATGTAGCAATTCTTCTGGAATAGCTTTCTACTCGAGTTTATAGCAACCAGTGACCGTCACTTAAGTTTACTCTACAGGGACTTGGGACAAGTCTATTATCTGGGTCAGAAGTTTTCCAGAGGCCCCAAGAGTCTGAAAGGATATTGTATGAGAGTGGCAGGATTCTTTTGTGCAGAAATCATCTGAGAAATGCATTCCTGATGCAGCGAGTGCGATGATGAATGTCCCCTCTGGGAACTGAGCAGCAGGGATATTAGGGTGATGCTAGTGTCACAGTGTTAATTCAAAGTTATGTTCACACAGGCATAGTTTGTAGAGCATGTGTGTAAGATGAGGAATGGGTTCAGATTCAGGGCGGGGCAAAAGATTGGACAGCACCACACCTGTATGAGTCATCACGCTAAGGCGAAGCTCACAGCAACATGTCATATCAAGACATCGCCCTCCTCTCAACCCCTCGTTTGATTCGTCCTCACAGTGCAGATTGCCAACTGTTGTTATTGTCCTCCAGTGTTGCTATTATCTTCTACATTCCTGAACAACGTGTCATATAAGCAGCGATTTTTTTTTTTCACTCTGAACTCACTCCCCTCAACCCGATGAGCATTGCGTTGATATGTATCCCCTGTGAACTAAAATGAGCAATGAATTTAGCTTTTCTATATTAAGGTTACAGTCAATAATTTTGCATCTCAGCTGCTAGATAGCTCAAATTATTAAAGCGTGACCCACCAGGCTGATGCTCCGTCCCCACCAAGCTGTCTGGTTTTGTTCAGTAGCCTGTCGAAAAAGAACTTCCCACATTAAATAGAGAAGAACAGTGGTGGACGTGCAGTAGAGGTCTGCACCTTCGAGGTCATCCATGGAGCATTTCCTCACACTGATATTGGTTGACGACACAGAAAAGGCCTTGAAATTACTCTCAAATCCATTAAATAATCAAACGTAGTGCATTTTGTGATTGTCCCTGATTACCCCTGTTGCAAAGTAAGTGACTATTCTTTTGACCAATCAATGGACTGCAGTATGTCAAGCTCAAGCCTTTAGGGTCGGATCAATACACTTGACAGCCAACAAAAGCGAGGCAGCAAAGTAGGACGGTTTGGGCAGGTTGTTTTGGTATTTATTCGTACTATTTTCCGCTCGCTGTCTGCAATCGGGCCTAGTGCTGCTACGCATCCACTTTTGTTTTGTACGCTGCTCTTACCCAGATAAAGGAAACTTGAAGGAAATTTAGTGTGATGACTTCTCTGTCTCTTTTTGCGTTTGGGCCTGTTCAGGCTTTCCTGTCCAATAGTGACAGTGCAGATTCATTTAGCCCCTAACATAAGTGTAATAGTGGTACAGTTTACCACAGTTATTTAGTGCTACACAGCCAAACCCAGGACCTCAGAATGCAAACATTTGCCTGTTTAGCATCACCATCAAGCCCCAGAGTGTCCCTCCCCAGAGTTTGACACTATGTAGCCCTGTTTGAAGGGAAAAGCAGCAGGTGTAGTTCACGATGCCGTGGGGACATATGACTCTTAATTTTAGCTGAATTATGGATGAGTAATGGCGGCTGTTTGGCTCGCCTTGTGGTTTTGTTTTGAAGGAGGGGTGTTTTCTATTTAGCCCCAGGTGGCTAAATGAAGACTTAAAAAGTCAGTGCTGATGTTTAAGTGGAATCCGGATGTGTTCATTTCACACTCATAGAAGCAAAGCAGAAATGCAACAACTGTGTAGTAAATAGGAGAGCTTTGCTGAAGTTGCAAAGAGCAGACATAGCTTTGGTCTGGACCGGTGGCCAGTGGATGAGATTATAGTATAGTATCGGTTTAGTGCTGTGGTAGATAACGGGTGGAGCGGAGGCATCCTTCTACAGTAATGTCAGGTTACAGAAAACCCAAATGCAAATGCCTCTGGAGTCACAGACCTCTAATGTCCATGATTGTCCCATAGGCCTTGTGTGCCAGTCCAAATCAGCCCTCTACAGCTCATACAGTGGAGTTATATCTATTTTATACAGTTACACACACATGCAGCCAGAGAATAGTATCAGACAAAACCACAGCAGGCAGTTTTTTCACCAAACTTCTTTGGTAACACCCATTTCCTGGCACATGTGCAGCCTAAACATGTTTCCTCCAGTTGTCACGGTCTCTGCAGGTCTTTAAATCTGAAGAAAGATACCCAGCAGTGATTCTTACTGAGTCACAGCATTTTGCTTCTTGGCGGAATCTTGTCTACCTTTCCCAATATCTTTCCATGATGATAAAACCTGATGTGCATGAATTGACCAACTTGCCAAGTGTTAAAATACGATAACATAGAACTTGTTTAACCCAGTTGGAAATTCTGGTGCCAGCTTGTTCCAACATTACGGAACAAAAAAAAGAGCATCCAGTTAATATCTGATATTGTTGGTTACAGCAACCATGTCAAGAAGCAGCACAGCTTGCTTGGAATCATTTAGAAGAGGAACAATAAACCCTTTATTAATCATTTTGTCTCCTTTTTTTTCTTCCTTCTATCCTTTACAGTCTGTGGTGAAAACCGGACGTCTGCTCATCAGTCACGAGGCACCAGTAACCGGAGGCTTTGCTGCTGAAATCAGCTCTACAGTACAAGTAAGTGTGTGCTTTCTGTGTAAAGGTACATGCTGTATTTAATAGGCTTTTAAGGGGATCTGTAGCTCGCAGGGGTGGAAGGAGGTCTTCAAAGGTATTGGACTTAATAGGGTGCAATGGCTTTTTCAATAAAAGACCAACCTTGTAATAAAGTCAGAATAGCCTTTCACTGATTGCCCCAGAGCAGTGACTTTAAAACCAGAGGCACGCCTACACATCAGGATGCAGTAGAGCTGAAGGGACAGGCACAGAGGGAGCTACTGTATGTGAGGTAAAGGTACAGCATAAGTTGAAAGGGATAGTTGAATTCTAGTGTAAGTAACTGTACTGTTGACTTTGCTGGTAACAAATAGGGAGAGAAGCTGTACCCCTGAACTTTTCACTGACTCCCATGTAAACAATACACTTCCTCTTCACATGCCCCAAATATCATCAGAGCTTTTCCTCACTGTTCCAGTCAAATTAGGGGTGAATAGAAGCATGAATAAAAACTGTATTTCTTGTGCATTTTCAATACAAAGGCAGGTTGCATCCACTTTGATCTGAAATGGGCCCCATGCTTTTATAGTTTGGATTAAGGACGGTCACATTGGGGTCCCAATATGATTCTTTTTTTTGGTATTTTTGTAAAATCTGGTCTGTTTTGTTAAATGATTTATTAATTGAAATTCACTGAAAGCACTTTATGTATCATTAGCAATAGCACAGAATAATTAATTGTTTGCGATATTCACATTTCTATCAGACCGCTGTGCTATTTGTTTCAAAAGCTCCTCTGGTTGTTTCAGCGTGACACAGTACTCAGGACTTACCATAGAAATCAAAGAGAAAAAAAAACACTTACCGTAAATTCCGTACTATTAAGCGCACCTGGATATAAGCCGCACCGGCTAAAAATAAGTAAATAAATGTATTTGTACATATATAAGCCGCACTTGATTATAAGCCGCAGGTGTCCACGCTATAACAAGAGCTATTTACACAGACGTAGGCTACCGGTAACATCCGCAAATACTGTAGCGTCCGTACGGACGTTAAAGGACGACGAGAGCGTTCAAATAATAACTTTTAATAACCCGATCACTGTCGGCCGTGACCACGCCGTTTACAGCAGAGAGCAACACATAACTTGCCGTAACAATCCAACTCTCTCCCCCAGCGTTCTCTCATACAGCCGCTCCACACGTTCTTGCTGGTGCATTCACTGACTCTCCACATAATCGGAATTATGAACGCATTATCAACTACTGACTTTACAACATGAACCGTTACAATACGAAGCCTAGCCGACGGTGTCTGTAACACGGCTGATGAAAAAGATGACCGTAATATATTTCACAAGAAAAAGTCCATCCATTCACTGCCTCAGAATGACTTCATTACTCACTTCCTCAGTCTCTGTTGTCGCTGTCAGTGTCATCTTAACGTGCAGCAGCTCTGTTAGCTTCTTTGACAGCCAGGTCGATCGCCTTTAACTTGAAAGCTGCATCATATGTATTTCTCCGTGTGTTTTCCATCATGAGGGTGCGTGCATGAAGCGCAAAATGACTGATATTAAGATCCGACGTGACGAAGTCAAATGTTTTTGCGGCAGAAGCTCATTGTCCCCCATAAAAAATCCATGCATTAGCCGCACCGGAGTAGAAGCCGCAGTGCTCGAAGTGTGAGAAAAAAGTAGCGGCTTATAGTCCGGAATTTACGGTATTTCTTTAAATTCTTCCTCTTGAACATATTTAGAGCTGTCTGTCATTATCAAAGGTAAGCCTTGAGGACTTTAGGACCGAATGGTGCTAATGTCCAAAATATAAACAAGCATGGGTCTAAAATATTTGTGTCCAAAGCTGAATGTAAAAACTACAGAAAAAGGAAGTTGGTGTAAGATCAGCAGCTTCACTCTCACTGATTGTGGTTGTAGCTGCAGTGTTTAGGTAGTTCATGTTACTCATCTGAGATAGTAGATAAGGCATTAACTCTAACCACCTGAATGAACCACATGAATGATAGCTTCCTCCTGGCAATTCAAAAAAACGTTGAGACTGAATCCAAGACATACAAGAGACATCTCATGACAAATTCTTTACGGGTTAGGACATGGGTTCATAAAAAGTCATCGCCATTGCATCCATTTTTGCATCTTCATATGATAATTCTAAGTATGTTGAGTGTTTTCTCCATGTTGGGCAACCTGAATGAATGATTACCAGTAAGAATGACTCTGTTCTCTGTGAGCAAAACAAATCTCCTCATTCTACAACCCGCCTCAAAATGTGCATGCCCCCCCCCCCCCCCCCCCCCCCCCCCGACAAGCAGAGCTTGTATGGCTGATGAGTCATTCCCCTTCATTTTCATGTTTCCATCTTCTCACATTGTGTACGGGTGATGTAAGTTGTTAGTCTGTTCCCTGATTGCATTGATCTACATTTTTCTCAAGGCTCAGCAGTATGATTCATTCGTTGGACAGAAAACCTTGATCTGGTTTTGTTAGTTATTTTGTTTGTTAAAAGATTCTCTTTGAACAACATGCAATGGTCACATTGTTTAACCATGCATTACAGAGCCTCTGAAAGGGAATTCTTCTCACAGTTTATGTGGATTACCAATCAGAGTTAATAATAAATTATTTGTAATATTAAATCCCAATATGTTTTGACTTCTCGTCCAGAACATCCTGTGCACTCAGATCATCGAGATGCTGCAGGATGTCTTAGAGTTAGCCATGGTTTCCTTGGATTACATGCTTTAAGTTCCACTGTTAGTGCTTTCCATTATGACTGTCTTATTCCCAGCATCCAACCTATCTCACTGAATCATGCTTCAGATTTGGGACATGGTTCAAAGACTAGTCACTCCACCCTGACTGCTTCAGATTGTTTCTGCCATTTGAATCAGAACCAGTCTACCAGTTTCCTTTCAGGTTATTCTGAATGAAAAGCAGAGGGCCAAGGCCTGGGGCATCAGGCCATACTGTAAAAATCATGGTAGTCACTCCACATGTACACTAAGGGGTCCATGAAACCTGCTTCAAAGGACGGTGTTTATACAAGAGGTCATCTTTATAAGACTGTGGAATTGGATACAGATACCACCATGTTGGGTAAGTGTTTATATGAAGGTTATATAAGGGTGCTCTGCAGCTCCTCTTTCCTGTTAGTTCCTCTGTAGCCTAAGAGACTTTTAACTTGTCAACTTTTGTTGACGTGTATTTTATTGCCTACATGTGCAAAATGCTTAAAATGTACATTTGAATATAGCAGATAGATAGATAGATAGATAGATAGATAGATAGATAGATAGATAGATAGATAGATAGATAGATAGATAGATAGATAGATAGATAGATACTTTATTGATCCCGAGGGTAATTCATGGCATCCAGTAGCAGTATACAAGACAAGCAGGACACAAGACATTAGTTACAATACACACCCGCTGTGTACAATTATCCCCAAACAAGATTTAGGAGCCTTCCTATATGACTAAGAGTAAACATAATTACAGAATAAAATCTGTGCAGTTATTTTCAAGGCAATTGAGTAGAAATGCTGTTCCGTAAGTTTACGCTTAACATATTTCAGGAAGCTTTAAAAACGTATAAAAGAAAGTAGTTGAAGCCATGTCATTTCAAACCCTAACCCTGGCTGATGTACATTGGACCTTTCTACCCTTGTCTTACCATAACCCCCAATCTTTTGGTGTTTCTGACAAACTCTGATTTTGGTGACAGTAGTCACAATATCATCACTGCAGCTCCCACTTTGAAGTATTTTTGAAATCCTGCACCACTGCAGGATGCATGTGTTTCCTACTGCCATGTTGACATATTTTTATTCTGACATTTAAGTTTATTGCATATAATGATGCACTTCTCAAAAGATAAACACTGATTTGAATGAAATCTGAGTGGTGTGGCCATTCTCTGTCCAGCTGTGGTGGCAGCCAGTCAGACTACTGTACTTTGCTCCCACTTCCAGTAAATGTATTTAGAGGAGATTACAGATGTGACCTAGACAAACCGGCAAACTCCCTCCATAATGTCTGACTGGTTGTCTGTAGTTTGGTGAGAAAGATCTTGGGTTTGGAATTTGGATAGACACAGATGATCTCATTGTAAGTTTCATCAACACGAGTGGTTAGTTGGTAAGGAATGCAGAAATATTCACTGTTTAAAAAACCTTTGTCAATGACTGTTACAGCAAATCAGGCTTTCAGATAATACTATAAAAATCATTTTCAGTCAAGCCTGCATGTAAGCAAATGTGTGGAACAAGACCGAACCTCATGATTTGAATATTGTGCAGGCCTCCAACCTGCCTGTTGATTCAAAGAGGAAGACATCCAGAGCAAGCCTTGCTCAAGGCTCACTCTCTTCAAGTATGTTCCTGTTCAACTTCAGCATGCCAAAGCTTCTGTTATCATTAGATGAACTTTGGATGAGTGACAACTCATGTTACCTTTTGACAAATCTCTTCCAGCATGTATCGTCATGTAACTTTAAACATGATTTAACTGTTTTGGTGAGCTTGTGGGTACAGACCCAGTTTATTTAATTAGAGGTCCCATATTCTGCCCTTTTTGGGCTTCATATATTACATTTGTCTACTGTAGTACATTCACAATCTCTAATGTTCAAGGTGTCTGTTTTCATGTACTGTTGCTCCCATCTGCCTGTGTTTCTAATGCTGAGAATCCCCCAAGAAGAGTTAAAAAAAAAAAAAAAAAAAACGGTCCCCTCGTCTGCCATGTCTGATCTGATTTGTCGGCTGATTTGCCCTCTCATAATTGGTCATAATTGTTCTCGGATATGTCCCACCCCTTTTACCTTATTGGGAATGCTGCAGTCAGCCCAAGGGGAGCTTGTGCTTGCTACAACAAGCGAATGGACTTGGATCAGTGACATCACGGGTTTGTGATTTCACAAACCCATTTTCAACGAGGGGGCCTAGCGTTACATCCGGCTACTGCTAATGCTGACAGGAGGACATCGAGAAGCCGCGTTTCCGCAGACTTTTTTTGCAAATAGATTTTCCTAAACATGCACAAGACTTCTGGAAAACACGCTAAAGAACATATAAAACCAGAAAAAGCATAATATGGCCCCTTTAATATCCAGTTCTAAAGATCTTGACCCAAAAGAATCACACATGAGCAGAAGACAGAGAGTCTTCATTCTAGACCTTAAATAAGAAAAGAGCTTTACGCAATCCAGAACCGCTGGCTTTTTTTCCTCTACTCTCATACCTTTTCAATTTAAAACTCACTTTGAACACACTGTATAAAGCCTGAGGCTATGAACATTTGTCAGCACATGAACAGAGATGTATTTGAAAGACTCTGCTTTTACTTCACCAGTTAAAGAGTGGAAGTTGTCAGGATTTGCCACAGCCTGTTTCATTGAATCACTCAGAGGTTGTTTGTCAGACTCACATAGAAGGCAAAAAAACAAGCAGTGAAGTGGAAAAAGATATTTCTAAATCTTGATGTCGTAGTTCAGCCTACATTCATTTGATCTAATCACTATTCATTAGCTGGGTGGAGCAGACTGTAAATCCCACAGTGCAGAAGTCTAGCTTCTAACAGTGGACAGACCCCTGCACAAAACAGTGAGTGGAGCTCTTCCTGGTTCTTTGAGTTTCATTCTCATGGAAGTGATTTTAGAGAAACCACCTTTTCCCTCTTCCCTTGTTTTGTTTTTTTAATCAGACAAATCCATTCCAAATGAATCTGATGATTGATATGAGCTACATTTTTATGAGGTTCATCATTGGCACAAAAAGTTAGTTTCTGTCAACTAAAGCTGCTGAAAGGATATTCATCAAGGACCAGGAACTTTTCCGAACTTTTAACCGCCTTTTACCCCGTCAATCATCCTTTTTGAAGGATGGCCTCTTTCAGATTGCAGGAAATTTGAAAGTCTAACTTTGTGCGTTACACATTTCTGTTATATGTATACTCACTTAAAGCATGTTTGTTTTATTGGTCATTTGGGCAGCTCTTTGGTGGAGTTAGTCATCCCTCAACCAGAAGGTTTGATCCCCAGCTAATGCAACCCCATGTCCCACAAGTTTCCATGGGCATGTCAAGTAAAAGCTCTTAGAGTGGTCAGAAGACTGGAAAAGTCCATTTACAATTCATTGTGTTTCATCACATCCACTGGGTTACAGTGTGGAAGAAAGGGAGTCTTCAGCATATATTGGAAACCTAGGCCGTGTGCAAAATCACTCACTCATTCCCTACGTCCTACTATTTAGTTTAATGCAGTGGACTATATAGTGCACTCACTCAGCAAAATTAAAACACCTTTTAGATGAGTTTATTTTCAAAAAACATTTACACAAAACAAATGCATATAAAACATGAAGTTGAGCTTAAATTAAAAATGTTTTGGACCAAAACTATATTTATGCTCACAGATGGTCAAACTGCCTTAGCTAGCGTTGACGATCTTTTACTCATTATTAAACAGATCATCAATTTCAGCCAAAACGCTCCAAATATAAACTTATTGTGCAAATTTATTGTGCTTGTGTATTCACGCTGGTCGCTCCTCTCGTCTTGTCTTAGGGCAGACGAGTCAAACGCCTCTCCCCCATCGTAAAAGTCTTTGACTATTCAGATTACATAATTTACATAAGCAAAACTACATTTCTGTTGGGCAGTGGGCCCATCAGAGAATAAACCTTCATAGAGGCAAATAAGGTGGTGAACAAACACATCTGGAATGACCTACACAAACACAACAATGGACATGCATGATCTTGATGATAAATTGCTCGGATAGTCACCATTGGTTGCACACTACTTCTCACAGTGCCTAGTGGGATACATTGAGTGGACTACATAGGGTATGATCAAACTCACTTAGACATCGGACAGCACTAAAAAATGGCGTGTCGACTATATCGTGAATAGGGAGCCATAGCTGACAGGCTGATGAGCCTTTTAGTTCCTTGTCCAGTAGTTCCTCGGTTGCTTGCAAAGCTCTGTTTACTTTTGATCGAAACATGAAATAAGACACTACCAGCCCATTCAGCCATGTCCCATTGCAATATACCGTTATTATGTGACGTCTCCATCTCAGGAAGAAGTCCATTGTTTTTATATGCTCACAACATGGCTCTGGGGGCATCAGCATCTATTGATCTTTCAGTTAACCATTGATCCAGATGAAATATCTCAAAGCTGTTAAACAGTTTTACTCCATTACGTGTTGTATTTCTCCGCCTGTGTACTGTGCAGTGTGAAAGGAGGCTTTCCCATGAGCCACTTTGATGTTTTAGCTTATCTGCCAAAGGTAACACTGCCAACACTGTCATTGTGAGCATGTTTTAATGCTGATGTAAGGTCGGAGCGTTCAAAACAGATCATCACTGTGCCTAGAAACAGCCTTGACTAGGTTTTAAATAGTATTCCCTCTCATTAATTGCTCCATGCAAGAAAACCGCATCATTCTAGACTCAGCTTCCCTCCCTGCAATCTTTTGAGTTTTTAAACCAGGACCGGTCAGCAGGAAAGCTCTTATTAACAAATCTTCATGCAGACTGCTTTCGTCTCCTAAAAATGTCAAATAACAAAATGTAAAAACAAGCCTTGTGTGAAACACAACAAACGCGACTTAAAGTCTTAGAAAATGGCTCCACTGAAGGTAGTTTGCTGGTTGGCACTTGGAGCGCTATGTGGGTGACCACGTGTGCTGTGTCTTTGCCAACGACAAACCATGCTTCCTCGTTGGACAACACACTAAGGGGATGCTGTGCAACTTCCTCCGTGTGGAGTAGTATGCTTTTCTTTTGCTTGCTCCAGTTGCTTGCAGGTCGGTTTAAACTGAAAGAGGGTACTTCAGGTCTGTTCCTGCAAATCTGCGAGCCTGGTCCCAGTAACTCATCAGGGGGTTTGTCCCATTTGGATTGTTTTGACCAACTTGATTCTGTTTTGTCTCCGTGGGAAGAGGTCAAGAGCCAATATAGAGACACGAGTCATGGTTTGTTTTGCTCTCTGGCCAAATTGCCTGCACTTGCCTGCTCTGAGGAGCCTGAATGAATGGCTTAGGTTTGTAATATATAAATCTAATACAGCAATTAAAATCCAATCTAGATGTCAAGTGGTTTGACAGATTCCAACATTCCTATGACTTATTTTTCAAAGCAATACCATATGTTGTATCTTGGTTTTGTCAGAAACTTGGGATATGCCTCAGCATTTAAAAGAGATAGATTAAAGGAAACCATTAATCTATCTCTTTTAAGCAGTTAAAATGATTTCAGGGTAAACTAAAAGAATCAGGCGCTTGTAGTCTGTCAAATGGGTTCTCCTGTCTGATTGAAAGATGTTTAAGGACCGACAGTATTCAATGAGTAGTTTTCTTCTCTATTGTGTTTTTCTTGCAGGAGGAGTGCTTCCTTAACCTGGAGGCTCCCATCAGTAGGGTCTGTGGGTACGACACTCCCTTCCCCCACATCTTTGAGCCTTTCTACATCCCAGACAAGTGGAAGTGCTTCGACGCGATCAAGAGGATGATCAAGTACTGAACCCCTTCAGGTGAGAAAGATCTAAAAGCGTTCTTTAAGGTTATTATTTCAAGAGATTTGATGTCATTTTCAAACACTTACTGTATATTAAGACCTGTCAACGATTGCCCTATAATCTGCTTTATGTATTCCCGTAATGTTTTTTTGAAGTCAAGGAAACTATGACGTGCCATCAGAAATGATTACCCATACATCATTGGAGAGACAATGTAATTGCATTCAGTGTTTTATTTCCCTATACTCTGTTTTACTTATCTTGATTATACTGTTTAAGACATGTCAATTATTATCATCCAGACATTGCACATTCCAGGGACCCATTCAGGTGTTTTGTTATATATACTGTATATATCTGAATTATATTCCTACTATCGAAGTAAGTCTGTTTTATTTACTATGGCAAACATGTTTTATGTAAAACTTCCCTAAAGAAGAAGATGCATATCTGGTCATAAAGCTAAAGAGTGAGTTTGAAGAAATAAATTGTAAAAAATCTCAAACTACACAGACAACTCTTCTATATCACAACTGGTTCTGTACGAATATACCTTTAAAATACACATTAAAAGGACGATGTTTATGCTGCAGTACCTTTGAAATGCATTACTGACCCAAGAGTAACACATTTTATAGAACTTGTTTTAGTAACAGTTTAGGAAGGCTGAGTCAAAGGAGTTCACCTACCAATGGTACTGTATGTGAATAACGCAGCCTCTCGCTGTCCTCCTAATCAACAGTACTAGCCAATCAGAAGCAAAGGGTTTTGGCCACCCAGGAAGTCTAGCATGCTCTGGTATAGTTTCCGCCCATTCTGTCTATATTCAAAAGTCATTAAAACAACTTTAACCATCACAGAGAATTAAATGTGAAAATACAACATTACATGGAAATGTGTAGAAATTAATGTAACAATGTTACCTTAAAATATTGAATTACCGTAAATTCCGGACTATAAGCCGCTACTTTTTTCTCACACTTCGAGCACTGCGGCTTCTACTCCGGTGCGGCTAATGCATGGATTTTATATGGGGGACAATGAGCTTCTGCCGCAAAAACATTTGACTTCGTCACGTCGGATCTTAATATCAGTCATTTTGCGCTTCATGCACGCACCCTCATGATGGAAAACACACGGAGAAATACATATGATGCAGCTTTCAAGTTAAAGGCAATCGACCTGGCTGTCAAAGAAGCTAACAGAGCTGCTGCACGTTAAGATGACACTGACAGCGACAACAGAGACTGAGGAAGTGAGTAATGAAGTCATTCTGAGGCAGTGAATGGATGGACTTTTTCTTGTGAAATATATTACGGTCATCTTTTTCATCAGCCGTGTTACAGACACCGTCGGCTAGGCTTCGTATTGTAACGGTTCATGTTGTAAAGTCAGTAGTTGATAATGTGTTCATAATTCCGATTATGTGGAGAGTCAGTGAATGCACCAGCGAGAACGTGTTGAGTGGCTGTATGAGAGAACGCTGGGGGAGAGAGTTGGATTGTTACGGCAAGTTATGTGTTGCTCTCTGCTGTAAACGGCGTGGTCACGGCCGACAGTGATCGGATTATTAAAAGTTATTATTTGAACGCTCTCGTCGTCCTTTAACGTCCGTACGGACGCTACAGTATTTGCGGATGTTACCGGTAGCCTACGTCTGTGTAAATAGCTCTTGTTATAGCGTGGACACCTGCGGCTTATAATCAAGTGCGGCTTATATATGTACAAATACATTTATTTACTTATTTTTAGCCGGTGCGGCTTATATCCAGGTGCGCTCAATAGTACGGAATTTACGGTAATTAAAAATTAATTCAGCCTATGTTATATTTCTTTCTTGACTATTTACACCTCAAATATTTCTAACAGTTAATAAAGCCAAAGAAAACCGAGTCTCGTGTCCCCGATGGACCTGTACTTCACCTACTGGTTTTGCCTTAGTAACCCATCATCGTAACAGTTTCTGTTTGAAAAACCAAGTATTGTTTTTCTGTTAATAATGAGGTAGAGGTAGCATTGATAAAGCACATTGCCCCATCCCAACACATCACTTCAGTGCTTCCCTTCTCCATGCAGCTCGACTTTTCCTCCTCATCTGCCATCAGCTGTGGACCGCCAAGGTATCCACTTTTACTGATTGAACCTCTCTCCTCTTCCAGGGCCAACTTCTGGTCACCATGAGCTCCAAACACTCTTCTTTTCCTCTCAATTCATCCAATCAGTGGAAAACAGCCAGGAAAAGACACTTTGTTGACCATCGAATCAGGAAGTAGCATCCAGATGGACTCCATGTCCTTTAAGTCTGCTGGTGAATGGACTGTTACAGAACCTCTGGATCAGAGAACCTTATTCTTTTGCAAGACAAAAACGCCTTGATTCACTCTGTTTGGTAGAACTCTACTCATGTATTCACATAACATGGTTTATTTTCTCTTTAATAAGAGTGGGATTCTGTGGAGATTAGTAGGTTGAATTTTTGTGACTGTCTGCTTCTTTGTGCTGTTTCTTTGATTGAATGTGTTCAGCTCGGCTCTAATCTTCATTTAGTTTGACACAAACTGTCCTTTATTCTAATAATATAATGGATCTGTGGTTTTTATTGAAAATAAAGTAATCAGAATTGGTGAAAACACATGGTTTGGTTTCGGTCTGTAAGAATTTCATGGCATCCTTCTGGTAGCTAAACATAAACAAGTTGTCCTTCATGGTTATCATGAAGTCTGAGTTTTACAACACCAGGACATGTTTTTCATGACTTGATGAACTAGATCTTTTTCAACTTGTTAAACTCAACTTCTTTTTTTCCCATTGTTTTGTTTAAGGATATCAATACTATAGTAAAATGTCCAGAGATCTTACTTCATGTCCACTGTGGGAAGTTTGTGCTTATATTCAGATCTCTAGCAGTGAATTGTCCTTGAATTGTGATTGAAAAACATTTGTTTTCTCTCCCTTACGATCACACATTTTTGTGAGAAGAGTCATAGAAGCAAACGGGACCGTTGTTTGAATCCTGTTTTCTTTTCTGCGTGTTGAATCACACGCAGACTATTGTCATATTAAAATCTGCTCAAGTTTTGGCCATTCCTTCATCGGAAAAATATGATGAAAAAATTAGGAGGTAACGTGCTAACCTCCACAGGTTTTAGTGTAATATGGTGACAGAGTTAAGGAGATTGATTAAAAACAAACTATCATCATTTGAGGCAGTAAAATAAAAAGTGAGTCCTCAGAATGGCTTGGGAGAGTCGGTCAAAAAACCTTTGAAGAATCAGAAATGTCTGTGGAAGATCACTTTTGAGGATTGGTTTTGCACAAGCTGAAGGTCAGTTTTAATACAGGTCCAACAGTCAGTAGGATTATTTTTTCTTTGTCATTTAAAAAGTTGCAGCTTTACAGCCATTTCAGATGTGCAGTTCATCTGCGACCTACCTGTTTAGTTCATACTTTGGGTTTAAAGAATAGACATATTGCGTCTCATCAGTTGTTTGTGGCAGTTAAACGGCGAAAGCAAGTGGAGAGAAACGGATCCTGGGTTTAAGTGGAAATATTATGTTGTGCTGTTGAATGTCAGAACAGCAATGCTAAAAAAACAAAACATGACCTCTGTTTTCTATAGACCACCGTTCTTGAGGACCCTCTTAGAAGTCAAATGCCGATGTATAGCTGTGTTTTATTTTCTTGCAGCCGGCTGGTGGCTGTCTAGGCTGTGTGTCAGTACTTAACATATCAAAACCAGTTGACACGTCTCAGTATTCAATGTCCCAGACAATGGCAGATAATGGCAGAATACACATTATATGAGTCATAGGATTTTTTAATGTCTTGAGTTTTTCTTTTCTTCAGTATAGTCTTCTCTATGAGGTATATGAAGATATCCGGTGTCACAATTTAACTGGCAAGTGCAACCGTCAGGACTTAAACCGACGACTCTCCGGTTCCTAACCCAAGTGTTAAAGTCTTACCTTTAAATAAACAAGAGTAGATGGTGTAACATGATCATGGTCTATAACCCAAAATGTTTTTGAATCAAACCACAGTATATATTTTGTACTTGGTCGACTGAATTGACAATAAGGCTTTGTTCTGACGGCCGCCCAAATACGATCACATTTCTGACGCAAACAATCATATAGAGCAGTCCACAGACTTGTTTTATTGCATGTTGTTTTGATTCTTACTGTTTTCTTCCACTCACCAAAGTTAACTTCCGGCTTGCCGGATCTACGTCGTGTGAGTGATGCAGTAGACACATTGAAGTGACAGAGATGTTCAAACTGAATCAGATCTGAAGGAATCAGTTTTGAATTACATTTGAAACCTTTGCATGTGGTTTGATTTGTATTGGGTAATATCAGCTGTTGCCATGTTACACATCAAGCAGCTTCTAACCAGCACAAGCATTCATTTGTTGTTGCACATTATACTGTGTGTAAATAACAGGGACATTTCCTAGATAGTTTTCTATTTCTAACATTTGGTGTGTTTTTAAAAGTTTCCATAAAGGGAGTTTATTATTTAAATTTTTTTTTTTTTTTTCTCACACGTTTTTTTTTTTTGTCTCTCTATGCTTTCATTTTAGGAAATGCGGGAAACATGCCAAAGGTTGTATTACAAAGCTCGCTTGGAGGGCGAGCTTCCATACATGGGACAGAGCACACTAACCAATAGGCTAACAGCGCCCCTGATCAAAGGTCTTTGTTCAAAAAAGCTACATGTTTCTTCTGGAAATAGTAATCGTGGAAGTGAACTACAAGAAATATAGTTTAGGGAAATTAAACCAAAAAAATGGGCTTAAAGATGCTTAGAGAAAAAAACAAGCTGATAGAAGGGTCAGTTATGATTTTCTGAGCATCTATCGCTACAAGAGACCCCTCTCATATCACACATCATCATTTGATCCATTGTTTATTTTAAATGGGGGGATTCTTGCCGCTGTGTTACGGATTTGAATTCATATCAAATGACTCTTCCAAATGTGTTTTATGTGATTGTTAAATCTGTGAATCAGAAAATCCTGGGGGCCCTGGGATTTCCATCAGGTGTTCAATTATTCCCTGTCTGTGGAGCAGCTGCATTTCTCTTTTAATTTAATCATGACTGCAACGTTTTTCCAAGCTTCAGGAGAAACTCCAAGTTGACTGAATGGAATATAGCTGTACAATGTTAAAACCAATTATTGATATTTCCAGCTGGATTTCCCCTCAAAAATGGGCTGTTTATATTTTCATGACATTTAATTAATCAGCTTATGAGGTATTTGTCACAACTAGTTAACCTCTTTAGCGTTTTCCCCTGACACAAACCTTCAGGTACTGACAATGTTCTGTCTGTTTTACTATGTTGTTGTTTTGGTGTCTCTTGCAGTTTTTTAACCGTACATAAACAAACATATGGAAACTGTTTTTCTCTCTGTTGTGTGAACACAAAATGACCTTTTTTTTTGTTCCCAGTTGTGATATAGAACTGTATATTTGCTTGATTTGTTTATTTTTTTCCAATAATATCCAGTTGACAATCTGCAAATAAGCCTGCAGCTCTTTATGGAGTCACTGATTATCCACCGGGCTGATCATCTCGGGGCCGCCGACCACTAGGGGCCTCCAAAACCCCACCAACAGTAGCCTCATGTTGCCTTTACCTTAATTGTTTTGGGGGTTTTTTAATTGATATGTTGAAATTTCAACAAGTAGATGTAAAGTGACCTGCCATTAGTTAGTGGAAAAAGAGAGGGAATAACATTATTTACATGTGAAACCAAGTTAATGTTAGCAGCTAAAAACAAAGAACAAACATGGATAAGAACTCATTAGAGAACTGCATCTTAATGATTTGGTGGAGTAGTTTTCAAGGAGAAAGGCCAGGAAGAAGACCATTGCGTAAGGTAGGCTTTGGCTCATATTATTTGTACACATTAGGGACTGTCATGATTTAAGGTAGTAGCCCATATGTCCTGGTTTTCAAGGTGTTTTTCTTAGAAAACATTTGTCCTTAAGTCTCTATCGTATCCTGTAAATATAAATGTAGCGCGTGTGTGCGCTCTCTGCGCCTGTGTGCTTGATGGATTCTGTAGTTGGTGCCTACAAAAGTATTGATTCAATAACGTGGTGTACAGGCGCCACCAACTATCAGTGTAAATCCTGTATTAGCTACAGGTGTTTAACAGCAATATTGGACTACTGAATGTAGAGAGGAGGGCGTCCAAGAATTTGAGGCCAGATGCCTCTGCATTATTAATACGTGTTTGGATGTACTTTGAACAGCTTTGGAAACAGCTCAGTATTTCAGTTCCTCACTTTGTACACTTTTACTGCCTTATTCACTCCTCGTGGAGTTTTAAGCCTGTGGGGGAAGAATAATCAGCTTTCTAATGAAAGGTTTACAGTGGAGGCATAAGACAGATGGCCCCCACACCTCCAGGTCTTTGCTTTTAATTTGTGTCATGAACTCAAGCTATCAGTGTGGAATTAAGGAGAAAGGAGAAATGACTTCAAAGTGTGACGAATCAATAAATGGAGTGATCTTTTCCCCAAGGCACTATTTGTATAATACTGCACTACAGCAAAAACATCTTGAAAGGAAAGCTTGAATTTTAACCAGACATTACAGAGTCTATTGTTAGGAACGTAAAAGTCATTTGGAAAACCAGATGACCATTACACCATATGTACTTCTTTTTTTTAGAAATTTGTTGAAAGTATACAGATCAAAAAGTGAAATGTTAAATGCTTCCCATATGCACCTTCGTAAACAACCTACAAAAGTGTTTGGAAAGCCTTTGCGTGCTGTTGAAGAAAACTGCACCGCTGATGTTTTTCAGTTATCTAAGTAATCCGCTCTGCCTCTAAATAAAACCACTTCACAGCGTGTTGTGGCATGTCAAAATAAATGAATTTGGAATGGTTTTGATAGAAGTGTACTGCGGTGTATCACTGTAACAATGACCAGACCGTGTTTGCAGTACATACACAGCCTATAACAATCTAAACTTTCAAAGGGAGACATATGTTAATGTCTTCTTAGATTGGCTCAAAGCTGGGATGTCCGGGATGTGTCTGCGTGCAAAATACTGTTTTTCATAATTGTTTGTTTGACTCCTGCTCACCTTGTTTGGGTAAGAACTGTCATAATGTTTGGTCGCTGTGCAGGACGTAGGACCCCGAATCAACGGTCAAGTGAAGAAGAGACCAGATTTAGTCTGCTTCAAAGTAAATGTAAAATGATTCCACTAATCAACGAGTATCTGCTAAATCCTTGTAAAGTTTCAGATAGGATTCTCAGCTCTCTCCACCACAAACCCAGCTCAAAATGTTAAGATAAAAAATCCTGTCTGTCATTTTGGTCTGGGTGAAAGCAGGGCCTTAACCACGGTGGTGAGGCGCCCCCTCTTTAGGGCGGGGTGGCAAAGATGACCTCTGCTTGGTAGGAAGGCCATAATAGCATCTATGCTCTGACAGTGTGTTATTACACGCTATATTTACATGAAATGCAGAAACCCAGGGTGGCAGGTCACATCGTGAAGCTACAGGGGGGGGCGAGGATTCTCTGGTGCATGTTGAACCAAACTGCCAGAAATTACTGATGATTATAGAACCGCTTATCCTGTAATATGGCCTGTTGTGAATTTTAATGGTTGTCGGGGCATGTTTTACAGCGCCATAACAAAATCATTGGACTGCTTCCACTGAACTTCTCGTCCTGCCATTTGATATTTTATATTTGACAGATAATTCTAACATGCACAGGCTGGATAAATGTGTCCATGCTAAAGTTGAATATGATGATAACAAATCACTAGTATCGGATCATTTCAGCTCAGCATTAGAGAGCGGTCTTTGCACTCTTCTTGTTGTAGTAATCTAATAAAAAACTAATTCTTAAAATGCACATACATTTTGACTGATAAGAAGACAACAGCAAGTTAGACATAATCATATTAAACCCAGAGCTTTTTTACAGGTACAGCTCTGGACTGCCGTTGTCATAGCCTACAGGAGACTGGAGGAGAAAAGTCATTGGCTTCAAATGACATCTGGGTCGCACAAGTGTCTTTAAATCTGATAAGGAGACTTTATGAACTCCTTGGCTTATCGAAGGTAACCTCAAGTGACTGTGGGGTAATGCCGATCGCAGAGCCAGCCTTTTTGATCAGCTTATTGATTCTGGTGTTATCATCCACACAGAATCAATAAGCCTGGTATTTCAAATATTTATTGTCGCACACATGGGTGCTTCTATTTCTACAATAACTCATCAGTGGACGAGTGTAAACGGAGTGAGTGGGCGTGTCTTACCCCTCTGTACCCTGCTCTCCAAGCTGGTACATTGATGTTTTTAAATTCAGTCTTAGAGCACCACACCTTAAAATAGAGTTTAGTTTCCATTTAACAGATTTTTTACAAACCTGCAGTTGTGACTGTTACTGGCTTTGTCAGTCATTTAAATGAATAAAATGTTGCAGCAGTAGATAGCTGCATCAGTGTCTCTCACGTTTAAAATGCTTACTATGCTATGTATTGTCTTAGTAGAAAATGATGCATTATTTTACTAAAAACAGGTTGCAATACACACGTTAGTACTTGAATAGACAATGTAGCATTGGTTAATAGGCTGGAAGCACGCTCAGTGAATATCTCCTTGCACTGGTGGCTAGCTGTCTGTTCTGTTTAAGTGTGAGAAAGAAAACTCCCCGGGGCACCCTGTGTGTGCGCCAATAAAGACTTGAACTACCAGGCTGTTAACATGTTTAACTCAGCTGTCTAAATGGACTTTCTTGGACACTCGAGGACCTGCACTGACACTTTAGCATAGGCTTCATTATTAATGACACTTCCACTTTGATAGGCGCTGATATGTTGCTCTTTAAGCCAGAGCAGGGATCGGCATGTCTGGTTTACTAACATCTAGTTCAGATCTAAACTCTTTTAAAGCTTAAGGGAACACTGAGTGAATTTATGCTAATGCTAAACCAAATGTTTAATTTAATTCCTTTTGCCAAGGGAAACATGAACTAAAGCTTTGTTGGATGAAGGACTCAGAGTTCAGTACCTTTTGTGGTCAATTCTTTACAATGTCTTTTCTAGAAAACATCACGTTGCGTCAGTGTCACGCTACTCATACAAATCCAACCCCAATCGGCAGTCATTGCCAACATGCTCTTGTGTAATGTGTTTTTAACTTGAAACATAGGCTTCAATTTTTGCCTAGAAACACAAAGGACGGATGAAGAACACCATCTGTTTTGTTCCGTTTATCCAAAGCTTCATTACCCTATCAAACATTTACCTGCAAACAGTCTGAGCTCAGGAGTCCAAACACACACACACACACACACACACACACACAGATGCAGAATCATTAAGCATGCACTGTGCATTAGTTCACTGATGCCATATGCACAGTGTATACTGTTTGGGTTTCCATGTTTTGGTCCGCTGCCTCTTTTAGCTTTTCCAGAGAACTCAACAACTGCTGCATAAAAACAAAACATGTGAATCTACCTCTCTGACTCTCAAACCATCTCACCTCACACACAAGTAAGCTTGTTATTTAGATTTCTCTCTGGCATATTTTTATCTTTTACCTTAAAAAATAATATTATTGCTGTGTTTCAAATTTAGATCTTAGGTATAGCAAATGGTTGCTAAGGTTGAACATTGGGGAAGAGACAAACTTCTGTGGTCTAGCAGAAGTAATTTGGCTTTGCTGTCAGTTTGAGGGGGGTTTTCATTCTGACACAGTATGTCAGTCTAACCTGATGTAAACTCTGCTTGTCTGTGTGGCCACACAATAATTTCCAGTTCCAATTGTGGGCACTCTGCATGTCAGGTTCACACATTTACACCCTTTATGACAAACAGCTGTGTAAATCTGCCTGTGAATAAACCATGATGTTTGTCTTTGTCTCTTTCAGACTATTTTGCAGAAGAGAACATCATTAATAAAAGGAGTTTTTCAATATTGATTACAATGAAAACAATTTTGGTTCTGGTTGAGACCTGGGCTCTATGGGTCAGATAGATCAGTTACCAGAAGTAACTTTTAGTGCAGTGCTCACAAAGGAACCACGTCAGTGCTTTTTGCTTCTTGTATCACATAATTTTGAAATAAAGCATATTTAGTTGAAATATATATTTCCCAGTATTACTTTTAATGGCTTTACTTTCTTATGTTTTGAGGCTCCTTCACACTGCTGTTTGCCAGGCTGTCTCAAGAACAATGCAGAGCTGGCTAAACACTGAAGATTCTTTGTTCACAACATGGCGACTCACAATGGGCCTCATTCACAAACAGTGCTTACAAACAAATCTGTTCTTAAAGGCAGGGATGTTAACTTTTCGAAAACTAGCATGAGTTTTTATAGTAGCATATCCTCTCCCTTAAAAGCCACGCCCCTCACTTACATGCACGCGCCATTGCTTCAAGAAGTGGACCTCAGCTCATCACTTGAATTTGTGTAGAAACGTCATCGTCTCATTCAGTGGTAAGTAAACACTAAACGTTATCATAATAACACTTAACAAATGTGACTATTTTACTGCTAACAATAGCCAACGACAAACTCGCAGTGTGACTCGCTTTGAGTGTGGAGTAGAGAAGGAGCAGGGAGGCACGATTGGTTCATCTGATTGGTACCTCATGGCAGACACTGGTCATAGTTTTTAAAAGCTTACAACTGCTGCAGCTGACAGATTTTCTTTGTTCCTCTTTCAGAGCACAGGAATTATTACTTTAAGCAGGACCTAAAGACACTTTCAACAAAACTATCAAAAAGTGTATCTGCAGAAAATTACAAGTTTAATAACAACAATAACAATGTAACAATTACATTGTTTAATAACTCTTAAAACATTTGAATGGCTTTTGTTTGATATTAAATCAGAAAAAATGATACAGTCTGTCGTTCAGAGCACATTCCTTCAAACCTAAAGAAACAACATTCTATTCATGTGGCATTAAATATGATACAGTATCAATCAGTTTTTCCTTCATTTTCCTGTCCTGACATTTTTATTGGACAAATGATGGTTCAACCAGAACATACAGAGAAGAAGTTTACACAGCTTCTGTCTCGGGTGATTGATGATCTGAACTCAGTGAAACGATAGAGTGGGAGTTTCCCTTTGTGTGTGAACTTTATGCACAAGTTCAAGTTTCAGACTGGAGTTATAGGTTAACAAATTGTTGTGTCAGTGAATGAAGTTCTGCCAGGTTTTAACTATATTATTCTTTAAGTGTTAAGTATACTATCATCCATGTGTGGTCGTTAAGGGCAGACTATGCTCAGCAGCTGGTCCAGGGAAAGTTCAAGATAAATAGAAGAATTTGAATCCCATATGCTTCATCTTCATCCAACACTTTGATGTGCATCTGTGGAAAGCTCAGGCTAAGGAGGACAACTATAAACTACTGGTATCTCTCTCCACAAAATGCTGTTTAGACTGCACTAACATGTCCATGATTTGTATTTGCAGATGAACAAGCTGTTCTTTTTTTTTTTTTTAAACTTCAGAACTTCGAACAGATAAAGGAAATAAGTTTCCATCTGAGAAAGAAACTAATTCCATATTGTAAAGTTTAACAGTTCAAACATGTCTAGAGGAAAAAGGTGTACTATACAGTTAACAATACATGCATGTTGTTATAATTGTTTTCAGTCAGGAGCTTGCAATGTCAATTTCACTAATTCGTAACACAGCTTGATGTCAACAAAACTGTTCCCCTCAAGCTCATAAATTTGCTCTTTTGCAAAAAATAACAGCACGCCAGTCGCATATTTCTGTGGTTTGAACATGCCAGTCGGGGCTTGTGGCATGACTTCCATTCTTCAGTCCTTGACGCACTCTCATTTTTCAGAAACACTTGTAGACACAGAGCACTTAATCCACTCTTGGTTCCCAGATGTGTCAGATGTGCCTTTGAGCAGCGGTGCTGAAGGATCTCAAGGAACGCTATTTTGCAGGGAGGGAAGAGCGGAGTCATCTGAGGTCAGTGAAGGGGTAATGTGTGAACAGTAAAACATTTCACCTTCCTGGACGCTGAGTCAGAGCCCTTTCCTCTGAGCAGGAGAGAGGCAGGGGAGAGAGAAACTGGTGAAATGGCGGTGAAATTGATGAAAATCGACTGCCCTGTGTCACAGCTGAGATCGCACTGGAAGACTTAAGTAATTACCCCTCTGGTACAACTCACAGACAGGATTGTGAGCAAGATTCTACAGGAGAAAAACTGGAGACTAATATAAATGCACATGCCTTTTCTGAGGATTTATTGAACAATTGCGTTTTTTACAAGGAAATCCAAAAATAACAGTTTTTTTGTCACTAAGACATCTTCATGTTTTCAATGACATTTTTGTTGCAGTCTTGATGTTTTCCTGATGTTATATGTTTCCCTTGAGGTATTCTTTGGTTCACATTTTAGGAATTCCTGACAAATTCTGATATGCTTCTGCTAATTTTGTCTTTATCATACATTGTCAAATTCCTTCAGAAGCTTGTCGTATACATTTCCATCTGGAGCTGGTTAGCTGCTTAGGGATTCCTCCAGCAGAAAGGAATTTCACACCCAGGTCTCATCATTTTGTTATGTAATATCTCAAATTAACTCAAAAATAGCAATAGCAAAGTTACTGAACGTTAAAAGCAATTGATTATGTTTTAAGGCGGGTTTTGAACACATCGGTAGCAGGTGAGAGACGAATGGTTGGAGGTAAAAATGTTCATAGTTTTGGTCCTGCAATGGAGAAGGCATGATCACCATTGCACTTTGTCCTTGATGTAGGTATTGACAGATGGTTTTGGGAAGATGACCTAAGATCGCTGACTGGCTGACAGGAGCTCTGAGAGAGGTGAGACTCAAACACAGTCAAAATCTTTTAAAATCAATTCTTAGTTTTATCGGTAGCCAGTGTATAAGGTAGCAAGTACTGGAGTTATGTGGTCTCTCCTTTTGACCGTGTAAGGACTCTGGCTAAAGATCTATCTATCAATCTGTGTTTAATGCTCATGCATTATTTTGTAGTGATGTTTGGAAAAACTGATTTTGATGCCTTGGCCACACTTTTATACCAATAAAGCTATTTGATCTAGAAGAACTGAGGCTACACTTTGGTCTTTTTTTGCTAAAGAATACCGATCACAGATCAAATTAATTAAAGTGCGCCTCTTTGGCTCCGCTCTAACTGTTTCTCTCCCTCCATCCTGTTTTCACTCACTACTTAGTCTCATGTCCAGCCCACAACACTCTGATTGGCACGTTATTTGGAGGACCGGAGCATTTGTGTATGATGCTATACTCTACATTGAAGCATAAGCCTTTTAATCCATATATTGTTGACTCATTCCCTGACGTAATGCAATTATTACATTGTTGGGAGAAAACTATTTTGCCTGCTCCATAATGAAATAACTGACCCAAAATGTATCAACTAGTTACATTTTGAGCAAAAAGTTATTACGTTTTGGGCTCAGCATGTTATTACACCAGTTATGACATTTCAGGTTTAATGCATTTTTTATAACATTTTGGGTCATTGTTACAGTTTGGGTCTTTATATTTCTTGCAGACGTGGTTTAATATGCTTACCAATGATGTGCGAGTAATACGTCTCTTGCCCTCAGCCAAACGAACATTACCAGCCAATCAGAAGCAGAGTAGGGCTTATTTTGGAAACACTAAAAGTTTGGTATCAATGCGATAATTACGATGTCACTTAAGCATGTAAAGCTTGGCTCAAAATGGTAAACATAAATGACTGTTAAAGTCATAATAGCTGATAAAGGACTTAGAAACAAATAGCATTGGACATAAATTGAACAAACTGATTGAGAAAGAAAGTCGATGGCAGTTGATGCCATAAACTGCAAGATATCAGATGCTACAAACATATTTTTCTGCCGTGTGCTTAAAAACACAACACAAGTGCTCTCTCCCCATAAATTGGAGCTCCATCTAAAAGCGGCTGTTTGTGCACTCCAACATACAACTATGCTACCTATGCTACAGCAAATTCGTCACCAATGACGAAGTGGCTGTCTGCAATCAAAAATATGTGTCTGTGCTTTTATTGCAGAACACATCTGTGTACAATTACTCAACCACTCCTCAATCTCTTTTCAATCACTTTGTTTATTTTTCTTGCTTTTCTGAAAATGTGTTGGCCAAAGTTACAACAACATCTAGGAAAGTAAATATCAAGCTATTTCAGTTCTTTAAAATAAATTGTGCAAAGCAGATGTAGCTATAGAAATGTGAATCTGTGCAGTTTCCCCTTTTATTATACTCCCTGGAGGCTGCTAAAGCTGAACTTATCAGTTATTTAAAATTGAGTGTATTAATGACTAAGTATTATATAAAGGTGTTGCTCCAAGCAACAAACCTCTGGATAATAATAATCGATAATAATCTCATGTCTGTCTTAATGGACTGCCCTTTTATAGTGCTGTACTAGTGCTCCGACCACAGGGACTCACTTTTTGTGCATGTACACAGACAACCATAAATACTGATCAAAAGCTTCTGCACTATGCTCATCATGAGCTTATGTGATCTGAACACGCTCTCACCCCAAAGGCACACCTTTAAGAGCTGTTTGAGATGAGTGTTGTTCAGAAAGACATTTGAATATGAAGCTTGAAGAGTCAATGAATCGAACCCCGAAAATGTACTCTGTTACTCTTTTGGATTAAAGATCCTCAACTTCACTGTGTTGTTTCACTCACCACTGTCAGGATAAATTAACGGTAGCTGCAAAGATAGAAAAAAGGTCATCAAGTCAGTGGAACATGTAGAAAAAAACAAACAGAAGAGTATGTAACATTGACATTCATTTGATATTCAAAAACAATTGTAATGTTTTGATGCCTATTGTCGTCCGCTCCAAATGCAGCCAAAATAGCATTCGTATTCCTTCACTGCCGGTTAATGCACTTTCAATACATACCTGGGACACTTTTACAAGCATTAGATTGTTATAGGACCAGTCGGAGACAGAACAACATCCATTTGATGTGCTATTTTTATGTAATATCTATTTATGTTCTATTTTCAAATAAATAGAATCTTAATATAGCATCTACTTGAAATCAGAAACATGTGAAAAAAAATTAATACTTGGAAACAAATTCAGGCGTCAAGGCGTTAATGAAATGCTCAGGCTGATAAGTGTTGCTTGCTTAATGTATATGCTTGCAAATTTAAAGTAAATCACATGTCAAATGGAGCTGGGAGCTGGGACACATTGTTATAAAGTGGATGAACTTTGTGGCCACCAACGTTGTAAAGTACCAGGAATAACTCCTTTTGTGTCTTATTTTTCTTTATTGCTTTCTTTTGCATTGTTTGTGAGACCTTTCTCCCCTTCTAAAATTACTGATAGCCACACAGTTGCATTTCAAAGGTTGTGACCAAACTGACGCATGTTATTGCATGTGTTCCCCCTCCTTTCAAACAAACACACGAAAAGTCACTTTTTCAGTTGGATTTGCATTTTTTCCATGACTTTCTGTCTAAATGTTTATAATTTTCCGTTTGGAAGGTTTTGTTTTTGTTTTGGTATATTTAGCTGTTCCTCGTCCTGGGCTCAGTGCCCGCCTGACAGACGGTCTCTAATTAGAACAGCAGAAATACATATTTAGAGCTGTGTGGCTTTGGAGACTCTCTTTATTTAAGTCACCAGGGAGAACAATGGCGGAAACAATGGGTGCCTGAAGCCGACAAGGTCTTCATGGCACCAACTCGATGCCGATCATTTCAATATGGCATCCCAGTGAGAATTAAGATACTGTAAAACAACCCACTTATTGCAAAAACTGGAGGAAAAAAAAAAAAAAGGTTAATTTCTTTTACTGATGGCATTGATTGTCATGCAGCTGTATTGTACACACATTATGAATAGCTGTGGTACAATGTCTGGTAAGGATTTAGTTTAAGGAAATGTTTTTGGCATGTCCTTGCACAAAGAATAATGGATCCTCGCTGAAATATTGAATATTGTTACTACTTGTAATTAACACAAGTGTTTGTTCCCCTAAGTATGGTTGACATGGGTGATTTAAGGCATAATTGTAATAGGCATTTTGGGAACAGACTATTTTAATCTCCCTGTGGCTGTGTTGATAAGAGGAAGCTGTGTCTTAATACAGATGGCTGTTTGTGGTTTGTGTCATTCATAGAGGCACGCCTGTGCAGGAAGTGTGCATACGGCGAGGGCAGATATTTTTCTTGGCTCCCTGCTGCGAAACCCTTAGAAAGTCAAAAGTGAATGAAACCATCTACATATTCACTTGTCTGCAGTCCTAATATGACATCGACTAATGAGCATAGAGGACTCGACTTCTTCTGCAACATCATTTGGGAAATGATTTTACATTAATTTATGTTTTATTAAAAGAAATTCTGAAGATGTGCATTGAATAAAACCAAAACCCAATAAATAAAAGTCACACACAAGTCAGAACAATGATGTGTAAGTAAGTAGTTGATGATATACATTGATGGATTATTACAATTACAAAACATGAAGCACAACAAAATGTATCAATTCTTTATCTTCTGGAAAAAGTGGCTGTTTAACTGATCTTTTTTTGGCTTTTCTTTCTTAAATTTCTGTGTGTTTTCTGGACAGCTGCAAGAAATGCAGTCCATAGAGTTACTGTTTACATGCCTATTCAGTGATTTAATCCTAAAGGCATAAGAGGTCAGTCAAATTGAATCTGAATAGATCTGGGAATGGTTAGAGCATTGACATGTACTGTATGTCATTTAATTATCAATTTGAGAAATCTTGAAAAGTGAAATTGTTACAGCTATGATCAAACCAAAATTGGGTTGATATTCTCATTTCCTAAACATGTCCTCTGCACACGGTTGGATTTAATCAGTGTTTGGACTGGGCACCTTCCGTTCCAAGAATAAAGGGTTTTAAAAACAAATCTGTGGCATTTCCTTGATAAATAGCAAGAATATTTCTCAAATTTGAAACAGTACACTTTTCAAAGTAATCTCTTATTTTCATATAAATTCTTTGTTGCAATGTTTATCAGCTGTCACTAAACCTCTTGGCCTTCATGGATTTTTCTTCACTGCCTGAATGAATCTGTGTTGTACTGGTCGCATTACACGCTCTCATGTTCCCCGTCACTCAGCAGACGGCTGCGAGGCCCAGATGTGTAGGTGTAAACACATCAGTAATTAGACCAGAACTCTCTCTGATCTTCTTTTCAAAGGCTGACTGCACACACACCCTCTCTCTCACGACCCCGACACTCAGCCACTGACCAGCCCAACACCCAAGACAAATATTTGGGGAAAAGGCAACGAACCACGTGTTATAAACACACACGCACACGTATCAGTCTGTATTAGTCGTGTGAGAACCATCCACTGATCATCCCTTCATCCTAAACCTTAACCTACCAGGAGGGCCCCTTCAGTTGTACTCAGTGCTGAGTTTCATTCAGTGCATTGGTTCTTCTCATAGGATTGCTGCCCACTGGCCCCACACATGATCTAGAGAGAAGAATCCAGCAAAGGGATAGAGGGGGAAGTCAAATCACTAAACTTACTTTCACCAGCCTACATTTTTAAGCTAACATATTGTACTATTAAACTCTTTAAAATATTTTACCCATATTTATTTTGCATGCTTCTCTTAACACTTTGATGATAAATCGTATGTTTGGCAATAAACATTTTAACAAGATTAGCATTAGTATGTTATCAATCACAGAGACTTTTCTTCTGTACAACTCTCCAGCCTGTTTTTTTTTATTTATTTTTTTATACTGTTTTCTCTGCAGCACCAAGAATAAAATAATTCTTATGCCTTATACTGGAATCGAAGAGGAGGCAGCAGTTTAACGTCTACAGTACCCTTTCTGTGGCTCAGTTGGTCGGGTCAACTGTCTCTCAAAAGGAAGTTTGGGGATTTGATCCCCAGCTCCTGCTGCAACATGTCTGATGTGTCCTTGGGCAGGACACTTAACCAAACCCTAAGTGTAAATGAATGGAATTAATTACTTCTGATGGATTTACATTGAAATCCCTGCCATAAGTGTGTGAATGAGTGTCACATGTAATGCAAAAGGGCTTTGAGTTGTCAGAAGATTAAATAAGTGCTACAAAAGATCAAGTTCATTTAACATTTACCATTCATTGAGCATGTATGTACAATCAGCTTCTCTAACTCTATGACTTTTTACATTTGTACCTGTATATGTCTCTGTCATCTAATGCACACTTTATGTTGTTTTGTCATTGCTTGTTGTTTGGTTTATTTCTTGTGGTTATGTGTACCACCAACCTGCCAAGGAAATACAGATGGAAATTAGCCCATGGTTACAATCTGGCATATTTACATGTTTCTGCTCATTGATGTGCTCTGTCCCAGTCTCTAAATAAATAAATAGATTTCATGAAGCTTCAGGGCATTTTCTTTGAGAAAGACACCAGGGAAAGATGAGTTCAGTGCCTCTGGAGATGTTGGCCGGTTGAACTGATTGGTTTTATTACACTTGAATGGGAACAGATTTGCTTGAAATTGTTCATTGAAGAAAAGGAACTGGCTGAACCAGACAACGTGAAGCTCGCCAGTTCGTCAAGTTCTCTTTGCTGAAAGAATGAAAATAGAAGCAGATGAACATTTCTGAATGTAATTTTTGAAAGACAAACTCAACTTTTTCATTGTCATGTATAACATTGTGTTTGTTAACGTAGGAAAAAAAGACAGAAAAAAGAAGGTAAATGATTTGACTGAAGTGGCGCCACCTTATTTTGTATTTTCTTCACAGAAATAATAGTCCCTTCTAAATATATCTGCACATGTTATGAGTCATAGATTAAACCCATTGACTTTTCTGTTCTGTTTTGCCTCTCCCGTCGGTCCCATCCATCTTACTTTCACTTCATTCCAGTTATTTATTGTGTTTGTGTTTCTCCACCAATTCATCAGGGTTACTCTGGTTGAATGCTGGTTCTTATCTCCACATATCCAGTTTGACACGTCTCAATACACTTGAGCCACTCTAAACTTTTAACCCAGTTCTTTGTCTATCTCTGTGATGAGTTTGTCTTTAAACATACTCTAACTTCTTTCCATTGTTTATGGGATTTTTATGTGTAGGTTATTTTGATTGTGAGAGAACTAACATTTCATCTTGACACACACACACACACACACACACACACACACACACACACACACACACACACACAATTACTTAAGATTTGTGTTGAATTCAGCAATAATACAAAAGCTTTTACATAAACCAATACCCTAAAATATGTTGCTTATTAAAGCAGGGACAGCTTTCAATATTCTCTAAACCCAATCATTGTTGCCACCAGCTGAGAGGGTAAAGTGAAAATATGCTTTATGATTTAATTTAATAGCTTTTTTTCCTAGACCTTCTCATAGATTTCTGTGTGACTCTTCCAGGTTTCCCTTAATTGATTCTCGCCACATTCCACTGAGCTGGACGCCAAACAGCCGGTGTTTAAGAGTTCAGGTGAGATCCAGGAAATAATCAGGAGCTGAAGGGAATTTGTAGCAATCATTTCGATCTGTATACCGAGCCGCTGGCGGGAACATACTGTGTCAGATCAACTTGCTTAGCTAGTTCTACAATTCATCATTTGATCTGTAAGGTCACAAATTAAAGACAACAGAGGAAAATTTTAAACCACAGATGGCAAATCCCTGACTTATAAACTGTCTCATCTCTGCACCAAATTGCAACATGATTCGATACCATCAAATTTGCATCACTACATTGAAGACTCCTTGAGACAAAGCAGTTCTCTTAGACAGCAGTAAATCATGATAACCGTGTTTTTGAAATCAAATCGGTTTTTTTGTACCCTCATTATGTGTTGGAGAATCAACCCAGAAAATCCAGGGGAAACACAGTTTCAGCAACTAGCATGACTCACTCTGTATCACTCATTCTTATTACTCACCAGACATGCTGAGAGACACAGCATCGCCCTCTGCTTTCACCTCCCACAGGAAACATTTTACCCAGAGATCAATTGAAGGAAGATATGAAGACAGTATTTCATGTTGCCGTTATTTAGCTAGATGCTGCGCTGTAGCCCCTGGTTGTTCATTCACAGATGTTCCGAGATGAACACCAGCCATTACTGACACGATGTTTGTGCCTATTGACTCATCTCTGGGAAATTATTATGTGTTTACTGTTATGAGAACTTGAATATACAGCACTATGCTTTGCTAGCACTGCAGTACTTTGTATCCTTATGTGACCTCAGCAGAACTGGGTGATTTGGCTTCAAAGGGCCTGGCCCTGATGTAATTATACATCTGTCGTTTTTTTATCCTCCTTTTTATCTTTAATTCCCATTTTCGCCATGTAGAATATTTACTTAGGTCAGTCATAATAACAGTGTCACTGGTGTGGATACTGACCTGCACACTTTTTGCCACGCCTCTGGAGTCCAGCATGTTATTTTCCCCCAAAGACGTAATAAAGACACCTGAGGGTCTTCTATAGGTCAACAGTTTTCCTGTTATTTTGAATGAGTGGAAACTGCATGGCACCGTACCATGAGAGGTTTTGGTTTCTTCAGTACTCAGAAATAAACCCTATCATTTCACCTCATTCATGCTTATATCATATAAAACGATATCGCTCTTTCCTGTTTTGCATCGCACAAAATGCAACTATAACTTTCACTGTATATTATCATAGTGTTACAAGGCCTAGAGGTCCAAAAAAGAAGACAACCAGTGTTCAAAACTGACCGCTGACTGCTCAGCCCTCCATGTATGCAGGCAGCAGCCCAAGACAGTGCAACAGCAGAACCTTAACCTCCCAGAGAGTTCCTTGTTCCATCCATGTCATTTCATCTGAACCAGACTGACAGCTGCCCCTTCACTTTCTCTGTGATTTCAGCCTTAGACGGTTTCCATGCGAAGGAAAACACTATCAGCCCCATGCTGATGTACCCCCTAATTACAATTGATGTTTTTCCATGGATACTGACCAAACTGTTGCAAAGCAGACTTTAATTATGTAGAAGGCAAGGATAACTTGAGTCCCTGCAAATGTAGTGCAAACCTACTCTGAAATTCTACAAAGCTACAATTCATTTAGCAGTGACTTTTGGGGGATACAAAGGAGTATAATTTGGATTTGGTAAAATTAGGGCTCTGTGTGAAGGTTGGACTAAGCACACTGTGAGGCCCACTCACACTGCTCCAGGACGTGTGATCTGTGGTTGCATTAAGGGACTGGCTGGGATGATAAGGATCAATGTTTGAGTCAAAGGTAGTGTTCAGAAATATTAGTAAAGCATGACGAAATATTAGCACAGACTGTAATGCCATGAATACACCAAGTGAGGTGGTGTAAACAGAGAAGAGAAGGGGGGCCATAGCATCATATGTTTATGATAGCTCATTAACAATGCTATTGTACCAACTTATCAGCCTATCATAATTCTCAATCTTATTCTTCTCCTCATGGTTTCTCATCAAAAAACTAAGAAGTTTTAAAGGTTTAAGTCATCCTTTTTTTGTAGTTTATTTCCTTTATAGTAAATAAATAAATAATAATTTTTTTTAGTTTCATTTTTTTAAATCTGCGCATTTAAAAAAAACATCCTCAAGGCTACATGAAGTGTTGCCCACATTCTGGTCTCCATTAGCCCTAAAGAACCTTTTAGTGTCATTGAGCTTATCGTTGAGGTTTACTAGCATACACTTCCTCAGAACATCTCCCATCAACTTCTTTCTCTGATGCAGTAATAGTTTATATAAGAATTGTGACTCTATACCATTTTCACACAGAAGCTATTTTTCAGCTGCTCAGGTGAGGATTCTTACTGTTGCAGGGAGCTGGTATATTAAGGACAGGAAACGTGAAGAAAACATTTCAAGTTTAAAAAACACATTCCATTAAAGTAAATGTTAGACAATGCTGAGAACGGTAATGGTAATGTTGGCATGTAATGATTCACTATTACCATTACTGTTAAATAGAACAGAGACATTAGCTTGGAATTGGCTAAATTAATGGTTGTGTAATAGCAGCAAGTTGTTTCTTCTGTGATATTTTACTTTTGAATGTAAATGGATTTCCAAATTTGAATAAGTCTTTTCAGTGTCTGGAAAACAGTAAACAAATGATTAGGCTCTCAAATTCAACTGTGTGCAGCCCAGATAATGTAATTTATCTTTCCATCTAAATGTGACGTCAAAGAAAAATGTTTCTGTTCAAATACGGTCAATTGGACTTCTGGTCAATGCAAGGTCAGGACCTTAATTCTAACTTATAATCAGGCCTCACGGATCACGATTGTTGGTCACAATATCTTGCTTAACTTGAAACAAATGTTGTCTCTGCACTTTGGTTAAATCCATCAATCCATTCATCAATTTTCTTCCACTTATCCATTTTGATGGCAGCAGGCTAAGCAAGTTTACCCAGAAGTCTCTTCACCCAGCAATGTGTCCTAATACCTCTTGGAGATCTCAAAGCATTCCTATTCCAGAAGTAATAATCCATCCAGCAAACTCTGGGTTTACCTTGCAGTCTCCTACCAGTTTGACATGCCAGGGAGATATCCAAAGTGAGGAGGCAACAAGGTGGCATCCTAATCGGATGCTGCAACCACCTCAACTGGCTCCTGTCGATGCAAAGAAAAAACTGCTCTTCTGTAAACTCTTAGTCCAGCCACCCATTGGGAGAAACTAATTTCAGCGGCTTGTGTCCATGATCTTGTTCTTTCAATCCACCGTTTTCCTCAGACCCTCATTCCAACCCCTTCACACTCAGCTGTATACGAGCCAATGCTTGCGCGATGTCCGAGCCTGAAAAGGAAAACAGAACCAGAAAATATGCAAAAAGCATGGGATGAAATTCCATTAAACCTCTTCCCACTCGCTGCAACTTGAGGTCCTGTCCAATAAAATCACAAACAGAATTGGTGGCCGACATTTAGAGACAAACAAGCAGCCACCATCACATTTACACTCAAAGCCAATTTTAAAGTTACCAATTAACCTAACCTAAGCGTGTCTTTGGGATTCAAACCTGGAACTGTGTTGCTGTGAGATGATCCTCTTGCCCTCTAAATTATTCAATGCAGCTAATGAACTTAAAAGCTAACATACTTTAGCCCTTCAATATAGCACTTTTAGATGACGGATTTGTTCAGCTCTTTTCAGGAGTCCCTCCAGAGGACTGCCTATAATGTATGAGATGCCACTGTGCTGTGATTCATGCCCATAAACCGACGTCATCAGCGCTAATCTTTATTCCTATTACCTGACACATGACTCACTTAGTTGCATCTTGTGTCAGTGGCATGTTGACTGATGTCGTCAATGTAATAAATTTGTGTCGACGTGAGGATGTGAGTCACAGGAACCAAGACATTAAGCCTCCTGTGACATTAAAGTGGAGCACTCCACTCTGCATGAAGCGATAATGGGTTGACTTCAGGAGCACTTCATTATTTATTATTCATACAATCATTGCGATTTAATCATTTTAAAGTTAAAATCTATAATTTGGTCATTCATTACTTTCAGTTTAAAAATAAAGTTAAAAAGATAGATCGATAGGGATAGATAGATAGATCCAGAGGGACATTTAAGCAAAAAAAAAAAAAAAAACTCCTGTTATGTTTCTATCAGGTGTGGCCTATCTTTTGCTTTTTATTCATTTCCTGTGACATTCACAGTAATTTGTTCACTATAAACAATAGATCATAAAAGGATTTTCTGCAAAAAAATAATATAATAGAACATTAGTTTAGCACTGAGCAAAGGCACAAAAAAAATCGTTGGCATTGTCCCTGCATGATCCTATGCTTTCACGTGTTTTTGGCTTTGCCCACATGGATCTAATAATCCAAGCTGCTTCACAGTCCTCTAATCCTTTCGCCTCTCTGTTGTTATAACCATTTCACCCTGTTCTATAGGAGGAACCACAATCCACAGTGCTGTCCTTATGTCTTCAGGGTAAAACTATGTTTCCTTGTTTTCACTTTTATCTTGATATTTCAGGTTGATCGTCGAAATGTGAAGCTCTCACAGTGTGATGATATTGAGGTTGTGTCTAAAGACACTCTCCAGTCTGATATCAGGTAACACAGGACTTCAGACTTTTTGTTTAACTAAGGCATGGAGCCTGGTTGATCCAGACCAGATGAGGCCTCAATATCACCCTCATCTTGCTCCTGTTCCTCAAAGCAAACAAGGTATTCGCTGTAAAAAAAAATATCCAAGGCTTTAAAATCATTTAATATACACTATATGTTGGTGATCTTATCCATACAACGAATGACCTTCTCTGAATAATGGGAGCTCTTTATCAAAAATAACAAACTCTCTAGGCAGTTGAAGAAACATCTAGAGAGTGTGACACACATGTGACAGGGCCAGCATCCTGACAAAAAAAACATTATGATGTGCCTGCCTGGGAGGAGGCCATGGAAAACAGCTTGTTCTGGTTAGATGCTGACCAGTGTGTAGCTCCATCAGGCCAGAGGCGTGATGAGGCGAACAGTTGCAAAGTTCACGATAGGACAGTTGACTAGCTCATCTATTCTGTCTCCGGTCTCTGATTGGATTATCAAGTTACAATAAGACAACAATTTTATTTAGTAACAGCAGATCAGGGACAGTCATGTAAGACGAACAGTCGTGAAGTCTTTACGCATGATTAAAGTTAAAACAGAGGAGACTTTTTGTCCACATGGAGCACATATTGTTTGACTTAAGACATGCGACCACAATCAAATGCTGTTTTGATCCGAGATGCTGGGTTTTTTTTTCACCCAACCGTACATACTGTGCTAATAATTTCAAGACTTGGTATTTCAAAACCATCAACTGTATAGCATTTCTTTAAAAACATGCAAAGAAACGTGCCTTGTCCTCCCAAGTGCTATGCAGGATTTCTTTAACTTCCACAGTTGAG
This sequence comes from Symphodus melops, assembly GCF_947650265.1. Lineage (NCBI taxonomy): Eukaryota > Metazoa > Chordata > Actinopteri > Labriformes > Labridae > Symphodus > Symphodus melops. The sequence continues at coordinate 10,650,414 of NC_136695.1, read as the reverse complement.
ATCCAGATTTCCCAATGTTTTACCAGTCAGACAACAGGATCCCATGTTTGTAATCAACCCATACAATTGTCAAGCAGACAATGAATCATCCAAACATGTTATATAGGTTGAAAGCTAAAACCAGACCATGTGTCCTCCAGGTGCAGTGGAATGCCTGTTGGGACAGGAGGACTATAAAACATAGTCTGTTGTGATAACTTATATAATGCACTATCATCTGGCAGTCTTTTGATATTCTGATACCGTTTCCATATGCTGTTAAAAGTTGATGGTAGAAAGATACTTTCAGGGGGAATTTCTTTCCTTGAGTGAGGGCAGAGGAATCTAAATGTTTTTTTAACTTTGCAAAGTGTTAATAGTTGTATAAATCTAGTATTGCTATATTTGAAGCCTTTATTTCAAACAAACCTATTGACGATGTGGTCAAAAACGTAGAGAGCTCCGTTTTAAGGATGCCAGCTTAAAGGGATACTTCACCCATTTGCATGAAGCTGTGTATCATTAGAAACATGGTAGTAGTGTTGAATGGTCGTGAATCCAATTACGTGTATTACGATGCATTTACAACAACATTTTTTTCTTATCAATATCAGTTTGGGTAGTTTAAGCAGATTTAAAAGAGTCCTCACCCTGATTGTGATGTAGTTGAAGTAATTCTTTTCTGTAATACGTAAGTGCTTGATTGTAGTCAAATGGATGCTCAATTTGTCAGAGTTTTCTTTTGTGTTAATGTAGCATTTTTATTGGTCTTGTCCAGTAAAAAGTAAATGCACCTTAGCTTACACAAGCTAAAAAAACAGGGTTGTACAGCTGGGGCAGTGCATGACAAAGCCTTCAAGTCAAGTCAGTGGATGTCTTCTGTGGGGTGAAGTGGAGGGAAAGAAATGGATGTGTTAAGAGATAAAGGCTTCCTGTGTGCATATCAAACACCACATCAATCTTTCCGATCTTTATAGCTTGAGAGAAAATAATATTTTATCATTGGCAAACATGTAATCTGCACTCTGAACAGAAATTAATCAATTCTGCGAAGACCTTGGATGGCCTTAGCTTGAGCATACTTAAGCAGTGTGGAAGACAGTGTGTGAACATCAAGGCTATAAAATGACTGTCAGTTGCATTTCAGTTCAACAATTATGGTGTGAGTCCAAGTCAGCCTGAGAGACAACGGTTTGCTCTACAACCACAAGAAACAGAGAATACATAAGAGCTTCTATATTTTCCAGTATTATCCCACAAAAGGAAACCATGCAAGTATTTGAGTTGAGTCTAAACTGAATTGTTTTGTGTATCCACAAGCGGCCCAATGCAACAGACCTTCAATGAATATATTCTCATGTGCAGCACTTATTCAACTTGATATTCTGTGATAAAGTCACAAAACGTTATCTTTAAAATTCATGCAAATGTTCAGACATTTTCTTTACTCTCCCTTGTAATGACTATGACCTTATAATTTTATAACATATTTGTGTACTATATTTTGTAGTGTGCAATGGGGGAAATTGCCTACACATCTACTATTTTAGATAGCCCATCTTTCTACATTCATATCGATTCAATAATGTGTAATAACATTTTCCAGTCTGTGAATTCACACCATCATTTCAGAAGCAAGACATTTGAAGTAACAGTGAGAGCTCCTCATACGCACTCAGAAATGCACACACACAGCACTGTACTTCCCTACTGGCTCATAACTCCTGTAACACCATTGTTACAGCTTATAATGACGTTAAAGGGGCATAAATGTTACACCTGGAAATGGTAGTCTGAATAGGATAAGTGTGACCACCAACTTCCACATACTTTGTGCGCACCATGGTCCCTCAGCGCCACACATTTGCTTCAGCTGATGGTGTACGCTCTTGCATTAAAATGTGCAAACATGAGCCTTTGTCTTTCTGAGGTCGCTTTGTTGTTCATGTGGTGCCTTTTTTTTAGCATACTATTGTTAAAGTGATGGAAAACATGATTGTGAGTGTGTATACTGTGCTTCATTTTGAAATTGTTCAGACTTCCCGTCGGGGTTGTTCTAATCTACTCTGTCCAGTTTGATGAGTGCTGGTAGTGTGCTTTGTTAAAAAATAGACAGTGTATCTGGAACAGAGCAGAGCGTAGTGGAGATGCTGGAACATTACGGAGATGGACTATAGGACCCTCGCAGTGAAAACACAATCATTGACTAGCGATGTAGTGCATAGCACTGATGGACCGCAGCACTCACAGAAATGTATGTAAATTGGGGGTCAGAATTTGTTTATCCTTTTATGTCGTGTTCTTTCTCCTGAGATCCCACTCCCCCTCCTCAGACTGTCTGTCAGGAAAAGTCTCTTGCTGAGAGGCTGAGGTGCATTTGAACAGGGTCCTGTGTAAGATTTCAGGGGAAGGCTGTGCTAGAATTTTCTCTGAAGGTTCTGGAGTGCATGTGTGAAAACAGCTTTTGACTCATCAACACAGGCTGAAACTTGTGCAGCAGATTAATCCTGATGTAGTTCATATAAATATCTGTGCTTTTTCTCAGAATGTCTCCCATTGAAATGACTCATTGAAAAGCCCAAGGGAAGGTATTACTGTAATACAGATTTTTCTCATTAGAAGTGGGTTCAGCAAACCAGAACGCATGTGAAACTGACCATGTGGTCACTTTCAGCCTGATCTGTTATAAAATGTGCAATTTGAAAAAAAAAAAAAAAAAAAAAGATGCTTCTCAATTTTGGTCCATCCCAGATTTTAAAAGAAAGTTAACAACTTATAACTGTATGAACAATAAGTTATGGTATATCTTTACCAGGTCAAGTATTTTAAAATACACAATTATGTACTTTATTCATTCGTTTTTCAAGCCTATTAAGCTTTGTGTGGCGTTCATGTTTTTGTTACTCAGCCAGTGTTAATGGGTCTGGTAGACCTGTTGCATTTGTGGGTGTTTATTTAACACAATCAAACCATTTAATGTTAAAATGCTCAACAGATGTTTACTTCATTTCTATCACAAGCAATATAAACTGAAAACATGGTTAATATGTGCCCTTTACCTTTGTTAGATCACATTGATGAAATAGTGCTACTTTTTTGGTTTGTATTTTTAATAGAATGTCATCAAAAAAGAAACTCAATTCTTGTCACGATAAGAATGGAAGAATGAGGGGGGGGGGCAGTTCCCACAGACCTGAACAGCATACAAGGGTTTAAATAACTATATTGAGACGCCCTGAACATGATAATTGGATCTATTGGATAGATAATGGATGAAACCAGATTACCAGATGTAACCATGAAATATATTAGGCCTTTTGGATGGTTTCAGCTTAAGGCACTTGTTTAGTGCACAATGATCAGCTTCATGTGCCTTTAAGGTGTGTGTTTGTGTGTATAGCTTGAGAAGCTGCGATGCTGTCTGTTAGAGTCAGCTGTATCTTGATGATTAAAGACTTCTCGTCTCTCTTTTAGCATGCGAAAGGTTCTTCCATTGATTACTACGTCCTCCTCTCCCCTGATTAAAAGCTTCCAATCCTCCTCCGCAAACCATCAGCTATAGTTTCGAGAAATTGTTAATGTACTATTATGTGAAAGAGTCTGCTAGTACAGTAACATAAGTACTACAGATCAGTTTTCTTGCACATTTTTTGATCATATTTTTTCATTAGAATAATAACCAACACAATACAGATGTATTTTTTATCTAAATATGTACAGTAATGTGGCAAAGGTGTTATCGAACGTATACAGAACCTACTCATCAATAGACGGCGTAAATACAATATCAACTCTCCTGAAGCTCAGCTCCTACTAATTTGAGATGGAAATATCTCTAGTTTTTAAGACGTTTTAAACCTGCAGAGTTGGACATTATTTTCTGTGCAAATTCAATGTTTGTTAGTATTTACTTGCAAAAACGATGTGTATTATAATGATTGTGGGCAATAAGTACATATTGTGTTTGAACAGTTGTAACACCAATGTGCCATTATCTTATATTTAAAGCTTTAGGGTCCTTACACAGTTTTGGACTAGAAACACATAAGTAACAAAAAAATTGACCACGGAATTAAGGAATAAAAAGATCTGAAAATAAAAAGAGCCGAATCAAAAGAATTATGAAAAGATTGTTCTCAAATGACACCTCTGTCCCTCACTGCATGTCTGGGCATGACATGTACTGTTACAAAATTCCAATCAAGAACAATTCAGCCGAGCATGAAACCTCACATTTCTTTAACATCACAACAATGTGGTAGAAATTACACTGAAAGGAAACAATCAGAGAAGACCTCAGTCTGGCACTGGATAACAGACTATTCATGACGTTGTTAAGCAGGGATCATGAAAACACTGCTGGTTCTGATGTTTTGGGTCCAGGATGTAAAGCTCTTGTCATCGCTTGTTCTTAGAGCACGTCATGTGAGGTCGTTGAAGGAAAATGTCTTTTAAAAATGTCACTGCTGCAAACCATTTTTGATGTGAAATGTTTTCCTCAATGTTTCAATGTTTTTACTCAATGCAATCCTGATAGTCTATACCATACCTGGCATAACCCTGACAGCCCTGCCATGTTGTACTAGAGGTTCATCACAGACTCTGCACTCAGCAGACACTTGATTAAACATCACCTCAGGGTAAAAACTCTTGGACTGCTTCCCAAGCTAACAGAGCAGTTTTTTAGATTGAAATTGATTTGTTTCCCTGTCCCCAAAGGCAGCCAGCTTTAGAGCAAGTATGAGCTAAATCTGACACCTGAGTTTTCTCATGACATGCATGCAATAACACTTCAAAGTAAAGTAATAAAATAATTTTAAATAATTTTTTAAATAATTTGAAAATATTCTCTCAGGTCATAAATCATCCCCCAACAACCCTTCTGACTAACTACTTTCTGCTATATGTAGCAAACACTTAACACCATGTGCCAGCACACACACACACACACACACACACACACACACACACACACACACACACACACACACACACACACACACACACACCCTCTCACAGATGTTTAGTCAACAACTTCCCATTTCTGGGTCTGGTTTGCACTCTTCACACTGACCTGCCAGTCCTGGTTTCATAAGAAACCTCCTCTTTAGCTTTGACAGACTGTATAATTATGTCAAAGAATCTTTCAGCCTGCTTCACAAGATGCCTCTAAAACATTTACACTAAGCAAAGGTACATATTAGTGTCCCTGTCCCACACCTTGCAACATTCACACACACACACACACACACACACACGCTAACACACTCACATAAACTTTACAGTAAACTTCAGCCTCCCGCCAGCCCTGTTAAGCCGACATCCTGTCATCCTCTTTCCCACCAGGCTCGATCAGACCTGAGAGAGTGCTGTAGGTGTGTATGGAGCATTTCCCAGATTCTGTCTTTAGGGGAATGTTTGATGTGCCGACCTACAAGAAGCAACCCCACACCTAAATACAGAGACCATAATGTTTACCTTAAAGTTTAAGTTTATTTTTGAATGTGCATACATGAATGTTAAGGTATATTTCCTGAGGATTATTCCATATTTCCACATTAAAAGGATGATATGTTCACTTAGCTTTACGCAGCTATAAGGTAAACATAATGTGGATCTTGGCAGTAGATGTTTCCTGTACAATACATTTGGAACCCCAGGATGGACCTCTTGGCTCAGGGCCTGTCTCCCTCCTACACATACAGTATATATATAAATATCTGTTCACAGCTGTGCTTCAAAGGATCACATACTTCTCTGGGTCTAAACTCTGCTTTTAGTTATGGCCATATTTTGTCCATTTAACCCATTTGATCAATAGAAGAATTTAAACTTTCTTTGTCTTACCCTCAACGTTTTGATTGCAGATGGAGTAGTCCCACTGACATGTCCTCCAATCAGGAATGATGGTGACCATAGAGGTCAATCTAATCATCAAGAGGATGGAACCATGAATGAGTTGTTGATGTTCTTATACCTTATGGACAGTCACTTTTTCCCTTTTGTATATGGAACTTTGTTTTTATTGTATTGGTTTGACAAGTTAAGTTGGAATGTTTATAAAAGTACACAAATTGGGATTTTATTCCCCGCACAACAGCAGCCACTGCCATCCATGTGCAAATGGGTAGATGTGACCTGCAGTGTAAAAAATGTAGTCATCAGAAGCTTAAGTCCATTTAACATTTCAGTTAAATGTGTATATAACAGCCTCAAGAGTTTGTAATTGGATGTACACTTACATTATTCAGTGATAAAATGATAAAGAAAAAGAAAAAATGATTAAGCTGGTAAGCCTGGTCAGTTAAGCACAACCGTATATCTTTTTTATAATTATTAATGTGGTTAATGAATATTCAAAAAGTTGTATGATGATGTCAATCCACCTGCAAACAAGTCTTTGCTGTATTTTAACATAATCCAAGCAGCTTAATAACATATTAAGTGAAAGTGTTAAACAATAGAAGGCTAGGTAAAAAGCCGGCAAACAAATATTGAATATATATTTTTAATAGCTAAGAAAAAGTATTTCACATTAATAAGCCAAAACCAAGGGTTACAGTAAAAGTCTAAAGCCAAGTGCTCTAACCTCATGAGTGTTTAGTCAACACAGTACAAAACATGATACAACGAAAATACAGAATACAACAAGCAGGTTTAGAAAGCTCTACATAAACTTTTTGACACAATATTTTTTTTTCCGGGCAAACATTTGCAACCCATTAAAAACAGCTCTTCAACCAATTTTTGGGTGCTGGCCCGTTAGTTGAGAATCACGTCTAGAATACTGAGATAGTTAAGAAATGAGTAGCCAGAAATGTAAAGTTGGTGAATAGGATAGCAAAAAATCTGAAATAGTTGGACTAAAGTAACCTTTGAAAAAATTAACTCAAAATGAATGTGTACCAATTTCTGTGGTGTTTTTGGAGAACCTCTTTTGAGCCTAAAAAGAACATATGGTTGATTGATAAAGGTCTTTCTGAGCCAACACAATTTGAGAGTACTCTAGACAAAAGAAGCTGTGACTTACTGAATTGACTTGTAAGTCCATAGACCTAGTTTCAACCACAGCTTAAATTGAACATGGCTGGGTTTTATCTCTCTATGGCAATGACACAAAAATGTGATGATATTCAGCTGATCATGTTCCATAATCCATCATAAGAGCAACATCTGACTACTCTCCTCTTGCATATGGGACTCCTCCTTGTGTTGTTTTGTTTTCTTTGGCAGGCTTGACTGTCAAAGCGGCTTTAAAGCAGCTGTCCTCACATCCCTGTGTGCCTAAATATTCATTTGTCTCACAGGATTTGGATCCTTCCTGCGCAGCCAGCATACAGCAGTGGAGCCAGTATAGTAAAACCCTTCAAGGTTTAGCAAGCACCTCGTGACGTCCCTGTTGTTCCAGGGCAAATGGCCGTGAGAGAAACGACAGTCTGAACATTCCCTACCTAGGACAGTGTTACATGTTGTGCAGTACATCCCGTCATTTGCTGCAAATGAGAGAAATAATGAGAGGTTCTTGAAGGGATCCGGACTGGAAACAAACACAGTGCTGTGTAATGTTTTTGGATGTTGTGTGACAAGACTGAAAAAAGTCTGTTTGTAAATGTTCCTCCACTTAATCTTTTCCATCTCTGAAACATTAAAGAAAAAAATAATAATTAATTAACTTCAAATCCAAACAAACACATAAAAGGAACATGAGAGAGTGATCCCGATCTGAAAGTTATTTGTAAAGTAATTCTGTGAGCACAGGGGTACAGCTTTTGTTTTCTACGTGTGTCACAACAGAACCCACTGATTGCCATGATCAATATGTGATTATATTGTTTCCTACATGAGACATTCAAAACAGAGTCAATGAGTATTACATGCAGCATTTAATGCTCCTCGTTCTCAGCATGAGCAGCAGAGCGATCAAATCATAGTCTGTCTCTCGCTCTCCATGACAAACATCTGGGAATTGTTTTCTGGAACCCATAGCATCTTGTTTAGCTTAGGGTTACTGAAATGCTAAGAGAGCTTGGGTCTTGTTTATGCTGTTTTATTTGGTAAAACCAAATGGAAGAACTGTGTGTTTCTTGGTTGGGGAGGAAGCTGCCAGATCTCATCATTGTGCTCTCAGCATGGACATAAAAGTAACACCAATGACCCGTGGGGATAATGATCTTGCTCTAAAAAGACTTTTATTTTAAAAGCAAAGCGGACTGTAAAAGCAACAGACACACACTGTGATTAATCAGAGATGATGAGAGTGTGATATGCAAACACAGCTAAATCCAGACAAAAGGAAGCTCTCCATAACCTCACAGCATGGGAAGTATTACCTGTGACTTACTGCCTGAATGTGTAGGACATATTCATACATGTTTCTTATTACCGAGCAGTGAACAGGGTTGAATCAGTGGACAAGGATGCCACACAGATGAATTTAATGGCAGCAGCACAGCACTCATCTGGTTCCCATGTTTCTTGGAGAGATTGTAAAGAAACAAGGGTGAGTTTGTCAGCAAGCACAATAACTTTGAACTGTCTCAACCAATTACTACTCTGGACTTGGATGATGTTCTTTCCCTCTTCATATGCTATTTTCGCCTATTACCACTTTGCATTTTTTCCACACCAAATCAGCCAAGTGGTAAGACCACCAAACAACAGAGCTCAGTATTGTGGAATACTTTCAGTATTTCAAAAAGAATTAATAAATGTTTGTCAAATTGCTTACATAACATCTGGCCAAGTGTGCAGGACTAAATAGTTTGTTATCATTCCAAAAGTTCATTGTATATTATCTTTGATAGAAATAGTCAGACATAACATGGGTTAATGGACCCAAAGGCTGTTTGCTATCCAACCTGGCGAGCAGATGAGGGCAGGAAAACGATTGTTGGGTGACTGGAAACAAGAGAAGCTTTTGCCAGTGTTCACAATTACTGTAACTTTTAAAAAACTTTTTCCAGTCAGCTTTGAGGTTCTTGTCTTTAACTAGTCTCTTACTGGTGATGTTGCTGCTAACTCTGCATTACGGTGAGAGCAACCGACCTGCAAACAGCCAAAAGGATTAATTGGAAAAATGTGCGGCAAATTCCGAATCACAATAAATTTAAAAGCAAATGCAAAAGGGGGAAAACTAGCTGCAATAAGCCACAACAACTGCATAATTAAACAATCTGAAAAAATAACAACATTATTGTATATACACATTTTTTCTCAGAAAACAATGGCAAATAGACAAATGCTGCATGTCCAGTCTTAAACAAAAGTGCTTTATGCCTGTAGGGGCACTCTGTGGAAAAGTTTCTTCTTAACAACCCGACTACTTTAAATCTTCTAGCTACATTGATTTTTGTAATATGGTCTGTCATCAAACTACGCCACTTTCCTATGTAAACCTAATTAACTAGCTCTCTCCTGGAAAAGTGTGGATTGGTATTAACCAACCTCATTCAAATACATTTACACATTTATATATATATATATATATAGCATATAGCATATAGCATATAGCATATAGCATCTATAAAAGCATTTTAGATAAATGATACTTTAGTGTTAATAATTGGTTTGTAAACCATCATTAACATTGTCTGGATGATTTTTGTAAAGTTGTAACTGATGTTTATAATTCTTTGTAAATGGTTCATAAATACACTGTAGCACATTATTAGGGTGGTCTTTATGAAGTTAAATAAAATATTATAATTATCAGCTCCAACTTTATCTCTCTCTGTAATGTTTATAGATGTTTTATAGACCATCTCTTAAAGGAAGACTCTACGCGTACGTGACGTGCAAAAATAAGCAGAAGAGCAGTGAGTACAGTATGTTATTCCTCTTCATCTCTAGTCCCTCACTTTCATCTAAAAAAACATCACATACACACTTATTGTAAGCAGCCATGACTCAGAGAGACATTTTCAGAGGATACACTGGATTTTTTCTATATTTATGTGTAAAATGTTGCACATTCAAAATCATTTGGTCTGCAGTGCATACCAAAAGCCTTTTATTGTGTATAAAATGTTATGTGTGCAACAATACACTGTTAACCTGACATCCATTATAGCATTACAAATAATAACCAAACATTAGTAACTATCATTTCATATTTTGTTAACAGTAAAATAACCAAAGTTGATTAACTATACTGCTCTTATCTATTTATCCAGTCTATTGTCTGTCCTTGTCATATGACCCTCTGTGCATGTTATGGACGTCTGTCCAGGAGTGTCTGTGCTTCATGATTTCTACAGAGAGAGGCAGAAAGACAGTGACAATAAAATGTATCATTAAGTGCTTTTAACAATGAAGAGTGATAATCTAAAACTTGCTATAAATCTTAAATGTAGTTCTCCTGTTATATCAGCTCAGAGTAAAAGTATTTTCTTATCACTGGAATCAGTTCCTCTTTTTTGGCTGCAGTTTCTCAGTAATGCATGGTGTTACTCTATGGCTGTGATTAATCTATGAAAACTGTTTATGGATTTCTATGGCAACCTGCTCACTCGCTTCAACGACGACAACTGACAGGACAATGACAATCGTAATTTGTATACCGCTGGGGAGAAATAGTATTAAGGTCAGAGAAAGAAAAACACAGGGGCCAAAGAGGATCAAAATTGTACAGAGTGAATAAACATAGAGTATGAATTCAGCTGATTCTTATGCATGAGCTTGTGTATGTGCGTTTCCAAATGGCAGATAAAAAAAAGGCTGACGTCAAGCAGCTGACCCTGGGACTGAATATGTTTACTGCTGTGTGAAGTGTTTGGCTAATGGTGGCTTTGCCTTTAAGACCGGTAAACGCTTCTGCATATGATCAAGGCCATGAGCGAGAAAAACACATAGTGTCAAGAGCCTTATGAGGTGTCACAATAACACCTGTAAACGGTGGTCGGAAATATAAACACACAAAGTTACCTTTACACTCTCACACAATCTTTGATATAATTTTCAGCTGTAGTGCTTGACGTATAGTTATACATTTATAATTACTGCCAAACTTTTGTTTGTGTTGTGATTATTAGGGAAGAGAATTCCTGCTTTCCTGCTGACACTTTATACTGTGACGCATTTTTGATGTCTATACCTTGTTGTCTGGATGGGCAGATGGGGTTATAGTAACTTTCTTTTTTTTTCATAATTTATGCACGCTTTTGTGTATTACTGATCCCATCTCCTGCTATCTGAATGTTGTTTTGCTCCTCAGGTGACATCCGAGAAGAGATTACAAAATCCATATTTTTTTAGGATACTGAAGTACTGAAGGTGATTCTTGTGTTTTATCTCCTTTTTGATCTTCAGGGGGCAAACAAAAGAACAGAAAGCATTTACTGCTGTAATAAAATAAAATCCCTCCAGTGTCAAGTTTGTGAAACTTTTTAAAATTATTTTCCTCAGTCAGTGTTTGTTGTCTCATGTGGTCTTGAGTTTCAAAACTGCTCCCTGTGTAATGTATTTACAAGATGGTAATACTACTTAAAGGGATACTTCACCGGTTGAAACATGAATCTGTATTGAAGTTGGGTCATATAGTATGTAGTAGAAATCTGAAATCAATTTTGAAGTTGGTGCCTTCTTAAACGAGAAAATGCAGAAAGTCTTTTTGACTGCTGTGGATGAAAAACAACTCCTAAAATGCACATCACAGGTCTTGTGCCACCGCTCCTGTTTTAGAGAATCCAAAAAAGTAAAAAAAAAATAAAAAAATAAAAAAAGGGTTTGAGGAAGCCTTAAGAGGGAGACGGGTTTTTTCTACACAACTTTCCAAAAGGTTCACAGTCAAATATATGGTAGGCCTACATTTTTATCAGAAAGTATCGCATATTGTTTTTTTGTTCATATTTTGGTTTGGTTTTTCTTTGGTCCTTTTTCTTTCAACTTAACGCAACTATTACACAAATATTGACTTCTGGATGAGGTCTGCATGCCTACATTTGTGAAGCTTTCAGGCTTGAAAGGAGCATAGTTCACTGGGGTGAAGGTGGCACATTTACAGCTTGAACTTTTTTGGCACTTTTTGCCTGATATCACAGAGAAATAGAAAAAAACTAGGCCACTCACTTCTAGTCAGCAACAATCAGTCTACTGGCTGATATCATCAGAATTAGGCAGTCTGCTATTTAAGTTTGAATGAGCTCTATTATAAGTTGTTTTAAAGGCCACCAATCCCCTGCCTTTTCTGTTTTATATTAAAACATGGGAAAGGTAGTTGTTAGTTTGAAATTAATATTTTTGGTTTCTATCCCCTCCGTTCTGGCTCAGCAGAGAGAGAGTGCCAAGGAACACAAAAAGAGGGAATTATAAACTTTAAAGCATTTGACTTTGAAAGATACCCAGAGCCACTAAGACTGTCAAAGCCTCATATCAACTTTAGCTGAAGATTGGAATGTTTTTTTGTCGAGAAAGACGCCCTTCACTCACACTGAAAGCACATTGGGAATTACATGAACAGGAACGAATGATTAAAAAAGGCTAAACCAATTTCAGTATTCACGATTATATGAATAAGACTGAAACAAAGCTTTAATATGGATTCTGTAAAGACAAACAGTACACTATTCCTATGTGATAAATCTTCACTATGATGGAAAAACAACACAAACAACAGAGTGACAAAGTTTCCCATACTCAGTATGGTTTAGGGAGACTCGTGAGTCTTTTAAAAGGAGGTTTGGGGTTTTTCTGTGGCAGTTCCTGGTCGTATGAAAGTGTTTTTTTTACTGAATCCATATAGAGCAGAAATTCAGTGGATGCTGAACTCCGTGGCCCTTCTAATTTTACACACGTTTGTGCCGGCACGCAGTGAATTCCTCACTTGCAAAAGCTCCTCCATGTGTGAAACACTGTAGTTCATGCATGGATTAGGGCTTAGCTTTTTTTGCTAAAAGTGTTTGTACTGTTTGTTTTAGACGTTACAACATTAACAGCTTTCTATATGGGGCTTTTGATACTGAATATTTTCAAGCAGGATTTTTGTGTTTACCTTGAAATTAGTTGGAACCCTTTAATCCTTTTCAAATTTTAAACCACGGTTATGATATTTACTGAAGATAGTCTCTTCTTTTTCCCCCATTATTACACCTTTGCTCGCTAACTCTTCTCCTCCATCAGCCCAGTGTCTTATTGTGTTTCCCATCAATAGTTCATTAAGAGCGAAGGTCTCCTGATACACCTGGATTGTTGGGTTAAAGTTTAACCATTAAACCTTCAGAGTAGATAATCCAACACAAATCAGGCTTGTAACTTTACCATTGAGTCATAACTTTTGCCTACTCTGCTCAGACATTATCCAGACTAAACCCACACACAGACTTTTTGGAGAGTGTGATGGGTCTGGGAAACTCTTTCTTCCTGTCGACTGGCGCTGTGCCAGAGAGGTTTCTGTGATGGACAAGGAAAATCTGTGTGGAGTCACATATGAGGACAGCTTATCGACCTAGTCAGTGAAGCACTTTGAGTCCTAGATGCTTGTCGTACAGGTGACAAGCAAGCATAGAGCTCAAAAATCAATGTTTTTATGTTTTCCTTAGCTTTTGCTGGTGTCTGACACTTCACCTCTAAGAGCAGTATGTTGTGACAAGGTGAACTGGGACCTAGTTGCTGTTTATTTGGTTACTCACTGTGCAGTACATAATGCAAGTGATTTTTCAAACTCAAAGCAAGTCAAATTCATAAATCAAATTAAACCAAGAAATTCAAGATGCATGCGAGTGCAAAAAGCAGCAACTGGAACAACTCTGTCAGAAATAAAATATGCACATCTATGAGCAATTGATTTTTAATTTTCCAAGATTCATCTGGTCAGGGGATGACTCCCAAGGCTAAGCTATTTATTCTAAAGTCTAACTGTGGCCTGGCTTAAGCACACCAGATTTGTTCAGTCAGTGGAGTAGACAGCAAGGACTCTTAATGTTTAGTCCTTTAGAGCCCAGAGAGCCATTCAGCTGAGCCGCTAATGGGTGAACACTCTGCAATCACTTCATCACTATAGCTTCTGGCAAAACATGGCTGGGGGAAAAAAACGTGAAAGGTTTAATTTTCTTCTTTATCGGGAATTGACATTCATGTAGAGTAAACCTCCTCTATGCTGCTGCTGACCACTGCAGCTCTGAGGCTTACCTACCATTACAAATCATTCTCTTGAAATATATCTCAGGTTTTCTTTTATATAAAACTGAAAATACAAGATTGAGAGTTTCTGGACGGCCACTTGCACTCCCATTCCACTGACTTTCCCACAGCAGGTCTGATTTACGTCACTCTTGTGTGCCAGCTGTTTGTCTACAGCAAATCATTTCTGCTATAAAACCATTTATCACTGTCAGCTTCTTTTCTTTGAACATAGGACATATCAAGTATGTGTCTTGCATTGTAACCTCTCTAATCGTTTGCTGTAAGGGTGGATAGTAATTTTCCTTAGCAGATAAAATCAATTCTTACTATTTTTACCCAAAGTACCCAAAAACCAGTTTATAACAATGCACAGTGTCTTATCTCATAAACACAGAACTAATCAATCATTTTCTGGATTGACATTGTTATGGTGTGCAGTGCAGGCAATATAACAGTGAGACCTTTTATGCAAGGCCATGTGAAAGTGGATTCTGTCACCTTTCATGACAACAATGCAAATGCTTTACAGGAGACAGACGGCTAAGAACTATGAGGTCAACCTGGCCAATGAAGGGTGAAAAAAACAAATACCGTGACCTTGGCATGATCAATCTTTCTGTTCAGTTCATGATTTTTAAATAGTGCAGTTTGAGTCTACACCTTGTCTCTACATGTCACATAGCTAACCTGGTGTATTTACTGTGTGATGTGAAAGAGTCTCAACTCCCTTTTCTTTCTTCCTGCTCTGCTGCTTTTAAAATACAGACAGACAGCTGCACTTCAACACCTCAGGGTTTTAACTCAAGTGTAAGTATGGCCTTTTTGAACCTCTGAGTGCTCCTTTCCTTTAACAATTGACACCACTATCCTTTTCTTCCTCCCATGGCAGCTACAGTCAATGGAGGGGCCTCTTCCCTGACCCTGAAAATGTTCTAAGTTACAGTGTCACTGAAGGACTTGCCCAGGCCTCCATGGCAGATCCATGCAGGCTGCAACGGATTCATTTGAGTAAAATCTTATCTACTGTATAACGTTTTTTCATCTTGGACCAGAAAAATGTTTCCCTAAGTACAGAAAGAACTACTATTTAAATGTTTCCTTTTGTGTCTAAGGCAAGTGCTGCTATTCCAATAACTCTAATCAGAAGATCTGTATTCATCCATCTTGCTGGCAACACACACCTGGAATCTGAATCTGCCCTAATGGTTGTCTTTAATCTTTGGGACTGACCTTCGCGAATTAGCATCGACGTTGCATTGTTTACTTAGTTTCCACTGGCTGCTAGGTATATCTGTGGGAATGTTTTTCCTTCATCACTTTATCATCTGAAAGAAGAGATGGTTAAGTGTGATTACACCATGGAAAATTTGAGATAATTCATACTGATGCTTGTGTCTTACTGGTAATACTGAGAAGTGTAACGTTATTGTTGAATAATAAAAGGTCACAGTATAAATTCCCAATGTGTACCATGGGTTTCACATGGTGACCGTCCAAATGGGAGCTGGTACAGTGGGTACGGAAAGTATTCAGACCCCTTTAGATTTCTCTTAGCTTTGTTGCATTGCAGCCATTTACTCATTAATGTACACTCAGCACCCCATCTTGAAAAAAATAGAAATGTAGATTTTTTTTAAATTTATTAAAAAAAGAAAAACTAAAATATCACCACTCTTTCCCATGATTCAGGGCTCGTCCCCTATCAGTAAGTGATGAGGTTTTCTGTACTATAGGCTAGGCTATAAATATCGCTTAGTTATTCAGTCTTTCTATTCAGCATTTTAGTAAGCAAAATAGCTATAAGATAATATATAGCAAAGGGTGGAAAGGCTCCAGAATATGTGGTCGTTACAAGTGTTAGGCTTTCTGTTCACTTTTTTTCTGTCATTTCAAACAATGTTTCATCTACAGTTTTTGTTTAATTCTTTTCCAAATACGATCTAATTCAAAAAAGATTTGAATACCATATTGTAATCTAACAGCTAGAAATTATGTGTATAACTAACAAATGGCAAAGGATCCTGTTTACTTTTGTGTTAGTATTGAATGACAATCTCACTTGAACATAGTATTAGTAATCATAACTCGGGCTGTCACAGTAACAAAACAAACTGCAGTGAACTGCAGTAACCGCCATAACCGCACTTTAAGTTACCTCACCCCACATACTGTATTGTTCAGAGTAACAAACAGTCAGCTGCACTGGTGTCCCTTTGTTAACATCTCAGCTGTCAGTCAAATGAAAGAGAAAAAGGAGAACCAGCTGATTTAGATGATGCAATTTGTCAAATCTGGCCAAAAAGATCTGTGTGAAACGAGGAAACGTCTAACTTGAGCTCTCACCTCGACATAGTATATGGCCTGCAAGATTTTTATGATTGTGACATTCATTTAATTTATTGTGTTTTTTTTAACAACAACGCAGTGATGGTCAGAGACAGAGACAAACGTTCATGCCATAGAGCAGTGTGCATGCCATCAGCGAAACACACAGCCATAGCACAGCTGAAATATAGCACCATCATTGCAGCTACAATTCTACAATTTACTTGGCAGACTCTTTTATCCACATCCACAAAAATCAGACAGTAAGTATGCAAAAAACAAGACAAGACAAGCAAAGATTTAGAAAAGAGAAAACAATGTTAATAAGTGCAAACAATCAGCTTCGAGTCTGATTGGACATACAGGTGCTGGCAGGCATTGCAAAGAGGCAGAGCAAAACATTGACAGCTTTTCTTTAGAGCTCTAATCAGTATGGAAACTCTCTTAAAATCATCGTTATCAAACAAAACCATTGTACATCATAGAGTGAAAACAACACAAAAAAGGATGGAGGAAATAACGTCAAGAAGTGTAAACAAGCAGCTTTAAGTCTGATCAGATACATGTCTGAAGCACAGGGGCGAAGCACAACAGCAACAGCATAGAAAACATCCCCATTATTAAACCAAACCCATTGTCATTATCATCATCATCAATAATTTCAAAAACCATCATCGTCATGATGAAGGTTGTGGTATTCATGAAAGAGGTGGGTCTTCAGCCTTTTTTAAAGATGCAGAGGGACTCTGCAGATCGAATGGAGTTTGGTTGTTTTCTCCACTCAGTTCAATGCAGCGTATCAGCGTGCATGCAGACTTTTTATTGGAAAGCACTGCCATAGCGAGTACAGATACCAAATGGGCCGATAGCATGGATATGAATGTTTCCACGTGTTCTGTCAATCAAGGAGGAATAGTTCCAGGGCCTCCAGTCCATCAAACACATCATGCCCCTTGATTTGACAATCTGACAATCTGCTACATTAATAGACATCAGTCAAGAACCCAAAGAAGAGCTAGAGGGAGAAGTCATCTATTGTCATTACCTTTATAAGTTAAATTATTAATAAATATAATGTATTTTTAATATTTGGTTTGGTTTTTTTGTGTTTTCTGAAAAAACCTGAAAAAAATGTCCATTATTTTAGGAAGATGACGATAATATAACCTAAAGATATGCGTCTAGAGAATATAAAAAACTGGAAGTAAAGCTCCAACCAGTTTTTCACAATGTTCTAAAGTTTACCTTTTAAAACACCAACAGTGTTTACGATTACATTTCCATTCACTGTTGACAACCAACACTAGTCCCTGTATGAGGATTTCATATCTGTACGTTGTTAAATCATTCTTGAGGCGATATCATTGATCCCAGTCATTTCAAGAGTTCAGATGTATAGGAGCATTCACGCACATATGGACATCTACACATAGATGATGTCAGACTGTGTATGTACAGGCACGCATAGCTGCACGTGAGTATGAACATGTGCTGTCATAAGGATTCAAGATTTTTTGTAAACCAAAGCACTCACAACAAAGAATATCAAAGGCTGTAGGACATCTGGACTACCACCCTTTAATATATGTGGTTAAAATCACGAAGGCAAGCCTGATAGTTTGCTGGGAAAAAATGCTTTTATATTCTACTTAAAGCAACAAAATGTCAGAATTTGGTTTGGTGCACTTTGGTGCCACTGAAAGTCTCTGAGTGAAATTGTCAATCAGAGACATATAGTGCTCAGTTTACCTGCATTTGCTGACAACCAGAGGATGCAAAGCTGACAAATACGTTGTGAGAAGACAAATATCCATGTAGATTGAAAAGGTACAGTAACATTATGGGATTTTCTTTTTTCTTTTTTGCAAAAATGACTGCAAGTCTTCAGCCTGTTGTTTGCAAACTGTTCACATGTAGAATATGTGTATGGTTATTGAGCTGTTGCCATATCTATGGGGTGTGACTGAATGGCTACATTGGAGAGTGTTAATAAATAATAAAGATATATGACAGGTTTCTAAGCTTCCAAAGTTAAAAAGATAACTTCAAAAATTGACAGTAAAATATACAGTCAGAGTCCAGTGGCTGCATTGGGTATTGTGACTTCTAATCATAATAATAATAATAATAATAATAATAATAATAATAATAATAATAATAATAATAATAATAATAATACATTTTATTTAATGCTGCCTTTCAAGCCACACAAGGTCGCCTTGCAAACTTAAAATACTAAAAATTCAACAAAAAAAAAGAATCATACGCAAATGTGGCTGTAATTGTTAAACTCTTTCACTTTTTTCATTAGCATCCTTAGACCCCTGATAATAGTCATAATTTCATGTTTTCAGTGTAGCCACATTTATAAAATGTGGTCGAGCTGCATGAATAAATTACTATTTTGCATGTATGAATCTAATCTGACATCAGCCTGATTAGCCAAATATGTCTGGAACATGCAAGCTTCAAACTGACTTGGCTGGATTCTTAGGTGCAAGCTCCAAGGGCCCCATATCCAACTGTGTGGAAAACTTCTGAGCCTTTTTTTTTTTTTTTTACATGCATCAGGATCGAGCTAGCGCTTGATAGATATCTGATAGATAGATGGATTATCGATCTCAAGCTGGCAAATTGTGACGTTACAGCAGCAGGACATCAAACACACACACAATGTTACAGGTAAAAAATGTAAAAAATGTACACAATGAACTGAATGTGAAACATGAGTAGATGGACGTAGTGCATTGATACAAGTTTAGATTAAAGATCCTTGATAAAAAAAAATATCTTGTTAAACAGTGTCACCGGACAAAATCAGCAAATAGCAGGAATAGAACACAAGGCAATTTTTCAGCAGATGGTAGCCTCAATAATTTAACAAGGTTAAATAAATGCTTACAGAGTACATATTACCACTTCATCGGAAGCTGTTGCTTTTGGAAATATAGATGACTAATGAAATGATGAAAGAGAAACATGAAAACAAATAATACACAAAGAAAGGGTGAAAAAAGAAGGATTTAAATCTGAAGGCTTTCAAGACGCTGTCAGGGTTAATGTGTAACACGCTATAACTCCCTAACTCCACCACAACTCCATGCATGATCGGAGCGACACGGTATTTTCATTTCCATTTCAAAGCTCTTGTTTTTGGGGCCATTTGCATTACGCAGTCTAACACTCAGAAAGTACCTGAGAGAGGACCAAGAAACTGTCTTGATTGGCTGATTGTATGCAATAATGTTTCTTGGTTTGGAAGAAGCCTATTGGCTGCATATTGCTGTCAGATCTGTCTGGTTACAGTGGTAAACACTTTTGAAAAAGTATATATTAAGACTGTCCATAATATTGGGTAATCCTCATGTATTTTGGTTGTGTTTCCATAGGCCTATCCAGAAACCTTCTGCCATGTTAAACAGAATGTGATCTGTGAGGCTGAAGGTTAGTCATCAGAGCCAGAGATTCTGTATGGGTTGGCTAATTGTAGGTGATAGTGTTTTCTGTTGTGGGACGGGACATGCTGGCTGAATTACAGCACAGGGTCGTGGCGGTCTCGCCTAATAAGAAGCAGAATTAGACTCCTCACATGTTGAGAAACAGAGCACTGGAAGGAGTCATACAAGAGAGGGAGGAGGAGAACAGAGGGTGGATAAAGTGAAACAGGACGGAATAGGACAAATATTGGCTTCAAGAGGAGTGAAAACCAAGGCATTGATCCCTTTATTGTTTCAGCTGAGGTGCATCAAGAGCCAAAAGGCCTCAGACAAAAGCTCTGCGGTGGAGGTAAGTATCTACAATTATAGCACCACATCATAAAAGAGGCGAGAAATGTATGCGTGGTTACATATGTCAGAAAAGATGAATATAGTGTAGCACCCATCTTCTGTCACTTTTATGTGTCCGTGGTTATTGCAGGTATTATCACTGCCCTTGCAGGCAGTCAGTGGAGGCCTGTTCTCACTCCAAAGTGGTTAGAGCAGAGAAAGTGGTATCCAGCAGCTCCATTCAGAAATATAAATTAGGAGAGCCGGTGAACTTTTGCTAATGCACTGCCAAGAAGCAGAAAGTGTGATCCAAAGAAAAGACGCGACTTATTATCTCAAAAAGCTAAATGATTGTCTCCTGTCTTCTCTTTTCACTTTTTGTTAGAAATAGCTATGTACTTCTTCTTTTAAAACATTATGTACATCTTTTTGAAGTGGACATAGATGCTGAATATCTGAAGACGTGACTGAGACTTCAATTTTACCCACAGTCTACTTGAATCATAAGGCCTGTTAGACAGCAGATGTTCGATACACTATAAACTTCTTAACAGGCTGAATCATGCACTGATTTATGAGGCAGAAACTCACAACAGCAAAATATATCTGAACCCCAGAAACTGATAAAACGCTTGTTTGGCTCTTGGCATGGCAACCACAACCGGATAACATCGAGACGCCACTGACTCTCTCTTTCTCTCTTGTTTTCAGTACATGTAAAGTCCTTTGTAATCCCTTTCTCTCTCCCTCCCACTCCCCATGTTTTGCTTTCCAGATTTTTCTCTGGAGTTGTCAACACTGGAGCAGTCGAGGACTAGCACAGCAGGATCCCAGAACAACAGCATCAGTCACATGAGGGCCACAGCATGAACTGGACCAGACCCTGACCTAGAGTAGGACTGTAACTCAGGCACAAAGACCTCATGAAGCACAGGCTGGTTCTGAGGCAAAACAAAACACTCATCACAATATATAGAGCTTATGATGACAAAATCAGAAATACTCTTATGTGTGTTCAGAAAAGACATGAAAACCGAGAGATGGTTAGCCTAGCTCAGTTTAGTTTATCTTTGTATAAATACAGGGGCAAGAAAACAGCTTGGCAAGTTTGTCAGGCCAAAGTTCAAGTTCAGTTGGCATTTCTGGTATGCCAGCATGGCCAAGCTGGTTTAACTGGTGATCAGCTGGTAAACCAGCATTTGGGTTGCTGAGAGATCACTGGCTATGGTGGTAATGGTGTAACTGGCCATTTGGTGGGTGCCATAACTGGTCAGATGTCTTGTTCGTTTATCAATCTCCTTTATGCTTTGTGTTCCTCTTTGCAGCATAGAAAGTTGTGTTTTCCGAAATGTCAACCTTTTATTTTGTTACGCACATTTTTGATTCTTTTTAAAATGAAACTTTACCCAAAATCAACACATCCTTTAGGTTTTCCTAGAAAAGGCGATAACACCATGTTCCTATTTTGTGGTCATAATTCCATACTAGTTTATGGAATGGAAGCATCTGTCCTTGAAGTTGAAGAATTGTAGCACTGCAGGAGGGCTGTACTTACCTGTGTAGAGGCAGGTGTGTACGTTGTGTTAGGGATTCCACTAGCACAGGTAAGACGATAGAAGACCTGATAATTACTGTCATCCTTATCCCAGGTAAGTATAGCTGCAGCTCTAGATGTAAAGTGTTACCCCATCGCCCGAGCATAAAGGCTTGTCGAAGGAACCAGAGAGCTATGCTTTCTCTGTCAAGCTTCTGTGATACAGAGGTTTATAAGCTCTTAACTGTTGTAATTTTAGCTTTAATGAGCACTTGAGGAGGGAGGTATGTCGAAGATTGGTACTTTGTACCAATAAAACATTAGAACGAAGCTCATGGAAGCCGTTATCTATCAAACTCTCCGTCTTTGCTTTACACAGTTGTGGATTTTTCAAGTGAAATTCTTAACTCTGTCTTTATAACACAATGCATGCCCAACATTGTTAGAGAACATGATATTTAGCCAATGACAATAAAAGATGTTGCCAGAAAACAGTCATATACAAATGTTGTTAGAAATATGCCCAGAGCAAATAAATCCAAAGTATTTTGACTTTGAAAATAATAAATCTGTTTTTTAAAATGTGTTACAGTTTCAGGGAATGTGCAGCGTAATGTTTTATTCTAAAATTGCATAAATTGTATAAATGTGTAATTAAGATTGTTTCTCCAGCACACATAGCACTGCTAAGTGGACAAATTGCATTTGAATGAAGATGTTTGTTGATCTGAGAGGCATTGCGAAATTCTTTTTTTTTTTTTCATCAGCAGCTGAGATAAGTTAGTTGTCCCCCAGTGGATCAGTCCGGTGTTTTACAAGGCCAAGAGTCCAGAGAATTTATTCAGAGGATAATGTAACCCTTCAGCTGCAGTGAAACTATGAAAATATAGTTGGTTTTATGTTGTTTTCCCCCTATTACTTATAAGTATTACGCTGTAATTTACAGCAGTTTTCATCACCTCAGCATTGAGGCAAATGCACTGATGTTACACCATCTGGGGAAAATCCCTCCCGGGCTCCCCTCTGTTGACCTCTCCAGGAGGTCCAGTACACATCCTGTCTACAAGTAGATGAAGAGTTGGTATCCAAACCAATCCAGTGCTATGACAGGCTACTCTCCAGAGAGGTTTGAGTCATTCATACAGGAAATGTAAAGGAAACTGGTTGTAAAACGGGTCTGCCCATGACACATCAGGAGACCTAACATTTAGAGAGGAGAAACCTGGAGCTCACCCTCAGCTTGTTCTGGACTTGGACAATCGTAATTGTTGTACATTCCTCTACGGTTTGAGAAATGGTGCTGCAAAGGTGCCTGCAATTGTCTTTGCATTTAGAGGAAGTTTCAGAGATGACCTCAGCTCAACAAATTAGTCTCTAGCTGGACAAGCATGTTCCAACCTTAATCAAGTTTTAAAAGGAAATTAAAAATCATTCATGAAATACACAAGAGTGTAACACAAGAGTGGGAACAAATAAATAACAAATAAAAAAAGAAAGCCATGCCACTACAGCTGTGTTTCCTTGGCGAGTGTCAAAACATCAGCTTTAAGTTTGTATTGAAAAAAAAATAACTTTAGAGACTTTTTAATTTGATACAGTTAAATTCATGTTTATAAAAGTTCAAGTCCACGTTAGCAGCATAGCAATGATATGAGCTTTGTCAACTTCACCTTCAGAAGTGAAATAACTCTCTAACTTTTGGGCTAGAAGGAATTACTTCTTATTCAGGTTCCTTCATGTCTATTTTTAGCTACATCATCTGTTCAATTTTTAATTAATCTAATAACTTGGTTTTAATGTCTGCTTGATTAATTAAAAAAAAACAAAAAACTTCCTTCTGAAAAGTGTAGTCTGTAAAGTGAAGTGAAGTGAAGGGATCAAAAATCTGTTTGATTGACTCTAAATTTGACCCTAAAAGCACAAGTAACATTACAGTATTTAAATTGCTTGCACCATTTGTAGCATAGTTCGTCCATAACAAATGAAGCCAGTGTTTATGAAGATGTCCAGAAATCCTGTAAAAACAAATACTGAGGCATAATTGAAATAAAAGCCTCATTAGATTATACATCTGCTGGAGATTGGTGTTATGTGTTTTGGAAATTAAACAGGTGGATATAAACTATTGGGAGGAGATGTGTGTTGGATTCTGGACCACTGATGCTCTATTTAGTGCTATTTATTGGACGATGTGTAAGCACTGGGCCTTTTTTCTTTTTTCAGGAAAACTTCCAGCTGGCCTTGTGTGTGGAATTACACCCCAGGATCCAAGCAGGACCGACTCACAGAAAAGAAAACAGCTGTCAGACAATGAATTACTGTTCTGTGACCAGACAAGTGCATTTCTGAGGAATGGATGAGGAAGCTGGGAGTGTGTCAGGAACCACACACACGCTCAAACACAAACTCTTTCACATGCACAGCATATACACTCCAAGTATGTGTATGCATACTATCTCATATCCAGAAGCCCATGAGGTCACACACTTGCCGAAGCAAAAACTAATTCACAAGTTGGACGACTTTTTATTTCTGGATTCAACCTATTAAGCTTGCAATATTTCCTGCTTTACACTGTCCAAATAGAGAATTTACTGAGCCAAGATAAAATTACACTAACAGATTTTCCTCCTGCATACTAACGTTCATGTGTCCATTGCTAAAGTGAGAACCTGACAGGAGAAGGAGACAAAAATCTCTTACTTTCCAAAAATGCTGTTCTTTTAAGGTGAGAGCTCTGAAAGTTTTGTATGGCTCACTTTGGCAGCAGCCTGGCTTTGAAGTGTAAACAGCACACATCCTCAGACTGACCCCTGTGAACCCAGGACCTACCTCCCTCCAGATCTCAATGCTGCCTCAGTCTCACACATGACTGTGAGGCCTAACGGTCTCACGGCACACAGGAGGCACTTAAGGGAGATTAATTGAGGGGCTCTAAGTGTGATTAGTGTGTGTATTAGACTAAACGTGAATATTGACCATAAGGTCAGTCAGATTTGGTTCTTTGGCAGTTTGAGATTTAATTGTACTGCAGAGCTTTACACGATAAGATAAGATATGATAATCCTTTATTCATCTCGCGAGTGGAGAAATTTACATCAAAAAATCTACACAAATAAGAACCATCCATCTGAAATCTTCCTGGTTTCAATGCATTAGATTAATATTGCCTACATTAGATATACAGTGGGTACTGAAAGTATTCAGATCCCTTTAAATTTTCACTCTTTGTTTGCGAAATGAGAAATAAAATGATTTTTTCTGATTTTAGCAAATGGCTGCAATGAAACCAAGAGTGAAAAATTTAAAAGGGGTCTGAATACTTTCCGTACCCACAGTATATAGGACCCCATAAATTGCAATATTTATATTCATACCATTTAGAGCTTGTTAAGTGAAAAGAAGGATTTTAAATTCTGTTTTAGATTTTATAGGGAGCCAGTGCAGAGTGATAACAGGAGTAATGTGATGCTTTTTCCTAGTTTTAGTCAGATCACGAGCTGCCGCATGTTGGACAAGTTGAAGAGTCTGTAGAGTTTTAAAAGAGCCCCCTGATAAAAGAGAATTACAATAATCCAACATATATATATATATATATATATATATATATATATATATATATATATATATATATATATATATATAAGGTCGTGTGTGTGTTGGATTGGACACACACATACATACATACGCACACACACACACACACACACACACACACACACACACAAGAGTGTTTGAAGCAAGATTAAAGTGATTGAGACTTTAAACTCATTAGGAAATATATAGATATAATAAAAATGCTGCTTCAAGTCATTTCCACATGAAGTACTGTTTTTTTAGACAAACTGTGATGAGACCATGAAAGCCAACTAATGTAAGCATATACTTCAACGCATGGCATTCATATGCCTAATTATAGTCTTAAATGTAACCTAATATACTTGTTTTCACCACTCCTCACATCTAGTTGTCCTTGTGCACTCTCGAGGGATTTCAGATTATCTTTACTGAGGGGAATGCCCGCCATTTAAGTAGCTTGATAATGTCAGTGTCTCTTATTTCTTTAGACAAAGAAAGTCAGTCAGCTCCCAGCCAGCAGCTTTGCACACCACAAGTCGCAATATGGGATCTCTCCGAGTCTCTTTTCTTTTTGCTGCGATGACAGACTCTATCAAACTGACAATGTGACATTTAGCATATGACAGTGGGAGGGGAAATATTGCAGTCGTACGTGGAAGCCCCTAATCAAATAGAGAGTTACATGTTTCCCTGTGAAAGGTAGCTTTAATTTCATACTCTCTACCCACCACCTGTCAATCTCTACCTCATTCTCTTTTACACAAACATACTCTGCACAGATGTACAGCCATCCATGCATAACCACAAAGTGCTGTACTTATATGGGTGTGTTTCCTCTGTGTGAAAGGGAGTCATTTTATCCTCACAGTGGTTAACAGAGGACACCACACAAGGAGGTATCATGGAGAGACCTGTGCAATGGCAAATATCTCAACAACACAGAGCCACATACCACATCTTGAACACATTTTGTCACTGCAGATAACCGGCAATACGAAGGCCAGTTAATTAAATAGCTTTTTTTATAGCTAAAGTTTATTTAACATACAGTATTAATTGGTTATGAAACTCTTGGTTTAATAATGTCTCCTGTATATAACCCACAAGACCTGACCAATAGAGAAGACTGTTTCTATATATTGATTCTTCAAACACATATACATTACTCCGGCCTGATCCTGGGATATGGTAGTCGCCCACATAGTATTGAGCTTAGAAGGGCATTGAGCATATAAATGTCTTTATATCATTTCAGTTCTCATGCCCGTTAAGGGGTCTGGAGCCTCTCCAGGCAGGAAGGAAACAGAAACATATGTCTCATTCATTAAAATGTATCCAGAGTTTATAATTTGCTTTAAGGCAAATAGTGTTCACTGATCTCCTACATGTTCTATTTAAATCATATCAACAAATGAAATAAAGAAAAGCTTAGTTTGGTCCTGGAAGTTTTTCTTAATGTATTTGTTGACTGGCTGTGGATCAGTGGTCTTCTCTTAAAGGGGAGGTTTTGGGTTTGATCGCCAGCTCATGCTGTCACATGTCTGGCTGCATAGTCAGCAGTGTGTGAATGCAATTTAAATCCCAAAAATGAATGGATTTGTTGATGGGCACTTTATGTAGCAGTCTCTGCTCTCAGTGTATGAATGTGGTTTGAATGGTGGAAAGTAAGATTATAAGTAAGAATGGTAAGTCCACTTACAGCAGCATTTTTGCACTGAATCTGATCGAAGTTGTTTTTTGTTTTTTTCCTTTTTATTATTTTTTGTGCAATACTGTTAAACCAAATACAACAATTTCTTTTTTTAGTTGGTCACAAATGGTTGGTTATAAATGAAAAGACAAGCAAATATTCACAGTCTTAATTTTTTATTTATTTTTAATTCCTTCTCAGAGTATGGTGGCTGTAGCTCAGTCCTCCTCTCAGACTTGGAGGGTCGCCAGTTGAAGTCCCGATGTGGAAATGTAGAACTTGGTCTTGTAGCTGGAGAGGTACCACTCCGCATTAATCTCTCCATTAATGCATGTGTGTGTGAGAGAAGCACGTCTCTGAAAATAACAGAGGATTAATAAAGTTTCTGACCGAGACATTTACTTCATACACTAGCAGGAGCATCATTCAATACGTATATATATGATATATATATATACATACACACACACACATATACCGTAAATTCCGTACTATTAAGCGCACCTGGATATAAGTCGCACCGGCTAAAAATAAGTAAATAAATGTATTTGTACATATATAAGCCGCACTTGATTATAAGCCGCAGGTGTCCACGCTATAACAAGAGCTATTTACACAGACGTAGGCTACCGGTAACATCCGCAAATACTGTAGCGTCCGTACGGACGTTAAAGGACGACGAGAGCGTTCAAATAATAACTTTTAATAACCCGATCACTGTCGGCCGTGACCACGCCGTTTACAGCAGAGAACACATAACTTGCCGTAACAATCCAACTCTCTCCCCAGCGTTCTCTCATACAGCCACTCAACACGTTCTCGCTGGTGCATTCACTGACTCTCCACATAATCGGAATTATGAACACATTATCAACTACTGACTTTACAACATGAACCGTTACAATACGAAGCCTAGCCGACGGTGTCTGTAACACGGCTGATGAAAAAGATGACCGTAATATTTTTCACAAGAAAAAGTCCATCCATTCACTGCCTCAGAATGACTTCATTACTCACTTCCTCAGTCTCTGTTGTCGCTGTCAGTGTCATCTTAACGTGCAGCAGCTCTGTTAGCTTCTTTGACAGCCAGGTCGATCGCCTTTAACTTGAAAGCTGCATCATATGTATTTCTCCGTGTGTTTTCCATGATGAGGGTGCGTGCATGAAGCGCAAAATGACTGATATTAAGATCCGACGTGACGAAGTCAAATGTTTTCGCGGCAGAAGCTCATTGTCCCCCATAAAAAAAATCCATGCATTAGCCGCACCGGAGTAGAAGCCGCAGTGCTCGAAGTGTGAGAAAAAAGTAGCGGCTTATAGTCCGGAATTTACGGTATATACATATATATACATATACATACAGTATATACGGTGTACCCCTCCTTGCCCAATGACAGCTGGGATCGATTGCTAACCCACCACCAGGAAACATTTTCAGAGGGTTCAGAATTGAAATGCAATCATATAATGAAAATATATTTCTGATCAAATGTGTAAATATTTCTTTATATACTTGTTTTAATTCTGTGTTGCCCTAGTTGCTGAATCAGAGCAGTCTCGTCTGTCTTGCAGGTTCAGAGACTTATATAAGATAAACCTGCTAACCTAAATAACACTAATCTCTGAGACGAGAGGATCACCTTCCCTCCCTGCCCTCCCTCGACTTCTTTTCCTCTCTCTCCACACACACACACACACACACACACACACACACACACCTACACACGAACAGCTCTGTCTTGACCTACTCCTCTTTGTGTCTACTCTCCCCCCATTATTCGTCCCACCTAAACCAGAATCCATGAATCACTAAGCCCTCCTCAGTTGTTTCAGCTCTGTTTTTCCTGATACGGTCAGCTGAGGTATACTTATAGACGAGTCGATACACTTTCAGACACTGACAACAACAGACATCAGCTCTCCATTGCTCCCACTGACACCTGCCATTGATCTAGCTGTGTTTCTCTTCCTGTTTGCTTTCTTGCCCATAAGTTGATGACCACAGGTCAGGACTCAACGGGTGTAATACTAAGAGTGATCTTGCTGTACAACTATTATATAAAGACCCCCCTCCTGCTTTTCTTAAAGGTTGCTCCAGCTCTACTGAAAGCCTGGCTTTCACTCAACTTTAATTCTGAGTTTAAAAAAACGATAACTATTTTATTTCATTTTTCTTTTTTGTGACTGCATTATTCTAAAATACGTTAAATCACCACAACTAGAAGAGCGTCTGTTTTCAGTCATAAACACATGTCAGCAAACATTTTAAGTTTAAATTTCTGGCTGACACTGAGCACCCTCAGCAATAATGGGTCTAAGTTGAAAAGTAAGTAATTGGCTTTATTTGTGCATCTCCCACTTTTGTCAAGTCTGTGCTTCCCAGTTCGTGACACTGCCTGCAAGCAGATGGTCAAAAGGTCAAACAGGTGACTTCTACAGTAAGTGAATTTAAGGATTAGAAAAGGCCAGTATTGATTTCAGTAATGACAGCATTATGGACACTTGTACACAGAACTCTACTATGATATCCACATGTAAACATGCAGTCTGATATGGAGCATGAAACCCTTTTGTCAAAAAAGTGTCAATATCACATCTCCTGTGAGAGGAATGTGCTGGATCTGCTCCTGAAAGAGGGTTAAATGTCTGAGACAGCTTGTTGATTTGAGGAGTAGGGAGAGCTGGGGCCCAGTCCAGACCCATTCAGATGATGTTGTTTTACTAAGAACAGTAGAGTGCTGTAGGTCCAACAGTCTGTGACCTGTAGCTGACTCTTTATCTCCCTCATGGCTGTTAACATGCATGATGAATGTTTCCTTACTGTTTGTACAAACTCATCTCTTTGGAATTTGTTTACAAGCTTGGCTTAATGTTGGGGGGAGTTCTGCTCTCATGCTGTCTGCTCAGTGTTATCCCACACACTCGTTTAATAAGTAAAATGTTGTATAATGTGGAAGTGTTGTGTTTACTGGCATTTCAGAGATCAGGCACCAAGTCAATCGAGTTAGGTCAGCTATGGTCAGCATTCCTCACAAGGAGACTGGACTCCAGACCAGACCGACCCAGCCATGAGTTTGGTAAACTCTAAACAGTTCCGCATTATTCCGTATAAACTTTCATCTGGAAAAAAAATCTTCATAGTCATGAAGACGGAAAAAAGGAGAGGAATCCTATTCTCCAATCTTTTCAGTGAAAAAGCCAATCGAGAGCAGCTGAGCACTCAGGCAAGCAGCAGGGACCAGGAGGATGACTGACAACTGTCTGAACTTTTGTTCAAAGGTAAACAGGTTATTATGAAGACATTCACTGGCACATACAGTGGGGATTCACTTTGTGGTCGGCTTCAGCAATCACCCTCCGCCAGCTAGCTTCTGCGGCAAGAGTCTTTCACAAATCACTCTTTAAACTTCCAAATGAGAGTTCCCTTAAATTAGCAGGGCCTTTTCATTTGATACATCTCAAATTAAGGATCGGAGATTTAGGCCCTGTGGCGCCTCTGTTACATCAATCTAACTTCTTACAGCAAACCACAATGAGAAAGGCTCTAAAGAAGGGATTTAGTCAAATCATGCCTGAAATTAAAACTGAGACTTAAAGCACAAAAAAGGTATGAGACATTAACTGTCAGAAAGCGAATAAAGCTGCTGTTTAAAGGTCAGGATGGTAGTGATGAAGATGTTGCTTTATCTTTAATATGTTGAGAGTACAGTTTGATATAACTTGGTTTTGTTTATATTTAGGTTGTCAAAGGTCAAATTAGAAAGATTTGTACAGGATTCAATCATAAAATCACCTTACTATATCATCAGACAAAAGGAGGGGGGAACAGCTCTATCCAATGTTTTGAATTTAGACCGCAGTACCCATTTTAAACCCCAGGTGTCAGAGTTACATATTGCTCCTTTAATCATAATGAGCAACGGTTAATATTAATATTGACTGGCCCCCAAACAATCAGACAAAAACGGAGCTCCGGTGACCACTGTGCCAAATACTTTATCATGATTCGAAACACATGATTCAAGAAATCACTCACTCTAGTATTTTAACCTGCTACAGATGGGCAGGAGGCCTTCAAGAAGCTAAAAACATATAATTAACATTTTCGCTTGACATGGGCCATGTGTTAGCAAACAGTTGCCTATTTGCACATGAAACAGCATTGATCATCTGAAGAGAGTCACAACTGCCAACTTCCACATAGTCTGTGCACGCCGTAGTCCATCAGTGCCGTGCACAATGCCGCCGTTCACTGCTACTCTAATCAATGCTCCTGTTTCCACTGAGAGCACCACGGTCCATCTCTGGCACATGCCAACACATGGTATTGAAAAGGGCTAGGCGAGGAACAGTAGTAAAAGGCTTGTTCCTTCGAAGGATGCTACCCCCAAATGAGAACACTGCTTCGTGAAAATGTGATCATCCTTCACAAAGGAATACAATCTGTTTTTTTTATTTCAAAAAACGTTTTTGTGGAACCTTTAAGACATAATGTTTTCACATAATTACTGCAAGTAATATGTCCCACTTGCAGTAATCTCAGTAATCGGAGTTAGTTAAACAAACAGTGATAGTGAAGTGAAGTTTTGTAAGTTTGTCCTTTTAAAATGTAAGTTGTCGACCAAAGATGAAATACGCTATCAGCAATGAAACAATGAAAATACATGACGTATGTCTCTGTATATGTCTGTGTGCAATACTGTGCAGCACAAACCTGTCAATCAATCCGTCCATGGCTCAGATTAATGAGCTTTAAATGTGCTTAAGTAAAAGAGATAATGTCCTTATCATGTCTGCTAAATATAGTGAATCTCTTACTCATTGTGGGTTTTCTTCTCCATACCCTTCAGTATCTAGGACAGTTTGTCACATGACCTGTGAGTCAGCTCTGTTGTGGAGCTTTATTTCACCTGACATCCATGAGATATGTATCCTGTTCTCTGCAGGCCTTTGCACAGGTCATCATTGCAATGCTGTTGTTGTTTTAGATGGGGGGAGGGGGGACTGTTAGCAGACAGAATTTGATGAGCAGACAAAGATATTCATTCGACAAAAGCGTTGAGGTGTCTTTTTTTTTGGGTGGATGAAAATCCCCTCACATTGAATAACAGCTCTTTCTGGCAGCAGCAGGCCAGTTCTGGACAGGTTTCTGGCTGGGCCTGTTGGGCCCAGCAGGCCATGACAGGGATTTGCTTCTCTGTGTGTGAGAGAGGGGAAGCAACTGAAAGCCACTGAAATGCTAATATGCGTGAAAGACACATTTACTCTGCTTTGGAAAAAAGGAAACCTGAAGCGAGTCAACAAAAAAGCATTTTCTCATGTCTGGCAGTAGGTTTCTGTTTGGACTGAGTTAGAGCAGTACACTTGATTTAGACTCAGAGCGATAAAGAACAAGAGACATTACTAATCCAATTTTCAGATATTTTATTGATGAAAAGATCTTTTAACTTTGACCCATTGGACACATAACATTATATAGCAAAAAAAGCTATTGAGAACATATCCTTTGAAGCCGGATCACTGATTCAAAAGCACCGCATCACCTGCAGTGTGATACATTTATAAAAATAACAATCATAAAAAATATACATACAAGACAAAGATCTTTTTTTCTCCTTTTTCAAATTGTGATTTGTAAAAGACTGCATAAACAGAAACAGATATTTTAAACAACGCATACAACACAATCTCTAACTGATAGGCACAATCACTAATTGACAGGCAGACCGCAGCTAGCTAGTCAGCTGTTCGGATGTCACTGAGTATAAACTGACAACACATCGCCTGCACAATCCAAAGGACACCATCGACATGGGCTGAGAAGAATTATATCTGAACAGAGCTGTTATGGATAGTTAGACAAGAAAAACAGAGGATGACAAAGAACACAATTTCCCTTTATAATGCAGTATTGAGTTGATGCTGGTTTTCCAGGCCTAGCCTACCTTTTATGCTTGAAATCATCATGTCCTTTTCCCCTAAACTTTCACAAGGAAAGGCTGTACTAACACTTCCAAAAAGTAGTGAGTTGGCAAAGCTGAATCATGTTAATATGTATATACACTGTTACTTAAATGAACTGAAACAAAGCATGAACAAGCATTAATTATAATCCTTTTATAATGAAAAATATTCTTGCATCTTCAGGTGTCCTAAAGCTGGAAAGTATTCTCTCATCTGTTGTCACTCTTCTGTACATTCAGATGATTAAAACACAATGTTAATAACAGAATTGTGTTGGTCCCCTGAAACAAGGGCAGAGCTGCAGCACTGTCTGTTAAGTCATGAAGAGACCTTAACAGAGGCAGTTAATACAGTAAAGCAGGGTAGCTCCAGACAGTTCAACCCCATCACCAGCTGCACCCATCTCTCCAGACTGACTCACTCTCCCTCCTGTCTTTCACACTACAACATGAATGCTTCATCTCCCATTTCCTCCTCTATTGTCTCTCTCCTTGTCTTCTATATTCACGAACTTATTTTTCCTTGGCAAACAAATTGCCTCATTTAAACTTGTAGTTTTTCAGCAGTGCCACATAAATGTTTGGCACATTTCTAAGCATTGAACAGAGCGCCTGCACACCAAACCCCAGCTAAGTTCAAGCTCTTCAGCAGCAGCTGAGGAATTCCCTGCAAGGGTGCTACTGCAAATAAGTGTCTCATCATCTGAGGTGTCTCTGCAAATATGCTTCCACTGCATGAGGAAGTGAACACAAGCTCTCTGTCGGCTCTCTCTCTCAACAGGCTCTCTATCTGTTTTTATCTATTTCTTGTGAACTTATAGATGAGCAAAAGAGAAGCACCATGAAAGACAAATAAAACAGGAAATGGTGTGTGAGAGACAGTTTTCTTTGTTGCAAACGATAAAATGCTTGTCAACTATTCTTACAGCAAAAATGCAAAATAAGATGTGCATAATATGAAACTGTTTTGTGAAGTTTGGTTTTCACTCTGTAATTCAGAATTTTCACAGAAAAATGTCAAACAGCAACAATTTAATGCTACTTCACTGCAATGTCCAAACTGATGTATGGTGCCTATACAAATGTACACAAACAATGGCATGTGCATGATTTCATATATACATTCACAATCCTCGGGGGTGCTGTTGTAATAAGAATAAACAAACTGGGGCTATTTCATAATCATATGGTCTGCTCATTTTTTTCTCTGCCGACTGAGAGGCAATAGGCACTTAAAACACATAGTTTCACATATACAAATAGACATATTGTGATATTTTATTTATTTTACCCATCAACATTGGGATTTTGTTAGAAACAATCCAAAACACAATATTTGGTCTGTAAACAACCATAATTATATCCAAATGCAAGGCGGAGATGCCAGTTTGTCATTCAAACTATGGTTAAACAGTGTCTCGCCTCACTTAAGAGTCTTAGGTGTTCAATTTGTAGCTTTGCACAGCTGTTTGGTTTGCAGTCGAAATGTGCTGCCTTGTCAGTTCTTGACTGATTCAAACAGTCTCGTGCAGGTTTAGTGACAGATCAGATGCTTGCACTCAAGCTGCTTCACATTTGCATTTAGCCTTTTGTTTCAAAGCTGCACAAATGAGTGTTTTCTAACAGCTGACTGGCCAGGTTAGGATCAGCAGACATTGGCATTTCAGCAAACGAAATATTCACTTTGAAATACTTGTAGTGAAAGCCAAGTGATCATGCATACCGTATGAACGAACACACAAGATTGCGTCAGCTGTCAAACACAAGGCAAGTCTGAGTGCTGCTTCCTCTTGTTCAAACAAATCAGGCTCCCTCCTCCTAATGCTCATGGCTGACTCAGTTACAGGGCAGCCAGGTGGAGTATGCAGGCTGCTGGCAGGCAAACACTGGCTGTACCTGTGCTATGTAGTAGTTACTGAAGTTTCCATCTGCCACATAAGGAGCAGGTTGGTAGTAACATGTTACATTAGCCACGTTGGGGATGATGTTCTGTTCTGCAAGAACTCGTACTGCCAGCATGGCTATGAGCCCTAAGGTTTGCCGCCTTTCGTGTCCCATCAGGCACACCGTACTCTCATTGACCACTCCATGGAGGGTCATCAGATAGTCATACTTGCGGTCCTCCAGGCCCACAAAGTGGTTCTGAAGGTAAGACTCCAGCTTGCGCTGCTGCTCACCAATATCGGAGAAGTCAATGAAGAAACGTGAGCACATGTAGCGCTGCAGGGACTTCATCTCAGACTCAGAGGCGGCCCTGAACCCCCTCACCAAGAGATGACAGTACTTCAGCAGACCGCCACCTCGGATCTCCTCTGGGTTCCGGGTGCAGATGAGTTGGTGACGTAAGTGGTCCAAGGCCTCACTGAAGTCCCCATACACGCTCTCACCTACAATGGTGGGGTGAAAGGTCTTGGCCATAGGGTTCTCTGAGCACTCATAGAAGAGCAGCAAGGAGTCCAGTTTAATCTGAAAGGAGTCAACGCTGAACTCAAACTGCCGCCGTAGAGAGTCCACAAACTTCAACTCCACGTTCTTTCCCCTGTTGTTGGAGAGGGAGATGAGGCTCCAGCGGTCTGAGTCATTACACACCTTTACCATCTTCTGCACATAGGCCTCCTGTGTGTGTGTAGGGGGAAATAGAACGAAAAAAAAACATTGCAATTATAAAGTAGAAAACTTTTTAGTGTCAATATTTTTAAGTAGGGCAACATGCATATTTAGGAATCACTTTGCATGGGGCAAGTTTTCTACAAATACAAGTCAAAGTTACAGTTCTTTCTGTTAAACATCCTGTTATTAATAAGTATAATAAGTATTGGCCAATGACTCCAATATTAAATGTACTAGGATATGGTATACATATGGGATATGTACTGTGGCTGAACTTAGGATCCCTTCCAAATGGGTTTAATTCAATCTTCTTAACTACAGAAAATTTTACTATCACTTAACTAATCTAATTGCACATTAAGCTTCAAGTAATGGACGTTAAGCTGAATTGGCACGAATGCTAAATGTTATCAAATGTCCACAAGCCTAAACAAGAGAAGCAGGAAAAACAATAACAGCACTGAGGTGTTGGAGTGAGTGTACCTTTAACGTTAACGGGGAGATTTTCTCTTTATTCACACAGTCGGGTAAAAAATCCAGGAGACAATCCAAAACTATGTCCTTCACAGTCTGGAAATCAGTTTCACCTTTCATATCTGCGCAAAATATGAGGTCGAGGTCCTTAAAGCCCAGACCACTGTCCTCGTGCAGAATGTGGCTGGCTGCAGAGCCGTTTAACCGCACGTCCCGGACGTGTATCTGTTTCTCCTCCATCCGACTGCGCACTACTTTAACGATCTGCCGTGGCTGCATCTCAAGAGTAGGGAAGTTTCCGCGGCCGTGGATCGGTATGGTCTCCGTCAGGATGGTGTCAAGCCGCTGCACTTGTTCCCAGCTAAGGACGCTCACGTTGCTGCACTCTGTGTCAGACATGCAGCTGGTGGTGGAGCTGCTGTCGTCCTCTGACATGTTGAAGGCGGAAAGTCCTCAGAGATTCAATAAAAAATAAAAATCTAAAAAGGGAACAATGCTTTACGCACTAAATCTGTAGCGTAGAAAAGCGATAACTGCATCCACATCAAGCGAAGTCGCCCAAATCTTCAGAAACATAAAAAAATAAGTTTAAATGACATAAAAAAAAAAACAAGGAAAATTGTAATGTTGACAGAACGTTACAGAGTAACACAGTCCGTCTAGGTTTGGAGGTCCAGTGGCGCAGCAGTCAAAGCGGTGTTTGCGTTGAGTAGAAAGTGCCTCCAGTCAGCAGAGGCGTGGAGAAATCAAGCGATAACTTTCTCTTGCGATTCTGCTCGCTTTTAAAACATTTGCTCCAGTGCTGCAGTCAATGTGTCCAATGTGGATCACAGTCTTTGAAGGTCGCTGATGATCCAGGAGGGGGTTTGCTTTCCCAGCTGTGACTCCATCGCCCAAAGGCACGCCTATGATTTTATGAATTTGCATGAATAAGCTGCTCCTCAAGTCGCGCTTTGGCACAATCCTCCCCCCGACCGACGCTCAAGCTTTCAATGGAATCCAGTGGATTTTTACGCACAGCTCCTGCACTTTATAATTTATTTTCCAGTTATCAACCAATAATCAAAATAATGCAAAGTGAATGTGCTCAGGAAATCCAGCTTGCTTAGCCCAACACCGTTAAGTTGAACACATTTTTCTCACTTGTGCAGAGGTTAACCGTTGCCAGGCCACTTGGCACACTGGATCCTTCTGCAACAGTCAGGTCTGTAGTCTGTGAGGATGTCAGTTTACTTCACCCCGCCCCCCTCTGACAGTCTGCTGCTCGATGCACAACATGATCATACTGCACTACTCCAGTTTAAAAAACGGCTCCCCAGCCGTCCTTGATTATTTTAAGTATTGCTTTTAATCGAAAAACCTTGAGATTTTCATTTACATAAACAAGATGTTACTCTTTTGAATCGCTTCAGTTTATAAAAGTTCATTGCTGCAGCACATGAATTCATTCAGAAATTACAGGAAATGTGCCGTTATTCTAGCTAAATGTTTTAAACTTTAAATATCAATAAAGAAATAACTTAAATGATGAACATGTTTTCTGCAGCTCTGCGATTCAACTGTTGCTTGTGTGCATATAAAGCTCACTTCACGTTTCAATGTCGCCCTCCCTAGGCTGGTTTGGCATTACAGGGATGGTTTCATTTTATGTGTCACATTTAAACACCTAAAATAGCAGTGTAGGAGAGGGGTCTTTTGCTGTTTAAAACAGACAGGAAATATTTTCTATTTGATCCCATAAGCCTTTTATCCCCAGACTGCTAAAAGGTCCAGGTCAGGGTCTGCAGCTTCACTAAAAGA
This sequence comes from Symphodus melops, assembly GCF_947650265.1. NCBI lineage: Eukaryota > Metazoa > Chordata > Actinopteri > Labriformes > Labridae > Symphodus > Symphodus melops. Next base: position 10,612,575 of record NC_136695.1, on the reverse strand, counting down.
TTACCCTCAGCTTCTGACAACATTATCTGGATGTTATTCCTGCCTCTGAACATCTCACAGTACACATACCGTAACATACCCTCAATCATACGAATGTATAGAATCTTATCTTATGCATGGTATTCCTGTTAAGACTATTGTGTAATTACTTTTTTCTTTGGTTTCAGGTTTTCTTGGGGGGAGAGTCTTTCGAAAGCAGCAGACAGTCCCTGGTTCAGGCAGTATGTGAGGGGGTCAGTCATTCTGGTGAAACAGAGCAGTCAAGGCGTGGCAGCTGTCATGGCCACTCCATTTAGGCAGGTGTAAAGCCCTGCGTCACTGCAGTCACCCAGATCTGTAAACCCTGATTATCTCATTTACTCCATTGCTTAACACGGACGCCCACACAAGAGCTCATCTACCTCAGATCAGTGTCACTTCCTGTGCAGAACGCACACTCTCCCTTTTGTTGAAGTTTATTAGCATTGGTTGTAAATTCTACTGTGCATATGATGGAAATTGAGCGCTTCATCAGAACAAAAGCAGCAACTTCTGTGTTGCTTTCAACTTTGCTTTGGCACCCACCAAACAGGTTGATCACAGGTCTCTGTGAGTGAATTCCACATCTGGAAATATACATGGAACTATTAGTCGGTTACAGTTCCGCCAATAGGTTTCCCAGGTGTGGAAAAATGAGTGCTGAGATTCAGAGCTAAATCAATAGCTCATAGCTGCTGTCAGAAACTAACCAACTAGCCAAGAAATCGCTCTGCTGATGAGATGTGTTGTGTAAATATTACCCAACACCTCAATACTCTTGGTGCTTACAATGATTTATTGGTTGTTTGTTACCAAAAGACCTGCATGAGATTATGTTGTCAGAAAATTAAATGAAAGCAAGCATTCAGACATAAAACACACCTTTCCCCCCTGGTGATGTCGTCTCTCTAATCGGTTTTGATTTAATCTAGTAAAAGCCCTTCAGCAACTTAAAAAGAGGAAAGTAAAAAAAAAAAGAAATAAGGCAATCTGTTGTATGTGGGAGACACTTCCTCGTCTGTTTTTTTTAAATAATGGACCCTTTAACAGTGTTTGTCTCTAGGTACCCTGAAACATCGTTTGGACAATTCCGCCCAACAAAAAGAAAAGAGAAAGCCCTGTTTTGTTTTCCTGTGCCATTTATCTGACTGCATGAGCTGAATTTGGATTTCAAGTGTTACATCCTCACTGCCTTTTTTCTTCAGTTCAGGGACCTCTACTGTGTTAAACCTGCTTCTGTAGCTTAACATGATCCAGTTGTCATAGCAACACTTGAGTTTTACTTTTATTTTCACTTTACATGTACATTTGTTCTATACAACCACTATAGTCACTTTATAGTTTGTTTGCAGACATGTTTTTGATCTTGTAGAGAAATATATCAGATTTATTTGCATGTCTTTTGAGCTAAACATGCGATTAGTAAAAGCAAAAAATCTTCAGTATTAGGAATATTGGCTTTGGGTACTTTAGATCTCACTACTTAAGATACATTAGGCAAAAATACTCACGCACATAATACTGTACAATTTATTAAGCCAAGCTTAACTTGTATGGTATGTATAAGAAAACAATTCAAATCATCTATTAAAATGTCTGCACATTAAAAGCTTGGAGTTTACCCGAGTTAAAAAATAATATTCAAGTCAGTTTGTAGATTTTCAAATCAGTATGTGTAGCTTACTTTAATGCACCAGGAGTCATTTGGAGTTCAGTGTCTTGCCCAAGGATACTGTGGCGTTGTTATGGCCAGTGAATTTAGAAGACAGATGCAAGACACTGAAACAGAAGGGTTGATTGTTAATGAAGTTTGTTGCAGTGAATAGCGATGACGATGGGTTAAAGGTTCCAGAGGTTGGCAGAATGAGAGGGAAGATGGCTGACCAGAGTAGCGAAGGGGAGTGAGCGTGGCTTAGAATCCAGAGAGCAGGTTGAAGCAGGTGAATGAGTCATGAGCCTGAAACAAGGAAGTGAATCAAAAAAGAACATTTTTTTTCTTCAAAACTCTATTAAATCTTAAAGGTGAGCTGTAGTCTAACGTGGCAGCTGAAACAACAATCAGGCAACCAGTGGATGGAGAGCTGGGGTATATATGGTGCTGAGTTGATGAGCTGATGGAAAGTAGGTGTGCAGGTCTGAGCAGGTGGATGCTAGACGACTGCTTTGATCAATCTACTGACACTGACTGAAAGAAGATACACTCTAGAAACACAGATAAATATAAGTACATCTCAAATAGATAAATCATAACATGTAAACGTTATCTTTAAATAAACAAATCAGATCTGTTTACTCCTCTTTAGACATGAATGCTGTATGGTTTGGGGATTTTGAGTTTGATGTGTGTGACAATATATATTATAGTTTTCCTTTGTGTGTTTACTTTGTACTTGCGTTCTATTTGAAAGGTGATTATCATAGAGATTTTTCAAATTGAGATATTTTGAATATTTGACCACATCTGCCATCATAGTGCCTATCAGCATATTGGTGATAAAATACATGGGTGTGGCCCCCCTTCTTTGTTAAAAAATGATCACCTGAAGAAGACATTGTGAAACATTGTGATCGAGATGAATATAAACTTTATTTTTAGGATTTTTAGCCAGTGTGCGAGCTGACACACCCTTACTCCTTATATAACACCTTGGAAGAAATACTGACTTCCTGTGTTATAATGACAACATCTTGGACAGCAATGAAAGGGTTACCTATTTCCAATTAATGGCATTTTTATTGAATGAGATATGTGGAATTTTATTTCTGTATAATGAATTAAAGTAATACTCAGAAGTGATGCTTAAACATCCACTGGCATTTTATTAGAATTCATGTCTCATTTGAAGTAACCCAGTAAAAATCAAACCTTTTTCTTCCAACCTCACCTTCAACAGAAGAGGAGAGAACACAGCTGCTTGATATCATGTCGTCAACATGAGAAACAGGCCAATAAGCAGTGACGTGTGACAAAATAATTCATGCAAGGTGCACAAACCTCTGCTGGCACATTTGCAGAGTCTGTTCTGATGACAAGACCAATAATCCTAACTAATTGACATTTTATTGATAAACTGTCAACAGAAGTGAACATATTTGTATCTCCTGTCAGTGTGCGCTGGAAAAGTTAAGGGGACAGAATAACTGGGTGTCAGATTTGATCTGACATTTTGAAACTCAACCTCAGAAACCATGCGGCATGATGATGGTCTCACATATGGGCGAGAAGTGCCAGAGCCAATGATGCTTGAGGAACGGGGAGTTGTGACATAACTAGAAAACAAAGATCCAGTCATTCCTGTCTCTCCTCTTTCCTCCTCTTCACTTGCCCTCCTTTCAAATAGATAACTGGATTTCCAGGAGGGTCACATTTGTCCCGCCTGTCAGAGAGATATTCCCTCTGCTGACGGCTGAGTTAGTTTTGGTTGTGGATCACAGGCCCGAGAACAGAAATGGTATTTCCAGTTATTTTCAGTCAAACGGTTTCTGACCTCCAATGACAAAAAGCTGGAGAAACGATCTGCTGTTAAGGAAAAGCTCTGTGGGGTTATACAGGGTCTTTGCAGAGAAGAAGCAGCAATTACCTCAACACAGAGCATCCCTTTATTCTAGCTCTTTGTGATCCCAAGAGGGGTTGTGTGGTGAATTTGGTTTCAAATGATCCTGACAGATTAATGCTGAAGGTTACAGAGGAGCTCCTGTTTCACAGACAGATAGAGAGGCCCATCTCACTTAATCGGCCTTAATATAGGGTCTCTGTGATCTCACAACCTGCAGGTCCTGAGACAGTAAATGAGCTGCATATGCTGCTGCTAAAGCATTTAAGAAACTAATAGATGTGACAGACATGCAGTGATCTTGGTACTGTATGTGCCGTGTCTGCATTTACCTTAAAGGTATGACAGCCTCTTTCACATCTGGAGGTCCAAACCACTCTGAAGGCAAGCTGGAAATCATCCACCTTAAACAGCCACACCTTTAACTCAAATGCTTTCCAGCAGTTTTCTACTTTTTGACAGTGTCATTGTCACTGCATGCTTTAGTGCAACCCTTACACCTTACAGGTGTATCCATTGACGCTAACAACATGTCTTCACATTGAGAAAAGGCGGAGAGATGAAGCTCAAGAATAAATTATCTGTCTCATGAACAACGATGGTGTCGTCACTTCAGTAACATAACAGATGAACGCATGGTGAATACATTTGTCTTAGGGAGTGAAGAAAGGGTTTCACACAATTTCACGTGTGTGCAGCTAACATGAAGTTAAACCAAGCAGCCAGTTGGTTTGCTTTTGTATTGAACTAGGAACATACAGTACGAGCAACATTTCATTTGACTTTGTAGTTTTGCTATGTGAGGGACTTTTTTATGTACAAGTGCAGTTACCACTTAAAGATACACAGTATGTAGTTAGTAGCCTTTTCCTGAAAAGAAAAGAAAAGACTTTTACAAAAGTGAAGACACTCAATCATCACATGGGCATCTATACATGTGTGCTGGTGGTTACACTGACACCCTGTCCTCTGCCTGGATGTTACTGCTTTGTTTTGGTTGACAGAGGACATTTGTTTGAAGGGAGCTGGTGTGTTTTCCCCAGCTAACAACAGCACACAGGTGAGTTAAAGAGTGGAAACAATTCAGTGATGCCACGCAATTGTAATGGTGAATTTGACAGACGCAGATGTAATAACAAAGAAGAGAAAATATAATCACAGTGAGGCGAAATGCCAAGAGGATATAGCTCGTTCCCTTGTTTACCCTGAAAACAAGAGTGAACCTTGTGTTGGCTTACACTCATGGACCCAGAGCTGGCCTGCTTTTCTGATGGACACCTCCCAAACACTGGTGTTTGGCTTGTGCTAAAGTCAGCAATAGCTTGCAGTGTAGGAAGGCTACAAGCAGTAAATGTACATATTACATCCTGCAGTGAGTGTGCGCTTCTGGGGCCAAAGAGCTCAGGAGGAGGAGCCAGGTTTGAATGTTACAAACTGCAAAGAAATTTGCCACTGACTCTACCTTTAAAGTCTTATCACAGCAAGGTTACATGCAACACATTTTCATAAAGCAAATATGTTCTTTTGTTTGAAATGTTAATGTCTGTTTGTTTATCCCGATGGGATAAAAAGGTGCTAGAACTGAGATATTGTTACCTGCTGCTTTCTGTTTTTAGCCAAACGAGCTAACTGTCTGCATGGGATGAAAGTGGTAATTATTAAAATGCATTAAAATGTTGAACTGTCACTTCGAAAAAAGACAGAAATATAACAAAGAGGAAGAAAAAAGAGGAAGAGGCAGAGATAAGGAAAAAGGAACAAGAGAAGTCTGTCAAAATGTCAAAATTGTATTTCCATAAAAGTCACAGTACAGGCCTGACTCTGCATGCACCACATACAGAAAAATGCTGTTTTCAAGGTCAGGTTTTGCAAAAGTGTGTGTGTGTGAGAGAGAGAGAGAGAGAGAAAGAGAGAGAGAGAGAGAGAGAGAGAGAGAGAGAGAGAATGTGAGTGCAAATGTTCTGAAGAAATAATGCAGACACGAGGACATTTGGAGCATGATCTTTCCACAAATGAAGAAGAATCCATCACAGTCAAAACAACTGTCATCACATCTGGATCTGGCACATGATCCATGAGGACGTCACAGGACCACGCTCTCTGCCAGTAGACCTGTGGATCAGAGCCTCTCACTGACAGGAAGAAGACGTCAGCTGAACGGTAGCCAGGACGACAGGACAGCCTGCACGTTCCTGCCACATTCTCAGAGTGAAACACTTCCTGAGGCCTTGATGATCTTTGTAAAGCTGCCAGCTGAGTGACGGCCGTGGGGGGCCAGGTAATCCACAGCTAACTGGCTCCATGTCCAGTAAATAGGATTGAATGAGCTCACTAGACCTTTACCCTTCTCTGACTGTGGCTATGGACAGTAACTAAGCGGCTGGAAGCCTCTCAGATCAACATTCAAGCTGAAGTAGCGTATGAATAACCCTTAAGTAAGTACTTAAGGAAGGTATTCAGAGTCGGCCTTATGTTTCCATCAGGTTCATAAAAATGTCCAAACATTGATCTAATTTCTTTATGTCTGCTTAAGTGTAACTGAAATAAATCAATATCAGATAACACATACAGTGATATTTGACAAAGCTGTATGTGACCAAATAGATGTGTCTAATTCAAAATAATCAGTATTGTCACATTACCCTACATACAGTAGCCTATAAAAAACATGTCTACAATTGTTTAAGACACTCTAGGTTTGTAGATCACGAAATTGTACATTTCCATGCAGATAAAATGTGCATGATTAATCGACTTGCACATTTTAGTATCTATATGTTGGTTGTTCTTTTCACATAAATACAGCAGAAATCAAGTATATCCCATTTAAATATCTCTCTGGGTCATGAGTGAGGTCATACAAAATCTAGTGCACATAAAAATATTTCGTTCTTCTCCATCAAGTTTGTGGTGCATGCCAGATGGCCTCTTTCTGGTGTTCACAAGAAACTACCTGGTGCACATGAGATAGTTTCTTATGAGCTCCAGAAAGTATATCTGGTGTCACAGAGAAAACTGTTTTGTGAGCAAAAAAAGAAAATCCCATGAGCACTTGAAGGGACTGTTTGTGCACAAGATAGTTTCTAATGAACACCAGATACTTTCAAGTGTGAATCAAAACCTTTTTCTTTTCTTTTTTTCCGCTCAAGGTCCCCTGAGGGGCTCAGTCACACAAATAGTTTACTGTTTATAACAGTATGTTGTTCCAGGATAAAGATTTATGGTTTTAAGTCAAATTAAGTGTATTAATCAAACCAAGACAATAATGCTTGTGTTCCCTCCATTTGAGATGACTTGTGCATGATTTAAAACATATTTTAAAAACTTGTGTGGATTTCAACAAAGTGCAGCCGCTAACATACGTGTGGTTTGTGAATGATCACTGTGCACAGACAGAATTGTTGATCTGGATTTAAAAACTTGATGGGGGGATCTCTTCAACTTTGGTCCTCAACTAATGACACAATAATAGAATCACAGAGGTTTTTATGCACAATAAATGTATCTGAAATACAAGTTTAGATATAATGCCAAATGATTTTGATAGTAAAACAAAAGGCAGCACACAAAAAAAGGTCAAATACAGGCAATATCACCAAAAAAGTTCCTCAAGGAATACTTCACCCTTTCTGCTGCTTCAGTACCGCTGAACTAAAGCATGTTTTTTCAGACCCCATAACACTGTTGTAGTTTTGGCTTAAAAGGCAACTTCATACTGATTTTATTTATCTGATGTTAGGTCAATGAAAGCCTTTTTTTTTACATTATCATGATTGTCAACTTCATGTCAAGTCTTTTACTTTCTGATACATAATTCTGAAAAGTACAAACCACACAGATGTACTAAAAAACTGTTGTCCAAAACGGAATCAATTCAGAATGTGCTGCATTTTATAAGTAACCTGATAGTGTTGTTTGAGTTGGCAGGAACTAGGAATACTTTAAGCATAGAGAGGTAGAGAACAGTCATTTACAATCATTACACTCTAAATGACAAGAAGCCGTATGATGAGTGATGATGTCAGGTCTTCATTTTGCTTTAATCTGGCACCCTCCAGTAGGTGTAGAAACGTAGGAATTAGTCCTGAGTGTCCTTTTTTCTCCATAAACTAATTCCTCCTGAGGTTATCCTTGCTGTCTGGAGGATGTCGCTATTACTTTACCATCTGCCTTACATGAAGGCTCATCAGCACGGCTCCATCCTTAGCAATCCCTGCACAGGCTCAACCGCTCTGTCACACCCTCCTTGACAGACATGTTGTGCACTAAACTAAAATGTGTTAATATTTGATTTTAAAACTTACTGTAAAAGGCTAACTAGCTCCATCATCTTCATGTGGCAACAGTTAAAAAATAATTGACAGCAAGATGGCTAAAAACAGGAGGCCTAATGGAAAAGTAGCTTCACATTATTTGATTAACCCTATCATCCATGAAGTCTTTTTCTGATGTTCGGCTAAAATATGACATCCCTAAACATAATAGAGAATGTCTGCACTTACAAGGTCCATATGAATAAACTCTAGCTCACATTAAATAGAACTTGTTACAATAACAGTTACAGAGGTTGCGCTACAGGGATATTAAGGCAGGATCTCCAGGGACAGATGGTTCAAATAGAATATTAAAATAAACATCAAAATGATTAAATGGTTCGAAACATTTGGATAGTTTAGGATAAAATGAAATGAACAAAGGTCATTGTTAAGAGGGGACTTAGTCATGTCAAATGAAAGGACAGCATTAGTGTATGTGATTGAAATATTGTTCCTGCTTGAAGTGTGACTGCAAACTCGACTGGCTCAGACTTTGCTCTTCTATTGTAAGTAGATGGAAACACTTACTAATATGACTTCAATGCCTGGTGTGTGGTTGATGAAGCAAAATGCCTTTTAGAGTTCATCTGACACATCTGCGTGAGCATCATTACAGCTGTACACTATTTATCTGCAGCATAATGCATTTCCTCTCGTGTCATGATCTTGTTTATTTTTACGTTATCTCAGTAATGTTTTGAAAATGAAGGCTTCATCTTCCTGTTTCAGATAAAAAAAATCCTCCTACTTTCAAACAAAAAGACGAAGGCAGTGAGAAATCATGATACAGTACATCTCCACATTTAAATGCATCATGAATACCTTCACAAACGCGTAACAGCAATCTGAAGCATCTGGTTTAACATGTTAAGGACACTGGTGCAGATAAAACAAAACAGACTGACCATGCGTCAGTATATTACGTCGGCTGCTTGAGAGTTTCTAATTTTAAATCATTAAATGTGGCACTCCACCACCTTCAGAAACACTATATTTTAATTCAGAGCACAGGCGCTGAGTATGAGCAGTTGTTTTGGAAAATTCCACATTGGTTTCCATGCTTGTGGTATCAGCCTGGCTCCTTGTGGAGTGATGTAAAGCAGCAGACTTTTCCACTGAGGCTTTGATTCATATGTCATCTGTGCACCGACTAATAGATCCTAATCTGTAATTAATATTTCTCCCAAGAGCTGTCTCTCCCTGACTTCCGATGCAATGATCTACCTGTAATTACAGCCAATAAAAATTCTAAATCGCCCCCACTCGCTGTTCAGATCAGGGTCATCACAGTTAATCACAAGCTGAGACTTGATAATGGCGCTTTGCTCATGCAGGGCAGCTAAAAGTGTCAGGAAACAGGCAGATTAAGTGTTCTCTTTATTAGATGCTGCGAGAAACACATTTCTCACATAGAGCATTCACTTTTAGCTATTAAAAAGGAAATAACAGACAAATAGAATTTGTCTGTCAGCAGCAATCTAAGACCGGAGACAGGATCATTGCACAGCTGAGATGTTTTTATTATTTGCCATTTTCTCTTAACATCTTTATGTCTCTCTCTCTGAAACACACACACATTCACACGCACAATGAAATTGCATAAGATATCAACATAACGTGGTCCAGATCTGAGTTACCAACCAAGCTCACAACGGCTCCTAACTGGAGAATTAAATCAAATGAATAATGAAAAAAAAAAAACCTAATGAGGAGAAAATGATATTTTAGCTGCTGTATGGTCACCATGTGATAAAGGCACACAACTCCTTTATTAGTCATGACTTCAACACAATTGACTCTACAGATAAGAGCATTTACCATTAGATATAACTTCATCAAATTATTTATTTCAAATACTCACATTCACTGCCTCCAGCAAAGTAACAGTCTCACTGCAAACAGCTGAAGCAACTGTTCAAACAATGCACTTATCAAACAGAAAAAAAAAAAAAGAACAAAAGAAAGAAAACTGCCTGCCGTCGTAAACAACTCACTCTTCTTCTTAAATACAGACGATGCTTTTGCCAAAGTTCCTGATTAGCACCTTTTCTTTCCAATCACATTGGGAGTCTTAACTTAGTGAACACAAACACAAGCCTGATGTACTTTGGACCCTTTTTTGGCTTCAACGTCTTCTTTTCTTCTTTGGCACCTTTACCTTCTCGTAGTTGTCTATCACTATTATGAAAAGTTGGCTGCTTTTTTTCTGTTACTGGTTTGCCAAGAAGAGGCATAAAACAATATATGTGTAAGCTATCCCAGAGCCAGAACTTCTCTTCAGGACCACCCTCAAGTCTGTCACACCATACCAACTAAATGTTGAGCAGCAGTAAAATAAAAGAAGCATATGTTTGCATCAGAAGCAAACTATGGGCAGGATGATTCTGAGACGGATCTGATGATGGTACACAAGGACGACTGCAAGCCATGTTCTCGACTCGATGGTATGAAGTGGCTGTGCTGTTTTTCATCAGTGTTTGTTCCAGGTTGGAGCGGCAATAGGGCCTCTGGAAGACCTCTCCACCACTATCAGCTCATCTGGGTTGTCACGTGCCTTATAATGACAAAGGAGGTCTTGGATTGCCCGCTCCTCAATCTGCAATGACAGAAAAGACACACAAACAAAAGAGGTGGTTTTGTGGGCAATGAAACCAGGCTTGAGTTGAGTTCACAGGGAAAATGCAGACACTGGAAGCTTAATAATAAGAATATTTAAAATAATGGCAACCAGATAGATGCAGTGTTTGTGTTGGTGCTGACAAAAGCCTGGCAACAGTTGAAGAATATCGAGGAGGTCAGTCAAATAGCCCAAACTGGAAACACTTCATTTCTAAGCAGCAGTGTGCAGTGTGATCATTATTCGACAAATTGCTTCCAGAAAGAAACAGAGGAAGGAGACACAAGCTTAAGCCGCAATGAAAAGTGTCCATGTTTTCTACTTGAATACTTCACACATGCTTTCCATTCAGTCATGGCAGGAGTGTGGATGTGCAGGTGACTACGAGCACCAATGAACACAGACAGGACTCCTTACCTGGATGAGTGCCAGCGGCTTCTCTCGGCTGCGGATCAGTGCAGCTTCTTGCTGCTTCTCTTCCTCCACGATGGAGGCGAAGGTCACCAGGGAGGAGAGGGGAGGGCTCCCCACTGCTCCAAGCACCCAGGGCCTGAGGGTAGAGAGGGGTGGCATGGAGAGAAAAAAAAGCAGGAGGGGATGGATATCAAAGCCTGTGCTGTGAAAGTGAAGGCAACAAGAGTCGGCTTTGAACAAAGGTCGAGTCAACAACTACTGACAAGCTACTGATGTGTGTGAGCGGCCGACTGTCCACCTGCCTTTCATAAACCTCTCTGGTGGCTGCATAACAGGACTGTCACTCAACCTCAGGGATGCAGGACGACCAGAAATATTGTTGGAGACTTATCATCTGTACACAAGGAGTCCTGTCTACTATTGTAGAGATAATTTTCAAAGTACACTTTATATGGAGTTCCACAGGGGAAACATCTTGGTCCCATTTTTTTTCATCTTTTTTTTCAGATTTATTTAGGGGCATTTTATGCCTTTTAGGGGAGACAGGACAGTGGACAGTCGGAAATCAGAGTGAGAGAGCAGGGAATGACAGTAAACTCAGGTCGGATCTGAATCCAGACGGTCTGCTTAGAGGACTATGACCTAACAAACGACATGGTCAAGGCGTGCAGTTTCATCTCATCTCCTATCTGTGACATTAGCCTTAAATTGTTTCAAACCTGCAATAATAGGCTTTTTTTCCCCCACTCAAAATAAGTTGTTACCACAACACTCATATAAAATCAACATTAAAGTTGATGTTCAGTGTTTCATGTTCCTAAAAAGGTACATTTTTTGTGCAGACAGGAGATTCATTGTTCCAAAGACACGCTCATAATTCAAAGGATGAGAATGTCATGGAGAACAGAGCTCGCCTTACGCCACAGCGGTAAAGAATAATCATTTAAAAGGTTATATAGAGACTCAGCTATAAGTTTGCTCGCCAATGAAAGGATTTGATTTAGAGCGTTATTGTTTTTAAAAGTCAGGTTACTAAAGCATGAAACAAAAGATTTAATAAAAGCTCTCTAAAAAAAAAAATCAGCAAGGTTTTATTAATGTGAAAACAAGAACGTTTTCTGAGGCCAAACAAAAGTTGATGCGCGTTCCTACAAACTGCCTCACAATTTTTCTCAAACCTCAATTTGGAATATACAATCTTCACAATGTGGACGACCTGGTTTATAATCATCATGGACTGCTTACATGATTTGAAGCGTGTGTTGGGTTCAGTATATTAAAGAGCTATGAGCCATCCGAGCAGATTAAATATAACTCAGGTCCAAGTGTTGGATCAGCCTCATGGATATGCTATGGGGTTGGATAGTATCAAAGGCAGAAGAGAACAGCAGTCAGGCATGTGTTTTGTTACCTTCTAGATCCTTCAGCAGAAGGTTAAGAGTGATCGTGGTGTAATGAATGTGCCTGAGGGAGGGTGAATAGATCAAGTTTCTGCAGATTTATCACTAAGAGATGTTTTCATGGTATGTGTCAACTAAAGCATGAGACCTTTCGTCAGTCGATGTTAAAAACATGATAAACGCCTAGAGATGAGTGTGTCCTGTTTAACACCCTCTAAAGTTATGCATGAGCACTCACATTCTGTAATGTCCTCACCATCATCTTAAAATAACACAGCTGCAGTCATTGCTGAGCTGCTTCTGCAACAGATGGATTTCTTGTATCCACCTTAAAGCGCGTGGGACAAATCACAAAATTAGCTTCTCTCATTTCTCCATTTGATGTCTGTAAATTCATCAAAATTGTCACACCAACACTTTTAATCAATCTTAAAGTTTAAATCCTTTTAAAGTTTACATTTCTATAAAGCAGTGTCCTGTAAAATAATTCTGTTTGCCCTTTACTTACAAACAGGCTTTATTCCTCTCTGAATATTTATATTCTTTGACCCTGAAAGTAATAAAACTGTGTCGTATTTTTTCCTTGTCCATAAGACCTTAAATGGTCGACTAGAATTGACATGTAAAATATGACATGTCATAGAGATGACATGAACTACCTGCAGGCTGATTTCTGGACCCTTAGAGTGATTTGTTCTGTCAAAGATGCCAAGTGCATGTCGGGGTTGGAGACACACACTCGAATACTGGTTTGTTATAAATAAAGCCAAAACATTCCTAATCACTCACTAAGACACATGTTTAAGCAATATGCAACGTGGGTCTGTTTCTGTGTAGGTAAATCTGTAATAAGCGGAAATATTTAAGGAAGAAAAAGATTAAACAGACATCATCGTGCTTCTTTCTGACTGGGATATGGAAACAGTGTCCCAGAAGGCGGACGGCAGAATGTACACCCCGTAAATTCTTCCGTACTACCGCTGCTTCCTGAGTCCTGCACTCTTCTGCCCTTCTGCTCATCCAAACGCAGAAAAGAAATCTGGAAACTGTTCGGTGCACTGGATGATGTGTTGTGACACGAGGGCTGCCCTTATCAATACTGATTAGCATCACCGCCTTCTCTTGAGACACTCACACAGCTGTTTGATATCTAGAAGGCTGCTCTGAAGATGCAGAGGAGGAAGAAAAATATCAGATAACAGAGACACTAACAAAATGCTTAAATTATGTTTTTTTTCTTCTTTTAAGAGTGGAGATGACTTTCACTTTAGTTTCTTTAAGCTTCCCTTCCACAAACATTCTGGACGACATCAGAAATCCATCCTACAAATGATCATTTGTAATAACTAATAATTGCTTCATCTAATTTCAAGTGAAAAGTTTCGGTCCAGAGCTCACACTGCTGTGTGTTTGTCCAGCTGTTTGGGGAGGTTGTAAAAGTCAGAGTGACTCAGTTTCTGTGGGCAGGTCAACCCAGCTGCACAGGGTCATTTCGAGCTGTTCACCTCACTCAGAGCAGAGCATCATGCCTCTCCAATGTGTCCGTGTCATCGTTACTTCCCTTTTGTGTTTAGTCATCTCCAAGCACGTGTGTTAGCTTTACTGTCTGTAGTCCTGCTTCACGAGTGGCTGCAGAAAACCTCAAATAAGTTATCGATCTAATAAGATATTGGAAGATAATACGGTTTGATAAACAAAAAGGGAAAAATATAACAGACTATAATGAGGTGAAGGTAATTAAATGTAAAAGGGAAGACGCATGTTAATGTGACATTTTGTATCTGATGATTATAGCGAGTCTGTGGGCAGCTGATTTAGTAGAAAAGGACAAAAAAAAAAAAAAAAAACCATCCTGCACATTTAGAAACCACCTCAACAGTGCCACCAAGTGGACAAAAGCTGAACTTGTTTCAACAGTTTGTACTCCAGGGTTTGGTAATATGGACACATACTCACCCAGTTGGTCTCTCTGCCTCGCTGCCTTCACAACATTTAAAGGTGACCCTTCTGGCTGCAGAAGCAGGAGTGCCAGGTGACCCCTGGGTACCTGGGAGCCTTTGAGCTCCTGATTGTCCCACTTTGATCAAGCACTTTTCCTCTTCCTCTAGAAGCGCTCGAAATGAGGATGAGGAGGGAGGAGATTGGACCAATGTTGCCCTGCAGATAGATGCAAATGACAAAGAACAATTAGACATTCAGAACTCACTAAAATAAAAGCTGGTTGAACTTCTGTTGTTCTGATAGTATAACTATTGCCCTTTGGTTTTAATAAATTATTTTTCATTCATTCATTTGTCAAGCACTGAATGCCTGAAAGGCCGAGACACTCTCAAACCCATTTCACATCTGCACTGACCTCCGGAAAACGACCAGAAATATGATGTTTATTTTATACTCCAAGATTCAGATCAGTAGCACCTAATGGAGCTGCTTAATACTTGTTTCTGTGTGTTATTCTTATTCACTCTACTATATACTGTGAACATGTCAAATTCTCTGTGGCAGTGATATTAAGGTAAAACCTCTTCCTCTATCTTGAATATACGCCTGCTGTCAGGGACGTGAGTGAATAGGCAACTCTGGAAAATATCAGGACGGGCCTGGAATTGTCGTTATTGATGATCTGGAGTGCAGGTGTCAAAGGAGCTTTAAGAAGAAGAAGATCTTTTATTAATACCATGTGGGGACATTTTACACACACACACTCATGTACAAACAGGATCCTATGGACAGGCACTAGTGGAGAGATGTCAGAGTGAAGGGGCTGAACATGCAATGTTTCGTTACAACACATTTTGTCAGGAATAGAAACATCAGGTCTGGATTTAGGAATCCATGTCATCTATGCGTTCCAACTTGTGAGAAATATAAAAAAAGTTGAGGAACGCTGCAGCTCAGGGGAAATACTCTGCTGACACATATCTTCACATAAAGATAAACAACTGTAGCAGTACATGCAGGGAGTCGAAAATACATTTTGCATTTGGATAGATTAGAGAGTATTGGTCTTCATATTTGGGCTCGCTCACCAGGCCTTCCCACTGCTTTTGGATGGGGGTTGTGTGGGGGTTGATTTGGATGTAGTTGATTCGGAACTGGCCTCCTTGTTGGCCATCGCCAACATCTTCCTCTGCTTCTGGGACAATTTGGCGGGAACAGGAGAGTGCTTAATGCTGGCGCCGACACTGCAGGAAGAGGGAAATATGTACCAAAGTAAACAACAGAAGGATATGTTGAAGCAGCTTTGTAGCTTCCTTTTTAACTTGGAAAAGGAACAAAAAAGGACACTTTACGAATGGACTAAACGTTTATGTTATTCTGAAGCAGTCAACCATGTGTTTCCTGAATAATCTTCTCAGATTTAATCAATATGGATCATGTTCGCTACCTTCCAGGGCTTTTGGGAGTCGCTCTGGGGGTCTGCAGGGAGCTGGCCTCCATGTCCATGATAGTTCTCAGATCCAGGACTGGGGGTGGACGAGCAGGACTACAGATTGTAATAACACAGTCACACATACAGCTCAGTGTTGATAACATTTCTCATCCCCCTCGACTGTTGTTAATGTAAGACTTCATCTGGTGTGAGAGCAAAACTGCTTCTATGGAGAGGAAAAACAACTTGACTTCCTCTATTTGAATGTTGTGCAGAATATTTAGAGGCACGGCAAACCACCAGCTAGTGAGAGTAAAAAAGGATTCATCTATAAACGTAAGAGTCATTCCTCCTCTTACCAGGGTAAGACCTTGGGGAAGGTTTGTGGAGTAGAGGTGGGGGGAGTTGGGAGGCAGTCGCTCATGGAGGTCGGGGTGCTGGGTGGGGTCTTCAGCCTCTGACTGAGAGTCTTCTCATCCTGTACATTTAGTTATGTATTTATTTGTATGATAGTCATCCATTCAGAGTACTAGATATAATACATGTGTAACATATGGTGCTGCATGGAAAACAGACAGATGATTACTCAAATCACTGCATCTTATTGTTGTCGGTGTCAGACATTAACCTCAGTTCTGTCGTGGAAGACGGGTGACTGCATGTCCCTGGGACTGCCCACCCCCATGTAGCTGCCTTCAGAGTCGGATGTGAGCAGCTCCTGCAGGGACTCTGTTGAGTTAGCCTTTCCGGACTTCACCAGACACTGGGAGACCACTGAGAGGAAACACAATTTGAAAGCTAAAAATGATATATCACCTAAAGGATGTACATATGTGATATTGTTTAAAGAAGTTTAAAGCCCTCCTCCATCTGGTCAGTTTACCTGCAGCAGGGGGGCTTTGAATGATATCAGAGAGAGTGTAGCCCCCTGAACTGTCAGAGCGTCGCCTTGGTTTCTTTTTAGCCTTCATCTTGGCCTTCTTCAACAGAATGTCCCTGGTGGCGAGGTCATGCATTACAACCATTAGCAGGTATTTATTTCAAGTACAACCTTTAATATGTTTAAGTGTGAGTGTCGTGGATCGAAGTTAAACCTGTCAGCATGTCCTCATTTAAACGACCTTGTGATCTGTACTCGCACGAGAACTACCCTGTCAGTAAACATCCCTGCTGAACACGTTTGTTTACCTGCAGGAGTGATCCACTTCCACTGATTCGGATTTGGGGCTGAAAGCAGAGTCCAAGTGTTCATCCTCATACATACTGAGGTCTGGGGCGTCAGGATATGGAGTGATAATCCTCTTTTGCATTGCTGGGATCTGGAGAAAAAAAAAGAAAAAGAAAAAAAAGTACATATATAAATTCGATTGACGTTCAATTCTTGGGGTCACGATTCGATTCAGAACCTTAATTTCGATTCAAAACGATTCTGGATTCATGATTCAAAGTCTATTTTTAAATGAGTACGCACTTCAGGATCTACTCCAGTCATCTTTGAGACTGGCTGATTTTCTTTTATCTTTGTCATTCTACTAAGTGAAAACTCTAGCTTTAGCAGTTAGCAGGAAGGGACTGACTATTCTATTTAAAAATCTCACAAGATAAGAATCTGAATATTTTCCCCACCTTTAATAAACATTAATAAATTGTCTGACAAATCTAACCAGAAGTTGTAGAAACTGATTTGTTACATGACGCATCACTTGCTCTAATATCGACAAACAGAAGTTCACCCTCTTAAAGTTTTCGGCTGTACAAGAACCAGAAATAGTCAAAGGATATGACAAAAGTTGCTGCATTGACCCACCAGTTACATAAGGATCATAAACGACAGTAAGATTAGTCACTCAGTCAAAGTCAGCTCTTGGATTTGAAGATTAAAAAATGTCTAGAATCAACTGAACCAACTACTTAAAACACAGATTTATAAATATTTCTTTTTACGTTAAATGAGACCATAAAAAAAAGGACTAAACTCTACATTTGAAGTCGTAGAAAGAAGTATGCAGTTCAGGACATCGATACAGGGTGACTCACCATCCTCTTGTAGGCTGTAGAAAGCTCCACGAGCACTTCATCACTAAGAATATCCAGCGCTCTGAGGGCAACACAAAACAAAGGGACAAACAGACGGACAGAAAGACAGGAGAGAAGTTTGTTTGCAGTTCTCTACTGCGGGGAAAAGTACTTCAAGATTTCAACGTCCAACACTTCACTGTATACATACTGTCTCACCTTTCATGCACCAGTGAGACTCTCAATGTGAACCGCTCACTTCAAAGCGCCATGAGTAATGATAGTGAACAAAATAAAGGCTGAAATGTTCAACAGCTGGTGAAGTTCATTATAAGCCTTACTTTGACTCCAGGAGGGCGGCCATGTTGAGCACAATGAACTGCAGGCAGGAGAGTTTAAGCTGCTCTGCGTTGTACATCGCAGCGAACTCCAGCAGCTCTGCAGCGTTCTTCAGCGTCACTGAGAAGAAACGCCTCATTAAACATCAAACGAAGCACTTACATCCAAAATACTTTCAAAAACAATTGAAAATTGATCTGTATTAACACATTTAGTTCGACATGAAATCGGTTCAAAACAGCTGCTTTTTACTTTACTCTCACGTATAAAGTATCTTTATTGACAATTCTAAAATAATCAAATGAAATCTCACTGACCCTCTGAGGGACAGTATTCTGTACGTAGCTGTAATCATAATGTGTTTAAAACACTGTCACGCCAGAATTGCATTAAGTTACAAGGTAAAAAAACAGGTTTGCCGATTTTCCGCTCATTCAAGTCAAGTAACGGTCATGTTTAATTAGAGCCGACAGCCCTTGAGTGCATATCTTCTGGAAATAAGTAGCAGTTCAAACAGTAAATGGACTTGAGCTTGTACAGAGTTTTCTTTCCTTCTGACACCCAGCAACCTCTGATGGCAGAAGTTGCTATGTACTAAAACCATCAGAAGTAACTAATCCCAGTCATACCCATTCATAAACCGGGAATAATTCGGGGATAAGCGTCTTGCTCAAGGAGGCCTCAAACATGTTGCTGCAGGAGCTGGGATTCAAACCCTCGACCTTCTGGTTTAGAGACAACGTGCCACTCGCCCTTTTGAGTTTGCACAAACCTCGTCTCATGTGGTCCGTGACTAAATCCCAGCTCATGAACGAATTGCGTTATCTGATTGTAATAATTTGAATCAAACTAATTTGTATTCCTCATGTGACATGAATGTAGCTTTCTGTCAGGATTAAAGGAGCAGAAAGAGACAGAGACTAATTAAAGGACAGTGTTTACACAGAGGGAGAAAATACAAACAACATACAGTTCTCAGTGATGACGACTTCGCACATCTCCTTCAGCCGTGTGATGAGCAGCTGGTCAGCCACAACCAACACATTACAGACAAACTCCACATTCAGGGACTCTGCAGGGCAAAGAAAAAAAACTATTAATATGAGCCTTTTATGTTGGGACAAACCTCTCCAAAGTCATAAGTCATTATCAAACTTTAAAAGCTACCTTTAATGGAGGGAGATTCATCTGTGTAAATGTACTCAAGGATGACCTGCAGGATCTCTGAGCTAGTAGGCATCTCCAGGGCAGAACAGGATGTGGCCTTTTGGAAAAAAACAAACAAACAAAAAAAAACATTATAATCAGCACCAGTCCCTGTTAGTGCATTTATACAGTACGAATTAAAAAACTGGCATACCTCAATCCAGGGGTTTCCAAGCATACTGTTAAAGTATTCTATAAACACAGATTGAAAACAAAGTTAAAACCTTTGAGACACACTTTGCCATATCAGAACTGTCAACCATCCAATCAGAGGTGATTTTTCACGCTAAATAGAAACTACCACGTCTTACCGAGTCTTGCGCAGAGGACGCTTTTGTGACACGGAAACTCCTTCCCATCTTCAGATTTCAGAGTGACGTCACAAAGATAGGAGCTGGACGGACACAAACGGACAGATGCATCAGAAAATCCACATCCTCTTGTCAAACATATTTTAGATCTATGGCTTCCACTATTATATACACACCACTTTTTCTGGTAGAATTTCGGTTTGTTTCCAGTTTTCTTGTTAATAACGTTGATTTTTCCATTTTCATATTTGACTCCGTCCAGTCTATAAAGGAATAAAATATGGATGCTCAACAGGACATAAAGCAAAGACCAGATCAAATGTTGCCTCAGGGTTTATTGTGCAATCCGTCTCTCTCTCTCTTACCGTGCAGACAGGCTTCCCAGGCCGAGCTTTTTTGCTACACCCTGTAAGGATTTCACAGGATTGGCCCCTCCCTCGTTGGCTCCGTGTTTGTCACCTTTGCCTCCTTTCCCCTTCTTTCCAGGCTTGGCACACTTGTTTTTTGCCTTGTCACCATTGCCTTTGGACGCAGGAGGAAGAGAGCGATATACCTCCAGGGCTGAGCGACCTGTCAGGCCCAAGTCCTGCAGGCTGCTGATAAGCCTCTCCTGCTCTGAGTCCTGGCAATAGCAAAGTATGGTCAACATCAAATCACCAAAGATGACTCAGAGGTTTAAAGGTTGTTCCAACTTACTCATGTTGCTCAGAGATAGTACATTAAATGAAAGTATGTTTCTAAATGATACAAGCTTTCTCCTTTTCCTCACCTGATTCTGCCCATTTGAGGCCACTGAGACTCTGGGCCGGGCTCCATGCACCAGCAGCTCACAGGAGTCGGTGTAAATGAAGTGCAGTGCGTGCTCCAACATGTCTACTGGGATCTTCTCAAAAATGAGTAGATCGCAGCCCACTGCGTCTTCGCTCTTCCTCACTTCTCCATCAGGCTCCTCGTCAACCCCGCCATGCTCAGACATGAACTGCTTCCGGAAGAACTCGGACTTCATGGAAAGGATGTACTTGTGGGCCGGGAAAGTGCGATCACCTGCCTGAAGGGTCACATCATGGATGCTGTCCATTTCGTCGGCCTCATCCAGAAGGCTCCGGAAGTGTTGAGAGAAGGATGACGGAGAAACCATGGGAATCTCGAACAAGCTAAACGAAAGCAAGATGGTGGGCGTCATGATCAAATCATTCAAAAGAACTATTTAAAAAAAGATCAAGATGGGTGCGCTGGTGGCACAGTGACAGTGCGCGCGCTCCCATGTATCGAGGCTACAGTCCTCACACAGGCGGCCCGGGTTCAGGTCCAACCTGTGGCTTCTTTCCCACATGTCGTTTCCCTCTCTATTTCCCTGATTTCTCTGTTCACTGCCCTTAATCTCTATTAAAGGCAAAAATAAATCTTAAAAAAAAAAAAAAAAAAAAAAAAAAAAAAAAGATCAAGATCACAAACAAAAGCTAATTTTGCCAAATGTCTAATAAATGCACGCCAGTGGACAAGGTCACACATTCTATTCCTTTCTTTTCTACTGGGGCTGTCGACTACCTGGTTTTCGGGTCGGACTGAAGCACTCCATAATTTCTGCCTTTAGAGTCCATGGTGATGCTGACGGCTCTGTGGACAAACGGGAGTTTCTCCAGGCGGATTCGCTCGTATACTGTCCCGGCGTCTGAGTGACCACAGACCTCCACGCTGACCTCTGGAAGATTAAAAGAAGCATGTTGTTCAGAATTCAATTCACTTACTCCGTGATATTGTCCTCCTCTCAATTCTTATCCTGGTTCACCTGCTTGGTATTTATTAGACCAACAAATAACATTACATAAATAAGTCTATTTTTTTTTTTTAAATCCATGCGTCACTGTGATGGATTTCTGTTTGTTTTGTTTTCTCATACGTCTTTTTTTTTGTTGCTTTCAGAATGGTTTTCTCTAAAGGTGATTAAACGCCTTGACATGTGGCACATCTTTTAGAAGGCTGCCATATAAATAAACTTAAACTTACTAACGTTTCATTTTCAAAATTGACTAAAGCTAATGTTCAGTATCTGAATGCGTTCAGCGACACAATAAAATAAGTCAACACATGCCCCATAATACATTAAACAACTGTTACAAAACGTCGACTTTATGATTCAATGTACCGTGGACCTAAATTGCTCACCTTTCTTCTCCTCGTACTTCTTGTATTCTCCAGCCCACACGCCACTGAAGCCCTCCCCCTCCTGAGTCACAAACATCATGCTGTTCTTACTGAGCGCTATGTCTGACATGAACACCTGACGCCCATACGCCCACCGGCACTGTCTCACCGAGCTGCTGCAGGAGCGCCAGCAAAACACCTGACAGATAGGGAAACGGAGGAGGGAGGAGATTTAAGGAAAAAGTTACAAACACAAGTCTTAGTCACCTTTTCCATGTGAAGGACCCCGTATAGGTTTTGAATTGCATAACCGTTTACTTATACCATAGGTTAGATAACTGGAAAAAAAAAGCTGGGTCGAGAATACAGCAACGTTTTATATTCTTTGTGCTTACACTTATGCAAACATGGAGGCAGTGACATTTAACTACACTTTTCTTCTTTATTATAATTCATTTAATAACAAACGAATGCTTGACCCCTCAAGGAGTAAAAAGCCTTTTTTTTTTCTCTTTAATAATTTCTGCACTTACCCTGCCAGCTTCGTCCAAAGCTAGGATGGACACCTTTTCTCCTCCGCCCTCGTTCAGGATCTGTGGAACCACACGGTGGTCCAGACTCCCACCACTGACCAGAACCTTCCTGATGTTCAGCTGCCTGAAAAACAAAAACACCGAATGAGTGAACAGAGTCAAGGATAACAGGCCATGTGTAATAAACGTTATCAGTGTGTCTATCTGTGGAAGAATTAGTTGAAGATGCTCCTTTATTTGTCACTTGTGCTTTCTTTGACGTCTGCAGTAATGCGATGTGAAGCAACGCTATTGCACTTTGCAAATCTAAGAGATGAAATTTTTTTTTTTTTTTTTTTTTTTTATTAATCAGTTTGGTCGACCATTTCCTGCCTGTGACTATTCAACACAGGTCTCCTTTGAATATCTTGGGTAACGCAGAGGAGACAGAACCTCTACTGTTACACATATCAATCCAGCCATCACGAAGAGTACATTACAAAACCGTCTTTAAGTTTCCCTGTCCCATGTGACTCTGTATCACAACATGCAGTCTCTTGATAACATTAACAAAATACTTTCCAAAACATTGAAATGAATGTAGGCTGTGTATTTAGTAGCTTTGTGCGTGAGATGCATCATATTTATATCACAGACCGTGTCAGAGCTACTGTAGTCTGTCCTTTTTCTAAAAAGAGAATTAAGTAAAGGGTCAGTTCAGACACTTCCACAGTGTCATAGTTGGTTTAAGTTCTCCCGTCTCTTTCACCTGGAAGCCAATTTCTTGCACTGGTAATCAGCTAACAGGTAGACGTCCCCCTTCTCAGTCACAACCACCGTTGCTCCATCACTAGCTGCAGCCATCGCTATGGTAACATCCTTGTGGTGCAGGGCTGATACCTGCCGAGGGGCCGTCACACATTTCTCTCCATTTGGATCCAACAGGTAACCTGGAGATGTTCATACAAATACAGGAGGGGTTTCTGATCAGCAGTGAGTGCTTAATACTGGATTTTTGCTGAAAAGATACAAAGAAGAAATCACGAAATAGCCTTCTGTGTTATCGACCTCTAGTATGTCGGAGGCTGTTCCCACCGCACATTACATCTTTGCTACAGAAGAAAATAAACATTTTCTACCATTACACCATGAAAGAAAGGTTATTAGTTATGTTGACTGGAAACGTTATCTTCATATTTTACACATAACTCAACCAGAAAAGAACAAGTATATGTGCTTTTTCTGTCCTTCTCTGTCGAGTCTTACCCAGCTGGCCTCCATTGAGTCCCATTGTGTAGACAGCCTCCCTGGTCCACAGCACCGTGTGGAATCGTCCTGCAGCCACTCCAATCACTGTCCTCCCTTTCAGCGTCTTGGAGAACACCTACATTCACAGCAAAGTCATTTTATAGAAAATTTAAGATGTTTCAGGTTGACATTGTAAGCGGAATTTTTTTTCAACATGATAGTCAGCCCTTTCCGTTTATCCACTCTAGGTCAAGTTTTTACCTGTTTAGGGACATGTGCTGATGCGGGAGGAGGAGCCAGGCCCAGCTGGTGAAAGCTGTTGAGGCCAAAGGTGTAAACATAACCTTCTTCGGTCAGCACCACTGTGTGGTCTTTAGCTGCAGCCACCTGGGAGCAGTGGTGAGACATCAGGCCTTCCACCATCCGAGGAACCTGGGAGCAGAGTGAGAAGGGAAGGATATGAAAATGAAAGAAGATTTCAGCTTTCCTCGACTTTAACTTTTAAATGAAAAAAGAAAAAAAAAAAAGAATTGGTTTCATGTAACAAAGTAAATCCGGAGGTATTTGTGATTAATGCACAAAGTTTCTAAAGATGACTAAACATTTCTATACTTTTACAGTTATTTATAAGGTCAGTATCGAAACATGAAGGTGGGGGATTTTGTACATTTAAATTCTCCATCTGAACGAAAAAAAAAAATCAACCCGTTTAAGAAGTGTGATAATGAGACTGACGGTTTGAAGTTGGTGCTTACATGATTTAGGAACAATCACATTCACACTGAAATTTGGGACACTAGGACCTGATGACTGAAATACATTAATAGAGCCACATTTTCACCTCACAGTTCCACGAGTGAATATTGTCTTCAGTTTGAAGTCTACATACAAAAGTATAGCAGCTCGTGTTCTGACTAGAACTAGGAAAAGGGGCCACATTACTCCTGTATTGGTTTCTCTTCACTGGCTCCCTATAAAATCTAGAATAGAATTTAAAATCCTTCTTCTCACCTACAAAGCTCTAAAAGGTCAGGCACCATCCTATCTTAAAGAGTTAATTGTACCATACTACCCATCGAGAACATTACGCTCCCAGAATGCAGGCCTGCTCATGGTACCTACAGTTTCTAAATGCACTATGGGAGGTAGAGCCTTCAGTTATCAGGCGCTGCTCCTCTGGAATCGTCTACCAGTCGGGGAGGCAGACACACTATGTACTTTTAAGAATAGACTTAAAACTTTTCTTTTCAACAAATCTTATAGTTAGGGCTGGCTTAGGTATAATAATTCTTTATTGAAAGACTCAAGGTCCATTGAAAAACACACAGCAACACACAAACATACAGCAACACACAGGTTAAAAAATAGGTAGAAGACATTTGTACCAATGCTTCCACAAATGTGACTGGTATTGTGCTGAGACGAGGATTTGTTAACAACATTATGATAACATTTTTTTAATCATTCAGGCGGCAGATAAATTTGTACATGAGATTTCTCAACAGAGCTTGGAGCGTGCTGACTCCTACATTACAAAACATTTCCCTGGCACTGTCCCATCTTGGTTTTTTAAGCAATATACGCATGACATCATTATAGGCAACCTGGAGCTTCTGGATGCTCGCCTACTTAAACCTGACCCATATATATATATATATATATATATAGACTGTAAATATATCAGATATCGATAATAATAATTAATAATAAAATATAGACCAACTCATAGTTATGCTGCTATAGGCCTAGACTACCAGGGGGACTGGCACCAGGAACTCTTACAGTATCTCTCTCTCCCTGCTTTCATATTTAGCCATAAGTAAGGTCCTTTACCTGCTTTTTGTAAACATAACAATGAGCATGGTCTGTTTACCTGCTCTTTTGTTAATGTTAACAGACAAACAGTAAGGTCCTTTACCTGCTTTTGTAAAGTGTCTCGAGATAACGCCTGTTATGAATTGACGCTATACAAATAAAGATTGATTGATTGATTGATTGATATCTTACTACTGCTTGTCACTATCTCTAAATTTTTCTGGGAGCTCCTGAGCTCCCTTAGGTTCCTCAGGACTATTGGTGAGGATGGGCTGTTCCCCCCCACCCCTTTTTACCATCCTACCCTTCTTTCTGCATCTTATCCCATCTCCCCCGTCCCATTTTCAAGTCCAGCACAGTTTAGCAGACGGCTGTTCCAGACAAAGAGTAAGGTCCTCTACCTGCTTTTTGTAAAGTGTCTCGAGATAACACCTGTTATGAATTGACGCTATACAAATAAAGATTGATTGATTGATTTTTTCCAGACTTCAAAATTCCCTTTCTAAAGTCTCACCAGATAAGTCTGCTCATCTCCGTGGCCGAGTCGCCCTCCCTGTCCGTGCCCGCAGGTGAAGACCTGGCCTTTCTGTGACAGGAACACAGAGTGGAATTTACAGAGGACCACCTGGAAGGAGGAGAATAAACAGGAGAATTAAAAATAACCATGTCTGTTTCTGCTTTACATCAAATACTTTACAACCTATTTGGAGAAGAAAAAGCCCATGTTTGTGCAGGTTAGGGCTTTTGTCATGATAATTTTGACCTCATAGCATGAGGCTGTGATGCGTCTCTTTCCATGAACCTCGGCCAAGACCTCTTGTAGTGATAGTAAAACACTAAACCAATAAAAGGCCCGGGCACAAGTGGAAAAGCAAACATCATTACTAATACATTGCCCCCCCTCAAGCTTTCAATAGAGCCCAGGGATGTTTCCCAAAGTATCTCATTGATGTGGACATTCACACACATGCACACACACTACTCCAGTTCATTTAATTAAAAACATGTCATTGTGGAATTAATATTTAACCTCTGGCACCTGCTGGATTGGGCCAGGTAGACAAAGACTATACGCAGTGCCACTGGGTCATTGTGTGGTCATGAAATCAGATCCATCTGTCCCCCACTAGGCTTTATGAAATGACTCTGCATGACAGGTTCTGCAAGGGGGGAAAACCACCTCAAACCCAAGTTTTCTCCTGTAAACACCACAGTCAGGTTAGAACCTTTGAACAAGCACACACGCTGCTTTCAAATGCCAGGTCTTTACAATACATTAAAATGACGGCATTTCTAACGCTGTCATTCACTATTACTTAATCAACCACAAATAGCACCTGGTGTGTACTCACACACCACTGGGGGCAGGTGCACCGGTGCCAGGAGCTATATTAATCACACTAAGAGCATTCACATGACAAACGCATGAAATAGAAGCCATGCTGGCAAAGCATGTCTCATAGTGCAACCATGCACGCAGCAGCTCCACAATATTATTATACAGGGGAAGAAAAAGGCTTCTATCCACTCAGTCGAACCTCATCACTGAAGGATCCCCCTCCTCCCTGACAAGTAGAAGCAAAGGCTTCCTAAAAGGACCAGCATCAGTACTGCTGGGGTTTGTATCTCTAAACACTTTTATTTCTTTTTTAAATGCTGACTGAGCATCAAGCGACGGTTGTGTAATGCACTCCTGGGAGGGGGTTGTTTTGCCGGTTTCCTCAGGTGGCGTGGCTTATTCGGACTTCCCCAGTGCATTCGCCTTTTTTTCTTCTTTTATGCGACACACGTCGACACACAGAGGTGTGCTTTAGGTCATTGTGCTTTGTGTGACACATTTGTGTTGGGTTTAAGGGGAGAGGGAAGCCTCCATGCGGTCGGAAAACACTTCCCTGTCCCTCAGAGAACTATGTTACATCACACTGTTGCCTACCTGCTTGATGTAAACTCCCGTCCTGGCAAACACATCCACAAGCTCAGGGTGCTGTCTGCTCTCCTGATTGCCATGACCCAGACTGAAATTAGTATTGTTTCCCCACGTGTATACTTCTGTCGGGTCTTTAATGAGGATGAAAACACAATTAAAAGCATAGACAAAACACTGCGTTCTACCTGAGCTGGTTCTAACTACTGGTCCCTTCTACCACTATGAGAAGGCAAGTCATTTGAAGAACAATCAACAACAAGGCAATCCAGAGGGTTTTACATAGCACGTACAGGGCCTTAATAAAGAAGGAAAGGATCAGATAAAAACAGTTTAAAAAAAAAAAAAAAAAAAAAAAAAAAAAGAGATGCAGTTACTGCAGCCGTGTAAATCTTTTGGACAGACTCTATTTTTTTTTATTTAAAATAGGAGAGATCACACTAGTTAAAACGACACAAAAGATCCCTGGATACCACAGGGATCCTCAAATCCCCGGCCTGTAAGTGTGAAGTGCTTCATTAGCTTGAATGAGTCATATCGCTCATTAGCCTTGCGACAAAAACAAAGTCGTGCCATTTAGGTATAAGAAAAGTCGCAAACATTTCAGCACAAGCTGAATCCTCTCTTAGTCTGACAACGGAGGTTTTCTTTGGAAGGGCAGCTGGAGCGTTCACCTTTTTAATGTATGGATAAATATTGTCATACTGTACCACTGTCTTTGAAGAGAACATGTGAAGGCCGGTCCTTCATCGTAAGGTCCATGACGGAGAGTCCTTCCTTGTCCTGAGTGGAAAGTAGCCCGCCATGCTGAAACGAAAATAAATCAATAAATACCAAAACGTAAGTGATTCAAGAAGACACTAACTTTTGAAAGAAATGAAACAAGTTTTAACTTTATTCTGGAACACTATGATTTTCCATGTTAATTATTTAACACATTTTGTAACATAGCATTTCACTGAGAACACCTTGAAGTGCTGGACGCACATTTTCAGGTAATCCGAGTTAAAAACCTACCTTGACCAGCGATATGAGACAGTGGATCTGTCCATAGAAAGCACTGCGATGCAGAGCTGTCCAGCCAGATTCCTTATCCTTCACCATCAGGTCAGCGTTCTTACTCTCCAGCAACCACTCCAGTACGGCCTTCTTTCCCAGTGAAGCTGCCATGTGCAGGGCAGTGCGACCAAAGTGATCCCGCAGGCTGGCCGCATTGTGGCAGTATGAAGTCAGGAACGCCCGCAGCTGCCCCTCAGAGCCCCCCGTCAGTGCAGCTACAACCTCTTCTGCGT
Organism: Symphodus melops; assembly: GCF_947650265.1. Taxonomy (NCBI): domain Eukaryota; kingdom Metazoa; phylum Chordata; class Actinopteri; order Labriformes; family Labridae; genus Symphodus; species Symphodus melops. The sequence goes on along the minus strand of NC_136695.1, from coordinate 10,584,075 downwards.
GCTCCTGCGAGCGGCATCTTGAAGTGCACTCTGCCGGTGCCAGATTCATCCTGACCTCTACCAAATCGTCACAGTGAACCCTCCACCCTTTAATGTTACAAAGTCCTTACAACAGCCAGCCACCCACAGCCGCAAACAAACTTAAAAAAACACCACAATGTGCAGTGACAAAAAGAAAAACAGTAAATACAAGGTTTCACTGTCACAGAGCTGCTCTCCAAGAAGAAAATAAAATGTGTCAACAAAAGGTTGAGATGGTTTGGAGTGCTAGAATTGTGCTTGTGTTGAGGTTCCACTGCACCCTAGCGACCCCAGAGCCTTTCTGTGGCTTGTTTCAGTCCACCATCTCAACCAAGGCTGGGTCACAAACTAAGGTGCTCTTAGCGTTCAATGGCATCATGAATTCAATAAATAGAAAACTTCTTGTGCGTTTCATACAAAGATTTACACATTAATGTTTGCAAAAATATATCCTCTTCTAAATACTTTTAATTTACAAAAGGCAACTTTACCGGCAACCCTCTGGCCTTCTAGCCCAGCAGTCGAACCATCAAAACCTGAGGGGAAAGGCCCCCTTTCCCCCCAAAACTCTCTGTCTCCTTTTCAAAACTCCATAATTGTAGAGTGCACCTGAGGAAGACAGATCACAGTGAGTTATCACTCTATTAAATATCAGCCAGCATTCACACTCTGCAACCCTCAACATGCATGCGGGTGCTGTAGGAGTGAAATGAGATCCAAAACTTCAGAGGTCAAAGGTCAGAACAAGTTTGGCACGATAATAAGCAGCAGAGGTCAGCTCTATTGGTAGCTTGACAACTATTTGACTGGGCAGATAAGATTTAAACAAATACATTTTCACTTTGCATGTGTGTGTGGTGCCATCACAGGGATCAAAACGTCTCCTGAATTACATGATTATATAACAAGCTAAGTTAGCAGAGAACCATAGCTTCTTAGTTTACTATTTGGCTATACCCCAATTCCAGCTCACAAGTAATCTTACGTTAGAAAACAGGGCTGCCAATAAGGAGCCTGTATGTATATCAGAACAATGTTACTGATCATCCTTCCCCACACGTCAAACATCTTGCAAACTTACTTGCAAAATGTGCAAAACGTAGGGCTACTCCGCTAAAGTGTTAGCTAAGAGGTAGGATAACGTTATACACCAACAAGTTTTTTTTTTTTTAATTATTATTATTTGCAGGCTGAGACCTGGAGAAGAAAATGAGCTATCAAGGCAGAGGTAAGAAGAGGGGGGAAACGTTTTACCTTTACATATCTTGTTATAGCTAGTTAGCTTAGCATTAGCCTGACTGACACATCATCGACAGCTGACGTTGGTTAAGCTTTTTAAATAAAAGCCGTTTGTCGTCTTACCTTCCGTTAGATAAAGAAACTCCACGTCATGGAGAAAGTTGCATCAACAACGTACATCCAGTGTGTCATTACTACTGTCTGCTTCTGGCTCGAGTGCAAATGTTGACAGGACTGGCAGCTTGAAACCCTGCAGGTTAGGTAAAACACCCTCTAGTGTTGAGACTTCTGATTGGTCGAGAGGTGAACATCGCAATAGTTTATTGGTTTATTTTTGTGGGTTTGTTAGTGGGCTGTTGCTGTACCGATGATGTCATTGAAAAAACGTTTACTTTTTTTAATTGTCATTCTGGGATTGATATTATATGATTATAATATAATAATGATCTATTATCATAATTCACATTTTGGCTTTAATTCAAGTGTTACTCAAATAATTTTGTAAGACACCAACATCTTTTTTTTCTTTGTTACAAAAAGTCTTTTTTTAGTGTATGACAAATAATAATAGCCAACAAAAATTCACCTACCCTGTAAACATATCAAACTTGGCTTTAAGTGTTAGCTTATTGTTTGATCCCGGTTCCATGAAGCAATTGTCACACTGACCAATGCCAAGAATAGGATGGGGTCAGAGCAGGGTAAAGCTAGGATTACACTGAGATCTTCTCAGTGGCTTCCAAATATGAGATATTGATGAGCATGCCCTCCCTGACAAGTCATGCATGAACACATCCAAAGTTCAGTTTTCAGCAATATTATCCTGCATAATCCAGCAGGCAATTTGTCCACTCATCATGTGTTGAAAGGATATTGAAAAAAATCATATATTAGGAGAAAAAAAGCAAACAGACCATTCCCTCGTTTAAAAACAATGTCATGTTACTGAACCACGCATCAATCCATATGAAGCCTAATAAAGCTTTGCTTTCTATATTGAATAAGTTCATGCAAATTGATTAAATCTAGCAGAAAAATGTGTCAGGTCATTCTAAACATATCAGTTTTGACCATTTGCTCCAACACATGGATCAACAGAATGTGTTTGGATAAAGATAACATTTAAGAAGTCTTGTGTCCTAAATATTTATAGAGGCTATATTTTAACATTGTGTGCTTTTATAAGCTAAGTAAAATCATCTTTTTGGAAAAATAAAAAAGTCATATGTGAAATGGTTAAACATAAATGTATAAATCCCCCCCCCCACCAAAAAAAAAGAAAAGAAAATACAAAAAACATTGTTTAATCTGTTTGTTTAAATTGTCTGTTTACATGGAAACATAATAGTCCAAACCACAACTTATTAAAGAAAACATAAAGGCACCTGGATCCAAAAAATGAAGAATCATCTTTGATTTGCTCTCTGTCTAAGTTTGTAGTTTTGATGGGTCTGGATCATGTTAAATAAAAAGATCTCATCCAAAAAAATGGCATCTTTACATCCCTGAATATAGGACAAAATAAATAGCATTAAAATATGGCTTCACTGATTAGACTGCATCACTGAATAAATTGTTGGATGTTTCCTTCACCTGATTTCTCTCAGCCTTAGAGTTGTGCATGTAGGTCTATCAGATGGGTGCTCGAATCTTAAGGATTGTGTCTTAATGTATTTTCCCTACTTAATTGTCTTTAGGCATGAAGGCTAAAGATATTTTAATAGCCTACAACAATTCCATCTTTAAATGTGCATTTGGTCTCTTAGCTTTGAGTTGCAAATAAATCATCTCCAAATGAGTATAATCATTGACTACTTTGAAATTTAGACCACCTCATTTTACAGTTACATAGGTTGTAGATTGCTCAGGACGTCATTTGAAGCTCCATCGCAGACCCTCAGAGGTCCCTCCAGGACCCCCAAGCACATGTCATTACAAACCGAGATGCAATTTTCACAAGATAATTGACAGTGACTTCAAGATTAACACTAAAGAAAAACAATACAGTATCCCGAGTAAAACATTTGATTTCACATCTGAATAAACCTGTATGAGTGTTCAGTGCACCTCCCCCTTTTCTCCGAAAATGGTTTGCTCCCACCTTCTATCGCTGTACACAGTGCTGCTCTGTTTAGTCTCTTCCTCCATAGTCCCGCCGCGCACGAGAGCCAGGAGCTGGAAGTAGCCTACGTACAAGGCAGTGTCTGGAGACACGTAACGTTTTCTGCCTCTGAAATGGTCGTAAGTTGTTTGCTGTAGTTACATCTGCTTCGCACTTTTTGCCTTTTAAAAGCACCGATTGGCTTTTCATGCAGTCTGAGGTTGAGAACAAACGAAGAGGATTGCCCTAGAAGTTTACGAGCGTCCTTTATCGCCAAGGAAATGTAGACTTACCCTAAACCAGGATGGTTTGGGGGTAGTTATGTGGAGTTTGAATAGGAACTCGGGGCAGTTTTCGAAAGGAGAAAAAGAGGGATAAACAGTTGAAAAAAAAACTTTCCCCTGGTAGAAGAAGGAGACGGTGACTGGTTCGTGTGGCTGAAGAACAATCTTTACGCACAGTCTGCCACAGACAGACTTGTAAAATCCAAGATGCGCCTGGTGAGCACATCATGCGGATGTAACCGCGGAGAAAACAGAGGGAGAACGGTGCATTTTGGAATGATTTATTTGCTGTTCCTGTGTGTCATATTGACCTGTCACGCTTGTCCAGACAAGTGTTTGTGCGTTTCACAAACTGTGAAATGCCAAAACCAGGACTTGAATGCCGTTCCGCATTCTTTACCAAACAACACCAAAGTTCTGTTCGTCACAGGAAACGACATTTCCGGTATTAGTGTGGACTCTTTTCCAATCCGCCTGGAATTGTTAACAGATCTCTACCTTAGTGGGAATGAGATTGAGTCTGTGGATGTTAAGGCATTTGAAAACTTGCCAAACCTTGTGCGGCTGGACCTCAGCAATAACAACATTCTGAACTTCAGTGAAAGAGCTTTCCCCAGTGATAACAAAGTGCAAGTCTTGAACCTCAGTAGTACTTTTCACAATCATACCTTCATGGAAGACTTTCTAGGCTTCCTACAGGGTGGAAACCTCCATCAGCTGACCGTCATGGACTTGTCCAACAATGACCTTGTGATTCTGCCAGATGACATATTCTCCAACCTCTCCCACCTGGTCAACCTCAGCCTGCAGAACAGCTCCATGATCTCCATTCCAAATGGGACGCTGAAGGTGCCGTTACTTCATGACCTTGACCTGAGGGACAATAGCCTGAGGAACCTTCCCACCACCACCCTGGCACAGTTCGACCACAAGCCTGGACTCCGCATCCAACTGGCGGGGAACCCCTGGCAATGCAACTGTTTCATCGAAGACATGCTGTTATGGCTCAAAAACGCCACTGAGATCGTGGACAGGCAGGACCTGACCTGTGCAGACCCCGAGGCCCTCAGACGCCGGCACCTCCTGCAGCTAGAGCCGTCACAGCTTAAGTGTTTGGGTGACATGGAGGGCGTCCTGGAGACTTCGTATGTTTTTCTGGGCCTGGTTCTGGCTCTTATTGGCGTCATATTTCTGCTGGTTCTCTACCTGAACAGAAAAGGTATCAAGCGTTGGATATACAACATTCGGGACGCTTGTAGGGACCATATGGAGGGTTACCATTACAGGTACGAGATAAACTCTGACCCCCGTTTGGCTAACCTGAGCATCAATTCAGATGTGTGAGAAATGGTGGGACAGTGTCATCGACCTCACAGTGAGATATCAAATGACTTGGACTGTTAAGATTTGCATGAAAGTCTTCCTCCCCTTCCCCCTTTTCCCCTTTGATGCTATACAGATTTGACATCTGTCATGATTCCTTATTATCCCCCCCCTTACTTCACAACCTCCATTCAACCACTGCCGCATGTCTTATAAAAGTACCTGGCAGCTGTGTGTCAACTGCGTGTCTTCCGTGTTGCATTGCATGGACAATGAATTCTGGTAAAGGGTTGCTGTTGTTTGGGAACAGCTGCAAAGAGTGATATGTTCTATTTTTACTTTTCCTAAAGGATAAACGGACGAAGTTAGATGACTTTGTAAAAGAATACCTGTCGAAGACAACACTCCCAGCTGTTCATTGCATCCTTGTCATTATGCCTCTGCTGCAGAGAAATGCTATACTGCTTGTTTATGAGTTTGTTCTTTTTAATATGTGAGTTGTGATATAAAGTACCGGTATGCCCTTTTTGAATGTTTATAGTGCACAATGCACATTGCATAGGTTTTTTTTTTCTTTTTCTTTTTTTTCTTCTCGGAAATACTAGATAGATGTGATTGCTCTTTTTTTTCTGTGAAGATATTCAGCTAAATAAAAAGCCTCTGGATTGCTGGCATCTCTCTCGACTGAAGACCTTTAATCCTGTAAGTGAGGAATGTGATCCACAGGCTTTTGTGGAGGAGGTACTCATTTATGAGGCAGCACCACAGCTATCATGTGAACAACATTAAATCAAAAAAAATGTATGAGGGATCAGCGCCTAAACAAATCTCAGTAGTTTCAGTTTAGTGTGTTTTATTCAGTAGGAAATGAAGTCAAATTGAGAAGTTGAATAAAGGACATTCAGTCTGAATATAAATGAGCATCCATCTGCGGGTCTTAAGGTGATGAGAGGAGCCAACAGTTATCTTCCATCCAATTTGCTTCCTGCTGTGGATCTGATAAAAAATCCTTTGGCTCTGCAGTGAATTACCTAAAATAAGGTCTGTGAGCTGCAGTCAGTGGACTCTTTTGACAGCCAATGGTCGCGAGAACACACTAAATGCCTTTCAAAATATTCCAGCTGCAAAAACGTAAGTAATGGTATTTCCTGGCACATGCTAATGAAGTCAAACTGAGCCCCTTTATTCACTTGGGGCACACAGAGGTTTTATGGAAATGAGCTCAAGCTGCATTGCTTTCTACATAACCCTGTTAAGAGGAAAGTGACATTCATAGAAAAAGTGTTTTTTCATTAGTGTTTTCTTCCCAACTGCTACATTTCATGCTGTCCAGCATAATATGGTAAATAATTAATGTATGGCTTTCCTTTTTGAAGAGTAGCATGCATGTTGCTGTCGAGCTGTCTGTATTAATGAGCGTGTTTTTGTGTCTGCACACAGGAACGACTGTGAACCTCCTTGGCCTGTTGAAGAGCACTCAGAGATAATAATTTCCCTCTTCCTTCATCTCTCACTCTTTTCACTATCTCACACACACTCAGCATCTCTAACAACTGGCCCCACATAGCCTGCAGCTACATGCCATTTGTAGTAGCACAGCATGGCTTGTGCACAGATTTCCATCACGGTAGCAACGACTGTGTGTCATTATGGTGTATTTATGGATTGCAGTATGAAATTAAGTCATTTTTTGCCATCAGCTGCTGCTGTAATTCTGATCTCTGGATGTGTCTGATGACTCTCATTTGGTCGGAGAGCGTGCTGTGTAACACTGTCTGTCTGGTCTGGTGCTCCTGTCTGGTGTTAATCTGAATGTCTCCTAACAAACACAGCAGCCACGCTACTCTCTCGGAGGTAGAAGACGTGTCATCACACCTTTGATTCACACGTTCAGCCTGGAGATGTCTTTGTTAAGGAGACAGATGTTCTGAAGCAGGATGCTAATCTTGGAGATAATCAGGGGTGTGTAAAGTTGTGCAGTCACTAATACAGTATGCTGCATCTTATAATTGTCTTAATGCCTTTTGGCCTCTATTGTGATGATTACACCTTCCTTTTTGGATCTGACGTCCTCCTGAATGTAATTTTGCAGGTTGATTTCAAGCTGCTTAAACAATCCAAAGCCCGATGGTTGTTAGTTACAGAAGCTTGTTTCCTCACTCGGACTTTGTAATTGTTGCAGGTTCATTTTGAAAATGGATGGTCTCACTTCACACACAATTCCCCAAAGTGAAGCTTCTTTACCTCTCTGTCCCAGGAGGGCCACACAGGTGTGGGCTGCTTCTAACCTAATGTTTCCACAGAGACTGCCTGTGAGTATTCCTCCTCCTCCTCCTCCTTCTCCTGCTCACACACTCTGCAGATTCATTTTAACAAGTGATTTTGCACCAGCCACGCCTCAAGCTACGCTTGGCGGAGCAGGTGTAATTACAGCGAGGAAACAAAAAAAAAAAAAGGAAAGGAAAAAGCCAGCGATGGAGTGAATGGTTGAAAGGGAAGAAGAATGAAACAGATGAGTTTGGAAAGTGCTCTGTTCTATTAGCACGGTAACACCTTCTCTGGCTGGCTCAGTGGCCCCTTTGTGCTTGTTAACACAAGTCTCAAAACAGCTTAGATGTCTAAATAGCAGGCCATTGACTTAAGGTGTCAACTGAGATTCAGAGAGGCAGTGGCAGGGCTCGGGCTGCTCCCTGGACTCTCTCAGTTATCTGTTAGAATCAACGCCTAAAGCTTATTTCCTGACAGGAGAAGGACTATATACTGAAGCCAGAATATTATGTGAAGCAAAGTTTTTTTTTTCATGGGCTTGACTCCAATCTAAGAAGTAGGGTAAAAAAAGGTTAGTCTTCATTTAGTACAAACTTGTTTGCCCAATTTGAGACGTTAGCTACTATGATGCTTCTGTGGTCAACAGTGTGAGGCAATTAAGGTAGGTATCCTGCAGAGGAAAAAAACTTGTCCTTGGGCTGCTGTCTTTCCGCTGAAGATCCACATGGTAAAACTCTGCCTGTGGAAATAGCACATGAACAAGAAAGGCTCTTCAACTCTGGTTGATCCCCTCTTTAATTCAGTAACCCACATTTCGGAAAACTCCTTTTATCTCAGGCAAGTGTCCAAATCACTGTCCATCCGGCAGAGCATGGCTGCAGCCAATTATGCTGCAATCTTTCATGTAATCTGTATCTTTTAACTGCACATGGGAGACTTTTGTTCTCTGTCTTTAGCCTTCCGGACAGCGGGTGAACAAGGCCTGAGGGAGAAGAGCTGTCGTCAAAATGAGAACAAAAGTCTCACTTGTTGCTTTTCCATTTTGTGCAGCCCTCAGGGAGGTATAGTATATTTAAAACAAAAGCATATTATTAAACATGATAAAAACACAAACAAGTCACAAACTAGACGGAGAAGCACTCTAGAACCAGGGTTACAAAAAAACAGTTAGAACCAGTAAAAAAAAAAACAGGAAACAAGCCAACAACTGGGCACACAAGCACTGGTGGCAACTGAATTTTAAAATATATATTTGCTGTATTGAAAGGGAATCACTTATAATGATTGGAGAGAATAAATAATCAACATGGTTTTTGTTTTAGTTCTCCTTATATTTAGAAGAACAAAATAATAACCCTGGTACTGTGGAAAACAAAAGAAGCCAGAACCCTGGCCGCTCTATTTATTCGACCATTTATCTCTCCACACATGAACACTGTTCCCTGCTAGCGACCATGTTTTTGAGCCCTCTTTAATATGCCAGTGCACCTTTGCAGTGTGGAGAGACAGACTGGCAGGTTATTAGATCGCCAGAGTGCCATAATTACATTCAGCACACCACACTGGTCTGCTGCTTCACAACACCTGGCATGTTGCCCCAGCCACTGACCTTTCTCTAGGAAAAAAAAAAAAATCTGGCCATGTAAATGGCAGTCACACAGGGCATGCTTTGTAGACTAAAATTATAATGACAATTTTTTTTTTCTTTTTCTTTTTTTTCTAATATATCAACAGAAATTCAGTCAATCTCTCTGATGTAGCACCTTTGCTCCTGTTCTTAAGGAGGACAGGGCTCTGCTGCAGACCTGGACTTCTTGCTTGAAAACCCCCTCAACCGTCACCTCTGCAACCTCCCACCACAGGACATGCCTCTACTCCTCTTAATGTGGATTTATGACACCGCACCGGGCTTGTTTATGAAAGCCTGCCTCCTGTTGAGCCATGTCGGCCTTAATGAACAAGCAGCCTCGTAAACGAAGACGGATCTGAGCTGACAGCGCTGTGGCCTCTCGGAGCGAGCTCGGCATCTGCCACACGTGCTTGAGGGACAGAAGCAGGGAAGTGCAGAGATAGGGCAAACCCAAGATGTCTGGTGGCTTTTCTTGCTTATATTGTACAATGATGCTACCTAATAAAGAACATGTTAAAAGTCAAAATGAATCCCAGGAATTACCTGTAATTGTAGAGTTTCAGGCCCTGAAGGCCAGGTAAGGCTGCATGTGGGTTTTTATGAGGAATGAGGAGTTGAACTGCATGATACTTGAGGATAAATGTTTCTGATATGACCTTTCTCGTGTGACCTTTAGTCTTTGAAGACCTTGGACCATAGATGAAATAATTTCACAAAGATGGCGATGCTCTGCTTTTATTTGCTTATCATTTGCTCTCTGAAGAGACATGTCTCTCATGACCGTATTTCAATTATATCTAACGAGACTAATGGTCATGTACCCCCTTCTCTCAAAACTCCCAAACTAATATAACATGGGGCACATCAGAGAACTGTATATAATATTTCATCTCTATCTTTTTTTTCCACAATGTAGAGGTCAGTGTTTGATAAATCTCCCAAACCTTTTCACTCAACATCGGCAGAAGTTTGAAGTATTACCTCTGAACTCCACAGGCAACAATCTATCAGGCACACATGGAGAATGTGTGTGTTGTTTTCCCAGCACTCGATAGCAAAGCCTGATCAATGAGGAAGTCTCAAAAAGGGCCATTGTTTTTAACTTCAGCACATTTGCTTAAAACTCAAAATAAACACGCCTGCCTTTTGTAGTGGCTGTAACAGAAGGGAAAGAGTAGCCTCTGCATTTCTCTTTAAACCTCCCTAGAGACTGATTAATGGGTGGACATATCTGATTCTGGACTCTAAATATCAAGTGCTCTCTTGTGTTCACTCTAAAACAGAAAGTGAGAGGCCCAAGTGTTTTTGCACTCATTCGTTTCTTAAATGAGCTCACATCTTGACAGGCGTGCTGAGAAGATTGTTGGCTTTGGGCTTTTAAAGTCAGTCATCTTTGGTTACAAAAAGCAAAACAGACCACAAACTTGTCTGAAGCCGCTCTCAGCTCTGACTTGCTTTAGAGCTTTCTAGCCAAGAAATCCATGCAGTGTGGGATCTTGTTCTTATTTGGCCAATCACTCAAAATAATTGCAAGATGAAGTTTTGGATTTTTACTAAAGTCAGTGAAGAGTGATCAAACAATCACAAATCATGAAAGTAAACTAACATTTCTATTGTTACTTTTACTGTTTAGATTTATTTTCTAAAAGTCTGATCTCATGGAAACATGTTTATTCCACAGCCCAGTTATATCATATACCTTTATAATATGTGATAATGGGTCATAATAAAATCATCACAGCTATTTGCAGTGTCTGACTCTGTGCTTATACCTTTAATCAGTTTTACACTTAATGTGTGAAACCAGGATACCAAAACAGTGGTTCTATTAAATGTAAACATGCAGGAGTATGTGAAAACTGTAACAGAAGCCAAACTGTATTTTGTGATGTGACTATAATGGGTGTGTTGGGTTTGTTCATAATCAGTGACACAGTAATAAGTGATGTAACATTATGAAAGGCCCAGTTCTTTGCACCAGCATTTAAAAATACCAACATCTATTTTACAATAAGTATTCGAGGCTTTCAAATGACAACTACCACTCAGTTCATGTTTATTACAGATGGTTATGACAGGTGTGTGTGAGACCTGTCTGTTAAGTGGGGACAACATACAACAATAGCACCTACGCTGTTTTACATTAATGTTGACTGTCACTGTAGCTGCACCTGATTTAATCTCAGATGGGCCCTAAGTCATTTAGTTCTAGAAACGGGCTTGCATTATGGATACTTCACATTTGTGAATATGTGGTATGTATCCCAAATGTGACTATATGTAATAGCATACCTTTAAGCCATTCTGCCCTATACTTAACTGGGCTGATTTAAAGTATGAAAGGAAAGATAACATTAGCACTGGAATTAAGCAGAGATTTACCTCATTCCCATAGCATTCTTTTTCTTCTGATTTGCTCTTTAAATGCTGTTGTAGTGTTGAAGAGCTGTATTCCAGGCTGTAAATGTAAAAATGAAAGCCGTCTAATCAGGGATGTCACTTCCCCTCATATCAAGGGATTATAGAAAGAAGGGAATCGGGTCATTTTTCAAGGTAAACAACATATTTTGTTTGAACTAGTTAGCCACAGTCAGATTGTTATCACTACCCAACACTGCCTTAAGTAAGGCCAATGTTAGCCCGGGGAAAGCTGAAAGCTAATATTTTCATCGAATAGTGTAAATTGTGAGCTCATGTCCAAAGATATAGTTCATAGGTTACCAGATGTGTTGTCTTTGCTTTAAACACAGACAAATGTTCCTCCACATTTCAGTTCTAGCATTTGAGCTTACCACTCATGAGCATGATTTCAGAGGACACAAAAACAATGTCACTTTGACTGTTTAGAATACCAATTGTACCTTATTTGGTGATTTTAATTTGGGAGATGATCGCAACACTTAATGGTTTACTACCAACCTTTGACACCAAGATGACACCAAGGCTCCAGGAAGTCACTGCACCGAGCCAAAATATAATCCACTAAGAATAACCACAAGTCATTTTTAGCCTTTTTTGTCAGATGAAAGAGATTTGAGAAGCTAATTGTTAATCTGCTGACAGGTAGATTTATTTTGCTTTTACAGGCAAGCCGATCCCCCTGGCTTCAGTCATTATTCTAAACTTAGCTTACAGGCCTAAGAGCTGTATTCTACATTTAGAGATGTGAATGCTGATGATCTCTCCGTCTAACTGCCATGACAGCAAATAACCGTGTTGCCCAAAATGTCAAAGTGTTCCTTTTATGTTAGTGTTAATGCTGGTCTTTTCACAAAGTCTCCCTTTGAGGAAAAACTCCAAGACAGCCTTATTGTCTTTGGACTTACTATATCCTCTCTGCCATGTTAACATTTACATGTCGACACACGAACATAAACACGGCTTGTGATGTGCGTGTCTGTACATTTCTCCTCCACCCTCTAAACATTTAAGTAGGAGCAACCATCAAGAGCAATTGTTTCTTCTCCCTCATGTACAAATATTACGTGACAGCTTAGTGAGAGATTTCTGCCATGTGGTAAAGCTAGAGTGGTCCTTATATAATCTAAGGTGTTCAGTACTCTGCTCTAACATGAAACAAATTCAGAGAAAAGAAAAACGTAGAAACCATCAGTAGCCTCTGGTCTCTGCAGAAAAATATCCTAAGTGTCGCCTATAACTGAATACAACAGAAAAATGTGTGAAATGGGCCTTATGTAATCCGATATAATTTGTAAGACTGAACTCTTTACGCCTCAGGAGGTAAACTATAAATAGCCTTTGTTTACAAAGTGTGCACATTTTCTCAAAGTACTTCAGAGGTGATGATCAATAACTAATCAAGCAGTCAAATAAAGTTGCAAAGTAAAAATTCGGAAGTTTCCAGAAGAACAGCAGGCTGGGGGATTTGCTGAGGGAGGCGCTTTAACAGTAGTGATGATGCATTAAATACAGCCTGGTCAATCGTCTTTTGTAGGCGTTTTCGGAGGACACACGGTCAGCAGGGAACAACATAAAACACTCGGTAATATGATGTAGATCAGCAGAGGTTGTCACAATGAGTAACGACCTCAGCAGCACAGCAGCAAGGCACCAGGAGCGTGGACAGCCAGGAGGAGCTCCATCATGCCATCCTGCAATGCTTTCCCACAAGGTCGTGTGGTGCAAAAGCCTTGTTTAAAAACATGTAGTTTTTTCCCCCCCCAGCAAATTAGAATGCTCAGCAGGCCTTGAAGAAACAGTGTAACAAGGTCCACACAGGATATGAAAGTTGTTGTTCCTGTCATTAATCTGTTGGTACAGAGGTGTTAAAGTGGACACTGGTTCACCTCCTCCAGCAACAGCACTTGCTGATAGAAACAGGAATTTGTTTTGTTGCCTGAAATTACCCTATTTTTCACAGCTCTTTACACAAGCAAGCCAGATGGAAAAAAAACTTGCATCTCCCTGGGCTTGTTCCAGCTTAATCTAGAAATATATTTTCTTTTCTCTTCATTGTTTCAGATGGATTGTATGATATTAATTCTGCATTTTTTTTCATTCAAGGGAAAGTATGTAGAGGATGTTGTAGAAGCTGTGTTTAGCTGTAATTCAGAATTGTGTCAACTTAACTGTCCAATCAGTTGGTTAAAAGGCAAAGAGCTAGATTGTTTGTGTAGTTTTTAAGATAAAATAAACTTAATAATCTTTGTCTTCTTTCTCTTTTCCCCAACTAATAAACAAAGAGAGATGTCTCATTTCATATACCTATATGCATTGTTTTTATCTTTCTTTCAACTCCATCAACATCTTCCATGTAAAGTCAACATTTAGCTTTATGTTTAAACTGTTGTGAATTAAGCATTTTTGCTCACAAGCTAGCAACAGAAAGCTCCTATTTTTTTCCTGCTGAGTTTGTTTGTAAGCTCCCTCCCTCATCCGTCTTCACCTGCTCCTAACCAAGTCCTGCATTATATACAACACACTCACCTACAAATCACTGCACGGCCTTGCCCTCCCATTGACTTTTAGACCTCCTCAACCTTTGAACTTCTTGTCCTCAGACACTGGTGTACGTGCTCCATTCCTCACATCAACCTTCATTGACTTTATTACACTTTTTCGGGCAGAGGCCTTCAGCCTCCTACCCTTTAAAACTTTATCCTGGGAGATAGCTGCAATGCTACACCCTTGCACATATTCAAAAACTCTATTCAACTCAGCTTATGGACTCACGTTGTCTTGGTTTGTGTGTTCTGTTGTAAAGCGTCTGTGGGTCTCTTAAAAGGTGTTGAATAAATTCAAGCTATTAAGTTGGCTGCTTGTCATGAAAAACAATTTGATAGTCAGAATCCCTATTATTTAGAGATCCTTGCTGCAGCTTGGTCAATATTGTTGCAAGTTAAAGTTTCTGTGAGGAAATGATAGCTCTTATTCCTGCCGATTTGTTCCTGTATGTGTCCAAGTAATGTGTTTTATTTGTATTGTTTTAGAAAAGAATCTCATCCTGCTTTCTTTAAACACTCAAACGTATGACTTAGTCTTAGAAAACATTCAAATGGCTTTTAAGAATTCAATTAATCAATTCATCAGACAAATGCTCAGCAGTAGCAGTTTCAGGCATTTAAAAAGACTATTAAGAAATACTGACTTGTAATGCTGATGGTCTCATTTTCTTTTTTTAGCTTATAAAGAGGCATCAATTTTAATTTCAGTTTGTTTCATAGCCAGTTAAAAAGTCCTCACAGGAGCTTTAAAGAGTTGGCGGCAGATCCAATCCAAAGTTTTTTTGAGCTTTTTTTTTTTTGGGATCTAGTCCAAAGCTTCATTTGTTGTTCACCAGTGCTACTCTTCTCACAAAATTTTAATGAAAAACAAATCTGACAAACTGATGAAGGCATTTAAATCTGTATTGTGGAGGTATTCTGACAGATAAGAAACATAAAAGTGAAATGAGATTCAACTCTTCTCCTCTTCTTTCTCAAACTGCAGAGTGTTTGAGAATAATCACAGATCTTTTTTCTTTTTTTTTACACTCAATTTTATGGACACTGTGGTGTCATAACAGGATTGTTTGATAACCTATAACAACGTTGGTCCCTTTCAAGGCTCTTTATGCGAGTTTAGATTATCAAAAGTCTCAAGTGGAGCCCTTTCTCTTGGGAGCAATAGTGAATGTGAAAATACTAACATTCCCCCATCATACATTTCTCCAGTTTCAATCTCAGCCCCCAGTTGTCAAGAACGTTCCACTCCTTTGCGCTCCGTCTTGTCATTTTCTATTCTCTCTATGAAATGAGACGAGTCTCCATGCCAGAAAAGCAGTCTGGCAGCAGTGCTGGAGAATAATGAAACAGGCTTCAGATACAGTACAGGCTCAGACAGCCTCCCGACAGATGAAATGCAATATTCTGTAAGTGCTGTGTAACATGAGCTTCACATGTAGATATCAGA
Source organism: Symphodus melops (assembly GCF_947650265.1). Classification (NCBI taxonomy): domain Eukaryota; kingdom Metazoa; phylum Chordata; class Actinopteri; order Labriformes; family Labridae; genus Symphodus; species Symphodus melops. The sequence continues at coordinate 10,568,798 of NC_136695.1, read as the reverse complement.
TAGTACTCCACGATACCACTATTACCGCTCACAAGCCAACGCTTTGGGCAATTAGGACCTCTCTGGTTACTTCTCTGTACAAGAGCCAATCCGAGATGAGAAGGATAAAAACTCAATTAGCTTTTGTCACGAGCTGCCCTCTCTACAAGCATGCTCACAGATTCCATTTAATGTCATACACCTTTCTGTTTGAACTTTTGTCCACTGAAAGTCCACTTCATCCTGATGTAGCTAAATCCTTGCAATTCACTGGGGTATACACAACAGGAAATCTAAGGATTAATCATGCTCTTTTGCAAATCCTTCAAACAATGTGGTGATGAACATGATTAGTTTATTTGATCTGACAACTTGCTCTGAGGTTTGGAGTTCTACGAATGGGCTGCCAAAAGCTCAGTAATCTAGAAGGTATGTGGGGAAGTTGCTGCATTCTTAATTTTTAGCATGGATGGTCTGAGACAAATGTTGCCTATTTCTTTCTGATACAATCTCTCTTCTTTAATCTGTTCCTCAACGTCATTAGAGATTAAGTTGATAAAAGAATTGAGAGTAGCTCTGTGTTGATGTTTAGCTCTACTGTTTCCTCACCAGTCTCTTTCACTTTGACTCTACGATGTGACCCACTAAGCCTATAGTCATCCTATTATGATTCATGGGCTTTCTCAAACCCTTATTGTTTTCCTATACATTTATATAGCATGTGATAAAGAAACTGTAGCAACATGCATGGTTACCAATGAGTGTTATTTTTGAAACACACTCTACTTTTTTCCCCAGTACTGATCTGTTCTTCCACCAGGGTCATTATTCAGAGTTTGTAACTGTCACATAATAAAGAGGGAAATAAATAATTTTAGAAATAATGATATATTGAAGAATGTAATCATTACCCTCCACCCATAGACTGGATAATACTTCACTGCAGGGGTCATTAACTTCATTTGTACAAAGGACAGCTTTTTTCTTGACAGATTCTTTGGGGGCGGGACTTAAAGATATGTTGCACATAAGCTGTCAAGATGGTGTCACCTAATGTGAGTATTTGTGTCTTTGGATTATATTTTCATGTTTATTGTTTGATCATCAGATATAACATATATTCTGGAGGCCAGATGGGAAGCTTTGGGTGGCCAGATGTGGCCTTCAGGCTGCCAGTTTTTGATCACTGCTTTATTGTATGTTTGTTGGACTATTGCATCACATTAAGTCAATATCTAAAACAGAGTGCTTAGGAAAAGAAAGAATTTGTTCTTCTAAAATCCCAAGATAAAATGACCAACTTCATGTTTTACTGGGCCATTTGTGCACCTCATTGTAAAGGACTGCAAAGAGCGACAGGAAATGTTGATAGGAGAGAGTGGGGGATGACAAGTGTCGGGTCGCATGTCATCCCTGGACAGCCATAAGGACTGCAGCCTCTTCACATGCAGCGCACATTCCAACACCACATGGGCCAATCACTGGGCCCCGAGGATGAGATGATTTGCTTCAGAGCGTTAATCAAGAGCAATAACAAAGCATAAAGGCATCACTTGAATGTTTTTATTTTGTTGAATTAGGCAAATTGACATTGCTGATTAAGATAACTGAAAATTCTATAATATATGGTGATGGACTCATGGACCAAATACTTTATAATGTAGGTAACATGCAGCATCCATACCATCACTGTAGCATTATGATGAATTAGTAGAAATAATTCAGTGATATATGTGGTTAATAATTTGAGTTATGAAAGGGACAATTTGGCTGCAAAATGTTACTTCTCAAAAGGGTTTTTTGATACATTAGCAAATAAATATAGCTAAAGCATGCAACGAAGGCACAAATAAACTGTTCTTATGAAACCTCAAGTGTCACATCTCTAGCACCTCGTCACTAGGACATAAATAAACCAGTATTTGGCATTATTGTTGTACGAGCCAATACCGGTACTTTCATTTGTAATAAGAAAGTTTTTATTGCAATTTTAGTTGTTTTATGTTAGACTAATCCATTGATTGATGTACAACGGTAGAAATCATCAAAAAATAACTTTTTTTGTTTTATTTGTTCATGATGTAAGTATTTTATTATCTGATTTTCAGATACACAACATACACTGTATTTCATGTTGTCTGCACATTACAAGCCCAGGGTTAAAAACTGTACAATTTCAACATCAACTTATAAGGTCTTACTCCATAATAGGACTGAATATATACAATGCATGTAGCACAAATATTTAAAACAATTATTACTTTTTAAAAACAAACTCTTCAATAGTGTATAGAATTAAAAAAAATTTAAAAAAAAAATCCAAAGTAAAAAGCCTTTATGAAATTGATAATTTCATGGAAATGTTAATAACAGCTTGGTCATCAAAACGCTGGACAACTACCCACATTTAGTGGGACAAATAGCCTTCTTTAGGGTGTGGTGCTCGCTACACAATCAGACACATAAAGATACATACAATCAGACGTATAAAGATACATACTTCAACAAACTCTATGATAAGGAAAGAACAACAACAAACGTGAAAGAACAGAGAAAACCATGTCATGTCTTCATTTAACCAGGGATTCACTGCAGCCTGTCATATTTATAAAAAGTGTATCTCCATTATAAGTCTTTTAGTTTATTGCTATTTTGAATGTTCTCTTAAGAGTTTCTAAGCCTTCAAGCATTAAACTATCTGGACGGTGATTCATGTACAGAATTAATTATTTGTAAAAGATTTTTACATATTTTTCCAGCAAGTGCTTTGCAAGCTTATCTTCCTTTATTGCATTAGGTAAACTTCAATTTGAACCAGAGGAGGGTCTATAAATGAGTATGTGTGTAAGTGTGTTCAAAATTAAGCAAACAGCTGTTGTGGAAATATGAAATGCTTCCTCCTCCTTGTGCCCATTAAGAGAGTTTTCTAACATGTTCCCTCATGGACAGTGATCCTGAAGAAGCCTGGCAGGGTTACAGGCAGGCCAAGGCCACAGGCAATAATACTGTGCTACACTGAAGTTACAAAGAGGAGTGTAAAATGTTAATGACAACAGATCGTCTGTGCATGCACACACACTGTAATCACATCATTGTACTGGCCAGTTAGTTAGTCAGCCTTCCTTTGTACAAGCTGTGTTTTCATAATAGCAACTATCACAACCTCATCCTGTCACGATAACATTGGTGACGTTGCTTGCATAGTTTCATACCATGCTGCTTGCTTTTGTAGAGACTCTGTACTGTGGTGATGGAGGCGTTCATGTGGTTCATGTGATGAAGAAGCTACACGATAACAAGCAGAGACAGAGGAAGATCAGAGGGAAGAGGCTGCTGTGATAAGATCCTCTGCCCCAGACTCTGACAGCCCTGAGAGGCATCATTTAGCCTTATGAAAACAACAGAGAGATGCACTGCTTTACAGTCAAAAGGCAACACGTAACGCTTGATTTCAGCCTACTGTTTTGAAATGTTTCATGGAATTAAACATCAATGTGCTGAAGAGGAAAAAATAAGAACATCTATCTATCTATCTATCTATCTATCTATCTATCTATCTATCTATCTATCTATCTATCTATCTATCTATCTATCTATCTATCTATCTATCTATCTCTGTCCGTCCTTCTGTGTTCTCTGCTGATAGTGAGGAATGAAAAAAATCTGACACAAGGACTAACAGGCAAAACAACATATGAAGACGGACATTACAGCATTAAAAACATTTCAGCAGCCCGCTAAAACAAACTTCAAAAACATCTTTTATTTCTGTCATAATTAGGTGAGAGCAAATAATGCAATACTGAAACGTCATGGAACTGCATTATTTCTATTTCAAATATACATAAATGTTTAGTGAGTGTATTGTCCTTTTGTGAATTAGAGTACTGGTAATAATTTTACATCAAAAATGAACAGCAGTAGGCACAGTATGGGACTGCTGAGAGTGGTAGAAATAATTAATGTATGGAGTTTAATGAATAAAATCACAGTGAATAACTGTTACCTTCTGTAGACATGCATCCCAATTAAAGCTGAACAAAACATCTCCACTTCCTTTTCAACTTCACAAAACAACATTAAATGCTCGATATCGTGACCATGATTCATTCTCTACATACAGCCCAACATAACACAGCTCAGTAGCACATGTAGCCTTCAGTGAACTGAAGTGAATCATTTCTTGACTTTGGTACAGAAGCTATAAAAGCCGACACAATGTGCTGTCAGTTCTGTGGCCGTAGGCATCGTGTGGATCAACTCTGCTATAGATAAGATGAAGCAGAAAGAAGGGCCAACATTTATGTTTTAACACCGAAATAGCAAGCAGTAAGGCTTTGTCTAGGAAATTGTATGAACATGATGCAAAGACAGGCTTAGTGGAAAAATATAAAGGATTCTTGATGGGGGTAATTTTTAAAAATCTCAATGCAAAGTAAGAATGAGCATTGTATCTACAGCAGTTATTGTACCACTACAATGTCCTCTGTGATGGTTAAATATGCTGTTTTAAACAATAAATTAAGCCTCTAATATCAACTCATCCACAAGTTCTCACTATTTAATCCTTTCTTCTCCCACCTTTCCCTAATAATTTCCTGCTGTGTCCTTCTCTAAAGTGTACCATATTTATCATTGTTTCTTAATCGAAGTAATACTGAATACTGAAGGTGTTTGTACATCCAATTATCTCCAGAAGTAGGTACAAAGGACATCTATCACATAACTCTTGCTATGCATCACCAATTCATTAGAAAAAAAAACCCAGACAAATTGTGGTTTTCTGAAATAGATTGGTGCAAGATTTTTTCTTTTCAGCAAAATATTCATCATTAAAACTTTTCTAACCTTTCTAAAACAGTAAGATGAGTACTACTAAGTAATATAAGGGGGAGAAGTCATTGTCCTCTGTTTCTCCCTGAGCTGCTGCAAAGCTGCTTTAGAAAAGAGAAGTTTCCTTTCTAAAGGAAATTAGAAGAGATGATACTGTTACTTTTCAAACAATCTTCTCTCCAATGGCCTCCTCTATGGGATAGCGTTGGTCTTTGTTCAGACTCAGGGACAAACCCTCCGCTGTAAAAAGGAATATATGAGTTGCCTGAGAGACCTGTGTGCAGAGGGAAGTATAATTTGGAAGCAGCTACTGGAAAAGGGACTCTCGCACCTCAAACATTAATGCCTCGGAGACTCACAATGCACACAGTCTTGGAACCATTCAGAAAACTGGACTTGGTCTCCTCACAATGAATCCCATCTAAAGATAGAATTATGTAAATATATTGGAACAGACAAAAGGCCTGTCATTGGCAAGAGGCAATAGGTAACACAAAAACTGGCATGCAAGCACACAGAAACCGTGGAAAGTGTCCTAGCTGGTGAGTGGGAATATGTCTCTGCCTATTAGTTGTATTTGTTCCAGATTTCCAGTTTTCCTGGATTTATCATGTAAAGCATGTGTTGCTGTAGGGTTTAAGGGGTCAAGTCTTCTACACCTACAGAGGGTCTCTTCATCCCTGGGCTACAATCAGCTGCAGCTCCTTGAGAAGGAGGTGGGGGGTCAGAGTTGTGGATGGCAGGAGAGAAATGTGCTGAGCCATTTTGTGCCCTGGTCACTTTTATCTCCCTGTCTATAATAAATTGTGTTCCAGAAATGCTGGAAAGATATATGTTGCAATTTTATATACAGTTTTTTTTTACATTTGTCGAAAATAAAGTTGTCCAAGTGTGTTGTCAAGATAGCAGTATGAAATACCTACTACGCTAATCACCATCATCACATTATTTTAATGATAACCTAATTGGTATCCTTGCATCCAAAAATGCTAATGTAAAAAGGTGAAAATCAAAAACATTCTAAACATGAGCATATTTACCTTTGTCACCAAAGGTATTATTGGAGGCACATGTTAGTCTTAGCTCAAAGCACTGATAGGTTTCAGGTCTTTGAGCAGTTTAAGAAGAAAGGCAATGTTGGACACAAAATGGTTCAAAGACTTAATGAACTAAGGCAAAACGTTAACATGTTAGTGTCGTAAAAACAAACTATAACAATGCTTATTCCTTAGCTTTTGTTAGTCTATTTGATAGACATTGCCCACTAAGACAAGAAAGGAGGGAAACTTGAGTTTAGATTTGGTTCTAAAATAAGAAGCTAGCTGTAACACAAAGAATTATGTAATGTTGGTGGGTCTGTTTCTATAGCTAGCAGCTAACGTCTGTATAGCTGCTTTGGCGGCTGGTCTTGTGCTGATCCAAGCATGTTAAAGACCAGCTAACTCTAACCCGTTTGTTCAATTTAACAAGGGGGTGACCTGATGGATTTCATACCCCAACCTCAACATCTATGAAGACTAAGACTTAAATTGTCACTGCAGCCACCGGTGTTGGTCATCACTAATTTTGCTCAAGTTTATTTAAATCACAGTTTTCACCTTGCAGTCTTCTTTGAAATCACCTACATAGGAGGAGCTTCTAGACAAAATATAACTTTTTTAAGAACAATGAAACTTCTTCAAAAGCAATATAGAGTCAATGAGCTGCCTCATTTTGGCAAATAAAAAAAAACATTCATTAAAAAAGATCTTACACAACTGACATACTTTATTTGAAGATCTAAAACTGCCAAGGCCAAACAAAAAAACTTCACGGACCAGCCCATAACATTAATCAGTGTAGATTGGAGTCTTGTCTGGGCTGTGAATGGTGACAGATTGTTCTGTCATAAATGTTCCCCTCTCCCTCCATGGCCCGGTACCCAGTTCTATCCATCTTTCATTTAGATCCCCCCTGAAGCCACAGTTCAGAAGTTCTTATCCTCCCATCAATGGGACACTGCTGAATGATCTGTCATTACAAAACACTTGAATCTCATTTTTTGGGGGGAACATTTTGTCACCAGCCATATGTCAATTGCAGAGCATCATCAAACCTTGCCTCCAGCTACAAAACATAACATTTAAAAATGTCATCAGGTTTTACTTGTACTTTTACTTTACTTTTTGTACATTTCAAATAACTTCACTTTAATTGAGCCCACATTATGCACCTCCACTTGGAATACAGATGAGAAGCCACAGAAAACTTAACTTAACTTATTGTTCCATAATAAAGCCAAAGATAAATGCTGATAAGCATTTTGCCCACGACAGGCGAGAGCTCCTCAGTCCTCAGCCTCAGAAGTAGCAGCCGATTCATCTTCCTCTGGGCTAGAGGAGATATCAAGCAGCAGCGGCAGCAGAAGCAGCATCCCAACACCCCTCATCCAGCAGGGCTTCCATCTCCTCTGTCAGCTGTCAGCTCAAAATGTCTCCTGCATGTCACACTGAAGCTTTCAACGTAGTCCATATCTGTCTGCCCAACTACAACTTTGCATTCTTACTAAAGTTAGAGGTTTAAATGTCACATTTGAAAAACTTGATGTGTTTCCTGCACAACACAAATGTTGCCAATACATTTGCCAAGTTTCATTCTTACACACTATTCTCACATTGGAACGGCCTCCTGTGACAGTAAGCAGTTTTCTGTCCTTCATTAAGCTGTCATAAGCAACATAAGTAAAAATAAATAAATCCTGTTTGGATGTCTGTTCTGAGTTGTTTTCTTCCTCATGCTCGTGTCATTCTTCCCCAGAAGCAGGTCGACTTTGTGCCCTGCTCCTGCTGTAAGGCCTAACATGGGTTTGCTCCAGGGTTGCTTCTGGCTTCTTGAAACCAATGGACAAACTAATGAGCCCCCATAGGCCCTACTCATATGACCCATGGCCTTATTAGAAAGATGGGGGAGCTGCAGAGGGACAGAAAGGCTGCAGTATGGGTGCAGGGGATGGGGAGAAATGAGGCAAAGCTAGAGGGGCAGACAGTATTACTTCGATTAAGAAAACAGAGACGGAGGACTAGGTGTCAAGAGCCATGGCAGCTCTCTCTAACTGTATTAAAAAGAGCTGTTTTCATCTGAACACAAACAATAAAACACTGATATTGAAGTACTACAATAAGGATGCATACCAAGACATGTTATTGGTTTTTTTATTGGTAGTGTTTATGAAAAAAAAAGAAGAGATTTTTATGGAACAAAGCAATCCTGTGAAGCTCCGATATTTTGCTTTATCCATATACTATAAGGATACAGCAAAGTTGCATTTATTGCTTTTCTCTTTTCACCTTCGTGGCAAGTTAGGAAAAAGAATACAACAACAACAAAAGAAATCAGGAAAAATCCTGTGATCCTCCCTTCCTGAGAACGACTCCCAAGATTCTCAGGATAGATGACCTATTAGGCTTGGGTGACTAAAACAGGAACTCAATCTAATGCCTCATTTCCTCTCAGAGATGAGACCCGCTTTATGGCTTGACCTCTCCCAAAAGGATTTCTGTCTTTCTTCAGAGTCTGCGGGGTAATCTCACATACCACTGTTTCGCTTAATCTGAAAATAATATCCAACACATTAGCAAAGGCAAAGACCTGGAAAATCCAATTTGAAATTCATACTGTAGTGCTCGTGTGCTTGACTCGCAGACTTGATCACTCCATATGTGTGATGTCACGTGTGGCGTTAATGGACATTTATCTCCAATGGGAGAGAAGTCACAGAGGAAGCAGGCAGTTCTGGGTGAAGACAGGACTTGAAGTCACACAGTTCAGTACAAGTGCTCTCTCTGATTAAGAAAAGACGCTTTTCTGCCTTAAATCCTTCTTCACCAAATAAAATACATCAAAATAACATATATTTGTTGTTGGCAGCTGCACACGTTTCATTTACTTCAGCCGGTGCAGCAGCTGCAGATATGGAAATGTTGAAATCCCATATTTATAGAAATATCCCAACAAGGATTGAATGGGCTGACATCAAATTTAAAACACTTATTCTTGGTGTCCAGACGATGAAACTTATTGGTTCTGAGGATCCTCTTTTTTTTTTATTCCAAGTGCCACATAGTGCAATGGCTTGACAACTATGTGCCATTTAGCCTGACCTGAACTGAGCTGTGACAATTATCAGGCCCACATTTTGGTTTTTCAAATCCATCATGTTGTATATCTGCTCAACTTTTAACTGTGTTTTCAGTCACAGCTGTGCTTTTTGTTCTGTGCAAACAGGCACATTAACTTGCTCTTAGACTAACCTAAAATAGCAAACATTCACGATAAAGAACAAGAAATCAGCGTGGGCATACTTGACATTTTTGATCAAAGAACCAATGTAAATGTATACCAATTATAAATGTTTTGAAAAGTTTACTTAATATCATTCAAATTTGAAAATTTATAAAACCATCTTTCAGTTTCTGCAAAATGGTTAATCTGCAAGATTTTCAGGATTGGTCCTTGCTGTTGCATTTTTTAAAAAAAAGGAGTGGCCATAAACATTTGTTTGTATGTTGATTAGTCTATTTGTGGATCATTATTCTAGCAAAGATTAATGCAGTCAGATCACTGTGATTCATTTTATTATGATGAAAGGTAGGTCTGTCCAAAGATACAGCACTGTAGTTCATAATAATGATCGCTCACAACAGCTCAGCTCACAAGAGTTTAGGCCCATTGTGTTCAAAGTTGTCTTGGTTGGATACCATTCCCCCCCTTTCCTTTTCACCTGCTGCACACATGTAAAAGAAGAGCAACGAGAGACTGTCATGCAACCATGGTGGAGTAATTATGAATGCTGACTACGGAGAGGACCTTTGTTCTCAATGATATTTTTACATGAGATAACTGTCTGAAAAGGCTAATGAGCTCCACAATGTCAACATATGTGGTGTTCTGGCCAAACACACTTTTAATTTGCCACATCCACTGTCTATCATCTGCTGATGAAAAGACAAATAAGCCTGGAGACTCCTCAAGGCTTCTGGTTGACTGTGCCTATCGGTGTGCTCATACTGCAGAAACAGCCAGTAACGCGGGGTAACTTCTGCTCAGCAGGCTTGAAACAAATGGGTTACTTAGAGCATACTTCAATGGCACTTGTGGAGAAAGGGCAGAAAGGAAATGAGAACCCCTTGACGGTTCAGCATTGGATATATTTAATTAGCCAATTCACTCTCTGCTTTTCTGCCTCAGTGGGCACAATACTTCTTTGTATTTCTAAAAGTAATTGTCACTTGCCACATCAGCATTCAGCTGATCCAGGCATAAAGTAAGAACAAGAAGAAAAAGAGTCCCCACTCCTCTACCAGGGGGCCGTACAAATAGACATATAGGGAGGTATTATGCTTCGTTGCTGGTGGGAGATATCCTATGGAGCTGGATGCTGCGTTCACAAGCCGTGAAGAGGAGGAGTGGGCATCACTGGCTCCAGTCGTAATCAGTCACAGATGCTCAATGCAATGGACTGAGCTCTGCAGGCAGTTTTGCAGGGTGGCAGTAGCTCAGTCTAGGTTGGGAGCCGAAGGGTTGCCGGTTCAAGACCAAAGTCTGGAGAGGTGCAAGTTCACTTCCTAATCACTGCAGAGATGCCCTTGAGCAAAGCACAAACACCCCACTCCCCGCACGACCAGCTCTGTGTGCACACTGTGGGCAGCCCGCTCAATCTGACATCACTCCATTTGTGCATGTCCATGGGACTCTGTGTGAAGCATGTTCAACATGTAAAATGTAATTTCCCCAAATATGATTAATAAAGTACATCTTCTTTAATACTGTCGTGTTGATTTACAGTAGTAGCCTAAATATATATATGTGTATATATGCGTGTGTGTGTGTGTGTGTAATGTAATGGTCAAAGCTCCGATGCTATCCTTTACATCTGTGCTCTCTACTGTCAGTGTGCTTACATGAACGTCCTCAAAAAAAGTTCAATAAACATTTGCCACATCTCAGTTTAGCATTTTAGCATAATAGTGCTAAACACAAACATGTTTCTTCTCCTTTTTTTCCTCTTAACTTTAAAAGACATTTTGGTCATGAACATAAAGCCAATGGATCACCAAAGTTTTCCAAATTAAACTCAAGGGGACCATGAATCTTTGAATTTGAAGATCTTGAAGGAGTTTCACCTCTCCTCCGATTGAAGCATCTCTGGATCCAAAGTGGCTTTACATTTCTAGCTCCGTCCACCGCTCAGTTTAGAACTGAAGAAGCCTTTCAGAAGGGAAGTGAAATGTGTCCATAATCTTCAACCAGGACAATTTGTGTGTTGTTTCAGAGTCATTTCAGTCACAACTAAAAATGTCAACTTCACTGTCCCCCTTATTGACGAATTCAAGAGATCACAAAAGTCAATAAGATTTATCATCTAGGAACCAGAAATCTGTACATGAAACATCATGGCTGCACACTCAGCCATTTTTGAACTATTTCAGTCTGTGCCAAAGTGGTGACTCTTCCAACCCCAGACCCACACAGTTACTGTGGTTTCAAAGTGCTTTGACATACTGTAAGAAGTACTTGACCAGAACATATCATGGTACACTTTAGAAGGTGAAGTTTAACCATACAATTTCCAAATGATCCTCACTACTAAACATGTTATATAAGCATTGTGAATTGCTGGACACGGGCACACAAACGACAAACACACACACACACACACACACACACACACACACACACACACACACACACACACACACACACACACACACACACACACACACACACACACACACACACACACACACACACACACACACACACACACACACACACACACACACACACACACACACACACACACACACACACACACACACACACACACACACACACACACACACACACACACACACACACACACACACACACACACACACACACACACACACACACACACACACACACACACACACACACACACACACACACACACACACACACACACACACACACACACACACACACACACACACACACACACACACACACACACACACACACACACACACACACACACACACACACACACACACACACACACACACACACACACACACACACACACACACACACACACACACACACACACACACACACACACACACACACACACACACACACAAAATCACCTCACTCCACAAGCTGTAATTACAGTACACTGAAGTGGAGGATGCACTGCTGTACCCCGGGGCTGAAGTGCCTCTATAATAAGCTTTCATCAAGAGCCAGCTCAAGAACAATGTCCCACATAACAAGCTGTGCTCTCCAGCAGACAGAAAAGACAGAGCAAGAGTGATGCCTCCAAAGATGCCACGCTTTAATTTGTTTTTATAAAGAAAGGTACAAAAAAGAGTTCAACAAAAACAAATAATGAGCACACACAGGGAATGTACGTACACAGAGTACACTTTTAAATAATTAAAAATGATGACCATTCAGGAACACATTGCTTTAGAGGACAGTTTTGATGCCGTGATACTTTTCCACTTCTGCATGTATTGGATGTGTGAACTTTAGCAGCGACCTGTTATGACATGAAATGTTTGCAAGTGATCAAAGAAGTAAGCTCAAAAGATTAGACTTAATAAGCCGTTCGTCAATTGGTACCTTCCCTCCACAATAATTTCCATTCTTACGCTTACTGGAAGTCTGTGAAGTCTGAAGGATGTGAATAAACAAAGCCGGCGTCTTGTACTCTCGCAGCACACTGACATGCTCACAGTTTTTCCTCACAGGGCCGTCCGAGGTTTTCTTGAAAAGAGTGACGAGTGGAGTCCTCCTGGCAGCTCACTTTCGATCTCACAGGCTCAGATATGCCACCTTAAAAACAAAATGCGAGAGTTAAGGTTGAGTTCAAATTCAGCAGAAGCGCGCAAAGAAGAACAGAAACCGGTGAAAATAGATCAACTTTACTGAAGGCATTTCACAAAACTTTTTACTGAATTGTTGTTCCCAAAAGCACAGATGCATTGGATCTCTGCAGTGTGCTGATCAGCGCAGAAACATATTTTCTGCAATTACTGTCATCAAACAACAAAAAGAACCACAGGTGGTGGGGGATTTAATCAACTTCAAAAACACATACAGAAACACAGAGCAGAGAAAACAAATCGGCTCAGCCCAATCCGCTCTCTCTCTCCTTCCCTCTCTTCCTCCATCTGCTATTCCTGGGTGTTTGCCTGCTGCAGACATTGGTTGCGCTCCACCGAGAGCTCTATATTGGGATGATGGATGAGGGCATTTGCCTCACTCAAGGCCCCGTCTTCTACGTCCCCATGCCAATGTCTGCTCGCCACTCGAGCGCATCAATGGTAATTCATACAAATGATAACAAACGGGAACAAGAGGTGAGCTGCTGCCAACACTGACTCTCAGGAAAGGAAGAAAAGCATTATGAGGCGCAGGAGTGATGGGAGAATAAACGGAGGAGACAAAGTGGCAGCAATTGGCTGGTTTTGCTACGTTGAAGGTGGGAAAATGAAACCAGAGAAAGGGAGTATTGTGCTCTTTTGCACTGAATAGTTGTTATTTGGCCAGGCACAATACCCACAGCTCCTTCTTTGGAGCCTCGCAGTGGCTAAAAATAGAGCTATGACTAAACAGAGTGAACATATATAAAATAAAAAAATGAATGAGCTTCTAAATTAAAGCCCATGAACCATTTGTTTTGAATTTGATAAGTTCTCTATAGCACTGTATTTCCATGCCAAAATAACCAGCCAGCACATTTAAAGATAAGAACAAAATAAAAGCTAATCTCCTTTGTTGGAACCGTGTAGGTTTTATTTGATTACTTTTATTATTTATATTCTTTGCCAGGTGTAATGAGATAAACTGGTTAATGTCTAGGATTGTGTATATAAAGTTTTTGTGATATTAAACAGAAAATAAAATAAAAAAATGGAAAGTGGAGAGGAAAAAATAAAGTATGAAAGTTCACATCTGAGAGAAGAAACTAATATTGCAACATGAGTGCAAAGGAATCTTCCGGCTCTTCTCAGTTAATGTTCATGTGTGGGTTTGTAAGTTAAATGTCAGCTTTGACAATTTTTTTGGCTGCAAGTGGTACATCAGTGTGCAGAAAGCAAAGTGTATCTAGGAGAGGAAATCAGAAGTGTGAGAGAGCAGCTGGATGAGAGCTTGGCTGAAAGAACATGACAACATTCACTACTTTCTCTCAGTCAGTGGGTCACTCTAAGCCACACACTCTCCGATGAATTGTGTTTGAACAGACTGGGGCAGTGGTTCTCAAACACATTCTGCCGGGCTCTCCTTTGGCAGACGGAAGTATTTTCGAGATCTCCCCACCCCTCAGCACACATTCACTGGAAGTCTTTTCCAGTCACGCCCTTTGCTAACAAATTTCTATATTTTTAGAACTGATCTCAAACATCGTCTACAAAAAGAAGAGAAAAGCAACCGCAGTGTGAGACAATATACTGAAAAAAACAAAAAAAACAACAACTAACAAGCAGCTTATTAAAAGTGAAACTGCAACAGGAAACATTTCAGAAGTAATAACAGTCATTGCTTTCAACAGTTTTTAACCTCACTCTGTGGAGATGAACAACTCCCTAAAAGTATGATTCATTTCCTAGATTTGTACTTGTTGTCCTACAATGACTTGTGTTGGCTCATTTGTGCTACAGATGTTTTAAAGTTTGGGTGCAGCTGTGCGACTGCTTTCGTTTATTTCAGTCCCCAGCTTTGACCTGTATGTTTGTCTTGATTGTCTCACACAGGTAGGATGTGGGCAAAAGGAAGCAATGTGGCTCTCCCTCATAACCCACTATCATACAGTTGAAGCAGAGGGGGCCAGATGTGACTCATCAGATTTTTTTTCTTTTTTTCCAGGAGTTATGAAGTCTGGTGTGGGATTCATTGTTCACCTTATGTTTACCCTGGAAGTCCTCTCACGGAATTTGCCATGCATGGCTGGCAGTGTGAAAAGTTTGCATTGTTTTCCATTTAGCCACTTCCAACAAATCAGAGAGGTAAGATTGTACACCAATATGAACAAGTGGAAATATCCTGATGTGAAAACTAACCAAGACCTTGTGCTCAGATGATAAATTCCTCCTCTATCTGTTGGTCAGCGTGAAATGAATCCAGACGTGTGAGGGGGAATCTTTTCTTTGGGCAAAGTGCAGCCGTCCCTGTTGGGAAGCAGAGTGCACTGCAGAAAAGCTGAGGTGATGTATGATCGATGCACCACTCAGTCCTTCATTGTAAAACCTTTTTGGATCGTTTTCTGTTTAACCTACATGCCGTCTCTGTGGGAAAGAGGAGTGAATTAATGAGGTAGGGGTTGGGTGGGGGGGGGGGGACACGCCACATGCAGCATAATAACTAGCTCGGTTATAGTGCAGCAGGTTTTGATCTACTCAGAAGGCTAACATTACACAACTATGTGAAGACACCTCATTGAACCCCACCACAAACTCTGAGTGATGGCTTTTAGAGAGGGGGTGGGGCTGCTGAGGTTTCTACTTGTACCTCAGGCTGATTAAAAGGAAGCTTTAAGAGTGGGTGGGATTCACCTCGAAAGTCGTGAATACGTCACATATTTAATGTAGAACCGAGCGAGCACACCCTGTTTGAAAAGACACGCACAGAAATCTATCAGCCTGAAGGTCCTTTATGCTGCAGCTACGGATGATTGTGCAGAAGGTTTTTTTTTTTTTTTGACAGTTGCTCTTAAAAACAGACACTCAGATGTCACAGTGAAAAAAAACAAAAAACAAAAAACAAAATAGAAGGACAATGTTTCATGTCATCAGATTCCCACAGCGAACCTCTCTGTTCGAGTCTCCTTCACAGTCAGCACACTTCAATGTGGGTAAGTCTGTAAACATATAGAGGCTCTATTTGTTGTAAGTAAGTCATATGACATGCCACACCAGGAAAAATATCCACTACATAGATGGTTGACAGAGAAGATCAACATGTTGAGGTTTATTTGGGGGATTTGTATACCTTTATTTAGAGAAAGAAACGAGAGCGAGAGAGTGGGGAATGACACGCGGGAAAGATGCAACAGGTCGGATTTAACCCGGGTCGCCTGCTTGGAAGACTACAGCCTCTTTATAAAGGGCGTGCAAGCTAACCCCGGGCTAGGTGCCCTCATCTTTCGAGAATTTGAAACTTTAGATCCTATTGACATTAATGAGATGTTTTTTTTTTTTTTTTTCGTGGTTTGTGCACCCTGTCCTTTGTCCGACAGAACGTGAGCAATCAAAAAGACTTCAGAACCTCAAAACACGGGTGACCAAATAAAGGTACGTGATCCGGTGTAGGTACCAGATTGGCTCGGGGTCCTGCGCCTGCTAGTGACATCACACAAAATAATTTGAGAGTTTATACAGTATTCACGTTTTTGTGGGTCTTTGAGCTATACTTTATTACTACTATTATATAATTAATTCGGCACCTAAACGGCATTAAAAAACTGAAACGGTACAAGACTGTTTTCATGATTTTCATCCAAAGTTAAGGAACTCCCCATCCCACAATCCTTTGCGAGTTATATCAAAAAAAAATTTTTTAAATAACTTTTGTTTTTAAAGTGCGAATACTGTTCATGCGAGTGTTGTACTATCTTGAAGTTTGTGTCCTGGATAATATAAACTACATTTACAACGGCATGACAAGTTTATTATTGCATTTTGTGTTAGCTAATGAACTAGCAAGCCTGCTATCAAGACTTATCTGTTCGCGTCAAGGTTCGCCGAGGTACCGATTTGGTACCTACACCGGCAGCTCTTTTGGGAACCAGAAAAGAAAACCTGCTTAAAATAGTAACAGGATGTAAGACTGCATAATACTGCTTGTTGGAAATGCAACTTTTGCTTTACTAGTTTCAAGTTTCCTGGTAATGGCGTTGAATTTTAGCAGCGCACATTAAACTTATCATAAGCAGTAAGCCATGACAGTGTGACAGTGAGCCAGTATTCACAATACCAAGGTCCTCACAGTACTTTAAAGAAGCTCCATGGAAATCAGCCGACAACAATCTCATTATTTACACCTGCACTTTTCCTTCTGTGACAAGTCAAAGTGTCCTCTGTGAGAAGGGCTTATTGTGAAGGTTAGTTATAAAGACATCTACACTGAACCGAGTCGTTGTTTGATGTCATTGGTAACACTTCGGTCAAAATGTCTGCTGTGAGGAATGGCCTGTTGCTTACTTGTGTAGTCAGATGTTCAGAAACCTAATTACCAAACCAGATATTTGGCACTCACTACAGAATCAACTTGCTATGTGAACATGTGTAATTCTAAATTCAGAGATTTTTTTAAATGCCTTACTCAGGTGTCGCCTGTGAAATAACGGAGTACCTTTTACATATTGTGGTTGCTGCCATTACAAAAGCTTCTATTGGTTTAAGGTCTGGTGTTCTCGCACAGCTTCAGCCTTTGGTTAGCAGACAGAACAGGTGAGAGGACCTTGTGAATGTGCTGGGCCGTTATTATTGCTCTACATTTTGTATTTCAAATATCTGTCATGATGTCAGACCGTCTACACTGCTGTAACCACTTCCACCACAAGACAGATACTATGTCCTGTGTCTGGATCGCTCCATATGTAGCCGTTTAGATAAGCCTAGTTTCTCACCATACACCAAGACAACAACACCTCTCATCTTTTTGCCAATGTGAAAGAAAAATAAAAAAAAAACACAAATATTTGCCCCCTGGATTTATAGTGCGAGAGTAAAAGGATGGTCAGCATTCGAAGGTGTGAGCGACAGTACTTGCTTAGATGTTGTAGTGACCAATTTTAACAAATCCAATTATGTTTAGAAAAGCCACTTTGGTGATGAATGTGGACACTGTTTTCAAACATGTGCTCAGCTCTGTAGATATATTTTTGGATATATGCATCCATTCATTATACAAAGTTGTAAAAATGATCACAAAAAACAAAAAACGAACCACTACGTCTATCGAGATTAATAAAAAAACCCAAATCCACTTTTCCTTTCTTCTCAGGCTGACACAGTGGAAAAAAAACATTTTGCCTTCATTTAAACACCTGTCCACCTCACCTGGAGCCCTGATTAAAAGCACCTACTCAGGCTCCCTATTGTGCTCAGTAAAGGGACTGCATATATAAACAAAAGAAAATATACAACACGTAGTTTGGCTCCAAAAGATGTTATTGAGAAGCGTCATTATAACAAGACAACCAGAACCAATAATAGGTGATTGAAGTAAAACAGCAGTGTGGTGTGAATGAGCCCAGCACGACAAATAGGGTGGATTTGTGTCTAACCTTCATGATGTACTATTGGGGTGAGAAGAGGCCTGAAAGTAACATGATGAATTTGCACGATAGCATTCGAATGATGAACACATTTATTTAAATGTAGAGGAAGGCTCAAAGCAGATTCACACTTGAAGATAATTAGGGAGGCAGCTCAACCTGACCTTCACCCACTAGAAAGTTCAATGTTTTTATCAACAACTACCTGACGGCAATTAACTGTAGCACGCACATGAAATGAGGTTTGGCCAGTTCAGTAAATTATGATGATTCAGATGCCTTTATTGGTGGGAAAGGCATTTGATGCCTCGTATTAAAGGAAGAACTCTGTAAAGAGGTGGAATAAACGGGACAGTTCCGTTCATGTTGGCTGCATATACTACATTAAATCAAGCCAACGGACAGAGGCTTAAGCATTGCTCGGAGAAAAATGATATCCTGGTGAAAGAACATGAAGAAGACTGAGATTTCAGCAGCACTGTTCTTAGACAGTAGAAACTGCTGTTCTTGTCTTAGTGCATTAACTATGATAAACAAATGTAAGATCAGGCTGTAATCTAAGTGCTTTAATGACCTGGTGCTTAAAATGTTCTTTGTTAACTGTTTGTAATAAAAAGATGTATAGCTGTTTTCACAAATGCAAACTTGACTGGCTGAACATCTCACACTGTTCATAGATGTTTAGGAAAATTCACCTTAATGGGGGTTTTTATAGTGTGTGAGGTGGCTGACTGCTGAATTGTAAATGGACTTGAGCTTTTACACTGCAGGTCACACCGAGGTTGCTATGTGAAAGGCTCATCAGAAGTAACTAATCTCATTCACATATGCGTGGTAACGAAAATTGATTTTCTCAAGAATTCTTCTGATTATTTTGAACCTCACAATCATAGCTCACCACTCATCTTCGTCTTATCGACTCTTTTGTACAAAACTCTTTGTGTGATTATGATCTACGCTGCTCTCCAAGAGCCAGAGTATTTTTCTCAAAGTGTTTTTTTAAATTGTGTTTTAAACGAGGACACTCAGACTCTCTCAGGTAACTGGAGATGCCCCTCTGATCTTGTTACCTTTCTGTTCTCTGCCACCTATAGCATGAGCTCCTTCTGTCATGATGTCACACCGTCTACACTGCTGTAACCACTTCAACCACAAGACAGATACTATGTCCTGTGTCTGGATCGCTCCATACGTTTAGGAAAGTTGTAAAGTACCCATTAGAAGTAGTACCATTCATACGCTGCCAACGAAGCAGCGGGAGAACGTCAGTGTTACATTTTTTGCCCAAGGACACAATAGACTTGTCGCTGCAGGAGCTGGGGATCGGACCCTCGACCTTCCGATTGAGAGACGACGACTTTACTGAGCCACAGCCTCCCATGGTGAGATATTTGTGCAAGGAATAAAAACTGCATCACTATGTTATGTAGTCCTGATACAAAAGCAAAAGGCATCATCAATGCTTCAGTTTGGGTTGCTTTTCCTGACCTTTGAAAGCTTTCCTCCTATGACCACCAACCCAGCCCGCAACAACACCTGCTAACGTTAGCACACGCTCTCATCTTCCAGAGGAACTGGCTTGAACACAGAAACAAAGTGATGTGCCAGTTTCTATTGTACTTTGTTTTTCTTTGTTTTATTGTCTCTCCTAACCTGTGATAAGAGCCCTCGTGACTTATGTAGTTTGCTTAATGTATACTCAATCTTGGCTTTTTGTACTGCTGCAGGAAGTAAAGCTGTTTGCCATGATACACTTTGGCTGTAGTTTAAAAAAGGACTACGCATTTTAAATCAATAAATAGTGAGCATTTTTTTAACCCGATCAAAGAAGGGGGTTCAGCAAAGATGTGATAACTATCAAAAAACAACATTTAAGTGTATATCCCCGTTTCCACCGGGTCCAGTATGGATCAGTACAGTTTGGTTTGGTTTGGCAAAGCCTGACCTTATTTGTGTTTCCACAGCCAACCGTGCCCTATTTGGTAGGCGGCGTGTAAGCCGGATGCTGATAGCCTCGTCAGCTACATAACAGCGTCACATGACAGCAGCTAATTGCTAACAGCTAACCTGCTAATAAATTCCACAAAGGAGAACAACCTGATGCAGCAAAAAAACAACAACGATGAAAGACATCCAACAATTCATCTACTCTGTCACTGACTCTTTAATACAAAACACAATCCAGCTTTGTTTCAGAGAAGGCTGTGTGCCGCGAGGAGAAATACAGACGAATCAGCAATTGACTGGGTATTTAAAGATGGCGGAGTTGTGTTTGCCGCTGTCATACGGGAAGTGACCATTCTTCCGACCAATCAAAGGACTGCAGTGTTTAGCTCCACCTTTTAGGGTAATTCTTGGCACCTCAACAGAAGTAGGACGGTACGGATCCTTCCAGTCTATGGAAACACCACAAAATGTGCGCCGAACCGAAACAAACTGAACCGCTTGGTGGAAATGGGGGTTCTGTTTCCTCAACGGCTCTTCTTCCAAATCAGAGCTAAAGACGATTTATCTACCTGTTGAAACCATGTAAACTGCTTTATTTTAGAACTGAATACTTAATAAGATGCTGGTGCCAACTTAAAATACAACCTTTCACTAAAGGATATTTGGCTCATTGTATTTTTTCATTGCGTGAAACTCTTCCTTCTACCCCTTCCTAAGCTTACAACTAAAGAAGCTTCCTTATTAGTATAACAGCAGATTTATCTTTCAAAGACTTCCTTACTATAGACTATTCAAACTCTCTTACTTCTGAAGACTTGTTTAAGTAGAAGTAGTCACTTCCCTAACTTTCAGAGCGGTAAGTGGGGGATAATGGTGCTAATTGCCCTGTAACTTTGCTTTAAACAGCTATGAGAATAGAGATGTCCACAAAGGGAACATCTCCTATTATCCAGTCAAAGGGTTTCCCTGGCAACTCGGCTATATATATATATATACATATTTTGGACTATAAAAAGGTGTATAGAAGCTGGAGTAAGGCTGACAAAAGTAAACCCTAAATGTGACCCTCATTATCCCTAAAGCGAAGCTGTTAACGGAAAGCTCTGGATCATGAAATTCATTAAAGCGGGGTTAAAACACTGCCAGCACTACTGAATAATAGAAAAACAAGGCGCTGAACGTAAGAGTACTGGTAAGTGATTGCTGTCAGCTAAAAGAGTCCCTGCTTGGTTGCCCATACAGCTTTTTAGATTTTTAGCATCAATCAGCGGCATGCCTTAGTCATCATCTGTTGCACATTACAGAACAGAGCGTTGCTCTTACCTTATAAGACCTCATGCAACGCATCGAGGCAGCGAGTGCAGAGTTGCTGTCGTCTATCACTTGCAGCAGCTCCTCGCACACCGTCAGCGGCAGCACCAAAGGATGTCCTATGGCATTGACCTCCCAACTAGAAACGATCCTGGAAACACACAGAGTAAAGCAGGAGTGATTTATATTCACTGCCACAGAGTTATATAACCAGCATACCTAAAATAGCTGCTGTATATCATATGTTAAAGCTTTCACCCTGACTTCTGAGGTAAGGGAGTTTTAAACTGTTAATGTCACAATAACCAGGCATATAGTACGGAAGATTGATGGTGAGTGAGTGAATATGGAATCAACACACTCTCTGTGAGAGACGGACAAAGAAAAGGAATCCTGAAAGGAGAAGAGGAACAGTGATTGAGAGAGGAAGGATTGATGCTCTGTCAGTGTGTGGTGCCGATCCAGTTTGTTAGGGTGACATTTAGCCATCTGTGCAGTCTCTGTGAGGGAACGTCTCCTCCAACTTTAGAAGCACCAAGGAAATACTACTGCTATAGCCATGTTTACATGGATGGAAAATTCCCCTCAAAACGCAGTGTCGTTATCAAGCGAAGCTTTGGACACAGCAAATGTGTTCAAGTGATGATTTCGACATATTTAACCAAATCGCTGCGCAGCATCACTAACGCACTGGACATGTAGTTACGGTCATCCACGTGAATGTTTGCTTACCCTCATATCCGAGTGGATTTGATAGAAAAGGAGTCCCCCATACAATTCCCATTAGACTCTATTTCCATATCTATGAAAGCTTATTCCCATTATACTGGACTGTGTTGGTGCGTGCGACTTTCATTCCACTCATAATCAAGTGACTGCCATTAGTGACAAGCGTAATCCACTTAGGTGCTGGCTCACTGATTCTCCAGCCAATTATTGGCAGATTTAACAACACATCCAGCCACCTCTAGCCGCACTCGACTGTAACCGACTGTATCCTGAATAAGAGGGCCATCAACCAGAGAATTCAGCTCCCCAGGCGTAGCATTTAATTTAAAAATGTCAGAGATGAGTGATGAAGGATGAATGGTAAATTATGTAGGGGGAAATGGAAGTGTATGTAACACCAGCATTTAAGCTTTGCAAGCCTGTCAGAGTGGCTGAAATGTGAAATGTGTGTTCCAACTGTGAAGTGTTTCAAAGCACAAGACTTTCAGCAGGTTTTGGAACTGACAAGGAGTCGGGGAAACATTTCGGTAGGGAAAGCCTGATTCATTTGTCAGGGAGACAAGTGGGCTGATATATTCAATCAATATCAGCCTTTATGTCACCTGATGAGTGGCAAGAAAATGAAAGAGTGGAAAAAGTCTAAATTGGAGATCATTTAGAAACAGTATGGCTGTCACATACACTATAAGGACTTTTTACTTTAACCGGAAATGTTGTGCTCATTGCTTGTTCGCTTACATTTAAATATGGTTACTGCATTACCTCCACATGAACCAGAAATCCATCCCAACCCTGAAACAGTGTGAGCAAGTACACCAGTCAATGAACCGACAGAAAACTTTAATTTACTAACATACCCAGTGAAGTGTTTTCCTTCTACTACAAATGAAAAGCCAACACAGAGTCGAGTGTACGGCTGCAGCCCGGAACCTCTCGTCACGCCCCCCTGAAGCCCCGCCCCCCTGAAGCCACTCCTCCTTGAGAGTGGTGACCCTCTAATTATCAAAATAACAGCTCGTTTTCTGGTCTTCTTTCTATTTTGTTGTTTCTGAACTACAGGGTAACGGCAAAAAAACAAAAAAAATCACTGATAAAGCAATTACAAATTGTGAGTTTAATGGACAAATAGATTTTATGTATATACATCACTGGTTTTCGTGAAAATGACAATACATTCATTTTCGTACTATGAACTACATGGATAGTTGAACATTTTTAAAATTGTAACAAACTAATAATTTGTTCTATTGTAAAAGCCCGGACAAGAGCCGAGGGAAAACGTATTTGACGAGAAGAGCATTAGACGAGAGGTCTCCTTTAACTTTCTTTATAAACGGACCATGTACAATATTAAACATAAATGTTGCCATTTGATGTATTTGATGCACCAGGGTTAGCTCAGTATCACCCAAAGAGACTGAAGCATCAGTGTACAACATGTTTAACTGGCCGCTTTGTCGTTGGATTTTTGTAATCTTCATTGATCAACTCATTTAAATGTGTGTGCTGTAACACTTGCTTTTCTGAGGGCAGAAATGGTTTGATTTCATTTCTGGCCGGGAGTTTCAAATCAACTCTGCATTGAGATGAAGTTTGTACACTCAGTGAACAAAGATGAAATCAAGAGCCAATAGGTTCTTACTCAGGCTCCACAAAAACAGCAGAGCACCAGTCAAAAGTTGCTGTCACAGCTTGTTTAACCAGGATGATGTCTCTCTGAGTACCCAGCATGCACCTGTGGTGAAACAGCTTCCTGTGCATCACTCAGCATGTACAGTTAATCGTGTCATTTTAATGCACCCGTACTGCTTTTACTGAGATGACAAGCCGCTCCTTCTTTCATTCGAGCTCTGCCTCTAATTATCCCTCGCTGTCAGTCAGCTGCTTGTCAGAATGGGAGAAACAACTAAACTTCCCTGTTCTGCCTTCACTCTCCACGACTGCAGGGGAGAGAAAGGGAGGAGGAGGAGGAGGAGGAGGAGGAGGAGGAGGGAGAAACGTTGAGTGCTGATTCAGATGAAAATAATGAGGGTGGAAAGCTTCTCTGGTGGGGTGCTGCTGTACTGAGTATGGAGAGCCACATGCAGCACATCCACCTACATCTCTCGAACGCGTCACAGCAAGGTGCACCGAGTCCCTCTCCAGTCAGAACGCCATCCCCTCTATGTGCAACACATGCACAACTGAAAACAGTCAGAATGGTAAACAGTGCAGACTAACAGCCGAAAACTTAAGGGCAAGGAACTCTAACCACAAAATGTTCTGCTTAGACTGAACATCTTTTCCCCAAACAAAATGTTCTTTTGACTTTGTGGCTAGCTGAGGCAAGTGGTGAGAGAGAGGGTGCGTCAGAGTGATGAAAGGATCAGATTTAGAGAAGGAAACGAAGAGCCAAAGGGGGAGGGGAGGTGTTGAGGGGTTGGAAGATGTGATAAGTGTCCTCGCTTACTCTCTTTGCTGGGCGCTGGTGTCAGAGCAGACGGCGTAGAGGAGTTTCAGGGCTCTGGCAGCTCTGGGTGATGGACTGTGAAGAGCTGTGGAGCTGATAGAGCTCTCGACCCCGACGCACCTCTCTGGGACCGAGGCTGTGATGGAGTCGCTGTTCAGGAGCCAGATCTGCAGACAGGAGCAGACAGGTCACGTGAAACACTGCAGATTTTACACACGAGCTCCAATCACCTCCCGATTCTCTCAAAATACATCGCGAGAGGATCTTATCGAGAACTCAGTATCGTGACTTGTCACAACCGTAGTATTAAGCAATTTTTATGTAGCTGCAGCTACTGTTTCCTGCTCCTCTCTCCACTGTCATGACTGTGAAACACACCAACATTCATTTCAACGCACGCACGGCACAGATGTTTCATTTAGACCACAGGGCACTGTTTGAAAAGGTGGGGAAGGGGTTTAATATTTCCTCCTTAATAATTCATGTTAATGCCTTTTTTGATCTACTTGTTGAACCATCATCACATGTGCAGTGTGTTCATACTGGGCTTTCATGATGTCAGAGGAATAGAAAAGATAAATTGAAAAGGAAAAAGAAATGCTTATTTTACAATTACTGAGAGACAGTCAGGCTTTTTTTTTTAGTTTGCGTAAGAAATTGGTCATTTTTGCTCCAATTTCACACAAGATTAATTTGAGTGCTTTTCTATTCCAGAGAAGAGTTTTAATGTGTTACTGTTTCAGCTCGGCCGAGAACATCATTTGTGAACGACGGGAATGCTTCGCTGGGACACTTTGTGGATGGAAATGATGAAACAGACTGAAACACCTGCACGCTCTGAAAAATGGAAGTCCATTAATAGCTGAATAAAAACACACCTTAGTCAAATACTAACGTGCGCTTGACCCTCTCATTAATAACATGCAAACACGTCATCATGAAAAGGATTTATCTGGCCCCCAGCATAATGCCCAAAATAAAATCATTTATTAGCAGATTGGCATTTTCTTTTTTTAACATCTTATTTTTGTTTTACTGAAGAGTCACTCTGTATGATTCAGTTGTAGCTGATTTTAAGCCGACATCCTGGCAGTACACTCAGTGTTCAATCACAGTCCATCAGCTTATCTCAACACTTGAAGAAACTGCCACATGACTCCTCACCCTCTATCAAACGAGTGGGTAGTCTTTTTTTTTTTTTTACTATCAGCTCAAGTGCTTCCCTGATTATATTAGCATGTTCTTACCAGCAAGAAGGCTTTTCCATCAGGGGTCTGCACAGAGAAGTGGAAGGTGCTCATTGAGCTGGAAATACTAAATAAACGTGCAGCTACAGTCCTCTCCAAGAAGAGAGATCTATCAGAGAGAGAGAGACACAAAGAGATAGAGAGAGAGAGAGACACAAAGAGAGAGAAAGTTTTTTACAAAGGTAATCTTTAAAGGTATCAACTTTCTGTCACATAACCACTCATGTAATCACAGTAAAACAGAAAGGAGGTGTGGTCTTCGTGTTTTTCCTTCCCTAACCAAACAGAGTTAAAGTTATTTGAAAAAAAAGAAAAGAAAAAGATTGGACTCTGTATGTTTGAGTGAGGATCCAGAGCTTATTTTAAAAATAAAATTAGTCGCTGAAAGTAAAAGTCAGATAGATTTCAATTTTATTGATCCTGAGGGAAAGTCAGAAAATAACCAATAATGCCGAAGTGTGTGTAAAGCACGTCACCATGTAACAGACAGCGTGCACCTCAACATCTGAACTGTGAATATATCAGTCTGATTGAACTTGAACGTGAATTTGTAACAATGCAACATGCGACCTCTTCCGCAATGTAATAAAAATATCAATACTTTGCTGCCATGAGACAATGTGATACCGCCAAACAAAATATGGAGATTCTGTGCTGTATCCATTTTTCTTCCCAACCTCTGTGTATGTGGAATGATTGCACCCTGCACTGTGGGAAAATTTAACACAGCACTGACACCAATGATTCCCAAAATCTCAGCAAAATCCAATCAGTGGTGTTTCAGATACAAATAAACTACAAATGAACTACATCAGGTTTATAGACCCTGAACATCTTTCACTGTGAGGGGAAAACATAACAGCACACGTATAACTGTAATGTCCGTGTGTGACCTTGTTGTGTCTCTTTCATCTCATGTTTATATCTGTCACCCCCTATTTATTCCCCCTTGATGAAAGGATGTGCATCAACAGCTGCAGTTTAGAAATCGTCACCACTCGCAGCTTGGATGAAAAAACCTGCCTGTAAAGCGAAGCTTCAGGCTTTCTGTCTCCAACAGCAGGCTCCACCACCACCTGTGTGATGTACAGTTTCAGAGTCCCTTCAGGAGACAACAGACAAAGTGTTTAAACATATAAAATGCCCCAAAAAAAAATCTGATTATTCATGAAACAAATAAAGAGCTATGTTATACCTGGGGCGACAGCCTCTCCGAGAACTGAAGAGCAGCTCCTGCAGGAGATGAGTGCGAGGCGGCGGCAGGTTTTCTGCACACAACAAAGGTAAAAAAAGAAAAAGAAAAATAATTCACAGCATACACCCACCCACAATGTAGCCGTTTAAAACTGCAATCAATAGCTACTCCACGGTCACCATGATGGAAGACAGAAGACAAGGAGAAACAGCAGGCGGATTATCATTTGTTCTGCTGCTCGTTCTAGCTGCCTCTCATTTCATCTCTCGGTTTCAGACATGCAGCGTGCCTCTCGTGCAGAAAACGATTAGTGATACACGAGTATAGAGATCAATCCTCGTCCAGTGTGCTGGAGTTTGACTTCACTCATTCAGCTGTCTGAGCCGTCTGTGTGGGCGAGTGTACAGTTTCATATGACTATGGAGCCTTCAATTTAAAAAGTCTGGAGTAAGAAGTTTTGATTTCACCACCTACTTCTTCTTCACAGCCACAACTAATAAAATGTTTTATTTCTGTTCTTCTACTTATCACATAATCAAACTCCATTATAATGATTCTGTCAAACAGACTTCGTAATTTTTTTTATTCATTTTTTTCGTGCTTAGCATAAAGAATCTATCTGCTGTGGTCATGTGCACGTGCCCTACCTTGGCATCTTGAGCGTCCTCTGCTGCGACCGGACTCACTTCCTCAGTGAGAGTCTGTTCACAGCTGCTGTCTCTGGCCAAGAGGAGGAAGGTGTCCCCCATTAAACAGTCCTCTGCTCGGGGCAGCAGCTTCCTGTTAGCAAACGGATCTGGATGGCAACACCAGTCGTCCACGATGGCGTTCCAGTTCCCATTAGGGAGAGGAAGAACTCGCTTAAACATCCTGAAGATGAAGGGGGGAAGAAGAGAAGAAATGACACCTTTGATTACAATCATTGTTTTGTGACATTTTTAAACATGTTTCTTAATATGTTTAAAGTTCTCTTGGGACCAGAGAAGATCCGAATACGATAGAAAAGAGTATCAAATTAACACCGTAGACTGAGACTGCTCTGTATGAAATAAAGGAAAGTCTTATCAGTCATTGGATGGTAGTTATTTTACTCGACCACAGCAGAAGATTAGGTTAAATATCTATCATATCTTAATACTCTTGCTTTGGTAACATATTCCTCTTACTAAATGGTAATAACAAGTATAGAATCCAGAACAAGTATTTTCTCCTTTGTTCGTTATCGGTTCTGTTTTGCTCTTTAAATGGGTTTCATATCACTTGCAGTAATTTGCAGTGAGCGTGGGTTTACCTTATTTCACCTGTTCAGGTGTGAGGGGAGGCAAAGGGTGAGAGGGTTCGCATATTTTCTGTTGCCTGTCATCGTCATCATCACTACTCTTTTCTTCAAGAAATCAACAAACTTATCTGGTCTTTGCATTCTGTTTTTATACCAATGACACAGTGACACTTCAATCACAGTCGCCTCTCTAACGTTCACTCAAAGCTGTAATCGTTCAGTAATGTTTCCTCTGTGGTTTAAAATATTTGTTATTAAAAAGATGCAGGCCTCCATTTTTTTTTTTCATATCCGGTCCTGATACATACAGTATGTGCCGGCTCCATTTTTCTATCTTCACCAATGATGTCATTGTGGTCGTTGTTGGTATTAGGCGTGAGGTTACACAAAGCTGTAGTGAACACGGCATTGCATTTCGCTGGCTTCACGTAAAACAGGAAGCAGCGGTCAGCTGTTTGAACTGAAATCTTTGAAAGTGAAATGTAAGACTTTGACTTTTTGACATGTAGGGGGAGCTGTTGCACCTCGTCTGAACGTCGTCATGGAGACAATTTGTGAGAACTTCTTACGGTTCAGTTTGAATGTCCTCACAGTGAGACCGTGAGCTGAGAACGTTCTTTCTTCATCAGTGACGTGGATCGGCGGTGTCAGTCCGATATCCCGTACGGAAATTACCTAAACATCGGACTCGATAAGATCGCATCGGTCCCGTCTTGTGTAGGTGTAATCATTTTTAATCACCACAGTAACATAGGCTACAGATTATTTGCGTATTTGTGAACAGAAATCATCACAGAGGAGGGAGCTGCAAACACAATAAGGGCATCCAGTATAATCACGTCATTAAAGGCGAACACGTTTGCAGACAGTTGTTGCTGAATGACTCACAAACGATGAAACAACATTAGTACTTAATGTAATGCCGTGCAGGTCCTTATTAAACAGCATCATGCAGCTGAAAGAAGGTTGATGAGGACCTGAGAGAAGACTGATCCAAAGACTAATCGTCTCACACACGGTGAGTTGAAGGATCCTAAAAAAGCTCAGGGGAACAGAGATGATGTGGAGAGATGGCTGACTGTCACATGAGTATAATTGACTTTATTAATCCAAGTAAATGCAGCTATAATCTAATATTCAATGTATTGATTATAGCAAAGCACTTAGTGAGTTTAGCTGAACAAAAGAACATACAGAGAACATTCTCGTGGTTGCATTCAGTGATGGCGTTTATATTTCTGTGCAGCCACAGAAAAGAACATATTGTTCTTAAGCACAATGAGGCCTAATGTTATTGAATTCTAACTTGTAACCTGCTTCAAGTGCTTCTCCTGCCCCGTGTACTTTCCTCTGCTGCTGCTGTTGAAAGCGAAAAAAGATGTTTATGGCAGCTCGGAGCTGGTTATTGCTGAGAAACATAGCCAGGGGCCAAGGGTCTAGGTAATGCATCCACTGCAATTTACAGCATGTCACATTGCTGACCAGAGAAAGCAACAAGCTTAAGGCAATAAGAACAATAAGGCTGTCCAGCTGAGCTACCTCAAGGTAAGAAAGAATTGTTTTTGGGGTTTTTTTGTGTGTTTTTTTTTAATTTTTATCGGCAGCAGCACAGACCTTCACGTCATCATGCCGACACAATAACTCTAATCCAGTCAGGCTGACAGCTGTAGACTTATTTCTTCAAACTCAGTCCATCAGTTTTTCTCTTCCAGACGACCACTTCTACCGGTCGGTCAAAACACTAAAAGAGGAGCAGGGTGCACATAAAAACCCATCTCCACTGATACTCCTTTGTGTTTCTGACGCTCACCTGTCCTCGAGCAGCCGGCTCATGCAGCTCTGGCAGTAGAAGCAATACATTTCCTTTGCCCTAAGTGTCTCTATCACGCTGCTGGAAGCATCTAAGGAGGACAAAAAAGGAATAATATGAGTTTGATTTTGTGAAATACTGGAAACCTTTCACTATAGAGTAAAATAAATAAATAAAATCGATAAACACTGGGTGGTAAAGGAGGCCTGGCAAGGGAGTGAATAATCCATCTGACTGACAATAACTGTCCTTGGCTGTTACTTCCTATTTAGCCAGGAGGGACATACAAAATCTCAGGAAATGCCAAAAGCTGGAGTTTGTTGATATTATGCAATGACTCTGGGGTACACTTTTGATGAAACGAGATCAAATCAAACGGGGAGTATTCTCATGACTCTGATGATCAGTTGCTTTTGGGCCGCTGAGGAACCCAAGAGCAAAATTGACACCTTCACCGTCTCTGATGACCAAGTGACTCAATCCAATTAGTTGAAAATAGACAGCGAGCTCGAAATAGCTACCGAAAATACTTTGTTCTCGTGTTGGCACAGAGGAGGCGAGTGAAGCAGAGGGAGATCGCACGTGTCTGGATGTGCTTCCACAGTCGTCCTCAAAATTACCTTCATCTGGGCTTCTTGTGACACTTATTCGCAGTCGGAAATGTAGCTCGTCTCCACAGGATTCTCCTGCAGGTGTTGGGACACAGGATCCCTCCTCGAAGGTGACTCCTGCCGGCAATTTCAAGCTCAGCTCGCCCCGGGGAGTCCGGACGTGGAGGGAGCAATCTCCAGCCGTCACCACCACGTCTGCGGGACTTTTGGCTACGTCTTTCCTGGGAAGCAAGCAGACATTTTACAAACACAAGTTTGAGGAAATAACCAGCTAAAATAGAAAACAAGAAGAAATGTGCTTATTTTCTCGACATTGCCGAGAGATGAGAAGAGCAAATCCTCTTATGTCTGCATGGCTCTGTGAAACTAGAGTCAGGGAAGAGCAAGCTTAGCTTAGCACAGTGAATGGAAACAGAGGGAAACACCTAGCCTGGTTGCTGTTGTTTTGTTTTCACTGAGGTCGATGGTAACAGAACTCCAGGGATCCACAGAGCACCTGGCCAATAAAAGACGGCACATATAACCCTTCTGTAGAGCGCCATTTGTTTTGTACTGATGTCCTAATAAACAACATAGCCTGTGTTGATCAATGAGCTGTTAAAAGAGGTTTTAGACTGACTTGGAGCAGAGTCAGTTCAAGTCTCTGTCGGTCTCAGTGAAGGCCTCTGCCTGTTTTTATGTCATTCTTTGAAAGAAGAAGAATCAGCTGCAGCACTGAGGAAACATCTGACTGAGAGACTGATGTAAAGGAAGAGATGCCTCGCCTGTTCACATTTTTGAAGCCACGGGTAATGATGCTTAAATAGTAATGACTTCCGAACAAGCCAATATCCCAAACATGCCAACATCTACTCACACAGATATTGATCCAGGCAGACTTTATAATTAGTCATGGTCTCAACACAGTGAAGAAGGAGCCAGCCTTTAATGCATTACACAGTGTGTCATTTAGAAATCTATGTCAGTACACATACATGGATGAGCCTGATGAAGGACACAGGCTGAAACACGTCGACCTCTTAAACTTTTTTCAAGTTGATCTTTATACTACAAATGTCTCTGGAGCTTTTTTTTTTTTTTTTTGACCTCTTAACATCCTTTCAATCTTCACGCACCTTGGTACAGTAGTTGGTAGTTCATGCTAGGGTTGTCAACACTTCTGATACTTTTACATCACTTTAGTTAAATTTGAATCTCTGTTACTTTCATGATCGGCGTATCTGTGAAAAAGTTAACTTAAAGTAAATAAATAACCTGCAGACCTGGAGTCAGATAGCAGGAGCATGCCTCCATTACATGTATTTACTCAATATTAGATGCTTAGCACTCGATGTTTTTGCTAATGTTGTATTGATGCAGGTACGGATATGATTTTCTATTAATCGCAGAACCTTTCGAAGTTTAAAAATCTGGTACTGTGACCATGTTAATCATATAAATCAAAATATTGGTTTGCCAGTTGTGCGCTCTTGGTGGACCGACCGCTATATCAGAAACAGAACTCTACAATATGACTTTGATAATGTGGCCCAACTCTCTGAAGTAAAAACATGTTAAATAATATTACCACATCAAAAATCCCTCCTGCTCCCCGGGCTGAGTGCTGCTGTCTCAGCTAAAGGAAGTACTGAATTATGAGTGACCAGCTGACAGAAGCACAGTTTCCACTGGAAACAACCTAGATGCAGGCTAAGCACTCTCCTGGGTCAGACTAATACTTTAAAAATGTTTTTCTTTTTTTCTCCTCATGGCATTGAAGACAGTGTGGCTAAAGTCTGAGTGGATGGTGGTTTCTATTTGATCTCCTTCTTGAATAATTGTCTGGCCTTTACAATACTCAAGGTCCTGTATTAGCTGCACAACATTGAGTCAGATGAAATAAGAATGTGATTTCTTCCTGGATGTCTGTGCACTGTGAAGTGTTTGCTTGCAGAGCTCATTTCACCACCGGTCACATCTCTTATCTCCATCTAGTGATGATGGAGGTGAACTACATCCACAGCACACCAGCACAGGCTCCCTGATCAAACATGCTCTAGCTCACACTAAATTATACTACGAACATGTGATTACAACATGAATATAAGTATGAATGCACTGACCTGCCTGTTCCAGCTCGGCCCATTGAAACAGGACAACAACAATTCGCCATCAAGCCATTTTACAAGGGACAAACAAAAGTGTCACAGAAAAACAACAAATCTATTACGAGAACATTTCCTGCTGTTGAGCCTCGATTATGAACAAGAACCAGAGACCGAGTCTACCACAGATTTATACTTAAGACAGAAAACTCAAACCATTTATAAAACCAAATGTTTTTCTCACATAAGTACATTTAAAGGACTTCACATACGTTTTTTTTTTTTTTTTAAAGAGCCTCTATTAAGACATTAACCACACATCACAGTGGCATATTCAGTAAACTGTTTACATACTGAAAGACTACCTGACACTTTCTCTCTGAGTTTTATTATTTGAATCCTGATCGGCTCAAACCCATATTTGGAGCAACAAGCTTCTTATATTTTTGCCAATAAGTCGAAGAAATGGCTGTTTTGTTTGGAGCCGCAACTTAGGGAAATGGACTCTGTACCCACACATCATTTGTGCTGGAGAGAAATGGAAAACACATTTGATTTTGGAAAGAAGATGTAGAGAGAACAAGAAAAATGTGTTTGAAAACATCTTCATGTGGGTGAGTAAAGATGATGTATTGAGTGAAGTAGACCTTACTTATTGTTTTAATTCTTTCTTTCATTTGTACAATCTTACCCACATAAGAACCTATATGTGCTTGACTTTGTTGTCAATTTAAACGTTTTAAAATATTGCCAAAAGAACAATAAACATATTTCTTTGTTGTTAAGATAGAGAAAGCCTTTGACGTCCTGTTCACTCAGGTGACACTGCGGGTTATTGACTGAACATTGTTTACATGTTTGTGTTAAATAACACACAACTCTGTGACTCACACATGACTAAAGCGGCTTCATTCAAAATACAGTAAACTTTGCTGACTGCTTCTTTCTTGATGCAGTTTGAAAAACGTCTCTTCACATTAATTAGCCTCAGGAAGCTAATGCTTTTAGCCAGCCTCGCTTTACTGTTCACGCTTTCGATATATAAATTCACGACTCAAATAGACAATTCTCTTATTAGAATAGTGCTACGGATGTGTGACTACTTAATCAAATGTCTAAATAATTACCCGACAATAAGTAGTCCAGTCTGAAGCCTTTTTCTCAGCTCTAAGAAAACTCCAGCTCCATGTGCTGGCATCTTCAGATGTGACATTCAGACAGCTTCGCATTAAATCACCATCAATGCTGCTCACTGACTTTGATAGAAACGCAGAATCCAAAATCAAACCAACACATATACATCTATTTGTGTTAAGAAAGTCTGGAGATTGACTCTTGTTTGCAGCGTGACGCTACGTACGGTGTCACTTGCCTCAAAATAAGTAAGAGAGTAAGTGTATCCGGTCAGAAATTTCAAAATAAAATACTGTCGACAATATCCAAATGTTGTTTTAAGCATTAACAGAGTTTTGGTTTGATTGTAATATGATTTTTTTTACGATCTGTTTTCACATTGAGTGACAGACAAAGACATCATTAATTTTGAATTACAGCACACAGACCTTTATAAATAAGAACAGTCTTATACACATAGTATTTGTACCCTATAAGGATATGCATCATGTAGATAGATAGATACTTTATTGATCCCGAGGGAAATTCAGGTGTAGGCAAAACTAGGATATTACGACTGCAACAAATATACTTTGACTCAGTGCCATAAGATTATAAAATAGAGCTCTCAAAGCAGCTAATGTGCTTTAGTTGTGCAAATTGGCAAGAATTATTTACGACCTAGATAAACAGGCATTTTTTCTCTTAGTAGTTCAGTACCCCATGGACATATTTCTTTGTAAGTATTCAGGGCATGCTCAAACTCGGACAGAGTCATGGAAACTTAATCTGGCGAGTGCTGCTATTGCCAAAAAGAGTTTCTGTACCA
The DNA here is from genome assembly GCF_947650265.1 of Symphodus melops. Lineage (NCBI taxonomy): Eukaryota > Metazoa > Chordata > Actinopteri > Labriformes > Labridae > Symphodus > Symphodus melops. The sequence goes on along the minus strand of NC_136695.1, from coordinate 10,534,076 downwards.
AAAGAAACACCGTTTTGAATATTAATAAAAACAATGACATAACATTTATAATAATTATACAATTCATTCTAATAAATGTTTTTACACTATTTAACAAAAACAATTGCGGACAATATTTGAATAGTTGCCTTTGTAATTTATTTTGAAGAGAAACATAACTCTATCCGGTATTTTTTAGGTAACTCTATATAGTTAGAGGCATAACCATAGATGCATATAAAACCATAGACTGTAAATGACGCAGGCGGGATTCTCCGGCGTAGCGTCATGGCGGCCATCTTGGGTCAGGCAGCTGACGTGCTGCGCTCTATGGGAGCAGATGGAAGGTGAGTGATAAGCTTAAAATACTCTTAACTCAATGAAATATTGACGGATTTACAAACGGTTTGCTTTATTACAAACCGTATTATACGTAGGTATGACACATGGTGTGTGTACATGTTGAAATTGCCGCTTTTTTTTTTCGAAAAAGAACTTCATTGTAGTTGTGTTCAGCCTAAGTTATCATGGCTGAGACAACGATCAAGATTAATTTATAGACTAATACGAAACCAATAACGTTTTTATACAACCTCATTGATGTCTATCTGACTGTCTCTGTGGAGGTTGTTGTATTTATTAGCTCTCTAACTTGGCTTAGAGGTTGCCGTGGGTGCACCTTGTTACATTACAAAGTTGACTCAGTTGACGTCAGATTTATATCTGAAGAAAATACAATACAGTAAGTGTCAGGCTAAATAATTAATTACAGGTGTATGTGTGCATTGTAGGCTGTTATTTATATTTTATTATTGTAATTGTAATGGGTTTTTGTTTTGTTTGTTTACTTTAGGGAGTCGGCAGGAGAACATGGACATGGTGTGGTTGGATACTGAAAAAAAACTCAGCTAATGGACTGTACATTATTCAATATCTCTGTGGATTGTTTTATTTCATTAAAGGTATTAGAAACAAATGCTGTTCCTTCTCTGCTCCACTCAGCTGCTGTAACATGAGGCCGATGTTTATATCTAAAAGGGCGAGGAAACTTCTTGTTCCGTCTACCTTTCTTCCTTTGTTGCATTATGGCGATGTGCTGTAACATGGGCACCTCTGCTAAATGTCTACAGTCGCTGGATACCACTGCGCGTTGAGATTTGTGACAGGTTGTAGACTCATCACTGTGACCTGTACATGAAATCTCATTGGCCATCCTTAAAGGTGGGCAGGTATTTACACTGGCTAAATGTTATTTATAAAGCTCTTCATGGTTTGGTGCCGTCATATTTATGTGCACACTTTCAAAAAACCAGAAGCCAATATGCGTTGCGTTCCTGTGATTTTCCCAACTGTCTGTTCCTCGTGTCCGCACTGAGCTCGGAAAAAGAACGTTCAGTTTTGCCGTTCAGTTTCTACCTGAAACTTTCTCCAAAATGACTTGAAAATGGCCGACCTCATTTCACTTGAAGCCTTTGGCTCCTGTCTAAGGACAGAAAACGCGAGGCAATCGGACAATGTCTATGTGTCTGAATTGTAACCTGTCATCACGACTATGCACTTTATCTGAAAACTATTCTGCTCATTGTAATTGTTTTGGGTTTTTTTTAACTTATTGTTTGTAAACTGTTTTAATCATGTCATGTGATTCTGTTTGTGTACAAAAATGTAACGTGTGTTAACTGCCTACCAATAAATGTTTCTCTTCTCCTGTCAATCAATTCACTATTCACTCTAGATCAATAAGAGAAAGGAAGATACATGATCGAGCTGTTAGGATTTCTGCACAACTATTGTTCTTTGTGTCAAAGGCAGTATGACAGAAATTAAAACCAGACTGAGAGATTCAAGCTGAACTCCGATAATGAAGGTAAACTGTCTAGACGACCTGCATTAATATTTTAAGTATTTTCACTTTTTAGTGAGCTACTTCAGTTTTACTGTTAGCTGTAGGCTAACGCTAGCTAGAATGGAACTGCTATCCAGCTAGCTTTATGTAGCGCTGTTTCCATAGAAACGTAAAAACAGTTATTTTCGTTGAAAGCTCAGCTTATATTTTCATTTGTTCACAGTTCAAATGCTTTTTTTTCCTCTGATCTGCAAATGTTATGAGGCTACTTGGATTTCAACTCGACCATTTTCAATTTTTTGCGAGTGGACCCTTTAAATTTACTGTCAGATGTCAGTTTTTTGCGGGGGGCGGATTTGGCAAAGTTGGTAGCGCGTTTGACTCTCGACTGAAAGGTTGTGAGTTCGAGCCCCGCTGTGTCCCTGGGCAAGATACTCAACCCCCGCATGCCCAACATAAGCGTAGCAAAGGGGATGAAAATCCCTCACACACATTGAGTGAGTGAATGACTAGGGGTCATACATAACACCTGATTGTTAAATCAACACATAGTCCAAACACTGATTTCTTTTTCAACCAGAAGGATTACTATCCATAGTTTGTCCTTTTATGAAACAGAGATGAATCATAGACATTATCCAGGTAAAAGTGAAACAATATTTATTTCTTATTATGATGTGAATTTATTATTTGGCTAAATATTTAACAGCAAAAAACAAAAAAAATCCCCACCAGATAAATAAGGACCCACTGTGAAAGAGATGCTACAAGATTAAAACCTGTATTTTACTATATTTCAAGAATACAGCTGGAAGATAAGATCAACCTGAATGATCCTCAATGCTGTGTGTACAGCTACTCAAGAGTCAGGCTAAATGAAAGGGAAGTTAAGATAGACGTTAATATTAGGATGATGAGGTTTCCTGTGGCTCAGCGGTCAGCTGCACCAGGTGAACACTGAGCTGCTGGAGGCCTCAATGGACGAGCAGTGAAGGTTTGTGTTTTCATATTAATGATGTTCCGCAATGTCATTGGAAGATTCCTTATTGTAACCCCGGCAGCAGACGACAGCACCCAGATGATCGCGTTGATGATCCTTGGCCTTGACCGGTGTGTGGAAATCCAAGGCCTTGATTGGATGGCACACGGCCACGTAGCTGGTCCACGCTCATCATGGTCAGGGTAAAGGTGCTGGTGAACATTTTTTTTCTTCACCACTTATTGTTTTAATCCTTCAGAAAACCACTCTTTTCTCTTTTTTATGCACGATTTACTGCAGTTCAAAACAATGACATTGTGGAACATCATTTTTATGAACACACAAAGCTGTGCTCGTCCGTTGAGGATATTTTTACAGTCTATGGTTGAAACATGTAGAAAACAGATTAAAGATACAAATCTGACGTCAACTGAGTCAACTTTGTAATGTAACAAGGTACATTACACGGCAGCCTCTAAGCCAAGTTAGACAGCTAATAAATACAACAACCTCCACAGAGACAGTCAGATAGACATCAATGAGGTTGTATAAAAACGTTATTGATTTCGTATTAGTCTATAAATTAATCTTGATTGTTGTCTCAGCCATGATAACTTAGGCTGAACACAACCATGTTTCACAATGAAGTTCTTTTTCGAAAAAAAAGCGGCAATTTCAACATGTACAAACACCATGTGTCATACCTACGTATAATACGGTTTGTAATAAAGCAAACCGTTTGTAAATCCGTCAATATTTCATGGAGTTAAGAGTATTTTTGTTTAAGCTTATCACTCACCTTCCATCTGCTCCCATAGAGCGCAGCACGTCAGCTGCCTGACCCAAGATGGCCGCCATGACGCGACGCCGGAGAATCCCGCCTGCGTCATCTAGAGTTTATATATCTATGGTTGAGGGGCGGGAGACGTGCATGCGGAAGACGTGCATGCGGAAGACGTGAGCGGTGTGACGCTGTGACGCTGTGGTCGAACGTGCCGCTGATCTGCAGTGCAGTCTGGGAGCTGTCAATCCACTTGCTTTGTATCTCTGGCACTGGAAACTACTGATGCGCTCATCGGTGTTTATGTACAGCCAGCAGGAACATCCAGAGAAGAGGAAAGGAGTATGTAGGGAATAATGATCTGTTGTCTGCTTCCGGAGCCGTCTTGTAAAGGGACGTGACTTGTTAGTCTGGCTGACATCTGAGCCGGGCCCTGCATCTCCATCACATTAATAACCTACCAACGTTAGCTAACCTGCTACTCATATTATTGACGCTGTCAGCCTTTTTTACCTGGTGAACCCGGCACATGGTTGAATGACATTGGCACCCAGGTAAGTTTTAATTAAACAAGGTGTGAGGTTTAAGGTGAGGTGTCATGTAGCTAACGTTAGCTGAACTCATCTCACCTAGCTCGAGACAGGTAGCTGCTAGCTACAACGTAAGTGTTATTGTTCATCTCTCAAACTCAAGTCACAACCACAGATCGAAGTTTATAACTATTTATGACCATTCCTCTACTAAAGTCGAGTTTGTAATTATGTACTTAATATGTGTCTTCAATAAAAAAGACTTAAATGTAAGGTAACTTACTTCAGGTGTACCTGCTCTACCGTTACTGTTCAGTTTTAAGAGCCAGCTGTCACAAATTGTCTCTCACACAATCATAGCAGTTTAAAGAATCTATAATAAAACAACTGCCTCACTGAGAGTGTATAGTCTTCAAACGTTGTTAGGATCATGTGAGACTTCATATACTTCTCTGGTCATTTGCTATAAATACATTTCAAGGCAGACCATTAAACAGTAAACACAGGACTCATCCAATGATCAGTAATAACAGGGAGCCTGATGGTTTTACTGCTGGGACCATTCATCTTATGAGTTCAACCTTTTCCTGATATGAGAAAGTAAATATCTCCAATGAAAAAGTTCAATTGCTCTGCTAACAGGGTAGATGTGAGATTGTTTCCTGTGACTTATTTCCTGTGTATAATTATCCAGGAAGCACTATATGTTGGACGTTTGTTGAAGGGGTCGACTAATAATCAGCCTGGCTGATATTTGGCTGATTATCAGAGGTGTTTTGTTTTTCTCTGATCACTGATAACATGAATTAATTTAAAAGTGCATGTAAAGTCTTTCCCTCAGGGTTTAATGTCCCACACTCGACACTATCTGACTGAGGAAGCACATCGTCAACATTGTCTCCAGTTGAGCATTTAAACAAAATCCTGTGTTTAAGTTTGTAATATTCCAAATTCAACATTTTTACTGTAATGCATATCACTTCCAATCAGTCATTATCAGTCTCATGTTGGTATCAGGATTAGCTGTGAAAAAGCCTCGGACGCCTCATTTGTCTACCTGATATCCTTTCTATCAACTATCACACCATTACACTTGTGATCAGATTATCAGGAAGGACGACATACAGGTCATGCTGTCGTCTCTTATTAGCTGTTTCATCTGTTAGAACGTCAACCTGTCTTAAACAACTATAAGATTGTAGCTCGTCAGCTGAAGACCTGTGTGATTAAAACACCTTGATAATTGTTGCAATCTAACTTTCCTCAGTGTTTTCCATCAAATGTGCTCGTGATGGTGAAATGTTCATCTGTTCAAGTACAGCTGTCCTTTTCTGACTATAAAGAGTGTACAAACCACACGTAACCATCAGGTTACTTCTACTCTCAATGGGAAACGGATAATGATTTGACGTTTATCGTGCTATTCATCGATATCGACTTGTCATGTCGTCCAGCCCAACAGTAGCTCGAGAGGTGCTGTGCACAGACTAAACATTTCTGCATGCTAAAAAAACACCAAACAGAGTCATCTCTCTCCTGTTCAACAGACACCGACGTCTGGGGCTTGAAATGCCATTCGTCTGAAAGAAGTAGGAGATGCATTGTCTTACTCAATGCCTGCTGCACAGTGCTGACTCCTCTTATTCTCGAAACTTTTGCGCGATTATCATTTAACGACATGACTCTTTATGATACAGAGTCATGTTTTTTTTTTTTTTTATGGTCAAGGGTGAAGCTTGTTTACTCTGTCTTTTTTGGATGTTAATGTTCTCACCGTCTCAGTGGGAGAATCCGTCATCTGTCAGTCAGGAAGTCAGGGGTTTGATCCCCAGCTCAGAGTGTCCTATGACAGTTCAAGTGTATTGATTCACCAAGGCCATTTTCTTTGTTGTCTTTTATTGCAGGAGTGATGTACCTATGTGTGCCTGGTGTTTGACATTAGCATACTAACCACCCAGGAGAATGAATACAGAGGAAGTGGAGCTGCTCAGTGACTCCAAGTACAGGAACTATGTGGCAGCAGTGGACAAAGCCCTCAAGAACTTTGAGTACTCCAGCGAGTGGGCAGACCTCATCTCTGCTTTGGGGAAACTCAACAAGGTGTGGATCAAAGGGATGATCAGTTTCTTCAATATCCAGATGACTCATTTTTAACTGGGTAACTCCTGGGTGACTCAGGATGAATTAAACTGGCCCTGGCCAGGGTGATTTATTATGCTGCATTTTGATGTATTCTGATCAGTTGTAGAAGGGACACTGGAGAGCATGTTGTGTTGCTCCACCACACACAGAGAAACGGGGAGTGACCTGAACAAGAGGCGAATGATGATAGCCGTCTCGCCACTCTGTCAGATGCTCAAAGTTGAATCTGAAGGCAGCTGGGCCTTGTTGAGCTTCTCAAACTGTTAGTCATTTATTCCCATGGCCTACAGAGTGTGTTTATCATTCCACCTTAATCTGTGTGGCAAACACTCATTACTTTAAAGTTAAGGGGGGGGGGGGGTGTTCCATTTATTACCCAAGGTACAAAAAAAGAGCAATAAACAGTGTTACTGCTGCACTCAAATCTTTTTATTTTCTCAATAATATTGCGTAATAATCTTCAGTTTTACAGCAATAATACCTCATGTCCACTAATCTTTACATCCTAATTCAGGTTTTGCAGAACAATGCAAAGTACCAAGTGGTTCCTAAGAAGCTGACGATAGGCAAACGGCTGGCCCAATGCCTCCACCCCGCCCTGCCCAGTGGAGTCCACCGCAAGGCCTTGGAGACCTACGAGATCATCTTCAAGATCATTGGTCCCAAGAGGCTGGCCAAAGACCTTTTTCTTTACAGGTAATCCTGTAACACTCCTTCCAGTGGATGAATGGAAGCGGTGCGGCTAGTACCAGATCTTGACAACTCTCACATCTTTTTCCACACTGCAGCTCTGGACTCTTCCCTTTACTCTCCAATGCTGCCATGTCTGTGAAGCCTGTGCTGCTGGGGCTCTATGAGACCTACTACTTACCCCTTGGAAAGACTCTGAAACCAGGCCTGCAGGGGCTCCTGACTGGAGTCCTGCCTGGTCTAGAGGAGGGCTCCGAGTATTACGACAGGTGAGCCAAAGGAATGGAAAGAACATCACTTGGAATGGTTATTAAAGTGCACATGTTGGTGAAAGCCATTAGAGGAAATCAGTTTGTGCCATAAAGTGGGAGGGAATCGATTTTCGATGAATGAATGAATGATACATGAGATGTATGAGTCATTGAATCACTAACGACACAGAGGAAGACTTGTCTTATGTTGAGTCACAGTGAGCCATGTTGACTGTTTACAGAATGTTTAAGATGTTTTCTTTTGTTTATTGTTTGATGTTAGTGTTGTGCTGAGCAGAAGATTCTGCAAAGTCAGAGCTCATGATTGGTCAATCATTCAATCCATCATCAATCCAAGCGTCATTTGTAAAACTTGGCTAAATAGGTTGGAGAACGTGTGAGGACATTCTCATTGTTTTACACTGTTCACTCTTACAGACTGTAGAGGGCGCTGCTGTCACACCTTCTGTGGTACAGTGGGACAGAGGGGAATACTACATCAGGGGTCATTCCATGCCAAGTGGTCCAATGCTCCATTCCTCACCATCTCAGATTTAGATGAAATTTGCTTGACCAACATTATTTCATTTTTGAAATCCCTGTGAAAATTCAGATGGGTTTTGTCATTTTCAGCGCTACAAAGCACAGACTCCTATCATTGGACCACTTGGCATGGATTGACCCTCACTGGAGTTCTCATGGCTGACCTTTCAATAGCTGGGAATGCACACAGTCACTGACGACATGCATCAGCTGCATCAATGTCTCAGACAGAGCGTCACCTGTCTGTGCTTTAGCTGACATGGCAGCATCATTTCAGCAATAGACAGGCTGATTTCTAGTGAATGACATGGATTCTACTCTTTATGTATTGTTTAGCTAAGAATGTGTATTTCAGGACTGTTGTAGTTATCTTTTTCTTAGATGCCAAGTTCTGTTTTTCATCATTCACATGTCACACAGAGAACATTTAAATGTATGAACAGCTTAAAGCTGCTGTACGATTTGTAACATTTTGCTCAGTTTGGAGAATCCGTTGTGTCCTCAGCTCCTCCAGTCACATGTCCTCTGTCTCTACTGCTGCTGCTTTGTTGACAGAGTGAGAATGTGGATGAACTGGATTAGTTTCTTCTCCTGATAGTCACTACACAGCAGCCTCTGCCGTCAGTGTGTGAAAGCATAGTCAGATCCCTAGAAAAAGCCGTTTACCATTTCAAATATCTCCTGTCGTATCAGCCTTGATCACCATAATGCTCCATCTGTTCCAAATGAACCTGAGATATGACGCTCATAAAGAGCTATTATGAAAAGGCACAGGGAAGAAATCCTGCTCATTTATTGGTTCCTACAAATGAAAGCTGATTAAGATCTAAATGGTTTAATAAACAGCAGTAAGTGATGTGTTCAGAGAAAGAAGTGCATAGCTTGAGCATTACTGGGTGATTTATGACCCTGTGTCTGTCTCTCGGTCTCTTTTTACCTTCACTTTGTCTTTGTGCTGTTTAATGATGTTACATTTGGGAAAGAAACTTCCAAGGGGAAATAATATGACCTTTGCATCACTTGCTGCTAATGTGGTCAGAGGTCGATACTTGGCAAGCAGGTTTACTGTGTCCTTTCTGGGCTTCCATAGGACCAACACCCTGTTGGAGAAGGTGGCTGCAGCAGTGGAGCAGTCGGCCTTCTACAGTGCCTTGTGGGGCAGCATCCTGACCAGCCCTGCTGTGCGTCTCCCCGGGGTGTCCTTTGTTCTGCTGCACCTCAATCGCAAGCTCTCCATGGAGGACCAGCTCTATGTCATAGGCAGCGACATTGAACTCATGGTACAAAATAGCAACATGATCACAGACATTGTGCTTTGATCATCAGTCTATCAGATGAAGTATTTAAACAACAGTGACATGAACATTGAATCTATAAGCATGACTAAAAGCTTTAAATCGTTTGCACATTGCATCGTTTAAGTTGAATTACTGTGTTGATATGAATGGGTTAGCAGTGTTAAGTTATCTTATTCTTACTGTCTACATATTCTTAAATGCATGACTTGTTAACCCGAGGTGTGCCTCTGCTCTCACCAGGTGGAGGCGGTCAGTACCTCAGTCCAGGACTCGAGTGTGTTAGTGCAGAGGAGCACCCTGGATCTGATCCTCTTCTGCTTCCCGTTCCATATGAGCCAGGTCTGAAGGCCTGACTGAAAGGCATTTAATGCAGCATGACAATGACCTGTGTGTGTGTGTGTGTGGCTGTGTGTGTGTGTATGTCCAAAAATGCAGCATGGAGTATTTTACCACTTCCAACAACGCAGTCCTTATGGAAAACCTTTCCTTCAGATGTATTGCATTTCAAGCAGCCGACGTCTGTGTCTGTTGAACAGGAGAGAGATAACTCTGTTTGGTGTTTCACATCACATGGCCTTCCTAACGTCATCAATATCAAATGTAGTCGAGTTAGCATGCACACACTGATAGAGGCTAATAGTGAAAGTAAAACGTTATGTGAAATAGAATATGAGCAGAGTAATGGCTGCTTGGATGAACATCTGAATGTCATTGATATTGATGGTATGCTTTTCTTGTGTTAATGTGGTGACCAGTGTTAGGACTAACCCGTTACTAGGTAACACCTTACTGTAATGCCACTACTCTTTGTGGTGACCAGTAACAAATACTACTTTGCTACTACTGCTTTACTTTCCAGGCTCAGTAACGCCCTAACTATTACTGACGTTGCAAATCACTCGTTTTGAGTGACTCGTTTGAGAAACAACCGACAACAAGCGGTAAAGGTTACGCTCACGTCAGCACAGCAGCATTCTGGGAGAGAGAACGTGCGCCGTGTGCACTTTAAACAAACAGCTAGAGATGATCATCCATGACGAGCGTTCGGGCTCTGAAACAGCGACTCTTTTTTTCGAGTTAAACGACAAGAATATGTGCAGGAAAGAAAACGTCTCTCACAAAAAAGAGAGAGAGAGAGATTTAGGTGCAGCTACAGTTAGCTCAGCAGACCACCAAGGAGGAGACTCCATACAAACAGATAGCTTGATTTAAAACACCACCTGTAAGCCTGACAAGTAGAGTGATAGCTAGGTGTGTTAGCCACAAGTTTCATATCAACAAGCCTGGTGACTTTTAGAGATACAAAAGTGTTTACAGCTTAATTCTGAGACAGCAACACCAAATCATCTAAACGCTGAAGTTACATCATCAAGTAACTATTTATTTTATAACGCAGTAAGTACTTTTTGATTGTATTTACTAGTAACTCTTGGTAGTTACTAAAGTCCAGTGATGTGCCAAACTCTGGTGGTGAGTCATGCTTGTTTAAGTTCAATTCTTCACCTCCTAACATTTCTGGATCAGTAAGACTGGGACTCTGTTCTTACCCGACATCTTGCACTGTATGCGTTTGTTTGTGATGGCACGTATTAGTAAGTGTACGCATGAGAAAGAACCAATCGTTGATTGTTCTGTTGTGTTCAGGCGACTCGCCCTGACATGATCCGGATCCTGTCAGCTGCTTTGCACGTGGTTTTAAGACGAGACATGTCCCTCAACCGCAGACTCTATGCCTGGCTGCTCGGTATGAGACACACACACACACACACACACACACACACACACACACACACACACACACACACACACAAGTCACTCAGATTCACACACACACACACACACACACACACACACACACACACACACACACACACACACACACACACACACAAAGTCACTCAGATTCAGATGCATCAGGATTTCCTCTCATTATTGAATATTAAAAGACAGAAAAAAACTAAAAGTCCAAGAGTTTCATGTCACTTGTGTCAGGGTTTCACCAAAAGCTTTCTTTGTCGTGTAGATTTTGAGATTTGGATAGGTATGAGGTTATTGTGTGCTTTGTTGATATGTCCATTCTTTCCTTCTGCTGACGTATCTGTTGTGGTCATTGTCTTTATTTATCTCCTCTTCTTTGCTCCTCACTGTGGATGAACATGATGGTAAGTGTCTGCATGGCTGCATCGTTCCACATGTCTAGAATACCAGAGTGTGGAGAGAAGACTGAGGAGAAGATACCGACACTTTCCCATGAACATTTCAGTCTGCTCAACACCTGAGGAGTTTTGATTATAATTGCATGTCTTTGTTTGATGAAGGCTTTGACAACAACGGGGTGATGACAGGACCCCGGAGCACTCGTCAGAGCAACCCAGAGGAGCACGCCAGTCAATATTTCAACACCTTCTCTAAAGACATGCTCGTTCAGGTGAGCTCTTCAGACAATCGTGTGTGTGTGTGTGTGTGTGTGTGTGTGTGTGTGTGTGTGTGTGTGTGTGTGTGTGTGTGTGTGTGTGTGTGTGTGTGTGTGTGTGTGTGTGTGTGTGTGTGTGTGTGTGTGTGTGTGTGTGTGTGTGTGTGTGTGTGTGTGTGTGTGTGTGTGTGTGTGTGTCATTCTTGTTCTCCCTGGGGTTTGCTGCATCTATATGTGCTGTACCTTCTTCTTGTATTCCTGTAGGCCTGTCCCTTTGAAGACAGCTCCCACCTCTCCGTTACACACACACACACACACACACACACACACACACACACACACACAGAGTTGGCTTTTCCGTATGTTCACGATCCAAACAGCCTTTACCCTCCTGGCATGTGTGCCCTGGTACTCCAGGGGTTGGAACACGGGGCACAAAGAGCGACCAGGAGGGGAAGTTTTGTTTTGGACTGTTTATTTAGTTCATATTTTGTTGTGCCGCTCTACCATCTGCTCTGAGGTAGCTTTTGGAGCTCCCTCCTTTGGGAGAAGGTTTATTCTACAGAGAGCGTCTGTTCCTGGCTCCAGTCATGATGTGGCAGACGAAGCGTGAAACACATACAAAAACAACAAAAAATCAAAAGGGTTTGAATCAAAATTCTTTAAAAAAAAAAAAGCCTAAAACAACAACAACTGTGTCCTCCCTCCACTGTGTCCAAAGTGACTCTGGAGTTTAGAAGTATTTTGATCTCTGCTCTTATTAGATTGTTTGTCTGTTTATGTGTGTTTGTCCTCTTTTAGGCAATGGTGGGGATCCTGCAGGGTAAGGCCCGAGGTGGAGAAGAAGAAAGCATTCTCATGCATGACCTAAAGCCATTTCGCATCCTCATTAGCCTGCTGGACAAACCAGAGTTGGGTAAGCTCTTCTTTAATGTACTAACACACATGCAATCAGTTAGTGAGTAAGGAAATGTGTAAATTAGAAAGTTTAGCTGAGCAGCCTAATAAACATACTCAATGAAAACAATCCTCATCTCATCTGGCTTTTCAGGTCCAGCAATCCTGGAGGATGTTCTGATCGAGGTGTTTCGAACTCTCCACACGCAGTGCAGAACAGAGTTGGACCTCCAAAACCAGAGTCCTTTCAGCAAAGACCACACACACCTGAGCAGGTCAGTCCATTCCCACCATCACTCATCAGTGTCTCACTGACATCAGGTACGATGACGTGAAATGAAAACGTCACAAGAGCAGTCTGGTTTCAGCATCATCAGAAAAGTAGCACTGTGAAGATATTTGCCCTTTGAAGAAGTGATCAACAGAGTAACGAGCAAATCTGTTATCTTCAGTTGCTCATATTTCAAAATGTTGGATAAGACAGTATTATTAATCATCAGCGCTGTGAGTGGAGGTTTTTGTTCAATACAAACTCATCGTATCATCACACTAATGAATCCTTCTTCATCAGCAAACTACGCGAGAACAAGAAGACAGCAGAGCTGATCAAAACAGCCAACCTGCTGTTCAACTCGTTTGAGCCGTACTACATGTGGGACTATATCGCTCGCTGGTTCGAGGAGTGCTGCAGGTGTGTATGTGAACGTCTCAGTGCAGGTTACTTGACTACTTACTGCTGATGTTGCTTTGTGGTCACTCGAGTCATTTTGACATCATTGTGAATTATCCAGAAAGAAAGTCATCAGGACTATTTACTCCTACTCCTTGTGCAATAATAATGTTGTAAGATGTCACCTGATCTTATGTGTATTTTTATTTTTAAATTTGATTGCAACGCAATATTTTTTTATGGGACAATGTGTGCAGGAACATTCCATCCTTATATGCACACAGTGCATGATAATGTTCATACTGTTTACTGGAATTTCAACTGTTCCTTTTTTGATACTTATTTTACTAGCTCTATAATAATTGTCTGCTTCTGTTTTTATTGTAAATAAACAAACTGATGTGACAGATTACTGTCATCATCCAAAGTCTGAGCCCAAGTCCCATTTCCATATGTCTCTGTTGCAGGAGGACAGTTAACAGCAGCACACGAGCGCCTGAGCTGTCATTGGTGGAGTTCTGTCAGCTGGTGGATTTCCTGCTGGATATTGTTTCATTGGTGAGACTCTTTCTTTCTTTCTTCCTTCCTTTCTTTCTTTCTTTCTTTCTTTCTTTCTTTCTTTCTTTCTTTCTTTCTTTCTTTCTTTCTTTCTTTCTTCCTTTCTTCCTTTCTTCCTTTCTTTCTTCCTTTCTTCCTTCCTTTCTTCCTTCCTTTCTTCCTTCCTTCCTTTCTTCCTTTCTTCCTTTCTTCCTTCCTTTCTTCCTTCCTTCCTTCCTCTCCTCTAAAATGAGATTATTCTGCTTGTTTTCTTGAACATGTCTCCCTTTCTTCCAGTCAACATTCAGTCAGTCTTCCTGTCCCACGCTCATCTTTTATTTCCTTTTCTGAGATTTTTGTCTTCCTTCAAATTCGATACATCGTTCGTTCAGCGAAAACTCTTTATCTTCTTCATTTTTTTTAAACGTCCTTCATTTCCCGTCCCTGCTTGGGACGCTCTCATCACTTTCTGTCTCTCACTCCCTCTTGGCTCACATTTGTTTTCAATCCCATGTTTTCCCTTTCAAAAGCACCCCATGACAAATCCAAATGTGCCTCCATGTTGTCAGATTTGTTGTCCAACTGAATTTTTGAAACCAGTTCTGAGATGCTTCACTCAGGAGGCGTGTGTGCGTGTCTCTCCTGTTTCTCCTGTGTGAAATCTCTTTAAAGGTTCAAAAATGCTGAATCTTTTTTGTCCCCCCCCCCCCCCCCCCCCCAAAAAAAGTGTTTGCATCCTCTTAATAATGAGCTTTTCTACAAAGAATTTCCAATCTGAGCAGCTTGGAAATCCCTCACTCCTTTATGAGCCTGTTTGAGTGGAAGAGTGCGAGAAAGAGAAGCTCGTGTTCTGTGAGCTTGTGTGAGAGAAGAGGATGGTGTTGTGAGGCCTGTGCTCTGCTTGCTCCTGTCTGTTCAAAACTCTCTGCTCTTTCTCCTTGAAGCCCACTAGAAGCATGAGGGTAATCTGCCAGGTAAAGTACTGCTCTTTCCTGCTTTTTCACCTCACCCTGCTTCACTAAGGCTGTGATAACATTTCTGCAACATCCTGCCAACATCTCCCAGGCCATCTGTGTTCCTGCTCTGCTTGGAGTGATCGTTTCAGAATGAATGACTAAATGTCGTGTTTTTGTTTTTAATACATCAATGATCCATCTGATTGGAAGAGTAATCACAGGTGAAAACGTTCCCTGGCTGTTCGGTGTGGATCTTGTGAAAATGAAATCTCTGCCCAGTGTGTGTTTGTTGACTGTAAAGCTTGCATGCATGCAGTTATTCGCTAATGCATTGCTCACATATTTGTAAGAAATATGACTGTTGTAATTGACTCCATGTTATAATACTCATTTTATCATTCAGTTCTTCCCTTTTTACCTTTTTTTTTGTTTTTGTTTCGTACAACTGTGGAACTCGCACTTCCTGAAGTCAAAGTATTTAGATACACACAAAACAAAAAGAAAAAAATCCACCACCTGAGAATCAACAGTAAAAATGCATTAAAGTGGGCGGGAGTATTGAAACAAAAGAGCTGATTTTATTGGTGCAAAAAAAAAAACAATTTGTAGATGTGCTTTTTCAATAATATAACACACTTTAACATGTTTTTTGTAAATAATTCCACTGACCCCCAAACTATGGTTCAGGGACCCTTTTCGGGTCCTGGGACCCCACTTTGAGAATCCCTGCCTGAAATGAATCATTACATTCACGGTGTTAGCGTTTTCCCTTTTCTATACGCAGGCTCAAATCAACCTGATTATTCTAGAGGGTGTTCTGTGTTTAATTAACATTAAAAGACTGCATTACACGACCTATTCTAACACATTAAAGTGTAGCAGTACCAAGTCTTTATTCTATTCTTCTATTGGATGACTTTATGGTGAGGAGGAAGCCGAGGTGAAATCCACACTGACTATTTTTTTCGAACGTGTCCAGGAGACTTACATCGAGATCCAGACAGAACATCTGCCTCAGCTGCTGCTGCGGATGGTGGCAGCGCTGACCTGTCACCTGCAGACTCTGGGCCTCGGAGAACTCACCCACTGCCTTCGCCTCTGCTCAAAGATCCTCAGTAAAGTGCAGCCTCCGCTGGTTTCCCCCCTGGCCCTCCCGTCATGCCCCGGGCCTCAGGGCCTGGCAACTCCCACTGGCAACCTCTCCAACTCAGCAAGAGATAAGAGCAGAGAAAAGGAAGACAAGCGGGTGAGGAGAAGGAAAAAATGTTCAAACAGATAAAGCGCGGAGCTCATGATTTCATTTCCTGCCTCGTCTTGATTTGATAACTTTGAATGCGTTCAGATCAGAGGCTCGGTTTGTTTAAATAGTCAGAAACTAAAACTGTCTACTTCCAAAAAAAGTAAGTGATGCAAATCATAGACCCACTTTTCACTATGAAAAACAGCCTGCTGATCATTCTGTGCTTTCTCTGATCCTTTAAAAAGCTTTAGATGAAAGCGTAGACCTTGACATCTCCACAGTAAAAGCTTATCCCAGTTTGACCCACTTCCCCTACAAGGTACTGCCCAAAACTCCATCAGTGCACTCTCTGATGGCGTGCCCTGGTCCCTGAACAGAGCTCTTCCAGCTCGTGTTGCCTCCTGCCAGTCTCCTGCGCTGTGCTCTTGCTGGCGAAGTCGGTCCCATGACCGGCCCCCGCCAGCCCACGCTCCCTCAAACATAAGGCTTCTGAAAAGTGACTGAGAGCAAACGCTTCGATTGGCTGTCCTGGTCCTCCTGGTCCCTGCCCAGCAGCCTGGTTGTTTTAAGTGTTCATCGAGCTAAAAAGTCATTCCCATGTCCAGAGATGGTTACGGGCTAGATAGATCGGGTCAGGCCCAGGAGGAGTTAGAAGAGAGGACGAGTAGAAAGACAGAAGATGGTTAACCAACAGCTGAGCCCAGCTCGCCTTTTCTCTCTGAGGAAGAAGAGGAGTAGACCAGCCTGTGTGTCCTCCTGGGTGAGCCATTGGAGCAGAAAACATTCCACATACATCCCCCCTTATTATTATAACATCCCCACCCCCACCCTTCAGGGACATATAGAGAGCGCGCTATCTGACGTGCCATCTGAGGCTAGACTTCAGAATGTATCTGCTGCCTCTTATCAAAATACATCCAGGCCAGCTGCCGGTCTCCCAGAGGCTTCTGTAGACAAAGAGTATCAGTCCGTCTGCAGCAAGATGCTAGCCTGGTGTGCAGTTCCAGAGTACACAAATCCCTCATGGAGATCAACAGCACACAACTGTGTAACGATGAGGTCAACATGTTGACCTGACCTGAACTAGATCTCCAAACCCGAACAAGTTGTGAGGCGTCCCTTACACTCATAAAAAGGCTAAATGGAGCCTTCATTAGGCTTTTAATATTTACTCTACTTGAACGTTTTAATAAAGAAACAGAGATGTGATGTTCTGATTATTCCTGCTTTGTTAAAATGAAGTTCCATGAAGCAACCTTGGGGTATCATTGTCACAAATGCTCGGTGGAAACACGTGAAATCTGCGTGTGGGCTTTCACTGGCTTGCCTGCATCTTCAGATCTACACACACATGAACTCATCCTGCTGAACTCACTCGATGAACGTGTCTCTTCCTCCTGCAGGCGTTGCCCTCTACTCTGGAGCTACCTGGCACTGGGGAAGTGTTTGAGGAAGGAGAGAACCACCCAAGCAGTCGCTCTTCTGAAAGTGGCTTCACAGACTTTGTGCAGTACCAGGGGGACGGCCCCGATGATGCAGAGCAAACTCCTCATCCCCACCCGGCAGTCAAAACAGGCCGTCGCTCCTCAGGCCCATCTCAGGCCAAACCTTTGGACAAACCAGTAATGCAGTGCTGCCTGGAGCATTTCCAGCAGTTTCTCTCAAGACTAATCAGCTTGTACATTACCCCTGGGCCGGAGCATCGAGCTGAGGCTGAAAGAGGTGAAGTGATGCAGGCAGGTATGGTGATGTCAGAGGGCTGCCAGCTAAGCGTTCAGATGGAGATGTGCTCAGTAACAGGGTTTGTCCAGAGGGAGTTTGTTGCTGCTTTCACTGCTGCCTGCCAGCTCTTCCAAGAGTGCTCCAGTTTCCCTGTTTACATCGCAGAGGGAAACCTTAAGGCCTCACCCCCACAGGAAGAACAGTTTGGTAAGTGCTATGATATGAAATGGTTCTTAAACTCTTACTTTCAAAGCACTACACAGACGTGCCACCTCCTGCATCACAGATGAACTCATACTGTACCTGATGAGCCCTGCTCTCTCCTCAGGTTGGAGCCTACTTTCAGTTCCACAAGCCGGCCTTGTCACTAAAGGTGAATTCAGGTGTTTTCAGTTTGAGCCCGGCAGCTGTGAAGCCCAACCTGAGGAAATGAGGCCGGCTAAATCAGTGCAGTCTTTTAAAGGTCCCATTTTATGTCCTTTCTTTCTGGGATTCCTACATCTAATTCATGTGCAGACTAAAATACGTTCACAATGGCTAATGTAAAAAAAAAAAAGTCTGTTTTCATGCAGCGTCTCTCATCTGCCTGTATTTGCAACTCTCGGAATCCCCCACACCACGATCAGGGTCCCCACCTGGGCCTAGTCTGATCTCATTGGTCGGCAGTTTTCGCTCTCTTGTGATTGGTCAGTCGCTTATCACAGAGGTCACGTGGGCATGCAGCACAAGCTTGTTCTTGTTAAAACGAGCCGACGGGCTTGGATCAGTGATCTCACACTGGCAAATGTCATTGCGGTGGGGCTAGGGGCCGAGCGTCACGTGCAGCTACTGCTACAGCCAACATGAGGGCGTAGGAGAAGACGCGTTTCCGCGAACTTTGATTTTGTGCATATAGATGTGGCTCTTCATACACGAGACACCTGAAAAACACTAAAGAGCATCGAAAACCAGATAAAACAGAAAATGGGTCCTTCAGATCTCTCATTAAAACCTACTCTTACAGAATGGCCTTTTTATAGTAAATCTGTTGATTGCCTGCTTTATCACCACCTGCTTAACTGTTTTCTTTTATTGCGGTACTATTTTACTATTTAAGGTACTATTTACTGTTTTAACTGGTTCTTTAAATTGAATGGGTTTCTATAACCTGACTGTACTTTATCTTACTGTATGAACATCTCTGGTCCTGTGCTCAATCTGTTCTTTTATTTTGTGGCGTAAAGCACTTTGTAACTGCGCTTTGAAAGGTCTTTTATAAATAAATATATTATTTTTTTAAACAAAAATCTAAAAAGTACAAGACAACACACTGCATTCACTGTCATGTTCAGTGGGAAGACACGAAGCACTTCTATGTACTGTCATGGTTTGCGTCATCAGTACCATCTGTGTTAATATATATTTTTGACATTTAAATCCCTAAACTTCCTCTTTGCTCTACAGACAGCGAGCAGGTCCGTCTGCCAGTGTGGCTGCAGACGCTGATGGATGCGTGCTGCTTGGCCAGTGACTTCAGCCTGCAGGGTGTTGCCATCTCCCTGCTTATGGACCTCGTGGGACTCACCCAGTCAGTTGCCATTGTGACAGCTGAAAGTGTGGCATCTGATGGCAGTCCTGAGTCCACGCAGCCCATGAGCCCCAGCCAGGGTCGCGTAGCTGTGATCATCAGGCCACCACTCACTCAGGGAATCCTAAAGCACATTGCTGACAAGACAGACTTCTTCAAGGTAGTTTCCTCCCTTTTTAATATTTGTATTTGATCTATTAATATGCTTATAATTTGAAAGTGTGGACTCTCTCAAAGTAACTTAAATTGTTTTTTCTAGAATGTGGCTCTGATCTTATGGGACCAGTTGAGTGAGGGGACCCCTCAGCACCACCAACGCAGCGTGGAGCTCTTCTACCAGCTCCACAACCTGGTGCCCTCCTCCAGCATCTGCGAGGACGTCATCAGTCAGCAGCTCATGCACAGAGACAAGGTTTGTTCTGTTGACACTTTTACATCCCAGGCTACAAGCATGCACTCCTTCACTTAGTCTGTAGACAGATGCGATGTGTCGGTAAAGCTCATGCAGATGTGACTCTTTCCACAGAGAATACGCTTGGAGGCCCACGTGAAGTTCTCTGTGCTGTGGCATTTGACACGCGATCTTAACATGACCAAGTCCTCTCCTTTTAATCGCACATTTGACAGGTATGCAAGTCTAAGTATGGTGCTTTAGTTTTTTTGAAGTGACTTCCATGTATGAGTTCTCTACCAAGTGTCTTCGGTGTGACTCACTATGATTTCATTGTATTACTTTATTCAGCTCTGTGTTGTATGTCTGTCACATGTTTAATGTGCTGCCGCTGTCTCAGCCAGGACACTTTCTAAGTTTTCCTGGTAAAATCATTTGAAGGGGACATATTATGAAAATCCACTTTTACAGTGTTTTTGAACATTTATTTTGATAAGCTGAGTGTCTATAGACCCACAAAATTAGAAATAAATCCACTCAGTCCTTTTGTTTGTGGTCTGCATAAGTCTTACAACACAGAGAAAAATGCTCAGTTTCAAATTTCTCATCACTTGTGACATCACAAGTTGGATTCTGGTATAAAAATCTCCTCCCCTGGTATCTCCACCCCCAGCCTAGAGCAAAAACTTTTGAGCAGGTCTGCCATTTTTATTCTCACTACAGAGGAGTGATGTTTGCTCGGAACACTCGGTGGGCTCATTGGATTTAAAGAGACACACACACCAAACTGGAGCCTTCTGAGAGTTTCTACAGGGTCACAAACTTCCTCTGGTTCTTGATTCATGTTATATTTGGACCACAGCACAGATGTTTCATTTAGAGCACAGGGGGACTGTTGGAAAAGGTGAAAAAGGGGGGAGAGTATGTCTCCTTTAAAATGAAAATGAAATAAATGTCTCGTTTCTTCGTCCCCAGGTCTCTCTTCATCATGCTCGACAGTTTAAGTTTTTGGGATCCATGTACGAGTGCTGTTGGTCGGGGTTGGCTGAATCAGGTCTTACAGAGGCACGATATTGCTCGGGTGTTAGAACCTCTTCTACTTATCTTGCTTCATCCCAAGACGCACCGAGTGTCCATTCAGAGGGTACAGTCCCAACGCCACTGGGCCCAGGTCTTCCCTGAACCACGTAATCAGGAGCCATCAGAACCTATGTACACTCGGGACTCTGGCTTTTCTGATAGTAAGGAGCTGCTGATATTTCCTCTTTTAAAGTTTTACTTGCCGTTATGTGTTTTTGTCCACTGTCCTTTCTTGAGTATTTTTAATGAAGAGATGTGAATGTGCCTGATTTATATTCCTCCTTTTTTATCGTCTCATTCTCTCATTAGACTTCAGTCACATCCACGGGGAGAGGGTGTCACAAGACGAGCTCCGAGGCCTGGTGATTGGGGAAATGGAGCCTTTCTGTCTCACTGTTAACCCCTTGAGTGATAGTCTGTCTTTACTGAGCCTGAGCAGTGAGAACCTACAACTAGCTGGTGAATATCAGCCTGCTGACCAGCAGGGGGAGCCTCCGAGCTCTGAGTCCAGTGTTTCTCAGTCATCGACAGTGGGAAATGGCAGCTTCGAGGAAATCGAGGGTGTCGGCAGCACAGTCACCGGCTCAGGCCAGCAGCCTGGTTTCTCAGATGAAATCTCTGAGGACTCTGTTGAGGAGGCAGTGTCCTCGGTGATGAAAGAGCTTATAGACAGAGTTTTGTGTTTAGCAGAAGAGGATTCCCTCGATATTTCACCTCCTCCTGAAAACTGGCCTCAGACCGACACAGACAGTACATCTTCAGATACCTCAACAGGTCTCCGTCTCGACTCTGGACCACCTCCCGTCTCTAACAATCAAACACTGCCTGAGATGCTTGCTGGAGGAACTCTAGAGTTCCTCTCAGGCACACCAGCGGATATATCTGCAGAGGAGCAGCACAGAGAGGGCATCACCCGCCATAGCTCATCACCTTCTATTGTCACATTGCCAGACTGTTCAAACCCGGTCACCCTTGACCACAGCTTGCATGTGGAAGACCCTCAGGCCCGTAAACGTAGCCATAGCAGCACCCAGCTGAGCCTTAAAGGGAAGATCATGGAGAGGCTTGCAGACAAATCTCCAGGAGCAAAGCCCAAAATCAAGAAGACCAAGAGGAAAGTGGATGAGAGACAAAAGAAGATGACGAATCAAGCTGATAAACTGCGACCTCCCAGTATTTTCTTCGGAGACAGCCTGGACCTGGAGAATTGGTATAGCTGCGGCGAGGGAGAAGTGTCAGAGATTGAAAGTGACACTGGCTCACCCAGTGGGGGCTCCGGGGGTGCTAGCGTCGGGGGTGCTAGCGTCACAAGACGCAGATCATCCTCTGCCCCGCCTCGTTTCAACATCCATCCTCTCTACCAGCATGTCCTGCTCTACCTCCAGCTGTATGACTCCTCGCGCGCCCTCCACGCTCTGTCAGCCGTCGCCGCGATGTTAAGATCGGCACCCTCAGGGTTCGTTAGTGCCATCTCCACCACCAGCATCAACAACACCTACACTCCACAGCTCTCTTTGCTTCAGAACCTCCTGGCCCGTCACAGGGTCTCTGTCATGGGCAAAGACTTTTACTGTCCAATCCCCCAGGATTCACACTCGCACTCCTTCCGCAGCGCCATGTACCTGGAGATCATCATTTCACTCTGCCTCTACTTCCTCAGAAGTTACTACTCTGCCCATGTGGCAGCAGGCCCTCAAGACTTGGCCGGGAACCGGGCCATGCAGTTGACCAGCGTCGAGGTCTTAACTCTTCTCTTTAGCGAGCTAGCCAAAGTCACAGGTGGCTCTGCTAAAGGCTTCGCTAGTTTCATTAGCGATGTCCTCTCTAAGTGCAAAGTTCAGAAGGTGGTTCTCCACTGCTTGCTCTCTTCTATATTCAGTGCTCAGAAGTGGCATGAGCAACAGTTGTCAGGCGTCAACGTGGCGACTGTGGAGGAGGGTCTGTCAGAGGACAGTGTGATCAACCTGTCCGAGGATCAGATTGACAGCTGCAGCGCTGTCCAGTCTCAGCTGCTCAGACTGCTGCAGAGCCTCGTGGTTCTTGAGCACAGAGTCCTGGTGCCAGCCGATGAGGGAGGAGAAGGAGGACCTGCGGGGGGAGTCTCAGGAAGTGGAGCGACAGGAAGCGGTGCCGGTGCCGGATTCGAGATGCTGGGAGGGGAAGTAGAACATGTAAACCCTCAGCAGCCGATGACTTCACTGCAGTACCTCCATGGACAGCCAATCACAGCGCAGGGAATGTTCCTTTGCGCGGTGATCAGAGCACTGCATCAGCACCACACGTGTAAGATGCATCCTCAGTGGATTGGACTCATCACTGCCACCCTGCCATACATGGGGAGGGTGCTGAGGAGGGTGGTGGCTTCAGTCACCCTGCAGCTGTGCAGAAACCTGGACAATCTTCTTCAGCAGTATCGCTATGAGATCGGGATTACTGACACCAGGTATCAACTTCTGTATGGATAGATAGATAGATAGATAGATAGATAGATAGATAGATAGATAGATAGATAGATAGATAGATAGATAGATAGATAGATAGATAGATAGATAGATAGATAGATAGAAATAAGGGATGTATTTGATTTTGTTCTGAATGGTTACTGCAGACGGAATGATAGATTTTGTGTCGAGGGGTGATCATCAGGGTGCATCACAGAGCAGTTATACAGTCCAGAGAGGGTAGTTTGTGGTGGAGCCATTATTTTGCTGCATAGTATGAAATATAATAAATGTGGAGATTAAACAAATAAAAATTAAATAAGGTTCAGCTATATGCATTTAGGTTCAACATACAGACACATAAGTGTCATAAAACAGCTTATCAAGCCTGTAGCCACTAGATGGCACCCTTAACCAAAAGATGTCATCGCACCTCAAATTCAAACATCTCTCTGCTGTGCCAATTGGAAGTAAGATGCTTGATATTCAGATTTTAGTATGAAAGATATTTGTGTTGCATAAAGTGCATATTCTTGCTTTTTTTTTTTTTTTTAGACCGCAGTGGATGGCTCTCTGCATCCCTCCTGACCTGATTCTGACAGTCCTGGAGGGGATGACAGCCATCATCCATTACTGCCTGCTGGATCCCACCTCTCAGTACCACCAGGTGAGGGCGCCAAGCTCTCATGGCTTTTATAACTCAGTCACTGTTAATAGTCAAATAGAAAACTGCATTCTTCTGAAGAGCCATTCTGAGCTCTGGGATACGTCTCTGTTATTGATATTACCTTAAACTGTTACTTCAAATGGTTCTGAGTGTTCAGTTGCATATTTTGCTTCTCAGTTACAAGTGAGTGTTGACCAGAAGCACCTGGCTGAGGCTCGCTCAGGCATCCTCTCTATCCTCCACACCATCATGTCTTCTGTCACCTTGCTGTGGAGCGTCCTCCATCAAGCAGACAACTCGGACAAGCCAGCGGCCGCCTCTGCTGCCTCCACTTCAAACATCAACCTGGGCTCCACCAAGGTAAACCAGGACGTTTTACTCAAAATGATATCTTTTTTTCCTGCAAGTTGATTAGTAGGCTTTGTCTTGTCATAGCTGAATGCATGCCATGATGCAATCAAAAAACATGTTAAACACACAAGTATATTTCACTATATTTACAGGTAATGTCTTGAGATTCCCCCAATTAAAGAAATGAAAAGGATGTTTAACAATTGTTTCAGACAGGTTGAAATGTCATTGTCAAGCTAAAAAAAAAGCTCAAAAATGACGTGAAATGTTATTTAAAAAAAAATGGAAGAAAACCCAAAATGTAATAATTGATCAATAATGTAACAAAATGCTGAGCTCAAAACGTAGTAACCGTTGCCCTAAATGTAACAAGTTGTTAAATTTTGCCACATTACCGACCAGTTATTACATTTTGGATTATGTTACTTTTTTTTTAATTACATTTGATAGCTGAAAATCAGCTGCAAACAAATCTGAAAGAGTCGGAGTATGTTCTCAGAGAACACTTGACAGCATGTAACACCTGGATTATTGATCGGTTGATTTTTAAAATCATAACAGAGCTACGTGTCCCTGCAGGAGGAATCATTTAAGGATTGACAAAAAACTGCTCAACTTAATTTAATAAATTATAGTCTAGTTTTGAAGAGTTTTTTTTATTTTTATTTGGGCAGAACCACTTAGATTCAAACGATGTTGTAAGACTTTTCATTATTATCTAGGGTTAACAGGGTAATGGAATTCAGGAGAATTTGATTTTTGGTTGAAAAATGACAATAGCTGCTATTGTTAATTTATAACTTGCATTGAGCCGCGTGTCTCAGCTCTTTAAACTGCAGAACTACATGAACGTGTTGACAGGAGTTTAGCAGTGACCAGATGGCTTGAACTGGTTTTGTTTTCATTGTTAGTTATCAGCTGTTCAGGTCTAACCTAACTTCCTAACATGTGTGCTGAAGAACCTCCGGCAGCAAATATTGGAGCTGTTGGGTCCAATCTCCATGAACCACGGTGCTCACTTTATGGCAGCCATTGCCTACGTTTGGAATGAGAGGAAGCAGGTCAAAACTCCAGTCAGAAACAAGGTGAGTGCTTTACTAAACAGTGTTCCCACTGTTTTGTTGATTTTAGTTTGTATCATCTTGATGCTTGCGTTTTGTGCTGCAGGGAGGGGTGGTAAGATATAGATTAACAATCAGAACATAAATATCTTTAATTGAGTCTTTCACAAACAATGTTCTGAAAAGAGACTCGAGAATGTTTGTTTTTTTAGATGCACTGTTTCAATCAAAGTAAATGAACCGTGTCTCTCAGGTGATTCCTCTAGCCAGTGAAGAGCAGCTGCTGCTGGTTGAGCTGGTCCGTTCAGTGAGTGCCATGCGCACTGAGACCGTCATGCAGACTGTCAAAGAGGTCCTGAAGCAGCCGCCTGCAATAGCCAAGGACAAGGTAGGTGTTTGTTTTTTCTTTTCTTTAACATGTACAGCACGTCAAGCACTTCACAAAAGGAGATGGAGCTTGTCACTGTTAATGTAACACAGACTTTTCAGCAGTGCTCAGTAAGTCAACTAGCATCTTTTTAGCAACCAGACCCATTTCAGTACTTGGTCCATAGTGAGACTTGAACTGGTAAACCTCCAGCTCTCCAGCCAGGCCCAACACACTTGTTCACTTTCTTAAAACTGGTTGATGAAATAGTTTGAGCTCCATCTGATTTCCCTCCAGGATTTTAATGGACCTCAGGTCCATTTTTAATGATCGCTAAATTGGAAATGTGAAGAAAAAATCTGCCGTGAAATCATGAAAAGCAGAAATATGTCCATAATGATATTTGATCGCTGGTATATGTCGTGTTAAATCGGACGCATCATTGACTTGTGACCAAAGTTGCCCATCTCTGTTTCATGATCCCTGTCATAAATATAATTTACACAGAGACTATATATGAATTACAAAACATGTTTAGGTCAGGATGTTTGATTTTCAATGTCAGTGTGATGATTGATGACATAAAACTTTGTTTCTTCACTGTTCACAGAAGCATCTTTCTTTAGAAGTCTGTATGCTTCAGTTCTTCTACGCCTATGTCCAGAGGTGAGTCCAGTGCTGGCCCACACCAGTAAACTTCAAATACACACTCACTGTGTGCAGAGCCTCTAACCTCTGATACATTACATTCTTGTCTCTGTCTCAGGATCCCAGTGTCCAGTTTGGTCGACAGCTGGCCATCTCTGCTGGCTCTGCTGAAGGACTCTGTGCCATTAGGCCTGCCTGCCCCCGGACAGTTTCTTATCCTGGGGTTGGTTTCGCACTTCATCTCTTATTCTTTCACACTGTCCCCGTTTTCACCTCACAGTATCTGGGGGAACACGTGTAGAACTATTCTTCCATGTGTGCATGCTGGTAGGTTCATCAAAGTTAGATGGTCCCAGTATTAATCTGTCTGTTGGGACCACAGTGTTGTCTTGTTTGCACATTATATCTGTTAACTTCTTTTTACACGTCTCTGTTTGTCTTCTGCAGAGTTTTGAATGAGTTTATTTTAAAGAATCCCAATCTGGAAAGCAAGAAGGACCAGCGGGAGCTGCAGGTGATTACTGTTGCCACCCTGACTTCTACTCAGCTCTCAACTGTGATCCTATAGTGTTGAATAAAAAAAAAAACCTCATATTGATCCTGTTTACTTACTAAAGTCAAGTAATATTCCCTCTGTATTCAGGATGTGACCCACAAGGTGGTGGAGGCGATTGGGACGATTGCAGGCTCCTCTCTGGAGCAAACCACCTGGCTGAGGAGAAACCTGGAGGTGAAGGCTTCCCCTCAGATAGTAGTGGACGGAGCCAACCTGGAAGCAGATGTCGAAGGTGTGCTGCTTCTAAGTGTTACCTGATAACTGCTGCTGCTGTGTAAAACATGAAACGAAATGTAGGATTAAGGCTTCTACTGGAAATACGTGTTGTGATGTTTTAGGTGGCAGCTCGGTGACTGACAGTTTTTGTATTTGTGTTCACTGCAGTCTGTGTTATGTCTGCATTATAAAGTAAGGTATCAAATACACCTGAATATGAATCACTGAAACTACATGTAAGGACTCAATGCACACAACGTTTGACTTGTGAATGTTTTTACATACTTTGCATGTTTCAGCATGGCGATAAGAGATATTTGACGACATAGCTGCTACTACAGTATGTTTGCTTTGTGTGTTCTGTAGATTTAATGCTCACAGTGATGGAGGCCTCCAGCTTTACTCCATCAGTGTACAGCGTTCATGCCCTCACGCTGCTGGCCGAGGTAAAACTTTCACATCTCTGTGTTTTATAACGGGCCGTCGTCAGTCAGTGACCCGGCAAATCACTTCGATTGTGAATCCTGATTGTGTCTAACTGCTCTCTCTCACATTTACTAGCAATGGTTTGAGCTTCTCTGGCACAGCCCTGCCATACACTCACACACTCCCTCTGACATCCTTCCAGCTCCCTCCCCGCCTCCACTGTAATTATTATGAATGAACTTTAGTCAATCCGCTGCACTTTGTGTGGGGCTGCGAATGAGCCGGACAATTAAATCCTGCAGCTACCTTTTACCACCCAGGTTGTTCAGCTCAGTGCCGATCTCATTATGCAGATGTTCTCTTTGCTTATTTGCCGTTAACGGATTATAGATGGATGGATTTATTCCTGGTAATATATCTTCACTATACTGAATTACAGACTGTCTGCTGTTGGTTGGTGCAGTTCTATTTACTCTGCATAATGTATACAAGTCATTTCAAGCCAATGAATCAAAACAGGATTTAGAGATGAAAGCTTTCTTTCTGTTATTTCAGAGGAATGTCCCTCATTGTTTTCATGCTCACTAAACTCTATGTTTTAAGACTGTTTTAAGTGTTTTGGTTTACTCATCAGGTGCTGGCTCATCTGTTGGACATGGTGTTCTACAGTGACGAGAAGGAGAGGGTGATCCCATTGCTGGTTAATATCATGCACTACGTAGTGCCCTACCTCCGCAACCACAGGTGGGGATAAGAATCTTGTTTCTCATCCTTTTTTTTTTTTTTTTTTTTTTTCCTAACTTTAGGGTCCTTAAGATTTGTCTTATTTTAAATTCCCATCACATGACGGTGAGGACACAAAACAGCTCGATCAGTTAAAAAGGTTAAAAGTTCAAATGTTTTCATGTTGGGGAGTGAAGACGAAGTGCGATGAACTGCCAATTGTGAAAACTAGTTATAGATGATCGCATTGCCAGATTGATTATTTTTTTCTCTCTTTCTCCTGGCAGTGCTCACAACGCCCCCAGCTACAGGGCCTGCATCCAACTGTTAAGCAGCCTAAGCGGATACCAGTACACCCGCCGCGCCTGGAAGAAAGAGGCCTTCGACCTCTTCATGGACCACACCTTCTTCCAGATGGACTCCTCTTGCGTCAGCCAGTGAGTTGGAGGTTTTAACATGATTACACACCAACATCCTTTACAGATGACATTCATGCATTTAAGAAAGCATGATGTTCATTCGATTTTTGAGGCAGCTTGAGTATTACACAAGCTTCAACCTCCGATGTTGAAAAATAAAGCCAATACGGAAGTGTAAAGTCCTGCAGTTCATCGGGTGTTTGCTTGAAGCCGGCTACAAGAACACCTGAAGTCCCAGCAGGCAAAAAAGTGTTTTTTTAACACGTTTGCTTTTTCGATTTTAAAAAGGTTAATTTTTACTCATAGTTAGGCGCGTAGCTGACATGATTGACAGATGGGCGCGGTGTAACTTAAAACCCGCCTCAGCTCCGGCTCTACGCCTGACGTTAGGTTGACTAAAAGTTAAGATGAGACAGCATTTCCAGCATCAGCTGGTGAGCGTCAGGAGTCCACCTGCCATAACAGATGGGTGACATCACTTAGGCTTCATCCATTAATATTTACAGTCTATGCTATTACACTCTCTTATTTAAAAAAAAAAAAAAAAAACATGTATTTTTTAACCCATGTATCAACTACATCTGATTTTGTGAGTTGTTTTTTTTTTTTTTTTCATTTTAAACATGCAAATTACATGCAGAAGTGCATAACTAATATAACACACAGAATGTGCACAGGGGAAGAACGTGAACGTGTCTTCAGACAGTTTTGAGAGACGTACAGTATAAAAAATCAAGACAGGTAAAAATGGACTGCTTTTAAAAGTCAAACTTGAATGCATTGAACCTAAACTGCCTTGTCCGAATGTTGTCTTCAAACATCATTTTGGTTTAGGATACTATAATGCCTGATGTCTCTCTACATTGACTGTTATTATTTCCTCTTTCTTCAGCTGGAGAGCCATCATTGACCACTTGATGACTCATGACAAGACCACATTTCGAGACCTCATGAGTAAGCTTCACAATTAATTCTCAATTATGAAGAAGTGTAGATGTTGCCACTGGGTGTGTTTACAGACTGTTAACCTGACCTTTGTCTGCAGGGACCTGACTGAGTTACAATTATCATATCTGCATACAGTGAATACAGTGTGAATCTTGCACATTTACTTCACAAAAAGGAGCCTTAACATTTCCACTTCAAGTCAGTCCATAGCTTATATAAGTTCAAAAACATACTGAAGTCTGATTCCCGGTTGGGTCAACTCAATGTTTTCCATATCTTAATGTCAGATCGGCTTTTGTTTTGTACGTCGTAGAAAGACATTTTCTAGTCCAACCCTCAATTCAGGAAGGAAAAACTCTCCTTAATCAATCATTAAAGTCTATTCTCAATTTGAAGACTGGCAGAGACAAACAACAGTGGCTTTGTGTTGCTCTCTTCAGCTCGGGTGGCTGTAGCTCAGAGCAGCTCTCTGAGTCTCTTCACGAACAGAGATGCTGAGCTGGAGCAGAGAGCCATGCTCCTCAAACGGCTGGCTTTCACCATCTACAGCAGTGAAGTGGACCAGTACCAGAAATACCTCCCGGATATACAAGGTAAGCATACGTACACTGGACCTGTACCAGACCTACAGTACACTGTACAACACAGCCTCACTTTTAGAGAACATTTTATGCAAATAGCCTTCAATAAAGCCGAACGGTCTGCTTAATGATCTGTGCCTTTCCCATGTATATGAGCCCCCTGCAGATTAACAGACAACATTGTTTTATTGAAGTGAGTTTGAAGGTTTGTGAGCCCAACTGAAAACAAACGTTATCTTAGTCCAGCCTCTGTCGGTTTGTCAACGTCTTCAGCGAGCAGATGGTTGATAGTTTGTCTTTGGTTTTTCAGAGCGCTTGGTGGAGAGCCTGCGTCTACCTCAGGTGCCCATCCTCCATGCTCAGGTGTTCCTGTTCTTCAGAGTGCTGCTGCTCCGCATGTCTCCTCAGCACCTCACCTCACTATGGCCCACTATGATCACTGAGCTGGTAGGAGCTGGACCTCCACCATGACACTCTTTGTCTCACATCCTGTACCCTCACGTGTCTTTCTTATGTCTTTTACATATGTGCTGACCTGAGACGGTTTGACACACAAACGAACACACGCTCAATCACACATCCTCGTACGTCTTGTTTCCCTGCAGGTCCAGGTGTTTCTTCTGATGGAGCAGGAGCTGACAGCTGATGAAGACATATCGAGGTTAGTTTTCTGTTGATGTTTACTAACTGGAATGCAGCAGCAAACAAACCATAAGCTACTTTTTTTCTCAAGATAAATCATCCTTTTCACCTCCATCTACAGGACATCAGGGCCGTCTGTGGCTGGGCTGGAGACCACCTACTCTGGTGGAAATGGCTTCTCCACCTCATACAACAGCCAGCGCTGGCTTAACCTCTACCTGTCTGCCTGCAAGCTCCTGGACCTGGCCCTCGCCCTGCCTCCTGAGAGCCTGCCTCAGTTTCAGATGTTTGTACAAAAAAAAGTCTTGTCAATTTGTTGCAATGCCAGTGTTAAAGTGGATGAAATGTCAATTCTCAATTTGTGAAGTGAAAATAACTGATCATTTGATTGAGATATTTTAATTTCTATCTTGAATCCTGCCTCATTTCAGGTACCGCTGGGCCTTCATCCCAGAAGCTTCAGACGATTCAGGATTGGAAGTGAGACGGCAGGGCACTCACCAGAGAGAATTTAAACCCTACGTGGTCCGACTGGCCAAGCTGCTGAGGAAACGAGCTAAGGTATCTCTCCTCCCTCTGTCTGCAAAAAGGTTATTAATGATGGAGACAAATGACTTTTTCTCTCTCTGAAGAGTGTGTTCAAGAGTTCACGAGTGTGTTGAAGCTTAGTTCATTTCATTCTTGCCGCTCCCTCCCTCACCTGATGGCAAATTAATTTATCTGCTTGAGTAATTAGTTATCCGTTTCCCTCTCCTTTTAGAAAAATCCAGAGGAGGACTGCTCCACTCGAACCCTGTCCTGGGAGCCAGGTCACCTTATGCTGACCCTCTACGTGATCCGCAGCATGGAGCAGCTGCTGCCTTTCTTCAACCTGCTCAGTCAGGTGTTCAACAGCAAGGCCAGCAGCCGCTCAGGTCCCTCCTACACAAACAGCCCTGCCGACGCCTCCTTCCCTGGACACAAGGAAGGCCACAAACTGGAGAGCCAGAAAGTGTTCTGGAGCCGAGCTCGACAAAACATCGAGGAGATGGTAGAAAAAGACTTTCTCGAAGGTCTCATCAAGACGTGAGACCACAGACGGGGGAAGGGGGAGAATTAACCCACAACTGATCAACACTAGTGACAAACCTCAACTTTACATTAAAAAACAATGGAACACAAATGGGGAAAGAAGTTTGTACATGTTTTGTATTTATAATAATTTTACTTTTCAGAAGCTATTGTATTTAATTTTAATTATTTGTATATAAGGAGCAGCTTTGATGACTGACTTTTAACATTTCATGTAAGTCCTTCTGGACAATGTGAAGATGCTGTGCCATTCCATATCCATGAGACTTAATAAAGATTTTTAATGGAACGTTTACATGACCTGTAAATGTATTTACACATTATGTTTCTAGTGGAATATATCCTGAGCCAGTCACAGTGCCAACCCTCTGTTTTAGCCTCATGTGTTTATTTTTTGTCCTTAAATTGAAATTACAGGAAGCAAAAATGGACTTCAGACTGATGGAACATAACAAACTTACCAACTACACAGTTTTTCATGTGGAGATTAAAGGGAATGTGTGTGGATATAGCACGATGTACTGACAGACAAGAGGGATACAAGTCAAATAGGCTGTGTTCACAGCAGATATTATTACTCATCTTTGTGTCTAAGTAAGATGTGACAATGAGCTAGTATGCAACACATCAGAACCTGAAGGATTTAGCAGCATACTCTTATTTGGTCATTACTCTATTAAAACATAACTTCATTGTTGCGTTGTTATGTAGTACACCAGTTAATATCTGGTACACAAAGAATCACCTCAACAGATACTCAATGCAGTTTAAAAGCACAGGAAGCTACAGCCACCAACATGGTCATGTAGTTCAATCAAACCAAGTTAAACATTTAGAAGCTGAACAGTATAACCTCCAGTAAGAGGAAGAGGGGTTCAAATGATTTAATGTTTGATAGAATAATATGACTTTGTGTTGTTGGACGTTTTACCGGCAAACTAGTGAATAACTGGCTCATGGCAAAACAATCCTCTCATAGGAGAGCAGATCAGTACCATGGACAGTGTCAAAAGCAAAAGTCGACCATCACGTAGACCTACTTCCGCTTTCCAGAGTTTCTGCATCACTGATCAAAAAGCAAGATAAGTGAGGCAGCATGCTTCATATGACCTTCATAGTACGATAGCTGCATGCCAGGAAACAAGCTTGGCTGTATTAACCCTTTATAGTCATTCACATCCTCAACCTCCATCTGAGCTCTCGTCTCCTCCCAGGTCTCGCGATGGAAGAGGCAGCAGCAGGGTTGGTAATAGGTTTCTGCGTCACCTGACTCAGAGGAGGGGGCGGGGTTCCGTGTGCAATATAAATATATTAATTATTATTAAACCACCGGATGTAAATCCATCGCCATCGTTGGACCAGCGTTGAAACGTGAATTGCCGGGTCTTGCAGGCTGACGTGTGGCCGCTGCATCGAGAAGGGCTCAGCAAGGAAAGGAGCAGGGAAGTAGAACCGCTGCACTGGATGGTGGGGGATGATGTTGCCCTGCACGACCCGCTGATACACAGGGACTGTCGGACTGCTGCTGGTGCTGCTGAGGATTATCCGTGAGGCAGGAGGAAGGAAGACAGGGAGGGGGGGGAGGCAGGCAGCGAGCATCATCCAGAAGGGAGCGTTTTATAGTGAGGCTCCCCGACAAAAAGGCGGAACAGTAAGAAACTGGACGAGAAATAAAAAAGGAAAAGAGCTTAATTTAAACCTGTGCGAGGTTTACAGTTGGATATTTTCGCATGCTCAGAATAGTGACAGTAATTGTCAAAGGATAGCCTCCTGATCTATAGGGAGGGAATTCAGTTCATGATTGTTCCAGAAACGCAGGCACATCCAACCCAACTGACCAGTTCCTGCATTGTTATGCAACTACATCTAATTGTATAGAAAGTGTAGGCCTACTACTACTTGTTTTTTTGTTCGTGCTGAGTTTTTTGTGGAGCATTTTGAGGCCAGCTGGGATTACTGAGGCTGGTCCTTGATTCTGGTGTTGGTGTGGGGTAGGACTGTTTTGGACGCTTGATAGTCGAGGGTGAAGTCCACGGAGAGAAGATGTCGGGTCAGACGCTGACAGACCGCATCGCCGCGGCGCAGTACAGCCTGACGGGATCCGAGGTGTCCCGAGCTGTGTGTAAAGCCACCACACATGAACAGACAGCTCCGAAGAAGAAGCACATGGAATGTAAGTTGTACATCTATAGCAATATAATCGTGTTCATTACTCTCTCTCCTATCCTACCAAAATGTGTCCTTTCGACCCTCCATCCATCATCCTCACCATGCACAACTAGGCCAAGCACCACAGCCATGATGGTTCCTCCCCCATCTTTTCCTCCAATGCGCGTTAATTTGCTTGAAGGGGCTCCTCGTGCGGCCACACTGTGCGCACATGTTTGTACACACGTGCATTACTGTAGACATCTACTGCTTTAATTTAGACTTCAATTAGAGAAACCTAAACCTACAAGACTGCCTTACAGGACAATAACCTCATACAGTATATGAAACAGGGCATCAGTGTAGAGAGAGATGAGAGGGATGCCAGACAAACATTGGTAAAGCTATTTAAAAAGACAGAACTGACTGGACACTGCCTGTCTGTCTCATGATACTTCACTGCAGGTGAAAGATTCAAAGAGATGTTGCTGCCAAAAAAAAAAAAGCACAGGCCTCTTGTGCCTTTTGTAGTGCACAGAGGTTTTTGGCACTGTCAGAACACGGCCTCACTGACTTTCTTTCTCAGTGCAATTTCTTGATTTGTTGGCACATCACTCATAACAAACAAGGGAGGGTAAATAGGTTGTGTGCAGTTCAATTTCAAAAGATTGAAAAGAGCTGGCCTGTTAAGAACCAGGAAAGGGTAAATCCAAGACACAAAACATATACAGACTTTATTGCAGACAGTTGCAATTTGTATTGTATTAGTATTATCCCAATCAACATCGAAAGATAGGGTATTTTACCGAAATGTATAAAGAATGGTGTTCAGACTCACAAATCGTATGGCAATGGACATGAGGAAGTAAGTGTTCTGCAATGCAAGAAGACCAACAAAAGGCACCTCCTCAGTGTCTGAATGCCTCATCTCATCACATCTTTCTAAATGATTTTGTGTATCAGGATATGTTTCAGGATTTACATTGACTCCATGCACTCATTTGACCCCAGCAACCTTATCTCCCAATTTGGCTTGATTCATATCTGGCAGGATAAAAACCCCTTCAAGGACCTTTTGGTTATCGTTTTGTGAAAGTCAGGCCAAATGAGGCTATGGAATTACTATCAACATCCAAAGGTTCTTTGCTATCGCATTACTGGTTTTGGCTTAATTGCGGTTTATTCTTACACTTGCAATAAAGCTAAACATCTGTGTATAACTTTAACCAGCCACACATGCTCCATTTTAGTAGCAAATGAGCTCAATCAAGTGATAAATCATCAGCCTTTTTAAGAAACCTGTGCACATTGACAATGAAACAGGAGATATACTGCCTCCAGCTCATAGACTACATATAAGTAAAGGTGAAGTGTAGCCATAATTAAGCTCAGGTCTACAAATACTTAGTTTGGAGGCCTTTTTAAGTAAGTAATCAAATATATTTGGCAGATTGTTTGGGATCTTATAAACTACATGTCACTACACAATATACATCTAATGTTTCTATCACGACCAGACAAGAGACTCAAACGCACGACTCAGGGGTAAAGGTAGTGTCACAATCTGTTCATTTGCAGGCAGGGTTCGGTTCACGGTAGTCAATCAGTCCAGGCAGATGTAGAAAAACGGCAGGCCGAAAATCAAGGTCAAAAACACACCGGGTCAGATCAGAAGGCTAAACAGAAGAATGCTGGTAACGCTGCTACGAAGAGACAAGACGAACTGGCACAGAGTGAGGGGAAGGCAGACATTAAATACCGAACAGGGGGTGGAGTTAACAAAACACAGGTGAGACACATCAGGTAATCAGCAGGCTGGGAAACACTGGGGGAAGGGCATGCAGCCAACAGACCTGAAACGAGACACAGGGTAAGTATTAAAGTAAAACACAAAACAGGACATGATACATGAGGGAAACAGAAATAAACAGAACACTTAACCCGGGGATGTGACAGTCTCAGCACCATTGCTTCGGTTTAAAATCTGAAGAAATGGCAGCAAGGTTAAGTTGGCTAAACGAAACCAACTTGGGGAAATCAATCCACATGTCTGTTTAATGTGTCCAGACCAAAAAAATTAACTGAATCGTGAACTGCTTTATAATCAAAGCCTGACAACATGCCAAAGTTTGAGTCAGCTCTTTGCTGTTGTGGTGAGATCAGAGGAGGCACTGGCCTCCACAAAACACTTTCTCATGTCTCCTAAGTAGCAGATCAAATAACTTAGACTGTGAGAATAGATAATGTGATTCCACTACACAGTTGTGACAATCTTGAACTCAAGGTATCATCTTAAACTATCAATGTGTACATTCATGTGCTGTTTTATTAAAGGAGGAATCTTTTTGTGTCATTTTAAGGAAGTATTTCACACATTGTCTAAACTTAAAGCCAGAATAAAACACCTGAAAATTCACCTCTCAAGCAAGTCATGATGAAACATTAGCAAAAAGGAATCATACGGCTTCTCAATGTCCCGCTAAGTCCCCTTTTGCCGTCTATTTCTTGTGACCAGAAGTCTGATTCTGTCCAGTAAAAGGAAAATGAAGTGTATGAAATGAATGCTTACTCAAACTGTCCTTAATGCAACAACTTCATGATAATGTTGAAAAAAACATGCCATGTCATGCCATCCTAATTTATGATCTTAGCTTTTAGCCACAGTGATTCAGTTCAGCAGAGATGTTGTAGCCTATGAGGTGTTAATAAGCTATAGAAAGTTTAAACCACTGAATTAACCTATCGTTGATCATCTTTTCAACCTAATTACTAAATACAGACAACTTGAAGAAGACGTCAGTACTGCATTTGAGGTTTCCATTTTGAGTTTCATGCTTAAAGACTCATTTGAAGGAATAGTTTGTTTGGTTCAGCTGTTTGGTAAACTAAAAAAAACATCTAGTCTCTGACCTCCAATAAAGACAAAGATCTTCAGCATCAGTAAAACCTGTTTCACCAGATCACCAAAACTTCACAGCTGTTCCATCTTTGCTGTCATAGAGCTCCCATCTTAATGCACACTGCATAATCTATTGAAGACATCCCGTTATCCCAAAAAAATGTTTCATTTGTCTCATAAGGTATTATTCATTTTGACAAAACTGCATTTATAGATATGACATTTCCCTTAACTTTGCTGATCATATAATCAGTCACGTATTATGAAAAAAAACTAATTCTGGCTTTGCAATTTGCACATAGTGTAATAAGTTTTATTCATACATGTTTTACTGTCTTTGACTGCTGGAAATGATGACTCCTTTAACAATCATTTATATCAATTAACCCCACCAACCGGCTAAGATCCTGAAGATATGTCATTGATTGGTCTTTGACTTCTTACATTTTGGATTTCTTTTTAAAATTATGTCTGTGACAGTCTTGGAAAATTAATTGGACTTTAATGAAACAGACATTAAGATGGCTGACAGATCTTTTTTACGTGGCTTTTTTTAAATTCTCTTAGTGAGTTTCACTGATTGATAACATAATTATTATTAGTTGCATTATTATAGTCATAAATCTAGGCAGATCTTATAGATATCTACCATGGTACTAAAATAATCTCTAATGACTTGTTCCTGTCTCAGCTAATTGCGGGTGAGTTGTTCAGCTAATCCATTTCCGGTGACATTCAGAGAGCAGGGCAGTGAGATTCTTTTGCTGTGATACCAGAGCATCAGACAGAAAGAGGAAGAACTGAGAAAAAAACAGAGCTTTGAGACCAAACGATTGATTTGAAAAAAAGTGAATCCACATTTACTATTTATTTTAAGAGCCTCTACACTCTTCAGTTTAGAGCTCAGAAGCAGCACAGACTGCCTGACACCACACATGCCACAGTGTTTCTTACAGAAGCTGCTCGATGTTTCACGGATGAACTGACTACACGTATGAGCGTGTTTGTTTGTGTGTGTGCATGTACACACAAATTCAAAGAAACACAGTTGCACAAGTATGCTACATGCATGTGCAGCTGGTACAAAAAGAAATCCTAAGTATCCAAATTAAAAAAAAAAATTCTAGCTAATAGCAGGGGGGTGCAGAGGAGGAGGTGCAGCTGTATGTCAACTGTCTTCAAGTCGTAATCGTCAGGATAATTGCGGTAGACAAATAAGTCCAACTCAACCTCGTATTTCAATGCTTTTACGAACAACAGCTCCTTCTATTTCTGCGCTGTATAGAAAAAACAGAAGGGCTTAAACTAACATACCTCCTGTGATTTTTAGAAGTGCAACGTTTGTTTGTATTGTGCTAATGCTCTGTCAGAAAGCTGCTAGCATGGAAGTGCATGATACAGTCATGATACAGACTGATATTTAAAGTAATCCCTTATATTACCTACAAAGCCACAATGTTCCCAAACAAGACTGACTACCTGGAGTTATATTTAACACCTGTTACCGTGTGTTAGCTTGGCATTTTCTGTACAAGATCAGCAAAGGGATAAGTCTGATCATTCGATCCACAGGGGTTGCTAAGATCAGCACGATTTAAACGTTCTTTGCAGTAGCTTTAAATATTTATAAAGATATATTGGGAAGAATATGTTTAACACACTTGTTAGGCCTGGTTGGTGGTGCGGTCCATTTGGGCTACGTGTTAGTGAGGTGATGGATCAGCAAGACACAGTTGGGAGGAGTCGTTTCCTCAGTGATCACTTCTCCTTTTGATTAGGGCACAAGAATTTAGTGTTTTAATTCAAGAACTGTGAATGAAAGTAACACTTGCTTTTAGACTGAAACACACCAAGAGCAACACCTACCTTCAACAAGTGGAAAATATACAGTGTGTTCATACAAGTAGTACTGGTTCTAAAGAATACATTCGGATAACGTCACATTGTTTATTCAGGAAGAGTGCCGTCCTTTTCCAACTAAAGGATGGAGATTTGGATGATCCTGGTGCAGTCGTGTGACCATCTGGCACGCTGGCAGGGAAACGAATCAGGGCTACAAAAAGGAGAGTGAGGAAGTGCACCAGCTCGCCATGCATGTTCACTGTGACTGAATCATATGAGTTGGTGATGTGTGGGATGAGAGTCAGACAGCGCCGTTTGAAATATACATTTTCGATTCGTAAGTGATCACAATTAAGCACAAGGGGACAGCGAGGGGTAAACGGTACCCTATTCCATATAGCCAACTTAACCTGTTTACTGACACACATCCATCAGGACATTGTTTAATATACTGCTGTTGTTCTGTTGATTTGGAGGGATTGGACGAGGTGGATTACACAACATCTGGCGTACATCAGTTAAATTGATAAACTGACTGCCTTGGGCACTCTTCGACCATGGCTGCTGTTTAAGGACAGTAGAACAACACGCTGCTTGATTTGCTACCTTTATCAGCTGTTACAAAGGGATTACTTTTGTACAAAGGGCCCATTTTGGTTATCCCTACCATCAGACGGCACCTGAATGTGACACAAGTATACAGCATTTTTACGAACTCAGAAACACGGGTAAACTTGGAAGCAGTATTTTTCCCGGTTGGCAGAATAACAAATAGCAGCTTCTTCGTGTGAATCTGAATGTCCAGAGTATGAATCACAGAACATGCAGGATGTGATAGACCAGAAGGAGACAGCTAGAGAACAAGTGTAAGAGGATCTGAATGTCTGCCAAATGAAGATGACTCTGTTTCCATGAGACAGGCCACTCCACTCCTGCTGCTTCTACTGTAATAGCCTCCATCTTTATCTGCATCTACTCAGATGCCTTACCTCTTAATGCGCCTGCTGTTTAGAGCCTGCAGCTTTATAGCTTGAAGGTGGTGTTTTTAAAAAATGCATGATATCATTTCCCCTCTCTTACATATACAGAACATTTAAACCTTGACAATATTTATCGCGTTGACCTTGGTACTGATTTAATGTGCCTGTCTGTTTCCTGCAACAATTATCACCAGCTCTACTGCCACTCTGCTAGTCACGCCAATTAACAGGGTTTTTTTACACAGTTATGCAATTACACTCCCGTCCAGCAAATGCAGGATACAGGATACATTTGGTTTGTGTGTAAAAGTGTGTTTAGGTATTGAAGCGGGGCTGAAGAAGGCAGGAGGGTAAGCTGTGAGAAACATAAACAGCATGCTGACTCGCCTTTGGCTGCGAAGGTACTGTTACGACAACATGAGTCACCATCAGTGTGTTTCTGCATATGAGAGGCTGACTGTCGCTTTGATATAGGGGGAGAGGAGGAAAAAGGGTGGGGGCAGTTGATAGTCTGTGAAATCTCAGGCATGACAGCGTGGCTTCATGGAAAGTTTAAAAAAGATAACAACATAGATATGAGATATATACCGTAAATTCCGGACTATAAGCCGCTACTTTTTTCTCACACTTCGAGCACTGCGGCTTCTACTCCGGTGCGGCTAATGCATGGATTTTTTATGGGGGACAATGAGCTTCTGCCGCAAAAACATTTGACTTCGTCACGTCGGATCTTAATATCAGTCATTTTGCGCTTCATGCACGCACCCTCATCATGGAAAACACACGGAGAAATACATATGATGTAGCTTTCAAGTTAAAGGCGATCGACCTGGCTGTCAAAGAAGCTAACAGAGCTGCTGCACGTTAAGATGACACTGACAGCGACAACAGAGACTGAGGAAGTGAGTAATGAAGTCATTCTGAGGCAGTGAATGGATGGACTTTTTCTTGTGAAATATATTACGGTCATCTTTTTCATCAGCCGTGTTACAGACACCGTCGGCTAGGCTTCGTATTGTAACGGTTCATGTTGTAAAGTCAGTAGTTGATAATGTGTTCATAATTCCGATTATGTGGAGAGTCAGTGAATGCACCAGCGAGAACGTGTTGAGTGGCTGTATGAGAGAACGCTGGGGGAGAGAGTTGGATTGTTACGGCAAGTTATGGTGTTGTTCTCCGCTGTAAACGGCGTGGTCACGGCCGACAGTGATCGGGTTATTAAAAGTTATTATTTGAACGCTCTCGTCGTCCTTTAACGTCCGTACGGACGCTACAGTATTTGCGGATGTTACCGGTAGCCTACGTCTGTGTAAATAGCTCTTGTTATAGCGTGGACACCTGCGGCTTATAATCAAGTGCGGCTTATATATGTACAAATACATTTATTTACTTATTTTTAGCCGGTGCGGCTTATATCCAGGTGCGCTCAATAGTACGGAATTTACGGTAGATATATAACAGAAATATGAACTTGTCAATTATGTCGATCTGAAATTTGAATTTTTTATGAAGCTTAAACACATAATTGAATTATT
Source organism: Symphodus melops (assembly GCF_947650265.1). Lineage (NCBI taxonomy): Eukaryota > Metazoa > Chordata > Actinopteri > Labriformes > Labridae > Symphodus > Symphodus melops. The sequence goes on along the minus strand of NC_136695.1, from coordinate 10,493,043 downwards.
GTTATGGAGAGTTGGATGAAAACATATGTTTTTCACATACCTGTGAAATGATTTAAAATAGAGTTAGCCTACAGTAGCTCGGTCCAATGTAAAATCTGCCCAACATTTAAAGCTCATTAGTCATTTTACATGTTATCAGGATACATTGTAACTTATTAAATCGTATTATGACCTGACTTATAAAAACACCTTTTACTGCAAAGTTCTGATTATTTCTATGATAATAAATCAGCATTCAGATTATATTTTTTGCTTCAGGTGTTAAAAAAGCCTGATGTGTGAAAAGATTTCATGTCTCCTGGCAACTGCACTCAGTCGTGTCTGCAGGCTGTCAGTCTAAAAATACTGATGATGAAAATCTTTAACAGGATTTAGACAACCTGTGGTTAGTGGTGAACAAAATATAGACGCTCAAAGAAGTTGCTGTAGGTAACATCAGAGAAATGCCATTAAAAAACATGCAAGGGATTTTTTTGTTTTTTGTTTTACCCTACTGAACTCGCTGACCTAAAGTCAGCTCAGATATGTAAGAGACATTGGGACTGCTGCTTGTTGTTTTCTGTGCTGCTTCAGTTACAATGAATTCTGTTTGGAAAACACAAAAACAATTTAACAGACAGGTTGCATGCATTCAAGTCCCTTAAGAGTTTTGGTTATAATGTTAGTGATATTTGTACTAAAGGTCTTATTTACATTATCATTAGGAGGCTATGTGCACTTCTGAGGTATGCTAAAAATCTTCACAGATTCTTTCTAACCTGCCAGCAACTACTATGGATAAAAGAAGAAGAAAATTACATTTTTGTTTTATTTATCAGCTGCAATGAGGGAGTGTTTCAAATAGTATTTCTTTTCCTTTAGTTATTCCTCATGTTCTTCAGTATCTGTTTCCCCACCACTCCCACTCTGTTTTTCGTCTTGTTTACCACTCTCTAATAATATTGTTCAGTTTCAATGCACAGAGAGATGTAAGGGCCCGGCGTGTGTTGCAGTGCTGATCTCTCAGCGGGTATCCTCAAAAGCCTAGAGCCTCTTTAATGTGGAGCACTGTGTGGGAGGTGGACTATTCAACCAACAGTGTGTGTCCAGATTAATGAGCTGGGAGCAGGATCCCCATACAGCTGATATCAGATCATTATCTCTCAATCTGAGGAGCCCATTCAAGTTGATTTGTTTCTGCTGTACCCCCCCCACAATTTCATGCCTCTCAAGTCCTTAGAGGTTGCCCTGCCTTTGAGCCCTCAAGTCAAGGATAAAAACATCAATATTACAGTGAAGACATATCTATGGGGGATTTATTGCACTTGAGTGAACAGAGGTGCTTTAGGCTGAACAGTATGTAAGTAATATGTGTTGTATGCTGGTAAAGAGCAAGCAGCCTTTTCAGAAGCTCAGAGATTTTGGCTGCATATCAATAATGCAGCAAGACTTGGGTTTCCATCTGTTTTATTACCCTCCTCAATGCTGAGTTCTGCTCCAGGGCCTGGTTTGAAAAAAAATATATATATATCACTGAAGAGTGTTCCCCCACTGACTAGTACACCAAATACAAGAGGAAGGTGTAAAGACATAGTTTCACAGAGTTTGGGAAAGTTTGGAAAGCTGGTTGGAAAACTAGTTTAAGAACAATAATCTTTAAAAGGTTGTCCTAAATGTTCACTTTTTGGCCAAGTACCGTTCATGATATTGTGCTTAAAGACAGAGCTGTTGCTGCATTCAAAAGTCGTCATGCTTAATAATTCAGCCTGGTCTATTGTTGTAGTGTAGAGCTTGTAAGCTTTGGTATTTAAAATGTTCCAGGATAACGAGATAAGAATATGTTGACTATGTTTAGCACGTTTTTTTTTTTTTTTTTAATTCATCAGCATTAACCATGAGAAGCAGGTTAACATCATAGTCCCTGGAATAAAAGTGTCATGCATCCCTGGCAGTATTTTTTGAGATGTTTGAATTACATGACATTATTCAATATTTACTTTTCACCTCCTACCTCTTCTTCTTGGGCCCTAGACAGACCTGTTGCAGCCCTCACACTGTTTTTCTCTGTCAGAAAAAGAAGCCCAAACAGTCGAGAATCTAAACTACCTTGGCTGCATTATTTTGTTCAGGATACAAAGTGGATATCTCTCCATGACTCCTCCTTTGGTGCAGGAATATACAAGCCTCGAGCCAGGACTTTCTATTCAGACAGTGAGGACACAAAGCCTTATGAAGGATAAACGGCTAATAAGGGACAAATGGAGCTACAGTACAGACACAAAATAAATGCACACAGCAAAAAGATTATAGGCGGCTGATTCTCAGGAGCTGATACATTTTTAATCAGGACATTAGTAGTGAGCTGATCATGGCGCTGGTGGAAAAAAGTAGCCCACAATAAGAGTAAGAGTGACCCTTCAACACAGCTGGAAAAGGCTGATCTGTCCACCAGGTAGAAAATATGTCATCCAGTCACTGTATGGCTACTTTGTTAAATGTTTTAATGCGAGAGGTTTGACTGCAGACAGGCAGAAGTCTATTTGCTTCTTACTGAATGATGGAAGAACAATGAACGCTCCTGTGCTGTACGAGAGCTCATGTTCACTCACCATGACCCCACTTGTGCCTTTTGCCAAATTGTATATCCCTGAGAAAAAATGAAGGGCTTGTGTGCAGGTCTGTTGTCTATACTATAGTCTAGTATTTATCAGTTCATGAATGCTGATGGGTTGCTTCTAACTCCTTTTTTCTCTCTTTATTACGAGATGTAATTATTGATGCATAAGTCCAGTTGAATCATAAGAGAAAATGTCCTTTATCTCCTTGAAATGGTAAATGGACTTGAGCTTGAATAGTGTCCTTCAGTTTGAACTAACCCTATTCATACACATTCACCGCTGACACAGCAGTGGGAGCAATTTGGGGTCCAGTGTCTTGCACGAGGAAACATTAACATGCAGGAGCGAAGGATTGTACCCCACACCTTCCACTTGAGAGGAAACCTACTCTACTACTGATCCACAGCTGCCCTTTAAATGTTATTAAACCTGTCGTTTTTATCCCACACTGTACTGTACACAACATACTTTCCACATCTTAAAAAACAAACTGAACAGATGTGGGAATTTCTTGAGCTACATCACAGCAAACAAACTAAATATACTCCAATGGCTGAGTACAATCTTACTGAAAACAGCCCTGCTATCTATGTGCTCCAGCAATAGCAGCAGTATTATGTGGCATGCCAGATTTCTCCTCAGATGTCACTTCCAGCCTCCATGGTGTTAGGATCCCACTAGTGTCCTCTTTTGTGAGGCTGCCACACTACATTGGTGCTATGCTAGGCTGGGACGGAGTGCATTCTGGGTATTTTTTTCTCCCCTTGTATGTTGCTTGAGGGGGAGAGGAGCTATAAATAAACCCTGCACTTTCATGGTCCGTTCATGTGTAGCTCAACAGGGCATCACTCATGCAGCATGGCTTGCATTACATGCTGCGTTCTCACATACAGAGTGTACGCTTTTACTGAATGCACCACTCCTCATGAGTCATGTATTCAACACCACTGATCAGTATAAACCTTTAAATAGAAAAAAAACAAACATTTCCATGATGGAAAATAACACGTTCAGGGGATATACAGTATGTATGAGAGTTATTATGTTTCTATATGAATTCTGTGTTGAATCTTTTAGTAGTGTTGGTGCTGGTATGATTCATATACCAGGCTTCGGCTAAATGACCCCTTTTCGGGACTGTGCAACTGCCACATTTCAAAGGATCTTTCTGCATCCTGGATGCCACTGGAGAGAGCCCGTTGCCTTGGAAACCACCTTGGCATGTCCCCCGTGATTCTTATTCCTACATTTATGAAAAAAAAAAAAAATCTTAAAGGGAGAAAAAATGAGGAGGATGTTGCATGTGTGATGCAGGCTTATGTAGCGTATATTATGTTTGTGTTCTGCTGTGCATGCTTGGCAGTTTGCCTTCAGTCATACTCACTCACAGAAGCTTTGACAGCACTCACTCATATTCTAAGGGTGCTGTGTAAAATTAAAATCTAGTCCTTTCAGTTTAAGCTGGGTGTGGTAAACGCTGCAGTGCATCCAGAAGTATAAAGTGTCAGTCATCTGACACGTTGTGGGTCAATAGAGCACACAGGTCCATGATGTGATAGCAGAAGATCTCAATCAATACAAGCCTAGTAGGTCTCTCTCTAATAGGATATGCCTGGAATAATGTTTAATTTTACTGTAGTTGATATTCTTTAGAGACTATGATGCCACTTTCAAAGCAGATCAGAATAAATGCTCTCTTCAAAGGCTCCTCCTTCATCCCTCTGCCCCCCCCCCCCTCACCTTCGGTTTCACTAGCAGGGTTGTTTGAGGCAGAGAAAGCGGCAGACATTAATAAACATATGAAGGCAAGATTCAGCAATAATAACACGCAAGTCAATCAATGCCCTGACCCTGTAGCTTCAGGCTTAAAGAGTCGGGGTTATAATGACAATATTTGTCTTTATAGTCCAACAGCATGTCAACATCAACAAAAGCACGGAGAACATACTGAGGAACAGAAAACATAATGCAGCAGTTTGATTAAGTGCACGGAGATGGTTGTGGTCGCGAGTGCAGACACTTCATGCACTGTGCAGCAGTAACAGAAATCAGTAGGCTAATTCCAGCAAAAAGACTTAAATTGAGGAGTAATCATTATTTAAACAAATATTTAATTTGAAAAGAAATCACATTGTTTAAATGATTATTCAGATAAATATAACTAGTGTTTTTTTTTCCAGCAGCACAGCAACAAGCTGTTCCAACACGCCCTACACTCAGACATAGCTCACCAGAGACTGAAATGAGAGAAGCAGATGATGTTACAGAATAAACCCCTCTGGCCATGTCTTTATTGTTATGAATGTATGTATCATATGAAATGAACTCTTTAATGTGTTTATGTGTTTTGGGATGATCAAAACACTCTCAGGAACCGTATCAACCTGTGGCTCAGGGAAAATACTACAACGGTTTAATGAATTCCTTAGGGTCTCCACAGCTTGTAGCGTGGTACAATCTCATGTTTAGAAAATTGTACCAACCATTTAATGCATAAAAGACGAGGCTGCAAATAATTCATAAATGTTTGTTTGTCTCAGATGGAAAGCTGAATCATTATGGCTTCATTTTAAAGTCAGATGTGAAGGTCTGTTTGTGTTTGTGTGCAACGAGTTTGTCATGTACGTTTGTTTACCAGCCTTACATCATGACAGGTGTCTTGTTTAACACACACACACACACACACACACACACTAACACAAGATGTGAACTTGTCAGAGTAATCCTTTCTCTCTCTTTGCGTGCTCGCTGTACTCTGACAGTTCAGGTGCTGTGGTTGTACAATAAGAGCAGGACAGGATACTACATGGACAGGGTCATGCACTCGTTCATACATTGCTATTGGAACTATAATATAACAAATGTCTAGAATGTAGAACTCACAGTACAATACAATTCACAATACTGGGTTCACAATACGATTCCTTCATGATTTATTTTACAAAAGGAGACTGTAGACAAATGATGGCTGTAAAAGATCCCTTCAGGAGTCAGTGTGGTTTGGCCTTTTAATGTTTGTTTTTTTTCTTGCAGCAAGGGGAGGTGATTGGTGCTGATTAAATGATGCATCATGTTGGTTGTGCTATTTGTGTAGTTCCCCGTCTTCTTGCAATACTTGAACAGTTTTTTCTCTCTGTTATCTTCTCACCTCTTTCAATTTGTTTCTTGGGGAAGCTAAAACGTTTCCGCTAAAAAGACGGTGGCGTGGTGGCGCCGATAGCGCAGCGGCAGCGCACGCGCACCATGTTGCGAGGCTTTGCTCCTCGCGCGGGCGGCCCGGGTTCGCGTCCGGCCTGTGGCCACTTTCCCGCATGTCTCTCCCCACTCTCTCCCTATTTCCGACTCTATCCACTGTCCTATCAATAAAGGCAAAAAGGCCAAAAATAAACCTTTAAAAAAAAAAAAAAAAGACGGTGGCGCGTCCTCATTTTCAAAATCTTTCCCGACAGCTGCTGACGCTCACGGTATTATTGCGATTCATTTTTCAGAGTACTGATGTAAACCTTGACACCCTTGAATTATCACGATTTATCTTTACATCGCTATGAGAATGGTATATCGGCTCCATGTAGTCCCCATATTACAAATAACCTTGTTTCAATGTTGAAATTCCCCAGGCTTTTAATGAAGGACATGACCTGCAGGGACTGAAATGTTATATCCAGACCACAGCACTGGGACTTGTTAGCTGCATATTTAGCAACAACATTTCTAAAGCACAATAGATTGTGTTACATTACACATCTTGCAAACAGTCTTTATGTCTGTGTGTGTACTGTACGTCTAAAACACAGCTTTTGGGTTTTACAGAAAACAGTGCTAATGCTGATTGGTTCATTACTTACCGTCATAGAATACCAGCAGATGCGTTGGCTATACCTCTTTGAGTGTGTGCATGTGTGCCACTGCAAGCAGCATTGTGTTTGTAGCTTGGGGTCCTGTAATTCTTTGGGTTTAGTTGTATACCTGTAAGTAATTGGTGATCTCTAGCTAATGGCTAACAGCTGGATAGTGTCCCGGTGCAGGATCTGTCAGTAGTTCAGAACCATGGCAACCCTCCTGCCTGTCTATACGTCAGGCTTTCGTTATAGCTAGGCATCATTTTGTTGTATCAAAACAGAAAAGGGATTTGTTGTTACCTTACAAAGTCGATTTCTTCACATTTGAACATTTATACAGCCGTCTGACAGAGAGCTACATTAGTATTCATGGAGTGCAGTATCTCTTGCCTACCAAGGAAAGAAAACATTTCAGGGTTTTTAAGTCAACAGCTCCTGGAGGAAACATGGGATTTAAAAAGCTTGCTCTGAATTGCTGCACTATGTTCACCAGTTTGAATGCAAAGACTATAATGATGGACATTGAGTGGAAAGTGAGTTTTGAGGGAAAAAATGGGGACTGGTGTTAGAGATGATTTTTGATGCGAGCAATGAGCCTTAGACAGTGATGTTTCTACTGCAAAGCTGAGAGGAAATGCAGAGTGGTGTTTTATCTAAATATGTAAGATCATCACTTTGTTTAACACTTCTATATAATGATTGGCTTAAAGGACAAAGATGAGAGGAACAAAACACATATCATCATATAGCTCTGGTTTCTCACCTGCCTGGGACAATATTTTTCCTCTCAATGGCTAGGGCACTTAATAATAAAAACATCCCTTTTTTCATTCAGAGAGAGTACAATGTGTCTTCTCTGAACGATAACACAGTTAACAGCAGGCCAGGACTCAAACAGAACTGCCAACTGAAGGGAATATTGATAGATGTATCATCATTAACAAGACAGGGATCGACATGGATCCCTTTTTAATGTTTACCTCAAAAGTACATGTGTCCTGGTGGCGCCGATAGCGCAGCGGCAGCGCGCGCACCATGTTGCGAGGCTTTGCTCCTCGCGCCTGGGTTCGCGTCCGGCCTGTGGCCACTTTCCCGCATGTCTCTCCCCACTCTCTCCCTGTTTCCGACTCTATCCACTGTCCTATCAATAAAAGGCAAAAAAAAGGCCAAAAATAAAACCTTTAAAAAAAAAAGTACATGTGTCCATCCAGGGTCTTCAGGACTGCATGGTTTGAAATATGTGTACATCTGTCAGCTTCATTCATGCAAAACAGTTTATGATTTAATATAGCAATATGTTGAAACATTCAGGATATGTAATGTGGATCTATTCAAATGTTTGTTAGGCTGACTGTGAGTGTGGGTGGGTGAAGTAGTGTTTGACAACGGCTACATATCGAGTTGCCTTGCACTCTTTGTTTCTACTTCTTACTCATACACGCTCGTATGAATAATTGAGAAGGAAGGTATTCGTGTGTGTTTTTTTTTTTTGGGGTGGTGGTGTTTGTGTGTGTGTGTGTGGGGGGGGGCTAAGAGTCACAAGTTCCTGCTGAATTGTTCAGCATTCAATCAGAACAGAGACTCTCCCTGATCGTGTCTCTCTGTTTTATGGGATGACAATTATTTTCTGTTGCACTTTTCTGAATTGTTTATACACCTGCATATATGCAAACTTCCAAAAACACAAATCTTTACTTTACTGTATAATTCATGATATGTTTAACTACTCTTACAGTTATACAGTTCTATATACTCAAATAACATTCCTAATGCTGTGTTAATAATAAGCAACAATAGCTACCATTGATTAGCAGACACACAAAATGAATGTCTTAGCATGGAACCAGAAGACTCATGGTGGACACACTTTTGATTGAAGTACAGGGTGAGCGCATTGGTTACCTGGCAACATAATATACAGCTATCATCTCTGTACATCCGTTACTTGCTGAACTCTTTTCAACACATGGTAATTGGTTTGTCTGACAGGACGACACTGGCCCTCCCTGTGGGATGTTAGATGGGCAGAGGGTGAGGCAGACAGACAGACCGACAGACAGGGGAAGAGACAGAGCGATGAAAAGCATGATGAGGATGATGCAGGATACTGACTCATCAGCCCTGCAGGGATTATCCTTCTGTGTCTGTGTGTGTGTATGGTGTGTATCTGCTGTTTTACTACTGAAAAGGACGTGCACAGCATTCATTACTGCATGATGAAAGCATGAGAAAGGAAGCTGAAGTGTGAGCCGACCGGTAGCATAACCATGAAAGCAAAATGACCTTGAAAGCATTTTCACATGATTATTCATGCGTTCATCTTTAAAACTCCTCCCCTTGTGAGCTTTATTTGACCCATTCATGGAAACTTGCTTCATACAATACATGATGTATACTGTATAATGTATCACTAAGGCAGAAAAAAGGGCCACAAGAAAGTACTTCAACTACTGTATTAGCATAGCTTTTGATAGAATCACAATGCAAAGGAAAGGGACAATACAATACATTTTTGCTTTAGTGTTTTAAAATTCAGTCACATGCTTCTGCGATAAAGAGACTTCATTTTGATTGCTCACGGAGTCTATCAGAATTATATATTTCACTAACTCATCCACCTACACTTTTCTCAGGTTTACATTCTTAAGCAATTTGAGGTTCAATGTCTTCACAAAGAGTACTTAGACATGCTGACTACAAAATTTGGGATTAGCTCTGTGTTCTTCAAACTAAAGGGCAGCCTGCTGCTGCTCCGAGGCCCCAGCAGCCCACTGTGACACAAGTAAAACAAGGGCTGATCAGGCCTTCAGACCCTTGTGCATGTCATGGTTTGATGCAGGTCGGGGCACGCTGGCTTTCAAACAACAGTTATTGAAGAATTAAATGCCTCCTAAGTCTCTTTGAGAAGGTATGTACTGTATGTAACCTGACATGTTCATGTTACATCCAACTTTATAAATGTAATTACCAAAAGCTTTAAGAAAGTGTCATCTAGCACAATGACTCTTTGTAGGTTTCATTACGTTTCGCTCATGCTTCCATGATTCATTGATAAAACGTGTCTCATGTGACATTTGGTTTGTATTGAGTCAGGAAGTAAAAGTCAATCACTATATGCCCTCTTATAATCTGAGAGTAAACTGGCAAGAATGGATATGACACTATTGATGAATCACAGGACTCTATAGTAACTGATCTGCATCTACTCTGCTCTGCTGAATCAATGCTTTCAAAATGATGCCAGTCATGTTTTCTCTCCCTACCTGTCCATCACCCTGCCTACACATCTACTTATCTCATTGTTGTGCGGAGGACCCAAGAGCAGAACCACAACACGATTTATTTTAACAAAAAGTCAGAAGGTAAATAAACAGGCTTACTTATTTAAGTTTCCAAAATAAATTTCTTCAAAATCCAACAAAAAAATCCAAACGGTAAAACACAGGGAGCATTGGAAATACTGACTAACAACTAAACATTTGACAGGTACAAACAAAATAAGACAATGAACTGACACAGAAGCGAAGAAACAGACGTAGGGGTAATCAGACACAGGTGAGACTAATGACACAGGTGCAGACAATCAGGGCAATCAGGAGACAGGAGGAAAACACAAACTGGCAGGAACACTCAGGACCAGATCTACAAAATAAAACAACTGAACTAAGAACCACACAAGAGAAACACCATGACAAAATACAGTAATACAGGAAACATTTAACACCAAACTAAGGAATATTAACATACAAGTAAAACAAGCAACACTAGGGAACATTAACACACGAGTACAACAAGAAACACTAATGAATAATTGAAAACTAAAACAAGAACTAGAAATCTAAACTATGAAATATCTCTAAACAAGACAAAACCATGAGACTTGTTCCTCACACAGTCTCTGAAGATGTGACCATGGACAACTCTCCTAAATGACACTGAATAGATATTGTTGATTTGGGGATATCTTTTAATCTGACAGTCAAAAGAGAAGAGAGTAAACACAACTACTTCTACAGCAGTGTTTTTGAAAGCATCCTCACCAAGATATTTACAGTGATCACGCGCCCTCAGCATCACCAGGGACTCAGGTCATCTTGCGGGCAGTTTTTTTATTCCTCTTCCCTCAGGCAGACGGTATCGCTCTATTAAATGCAGTTCATCCCGCTATTGTTTTCCTGATGTTTTTATTCTCTGTTTTTTTAAACTTACTGTCTTGTCTCTGTGTCTAGTTGTACTGTTCTCTCTTGCACATGCTTTCCAATGTGTTTTTGTTTTACTATAAACTGGACATGTGGGTCTCACTTTTTGGCATTTAGCAAGGCTTGCTACAGTGTTAGTTTGTCATTGTCTTTTTGAGAACCTCACCTGTTAAAAAAATAAAATAAAATTAGATGTTAACTAGCAGTATTCCAGTTTACTGGTGGTTAAATTATGCAAATAAGCTGTTTTCAGATGATTGTGGAGCCTTCATGAATGCATTTCAGTCAGAAAACTCGTACCTATGTATTTGCTTCAAATAGTTATTGCAGCAGCAGAACACAGTTTGTCATCACTCCTCGCAGTTTTATTTTACATGCGGAAAAAATGAGGAGTAATGGGATGACATCTTAAACCGCCATTTGGAGCCTAAAGGTGATGCTGGGGCTGACGAAGAGTACGAGTGTAAGAACAAAAGCTAGCAATGAAAGAGCAGAGGGAGAGACTGGAATTCTTGCAGCTTAAATAGACAGCTGAAGTGGTGTTGACAGATGATAATGGATAATGACGCATGTCGAGTGTGAAATCAGTGCCGCTCGAGTATTCTGCTTGCAGGTGTTGCCTCATTTATTTGTTGGAGGGTGCAGAAAAGCGATATGAATTTAACTTATAACATTTTTAGCAATATCTACAAATGGCATCCATTAGCACACGTTAGGAGTGATTTCAGTTGTTCCCCAGCAAATTTCAGCCCGGATTATGTTCTTCTACTTGTATTTTTCTAATGTAACTAGTTTTGTTTTGTTTTTAAATTAATTTTAACTACTAAAACATATTTAGTAGTTATGTGTATTTTTCAATGTACAAAGAATTTAAGAAATTCTGCAAGAGGAGGGTCCTGGCCAGAGGGCCAGAGGCTAATGCTATTCTGTAACTGGGTCCTTGGCAGAGTTTGGGAACCCCTGGTCTATATATGATGTATTGGAAAATGTACATTTTTTTTGTTCATAGAATAGTTTTATTTTGTGTATTTTACATGTGTTCTGTCACTAAAACTCAGTACGCACCGAATGGCAGGTTGTTCAAACCTTGGTCTGTTGCTTTCTCCTGTTAATCCATCGGACTCTGATCTGCAATTCTGATTTGCTTTTTGGCTCTTCCCTCTCCTTCCTGCCTGTGCTCGTAATGACTGGCTGCAGAAACGAACAAAGCTATGACTCATATCAGGCAATGCAGCCATAATGTGAAGCACTCATCTACTTTCATTTCAAGAGAGATGGAAAACAGCAGTATCCAGATGCAGTTGTGCTTCATATTAGCTTCTCTGGCTTGCACAAATAAATCTGCTGCTTCCTAATAAGCTTCTGATTGGACCCTGCCGATACCGCAGGATCTGGCAAATTCATTGGTCTAACACTCACACATAACATTTGCCTCAGTGCTGATATCAGCTCACAATACATTTGCAGTTATAAATAATGTGTTTTATTGGTAGCACTTATTGTATTATTAAAAGTGAGTATCTTTTCATCACTGCCTTCCAAAAGCATGAAAACAGGTTGATTAACTCTGAATACTTAAAACTAAGTAATTACATTTGCATATGTGAGGATGCTGTTCAAGGGAATCAATTAAAGCGAGCATTAGGAATCAAGGGAGTGCAGCTGTGAAATGCAAAGCACACCACTGTTTGTCATTTCTCACCCATCTCTCTCCTTGTTTTAAATTCTATGCAGTGGTTTTTGTCGAGTTATTCAAAGTAAGGGTTTTCAGTACATGCTTCACCAGAGCTGAATCTCTCCCCTGCTTATGTACACCATCTGATCTCATGTCGCTCCTGTCCTTGTTGTTTCTCAGACCTGATCCAGGCCAGCCAGGAGACCACTGTGAACGTCCCCCAGATGGTCGACACGCTGATGGAGAGGGCTGGAAATGCCAGCTGGGTGGTGGTCTTCAAAGCCCTGATCACCACTCACCATCTCATGGTGCACGGCAATGAGGTTAGATTTTTCAATATTCCTAACGCACGTGAATATAATTGAATGTTGTTGATTTGAATTTCTGTTAAAAGCAGCAAGGGTAAGTAGACAAGAATGTGTCTCCCCCTGAATTTAGTGAAACTCCAGATGATCACATGGACACCAAAGTGTTGCTAAATCCCTTTTACTAAAGTGAGGAGAAGATTGTTCTTCTGGAAATGGTGGTTCCACCAGAAGTGGAAATTAAATAGGGCAGAACTGTATTTCTTGTATAGCTGTATTTGCTGTTTCTGAGTTCTGCAGAAGACAGAAGGTCACAAATACCTGCTTAAAGAATGAACGGCAGTAGGAGCACAGACTGGCTTCTCTAGTTAGCATGTGATTAAAAACTGAAGATGTGATTTCGATTCAGCTGAGAGTCAAAGAATAGCGGTAACTTCAAAATGATGATGTTTAAGGGGAATTCTCCAGAGTTTCAAAATACACCAAATACTGTATGTCTGAATTAATGTCTGAATATGGCTGAATTTAGTGAAGTTATGAAAAGTTTCCATTACTCACTCTGAACAAAAGTCTTTTCTATTCAGGGATTCAACACGTTGAATTCTTTACCTGCAGATCTCAATCTATACTGGGGTCGTTTTAGACCCAAACGGAAACACTATTAAAAGTAGACTCAGTCCTGTAGTGATGAATGATCTTGTTACTCCTGTTTTACTTTGCTCTAGTTTGGATCCTGTAATGTTCTGTTTTGCTGTTTTTTTGTTTTTCCGTTGTTTAGTGGACGTGTTGTTAAACCCATCTGGGGGGGGGGGACAGCAAAGGAGTTTAGGCTTAATGCTGTCCTGAGCTCTCGCTCCATTCTTGTCCTTACAAATAAACGTGACATAAATAAGTAAGGCCTCAAACATCAGGGATTTATGAAGATGTGTAAGATATGTTTTTTTTAAACTACAGTATGGTCAGGGACACAGTTATTAAGGATTTAATGGCCACATGTGAGTGTTGAATAAAATACAAATACATTAAAGGAAAACACCAGGTCTGATATCAGGGTGCAGGGTGGATAATCTAAACTGGATGCTTTAAATACTAATCAGGTAGACCTGCTGGTCATCTTGATGAAGGACCCCACTTATACAAGCCATTAACCCACATCAAAATATATATGATCACTGATGAAAGCAGTAAAGAACTGGGAACTTTCCAGTCAATGGGGTGTCAATGCTAAAAGTCACATAGTCCATCATAGAGCTCATACACGACAGAATCAGTTCAAGGGTTTGGATTTAGGTCATTTTACTGACATTTTCGATTGGCACTCATTAACAATGCGTCCAAACACAATGGGCCACTAAGAATAATAGCACCCGCAATCTGCTTCATTTAAGCTCACTATCTATAAAATTATTTGCACTAATAATATGCCTACGCAACACGCCCACAAGGTGGTCTTGCTTTTGTGAAGTCTGCTCTCATTTTCCGCCTCCATGTGGAGAAAAACTGACTGCGTGGAGCTGCACATTAAACTGATGGAGCTGTTTTGCCCATATAAAGATGATGAGCTAGAGGGGGAGGCGAAATTTTTGCAGGATTTTTTTTGATGCAGTACTTAAAAAATGTAAAAATTATTGTCAAAAATTTCTCTCCGAACGTCAAGGGAAACACAGGTGGGGGTGTCAGTTCAAGCCCTCGACTGATTCCATCCTGATTATATTGATAATAGTACTGTTAATGTAATATCAACAAACTTTACCAGATCATTTATTTAAAACAGAGGCAGGAATTGCTTTCGTGATCACTAGAAAGTTTGCGCCCTCCTTTTGTGTTTGTCTGTGTAAGCAGATAGAGAGAAAATAGATTGAAGGAGAAATTGTGCTGATTTGATACATGGGTCTCAATGGCGATACTGTTACGGCCTGTGACAACTTGAGCTAGTCTACTGTGTGTAGATTAGATGGTATTTGTAACAAGGCTTCTTTGCACAGGATCCCTGCATTTTTAAATTTTCCTGAATGAGATAGATGCAAATGCTGCATCCAGGACGCTATCTGCTTGGTAGTGCAGTTTGTGCACATTTAACCCTTTGTGCGTGCTGTGTGGATTCCACACTATCATTTTCTTTATTTACATAAGTTCAGCTCCTGCAGGCTTTGTAGTATAGGCCTCTGGTGGTGATAATTGGTCATTTGGTTTAATTGGTCAGCTGGTATGGTTGAGTGCTGAAATTAAAAAGGTGAACCTGAATCTGAAACTATGAAACTTCAAGAGTAATTTAATGTTGATTATTGTGTTGCCTTTACTGTCAAAACAACAATGGATGCCAGTTTAAGGCTATATTTGAAGGTAAACAAAGAAGTTATTTTCACTTCTGGCAGTAAGTGTGTGTTGATAGATAATGGATATAATCTCTTTGAGGGGATAATAGCAATGGAATGCCCTTGTATATTGTTTGACCTTGTGACTCCATGCCATTTATTTCACTCTTCAGGGCTTCTCTGCATCATACACTTTAATTTTTTACATTCATTCCATAGATGTCATGAGCAGTCTATGGATCAGCAAAGGGACTGACCCTCTGTTGTCTTGTCGTGACCCCCCTGACCCCTTTCGTGACCTGACAGCTGAAGAAAGAGCAAGACCATCATAGGGCAACAAGGGAGAACCCAAAGAGTTAGACAGATGCAGCACAAAGGGGACAGTGATATATTGGTATAGTTCAGTCAGATTACAAAAGAGACAATGCAATGAAACATAGAGAGCACCCCTCTCCAAATCTTTGCACTCTGGTTTGTGTGGCGCAAAAGACTCAGAGGGAGCATGTCCTCAATGTTTTTGAGTCATGAAGTCATGTTTGACAAGGCCACAAATAGTATGTTTACAATATGCATCCTGGTTCTGGTTTATTTATAGCCATCTCAAAGAGAGAGAGAGAGAGAGAGAGAGAGACGGGGAGGGGGAGGAGATGAAAGGAAGAGGGGAAGTAATGTGTAGCTCACAAATTCTCCAGGGAGGTGTTTTCATCCTGAACCTCCCCTCATGTTATTCTGCTCCACTCTGTGTAAATGAAGCCACCTGAATAAGCATCAGCTGTGTGTGTGTGTAATGTTTGCATGTGTGTGTTTGTGTGTCACTGGAGTAAGCTCATCCTCTGCAGAGGGAGCCTGATGTCGTTACCATGCTATGTTTCCTGATTCTCAGCCTGCATCTTATCATTTTTAACACCCTTCCCCTCACGAGTCACGACTGCTGCTTCAGCATTCAATTACTGCTACATTTCTATTCAAATTAAACTTGAAAAAGACTCGTAGAGAATAACACCTCCCCCCTCAGCTGCAGGCAGCCTCACAGGTTGTTGAACGGTCTCTTTGAGAAAGCTGTGAACTTCAAAAAGCTTGGTTGTTGCATATATTTTAAAGCAGCCATCTGTTTAAAAATCATAAGACATCACTGCTGGAATAAACAGTTTATTTAACAGGTATATTCTGTTGGTGATTCTCAAATGATATATGGAATTTATGACATGTGTTGTCCATTCAATTCTGCAATGAATATGATGTTGTTGTTTATAGCAAGAAACCCTAATGTCTCAAACATCTACGTGTTGGCTATGAAGACTAACTTCAGCTACTTGTTCCTGAACAAAAATGAGAAGCTGTTGCTCATGCGTGACATGTTGTACCTGAAGGAGAACTAAACTTCATATTTCTTTCTCTTGCAGAAATTCATTCAGTTGCTTTCATCTCGAAACACATTGTTCAACCTTGCCAACTTCCTGGACAAAACTGGATCCCATGGTAGGTTTTTGTTTCTTTCCTTACTGATTGTGCCTCCATCTCTTTTTTAACCCTAAGTTATCTCTACATTCGGGGTTGACCTCTGTTAATGTATTTATCCCGCGATTCTAATTCTTCCCATATGATCCTCCCTGAAACAGATGCATTGAGGACAAAATAACTTGATTTTAGACAGATACTAGAAATGCAACAGAAAACAAGTCTATACTTGACTTGAACGCCAACTTCCCCTTTTTTTCTATCCATTCTTCAGTCTAAGCTTCATTATTCCCTGCTCCCTTCAATTAAACCCATCTGCAGTTTAGCAGATGGCTGTTCCTTCATGAGCCCGGGTCTGCTGAAGATTTCTGCCTGTTAAAAGGAAGTTTTTTCTTGCCACGCTATGACGGATTAAGCTGGCTCTTGTAATATAGTCATAAGTAAGGTCCTTTACCTGCTTTTTGTCAACATGACGATGAGCATGGTCTGTTTACCTGCTCTTTTCTTAATGTTAACAGACAAAGAGTAAGGTGCTTTACCTGCTTTTTGTAAAGTGTCTCGAGATAACACCTGTTATGAATTGACGCTATACAAATAAAAATTGATTGATTGATTGATCACCATGGAGATAGATGCACTCTCCCATAGTGATAAACACTGGGTTTAAAGTCTTTTTGTAATGGACATTTTGTCTACAAGGGGGACCAGACTGGGGAAAAGTTGAAAGAAAAACTCTGTATGTCAAAGTCTATGTATGTTTTTCCTTAACCTTTGATTGTGCTGTTTCCCACCTTAAATAGTCTTCAAGCTGAGCTTTAGTGGTCAGTGAACATTTCATCTCTCAGAGCCAGCCCCTGTCTGAGAGGGGGTTTTTCTTACGTAGTTTTGCACATAATTACATGACGGAATAAGACCATGGTTGTATGACGTGAATGTTAAACACGAATGGAGAAAAGGAAGAGTTTGACACACAAAACATGTTTCTAAATGATGTGACGTGTGACCGTGTCTGAGGTTTTTAATTTATTTAACTGTTTTCTACATGATAATGTCACTTTAAGGCATTCTTGATTACATTTTAGAATGAGTTTCATTGATCAAGTCATTATTTCATTTGGCTGAATTTAAAGAAAGCTGAGGAGTTCTTTTTTTTTTTTTTTTTTTACCGAGCCAATGGACCTCACACACTGACAAAATACAGAATCCCATTGCTCTTAAGCTAATAGCTCCTGGGCTTATACAAGAGAGTCGTCTCGATCTCCTCATCTACATAATTATCACTTGGACAGTAGAAAACAACAAAATTATGCTTTATTTTTAAAGAATAAGATGTTTATAACCTATACATCACATACTACATGTGTAGGGAGAAAACAGTCAATTATTATTGAGGTTGTGAAGACGTGCAGTAATACTCTTTCCCTCTGCTGGGAGATTTGAGACTGAACATATGTTCTGTGTCTTCCTCAGGCTACGACATGTCCACGTTCATCAGACGCTACAGCCGCTATCTGAACGAGAAGTCCTTCGCCTACAGACAGATGTCTTTTGACTTTATCCGAGTCAAGAAGGGGTACTGTTTTTTCCTCCTGACTGCACCTTTCTGTGTGACTATTTCAGCAAAATTATGGATTCCTTTGAAAATGTTTTGTGATTCATTTTTTCTGAAAAAAAAAGAAAAAAAAGAAACGGCCTCTGTGGACTCAGTTACCTCCAGCCAGGCAGGCCTTTTGCCAAGTGCTTGTCTTTACTGGGTATACAGAGTGCAGGGATAAATACAGAATATGTTATTACTCATACTCATAGGATAGGCAGCTCTTTTCAGCTCACTGACACAAGGTCCCTCTGACTGCATAAACCGGCATGGACAGTAAAGTGCAGACTGCAGAATAGAAATCAGACACATTGGTGAATAATATATACACCGGTATTCTTCAGTAAATAGACTGCATGATACCCAAATGATTATTTGTCAGTTCTACATGACTCTTACTGTTTCTGTTTCTTCCTCTGTCTCAGAGCTGAGGGAGCGATGAGGAACATGACAGTAGAGAAGCTGTTGAAAGGAATGCCCACCTTGCAGAGCCAGATTGACGCACTGCTGGATTTTGAGGTGAGTGACACTCGATAATAGGGAGCAAAGTCACATTGCAAGGTTACTAATATGGACGAGGAATAAACAGAGGTGTGAGAAGAGCTGCCAATAAAGTAGACATGTAGAAGCACCCATGGGGACTTTTCAGTTACAGACCATCTTACAAATGTGTCCATCAAAGAGTTTGCTGAAATGACATCTACTGGGGAACGCTAATAGCCTAGTGGTTAGTGTGTGCTCCACATTTATGGAAACAGTCCTCCAAGCAGGTGGGCCAGGTTTTAATCCTAGCTGTGTCTCATTTCCCACATGTCATTCACTCTCTCCCTCCCAGATTTCTGAATCTATCCTCTGCCCTATCTCTAAAATAAAAGCTTAAAAGCCCAAAACATACCTAAAGTAGATGTCTATTGTAACAGAGACCATAAATACCCATGGTGTGGATGTTAACGTCCATTTTATATGTTGTTACCTTTAAACAAAGAGACTGAAAAACACCACAAAAACTTTCCTTTCACTTTGCACTGGGCTGACTTTTAACATCAGCCCTTGAGAAAATGGACTTGTCTTTTTCTTTGTAAGTTTGTTATTTTGTGTCCCATTTGTTCATCTGTGAAATCTTTTACCAAACTGTCTTTTAGGTGAACCAACAAGACCTAAACAACGGAGTGATAAATGCCTGCTTCCTGCTCCTCTTCAAAGATCTGATCAAATTGTATGCCTGCTACAATGACGGCGTCATCAACCTCTTAGGTAAAAAAGTCACTTTTTTCCTAAAAAATCGACACAGAATAACAGTGATCTAAAGACACTTATGTGACTTCCAAAAAAGCAGTTAGTTATCCCCTTGAATTGCCCCCCGGAGACAAATAAAGTTTTTTGAATTGAATAGAATTTTTTCTCTAGTTCTTGACTAAAACAGCTTTATAGGGAAGGCCGTCCGTTCCATGGAAAAACACGACTCCGACAACAGTACAGCTGGTGGGACAAGCGCTTCTCACTCATTGGACAGTCATGACATAGAGAGACATTTACAGAGGATATACTTGATTTCTGCTGTGTAAAATGTCACACATTCTTCCTTTAGTGTCTTTCACTAAATACTTCCATCATCCTTATCCAAGCAGTTCCACTCAGCCCTGAGCCATTTGTTGATGAAGTCAACAATTTTGATTAGATCACATATCCAGTTCTATTTCTTAATCGAACTTGCTCTAACTGTGACTGGGTGGATACTTGGTGCTTTAATGAGTATTTACAGAAACAAAAACATGTGTGTTATATAAATAGATTGTGTGTTTGATGGTTATGAGACTTGCAAACCAGTGCAATTGTTCACCTGACTGATGCATGTTTAAGCTCCAGTCACATAAGACTAAAATACGTCCAGATTAGGAACACAGATAACGTGATAATTGTTTTGGGGTTTTTTGGCGGGGGATTTCAGTTGGCTATACGTTTACCGTAAATTCCGGACTATAAGCCGCTACTTTTTTCTCACACTTCGAGCACTGCGGCTTCTACTCCGGTGCGGCTAATGCATGGATTTTTTATGGGGGACAATGAGCTTCTGCATTTGACTTCGTCACGCCGGATCTTAATATCAGTCATTTTGCGCTTCATGCACGCACCCTCATGATGGAAAACACACGGAGAAATACATATGATGCAGCTTTCAAGTTAAAGGCGATCGACCTGGCTGTCAAAGAAGCTAACAGAGCTGCTGCACGTTAAGATGACACTGACAGCGACAACAGAGACTGAGGAAGTGAGTAATGAAGTCATTCTGAGGCAGTGAATGGATGGACTTTTTCTTGTGAAATATATTACGGTCATCTTTTTCATCAGCCGTGTTACAGACACCGTCGGCTAGGCTTCGTATTGTAACGGTTCATGTTGTAAAGTCAGTAGTTGATAATGTGTTCATAATTCCGATTATGTGGAGAGTCAGTGAATGCACCAGCGAGAACGTGTTGAGTGGCTGTATGAGAGAACGCTGGGGGAGAGAGTTGGATTGTTACGGCAAGTTACGTGTGTTGCTCTCTGCTGTAAACGGCGTGGTCACGGCCGACAGTGATCGGGTTAAGTAAAAGTTATTATTTGAACGCTCTCGTCGTCCTTTAACGTCCGTACGGACGCTACAGTATTTGCGGATGTTACCGGTAGCCTACGTCTGTGTAAATAGCTCTTGTTATAGCGTGGACACCTGCGGCTTATAATCAAGTGCGGCTTATATATGTACAAATACATTTATTTACTTATTTTTAGCCGGTGCGGCTTATATCCAGGTGCGCTCAATAGTACGGAATTTACGGGTAATTTAAATGTCCATGTTCTCTGTTGTCTAGAAAAATTCTTCCAGATGAAAAGAAGCCAGTGTAAAGATGGGCTTGAGATCTACAAGAGATTCCTGACACGAATGACCCGGGTTTCAGAGTTCTTCAAAATTGCAGAGGTAGTGTATTATATAATGAAGAGGACGATCTGTGATTTGTAACGGGTTTTCATTTGTTTATTCAGTTTCATTTATTTTTTTAATCCTTCGAAATGAAGAATAAAGAAGTGTCCTTGTCTTCTATTACAGCAAGTGGGAATAGACAAAAATGACATCCCTGAACTTACCCAGGTAAGACAGTCAAAGGCGTCTCTTACCTTTATGTATGTTACCTGTTTAATCAACTTGTGTTTTAAAACCTTTTAACTGAAAAGGATTTGCTATTTTTTAAGGCTACATACTAACAAAGCATGTGTTTTGTTTAACTATGATGCATGTAGTTTGAATGTCTAACTCTACTTTTTCTTTTCTCCTGCTGTATTCAGCGTAATCTCTCTCCCTTGATTATAATGCGTCATTTCACAGACAGCCACAGTACATTATAAAAGGGAGGCCTATCCTGCTGTAAGCTTTGAGCACTTCCAACCAACGAACTGTGGTTCTGTGGTGATTGACTGCCCATGTGGCCCCCCCTTTGTCTTTTCACTTGCAGAGATGCAGATTGATCATTGAGGCTGAGAGTGTGAGTAGTGTGTATAGTGCACAGAGCTAGCTTATGGGAACAACCAGCTTAGGAAAGGTTAACATTTGAGTTCTCTTTAAGTGCACTGAGCTATAGCACACTGCACAGGAGCGAGTGCACACCCAGCTTTCAGACATCAGCACTGTGATGAAGTGGGATGACATGACTTGATGAGGCTATTGGTTAAGCTGCGATATGCTGAGCAATGCTGCTGACTAGGCATTGTTTACCACTGCTAAAACTCTGAGCTAAACATAGCTTTAGTTCAACGACTGTATAAAAAACACAGCAGATTGTAAACCTTGAACTGTGCTGCAGAGCTTCCATAACAGATATAGAGTCACGTTTCCTTTTTTTATCTCGATTTAATAAGTGAATCCCACTAAAAAAAAGAAAAAAGAGGCCTGTTTTCTCGTGGTTTGTCTTGGAATGAGCCTCAAGGGAGTAAACTCAAGTCTGTTGTGGAATCTCTATAAGCTTAAGTTGTACTTTCAAATATGACAGCAAGGATTGCATGGAAGCATGCTCTAATGCTGTCTGCTTAAACTTATGCTACAGAAAGCTAATAGTATGAAACATATCCATTACATGCATAATTGTATTGCTATATAATTGAGTTGGAAATGGGGTGTTTCTAAAGATCTTCAGAAACAGTTCCATCCATAACTTCTTGACATGCAAGTGGGGCGTTAGGTTAGCTTGAGCCAGAGCTAATAGCTTGTCTCATATTACTGGGCTAGATTGGTTGGCAAAATAAGATGTAGTTTAACATGTATTCAGTTTTTTTTACTTAGAATTAGGAAAGAAGATTGATGAAACACTCCTGTCGACATGCTAAATATTAGCCAAATCAAGAGGGCAGCTAGCTTAGCTTATAATACTCATACAGTTTATCATATATGGAATAAATCATGCTATTTGCCTTGTATCTGTATGTAGGTAAAAATCAGTCCTGGTAAAAGGTAAACTTATTATCTGCTATAGGGAGCCACTGCACACTATTTAGCAGATTTTGAACTTTATTCTTACTTGATTTCTGAACTTAGCTGACACATCCACCTTTTTTAAAGCTAACATGTTTACTTTTACAATCTACGTTATTGCCTCATTATTGCCTCCCTCAACAACTCTCTTGAAGGCGCATGAAGGCAGTTAAGACTTTAAATATATATGTCTTGAGAGTACTTTACATTTTAATGTTCACTGTAGAAACATTTTGGTCTACAGTCTCCTTAGTGACTGGCACTGTCTACTTGCTTGTTTGTTAGGAAAAGGTGTCCCTCAGCTAGCCTGATAATATAAAAGATACATAATGAATAAAGACCTATTCAATCCATTTTTAGATGCCAACATGTCCTTTATAGCAGGTATGCAACAGTGTTTGCAGAATTACTCTTCCATAAATCATCATAAAGACATCATTAATCCTCACAGCCCAACCTGCATATCAGCTGTTGCTGTTTAAAGATGTGGCACAGCATTGATGACAAAACCTTACTAATGTGTCCAGAGGAGCAAACTATATCAATCCTCCCTGTCTGTCAAGCTTAAGTGTATTAATCTTAGTTTTAGAAACCACTTTATACGCTTATCCCACCCAGGATTAATTACATCTGCACAATTACAACAGCGTAATATTACCCTCTAGCCCTCCATGTAAATTACACCACTAATGCACACTTCCATGCTAATTTGTGAGGGCAGGAGGCAGATTTAGAAAACACTTTTTTAGATAAAAGCAGCATCACGGATCATAGTACAAACATTTACCGTGGATGTGAATCAGTCACATGCTAATGAAGACAGTTCAGTGTTAGTCTCTTTAAACAAGAGCCGCTTCTTTATATGTTTGAACGTTTCATTAATAGAGTTCTAGTCCCTGTCCTTTGTCTTCAGAACAGCCCGCTTTGTTCCTTGAGAAGAGGCCAGTCACTTTATAGTGTCTGGTTGATAAATTGTCTACACACTCCTTTCAGTGCCAAGACAAAAAATTATCAGCCTCTCTTTGTCTTTGGGCAGGTGTATAAAGGAAATGGAGCATGAAATTATTGAAAGTGAATTATTGACCTTTTTAACTGGCTGAAAACTGGATGTTTAGTCATTCTTGTTCCTGCATGGCAGAAGGTGATAAAAGCCTGTATATCCTGGTAGAGCATGCAGATTTGCATTGTGACTGACTGACAAACTGTTCCCACTATAACCTTAAACCGTTTACTGTTTTATTTTGAGTTCTATTTATATTTTATCTTCCTTTGTAAAAAGCAAAATGTACATTAACATAACTGAAGATTAAATAGTCAAAACTTTCATGTAATACTTAGTTGACATCAGTTTTTAATTCATGTGTTTTATTGACTCTGCTTTATCATAGTATGGAATTGGTGAGATTATAACTTTAAGGAACAAAAAACAAAAGGGGTACAACTGAATGCATAATTTTTGCTGTAAACAAACAGCAAGTTTGGTGCTTTAACATGTTGTAACCAAGAGGTGCAATGTGCACTAAAAACAATGAACCCAGTGACAGACTGGATTTCAGAGATAAATTAATCTGAGAATTGAATGAATCCTTATGAGAACCAGAACAATGAATCTTATTGATTGGATTATTTTGTAAAGCGGCACAAGTGAGATGAGGATCAGTAAATAAGGATTGTGACTCACTCTGTACCATTCGCATAGCATGCTTACCTGGTATTCGCTGAACCATACACTGCAAACATTAATGGATGAGGCTTATTGGCAGCAGTCTCCATGCTGTAAATTTGATCTTTCAGTCAACCGAACAACAGGCTGAGAGCTGGAGCTGAGGCGGCTTTTAAGCCTCTTGACAAACTGCCTTTCACTCAGGTCAGCTACGTACCTAACTATGGATAACACATATTGTTTTTAACTTAAATCAGATGCCTTATGACAAAAATCACCAGGCTGTTAACAGGCTTATTTTTGTTGAAAAAAACCTGTCTTTTTCAATGTGTTTTGTTGGTGACTCCCGGGGCTGGAGTCAGATCCTCTATGAACTGTAGGCTTTTGCTCTGCATTGGCTGTTTTTGTCTGCATTGGCTTCATTTTTTAATACCTGAAGTCACTGTTTGATTTGAACACAAGCCCAGGACAATTATCCTTTTCAGCCACGTGCCTTGCACTATATTTTATTTTGCCCATTATTTATTCTTTTTGGATTATGAGGATGAGGAACACAAGGAATTAGTCTTAAAAAAAACAAGTCTTTCTAACCAAATGGGAAATGTGGAACAAATCAGTTCCACAGCATATCTATTGAACTGTTTGGTATTCTGTGTTCATGATGGAGTGTACTGTCAGCCTCTCTGAACGTTGCTGACCTTTATAGTGTTTCTTAATTCATTTTTTCTACAGGCCCCAGAGAGTCTTCTGGAGTCCCTGGAGACCCACCTCAACACACTGGAGGGGAAAAAGCCGTATGTTTTTGTTTTTTGTCATTGACCTGCAGTAACTCAGAGCTGAAACTTCAGAAATCCTGTAATTTATCTGTGATACTTCTGTCACATCTCTAACATGTATTTCTTCTCTAATTACTTAACTCAGAGGGGATAAGTAAGTACAGTCAATGAGAACATTATTTGACCATCATTGTATTGGTACATTAATTTTATGTTCCATTAAGGATTTCAGTATTGCAATAGAACTGACATCTGAACAAACAGCTGACATTAGTATATCTGTGTACTGTGTAAGCATTTTGTTCAAGATGCAGGTCAATATAAACATATACTGCTTATCATTTCTTATTACATGTTTGCATTTGTGGCCAAACAAAATTTAAACCATTGCTTTCATTGACACAGTGCGCAATGACAAGTCATGACATCGTTCTGGCATGATTACTAACATATGTATGTTGTCATTATCCAACTGAACACCAATGTCTAAACAGCTTCACCAAGAATCTGTTCAAAAATTGATGGCCAACTTCTTGAGAGATTCTATGACTCAGCCTACAATGAAAACATGTTCAACATCATCTCTGACCCCTAACCCCGCTCTGAACAGTGAATACAAACTATTACCATCAAACTTGAGATACAGGGTCCCAAGCCTTTAATAAGGTCAAAAAGAAGCACTCTTTTTAAACCAGTCAATCCTAAAATAGATCATGGAGCTGAATCCCACATCAAAGCAAGTTGAAAGCCTCTCAATGTGTGTACAGGTGTTTGAATGCTGTGTCAAATGTTTGTACCTTTGTATCTTTTCTTCCATGGTTATGTTGCAAATGGTGCTGCTGTGATTACTGACAAATTTCAGACTTTGCCTGAAAATCAAATTCAATCAATCAATTAATCAATCAGTCAATCAATAAATAAACAAACACAATTAAGCCCAGACTATAACAAAGCTTGAGATGCTTGTTGTCTGCAATGTTGAACAGCAAAACTTTGTTAAAGAGCAACCTGGGCCAAGATGTTATTAATCAGCCGCATGGATCCATTTACTGCACGTTTACTAAATGGGATTGCTGAAGCATGGCCTGTCTAAAAAGACTAAAGTGATATTAAAGCGGTCACTTTGTTTCTAATCTCTGTAAGAGCATTTAAATCATTAACTTATGTGCATTTATTGTTTTTGCAGGTCCCCCACTAAGGTGAGCTATGTTTCATGATAAATAGCATAGGCTGTACAGTATTAATAAAAGTCTTACAGTATTTATATTAGCACTTTTAAACATCCAAACACAGATATTGCAGCATAAGTTTCAATAAAAACTGTAAAAGCATCATCTGACCTCTGATTTTACACTTATCTGTTACTGCTTAACGCAAGTTGTTGTGTGTAAAAAAGCGGTTGAATCACATCACTTTATGTAACTTGTTAATCACTATCGTGATTGTTATCTGGGGTCTATCTCTTCTGCAGGATGCAACAGCCAACAACAGCACACCTGCTGCTGCTGCTGCTGCTGCCGCCCCAGCAAAACCAGCGCCCCCAACTGCACCCGCCAGGCCCCCTGCACGTCCTGGGCCTCCTGCCAAACCTCCTCCACCCTCTGTCACCCCCACCGCACCAGCTCGTAGCATTGCTGCAAGCAAGTAAGAGACACTCAACAATAAGACAAAGTGTTAAACTGAACTCCACGAGTACTCAAGCATCAATACTGCAACAGAAATAGATTCCCTCAGTCAATATGGTCTTTTTCTCCGTCTAGTGCTCTTGATGATGGCTTCTTATTGGATCTAGACCCCATGTCCTCCTCAGCAGCAGGGGGCGCTACAGCCACTTCAGGATGGGGAGGTGAGAACTTGTTTCTTTGTCCGTTTAAACATTTTTTGAGTACATTGGTTGTGGAAGGTCACATTATGAAGTTCATCATGTGGAAAGTGATGAAAGGGTCCTCAGCCTACAGAAAATGCTTCTGCTTGCAGATTAATTAGCTATAGCTTAGTGAAATAAAGCTAGCTTTATGAGTTGGTGGATATGTATAAACTCATCAAACAAATGTAAAAGTAGGCTTACTCTTGTTGTAGGTACTAAAGTTAGCCTGGAATGCAGATAGACTCAGTTTATTGATCAAAACTAAGAATCTCTTTTTTTTATATATATATATATTTTTTTTTATTTTGTGATAAAGTGGACAAGTACAAAAATAAAAATATGGACATAGACATGACAGTTTAAGCAATGGCAAATAAACAGAAACAACAAGCAACACAGAAATAAAAAAAAAATACTCAAAACATTAACAGAGACAACTAAAGTAGATATAAAAGTCAACTATTAAGTTGTGGTGTTGTATAGAAAATGTGTGTGGTAGTGTGATGCATCAAAGTTGGCAGCTAAGTGGAAAGTAACAAAAGAGTTAGCAGAAGCAAAACTGAGGCGAGAAAGAAAACTTAACAATTACTTTATTTGTAAAGCAAAAACAAAGTTTACGTTTCAGTCCTTTCCGTTAGTGGAGATACTACTAATACTCCTCTTTGTAATTTTAAAGTAATAATTTTAGAGTAATTAAGGACACTAAACAAAGAAAGTATTTTATTTGGGAATACCTGTCTTTATTTTTCCCTGGCACATCACTTCTACATGTGAAGAGAATGATTCAGTTCCCATGCTTAATTAGGGACTGTTTCTCAGGGCAAGGCTTTAGCAATAAGTCCTTTTTATGAAGGAATACAATTAAAAATGGTATGGTTTCTTCCTATTTATTGATGAAACAATTTTCATTACATTACTTTAAGCCATTTCTAAAACGTGTAGTAAGTTCACATCCTTTTGGTAAACTGATAGCTGCTTCAAAGAGAAAAAGAGAAGACAATTGGTTTAAAAAAAGATACTATGCTCAGGAAAGGTTGACAGTAAAAGCAGGTCATTCTCTTAAAATACAACAACAAATGGTGACCTTTATAGGTGACACCCCACAATATGACAAAAGAAAATTTACCATTTTGAACTGCTGTCTGAGTTATGCGGATTTTTTATTATAAAGCTGTTTCCACTCTCTGATTACTGCAAAGTTAACTGAATTTAACTGTAGCCTTTCTCTGCACAGATAAGACACACCTTTTCTTGTCCCTAATATGGGCAGCTCGCAGATACAGCTGTCTACATTTCATCACAACTCTCCATACTTAAAAGAAGCCATTTATTCATTCTCTCTCACCTGTGTCTGTCTCTGTCTGTTTTTTTGTGCAGATCTTTTGGCTGTGGGTGAGTATGATGTTGACTGCACTGTGCTATGGACAGAATGTCTGCAGGCACTTCATTTTTCACTCTCCTACTTGGCTTTCTACCTAAATTTCTTATTGCCTCTTCTGTCAAGCTATTTGGATCTTTAGCACTCTAAAAATCTCCTGTGGAAATCTTTTTCTCCCGGTTTTTTTAAGTCTCTCTGACTCTTACATTTTTCTGCCATCTTCTCTTTCTTCATATTGCGCTCTCTTGGGCTCTCTTGGGGTTGTGACTGGGTCCTGGTATTTGGATTATGGGGTTTATCTGCATAGCAACTCCAACCGCCACTGATGAAGCCTCTGAAGCTCTCATGGCGGAGGAAGAGTCTGATGCTGCTGCTGATGTCACAGCCACTGCTTCCGCTGCGGCCCTTGCGCCTTCAGCCCCCGCTGCCGCTACCACTGCTGCCCCAGCTGTAACGGTGCCAACCTCACTGCCCGTCTCAGCGCCTGCCGCCCCTGCTGCCACTGCTGCCTCAGACATGGACCTTTTCGGAGGTCAGTCTGGTTCAAGTATAGGATGTAGACAGGAATACACTACGTGACAGCTTGCCTGCTTGTCAGGAACTATCCCCACCATTACTTGACAGATAGCTTCCCTTGTTTACAAAGTCATTATAAAGAAGTAGAAAAATATGAGTCTGCTCACTGAAATTCTTGATCATAAATCAACAAAAAATGTCCAATCAGATTAGAAATTTCTTGTTTGTTTATTTATGAAGATTGATAAGAATATCATCCTGAGATGATGTAAAACTTTATTAACATTAGCACTAGTTTGTACTTTTCATGTATATCGATACATCTGAGTCAGAGGGTAACACATCCTTTCTTAAACTAATGATTACCCAACAGTCACCGTGAAACATTTATTAAAATAGTAGATGTATTTAAGGAACTTTCAACTCTCTATTTAACAAATTAAATTACAAAAAGTGTCTATTGCAATTAAGAGTTCTCTCTCAAATATTTGACATATGGCAGCCCTTTTGTACTTAATATGACAGATGACATATAAGACATTACGAAGAAACAATCAAATAAGTAATTTTGTAAAGTTTGTAATTTGGTGAATGTGGCACAAAATTGACAATCTCATCTGGAACAGAAAAACGTCCAAAACTTCACTCCTCCAGAAGCACTTTGAGAACAGATGTTGCTTCAGAAGACTTCGTTCAGACTTCAGAAGATTTTCAAATTTAAAGAAATCTAAAAAAATGGATGCACAGTGCTGTGACTCAAATGTCATGGTTTATCCCTTTCCTCTTTCTAAAGTTTTTAACATCCTATTTGTTGCGGCCATGTGCAACGCGTTGAATGCTGACATATAATGTCAAGTGTTCACACTCTGTTTTGCATTGAGCACAGAGCAAAACACTGATGAGGCACATGCCAAAAGTATGAGCCGGTACTGTGGATTACTTTTGCTTTTCACTGGGTTTACTCAGAGCTGCATGATTACAAAAAAAGGCACTAATGAGGTTAAATATCAACATGTTGTACACAGTCAAAAGAGAGTTTTATCAGATCCTGTGCACCAATAAACCCACTGAAATGTAATACATCTGCTATTTTGACATGTATTTGGGGGATTTGCTGCTTTTTGCTGCTGTTGTCAACCAACCCTGAATGGTTCCCCCATTATGGCTCACTAACAGTTTCATAAATGTGTCACCGTGATGAAACTGGATTTTATAATGTGATAATTGGGCATTTTGTTGAAAACACTAACTTGAACTCTTACTTTGGAGAAGGATCAAATGTCTGCTGAATAAGCCATATTGATTCACAGAGAGATTTTTCCTTGTCTTTCCCTGAACTTACATTTCCCCCCCTGTCACAGAGTATAGAAAACTTGTGACAACTTGCCTCATTTCACAAACCTGCACTGGAAGTGCACTCACTGAATGAAGCATTATGCAGCCCTTTAAAACTTAAAATGTAATTATAGGATAACCACATCAGACCTTGTAAGTAACTGGGCTGCATATTTCTTGTATTCTCAGCTTTTTCCTGATTCTGACCTCTCATTTTTGTTTTTCCTGTCCATTCCATCTGTTTACTCATTTTTGTTCTTTACATCCATGTGTCTGTTGGTATGTTGGCCCCGGGTGTTATGTTTTGCGTTTGCGTTCTGGCTGTTTACGTCTGCAATACCCTAGATGCGTTTGCACCTTCCCCAGGAGACGGTCCTGCCGCTGTGGCCGCGGGTCCTGCTGCTGATGCATTTGCCGGATCTGGTGGGTGACAAAACAGCTTTTGGTGAAAGTGTGTGTCAGAGTATATGGGTGTGTGTGTGTGTGTGTGTGTGTGAACGTAAAAGCTGTTGTTGCTTTTATTTTATGAAGCTGCTTCTGCTTCCATAGGAGACAGTAAAAGAAACCTTAGCACTCAGGGCCTACTGTCTCGCCCCAAATCCTGCTCTACTGCCCAAGTCATGGACCTCCCTCTCCCTTATGTAAACTACTGTATGCCTGTTAATATTCATCCAGTCAATACTGCATTAAAAAGAACAGGTCAGCTGTTAGATGTAGTTTAAGAAAGATGCTGTTGGTTTTGATTTTCATCTCTGATACTTCTTGATCAAGATGATTATGATGTTGCTAATCATTGTCCAGCAATCTTCTTTTTCTATATGACATTGTATTTTAATCTCTCTCACTTCATGTTGCAGGACCATTGCAATTTCTCTGCAAGTATTTTTGCAAATTAGTTTCATAAGCTGAATGAAAAGTTCTCCTCTAGACTATAGTTAATCTTGTGTGATGTTTGTGGCTTTCAGAATACAGACTCATACATGTTTGTACACAACAAAATTGTAACAGAGAGTAGAAATAGTACTAAATGCTACTATGCTGTTTTACTGTTAGTGTTGCCTTGGTGAGTATCTGGTCTAAACCTAATTTACCTACTTTTCGTAGTTGTGTGTTGATCTGCTCGTTCTTCATCCTTGGGACTTGCCCTCACGGAATTATAAGCCTTGCTAGCTTTCAGTCTTTCGAAACTTGAGCCAATTAGAAAGCAAGTTCTTTAATCACTTGCATTCGCTGCAATGCTAGCAGTCTAATACTGTATCATTTAAGC
Organism: Symphodus melops; assembly: GCF_947650265.1. Classification (NCBI taxonomy): domain Eukaryota; kingdom Metazoa; phylum Chordata; class Actinopteri; order Labriformes; family Labridae; genus Symphodus; species Symphodus melops. Next base: position 10,461,758 of record NC_136695.1, on the reverse strand, counting down.
ACTATTTTTACCTGTTAGCATCACTATAGCCAACAATGCACAAGGGTCATGTCGATGATTTCAGTGACCTCATCTTTAAAAATAATGCATGTTTGCCAATGAACAACAATTACAACAAGAATAAAATAAAATCCCATTTCTCTTTGGTTTTAGCTTCTTTGTTTTCAAGTGTCTTGCCTAACAAAAGTGCTTGTTGCTTTAACAAACCCTCCACTAATTCCCCGTCCTTTTTCCCTTCTTCTCTAATCATAAACCCCTCTAACCTCTCTAACTTCTCAACACCAACCCCCTGCTGCTCTTCCTGAAGACCCTTTTGCCACGACAGAGGGGAGTGCAGACATTGCTCCAGAGCTGGATCTGTTCGCTATGAAGCCCACCGACACAGGGGCCAGCGCCATCACCCCTCCCACCTCTAGTGAGGCGCCGACTATCATCGCCCCTATCGCTCCCCCCGCTGCCCCAACCCCTTCTTCCACCACCGCTACCACAACCGCCACAGACACCACCACCGAAGAGTCTGCAGCCGCCCCGACTCTAGATCTCTTTGGTGGTAAAGTCCTCGCTGTCATCATGCTTTTCACTGCATTGCCCTGCATTATGACAATGATGATGCTGAAAGTTTGTTAACTGATGACTGTGTTGCTTTAGTGGTGATGATGACCACAGTGACAGCTGTAACAACATGCCCAGTCCTATTTTCTTTCTATTTTCCATGATGCCTCCTCTTTCGATATAGATCATTTAATCAAGTAAATCAAGCATCTTGACCTCCTCTGCACAATTATGATTATTACTTTTGTTTGCGATTAAAGCCAACGTTGTATGCTATGTTTATAGATAATCAATTGTTTGTTATTTAGGAGGTAAAACCTTGTGTTAAATTACATCTCTTTAGACATCAGTTTAGATGAATTGGTTTTCAAGTCAAGAGGGGGCTCAACTTGCTTTGATTTTTAACCTCAAATTAACAGACTGCAAAAATACAGAGGAAATAGTTTTCCTCTTCTGCTTGTGATCACTAGTTTAGATACTGACATCTGAGAATGCTGTATTAATCCACTTCCGTCAAAAGGGTGTATTGCTCAATTGTATCTGTATGTTTTTGGTTTCCTCTGGGTTACCTGAGTTGCAGTTGTTAATTTTGTTACTTTAAATTACCCATGCTGCAGACTGAGAACTCATTGACCCTGCACAGAGTGTGTACGTGGAAATAAATACTGATATAAGAATGGACATATGGTAATCCCATGTTCCAAAATACTTACATCTAGAACTTGGGAAATCCTTAATCAATTAAATGCTGTAGAGTTACCAGCATGCCATTTTCTCCAACTCTAATCAAAATGGATCACAGAATGTGTACAGACATTCATTGTCTTCTCTCCACTGCCACCAGCAGATGAAAGCGTCAAATCACATCTCCAGACTCTAGCATTTTATAGATATCCACATTTTCTGCAATATATAAAGGTATCCTACCTTTTCATTTGATCGACTGATTCATGAGGTCGATATCTTTTTACTGGAGTAAAATGACTGATAGCTGTGACTTTGATGTCCTGATATAATATTAAAATAATGTAAGGCTCTTGAAGAAAAAATAGTATTAATAATATTTCTATTTTAGAAAAAGAGATAAATGAATCAAGGTAATAACTAAAAAATGATAAAATGATTTGTTTCCACAGGAAAACAGAGTAAATAAAATGTATGTATGCATGTCTGCTTCAGGCTGCAAGAAAAAAAATGTTCTTGTGAACAAGGATTCTGTTGCTATTAAACTCTAAAATAATCAATGTTTTAATCATCCAAATGTACTAAAGGAAACAGGGAGGCAGACATTTTGCAATACACCCTTTTAACCTTTGCACATTTTCATTTTGCATTGCACTGACTGAACAGATACATTGCAGCTTAGCTGTTTAAGATTGAAATCTTTGCTTTCTCTGCTCTCTCTCATCTCTTTTCTTAACCCCTCATGCTGTTTGCACTGGACTTGAAATCTGAATGTTCATATGATTGTGTGTCCTTGTTCGTAGATATGCTTGATAAGCCTGAGCAAAGCCCTACCACAGAATCCAAAGCTGCTACCACTCCTAGCGTAGACCTTTTTGGTGCAGGTACAGGAGTTGATATCCATTTCTCTCTGTGTGGAACCTCTTCATATCTTCTGGTTACCATGCGTCCACTCCTCTGTCAACTGTTTTATCCCTACACGTCTTGGTTTGTGCCCCATAGTGCTATGAAAACTGTGCATGCTACCCACTTGTCCAGTCCTGGAGTGTTTTTTTTTTGGCTGCTTTCTATCAACGCTGTATCTTTGTACTTGCCACGCTAATACTTTTCTTTGCTCCCCAACCTCCATGGTTTTCTTCTTTCTTGTGTTCTGCCTCTCGCTTGCGTTGGTAAATTAGACCTTCCTGCTGTTTCGCGCGGGCCCTCTCCTTTGCCCGAACCAGCTCTGTCTGGGGACATTGTGACTGGTGAGTAAAGCTGCTTTGTCATTACTGCATCCCTATTTTCCCTTCATTTACTTGAGAGTTTGCTTGAAGAGTGCAGCTATACTCAACGTATGAAGATTTTTGATTGGTGCTGGTGCATGCACACCAGTCCTGTACTTCAAAATGATGCACACTTCAAGGATGTGGCTACACAGTAAAGATGCCTGCTTCTTTCTCCTTCCTCCTCTCTGCATGTCTGCTAACCCTTTAGAGCAGGCTTAATAATAGTGCATGAAGAAAGCATTCTGTCTTTGGTTATAAAGCTGCCAGTGAAAACTGCTTTTGTCTCTGCCTGTCTTTCTGTTCAGACTCAATTACAGTTCCAGATCCTGTTGCCCCTGCTCCAGTCCCTGCTCCTTCTGCAGCTCCTGTCCCAGAGGCCTCCTCTCCACCCAAAGCAGAGCCAGCACCTGTCATTGACCTGCTGGGTACTGTACCTCAGAACACCTGTACACCTCTCTAAACAGCAATATTTCCTTATAACATAATAATATATGAAGAATATGACCATGGCATGGCTTTAAATACTGCAATTTCTGACTTTAACTTATCTGATCTAAACTTTGGTTTAGTTCATTCAAAGGTTGTAATATTTGGTTAAATAAAACATCTTTACAACCTCTGGATCACAGTGATAAGTGAAATTGAGTTCTGTAGACATGCAGTGGGAAACTTCTTAGATATCTGAGATTATGGGAGAGGCCCTAAAAACACAAAAATAAAGAGAACTGCTTTTGTTTTTTTCATGTCTTTACAAAAAAAATTATTGGATGTATTCTAATAGGTTAATGCAGCCTGTGAAGCATATCGATCCAATCAAAATGTGCACCTTTGTTATTTTCTTCTCAAACCATTTCATTTAAAAAAATCAAACCTTAAAAGCAACATTTAATAATCGAGATAGCTAATTAATATGTTCAGGAAAATGTTTCATAACGGATTACCTGCTAAACTAAAGCCCTTCCCATTCGCTCCGGCTGTATACTTTTTGATGAGTGCTAAAGAGAAAATGCTATAGCTTTGAAGCAAATCCACTCAAAGATGATGGATACTTAAACGTTATACCATATATCAGCAAAAGTAGGCTAGCTTTGTCATTTTTAGGATGATAGCGTCATGATATTAAAAAATTAGCCAAAATCTGCGCGGCAGCACAGCCTCCCAGGATGGTTGTTTTGTTCATTTCCTAATTTTTGCACCAAATCCCATTCCATGATCAATCTTGCAACATATAGATATAAATGGTCTAATTTTTTTAGAATCATTATTCTATTTTATGAAACTATAGGACAAGGCAAGTTTATTTATGTAGCACATTTCAACAGCGAGTCAATTCAAAGTGCCTCACACAAGACATCAAAAGCATGATGACAGATGAAAGAAACCACCCCATCATGATCAGGAATCCAAACCATGTTATTTTTTCTTCAGTTCATGTTACATTTATATTTCATGTTTTGTTTAGTCATCTTTTGGTTTATGAGAATAATCTTGTCTCCCACCCTCACCGTGTCCCAGTGTGTGGTCCAGGGCTGACTTCTTACCCCTTTCTGCCCTCCATGCTGCTTTGTGGATTATTGGAATTCCTGCAGACTCTTTCAGTGGTCCTGCAGAGGAGACGCAGATCTCTGCTCCTGGAGGGCCTGGAGATGACCTGCTGGGAGGTGAGACTCCTCCTTCTGGTGTATTTCATTGGTAACCATTGGTGAATTAGAAAGGTTGAAATGATGAGCAAATATGGATAAGATGGCTGTTGTCTTGCAAAAAGTTTTCTTTGCCAGCTCTATTGTGAAAGAAATGTTTAGAGGAAGAGCCCTGACAGCTCAAAACATTGTGCTCCTGGTAAAGCACTTTTAGCTAATAAACACATTTATATTTGTGCGCTTTAGTGTTGTGGTCCTTTTTGCGTCTGATTAATAAATGAGAAATGAATCCATCAACAATCTCCATTTGTTCAATTAACAATGACGCACACTTGGCAGGACTGCTTATACTGCATTTAGCCAAAATGGCTTCAGACTAATTAAGAACCGTCTATAAATCTGACATCACAGTGATGTCATAGCCATAGTCTCGACCATCTATTTCCCTAAGAGTCTCAAGATATAACAAATTGTCTTTGTTATAACCTTTAAGCCTAATTTCTGAAAATGTAAGAACTTTTTCAACACATTCAACACGTCTGCAGACAGACATCCTGTTTACATGGTCACACACACAATAAATACAGTATGTACACTGTTCAAATGTTGGACACTTCGTGTGAGATAAGCTGTAAGTCATGATGAGGCACAATGGAACTTTTCTGTAATCTATCGGTTGGACATTAAACAAACAATCTGAATCCTACATATAGCAAGTGTGTACAGTGTAGAGTGTGCATTGAGAGCACAGTTAAGGGCACTCATTGTGCACTCATTGTGTGTAAGCAGATGTGGCCAATAAAGCTGATTCTTATCCGTTATAAAGCAGAAGACAACTGATGGCAGACACTCTAGATCTGGAGCAGGAGGGGGCAGTTATACAGATATTACCTGTGTGGACGACTGCCTTTAACATGAAGCTTTTTAAGTCAGAGTAATTCACACATGGAACAATTAGCAACCAATTGTTAGAAACTGTGAACAATAACATTCATGTTCTGTAACTTTAACCGTGCTGTTTTTTCTATGTACTGTTGTCCCGCTACTAAGTATTGTACATGTGCTTCATTCCATATCATAGACGTACATTGTCATGCTGTCCCATTCTAATGTAGGCCCATGTCTTGTGTTTTCCTGCTTATAGGCATCTTTGCTAGGTGTACCATGTTGCTGTGATGTTTTACTGTGTCTAGTATGTTTTGCTTTGAAAAGTTCAATTTTTTCTATTGCTGTCCTTGCTTTGAAGGGTCCTACAGTATGTCCCCTTCAAAGTGTACAGTACTGCTGCTCTGTCTTACAGACTTGCTTGTGTCTATTGTCCTGACATTCCCTTGCCAAGGGACAACAGCTGAACACTAGCCATGAATTGAATTGATTTCAGAAATGCTATGAATGTGTACTGTTCCTGTAACTTTAAACTGTATAGATACATATTTGAATTAAATATCCTTAGTGGATAAAGAATGGTTTCTTAAATACTAATGACTGTGTTTGCATACACGTTTCGCCTCAACTCCATAACTTGGCCGTTTTTATAACTTTTTTTTGCTCACAGTAAACAAGTTCAACACATTTCTTTTTGAAATGTTTTTTATACCTGGAATAGAGATGGGTCTAAATACAGTTCTGTATAATAGGTCACAGCAACAGTCTGTTTTCCCCGTCAGGCCTCATGTCCCTCACCCTGGCTCCCACTGCTGCCCCTGCTCTGGCTCCAGCCTTGGCTCCAGCTCCGGCCCCAGCTCTGGTGCAGAATGACCTGCTTGAGTCAGGGTTTGATGCTCTGGGATCCCTGCCTTCTCCAACACCCCCTGTACCAGCAGCAGCACTAGAACCTTTACCCTCCACAATAGCGCCCTCTGGTGGCTTTGATGCTTCAAGTAAGTGGATCATTATGGGTTGCAAAGATTTATTTCCCTCTTATTGTCATGATTAGGGTAGGGATATTGTCAAGTATTTGCACAGCTTTTTGCACAGTAATCTGCCCCGGTTCATCACAACTGTTCTACCATAACCAAGGTCCCGCTCAGTGCTTAACTTCTGCATGAATGACACACTGACGTGCTGCTTACACGGTCCTCCTTATTTCTGCTGTTTGCTCAACTCTTTAGCACTGCTGCCTCTCTTGCAATAATTTTCTGTCACTCTCTCTTCTCTTGGACGTCTCACATCTTTAGATATGATGTGCTTTCTCCACCTCCACCCCACATCCCCTTTCTTTAATCTGTATTTTCTCTCCCTCCTCTCTCTCTTTTACTCTTACTTCCCTTTTCTATGCCACACACGTCTTTTCAACCTTGTCAACCTTCCTTTCACTCTGCTGGGTCATTGCTTGCTTCTTCTAATCTTTTATTGGTGAGTTTAACCACTCAGTGATGCGTACGCAGTTTGGACAAGTCTTCCTTCAGCAGTCCTCTACACTTGCATGTTGCAATAGACCCCTGGTCGCTCCCTGCCTGAGATAATCAACTGTATCGTTCTTTGTTTTAAGTCAAATGCATCTTTATTCGCCCTTGCTCTTGTAGTTACCACTTGCCACCAAGACCAATGTGTGCATCAGAGTTTTCAGGTTTTTATTCCAACTCTTAAATTCTGTAACAACTCATTTCAATGACATAATTGTGCGACAGCATCACAGAATATACAATGTTATTTGTTTACTGCTGAGGTCAGAAAGGTTCATAGAGCCTGGCATTTTCATGTGGGTAGGTCATGCTTAACTCTATGTAGTAAATGTTGGCTATTTGTTGTTAGCTGTTAAACATGTTTGATAAGGCCCACTGTGGCAGTAGAAGGGTAATCTAAGTTAAACTGGGGGTCCCCAAGCAAGGCTTCCAACATTGCAAGCAATGTATCCATCCACTATAAAAGATAATGCAACGTTTATAAAGGTATGGGAATGTTTATAAAAGATATGACATTTATAAAAGATACAATGTTTATAAACGATATGGCAACATTTATAAAAGATATGACAGCGTTTGTAAAATATATGAAAATGTTTATAAAAGATATGACAATGTTTTTAAAATATATGGCAATGTTTCGTTGCTAGACCAGCAAACAGCAAGTTGCCATTAAATTTTGTTTTCAAGTTAGATAGTGTGCGGGAGTTTATCTTAAAAAAATAAAATAATTTGCTAACCTTGATATATATGGTTTTAATAGTTTGCTAAAACAATTGGATAATAGATAATTAGAGTTAGATAATATATAGTTAAGAATCAATTCAAAGTAAGTTGAAACACACTTTGAAAATGGCAAGAAGTCGATGAAAAGTTACTGAGGTGCTATGTTCACCCTTTCTTTGACTTTGACACAAAGCTACTTTAGGTGCCTGGTTGGAATAAAGATCTGTAAACACTGTGGCCCCAGATGCCACCTGGTTCAAATAAAGGGCTGTGCCTTTCTGTAAAGCAGCAAGTGGATATTCCAGAGATGGACAATGTAAACTGGCTGAGCAACTGGCCAAGTGCTTGCTGTAATTGAATGCTCAAATACATTTTCATTACAGCTCTAAATTGTGCATGCATTGCACAGCTGACCACTGATGCTGTCCTGGCTTGACTGTCCCCCTCACCGTAACACCTTGTCATACCTCTTCTCAAGTCTTGCTAGATCGGGGATTTGTTGGATTTTTATCTCTGTTTCACTGATTTCCTGCTTTTCCCACTCCCCCCCTTTAAGTGTTTGGTGGATTAGGTGATCTGCTTATGCCAGCTGTAACACCTCAGAGCACTGGGGGAAGCTCTGCTGGAAGCATAGCAGGAAGTATGGGAACTCCTGTTGCAATGGGAGGCACTGCCGGCCCTCCCCCCGCCACACCACCTCCTACCAAAACTATAGGGGGAGATCTAGACTCATCTCTGGCCAACCTGATTGGAGGTAGGCTTAAACTTGTCTTGTTCAGAACTCAGCTATTTATGATTAAAAATGTAATAGTGAATTGAAATTGTTTCTTTCTTTATCTATTCAGATCTTGGAGTAAAGAAAAAGTAAGTGTGCGTTTAAAGAAATTAATTAGATGGATTTTATTAGAGAAAGTCACATAGCTTCACTTTGATGAATAACTGGAAACAATCTGTATAATCCCAAAATGAAATGGATTTAAAATGTATTTAACAGTGATCCATCTGTGTCTCAGTGTGTGGATCCCTTCTGGTCCCATGCTTTATAATGGGATGAAATGCACGCTAAAGTCTGAGGTGTAACATTGTTGATCTCCTTTAGGGACCCGCTGAGTGAGAAGAAGCTGACAGGAGGGGCCAACTGGACACCAAAAGTAGCTCCCACGAGCTGGGGAACACCAGGAGCCCCCATGGTAAGACACCAAAATCCTCATCTTAAGGAAACACTTCATCCGAGATGGAAATTATTCAAAAGAAGTTTAGAGTGCCACCTTTAGACACAGACATACAATTTAGCTATTATTACATCACAAACATGACCAAATAATGTTTTATGATTTCTCATTACTGCAACCATAATGCCAACAATTGAAATATAGAATTTCCACAATCTGTGGCTCTATGGAAACAACTTGAAGTACATTAAAGACTGGTTACACAAGTAGCCGCTGCACCTGGTGCAGTCATCATGCCACCAATGAGTGCACAGCTTTGCTTTGGCATGGTGACTTTTATTTAGTTGAAAAATATTTGTATTTTTACTGTGAGCCTGCAAATTAAAACCATATTTGCTTCGATCACAAAAACGCATACTTTCTCGATTATCTCTGAGCTCTGTGGTGATTCTCTGAGCTACAATCCACTGTGTTTTCTCTTTGTCCCTTCAGCCTCCTGCAGGAGGGCCTGGAGCTCCCATTATGCAACCAATGATGGGACAGCCTATGATGGGACAGCCCATGATGAGACCTCCCTTTACTGGGGTGATAGGAGCTGCACCTGGAGCTGCAGCACCAGGAGCACCGGTAACCTCAGCTAACAATTTATCAAACCTGCAATTACCTGTAGTAACCCACTGTATAGTGATATACAATTCATAGTCAAAATGTTAATGATATACTTATTATGTGCTGTAAAACATTTCCGAGGGTATGATTAATACTTTTCTCATGAAGCCTGTTTCCCTTTTTCTTAGCTCTCTCCAGGACCTGCAAGCCAAAGTGTAAAGAAACCCAAGGACCCTTTGGCAGAGCTCGACCTCAAGGACTTCTTATAATGCCCCAGGTGAGAGTTTAGAACACATACAGGGTTGATTTTTTTAAACTACAGGAATTCAACTCAAGTTAGGCACATTGTCTTTTAGAAAGTCGAACTTCAGGCCATTTTACAGCAATTGATCAAATTACAGCAAAAGACTAATTTCAAAGTTCGAGTCCTCATCTGTTTGTTTGAAGCCCTCATCACTTCAGCGTTAGTGTTTTTTAGTGTCTGCATAGGTTGTGCCCTGCTCAGCACAGTTGCTGCTGGTGGCCTACAGCCTCTATGAAATCATAAACGCTACAATGACATGACTCTTATCTTGAAATGTTCTATGTTTCTGTGTTCCAGCTTTTTGCCTCTGGAGCGGGGCCGTCTGCCCTGTTACCTGGTGTCTGTTAACACCTCAGGATGCCAACTATGATCAGCTACTCAACCTTTCAAGAGCCTCTTTTATCCACCCCTGCCATCAAAACCCCACCCGTCTCCTGTGTGATGATGTTGTAGCACAAACTGTGAAAGTGAAACATAGCGGATTATTATATACATGAGGAAAAAAAATACAAGCGTGTGCTTATGTAGATGTACTAATCTTTTGTCAAAAGAAAAACACTCAAAACCCAGACAAAAATTACACAAATTAGGGTGAGTGAAAGTGAAGGTGTGTTTAGAGTTCTTTTTTAGTGTTGACTCGAATGGAAGTGCTTTGGTTGAGCTCTCTCCCATATGTGTTCTGCCTCTTTATGAAGGTGGGGGGGGGGGCTCTTTTGTCAATCTCTGATTGGATAGAAGTGGTAAACAAAGCCCTGATAGATTTTCAACAAAAGATGTTTCGTGTTGTTTACAGAAAGGCTCTTTGATATGCTGTACATAGGTTTCTCTGGAGAGGATTATTGTATCTATTCTGTATGTCTGTTGAAGAGAAATATAAATGTGAATCTGACATGAAATTGTAAGAAGTTGTGTGAGTATCCTTCCTTTTCCCATCATCTTTTGAAAGTGTTTAAAAACAAAAATGAATATGGCTATATGATCAGTTTTCTGTACATTAACTTCAGTATGGGCTTCTGAATCATACCAGACCAGGAAGTGATCCTTTTCTTGATTTTTCTACTCATTTTTTCAATGTTCCTTTTATGTCCTTTTGTCCAATGTTATTTCTATGTGTTGTTGCTCCTTGATCTATCCCTCAAACTGCTGTCGATATGTGCTGGCAAAGCTATCAAAGGACATATCGTACAACTTACTACCACACAGAAGGCTTTGGTTATTGATCCCAGAGGTTAGGTCAAACTCTCCCTCAGTGTAATTGTACAGTGTCTACCTACAGATTTGACACTACCCATGTGGTTATGTTTGTTGCCTGTGCTTTCATCGTAATTATGACCAGGTCAGTATGGTTATTTCTGTATTTAGAGTAAGTTATTTTGTTGTTGTACGAAACTCAGTGTTCAGACCAATCAAACCAAAACTTAAACGTTGTCATTCTTTGAGCGGCAATTCAGATTTCAAAGCATTGAAAACTTTCACCCACGGAAATGATCCATAAAATTAAAAACCGAAACATAAAGGAACCCTGTATAGTTTTCATCTAAATAACATTCTGTTTACTTTTTATCACCCAATAACACGTTTTGTATCCTTTAGCTGAAGAAATGTGTCGAATTAATGCATTGTCTCATCAAACATGAGATGCTGATTCATCCTGAAAACTTTACTTCAAGTGTTTACAAACAGAGGCCTGCTCATCCAACACTGCGTCATGGCGCTACTTGATGTCAAAAGGTTCACAGGGTACCTTTAAATGTCATATTGCTGTTGTTCCAAGTGCAGTCATACTAAATGAGCAAAGTAAATGTTTAAATCTGCACTGATTAAAACATAGTTAGGATGGTCATCTAGGGTTTCTTAAAAATGTTTGATTGCTGTCTGAACATATGTTTTGCTCAAGTTGTTTTATTTGATTGTTGCTGACCTTTGGCCAGTTGTGAATTGAACAGTAAACATATTGTTACCGGCCACATGGGAGTGATGTGTACATTGTGTAAATCAACAGGAAGTCCCTGTACATCTAACCATAATTGTGTTTCCCAAAGCATCCTAACAGAGACCCCTCTGTTCCTGCACACTTGCCATAAATTCAACATGTTCATATCCATTTGGACAATTGTATACCACCAGAGTCTCAAGTCCAGTGCTGTAAATCAGACTAATGTAAAGTTTACTCGGTGTTGTCATTTCTATGGACTGAATAAGCAAATGGTTGTGAGAAAATGTTGTGATTCCGAGAAAAAAATGGGAGAAAATTGACATTTTTCATGGCTGAATTATTAAAAATGTATTTTTGTTTGGTTGTAAATTCATTTTATTTTTTGATGACCCTCCCCAGTGCATGTAAGCCCTTTGAGGTGCAATAAATTCTATGACCGATTGAACTGCCAACAAAGGCTTCTCTTTTCTTTCACGTCATAAAGTTTATAGAAATGTCAGGAGAAGGTGAACTACTTACATCCCATTACAGCTTTAGTAAAACTGCAAGTGATGACCAGGGCCCCATTACCAAACCTAATCTTACCCCAGGGACCTATTTCTAAGTGTCCAAAAGCTCCACAGTGTGTGTTGCTTGTTTTTTGGCCACATTGTGAATATGGACTTATTGATATCCAGCAATGTCACTGTGTTATGTTCAAGTACTCTCTTCAGATATACTTTCAATTGCTCAGTCCTCATCTGTCTTTTAAGAACTGATTACATTGAGCTTACTGAAAACCAGAAGTTGAATTGATCACTTCTGAGTGCAGTTGATACTTTTTGTCCTGTTAGGAAAACTTGAGTCCAAGACAAATTTCCCCAAGGGGACAATACAGTGTATATACATACACACCACCTGCAGTCAGAAGCATTTCAGCAAGGGTGCACCATGTTCTTGGTCTTTGTGTTTGTACCATAAAACTGGACTGTTGTATGGTGAATCGAGAAGGGTCCATTAAACTGAAGGCAGGATTGACATATTATCACCTAACAAAGATTTCATGAAAGGAACTGAGCAACACTTTGAAAATTGCCCTTGAGGGCTGAAAAACGTCACAGTTTGTGAAGTCACAGCAGGGGCTCAAAATGTGCAAAATTTGCACTGACAGTAGGAAACCTTCCGAAGGGGCCCCTTCCATTATAGCTCTGTCCCTTTCCTTGCAGGTCACATGCATACTTCTGTGAAACCTAAGTCTATCAATGTACAGTAAGTGCCCCCAAAGAAAATGAAGAATTTTGAAAGAAGAAAGCAGCACATCTGGAAGTAGAGCAGATAATGTTGATTAATGAATTAATAGTCTAGCTAACACTATGGGTTAGAGCAGCTGGAACAACATAGCTCCTGCTGTTATTACATTTTAGTGTTTTGTTCTTTGACTTTGAATATTAGTTAAGTGAACTGGCAGAGCAGTCTAGAGTGTCTGTTTGTGCCCTGCTGATCGTTTCTAACATGCCTTAAGGAGACAGAGTCGCCGTTTGAGGGGTCTCTTTGAATGTTTACAAAGGCCCTGAAATGCTCATACACGCCACTGTGTTGAATAGGATGCTGATGACAAAATAGGAGTTAAAGAGTAAAATGAATTAAAAAAATAAATAATAAGTAAAAAGCACTTACAGCTTCATAGAGCTGGGAGTAATGACATACTGCTTTGAGGGTTTGTTACTACTAAAAGACAGCTTTATCATTGCCATCAGTAATATGAACTATTATCATAAAACAGTTCTGCAAGACATAACTGACCCAAGTAGAACATCCTTAGTTGAATGATGTGAAAGTGCTGTTTAGTGGTTTGAATGGAGGCTAATTTGTAGAGAAATAAGATAAAGAAAATAAACACTGCCTGCACCGTAGTATTACTGGAAGTGGTCTCATGATGGTTTAACCACAAACAAGAGTATAATAGAACATTTTTTGTAATCAGAATTAGTTATGGACACACAAATATACACACAGACAAATTGTAATCTTGGTTTAATGGTTGGTAGACTCCAATCCGCCTCATTATAGTCAGGTATTTGGTATTCAAAGGATACTCATATGTGGTTTTGGAACATAAACAACATGAAAAGATATCTAAAAAAACACATCACATCCCAGATATAAATATGTTAGCATATAACAGTATTGCTTTTACAATCTTATTTTACCCTCAAAATTAGAGAAATCTCAACAGATCAAGTAAATGGTTCAATGGGTCATGTAACACAACCCTTGAATGTAGCCTGACATTAAATACATAGTTCCACTCTAGGCTGCCAAAAATACATTTTGAGAAGCCCACATACAAAAAGTTAATAATTCCATAAATTAGCACCAGGTCTTCTGGATAAGCACCGATAGAATTATGTGCACAAAAATGTGAGCACTTTTCACTGTGTTGCAAGAACAGAGAAAGTTTTGATGTGAAGCTCACATGTCAAAAAAAAACCCAACAACCTCTGATTAGAATTCTTAACCTTATTTTCTCTATTTGGACAGAAATATAGACTTTTTAAAGGGTATTTCAAGAACAAAAACAAAAAATTCTAGATATACACAATGCAAAAATATCAGCTTGATCCATCAAATGTTCAAAAAAACAATTACTTCAATATCTCAACATTGATTACTTGCAAAAGAGAGAAACATCTAGTTGTTCTTGTGTCTTTTGTCGAAGGCCTTTTACATGCCAGTCTCTCCATACAAATCCTAACTGAAACACAAGATGAACTATCGAACCTTTGCTCACAAACATTTGACTTTGCGCACTGTTTTATCCAAAAACATGGTATATTAAAAAAAAGAGTCAAAATGGAAAGCAAAATTGCAGATCTGAAGGATCTAAAAACACAGACAATAGCCTACAAATGTTTTTTTTTTTTTTTTGCTCAATTATTTTTAGCAAATAAATTAGAAAAGCTGAAGAGCCACAGGTCTCTTGAGTCTGTATGGCTGTTTGTGGATTATGTTCATGTGTGTGTGTGTGTGTGTGCGTGTGTGTATGTTTTTGTAGATCAGTATAGCAGGAGTCACTGGGAGGCACAGGAGGTGGCGGGGAGGCAGGCAGAGGAGAGGCAGTCGTTGGGCCTCAGGGACAGAATGACATGGTTGGGATGGGAGCAGTCAGGGTGTCCCTTGTATAAAGAAGAGTCTGAGGGTTTGGTGTATTAAGCTACCTGGCACTCGCTCGAGTCCCCGTGGACCCAGTAGCAAATCTGAGCATATTTAAGAGGAGTTATCCTCACCGCCACGTTGTAATCCTGCTGTGTCCCGTCCCCGTTTACATCTACCCACTGATGGCCAGAAAACACCCCAATGATCTTCCTCTTCCACTTCTTCTTGCCAGGTTCCTTGAGACGGATGTAGACTCCCGAGCCGCTGGAGCCAGGTTTGGCGTCACAGTACTGATACAACAAATCTTTGGACTCATCTGAGACAGAGCAGAACCGGTACACTAGGTTTCCAGGCCGGTCGTCATCAAAACCAGAGAAGTGGATCCGTCCAGCAGGGAGCTTCTTCAGAGAGGGGATAACACCCAGATCCATATGCTTGACCTTTGGGGCTTTCTTCAATTCCAGAACAGCGTAGTCATAATCCGCAGTCAGCCCATCAGACACACCTTTGAACCATCCCTTAGGCACCTGGGTCTTCTTGACCCTGGTCCACCTAAATGAAGGTTTCTCAGGTTCTGCACTTCGCCGACTCCGTCTCTTTCCACCTTTTTGTTTTCCTTTCCGTTCTCCTTTACCACCATTGTCTTCCTTCTCCTGCTCTTCCTCTTTGTCTTCCTTTCTCCTCTTGCCCTTTCCTCGCCCCCCTCTACCTTTTCCTCCTTTCCCTCGTCTGGACTTCTCCTTCAGAATCCCAACACGAAGCTTTTGCACGCCATCTAGATAATCATTTCCATCATGGATACAGTGGGCGGCAGTCAGAACATGCTTGGGTGACACGAGAACTCCAGAACATCCAGTTGATATTTTGACAGAGGTGGAGAAGGGATATTTGGTAGAAAACTGCTTATCAGAGATCGTAAAGCGAGTATCTGTGCCGTACACCTCTCGTTTGCGACGTGAACTAGATGAGATGTTACCAGACCATGCAGTCACCTCATTGAGGCCCTGCACAGATACAGAGGTATATGTGCGTGTTCCGTTCTCATAAACCGTCTCGTAGGACAGGAACTGTTCAAGATCATCCAGAGAAGTGTCGGGAAGGCGACGCTGACACTCAATCCCACAGATCCCACTCAACTCAGGCTGAGGACGAGCTGAGAAGTTTGGGCTACTGAGAGGCACAGTGCGTCTTTTCCTAACCAGAGGGACCTTCCACTGTGGCCAGGTATACTCATCCTGTACGACATTCCCCTCAGCAGCAACAGTTACAACCACAGCCAGCACCGTCAGCGGGAGCAGGACACACAGGGGTATGGGGCCCATTGTTAAGTCGGGCCTGGCTCTGAAATGCAAAGAATAGAGATAGGAGTAAGAGAAACTTTGCAAAACAGTAGAATAAGAGATAATCTAAGATTTATGGAGAACTGGATAGGCAGCTGGAAAAAAAGTAAAGTTCTGATGCTTCATCTGGTGCCAACAATTCAACAGTTTTCAATAATCTTGCACAATACAGTTGTGTTTACTGGATGGATTGCAGCAGCAATTGTTGTTTTCAGAGAATTAATCATGTGGTACGACTGATAATGATGATGAGTATTCCCAAGGTTCTCAAATGTAGCCTACTTTATGTAGTCCTTTTGTAGCATATCTACAGGCTAAATCACTAAACTTAGATGTAACAAACATTATACTTTTCGAAAAACAGCAAGCTAACTTGCTGACATTAGCATGTAGCACAATGTAACATTTCCCAGGGGTAATAATAATATCTGCACAGAGCTGCTAGCAAAGTTTTGTACTCTGCCGGTACCTTATTAAGTTGTTTTCAGACACTGTTAAACATGAAACCAGGGAGTTAAACACAGATCAGTTTTACAGCCACAGGGAGGCAGTATACCCAAGCATATGAGAGGCCTGGAGTACTAAGGAAGCTCAGCAGTATGTGGCAGCACAACAAACTCAGGAAACTCTTTTTAAAGAGCATAATTCCTCAAAATGCTCAAGTTTGCAGAATTTCATTTGCATCGTAATTTTAATGATGCAGTAGCAGTAGTTTGTATGAAATATTTTTGACATTACAAAGAATTTGTCTTGAGTCAATGCATTAGCTGTGTGGTTAAGAGGAGATTTATGTCCTCTAAGTGTTACTGGAGGTTGCGGGCAGCGAGGAGAAGAGGATGAACCCTGATCCTCTGAACAGGCTGAGACAGTGGCTTGGAGGTTTGCCACAATGGTTAACCTTCTCCCTCAGTAATGACCATATCTGGTTTCCTAAGCTTCGCTCCATTCTTTGTCCATGCATATAAATGACATCAAGCATAGAGACTGTGCTGGCAGCAGACAGACTGCTACTTCATGCTTTCTTTCCTGAGCGAGATATTTCCGATAGTCCCAATGACCTCTGAAAAGCGTTAAAAAATGTAATAGTTTCATCAGACCATTACTTTAAGTACAGAACATTGCGTAAGCTCGGCTGTGGTGAGTCACACATGATGGTTCCAGGTAAAAGAAGAGTAAATCTTTTTGATGTGGTTCACTGAGAAGTTTTGGTACAGGAGTGCGAATCCAAACAATTTTTTTAAAGGGTCCTGCAGGCAGATTTCATTACAGCTTTTAGAGTTGTTGTATTGTATAAGACAGACAGGTTCATGTTTGGCGTATCACAAAACCTTTAGGGGTGTCATGGTTTATGTTTTATATTGTTTTTCAGAGTTTAGGTTTCCATGTTTTAATTTCTATCCTAGAGTTTGTTTGTTTCCCTTGTGTGTTCATGTGTTGTAGTGTTGATTGTTTACTTGTTTAGTCTTTAGTGTTTCCAATTTTATTTTGTAATTTCTTATTCTTCTTTTTCTGTGTGTGCATTGTTTTGTTAGCTCTCTGTGTCTTTAGTGTTTCATGATTTATTTAAGTTGTCTTCAGTGTTTCTGGTGTTATGTTTATTCCTGCCTCTCTGTGTTTCCCTCAGCCCTGATTGTCCTCACCAGTGTCTTGTTGGCCACACCTGTGTTTCATTACTCCATGTCTATTTAGTGTTTCTTCCCTCATGGTGTCAGTTCAGTGTGTGAGTGTGTGCTAGTTGTCAGTAGGTTCCTGGTCCTTGTGGCTAGCTGTGTTTTCTTCTTTTGGACTTCTTGGATTTTTGTTTAAGTAAGTTTTTGTTTGCCTCTTTTTTTTAAGACAATAAATAGTTTTTTTTCTTCTATGCTTGGATCCATTCCCTTGTTTCCAGTCATGACAAGGGAGCAGTTTGCATGTCAAATTTAAACTTAAATTGAATGTTAATTAGATGAAACTTCAGCATAAAAATAAGGAATTTGCAAAGCTCTCATGAGA
This sequence comes from Symphodus melops, assembly GCF_947650265.1. NCBI lineage: Eukaryota > Metazoa > Chordata > Actinopteri > Labriformes > Labridae > Symphodus > Symphodus melops. The sequence goes on along the minus strand of NC_136695.1, from coordinate 10,443,995 downwards.
CTTAGCTCTTGACAGCTGTGGACCATGTCAGTGCTTTATTATCCACAGTAGTAGAATTAAAGCCTGACCCGTATTAGAAACTACATATTCCACTATATACATGCATTGTCATCCAAGTGAGTTCAGGCTTAAATGGGACTGTTTTGCTCACAGTATCCAATAAAACATACCGAATGGCAAACATTTAACCAGTCCCCAAACAGACTGTAATAAAGTACAAGCCCACAAAAGCTATAAAACAGGCTCAATAAATGAGAATAAAAAAATGACCCTCAAGATTTTGTTGAATTTCACACTCCCACATCGAGACTCAGACATAACACAAGTCCAGTAGAAAGCCTGTAATTATTTAGCAGAGTGGAAACTGATACGCTGCCATGATGGCTCTTGGTCTAAGAAGGTGCTCATTTGAACTTTTTTTCCGCTGCAGTCGGCTGAACAAGAAGCTGTGCCCTTGCCACCCCTCTGAGGAAGGAGTCCCAGGAAGAGGCCCCTATGAGCGAAGGCAACCAGTGGATGGCGCTGTGGAGCAACGGAATCTCCTACTCAATGGCACTGACTTTCAATTGCAGTATAGTTCAATAGTAAGTAAATAAAGGCTGATTTAACCCTTTTCAACAACTTAAACATCTTACTAGGAACACATTTGTGTGGAACGTCCATTGTTCCATGAAAAACTGTAAATTAAAAAAAAAAATCGCCCAAATACAGCCTTCAGATAAAACTTGAAATATTTCACCAAGTTTAAACCGTGTCTTTTTATATTCCACAATTCAATATATTAAAAGCAAATAAGAGCCCGCTGAATAAGGTTTAAATAGATGTCTGAAGCAAATAGTAACAAAACACTTTTCCCAACACAAATCAAACGTAGAAAAGCTAAGTAAAATAAGTAACTTAATTCAAAGGCTTGTAAGAATAGATTTCTGAAGCATTGATTGCAGATGGTATGGGCAATTGAGAAAAAAATACGACATATGGCCTTGAGAGAAAAAGGGAATGTTGTGCTCCGTAAAAGCTTCAAAATTCCCCAAAGAAAAAAAAGTGACAACCCAAGATAAATAAAAAAAAGGTTCTTATAAGCTTCACAAGCATGCATAAATAACCACTGCAGCATTGATAGATCATCGTGACTTTGTGAAGAGAGTGGCGTTCTACCTGCTCGCATCCGATTGATGGATATGTCAAATCCGCTGTGTATTGTTTGTTTTCCGGAGAAATATACAAATATGATCCCAGTGGAAAAAGTGGGGTTAGTGCATCCCAGATGTCCTGGTATCAGCAGGGAGACGACTCCTTCTCCTCATTGCTTCTTCAAAGAGGCTGAGAGAGAAAGAGAGTCACAGCCGGGACGCTCCGCGCAGCCTGCACTTGATGCTGAGGAGGGAGGGAGGGCGAGAGAGGAGGAGGGATGGAAAAAAAAAGATCTGAAAAGGGCTTTTTTTCACCACTTGTGACAAAAGCTTGGGTGGGACCAGACCAAGCGATCTAACTAAAAGCTGAACTGGGTGAAGTCAGCGGTCCATTGAGCAGTGTGCCGCTATACAGCAGGCCGACTGAGCGTCTGTGAGGGAATTAGTTCCACAGCTCCTTACAATGGTTTTTCAGGCGTTTCAATTCCGAGCCATGAGAGAGCCTCAACATCTGCATCATCTTTATTCTACAAGCCTGTTGAAGTGTTACACAAGGGCTTTTGCTTGCCTTATTGTAGAATCATGTTACCTGAAATAAACGTGTGAACACCAGTGTCAACATATGTAAAGTATAAGTCTAAATTCAATATATTGTTTTGGTTTGTGTACATATTGTGTTGCTTAGCCTAAAGCCCTGTAATTGATATTCATTCCAGCAAGGAGTTGACTCTCCTAACTTATCAAACTCTGAAATAATGGTGATATTTTATTACTTTTTTATAAAAAAAATTCAGTGTGTGCAAACTACAAATACGTTACCTGAGATACTGTATTACTACTTGTGTTCTTATGTTTTGGTATAACTCACAACTGAGAGTTAAATACATGTACAGAGTCACTGATAAAACTCCAGAAGCACTTGCTAAAATACTTTAACAACTATGTGTACAATTACAAACCTTAATACAAAGAGAAAGGCAGTCATTCCATTATTCATATACAGTTGGAACAATATAAAGGATATACAGAACATGCATATCTTCATGGAAAGTCTCACAGAAACTGTTGTTCAAATAACCTTCTTTTGTCAGTGTAATAAGAAGTGATGGACTGGATAAATCCTTTTTGTGTTTAGTCTGCATTATGCAAGGTTAGTACCAGAGAAAAAACCCTGGGCCCCTGGCCGACAGAGGAAGAATGCCATGGTGAGTAGTTGAAGTCTCAATGAGCCAGGAAAAGACATGGAAAATATGTGTGTAATGAGGGAGAGAAAAAGAGAGAGGGGAGGAGAGATAGTGATGATACACATCTGGCTGAAACAGGAATGATGGGTGCAAAATGTCAGCTTGATGTGAAACCCATCTTTGAGTTATCACTTCTGTCACTCACTTTGACGTACAGCAGACCAGTTCTATTGATTTCAGCTAACTACTTATAAACCAACACCTGTTCCTGAACCTATGAAGGTTTGGATGTGAGTGAGTGAGGGAGAGGGGGGGGGGGGGGGGGAGGGAGAGAGAAAGAGAGAGATATCAGTCTTGGGTGGCCTGCACACCTGACCAGCATTTTAAGGATCATGGTGAACGCTCATCCATGTGGGTGGGGATCACACACGTGCTTGTGTATTATCCTGCATAGAAAACTACAAATCTTGATGTTTTCTAAGCAATTAGGGAAGAACAAAACGTCAATATTGTCTTCATTCTCATTCTGTGTGGGCATGCATGTAGATAAAACATACCTTGATGAATGAAATGGCTGTGGCTCAACGGTAGAGTCGATGTCATCTCTCAACCAGAAGATCCAGGTGCTGCAGCAACAAGACACTTAACCTTGAATTGCTCCTCCTGCTTTGTCAGCAGCGTATGAATGTTTCATCTGATGTTCTCCCTACATAGCAACCACTGCCATCACTGTGTGAATGGGTGTGAATGGGTAGGTGTGACATGCGCTGTAAAAGTACTTTGAATAGTCAGAAGACTAGAAAATTGATATATAAGCTCAAGTCCATTTACCATTTACATATCTTAAGATATTGACCCATTAAAAAACATAGTGTTTGTAAACATACTGTTCAACATGGCTGATAGAATATTGGCCCTTTTGCACTGTGCTTATGCATATTCATACTCATGCGCAACATATTAAATTAACCAGCGGGCTGCGCAGTCTGGGTCACATCATGCAAAGCTTTCTGAAGACACTTTTTGAAGGTTAACTTGGGTTCACCACTTACTGCCATCTTTTTGAAAGTACTGAAGCCACAATATGTAAATAATTATACACCGAGCAGGAAGATGCTGAAGTCAGATGAATACATCCAAAATATCTTAGTTTAGCATAATAGAATAAACCATTTTGAAGTGAACAAACAACCCTGAACAATTCTGAGATGTTGTGGTTTAAAATATTCATATTTTTTCATTGTATTTCATCGCAGATTAATTTAACCACAGACAGTTTTCTTGAGGTCAGCATCTAGTGTTCATTAGAGGAACTGCAGCTTCAGACACTGACATTCAAGGTTCAAGGTTCTTTATTGTCAAATATGCTCCATGTTAACATACAGCACAGATGAAATTGCAATCCCCCCAACCCCCCAGTGCAAACCTGCAGTGCATAAAAAGAGCACTAAAAAAAACAAAAAAAAAACAAAACATGTTTCCTCTGTAATCTGTCATTGTTACTGTTAGCAGTGTTTTGTCTGAAGTGAAATATGGTTGATATTGTTAACATTGATCAATGCACTTAGCCAAGACCTTTAGCAAAATCAAAGGGTCTATAGTTTTAATAGACAAAACTGTCATGGTAGGGGGCGCTGGTGGCGCTGGTGGCGCAGCGGCAGTACGCGCGTCCCCATGTATTGAGGCTCAGTCCTCATGCGGGCGGCCTGGTCCGGCCTGTGGCTCCCTTCCCCGCATTTCTCTCCCCACTCTCTCTCCCTGATTTCCACCTCTATCCACTTTCCTCTATAATAGAGGCAAAAGGCCAAACATAAAATCTTAAAAAAATACTAATAATTGTCATGGTAACCAACACAGTAATTGCTGATTTACTATGCTGATTGTTTTGTAAGCAAAATGAACAAATGAGGAATGTGTCAATCACAAGCCACCGTCCTTCCTGTGTGTGCCCAATGAAAGTGACCAATATGCCTGGAGTTGCACTGCTCACCTTCGCTGGTCGTGTAGACTCAAAATCAGGAGTCATTTCAAACAAACCAGCATGTCACATGTTTTATTTGACTAAGCAGTATATCACTGTCTTTTTATGTAGGCTATGACATTTTGACAGAATGAATGAGAAAAGCTCTAGCTTGGTGCGATCTTGGTTAACATGGCAAGGTAGCCTAGCATACTTCAGTGAACAAGCTGGTTTGCTATACAAAATCAACAAAGAGTTTGCATTACACCGTTCCCCTCCAGCCTGCAGGTGTCACCTATATGGACAACAATTCAGCCAGCTTTCTGAACATCTGAAAGGCTAGCTGAGCTTTCATTGCTGTTTAAGTGGCTGATTACATGTTAATGCCCACATAAAGAACTGTGTTGAGTCACATCAGAAAGTGCTGTATAAAAGAGATGTGAACCAGAAGTCTCTATACTGTTGCTGCCTCTCTAAATCCCATTACCATACCAAACAATGATCAATGTCACAACCCTCACAGATGCAGACACGGACACATAAGATATGCTCCTGTTTTCATTTAAGTTGAAGGCCAAAGGTCATAGAAGGAGAGAGAGTGCTGCATGTGCTCTCAGCTTTGTTGCTTCCAAATAGAAAAGCAATGAGTGATATTTCTGCTCGGGGTCAGGGTTGTGTTGTGTGTATAGAGGAGCTTTTGTACAAGGTGTCACACCCTCACAGGAAGTGCTCCCTTTGAGTTCTGCTTTTGTAGATGGATGCTATTGGTGGGCGCTAAATTTCAGGAATTTCATTAGTTGTGTTTGGGTGAAGTGGATTAGACCTGGCCCACCTTCACAGCAGTGAACCAACGATGTAGGCTGCTCTCAAAGGAGTACACATTGTTTTTTAATGATAACCTTTGGGTTAACTTTTCTTATTGAGCACCCTAAAATACAGTGTCTCAAATTGAAACTATTTGCCATTCTGACTCCAAATGAAAGTGTTAAGAGTGCCCATACTTTTCTCTATTGAAGCTGTATCTCAGAGGACCTTATATTGCCCTTTAAGCTGCATGCAGCAAAATACATTAAAGGTTGCCTGCATGGACTGCACTAATAAACCACCTCAGAGGGCTGCAGTGACCCACAGTTCACTTCCACAAGCTTTATTTTGACAACTGAATGGTCTCTTAGCTCTGCTTCACACTAAACAGAACACCATTGATATGATAGGACTCTCTACCTCACTGCCTCTCACTCTCCCACGCAAACATTAATATGGTATATATAGTAAATATATATAAACATAAAAGGGATAGTAAGATAGAGGTCTCGCTTAGATCCACATACAGTTTATAACAGTTTTTTAATGGTAAATATTTGGCTAAATGGTTAGCATGCCAGCACTCAGAGACAAGACTGTACGTGATGAAAGGCTCACTGAAGTCACACGTGTTGATTTGAATCTCATGTTTAAATGAACAGGCAACCACAGTCCTGCTGCAAAGACCGACCTATGGACTTAATTTTCAGGAAAGGGAAAAAGCTTTCCTTTTTATACTGTTGATCCACATGAAATATAAAAAATATGCTGAATTGGTCCCTTTGGGGTTTGAATTGATTCATTGCCAAAAGTAAAGGGTATCTTGGGTCTAATTCATGAGTGAGGCAAATATGGAGCATTAGATTGGCAGACAGATTAGTGGGGTGTCAGTAATATGCAGATGATTGACAGGAATAATATGATGAGGAGGAAGCTGAGTCATAAGATTTGACTTGGCCATGCCCTTTGGCAAAGTATTCCAAAACATTTGATAGGAGAATATTAGTTTATCTTTGAGGACATCTTGGCTGAGCTTTTTCCCACCTGCACTCCTGTCTTGAAAATTTTAGAACGGGCCGAAAATGTTGGGTGACATTGTGTCAATAAAGGGAGGTTTTTCTCTTTTTGATGTGGATGGGGTTTGATGACAGTTTTGATGCCATGATGTAGAAAAAGATGCCACAGATGTGGTGGACAAAACAACAGAGTTTGACTATGATGACAGTTTTTGTCTTTTTAAATGTGCTATGTAAAATTTGGCGTATTGAACCTATAAACAAATGAGTGCAAAAGAACAAGCTGGCAAACAGAAACAAGCTTTGTTATGTGCAAAAAGATCCAACTGTTCATGCAATGGTTGCAAGATATTAAGTTCACCACTTCAGCCAACTTGCTTCGGTAAATTTTCATTAATGTGTCCTCATATAGTATGTGCAGGCATCACCTCACCCTGACTTCTTGTGGTTGGGTTTTTTCTTAGAGGCTGGAAACAGTCTGGGTGAATTTGGGTTTAAAACGTTTAACTGTTGGTTTGCCTTCACTTAATGCAGCTAAACCTGAATATTTTGAAAGATTTAGGTTTATTTCATGTTCAAAAAGGCTAGGACATTAAGGAGCTCAAACATCTGACAGGAACTCACCCTGGAACCATCACAAATTGCTGGAGCAATAGAAGATGTATGGGCTATCATGCATGCAAATAGATAATGGCAAATAGACTTTTAAAAACATTTTCAACAAGACTTAATCCTAAAATGCTCCAAACACATCACTCCTTTATCTTTTATGTTTACAAAAGTGGCTCTAAGAAATCAATGGAGCACCAAAATCCTTGGGCTACATGATCCTGGGACTATAGATATGCATCAGTTGTAAATCCAGCACTCACATGTTTTGAGTTATTTTAGTCTTAACCAATGTTCTGTACTGACTTGACCACCCATTTGGATAATAGCAATGCAGTTCCACAACCACCATACTAGTGTGGCTGTAAGTGTCGTATAAACAGTAGTTGTCTTTAGCTGAATATTGAACATCAAACAACAACATAAGCAACAGTATTTATTGTGTTTGATAGGAGTACAGCACTGGATTTCAGTTTACCTCATGGGTTAAGGTATTATGCGGCCCTTTGATATGCAAATTAGCAATCCATTTGGTGAGTCCGTATTGTAAACAGATGTATTCCTTTAACACCCTCAATGACTCACTCTGTGTGTGGCCTTGTGTTTACACAGACTGGGGGAAATCCCTTCCTGCAATAAAAGCATGAATATATAATTCTGCATCATTTTACATTATGCTCCAGAAACATCCTCCATAGAGGTTGCTAATCATCTCTTCCTGTGGTTGAAATAAGAAGAAACTGCAAGCCTTCCTTTTTCATGGATAAAAATAGTATTTGGCAGAGGTAGAAAGTGACAATTTACAGTTAGTCATGCTGTTATTGAATAGCTGTTTTGTGCACTTTTACTTTTTGACTATTTTCACCTTTACTCAAGCCCATTTTTTGTGGAAAGTCATATTTGCTATTTAGAGATTTCTGTTCCTCTGTCATTTGTTTTGCACTGCACGTTTTTCCTTTTCATTCCCCAACCCCCACTCCCTCAGGTTTAAGTACTCAGTGCTTTCAGAATGTTTTTAAAGGAAAATCCTTTTATTTGAGTACATAGTATTGCTATTTCATTAAAATTATTCAAAGCAACTGAAGTTTTACTTGAGGACAATAATGTGTACTCTTTCTACTTCTAGTATTTGGACACTTGATGTTTGCAGTTGTGACAGATGATCTTGTAATTTCTGGTACAGTAAGAGTTAATTCAGAAAAGCAAAAGTTTATGAGGAGAATGACACTTAGGAGTTAGGCCTTTGAAAAGGTGATCTATAAATAGGAGGCTCCCTTGGTGCTCTTTCACTGACCTCTAAGCCACATAGAGTTATCTTCCCCCTCCCTCTTCTGCTTAGAGACAAGGAACAGAAAAAAAGAACTGAGACTCCCAACACCATCCCAGCAGAAAAATCTGGGCTTGAAAAAACAGGAAGCAAAACAAACATTACCAAGCCCAGTGCTTATCATGATAATAATGTGTGCACACCGAGCAGGGCAAGAGTTCAAACAAAAGTTTGCACAAGATGTTGCAGACATGAAATACGTTCCACCACTTAGCAATAACTTTGACACCATACAATACATATTTAGCAGATTATAGCTCTATCGGGAGACTGATTTGGCAACTCAGAAGAAAGTGGAACCAAAAACGTAGGCCTGCAGTGGAGCAGTGCAGTGTGTCCGCACTAAGAGGAGACTGTTTTGACACGCAGAGACAAAACTGGTGATACATGACGTTTATCCCTGAGAGAGCTCTCTGCCAAAGGACAAGAGAAATGCACAGGACGAAGGATGCATGGGAGAAAAGGAACTTGTTTAACACAGATCCAGAGACTTGCAGATACAGTGCGTCAAAAAAAATAGTATAGCACACCCCCAAAGCAAATAAGAAAACATATGCAACTGAATATTCTCCCACAAAGAAACACAATTTCAGTGTATTACGTGGAAAAGGAATAAGAAAATAAAATGTACTCATTAATTAGTTTGCCTTTGTTCAGAACTGGCTTTCATCCAACAAACTATTGTTAAACAAAAATAAATCATATTGTGTTTTGCTCGGTACGAGAAACTCCAGCCTTGACTATTTCTTTTAATGATGGATCATCCCTTGAACATGCTCCTCTTTTAGATACCTTGGCCTTTGGATTGATCCAACTCTCTCTTTTAAGCAACACATTGAATACATTACAAACAAATTAAGTTGGAACTTAGGTGTTCTTTTTTGATCTATGAATTGCTTTACCTTACAGATGAGGAAAATAATTGTTATGCAGATGTTATTACCAAAACTGGATTATGATGACATTGTTTATCAGAATACATCTGAAACACATCTTCAACCTCTCAATGTTAGTTACAAGAGCCTCTGCAGATTTATTTTAAGGTGCCCCTATAAAACTCATCACTGCTCCATGTACGAGACCCTGAACTGGTTACTCCTGAACTCAAGGAGACATTGCCATTGGCTCCAATTTATCTTTAGATATTTCCACTTCAATTTCCCCTTTTATTTAAAACAACATTTAAGACCATACAATTCCTCATACTCTTTAAGACATGCTCAGCAGACTTTTTTTTTCTTGTTTCCAAAATCAACAAAGAAATCAACAGGCGGGCATTTAATTATAAAGCTCCTTTGGACTGGAACAATCTACTAACAAACATAAGATCAATAAACTCACTTTACCTTTTTAAGAAAGCACTACCAGCACTGCCATCTTGCTACTTTAATAATATGTCTTTGTCTTGTTGATTGCAAAATATGTCATGCATATCTACCTCTGATGGTTTTGTGAGGGTGCTGTGGGTTTACAGGCGGGATATGAGGGCGCAAGGCTGTACATTGTATGTAACTGTCTGTATTTACTCATTGTGCTTTTTGTATTGGACCCCCTTGAAAACGAGATGGATCATCTCAAGGGGCTATCCATCAAATAAACAGAATAATTCACATATAAGCACATACAGTATATTATTTCATGGATTTCATCCATTTAAAGTATTAAACCTGATGCATTTGAGTATTTATCACTTGAAAACTTTTGCAAGTGCTTTGGTGAACACCAAAAAAGCCTACAAACAAATATTCAAAATTGTAAAATGATTTCATACACTAAGAATGAAGCAAGGAAAACAAAACATCTTCAGCGTGTTTGCGTTGAAAGACTGAAAGACTCCATATTCTGCAGGGTCCCAAAGGTTATACATACACACTGTGACTAGGTTAACACACTAACTCTGTCCTCTTCCTCGAGAAGAAAGGGCGTTTTGTTGAAGTCCAATGATGACGCCTCTCTCTGCTAAATGCCATTTAGCAGTTTGACTGGAGAAGCTCAGCTGTCTCTGGGACCGGATCTTTGCTCTCTGATGCTCAGTGTCTCGTTCAGGTCTGTTTGGCAAACCTTGACCTGCCCCCCATCGCAGCTGTTTTTATTTTGTGGTCAGACTGAGTTCAGTGGCACACCTTGTTTTGTGGGCACATTCACTATTAGAAAGGCTAAATCACACCCACACAGACATGCGGGCAAGTCTGTGCGGGCAACAAAAACAGAGGCACACTTTACAGATTTATTGGCGTATTGTTAAAAACAGCATTGTGAAATCCATCAACACTTTGCACGTCCTTGGCTTGAAATATGTAAATAAATTCTTGGTATGAGTAAAAAGCATGAACTGAAAGCTTTAAGTCTCTGGATGGCCATTTATCCACATAATTATCTTGTGTAGCATATTATTATATACATTGGGTACGGAAAGTATTAAGACCCCTTTACATGTTTCACTCTTGTTTTTGTTTTTCTGCCCCATACAATCCCAACAGTGAAACATAGTGGTGGCAGCATCATGCTGTGGGGTATTTTTCAGCTGCAGGGACAGGACAACTGCTTGCAACAGAATGAAAGATGAACGCGGCCAAGTACAGAAATATCCTGGAAGAAAATCTCTTCCAGAGTGCTCAGGTCAGACTGGTCAGACTCAGACTGGGCCGAAGGTTCACCTTCCAACAAGACAATGACGCTAAGCACACAGCTAAAACAACAAAAGAGTGGCTTCGGAACAACTCTGTGACCATTCTTATCTGGCCGAGCCAGAGCCCTGACCTAAACGCTCTGATGATCTCTGGAGAGACCTGAAAATGGCTGTCCACCAATGTTCACCATCCAACCTGACAGAACCGGAGAGGATCTACATGGAAGACTGGCAGAGGATCCCCAAATCCAGATGTGAAAAAACTTGTTGCATCATTCCCAAGAAAACTTGTGGCTGTATTAGCTCAAAATGTGCTTCTATGCAATACTGAGCAAAGGGTCTGAATACTTGACCGTGTGATATGTTGGTTTTTCTTTTTTAATAAATTTGCAAACATTTCTGTTTTTTGAGTGTACATTAATAAGAAATAAAATGAACTTTTTTGATTTTATCAAATGGCTGAAATGAAACAAAGGGTGAAAAATTAAAAGGGGTCTGAATATTTTCCGTACCCCCTGTGTGGTACCCAAATTTTAAATCACAACAACAATATTGAGTAAAAGAGTATCATGGCATTGTGTACCAACACAGCAGAAACAATAACATTGTTAGCACCACAACTGTCTATCTTGCTGGAATAAAAGTTACTTCACAAACAATATGGGCCAATAACATAAAATTACACCAACACAATTACCAGCACTGACGTTTGGAGTTTTCATCTCTTAGACAGAAGAAAATACATTAAAAGTAGGCAACTTAGTTCCAAACAAGCATCAATCTTGTCTCATTTTTCGTGTATTGCTACCAATCCCAACAAAACGACCTTTATGGATTTAAAAAGTGAATCATCAGTTAATTCATTTATTTAAGTTCAAGTTACAAATAAGGTGACATTTATACAGTGAGTAACTGTGACCGAGTTATTTTGAATCTACCCCTTGAGTTGTCATAAGTTTTTCCTTGAGTTTAATCATCCTAGCCTCTAATTGGCTAACAACAGGACATGTGATGACTAACAGGGATGTGTTGTGGTTGAGGCGGTGGCTAACCATGTGAGTGACAGTAAAGTGCTGCTGAGAAAGTTATCCGTCTCCATCCTCCAGTTTCTCTTAAATAGAGTGATCCATCTACCACACTTCGGACCATCTGGTTACATAAATGTAAATGCTTGGCAGATAACACATTTCAGTTTTAGATGAAGTTTAAATGGTTCCTTCTTAAATTAAAAGAAATGATGCTTTGTTGCTAAATACAGAAGGAAGCTGTGTGGGCTACATTATTGGCTGTTATTGATTTAATCAATCTGGTTTAAAAAAAACAACTGTTTTCTGTTATTAGTTGAAGTGTTATCCATTTTCATTTTGTCAATTGCAATGCCAAAGAAGACACACTTTTCTCAAGTTTTTTTATATTCACTTTGTTTTTTTTTTTTTGTTTTTTTACAATACTTTTTTTTTTGTAAAAATAAAAAAGGGTGAAAGCTATATACCTATGCTGCACTTGACACATTCATATGGCGCAATAGCGTGGGGGCTGAGCAGTACCTTCCTCAGGATGTGTTCAGAGCTTCCGTGACTCAACTCAGCCTATTATGATCAAACTCCTTCTTGCAGTACACCCATGTCAACTGAGCTGTTTCTAATATTGCAAGACAGAAAAAGCTGAGGCTTTAAGCTCTCTTATTTTCCACCACACTAAATATGCGTAGGCTCAAACAGTGGGCCATTATGAGGAGTGATCAGTGAAAGGGCCCATTGATTTTTGGGGCTGGGGGAAGGTCATGTATGGACTAGTAGGAGAAGGCAAAGGAGGGAGCCAGGCATGTATGTATGTTTGTATGGCAAGAGAGTTGGAAGAACAGCATTCTTCAGGAAGTCGTCCAAAATATCCACCCATTTCCTCTGCTGGTGCTGAAGGTGCTCAGCAGGCTTGACGCCTCTGAGCTCTTTGGTGTGGGTTCTGTTCATGGTCCAAACATCAGTTTTGGCTTCATAAAAGTACCTAAAGGAGGGAAATGTGGTTCATGTTCAGGTTTTCTCTGCCAAAGATCAGACTTGAATCTCTGTGCTGCCAGTTTTTAAAATTGGAAGTGCAGTTAAAAACCCTGGGGGAATTGTGGAATGGTTAACTATGAGCACAGTTATTCAGAAAGTTTGTTAAACAATCCACCCACAATCATTGTAGGGATAGTTTATTGTTCCATGGTGGTGATAAAGAGCCCCAAATGTCTAAGAGGTGGAGGCATGTAAGCGCACATCATCATACATGTGTTTAACCTAAAGATCTCACATTACCTGTCGCATTGACCTTTGTGCCCTTTCACCCAGAATCTCCTTTTCTCATAGTCCCACAATTCTCTCTTTTTTTAAATTTTTTTAACCATAAAACACTGCTTGTTCTCGTTTTCAACTTTATGATGCTGCAATGAACCTGCTTTTGAATTGAGTCATTTTGTTTCGAACAGAGCAAAGAATTAAATAAATTATATTGGATGCAATTTTACTTGCTGAGATTGAAGTGTCAGCGCCTGTCTCGTGTTAAGCAACTTGTTGACTCCGGGCCATCCCTCCTCTGCGTTGGCAGTCTCCTAACAAACCCCCTCACTTGGCTCTCTTCTTCTCAAAGGCCTCGTCGGACTGTCTCCCAAGGGATGGTAAACTCCAGAAGGACCACTAAAGAGTGCTTCACTGGTTGCTAAAGGCTAGTAATCCCTACTCTGTTAACTTCCACTATCATCCACAGTCCCTGGTCATGTTTAGGGTAGCAGTGATCTTTACCAAATGCCTTTGAGCACCAGCTTTAGAATATTCTCCAAGGGCTCAGATTGGATATGGGAGGGCAACATATATCTGCTACTGTAGATAAGGAACTGGATTTTGTGTATCTCAGACTTCCAGAGCTCTTTCCATGAGCATTCTAACTTTCTTTGTATAAACTCCAGCTTGTCCTTCTTTGACCTTTTCAAAAACATTCAATTACATGGCTGAGTCATAAAGAGAACTTAGGATCTTCCAGAGCTGTCTATTCTGATAACACTGCTCCGACTAGTGCTATTTATCACAGACCTGACTCTACCTGGCAAACTGCCCTCCACTGTCTTTCTTTCCGTCCTTAGTGCCTGATGCCAGTTTTGGTGATGCGTGAGTTTCAGTAAATCAGCCCCTTCCCCCTTCCAGGTTACTGGGACAGCTGTAGAAAAATAACCCTTCAAAATCATAACCTTTATTTTCTCTGCTCCTTCTTCTCACTATAACATTCATATGAACCAGCTTCTACAGTCTCAGACAGATGCCAGTTCAATACAATCAGAAAGTAATGTTTCACTCCCCTTAGAGTCTGACTGTAATTACATTTAATAACCCCTTTTGAGAATTCTTTACCATCAGCTTGTCTGCAGGAAGTATGACCAGGTGTTACTGTCAGTATGCACAGGAATAAATGGAGATGAGAAAGAAAACCATATGTTTGTGGTTGATTTGATTCTCAGTCATTGTGATTGTCTTTGTTGCTGTCTCCACCTCTTCCTGACCAGAAAAGCCCCACGGGGATAAACATAGTCAAGAGTCAAAATATACACAAGAAAACAACAGAAGACTGACAGACTGCATGGAAGAAGCTCCTGCAGTAAGGAGGCTCCTTTAAGATGTCTGTGTGTGTGTGTGTGTGTGTGTGTGTGTTAGGCATTTTATCAAGATGTAGTAAACTGAGATTATGGCTTTAAAACCTCAACAGGGTTCAACAGGGTCATAGTTGACAAGAAGAGATAATGCAAATAAAAAGGCCTCTTGAAGGTGCTAAATTATGATGTTATTACATCACCAGTAATAATGAAATTATCTATGCTCTCATTTATCACCTGCAGAGGCTATAAGGATGCATCATCCTGTCACTCTCCCAGACCATAGCCTTGACTGTTTCCCTTTCACCTAATGCAAGCCAAGAAAGTGTGCAGTGGTAAAAAATACAGGCTTCATAAAAATAGCAGAGATGCACTGTAGACAGATTGTTGCAAGTAAAAATAAGAATTTATGTACATAAATAGAATAAATAAGAAATAAATCGAGGAACATAAATGTACCCATTATCAATAAACACATTTTTATTTGTATAGCAGCAATTCACAGCAAATTGCATTGTCCCGATTGAATAAACAAATACCTCACTCATTGCTCTATTACAAAGACGCAGCATTAATCCGTCATGAACATAGCAAAGTGGCAAGAAAAAAATTCAGCAACTCTTTATCTGTTTTATTCTGGTTTCTTTATATCTTTATTGCAGCTTGCAATAAATATTTACAAATTGGGGTGTTGCTGCGTGGATGCCAGATGTGTCGTAAAAGGGTTTTGCTGGTTGGTTAACAAATTATACTTCATGCATGCTATATTTAAGGTTCACAAACGTCTGTATGAAGTATTTCTATACATTGTGATCAGTGACAATGTCAGTGTGATCCATTGGCTTGATTTCGTATCAGTTTGTTTTAACACATTCTAACCTGGAAATGAAATGTATTGTAAAAAGTTGCACGTCAGTGCCAATGTTTTTGAAAAGGTAACTTTGGAAATGATAGTAGTGTTAGCCAGCATTTTATTCCTGAAAAATACACCATTTTTTAGAATCTAAATATGTTTTCTAGGTCTTTCCAGCACAGAGTCGGTATCACCAAACAGACAACTTCCTCTACAGCTGCTCCAGCACTGTGCTCATGTCTAGGTGTGCCTGCAGTGTGTTCCAAACCCTCCCTACATTCCTTATACCATCCCACTGCCAACTTGGCCTTCTGCATGTACTTAAAATATAACTCTGGCCCCTGATTCACAAACATGGGGCAGATGTTAGTTATCGAAATTAGCACATAACTGAAAGGATCTTTTCTGGACTCTCAGTGATGTAAAGGTGGCAAAATCTTAGTTTAGAAAAAAACATGTTCCCTTTGTTTAACTCATAATTTTAAAGCTGATTTTTTTTCTTCAACAATGGGTCACAGAATAGCCTATAGTGATAATGTTGCATGCCCCACAGAGGCTAGTCCTCATGGCAGCTGCAGTCAGTTTGAATTTGACCTTGGCCCTCTCTCCTCCTAACATTTCCACTCTCTCTTAAGCTGTCCTGAGGTAAAAAGGCCCCCAAAATATAACTCCAACAATGAAATAGCTCTAAAATAATTAAATCGTCAGTGTTTAGGCTGGCTGTCTGCAAATTCCACATTAACCATGACATTATGCCGCGCATTGGGCTTAATCTCTTGAAGAGAAAAAAAAGGTTAGATTTACTGTAGTCTAAAAGTCATGGTTGTGTTTAACTGTGGTTTTTGTCTGAAGAGCTTACAACAAAAGCTGCTTGTCAATGTCAGATTTGCTCCGTTTTTGAGCGCTTAATTTCTCCATAAAAAGAGTGCACTTTTTTCAAAAACCTAAACTTTCAATCTTATTTAAACATTACATAAATATAATTAGAGAAAAAATAAAACAATAAAAAAAAAGTTCTCTGGTACCCTAAAAACTCCAACTTTTGAAAGATGGACTCCAGTATTCAGATTTAACTCGTAAAATAAATGTGGTGTGAATTGTACTTTAGTATTGGCATGTCTGTTTGTTTGGCAGCAGCTACAGAAATCTGCTGTTTACTCAGCTTTAAGGACAAAGTGGGTCAACCATGTTCAGACTGTAGCAGCACAAACATCATGTCACCAAAGGTGAACCAATCACAACATGCAACTGCACTGGTGGTCTTTGTTTATCATTCCTGCGCACAGGTACCCAGCTTTATAGAAGATACCAATTTAATGGGGAGAGGTCTAAAATGTTGAGAAATAGTTTATGTTTACCATGCATGAATAAGTCTGAAAAGAAGCAAAGGGTATCAGTGATAATAGTGTCTAGACCAAAAACAAATACAGCAACAATGTGGCATGATCAATATGAAGTGAGAATGCTGCAAGCTCAGACTTATTCTCCAACAAGTAAACCAACAGTAGAAATGTAGATTTAGAGATAATGTCAAAAGCAAGTCAAGAAAATTCTAATATTTTAGACCTTTTTTTTACCCCCATATGAGATCCCATTTTTGATTATTATTATTTTTTTTATCTTTAACTGACCTTTATAGCCTCTCGGTTATACCAAGCATGCTTAAGAGGAATTAATCAGTCTGAACAACTTTACTTGGAACAAGCTCAACCTGAACAGGGTGGACATAAATCTTAGACGCGTTCACTAAGGGTTCAACTTCTCTTATTTTAGTGACACGCCCTGAATTATAGCAAATTTATTGGCGTTAATAGGGGGGAATTATTAATTATTTTCATAATTATTTTTCATAATTCATATGTCTTTATGTTTATAGACTTAACTGACTTTGAAGCATTCATCTCATCAATGTGAAGGATACAGACTGAGGGGTAAAAAACTGTTATTCTCCATATACCAGGGTGTTTTTTCACTGTCACACTCTATGCTGTGTAAAGTTGCATAACTCTCCTGCTTAAACTGTGAGGGCTGAAGAATGACCTTGGCTTCATATATCCTCATTCCTGTCACAGTCTACAGTAACACTGCCTCCCAAAGACCCTGTTTGCAACAAACACTATGACTCATCACAAAGCATAGACCTACACTATATAGGCACAGTATTATTGTAAACAATACTACAACACAATTAAACATACTATGGCTATGCCTTATGCCACTGCTATAACGATCTTAGCTCGCCTTAGGCTACTTTAACTATACAGTTATCAATAAATCTATATGAACTCTTCATAAAGAAAATAATATACTATGTAAATACACTTTGATAACTCAAATAACTTATGTATTAAAATAGTGTAATTTTTTTTTTTTTTTTGTCTAAGACTACAAATCTTATGCTAAAATACATGCACCCCTTTGGAAGGAGTTACAGGGATATTTAAATGATTTATATTAGTAAGTTTTCTATTTTACAGTTTTGTTTGGTGATAAGCATCTACCCAAAGGAACTTTGCTCATCAAGACCTTTAGCAAGTAATTATAAACAATAAAACATCCGGACTGATTAACACTGCTGTTCATCTTAGATTTAGTGACCGTCAGAGACGCGCGTGCAGAGCTCAACGGTCGGACCTGCGCATCCACTTGTTGAGTGTACAACAGTTCACCGTTGCTCTATTTAAAGAGACAACAACATGGCACACGGGCTGGTCAGACGGGAGTCAGTGGAAACCGAGATGCACAAGTCTGAAACCAAAAGAAAAACTTTTGTTTACACCAAGAAGAGGGGCTACGATGTCACCCGAAACCCTCACCTGAACAAGGTAAGAGGGTTGACTCAGTTGTTGAGTTATTGGCTTGTTTCTATGAACAACGAGGTTGTCAAGTAGCTGCTGCCTTCAGGGGCTGTAGGAAATATTATAATTCTGAATTGTGCGGCAACTAGGCTACCAAACTGTTGGACGGTGGACGATTATGATGCTTTGTCACATCATAATTACGGATTTAACATTAAACCGTAATGGGCTTTAACAAGATGTTGCTTGAATCTAAGTGATTGCAGTCTTAACAGTAGGCATAGCCTACGTGTTTAAATATTGAGATACATTTACAGCATCGCCTACATCATCTTCATACCACTACTATTTGGCAGCCATTCAAATATTCCTCGTACATGTAATGTAGTATGTTCATAGCCTACTTTAGTGCTCGCACAAGTGGTTTCTGTCTTTTTTCTATTTCCTGGACTTCTGGCATCCGCAACCAGGAGTAGGCTACTTGAACGCAACATTATCTGGGAGCTATCAGCTTTAAACGCGGTTGGTTATATTTAGATTTAAAGGGGCCATACGCTGCTGTCACACACAGTGGGGCTTTTGTTCAAACTGCCTTGTCACGTATTGCCTTTCAAAGACTCTACTTTGGTAACAGTGGCATGTTTGATAAAAGGAAGCTCGCCTCAGTCTCAATCTTTATTTGTATATTGCCAATTCATAACGAATGTCATCTCAAGACAATTTATAAAAAGAATGTAAAATACTTTACTCTTTATTTAATATAATGAAAGAGCAGGTGAAGGACATTGGAAAGAAAAATGGGAAGGGGGAGATGGGATAAGATGCCTCAGGCCCTCCTTATCCCAGTGCACTAGGCCTTGGCCATATATGAATCAGCATTTAGTATCCTATTGTGACTATGAGAACTTACTGTATATCATGACAAGTTAGAATAATCGTTAAGTCTATGCAACATAAAAAATTAAATTTAAAAAAATTGCTCTTTTCTTAAACAAAAAAGGGTAGCAGGCAGAGCCTATAGGAGATTGCACAATCTTGTAACAGCAAATGCTAAGCAGCAGCTTCCTTCTAGGTCATGGGATAGGAAGATGCTTAACTCTCATTGTGGGAACTGTAGTCTGTTGACATTTTTAACTTGACTGCTTTGACCAACTTTACCTGTATTATTAGCCAGTTGTATGGCCCTCCTTTTGCTTAAATGCACTTTTAACAAAAGAGACTCTGGCAGCATCTGAGCCATTTCCAGTGTTTTCTCTTGGTTTGTGTGTATTGTGGCGGACCCCCAGAGGTCAAGCTGTAGTGACCAGGGTCTCTGTCCATGGTGCTGACTGCCCATCCAAACAACAGGCTGGAATTCAGGGCCACTCTAGAATTTGACCAATCTATATCAAAGACGAACATGTTTCAGAAAACTTGAAAAGTCCCCCCCCCCCTGAGCTACAGATATTTCCCCTTTATAAGTTAAAGGAAAGCATAACTGTAGGTCTTTCAATGTCCAATAATAGGCTATATAACTTTTGGTTTATATATCACTGTGAGTTGTTGAAAAAAGTTTTAGAAATACAACTGCACTAGTGTGATAACATTTATGTCAGTTTACCCCAGCTGCCAGCACGGGTGGTGTCATCAGTGAGCTGATAAGTGAGAGAGTGAGGTTAAAACAGGCCAGTGTCCGTGAAGTGAGGGGTGGTGAGCTAGTTACTGTTCAGAGACTTAAATGTTAGTCAAGTTCATGACACCACTGCTCAGACCACCTCATGTTGCAAACCAACCCATGTGTGTGAGAATTACAGAGCCCTTGTTAGGAGAAGCTGTCCAAAGTAATGACATGGAAGCTAAGCCTGTACTGCTGTAAATGAAGTTTTACAGCAAAATTGATTTTAAGTACTTAAAAGACATTAGTGTTGAAGTGCACACCGCATTTTAAATATAACCTTCCTCAAATAGAAACTCCTTGTTGTGAAGATTACACTTAAATGTTCATTATTGCATCGTCATGAAATCCCTCTTTAGTTTTCTGTTGTCAAAATGTGATTTATTCTTTCTCTGCCTGTAAATAATAGAGGTCATTCTCGGACCCACAGCACTCCAACTGACCCAGTAAACTGTTTGTTTACATCTCAATTTACACCTTGGGACTCTGAATGAGTGCTGTGTACAACAGGAGCTTTTCAAGGGGGCCGATAGGTTGACCTAAATTCATGTAAAGTATGACTGGTTAGCACATGCAATGTTGCACTTAATTATGAATATTCGAACAGAGGTCTTTTTCGAAAACATGTTCTTTGACATGCAAACCGGGAGCTAAAGCTTAAGTTATGTGTCTCAGACTTCCTGCTATTTTTTTTGTGAGTAATGTTAGGAGGAGGATGAATTTTAGAGCAACTTTTCTTTCTTCACTTTAATATGAATAATTACTGATGTACAGAAACTGGTCTGCTATGAGAGTAATCACTTAAATAGTCATTTCAATCATTCATTTAAAAAAAGCGGAATACTTCTGTTTGTTGGTTATTTTGTCGAAAAGAAAAATAAATGCTGTTCTATGAAAGAAAAGTAAAAGATTGGCTCATACAACCACTTCTGTCTATATAAAATAAATGTAGTATTTATTCCAAAACAAATATTCCTATATTTTTTTATGCTACATAGCGGGCAATTAGCCACTCAAGGTTGGTGGTATCTGATAAACTTACTCTTTCATCAGTTAGCTTAAATGACCCAAAACACAGACTCCTTCAAACACACACAAGTTAGAGTCACAGCAGAAAAAAAGGTTTCTTATGCTGCCAGGTGAAACATTCACTGTCAGTCCCGTACATGAACTGAGGTAAGGAAATTGGAGGAGAAGGTAGGAAATGACTGCTAAAGCGTGTTAGCGACCAAAGACAGGTAGGCTTCTGTGGCTGAGGCAAGTGGCACATTGTTGCCCTCCTTCTGATTCCAGTGAACCCTGGGGATGAGGTGTGTTTACCTCCTTCAGCTGGCCCACTTCACCTCTAACTGGAGCCAGTCACACAGAACAACCTGCTAATTGAAGCTGAGGGCTGCCGTGCTGAAAGCAGCCTGTCCTCACATCGACAGGCTTCAATTTCTTTTTTTAATCTCTGCGCTCACACATATAAACATGCAGAGCTGATACACGTGCGTGACGTATAGGTAAACATACAGCTTTAAAATACTTCATTAGTGCTCCATCCTCCTTCTTAGGGGTGGGTCCTGATATTAGGTGTGTTTTGTGTGAGCTCGCTGCATGTGCAATAAAGCCATGAAGTGGGCTTCATGGTGAAGAAAGGGTCTTCTGTCGTGGAAAAGAGAGGGCTGGCCACACTCCACAGACGTCCTCTGTCTCACTGCTTGATCACACGTTAACCAAGTGTCTGTGTGAATCCTGCCACTCAGTACGTCGCTCTGACGCTGGTTTCCGCCTGCTATAGCCTTGAAAAACAACAACAACCCTCCGAAAAAACGCTTTCAGTAACCAATCCGTGAGTTTGTTTCACTGCGCTAAGCTGTTGTTGGGGATGGAGGTCTAAAGATGCCTAAAGATGGTTGAAAAACTCAAAACCTTTGAGGTAGTAAAAGCTTCAGTCCTATTTTCAACCTACCATTATACATTAATATCTGTAAGGAATGTTTTTTTTAATTAATTGATAATTTAATTGATTGACTGATTATTATATTAATAGGACTTTATTGTCAGAAGAATTGAAAAGAAATTCGACTTGCATCCCAGGATCTCTGTATATGACATACTTAAGTTAATACAACATTTCAAATACCAAACAAATATTCAAGGCTCTTCAACATACAACAACTGATTTTGGATGAAGCTCCATTTCCGATTGTGGGATTGACTGGTGTACAGCAGTGCTTAAGTTTGACCGTATTAAAACATGAGGCCCTGTATCTTCCTTGCCACTGCAACTTTGCAAAATGTTGCTTGTAGTGCTCATGATGGATCAATGTGGGGTCTTAATAATATAACTGTGTACCTGCTCTTTTGTAACATAATCTAAGAATAATTAAGGGTTTTACCTTCTCTTTTGTTCAGTGTCTTGAGGAAGCAGTTATTAAGAATCAACGCTAAACAAATAAAGATTGATTGACTGTAGCTGACACTTGATGGTTTTTATTAATTGCTACGAGTATGTTCAAATACAACACTGTTAGCCAGTCTTAACTTGTTAATACTATAGGCAGAGTCAAAGAGTCTCTGGGTCTACAGTCCTTTCATTTAGTGGAGAACTTTTGATTTGATGTTAGTGGACAGTGAATGTCTTTCTCTAAATTCCCACCTGTATTTCATAAACACTAACTTTTTTTTAATTGTATTTTTTTAAATGAACCAAAAACAATTGCCACTGTTTTCTTTGTGCACTTCTGGAAGGTTTTTAAGCAGCCCACTCCACCACTTTGTTTATGGCATGTTGGTGATGCAGCCCAGGGTCTTTAGAGTAACTTATCAAACATGTCCCAGCTGTGTCATCAGAATACTTAAAGGTCACATCCTCCTTTCTAACCAGTTTAAAGAGTGACCTAAAACATGTTGCCTGTTGCATTTTAGCCAAAAATCCACCTTGATACTTTATTTGATCATGCCTACAAACCCTCTCTGTCAGTCCTCTTCAGGACAGGCCGCTTCTGTGTCTGCAGCTTTAAATGCGAGTGAGCTGTGCTGGCCACGCCCAAGCTCACTATGCCTGCCCTATTTACAGTGAGACTCAGAGGGCAGAACAAACAACTAGCTGTTAGAGCGTCACAGACCTGGAGGAGGGGTTACTTCCCTTTGTCATGTCACAAAGGGAAAATCTCTAATAGTGCATATTTGAGCACACATTTTCTAAAAATTAGAGCAGGCAAAAGAGGAAAAGCTTTTCCTCATAGTTAGAGGGTTTATTGACAGGCTAGGAACGCATAGTGTTAAGTGTGTTTTACACAATATATGACATTAAAATGAACAGCTTAACTCACACAACCATAAGGTAGGCCACGATTTGTGATGATAGCATATGAGGGTTTTTTTTCACCTGCTGAGGAAAAAAATTGAATTTATTAGCACATAAATTATGAGGTAGCTGAAAATACTGTAAAATCACTGTGGCATATACATGAATACTATCGGCCCCAGGAGAAACAATGGTGCTATCACTCACATTGTAATGCCAAATTCAAAGAAAACTCCAACTGATCCTCTTGATGCTGTAATATGTTGTTTGTCAACATTTGCCCATCACAAAATGTAAGCTTCAGCATCCTTACCCAGAAAGTGCTTTGCAAGAAATCTGTGTCCTGATTGAACCTTGATCTGCACTGTATCAGACAGGGATGTGCTGGTATTTCAAATGGTAACATTCCTGATAACCCTCTGAAGCAACTGGAAGTCATTATGCTCTCATGTTAGATTGACCCTGATTTGGCTGTCACACTCATTGAGTCTTGCTCCTAGAAATGTTATTTGTTTCCTCCCATGGCTTTCTTTTTCCTAAAACCAATACATAAAACCAATAAATATAGCAACAAACAAACAATTGGCAACAAAAGTGCTTGATTGTATCCTAAAATGGAAATATTCATCTGGGCTCTCTTATTCCTCTCCTGTGGGTAAGTGTGAGGATTTGTTGGTTGCTGCAGAGTAACTTATCTGCTGAGTTTTCCATGTGAAACTGCTTTGCTGCTGCTTTATGTCTCGAGCGAGGCCTGATAAGGCTTTTAACAGAGAATGCACTCGAGTAAAATGATGTCAAGATTGCTTAAAGATGTCTGTGAGAAAATGGCTTGATGACCTGGCTTGGACTTTCGCCTGTAGTCTGTATTTTTGATTCCCATTGAGCACACTGTCAGCATGACGCTAAGGCTTAGTTTGTTTCTGCCAGTGAAGACTCATAAAAGTTTTGTGCTGACAGTTTTTTTTGTGTTGGTGAAGAATTACAGAAAATCTTTGTCCTTGTTGTTAGCCATGGTTTCCATGAACATTGGACATATTTCCACATTTATTGGAATCTCAGATTTCTGCTCCATATCCATCATACACTCAATGTTTTTTTCTTGAAACATAAAACAATCATAGGTTGATGAGATAAAGAGTAAACAATGAGACCCACATCGTGCTGATTGCATTTAAGGCTGTAGTCTTTCGCTATTTTTTTTTACCAAGAGTTTGATCTTCTGATAATACAATTCTTTTTTGGAAGTCTATGAAGTAAGTAAAGTAAGTCCGCCTATTTGAAGTTAGACTTTAGACTTAAGAAAGTTCCAGTCCAGTAAAAGGGAATTTTTATGTTTTCATCATACTTATTTTTTGTTGATGAAACAAAAATAAATAAATCCTTGTTAATAAGTAAGCAGGGGGGGCAGTGGTTAGCATGGTCACCAGCAAAAAGGTTCAGGTTGTAATCTTACAGCTGACTGGGCACATCGTTGTGGAGTTCTCTGGTACTTTGGCTTTCTAACAAAGACATTCTTGTTAAGTCAAGTGATGACTCTCAATTCCCTGTAGGTGTTTGAGTAAAGAGGTTTGTCCCGCTGTGTCAGACCTATGATTGACTGACATTACAGTTTAGTGTGCTCTCGCCAACCCTTATATGATCAGATGTATTGACAAATGATAAATGGAAGGAAACTGACTGGTCACCCAATCTCCTTTTTAAAGATTTAAAGTACCTATATTCTTACCGGATAAAATTATCTGAAGTTTTGCACAAAATAAATCATTTGCTTGTGTCGGGATAAGGCTTTGTAAATGATTTAATTGTGATAGCCTATTGTGTTGTTGATTCTTATAATTCCCATCTTGTATCATTACCTTTTCAAACATTTTAATTTGGACCAAATACCTGCTAACTTACATATCAAAATAATGTAAATGTACTTTTTGTAAAATGTAAATATACTTTATAATACAGCCCTTTACAACAATCCTTTTGGCTAACCAAAGTGCTTTACAACAAGTCGAAAAATAAAAATAAAATCCAATAAAAACATAGTTGAATAAAAGTAATAAAATACAGCAAAGTAAAACAAGGTAAAAGATAAAAGTGTCACCATGCTACTGGGTATTAAAAGCCATATGAAATAAATACGTTTTCAGCCTGGATTCAAAAAGGCTTTGCTCAGAAACAAGGCACATTTCAGCTGGAAGCCGATTCCAGAGCCTGGGAGCAGCAACAGAGAACGCTTGGTCACCCCAGTGCTTATATTTTGACCTGGGTACCTCCAGCAGCAGTTGGTCAGTTGTCCTTAACGATCTACCAGGATCACGGACATTTAAAAGCTCTGATAAATAGGATGGGGCGAGGCCATTAAGAGCTTTAAAAACAAACATTAAAAGTTTATGATCAATTCTATAAGGGAAGGGAAGCCAGTGGAGGGACTTAAGAACAGGAGTGATGTGCTCTCGCCTTTTAGTGTTATAGACATTAGCATACTAACATGTAAAGCAAAAAAAGTGATAATGAGAAGTATCTGCTAAACATGTGACAAAGATGTCAGCATGCTAATGATTCCATGAAGCCCAAAGAACAACTTTACTGGAGAAGACTTTAGGCTCATGCAACCTTCAGCATGACTTAACTCTTGTGTTGTTTTCAATATGCAGTCGCTCATTTTCGACGGTAGTAGCGCAGTCTGTAGGGACATGGTGAAGTATAGCTGGTTTAAGTCCCACTGTGGACCAAAGGATGGAAGCTGGTGCTGTTGTTGGAAAGTCAGCTCCACTCTGACATATTCCATGAATGCATGTTTACAGGTCCTGTTTGTCCATGTTCTGGCCTACAGTATGTTGGTGAGAAGCATGTCCATCAATCATAGAATTTAAAACCAGAATTTACCCTTGCATTAATAAGTATGTAAAAATATCAATAATTAAAAAAAGAAATACTTGATTGAGCCGAGCAAGCTAAGTCTCTTATTGTTAACGTAGCTATCAAATGCTTCATTCATCAAAAGATTCCTAAAGAAGTCAACTTTACCAACTCACCAAATTATGACTTTAAAAGTCTTTCAAAGAATGTGTCTGAGTAACCATGTTTAGAGATGGGACTCGTCACATTTTTCATTTTAATCTGCAACCTTTAATCTTTTCTTTTTCATGTGTGAGTAGTCTGACATCAGTGCTCTTCTTCTGGGTGGGGCTGAGATCATTGTGAAATTACCAGTATATGAGTGTTTATCACAGGCTTTTTAGTGGTGGATGACAGTGGTTATGTGAGATTGAACTCGATGATGTTGGCAGTCTGATTACAAGCCGTCTTTTAACTGAGCGGTAAAGAACGGGACAAACCTTTCTCTGTTAGGCAGCTGCACTTGTCAATCCTCTTCGGTGGACTGTAAAGCTCCAAACATATGTGTCAAATATATGAGCATATGTGCATGTCGGTGCATACAGGTAGTCCCAGGTGTGGCCAGGTGTTTCAGGTTGACCCCACACATTGCTGTTGACCAGACATTCCTCTGAT
Organism: Symphodus melops; assembly: GCF_947650265.1. Lineage (NCBI taxonomy): Eukaryota > Metazoa > Chordata > Actinopteri > Labriformes > Labridae > Symphodus > Symphodus melops. The sequence continues at coordinate 10,417,604 of NC_136695.1, read as the reverse complement.
GGACTGGAGTGGATCAGCCAGACAGAAAGGAAAGTGTAGCCTCGTTCCCCTCCAGCAACCAACCTGGACTTCAGCTTTACACACAAAAACACAAACAAAGAGACACACGCACACACACACACACACACACACACACACACACACACACACACACACACTGACATTTCATAAACCAGTTTAAAAAGGCTGCAGCCCCTTTATGCAGCTTTTATTAGTGTTTTTTCCAGGGCTCACTCAATAAAGTGAGCGTAATATGATCAGAAGGTTACTCAAGTGCGCGCACACACACACACACACTTGTGATGCTGTGTTTATTCAGCAGCAGGTTCCTCTTAATAGCCCTACCTCGTCAGCTCATTTTCGTGTTTTTGTAAGATGGTCCTCATTCAGACGAGCCATTAACCCATCCCAGACACAGAGAGGGAGACAGTCTGAGCCTCATCACCTTCCTATGAAGCTCATCTCAAGCATCCCACCTCTTTCAGCCCCTCCTGTCTTCTCTCCCTCCCCTTCAATGCTGCTTTTGTCTCTTATATTAGAGTGCTGGAGGTCTGGCCATTTCTCCACAAAGATACCGCGCAAAGAATTTAAAGGCAGTATTTTGTTTCAGTGTTCTTTAACATTGTGTATACATGGCCATTATGTACAAATGGTTTTTAAAAAAGGTCGAAGAGATGGCTATCATTCAGTCTTATCCTGTGTTGGTTGACAGGCTTGGTGTGGTCACAGTTGAACAAAAACCATTAGCATATACAGTGTAGGAACTCTGGGAGTAGAGCCATAAATCTGTCAGCTAACAAGCTAATGTCATATAGTCACACTAAAATGTAAAGATCAGTTTATTCTGATATAAATGCCAATATCTATGAATGGAGAGGAATTATTTGTATTTTTTAATAATTGAACTTCAACTTCTTTGTCTGTACCCATAACCAAAACCAAACCATGTAAATAGTGCTGACTTTAAGGCTAGAAAGCCTGAGAGAAAATGCTTAGAGACTCGTAAGGTTAGACTCAGGCTAGCCTAGCCAGTCATCATTTTATCAGATGACTCATCAGCAACAATAATTTACTTGATTACCAAGATTAAGAGAGCCAAAGATGTCACAAAGATGTGTGAATACAACATTTTCTGAATTTGTTCGGCCTAAGATTTCCCATTGAAATAACTCCCTACTAGCCCTCTTCTGATGCTATACTCTCATCACTGACATAAAAGTCATGAGGTTACAACAGGATGATTTGACTTTTTAAAATGTTTTTGTTCTGGCTGGGTCTGGACTGCAGAATAGGAGAGTTATTTTAAGACAAGAGTCTTCAATTGGATTGGAACCACAAGTGGATTAATCCACCATCTAAGAGAGGTCATCCAGTAGACACTTGACTCCAAGTAAGGGTAACAGTATTGTGTGTTTTTGTTTGTATTTAGTTATTCTCTTGTGTCACTCAGATTATGCTTCATGGTGTTTATTTTGTTTTAGTGACCAGACTTCTGTCAGCACGGCTCAGTTTGACATTTTTTCTTGGTGGCTTTTCCCCCGAAAAGGATGTATTTGGAGTTGGACAAGTTATATGATATACTGTATAGTTGTAATATCTTAAGATTGCATCAAAATGCTGAAGCAGTATCCAAAAGTGTATATTCAGACTCAAGGATTTGCAGAGTTGTTGAGTTCTAAGGGGGTTTGAACACTTTCCTGGCAACACTCAGGCTCCTGAGGGACCTGCACTGTGGAGCATGAAAAGACTGCCTCAAGGGGATCGACTGCGTTTGATGAAGCCTACATGTCCGCGACTCCCACCTTCTTGAGGCTGCCCTCCCTGAGTCAACAGTGGCTCGGTTTTCATGGCTGTTTGACCAAACAAGTGTGCCTGTACATTCACAAGTTGACACCTCTTGATTTAAGGAGCCCTGCATGTTCATATTTGCTCAGGATAAGAAACTAAAGAAGCTCTTTTCAGTTGAAGAGCTTAGTTTGGTGGTGGTGATCATGACTCATGAAATTGGGATGTAAATTAGAGGCTGAGCTGCTGTCTGTTCTCTAATGGCAGATTTGGACAAGAGATGTGCTGTTGACTCAAAGCTTTCAACTATTTCTGGCATCCTTATCTTCCAGTTTACCAAGATTGCCTCTCAGATAATTTTCACCAGTGGTTTGCCTTGCTCTCTAAAAGCACAATACAATAAAACAATGAGCCTTCAAAGATCAAGTAAAGTACAGGCCACATCATTCAAATTCCAGTGAAGATCTACATAATACAGCAAAATGTCTAAAAACTGATCTGCAATAATGTTCAAGAAATTATTGAAAAAGCCATTCATGGCCTGCCTTATTTGTGATTTTAAAAAAAAAGAATTGAGGTTACAATTCCTCACAGTTCTGTTTTGCAGTGATAGCTTTTATTTTGGTTGTGAGCGTTCACATAATTAGCAGGCTGGGAAAATATTGACAAAGAAAGCAGTAGTCCTCTTTGTGATTTATACTGTGTGTCTGGCCCAAAATAAAGTTTGACTGATATTTGCCTCAGTCTGCAATTGAGAACATGTGTTCAGGAATGCGAGTGCACATGTAGGTCTTACGCAGCACATTTGTAGTGAGGCATTCAGTGGGAAAAGCTAAGTCAGACTGTAGGATCCTGAGAAGACTGATTGGAGCTGATGTGTGCTCTTTCTCTTCCTCCCAAGAGGAAGGGATGGATTTAAAGGGCTTTATTCACAGGGCAATCCTCTTGAACTCTGCTATGGCTGGCACTTCAGCAGGAAACAGATGGGGGCGTTTAATGTGTTGAGAATATCTTCAGGGTTCGAACATTATAGGGTAACCTGCTGCTCTCCAGATTTGTAGTAAATATCAACATGGTGTGATAAATAAGATTCTAATTTGTAGAATTTCCGACCACATCTTTGACCTTAAAACATTTAAAGCTATGTGACCTTCTGCTGAGGTTGATAGTTTCTTTAAAAGCTGATACCTTGAACCATTGTTGAATGAACTGTATTAAGGTGTAACTCTTGTAATAAGAGTAATAACACATTAACGTTCCTGGAGACAAATATTTGTTTAACTCATTATGTGAAACTGTTTCTTGTGCATTGAATTGATATTTTATAGATTATTAACAGTCTCTTTGTTTGTTTCACAAGATATTCATGACCTCTACATTCCTCTTCTTTTCCTGATCCTTCCATAAAACATGGACAAACAGAACTTGTACAGATAAGAAATGGTCTCACAGTCAATTTCATATAGCATTATCAAGGTTAAGGAGTCTAGAGCTTTATCTGCTCTGTGAGGTATTATAGCACAGTGGTGCTTTGATGTTAATGTGACTATGCGAACCTTAATAAAAAATATCAAGGCTGACATAAACTTTATCAAGTAGAGTTAAACAAATCTACCATCGATTTCGGTTGAAAATTTAACGTCTTGTATTTATTTTTTATTTTTTTTACAGTGAAAGTGCTTTCACTACCTCTGAGCCGAACAATGTTTTAATCGGGGTATAGCAACAACATATTGAGCAACTTAATTCTTCTCTGTTTTTGAGTATCAGTATCAGATTTCAATCAACAGTTTCCTACAGATAAAACAAAGAGAAATAATATAAATATAGTTGTGCAGATGCAGAGATTCCCTTATTGTGTCACTCATGCTGTTGCACTTTTATAATTCTGTGTTATATTGTACAGTATATGTTCATCAAACAGTTGCCATTTCAGACATTATTGCATTAGATTTCTTTAATACATCTGTCAACAAGTTTTTGCAACCATATGCAGAATGACACATTGAGTGATACTGTAGTACCATGTGGGTTCTGCCTGTTCATAGATATTTACATAGATTCAGTTGATAAATCAATGGCAGCAAACACAAAATGAATGTGTTTCATGTGATGTTCTCTATGAAATTGTGACAGGGGATCAATGTGAGGACACAATACAACGGTTTGTGCGTCATTGGAGGCTCCTTTTTAAGGCAAAGAAATAAGCAGTTTTCTTGTCTCAGGGCTAGATGTACAACCATTCAAAAATAGCACCAGGTTTCTCATGACAAAAAGCTTAATGCAAATGGTATCCATTTAAGGAAAACACCTGTTTTCTGTTGAACAGAGAAGCAGTCATTTGTGGCAGAGGTCAATAGTGTATGATTCTCTGGCATGTGTGGAGCCCTAAAATCGAGGAAGAAGTCATGGAGAAAAGGGTGATTTAAAGGCGTTTTGTTTGCTTTCCCAGTGTGTCAGAGCTTCGCCTGCTAGAGAAAGGAGCAAAGACATCTCCGACTTTTATCGTCACATTGCTGCTTCAGAGTTTTTAAAGCTTCCTGTTGTCATACTCTTAATGTTAAGTCTTGTACTTGATATATTTTCAAATTCTTGGTATGAGATTTCAGTAGACTAAAATATACATCAACAAGTGTCAAAACCAATTGAATTCTCCGAAATGTGTGTCTCATTTTGTCCTTCTCTAAAATAAACAAGCTTTTTAAAAGCCCTCTGATTACATTTTGACTTGTTCCCACAAACTAGTGGAAATGTGCTAACCACATGTTCTAATCTTACTAACCTGCATCTCCCTGGTGCTTGATTCAGAGGACTACAGAAGTGAGATAATTTTCCAAGCAAAGCCACACAGATTGTTCAAATACTTCAGGACAGTTAGCAGAGAGAATTCATTTGTTGGGGAGTAGGTTGTTCAAATCTGTACTGCATGTTTGAAATGATATGAGTTTAGTTTGACAACACAGTGATTAAATAGTGACAAGTACATTGGCAGCAAACGTGGTTGTTGAGGTTAGGTCTCTTTTGAATGGGGCAGATTACTATTCCACTAAAGTAACCACAGGAAATTACTTCCATACCTCCATTCACTCCAGGGGCACTACAACCTCGCTCATTCCATTCAACCAGAGTGATTTCTTCTGAGGAACATTAGAGTTGTAATACACGTGGAAGGTCAAGAGTGTACAAAATGATCAGTAAAGGTTGTAACCTGCTGTACATTAAGCATCATGCATGAGCAGTTCTTTCTGAAAATGCTTTGAAAAAATACACAATGCACAAGGTTGTCTTTAAGGTTAATTCAATATTTTATGTAGTTTCACCTTATAATATATACTGCAATTATAAATAAAAAACTAAACTCAAGTGTTGTGGATACCAAAGAAGATGCTCAATTTGATAGTAAATGTTTTAATGTGCAATATGAGAGGAGGCGATAAAAGGCAGCCTTAAAGATGTCAGACTTCACTTTTTTTTTTTTTATTTGAACAAAAAAAAAAAATCCATTCCAACATTTCCATGATATTATTTATAAGCATTTTTAAAATAATTATTACCTTTTCATTTATTTATCATACCACTGTCAACTCTGTTTCGTTGCAGGTAATAACATTGTCATAATTGCAGAACCAAAATGTATTACCAAAGAATTTCTGCAATTTAGTGTGCAGGTTATTACTTGCAATTTTGATGATTAAATACAAGTTCAGAATACAATGTACTTTCTGGTGTCTTATAAGCCCATGAGGGCTGGGCACAGTGTGTGCATGACATGAAAACAAAATTCATTAATTCATTAATTCATTCAATATTTGGAGCCTTTTGATCTCCAACTTTTTTTCATTAAATGATATGATTTCTGTTGTATCTTAGTTCAATTTACTTTAAGGATACATATCATGCAACATGCACTTTACCATGGTTTTCAAACACTCATATGTGGCCTTAGTCTGTCTACAGATGCCACAATCATGAGAGAAGACCAGCCACTCTGTTTGTGTCTGCTCCACTCTTCAGAAAATGTATCAAACAGGCCAATTGGAGATTTTCCATTCATGGTATCACAATGGAAGTGACACTCCAACAGCTAGATATTTATTCTGCCCTCTCCGTCTGCCTTGCAATCCCCTTCCAAATAGGGGCATGGTCAGACACAGCCAAGTGGGCTGTAATATGGGGATTTATGCTAAAATACAGGATCGGAGTGGATTTTTGGCAAAAAACTTCAAAGGCATGTTTCTGGGACCTCTGAGACTGATTTCAACGTGTTGAAAAGGAGTATAATATGTGACCTTTAAACAATAATAGATGCTTCTTAGCAGCCTTGCCTTTATAGTGAGAGCTTTGCGAGGCCACTTTATACCAGACTGGTTAGAATAAGAACGTGGTTTGGAATGAAGAAACACAGTGTAGGTCACATTTCTATGAGTTCATATGAGAGCTGAGCTGCAGACACAGCAGGATGACTCTGCTTCAGGAATGATGGCCATCTTATATTGCTTCTGTTTCCACTTGATTGCTGATGCCTGTAGGATTTATAAAGTGTAGGATGACTGCTTTAGCCATTTAGAACAATAAGTGCAGTGATGCCATCAGACTTGCTTCCTCAAAATCAGGAAACACATTCCTGGGGAGCGTGGGGCCAATATGTAGCTCCTAAGAAAAGAGGTGGTTTAAGTTTACCATGAAACCTGCAGAATTGGACTTTTTGTAACCCAAGAACATCTGTGGATGGAGTCCATTTGGGTGTATAATTCAAATGATTGACACATCCACTGATTTCGAGACCCCCCAGTGTTTAAGGGACATGTCATCATTTGGTGTAACATGATTGACGGCAGCTATGTCCCTATGCACACACATTCTCTCCTCCCTCTCTCTTTTGTGAGCTGATCCTAGAAGAAATATACAGATGATAAAGGGCCAGAGATATCTGATAAGAAAGGAGGACAGAAAGTTCTTGGGGGAAAAAAAGGAGAATTATAGGGAAAGAGTCAACTGGTTGAGCACAAGGGCCAGTAGTTTTGCTTTTAAGGGAACCAGTCCAGAGTTCACCTCCATTCAGATTTAAGGCTGTGCATATTTTGCAGATCAAACGCAATGAGTGATCATGAGCACACACACTGCAATGAATGAATATATTCATTTCACGCTTCAATTCCTCCTTCTCTTTCTTCCCTTTTATCAGGTTTCCAACACACACTTCACCACTTCTTATGTTTTATGTGAGAGAACACATCATACAACACTAAAGTGGGTATGTCGACTGCCTCCGCTGTGCACCGGAAACCACTTAAGACTAGACTGTAGAGGTTTAGCACCTGCTTTTTCCATTTCCTTTTCAAAGTTTGACCAGTGAAGGATCATGTAGGCCAACACCAACACTTTGGGTTTCATTGGAGATTGCACTGGTCATGCACCCGTTGCACCAATTGCAGGATATGGATGTCATCACTCACCCCTAACTTGCTTGCTGTAAGATTATCCCAACTACACAGATAAAATATATTTGGTGCCTTGCAGCAAACATTCCTTGTAAAGTTGGAATGATAAATTCAGCCGTGAAATCCTAGCGAAAGCTGTGCTTAGAAGGGAAGCTGAAACTTACAGATCATGGGTTAAAGTCAATAACCTGTAGGTAGTTTCACACTATGGGACCCAGTCGTGGATCCGTATACACTTCACACCAAAGTCCAGTTCATTTGATTATTTTGAACACCAACGTAACTGTACCATACTAGTCTGCCGTGCCCGAGTCTGTTTAAAGAGGGGGGGTCTCAGGCACGATCATTTACTGTATACTCAAGTACAGTCTGCGGCATATGTGAACGCAACCCTGCAAGAAAGTAATCATTCTATGACGTAATGATAAAAGGCTTTGGTTACTTTAAAATGGCATGTACTCTACAAGGAACAAAACAATCATGCCTATTGTGAAAAGACACTAAAAACTTAGGTAAAGGACCTGATTGAAAAAGGAAAATAGGTTGATACAAATAGCTAAAGTAAAGGATTTAAACTTGAAATGCTGTGGTCAATTTGTGAATTTATGGTAAAATTATACATTTCAGCAGCGAAGACACATATCCAAATTTTACCAAACAGCCTTGACAAACATGGACATCTTATTATACATTTTCACTCACCACGATTGGCACGAAGTGTTAAAAACGTATAATGTATGTTAAATTGTACATTAGCCACTTGCAGCTCGAGCTGTTAACTTAGTACAACAATTCTGAAGACTTGGTGGGAGCATGGTTGCACTCCCACTGCCAAAGACATGTTAGGGGGATCTGTTTAGTCTCATGTCTCCAGTAGAACTCTCTTGGGCCTTTTCATTTTACAGTCATCTATCAAATTTTGCTTCTATGTGAAATCTCTGGATATCTTCAGTAGCTTTTCACAGCTTTCATATATTTTTACAGTTCTTACTGACACAAACCAGAATTTTTTACAGTTCATTTGTCTTTGGGGTTGCTCTCAGGACTAATGATGTGTTGCACAAACACTGTATTTACAGAGAGAACATTTTGAAGAAGGCCGGTTGTCTTAGTGTCAGCTACAGAATTTGAATTAATATCCTATGATGTGACACAGTGGTTACAGTTAAAACAGCAAAGAAATCACAACTCGTGGTTCATCACTGTACTTAGTAATGTGGATGAGGAAAACTGTCATTTCAGCTTCACTGATACATTTCAGTTGCCTGATAATACAACTGAATTGCCTTTCTGGCTCTGTTTTTTTGGTTTTTCTTTCAGCCTTCTACTGGTAAAGCACATTTCTTAATGTAGGTCGATATTATTTTTGCAGATGAGTTATGCATCATTGCTTAACTATTTGTCACTGGTTCTGTTCATAACTGTTCATAGAATTTCAAGGTGCAGCCAGGGGCCGAAGGGGGTCCGGTTGGGGGAGCACGGGTTCTCGTCTCTGCTTTTTGCGGATGATGTGGTCCTGCTGGCCTCATCGAACCTGGTCCTCCAGCGTGCACTAGGGTGGTTCACTGCCGAGTGAGAAGCGGCTGGCAATCGAAGAACAGTACCTCTAAATGTGAGGCCATGGTTCTCGACCGGAAAAAGGTGGCTTATCTCGGGGTCTTCTTCACGAGAGGGGGGAAGATGGAGCTTGAGATCGACAGGCGGCGCGGTGCTGCATTTGAAATCATGCGTTCGCTGTATCGGTCCATCATGGTAAACAAGGAGCTGAGCCGAATGGCGAGGCTTTTGATTTACCGGTCGATCTTTGATTCTACCCTCACCTATGGTCATGAGCTTTGGGTCATGACCGAAAGAACGAGATCTCTGATACAAGCGGCAGAAATAGGCTTTCTACCACCATGGGACGAGCTCGGAGTAGAGCCGCTACGGCTATAGTAGGCGGGCGGAAGCAGCTCAGTCGGTAGGGACGTGGGTTGGAAACCGATGCGGACCAAATCTGAAAAATTTGTCTGGTAGCTGCGAGACCAATTCCTGAGCACAGATGGGGGGCCCTTGAGCAAGCCCCCCGTCCGGTCCACCGGAAGAACTGGAGGAAGTGTCTAGGGCGAAGGAAGTCTGGGGTCTGGGGAAGCCTAGCTGTCTCTGCTTAGACTGCTGCCCCCGCGACCCAGCCCCGGGTAAGCAGCAGAAAATGGATGTTTAACTATTTCTCCAACTCATGAAAACAGCTGTCAGTGGGAACAACACAAGGAATAAGGCCAGAGATGTGGGGTTGTGATTAAGAGTTCTTTAATCAAACTTCAATCAGTTAACATGTTTTATTGTGGCTATGTGATGACAAGCAGACTTCCCAGACTTTAATTTGGTTACATGTCAACATGTGTGGGTCGGCTTTGGTTAAACACGATAAACCTGTATGTGATATATCTTCTTATGAGAACACTGGTTCTGGTGCTTTTTGGGGTTTTTCACTTACAGATGTAATGGAAATATTTTGACCTCGCGTGTCCCAGTTTCTGACTTGGACAACTAAAGTGTAACTCTACCAAACAAAATAACCTGCAGCAGCTGAAGTGATTCCTTCAACTCCAGCAGCAACAGCCTCTCATAGTACTGCTCCACCTCTGCTTCTCTCTCTCTCTCTCTCTCTCTCTCTCTCTCTCTCTCTACGTGGCAACACCAAACAGATGCTGAGTGAGAGTGTGGTGTTGCTGAGTGGTCTGGTGGTTTTTGTTGTTCTTATATAACAAGCCTGGTTGGTTGGCTGATCACAGTTTAAAAGAACTTTGAGGGCCCTCCTGGTCTGTTTAATCCAGTCATCCCCACCAGCTAGAGGCTGGAGGCATGTTCAGATTGTCTTTGACCTTCTTCAAAGAGCTTCTCTGCCTCTTTTCTTCCCGCTCTTTTCTTTATTGTTGTCACTCTAAGCCCTGCTGTTGCTCTCATCTTTGGTTTCTATCCTTTAATCCCGACTATGATAACTGTGGGATAAATCTGTCATTCCACTGTGCTGCCCACCCTCTTAACCCACCACCTGTTTATATAGTGTCTAGACACACATGCCATAATTGATGAAGCAAGAGGACACCACGGTGTGCTGCCGGACAGTTTGGACGTCATGGAGTGTGCATCTTCTTCTGCAGACGGATTACTCGAAATTCACTTAAATCTTGTCATTGTGTCAATTCGTGGTTCTTCTGAGACGTTACCAACGTGCGTTTGAGATTCAGAGAGTATACCTACCTGTGTTTCAACTGCATGTCTGCACACTTTGGATAAGAACTTGACATTGCTTTGCCTCAATGTGTGTGTGTGTGTGTGTTTATAAACACATGAGCTTGAAGGGAGACGTGGAGGCATATGACTCAGTGTTTCCTCCAGCTGTTGGCCAGAGTCTCACCCTGTGTGGGTCATTGTCAGCCAAACCAACGACCTCATCAGGAGGCTTCCTGTGATAGCACGTTTCTTAAACAGTTTCTGCTGACTCTCAATATTTACCAGCATGAGGTTTAGTTCCCAGTTGAGCTCACTTTGCATGTCTGGGACACGTACTGAATTCAGGGTTAAGATAAAAGATGTTGATGTGGGCATGTCTGAGCCCTAAAGGCTCAGAATCACTCTACTTTCAGGCCAAGTCTAAATCCCCATCTTACTGTTTGTCTGCTTATCTTGCACAGATAGCATACTATTGTGCTAAATACCCAAGCTGCTATGATTAACTAAAATGCAATGAATGCAGAAGATCTAACTGAAACAAGCAGTCTGCTTCAGGAATACTGGTGCAGTGTGGCAAGCACACGTGGCGGTAATCGTGGGTTAGAATAGATGATGCTGATGATGGTGTTTTATGAGAACAACCTCAGCAGTCCTACACTCCCTGTTTAGGCAGCTGCACGGGGTTTGCTGCTCTGAGGAGTTCTGACATCATCAGTATTAAAAGTCAATCCAGAGCTGCCGTATGGTTCAAGAACAGTGTGGGTGAACTCCACCACTAGAGGCCTTTCTCACAGTCCTGGTAAAGGTTACACAAACATGTCAAGTCTCAACACATCATTGCAGTCCTGGTAAACGTTACTCGAAAATGTCAAGTCTCCACACATCATTGCAGTCCTGGTAAACGTTACTCGAAAATGTCAAGTCTCCACACATCATTGCAGGCTTAATCAACATCATATCTTAAACTGGCAGCCCCAGAGAAAATGATGTTTCTCTTCCAGCAGAAATGGTTTCTGCTCTTTACTTTCCAACTGCTGAAATAATACCTTTCAGTAACATTAAACAGTAAGGCATGTAAGTGGCAAAGAGCAAAATCCCAAACTGCTTCAGGATTACTAATATTCATTGTAAGACCTTACTTAATCCAAAGTCATCAAACACTATTGACTGTCATGGTGTTTGGTGTCTCATTCTGATGTATTGTACAAGGTAGCATCTGACTCCTGATCTTCTTCCTCGTGATTAACCTGAACTGGTCTGTTTGATAGTATAGAAAAGAAAGTTTAAGTTTTCATCAAAACAAGGGAATCTATGTTGACCTTGGATTTCACAAAGGGCTTGCATACCAATCTGCTGATGTAAAAGTTCTACATGGGTTGACTTTTGTGACGTCCCTGACCTCCACCTGAAACAGGCTTTGTTGTTCTTGCTACTACGTCACTTACTCTAATTATCTTATACGGCTATTCAGGGGCTTTACAATAGCATCAGTTGAAAGCTTGGTGCATTTTGTGCCAATAATAGACGCTGCTTTGTGCGTCAGTATGGGACGGAGACAGCCCATTGGTTGGCAAGAGTGTCACTATTTGATAACATCAAATATGTAAACCCAATGTTAGTAAGAGAGAAAGACACACATTTAATCAACTCAAACGTATCTGTTGAACTGGATTTTGGTGTGTTTATCCTGCAGCCGTTAGCATAGAAGATCTTAAAAACATATTATGATCAATGTTAGGACTCTCAAAAATGTACAGTTTTGTGATGTGATTTGTCTCAGCAACAGTGATTCAGATATTTCTTTCCTGATAAATGTACTTGAGCAGAATGTTGGACACAGGCAGGTAGAATGGCCTGCCTGGGAAAAGAGATTTGATAAGTAAAAAACTTGAGTTGTCAGCCCCTCCGACTATCTTGCTGCTTTGTAAGATTAAAATTGTCGTTTTTACCGAGACAAAAAGCTCCTGCCACCGTGCTGAGTTTAGCACCTTCAAGTTTTGATCAATTTCAGCAAGTGAACGATTAGCTGATCACATGTTTGCCCCTCAGTTATAAATCATGGGGGAAAAGAAAAAATCCAGAATTTTCACCACAACAAAACAGGATTGAGATAAAAAGCCTGATAACATTTCCTTTTTGGTAGAACAAGTGAAGGAAATGTGTTTTTACACGTGCGTTTGTTGATGTATGGGGTATGGGAGGAGATTTGTAAAGTTATCACATCTGCTAATCAACTTTATTTGGTTTGACGATGTGCAGCAGAACCTAGACAGCAACATCACAAACATTCAACTCAAAATGATGATGAATGGTTGTATTTGTGTCCCAGTAATAACAAAACAGTTCACCTCTGGTAAGTTTATTCATTGTGTAAAAAAGATAGGACTTATAGGAATTTAAGACCTGAGACATAAAATGTAGGATTTGGACTTTCTTTCCAAAAGCATCGACTTAGCGAAATGAATTCACAATTAAAATTGTTAACACATTTGTTAACACATTTTAAAACTCTTTACTGGTCTTCAGAGTGACTGATGTGGTTTTTTGTACCTGTGCTTGCACATTAACTTTGTCTTTGTTCTGTCTTGAACACGTTAATATTGTTGACTTGACCTGAATTGTTAAGCTCTTTCAGAAACACATTAAAGAAAGAGCTGAGGTGGCCCAAACTCGACATGAATGCAGGCCAGATAAATGAGGGGAAGTGGGGGTGAGATGGCTATCACTATACATCACTTTCAGCAAGTGGTTTAACTGATAAATAAGTCATACAAGAAGGCCAGCTCTTGTAGTGCCCCGGCTCTGCCTCTTCTGAAAAGAAAGCCCTTCCTCTCCCACACAGCCTTGAATAGAGAAGTGCTCTGTGGCCACACACATCTCTGCCAGGCCGCATCTCAGTGCCAAACATTTGAGCCCTCTCCCTGTTGAAGGCCTGTGGGCTTTTGTTCCCGTGTCTGATCAGCGACTGTGGTTGAGAGAGGCTCAATAGAGGAGGGCCTCCCTATCGTGTTAGGCTCAGGTCTCTCTCAATAGGGTTTGTTTTTTCCTGTAGCAGAAGGCATCAGCATTGAAGCTGAAGCTCTGAGAACACAGGGAAAGAACAGGAGGCGACCAAGGTGATATCCAACAGATTTCTAGTAAGATGTGTGCTTTGGAGGACATAACAGTGTATGCAGCGATGTTCCCTCTTTATGTCTTATCTTGGAATCTTGCACACTGACTCAATCACGGCATTGTGCGGAATATATAACATTTACAAGTCAAATTAGAATTGTGATATTCTTTTGAGTGTTTGAATCATTTGGTTTCATGTTTTCTTTGTGGTCAAAGTAGGACAGTACTGTCCTTCACTTTTTGTTGTTATTGGGGAAAAGGCCTTCAAAGCATTCACACCCTCGTCCTGGTATAAATTGCAGTCATCTTAAATTGGATTATCTCCAAAGTATGGAAGATTTTAACGATTATACTGTAATGATGTGATTTGCCAAACTCTTTTAGCTGTTTTTGTTTTGTTGATGTTGTCCAAATGTGAACTTGATGTGGACCTACTGTGCTGCTTTCTTGGCCAGGACACCCTTGCAAAAGAGATTCTGAATCTCAATGGGATTATTCTTGGTTAAATAAAGGTTAATAAAATAAAAATAAATAAATAAGGTTGGAGTGTGTCGGACTCTGTATTGTGTTGTTTGACACACAGGTCTCCAGAATGTCTTCAAACTTTCCCTGCCAAAAACAGCAACTTTGTTTATAAGGGGAACTACAAATCCACAGGGTTTCACTCATATAAATGACTGTCATGGCAGTCTTTCAGACAAAAAGTACAGCTGACAAAAGTGCAACAAAGCAAAGGCTCACAACATCATGCATAATAATTAAAAAAACCCCATTGAATTTCATTTCTTCCAAATCAAACATCATAGTTGCATGGATGAAGAACCTGGAATACTTTTTTTTAGTAACTAGTTTATTTGGAACGTGTAATTGATTATGTTTTCCAAGAACATCATTCACCATTGTACTCATATCTGCTTCGTGTCCTTCATCTGTTTTCCAAATATCAGCAGGTATCAAAATCAGACCACATTTCAAAGGAGGAAAGTTTATGGGAACATTTGAGGACAGTGTTAACATTGTTTTAAGGAGAGTAATCCTGTGGGTGAAATAAACCACACAGTGGCATTAAGGAGTTTAACTTGTCCCTGTAATGATGGGAGTGTCTCTGTTGTAAGCCTGCCGCCTGTGTGGTTGTTGCAGATGGAAATTAAAAGGTTGAAGTAACAGAATGTTTAAATTTATGAATCTTTACACTGAGAACGTTGTAAAAGAAAATGAAAAATAAAAAACAGCCTTTGAACTCCCTGGGCAGTGCAAAGTAAGAGAGGCATGTTATCAGTTTGAAAGAGCTGCTGCTTTCATCTTTCTTGTTTGCCTTCTGGTGAACTAATTAGCTGTTTCCTTCCCGCTGAGTGTTTTGGGGTGGGCATGGCAGAAGTCCGAGGTTACTGTAAAGGGTGGCACTGGCCTACAGTGAGATTACAGGTTTGGGTCGTTGCCACAGCTTCTGGAACATGGAGCTGCGGGCGTTACATGTGTTGGCACAGGGTGCGGGCACTTCAGATGTGGTCAGGGACATGTGGAAGCTTTCGAGGGTTTTTGCTGCCCTGCCCAGGTTAGGACTGCTGATGGGAGAGAGAAGGCTGGCATTTATTGAAGTCAGACATTGAAAACCTGTACTCAGACGAACAAACAGGGATGCTTGTGTGTAAACATGAGTGTTTGTGTGCATGCTTTAATGCCCGTTTTAATGTGGTGCTTTCTGTGTGTGTGTTAAAATAACTACACTTTGGTTTTGAAAAACACAAACCCAAAAGTAATGTCAATAAATATGTTTGCAGTTGCGCTTTCAGGATTGATTTATCTCTGAAGAATCAGTTTACAGGTTTGGCTCTTCTAGGTTCACACTTCTCTGTTACAGGCTGACAGGGGGCTGTTAGCAGACCTAACAACGAGTCACAACTGAACATTTGGGAGCAGGACCTCTTCTTTAGGGTTCAGGGTCTTTCTTTGGCTAACTTAAGGTGAAAAACACATAGACTCTATGCACATAACCAACAATTCTTTCCTTGATGCCTGCCTGAGCTTTTTGACAGTTATACTGAAAATCTATCTTGGATTACTGTTCTCACCTTTTACTTTGCTTGTTTTGAGACAGCGTTCCTCCTCAATGCCTGAGGAAGCCTCTGACAGGCATAGTGACTGACAGAGTCTGACTGACAGGACCTTGGAATTAAAGAGATTGGCAGCTTTGTTTACACTCTGTGCACGGGGGCGTTGCAAATTCAATGCTCAAGTCAAAAGTCAAAGAATCGTCAAAATTTGGGTCAGTGTTTCCCACGCCAAAGTCTATGAACCATGCTAATCCTGCAATGATGAAACCCCCAACCCCCCCTACTCTTTTCTTTCTGCGTCACCAGCGTCCTGCCCTGACCCTTCATCATAAAGTGCCTCTAAAGTCTAGGGTTTCCACTCTGCCCAGCCAAGCTGCCTGCTTTCTTTGTGGGGTCTTATAAGTGGCCAGTTTGGGCTGAAATGTGGACGGTATGTTTTTCACGTGTGACACTGGTCATCTGTAAAGGCCCATAACACTGTGTGGATCTGAATGAGAAAAAGGGAAAAAAATGTATGGGTCTGTTTTTTCATAATTGCAGATTCTAACATGTTTACTTCTCTCTGATTTTATCTTCTACAAACCACCTGACATATTTAAATGGTTTTATTGACTGTCATGAAAGACATAAAAGTATTGTTTACTAAGTTAAACATCACAGTCACACACACACACACACACACCCACACACACACACACACACACACACACACACACACACACACACCCGGTACGTATTTGTGTGATAGATAAATTAGAACTAGAAGAAAAGTGAGCCTGATCTGCAGGGACATTTAGCCTATAGCCTCCTAGCCAATACTCTGACCGGTTTCACTGACACTTACTTTAGACATATTAATAGCAATAAAAGCACATTTTATTTAAAAGTGCCTTTCAAAACACTCAAGGTCACCTTACAAAGCAGAGATAAAAACAACAAAGTAACATTTACATTGAAAAAATTAACATTAAAAAGACAAATACAGGATGTAGTGGATTTCGTGTATCACAATAAACCCTATTTGAGAATAAAACGTATCCCTTTAACTGCAATATAATGCATAACGGATATCGACGTAGCATAATGTGTCTGATAAATTAAAGCTACATGCTTGTTCGTGCTTGGGTGTGTGTGTGTGTGTTTTTCAGTGTCCTTTTTCAGTGTTGAAGTGTCCAAATAAGTGTTGTAAAAGAAACAACCAATTTTCTGGAAGAAAAAGCCTGAGGCAAGGATGTAAGAATGCTGTTAGTGCCACTCTGAGTGTGTCTCAGCTAATGAAAGAGCAGTGGGAGACTGTGAGAGGGTTGAACCTCATTTTGCAGCCTTATATTAAGCTCAGCTTGCCTCGTGTATTTTAAAACTTTTCTTTCTCCAATATATCCTTCATGGTCAGCTGTGGCAGACAGCAGACCAAGCAGAGCAGTGGTGATCGTGGGCCAGCTGCTGTAGCAAACACACAGGGAGGTTGAAGCAAACAGCTGGCTCTCTGTAAAATAGAAAATCTTTTGAGATAATTGAGGAAGGTTATAATTCTGAGCTGCTTCTGTCTATTTGAGGTCCGTTAAGTACAGACTGCAACGAGCCTCTGCGAACAACGGATGGATCAGAACTCGAGTTTTAGTGTCAGAAATAACTAGTGCCCTTTTACAGAGCTGTCAGCGAAGTCACTAACTATGTTTAAGTTGAACATGTTGACCTGTGGTTACTACATGTCATATACATTTTACATGTTGTATAATAACATATAGATTGTAGAATAAAACAACAACCATGTTTGAAGAGTAGATTTTAGAAATAATCCCAACAACTCTTAACAGTAAGGATGCTAAAAGAAAGGGGAAAGTGGGAACTAACTTAAAACACAATCCTTGGTCTTCCAAATTGGAAATGTTGTGGGGGTTCTCTCTTTATTTTATCAGCCTACCTTTAATAGCTGTTGAAATGAATTCTAAAATCTATTCTTTACATGTAGTCAGCTTGTTTTATTCTACAAAATCTAGGACAAATGGATTCATTACTACTGTGGTGTTGGTACTGACGAATCCTCTGATTTTAAGGCCACCCAATTTAACTTATGTTTAATTTTATATCCAAAGTGTTCGACTTCCCTCCGTCAGTGTGTCTTATGTGATCAAGCTCATTTTTCAACACAGCCAGGTACACAGAAAATGCCAGAATGCTGTAAAATGGCGGCGGCCTGTGCCAAGCATCCGCGGATCTGATCCAAGTTTTTGGGACGGCGCAGTCTTCCTTCTGACTCATCTGTCAGCAACAGTAGCTGGCATGTTGTGGCTGAGCGCTGGTCTTTTTTGGATGAAAAGGAACGAGAAAATGCCCTTCGTTCTGTATCATGCCTCACTTGCAGAGAATAGTAGCTGTTCTCCCTCTCAAAAAAAGGCCTAGACTGATTCAGGGCAACTCGGGGACAAATCTCAGCCATTTCTATCGAAGGATGCAGCTTCACTTTTTGAAGCCACACTAACTTGACACCTTTTCTCAGAGAGATTGATGACTTGTCTCGATGGTCAAAGGTCAGTCTCTTCAAGGTGAAGACCTTGACACTAAACGTGTGCATGTTTTTCCATATTCTTCACTCAGAGGTCAGGGTGAGTGAGATGAAAGCCAAAGTAAAGGTCTAAGTATAGCAGGTTATTAGTCTGGGCCGTGTTGTGTGTGTTTCTGAGGAAGTGCATTGGAGGAAAGTAGACATCACACCAGCATGTGAGCAAGCAGTGGCCTCTCTGAACACAGATTTTCTGAGAAGAGCCCCTCTGGGAGCAAACAGCGTGGCAGAAGCAGAGGACAAGTTTCGCATGGCTCTTCTCTAACCACTCAGGAATGTTTGAACAGAAAAGATTGGTGAATATTTTCCAAAATATCCGATTGTTCAAAGTTCAAACAGAGTTTTCAGAGCGTAACTGAGCCGGGGGGTTAAATACCAAGAATGCAACAAGATTGACCATGATAAAGGTTGCTTTCGATATGGACGGTGAGGGAGAAATGGCAGTGACAAACACAGAGTTGTTTCAACTATTGTTAACTGGGAGCACTTTGAGTGCAGTGACAAAAAATAAACGGGCAACGAAGGAGTTTTTGTGCATAGGACTGTTAAGTGCTGAAAACACTGACCTGCAACCTTGAGGTCTTTTGTTGTGCTTCTCCTACGTATCAGTCATTTGGAGTCATACATACTGTACAATTCAAGATTCTCTTGAATGGCACTTGCTCCGTCAGTCAGCACAAAACAAGCTGTCATGGCACAAGGTTTCTCTCCCCTAATCTATGGTTAAAGAAAGACAACACACATAACACACAGTTGTGTTTAACGCTGGATGATGTGACAATCAGGACGATGATGTATAATGAAGTATGTGTGTGTGTGTGTTTGCAGGGCATGGCGTTCTCCCTGGAGGAGCGTCTCCAGCTGGGGACACACGGTCTTCTGCCTCCCTGCTTCATCAGCCAGGACGTCCAGCTGCTGCGGGTGCTCAAAAACTTTGACATGCAGAAAGACGACCTGGACAGGTGAGGCTGACGCACAAACAATTACCACAGCGTAGTATCTTTTTATTCTCTATCAGCTTCAAATCACTGGAGTTGAACTTTAAATGACTCCCTGGAGTATTCCCTGCATATGTGCTCACTCATACATCCCACTGTACACGTGGAAGCCTTCACAACACGAGGGGTAGATTAGCGATTAGTCCTCAGAGATCCGTATCCATCTCCCCACACCACATATTTTACCCAACAAATCCCCTCAGTCTTTTCTCTTTTTTACTCCTATTTCTCCTTTTCCTCCCTGTTCTCCTCCACGAGTGTTTTTATTATCTCCGCAGTGACCAAACGAAAACAACAATTCCAGTTGTGCACGCTTCATCAGAAACTTAGGAGTCAATGCTGTTGGCATTCTGTAAACTTTCAATGTGGAGTCCTTGATGAAGAGCTCAGGCCTTAAGCTGCAGTCAAAGATTCAGTTTACCCGCTGTTTTGAATTATACGCTGAAGCTGAAGATTATCTGACTGCTAAATTGTCTTTTATTTCCGTCGCCCTCTCTCAGTCAACTGTTCCATCAGCTGTCAATCTTAATGTCAAGGATCACTGAGCTGCTTCTGAGTTTAACACTGAGTTTGACTTAAAGTTTAACAGTCATTTTAACTCAGTAAAAGATGCAGCACCTAAAAAACAGTCATTATGAGATTGTGTAGCCAATTCCCATGCTCTACCAGTGTCACTGACAGTCTATCTCGTTGCTTTGTTGTGTTCTAGCTTTGGGCTCTGATCCTGGTCCTTCTATTTGCCTGCCATTGCTCAGCCCTGCTGTGTTTACTTACAGTCTGTTCCTTGACTTGTCTGGTATTTACTGTTGGATGCTGGCATTTACTTTTGCTATCATAACTTTTACTGGTTCTCATTCTTTGAATCAGAGGTCTTGACTCCCATATTTTGCTGTCAGTGGAATTTGTGGTGTTTTTATCATTTATTGGACAAAGAAAATAGCCCTGCAGACACGAGCGTTTATGATCTGAGTTGATGGAGAGACCATAGTTCCTTCTGTGACTGAGTTGTCAACAGAGGAAATTGATGTTAAAAGGCTTTGCCAACTGAAATACTGCAGTGTATAACATGAAACAGGTCAGAGGAAACCTCATATTCATAAATGTTGTAGGAAAGCAGTAACAAGCTTCAAATGGTCCCATCAGAGCAGAGCAGGGGAGGGCAGTTATGCTGTGATAGATTAAGATAGAGATAGATTATATCCTGGTTGCCTTAGTTGACCTAAAAGGAAAGTCTGTGTCAGTAAGTCAGCATGATCCTGCTTTTTATAGCAGTGTGTACTGTAAATATTCCTCTTTCCTGGGTGTGGATAAAACATACCCCTTATAAGGTTAGGAATAAAGAAAGAAATGTTCCTTCTTGTTTGCCAGCATGAAGTCACACAATAGCTCTTGTCAGTATGGATGTGATGTGTTATCGAATAATTAAAGGTCATATATTGTGAAAAATACACATGACCATGCTTTTCTCACGCTAGTGTGTCCCTATAATGTCTACGAAACACCCCAATTACTACTTCTGCCCCAGGTGGGTGACACTCGCACAGATAAGTGTTTGTTCTTCCCTCTGAGTCAGCCTTCTACCCGTAAACAGTATGGCGTAGTTCAAGAAAGCCAGAGCCACCCAAGCCCTTCCAGAGAGGGGCGTGGTTAGACACAGATGTAAAGCTATCGACACAATGGAATATATAGACTTCAGTAGATGTATCTATGGCACATGAACTCCATGGACTAAGGCAAACAGAAACGTTTTATTTGATGAATTGCATGTGGCAGAAGCTAATTTGGTTCACCAATATGAAAACAGTTTTCCACAAGAGCAACTGTCAACACGGTGTATTGTGCAGCTGCTGTAGCTTAACCTATAGCAGAAAGGGCGTGCATGCTTTTTATCCCCTTAACAAGAGGCACCTTGTACTCATGGCTCTATGGAAACTTCCCTGATTAGATGTAGAGCCCTTTCTAGCGTGCTCTACTTAATTTGGGTCATATGCAAACCCTCAGTTCCTGCTCAGTTAGAACAAAGAGCTTGTGTAGACTATCAGAGGGCTGGATTTTTATTCTGTTGATTTTTTCCAATCATCTGGAGCAGAAGCCAATCAACTCCTTAACAGTTATTATTGTAAATTTGAGCTGTGTTATTTTCTTCTCCTTGCTTCCATCTTCCTTTTTTGTACACTCAATCCTTTTCTTTCACTGACGTTTCCAGTGTTGTTGCCCGCCAGACCAATTTGCAAATGCAAATTATTCTGGAACCTCTCTGTTCTTCTTTTATTCCTAAGGGATGTTACTTACTTGCAAACTAAAATGCCTCATGTTAAAATTTGCTAGACCTACAGCTGATCAAAGTAACTAAACTTGAGGTCCCAAAAAGCTGCTGGATCAATTAACAGGCTGCAATATTGAAATCAAATCTCTATATCGTCATACATTGATGTTTGTCAAGACACCATTAAGTTACCATCATCATAATGGTAATGAGCTAAAATGTGTGCCTCTGTCTTTCAAAAAATTCTCCAAGTGTCTCCTTGCAGTTTCCCTTATCGTGTCTGGTAAATCTCACTTACTACCAGACACAAGATTTAACATCTGACTTTAATAAACGTTTCCTGGTCCTGCAGGTATAAGTTCTCAAGATGTGAAAGATTAACATAGTGGGCGTCCTCCCTGCTTCTCCCTGTCACTCACAGATATGTGTTTCTGATGGGAGTCCAGGACCGCAACGAGAAGCTCTTCTATCGAGTGCTTACATCAGACATCGAAAGGTTCATGCCCATCATTTACACTCCTATCGTGGGCCTGGCCTGCCAGCAATATGGACTCATATTTAGAAGACCAAGGTAAGACACACTTACAACATTGAGCAATAAAAAAGTAATTTTCCATTTTGCAGTTAGGAAAAAATAACAGGCTGAACAGGCTGGCCAAAAGGAAGTGGGTGTTACTGTTCTTTCTCACCCCGCTAATCTTCCACCACTCAGTGATGATGCGTTTTATGAGCCTGGCAATTTCATTGTTTTTGTTCCTTTAAATGCTGGCTGTGTGCTACATATTGAATATTGTTGTTCAAAATAAATGCTTGGTCACACGTTTACACCAATCACAGTTCATATTTATACATTTTATAAAGTTTAAGTTATTATCCAACATCACTCTGGTGACAATTGACTTACAACAGTAGTTATACTAAATGTATTTCAAACAACCTGATTTGTTTTCTCAACATCACTTGAAACACTGTGAATACTTTGGACATTTTAAGAGTTTTCTAACGGTCAACGTGGTCATTTAATGAAAGTGAAATGCAACAAAGAAATTTCCTCTATTGAGACATTATTAGATAGATAGATAGATAGATAGATAGATAGATAGATAGATAGATAGATAGATAGATAGATAGATAGATAGATAGATAGATAGATAGATAGATAGATAGATAGATAGATAGATAGATAGATAGATAGATAGATAGATAGATGTGGAGTAGTGGAGTTCAAGAAGGCACCCAATGAAATCACGTCATAGGAGCAACGATTGAAAAATACATGTATTTATAAGAACTAAAATTCATCTCGAATATTTTTGAATTTAAGTAGAATCAAGAAAAGACTCTTTGAATAAATGATTTTACATTGATCACTGACTTGGCTGAGATGGCTAAATGTTAAGGAGAAGCGAAATGCTCTGTTCTCAGTTTTAAGCCAGGCATTGGGGGCACACTGACGTCCTCTGATCAAGGACAAGTTGTGTCAGCTTCTTACTGCAGTAAGAAGTCAGAGATGAAGTGGGTTGACATGGAAAGGATTGTTGAAAAGAATCAATACAAAGTGCAAGAACATTTAGACAGGCTTAACAAGATAACTATGTACGGTATGTTATTGAATCGATCGACTGAAACCTTTCTTGAGACAAATCAGTTCAAACGTTACATCTCAAAGCATTTTTTTTAAGACACAGAAAATCAAAGTAGTCCATTGGTATGAAACCACATTTTTCAAGGACTTTCATTTTGGTACTAAAATGTCAACCATGTTTGGAGGTTTCTTTGGCTCTTTCAACCAAAACTCAGTTCGAGGTAAACAATTGTGAGCCGGTAAAATATATATATCAGGGTTCACGTAGATCTGGCTCTCCTCTGAGCAGGCTGACATTCACTGGTTTCCTCTCCTCTTCTACAACAGTATAAACATACTTTTACTCTCTGCTTCTCACACACACATTCACACACCTTTCTGTAAGTATCTGTTTTCCCTCAAATGGGTTCATCAGGTCCAAGTCTCTCAATATCTGACAGCAGCACTCCCTGAGCAGTTACTAGTAGATATTAAGTTGATAGTACTTTAATTCTTGGAGCAGTATTCAGAGAAATAATGTGTTTCTTTTGGCTGTTCATCTTACGCAGGGGGATACCAGGTTTGGGTTTGTTTTTACTGTTATCAGAGTGTCTGGAGAAAGATCACCCTGATTAACTGTGCTTCAAGGGCTTCTAACCTCAATTACTATTGTTAGCCATGTTCTTTGACTTGATAGGACAGATACATACAGTATGAGCCTATCCTCAAGAGCATAGTTAGCCATTGCTAGAAGCGTTTCAAGCATCCCACTAAATGTGATTGTCCCCGGGATAAATATGGCTTTAGGCTTAGTATATCAGCATGGCTAGAATAAAAAAAAACATGGTACATGGAAAATGGTACTTTGGAATCCTTTAGAAAGATGTTTGTGTGACTATTTTTTGTATACTAATGTTTCTTTCACAATTTGTTCTGATTAGCCGCGAAATCCAAGTTTTCCTATTTGTATCCAAGCAGTTTTATGTTCAGTGCTTGCCTTGGATGGGTTTAAAATATTTGAAAACCCAAGATCTCCCATGCAAATGACTTTGTTACCCAACAGCTCCCCTTCTCCCGTCCCTGCAGAACTATTCAGAAAATATTCCTGGCATGCTTCCCTTACTCTCACCCTGAGCTGACAGGAGGAGTCTTACACTCCCTCTATTCCACAGCACTGAGGAACTTGCTGGCTGAGGCCCAGGAGTTAAGAGTGGGCCTGTATTAGAAATGCACATCAGGAGATAAGTTAGCAGAATACTTGGTGGTCATAGTGGACTCTCTGGACAGAGTTCAATTTTTAGCTTTAGGCTGATTCTCATGAATAATCATTCCTGAGAAAAGGTGAACAACCAGATGGCCATGATAAATATAACTTTTCACTGAATCTTTTTTTTTGTCCTTTTTTTCTGAACTAGAGGCATGGTTTCAAGGAAATTTAAGTCAGCCACTCTTTGAATTTCATGGCTCATGACTGAACTATCTTCACAAATACAGGAACGATTGCTTTACCGTAATACTTTATACATTTATAATTTAACGCCCTGGGTACTCAGAGGATAAAGCCAACAAACTTTAAAATCTACTAATTTCTACTTTTACTCTATTGACTTGGATTGTTTTTGATTTTTAAAAATGTGGAATTCTGGATGGTTTGGACAAAAATGTGAACAGTTTTGCATGGTTTATTCCCTCCGATAAATGTTTGATAGTTTGCTTGGAAATTAGACACATACCGATTACCGCATAGGAAGACATAGTAACACTTAAGTCAATCCTTCCAAAGTGTCAATCACTAAGAAGTTTATTATTTTATGGCATTCACTTTTCAATCAAGAGACATCATTACAAGTTAAAGATTATTTTGATGCCACTGTGTTTCAGTGTATCCTGTCATCGCTCTTTGAATCGCTGTATTCTGAATGCACAGGATTTTAGCATTCTTTAAGAATGCCTGTAATGGATTACCAATGCCTCTGTGTATCTGCAAGTGTGTGTGTGTGTGTGTGTGTGTGTGTGTGTGTGTGTGTGTGTGTGTAGGTGTAGGTGTGTGCGTGTGTGCGTGCGTGTGATTGCATGCATGTAGTTCAGCTGGACCACCACAGCAGCAGATTAGGTCTCTAATCACTGGCTCACAGGTAGGTATAAAGACTTTCTGTATGGCCGTAGCAGCCTCGCCTTGTCTTGCCTGACTTTACCCACTAATCTGCCTCATGGAGACTAAACACTCAGACACCAGGCTCTGTACCAGAGGCCAAAGGTCAAGCCCTATTAAGTGTCTAAACAAGGCTGATTCACTGATCTTTAGACGGAGCAGAGGCAGGAAGGAGAGCAGGAAAAAGGAACACATTCACTACATTATAAGATTAGTAGACATGCTTACTTTTATTAGTTTGTACACTCATGAGCAGACAGTGTTCAACAGAGAGAGTTGGTCTGTCTTCACACAAGTCTGTGTCTGTGTTCACCATGAATGCAGGTTGTACACTTTGTTTGACAAGCGAAAGTACTCAGTTGTGATAAATGATACTGTTTTAGTAACAGAAAAATTATCCTAAGGATTACATGAATGTAATTAGGTTTCATTTAGCCATTTGCAGCGTCATCATGCCTCTGTGGTCAACTGCCATCGAGGGTCCAAATAAACTTGTCATGAGTTCAAAGTTTGACTGAAGGAGCGCTCTTGTTAAGGGACCCAAGCCAATCTATCTTGCTGATGGAGATGGATGATTATCGGTAGCCTGTTAGAAGATTCTTAGTTTAAGGATCAAGGGTCAGCATGTCCACTACAGCTGTCTGTCAGGGATGGATATGAAGACAGGCATTTCTAATCTCCTGAGAGGTAGGGCATGGCAAAGACCAGATGCTTTCTCTCTCTTGTCTGAAATTCAAACTTTATTAGCCACAGTTAGTATTGACTGTATTACAATATGATTTAGAATGCTTAGGTTTTTAATTGCACTATAGTGAAATAAATCAATGTGCAAAAAGTTTTAAAAGTATCCTCTTAAAATGACTTACTTTACAGAGTGTCGTTGAGAACTGACACATAAAAGGATAAGGTTATATTGAATTCATAGACAAAAACATAACTGAACATTAGTTCAGTATTTAAACAGTCAGTATTTTTATAGAAATAGGAAGCTTTCACATACATCCTGTTCATACTTACACAGCTTCATACTTGCACAATGGGGAGTTGCATAGTATACAGTCTTATTTGCAAGACACTAAACTGCTCCACATCAGTTTAGGGTTAAGTACCTTGAGGTCACCTCAGAGTAAATCTGGATTGGGAAAGTCAAAGAGCAGCTCCCTCCTTCCATTGCTGTCTGCAAGCTCTGATTTGTAGCAGCAGGGTTGTATGTAAATATCCCTACAGTCCAACTGTGTATCTGACTGATGTGTTTTTTAAGTGTTGTTTAAAGACAACAATAGCAGCATAAAGCACAAAGCAATCAGCTATCATCATCAGGTTCAATTCAATGTTGGTGTTGTTGGATTTTTTGACATTAATTAATTATTACTCAAGGCCTATGGTCATGTCAGAGTTCCAAAAAGTTTAAACTAGTAAACAAGTGAAATCCATGTTTAGCACTTTATTCATGGAGAGATGCATCTAAAATTTGGACTGGCTCTATTAGCCATTTTTTATTGCACAAAAGCTATATTAACATTAATATTCACAACAATCCTATTATTGTAGTTTAGAGACATGTATTAGCCCATCATACATCTGTGTGGGAGAATGAACCATTCTGAAATACTATGGTTTGAAACATATGAAATATTACTTAAAAGTGTATATTGACACATAAATAAACAAAAAACTAAAGGATGCCATAAAAACGTTTTTTAAGGGTGACCTGAGAGCTTTAGGGTGAGCGAAAGGAGGTTAGAAAGGCATAATGACAGACGTCTGTGGAAGATGTCCCTTGCCACCTCTGGTGTGGCACATGTGGCATGATATAGTGTCCCAGCCCTGCAGATTAGGGGTATTTGAGCTGTGCTCTCAGCCCTGCAGGCCCACACACAGTGTTACTCTGCACACATATGAGAGTAACAACTTGTTTTGGATTGAAGAGCATCCAGGGGAAAAATAAATGACCCTTGTCTTCTGGATCATTAATCAACAAAACTATTGAGCCATGATAACATGCTGAAAACATGGACATTAAACAACCACTACTCCACATAAAGGAAGTCCAGAGAGAGTTTCCTTCCTGATTGTAACCGATAGCATGGCTTTGTTTAATGTATTTGTTTATTGCATATTTACTTTCTCATAGACCATGAGTGAGTCCGTATGTGCCACAGCTAAAAGGAAGAAGCCTTTAAGAAGCCGAGAGGAAAGAAATGGTTTAAAACAACAGTGAGCTCATTAGGAGCATGGCAAACATATGGGATTAGTACTAAATATTAATTCTGCACTTTGGGGATCTTGTTTGAAAATATACAAAGATCATGTGGGAGGAAGTTTTAGTGCCAGTGAAAGCAAAGAAACGTAATAGCACAGTAAACTGTAACTCCAGTTCTCCTGTGGTATCCAATAGGATAATAAATGATGAACGAATCAGAGAAGCACCAACACAATTCCACAATGAAAAGTATTCAGTCGACTCCTCTGAGACGACTGAATTGAGACTCTTGTATTCTGCGAACCTTCTTGAATCAACTGATTGATGTCTTTGGGTGTCTTTTTCTGTTATGCGATCCACCTTGCAGGTCTTACATGTCCATTAGGAGTCTCTTTCCAGGGCTCAGCCTGCCAGTTCATGGTCAATCAAATACTGGCAGAGGATGAAAAGGAACCTTTGATTTATTTATTTTTTCCTTTAAATTTTGTGATTTCAGTTTGACTCTACTAAAGCAGCTGAATGATGCATTAATGCAAGCTTCTACTTCCCCACCAAAAACACAAAATTACAGAGTACAGTTCAGTTTGGCCGCTGCCCTTACACCATCTCCACTGGGCAAATGTTAGTCTACTGTGGGGATATTTCACCAGCCAACACTGGAAAATACGACTTTCTGATGAGCCCATAAAGCATATCTGATGCTGCGAATGAATCATACTTTGCCTGGTTTGTAGATCTAGAACATACTTTTTGGAGTATTTCAGTGCACGGCAGGAAAGTCATTTAATATACAGTATGTAAAATAAGTAAACTATGAAGGTAGATTCCCTGCAATAGCAAATTTCATTGTGCATTAAATGTACGATAAAAAGCAAAATGACAAAAGTGCTGATTGTTGACCATATTTCATGTATATTGTAAAAAAAAGTGAAACAATTGCCGGCACTTCCTTTAGAAGTAACCTAAACTTGAATCTATGTAGCTTTCATCCTCCTTGAGAGACTGTGGTGAGGCTGTAAAACTCAGATTGTTGAGTTAAATACAATACCGTACGGAATAACGTGTGTTTTCCAATGTTGACCACTTCCACATCTTTGTACTAAAGTGCTCTGTTTGTTTTAACGATGTTATCTTTTCCCCACAACTATTGCTGCAGGGGCCCCTGTAAATCCACTAAGAGACTATGGATTAAAGTAGACCTATATCATTTCTTTATTGCACCTGTCAAGGCAGAAACGTGAGCATATTGCATTGGGTGCCAAAGCACATGTTTGAGGTGGCTTTACAAACACTAGTATAGAAGGTCTGCCAGCCTCTAAAAAGAGTTGTTTTATGCTGTTGGCCTCATTCATGTGTGACTTGTAACAGCCAGATGGGTATGTGTGATGTAATCCAGTACATGTGTGAAAAGTATTAGTATATACAAATAGTGTCACACTGTCAGATGCTTAATCGTAAACATATTAAATATGAAAGTGTGTATTAATTGGTTTCTGGCTTTAAGATAACTGTAGTCCTTCACAGTTAGTAATTCTATCAATGGATATTTTTGCACATCCTTTTGTACACATACATAGGTCACAAATAATTTACTTTAAAAGCATCAAACATAAACAGCTTAGTGTAAATCTCTGATCTGATGAAGTGTGCAATTTATAAACCACCAACAGCATGCATGAAAAAGTATCAGTAATTTGTTAAATCTAGATTTGTTTCCCCCTGGACTGAATGGAAACTCCACTCCAAATTTCCCAGACTCACCATCCAATTTTCTTCTTCACATCAGGATCAGTGTGTAAAACGCACTTTACGGTCTAATGGAAAGATGCAGAGATTACGAAAAATGGAAAACCACCCCTGTCAGATCCAAACTGTTGCCACTGCTTCTCTGTACTCTGACAGAGCTCACTGATGTTTGCAAGCAAAGATGAAGGAGATTCAAAGTTTGCAGTTGGAAAGCCAAACTGATCAATCTAAAGCAGCCAAATTGTTTCCCCTTTTTGAGAGTGAAGGAGACTTAACATGTTATAGCTGTATTGTACGGACCAAAACCACTAATCTGAAGATTTATTTGTTTATTTCTGATTGATTGTTTCAGTCGAAACGTCTGATCATTGCCTGCAACATGCTGAAGAAGAGCGACTACTGGAAAACTTGGAACGCTGTCTTTATCCTTATTTTTCTTTAGGGCACTTATTTGGGATTCAGCACCCAGTTGTTATATGCTGTTTAGGAGTTCAGCATGTTTTTCTTTGGAAAATGACTCCTGGAAAGAAAGATTGGTTCTCCAAAAGCTTTTCATAGATTTCAGTGACATTTTTAAATCCAAAATATGGTGTTTCCCTACCTAGTGATCCTTAGATATAGGCGTTCTATTGTTTGAAGGACTTGTACTCTGTTTTATAAATCCAAAAGGATCTTTTAAAAAACAGTTAACTCGTGAATTTCATAGTGAACCATGAGGCCTCACCATAAAGAGACCATTAAAAAACCTCTCTGAAAATGGGTCAGCATCATGTTGACATGGGACACTCCTCTCTGGTGATAAGAGCAAAGTCAACAGATCACACATTAATCACTATTTAACTGCACCGTTCTCATATCTGCACTTAGATGAAAACACATACTCTATGTGAATGGAAACATATAGGATCTGACACCAATTTCTCTAAGGAACTCTGCTCTCTCTTGTCAGTTCAATACTCCCTCCACTTTGTTAATACATGTGGTAAGAAGGTGCTAAAAGCTCATTTGTCTTTGTTTTGACAGTTCCACCAGCTCTCAACTCAACTTAGGCTGTGAATTCATGGAGCCTGTCATGTCTCTGGCCCAAGGTTAGAAAACTAGATGATTTCCATCTGCACTCAGGGTTCTGTGTGAGAAATTACTCAAATGGCTTCCAAACTTTAAAAATTGACTACAAATGATTGATTTCATTTCATTAATTCAACACAGCAACAAATGGTAGGAAACAGGAGAAGACAACTTTAACATTCTTTTTTTTTTCTTGGCTAAAAGACACCAAAATCAGCCATCATATTTCATGACAATTAAAGAAGAAAGCAATAATGACTGTTCACAGCTCTCGGAAACTCTCTATGTAATTTTTTGGTCCTTTTTGTCTTTATTAGATAGAAAAGCTCAAGAGAGTCAGGACATATTGAGAGGAGTGAGTGGGGGATGACATGCAGCACAGGGCTGAGGTCGGATTCGAACCCCAAAGTTGCCGTGACAAGGACAACAGCCTCCGTACATGGAGCGACTCAACCACTAGGCTATTGATGCCCTCAGATAGATGTCTGAAGTTGCTAGATAATAACTGAAATCCAGTAACAGGTCTAGACATTGTTGATGGAAAGACCCACAGTGAATAATCAAAATAAATGGAATGAAAACAACATAAACCGTTCACCATGGGTTCAAAAGTGGAAGTAAGACATGTTATTTATAAATACATAAAAGCATCACAGTCCATTTGCTCTGTCTATAAAAGTAAAAAACCCAGTAATGAAACAAATTCGACATATTTAAACAATGAAAGATAACTGTTAACTGTTTAATGGCATTCATTTTTCCCCTTGCATGAGGCAATTCTTGAGGACATATTTGCAACTTTATATCTCATAACATGTCTAAGTTACATTACTAAAAAGAGAACAACAAGATGTTGCAGATTTTATTAGTACATTTCAGCCCTTTAATCAACAGAAACTATACAGGTTTTAAGTGTGGATAGTTGGAGATGTGACCACTCATAAACACAGCAGTTTTTAATTAACCTTTTGGGTAAGAGATGATGTCACTATGACTTGACTGGTTTTTAAGATGATGTAGTCTCATTGTCTTTCACTCTTTGTGACCTTTGACATCTTTATACAAATAGGATTTGATCCAAGCTGACTTTTCTTTTTGACCCTCTTTTATCTTTGTTTATTTCCTCTTCACTGGCACTTGAACATCACCTTAATTTAGACCTCAGCATTACATCATTGAGAGCTACATCTCCAGTTTCCTCTCCAGAGAGATTCATTTCCCTTGCAGGGAAATTTTACCTAAACAGTGTACAACTTCTTCTTGTTTGACCAGCAGAGTTAGGAAGAATTTCTAAAAGTTTGTAATGTAAAAGTGTGGTGAGCTCACTGATTTGTGTCTTAGCTCATCAATCTTAATGATGAAGAACCACACTTTTCAGGAAGGGAATAAGGAGTGATGGTACTTTCTGGGCAAAGTACTCCTCAAACCTAAACAAAGAGTAAATGACAGTAAAAGACGAAATCAACAGATGTTTGTTATTTTTTTCCCCAATGCATTAACCATTGACCATAACCATCTTAAAAACCACAATGTTACAACAAAACAAGGTCATAATCTAGGAGAGTTGGTAATTTAACCCAAACCATTCTGTAATTGTTTTTTTAAAGCCCCCCCCCCCCCAAGCAACCAAAGTTGCTTTGGTACTTTAACCTACCCAAACTATTAGAAAATGATCCTCTTTTTCCATGCTGGTGCTGAATACTGCAGGGAGTTATGCATAATGATGGGAACATGAATAAGCTAAGTATTGTACTTGAAAATATAAAGACAAATGTGAACGCTTGTTGGATAATTAAAAAAAGTAGAGCCTCACATGCATTGTGCTGTACATTACCACTGTTTTTTGCAGACTGTCTTAAATAGCCTTTTCCTTTGTGTCTTATAGTTCATTAATGATAAGCCATGAAGAATTGAAGACCCTCAAAACATTTCTCCATCTGTTTTATTGTGAACACAAGCAGTTCACCTGCCACCTCTCCTGACATGCCTTTAAGTGAATACACATCTCTGTGAATGTCAAAGAGAACACAATGGGTCATTCATCTTTGTCATCCAAACAGTGCTTGATGGTTTTACACATGTTCCCTGAACTCCTCTCCTATCGTCAGTAACCTTTGTGTCTGTTTTTCATACAAGCATGACCTATTGGGATTTTAGGGGATATAACGTCTTCTTGTATATACATTGTGTTCTTGTCCTAGCCGCTCTGCTAATGTAAAGGAGCATTTGCAAATAAACACTCTGCAAAGGCTGCACAGCTGATGGCCAAGGCAAATCCAACTGCTTTCGAAAGGGACTTTGCAACCCACGCAAAACGTCAATGCCATGTCCAAATGTCATGACGTGTGTGAAAAGGCAAATGAATGGAAACCTGGTTGCAAAAGGGCTAAAACTCCTCCAATAGCTAGCTGGGTTCATCAGGTCTGTGTCTTTGATTTCTTTAGCAGGGCCTTTGTGCTGGAACGGGCCTTTCCCTGTTGTTTTTTGCCCCAGGAGTTATGTAATGTTGGTTGAGAGAAAAGGCTTGACATTCACTGCAGTTGTCTGGACGCTGGACAGCCTCTCTCCACCAGGCTGCAACAGTATTAGACATAAAACCCCGACTTCATGCCGTCTGGTAGCTATTTTCATCACTTGCGAGTTGGCCCGAATCAAAGATATTGTGTTGGTCTATGTTCTGCCTCAGTAAGATACCCTTTGTGATGAAAGGCTGTCTGATTGGTGAAACTGTGTTCATTTTGGCCTTACATTTTCTTGAGTTTTTCAAGTCTGGAAAGGCCTCTTGGGGGGAGATTAGTAGTTGTGTGAAGGCCCCGGCTGTTTTCAGTGGGTTGCAGTGGAATGAGGTGGGGGGTGGGTTACGGTTTTCCAAGACCAGGGCCTGGAACTGGTCCTTGCTTGTGCAAAAAGAGGGGGTTGAATCGGGCAACTTGTAGAATACTTGGAGTCTGATGGAATTCTCTCAAAGTTTTAGTGTGCTATGCAGGGTGGGAGGCAGAAGAAAAAGAAGAAGTAGAAGAAGAAGGCATTGTCTTGAGGGAGTCATAATGTACAGAGAGAGGGAGGGTGTGAAGGGAAAGTAAAGAAAAGGCAATGGAAAGAGAATTCCTACCCGTCATGTTTCATTTCCAAGTGATGAGAGCTGTGTCTTAGACAAAATGACTAGGCTGTGTTGCCTCTTGCTGTTGGATAAGTTCTTTAAAGAAATTCTCAAGAAAGACAGCTCAATAGGACATTATACAACAGCATGAACAAACACAGGGAACCAAAGGCTTACATGTGCTTAGACAGGGAGATGGATTATGTGCTGGATAACTGTGTTTGTCAAGCTGAGTTTAATTTTTCACCCATTATCCAGGTCCCTTTTGTCTTTTCTATTTATTCTTTGTGTTTACAGAACACTTTTTTTTTTCACCCATTAGTTATTGTTCAAATGGGCAGTTTGCAACAGCTCTGGCAACAGAGTGATCATGGATATTGATTAACATTTTCAGACCCTCACTGCATTATTCAGTTTCTTCTTCTCCTGTATTGGTTTGGTCAGCTGCTTGGCTGCTACATGTGCTAGAGAATAAATGTTACTTGTGATGCCAAAGCTTCACTTTTTTGGCATCACTAACTTAATTGCCTTGCAAATGATCAGCAGGAACAAAACCAAAGGGAGCAACCTCACTTATAATACTCTCCTGTTATATGGATACTTACAGTGGAGGTAACATATAGTTTGTGCAAGAAGTAAAATATTTTCACAGAAAACCATTACCTTATTAAATACCACTCAGGAAAGGGAGCAAGAAAGTTGAAACCAGCAGTCTCATTGCTTCAATATTGTGCCGTCTGTCTCTTTCTACAGCTTGTGGTTGGATACCACATCCAGTCAGAGAAATGAATCTGTCTCCTCCAGAGTGCTCTGTTTGTCTCTGTGTGTGCTGGTGTGCTGTGCTGAATCACTTGATGCTGTCATGGAACCTCAGAGGTTACTCTTCTCAGCTGATATGCTGACAGACTGACATGTTTCTCACACCCAGACCAGTATCTTAACAGTTCATTGAATCGTTGGCATTTGGCCTTTAAAACAAATTAAACCATGATGCCAAAACCAAGATAAAGGTTCACATCATTGATTGAGATGAAATGTTTGGTTTACTTTGGCAGACTTGAAACAAGAGCTCAACTGTTGCCAGTAACAAGATGAAGTCTCAAATATCTTTGTGTTTCTGTTTGGTCCTGCTTCGGCTGCTGGGAAACAGCAGCGTTGTGAAAATATGACCGATTTTTTTTTGCATGGTATTTAGTGCAGGTTTTGCTAAGCTGCATTTAAATTGTAAGTGATCAGGCTTGGATACTCCTAATTGGAAAAAGTGCTGCAGTTTTGTAGGAACACCAAGCTTTACTAAAGGCTGCAAAAAAAGGTATCAAAACTGTCAAAGCCATCTGTTCACTGATGTGTCCAAACAAAACACAACAGATCAACAACTCACACACCGTGTCAGTTTCATATGGGCTCTCAGCTAACGCTAATGACGTGATGCAGGGTCAGCCTCCAATGCACCCCACCCCTCCACTTTTTTGAATAATTATTATTTTTTGTACGAGGTTTCTAATTATAGTTGAGTTATTGGTTTAAACCTTTTCCTTTGTTTGTGACAATTTCAACCATGACCAAATGGAAATAAGTGTGTATCTATGGCAGGTTATGGGTAACATCATGTTTTTGTTTCAGTGAGGCCTGTTG
Organism: Symphodus melops; assembly: GCF_947650265.1. NCBI lineage: Eukaryota > Metazoa > Chordata > Actinopteri > Labriformes > Labridae > Symphodus > Symphodus melops. The sequence continues at coordinate 10,382,699 of NC_136695.1, read as the reverse complement.
GTACTTCCCAGCTTTAATAATATGATGTCTCATAGTCCCAGCAGCTGGTCTGGCAGGAAGATGTGATGTGTTAATTTTGGAACAATGTTCATGTTTGAACCTGTTTTGAAAAGCCATGGATCTAAACTTGAAACTCCTATTATAAAACAGATGTGTTTCCTTTTCTTTAAAAGACAGAGTGATGCTTGGATCGCTCTGCTTCATTGGAGTCATTCTATGCTAGGAGTAAGAACTTTTTCTTGCATCAGTTTCTTAAAAAAAATGTGAGTGATTGTACACAAGAGGCTTTATGTCATAAAAGTTTATTTTAACACAGTTTTTGTCATCTGTTGTGCTCACGTTTAATAATAATAATAATAATAATAATAATACATTTTATTCAAGAGCGCCTTTCAAAAAAACCCAAGGACACCTTACAAGCAGGGTTTAAAAAAACTTGACTTGACTTGGGATTACATCACTCAGATTGTTAAACGTGAACACCGTCAGTCCTCACAGGCAGACTAAGTGATCCAGTTCCTGTCATGGCCCTAACATGACCAGCATATAACTTTGCATGTTGTATAACCTTTTAGAAAAGGTGTGTGAGTGAGAACGTAATTAAACAGAGAGTTATAGTTTTAGGGGCCATTGACAGCTCCAGCTGGCCGAGGGCTGAAGGAGGTACAGAGATGGAAAAATGTTGCCTTGTAGATCCACAAAGTCTTAAAAGGTCCTAAATTCTTAGTATTGTGTATTTTTACAAACTACAAACTTTTTTTTCTGTGAGTAGTGTTAATGACTTGTGGGACAGAAACTTCAAATGTTGAAATGTTGTTTGAATATTCAAATTCCTACACAGAAGATACAATAAATCCTGTCATGGTTACACAAAAGTTTGAAGTAATCCATTTACTTCTCAAATATTCTATGCTGTTCATGTCAGAAGCATTTGCTTTGTTTGAAAAGTTTAAATGCAACAGTAGAACAAGAGTTGTCTTCTTAACTTATTTGATCTATAACTCTTTTTTGGGGGGCAATGTCACAACGCAAGACATTAGCTTCAATGGGGCATTTCTAAAGTGTCATGGTTTTACTCAGGGGACACATACCAATCATTAGAACCTGTCTATTGTGGCAGATTTGAAGCTTAATTAGTTGGCAAAATCTCACAGTGCATGACAGTGACCTTTCACACTCTTTTCACAGTCGTTCTCAGTGATTTGTGTCCAGTGTGTCAGTTGAACCTTATGTGGCATGCTAACTGGAGGGCGCCCAGCAAAATGAAGAGTAAGGTTATGCAGTTAGGGGGAAGAATTGTGACTGGTAGCGTTTTGTGTGGACACGGGTCAATGAAAGGAGACCAGCCTCCTTATGGGGCTCTATGTGTTTTGGGGTCATGGCGTGGACAGCAGCTTTTCCTCATGCCCCCCCCCCCCCTCTCGCTGCCTTCCACAGTCTCTGTGGTGTGTTTTGTGTTGGGCTGCAGGTCAGCGCCGTCTGCTGTTTTAGGCCATCAGGTTGTTTTTCTTTACCCGCTCTGTTCCTGCCACACTCTCTCATACAGAAGGAGCCAGACAGCTCAATGCTTTGGGGCCCTCAACTCATCTACACAAATGAGGCGACTGCTTTTCAATGTGGTTATTCCAGCAGCAGCGGTCAGGCACGCATGCACGCACACATAGAGTTTGGAATGGTTAGCTTACATTTTTTACACTAAAATATCCAAATTAATAAAAAAATGACTAAACCTTCGTTTTTAATGTGTTATTGTTAAGTACTTACATGACCTGAGTTTTTTCCAACAGTTAGGTAGTGGGTGTTAGGTAGTGGGTGCAGGCCTAAGTGGGTGCATTTTTTACAAAAGATGTTTTAAACCACTGTTTCGAAGAATGACAAAGTGTCTTTTCTACTTCTCCAGCAGTCGGCACAGACTGGAGGTAATGCAGGACATGTTGTGGTTTTGCTTTTATGTTCGCTAAACAACTTTAATCAGATGGAAAAATGTTCCTTTTACCCAAAGCCTAAACCCAAAGTAATGGTAACCCCTTGAAGAAAATTCAGTTTGTTCATTATGACTTCACTTTGCAACAATGTTCTCACACCAAATTCATGGGGGAAAAAAGCAATGTTTTGTTTCCCTTTTTTGTCTTCACCTCTCACAACACAAACTGTAGATCATGGATTCATATCATTCTCATTCCTATGACAGCTGCTGTTTTTGCTATCATAGATTCATGGTGCTTTTATTTACCCTCTCTGTTGTTGCTGTGATAATATTATCTCTCAGTGATGAGGAATTAAAACATAACTTCTGACATTATGACACATCTTAGATTATTTTGGCTGTGGGTTATTGGAACTGTGATGTTGTTTAACCAGAGTTGTTTTTTCTTGTGTGTTTAAAGGAAAAATGTGCAACATTTCACATATAAATACAGCAGAATGCAAGAAATGTCTCTCTGAGTCATGACTGTCAACAATGAGCGAGGAGCCCCGCTGGCTGTGTTTATGGTGTTTACATAAACATGACAATCAACTCCTCCTCCTGCTTATAAAAACTGTTTTAGTCAAGGACTAGAGAAAAGAAAAATAACATACTCGCTGACTAAGTCTTTTTAGATCACATGAAGCTACGAGCGAACTAAAGTGTACCAACATTAGAACAATGCAGACTACACTCAATTGCAGTTTGAGCAAAGGACAATATTATCTTCCCCTTGCGCTAAACTCAGGAGACTCAGAGATATGTTGGTGGGAGAAAGCGAAAGCTTCATTATGGCCGAGGTGTCGCCACACAGCAGTTTCTTTTGCTTTCATGCTGGTGCTCAAGGGGCGACATCTACTGGATCAAAACACGGCACATTCTTCCTTCAATGACTGTGAAAAGGTGTCAACCCCAAACTTCCACCAGATTTGTGTGCATTGCGCGTCTGCCTCAGACCGTTACGGCTCTGTGCACCCTACTAGTGCAGCTCTACATCACTTTACTTGTCAGGGTCAAAGCTCGTGAGGTCAACAGCTCTTTTTCAAACACAGAGCAACGGGAATGAGAAGGAACGAGGAGAGAAATAATAGCAAGCTGGACAATAACTTTTTTTTAGTAGCCTTCAGGTTGACAGGGTTTAGGTTTTACCACAGCGCTGCCTGTCTGAATACATCCAACTCATTCTCTAACAGTCATCATGTGGGGTTAAACTTTTAGCCCTGATGAAGCTCTTTCACAAAACTCCTCATGTTACTGTTGCTTGTAGTGACTCACGTCCTCCATATTTGAGGTAAACACACCACAGGCAGCCCTTACTCCTTTTCGCTCTCTCATTCACATCCAGTCTCTGAGGTCAAAACCCCAGCTCTATAAAGTCCTTCACATCTCCTCGTGACATTTTACTCTTTAAAATGATTTCCCCATGGTGCATTTCAAGCAGCATGATGTGTTAAGATGGCGGATGCCTGATTTTATAGCCTGCGACCTTAGAGTGACCTGCGAAGTTCTTGATAAAGGTTTGTCAGTTTAAGACAATCCATCTCTTTTACCACCTTATTTCTCTCTTCTCTGTTTGATTTTGGGATGTAACTCATAAACCTATTCTTTCAGGGTTTGATTTTTATCTCAATCGCCATCCCAGCTTCCCAGAATTCTATAGTGCTGAAACCAAATGTCCTCTTTCGCTGACCAACAGTAAAATGATGATATATTCATTAAAAGAACTATAAAACAGAATAACTGCAAACACATTCAAAAAGTTGAGTGTCTTTTAAACATATTCACAAAAATGCTGTTCTATAATCAGTATATAATAATATATTTACAAGCTAAACTAAGACAACATGGAAAACGTCATGTAAAACATTGGGATTTTAGCAAGGTCATTGTGAGCGTTAATATTAACTCATGTTTAGCCCAAAGGCTCACAGTCCCTGCATACAGCCAATAACGATGACAAAAGCATCCCTATCCCTTTCTGTGGTTACCCATATTAAGTTTACATTAATGTTGATAGTGCTGACTTTTAATTAATTAAAGATCTCTCTGGTCGTCACATCATCACCTTAACAGTGCTGTTTTAAAAAAAAAGTGTCTCTCAGTGAATGTGCAGAGGAAAAAAAAGTGGTAATATTTTTACTGTCACTGATACATTGAGGAGCTTTAGAGCGTTGGATAAGTAAAGAAGCTACATCTGGACCCCACGCATTAAGATGATCTCTTTATCCTGGGATTGGGCCAGAGGGAAGGACCGTGATACCATGGACCAAGGAAAGGAAAGAAAAAGGGTTTTAGATTCTTATAATGAATATTTTGGGAGCCTCAAGGGTCCAAAGACAAACTCCCTGTTGAGGCCTACGGCTCAACATTAAAATCCCAGGTGCCATGAGAATTCAATAAAGAACTGGTCCAAAGAAAGAAAGGCATTAAAGAAATATAATCTGAACATCAAACAGTCTCTGAGGTACAGCTTAAAGCTGCAAATCCTATATTAAAAGGTTTTAAGTTTTCATGAGGTCTTTAACTCTTTAGGTTTCCATTCTTGATGGCAAAGTTATTTTCGCATTGTTTCACTTTGTTGCATTAGGGCCTTACATAAACTTGGGGAGTGAGTAGGACAACTGCCATGTGTTCTGTGAGGCCTTTTAAATGTGTGAAAAGTTTGGTCTTTTTTATTCTCTTTTTCATATGCTTGTTTGTTTTCTCCACTTTCCAGGGGGCTGTTCATCACTATCCATGACAGAGGTCACATTTCTACCGTGCTCCAGAACTGGCCAGAAAAGGACATCAAGGTAAATTTGACTCAATCAGTGAAATGAGAGCGTTACATCAGTATTTAAACACTTAATTACAAAATAATTAGAAAAAGAGTAAGACAGTAAAGTATTACCACAGATTGACTGGTTTGGGTCTTTTTTATCAAGTTCAATAAAAGATCATGAATAAATATAAATGGCCGTTTAATCTAGGCTACTTAGATTGGTTACTATTTTTTATGGAAGATATGGTGTAGAGCAGACCCTACAAACAAAGAGTACCTCATTGATGCTGTGGCTGAGGCTGTGTTTAGTAATAACCCTATAAGAGGTTGATTTTTGCTGCTTTTATTTTTACTCATTTACATTGTGCCATGCTAAGTTGAAGAAGGTCACTGGACCTAATAATGAGAGCATAAAATGGTTTACATTAAAATACACGCAACAAAAAAAAGTGTTACTATGATAACTGATACTCTTTTTGAAGACATTTATTTTTGTTTCTTTCTTTTCGTTCATTACAGTCCCATTGTCTCCTCTGTTAATGTCATTTCATTCTTACCATGGCAATAGTTTTACTTCATATGTTGTCTTTATTCATATACCTCCTAATCGTATACCGTGTGCATAATGCGTAAGCTATACAGGGGGTTAAAAAGTCTGTGAGACACCAAGGTGAGGCAGCATGTATTCAAAGGTATGCACTAAAACTATTATTTTAAGTGGCTAAACTACGTGTTTCTGGTTCAGCACATAGCTGTACACGGCTTAGCTTCCGTGTCAATACTCATACTAAATGGTAAATGGACTTGAGCTTATATTCGGCTTTCTGGTCTTCAAGTCTGACTACTCTAAGTGCTTTTACACCACATGTGCTCACCTGTGCGCCGACGCGAGTGGCCGCACATTTAGTAGCTCCGTCTATCTATCTAAAAAAAACCAACTTGAATTTCCCTCGGGATCAATAAAGTATCTATCTATCCATCTATCTATCTATGTCACACCCACTGATTCACACACTGATGGCAGTGCTCGCTATGTGGTAAGACCACCGACGAAGCAGTAGGAGCAATTCAGGCTTAAGTGTCTTTCCCAAAGACACATCAAACATGTTGCTGAAGCAGCTGATTCCCTACTGGCTTTCCACACATGCAGGGACCCTTATGACTCCTGATTCACGTCAACAACCGGATCCCTTTAAGCAACCTTTTTATAAGTTTAACGTGTAGACATTACTGTCTCAGATGGAGAAATGGTTTCCCATGTCAATTTAAAAGTCAAATATTGTCTCATATTTCATCATAATTGTTTCAACCTAACATAAAAACTATAATTAAAAAAGTTAATTCACTGAATTCAGTGATCTCTTATCCCTTATTAGGATTTGGATCTCTCGATTTGCTGTATTGGCCAACATCCCAAAATCCCCAAATATTCTTTTAATCTTCCGAATAGAGCAACTATGTGTGCAAGTCATAATCTGATCATATGTAGGATGACGAAAGCAGCAGGCATTCCTGGCATGTCAAATTTACATGCAGCCCCAGACACCTGTTCAAAGCTGTCAACAGCAGGGCATTTACCTGGGTGCTGACACGCTGCTTCTTATTGTCGGGGTGGTCTTATCATAAACTCCCCTAATATGGGCTGCTTTTAACAACTCCATAGAGCAACCTCTCCAAGACCCAAGGTGAGAGAGGTCCACTGATCAGCCTTGGCAGCCTCTTTGTCACATATTACGAAGTGATAGTTATGGAGGTAAAAGGTATTAATATATGGGAAAACTTATGACAGCCTATAAACTCTTAGATTGTGAGAAGAACAAGGCCGTAAAAACAGAATGCCAGGGTTTTCTGCGTCACATCGATGGTGGGAAATGAAAAACATTTAGAATTAGGAACATTTCAAATTAAACACTTCTGCTGTTAATATGCTCTGGAATCACCCCAGAGGCTTTATTTCGGGTCTTCTCAATGGAAAGGCAGGAGGGTGAAGGAGGACCTGGCCAACCCTGAAGTAAAACACATGTTCCTGAGTAGCATCAGGATTTGTTTTGGTAAAGATAATTTTAGTTACTGAGACTTAAATCCAGAACTGCTGTGTTATACAACACATGGCATACACCATAGTCACATCAATTATATTGACGAGGTGGTTGTTGTGTCCTATGCAGGTTCTGCTAACATGCATATTTTTTGACAGGCGGTCTGTGTGACAGACGGAGAGAGGATCCTGGGACTGGGAGACCTGGGCTGCTATGGTATGGGTATCCCAGTGGGCAAGCTTGCCCTCTACACAGCCTGTGGAGGCATGCCACCACAACAGTGCCTTCCTGTCATGCTGGATGTGGGAACAGACAATGAGGTAATTGCAGAGGTCTAAATATAAGTGACATACTATTTACAGTTATACATGCAAACTGCTATATAATGTTATTTTGAAATGAGTCTGACATCCACCATAGGGAGAGAGTGAAATGTATTTATAAAGCCTACTTAAAGGCAGATTACGTAGCATTTCAAAGTGGAGGTTCATAAAAAAACAGATTTAAAAGTTGACCCCTACAAGCCATGTAGCTTCATCTTTATTTATTAAATCCTTATGTTGTTATATTTTCATAAACGTCCCAAAAATAAGAAAATAATGGGAGAAGGCAGGGTTTTGTTTGTACGTTTTATCATTAGTTGTACCACTGCAGCTCATGTAAAAGTACAGAATAGAGTCATATATATTTTTTTCGATTTATATTTTTGCTTTGACTAATGTAGAGGATCTGAAACGTGGAATCATTTACTAGATTGTAAGTCAACAATTTAACACAAGCTACTTACATACATACATTTTAGAATTATTGTAGATGTTAAGGACACATTTTTGTTGACTTTTTTCTGTACTGCCCCAAAACCTTTAACTCAAAATATCACTCCAAAAAAATGACATGCAAGGCATTCATGATACAGTTTTCCAGAAGTGGAATACTGCTTACCTACTGTGGCCAGGTAGGATACAGAATTCAGCCAAGAAAAAGAGAATACATCTCACACTTCACATGCAGGAAACTCCCTGTCTACATCAGTGAAGTAAGCAGCTCCATTGATAAATGCCAGCTGGGAAAGCACCTCTCCCCTCAGCCAGGCACAGAGAGTGGCAGCCAACCAAGCTTCAGTTACCCACCTATAATCCCTGTTCTCATCTCTAGGGGTTGATCCAAGCTGTGGGTAAGGGAAGCACGTGTTTCTGTAGCCCAAAACAGACTAAGAATAGTCTGTGTGCAATTCTATATATACACAACTTTCTTACCCCAGGGCAGGGCAGCTTCAAATGCCTGTTTGCCTGACACAGCTGAGCTCAGCCTGGCAGACGCTGTCCTTCCTTTTCCAAGACAGCCTTCGCATGACTCAGTCCTGGAGTTCAGTTTCAACCTGAGCAAATGTCTCATGAGGCCTGAGGATGAGAAATGTTGCAGATGACTGATGAGTTAGCAAATAAAATTAAGAAAGAAACCTTCGAAGCAGAAGGAGTTGTTGGATTGTGCAGATGTAGAATATTAGACAGTCCCTGATTGCATGCAGGTTATAACATCACTGATGGCCTGAAGTCTCTCTATAAGAGCACTTACCCAATAAACACTTACTCAAAGTTCTCCAGGTCACTAATCATATGCATTATAACAATAGGAGCACCACAGTCTTCCCAGAAAGCCCATAAAAGATATTAAATTGCAACAGTAGACCTCTTTTCCATTGGAAATGGATTAAGAAAGCAAAAAAGTCTCTCGTTCTGCCAAGTCCACCACCTCAGCTCTATGTCTTTATAAGCCCATAGTATGCAGCTCTACCTTTTGACCTCCTCCTTTACTGGCATCGCTCTCTATGAGTTATAGGTTTCCACATTATCTACCACTCAGTTAGTTATATCCTGGTTACGGCTGCTAATACTAGTTACGGATTAAATTCTCTGTTTACTGCAGCAGCTTTAAACATGAATGGACATCAGTGTCCACTTTAGCAAAATGTTTCTTAGTATTGTTTCTATTATAGCCTCAGTCTGCCCTATACCGGATGCCAAATTACAAATATTTCAGCACTTTAAGTTTTTTTCAGGTTAGATAAGATGATTGATCAAACAACTGCCTTTTACTGCTGAGCTGGGTTTCATCCAAAGTTTATTACAATGGCTCCTAACACATTTTTATCTCCATAATTACCACATTGTAAACTGTTTGTACAGTTCATACATAAATGAGTGCTTTTGTAGGAAGTTAGTTTTAGGTCATGGTTACATTTTCTTATATCTTCTTTCTTATGATTTTCAACAACTTATGAGGAGTAGTAGATACAGCTTTTACCATTGGTCCTATTTGAAACCAAGATTGCTAACATGTGCATGGCCAAACTAGACTCAGACTAGATTTTATTGTAGCCACTGGTTTTGGCAGACTTTACATCTCTTTTGTTTTGTATTTTACAGGAATGGCAGGTTAAATGAGATGTAATAGGATAAATGGACTGTGTGTGTGTTTTACTTGTAGATCTAGGAGTCCATAAGGTAGTGGTAGCTTAAGCATATTATTAAAATTACTGTTATTATGGGATTATATTTGTCCTTGAGTGGATGTGGGGGTAACATAGAAATAAGCAGGCACAGATCCAAACAATGGAGAATGGAGACGCCTGATAAGTATGACTGTATTTTCTACGGAAATAGTTAGTGCATAACTTGAAGGAGCAATATGTAACCCTGACATGTAGTGTTTAAAATCTTTAACGCAGTCCATATTCTAAACATTAAACAGAGTTGTCTTCCTTTGTCCCTACCACACTATAGCCTATTCCAAGTGGCGTTCCCATGTTGTAGATACCGAACCTTGCGTGTTTAGCTCGCTCTGCGTCAGTCTAGAAAACGCTCTGCACTATAACCTCTCTCCATTTTTACAAAAGAATCTCCAGGTTTTCTCCTAGTCTTATCAAGTTTCTGGTTGTGGAGTCCAGAAAAATAAGACTTTTTAAGTGAGGTAAAATTAGTCATGTCTGAACCAGTTCGCTTGCACACTTCCATTGCCTGTTGGTTTGCAGTTTCCCTGGCAAACCAATTGAAGTCCAAAAAGGCTGTGTGGGTGTGCCTTAAAACCGCCTCCTTTCACTGGTCAAAACAAAAACAAATCACATAGTGGATTCAAAACTTAGGAGGGGAACATACTGGCGGCTGTGTTGTCAGAGAAGCCAGCTCTTTAACATAGCATGTTTCTTTAATGTCTGTGCACTCTTTTAAGAAGACTGTTAGTGGCCTTTGGTCTTTATCAGTGCCTGACCTGTTACCAAATGCTATCAGGAGCTAAAAGCTCAAAATGTTTAATCCACACATTTTCTTCAAGGATGTGAATTGGCATGTTCCCTCAATGCCAAACTATTCCTTTAATATGTTATCAGATAAATGACGCTTCAGAACCTGTCAGATGTCTGTTAGGATGCTGCTTAGTTATTTTTTCAAGCAGAAGCATTGGGTATATGTGTTTAATCTTCTGTGACAACCAGTAGCTATAAGCGCTCATTCCTTGCGAATCTCTTATCTCTTTGACTTTTATGGAAGACCTTTCCCTGAAAGGAAACCACCTCCGACTCTCACCCAGCATTGATGGTAACTCATATTTTTCACCCTGTTATCGACCTGAACTCTATCTGTCTGGTTTGCCTGAGGCTGGAAGTCACCTTAAATAAGCTTAACTCACTTGCTGTGAGAGTCTGTGTCTACTGTCCTGTACCTCATCAGCTCGTCATGATTTCTGGTCTCTTCAAGATTTTTACAGAATTAGTATTATCACTGCAGTCATGTTGTAAAACTTCAACGCTGAATGTAAAACCATCACTCCACTACAAAAACACAAACCAAAAAGGAAAAGCTGTATTTTATTTGATTTTATAAATGCTTTGACACAGTTTCAAGATTGTAAATGGAGCTTCTGTGTCTCTCGCAAGCATGAACTGTTAAGCCTCACACGGGGACTAATCCTTTCTGATAGAAAAGGGGCTGTTCAACCCAAAGGACAGCTTAGCCAATCAACAGAAGATAATCTTCAACAGAGAGACAGATCATGTCAACAGTGCAGCCCAGAGTCAACAAGGTCAGAATAATCACCTGCAATTTAACTCCTCGAACTCGATTAAATTTTTAAAGATGGATTTTTTTTACATCGTGTAATTCAATAATTCAACTTATGTTCCATAATACTCTATATAGTTAATAATAACTAGTACAACAAGTACAAATTGCAGAGGTGAATAACTCTCAAAAAGCATATATTTTTTTCCCATTGCATGCTCTTGCATCATCTTTTGAAATGACCACCAAAGGCGCTCTCTGATATCAGTCCATCACGTAAAAATGCTTGTTATGGTTACAGTTGAACTGGGCTAACTCTAGCCTATTACTGGCCATTAAAAGCCTGCCAGGAAATAAGTTGTCAACTTCAAATAAATAAAGCTTTAAATAAACCTTTTGAGCTGTTCTTGGACATGCCAGCTATTGACCCTGCCATCGAGAGGTGGCCACTGCCCTCTCCAAGCCGCGCTAAGTGGCACCCTCAAATTATCCATCACAAGTAAAGGCCGCCTGTCCCAATGAGACATGACAAGACGAATACAGATACAGTCCTCCACCCTTTTGGATCAACATTTCCTAGAAGTCAGAGAGTTCATTTAAAGCAACACATTTAAATTATGAGTCTATCTTCTAACATCTGTGTAGTTATGAATCTAAAGCTTGTTTTACGTTTGTGCCACGTTGTGTCAAGCAGGTTCAGCGTGTCAAAAATATGATGAAATATGGGCCCCAAAGATTACCCCAAAGCAAAATCTGTAAGCGATCTATCACTGCTAGGTGGCTGTTACTTCCACCTTATTCATCACAGCTTCGCTCTCTCTTTCATGCTCTGTCTGTCTTGTTGTCACACACATGGCTTCCCATCAGCCCCTGTTCTTCATTTTCTCACTTCCCTGCTGTATCCCTCCCTTTCTTCAAAATACCATGGTGCAAAGGTGGAGGTTCACTGGGGCTGCTCTTTCATCTCCTTCATGCTGTTAGTGAGCCTTTAAAGGACTGAACCGGGGAGGTAATCTAAAAGTAGAAAATAAAGCCCCAGCTTGGTTTTATTTAGCTGCTATAGTCACTTATTTACTTATTTATCTTTATCCTCCTTTAGGAACTCATTGCATTACACTGAAAGCACGTTTGATCATATCAGATATTGTAGTTATTTGCATTACTTGAATAATCTTAGGCACATCATGGCAGAAATTCTGTAAGTCTTGGTGGCTTTATAAAAAGTTTCAAATCAAGCCTGAAAAATATTTTTGGGATTCTTGTAGAAAGACAAAGCTTTTATTACATATTTATGGTTGTTAGATGTTACCAAAACTATAGCTAAAAGATGAGATTTGCCCCAAGACTTTGTGGAAGTGATGGACATCACAATAAAAAAGAAGTTTCTACATCCTCTACAGACTGTGTGAAACACACACATGGTTTAAGTTACAATAAGTCTAAGGTCTATAGAAACCCAGGTGTGTGTATGTGTGAGGATTTGCTCATGGGCTGTATATATCTCTCCACTCTCTTTAATTTTCACGTTCAGCAAATGTCAAGTCTGGACATAAATCATGCATAAAATACCTCACTCTGTATATTCCCCGAGTTCCTATATGAGCAAAGAAGACAACACAACATTTGCACATGTTCACTTTTATTTGTAGTCTATTAATTTGCTTTTTCCTATTCAATTTATTGTTCACCCGACAAATGCATAATGGGAAAGTAACTTTGCAACAACTTAAAGACTCTCTGAAACTAAGGTTAGAAAAGGGAACTCCAACAGCTGTATTTGTTAGCATTCCAAAAACCTTACATGGTACCTATTGTGGCTACAGTTTGAAGTCTGATAAATGCCATCAAATGATGATACTTGAGTGCTAAGGTCTGATAATTGTTGTTTAAGCCTGAATATTAAAACATATATGTACGAGGTGGTAGAGTAAGTAAGTGAGATCAACAGATTTCTATGTCCTGTTCATCATATATTCCTCAGGCTAGAAGCATGAGCCAAATTGCATTGTGGGCAATTGACAGCACCATGAAATGAGAAACATGTAAGGAAAGCGATGATTTAACTGGTTACCCTAAGTAAATTTTTGCATAATGTGCAAAACTATGTTATCAGCCTGCAATGCCAAATAGGTGGAATATGTTCATACACAATGTCTCTTTTGTTGATATATGCCCAGTTTCTACTGGGAACTTCCTTTTTCAGCTAGAGAGACAAACATTTTGGGGGAACATTACGCATTAGCGTGTTAACTCCTTTCTCCCTTGCTTCTCCTTCTGTATATGTATTGGATAGGTTTCGTCTATTCTTATGAACCTGGTTTCTTTCTCGTTGTGTTTTTGCAGGCGCTTCTGAAGGACCCTCTGTACATTGGGCTGAGACATAAGCGAGTGCGAGGCCAGGCCTATGATGACCTGCTGGATGAATTTATGAAGGCTGTGTCGGACAGGTAAACTTATACTGTACTGACTCTCTATATCATTTCATCATCTTTTTCCAACTCATTTTATGACTTCTGCAATTGTCATCTCAACATGGATATCAAAAGATGCTGTTAGAAAAAGGATGCTAATCCGTTTAGCAAACTCAGTATGACGGAGCCAGATTCTGTGGGTTTCTGATGTCTGGGACTTAAATCACAGATGATTCAGTGTACCTCCTTCAAGTTTTGGTTGTTAAAAATGTCCATCAGAAGGTTTCTTAAATGGCAAATTAAAATCAAGAGCTTCCTGAGAAGTGTTCAGAGAGGCTTGGTTACAGTAGGTGCTGTTGAGTTCAGTGGTATCAATCCCTCCTTATTCGGAGGGAACTTAACTTAGCTGTCAGAAGCTGAACCTGAGAAATTGTTGTTTTTTTCCACTCTTATTAACAATCTAAATTACGCAGAATTTTAAAACCATTTGAAACGATTTGATTTGCTTATTAGTTTAGAGAATTCAAACCAATTAAATTGGTTGATTATCAACAAGTTTACTTGAACCTTTAAACAAAAGAAGCACAATGAGACCATGTTCCTCCTTTTTTATACAAGTGCTCCAAATCTATGGAATATATTCAGTCATTTATTCCCCAAAGACACAGAACACATCAGTCAAAGTGGTGACGTCCTGTTTTTATTCTGTAAAGGCTCACACTGAGGGCTTAGCTTTGGGTTTGTTTGAATTTAAGGCACAGCCAGCAGGGTAGGGAGATGTTTAGTATTCAACATTGCCACTCATTTCGTGTCCATACACTGATCCTTGCAGTCCTCTCTGAATGGAGCCGGGTTGTGTCATGCTGCTCCCCTTTGGGGCTTGTACTGCATTTGTTTATTGCACTCCTTGATGAAATTTTGTATAACTTATTTTTGCTTGCATGGCGACGATTCTTTGAATCTGTTTCCCTGTGAGCCACAGAGCCATCACAGCTCCTCACATATGGGCCTGGTTAAGGTCCATTCTAACCCAGAGAGACTAGAGTCCAGAGGGAGCCTGGGTCTGGGCCCCCTCCAGCTGGCAGCATGCAGGAAGCCATGACTCTAATAACCGGGTGGCTTCTCAACTACAGGGAACAGCAAAGCTTTTACCCCAACGGAGCCAGATCGGCGGAAAATGAGTAATTATGGGCTCAGAGATTGGATGAATGATTACAGCTCTGCAGTCTCTTAAGTGACATCCATGCTTAGTTTTCAAAGTAACTAACGTGCTAAAATGTCTCTGATAGAGTTATCATCAATAGGCAGAAGTCTGGGGTGATTATTTCACCATTTAATAAATGTGGATGTTTGCATCCATAATCATCCAACTTTAAACTTGATATTTGATGTCAGACAAGCTGTCCAGTTCTCCATCAACTCTCTCTATTGAATAAGCTGAAAGGAAAAACTTTCTTTTCACAGACAGAAACCTTAAACAAGAGCCATGCCTATGGTGAACAGCAAGAAGGTGGAAAAGAGGGAGACAGAAAGAGAGAGACATCACTTAATCATTCACAAAATCTCAAAAGGAGAAAAGAAAGGTTTTAAAACTGACTCCCCTAACAGTATTTTTTGGTAGTCGTAATTTATACCACTGGCTTCTTGTTATTATTCTCTATGACATTACAACAGTTTTTTCAGGAATTTGCAGAACTTGTCATTACAGGCTCTAAAGTAAGCGAATTTGGTTGTCATCAGACCATCAAATGATCTTTTTCAAAAAATATTGACTAAAGATCGCGATGACAGAGCGTCATATCAAAGCCAGATGAGCAGCAATTTATCCTCAACTAGTGAGGTACAACAACACATATACTGTAAGTGATGTGTTGGGCGAAGCAGGTGAAATACAGGTCTACGTTTTGGATGGTGCAAACTACAAATTTTACCTATAACCAAGTTTGGCTTACGCTAGTTTTCCATATAAACGGAAACCTCCCTTTTGTATCCCAAATTAAAAGTAGTTTTGATGCCCTAAACTAACAATAATCTGTAGACTGTGTGTTTATTATTGTTAACATGACAACAAAGTTCACATTCCGCATGGTACTTGGAACAGTTAATGATGATACGTGATTGTTTACCTTATGCTAAGTATTTGGCCCTGTCTGAGGCCTTCCAATAACAGTGATAACAAGTGATTTAGTGGGTCTGATAACATCTGGATCGATTGCTACGTCCATGTTAATCTAAGATGCATGCAAAGACTCAAGGAATGCCTTCAACTATTTAAAACAGTCGGCACTGAGAGAACGAGGAACAGAAAGACTGACCATAGGGTTGATACAATGAGCATCAGAGGAGAGGACAAAAAGTGCAGAATGCGTCTTTGTTTTGAATGGCAGCTTGGGGATTTAAAAAATAATGTGTGCTGAGAGATTCTGGCTCTCTGGAGAACGAGAGGGGGATTTATTAAAGCTTCAGCTACGGAGCCCCACTAACAGACAGCTTGTGTGTGTGTGTGTGTGTGTGTGTGTGCGCGCGCGTGTGCGTGTGTGTGTGTGTGTGTGTGTGTGTGTGCGTGCGTGCGTGTACACAAACACACATATGAGCACGCAGGTTCGACAGCTGTGTTTGCACAGAGCACCCTTGTCTGTGACCTTTTTTGCAGAGGTCCTCCTTGGCTCTGTATGAATGCAGACTAAAAAAGATCACTTAATACCTTCTCCTTTGCTTGTAGCCCCCCTTCAGTGTTGGAAGTACATATGACATCCACCTACTTCCTCTTAGCTGAGGATTCAGATTTCATCAAGACTCAGATGAAACCAGATTGTGTTTCCTGAAGGAGCTGGGTCACTCGTTAAACCTTCATCATATAGATTGGCCCAGACATAACACCATACGTCTGATGGATTCACCACATGGGAAAGCATCTGCTATTTCATTTCTCACACTTTTATTCACATTGTCAGATATTAATAACAATGTTGCATGCATTTTTTTCTCAATATATTGGACTGGTAAAGCTGACAGTACCAAGAATCCCTCAAAGTACTACTCTCAAAAATAATGATACGAGGAATTTTTTCCTTTCAATTCAATATTATTTTGGCAAGTCATTAATTACAAAAAAATCTAAAGCACAAATAAGTTTTGTGATTTTCTGGTAGCTTTTGAAGTTGCAGGGCCAGAAAACAAAAAGTGAGCAAAAAAAAACAAAAAACTTTCTGCTTTACTTTTCATTATTTATTTCTATACCTTATTAACCCTTGAGATAAATAAGGAAATTAAGGAAGAAAGACTTCTGCACACTCTGGCAGATATTGCAGTCTTAGAATGAAAAATATTCAGTGCAGCTCTCTTGCATGGCTAAGCATTTGCTAGGATTTTTCTGACCTCTTTTCTCATCATAGTGACTGACTAAAATGCTCTCACATCAACCCCCTTTTTGGTCTCATAACTCTTTGAAGACATTATGCTGTTGACAAAGCACTGCTCAAAGACAGAAAGTGATCTGACTGTGAAATCCTGACAGTAGGGATAAACCGCTACTTTATTTATTTTTCCATTACAGCCTAGAGAAGAGGAACTTTGAAAGAATTCACAGTGCTGAACTTTGCTTGGACTTATAACTCAATATATGCTCCTAACCCAATTTAATGCAATTTTAAAGATTTTGTTACAAAATAATAATATTATTGAGATTAAATATCACACCGATCATTTAGCTGAGAAAGTATGGCATTACTCCCAGGGCACAAATATTGTGTTTTCGACACTAGAGACTCTCTTGTGGACAGAAGTGCTACACCTGTGGTAAAAAACATGGTCCCATGGTGGTCTCACTAACTTAAAGCAAGTTATCAAAACGTATAACTACTTTAATATACACTGTATATGTGTTTCTTTTTTACTCAGCAGTTTGCAGGATGTTCTGTTTGTCTATTTGTTGTCGTTATGTGTAACTTTAACACTTATCTAAATATAACTTACAGATTTGAAATATGTCTGACAATGTTATTATACCTTGTACAGCTATCAGATTCAGTGGAAGTAGGAGTTATTTTGCTGATAAAGCTTCAGTTATTTACATACCATGATAATATTTTGTCACTCAGAACTGTTCCACTGCCTCCTTATGCTGACGTCACAACTGAAAAATGTTGCTATATAAATATAAACGTTAAGATCTGCTTCATATAAATCAATTCCTCACATTTAAAGGTTTTACTCCAGCATTTGTTTCAAACATCCATCCATAGAAATTTGTGATATAGTGTTAACTAATTAAATAAACCTTATGCTGTCTTGTTTTTTTATGAAAAACACTCCTCAATTCAAGAAAACACCTGAGAATCTGTGCGATTTATCTCTATATGAATTCAAATTGTGCGTTATGTGCACACTGTTGGACAGTGACAGGAATAAAACCTCATTTTAAAGATGAATGATGGTCTGATTTGCTGATGGTCGGATGCTTTGTGATTCATTTGGAGGCATCCTATTTGCATTGGACCATTTGATAACCAGTTTAAAACCCCTTAGAGTAAATTTAATAATACCTTCATTGCATTATTAGCACCTTTACCACACTTCTATGCACTTTTCTTTTGTTGTTGCTCAGTAACTATTATAGCAATCCTCATTTCTACTGAGATAATGTGCTTTAGAAAAATGTTGCAGTCTACTCTATAGTCTCTTATTAATAAAGACTATACTGATTATTCACGTGGACTTCATAATTACACCATAATGCATTCTTTGGTTCTAAGTGTGACATTTTGATATGAGTCAGTAACATATACCCTCTGCCCATCTGAAACAACAATGGTAGCTGATCTGTAATTGAAGCTCTGAGTTCAAACATCTGTGTATTGTAATTATGGCTCTTGTGTGAGAACAACCTCCTTCCCAATCCTTCAATCTTTCTGTGCTACTGCTCAGAGATGAATAGATTTCTCTCAGCACAGTCAGGAGTACGGGTCTATGTTTTTTTATCTATTGGGTGTGTCCCAGCTTTCTTAGGTTTCTGGCTTGAGCCGTGATACAAAAGAAAATACTGCTTTCTTTGTCAAGGGTATTTCTTATTGTGGAGAAGAGGCGCTTTTTCAGATTTCAGCATTCCATTCAAATGGTTGTCAAGGAAAAGACATCAGACTTTCAGGCAAAATAGGGACCATGAGCACCAATGGCTTCCAAGACGAGCTTTGTTCTGGGCACACGCACACATACACACACACACATACACACACCATCAAAAACACTCCCCCACTATCTTTATTGGTTCAGGCTAGCAAACCAAAAAGCTTTTTACATTGGGAAAATGTCCCTTTCTTTCAGTGATACCACAACCACAGTTTGTCACTCTGTAGTTTATGGTCAGTGGATGCCCATAAATATGCATGTGTTCACAGCTCATTCATTCAAAGATCTGTGGAAGAAGTCCCTGATCTTTCTGTGCTGTCATTTTAACATAAAACAATGGGTTCAATACCTGATATTTTTTCCAGTCGCATTAAAAAAAACCTGTTCTTCTTTATTTTTCTGAGAATATTTGCAGATTGTGAGTATGACTCACAACTTCTGCAGACTGCAACCCAAATCCACCTCTGGACTCGTGCACGAGCAGCTTGGTTCTGCATGAACTGGTGTGACCTCTCCAGTAGCGAGTTGCACCAAACCATACCAAAGTACGCTGCACACTGGCAGAGGGGTAAGGCCACATCTATCCTCGCCTGTCGCCTGACTCTGTCTACGTCTCCTAAAGTCCCAACACAATGAAAAGTTTATAGCTCCCTTCTCGGCCTCATTATTCATCCTCTTTACACAAACGTTCAGTGCTTTAGAACTGCTCTTTGCTTGATAGAAAACACATTTCATTTCCTAGTGCTACTGCTGTGTTGGCAGTAATTCAGCAAGCCTGTCAGTCTCTGTATTAGAAATCAGTGTCGTGCAGTGGGGCAGAGGGGAGGTTAAACAGTGACCAAGCTTTGGCACTCTCTCTTCAGGACGTTAAGGTTTATTACAGCTGAACCCCGGTAGCCTCTCATCCTGCATTTCTTTCTTGCCTTGCTTCCGCTCAGCTTCCTCCTCCTCCCACTGAAAATTTAAGCAGTTATACAGCAACTGCAACAAGTGGCAAACAGCTTTAGGGAATTGTAGAACACAGTGCAAATGCTTTGTGAGGTATGAGGTGGGGTTTTATGAAAAGAATAAAACCTAGAAAAAAAAACAGACCGCTGAGAGATGGAAAAGAGAGGTCATCAAACAACCTCAACTTAAAAATGATGAAGGACTTTAACATGCTGTTTTATTCAGATAACTGGCAGAGCTGCAGGTATTGGTGGAGGTGGGACGCCTTGGCCTTGTTTGCTTGGCCTGTCTCCCCTTGTGAAACGAGACGAGTTTCAGACAGCCTCTTCCTTTCCTCCCATTGTTTCAGCGAACAAAAGGACTTAATAAAAGTTATACTGCTCAGTTTATTTTTGCAGACAGTGACATCAACTGAAAAGACAATAGTGAAGTGTTCCCAACTGCTCACATAATCCGTGCCTGAAGATGCTAGATGATACAAAAATATTGTTTCTGAAACTTTTGGAACTTCATCTTACATTGAAATGAAGCCCCTATGAGATTTCTTTTTCTTCTCCTTTAAAGAGGGTAAGTTCCCTCAGAGCTTTGCTGCCATAATGGGACAGCAGTTTCGGGAAGCTTGGCTTTCCACTATACTGTATTCCAAAGAGGGAGATCATTTGGCTGGCTTTTTGGACTTTTTCGGGAAAAACTAAAATCAGAACAAATGTCCATAAATGTACAACCATCTAAAGGGATGGTAAATGGACTTGAGCTTGTATAGTGCCTTTCCAGTCTTCTGACTTCTCAAAACACTTTTACACCGCATGTTACACCTCCACATTAACACTCTGATTCCGGAGGTTTCAATGTAAAGTGACCATCAGAAGTAACTAATCCCATTCATACACATTTATATGCCACTGAAAGCAATTCGGGGTGAAGTGTCTTGCCCAAGAACACGTTTGACATGTAGCAGGAGCTGGGGATCGAACCCCCAACCTTCCTTTTGAGAGACGATTGACTCTTCCAACAGAGCCTTACCTACTGTAGAAATGGAAACCAGTGTTAATATTTTGGACAAGCAGACATTTTTAACTAAATGTTTTAGTTTCAGGTTTTATTTAAATAACGGAAAGCCCCATTATAAATAAGAAAACAATTTCATAGACAACTTCATTCTGCCTGACACAGTGAACGGGCTGCATCCAGACACACTTTAAAATCTCCAATAACACACAGTATTTTCACATCATCTTCTTGTATCATTTCTGTTATCCTTCACACCATCACCAAATCAGTCTTTCCTTTCCCTACAGCTGAAAACCTGTCTCTCATCTTGGAGAGTAGCAGCAGTCGCTCTGCAAACATCCAGTAAATTCCTGAACTAAAGTTCCATCTGTTCAGAAGCCTGGGAACTCAGAATTCCTCTTTGTCGCTGCTAAATCTAATTTACAGACTCATAACTCTGGCTATAGGGCTTATTTTTGTTGCATGATGTTTTTGTAGGAGCTTATTGGAACAGGCTTCTATGTTGCTTTATTGAATGTATGTGATAGGTGGTCTGTGCAGCATCTTGTAAAATTGAACAGGGATGGTTTTACTGGAGGCCTGGGTGGCCTTTGTGTGGTGTTCCTTCAAATATGGTGCTTTTGTGATTCTTGTCCCTTGTGCAGGTTTGACCTTTCCCACTAAAACTCACTGTGAGGTGATGTCGTGAAGTTTGGCGAAACAGGTGTAAGCTTGTCAAATGTCCAATAAAAAAGACATTACACACAGTTCTGCAGCTTTTAAATTCTCTAAAAGATGATTAGTCCTCATTTATTTAAACATTAGTATATTTGTTTTATCACCTCTTTCTTAATTTCTCACCCTCTCATTTTCAGTGTTGTGGGAAAGCACCCCCCTCAGGACTGAAATATAGTCTTCAGAAACAGAGGCTTCTTAATCTAAATAAGTTAATGTATGCAAAAGTGTGTGCAGATGTGTACTAGCTGACCCCCTACTCTGGATAAAGAATACTTTCTTCCTTCTATTTCACTTAATCTGTCGTTTAAAAACTGCCTTTTGGTTTAGAGAGATACAATTATGTTTGTTTTTTTTCTTTTACAGGTATGGAATGGACTGTTTGATTCAGTTTGAGGACTTTGCAAATGTTAATGC
Organism: Symphodus melops; assembly: GCF_947650265.1. Classification (NCBI taxonomy): domain Eukaryota; kingdom Metazoa; phylum Chordata; class Actinopteri; order Labriformes; family Labridae; genus Symphodus; species Symphodus melops. Next base: position 10,361,250 of record NC_136695.1, on the reverse strand, counting down.
TTTCCGTCTGCTGAGTAAATACCGCAACAAGTACTGCACTTTCAACGATGACATCCAAGGTAAGCCGACAAAAACGGACATACACACTAACAGACGTAGTACAAATAAAAATCTTTCCGAACCATCATACCTATCCATTTCCTACATGATCCATGTTAAAGATGTATATTTGCAATGTTGAGCCTTGTGCTTATTTTTCTTTTTTTCAAGAGAGAACCGTTTTTGCAGTGAACCATCAAAATCAGAGAAAAGGCTCAAACCTTAATAGAGTTTGTCTTACCTGGATTTCCCATTCATTTTGGAGGCTGTTAAGCGTTCATACTACTAAAGTACATTTGGTTATTTAGTCAACTTTATTTTTGGAAGTCAGTGTACAATATAAACATCTTTTAATTGTTGCTGTTGTGTTAAAATACTAGTCTAGTGTTTTTTTTAAGGGGTAACCCATTTATTTTATGAACAATGTTAGCATAAGTATATGAAACCTGAAATGTTGCTCTTGTATGATGCTTTTAAGGCACTGCAGCAGTAGCTGTAGCTGGACTCCTGGCTGCTCTCCGCATCACCAAGAGCAAAATGTGCGATCACACCATTGTTTTCCAAGGAGCAGGGGAGGTATGTGTAGCACACTTACTGCATATTTTAGGCCACAAGAGTTCACCTGAATGTTATATTGAAAGACTTTCTTATTTGAAAATTTTACCTCTTTGTCCCTTTATTTCCTTTGAGATTTTTTTCTCCATAATGACTTCTTAGGAACTAGAATTTTTAGTTCCAATCATCTGAAATTCATCTGTGACTAATGCAATATTGAATCAGACTGTCAACGGCCATGAAATAGCCAGATTTCTGATTGAGCAAGAAAAAAATGTTTCCCGAATTTTCAGGAATTGTATTACATCAATAATGTACAAGTGTTTTCTCTCAATCACTATTTTAGTGATTTTGTTTGTGAAACCTTCGTGTCAGATGTCACTAAGCAACTCCTCTTCTCTTCCTCTCTTACCCCTCCCTTTGTCTTGCTCTCAGGCAGCGATGGGGATTGCTGAGCTGATCAGCATGGCCATGGAGAAGGAGGGACTCCCCAAGGAAGAATGTTTAAAAAAGATCTGGATGGTTGATTCCAAAGGCCTCATTGTCAAGGTGTCTTAATCCTGCAAAGCGCTAAACACAGGCGTAAATACACTTGACAAAAACTGAACAATCCTGTAGGTGGTCAGAAAAAGAAATCCTGAATAAATAAAAACATGGGGGCTGATGTTATTACCACATGAGGATTTTGAATGTTAAACCCGTTTGACATCAGAATTGTTCCCTAAACAAAATAAAAAACCTTTCCTGTAGTGTTAATTGATATGACAGAGGTCTGTACTTGGAATAAGTGCAAAAGGCTCTCCAACATTAGCATCTGTCACACATCTGTTTTGTCCACATTATCCATGCTATTGATCCCTTGTTTCTCCTCTTAACCCATGTTCATTGCTTCGTCGACTCTTTCTAATCCTTTCATCCCACCATACTATTTCTCTCTCTTGTTTCCTTCTGGTTTACCTAATGGCAAAGACAAAACATACAGTACAGGAAATCCTTTTATTCTGACACTAAACCAGGATTTTTAAGTGTGTAAAGTTTACACAGATGGTTAAATGTTTCATGTCCTCCTCCTCATACGCCCTCTCTGAATTTCAGGGTCGAGACAACCTGACTCATGAGAAGGAGAGATTTGCTCATGAGCATCCACAGATGAAGAATCTGGAGGATGTAGTTCAAGAACTTAAACCTACAGCAATCATTGGTAAATCAACAAACTTTTTTTTTTTTTATCACAAGAAATCTAGTGTGATAGTTTTCAAGAAGCAATCGTTGATAGAAAGGACAGATGGAACCTTTCTCACATGAAAAACAATCCAAGGTCAAATGAGAGTCCTGATGATGAGCCTGTAAAGACGACATATGCTGGGTTACACATGGGATCTATTGCACATTGATGGTTTTCTCTCTCAGGTGTGGCAGCTATTGCTGGAGCCTTCACCGAACAGATCATCAGGGCCATGGCTTCATTCAATGAACGCCCAATCATATTCGCCCTCAGCAACCCGACCAGCAAAGCAGAATGCACTGCTGAGCAGTGTTACACATTCACAGAGGTACTCACTCTGGATGCTTGACATTGAAGATATTCACCCAAACATGAAAGAGTTTATGACTTGCCTTGAATACATTTGATAATAACACTGCTACAAAAAAAATATTTAAGAAAGGTTACTATCCCACATTTTGCTGCAGGGACGGGGCATCTTTGCCAGTGGCAGCCCGTTTGACCCAGTCATCCTGCCTGATGGAAGAAAGCTCTTCCCTGGTCAGGGTAACAACGCCTACATCTTCCCTGGTGTGGGCCTGGGTGTTACAGCTTGTGCCATCCGACACATCTCAGAAGAAATCTTTCTCACTGCAGCAGAGGTAAGACTCTCATATTAACAGTACATACACACACTATTCTTATTATTACATAAAACGGGAATTTGTCAACTATGTCAACACTGAACCGCAGCATTAGTTTTTGCTAAAGCTTTATGTGATAAATATATTTTATAGCTGATGGTAAGTGTTCTCCTGTTCAGTAGACCTAACACATTGGTTCATATTTCCCAAGCTCATCATGATTGAAATGATGAGAACACGTTTTTAAATAAGTTTAATCAACAGTATTTCTCACAATTTTTATGAATGCTAAATGACATGAATTGAAGTGATTACTAATTGAAGGAAATTTCCATTGCTTTTTCCATGGGCTCTGCGGGAGAATTTATTGATTTTAAATTAAAACCAGTACATCAGGTAAATACTGATTTTATAAAGGAAGAAAGACATGACAACTTAAGACAACATTTTTAAGGTAATAACTTGTCAATAATTTTCCCGATTGTAATATTTTTCAGTTTGTCCAGTTCAGTTCAGTTCAGTTTGTTATTCCCGCTCTTTTCAACCTTAGTTTGAAAAAAATGCAAAAAAAGCTAAAAACACTAGTATCTGTCTCTTTATCTCTGCATATTTCAAATCCAGCTGAGAGTAATCAGACCTGTGGAATAAGTGTAATCGATTTAATTTCCTTTCTTTGTGTTTTTTTTTCCAGGCTCTCGCTCACCTGGTGACAGAAAAAGACCTGGCAGAGGGAAGATTGTACCCTCCCCTCAGCTCTATCGGGGACGTTTCTCGCAAACTGGCCATCAAGGTGAGAGCAAGGGTTACACACCATAAAGATCCCCTCACAATATCTCTACGAGTGCAGCTGCTTTTGAGCTGCTGAAAATATAAAATCACTCTGTTTTTTCAAAACCTATTCTTTACAGATCATTGAGTATGCATACGAGCACAACATGGCCTCACTTCACCCAGAGCCGTCCGACAAAGAAGCGTATGTTCACTCACTCACCTATAGCACTGACTACGACGAGTTTGTTGTGGACTCGTACCGCTGGCCAGAGGGCAGTATGACTGTGCAGACGTGCAAACTTTAAAGCACTGGACACAGAGACAAAACGAGCCCTGAAGGGAAAGGTGACTACTGAGATGCAACCTCATCATATAGTGGTAGATAACAGAGGCTGTGTGTAGAATTTTCTCATGGATATACAGTACTACAGTGAAATAAATGGCAGCAAATGTAGAGGATGTGAACAGGATGTCTTCAATCCCTACAGCAGTGAAAAAGAAATAAATGCACTGTTAAAGAGAAGCAGTTTGTAGAACTTGTGAAATACTGAAAGAAAGGTAGTATCAGATTAAACGTACATTTAAGATCACATAGTGATGAAGTCCTTACAGGCAGTTAATTTATTATTGTTTCAGCTATATTCCAAAAACTCTTTGTCAAATGAAACCCTTCAAACTATGTTTTTCACATCGATAATTATTACAGTCAAACAAACAAGAGCACAGGACACATGTCTTTGGAGACAAGACATAAAAGTGACTTCATTTTCTTTTCCCTGTAAAAGTTCAGAACAAGTGAGACACTCTTCAGTATCTCATGTAGATCTATCATTTATTCAAGACACTTTCCAATAAATGTCATACCTCATCACTTAGGGTTAGGGGTTTATTTTACTTTGATAAAACAAGGGCAAAAAACTCAGCAGGTTCTTTCTGAAACACCTTTCCATGCCTCTCTGGCTCCCTTCAGAGGCAAACATGTGTCATCGCAATACACTTTGTAGCCTATTACTCTGAATCGACTCTGTTTGCAAATGTGATCTTTTTCTTGGTTATATGATTTTTGTAAGCACATTTTAAGAGGAAAATAAATCTGTAATATTTGATCAGAATGCACTTTAATACAGTATCAATCCCCATTATATTCATGGTCCAGTGTTTTCTTTTTTTAACTCATTAATCAGCGTCTAAATGAACCAAAAACAGTCTTTCTGGGGGGCCAATAGTCAGCAGCCGTGGGTTTGAATCCAACCTCAGCCCTTTGCATGTCAACCCCCACTCCCTCCTGCTCCAACACTTCCTGTCTCTCCTCGTCTGGCCTATCTCACCAAGGCAAACATCATCCCCCTTAAAAAAAACTTAACACACACAAATAAACGGCACACAACTATACAGACTATAACAGCAGCAAGTGAATCTTTATGGTTTATGTTCTAACAGCGTATGATTGTCCAGTGTCGTCTCAATTAAGCCAAGGATGATTTTACATTAATTAATCAATCAGTGGCCAGACAGTCACTACCAGAGGCCTTTTCTGGCCTGCTGCTCATCCCGCTCAGAAATCAATAGAGAAGCAGTCAGACCAGTCAGGACTCAGAGTTGAGTGTCTAGCTGCGGGCAGGATTGTGGGAGACAAACATTTGTTTTCCTCACTTTCTTTGCTTCACCCTCCCTGTTCATTCAGCTGCAGGCATCATGCACTCACAATGGTCGATAAGTCTCGATGTCAACACCATGTGGTTTCCAACTTTGAATCTCTTAAATGGTTCCTTACTACTCTGGAAAAAACAAGTTTTATGTCAAAGTATAAAAAAGAGACACGCATTGATATCTACATTACTATTTATTCAAATCTTTGTCTTTTAATTTAACCATGGTCATCCAGCACTCTAACATAATGATCAATAAGTCTCAATGTCAACAGTCAACACCATGTAGTTGTCAGCTGTCTAGACCACAAATGTTGTAAATGTACTCCATCACATACAGTGCTTCACAACTTCCTCATGATTGTGTATATATTAAACAGCAACCATGTTGGCTTTACAGAACACAATGAGAGAGCTTTCGGTGCTTTAACTGGTTTTCATCACATTTTAATTACAATTAGCAGGAGCTAGACACTTTTTCTAATGTATTTTATTTGAATCAAATTTCTATTTTGCCTGCTGTAACTTTTCAGCAGGCAAAATTTTCTATGGGCAACAGGGTACTCTATTTACTGAATTTTACGTATTTTATTGTGAGTGAACAACGCATTTCGACTGTAGCTTCCTCAAGTTTGCCCAGCACAATCGTAAGGCATACACAGGTGTGTTTTATACAAATGGTCACAAGAACAATCATTAAAAACATTTTTAATAATTTCATCATAAAATTCAATGAAGTTATTTTCAGCGTGCCATGAATTTGTGTTTTTTATGTTTACCATTTAACCATTAATTTAAGATAAATACACAGTATATTCAATACTTTTTTATCATTTAGAACTTTTAGCTGCTTGGGTTAACATAATTCTCGAATGTTTTGCCAAATTCTCTGATTTTCAAATTCCACCTGCCCCCTGGGAAATCCCATATTAACCCCTGGGGTAAAAACAAATGCTGCTTTGTTATCCTGATTATCTGTAAATCTGCTGTACATCACTGTCAGTATCTCCTTTCTCTGTTTTTGCCTCAATTGTCACCCTGCAGGGCTTTGTGACACCTTACTGCTCACAGACATGCCAAGTGATTGGCAGCTGTAACCAGACATCATTTTGACCTTGTTTACAGTGTCACATTAAATGGCACCTTGCTGGGACCTTGTGGCCTGTGTCAATCAGTTCGGCCCCTGAGGGAATGTCACATGTTGTTAGTCTGTTTACCCATCCTCCTTTTCATCAATGATGTAAATTGAGACTTCTTTTAAAAACCTCCATTTAGAAAAGCCTCTTTTTGCTTTCTACTGTGAGATATCTTCTTAAAAATGATTTGCAAATTGCCTCTGAAATTCATCTCTGGATCTTTGGTTCCCCCAGAGGCTAACTTTTGTCATTACCTAAAACTAAGCATCTTTTGAATTAGAAATACCTTTTATTTAATTTTCATGTATTATGAACAAATTTGGGTTTGTTTATTTTATTGTCATTTCTTTTCACTCAGTGATGTTGTTTTTTCATGAAACCAGCGAACACTATTAAGACTTTCTATGCATTTATAAACAAAACTTTACTTCAACTTTATTATCATGTGTTGTTATAAAAGAACACAGATGCATTAATTGTTTATTGAACTAAACCCTCAAACAAAATATTTATTTTAGACTTTCACACACAAACATACCATGAGATGTAACTTTGTAAAAAAAAAACTACAACAACAGCAGCAGGTGAATCTTTATGGTTTATGTTCTAACAGTGTATTCTTGTCCAATGTTGTCTCATTTAAGCCAAGGATGATTTTACATTAATTAATCAATCAGTGGCCAGACAGTCAGTACCAGAGGCCTTTTGTGGCCTGCTGCCCATCCTGCTCAGAAATCAATAAAAAAGCAGTCAGACCAGTCAGGACTCAGAGTTGCGCGTCTCGCCGCAGGGATGATTTGTGGAGAACAACTTTGTTTTTCTCACTTTCTGTGTTTCAGCCTCCCTGTTCATTCAGCTGCAGGCATCATGCACTCTGATGTGACAATCAATAAGTCTCGATGTGGCTGGCAACTTTTGAAGGCCTTAAATGGTTCCTCACTACCAAAACAAAACACGTTTTTGGTGACAAAAAGATATTTTTGCAATTGCTCAGCTTTCATTGGCTGACTCTTACTTCATTTCTGTACACTTTCTAAAGTAAGTGTCTAAATTCTAAATGTTAGTCTTTTTTTAGCTAGCTGGGTTTAAGGTATACCTTTACATTTTTTATTATTATTATTTTATTATTTATTATTTTTAAAACCATTACTTTAACTAATCGTTAATAGTTCAATACCAGGTTGGATTTCGAATGATCTTGTAGTTTCATAAATCACTGTCAAACACAACATATGGTCTTCAGGTTGAGGACTGTTTTAGACTGTGAGGACGGCCATGGTGTTAAGACTAAGTTGTCTAAGTTATTAAGCTACTTTACAGTTGTTCCCTGTGACACCTTGAAGTATTAATCCCTAAAGCTAAATAACTACTCTGATAGTTGTTTTCATATGGATGCTGCCGTGCTAATGCTGCTTTTTAAGTTGAAATACTGTACAGGGTTAAGTTAAACCTTCCCATCTTGTGTCACACCTTGCTGGTAACAGACAGTCCAGGTGATTGACAGCAGTTAACCAACGTCATTTTGACCTCGTTTACAGTCTCACATGAAATGGCACCTTGCTGGGACCTTGTGTCCAGTGTCAATCAGTGAAGTCCCTGAGGGAATGTCGCCTAGCAGAGTCTGTGCACCCATCCTCCCTGTCGCTTGTCTGGCACGGAGCCCAAAAATGCTTTCCCATCTGCTCGATCACTCCGCTTCTTCTGCTTGAATTCTTGTGTAACCACAGTTAAGGTCAATTGGCATCATCTCATCAGCATCATCATTTCCTTTTAACCATTGTAAGTCATCTTGTATTCTACTTTCTCATTTGATTGATTTAATTCATTTGGATTATTAGTTTGAAGCAAAATTAAACTGAGTGGAATACCTCACTTGAATCTGTTTAGTTTCAGTGGACATGCTAAAATGTTCAGGTCTGCAGACAAGATGAACCCCCTTTAAAAGACCAGCAGAGGGTGCTCTCACATATAGTTTGAGCAGGGGTCGGTAAAAGGCTCTATAAAGCACATTCGGGACCATAATGATGAATGATGTGAATGTACACATTTATCTTTTGTCATCTGTAATAGAGCTTTTTTTTTTCTTTTTTTTTCATACTTTTTTAAAATTGCTGCAACCTGTGCAGCTGAGCTACCATATAAAGACACAAAATAATGACCATAACTATAAATCACTGCATTTATTTTGAATCTAACCAGCTACATCTTTATATACATATAATAGGTCAGGCGCCTGTGTTGTTCCTGGCCTTTGTATGAATGAGTCAGAAGATGCACTTAGTGTTCAGCCTTAGAGTATGATTATTAAATTGGACATATTTTTTGTAGATATATAAATGTCTGTATTAAGTTGATAGAAAAAAAAATACATTCACGCAATGCTGTCTTGTTTACTACAAATGTCCCCCGTGTCTGATAAAAGCTGCACAGACATGTAGACATGATCTCATAAAGAAAGATATCAACTCTTCAAGCTTTTTCAGAAGATTTGATTATTTTGAAATTTTACTCAGACAAGATATCTTGAACCAATAGCAGCAATGATTTCATAGTCTTTTACCACTCGTCACACAGAGCTGATCAGTAACAGCGGTCTAAAACACAATGAGAGCTTTATAATTTCCTTATTTTATTGTTTCCGAAGTTTAGTTAAAGGACGCTTTGACACAAATTGAATGTCCACCACTAAGGAGTTTAAATTCAACCATGTCTGTGGTTGACAAGTATCTTAAAGATTCTTAAGGTTCAACTCAAAAATGTAATAAAGACATAAATGAATTTGACTGACTTTATTTATTTAATTTTCATAGAAGAAAACCTTGAAGTATCTCTAAGGAAAGGTGTATAAAAACTATGAAGTCTCACATAGCCGAAGGCCTTGATAAAATATACTGTGACAAGCACAGAGAATGTAAACCATTAAATCCAAAGTGTTTTGTTTGTCTCAACAGACTATCATCCGCTCCTTGAATTGCAAAGCAGTTTTGTCGTCTGCTGGACTAAAAGTTTCACTTCCACAATTTTATACACACCAACACACAATGTCTTGTTCTCACTCACAAAGAGCAAAATGTCTCTTTGCTGAAGGTGGTTGCGTGAAGAGCTGAAACATCGATTGCAGAGCACAGTACAACCAGTAAATATGAATAAGATACAACCAAACACAAAACCTTTCAATGCCGTTTGGAAATGATCGTTTTCATGATGGTTGGCTGTAGACTAGAAGAAAAAGCTTCCTGACAGAATATACTGTACTTACCTTGCCCCTACTTTTTTTTTTTATAAACATTGCATTCAGTTTATTTTGCTTTTGTCTGATGAATAGATACAAATCACAACTAAAATTGAAAGTTTTCCAGCTACCCGGTCAGAAGGCAGGATGTTGGATGAAAGGACAAGATGAAAATCTCTTTATTCTCTGTAGGTGGTGTGATATAAATGTCACCCACTATACACGCTTGCTGTATTTCCCTGAATATTTCCTCCTACAGTTATCCATTTTTCTCTTACAGTTATCCATCAGCTCACTCCGACTTCACATGGAAATTTCACGTGATGGCTGGCATGTCTGTCTGTCTGTCTGTCTGTCTGTCTGTCTGTCTGTCTGTCTGTCTGTCTGTCTGTCTGTCTGTCTATCTGTCTGTCTGTCTGTCTGTCTGTCTGTCTATCTTTAAGAAAGAAATGTACAGGCTGAAATCCTCTCTGTGACTGGATAGATAAGTAGGGGATAGAGTGTGGGAACATTGTGTGGAAACTTCCTCAACTTGCCAAGGTTTGCCTGAGCAGCACATTATTTCAGCCTAAATCTTTCACCTCATCATGAAGACCAATCAAATGGTGCATGGACTTCGACTTGTATAGCATCTTCACCCTTTCATATACTGAAGGAAGAGGCTGCTACCGAAAGTGCCCATGCGTCCAAGAGTACCCCATTCATAAATTGGCTATCTAGCCCATGGACACTTGGACATTCCCCTGCAGGAGCTGGGGATCAAACCCCTAACTTTCCGTTTAAGAGAGAGCTGACTGCGACACTGAGAAACAAAGCAGCAGTTTCATTTTCACCTTGCCAGAACCTGCAGTGATGTTAATCTTGATACTTCCTACTGTATCTAGTGTGATCCAACACAAGTTATAAAAGCAAGTGACCTTTATCTTCTCAGCACATTCAGTGCCCTGCTGGCTGGTGGTGGACTGAATGAGGACAATAATCAAAAGCACCTTGATTCAGCAGCAGTATACCCGTCTGCTGTTCCCCTGACTGATACTGTGACTAATTTAAAGGGACGTCTCTGTTTCGCTGACAGTTCGTGAGGCCTGCACGTCGCACAGGTTTTAGCCTCAGAGGCAGTGGTGGGCGCAGGTTTTCGACAGCCTGTTGTTTCTCGGACGGGTACCACGCGCAGATACCAAGCAGGAGCGCCAACGCCTTGACAACTTTTCCATAATTAGATGAAGCCTTGCACTCAGCGTGAGGATTCTAACGCTGAAATCTAATGTGACATGTGTGATCACGACGCAAAGTCGTGTTCAATTAATTTGTGTTGCAACACAGGCGCACAGACATTATTCCCTGCAGCCCTCATCACCAGAAAAAAAATAACATTCTGCTAAAATAGGCCGCATTGTCGCCTTTTAAGCAAGTATATGATGGTTTGCTGAGTTTAAGTATTTTAGGCTTACCTCAACAAGTGACAGTTTCATATATGTGGCTTCAGAACAACAATCCTGATAAACGATTTTATACTTGAAAAGTAAGAAAAATGAAACGTATTCTAACCTAGTTAAGTGTAGCTACACATCATGTTGCCTTTAGCTGTTGAGCATGTCTTTGCAGCCTTTTGAATGTCGGCACATGCTAGCCAGGCTTGTGCTTATTATTCTGCTTCAAGCTCCAGATGGATCAACACATGCTGAAAATATTACAAGCAAGACATTTGCATGTGACCTTAATCCCGCTCTTCTGCTCCACCATGCAAACGAGTCAGTACAAAGACATTTGGGATGACCGTGCATTGGAACAGTTGCACTGTAAATTACATCTTTTCATCACACTGGCCATTGAAAAAAAGATACACATTATTTTGATACAGTAGAGCTTCAAAAACATGTTATAATTAAAACTATCAGCAGTTGTTGTGAAGATTTCTTGACCCTGATTTCAAATTAAAGCCCCATGGTGTTGCATTAGCTGACAGATCATTTTAGTTTTTAGTTGTTATGTCTTATATATGATTGTTTTTAAATTCAGAAAGAGGCACTTCTAAAATTTTCCAACATATCAGGCAGAAATAACGTTATTTGCACATTTTCTTGCATAAAAGCTCTTTAATTAATTCATTGTTTTTAACAACAGCGTGTAGTTTAATTAAAAGGGTCATATAACAGATTGAGATTTATCTTCAACAAGTAGATTACAGACCATGGGCACAAATGAATTGTATTGTTGAGAGGCAAGCCCACCTTCACAAGACTAGTAAGAGAGCATGGATAATAAACCCTGAATACACACTGAGGCCCCCTATTGTCTAAAATCACATTTAACATGCATTAATTTTATGATATTAACATGTGCAGCCGTGCTTATTGTTTTCTGCATCTTCATTAATTCTGTAATTGTTTGCTGCCAGTGATTTGCTGCCAAGTTTTATGAACATCAAAGCATTTCCATTTTTCTGTAACCAGACATAACCCATAAAGTAAACATGCATGTTGCTTCTTGAGCTCTATAAGTTACCTAGTTTGTTGTGAACGGGAACAGCAGCTTCTGGTTGTCGGCATATAAACGCCTTTTTTGTCCCCCCATAGCTTACTGTATGTTGTGAGGTGGTGCATCAGCCATGTGTATGTTCAATATGTGTTGCTGATTATAATGAGGACTGCGAGGTGTATGTGATGGGTAAAGCAGCCTCCAGTGCTCTCTTTGCCCATTAATAGCCAGGTTCCCTTTGATGTGGCCCAACGGAGTGGAGCGGGCCCCTTTTTTTGCTTCACTTGTGGCATGAAAATCCGCCTTCTGTGTTATCTCCTTAACTGCTCAAGGATCCACCTGAGCGTGTTCACCTGACAGAAAAGTTAGAAAAACCTATAAAGCTTTTTATTTATTTTTTTTTCCTTTTTTGATCAATGCTTTATACATCTAACTTCACACATTATTCTTTCAATCTGGTGCAGAGGTTCAGTGGAATGAATACTGAAAAAGCACTGTGGGAGCTTGATTCTGGTCTGTTTTTTTGTATAAGACTGAGATGTGGTCTCAGTGTCTTAAACCGTTGTTTTTTAAAGGCTTTCTGAAGGCCAACAATAGCAGTAGCCATGTTGGAAAAGCAATCTCAAGCTAACTTTTGATGAATTAAGCCTCCTGGCAAACAGCTACAAAGCATTCACATGTCAGTCAATGCAGCATGAGAAGCGATGGAAGAGTAACAGAAGAAGAATCTTCTACAACTGTATTGTGGTGTTACATATAATAATGTTATGGTCATCTAAGAGACTGAGGATGTAACTAAAGGCAGTAAACAAGCTTGTGAACATAGAGGATAACTGACAACTGAAATGTATCCAGGATATACTGGATCTGCTGTATCCAGTATATAAATGTATGATGTAAATAAGCATAACTACAAAAGAACAGAAACCTTCAGGTGGACAATCTCTGCAGATGTAGAACCATCATAAATCTAGACAGGAATGTGAAATTCTTTTTTTTTTTTTTAATTTTTGCACAAAAGTTATCAATAATTCTGCAAACTCAGCCAAAAGAAAATAGTCATATGTTCTGCTGCTCTCTGAATGTCTCATAGACCTGTAAAAAAGCACCTGGTGCTTTCATCCATTTCAAAACCAGCCCAGGATGGAGTTCAGGTCAGATCATTTTATGACAAAACTACAATATAAAAAGATGCATCTGTGACAACATACAGCTGTGTGTTTGTGGGTATTTGTGGGCTGCAGTATGTATGGATAGTTCATTATCTATTGTCAGCTGGCACAATGGCCTGGAGGCCAGGCTACGCTGGCCAAACTGCTCCAAGCACAATACCTATAAACAGTGAGTAGCCTGATTGTAACACTGCCTTGCATCAACAATAAAAAAGCCCCTCATGAATAGGGAGGTGGGCCTTTAAAAAGAAAAGCTGTGGAGGAGTGTGTTTCAAATAAAGGGTTACAGCAATGAGCGGATCAAGTGCAACCTCATACATGTCTGATGTTTTTCCGCACAAATTCTCAAACTACAGGTGCTCTGATCAATTCTATTTTCGAAGTGATTATTTAGATGAACCTAAAATGAAAATACTGAAGCCCCTTGCTTTAGATAACACTACCTAAAAGAAGACTCAGATGATGCACATCGTTGATTTGCTCGCTTTTAAATGCATCAGCAAACAAATACATGTATCTAACATGATGATTGGTGTCCCATGTATGAGCGTCTAGCACTCAAATCAGAGACGTAATCGTTGTGTATGTTCTAAATGAGGCCTATACGTCCTTTAAATGACATACGCGTGTGTGGAAATGCCCTTCATGTAGGTCACAGAGTCTACATCCATCCATCACCTCCACCCACCAGGATCTGGAGCAAAACGAGAGAGGGAATGAATCTAAAAAAAAAAAAAAAAAAGCTTTGAGTTACTTATGCTTGGCTGCTTGTGCTCTAAGTAACAGTAATCCAATCAGATAAAAGACTAGTCAACATACAAGTTTTCCCGGATATCTCAGCCGCTTCCTGCCCACCACAAATTCACTAGTTCCCTGTCAACTTGTTGGCTTCCATTATCTGAGCTCAGATCGCATGGATCTAATTCTTTTGACACTGTTCTATAAGTGGGTTTTGCGATTAGGCTCACTTTTCTGCCTGTTTGCTCTCATGCGCCATAAAAAAGCCTTAGCCATGTCTCCCTCTCTGCTTCCATTTGTCTTTTTTCTCTCCAATGTGGCAATAACACGTGCTCTGATTCGTCCCTGTTTGTAAACTGACCCCATATTCAGAGACATGGGCTGGTTATTGTAGTAACTTCTGGATGCTATTGCTCACCAGCTGACCTTCACAGACCTGTTGTCTTGAGGGTTGGTCATTATCATTATTGTTAATCTTTTTCTTCTTTTTATTTTATTTGATCCCTACATATTTCTTTTCTTCTTTTGTTCTCATATGTATTTATGTGAGTATACATTTGTCCTTTCTGTTGGTCTGCTCTGCCCTTCTTCATCTAAAGCTTCTAATCATTTTCACTGTAGTGTTAAGAATTGCGTGTGTGTGTGGATGGGTATTCTCTATGTGCTTTTGAGCATGGAATTTTTTTATTTTTTTTTATTTTTTTTCAAACAGTAAGCTCTAACCAAGCTTGACACCACAAAGGTGTAGTGCAGGCCTGTATTTGATTTCCTTGTTTGTCTGTCTTGTGTTTCATATTTGTTTCGGTAAAAATAAAAAAAAGTTCATCACAAAAAAACAAAGAGCATATTAGCAAAAACTCAGAGTTAATGTTTGTCTTCTGTTCTCCTTGCTTTAGAGAACACCTGTGTTTGCAACATATCCCCTCTAAATTGGCACTTATTCATCCAAGAAGAGCAACTCAGGCCTGGGACATTACCTGTTTATTTACCCACTTGCACCCCATAAATCATATCCGTTTTCATTTCAGTATGGGAGGTACAACATTTCATACCCCTTCAACTGAAATAAAAATAGGAAGTTGATGTGTTTTAGTCTCTTTTTTCATCTCTCCCCTCCTGATGCTGAACAGTCCCACTTTAGGAAAACAAGCCTCTGGCTGAGATCATGCCCTCCAGATGTTCTTCAGTCCTGATCTTTGCCCAGAAAGTATGGGAAGGGGTCATCATGTGGCCATCTGACTATACTGGTCTTTCTGGGTCGGTCATCCTGTCTGGCCCTCTCTGCTAATGCTGTTTTAGTACCCTGAGGGAACAGTGGCTGGTCAGTGCAGCCAGATTTCCTGAGGCTATGGGTAAACTCGGGCAGGTCTTGGGTCGAGAGGTGCCGCCTCAGATTTGCAGTTAGTCGATCTGAAGGGCTTTCGTGATGGACCTGGATGTGATCGGATCCGAGTAGCACTTATCCACTGGGCTGGTTGGGGCGGGTTGGGACTCTGGTGTCCCATTAAGTTTGGCCTGAAGGATCATAAGCTTCCAATTTAAAAAGTCTGGAATGGCCTTGGGTAATGTGATCCGAAGGTCCACAGTGCAGAGATACTTGTAAGACTACCATGGAAGAAAAGAGCTATTATGCTATCAGAGTGAGGGAGAGAGAGGTAGCGAGGCGGAAGGGTAAGGAGAGAGTGGACTCTTCAGCATGAGTATAAAAGCTTTCACATAATCCTCACACTTTAAGACCAATGACTCCAACATTTGAGTTAAAAAAAAAAACCTTTCGCTGGATGATAATACATCAACGATTTTAAGTGTAACATTTTAACATAACATATAAAAAAAAATTTGCGGGTTTGGTTTGAAGCCTTTGACCTTGATGTGTGTGATTTGCGTGTTAGCGAAAGGAGAAACCCCTAAACCACAGTGGGAAAATCTGTTACAGGTAAATGTCCACATTATAAACATCGTCTAAGCTAAGTCATGATCAGCACAGGAGTTCAGGTTTTGCCACCTTTTATTTTGTACTATTTTGGATCTTATCATTGATTATCACTTGTAAAGCATATATGTGAAACTGCAAAATTATTTGTTCACTTTTTATGAGGTCATGACATACCAGTGTATTGTAAATAAATACATAATAAAAAAGGAAGAAAATAAACTTGAATAACAGAATAAAAGTGGCACGCATGAATTGAAAAATGCAGTAAAATGTCTAATGTTTGAAAGCTTCGCTTTGCACCAAGAGCATTAAAGCTATATAAACTAACATATACAGGACAGCACGTGAAACATCGTACACCGTAATTACAGTATTTCATTTTAATTCTGTCATTTGAAAATATCTGGTTAAATGGTCATAGGGCCAAATTAATTAGGTTTCTTCTGTTTTTAAGTGGGGGGTTTTTCCTGACTTTTTACATTTACAGGTATGTCCTGTATGTGGCATCAAGGATATTTAATTTGTGACTCTCTTCTTTAAAAATGTCCACACCTTCAAGACAAACTCATAGCCTGCAGGCACCATTGCTCAAATTAAAGCTGATGTCATCAGATTCAATTATGTCCTGAGGAAATGTCCCGGTTAGGTTCCCATTCCCTTCGCTCTTTAAGGGTTCTGCTTACGATAATAATTGGATCCCATCCTGGCCTGCTTCATTGAACGTGACACTCCAAACTGGCCCTGTCTTAATTTTTAATAACAAAAAAAAAAGTGTAGAAAGATATTAAACGTGAATAATCAAAATTAAATTACTGACCAGTTAACTTGATAATTAGGGTCTATTAGCCAACACGTGTGATGGTGTGAAGATATAGCAGGCCCAGTTCCTCAAATCAGCATTTTGACACTGTGACCTGTTTTAGCCTTAAGGGGAAAATTGGATATTTGGGAGCATTACATGATGTCAGGGTAGACTTCCGAATATTCACAATACACATACTAACACCAATAACACCAATCGTACTGCACAATGCCACCGTTAAATGATAAACCTACACTTTTCAAGACTGTACTAGTGGGTGGTTTTTTGAGAGAAAATATAAGGACAGCTTGTCCATGAAATGTTGAGTTTGAATGAAAGTAAGAATTCGATGCTACAATTGACATACTAACAACTGCTTTAAGCACACCCTCAGACTGTCCTCATGAGGAGAATCAACTTCTGCATTCTGGGAGGGGTTTTAGGGTGCCAGACTGCAGGGGATGAAGTACAAACACTAGTTCATTCCTCATTCGATATCACTGCTGAACAAACAGTAGAGCCGAAGACGGCCACATATCCAATCAGTATCTGACCTGGGCTGCATGTTCACATTTCATGGACACTCTCATTATTTTGGTCAATCCTGACTTTGATTGCACCCTCTCATTTGTATTGTAATCTATACAGTTTTTTTTTTGTTTTTTTAGATTTTTATTTTTGGCCTTTCACCATTATTATTATTATAGAGAGAGGAAGGTGGATAGCCCCTGATTGATTTTGATTGGGATGCGTGGATCTCTGAGCTGGTAATGCAAGAATAATGTACGTGCAAATGGACAATAAAATATTATCTAATGTTATCTTAGAAATTAAAAATAACTACAATAAAAAGGTTTTTTTTCAATACATACAACACAGTATACATTATAAATGTATACACAGACATAACAAAAGATGATTAAGTGTGTCTTGATCGATAAATATACTAAATAAAAATGACTGGCAGCAGCAGAGTAAATAGTGTTGAATATTGTACAAAATAAATAGCTTTGTACATTTTTTGATTTTGAAATACTTTATTAATCATTGAGGAAATATTTGGTTTAGACTCTGTTATTTAAAGACATGCTTCTCACACACACACGCCCAAATCACACACATGCACAAACAGGACCTGTGGACATGCATTAGTGGAGAGATGTCAGAGTGGGGCTGCTACACACTGCTACACAGGGTGCGCACCAGAGTGGTTGGGGGTTCAGGGCCTTGCTCAGGGGCACGTTGACAGTACTCGGGTAGTGCCCTGGCAACTTTCCAGCTATGCAAACAAATTCCCTGCTTTGGCCCGCACCGGGACTTCAACCGGGGATCCTCTGGTTCCCAACCGTAGTCCCTACAGACTGAGCTGCTTCCAACCCAACGTGATGTATTTAGTCATGCAGTTGCGACGTTACTGGCCAGCACAGAAAAACGTAATGTTAAAATCAAAATGTAATCTATACCCCTCCTAAACTATAGTTTTGAGCTTCAGAAGATAATGTCTGATGACGTCTGGTTATCTCTTTCTGTTGTAGAGACAGAGTTTAACAACCTGCCGTGAGAGCGTGTAGTGGCACTCGTGCTGTGCTCTGTTCCAAACATAACAGCTTTCGTATGGCTCAGAGGTTACTGAAGGGATGACTGTTAAATGCTTCACTTCCTCACAGTAATAAGCAACATTAAATACACACTGACAAACCAATGATCCAAACAAAAGTCTGTGGCAAAGCAAAGCAGCATATTAATTCCTGCTGGTGACTTTGGTCTATTGTACGTATGAGTTTTTTTGTTTTTTTTTTGCCTGCATGTTTATTTATCACATGTCAAATTAACAAGCAGACAGATAAAGTTTGTGTTTTCTCATCTCGTCTAAAGAGACAGGATTCAGTCTTCTTCTTATGCCTTGATTATAACAAAAAAAAAACCTGAGGAAAATGAAGTCAGACATATCTGTGTTTACGGTTAGCGCTCTGTCAGCGCTATCTGTGCAGAAGAGATCAGCGAGGACATTCAAGAAAACACCTGCAGTGCAGAGAAGATAGATGAATCTATCTCTTTGTGCTCAAGCCTTTTGTTCTTTTCCAGCTTCCTCCTCTCTCATTATTGGGGATGCAAAGTTGATCATGTATATATCTTATTCTGCTCTCTCAGGAGCTGTTGAAGTTCAGGTCCCAGTATTTGAAGAGAGGGATGATTTGGCCTGGCAGAGAGGCCGATAGCAGGGCTAAATGGTCAGCAAGAATCCCAGTGGCTGCAGCAGTGAGGCTAAACGCTCACCTCCCATGTTTTCACAGTTCAGTTTCAGTCCATTTCCAGGACCCTTTTAACCTTTATTACATCTACAAACTACATTTGTTGGAAAAGCTGCTGGGTTAACATCTCACATCTGAATGTGCTATTGTTGTAAGTTTTCTCCTAAGTATTTTTTGTGTGTCACAAACCTTGAGGTGGTGGTGAGCTTTTTAGCAGTTAGATAAAGGAAGAGTTGCATCTCAAGACCACTGTGTGACCTTCTTCATAGCTCATAAATTGATTTAATTTGAAAAAGAAGAATAAGCAAGGCCAGTAGCAATTGTTATAAAAGTCTTTTGAAAGAGAAGAATATAATGGAAAAAACCCATTTGCCTTTAAATTTTTTAATTCTTAAGGCAATTTGTCAAAACCACTATACACTGTCCTCTGCTCTTAGGCATGCTTCAATAGGCGTGAATGTGTTTACATGAGTCTGACTGCTCCTGAGGTCATTTGCATTGCTTGGTGCCAATCCTTTTACGTTCCAGCTCGCTAAGATTCAGAATTTCCTCTGACAAGTCGTTTGATATCTCTGCAGTTGAGCGGCTCCTAATGGGCGGCCGTCAGGTTCTTCTTCAGATGAGGTGTGAATGAAGGAGGCGATTCCTCACTCTCGAGTGAGGGACTCTCTGAGGCCTCGATGTCCTGACCTTAGTGACCTCCAGCCCTCTTGAAGCCCCACGGGCAATTCACACACTGCGCTGACACTTGACTGTTGACACAAAACACGACAACCTCATTTATTAATGGATGGATTTCATCTAAATATTATTTGAATACTTTAAGATACCCACTGTTAGAAACAATATGTGAAAAATGAAAATACTTAAGGGAATAGTTAAAATGTCATGACAAACAATCTTATTCTAAGGATTTATAAGATTGCACATTGGGAAGTCTTTTATGAAAATGTTTAATATATATTTATATATATATATATATATATATATATATATTGTGTGTGTGTGTGTGTGTGTGTATATATATATATATATATATATATATATATATATATATATATATATATATATATGTATGTATCACAAAGTATGTATTTCTAACTCGCAGTACAACAAGGCAGAAATAAATGTTCATCATCCTTGTATAAGTATTGAGTACAAGAGATGAGAGAAATCTCCTGCAGTGATAACTAATTTTACATTGTTTCTCAAAAAGAAATCAAAATACAATAATTCTTCTTTTTTTGGGGGGGAAAAATACTATATTTTGTGCATCATAAAAACCATTTTCTTTAAAATAAAACTACACCACTACAGGAAAAAAAAAATAAAAAAATTATTTGAGCGATTTATTTGTAAGGATCAACATTTTGAGAATTACTATATTTACTTTGCAGTCAATGTGAGCCAAAAGTATGGACACTGATATTTTATTCATCAGAACAGTTAGAGCAACTGAAGAGCCCATAATAGCAGTAAGACACAGGTTGCAGAGCTGGTTCAATCAGGCAATTCAGATCTAGAAGCCTTGTGTGTTTAGGGATTCCTGAGGGAACACTGAAGAACCAATTATGATAACAAGAATACTTTTTCACAAAAGCAATCGGAATAATGAAAGAGAAGCTTCCCATAGCTTTATTCTGCTTGATTTGGTTTGTTTGCTGAGGTCAAGATATTCAAAAGCAGCCCTTATAGCCTTAAGCAGCATTATTAATTGGTTATAAAAAGAATGAGAGAGGAAGAGAGAGACCATGTGATGCAATGCAATAGAAGGATGTGTTCCTGCTCATGCACTTGAATCCAGTCCGATGCACTTTTGCACAGCACAGTGTGCCTGTCTGAGTTCACAAGCCAATCCTCCCTCCAGGTTTAAAAACTGCACTGCCCTCTCACAGACCCCAGGGCAAGGCATTCATATGGCGGGGGAGCCGCATATTAGACACATATGGTGCCGAAACAGATTTATGAAATAAGCTGTCATCAAATAATCAAATCATTCATGTTTCAGAGAGCAATAATGGAGGTATATGAGCAGATACGTCCGCGTCCTCTCCAAGTGAGACTCCTTTGTGTGCGCTTGGTGTGCCTGTGGACAAAGGCTTGTTACTATCTGCTCTCCTCTTTTCTTTATGGTAATACAAAACAAGCACACAAAGATTCATTAAATAATTACAGAAAACAAGCTTGCCAATCCCTATCAGGAAGAAATCAGATCAATGTTACAGCCTCATTAGATCTAGTTCCAAGATCACAAACGATTTCATGTGAGACAAAGAATGTCAGAGCAGAGACACCAAAGCAGTCAGGAAGGAGTTTGTTTATTATCTTTTCATTAAAATCACTCCTTTTCGATGATGTATTGTAATTAGTTTTAAGTGAAACACTTTATGTCTTACTAAGACACAAATCTTAATTTAATGTACTCAAGTACCACAGACAACCTTAAATAATTCTTCAGTTTTCTTTGTCTAAAACACTATAAAACTCCTCAAGTAAAGTGCCAGACTGTGGCTAATATTTTGGACTTATTCACAAATTAATTTGATTAATTTTCACTAACTTTAATACATAAAAAACTTAGACCTAATTGCTTTTACATCCAAAAAGAAGGCTTGCAAATTTTAAGCATTCATGTAATAGATGACATGATGTAAAACAGCAATGTGTTTTTTGAATAAGTAATTTTCTTTCAGTCAAAAATAGAAGCCCACACTTTTCCCTCTGATAACATGACTGCTAATCAATTCCCACTGGTCCAGATATGCACTGAAATTAATTAATTAGAGCCTTAGTCGAGCAGTGGCTAGATATGATGCACACTATGCAAGCACTAGAAAAGACAAGCCGATGCTTCCTGTACCCTGTCTGCACTCATTCCATCAACGTCAACAGAACACAGCATCCTCGCTGAGAAAACAAGCCAGCACAGAGGAAAGGGGGGAAAAGAACATGCACCACTCCGCCCACCAAACCCCAGGCTCTGCTTTTTTAAACCCGCGCCTTCGCTTCTGCTCGTGCCCCGCCCGCTCGCCTGCTACCCCCAACCCACCCACCCACCCTCCACTTGCAACCCTAGGCCATGAGTCCAGGCTGTGCATGACAGCTCCAAACATCCCCTGCCACAAATGTTTTCCCAAAGCATCCACTTCCGTGACCCTATCAGCCGATAAAACCTCCCCGCAATCCCTGATGGAGTGTGCCTCTCACTTTTCTGAATGTGTCAACAATTTCTGGCTGGCTGGCCAGACACGGCGTCCTGGCAATGTTTGCTGCATGTGTGTGTGAGTGCCGCAGTGTATGCATGTTTGTACTTGCCTATGTATGTTTGAATATATTTACGTCTTTGTTTTTTTCCGTCTTTTTTTACATGAAGCAAGATCGAAAAAGGCCATGTCATTTTTCCACAACTTAATCAGGAGCTACACACAGGAGAGGGCTGCTGCAGCACGGACCTCCCTGATCATGTTAATGAGGTCCCCTGGCTATGCAGTCATTGAAGTATAATTGACTTGTTCGTCTCTTATCTTCCTAATAGACACTCTGACCCAGAGCACGTTTATTTCGCTATGAGAAATGTCAAGAAGGATTGGAAGTTTCCTCTGTGTGCCCATTAAAACTGAAGGCATGCCACCCTGTCTCCAGCCAGCCAGGGCTGCCATTGGCTCTCTGCCTCATTATGCAGAAGCCAAATGTAAATAAATGATTTGCAGATCACTGCTACCCCCCTTGTTCTCCCTCCTGCCCTCGCCCCCTTCCCAAACTATGGTCTTCTGTCCTCAACCAAGACGGACAGAAAAGGAGGATGGGAAGGAGGAGAGAGGAAACTGTCCAGGAGCCCCACAATGATGTATCTCTCTGGAGCAAAATAAGTAATACAAAGATAGTAATTATAATAAGACATGTCTCTGACTTGAAAACCTGGTGAAGCGCATTGATGTTGTTACCGCCACGTATGTCTCCTGGCTTTCAGGACCCATCAGAATCAAACAGGGCTGTGTGTAATGTTAAGGGACCAAGAGGCAAGCTGCATAAGCGGGCGCCAGGCGAGGGCGGACCAGTGACTGTGGTCACATGCGTGTGGATATGAGGGGGAACATCTGTGCACATCAGCAGCCTCTACCCTTCCTGCATGTCCACCATGTCTTCTCGAGCCAGTAGCAAAGTCAGAGAGAAATTGCTTTTGGTCACAGAGCAATGCTTCCCCAAGACATCTTCTTTTCGAAAGGCCTGGTTTCTACATGTTCCAGCTTCTGTACCTCCACCATCTCGGGTTCTTCTAGCCTTTGAAAAACCGTTGCTCAAAGTTGGCACTCGATGGTAATTATCTTTGATGGAATGTGGGGAGGTGGATTAAAGGTTATTTAAAGTTTTTAACATGATGATTAACTGTCTGAAAGAAGATGAAGTACAGCTTTTTCACATTTCATTTGATTTAACCTTGTAGCATTTGACACAAAATGATCAGCAATATATTAAAACAAAAGAAAGGCCACATTAACTTGTGTACTGCAAACTGGCCCTTACTTATTCACTGAAGAATTGCAAAATATTTGTCAACTTCTAACTATTCACTATGTTGCCTGGTTTTTGTTTACACTACAGGTTGTCATATGAAAAGGTGTTTATGTAGCATTTTAGAATCAGCAAAAGCAGCGTATTTGAATATCCATATATCATCTGGCACACAGTCAATTTGAGCTCCTTTTTATTCAAGTTATTCTTGATACGAGCAAACCCGCGAGGACGCCTTCTTAGTAATTTGTCACATCACGTATGCTGTCCGGTTTACAGTTGTTTTTTCAAAATGTTTTAATCCTGTAATTTTCAAGCAGTAGTTAAGTTAAGTATATTACAGTTACATTCAGCAGATATCGACCGACAATATGACAACTCCTGCACATATATTTTGAAATGCTAAAAAAACCCAGATGTGGTCGAAATGCAAGATCAATAGACAACAGAAAACATACAACATAAAAACAGGATCAACTATTCATTTATTGAATGTAATATTTAAATTTAAATATTAGATTAAGAATCGCTTAAGTAAATGCACCATGGGGTTTTTGCCATAGCACAAGCCTGTGGGAGGAATAAAACAACCACTCCTTGTTCATGTTGTAATATAATATCAAATGCTTTGTCAAAACCTCGTCAAAAAAAAGTCACTGTGAGAGAAAACTCATATCACTTCATCTAAATATCAATAGTTATTGTTAATTTGAATTTGCATAAAGACAAATTAGTCTTATTGTCTACTGAAAACACTTTAAGTCATTTACATCCATGAAAAACAATCTGAGAGAGAAAAGAGAGAAACATCAGTATAGTGCGCTCATCCGCGGTTTGACGGCGGGAGTCTTTGAATATACACTCCTATTCACACAAGTTGGTGTTTTTACTTACAGGCAAAAACATGTTTTCAACATGTAACAACCTACAAACTTCATTCTCATTTGTTAGCACACAAAAACAGAGATGTCCACTTCATGTTTGCAAAAGCCTGAGACTGATCCTTCTGTCATTTCTCCTTATTTAGCATGCATTAATGAGATGACTGTAGCAGCCTTGTGTGCCCCCTGAAATTTTTATTTTCTGATCAGCTTCTGTATGATCGCGGCACTGGCTGTGCCTTGACTTGGAGACATCATTATAGTAATTACCACAAGCTCTAGTAGTTGCAGGCAAATAATATGCTGGCTTCATTTCCCCCCCTTTTTTTTACTGCAGCTCCAAAGAGGAGGGGAAATTACATTTTTCACCAAGCCTTTCTGTTGTCTGTATTGTGACAGCGGTCATACTCCATCATGTAGCCCCTCTCTCAGCTATGAGTATCGCACAATCGGAATAATGGTGAAAAAGGAAAAAAAAATCAGAGCAGAGGAAACAACCTATTTACAGTGCAGTCCTGTACCACCTTTAGATTGTGAATAGAAGAATAGCCTTATTTCTGTGACCACTTTTCATTTGCATATTTATCATTGGTGGTTAAAAATCTTTTTTAATTCAATGAATATGAATCAAGATTTTCCAATTAACATTCTGCAATACTGGTATTCCACAAGAAAATAACTCATTTCTTGATTTATCCTTTAAAGTTCTGAATCTTTTATGTGATGTTTTTTATTTAATATTGAAAAGAACGCTCCAAGCAGGCACAAAGACACCTTGGATTATTGGTATGCAATTTGTTTCCTGAACTGTGAGCTTTTATAAACTCAGACATGGTTAACATTAAGAGAAAAGACCTTCTCTAAAACAATGATTTAGAATTCAACAAACTTGAAGACTGCTTTTACTTTTCCATCACATTTAAAAATGATCTGAAACATTGCGACCAAAAAAATGCTGACAGACCAGCTTATTATTTTTTTGTATTAATTGGGCAGCCAACAGCCTCTAAGTAATTACTTAGAGGCGGCTGGCAAGCCATTTTTGTCAGGTTGCCCAATTGGATTGCACTTTATGAGAAACGGTTTTATATGCCCCATTACATGTCTTAAACCTAAAACTGAAAGATGTTCTATCGGGGCAAGAGAATGTGTGTATATTTTGCATGAATACTGTATTCAAATACACACTTTTAAGTGTAACAGATTTTTTCTATAAATTTGCAATTCTGAATGCGACTAAACAGCTCGTAGATATCACTGCACTGAGCTTCTCTCTCCTCTTATCCCCCTTTAATGCATGCTAACTGTAGGCTCTATAGATCTGTGACCCAACTGCTTCTACAACTATTTATCCCTCAGCGTATTGTTACTATCATTATAAGTATCATTTGTGTTTGTTTTTTTTTGGCTTACTTATTATAGTTTATAGAATTTGTTTCAACTGTCAGCGTGATTTATCTCCTTCGCTCTCTCCCCTCCTCTCTCTCTCTCTCTCTCTCTCTCTCTCTCTCTCTCTCTCTCTCTCTCTCTCTCTCTCTCTCTCTCTCTCTCCCTCTCTCTCTCTCTCTCCCCCACACTCTCACAGTCCCCCTTGCCATATCAGTCATCAAGCAATTGTCTGATTCTGTTCAAGGTTTCTGCCCATAGAGAGGAAATATTTGTTTTAAATACATTATTTTTGTTGCTTATTCTCTTGTTGACACTTTATCTTTGGATAAATTTTAGTATGCCTAATCTGTCGTTCATTTACTGCTCTGCGTGCCTTTGAATTGCCCCCGGGGACAAATAAAGTATTTTGAATTGAATTGAATATTTCTGTGCCCCTGATTCTTGCTTAAGGTGAAATAAATCAGTCTCTGTAAATAAGATGACAGAGATATTAGTAGAACCTGTTCTATGTTGTGAAAGTTCCCTTTGATTGCTTACTATCGTGATCTAGCACTATATAACTAAACTGGAATTGTCTTCCTCTATAACATAAGCTTTGATTGATTTTTTACTTTTTTTTATAAAACTGAAGAAGTAAAATTTCCGTCTTTAGACAGGGCTACCCTGCTGACATGAGTGAAACATCTCTGTGGATACATAAGCATTTGGAGGTGCTATAGTCCTATATTTTAAGTGTTTTTACTTTGCTGGCTGTTAAAAACTATCACCTAACATGCTTCATCACCAAACAGATATCAAATGTTCTCACAGAAATTAAACTGATTCAACCACCTTCAATGTAACCATATACAGATACAGATACAGTGCTTCAAATAACATGCATTATTGTCTGTTCCTTTTTCAAATGTGCTCCACTCTCTAACTCTGTCTTCTTCTTTTCATTGACCAGCCTGTCTAAACCAATTGTTTAGCATGTAATAACAAACATAATTAGCATATCTTTTATCTTTAAAATGATTTTTGATTAAGTGCTAAAAACTGTGTTTTGTCGCTGCACTGAAGTGTACTCCAGTGTTAGCTTGTGTGCAACATCTCTTAAGTGCCATTGTTGTTCCTCACTTGTTGTCCGCCACCATAATTCTCTATTTAACTGATAAATAATTAAGGGAGATTCAATTAATGCAAAATAGATAAAGGAGAACTGGTGAAAAGAAAAGCACAAAGAAAAACCCAAACAATAGTTGGATAATATTGGTGAAAACACATTATAAGGACGTGAATATCAGCCACTGTCCCCCACCCCTATATCTTTCAAAAAACATGCACATAGATACATGGGCTTAGCTCAGGAGGTGCTGAAGTGTATGCTTTATATTGGCAAAATTAAATGTACAGGTTTGAGAGTGTGTCCCTTTAGATGGTCAGGGTGAGAGTCTGCTTGTTAAACCTGACTGTGATTTGGAGAGCGAGCCAGATAATTTTTCCAGCTCATAATTAGGTATTCAAGCCAAGGCCGAGCTGGTCACTGTCTGCATGTCCTGTTCTAATTAGCCCAAATTGAACAATTTGTTTCTCCTTTGAAACCCCAAATCATCCCCTAATCTAATAGTCATTTACATCCAAGGTGACAGCAAGCGACACTAATAGACTGTCTACAGCTTTGTATAATATAAGCACATCAGATATGTGTTACTGTTTATCATCACAAACAATTATCTATCTATCTATCTATCTATCTATCTATCTATCTATCTATCTATCTATCTATCTATCTATCTATCTATCTATCTATCTATCTATCTATCTATCTATCTATCTATCTATCTATCTATCTATCTATCTATCTATCTATCTATCTATCTATCTATCTATCTATCTATCTATCTACCTATCTATCTATCTCTATCTCTATAAAATAAGCGCTTCTTGACCCTGATGCATGTATTAAAAAAGAAATAGCTCAGAAGTTTTCCACACAGCTGGATATGGGGCCCTTGGAGCTTGCACATCTATCTATCTAAGACTAAGATGATGTTCAAGCAGAAAAAAAACCTACCAAAATGAAATGTGTACAAAATCAAAATTGGTGTTAAACTGCTGTACCTGGAGATGACGTCATAGAACTGGAGACAATAGTGGTGATCTGTTAACAAACTGTCAACATCAACCTGAATGCTAACATGTTGCTCTTATCAACAGCTGCAGTAAAGACATTCCTGTAACATTTTACTCAGAATTTAAATTGTACTATAACATATATGTATACTGCGCCTCTTTTTCAGGAATTATAAATTCATTTTGAATTGGGCTTTAATCTAAAGACTCTCTGTTAAGGATTCTGCATCATTCTAATCACAAATATGTGACCCAACTTTAAAAATAAAATGTTCAGATGTTATGTTCAGAAATAAGGAAACTCTGAAATGTGTTCCAGACTGTGATCTTTGCCCTTGCATTGATAACCACAGAGTATTATTATAATGATGTTAATCCTCCAACAAAACCTCCGAAAGTGTCTCTATGTAAAGAGTGTGTTTGTTTCTTTTTGTGCATCTGTGTTAGTGTGTTTTCATTTGTGTATGAATAGATTATGGCTGTGGGGGTGCACGTGTCCTTGAGTGTATGTGTGAGCGGCAGCGTGTGTTGAACATGTGCTGGCGTTCTCAGAGGAACAGCAGGGCTCTAATAAGGACTAGTCCTGCATGGCAGCTGGTAAACTCTGTCCTCAGAAAAGGTGTCCTTTATTCATACACAAAGGAATGCAAATTAGTCCCAGTGCCGAGTGGACACTGAGAACGAATCCACATGGCGCACATACTCGCTCTCAACATGCATTGAGAGTTGCAGTGAAATGCAACTTCCTACAATCAAAAGACAAACAAGCAGGACTAATGACAAGGCCCACCCGCACAGCTGTTTGAGTTGTTAGGGTGTGAGAGTGTATGTCTGTGTTGTTTGTGTTTCTGTTACCATGTTTCTCTGTGTTTTTTCATGCATGTGTTTGTGTATGCGTGTGTGTGTAGGTGTGTGCGGGTGTGTGCGCATCATTCATCAATTAAAACTTGTTGAATGTAGAAGTTTCAGCAACTAAGATCTCGCTCTCTCTCTCTCACACACACACACCCACACACAAAAGCAAAGTATTACCAAACAATGACATACAATTAATTTTGAAGTGCTCACAGATGACCTTATCAGTGCTCTTGGGTTTTTTCACTACTTTGTGTGTTTTTTCCAACTCATTACCCTCTTTTTAAAGTGATACAGTCGCCTCCTTTCAACATGAAGAGATGAGAGAGTTAATATAAATATCAAGTGTGTGACTTTTCAAGCAGGTCAGATTAGGCCATTTTTGATGAAACATTCAAAAAAGTGCTAACATTATGTGTCTATAGGACGGCATTATAATAAATTGTGTCTATGCCACTTAGTTAAGAAATGAAGGCCTTGAAAACAAGCTGATGGCTTGAGAGTAAAAACATAGATTTGTTCACATAAAAGGAAAGGAGCTCTCAACCTCACTTACAATATGTTCTTGGCATGTTTGTGTGTACAACAGGGATTATTGAATAATAAAATTCTAATGTTGAATGATGTTTGCCATCTTGAACCTCGCATCAAGTCATAAAGACAACATAATGAATGTAATTGGGATGTTCTTCATATCATTTAAACCTGCTTCAATAAGATGTGTTATAATAATGCTTAATTAATCATCTATGTCCTATGGGAATACTGTTTAGTGTGAATTGTGTTAAATACCATTTAACTCAATTTTTCCCACCAGTCCTTCGGAGCACTTAGCCATTTTCAGCTTATTCTCTTGTTTTTATTGCTTCAAAATCATTACTTTCACAGGTAAGAGATAGAACTTGTACATGGCTAATGAAGGGTCCATAATTACACAGTCATGGTTTGCTTGAATTTGTGTCCTTAAAGTAAGTAAGTTCAGTGTCTCGAAGAAGATTTTTTGGGGGGATGCATTTGTACATTTGCATTCAAGTCTTGGAACTTAAAGTAGCTAAATCATAACAAGAGAAGAACAAATTACAGTTTTTCTCAGTTGCTTTGGTACATTTCTCAAATCATCCTCGACATTTGCAAAACAGTAGGTGCCTTTTTCAAAAGAATTTGTACAAATAGTAAAACACCATGGATTACCTGCAAAAGCTCAACATCCTTAGTTCATCTCACAAAAGTAAATATCTGTGTCGCTGTACATATCAGTGCCATTAGAATGAAAAGTCCTTGTGTCATTATGCATGGAAAAAACACTCACATTTCTAAGTCATGTTGTCAATATAACAGTGGAGGGAATTTCTGATGTAAACTATGGCTAAAGTTATGATCACAATTATTGTCAACTGGAATTTACACCTACAGTGTGTGTGGGAGATTGATTGCAAGAGAATGGACAAGATTCATATTTATGCCTTTACTTTGTTTTTGTTTGTACTGTAAATGGTTGACAGACCATGTCATTGGGATACAGAAAGGAAAAGACAGCACTGCATAGCACAAAGAAACGAAATAGAAATGTAAACATAGGAACATTTCCTCAGGAAAAACTGTATGTGAAGTGCTGAAGAAATTACAGAGCAGTCTTCCTACACCACCTGACGTTCCTTTCTGTTGGGCCACAAATTCTCATCCACAATGTAGTGTGGAAAGAATATTTTAGTTTGTCTTATCCAGCCTCTGCAGGCATCTGCTGTGATGTCATCTGTGTATGTTGCTACACCCCCATGCTGAGTCCTCAATGGGATTAAGGAATGAGGAGTAGGGTGAGAGGAACTCCATCAGCATCCTGTTGTCGGCCGTAAACCGTCGGCCTGATGATGTTGGAGTGATGGAAACTGACATTGTCCCAAACTATCACATACTTTGGCAAGTAATCTGACCCTTCTTATGTTCAGGGATGAGATCCCTGTAGAGAGTGACTACAAAGGTGACAAGAGGCTCTGTATTGTAAGGCTTAATCACAGGAATATGCTTCAACACACCATTCTCAGAGATAGCATGAGCCATGGTTATGTTCCCTCCCAGTTTGCCTGGCACATAAATTGTATCTCTGTGGCCGATAATATTTCTAACACGCCTTCTGTGTTTTGTTAGCTTGAAGCCATTCTCATCTATGTAGTTGTGGTTGTGCGGTGGATCACTTGATTCCAGTTCCATTATAGGCGAAATCCAGAAGACACAAAATTAATTTTATGAATTATTTCAGCATTTTCATTCTGGACAAGATGCAGTTAATTACTTTGGCATTGATCCTTTTTCTATTTTGGCAAGTATGAAAAATGTTTTTCGTAGACCAAATAGTCATGTCAAATTTTTTGATTTTGGTCACTAGGTGAGGAGGATCCATTTTTAGGTGTCAGGAAGCAGCGCAACAAGCCAGTGATAGGTATTTATATGATGGTGCCATATCGAACATGATTTCAATGTCCTAAGAATAGCATGAATAGATCCCCTGTCAGATGCAGCAGTGAAGGTGACCCAGTGTGAGGCCAGTCAGGCTTCAAAGGGTGCCAGCTGTTTTCTAAAACTGAGAGGGGGGGGTGGAGAAGGGGGCCAAGTGGGGCTGAAGAGGAAGATTGAGATGACACGTCAGTTCTCCAGGAGTGTCACTTTGTGTAATAGGATAGTAGCGGGTATTCATCTGCCTTGAGAGAGAGCAGAAGAACACTACATGGACTTCAATGAGACTTCAGTAATTACTTATTACTGCACATATGGATGAGATGTGTGATGAGGGGACTTGAGGCGTGTGTGGCTCTTCCTCCATCTGAAAACCACCTCCGGGGTGACTTCAAGAACATCCCTGTAATGCTCCAAGACAAAAGTCTCATTACAGGTAATTATGGACTGCCTATATGCTCCCCAGCCTCCGCTCTCAGCAAAAGCCCTTTGCTTCACCCTCAATACTTTTATCCTGTCATTCAACAGCAGAAGCAGCCTAGGAAAGGGAAGCAGGGATGGAGCTGGGGGAGGGGACTGGGCTATTACCTGGGAGCAGACAGTGATCATGGCCGCTGACGCTTTACTGCACTTCCATTCATGTGGAGTGGCTCACTTGTGGGCAGCAATTACCAACCAAATGATCCAAACTGGGCCTTGTGATGGAATAGCTGGACTGATGGAGTGACAAGCTGCACTGTTCTTTGCTTGTGTGCATGGTATTATCCTATATGCTTTTTAACACAGCACATATGCTTGTGCACACTCTCTGCATTGTGTGTGCTGCATACAACAAATGATTTAGACTTATGAGCAATGAATTTCATGGACAGAAAACATACATTCAAAATATATGACAAGTTAAATTATTATAATTGTATTTCTGTATCAATGTACTGGATTCGTTAAAGAAATAAATAAATGTATGGAAAAAAGGCACTCTACAAATCTATTTTCACAAATATATTATCTTCAATAGATTTGAATAGAGATGCTACTTCTTTAAATGTTAAGTAAATGTTTTCAAACCTTAAAGCCGAACTATGCCACTTTGTGCCCTTGAGCACCAGCATGAAACCAAAACAGCTGTTTTTATTGTGCTAGCAGGGTA
Organism: Symphodus melops; assembly: GCF_947650265.1. Taxonomy (NCBI): domain Eukaryota; kingdom Metazoa; phylum Chordata; class Actinopteri; order Labriformes; family Labridae; genus Symphodus; species Symphodus melops. The sequence goes on along the minus strand of NC_136695.1, from coordinate 10,329,289 downwards.
ATGGTAGCCTGTTTGTTGGTAGCTTTATAAAACATGTACATTCTCATGAAATGACCATGATCTAAAACACTTACATGATATTTTAACAAGCCTGTTCTTCTTCTAAACAAATGTGCCCATAATCACTCCTGTTGATTTTGGAATTGATTTTAAGATTATTTTTATGGGCTGGCCCCTTCTTATATTTCTGAGCTTTTAAATCCCTCCCAGTCTGAGATCCTCTGGCAGAGCCCTACTGGCTGTTCCAAAGTCGAGGCTAAAAACGAAAGGGGACAGGGCCGTCAGGGCACCCAGACTTTAGAACAGCCTGTCAGAGGAGATCAGACTTACAGAGTCAGTTCTTTGTTTTACATCTCTTCTGAAGACATTCTTTTAGAAAAAGGCTTTTACTCTGTGATTTTATTTTGATTTTATTGGTCAGATTTTGTTTATTTCTCTTGCTTTTAGAGTCTCTCTGCTTTTATTATCTTTTGTAAAGCACTTTGTTACTTGTATAGAAAAGTGCTATACAAATAAAGTATTATTATTATTATTAATATAGTCCCTCATTTAAACAGTTTTTGTATGCAATGAGCCAGCCGACCGGCCCGTCCATGTAAACTCAATGCTGATACGGCTCACACAACATCACAAACTGCAGGACTGCAGGCGTCACATTCATTGTTGACAGTCGTGACTCACTGAGACATTTTTTTGAGGACTTATGTGTAAAATATCACACATTCAGCCTCTTAAGTTGTATATGCCAAAAGACTGGGTTAAAATTGAATGTTAGGCCTCTGGGGCTTATGGCCAATATTTCAGGGTGTCCAGTGTAGTGGGTAACAGATAATGGATATAGAGATCAAGACTTAGTCTCAACAAACCTTGAGATGCAGTCAATTGGAGTGTTAATGCTTATCTAATGCATTTTTTTTACGACGTTTTTATTTGCAGCACACAAAAAAACCCATTGCTGTAAAATCCTGATGTACACGTCCCTGCACACACGCCCTGATACCCTCACACCATGAGTTTGCCAGTGTAGAGCTGGTGCAACAGGCAGTGCTGTCATCCACAGATCAGAGGCAACAATGGCGTCGTCCTCGGCTGTCTTTGAATATGTCACTGTGGGAACAGCATAATCAACCCCGTGTCACCACCAGCTGCTCCATCCAGACCACATTAGAATAAACAACAGGCGAGGAAGAAGCAGAGCTTTAAAGAGGGGAGACGAGTGGGTAGAAGAGAAAGCGATACACTTGTCCTTTCCAGCACCAATGGAAAGATGATATTGTTCCGGGTTATTTGGCTCAGTATCAACACTGAGCTCCATCTGTGGCCACTGGTGAATTGGAAGGCATGAGGCAGAATCTGAACCATTATCTGAAGTGAGGAAAGGCATGAAGAACTTACGGCTCACCTGTGTCACACACACCACAGTCTTCAACAGAACATAGTTGTCCATGTTCAGGAAGAACCCTTGTTTTACATTTCTAACACAGGATGTAGGAGACACAAGCGTCTTGCACTTTGTTTTACTGCTGATATCCCCTTCCATCCCTGTCTTCATTTGTGGATGAGCTTTTCTCTCTCATATAAGTGTGTCGAAGCAGTGTGCTTGTGACAGCCGCAAATATTTACCAGTACCTCCTCAAACTGAGCATAAAGGAAGCTGCAATAGAAAAAGGAATGAAAGCACAAGTGTCCAAGCACCATGACCACAAGAGCAGTCATTGTTAAAAAATTTTGAAAGATTTTCAGGCAAGCATGTGTATGACAACAATGACATGTCCTTGGAAAACTCTGACAGAATATGCGTGGTGGTTTTGTCATCATATTTGACAAAGGACCAGTTCTACCTGTACAGAGGACGCGATGCTCCCAATTTTTCTGGGGTCATACACAGGTCATCCTAAAACAGGCCAAAATATAACAATTTGTGACCGACATGGCTCCAAAAAGCCTCTCAAAATATTCAGAAGTCAAAATCTATTGAACCTACTTTGAACAAACATTGACGGAACAAAATGTCCAACCACCATTTCCCATATGCAGTAAATTACATTAAATATAGGTTGTGCGTTATCTATTCAGCCTGTTTGAAGTGCCCTCTCACTAGCCAGAATCTCTTCTCATCTCCAGTACCTGTGAATTATACAAAATGATACATTCACCATTGATTTTATCAGTCCACTGTAGTCGCTAGTAATCCCATTATAACATGTCTGTTAGTACAATAGCCAGATATGTCCTGAATAAAAGAAGCCTTTCTCTGCCTTGTCAAAGGTAGGCTGCGTACCAAATTACTTCTTCAGAAGTTAAAAGGCCCAGTTCCTAATCACTCTATTATACTAGCCTAATAGATGACCAGTAATTGCAACTAATAACTTATTACTCATCGACACAAATATTCTAATAGCTTGTATTTAGAAGCCATTTTTTTCAGTGGACAGTATGAAAGAGGAGGGGGTCCTATTCACAAGCCAGACAGAGAGCAACACAAAGAAATACTCCCACAAAGGAAGCTGAGAAAGCAACCTGTAGCATGTTTTTTCTTCTCTTAGCTGGATTAATATCTAACCTTATTCATGGGGATGTGAAACCTCAGCTTCGTCTTCATTTCCAGAGCTGTCTAGCAGCAGGGCTTTGTTTGGTGCCTGAGCCCCTTTTGAGGGAGAGACGCTGCCGGGAATTATAGATAATGTCCTCTATCTTCTCCCCTGGTAGCCTGCTAGGCCTCAACACAGAGCTCAGTGGGGACCAGAGAGGTGGACACACTGTACATGATTTGAGCTACAGCAGCCATTGTAGTCCTGACAGGGCTCACAGGTGGAAATACATTTAGTCACAGCAAGGCAACAGGGATCGAATTACCGACATGACAAAATCATAAAGACTAGTACGCTGTACATGAGGCTCAGATTTGACAAATATATAAGACCGTTAACATATTTCTTTTCCAGAGTAAAGGAACTACCCATCCCACAACCCATCACAATGATACCACTTCTATTTAAAATGTATATATTTTATTTATATTTAATTTAATTTATTGTGTTTATACTGTTAATACAAGTGTTGCATATATTTTAGTTTTTGTGGATTACATACGTATATTACAGTTACATTCACTGCAGAATATTAAGGTTATTAGTGCTTTTCGTCTGAGCAAATAAGCCTGCGAGTAAAACTATCAATTCGCATATGGCACTGAGGAGACATTTCTATGGTAACAGGGATTTTCACCAATCATAGACTTTGCTGTGACACTCTATTAATGTGGGTAGTGTAGTTGTAGAATAAATCATGTTTTGTTTTGTTTTTTCAAACTACGTTGATATCATACTAACTTGTGTCGCCAACAGGAGCATATACCATCGTTTTACACTCAGGTAGCTCATGGTAAGTCTACCTTGGATGGTTATGACATTAGGGTTAATAATCAAATCTGCTATGGAGAAAATAAATGGGTGATGGGCAAATGAGTTTTACTTGTGGGAGCAGATGGTTTAGCCCTAATATTTTATGGCTTTTGTAACTCTGCCTCGCTCATTTCTAGGCTACACTTAAACAACCTCCAAGTCTCTAGCACCACACAATGCATATAGCCTATCGACATAAAAAAGAACACAAGACATTTACTAAAGCAAGTAAGGATTTATTAGTTTAGCAAGCAGCTCACTCTGTCTTCCTTTATAAATCACACATTTAACACACCCTCCAACCAAGACATCATAGCAAAACCTTAAAAAAAGGCCAAAATGCAAATATAACAAGATTAGCTGACACCTGCAAGCTAATTGAAGCAGCATATTTACTGATGAGGACTATCCATGTGAAGAGATAAGGAATGTAAACTACTGGAATTTAAATTACAATCTTAATTGTACAATCCTGTTAATGTTACATGGTTACAATGAGCTGCTATTGAAATTTGCATGTTTGCAAAAAAAACACCTTGGATACCAAAATGTAAACATTCTTTGCCTGAATTGACAAATATTATACACATTATAAACAAATATGTTTATTGACCACAATGCACTGAGGATTGAATAGGCAGAGTACAATAGCGGTAGTTAAAGGGGCAGGACACACAAAAACCCACTGGGAGTATATAGCCCCCACTGATCAATGACCTCATCCAGAGTCAGTTTCTCTTTCAAAGGCGGTAAGACCAAAGAGCAGCGAGGCCTTTTCAGCCATGCAGATAACAAACCAACACCAGACACCCAATAAAGAGACTTCCACTTCATTTAAAAGCAATTAATATTCTTGGTCGGCTGGCGTGATCCCTTTGGTGTGGCAGGTCTGTACACGCCCCCTGCACTGTAATGGAGTTGACTGGTTAACTCTGAGTCTGTGGCCACAGCGTTGGCTGCCTGGGTGAGAGCACTGATGCACAGTGGGACACAGTGTTTAGATCAGAGTGAATGGTCCTGTCTCACAGCCCACTGCACCCTAAAAGAGTCTCCTTTTCTCTATACGTGTCTCACTCTTTCCGTCTTTCCCACTCTGTATTTCCCGTCCTCTTTCTCTTCTCCACGTTCACTCAGAGTCTATCTTGGCTATTGTTTTGTTTTCTCCTTTTCATCCTAAAGTTCTCTTCTTCACTTTGTATGAATTGCCTTTCAATAGGAGCAAGGGTTTAAATAGTTTGCTTTTGTAATGTTTGGTAATGATTGTCCACCAAGGATATGAAAGACATGTTGAAGTGAAATTGCATTTTTTTCCTTTAGGCTCACACACCTTGCCCACGACACAAGAGAAGTGGGCTTGAGGTAATTTATGTAAAATATATATGCAATCTATACAGTGCTTAGCAAATTTGTTCGACCACCACTTATTCCACCGCTGCCCTAAATTAACAGTTTTGGTAATTATCAAGATCAGTTTTTTTCTGTTTCTGTAATAGTTAATACATCAGTACGTAGAAGCTCTTTAACCAAAATGAGAGTTTTAATGCTAATATATAATTCTACAAAATTTTACAAAAATAAAAAAATAAAAACTATAAACTCATTTCTGACTTCAAATATGGTTATCAAAAGAGGAAGTCTGAAATTGGATTTACAAGACATTGAAGTTGAAGTAAGTCAGAGTGAATTCATTGTATTTGAAAGAAGAAGCCTTGGCTGTCTATATTTAAAGCAGAAAACAATTTTACTATATTGATTAAATACCACACAGCCTTAGGTCTGTTCATACATTCAACTTTATAACACTGAGCCAGACAATAGGTACACTCAGCAACATCTCAGGGTTAAGAGTCTACAGCTATCCCAGCAGCTTCATGAGCCTTACTTTGAGTAAAGTATTATTTTGAGCTTAATGCTAATGCCAATGTGCGCTTACATTCTCACAGTGACAGTCCTATCTGTCTGATACTAAGCAGTCAAAGTTATCTCTGCTCTTTCTGAAGGTGGAAAGTGATTTCTGTACCAAATTGGATAATAATCCATCCTAGTTGTCAATACTTGGACAAAAAACTAAAGGTATCATCCAATGGTGACACTAGAGGTTAAGCCAAGATTTAAATCTTGGTATAGTGGTTGACTGTATAACGTTTTCTGTCGCTCGATCCATGATGTATTTTTAAAAATCTCACAACACAAGTGAGAAATGTGTCAAATGACCACAAGAGGAACATCTCTGACTCATCAAAGTCAAAGGGAGTCATCATCTGGACACCATCAATGTATTTATTATTTAACTGAAATCAATTCAATAGTTGTATAGAATAGTAATAGTATTTTAAAAGACTGGTGTTGCAGAGAAAAATTTAGTGGATGTATAAAGTCCAGAGGATGTTAAATGACTTGGCTGAGGAGATTAAGAGATTTTAAATCAGTCTTAAAGTAGTTTTTCTAGTACAAATAAATACAAATTATGGATCATTTCCCTGGCAGCAGACTTTCATGTCAATTTGTTTTGACATTTCAGTCCGTAACACAGTGGTGGACCAACAGAAAGATATTACCATTCAATGCCACTGGATTGGCTTATAGTGACCTATATTGCTGGCTGTAGTTGAGAAGCCCATTTAAACAGCAAAAAAACATTGCGGAGGCTGTTTTGGGCCTGTTGTGTGCATTAACAAGTAAATCAATATTGGTGAATGCTTCTCTGAATTTGTGTGTGAAGTCCCTGCCAAAGGACAACTTAATTTTAGCTTGTTTCAAAAAATAAGACTAGATAATAAATTAAAGACAATTACCATTTGCTTTGAATAGAAGTGAAGTCCTTACTTTGACATCCATTCTTCACTGTAGCACACAAACATGGCAATAAAGGTCTTCAGAGATTGTGAAGAGACCTTATCCAACAAGTTGAAAACTAATGACAAGTGCATTAGCAGTTGCCTTGTTTAGTAGGCTGTGTGTAATGAGGAAATCAATGGAGCACACTCAGTACATATTCATTCACACACACACACACACACACACACACACACACACACACACACACACACACACACACACACACACTAACATGCAGGTGACAGATTAAGAGCTACTCAAGAAGTATAATTTATACATTCTCTGTGCTGAGAACATCTGTGTAACAGACCCAGAAGTCCTTGTCTGAATCATACCTTTGCAAGGTCTCCAAGGATGATGAGTGACCAGTTACCCCCATATACACTTTGTAACCAGCCTGTCGATAGTAGCTTGTAGGCGCCTGTGGGCTTCAATTGAATTGCACTTTTAACCCGCCAGTTATTTAAAAAGCGCTAGACCTGCTACTTGGACAGCTTTATACTTTATCTGACTCTACACCACCTGTATAAAGTGCAGCATTTCTGTGTGGATAATTTCTTTACAATGTACAAAGCAGCCTAATAAATGTACTCTGTGCTCAGAGTTCTGAAGACTTTGATTTAAGTTATTTGAAAAAGATGAAATGCTATGTTAAGCTATTTCTTCCTTTCAAGTAGGTCAATGAATTGATCAATACAGTATCTGTCTCAAAGCTGCAGCCAAGGGACATTTAGCCTTGATCTGCATAAAGACTAGAATCCAAATGAAAGAACCAAAGATGTGTTTTTGTTAATTGCCATCTAGCACATTTAGGTAACTGTAATACTTTGTATCTCTTATATCTGTTTTCGGCCACTGTACAAAAAAGGCTAAAACCAACAATTCATTACATTTGGCAACAAAACCCTCTCTCATAAACAACATCAAATAAACAATTGGTTTTACATTTCTGCTTTTGCAAAGCAACAAAATAACAGCCAGACTGACTGTTTTATCCATTCCCTCTTGTTATCAACCAAAAATCTCCAAAAGTTTTTTGAGACCTTCAAATCATAAAGCACTTTCTGTCAATTATATTGTAATTATAATTATTGGCCTCACTAGACAAAATATCACTTTTATTTAAATAATAAGGCTTTTAATACTTGAGCTTAAATTGTGATTTTGTAAATTTAACATTGAACAGACTCCAGAGCGTGTAAACCTGACTGCTTGATGTGGCAGACCTAGACAATAGCCATTATAGTTTTCAGAAAACTGTGCAAATGAAAATTCATCCTCATTATACATGAGATCAAACAGGGATGGGGCCCAACGCGGGCTCATTTGCAGCTGAATGTAAGGGGCAGTGGAGACGGTGGCCTGTTTAGCATGTGTTTGTGTTGTAAAGGTGGAGGAGGGATGGAGGAGTAGAGAGTACCAGTGGGCCACAGCTGGTGTGCCACAGTCTTAACCTTCCTACCTGCTGCTATCACAACTGACAGGCTGGGCCTCGACCGGGAACTAACAGTCTCCCTCTGACTGAAAATGAGGCTTTGGACTGTCTGTGTACAGACCTTGTTACCTTTATGTGTGCTTGTTAATATGTCTGAGTCATAGTTGCCATCTTGTTTTCTTTGCTGCAGTCTTATATATCAGCCAGTGTGTCTCGATTACTAAGGAGAGCAGACTAGCACAGTAAAAAAGCTCTTAAGCGCCCTTTAAATAACTTCTACACCAATACACCAAGACAAATTCCTTGTAATGCAAATAAAACTGATTCTGATAATGATTGTTTTTTCCTTAAATAATCTCATCTACCTTAAAGCTATAGGCAGTGATTATCCAGCTGTCTGTCTATTTTTCCAACTTGTGTCCTTTTTTTATACCCTTCTACTCCCTATAGCTGTGAGTTCACGTCAACATTTTTAAGAGCTTCTTTTCATTTGTTTGTGTATGTTTCATCCTTCAATGCAGCTCTGTGAGACCAGCCTTGTGTGTTTACTAGACCTGGTTTACCTGCTCCAGGAGAAAAAGCTGCCTGTAGTGGCCCCATCATTTCACATCCAGTCTGTCAGACCCCTGTCAATGCCAGTCCGACTGGATGTCTACCCTGAGATTTAGATGTACAGTCAGGTCAGTTTGAAATGAGGTTGTTATGTATGCCTTAATTTGTTCCATCTCTTTCCAGCTCTATCTGACCAGTTGTGCGTGTTGACTCTACCTGTGTTTATCTCCTGGTCTACCTGCTCCAGGAGAGCAGGCTGACAGCAGCAGACAAGTCATGCCACATCAGCTCTGTCAAACCTAAAACAGGCAGAGAAAATGAAACAAGCAGTCCCTGCTTCGGTGTCAGATAGAGACATATTTTTTTTGTTTTATCGACAATGCTTGTGTGTGTGTGCACGCAGTGTGTGTATGGTGTGTGTAAAGAACATGGGATGTGGCCTTCATATAAATACACAAGAATATTGCTTTATGTTTACCTCTTCTTTGTCTGTGCTCCATAGTAAGAAAGCAGGTGCTGCAGTAGAAAATACATCAAGGGTAAGCAAGGGTTACTTCCTATTTCCTGTGCCAGATTTAGTAAGGCATAGCCTGGATGTGCACTAGGTGTGCACATCCAGGCTATGCCATTTAATTTGATACTTTTGATCAGAAGTCATGTGCTATAGCCATTTGATATATTGACGTTTTTATTAAATCCCTAGATAGTGTGGTGTTCATTTGAAGTGACCGTAAGTGCAGTTTAACAGAGTTAATATACATTAAAATTGGTTCGGGAGCAGGACCAAGCCCAAGCTACTTTGTGTAAAAAAAATTGGGACAACAAGAAACAAGGAGATGTGTGGATCCCCAGAGTAAGTTGGATTTGTCCTCTTGGAACTGGTGTGTACAATATTAACATCTAAATTGCATTGAAGCCTGGATGTGGTTATATAGACAGAACTTTTTTTTTTTTTTTAATTGTGCATGGAAGTGAATTGGGCTTGGCTCATAAGGAGAAACTAACCCTTATCTTAACAGAATCAGACAGATAAAAGGCATGAGGGATGTGATAAAAAGGCAGAGTTTATTTTAACAGTGCAGGTCGGTACACAGGTATCAATACCAGCAAAGCAAACGTGAGGAAACACAAAACAAATTGGTAATATGAGGGAGGACATTTTGCTTAGGAAGGTTCTTATAGCCCCGTTTCCACCATGCTGTTCAGTTCAGTTTGTCTCGGTACAGCACACATTTTGTGGCGTTTCCATAGTCTAAAGTCTGGAAAGACCCTTAAATTACCAACCTGTACCGTCCTACTTTTTGGGAGCCTTCTGTTGGGATGCCAAGAATATGCCTAAAAGGTGAAGACAAACACTGCAGTCCTTTGATTGGTTCAAAGAATCATCGCTTCCCGGGCAAACACAACTCCGCCATCTTTATACACACACGGTCGATTGTTTATTCGTTTGTATTTCTCCTCGCGGCACACAGCCTTCCCTGAAACAAAGCTGGATTGTGTTTTGTATTAAAGAGTCAGTGACAGAGTAGATGAATTGTTGGTGTCTTCCATTGTTGGTTTTGATAACTGTGTTTTTCTCCTTTGTTGAATTTATTAGCAGATTAGCTGTTAGCAATAAGCTGCTATCATGTGACGCTGTTACTTAGCTGACGTGGCTATTGGCATCCAGCTTACACGCCACCTACCAAATAAGGCACGGTTGGCTGTGGAAACACAAACAGGATCAGGCTTTACCGAACCGTGCCCCACCATCAGGCTGTTCCAATTTAATTTCTATAGACTCTTCAGCTGGTTCAAAAATGCTGAAGCATGTGTAATGAACAGAAGAACAAGAAAAATAATCCTTTATGAGCTTCCCTGCCCTGACGTGCGATAATATCTTGAATATGTTTATGTTGTGGTCTTCTTCTTTCTTCCCTGTAAAAAAAAAGATGTTGAATTGAAGATGCTGGTGAGTGTCAATGGAAAGGAATACAAAGGTTCTCTTCCTGATGAGTAATCCCTAAATCACAGCTCTGGCTCAATAAGATGTCTTAACCTATAAGAGAATTCTATTTGCTGGCATTACTTTCACACTTCAGTGAACAGAGAATTCACACACACACTCACACGCACTTAAACACAGACACACACACACACATACGTGTGTACACACACGTGTACACACAAACACCAACACTGATCAAGTTTTCTGCAATTTGAAGTTTATAATTGCATAGAAGCTTTTTTTAAGTCTATTTGGCATTACGATAATTTATCAGCATCAGAAGGCTGAATAAAGGCTTAATAATTGAACTCCACAACGGGATGGGAAATGAGAAGATTAAACAAGACAAAGATTGTACGAATAAGAAACTTAGTCTTTAGTTGTTGTCAGTCCAATTCAAGTATTAACATTTCAATGTATACATTTAAGATTATGACCAATATGTTAGATATATTGTAGACAGCAAAAGGTCAATGAGTAATTCATAAACTTCCAAGGAAGCTTTCAATATCAAAAATGTATCTTCTGAAAAATACATTTTAATTGTTTATGCTGCAGAGGGTTGTTGTTTAATGATGCTACAAGAGATTTAATTCAGACCTATATGCTCACAAAACTCATTTAAAGTATTCTATTTGTACACTAAAATTATTCACATTTCCTATTCAGCTTCACTGCCTCCAGCCTGAACAGTGGAAAGAAAACCTACTTATTTAAAACCTAAAAAATAAGTCAAATTAATCATTATCATGTGTCACCTGTTTCTTAGTCATTGAAAGTTATTATCTGAGAAGGTTTTATGTGATCAAGGATGCTTACAGCAGCCTTTAGAAGAGAAGAGCCTGGAAACAGGTTGGTGTGATTGGCCTGCTGATGAAGTTTGGACCAAATTCAAGGCTGTGAGTCAAACTCTGAATCAAACTCTTTTTCCCAGTGTTTCCACAAATGAACGGCACTAATTGATTAAAAACGCTGGTGGGAGGGTAAGAGCGGGCAGGGTATTACTGTGTGAGAGAGTGGAGGGGTTTGAACACAAACAGCGCCTGGACAGAGTCCAGACTTTTGTGGGGGCCCACAGTGGTGAGGCTTGAGTATTGTACATGGAGCAAAGGATATTATACAGAGTACAAGGGAATGCAGGGGTGAAGACACAGAAAGGGACAGACAGCTTCAACCCCCTGAAGCTGCTGACCTGCTGAGAATAAAAACATTGTGGAGATAATTACTAAAAGTTCTATGGGTTGAACCATGGTGTGCAGTTGTGCAAAGATTTGATGTAAATCACAGCAGCCTTTTCTTCTTTTTGTCTTAATCTGATTTCTCACAAGGTTATAAATAATAAATATAAATATAAATTGGAACCCCTAAGAGAGTAAATTCATCACATTATATTGCAACGAGCCAGGTGCCTTTTTTCTCTTGGATTTTTTCTTATGAGCAAGCTAGCATGGAATCACCGAACTCTTCAGTGGGAAGAGTGAGGTCAGCGCCCCTGTGGATAAATCTAATTTTGTCACTTGTATCTGACATCTTATTTTATTCAGTCTAATATGATCCAAAGCTTTTGACCAGCAGGTGAACAAAGATCAACCAGCAAATCAAAAGCTTTTATCTGTTGTTCAGATCTATCTTTATCATCACAGGCATCTGACTCCCACTCAACCCTGCCATCAATTTCGCCCTTGCTAATAGAAAAACCTCAAGATATCTGCGCTACTCTGCTCTGCTTTGGTCAAGTTGTTTTCTCGGAGGGAAATTTTCAGAGATGGAGTCCAAGCTTCCACTTATGATTATTGAAACTTGACAGAAAAACTCCTGAAAGGGGATAGCAGTTTTCAGTAAGGAATACCAGCATATTCGATAGCTGTCTAACCTGTTTCTTAGTTTTCCACTTTATAAAAAATGTAAGTGCGCATGAGCCATAAAAAATATGATCAATTCCTGCTCAAATCAACAATGCAAGGCATCCAGGCATGCAGTTGTGAGAGTTTGTTGGGACCCTCCAACTAGCGTTTATCACCATTATGTTTGCCAGCCCACGCTTACTCCTCTCCTTCTTTGTTCCTGTTTTCTTTTTTCTCCCATAGACAGCTAATTCCTCAACATTTTTCTTTGAGAGAATTTCATTGACAAACTTTGGTTTTCACATCAACATTTTGTGCCACTGCTCTGGTTAAATTTTGTGAGCTCACAGGGGCCCCCTACTGATCTGGGGCCCCAAGCAGTTGCCCACCTTGCCTGTTGATAAGCAGTGCAGTTATTTGTCAATGCCAACTTTACAATATGTTCAATGACAAAAACTGAGGCTTCATTTTAAAATGAAGTCAAAAAGGCTCAATAAATAATACTGTAGATCCTTGGTGGGCTCTGTGTTCTTTTACATTTTGTTATATGTTGTACAAACAAAAAGTAGTAGTACTGTTTATAGTACTGCAATACTGTTAATCTGGATTCGGTGATCCCAAACAATTCTGTATCTGGATCAAGTATTCCAATCCAGGGTTTCCTTGATGAATTGATTGAAGTGAGCTGGAATTCTTGATCCTTGTTCTGTCATATCCTTTTTTTTAACCTTTTTGTCATGAGCAGGTGATATGTTAATCCTCTTGTTTCACTGTAAAGACGGGACTTCTAGAGGGATGTGCAAACCCATTCAGCTGTTGGTGATCATATGTAGCCGCTCGCTAAATCACAATTGGTCATTTTGTATCACAGGGCTCCCAAAGGAGCAAATTTTGTAACATTTACAAGCGTCCAAGATTTGAAAGTTAGCAGCAAGTTAGCTACAGTATACAGAAGTGGTTCCCAACCTTATTTCCTTTGTAAGGTAAGTTAAGTTTGTTAATATATTTTCCTTGTAGGATGATATTCTCCTTCTAATTGACTGCATGCCTCTGTCTGAGATTTTAAGATGCTGCTGCTCTTTTTGATTGTTTCCACAGACTTTGAAACAAACCCCTCACTTTTGTTATCCGTGCTGCCGGCATCTTGACATTAAAAAGCATACATGACTTTTGACAAGCCTTGTTGTGCTCACAAATAAACAAGTAAAGAGTTTTTTGTTTTACTTCTCCTGTTGAAAAATAGCTAAATTACTTAAATGCTGTACCATTTTATGAAAAGCAGGTATTGACCTTTTTATATAGCATGCATGACAATAATAACACTATGTTGTAACGTTTGGTCAAGAATAAAAGTTTCAAATAGTTTGACAGGCTGTCTGATTCTGTCTTGATTGTCCTTAACATTGTTGCCTTTCATGTTGTTGAATAACTTGTTTCAGCTTTGTCCATTCTTGTCTTTCCTTTATTTCACATAACCCACACTTTATTTTTATTTTATCTCTAGAAAACAAATGAATGACGTCTTTTTTTTGATTGCATTTCTTGAAAAGAATATACCGACCCTCAACCCACGATGAACCAGTAATGTGAGTTAGCCCATATAGAGGACACACAGTGCATAGATAATGTTCGAAAAGCCTTAACGCCATGAAAGGAAAATATCTGTGTATATGTGTGGGGGGAATGTTATGGGTTTTTTTTTTTTCAGTTTCACCAGCCTTACAAAACGATGAAAAGAAGTGGTAGGGACTGAAGAGATTGAACACAGAGACAAAAGACAGGCGGATTCTTCTAAACTTTCACAAGTTGTTTTCTTATAACGTTATTTCCTTTATTTCCCATAGAAAGGAAAAAGATGTCACTGAAGCTCACTCTGGGATGTTTGTTCATTATTTGCCTATTGCATATATTCTAATGTTTGCATAAGAAAAAACAGGCAGGAGGTTTGATGGTGGAAAGAATATGTATATATATATATCTATCTATCTATCTATCTATCTATCTATCTATCTATCTATCTATCTATCTATCTATCTATCTATCTATCTATGTATCTATCTATCTATGTATCTATCTATCTATCTATCTATCTATCTATCTATCTATCTATCTATGTATCTATCTATCTATCTATCTATCTATCTATCCATCCATCCATCCATCCATCCATCCATCCATCCATCCATCCATCCATCCCTATGGCAGCAGTTGAATATGTTTAACTGGTTGACATTAGTGCAGTAAGTGTCAGAAAACCAAACAATGCTGGAATCTAAAAAAAATCCAAATAGGAGGTGGCAGCTTCCTCTTGCATTGATAATGAAACAAAAGCTCTTTAAAAAAACACACATTGGCAATAACTCCTTGAAACATGAGGGAATTTCAATAGTCACATGTAGGATTGTTTAAATTATTTTTCTCTGGAATGTTCCTTTTGAGCTGACTAATGAGCAGTCTGAACAAGCCACAGTAAAACAGCACTTAATAAGAAAACAAATATATTTCTTATCAACCAGCACTCCTGCTGGTTTGGATAAATAATGTGTTAAACTGAGTCATCTCTCCCTCAGAATTTTTCTTTTTATTATTCAGAGTTTTTTAATGCTTCCCTCCATTTTATGATAATAAAGTAGGTCTTACTGAAATACAAATACATGGTGTATTTGTATTTCAGTCAGAAATATTCAATACACAGCTAAACTTTTCACTTTAAAAACAGGCCATTTAAATGTGTATGATGTGTTGTAAAATAAATATAAACCATGCAACAATACATCAAGTTTTTTAGATATTCATTTAAGCAGAATAGAAAATTCTTAATACACATTAATGATTTTATGTATTATATAAAAGAAGAACATTATTACCATTGTTATTATTATTATTATTATTATTATTATTATTATCATTATTATTATTATTATTATTATCATTATTATTATTATTATTAATCATTATTATTATTATTATTAATCATTATTATTATTAAAGAGGCAGGGGAATTGTTCCCACTACATCTTTGCATCATGTGGGCTATACTTTTTTTTAGATGGATACAGGCCTGGCTGATGGAGCATCGATTCAGATTTCTTCCTGCGGTTCAGAAAGGGGACTTGTTAAAGCTCAGATTTACTCAACTATTATGTGTAACTCTGTTTATAATCGTACAATACGAAATAAAACACCAAACTTAATAAATATAATCACTTTAGTTGGGTTGAGATGTAGAGGATTTGTGTACGATTCCATGTTGAACACCACAGATTAAACAGAAAAAAACTCAAACAACTTGTTCAATATTTTAAATTAAATTTATTCGAAAACAACGGCTTAAAGGACAGGAGTAAAATGATGTGCTCATAGACGGTATCACTTATAAACAAACGTATACAACACTTCTCGAATGAAATGTGAAATATCATACTTTACACTTCTGTACATAAACTATAACTGCAATCAACCCCATTTTCGGTCACAAGAAATAATTCTTTAAATAAATTGGGCGCTGCTGCTGGCTGCTTCTTTAAGAACAGCGCGCCTTCAAGAAAGTGCAAATTGAAGTAGGCTATAGTAAATCGATGAGGCGCAGGGATCGATGAATCCTCATGCATGTTTGGCTGCATTGAAATTCCCATTGCTGTTTTTAAAGTGCAACTGACAGTTGAAAGGGGAGAAAATAAATGCTGTCCGTTTTATTCACAATAAAGAGTTTTTTGTTCGGATTTTAATTTTGTCTTCTCAGCTCATAGTTTCCAAATATGTAGGCCTTTCCATATTCAGTCTGATGGAATGTAGTGCTCTGTTTTGATTGGGCCTTTTAGTTAAGTAGCTCATGTGAAACATTAGACATGTTACAAAACGGTGATCCTTCTTACACTGTAGAAAAATATATTCATCTTTAACTGAAGGGTCGTCTCGTGTTCAGTCATAACGTGTTTGTTTGATTTTTCAAGTGACTGAAAACTGACTTTTGTGATCCTGAATCATTGTTCCCGGGTTGTTGTTTTTTGGGGGGGTTTAGTGCAGTATGACTATTTTAATGTTTGTGCAGAACTGTCAGGGCTTTCTGAAATATCCTACCATGTATGGTGGTTGAAATCAAAAATATCAGCAACACTAGATGGGGTTTTTTTGCATTGTTTAAAAAATCTGTCAAAACTCAGACGTTACAGATTCCTTTTCGGAAACATGTTTTAAAATTTTGAGATAAAAAAAATCCCTCTTCCGACCACCAGCGAATTATAAACAACTTTGGACAATTTGGTGTGATGTGGTAAAGACATCATCAATATCTTATAAGTGAACAAAACGGTAACGCTTGAATGCCATGTATTGTACATAATTGAAAGTCAATAAAATGTGTCTTTGTGGGCGTGAAAACGTCTCAGTCATTGTTTTTACTCGACTCTTGGTCACTCTGGTCGTCGGTGAAGCACACGTCCACATCACTGTCATTGTCGCTCTTGTGTTCTGCGTCCTCAAACAGGCCTCCCGTTTTGTCCTCTAGTTTCTTGATGGTCTGCCCCGGATGCCTGGATTTCACGTGCCTTTCCAGGTCCCGCCTCCGCACCAACACCTTTCCACAGAAGTCGCACCTGTAGGGTGTGTTTCCCTCCGCGTGGAGCCGGATGTGTTTATTCAGGTTGCTGGGGTCTCCGAACGGCCTAAAACACACTTTGCATTTGAGAGGCTTATAGCCTGTATGAGTTCTCATGTGGATTTTCAGGCCGTATTTCCTGGAGTACAGCTTGCCGCAGTACAAGCACAGGTGTCCCTTTTTCGGCTTACCAGACCCTGCGTTGGTGGCGCTCCCGGCGGGCATGGAGTCAAGCCTCGTTCGGTTTTTCTCAGCTGCGATTTCAGACAGCTGTTGCGTGTGCATGGCGATCTCTCGGTCGATGTTGGTGATAGAGCCCAGATCTTGGCTTAGTGGGGGTGCACCGAAGTAGGACATAGACTCGGGGTATTTGAGCAAGTTGCTGAAGTGGAATTTCAGCGGATAGTAAGGGGAGCTGTACAGAAGCTCCCCGTTGTAAACAGTGAAGGGCATGAGCGGGATGTTACAGTCTCCTCCATATGTCTTTACACCGTCGAAGTGAGGCAGAGAGAACCTCTCAAAGTGGAGTCCAGGGGGCATCTGGGGGTAGCGGGAGGGGGACAGACCGGAGTGCATCCTGCTCTCCACGTGCTTAAAAGCTGAAGTCTCCTCCATGTGAGGCAACAACGGAAAACTTCGGATATTGTTTGTGCATGGCACCATTGGAGATGCGGAGTCCATAATTGCAGGCGCGCACTTAGAAGGGTGGTTCCCTCCTCCATTAAGAGGCTCACCGACATTGCGGATTGGTTTCATATTTCCTATGAGTTTGCTGAAACCCAAGCCGCTCAGCTTCCCATTCACGTCATCCCTTGGCACGTCTGTGCTCTGGACTTTGGAGACTCCTGTGGGTTTGAAGGCAGAGCGCACGCCCGGGTGGAAGCCCATGCTGCTCAGAACTGAAGATGTGGCCCCGAGTCCGAGGATATGTCCTTGGTGTCTGGCTGAGGTGACGCTCATGTCTAGCGCCCTGTCCTGCTCCTCTGAGCTGCTTTTCTTTGACAGTGCCACTTTATTTAGAAAAGGGGAGGAGGACACTGCCCGCCTGCCAGAGTCTGAGATGGAAGTGTTACTGTGACCACTCCTCGGAGAGATGGAGGTGTTGGGGATGTCTCCTGACTTTGGTGACCTGCTGAAGGTCTCCGTGCCTCTGGCCTGCTCGCTGTTCACAAAGCCCCGCCCGTTACTCAGGGCGCAGTGAAAGTGCACGTGCGCCTTGAGTGTGTTCGGGTACTTGAATATTCTCCAGCAGTACCAGCAGATGTAACGCTCCTCGCCTGTAGAAACAAGAACAAAATGACAATTATGAACAGTTGGATTTGGATCATTAAGTCACACAACACAAGGTGAAGCTACATGATGATGATGCCATTACGAGTTACAGTAGGCCTATATTTCCAGGACCGTGCGTAAAATTTTGCTAAAGGTACTGTAGTGCAGAAAGGTCCGCTTTACTACAAGTGCCCCCTTCACAACATACGATGCACCTTCATAAAATACAGGAAGATGCAATCAGATTTTATATATATATATATATTTGTCGAATAAAACATAATAATATCGAATCGAATTTCCCGTTTATTTCCCATCGAGAACAACCTTGCAGTTGACCCAAAATGTTATCAGCTGAAATTAAGCCTATAGGCCTAATGGATATGATCCGGTTTTTGAGATGTTGCGCCAAATGAAAATAGACACGAGAGGCCATTTAAATGACCCCCAGTAGAGCACTCGGAGGTTAATTTTGATGTAATGATTTTGTAATCTTTACAGGGGCCATTGTTTATGATCGCCATCAAAAGCGCAAACGCCCTGCCCAATCTGGCGCAGAGAAAATGATGCTTTGAATCCAGGACTTCCTCTCTGTGCGCTCTTCCCCGTGGAAGTGACAGCAGCTGTTGCTTGAAATCGCAAGTCTGCAGAAACAATGGCGAAGGCCCATCTGTTGACGCCTAATAATGGGAGCGAGCGTATGTCCAGGAGCGCACACGGTGTGTTGGGCCAGAGAATCAGGGCAATATACACCCCACATAAAAGTTAGCATTCATTAGGCCACAATACCTTGACGCACCCACCTAATTTACCGTGAAGCACTTGTTTTTGAATTTATTTGCTTTTGAATACATGAATATTAATGACTCGATGACATTGGTTAACCTCCGTCTCGCAACTGAATCACCAGCCACTTCTTCTTCCACGGTCGTCGAGACACGTTTATTACTGCTTTTATGTGCTTTTTTTATGCTCTGTGTCGAGCACCGTTATTAATGTATCACATGTTTGTTTTTTTGTTGTTTTTTTCCACGATTCAAGTGTGATATCAGTTCATGCTGCGTCATTTTGCTTCGATATTTATTCAATTAGTGAAGAGGCCCCTCCAGATTCAAAATAGTTTATAATCCGAAATCATCTTCAGTTAATGAGTTTCCCTCTAACGTATCTGTTGAGGATTATCTTTTCTCCTTTTATTTAACGGATTAGTTCTGAACTGGTGTTTTACAAAGATTAGACAATAATCCTTTAATTCAAACGTCATATTATCACTACCAACCCAAACAAATGGATTTAAACCCCAAACAGGCTGCTGATAAAACCAATGGGGTACCGAAAACGATAGGGGGGGAAAGTATCTGTTATGACCTATCTTATGTGGTAGGCCTGACACTCATATCCAGTCAATTAAGTGAATTTAATTGATTTTCTATAATATATCCTATCTTGCATTTCTTTAAAAGAAAAAAGGCCTATCAATACATAAATTCTCGCTTCTTAATTCTTCGTTGAAATAAATAAATTACACATTTCAGATTGTCTGCCTGAGGTAAAAACATCTATCGATTTCCATGTGAGCGCTAAAGGAGAAACATCACGGGTATTGTCAGTCATTTAACTGTTATCTGATGAGTTCTCAACATGTCGATGATAGTCAGTGAGTCTGCCAACAAAATCAAGTCTGAATTTTTCAAAGTAAAAAAACCCAACAAGATCAGACATCAAAAATATAAACTAAAGAAAGCAACTATTTTTTTCTCTAAGCGTTTATTACTATTAATAATTATTGTTATCAATACTAATATTAAATGTCCTTTATTTTATGTCCAGCAATGAACCAATTTTAAACTTTTCAATCAAATAATAATTGTCATCCGCAGTCTTGTAGTTACCTTTCTCGTCGTGCGTGGGTGTGGCCGTGGTGGGGATGTCGTACCACTGGGCCAGAGCATTAGAATACCAAACGCTGAGCTCTTCTCCGGCAGGGATTTCTTTCAGTACGCGATAGAAAATCTTTTAACAAGAAAAGAGGAACAGGCTTTAGTTTACTTACAAAGTGGAAAAAAACGACAAATGCTTATAATGTACTATGAGTGTGTTTGTTTTTTTAATTCACCTGTCCGCCAGGTAGGTCTGACACTGCCTCGAGGTTCTGCTCTTGACTGTTCCTAGCTGCGCGGATGAATCCGATCCAGTCTGGCACTGGACAACCCGATTCGTCCACGAACTCTCCCCTTACTAAGCGAACCTAAGGAAAAATGTCACAATTAGCACAAGTTTTAAAAAACTGTTTAAAAAAAATGCGCTTCGCCTTATCGAAATAACATGTTAATAAGTTCAAAGAGGGGTGTACGCCAGAAACACATTTGGCCTGTTCAAAAATGATGTTTTCTCCAAAAAGTTATTATTGTAGTCTTTTTTTCAATCGAAATTTTCTTTAATGAATTTTGTCAATTTTATTTTTGCCAAATCTTGCATGCTCTACCTGGAGGTGCTGCGGCCACGCATGACCATAACGCCCTTAATGCGTCTTTATCCGCTCCGCTGATGATTTACTAAAGAGAATGACACTCGGGCCTAATTGAGTTGATATGGGAAACGAATTTGAAGAGTGTCAGAGCGTTTCTAAACTGTTCAAGGACATTAAAGATCGAAGCGCGACATTTGACACAGAGAGTGCACCTGATGATCGCCGGCAGCCCGGGGCCAAGCATTTAGACGCATCAATCACAGCCGCTGACAGCTTCAACAATAACAGGGTGCGGTTATAGATGCGCTTTAACTCAGCTGTAAATGGTTTGATATTTTGCATTTAAAAATGAATGTTTCAAAGCAAGACTTTTCTTTTTTAAGTTTCTTCTTTCTTTTTATAATTGATTAATGTTTTGTTTTTATTTTCCAATCCTTTACACCCTGACTTTAATCTAAAACCACAAGTTTTGATCAACCAAGACCCTTAACATAAATCAGCTTCTTTCTTTTAATTAATAGCTTATTTTATTGTTAATATTAAAGAAAAAAATTCAATTGCCCCAGGCTGTGATCTGTGGCCTCTGCGGCATCTTTCTGTGGCCGGATTACATTAAAATTAAACGGCTCATCGGGATAACAGGCCCGTCAGGCAATGAAATGTGAGGCGGCTGAGGGCATGAAATCCCACACAGCGGAGCCGGGCCGCCCATTAGGCCGGTTAAGTAGAAGCACAGACTGACAAGTCGGCCACTAATGGAGCTCAATTATTTCCAACCTGACAGGCCAAACCAATTAATAAGTGAAGGCCTGATGGAGTTTGACAGTTTGACTTTAAAATACGAACTGAGCCCAGTCGTTTTTTTGTTTTGGTTTGTGTGTTTTTTGTTTTTTAAATAATAATACACCAAAGATAATAATTTGATTTAAGGTATTAGGTTTTTTGCTGTTGTTTTTTTTCCTAAAGAAATAAATGTAAAACAAAAACGTATACAAATGGAAAGTTTTGTTGCCTGATTAAATGAATAATAACTAAATTGAAAACAAATGAAATGCCTACGTTGGAATGCATTCTTTGATTTATCACATGCTCCTCGTTAACAAAAGATAATAAATATTCAAAAGGCTGTTACAAGTAAAACACGTTTGTGTTGTATGAAAAAAAGAGCGTGCAGTTATACAATTAAAATAAAAGTTGTTTTAAAAGTTTTGATGTTTTAGCTCACCTTCTTCTTGGGTCCTGCTTCCTTTCGGTCTGAAACGTACTTCCCGAGTTTGAAGATGCCCGGTACCGGTCCTATCCGAAGCCCGGCCGGGATGCTGCAGTCCGCGAACACACTGACTGTGGTGGACGCCCGGGTGGGTTGCATGGCGTGGGGTGAGATCAGAACCATGAAGACTGATGGAGACTGATTGGAAGAGTGTATGGAAGAGGATGAGGAGGAGATGATGAGGACCGGCCGATATCCGCCCTCAAATTGACGCGGTGGCGTTATGCACTCCGGCTTTTCTAGTGATGGTGTAGGCAAGGTAGCCCCCCTCCTTCAACGCCCCCCACCCATCCCGACCTCTCCAACTCAGGATGCAAGTGTGTGTGGGAAGAGGAGGGGATAGGGTTGGTGGGGGGGAGGCAGAGAGGTGATGCTGTGCTGTAAGGTACTTTAGAGGGGATGAGGAGGGGGGGGAGCGGTATGAGTTTTGCAGCAGCGTGCGGGAGTGTGTGCGTGTGTAAGTGAGTGTGAGAGAGTTGGGCTCTCCCAGCAGCTGTGAGGAGAGGGGAAACGGGTCTGCCTGGTCACATGGAGACTTTCCCTAACCCCGCCGCATAATGAATTGCTCCAAAACGGTCAAGAGACACAAAGGGCCAGGCGACCTTCCCATCCCCAAAATCCAATTTGTCAAGGGCAGAGAAAAGAGGGAGCCAAATCAAAGGTCCAGAGCGACCATTAATCCTCAGCATGTGGCTTTGTCCTCCAGACAGTTCCGATATTTTAACTGACAAATACACTGTATAATTTATCCATAAATCCTCACCCTTTCCTATTCTTCCCTTTCATGCAAGGTTTTGGAAATCAGTGGCTACTTTAAATCTACTTGGCTGGCATTCTTTGGCTTTTATACACTTCAAAGCGCTTTATTCCCCATCATCCTTTGTGCCCTAAGTGCAACAAAGGGAGCAGGAAAGTTTAGAGGACTTGTTAACTTCTATTGAATCTCGGCGTGTGCCGGGTGGAGATCAGGCAGGTACTGAAGAGGGAGAACCACCAGCAGGAAGAGGGAGAGTGCCGACCGAGGGGGGACAGAAAAACATCACCTTCTTTCCAACGCACTTGTTGTTTTCTTGTCTTCCTCTTTAATTACAGCTTTTCTCCCCGTATTACAAATTACAGTGTAAAAAATAAAGATAACGTTAATAACGATGTTTTTCTTCACCTGTGCTCCTTTCAGAGGTAAAGAAATTCATTCTTTATTTAATTGAAAAAGTACCTTCACAACAAAAAATACGGCTTGAATAGAAATAACTAATGATACCATGAAGCAAGAATTAGTCAAAAAAAAAATAAAAAAACATATCAATGAAATATTCTACATTATACGGCAGTAGGGGAAGATCATCAATATTTCAGGGTAGGAAAAAGTAAAAACCAAACGTTAATAAGAGAAAATGTATAAAACAATTATTTAACTGTAATAGAATTGTCTGTTATAGGTGATTTATCAGAAAATAACAAAAATGATATCGTTGCTGTAATGTGAAAACCATGCACCTCTGAAAAATGTCTAAAGCAGCCTTGAGTCCAAAATTGTGGCCCGGCAATTTTGACATCCAACTGATTGTTGAATGGTAACAGTATGTTTTCTTGACAATCATTTCATCCTCTATTCAACTGGTCAAACTCCAAAAAAATGTAACGTTCTTTAAACTGTTTGAGCAAAATAATGAAATGAAATAATCCACTGAAAACATTTTGGTAAACATATTGTGTGGTCCCATTATTGTTATATACAGAACTATATCACACTCAGGCCATGACCATGACACAGGGCTCCTTGAATTATGGATTTTCTTGTTGATTGAAATCTTTAGTTGTAATAATGCACTGTTTTGTGAAATGTAATAAGGTTTAAGAAATGTAAGAAGTGAATGGAGCATCCAAGGTGCGTCTGTGTGCAGCAGCTTGTTTAAATATGTTATTGGAGCCTTAACATGCGCTGCTACTCAGCCTCAGCATAAAAGAAGAACAAGAACCTGTGGGCGATCAAGTCAGACCTTGTCATGCTGTCCTCTGACCTCTCCACTGTGGACTCCATCTTTGAATCACGGAAAGTTACAAGTCATGTCTAAAAGCTCCTAGACTGGACTTAAGGACATTGAAACACCATATTAAATGCTATACTATATATGTCAAGAAGTGAAATGTTTAATACATCCATGCGTATAGTCTCTTGTAACCAATGAATGTTAAAACAACATAAACACCCCTCTCTCTCTCTCTCTCTCTCTCTCTCTCTCTCTCTCTCTCTCTCTCTCTCTCTCTTTCAATTCAAAAAGGTCTCTTTCACCCTCTCCCTCCCCCTTTCTCTCTCGCTCTCACTGTTGCTCCTGTCTCGCTTTCTCTTCCCTGCGCTTCTCCTCAGCTAAGCGACACGCGAACAATCTGATCAATAGGCGCAATGTTTGCGCCTGGCTGTGCGGAGGGTTATTTATTAACGCCTGGTTCCCATCCACTCCTGTGATGCTTTAAAGCCTCGAACTCCTCCACAGTTAAATTAATTATTCTCCATGGAGAGAGGAGGGAGCACCAAACGGAGAAGACGTTTCCTTTCTGTTTGCGGAGAAGTCGCTGCGGTGAGTCCGCGCTCCGCTGTGCGTTCTGACGCAGTCAAAAGACTAAGTGTCAAAGTGAAAACAGGGCTGAAGGCAAATGGGATTGGGAATTAAATGAAATTAAATAGCCTGACCGGCGGTTTTGTTCCTCATCCCCTTTTCACAGAAAAAGACACATTAATTACATCTCCTATTCTTTATTCTGGGACAATATTGCAAAGTCGAGCAGTATAGCATTCTGCAAGTCCGCATCTTCTAAATCCCCTCGGCTTCACTTTACTGAACTTAAATAACGACCTGAGAAGAATCAGCACTGTGAGAGAAGGGAGACGTTTTTTATGGGCGGCCATGCCTGGCTCTTGTCAGCCTTTCTTGGGTTTTAACTGTCTAAACGGTGGGGCTCTGATTTAACTGGTTGGCCATTAATGAGCCATGAATATAGAGGAACAACCTGCCTGCAAAGCAACGCGGTAAATACTGAGAGCAATGCCCCACCAGGGATCTCCATTCATGCTCCCTGACTATACTTAAGGGGTGCCAAGGGTTCACCACCAACTCTCCTGGGCTGGTTTCAATGGCCTACCATTTAGACCCCTCAGAGCTCAGAAGAAAACACATTTTTTATGTCGACCCATAAACTTTGTTAGGCTCTATTCAGCAGAGCCCAATCATTGTCCCACTTAGCAATGTGGCCTATTTCTCACAGATTCCCACGTCTAAGAAGTTACTTTGTCCATTTATTTTTCCACATGTAAGCCCACACCTTTGGCACCTCTCACATTTATTTAGTCACACTTGCTTTTGTGAAAAAGTCAATGTTAAATCCTCGTGCGTTTGGGTTTCTGGACAGACTGTCAGTTGAAGAATCAGAACTTCTTTATATTCCTTTCAGATCTGATCCCACTGTCCAGGAAAACAGAACAACTTTGGACAGGCCTGTTTATCTTACTCCTCGCCACTCTTGTTCTTTATTTAAACGCTCCGCCTGTCATTTTAAAGGTGTTGTACTCTTTGAGCAACCTGGGGAACGTTGCAAGCTGCACCGAGAGGAGACCAGCTGCCTTGATGCGGGTGGGACATTAGCGACGCGTTTGAATAGTAATGATGCTTGTATGGGACTCCCACCAGATGACATGATTGGGTTTTAACCCAGACTAATATTCAAAATCGCATTAGAGAGGAGCCGAATAACCGGCACCTGATTCAACGCTGTTCATGCGTGATTTCATTCAAAATGCCTCATCTCTTTTTTCCAAGAAGTGGGCTGAACCATTTCGGTATTCAAAGTCCCCACAAAGTTCCAGAGCCGGCCTTTTTCAAGGCACAATTTCCTGACTTAAAATCACTTTGTCTCGCATGAGCAGACGCAGATAAAGGCGCGTGAAGTTGCCTGAATTGATATGTTTCGGTGTACCTTATAAATTCATACCTTTTTTCACTCGAGCGCCTCAGAAAGAAAGTGTCAGTCAAGCCGATTCTCTCTGCTGTCCGACGCATTTAGCAGGAGATCTATTTGAGAAGTTCATTCCTAGGCAAATGTATGCACGCAGGGCCCTGCATGAATGGAGCAGCGTGTCAGCCGACTCTAATTGGGATTTAGCCACCAAAAGCATGTGCACAAAGTGACAGAAAATCACAGGTTGCAAAGAAAGTCACAACTTTTGCCCTTCTTTCTGAATATAGGGAGCGTTCTTCTCAAGCTCAGAGTAAAACCGCATTTTTCTTGTAAAATGGAGGTTAGTGACCCAATTAGCTTTGTGGTGTGTTTATGCGAACTTAAAGTGTGAGCAAAACAACAAAAATGGCAAAGAGCATTTTTTAGACATGCAACCTTGACTGGCCTGCATGTTTGAATTAGGCCGGATGTTTTAGCCAGTCATGGTGATTAGCCTATCTGAAAGAAAATTGGAATAATGTTATGACTTTGTCCCATTTTTATAGCATTTTCTTCTGTATCTCTTTAATCTTTATCTCGTGTAATGCAGGCTAATATAAGCTAATAGAAATAGAAATAAAATAATAATAATATCAGTTAAACACAACTGTGTGAGTATTATTAGTATCCTTGTTGTTGATATTATTATTATTATTATTATTATTATTATTATATTTTTACAAGCGCTGTCATTAAGCCTATTATAGATTGCATCACATTGGCTCATTTGTTAAATTAGAAAGTTAAATTGTATTTGTTTATTTGAGTAATTCCAGCACTCGTCTTTTTCTCTGCGTCATTTTCCAGCCTGAAGACGAAGCACCATGGAGAGCTCCGCACGGCACACACGCACACAGCCCGACACTCTCCCTTTTTATATAATTATGATGATAATACATTCCATCGCATTATGAAAGGTGAATTTATTCCCCTGAACTTAAGCCTAAATATGTAGCCTGGTTTATATTTTTCGGGTTGGATGCACATTGATAAGATGCTGTAACGAAATGTAATCTAATGATATGACGGTCTCGCGACTCCTCATTATATCTCCGATTGACAGTTACAGCCTCAGAGTAATTGTGTCGTGTTTGTTCAGGTGGGATGAGTTTGTGGAAATGATGTCCGAGCGAAATATTGATTGTTTCTACATTTAATCTGTGCATAATCGCATTTATGATTATTAAGAACAGTGGTAAAATGGCTACAAATAATACAAGCTGCAAATAAAACAGAAAGACATAGGGTAAGAACTATGTCATACTTTGTATTGTGGGGTTTTTTTCTAATTCAATTGTTACTTGAATCCCAGGTGATTGCAAAAAGGGGATTTTGCTACAGTAAAACGTTGGTAAAATGTCAAATGTGCCGTTAGGCTATTACGGAAGCATTTTCCTTTAAGTAGAAATGTAATATGTTGTTGCTTAAGTTATATTGTTATTGGGGAACTGTATAAGAGGAAATGTAGTTCAATCAAAATTGTAATTAAAAAAATATACAAGTACTTCCCTTAATATTTACAGCTGAAAACATTTTTCAAAAAACAAACGTTTTGTGCATCTAAATAAACTAAGGAGTCTCATAAAATACAATATAGTTTGTGGCCTATATTTAGTTCAGATGTGTCCTATTATAATAATAAAGGCACAGTAGTGTTACTGCTGCCATAATTACGCTGGTCTTATGTGTTGTTGCAGTTTCTGTCAGAGGATGGTGTGTTGCATGTTTCTGCTCTCAGGCCCTGAGCAGGACACTGAGTGTGTTTGGCATCTGCTAGCTAGATCCAATCGCTCCCAATCAGCAGCAGGAGGAAAAGGTGTGGATGTGGATGGAATGAGGACAGAAAACGGCTGTGTGCAGTCACTTTGCTACAGAAGAAAATTTGACTGATGGATTCCTCAGTCTGCAGAAAGTGTCAGGGCGACCGCCTTGACCCTCAGGTGACTCAATCTTTCTCTCACTGTCTTTGTCCCCTCACTTCCTCCTTTCTCCCTCTTCACTTTCCATCTTTCAAGCCAAAGCAATGAAAATAAGCTTCTCTCCCAAATGAGCTAACATATACTTCTACCTGCTTTTCATTAGTATTGGAAAATAACAAGTGTCCTTAAAAGACCCATCAAACAAACAAAGGAAAAGACATCAAATGATAAAAAGCACAAGGTAATTGAATGCTGATAGCTTTATTGTAGCAGGTTGGGTAAAAGGGGGGTTAAAGGCACACAAAAGTTTGGAGACCATGTTGTGAGTGTTCAGGGTGTGGCATATTTAAACTCTATGAAGGGAGTGTTTCACTCAGCATCGTAGGGTCATCCATGGTCTCCTTGGCCAGGGCAAAGGGCGAAGGTCAATGTCCAGACATGGGGCTTGGTCAGTGCAAAGCTCAGAGGGGCGTGGAGGTTTAAGGGTGAGAGGAGGTCACTTGGGAATTTGTGTTGCTCAGTCGTCATCAGAGTCATCAGCTGCACCAGTAATGGTATAGGTTTGTTCCTGGTGGTCCATTTCAAGCACGTCATCCTCATTTTTGACTGTTCTGTTGTAAAGGGAAGACAATGGAGACAGATGAAGAAGCATAATGTAAAGCATCATATTAAGTCATTTATATGAAGTTATTTGCTAAAATATGAATGCTATAATATAAACTAAAAATAACGTGTATGAGAAATAGAAAAGATACCTGTTGGTACCTTTACCTAATAAGCACAGTCCTTCTCTCCGTCAGCTCCACAGCCTGTTCGGGATAGGCCTCATGGTTGCCAACTAATTCATTGGCTCCATATTCATTTCCGGAATCTCTGATGTCACCTTTTCTTCCACCACTCTTTCCCATCCCACCAATGCCTGACAGTGCAGCAACTGCATCACCTCCACCCACATCTTCAGTTCCTCCACTGCCTCCAATTCTGCCACCCATCCCAGCAGGACCCATTCCTGGATCTTTATTGCCATCCCTTGCTATGCCTCCACCAATTGCATTACCCTTTTCTCCACCAACGCCCCCATTTCCTCCACTGAATGCCATACCAGTGCCAACTGCACCAGTTCCAACTCCACCAGCAGCGCTTCCACCTTTGCCTCCAACCCCAGCAGCAGAGCCTACCCCTCCAGTTCTCATACTGCCACTGCCTGTACCCAAACCTCCAGCACCTACTCCAGAACTAGAGTCTAGACTTCCACCACCCATGCCTCCAGTCCCAGAGCCCAAACCCCTAGCACCCACAACTCCAGCACCAGTGCCCTGACCTCCAGCATCCAGTCCAACAGCAGAGCCAACACCACTCATTCCACCAGTGTCCAATCTTCCACTGCCTTCACCTATGCCCACCCCAACTGCTCCAACACCTAGACCCCCAGCTCCTGATGCATGACCAACACCCACATTTGCCCCACCTGCCCTACCACCCATTCCTCCAGCACCACTGCCTGAACCTGTGCCCATACCTCCTGAACCCATGCCCATTCCTACACCACTCCCTGTGCTTCCAACACCACCAATCATTCCACCACTCATTCTGCCAACACCACCCATGCCTCCTCCACCGAAGCTCATCCCACCACCGATGGCACTCATGCTGCAGCTGGTGAGAGACAAGGTTTGTACCATGCCAGAGAGCCGCAGATCCTCTCCTTCAATAAGTTTTCTGTGGGACAACAAAACTGCTTTTAACAGGAACATCTATTGAAAAATGATTCTGTATATTCCATTGTAATATATTAAAGGTACAAATATATCTCACAAAACTTAATCTCCCCTTACCTGTATGTGGTGATCTCAATCTCCAGAGACATCTTGACATTCAGTAGGTCCTGGTACTCACGCAGGTGCAGGGCAATTTTCTCTTTAATGGATTTCAGTTCAAGCTGGAGGGTCTCAATACGAACCTTAATGTACATACATAGCATTAATGTGTGAATGTATTATTGTGCACGCTTTGTGTTTGTTTGCAAAAAAGAGTATTTTGATTGGCTCTGTGCAGCCCTCTGTAATTACAGAATTCTTTCCTTACCTGT
Source organism: Symphodus melops (assembly GCF_947650265.1). Taxonomy (NCBI): domain Eukaryota; kingdom Metazoa; phylum Chordata; class Actinopteri; order Labriformes; family Labridae; genus Symphodus; species Symphodus melops. The sequence continues at coordinate 10,299,619 of NC_136695.1, read as the reverse complement.
AGTTGCTCCTGTTCCTTCCTGTATTTCTCCTGCATCTCTCGGATCTGAGCCTCGAGAGCTTCATTCCTGGTCCTCAGGGCATCCAAGTCACGCTCTTTGCTCTGGATCTAAGGGAAGTTTTGTGTGAATATTGTCTTGATAGCAATTCAAGTTGTTAATCAAACCTAATTTATTCATTTCAACTTTTGATACTCACATCTTTTTTTGCTCCTGCTATTGCCTCTCTGAAGCTTCTGACCTTATCCACATGTTTTGACGTCTTACTGGTTAGATCTTCAAATTTGTTTTTATACCATGAATCCATCTCCTAAAAGAGAATAAAAATGTTCCGACCTTTACTTAAAAGCATTTTGAATTGCCTTGTTGCTGAAATGTGCTATATAAATGAACTTCGCTTGACTTATAACATAGAGAAATTTACTTCAACAGTGCCAATGTTGGACTATTTTACCTGGAGATTTTTGGCAGCAATGTCGTCATACTGGGTTTGGATTTGTTTCAAAGCAGCAGCCAGGTCAGGCAGGGCAAACGCACTCTCAGCAGAGGCGTGAGCTGCGTAGATCTGTTTCATCAGCTCATCGATTTCCTGGAAGCAAAGACATCTTTTGTAATTATGAAAATTAAAGGCAACCTAACTGTGTAATTTGACCATGTTATCCACCTGTTGATGGACACGCTTTAGGAATTCAATTTCAACTTCCAGCTGCTCCAGCTTCTTCTCCAAGACAATGCGTGAGGAGGTGGCTTTGTCGACATCCTGAAAAAATAAAGTTATTTATTTATTTATTCTGGATTGAAACGACTATGAAGATGAGGAAGATATTGACTTATTTAATGTAACCTACTGGACGGAAGGTTTCAATGTCTAACTCTGCTTTCCTTCGCAGCTCCACTGCCTCCTCATATTTGATTTTGATTGCCTCAAGTTCAGCAGCTGTGGATTGCTTTGCCGCCACAGAGATGTCCTGAAAACCCGGAAGCCAGAAATAACATTATAGGTGATCCATATAGCTTTTCTTTTAGTTTGTTTGAAGGTGTTTGTGTCTGTGAGGATTTGTGCAAAATGTGGCTCGTCCTCCTTTGCATTTATTAGTGTTAGATTGTGTGTGTATGTGTGTGTGTGTGTGTGTGTGTGTGTGTGTGCAAATGTATAATCTAGCCGTCTCAGCAGTGCATGAAACATAACTGAAGACAGCTGTACTCCATGACACCTTAGCACGCTCAGGCGCCTCTCCATTTGCCTGCCAGGAGTGAGACTGTTACCAGGTAAGGAACCTTGAAAACACCAAGTTGACGTCTTGTACTGTTGCTTGGATTATTTTTCTGCAGCTCAGTGATGTGTGAACCTTGCCGGAAACAAGGCATTATGTCTTTACGCTCTACTGAGTGGCTGAAATGGAAAAGAAGAAACAGACCCTGTGGCTTAAGGAATTGTCTTACCCGCTGAACTCTCATCTGGTCAGCAATCTTTTTCAACTCCCTCAGTTGTTCCTCATATAAGAGACGCAGACCTGATGGCTTCTCAAAGCGGTTCTGGTAGGCCTCAATCTCCGTTTCCAATAGCTTGTTTTGTTGCTCAAGGGATCGAACCTGTAGAACATGCGCTTTCAAGCAAGGCCTTACATATACAATGATTTTTTACAATGCAAAGATATCTGTTGAAGTCTGTTTTACCTTGTCAATGTAGACAGCCAGTCTGTCATTGAGGACAACCATCTCCTGTCTTTCACTTGTGCGGGTGTTTAGGAATTCCTGGTTCTCAGCTGCAGCCACATCCAGGTCCATAGCAGGTTCTCCACTCGGTCCAACACACACCATGGCTCCTGCGCTGACCCTGAAAAAGAGGTGAAGAATTTAAGAGGGAAAAAAAGTGTATCTGTCATTGAATAAAACATTTTTCCATAATTAAAGGCATAGCGTGAGGAAGATGGACTTACCAAACTCTGAACAAAAGGTTAAAACACTATGACAAATTATTCAGAGATTAAATGTAACTGTTACTGATAAACCTACTTCTGTGTAGGCACACAGAGCTTACCCTGCTCCAACCATTCGAGTCCTGCGTGCAGCCGACATGTTCCTGCGGCCCACCGACTCCACACGCATGCTGCTTGCCCCTGCTCTGCAGGCATAGCCAGCAGAGGCATGACGGGCATCTCTCCTGTTGGGGGATGGACTGGACACCCGGACCTGGTAGGATGAGCTGCTGCTATCCTCAAAGTGACGCCGATAGGACGAGATCCTCTCTGGGCTGCGGCTCATGGTGGCGGCTGTGACTGTGTTTCCTCGGGTTCTCTGAGAAAGGATGGTAGAAATACTCAGGCTGTGGTCAGTGGTTTACTGGACTTCACTGCTGTTCCACCTTGTCTGTACTCCCTGATGGTCAATCCACTTTCAGGTTTTATACTTCCCATAGCTAGCCATGTCCCAGGTCTGCCAAAGACAACCCAGTTTATGAACCAACATCAGAGGAATCTCGAACCTCTGCATCAACTCAAGCCTGACCTGCTGCTCAGATATCTGTCAGCAGCTTGTGAGAAGCAGAGCTGAACTGGGATAGTGAATGATGGCATTGGTGGAGGCTTTAGGCATTAGGTTCCTTGCAAAACATAGAGAGTGAGCATATCTTTCCACCTTTATAGTCACAGTAAAGACTTTTGCAAGGTTAATGGAACCCCCGTAAGTGTTCACCGAGATGTAGATAAACAAGCAGGCTAAGGGAAGAGCCGGCATGTCCCACTCAGCCAAAGCAGCCGGTAGGTGCAGCGATGATGTGATCTGCTCTGATGGGACGAGGGACTTTAATTGAATGCTGAGCTGAAGCTTGAGGGTGACCTGATGAGAAACAGAGCAACAAAGAGCCCCGGCAAGATTTGACATAAATTAGTGCTTATTAGTCTGGTCTGTTTTCAACATATTAAAACTGGAGTATGCAGAGAAAAAAGAAAATGGAATTAACTGCTTCTGGGGGAAAATAAGGAGGCAGAGAAAGGGAGGGGGTCTGGAAGTCTGGTATTTACAGTTGACACGGCACAATGATGTAAGGAGAGATAACAGTGGCCAGGTCATTTCAGGGCAATTCTTCAATGACACCGAGGGTCACTTAATCAATGGTCAGTAAAAGCTGCTGTCTTTGAAATATCCTATAAGCAAAATTAACCACATAAATAAATAACCTGTCAGGAAATATAGGTTTTCAACACATCTGAAACAAAATCCAGCTTTTGGGTTATGTGTTGTACTTCTGAAAGCTGTATTGATGGATTGAGCAAGCATCTATTTTCCCTCATTGACCTCACAACTAGCAGCTGTATGAGACTTTTGGGAAGAGGTGTAATTATACAGTGTGTGAAAAATGTACCTCAACTCATCAGCTCTTTTCTTTGGCAACCAAATAACATCCCTAATCATTGTGGTATTTTCTATGACAGCATTTATAGAGCTTTACTGAAGTGCCACTTCAAACACAAATTCACCTGCAGACATAAATGTGAACCTGAGTTAAACAGGGCATGGACATACTTTATTCATTGCAATTTTTGTTTTTCTTATTTCCCAAGCCAAAACATAGGTCATGAGCTTTATTTACACTTGAAGGGAGATTTTCTCTTGCCACTCTATGACGGATTAAGCTGGGCTCTTGTAATATAGCAATAAGTAAGGTCTTTTACCTGCGTTTTGTAAACATAATGATGGACATAGTCTTTTTACCTGCTCTTTTGTATTGTTAACAGAAAGAGTATGGTTCTTTATCTGCTTTTTGTGTCTACAGATAAAACTTGTTTTGAATTGATGCAATACAAATAAAGATTGATTGTGTTTTAAGAAATTAGCAATAGTATTGGAAATTCTGAAGCAGATTCTTTACTTGTACATGTGTAAAGTCACTCAGAGATCAGTTCTCTCTTCAGTGACAATTAATTTACAAGAAATTGCTTTAAAGTTTGTTAGGCACTTGGATAATATGTAAACTATGACTAATTAAATCTCCAAAAATTGGGCTATTTAAAAATTCAATGTTCATTTACTTTGTTGGAGTGAAAACAATGAGACACGGTCCACTGATGTTACGGACATACTGTAGTAGAGGCCTTCCACTCAGTTCAAAACAAACACATTCATTATCATGGATGATGAATGAACCCGTTAATGTTTCCTGGAGGGTTGGTGGTAAATTCATACTGGAACACTGGGGCTATTAGACATGGCCCTACAGCACGTAGATCATTTCCAAGCTGCTGTCACCTCAGCAAGCCACTCCATGCCTATTATTATCACAAATTATTCAAATAAATACAGAGCTCGTCAGCCATCGTCAAAGTAGTAAAAAACAACCTGGAAGGATATAAAAGGCACAAAGTCAAGATCCCTATTAATAAAAACAGTAATTATTTTTTATTGAATCATGTTGGCAACAACTAAGTTTCATCCATGCACAACCAGACATTCATTAATAATACATATTTACAATAAATTAACTTGAAATGAGGAGTGTTTCACGTTGTGCATTGAGAGACTTATTGTTAACTCACACACATACACAGTTTAGTAGTCACTTGCATAGACAGTCTGGAGATACATGAGCACTTCATTATATGATATTTGTAGTAAGGTTGAAATAGTCATTGGTTAATTAGTAGTTTAAGAAGTTGTAAAGGGTTTAAAAGTCAGTTTTATCAGAAGACACGATTGTTGTTGTATGCTGAGCCCTAGTTTCAGTCTTTGAGATTCACAGTTTAAGAACAACAACTTCTAATCACTGCTTCTAATGACAACAAAAAACAAACTTTTTGAATAGCCTTTACAAGACTCCTTGTTATACATCTCCACTTTGCAGTCAGATCTCGGTTTATTTTATTTAGTTTTTTGATAAAATGATCTTTCTTCTTCTTTACTCTATCGTTGTTCAGTTGTGTTGTTCATTTTTCACCCAGTCTTGCCATCCACCGGGGTAATGCTGAACACTGAAATGAAGAAAAAAGAGCAGAAAGTAAAAGAGCAGTCGCATGACAATGTATGTTGAGTTTGGCTTTACAGATAAAATGGCATGTTGATATATTATAATCTAATGCTCGCTTAGGCTTGTGTTTTCTTTAACATCACATCAGAAACTTGAGAACAGCAGCTCACTTTATTATGTGATGCCAGAATGTAAAAATGTCTTGTGATAAAAAAAGTCAAATTAACCATTCAGTTAAGCACATTCAGTCATCTTGAATTGCTTTTTCGTCTTTGTCAAGAATCTAAAGATTGAAAAATTCAAGTAATTTACTGTATAACAAATGAGATGAAAACCAATCATTTTTTACAGATATGAGGCAAAGAAACCGGTCTCACTCATTGTATCCCAGCGAAGCAGCTGTATTGAGAGCGTTCTTGCTTCTGACTCCTGCCAGACAAGTAAATACAATGTTATCTGTCTGCTGGGGCAATTCACCACCATATTTTTCTTTGAACTCTTCTGGAGCCAGCTGGAGAGCGGTGTTCACTTGTCCCACTGCAAAGTAAAAAAAAACGTGTCAATAAAAGTAGAAGGAAAAGGTAGTGTAATAATCTGTAGTGTGCCTGAATACACTGAATAATGTTTTAGAGAGAGTTGGACATGTCCTTCTTAATACATTACACCATGGTGTCTGCTGGTTTCATCAATGTTGGTTTCAAGACGTTTTCAATGTTCATGGTAATTCAACATTCAAGCAATTTTCAGTAAAAAACAAAAAACTAAAAGTGTTAGGATTTTTTTTTTAAAGGATTTTGTTTATAAATGTGCTTGAGATATCAGGACAAGATTGATAAAGCAAATCACCTGCAGAAAACACAACACGTGTATGTTGATATATGAGTCAAATATGGGATCTGTGTGTATTTGAGGTAGAATAACACTCACAGGGAATATTAATAGACCCGGGAATGAAGCCGTACTCCCTCAGCTCCCAGGGCTCTCTGACATCAATAACTACAGATCTCCGGCCAGCCAGAAGCTGCTTCAGCTCCTCGTAGTTCACATCCGTGTTAGGTGGCCCTGAGGTAAACCTTCGCAGCAGTAACTCTGGATCTGGACAAGAAACAAACAGGACAAGAACAATCTCGAAACTTTAAAGTGACTTACAAGTCACTGACAGCGAAACTCGGATGAAAACAGATCCGGTAGCAAATATTAACGTCACTGCATTTTAATGTGAAACTCACTTTTGCAACCGAGGTGAGTGTTGACATGGTAGGACAAAAAGCTTCGTCCTCCAGGTAGGACGGTGCTGGTCCACATGAGCCGCGGGACAACCGCAGCAAACCCCAAACACCTTCTCATGGCCATCTGTGATAACTTACACTTAAGTCAACGCTTCTTCGATATAACCCTGTAATTATGAACTGATGTAGCGTGACCCTACAATTAAAAATCACACGGTTTTATATCACCGTGCCAAATACGACTTGCGCGTGCGCAAACGTACGGATCGCGTAAAGGACCAAAATAGTCTCCTTTGACTTATTGCCATATCAAACGCACATTAGATAACGTACGTATAAAATGTAAACAATAATCAGGAAAAATATAGTAATGTAATTGCGGTTTATCTTTGTATATTTTAACAGAGCTATCAAGTACCATCAAAAAAATTCAACCTTAGACTTTGTTATGAAGAAAACAACAAATTAAACATATCACTCTCTGGTTAGCATCATAATAATCATTATAATTGTAAAAGAAATGCCTCAGCATTGGAAAGTTCAGCCTGTTTTGCTACATTTGTTTTGGTACGTAAACGCAGCATTGGGCCAGCTGAGTTGCCGTAGTGCGTCACATGTTGACGAGGTGTGCTAGCTGATATCTTGACAACACTTACAAAGTAAAGGGAAAACACACAATTGTTTTTTTAGGGCGGAGGTTAACTGATATGTCGATATATATGCGCTTTATTTAGTGCCAACATGCCTCAATTTCTTCGTGTGTAGTTATAGAAAAGACTTCGCGTAATTTAGATGTTTAAAGATGACAGGCTACTGTAGCTAGCGTGCGAGCTAGCAGCAGGCTTCAGGTGAGCGAACATAGTGACCACAGGAGCTTAAATAAAGAGGTAAGATAATTCATCCACATAGTCATGTTCATCCGTGCGGAGGTGTTTTTCGTTCTTTTAATTCATTTGTTTGATATATTATAAAAAATACCATCTGTGCTTACCTGTATAGACGATCTTGTGTCGAGAACAGGTAGATAAATATCGATAAAACGCATAATTAACTTTTAATCAGACTTTTTTTTAATTCATGTTCAGTTATATACTGTGTCGGAGGTCAGAATAGTGTTGATCATTTCTGCAGATTGTACTCAGTGCTCCAGTTTATACTTAACTCTGAAGGGTTGAAACATGTTATGCTATATTTTATGAACTAAATACACAAACTTTACTCAAAGAAATAAATGAGTCCACGCATCCAGACTCTCCTCTGAGGACAGTTTGTGTTTGCAGTCATAAACGTACACCATAGAATCTCTACATTTCTCTAAATTTCACATTTCTGTACCAAACAACATAGTGCACCTTTTAGTTATAGTTTCAAGTGTCCGAGGCCCAATATTATACTGTAAAATAGCAGTAACTATAGCATATATAATTTATATTTAACAATAAACATTATCTTCAAACTATTGGGCCACTTTGAGGAATTCATTCACTTGACTTCCAGCCACCTGATGAGGTGTTTCACCTGATTGATTTAAAGTCTTATAACTACTTGTCGGTAAATTGGTGAGTACCGTAGGTCAGAGACTGTTATTGCAAGATTTTTTTGTCATGTACAGCACTAATACGGTTGGTTTTGAAAATCCTACATCATGGTCTCCATCACAGTGGATTTTAAATTATTTTCTAGTAGGTTAATGCAGAAACAATAGCAAATAAGCACAAAGTTGACATACTGTAACTTGAATTGTTAAACATGGAAATCAGTTGTCAAATCAGTCAATATGCATCCTAAAATTGTTTATTCAAATGTTGAGGTGCATATAAATGAAAATAGTGTGAAAGATTTGTAAAACAAGCAGCCTTTGAAACATGGAGATAAAAGAAGATGAGGAGTTTCTATAAGTTGGTGTGTGCTGTTGTGATCATCGTCACTCATGTCGGTCCTCCATCCTCTCATCAAGAGCTCCAGATGCGGCTAAAGGACCCCTTCTCCTTGAAATCCGCCGATATGACTAAGCGGACCAATAAACCGAGGAAACCTCGAGATGAGGAGTCATCAGATGAAGTCAGTGGTAAGTTAATGAAGTAATACTAACTCAAGCATTGCATGTCATTTACTGTACAAGAGACGACTTCCTGAAGACATCTATACACTGAAGAGTGATCGGTTTTCCATTTTCTTTTTTCTTTTTTCTTTTCTGATTATCTTTTAATTATTATGTTTTTAATTATTACAAGAGCAGAATATCAATGTCTGTAAATAAAGTTTCCTGATATTATAGATTATATATGAGTATATGTGCTTTGTCTGTTGAAGTGTCCCACCTACAGTGTAAGAATTTACAGATAGTGCTGTAAAAATGTTGATTCCTTCAAAAAAGAAAACTTGGTCTCTGACAGTGTTGGATCTGACATATTTTATTACAACCTGTGTTTTATTTTTAACCAGGGTTGACTTGCCAGCATGTGAGCAAAGCAGTGGACCTGAACTCAGTGAAGAAATCAGTTTTGTCCAACATGTGGCTTGTTTGCTCAGAATGCCTAAAGGAGAGGACCATGATCGATGGAGAGCCAGCAGCATCCAATGACATCCTGGTGTGCTTGAAGTGTGGTACCCAGGTAACCTTTAATTTTGTTTTTGCTGCAAAATTTAACAGTGCCAAAATTAGAAAAAAACATTCTGGATCCTATACATATCTATCTATCGATCATCTATTGATCTATCAATCAATCTATATTTATATCTATATATATATCTATATATATATAGATATATCTATATATAATCTATATATGACCCTTACACAGGGGTCATATATATACACACACACACATATATAATTAAATCAGGAGAGGCTAAAACACAGAGGCAATTATTGATCCATGATTAGTATGGATCAAGGCGCAAACCCGTCAAACGGTCGAATTTTCTCCGTTCACTCTCTCCGTGTCTGCAGCTAACACAACGATAGCAACGTCCTCTCACAGTCGCTGTAGTCTCAGTCTGTGAACGTCTCCACTCCAACTCCGTGAAACAGCGCTGCGTCAGAAACACTGCAGGTACAGTGCACGCTAAATGCACGCGCAGTCAGAGATACACACGTCTAATAATAAGCTGAAATATGAAGTGTCTAATGTTGTCAAAGATAAATCAAGAGAGAACTTGTTTATGAAAAATAATAATTAACTCTTCTCTGATGGATGTTAGTTTGAGTCTGTAATGTTGTAATGTGTGTGTGTGTGTAGGGGGGGGGTTAAAGGGGAACAGGGGGCTCTGGGAATCAATCAATCTTTATTTGTATTGTTAACATTAACAAAAGAGCAGGTAAACAGACCATGCTCATCGTTAGGTTTACAAAAAGCAGGTAAAGGACCTTACTTATGGCTATATTACAAGAGCCAGCTTAATCCGTCATAGTGTGGCAAGAAAACCTTGGGACCTAGGAGAGCTCAGGAGCTCCCAGAAAATTGAGAGGTTAGCAAATTTAGAGATAGTGACATGCAGTAATAAGATATGAAAGCAGGGAGCATAACTATGAGCTGGTCCTAAGCCAGCCCTAACTATAAGATTTATCAAAAAGAAAAGTTTTAAGTCTATTCTTAAAAGTATCTAGTGTGTCTGCCTCCCGGAGCCCGACTGGTAGACGATTCCAGAGGAGCAGCGCCTGATAACTGAAGGCTCTACCTCCCATAGTGCATTTAGAAACTGTAGGTACCACGAGCAGGCCTGCATTCTGGGAGCGTAATGTTCTCGATGGGTAGTATGGTACAATTAACTCTTTAAGATAGGATGGTGCCTGACCTTTTAGAGCTTTGTAGGTGAGAAGAAGGATTTTAAATTCTATTCTAGATTTTATAGGGAGCCAGTGAAGAGAAACCAATACAGGAGTAATGTGGTCCCTTTTCCTAGTTCTAGTCAGAACACGAGCTGCAGCGTTTTGGACGAGTTGAAGGGTCTTTAGAGATTTACCATAGCACCCTGATGAAAGAGAATTACAGTAATCCAACCTGCAGGTAACAAATGCATGAACTAGTTTTTCAGCATCATTTTGCGACAAGATCTGCCTGATCTTAGAGATATGAAAAGGTGAAAATAAATAAAATAAGCTGTCCTTGAAATTTGTTTAATGTGGGAATCAAAGGAAATATCCTGATCAAAGAGAACTCCTAAATTCTTAACAGTGGTACTAGAGGCCACACTGATACCACTAAGGGCCGTTATATCATCAGAAAAACTCTCTCTGAGGTTCTTAGGTCCAATCACTGAATTATTTAAAAAATAAAGACAAGCAAATGTATTTTTTAAATTGATCAATTTCTTGATATTATAAAATTATTCAGTCTGTGACGTAAATCTGAACAGAGTGTAGTGACTTGATTTCACTGAAACTAAAAAGAAAAGAAACCTAAGCCACAGTGAGGGGCTGCTACCGGGATATTCGTAACTGACACGTCGTCCTTCGGCTGCTCCACGTTGTAAATCAAACATCGGCGGACTTGTTTAAGATGTGTTTATTTACCACCACCAATAAAGTCACTGTTTACACGCACTTTGATTACTTCTTGTTGAAAACAAACAAAAGAAAGATTCAATTCTTAGCCTCTAAACAGCGATCAAAAACTGTGTGCTTCTCCCCGGTAAGCAACACACCTGAGGAACAATTACCTCTTCTTCTACTTATCCCCTTTCCTGCTGTCCAATACGCCACCTACTGTGGCAATCGGGAAATTACCTGAACACAGTACAAAATGGCTCTAACACAGAGCATAATGCTTTCTCAGTTAAATGTACTGTAACTGATGTGTGTGCGACTTAAAAACACAATTTTCTCTTTCGGTCACTCAAAAAAAAAAATTGCTGGTGAATTTTTTCATCTTTTGGACCCTGCATACTTCATACTGTTTAAAAAAAGAGAACGAAAAATCCCATTGGAATATGCCTACAAACATGTATTTACCAAAAGACCTCTGCATAAACTCTCCAGTACATTTACAGTTCACAATGTGGAACCCCCCCCCCCCGCCAAAGACCAAGAGAACCACGTTATTTAAATCATGATCTTTTATTGTATTACTTGTTTATATATTCAATACCATGAACTGTTAATTACTACACTAGACATTCAAAAGAACAGTAGCTTTCAGTTGTTTTGTTTTTCAATGATTTATGAATCCAAATTTCTAAAATATTTATTTTCTGTGTGTTTGTGAACATGACACAAACACAGACTTAAAGATGGAAAGAGAGGAAAATGTGATGTCACTTATTTAGAATGAATTTGTTTTAAATTATGACACTTAACTTTATCCTATAAATCCAGAAAGAGCTTGCAAAATATGAACACATACAAAATGGCATTTCCTAAATAGTCCCAAACCTGGCTTATTGAAATGAGAATGAGCCAAGATTTTCAAACCTTAAGATGTGTCCTGTTGGCCCACAACATGCCATGTTTGAATTGTTACCGACTTTGTTTTTTTTGTGAACACAGGGCTGTAACCAGTCCGGGATCCAGCACGCCGTCAAGCACCATCAAGCTTTCCACCCCGAGTCTCACTGCATCACCATCAGCTTAAGCACATGGAAGGCCTGGTGAGAGACTGTGTTTATTGTACACTGTGATGAACAAGCCAACAGTGCACACACGGCCAGTGTGTGTGTCAACATGTGATGACATATATCAGGATGTTGTCGCTGTGTGGGCTTTGATGGGGGAAAAAGAAGGAGTAGTGGGTTTTTCAATGCACTTCAACACAGAAAGCATGTGCTGTCTTTTAGTCTTTGTCACCATGAAGGCTGCCATTTTTAAGGCATTTTCAGATCCATTGTGTACGTGAATATAGTTTTTTTTATTGATTGTGTTAATCAGTTGTCGTAAACAGTTAGCGTCATCCAAAAAAAGCAGTTCATTGTAACACAAGTTTCTTGAGGATTGCACATTTCTAAATCTCTGTGTTTGTCTTTGAACCATTGTTGTTGTGACAGGTGCTTTGAATGTAACGAGGAGCTTTCCACTCACTGCAACAAGAAGGCTTTGGCTCAGACCCTGGACTTTTTACAAAAACAATCTGTCAGAGCGACGTCAGGTAAGGGTTTTGGCAAGTCTCTTCAAGTTGGGGAAAAAAAAAAAAAAAGTCTTTAATTAGACACATGCTGTCTTCTGCAAATCCCAGCCAGACTGGATAAGTTGTGTTTGAGATGTTCACAAGAACACATTTAGTTTAACAGCCTTGCCTTCAGTTTAAGTTAGAAACGTTTTATCATTAACCCAAACCACTTGTCATAGTAAATATTGCTGGTTAATAATACTGTCTAAACATAACAGTTCTCAACTCTCACCGCGGTGGAAAAAGTGAGTTTTGGTAACAATTGTAATGTTTAAAATCATCCTGCCAGTTTTAGACGTATCCACAAAAGGCTAAAAAAAATAAATACACCATGGCAGTTTACCAGGGTAATACTAGAGAGGAGAGGACTCCTGATTATTGAACAATAATACCTGTCGTATAGCTGACTTGACTTACTTGGTCAAATGAACCCAAATGTGTTACTGTCACTACCTAAGGTGTTCAGCTACCTCGCAGGAGTTGACTGCAGTACACCTGCTCCCCCTGGTGGAAGGATGGATTTCACCGGAGGTCCTCAGTGTCTGTTCACTGGGAGTCAAAACTGTGTGTCACCCCACTTTTCCTATATCTGTGATATATAAAGTGTACAAACGCAGCTCTTCATTATCAGGGGCCTTAACATTAGAGGAGGACATCATGCTGCTGAAGAGAAGTGCGACTGTTAAAAGTCATACTCGTATCATGCCTTCGAGTTACTCGTAAAAACCTGTGGATAGATTTGACTTCTGCAGCACAAGCAGTGTTCATGCTGATATTTTGCTTATTTTCTTTCTTCTGTCCTCCCACCTTCACTCAAGCCACCTGACCCCCCCCCCCAACAAGTCACTCACCCATATAGATATTAGCACCCGACCCCCTTTTTGTACTTACACGCTCACACACCTTCTGTTCCTGCCTGTGCACCTTGCCGTTGCGTGATGGCACGCTTGATGGCACGCTCAGACTGTAGCTGATCGGGGTGGTGGGCGTCATCACTTTCAGTCTCACTGGCTGCCTCAGCTTGGCCCAGTGGCCAAAGGCCAGTTGCCCAGGCTAAATTAGACTGGTCCCCCCCCATCAGTCTCTCAGCCACAGCTTCAGAGTTGCAGGATTGATGCTGCAGAAATCCCTCACCAACCCTCCTCCTTCCCTCCTCTCTCCCCATGCACATCGCATGACTGCACACGTTAGAGGCATTAGGCGCTTGAGTGATGCTTCCCGGCTGGGTTCCCTAAAGAACAAGAGCAGCTGCGTGGGGTTCAGCCACTGCTCCGTCATTCTTTGTCTCTCCATCGCTATCCGTTTCTGTCCCTCGCTTACTCTGCCAAGCTGCTGTATGTCTCACCACCTCTGGGCCTGTGCGCTGCACTAGTGGGAGCCAGGGTCCTCAACAAGTCAGAGCGACTGGATCCTTACAGCTGGAGCACACTAACTCTTTAGTGGACAAACACACTCGCAGATACACACGTACACAGGATCGACTAAAGTACAAAGCGTCTTTACTCTTCAGTATGTTTGTTGGCAGTTAAAATGACTTCATGTGATAAAATGTTTGATGTTCTCGTGACACATTCTCTTCAACAGAGAGCACAAGCTCTCCTCTGAATAGAACCTGAATAACTTTTATTCGCCCAAGTACATCACATACCTGAGGATTTTCTAGATGCTTTCTGCATTGTGTGTTTTTAATGAACTTATACTCTGTGATACTCATGCTTCTCCCAGGTACAAAGCAAATGAGGTACAAACAGCACCTCATGGAGTACAAAGAGCCGAACAAAAGTGGCTAGAAATGAGACAGTGTATGCTCTGGAGTTAGCTGACACATGTACACACATCTTCCTCAGCCTAGGCTTAGCAAGCATTCTTCTTAGGTAATTTTGTAATTTCTGTTCAATATTGGATCTGATTGTCTTTTAAAAATATATAATTTTTGAAGTGTCACATTTGTATACCAGCTCCACGTGAGCCAAGTAAGCAGAGGAGATTATGGATAAACAATGTATGTGATTTATATGTCGATGTACTTGAGCAGCTGCCCTTTGGTGGACATGGTGCCACTAAGGGGTCCAAGTTGTTTAGAAATATTCTGCTGAGCAGAATAGTTGCTACTTACAGCTCTCCCCTTTGCCTCTTTAAATTACCTGTTACCCTTCTGCCACCCAATTGTTCCACACCGGTCGTCCAAATGGGTATAGAGGCAGGCAGCCATTGTTGCAGCAAAATAGGTGGTTGTTGTCTGTTGAGGAGCTTGTGAAATTGCATTTCAGTATGAAGGCCATGTTTTCAGCAGAAGCTGCTGTTGCACTGTTTTTCCTATATCCCCCCCCCCCTTTGCACAAAAGGGCCCCAGCAAGGTTTTCTTTTTCAGATTCTATAATAATTTTTGTGCAACAACAGCTCAGGGTAGAAAGAAAGTCGATTAACTGTGCTCTCTCACCATCAAGGCCTTCAGCTCAAGTACCAGAGTCCCAGTAAACATCGAATTGACCTCAGCGGGATAGACTCCAGCTTGTTACACAGCTGGGATGTCTTTGTGGAGCAAATTAAAACGTTCATTGTGAATTGGCATCACGGTTTGTTTCTCACTACAGTCTCTCAGTTGTGTTTTTCTGGCAGCGATTGCCATCAAGCACTATTTAACATTATCCTCAATTTCTTTCATTTGAATTTTATTAAAGAATAAGGGAAAATTCTAAAATCGGATTGTTTGGTCACACATAGAAAAGTAACATGTCACTGATGGATTTCTGACTTAAACATTCTGAAGCAAACATAAGTGCATGCTTGATTGGGGCATGCCACTAAAATAATAACACATATTTATTATAATAATTATTTTCTTGTATGGATTTAAAAGGTTGTTGCCTCTAAAACATTTAAAGGCGGCTTGTCAAACATTCTGGCCCGAGAGCAGCTTTCATCCGGCCCGCAAAACGTTTTTGGAAGAATGGAGAGATTTTTAAAAAATAATTGAGAGATTTTTATTTTTTTCTTAAAATAAATCTTTTTAATAGATATTTCCACTGAGTTGTAAATGAACTATGTAGCACCGGTAAAGTGTACCACGCTGATACGCACAAAGCACTCTCTGTCATGCGTAACGGCCCAGACCGCCTCCACACATCTTGACTCGGTGTCGGATTCCAGACACCAGCGTTGAGCTCTGTCATCTCCCTGACTTATTTTTCCTCTGATTGTAGACGCCGTTATTTAAAATAAATATTAACTTATTGTATTTACATTTTTTTAGTTCACCCAGAGGTGAAAATGTTGAGCACTAAAAAGTTTCAGCGTGACGTCACTTCTAAATCAAGTCCGGCTGTCGTGCTCTTATCATCAGACGGTGAAATGTCATTATAACATTTCCTTCTTATTTGAGAACGATATTTCGTACAGGCTCTCCGATCATATAGAGGTCTGCCGGTTAAATCACGGAGCAGCTCGAAAATGATAAACTGAACTATGGGCACAGATTCATGGCGCACTAAATGCCTGTGACAGAGTTGGATTACGATGGCACAGAAACATGGAAGATTGTAGGGCTTATGAATGCCAAAAAAAAAATCCAATTTGAAATATATTTTTTTTTATCATATCATGCAAGGAGAGCATAATGATGAATTAAAAAGATTATACAGCAGCCTATATATTCAATGTGTCAAGTTATAGTGATGTCTGCAAAATTTGCCAGGCCCACTTGAGTTGTCATTTGAACCAATCCGGCCCCCGCCCGTTCATCGTCACATTTCTCTCCTTCTTGACACATTTATAGTTAAAACCTTAAAATCTTGGTCTAATGACAACTTTGTATTTCCCTACATTTTATACATTTTATCAATCTGTCTCGTGTAAACATAGATGTAACAAATACACAACTCCACACCCACATACACAAATCCCTGTAAAGTCTCAAAAAAAGTATGTATAGGTAAGGGAAGTCTCCTTAGATCAATGACTGAATGAATGATTTGGGAAACCCAGCATGCTTTAATTAGAGAGCAAAGATGTGAATGTTATTGTATGCTTAAAGATATTATCTTTTTTTTTTTTTCTGATCAGATCAGAGTCCGTTTCTAAGAACCTTTGCCAAGGGCCCAGGTACAAGATGTTGTGCTGTGTGCTTACTGCTCACTTCTTTGCCGGGACATTGATTTTAAATAGCGTAGTTCTGAGGTAACTGTCCGTCTTGTTCATGTGAGTCAGTAGTCAGTTTGGTGCTTGTCCCCTGGTGGTGCTCTCATGGAGGCAATCAAGGGTGATTCTGTCTTTATTCCCACCATCGCACATGAAAGTAGGCCAGATAGTGGGTAACAAATGTGTGTGTGTGTGTGTGTGTGTGTGTATGTGTGTGCGCATGTTTGTGTCTGTAAGTAACATGGAACGGGGTACTCTTGGCCTCAGATGGCAAAGAAACAGGCTTTTCATGCCCTGCAGTCACAACAAATTAGCGGATTAATAAGACATTTGGTGTTGCTTGGCCTTCCTCTTGACTGCCTGCTCTGCATGAAGGGAGCTGGCCTTGGCCCTCCACTCTGCTGCTCTGTCAGTGAACATGGAGGCATGAAGCCCACTGGCCATACCATTTGACGGCCTCCCAGCCTAGTTGAGGACAGAAATCTGATCAAGCAGACTTTTTTTTCAGGGAAAGTTTGTTTAACAGGTTTTCTGTCTCTGGCTTTAGGAAATCAACATAATGGCTACATGAGAAAACGTTTCAGGTTCTTGTGTACTCAATGTATGATTGCGGAAAATATTGTTAAAACAAAAAGCATGTTTTTGAAGCTAGAATCCTGGCCTTGGCCGTGCTTCATTATTATAGAACATTTTACCTTTTGGAAAGACTTGAGTTAGTCATGTGTTATTTTTCATTAGCAAGGAGTCTTACTGTTCTCTGAAAAAAGCAGATACATCCAATGCTTCTTTGTGTGTCTGTTGTGTGAAAAAGAGCAGGGAGTGCAGGAGGTGTTAGCATACACGCGTGCATGTGGATGATCCTGAGCACCGCGATGATTTCCTCTGCCCTGGGGAAAGGCTCCAGTGTCACTGCTGCCCAAACTCGGTGGCTGAGCAAGGAGGGCCAGGTGGTGGTGCCGAGTGCAGCACAGTCAAGCGTGGCTGCAGCGCATGCTGACATTTGCCTTTACTAACTGCTGGAGGGAGAGGAAAAATCTGCTTTTCCATATGCTTGTGCTCATTGCAACCCTTCCCTCCACCCACTGCGCTCCCCTCGCCCTTTTCTACTCCACTCTCCCCAGTCTCAACCAGATGGCTCCCTGAACATTGTTTACCTTGGGTGACGGTCCCAGATGCAGAGTGTGTCCATGGGCATCCCCATTCCGCCCAGTTAGTTCCTCATTCCTCTGCTATCTCTTAGCTGAAGTGCTAGTTGCAGCTCTTGTACTGTTGTGGCAGGATGCCTTCTCTCACAAACACCACAACAAGTGCACACAATCATTTAGATACTTGTTCTCTCTTAATATCTGTCCTTTTTTTCTCAGGTCTTTACACTTCATTAATCACATATCTTTACACATACATTAATTAATCTCACACCAAATCCAAAAATACACAGTTCATTTTCTTGCCCAGGACTGCAGTCCCTCCCCATGTCCACACTTTTCAGTGCATTGACATATGGGAGCTACCTTATGGCTGCATATTGAAGATGGAAAAAAGGCCTCCAGATGTTGCAGACATAGAGGACCAGATGTAGTTAGCACCGCTGAGCGGAGCCGCACAAAATGATGACATCTTAACAAGCGAAACGTCTTCTTTGTCTAAAAGTAAAAGCCCCCAAAAGTTCTCTTAATTCCTCCTCGGTACCGAACAGTTTCTGTTTGAGCTATGTTAAATCAAGAGAGCAAAGTTCACCAAGCATAGAAAAATCTAAAAAAAAAAAAGCAGCAGACCAAAAAGAGGCAACGTCCTGTATACGTGTGTGCTCAAATAATTGTGTTTTTTTTTTTCTTATCAATTCTATTGAACAGAAAAGATGTCCTTTCACCCACATTCTATTGACTGAAATTTGATTGAGTATGAAATGCAAATTGCCTGGCCACGAGTAGAAAGCCCACGGTTGGCATTCCAGCGACTGTGTCCAGGGCACTTCTGCTTATGTCCATGACCTTGAGGAGGAAACTCGATGGGCAGCGGCCAGCAATGGGCTTTCTACTGCTGTCGGTTGAATACCTTTCCAACAAATGTGTTGTGCACAAGGAGTGGTTTCTAAGAATTCAATGTGTGCTATAGCAAGGCCATTTAGGAAAACGGTGAGAGTAAAGGTTGAAATGATAGTTCTCATGGTTAACAGTTCAATTGAATTTTCTTACTTTGGATTCAGGCAGGTTCAGACCAGTGACCTTGCTGCCATTTTACTCTCTTGACTGGCTTATCTGGGTGAAGTGCAAATGAACCTAACTTTTTGTGCTTACCAGCGTCATTTGATTTCTTTTCTGCCTGTAGGCTTTAAGGGTGCTGCTGTTAGTCCCTATAAGAACTTCAACATTTACCCTGGTATATCTTTTTCTCAGCCTATAGTAAAGGTAGAAGAATTCCCTATTGTTAAGAGGGGTGTTATAAAAACTATGAAATATAACAGTGAATTAAATAAAAAGAGTTGTGGGGAGGTTCCAGCTTTATTAACTATTTTA
This sequence comes from Symphodus melops, assembly GCF_947650265.1. Lineage (NCBI taxonomy): Eukaryota > Metazoa > Chordata > Actinopteri > Labriformes > Labridae > Symphodus > Symphodus melops. The sequence goes on along the minus strand of NC_136695.1, from coordinate 10,280,673 downwards.
ATTACACTAGTGTAGATGTTCTTACTTTATCTAGTTTCATGGACTCATGTGGCAGCTGCAGTTGAGAAGCTGATGATGCTGGCGTGTTTAATGCTGCTCCAAATGTTTAGTTTGGAAAGGAAAACTAAAATATATAAATACAGATGTTAGAAATATTTCAATCAATCAATCAATCTTTATTTGTATAGCGTCAATTCATAACAGGCGTTATCTCGAGACACTTTACAAAAGCAGGTAAAGGACCTTACTGTTTGTCTGTTAACATTAACAAAAGAGCAGGTAACAAGACCATGCTCATTGTTATGTTTACAAAAAGCAGGTAAAAGACCTTACTTATGGCTATATTACAAGAGCCCAGCTGAATCCGTCATAGTGTGGCAAGAAAAAACTTCCTTTTAACAGGCAGAAATCTTCAGCAGACCCGGGCTCATGACGGAACAGCCATCTGCTAAACTGTGCTGGGCTTGAAAATGGGATGGGGGAGATGGGACAAGATGCAGAAAGAAGAATAGGATAGGTTGGGGGGGGGGTCTGGGCAGGCCATCCTCGGGGGGGGTGGGGGGGTTGTTTGGGCAGGCCATCCTCACCAACAGTCCCAAGGAACCTAAGAGAGCTCAGGAGCTCCCAGAAAAAGGAGAGGTTAGAATATAAAGATAGTGACAAGCAGTAATAAGATATGAAAGCAGGGAGAGAAAGAGGGAGAGAGAGATAAGAGATCCTGGTGCCAGTTCCCCCGGTAGTCTAGACCTATAGCAGCATAACTATGAGCTGGTCCTAAGCCAGCCCTAACTATAAGATTTATCAAAAAGAAAAGTTTTAAGTCTATTCTTAAAAGTACCTAGTGTGTCTGCCTCCTGGACCCCGACTGGTAGACGATTCCAAAGGAGCGGTGCCTGATAACTAAAGGCTCTACCTCTCATAGTACTTTTAGAGACTGTAGGTACCACGAGCAGGCCTGCATTCTGGGAACGTAATGTTCTTGTCGGATAGTACGGTACAATTAACTCTTTAAGATAGGATGGTGCCTGACCTTTTAGAGCTTTGTAGGTGAGCAGAAGGATTTTAAATTCTATTCTAGATTTTATAGGGAGCCAGTGAAGAGAAACCAATACAGGAGTAATGTGGTCCCTTTTCCTCGTTCTAGTCGGAACACGAGCTGCAGCGTTTTGGACGAGTTGAAGGGTCTTTAGAGATTTACCATAGCACCCTGCTAAAATAGAATTACAGTAATCCAACCTGCAGGTAACAAATGCATGAACTCATTTTTCAGCATCATTTTGTGACAGGATCTGCCTGATCTTAGAGATATTACGAAGGTGAAAATAAGCTGTCTTTGAAATTTGTTTAATGTGGGAATCAAAGGACATATCCTGATCAAACAGAACTCCTAGGTTCCTAACAGTGGTACTAGAGGCTAAGCTAATACTACTAAGGGCCGTCATATCGGCAGAGAAAGTCTCTCTAAGGTTCTTAGGTCCAATCACTATAACTTCAGTCTGATATATTTAAGAGACATAGAATAATGTCAATGTTTCCAAGCCATGCATTAAAAAAAGGTTATCATGGAACGTAACAAACTTGAGATGTATTTACTCTCTTGGAACTTTTAAAGGTATAGATGTAGATTTTGGTTGCTAATGGTTGCATTGAATTATATAGATAAATTAAAAATGGACTAAACCCATGTTTAATGTATTTTATTGTCAAGCACATTGCCTCAAATATTACCAACAGTTATCAAAGAAATCCGTCATTTTATAGTTTTAAGCCGTCATGATGAGTCGCCATGACAAACACGAGATGTTTCATGTTGCCAAGGAAACACCGGATGTTGCGTGACCACTGCATAAGCTGTTGGGACATGCTACTGAAAGCTGCCGTACTGTTGTTGTATGTGCTGCTGTGATATAGAGGTCGTTTAAATTAGTTTACATCGTCTGTAAACGTGTTGTCTTTCTCAGCTCGGTTTGACCCATTCGTATTGACTACAGTCAACACAGTTTGTTTTTACCGGAGGGGGAGGGGCGTGGCTAATTGTTTTGATGTAGAGACGGATTTTACAAACTGTGCGTTTAAAATCTGCTTATATTAGTGAAACATATTTAACCTATGGCATTGCTTGGTTGCTTCAGGTAGAGTTTTTTTGTTTTTTTTTAAATGTGTGCAGATAGGAGAGAACTTGTCTGCTCACTACAACTTTAAAAGACGTCCTTCACATTTTTATCAATTTCATATATATAAGCCTAATGATGGAATAGCTCTTGTTTTCTTTTACAAATGTATGTTTGTTTATAATTTTTCCCATATGTTCTTCAATCACTTGATTACAAAAAAGGTAGGGCACTGATCACGTCAGTATCTATGAAGACATCAGTGACCTAATTGAAACTGTTGTTACCCTTTTTTATCAGTCCTTTTTAAAGACATCTGTTGATGAAAAAACATCCTTTAAATCAGACACTGTGGTTCAAGTGAGCTTTATTTCACTGCACAGTGGAGAGAGATGGTGTGAGCTCAAGTAAAGATTATATGTCCCCTGGGTTCAGAAAGCAAAAACTGAAACCAAAGATATCTGCTTATTCTCTGAAAGCAAAAAGAGGCAATGCAGCAAAAACCAAAAACAGAGATGTTCTGCCTCATTCTGGGAGACGGAAGTCATGAAAAGGTTCAAATGGTGAAAGAAATGGTGCCACAGCTAGATGTTAAGTGCTTGAAAGGAAGATGACCACAAATGTTTCTTGGCGAAACTTGATAACCTCGGTTAGCACCTGATTTGCATCTTTCAGAATCGTACTTTTACACATACAAGGAATGTGTCTTGGTGTATTGGTGCAAAAACAGTGAACATGAGAAATAATGCCAAAATAGCAAGAACTTAAATAAAATGAAATATAAGAAGCAATTACCAAATATTAAATAATACTAAAAAACACAAAATGTACAAAAGGTGCGATGGAGTGCTTGTAAGAAAATAAATGTGAAGTCCAATGAACATTAATGTTACACATAAAAACAGTTTCAGCCTTCTGCTCTGAAATCACAAGACCATCTGGATTATTCAGAGTTGAAGAAGAGATTGTACAGGTGAGGCTTGTTTTTTATCACAGCGCTCCTGATTGTAAGCTGGTTCTATTATTATCGAGATTTCTATGTTTTCCTAATAATATCAAGGTGCTAGTTGTTTAACAAAGTAAAGTGGACTCTGAACAAGTAGGTTTATACAGGAGGGACAGTGAGAACATTGGAACCGGAAACTGTCAGCAGATTGTCTGTAGTACACTTTTTTTAGTGTAAAAAAATGTACTTAAGTTATTTGTACCTACACGTCTGCTGATGTGCGTACACATCTGAGAGAACCTTTTTCCAGAATAAATTCAAACGTGGGACACGATGCAAATGATTTGTATTCAAATACGTCTTCAAAAAATGAGGACTTTCAAATCTTCAGTTTCAACATCAGAGGTTTTAAACTTAAGTGAACGGATGCTAACGCCAAGTTTGTTACAAAGGTTGTCAAATTGTCAATACTTAATGATACATGTTCTAAAATGAGGATTATCACAGTTATGTTAATGACTGATGGTACTGAAAAGGACTGAAGCTTTAACAAAACTACAGATCTCAGTCATTACGTAACCCAGAGTTGCATCAAGCAAAATATCGGCAGTTTTTCGATACCAAAAGGTTGCCAATGCATTCGTACAATTCAGACATGTTAGATTTTTTTTTAATTAAAAACAAGAAGATTGGGTGTCTAAGACTTCCATGTTATTTCTTTGCTTATTTTGTATGAGAATCATATCAAAGTTAAAAAATCTGTCATCCTAACCCTATCAGTAACATTGTATTGGCAACAGATTTTCATGGTCTTTGACTGTTTTAGTCGCTGGCACGCCATCAGTTTCCTCGGCTTTGCTAACTACAGTAGTCTTCCCCCAGCTGACTATCTGTATGTCACTGTTAGATTTCTACCATCTGTGCCTGAGTTTGTGTATAAGGTTAGTCTTCATTGGTGATCATGAGTAACAGCTGGCTCTGGAGAGCAAAGTCTCCAACCCACGCCCCCCATGCTCCCTCACTAACCAGCGGAAACTTCCACAGCTGTCATCTGCTTTCCCAAATGACCCAGCTTTCCTTCCAGCTGCCATCACAACACCCTGCTCCCATCCCCAGTCTCGCTTTAAGGCTAAACCTTTTTTATTTTGTACTGGGCCCGTATCCTTAATAAAGGGACACTGATATTTTCCAGCTTAAAGCCACGTTCCATCTGCAATCCCAAAGATGATTATTTTGAGTATCAGAGATTGTTAAAAAAAAAAAAAAAAAGAAGAAGAAGAAAGGAAATCTCAATCATCAGTGCCAACTCTGGGATTTTAAATGGAAGCTTTATCAAATCCAAACATTGTGGACTGTAGCTATCCCCAGACTAAGACACAAATGAGAATATGTTGAAACCTTTCACTTTATTTTTCATTTCTGTTGTCAATGGGTGCCAACTAAAAGGTATCTGAACTCAATGTGGTAGAACTACAAACTGATCAGAAGAACACGTGGCATTTCCCAGCCTTAGTTAAGTTGTCTGGACATTTTATAAACAAGAAGTTCACTATATTTTTTTAAAATTAGTATGAGCAATATCAATATTTAGAAAGGCCATTGGTATTTCAACTGAATTCAACATTATGAAAGAAAACTTTGTTCTCAAATGATGAACATGATAATGTTGTTGGTTGTTTGTTGGTATTTCTACTGTATTGGAACACTTCTGCTTTGAAGAGGCCTTAAAACCTGTGATTACATAACTAAAGATGGAGATCTTCCATTTGATAATAAAATAATACATTATTCTGACAAAGGGTATGAAAATATGGGCTTAACCTTTTATAATCCCCTGAGAAACACTGTGGAGCAGCTGAGAGCAAGACTGACGAGTAGCATCCATGTCACCCTGCCTGATTCAAGCTCTGAGCACTTAGAGCTGTTTCCACAAGATACACCGACACGCATGACTCACTAATGATGGCTACAGCAGAGAGGAGGAAGATTCTCCTCCTGAAAAACCCTTAGTCTCTCATCTAAAGCCCATGTTTGACATTTAAATGTTAGTTGGTTGGCTGGTTATCGGGGATTTTTGGTTGTAAATATTGTTCCTATTATCTTTAGCAAGTGAGTGAACAAGATTAAATGATACTAGAGGTGGGGAGAAATGTGAGATTTTTCTCTTCTAAGATTTAAAAAAGCAACAAGAAATTTGGCCAGTCTCACAGATGACTGGAGTAGATCCTGAGCTCATTCATCCATAGACTTTGAATCCATGGATCCGAAAACGTTTTGAGTAAAAAAACTGATTCTGAATCGAATGGTGACTCCAAGAAAACAAAATCAATTCGAGACACCCAAAGCTACCCAGCCCTATTAAAAAAACCTGAGTAGCAGAATATACACCATGAGCTGGTCTACTTGACTATAGTCATTCATTGTGAAAATATCAAAATCGTGTTATAATTCTTTTTTTTGATCAGTTTGAATACCTGCATATTTTTTAAAGAGATTGAACTCAAGTAATAACTTTGACTGAGCAACTTTCACTTTTATTGAAGTACGATTTGACCAGGAGTGTGTATACTTTGACTCGCGTAATGAAGTTGTGTATATTGGTTTGAGCACATTTAACATGCGTTGCACATTGTATGTATAATAAACCAATAAATCATTTAGTCTTCATGAACAGTCTCTTAGTTTGTACTACCACGGTGTTTAAGTGTCCTGTTTCCATCTGTGTTCTAGGAGCATCACCCAAGATCATCAAGCTGCAAGAAGAACCATCAGACAACACTGCCTCAGCTAAAGGCAAAAGTCCAGTCATCAACAGCACCCAGGTCCCTGTGAAAGGCATTAACAACCTGGGCAACACCTGCTTCTTCAATGCTGTGATGCAGGTCGGTATAACAAGTTGCTGCTTGTTTTTGCCCTGGACCTTCTTGAAAAAGAGATTTTTGATCTCAATGAATATTTTTTTTCTTGGTTCAATAAAAAAATGGCGACATAAGAAAAAACAGATAGATTGCTACATTTTATATTTATAATGTTGCAATGTTGCAAATGAATACTTTTTGCTTGTGATGGTCATGATTAGAGACGAGGAAAGTCATCAAAAAGGATCCCTGTTTGTCTATGCTGCATTAAACGTCCTTTATGACCTTTTGAGAAGGTATAATGGTAGGATGTTCAGACTTCATTAAGTGCTGCTTCTCTATTCAAGTGTCTTTGAGTAACTAGAAAAGCACAATGAAAGTCTGATATTATTATTATAGTAAACAGGACTTCATCCTTCCAATGATCGCAAGTGTAAACAGACTAGGCGCAGAGGTCACTCTGAAGTGTATTCATTACAGCTGTGAAAGCCGTGCTGGCTTGGACAAACTCACTTGTCCATACGTTAGTGTCACTCAGTTGGTGCAGAGCATGTTCTCCACACATCGCCGCAATGCAGCCTCCTCACTCTTTCTCTGGTCGGTCATGGTGACTGCAAACCGACACAATGAAGCGTTTTTTTTCCGCCATTTTCTTAATCACCCCGTAGGCCTTCCATGTTGATTGAAATGTGAGTTAGCAGCGTATACATGCCTTTCCCTCATTCTGTCTGTTTGTTTGTATCGTCTCCTTGAAAATTGCAATCTCTCCGTCCAAAACATGTAATTGTCTGAGGATGAGTTGTGTCTGTGTTCACAATACCGGCCCCATTGTGCGCTTTCCATAGCAACTGTCTTCATTGCCAGGGTGTGACAAAACAAATATCCTTTTGAAATGGAAGGAAAAGATGTTTCTCTAAAATGAAAGGACAATGACGGCTCAGCCTATCTCGTCACCAAGGATCCTCTCAGTGTCTGAAACTCACAGTTCATGGATACATTTGAAATCCTCTGACAGAATAATGAAATCACAAGTTCCCTTAAGCCCAGTAAAACGGTGATAACTTGTGGCGAACTCTGCGATCAATTAAAAGGCCGTCATGAAATGTTAAGTGTGGATGCGGTCTTGTATTTTGGAGGGATTCGAACCTCATTTGTCCACAAAACAGTTTTGTGTCTTTACATTTGATGAACAGTAAAACCATTACATATTAGCAGTTTGATTTATGGAAGATTTTTGAATTAGTAATTAACTTTTTCATTTGTTGTTCTTTTGTCATATCTGAACAAAGTGGAATATGTAACTCATTAAATGAGTTTAATATACTTGATCTAACTCTGTTATCCCAACAGAACCTGTCTCAGACACACATGCTCATCGACCTCATCCAGGAAGTGAAGGAGAAGGGCTACAAACTGAGGATCAGCCCCCCTGTGGAGACTAATCTGGTACAGCCTGCTGTCGATCTTTTTTTCTGCTCTAAAGTCGGAGACCTCTTCAAACTGTACTGAAGACTGAACAAATACAGAAGAGATATTATCATCTTAATGCTGCATAAGATTGATCCATCATTCCTTGTTGAATCTGCTGGATGCATAAGATCAGTAACGTTTAGAAAACTAAGAAAATACTGCTAATTACAAAGTTATGAGCAATCATCTGAAAATCTTATTCTTAAATTATTGAGGTCACTTTCTGTTTAGATTCAAGAAGCAAAATGCAACATGAAGAAAAGTAATTAAAACTTAAATCATTTCTCTGTCTCATTGTACTTCTTACTTTACCCATTAAATAGTTCAAATCGTATTTTTTGAACCTGTTATGAAAATAAGGTGTTTTTTCAAAGTTAAAGCAGGATAATGTTTTGTATTGTTCTACACATAGAAACCCATTTTTAAATGTGCTGTTTTTATTTTACAGAGTCCATTGTCGGTTACGCTGTCCAGTCCTGAGCCGCTGACTGCGGCCATGTTTCTTTTCCTACAGAGCATGAAAGAGCCAGGGAAAAGCCCGCTCAGTCCCAAAATTCTCTTCAACCAGCTCTGCCAGAAGTAAGGCGCTTTTCTTCACATGTGTTTGCATAAAATCACACTAGCTTCACATTCTGCACTCCTATATTTATCTCCAGGTCAATGAAGTCCAACTCCTCCATCATCATAGCAGCCGTTTACAAACGGCAAGCTGTAGCTTTATCTACCTTCAGTCCAAGAGGTGAAGGTGTCCATTTGAATCAACTAAACCCAATTTACACCTCAGATCTTTTGGTCATCTGGCTTCCCTGACCCTAAAGCCTAATTAGTACTTCTGCGTTGTGTTGACACCGTAGCTAAGCGGTTGACATGGACCCCTACGCGCAACTAAAAAAAAATCCTATGCGTTGCGTCAACGCCAACCGCAAGGACTGTAATTGGTCATCTCAGAACGTCAGAACACAGTTGCTTTTCTGGTCACAACGGAAATATTAAAAGTCTGTATACGGCGAAGAAAATCAGCCCATTGACATTCAAAAGTAGCGAAAGTGCGTACCAATCACAACCTCTAAACAAACCATGATATTACAAATATGATGAAGTTAAACACAAAATACAAACTTTAATCTACATGGCTGCATAGCTGGATGCAGGACGAACAACTTGCAGATAACTAAATATAGTCTTCTGCTACTTGCTACACTGCAGGGCCACCTGTGTCATATTTGATCCAGAGCAGGGCCTAACAGGCCTAACAGGCTTTGTGACAGGCAGAAACAGCCCCACATTTGTGAGCTGGACTCTTGTTTTTTCCTCTTTTATGTACAGTGTGAATGTTTGGTTGGCTGAGTTTTTGTTTGTGCATGGTACACTGCTGGTTGGGTCCACACTGTGTGTGTGTGAGAGAGAGAGTGGGGAGTGTTGTACTGTTTAGTAGTGCAGGTGGGTGACCAGGGCATTTGACACTGGATGACTGGCTACATCTCTGGTGCTGCTTTGACAGCTATTCTGGTACCTAACTGCCATCAGAGAGGCCTCCAATGTGCTTGTATGACTCTGTGCCACCTCACCTGGTACCACCTCAGTCTGCAGCACAAATGCAGGCAATTATGGCTTCAGACAGCAGGCATTGAACACAACGTTATGAACTCATGCGTGACTAGTTTCAAGTATGGCTGATCTATTCCACTGACATGAATTTGATTAGAGAGACATGACTTCAGGCCTCAGTAACCCCTACCCACATGCTGCACTGATACCACAAGTGAACTTTATCAAAGCCTATATTAAGATTTGATAAACATTTACACTTTTTTTTACAATTTATATTTTTTTATCTCATCTAACAACGTTAATATTAGTTCTTTTTTTTTTTTAAAAAAGGTTGAAAGGAACAACAGATATAAACTTACACTCTGGAATTTCTGTTGCCAATTGAAAGGGACATATAATTTTTATAAACTATAATAGACGTATGGAGAGAGCGGTACCCATCTATCAAAGGATACACACACTATTCAAGCTCATTTAAAGTCTATGCTAGACTGGATTACTTTTTTATGTTTACTGTGGATAGATTTAGGATTAGAGACTGTGACATACTAACAAGGGATCTCTCTGATCATAGCCCCATATGTCTCTCTGCAGGTGGCAAGGAAAAATCGAAATACTCTGTGGAAACTCAACTCGCATATACTCAATGACCCTGCCATAGTATCTAAAATAAAGGAAGACATTAAAGAGGTTTTAGAAATTAACGACACAGGGGAGGTGTCACCGACTATACTATGGGATACGCTTAAAGCTGTAATGAGGGGTAAATTGATCTCCACTACCTCCTACCTGAAGAGAATCAAAGGGCAAAAACTAGCTGAGCTTCAGTCAAATTTAAAGCTGAAGCAACAAGCAGATGTTGACAACCCAAGCACCGCTATTAAGCAGGAGATTAGGAAATTACAGGGTGAAATTAATGATATTTACACACAGGAGGCCCAGAAGAACTTAACCTTCCTGAGACAAAAATATTATGAGATAGGAGGGAAATCAGCAAAATATCTGGCGTACAAACTACGTAAACAACAGGAGGAAAGTACAATACACAAAATCAGGAATCCTAAAACTAATGTCATGGAAACTAAATTGGAAAAGATCCAGGAATGTTTTGAGGTTTTCTTCAGGGATCTGTACTCACAACCTAGTGCCTCTGAGGAACATTGCATTGATACCTTTCTTAGCTCCCTTGATTTACCTTCACTCTCAGAATCTCAGAATGAGAATTTAATAAAACCAATCTCAGCTGAGGAAATTAACGCTGCTATCACCAGACTGAAGTTGGGGAAGGCAGTTGGGCCAGATGGGTATAATGCTCAATGGTACCGCTGCTTGAGGTTAGAACTAGTCCCACTATTACTTACTAGAGCGTTTAATCACATCCTTCAGGAGGGAGAAATCCCACCCTCCTGGAGGGAGGCAACGATCTCTGTTATCCCTAAGGAGGGTAAAGATAGGCGAGAATGTGGGAATTACCGGCCAATTAGTGTCCTCAATTTGGATTATAAACTGTTCACCTCTGTTTTTGCCCGCAGACTGGAGAAGCTGCTGCCTGTTCTCATCGATTTGGACCAGACTGGTTTTATTCATCAGAGACAGACGTCAGACAATATTAGGAGAGTACTACACATTTTAAGTCAAATTCATATAGAGGGGCCTCAATCAATTATAGGGAGTCTGGATGCCGAAAAGGCTTTCGACTCTGTTAGATGGGCTTTTTTGTATAAGGTACTGGGGAAGTTTGGTTTTCAGGTGAAGTTTATTAAAGTAATCCAGGCGTTATATGACAGACCCTCGGCCCGCATCAAGGTAAATGGTGATCTTTCTGGAGCTTTTGCTCTGAATCGGGGATGCAGGCAGGGGTGCGCAATCTCGCCACTCCTCTTTGATTTATTTATTGAAACACTAGGCCAATTAATTAGACAAAACCGAAATATCAAGGGCATTACTATGTCAGGAATAGAGCATAAACATAGCAATGTTTGCGGATGATGTGTTGGTCTGTCTGGGGGAACCGGAGAAGTCATTCACAGAATTGATGTCTACTTTGACTGATTTTGGCAGGTTATCTGGCTATAAAGTTAACATTTTAAAAACTCAGGTGATGACTCTTAACTATGTGGCCTCTGCGAATTTACGTGAGAAATTTAAAGTAAACTGGGAAAACGAGAGTATTAAGTATTTGGGTGTCCACCTGACACGAGACCTTTCAGTGCTCTTCCGGGCAAACTATGAGCCAATATCCTCAAGTATAAAAGCAGATTTACACAGATGGAACTTGGTCCCTTTTTTGAGCCTTAGCTCTAGGATAAGTGCAGTTAAGATGAATGTGCTCCCCCGTTTACTTTACCTTTTTAGGAACTTGCCTGTGGAGGTGTCTGATAATCAATTCAGTGAGTGGGACAAATGGATCTCCAGATTTGTCTGGCAGGGCCGGAAACCAAGGATTAAATATACCACCCTTCAACTGGCCAAGGAAAGTGGAGGGTTAGGTCTCCCCTGTCTAAGGAATTATTATTATGCTTCACAAATAGCTCCCCTCCTATACTGGTGTGATGACACATATATAGCTAGATGGAAGGAACTGGAGTCCAGCCTATCTAAACAGTTTCCCATCCAAGCAGTGATAGCGGATAAGGGTCTTATGGCTCGCTTGGAAGGATTGGGGAATCCTTGGGTGAATCATACTCTTCAAGTCTGGCAGAAAGTGATAAATACTTGTGATATATATAAAATGTTGAGATCTTTCAGATGGTTCGCGCATGATTCAGATTTTCTCCCTAACAGACACGACTCTAGCTTTAAATCATGGTCGGTCCATGGTCTCACTACTCTCCTTTCACTCACTCAGGAAAACACTGTGCACAGCTTCGAGACCCTGAAGGACAAACATGGCCTGTCGCAGAACGATTTCCACAGATACCTGCAGTTACGATCATATATTGTCCATGAATGTAAATTGGTCAACCTCTCAGCTGTTGAATCAGAATTTTTTCACATTGTAAAGAATGCATTAACCATGACCCCTTCTAACTCGATTTCAAAGCTCTATACTGCTCTATCCCATGCTGGTAATAAGAATACTTTTTACATTAAAGGTAAATGGGAAAGAGAATCTGGGACCCAGATATCTGAGGAGGCGTGGGGCGATATATGGTCCTTTCAGTGGTCAACATCCAGCTCCATGAGCTGGAGGGAACATTGTTGGAAAAATATTATTAGGTTTTTCAGGACACCACATCAGGAGAGGTATAAAGGGGAACATGTGCCATGCTGGAGACAATGTGGCTCGACTGTGGCTAATCATTACCACATCTTTTGGGATTGTCCCAAACTAGGTGTCTTCTGGAGGGGTATTCAGACATCTCTAAGTAAGGTTTTTAACACTCAAGTCCCTCTGAGCTTCGAGGTCCTGTATCTGGGTCGCGTCTCTTTTTTGGAACGCAGGAGTGAAATAAAACTATTATAGTTACTTTTGGTGGCAAGCAAAAAAACGATTACGAGAAGATGGTTGAGTCCGACTCTACCTTCTATTAAGGACTGGTTTGGAGTAACTCTTGAAATATTTAAGATGGAAAAACTATCCTATCAACTAAAAATTCAAAGGGACAAATTCTATCGGATCTGGAATAACTGGATTGTCTTTATTACCCCCGAGAGAGCAGACTTTTTCTAATATCACTGGTATCACTATCTTATGTTTATTTCCGTGAATGTCTTTCGATGTCTCTCTTTTTGATGGCGGCGGCGGGTGACCCCCCTCACCTGGTTTCTGTTCTTGGTTTCATGTTTTCTCTCTTCTTCTTTTTTTTTGTTCTTCCCTTTTCTATTGTACTTTAAAACAAAAACCGGATGGACATCTGTCATTACCTTTGTTGATATGTATGCTTGATGTGTGGTCATTTTCTGTCCATTCGAAATAAAGATATAATTTAATAAAAAAAAAAAAAAAAAATTATAAACTAAAGAATATTATCAAATTAAAAGTTAACAGAACAAGCGTCAAAGGAATAATCTCTAGTTTCACAAAGTGACATGATTGCACTAGTTTCCTTATCTAGCCTGAGCTCTGAACTCGGCAGCTCCTCCACATTCAGGCAGGGCTAAAGCTTATAGCTGAATGAACAGGGCTAAGAACTTGTCCTGTTGACTGGGTCATTTAAGTGACCTTTGACTCTGTGAATACTGCTCTTTATTCTTACCTGTCACTGCAAGCTCTTGTCACTCAACAAGGTTTTGGTCTGCCCTTGACTGAGTGTTTTTCCATTTCCTTTCACCATATTTCTCTGTGTGCTTGTGTTGTCAGGGAGGTTAATAAGTTTCTCGGGCTAACATTTAAGGCCACTCTGAGTGTTTAAAAGCAACTCTAGATCTGTATCGAGCCTAGTTTTCCATGAATGTTTGTTTGTTCGTTACTAACTATGCATGTGGCCCGTAGCCTTCCTGTTCCTCCTCCTACAAGCCCAGAAAAGTTCTGGAACAGTGCCAAGCTGAGCTTGGTGGGATGGTCAGCATCACACTGTCAGTCTGGTGTCAGTGAGCGTCCCAGCTTGTACCAAGGCGAGTAAGACGCAACAAATACATTAGTGCAACGATCAAGTAATCAGGGATGCAGGAATGTTTGTTTAATTAGGGCTTTAATAATAGGAGGAAAAACTAGGATGTTAAAGAACATAAATATTGCCATGACACATTAATTAGATTAAAATAAATAGTTAGTGCGGGTAGTGGCACTTAAAGGCTTTCTACTTTTAGACATGTTTTCATTGTTCAGGACTGCTCAGTAACTTTACAACCAAGCTTTTCTCTTTTTATTTATATCTATCCATCTCTTTATTTCTTTTTCTCTTGATATCCCACGTTTGCTGGGACAGATGGCTGTTCACATCTATTGCTGCTCCCTTTTTCTGCCTGTTTTTGCAACAAATGTGGGCTCATGTTGTGTCTCTACTCGTTTTTTAAAGTTCCCTGTGATAGCTTCTGTTATGATTCAGCACTTTATGAAAAATGTGAATTGATTCACTGTTAGCAGAACAGCTCTTCTTGTTACGTCAAGTCCTTACTCAACCACATTTTCTCCCCTCATGTCCTCTTTCAGCCAGAAAACAGTGTCAGGCAAACTGATTCCAGCTAATCTTAGATGAGCTGCTTGCTAGCTAGCTTCTTCTTGTTGGCCAAATGGTGGAATGGATGGACCATTTACTCATGGCAATATTTAATGGTTCAAATGTTTTTATGTGGATATGAAAGTGAACGTTTGAAAAGCAATTCATAAAATGAAACATTTTATGTTAAAGTACCAGTCTTTCACATTCTGTCGATTGTGCAGGTTGATTTTGTGATGATGATTAAAGTGTGATTATGAAAATGAAAAAAAATGTGGTAATAATACCACACCATGATCAGTCTATTGGGATGGATAACATTGAACACTGCATGTTTAATCCACAAAGTGGACAAAAAAGCCACTGAGACGCATTCAGCTGCACCTGTTTCTCTCAAGGACTGATCCATTTTTGTAAGGATGGATGGATATTCTCTTGTGCCACAGAAAAACGAAAAGCTTCTCTACCTATTTGGTTTATAAATGTCTACATACCCACAGCTTTCAAATATTGTTCCAAAGCCTTTATGAAAAGCCGTGCATCATTATGGAAACGGCAAAGAACAACAATGGATTCTATCTTGTGCTCAGCCATACAAAGCACATACACAGAGCTACAGTAACACACACACAGGCAGGACAGCGTGCAGGTCTGCACTGAAGGAAGACCTCTTTCGGATTGACTAAAAAAGCAGAAATTCATAGATGTGGAAAAAGAATTACAGTTTGTGAACACATGACGAGCAAGAACCGCCGTCTGATGATCTCAACCTCAAATCTGATGATTTGAAGCACTTCACTCTGGTTTAGCTCTACAAAATACAAAACATGAAAATTGAATAATTGGGACCAAAAAATTCAGGTCAATTAAAAAACATACATTTTATTTATAGCACTTTTCATTAAAACAAATCGAAAAGGGCAGATTCTTATCTTCATCCCCAGAAGACGATATCCATTGTCAACCATATCTATTGCATAGCAGAACTTAACATCCGAGACCCACAGTATGATCGATCATACCCTCTGTTGTGGTGATGGGAAAAGAAATGGTGTGCATCACAATAAAACTAGAGACACACGGAGGCTGTAACAGCTAACTACAGAAAATTATGGCTTTATTTTTTTATTATTGAATTTTTTGTTAATCAGCAATATACGAGCCAGAATTTTTTCACAGGATGAAATTAGACCATGCAGATTTTTTAATTTCCTTCTTTTTAATATCTTCATGTCCATCCAATCTTACTAAGATTTTATTTTTGAATTTTTTATTCACTTGTATCACTATTAGTTCGGAGGCTGGGCTAAGTGGATGTGGTCAGGAGGACCACACACTGTTTGCTGCTCAAGCATTACGACTGTTTAGTGTTAGTACAACCCTTTAAAATGGATTCATTCTGTTATCATTGAGTAAAACGCGTGTGTGTGTGTGTGTGTGTGTGTGTGTGTGTGTGTGTGTGTGTGTGTGTGTGTGTGTGTGTGTGTGTGTGTGTGTGTGTGTGTGTGTGTGTGTGTGTGTGTGTGTGTGTGTGTGTGTGTGTGTGTGTGTGTGTGTGTGTGTGTGTGTGTGTGTGTGTGTGTGTGTGTGTGTGTGTGTGTGTGTGTGTGTGTGTGTGTGTGTGTGTGTGTGTGTGTGCGCATTGCACTGCACTGTGCGGCTCATACATTTTTTTTTTCTGTGGGAGGGTGGAGCTTGTGTGGCCTTGTGTCTGGTACTAACTCATCCGGCGATTAATTGTGTTAGCTCCGCAGCTGTTTGCATTGGCCAGATTGAGAGAAGTGCTACAGGGCCCTTCTGCCTCTCTCCACTGGGACGAGCTTACAGACCTCCTCTTCCCCACTGATCCCAACCAAGCTCTTCGGTTGTTTCTCTCTACTGCTCTGTGTATGTCTGGGGTTTTTTTGTCGCACTTTGTCTCCTCCTCTCTTGTAGTTTATGTTTTCTCTTGGGCACACTAGTTAATTGAACAAAAATGGAGCACTCCTTCACATGCTGTTAGTCTCTAAGGTCTGCTGATAAATGACACGTGCTCTCGACCATCCTCACCCCGCCCTTCCCCATTCGTCTGCATGTACGGGCATATGAGCCACAGAATGGCCGGTGGAGAGTGGTGACATCAGGCTCATCCAGACCTCCTGCTAATGACCTATGTGGAGGACTGGTGGTTGGCTATCTCTTCTCAGCGTTGGCATCCATTTTTTTTTGGTTACTGGTCGGTTTATGTCAGAAGGCTGACTTGAGTGAAAATGTTCAGTAAGTAGGATTATAAACACCGTGAACATTTGTCCACAACACTCAGTGGCCACATGTTGTTTTTAAAAATGCTTTTTCTAATCGAGGAGTGCGTGATGTGTCGTGGAAATTCTCCT
Organism: Symphodus melops; assembly: GCF_947650265.1. Taxonomy (NCBI): domain Eukaryota; kingdom Metazoa; phylum Chordata; class Actinopteri; order Labriformes; family Labridae; genus Symphodus; species Symphodus melops. The sequence goes on along the minus strand of NC_136695.1, from coordinate 10,264,263 downwards.
TTGCGAGGTGGAGAGTTGCTAATTCTCAGAAGAACTTCACTTCGGCGCTTGAATCAGATCTCTTTAATAAAACGTGCAGCACGGAGAGGAGGCCAGAGCAGCTTCTGCCGAACCTTCACATTACAAATCCTTTTATGCAATACAGAGAGAGAGGGGAGGTGACCTTATAGTTAACAAATGGTGATCTTTACATTTCTTTGAAGTTCCTGTATCCTGTTTTCTGGAGACAGTGACTCTGTGATAATGAAATAACATTTACATTCGTATGGTGCTGTCTGAGAAAGAGGATGCCCTCCTGTGGCTCTCTGACACCTCTGTTCATTTGGTGTCTCCTGAAAGTCAGGTAATTTCCCACAGATGTCTGCCTTTTCAAAATGACAGGAATTCTTTAATGACTTGGAGACTAAAACTTCTGCTTTAAACTCCGGGTACCAGTGATGGAACTCCACTGAACGGCTTCCCATCCTACCCAGCTCCTCAACCTCCTAAACATCCTCATCATTCGACTGATGCTAAACCAGAATTTGGCCTCTCAGCGTGGGCTGTGCCCGTCAGACCAACCTGTCCTGTGGTTGTGTGGCTGGCTCGGCCCAACAGGTTGTTAGTGGCTCTAATCTCGGCTGCCCATCTGCCCCTGGCATCTGTCCTCACATCTGCCTCATCGTACAGTAGATGGCCAGGGGACGGACCCAAGAAGAGCCTCCACTCTTAACAGCTCTGTGATTTCTGTCCAGAACTCATCACCACCAACAAAATGCAAATACATGTATTCATGAATACAGCAAAGGTGGCTGATTGATTCTTGTGATTTGTCTCTGAGTGCACAGTCAAGAATATATGTGATATTGTATTTACCTTATTTTTTCAGGGCTCCACGCTTCAAAGGCTACCAACAACAAGACAGCCAGGAGCTCCTGCACTACTTACTGGACTCCATACGAGTTGAGGAAACTAAAGTAAGCTTATGTTTATTCACGTTTGAAATCATCGAGAACATCGAGCTGATGATCTTTTGTTATGCTCGTTCAAAGTGTCAAAAAAAAAAGTCATTCACTTGGCACAAAGTACGCCTTATGCTTGTGTTTAATGACTTTTCTTTACGAAAGGCTTTTGAGGATTTGGCAGAAGAAAATGTGTACTATGTAAGGACACCATGAATATGAGCTCAGTCAGATTTAGCCAAAAGTGGAGGAATTCAATGTGTAGGTATTGCAGTGCTAACAAACCATCGTCTTTCTCTTCTCATCAGCCTCTTAGGCAGCTTGCTCTCTGGATAGTTAAAAAATGCCCAAGATTCTCCAAAAATGAAAAACATTCAACCTCGTAAACATCCCCGAGCTGAAACATGAGTATGTTTAAAATAACATTTAGCTCTACTTACCACTGACAGTGGTGAAAGTCTTTTCTGTCACTGGGCCTCATTAACCCTCAATTTGTTCAGAATGTTTCCTTATTCGGTTTGATAGAGATCTTACTTTTCATTAACATCCGTCAGTCTTTATTTCAGACACTCAGCGGTCTGTTTTTAGGTTGGCTGTGCACCCATTCCCCTCTACTTGTTTTTCCACCTTTGTGTTTTAATCTTATGGTGCCATATTTTTGGCAGTGAAGTTCCCCCAACCCTTTTGCTGGGGCAATTAGGAGACCCCACAGCAGCCCTTTGCAGCGCTAAGCTGCCCCCCGTGGCCCCACCAGTGGCTACATGAACCAAGGAGGAGAAGTTAGCGGGTGTGTTTAGCGGTCAGCCACAGAGCTGGGACGGAGCCGCAGGCTCAGTTCCCCTACTCCCATTCAAACTTGTGAACACTGACAGTTGTGCCACTTAGGGGACTTGCAAGTGGCACGGCCGGCATCATTGTGTGTTCTTGGGAAACCCACAGCTGCTGAATGAGCTCCAGGGCCGTCCCATTGTGCTTTGGGGTCACCCATGGCCCCCTCCTTTAAACACACACACACACACACACTCATCAGCCAATCTCCCAATCCAATCAGGGATATAAAGGGGGGGGGGGTATTCATTCACTCTGAAACTCATTTAAACCACAGAGAACCTTCACAGATACAGTGGTATTTTAGCTAGCATTGTAGATTGTTTAAAATAATTTTGAACATTTAACCAGTTGCTATTTTTTCTTAAAGATAGAATTTGTGTTCGAAGTGTAGTAATAATTCCTTTTTCAAACACAGGATGAACATAAGACAGATTTTCCCCCCCCTTGCTTCTACACCTAGTTTACCTGGATGAACTTGTCCAGTTTGAAAAGACACATTTGAGTTGCCTCTAAATACTATAATGATGCAAGTGCGACATTCTGTCGTAGAGTACGTCGGTTGAATTTCGTACGAATTACTGAGGAAAACTGGTGTCTCCGCAGAGGCTGCCGCCAACCTTTTAGAGGCCCTAAGTGTTTGTGTTTATCGGCCATTAGTATCAGGGATCTGAATATGCTAATTTGGCTCCACTCAATTATCACCAATTAGCTGAGACGGTAGGTATTACTCTCTCAGGGCATGGACTGTCCTTCTTTGCCCCATCTTCACTTTAGTTTCCACCCCTGCACCCTTTTACCAGCAACCCTCTACACCCCCTATCTACCCCTCCCCACTGCCCGTCCTGTGTGGGACCGTGCACGCTGTTACATTTGGGAGGGAGGGAGAGTTGGGGGGTTACTGGTAATTAATTAGTAGGAGGGCCCCATTCTGGTTTGACTGTGCCGACTGAGTGGGATGCAGACTGGCCAGGCAGGGATTAACAGGACTTTTTGACCTAAATAGCCAGTCCAGTGCGTGGGTCCCGGGACAATGGGGGCTGACTGGTCTCGGCCGCAGACATAGACCACGGCCAATTATCTATTGATTGGTGCTTCACTGTGGCTGTGCCTCTTCACAGCTCCCTCACCAACACACTCACTGACCATGTCACCTTCAATAAGGGGAGCCCATGGAGATCTTAGACACACACACAAACATGCACAGTTCATTAAGACATTTAAATGTTAACATTTTTAGACAAGCACAATAATTATTTTACACTAATGATGCTTGTAATAGGTAAACCTGTCAAACTGAGCTGTTGGCTAGATTTTGATATGTCACTAATGGATATAATAGAGAGAATTCAAGACAAAAAGCCTTGAGTTCATTTAAATGTGACGCATTCAGTGTGCATCCAGGGTTATCACACATTGTTTGTATTGTTGTGTAATTGTGTGTTTATTGTTTCTAGAGAGTGAAAGCAGGAATTTTGAAGGCTTTCAATAATCCCACAGAGAAGACAGCAGACGAGGACACCAAACGTCAAGTCAAAGGTTCATACGTTGATTGCGGTTTATAGATGGCTAAGATCAATAGTCCCATCTTGTGGTGGTTAATGGAAGTACAGCTAAGTGACTCATCTGGCAAAGCAGGCTGCAGATTCGACTGACGCTTCAAAGCTTTATCGTGAAAACGGTTTCCCTTTTCTCCCAGCATACGGAAAGGAGGGTGTGAGGATGAACTTTGTGGACCGCATCTTCGTAGGAGAGCTGACCAGCACAATAATGTGTGAAGAGTGTGAGCATGTGAGTGTAAAAGGAACAACAGTTCACAAGCTCTTCATCCAAACTCACATTATGTTGTTTGCTTTGAGCAACACACTGTGTAATCCAGTGAACCTCTGTGTTGAAACTTTTCTTTTGTCTGCTGGTGGTCTAAACAAGTATGGCAGGAAGCCCAACAGATTTCTAGAAACTGAGGCAGTGTCCCTCAGTCATAATGTGGCAGACGGTTATATCCATGGAACATGTTTCCCTTCAAATAAAGAATCTCCTTGTAGATACTGTATAGAGCAGCGGGTGTGTAACTATTAGATGAATATAACTTCATTCCAAACCAAAAAGGCTTTGAAAGTGTTGAAGGTGGATAGTAGGTGGTGATGAGTCATTTGGAATTTAGTTGAATCAATTTATTTCTGTACAAGACCTTTACCATTTGATAATGCAGCAAATCTTCCTGTACTTTTCAGCTTTATGATCAGTGTGTGAATCAACTCTAACCAGGGACATTTTAAAAGTTAAAACCCCGGGTCCATGGTATCTTGTGTTCAGAGTTTCAAACCATAACCATAAACTTCCAGAAATCATGTGACCCTTAAGCTTCCAACTTGGGTTGGCGGAAATCTAAAGTTTGTGTCATGAAGTCAGCTCGACATGAGGTGTATTTTCCACAGATAAGGCAAAATAAAAAAGGTTTTTAAATAAAGATTTAACCTTCAAATTTCAGCTTTTCTCAAAAATCCATTTTCCAGTTGGAGATCACCGTTTATAAAGTCTTTAAATGGGAAAAACAAAAAACTTTCAGTATGCATCTTATCAGAGTTAGATTGGATGAGTCTAATGTATATGAATGTATGTGCTGATGAACATGTGATCTCTCTTACAGATCTCCACAGTGAAGGAGGCTTTCATAGACATTTCTTTACCCATCATAGAGGAGAGGGTGAGCTATGTCTATATTTCATGAAGGGTGATGATTATAACTCACACACAGTAAACAGAACTGAAGAAGAAAGCAACATCATATCCTCAAAAAATGTGTATTTGAACATTTTACAGCTCTGCGTAGAAAAACTTTACCTGAAGATTATTATTTTGTTTTTCATTTCAATTAAAAATGAATAAAGTATGATTTTTATTTTTTTTATTTTTTTTCTGCTCAGATATCGAAACCATCCAACCCTGGCAGACTGGGGAAGAGCAGCCGGGAGCAGGACATCCACATGACTCACAGCGACCAGGTTCTTTCTGCTACCCATCCTGTCAACAGAAACAATAGGAAGCTGAGTGGACAGGTACAGTTGCATATGTGAACTATGTGAGTCCCCCACATTTAAAATGTTTTTTTGTTTTAATGTATATTGAAAGTGTTAGCCAGGTTTGTTAATTTGAGCTGTGTAAAACATTTCATTGGGAGCCCTGTCATTTTTTGTAACTCTAGGCCAATATGAAAAACTGGAAACCTTCCTCTCTTAACGGGTCTTATGTGTGTCTGTTATTTTTCTCCCAGAAGCAGCAGAGCAGGAGGTCCTCAAGCTCTGTGGAAGAGAAGGGAGCAGGCTGCAGTGTGGAGCGGGCGGAGGAGGAGGGGTTAGCTGGTGGATTAGCTCGTGGTGTCTCAGTTTGCAAGATGGCTGTGGCGGGCAGCCTCTCGGACGGCAGTGAAAGAGACTCTGGTGCGCAGGACAGCAGTAATGATGCTGATAGTGAGGCCTCAGAGAGCGAGTGGGCCCCACGCGTCTCCTCCTCAGGCCACGGCCACATGTCCACTCTCAGTCCATCTCCCACGCCCGTCTCTTCCTCCTCTCCATCTTTACCGTCGTCCACGAGGCAAGGCGGCGCTGTCGAGCAGCTCGTTACTGCAGTGACTAAAGTCAACCTGGGGTTCTCTTCTGGCGACTGCTCTCCTTCCACTCACTGTTCTCAGGAGGAGCTGGGAGAAACACAGACACGAGATAACCTCCATCATCACCACCACCAGGGAGCCTTTCAGGTGTTGTCCCACAGTTACACGCCCAGCTCCAAGGAGTGCTCCATCCAGTCTTGCCTTCATCAGTTCACCTCTGTGGAGCTGCTAATGGGCAACAACAAGCTGCTGTGTGAGAGCTGCACTGAACGCAGACAAAAGCAGCTGCGAAAGAGCAGCTCAGCAGGTGAGACAACACGGAAAAATCCCAAGGAGTTTGGGATCAAATAATCTTCCATACTTGCAAATAATTGCTATTGTCCAAAATGATTACATTATAATCCTTTATTATTGTAAGGGAATTGGTCATTTCCTTACAAGCTGATGCAACCCTTAAAATGTTACACTCTTGTTTTTGTAGGCAGCCCTCTAAACTAACTTTTCATGGAGTAAAACTTTTTAGTATGACTGTAACCACTTTCAAGAATCATCCAAATACAATGTAGACTGCAGGATACCAACGCTCTATAAGTAGTGAGTACTTAATTCACAATATTAAAAACCAAAACTGTAACAAGGTAAAGCACAGACACAATTTCAGCCTGCCTTTGGTACAGAGTCCGTAAGCGACGCTAGCCCATAAGTCTGAGAATGGATTAGTTAATACTGAAGGACACTGTACAGAGCAGCTGCTGTCATCAGTGTGTAAAAGTGCTCTGAGTAGTCAGAAGACCAGAAAAGAACTAAACAAGCTCAACTCAAGCAACATTAATATTGAGTGTTTGTCATAATTAACGGTTTTGAAGAGTGAAACAGAGTTCATGTTTTAATGTTTGCTTGTTTTCTTTTTTTGCTGCTGTTATTGGCACAGACAAGAAAGTGGAAAAGATGTACACCAGCGCGAGGAAGCAGATGTTGATCTCCTCGCTGCCTCCTGTCATCACATTACATCTTAAACGCTTTCATCAGGTGAGCCGATTCACACCAGGCCTTTTTTACAGCTCTTTGTGTTACCATGACGACAGTGTGGTTTTGCATTTGATGTTTGTCATTAGCAGTGTCTGTGTTCGACTCGCGCTGGTCTTTGAGTGTTCATGTCCCTCGGTTCTGTTTTTATGTTTTAAGGCAGGAATGAACTTGAGAAAGGTGAACCGCCATGTTGACTTTCCACTCATCTTGGATCTGGCTCCATTCTGCTCAGCATCCTGCAAGGTATCATGATACTTAAGAGAAATGGCCAAAAATTCTGTGAGCTCGAAGTTAAATAACGGTATTAAAAAGATCAGATGTATTTATGAATGCAAGGTTCAAGTGTCTTTTATGTGAAGCTTTACTTTTCTTTTTAAAAAAATCTACATTTGTCTGTGATTATTTGCTTCAGTTATGTATGCAATGAATATATTAGTAGTTTTTTTTTTTTTTTTTTTTTTTTTTTTTGGACCACAAGCCTCATACTGTAGCTTTTTAGCCCAATCCTCATTTCTCTTTCCTGTCTTTGCTAGAATCTGGCAGCGGCTGAGCGTGTCCTCTACAGCCTGTATGGGATTGTTGAGCACAGCGGCTCAATGCGGGGTGGACACTACACTGCATATGTAAAAGTGCGCTCTCCTCAGAGGAAAACAGAACAGCACCATAGGAACCTGTCAGGCCAAGGTTTGGCTCCTTGCTTTTCCTTTTCTGTGTGTTCGGCTCCTGGTAACAATAGTGCTCAGTTATTTTGCATCTTTCACCTTGAAAGCGTCTTCGACAAAAGCAAGCATGAAGAGGATCTGTTTGTTCTATAGAGAAAAGTTTTGTTTTGCTTTGCCCTTCCCCATAAGTTATTGTCTGTAAGATCTGCAGAGTAGTACTGGAACAAAGTCCTAACTCTTAAAACAGTATTTCCCAGTCCTGCAGGCAGCATACGTCCAGCTTGATTAAAGTACAGCTTGTGACCCTCTGCCTCAAAGAAAGGAGTAGACGTCTCACCCAAATGCCTCTCGCTAGTTTGGCTCCATAAATCTTATTTGTTGGATAGCTTAATATAACAGTTACATGTAAATATCTGTTGGCTTTGTTGTCGTGAAGATGACAGTTTATTTATCTATCTGCATATTAAACAACATTGTTGACCATATCTGAGTTTATAACTTTTAAAACAAAGTCCCTGCGAAGCCAGTAGTGTCTTCAAGTGTTTTTGTGGTTTGTATGAGACAGCTTTATTTTCATTAGTCTCTTTGTCCCGTGACATTAACACTGATTGTATTTGTGTGTTTCAGCTGCGCGGGACGTAGGGAGCGCCCCCCAGGGTCAGTGGGTGTACATCAGTGATACCACGGTTCAGATGGTTCCAGAGTCCAGGGTTCTTAATTCTCAGGCATACCTGCTCTTCTATGAGGAAATGCTGTAATGTGACTAAAAACCAGTCTTTTCTTTTCCTATAAATCTGTTCTGCCTTGTGTTATTTTGGTACACGCCTGCACTGCTCCTCTCACTGGATCTGTGAGGAGGAGAAAAGGGGGGGGGAAGACACTCAATTTCTTTTGCATAGGAATTGAATTAGAATATGCTCCTTTAAATATCTAAGACATGTAAAAGACAAATATCCAAACCATATATTTTTTGATTTGTTGAAGCCCAGATATTGGTTTTACAAATCCTTCCCTTTTAAAGAGGGCTAGAGAGAAGTGAGTCATCTCCCGCCGTCTCTGTCACGATCACATCCCTGAGAAATGAACTGCATGAGGGAGTTTGTGACAGTAATTAACAGGAAATACTGTAAGTGGAATTAGCGCATGCTTAAACTGTGCTCAGCACTGACGAGTTGATGTCATTTGTGTGTGCGCGCGTGTGCGTGTTTGTGCACACGTTTAAGTGAAAGAATGAGTGTGAGACAGGAGAATGTAGATTTAAGGTGCTGTGTGTATCACTTGTACATCAGTTAACCGTTGCCACACTGAACTTTAAGGAGTTTGGTTGTAAGACTTATTTACATAAACCCTTTCATGATGCAGATCTGCCTCGCTACAAACGCCATACACAACCTTTTTTTATTGTGTGGCTCACATTTGTTGAAAAGTGAGCTCAACGAAGCAGATGAGAGATGGTAGGAAACACAGAGAGAATAATGAATTCTGACAGGTTAGTCCTTTTTTTAGTGAACAGTATGATGCATGAGGATAAGAAGCTGCATTAGCTGTAACAGATGGAGATTGTGGTTCAAATGTGTAAGTAAATAAAGCACCATGTGGTGTTGAAAAGAGATAAGCCTAGCCTTTCTCCTATTTATTTATGACATTTACATACTGGTTTGAAACACAACACAGAGCACCTTAAAGGAATAGCACAACTGTTACGTTACAGCCTACTTTGAAAGGATTGTTCTTTTCTATATCAGAATGTATAACTGTAAGACTATCAGTGAATTTCATTTGCCAAAGACAAGTTTTGTAACTGCAAGTCAGAGCAGAAGTTCCAAACAGACAACAAATTCAGTTTTTTTCTTCACACACACTTTCATTCACGCTTGTTCTCTCAAGGTCATCAGTATGGTTTTTCAAGTGTGGTTGTACAAACCAATGGACTCAATGTTTTTCATACCAAGAAAGCACTCTGTCTGCCTATGGTAACTTTTAGCAGACGCGCATACAGATCTATAAAGATGTCCAACAAAGCGCCACAGACTGACTCTAAAGTCCTTAATGTTTTTCAGCAAAAACTCAAGGGCTTTAAGCCTGACTCTAAAAAAACGTTTCTTTTTTTCGTAATGTGCATGGGTTGAATCTTCTAATGGATGTTTTGCCTGTTCTTGAAATGTCTGTTGAATGAGCTCTTAATCTTTTTTTTTTTTTTTTTCTTAAAGTATTATAAGTGAAAATATTTTCTTTCTCATTGGACAATTGCCAGAAAAAAAATGTAGAAGGGAAAGAATTGAACATCCAAATCTAGACGCTTATTTTCTTTGCAGATGAGGAAAAATACATTGCCTGGACTTCAGGTGTAAGAAACCTATGCATGGAGAAAAAGGAATACATAGATAAATGCAAAGAGGGATAAGTGTGGAGTTTTTCTCTACAGTATGGTTTACTGTAAGCAGAGAGGATATATGACTTTACAGACAAGAAACTAAACTATGGTGCTTCAGGTGTGCAGGGTTTTCCTGAAGACTTTGTTTTCTAGAAGAAAAAAAAACAATTTTGGTTAGGAAGTGATAAACATCTGGAATAACTATAACAACATACTGTATCAAAATAAATGTAATTTATGAACTGCATCTTTCTCAAGACTCCTTTCCTTTCCCGTTTTAGCCTCGCTGCTGCCAAAGCTGAACTATGACACGGGTGGGTTTTGTAATTTCTGCTTTGGACTTGATGTCATCGTGTTTTCACTACAAGTGAGATTCTGTCCAACATGTCTCCGCTGTCACGTTTGCTCCCATGGTGCCATATTCCACCCATCGTCACCGGTGATCGGCCCCGACGGGTGCAAAGCAGCACTGCTTCAGAACATGTCGCGAGCTGGTGAAGAGGAGGTGGGTGTGGAATCAGGAAAAGGGCAACGTCCAAAAGCATCCCCTTCTATGTCCTCTCTTCCCCACATGCTGTGACATCCGAGTCATGCTGCTAGAACATTAAAACAGGTTGTCAAGCCGCCACCAACAAAAGAGGAAATCTTTTCTGAAATGTATTTGTCTATTTTTAAAGCAGGAGGGGGGTGGCTTTTGGCCCGGGGACATGCAGCTGAAGGATTTGATGTGATTTAATCTCACTTAATGAAAGGCACTGTCTACCCCCTGTATTAAATAAATAAACTGGAATGTTTATGAAAGTATTCCTACAGTTGTGTGGGTTACATTTTACTGCTCTCACCCAGGACGCCTTTTTAACTTTCACTCCCACTTTTTTTGACACCCCAACAGACTGACCCTGCATCACCACAGTCCCCACGTTTTCTGGTGTAAACATCTGCCTTAGGCTCTACTTCTCATGGAGCATATACATCACTTCTTATTAACACCCACATCACACAGTGTTAAACAACACCTGCAAATAACTCGAAACCTGAATTTTTTTGAAGCGTTTTTTAATAAGAATGATGGCACATAAGAGCTACAGGGAACTAAATATCTGGGGCTATATTCATAAAGCTTTCTAATATGAGTTTCTCCTAGTGAAGAAATTCTAGTTAAGTCTTAGACTCAACCTTTTCAGAGTTTCCTCTAAAAGTTCAAACTATCCACGTACAGATGAAATGAAAGTTATACACAGAGCATCTTTACATAGCTCCTAGTAAAGAGCTTAAGAGTGTCTCAAAAGTAGAGGAGAAAATGACTGAGAGACGTTGAGATGGGAGAGTTCGGCAAACGCTGAATGTCAGTGAATTAATAATCACGATCGTTTGTGGTAGATTTCTATAGAGAGTCGATCACTACCACCCAGTGCACCAACAGCACTTCAACCAAAACTGAAGTGTTCACAACATGAAGATTTTAAACAACTGGGAAAATGCAAAAAAAAGTGCAGCAGTGATATTTCACATCTGTCACAGCCGCCAATCATCAATGAATCACGAAAACAATGTCAGCCCTGCCACAGCCTCAAATTAATATCACTAAGATGTGCAACCAGAACTACCATCATTGTAAATACAGGTGAGCAAATAAATGTAACTATCAGCAATTGAGGAGGTTCCTTTTTTATTTTCTTTACTACAACGTCCCATTGAGAGTAAAACATCTCAAGACGTATTAAAAACAACATAAGACAACGTGACAAAATCAGAACAATAAAAAACGATATAAACAACACCACATGGGAAAAAATATAAACATTTTAAAAATGATTGGCTATTAATGCAAGTGGCCTCCACATGCCTCTGTCACCGCCTCCTTTATCATGCTCCATGCCCTTGGTTTAAAAAAAGACAGTTTTCCCAGATCTCAGCACTCTGCTGTGAAGAACAAATTTGAGGATCACATGGTAACCTGAAAAAAGATTAGAGAGGAAGTATTTGCAGTTTGGCTTTATGAATTAAAAAATGATCAGAGCTGTTGTCTGCAAATTCTTGGTGATGTCCAAACCACCAAATTACACATAATGCAATGGATGAGGACGCATGCATTTAATGTCACTTTTATCAGTCGCAGACAGAAATGGAGCTTCCACAACCTTTTTCTTTGCAATGAAATTAAAGCAGGATTTATTTCTTCAAAAAAACCTTTCACTTTGAGTTTTCTAACTAGATCGGTAATATGTACATTCAATCAGAGTATGTTATCGACAATATAAAAAAAACATAAAAAAGAAGGTAAATGACTGGCAGCTACGGCTTCCAAACAAGAGCTGTAATTTTAAAGTGCAATATCCTAATTCAAATAAAGTGCCAAAACAATACATTTACAGAAATGTCCATTAAAGGCTGTGTAGAACAATACTGTAATTTTACAGGTTTTTCCCAAATTATTACGATCAAGCACCTTCAATAAAGTGACGATGCTCATTTAATGTATATTAATTTTACGACTTGTAGAAATACAACCCAAGCTTATTTCAGTTGAATTACTGTTGTAATGCAATACATTCAGTATTATATATAGAGTAGTCTCAACACTGTACTGACTAACACCATGTCCTAACATCATGCAAGATGTGCCACATAGATAGATAGATAGATAGATAGATAGATAGATAGATAGATAGATAGATAGATAGATAGATAGATAGATAGAGAGATAGAGAGATAGATAGATAGAGAGATAGATAGATAGATAGATAGATAGATAGATAGATAGATAGATAGATAGAGAGATAGATAGATAGATAGATAGATAGATAGAGAGATAGATAGAGAGATAGAGAGATAGAGAGATAGATAGATAGATAGATAGATAGATAGATAGATAGATAGATAGATAGATAGATAGATAGATAGAGAGATAGATAGATAGATAGATAGATAGATAGATAGATAGATAGATAGATAGATAGATAGATAGATAGATAGAGAGATAGAGAGATAGAGAGATAGATAGATATTGAGCCAGAACAGAGACTGTGGTAATGATGGAGAGGAAGAAAGAGAGAAATACAGACAGAATAAATCAATGACAATGCAAGTAAGACTGATAATAACATATAGCATTTGGAGTTAAGCAGGTCATCAGCAGCAGGCAGTCTTCAATAACTCTTCATTGGAGAGATGATGAAGGAGAAAAAATTCGGGGAAGCGCAAAAAGTTAGTATCATGCACTACATTAATGCATATTAATGGAGAGATGGACAGGGACTGGTCTGGAGCTCTTTGTCTCTGCAGGATGTCTAAGTCTTTAGAGACATAAGCTGGGCCTAGCCAAACTTTAGCCAGCACTGACTATAAACTTTATGTCAGAGCAACTTTCTCAGAATCAGGATCAGCTTTATTGGCCAGGTATGCTCTCACACACAAGGAATGTAACTGTGAACTGTGCTCTCATATGTACAGGTACTACATTAAATATCAACAATTAGCATAATAAGCATAGAGTAATGTGTACAAGACCAATAAGACTAAATAAAAACAGTGTTGTGGTGAGTATAGTGCTAAAGATGCTGAAGTATTATGGTGATTAAAAAAATGCAGTTATATTACAGATGGGTTAACTGTAGTTTTTTTTACAGGATTTTTAATTAAAGTGCGTAAATTTATCATTTGTTTTAAATAATATGTGCAAATATGTATTCACGTTGATTGTATGTTTTAGAGTTATTTCACAGCGACAGTTTTTTTTTTTTTAAATGATATCTTTATTTCGGATGGACAAATATTGACAACAGAATAAACATGTCAGCAGAGATAGTGACAAGTGTCCATCCAGTCTTTGGTTTTAAAGTCCAGAGCAACAACAGAAAAGGGAAAAACAACATGGAACCAAGAACAGAAATCATGTGAGGGGGTCACCCGCCGCCGCCGTCAAAAAGATAAACATTGAAAGATAGTCACAGAAATAAACACATCATAAGATAGAGGTACCAGTGATATCAGATATCTGCTCTTTCGGGGGTAACAAAGACAATCCAGTTGTTCCAGATCCGGTAGAATTTGTCCTTTTGGATTTTCAGTTGATAGGATAATTTTTCCATCTTAAATATTTCAAGGGTTACTCCAAACCAATCCTTAATAGAAGGTAAAGTTGGGCTCAACCATCTTTGGTAATAATTGTTTAGCTTGCCACCAAAAGTAACTATAATAGTTTTATCTCACTACTGCGTTAAAAAAAAGAGACATGACCCAGATATAGAACCTCGAAGCTCAGAGGAACTTGAGTGTTAAAGACCTTACTTCGAGATGTCTGAATACCCCTTCAAAAGACACCTAATTTTGGACAATCCAAAAAGATATGGTAATGATTAGCCACAGTCGAGCCACATTGCCTCCAGCATGGTACATGTTCCCCTTTATATCTCTCCTGATGCGGTGTCTTGAAAAACCTAATAATATTTTTCCAATGTTCTCTCCAGTTCATGGAGCTGGATGTTGACCACTGAAAGGACCAGATATCGCCCCACGCCTCTTCAGATATCTGGATCCCAGATTCCCTTTCCCATTTACCTTTAATGTAAAAAGCGTTCTTATTATCAGCATGGGATAGAGCTGTATAAAGCTTTGAAATTGAGTTAGAAGGGGTCATGGTCAGTGCATTTTTAACAATGTGAAAACATTCTGATTCAACAGCTGAGAGGTTGGCCAATTTACATTCAGGGACAATATATGATCGTAACTGCAGGTATCTATGGGAATCATTTCGCGACAGGCCATGCTTGTCCCTCAGGGTCTCGAAGCTGTGCACAGTGTTTTTCTGAGTGAGTGAAAGGAGAGTTGTGAGACCATGCATCGACCATGATTTAAAGCTTGAGTCGTGTCTGTTAGGAAGAAAATCCGAATCATGTGCAAACCATCTGAAAGATCTCAACATTTCATGCATCCAACAAGTCTTAATTACTTTCTGCCAGACGTGAAGAGTATGATTCACATAGGGATTCCCTAATCCTTCCAAGCGAGCCATCAGACCCTTATCCACTATCACTGCTTGGATGGGGAACTGTTTAGACAGGTTGGAGACCAGCTCCTTCCATCTAGCTATATATGTGTCATCGATGTTAACAGAGGCAATTTTAAATAAAAGGCTTCAAATCATTCAATCTGAAACTAAAAAGTGGAAATGCATAAAAGATATGTTGTGCACAGCAGAGACAATACAATGCTCTTCCTGCCATTGCTCTTGATGACATGACATTGGTCTGCTCTTGTTTTGCAGTGTCCGTATCACAAAATTAAAGAAGTCACTTATTTGACCTACCTAGGCATACCACTTTATCAAATTGGCAGAGAGCAATGCTATCTCTAGTAACTATGTAAATCTCCATTGCACAAATGTCTTGTGACATGTCTTAACACTTTTCAACAGTGTTTTATCAATCTAACTACAAGTTCAACCTGTGGTAGTCACAATGCTGCCTTTGTGTGCAGCTCGTAAGATCCTGCTTCGATTTGTGCAAGTATAGTGAAAAGTGAAGTTTGGATCAGACAAATGCACAAGCTTAAAGTCGGTGTATGTAAAATCATTAACCAGAAGCCCTCGAGAAATATGTCAATTTATTTGTCGGAAATTGGCTTACGACAGAAACAATTTTACTAAACTTACAATCAATGTTCTGAAACAGACAATATCTAAGACATCACTCCACATTTACGAAATATTTATTAGTCATTTAAAGATAATCATACACAGAAGAAATTTGAGTCAGACAAACTTACTGGCAGACAATTTGCAGACACAAATAATTGTAAAAATAAAATCCTGAACCATAATATTCCCGGTAGCCTATGAAGGCAGCACAGAGCCTCACTTCACCGCGCAGGGGAGAGAGAGCAGCCATTTTGATTTAGAGCCGCAGAGTGGAGAGGACAGTCTGGAAAAGGTGGGGATCTTGTTACTCAAAACACAGAGCTGAAAATAGTTCCCCTCACATTCTCCTTTTTCTGTACGGAATTGACGTGAAACGCAAAGGTAGATTTGTTTGCCCTGTAAAAATACTGCTTCAAATATAGGTTAGCTTTGATACTTAGCCTAGCTTATGTTAGCTAGCTTTAGCTTTGAGAAGCCTCTCTATCATGACCAGAGGCAGTTTAAGATATTTTAGTTTTACCTGCCCCTAACTTATTCCACAATTAACACATGACGTCGTACTACATGATTGTTATTTCATCTATTATCAGAAGGGATACTTTGTAGCTTACTGAAGTCGTAACTATACAGCTAGCTGGCCACTTGGTAAACGCTAGCATGTATCAAATCTATCGCCTGCTCTTATTTGGCGACACACTGGTGAAATGAGCACATGAACTCCAGCAGCTCTCGCTTGTCAGCCGGAGTGATGGATAGGATGCAAATACAATTGTAAATGTAGACGGGTTGCATGTTTCAGTTTCAGGAGTGAACTGGGATCGGATGAGAGAGATGTGGGACCAGGGAGGACAGCCCTGGCCGCAGTGGCCCCTCAGCCAGCAGCAGTGGATGCAGTCTTTCCAGCACCAGCAAGATCCAGGTGATCACCAAATAAATGATCACGACATACAGCACTTACCCAGCTGAATGTCTTCATTGATCACCACTCTGTTAGCGTTATAAATAATGTTTTATCAGAATGATTTTGTCCTCTATGTGAGTTTCTTCAATGATGTTTATGTGCTGTACTTCACGGTTCTTTGAAGGTCAAGTGGACTGGGCTGCCCTGGCACAGGCATGGATCGCTCAGAAGGAGTCAACTGGAGCAGAACAGCCAAACATTCAGCCCAATGGCCAAGACATCCCGGGCCTTGACTCTGTGGGACAGAGCAACCACGGCGCCTTCCAGGGTGACCCGGCGTTCAGCAGAATGTGGCCGCCAGGTACGTGTTTCACCCCAGTCAGCCCCTTTTTACTTTCCCTCTTTCAATGTTGTTGTGTTCATTTCTGATTGACTGGTACTTTCTGTGCAGTAAGTAGAAACAGAATATATGTGTTTGTTTGTTACACTTAAGATGCTCTTTTGCCTGTAGTGACTATTGATGTTGTCATTAGCAGAGTGGGGGATGCATGGCCAGCCCCCTCCACCTCCACCCCCTGAACAGACCTGGATCCCTCCAGGGTCAGGACCAATGGATGTTGTGAACCCCAGCGAGGACAGCAACAGCCAGGATAGTTCGGAGTTCAACTCAGAAGCCCACCACGGGGTTTACCCCCAGAACAGCCATGGGTATGGGGCACAGCCCGACAGCTACGCCATGGCCCCCATGGCCATGAACCAGTTTGATTATCAGGTATGCAGATTCAACAGTAAGAACTGTTGAAGCGTTTGGGTTTTAGTGTCACAGCCAAGTAACACAAGAAGGAGCAATCCGTGTAAACTTTCCCGGGTCCCAGCATCTAGGTGTGTCAGTCGTTGCTTTCTCGCTGTGATGCAGAGGAAGGTGTTGGCTTGTTGACGATCCAGTATGGTTTGTTTTATTGTTTTGTTTTTACTTTGTTTTTTCCTTCTTTCTTTTTTTTTTTTAATTGAATACATTTTCTATCTCAATCAGGAATGATGGCCAAATGCTAGATGATTTAATTTGGGGGAAAGTAAAAGGACACAATTTAGTGAATGCCACCTGGTTGCCGCTCTGTGCGCTTTGAGCTGAATTTAATTGTCTGTTTTTCTCTCTCTCTCCACAGCATGGAGCTGCGTCGTCCTTCCCTCCTGCACCCACAGGCTTTCACCCCCCTTACTGGCAGGGTCCTCCTCAGAACAGACGAGATGCAAGACCACCTGGCTTTAGAGAACGACCAAGATCCCCCGTCCAGCTTCCTGTCAAACAGGAGGCCCCTGCAACGTTAGGTGAGAGTTTTCACCGATCTAAAAGCCGTCAGAGAATCAGCATTAGACTGCTCGAGGTGCATTTCCGTACACCCATGAGACATTAGATTCTCATCTACATATGAACAAAAATGTTGAACAGGGATGAATAATTCAGATCTTTTTAGGTACCAAAACTTTGTGTAGCAATTTCAATTATACAACTGCTGTTTGATTGATTGATTAAACGGTGGACAATAAAGTCATCTAATCTAATTAATTTATACTTTATTAATCCCACAAGGGGAAATTCAGTTTACACTTTGTCTAATGAACATGAACACATACATAGGCTGAGTGACATGCATTAATGGAGAGGTCTCAGTGAGGGGGCTGCCCACAGCAAGCGCTCCAGAGCTTGGGGTTTGGTGCCTTGCTCAGGGGCACCTTGGCAGTGCTCAGGAAGTGGATTGGCATCTCTCCAGCTACCAAACCAATTTCAGGACATGGTCCATGCCGGGACTTGAACCGGCGACCCCCCGGTTCCCAACCCAAGTCCCTACAGACTGAGTTACTGCCGCCCTCATCATTGTAAATGAATTTATACTTGATGATGGTAACTGAAAAAAATCCCAGTAAACTGAATGTTAAAAAAAGACAACAGTAACTGATGAACTGTTGATCTTTTTGGAGTTGTGTTTGTGTGACCCTGATCCCAGGTCAGACAAATCAGCAGAGAGGTGTTTAGAAGTTGTTGCACAAAAAAAGGAGTCCAAACTCAGAAGGGGCTTCAGTGTATGTGGTTGATTTCATAGTGACCTTGGACTTTGCGTTCAGATGCTGTAAAAAGGCGCACGCTGCCTGCATGGATCCGAGAGGGCCTCGAAAAGATGGACAGAGAGAAGCAGAAGAAGCTGGAGCGAGAGCAAATGGAGAAGGAGCGCGCAAAAATAGCAAAAGATGACGGCAAAGATCAGGAGGCGGAGCAAGACGGCGACGGGCCGCGCATGCCTCGCAAGAGTAAATTTGTAAGCAAGCTCTTTCTGTTGGTTTCCCAAACGTACGACTGTGCTACGCGTTAGACATGAAGACGGTGTCCTGCACACTTTGTGGTGTTGAATATCCGTCTTTGCTACTGTCTGTATCAGGACAGCGATGATGAGGGGAATGATGACAATGAGGAGGAAGAAAATGTCTCCATAAAGAAAGAGTTTTCTGGCCACAGTCCATCGACTCCTGCAGAGGATAGTGAACCGGAAATGACAGATGAGGAAAAGGAATTCCAGCTGGTCAGTTGAAGCTCTGATGACATGTTTGTAATTCTGTAATTAAGGAGATTTATTGAAAACCATTTTCTTGTTTTGTGTTGTTGTTGTTGTCTTCTGTCCTGATCCTCAAAAAAAGATGATCATCACAAAAACCCTTCTGACAGAGATCCTTCTCGAGGTCACTAATGAAGAGATCCAGCATGTAGCCAAAGAGGCTCACCGCAAAGCCACTCGAGGTCTGCTCTTGTTTTCTCCAGTTTTTTTTTCTTTTTTTACATCACACGTTTGTCACCAACACAATTTACTTAAACCTAACAAGAACCCGTTATGTGCATAAGAATGTCCTAGAATGGCACACAGTACAGCCCTGTAAACTCGAGTCAGAGAGCTGCAAACATACAGTAAGGAATATGTCTGAGATGTGTTTTGAAAGAGAGCAGAGCAGCAGTATTTGAAAAGTGGCCTGGTGGTTCATAGCGTCACAGGTCCCGTAAGCCTGCATGATCTGACTGAGACAGGTGGCACCGCTGAGTCTTACAAGCTTTTACTTAGATCCAAGTGAGCTTTGGTTCAGATTGGTTCGTTCCCTTCCTGTTTGACTTGGATTGTGTTACAGAATTGTTTGTTAATCTTCTCTCTTTTCTCCATTTTTTTTCCTTTTTTTTTTTTTTTCTCTTGTTTTCCAACGGCAGTCCTTGTGAATATTGCTTTTTATCTGTGACCCCCCCCCCCCTTCTCTAGCGACTCCCTTCTTGCCTTTGAGAAAATGGCAGTATGTGTTTTAACATGTTGTTCCTGTTGTTGATGTGAATCAAAGCTCCTGCAAAACAGCTGGCACAGTCAAGTGCACTGGCTTCTCTGACTGGTCTCAGTAAGTATCCCTTTTTCTGTCACTGGGGGTGGGGGGACGGGGGAGTGAATTTGGGGAACGTGAAAAGCTGTTTGCACAAGACGAGAGACCAATATACACATGTCCATTTTAAGACTTGACTTCGATAGCAGCGGGATCTAATGACATGATTTGGCTTTCGTTTTGCACTTTGATAATAGAAGCATGCTCTTCAATATAAAGTGTCTGCTCATCTGTAAGGGTTTCATTTTTTCCTTGAGTTTTTTTTGAAGAGGTTTATCAGTGTGAGATAAAGCGTCATACAGAAGTCAGTGCTTTCACTGCTTCCGGTTCTCCATTGTTTTTTATTTTTTAAAGTTTTAAAAGTTGTAAGAATGCTTCTTTCCCCTTACAAAAACTCAAGAACCTGGGGGCTCTGTTGTGGCAGGTGGGCTTGGGGACTATGGTTCAGAAGGGAGTGATGATGAGGACGATCGCAGCGTGCGAGGGTCTGAATCATCGGACACGGACGAGGAGGAGTTGCGCCACCGCATCCGGGAGAAGCAGGATGCCTTCCGTCGCAAAGAGAGAGAGATGCTGCAGCAGCAAGAGAAACAAGCACAAGAGGCCCTGCTTGCACGCGGTCAGACATCAATATATCCTATCCAATATGCTTTGCACGTTA
The DNA here is from genome assembly GCF_947650265.1 of Symphodus melops. NCBI lineage: Eukaryota > Metazoa > Chordata > Actinopteri > Labriformes > Labridae > Symphodus > Symphodus melops. The sequence continues at coordinate 10,244,211 of NC_136695.1, read as the reverse complement.
CTATTAGGCCTTGTTCACACTGCATCTCCGAATCCAAATTTTTAGCACATCCAGATCGTATGTGGTTTTATTTTTTATTTTTTATTTTTTTTTGCCAGTCTGAACACAAAAAGCCACATGAGATCAGATTTTTCCAAATCTGATTCAAACCACATACGGAGGTGGTTTCTAATCTGATTCCTACAGATCCGACTCAATCTGAACGCCTCGGTCCGCTTCAATGTGTCGTCTCTGTCAACGCGACACCATCGAAAAATAACAGTGACATAGATCCGGCAAGCTGGAAGTGAACTTTATTCAGTGAAAGAAAACAGCAAGAATCAAAACAAAATCAAATCACACTCCCGCAGTTTGTAATGTGGACAGTCAGTCAGTTAGATCGGATTCTGATCAGATTTTGGGAAAGATCCGATTTGAGCGGCAGTCTGAACAAAGCCTCAGTGACGTGTGACATTTCTAATGGTTGTATTTGTACTCTATACCAGGTTGTTTAACTTCTCCTTGTTTGTATTTTACAGAAGAGATGGTGAAGGAAAGATTGATGAGAGAAAAAGGGGAATATGATGAGGGGCAGCCAGAGAATCCACACAAACAGGAAGTAAAAGACAGGGAGGCGGAGCCCTCTGTAGAGAGGCGTAGGTCCCGTAGTGAGAAGGAAGGTAGTGAGACTCAACATTCAAACAGAGATAGAGAGCGATCAGGGCGAGGAGGCAGCGAGTCCCCAGCCAACGGTCACAGCAGCAGCTCCCGCTCCACCTCCAGCCACAGCAGCCGGCGTTCTTCATCCTCCTCCTCCTCCTCTTCCGCCTCTTCCCGCAGTTCATCTCGATCCTCCACCCCACGACGGAAGAGGAGGCGTAGCCGCTCGTCCTCCCGCAAGGCTCGACGGCGCAGCCGCAGCCACAGCTCCCACAGGCATCGCAGTGAGAAGGGCAGGGACAGAAGGAGGAGCAGCGCAGACAGATCAGGGCATCACAGGAAAGACCGCAGTGACTCCAGGGAGCGCAGGAGCCGCAGGAGTAGGTCCAGATCCAGAGAGAGAGACAGGGCCAGAGCGAGGGCCAGAGACAGCCGCAGCCGCAGCAGAGACCGAGAGAAGGAGAAAGAGAGGAAAAGGAGCCGAGATCGCAGGGACGGCAGTCACAGCCGCAGCAGCAAACACAAGCAGAAAGCCTCCAGCAAAGATAGGGAGAGGAGGGAGAGCAGGAAGGAAAGGAGTCATAGCCACGAAAAAGACAAGAAGAAAAAAGATAGGGAGAAGGAGTCCGATAAAAAGAAAGAGAAGCCAAAATCTAAAGAGAAGGACAAAGGAAGCTCTGTCGTTTCAGAGGAGAATGGAAAATCAAAGAAAAGAAAAGAGAGCGACTCTTACACGGACTCCCAGAGTGACAAGCACTCGCGGCAGGATAGCAAAGCCAGGAAGAAGGGCTCCGCCAAAGCTAGCAAGCGCCGCTCGGACTCTGACTCGAGTAGGTCCCCAACCCCTGAAGTTAGTAGGGAAAAGAAATCCAAAAAATCTAAACGTAGTCGCTCACGTTCGACGGAAAAATCTCACAAGTCTGGTAAGAAGGCAAGCCGCAAACACAAGTCTAAGTCGCGATCAAGGTAGTATTCGTTTTTTTTCTCTTTTTCCTACTGTATGTTTGACTGTGATTTATCTGCACTCTGTTTAATCTGTACATTTACAGTAACTTTCTGAAGTGACTGAATCATAAGTAGTTTGGTCAAATGCTGTCCCGTTATGTTGAGGCAGAGGCGATAAAGGGTTAAAATGCATTATGATATTTTCTATCAATACAATTTGTCCTACAAAGTCTTTATACTGAGCCATTTCCTCTGAAGAGGCAGGTAGCCCTTTGTTAAAATGTACAGCCTGATACTTTCTTCTCTAAATCATGCAGGTAGATAAAATAAGGTCCTGTTGATTCCAAAGTGAACAAAAGACGTTTGTATTAAACTGCTCTGGTGGGTAATAGACTCCACCTGAAGCTGCAGAAATCATTTTTAATGGGGTACAGCCCTTTTCTACTATTGGAGGTCACTGTGTGGTGGGAGGGGTGATGTTTGTGCATGTTTGTATGTTGTAGTTTGTGAGGGTGTGTGTGATTGGTGCAGCATTAACGTTATGTCCCGCCCTTTCTTTCAGGTCCACGTCCCCCTCCCGTCGTAGCAGACGCTGAGGAGCACAGTGAACCACCTGATCTGTGCACTTTACCATTTTAAATTCCATGAGTTGAACAGGCTTGTCTCATTATAGAGGCAGTTGTGTAGGTGAACCCCCTCTCATACATTTCTTTCATCTTTGTAAATATGTTCTTTTTAAAGTGTGACTGAAGAACAAGACTTTTTTGAATGGTAGGAATTTTCACTTGCATAGTTGTGCAAAGTTTAAGACTATGGACACGAAGGACTTCACATGTTTCATTTTAAATCGTAACAGGATTAACTTTTTTCCAAACATTATTGTAAGATGTCCAATAAAACTGTTTGTTCCTTGTCTTGCCTCACTGTCTTTTTTTTTTTTTTTTTTATGTCACATTTAAGAGCTAAAATATGGTAAACATCAAGAGTGTGACCTTAATATGTGCAATACAATTTAAACACAATTAAACTGAGCATACTTGAACTGAGTACGTATGTTGTGCTGATGCTCTTCATGGACTCAAGTCGTTCATACCTGTGTTGGCAAAGGATATTTCAATAAAACAATCAATTAAAAGGTTACATGCCTGAGACATGACTTTACATGGTGTAGTCAATTAGATTGATGTGGCTGTATCTTTTCACTTGTCAGTGTATTGCACAAATCTCATGATTACAGTGAATCATATGAAGAGCATGATACTTGAGGGATCTGAAGCTGATGAAGGTTCAACAATTCAATTAAATCTGAAGCTGACAAGCACATTTAAATGACGATATCTGCGTGGCAAATGAAGAGGAAAATATTACTTAAGTATTAATATAGTACATAATCGCCAAGCCTTTCCTCAGTCGAATATTTTCTCATCTGCCGCAAAACGATTGCAAAGTAGGAACTAAAGTTACTGTTGTTTCTACCCGGGCTTTAGAGACTCTAGCACTGTCGGTCAACCTGTTCATCGCTCCGTAGTAAACATAACATTGACATTAGCTGCCTGCTAAAGTCTCACTGGGATATGTATAATAAGTTTGGCCGCCTCACGTTTGGGCTGTTCATATGCAAACCAGGCTTCGTCCACAGTCCTGCAGGACGGAGCGTCTCCAGCTGGTCTGCTGTGTGTCAGCAGCGAGCTCTGTTTGTGCAGAGGAGTCTGAAGAGCCAGCAACATGCCGTGACCTGTCAAACCAGGTAACGTGAAAAACCCCGGATGGAGAGACCGGACTTAACACGGAAAATGTGTCAAATATGCGGAATTAAATGAAGGCAGATTATAAACACGAGTAGCAATTAGCAAATGTTGCCTCCAAAATGTGTCTACTTAAAGTACATTGTATGAAGGAAATGTGTCAGTACACTGTCTATGACGTCAGTTTATCAATAGATAGAGGAAGAAAAGAGTCCATCACTATAGTTAAAGATCAGGGTCTCTTGTCCACAAGGGTCAACACTACTTTAAAATAATGCTTAATTTAGGAGGAAGTCTAAAGTCAAGTCTACCAAAATATTTCAGCATTTTACCTGATGGAGGAGGACAGTGACTAGAAATTATCATTGCTAGAAGTTTTCTTTATTTTAATAATTGACTCTTTTTTTGTTAAAATGTCAAACTCTAATTAGCCATTTTAAATATGGTGTGTTTTTTAGGAACATGAAGTGTCAATGTGTTTTTTTTCTTTTGTCACTTGTTCAGCGCTCGGTCTGCCTTCCACACCACAGTGGACCCCGAAGAGGTGAGGAGATTCAAGTCACTGGCCAGCAAGTGGTGGGATGAGCAGGGAGAATTTGGAGCCCTTCATTCTATGAATGACCTGAGGGTTCCTTTTATAAGGTGTGTGTGTGTACAAAATATGAATCTTAATACTTGAGCTATTTTTGAATTGGAAAGATTTCATATCCCAGTCACTGTCAAACTCAAACAACGCAGGGGTTTGAGTGGCCGAGGCGTCAAGTAACTGTGTCAAAACATGACCCGGAGGGGATCCAGCCTTGTGGTGTTTGAAAGCAAAGAGCACATGCGAAAATCATTGAAGTAACATACATCAGAAGAGACAGGATTCCTCCGCACATTTCAGCCAGTAGCCGTTCAGTGGCCCCAATGCCTCCATTTTGTATGTTTTGTCGGCTGCCTTGGCTGTTTTGATTGATAAGATCTGCTGTAGGGGCCCCACAAGATGATCATTACATTACACATCCAGCCACGAGCCCTGAGCAGCTCTCCCCTCCCCCTCTCTGTGGTGTTGTTGGTGGTGGTTTTGATGATGATGTATGTATGTGGTGACAGTATGACAGACCTAGTCCCAGTGTATGTCTGAGCAGGGTGGATCTGCCTGAACTCAGTCTGCCCTCAGGGCCTGTCTAAATGAGAAGCACCACTATTGCTGTTGCTTCTCTACCTATTCAAAGAATCTTCTGCTGATATTGTCAATCCAGACTCTTTAAAACTTTCCTTTTCTATTCTCATTATTTACCGTACTTTTTTTTACTCAACACACCGATTTTTTGATATTAATATTTGTTTTAAGTTAACTAGAAATCATTTTGTAATCCTGTGTTTAATATTGTCACTACTTCAATTAAACATAAATAAAGACATAGTTAAGAATTAAGACCACTTTAAAAATCTTACTGCGTCTCCTTTTCAATTCTGTTTTCTCAATACTTCAAATTAAGTGTTGGATAAATGAATCTAGTTGAGTATTTCTGCCATACTAATGTGCACCGTAGTGTCTGTGTGGTTTTTGAAACGTATGGAATTTAAAACACCCAGCCTTTTCTACACTATTTTCTGAGGTGATGCACACATTTCTTAAGTAGCTTGTCTCTCCGTCCCCAGGCTTCAGGCTTCAGGCTTCAGGCTTCAGGCCCGGGCTGGGAGCTAGTTAGGTGGATGTCTGCCAACACCTTATCTGCTTTTCTTCACTGTTTGCACGAATGCTCCTGTGACCAAGCAGAGCTTTAATGAGCATGATGCATACCCAGATCCCGGCCTGTTCTGCATGTTTAGTGCCTGGAGGCAGACTGTCATCGGACGTGTGTGAGAGATGCAAAAAAAAAAAAGGATAGAATGCAGGAACACGAGAGCGACATGGGGATGAATTAGAGCCAGAGGATATTTTTGGTTGCTAGCTGACTGTAGCACACAGAGAAAGGGCGATGGTGGGGGTGGTGACAGTTGAAGCTTTAAGCAGTGTAGAGATTTTTCATGGCTCCATCACCTCCTCATGTTCAGAAGCATTGGGTTGGCCTTTTCATTTCCAATGCTACCGTGACTGTAGCATGATTGATTTATGTTTAATGATACGTTTGGTCATAGAAGACAGTTTTATTTGAAATATAACCCACTGCTGATCTACCAATTTCAGGGACAACTTGCTGAGTGTGCACAGAGCACGGCATCCTGGGAAGCCCCTCTCAGGACTAAGAATCCTTGATGTCGGCTGTGGTGGAGGTCTGCTAACAGAGGTCAGTATGTGTGTGAGAGAAAGAGAAAGACCCCGTGTGAACAAGCACATGCAGACAAAACTATCTTCCCCAGTATTCGTTCTCTGCTGACTCCCAATACTTTCAATGTCCACCTTTCACATCACATTGAGTCTGTGTCTGTATAGGATTCTGCTTTCACTACACCACAGTATCACAGTACACCACATTTCCAAACAAGCCCAAAAAACCTTCATATGTCAGCCTGATTCTCCCTTTCTTTGATGTGACTGGTCTCAGCTTGGTGGATCAGACAGTCGGTCGTTTACAGTTGTTTATCTGTTTGTTAGTGTTGAAAGCCGGGCAGCCAGGACAGGGCTTCTGTCTCATGGCTTCATTTGAACTTAGGACATACCAGCTGGGTTGTGTGATTTAAGAAGACAAATTCAGGTCCTGTATTTTTGGATGCCTCTGTCTCACAGACTGTCATATATGTATATACACACACACACACACACACACACACACACACACACACACACACACACACACACACACACACACACACACACACAGTGTCTGTTAATGTTGAAACGTGTGTCTTTGGGTGTCTCGTCACTTCAAACCGTGCTATCAGATGGAATCAGTAGTGGAGAGAGAGAGAGAGAGAGAGAGAGAGAAGCCTCTGGGCAAGCAGACACAGCTCAGCTAACAGCCTGTATGTGCAGATTCTGTCCAGAAGAGGGCGCTGATGCTTAATTAGAACAACTTCTGACTCTGAACCAGCTCCATAACTGAACTTCTCTCTGCTCAGTGGACTTTTTATAAACTTCATGAAGCTCACTTTATTGTTTTGAGGATATTTTATTCACATTTGTAATTATTTTATAACTCTTTATCTTTACTGTTTTATTAATTGAACTCTTTATATTTTAGTTAATTTCTAAAAATGGAAACCTATTTTTAACTCTTTCATTGTTTTAACTATATGCATTTTATTGCTCTCTGCATAGAGTAATCTGTACTTCTTAAATCCGTATTTTTGCACCATGTTTTTTCTTTTTTTTTAACAATGTTTTTTTTTTTTCTTGTTTATTCAATCCCTTTAAAGCACTTTGAATTGCACTGGATTTGTATGAAAGGTGCTTTATAAACAAAAGATGAATTCATAGATTAACGGTTCACTTTGTCACATCTTTTTAACTCCATGATCTGCTTGTAATCCCAAAGTGTTTTGTTTAACAGTCCAAATCTTCACATTTACCAACAAGAGTACTTTTAAAAAAGCTAAATGGACTGCCCATCAATAGCACCTTTCTATTCTTCAGACTACTCAAATTGTTTTGTGCCGTATTTGTCGTAACATTTGCATACGCTTTATGAAGTGTAAATAGCAGTCTTGCTTTGTTGTTTGTAGTTTTTGCTCGAGTAAGGCATTTTTTGTTTTTAATCAATTGAACACGCAGTGGATCCATCTCTGACTGTCACGCTTCCTCTCCATTCATCATAAGCCCTTAGGTCGACTGGGAGCTAAAGTTTTGGGCATTGATCCGGTGGAAGACAGCATCGGCACGGCCCAGCTGCATTGTTCCTTTGACCCAGACCTTCAAGATCGGGTCAGCTACCGGGCCTGCACTCTGGAGGAGCTCTCAGGAGAAGAGGAGGGAGAATCCGAGGAGCAAGGGGCGGCCCAGTTTGATGCTGTCGTAGCATCTGAGGTGGTTGAACATCTGGCCGACCTGGAAACATTCGCTTTCTGCTGTAGCAATGTGCTGAAGGTGTGTTGTCCTGGGACAGTGTGTTTTTTAGTTCCCTCCAGCTGAACTCATAGCAACAATACACCATGTGTCTGTGTTTTCATCCGAGCATATGCTAATGAGCATATGTGATTTTTTTATTTTTTTTTATGTTTAGCTCTGGGAATAGGTAAGCATGTGTTTTAATGTGTGTGAAGTCGCAATGAAACTTGACGAGATTCAGTGAAAGCTGTGCATCCATACTGAGATTAGATGATCATAATCTCGTGGGTCAGTGGGCCAGAGGAGCCGAGAGGGGAAAAAGACAGCCTAATCTTTACTTAATGCCTCTGCGTTTGGTCCAGGCACACCCTGGCTGACTCTCTTTCTGTCTCTCTCTCTCTCTGTCTCTCTCTCTTTTTCTCCCTCTCTGGCCCAATCTCTCAATTCTGCTCTTTTACCAAAGATAGAATTTACAATGCCTCCTGCTTCTGGGACTCTGTGCAGGGAGGAAATATTGCATTGTTTGGAATCATTTTGAAAGAGTTTTGCACTCTGGCCCTTTTATTTCTTCAATTCTTCCTCCTCTTGCATTCAATCCACTCTCCTTCTACATCTACTGATGTTAAATGTGTCAGCATTAACTGAAGTTCAACCTTGAGATTTAGTCATTGACTTCATAAAAGACTTTGAGGCTTTCTGTCCTCTCCTTCTTCTTCTGGTGCTGCCACTTCAGTACCTGTACTTCTTAGATCTAAGACAGGGTGGATAGCTATTTCTACACCTTCATTGTGATTAACGGTCAATCAAGAGTGACAGCCTGAAGCATGCCCTGTTTTATGATGTATTTGACTGAATGAGCAGACTTAGTGGTTAAGACCCAATAGATAAAAGTTTACTGAGGTCATACATCTCTTGAGAAGTAGTGTCATTTTCACACCTTTTTACACAGCATACTAATATTTTGTTGCATTGTAACAGGTGGAGGGCCCCCTGCTGGTTAATAGACAGAATGCAGGTTTAAGACGTTTCTGCTCTATCAGCTCGCTCTATCAGCTTCTTATATCACCCTATGTTTCTGTGTGTGTGTGTGTGTGCGCAAACTGTTTGTCTTTAAGTCTTTTAAAAACAAAGACTCATCCTTTTCTCTGTTTGCAGCCAGGCGGCTCACTCTTCATCACCACTATAAATAAAACCAACCTGTCATACGCGCTGGGGATTGTCGTAGCTGAGCAGCTCCTGCGCATTGTTCCCAGCGGGACACACGACTGGGAGAAGTTCATCAGCCCAGTGGAGCTGGAGCGCCTCCTGGAGTCAAGTAAGTCCATCCTCACACAGGAGGACCCGGGTGCCTTGTACTGTAAGCATTGAAGCATTTGAAGGGCATTTAAATGTCTGTACTCTGCTCAGCAGATTCCTATTTTACAGTTCTCTTGAAAGAAAAAATGTTGCTTGTAAGGAGTTCAAAAAAATTTTCTGCCACCTTTTTTAAAATAGCAAAATGTATTTAAAGGACTAAAAACGTAAGTTAAATTAAGTAATGAGTTTATGTAACCGCGCTCAATTGCCCTTCACGGCAGCTGGCTGGTTCAGTAAACCCCTCGGCTCTGCGTTGTGTGTAGAGTAAGGAGCAGGAGGCTCGCTTGTCTTTTCAAGCTTTATTGTCTGAACAGGAACAGAGTAAATACTGGTCATTCATTTGGCACACTACAAAACAAATTCAACACAGAGGCTAGTCCGCTAGCTAATTTGTGTACAATGTTGTCATAGTGACAAAGGTTATCTCACAGAAAATACAAAACAATATTCTAATAAAAATATACATACACATCACAGTGTATTTATGAAACCATAAGCGTTAAAACAGACATTAATACACAATATTTGTATAGTATGCTGTGACAGCAACTTGCCATGGCACGTCTCTCAGGGAATGGTACAGCACTACAGTTACCACTCTTTATATACTCAACCTGAGGGAGGGCGCCATTGAGCAAATGATAAAAAATAAACAAATCCTACATGCAAGTGGAACAACAGATAATACAAACTCTGTTACATTTACACAATTGGGAATTCATCATTTTTTAGTTTTAAGTTAAATATAACTTGAATGGGGTGAATATATTTGTTTCTATGGACGGTTTCATTTTTGTTCATTGAAATGTTTCTCCTTCTAAAATGTTGAATTTGATACATTTTTAAAACTGTAGATGCTTATGCTCTGGAACTTCCCAACCAGGCACTAAAATAGGCTGCACTATCACTAAGTTATGTCATGGCGGTATCTGTATTTAAATGTATGTTTGTAAAGGTACAAAAACAGTGGCAACATTGTTTGGTTGTTGTTGCTGCTGTTGTAATTCTCTCTTTCCATGTTGCTTCATCAGATGGTTTCTCAGTGCAGTCTGTGGAAGGAATGCTGTATAACCCAGTATCAGGAGCCTGGAGCTGGACTAACAGTACTGCCATCAACTACGCCCTCCATGCTGTTAAAGTGAGGGACGATCCCCTGCCGGACCAGGCTGAGGAGAGCAACTCCCATACAGAGCCCTCTTCAACCACACTGTGAGCCAGCTCACAGAATAAATCTGGAAATAGGAAAATGTAAAGTCCAGACTTCCTTGTGAAGGACTGAGGCCAAAAATGAAAGGGACAAACGGTGTGGGGAGAGTATTATGTGTGTACTGTAGTTACTGATTTTCACACAGAGTAACATAACATTGTACAGTTGTCCAATGTTAAGAAATCTTAATGATGAATGCTGAGATGTATAAGACAACTGTGAGTCCTCTTACTATGCCCTTCACTAGCTTTATTAATCTCAATACTTCTGAGTTTACATTTATCTGTTTCAGCTACTTTATGTCCTAGGTTTAATATTTAGGGCTTTGCAAAATCCTCTCATAATCGTCTGCCTTCTATCATTACTGAGACAACAACAAGAAAACATCAGATCTATTTTTTCCTGGCTGCTTGAATTAAATGTTTTAATGTTGGTTTGGTGATGTCATATCTTATTCTAAAGCTTTTCAAAAGAGGGCAGGCAGTCACATCTCTGGGATTAAAATGTGTTTTATGTGAAAGTGTTATATAATGCAAATAAAGCCTGAAGGAAAAAAGAAGCCATGCTTGCACGTGTAGCATTGAAGAGACTGAGATCTGGGTTGTAAATGTTGACAGAGATGGTATCTTTGTCTGAAAACACATTAACCAAGAGACCCTGAGGTCTGCAGGGGTTATTTCAGGTGTCCCTGCAGACCAGTGAATGGTAATCTTTCAGTTTTTAAATGAACGGACTGTTTGGTTTTGTTGACGATGCGTAATGTCTTAGAGAATTGGTGGGACAGTCTAATATATATACTAAATATAGTACCGTCACCGGCTATATTAGTACCTGCAGGATAGCCTACTCGTTCTTTTCCTTTTCTGTGTAAACAAACGCTGCAGCTCTGGGGCACGCTCCTTAGAGCCACGAGAGCGCGCACATAACTTGCAGTAGCCATGGCTGCAGAAAGGACTTTGCAGCAAATCACGTTTCCATAGTTTAATGCACATTTTCAAGCACTACCGTGATTATGGACCTGGACAGATCGTAACCTGCTGGCCTACATGAGACTGGACTTCCGCAGCATTAGGATGGCACGGTTGGTGATGTAACGTTTGGAGCTTTACGAAATCTGCATTTCTCGAAGTTGTCTACGTCCTGCGTCGGCATGCTGGGCAATCCGATTCCGAAAACAGCCGCTGGATTAAGCCTACAGGATGGACGTCTTCCTACACCTGAGAAGTTGTTCCAGAGTGAGTTCCTTTTTTTTTTTTTTTTTTTTTTTTCCATCTGCAAATACAACAGGTTATCAGTGATTTGCTTTGCACTATCAACTGATAGTTTTCTGTTGTTCATTAGTAGTTTTTTAGCAGTGTTTTTCCCCTGCAGAAATGGCAACCATTTAAATTGTAGGATAACTTTACAATATGTAGAAAGTTTTATTTACAAGAAAAACAAACGCTACACACTCGGCTACATTTGGTAAATAAAAGGTATTTCCTTTCAGCACTGGACTCTGCTGAGTTGGATGTTAGATGCACAGTAACAGCTTATGAAAATAACATCGCGACATGACGTCATTGAGTGCTGCTGGCCAATGGACATTATGTGCATTAGAGCCACTGGTTTGACTGGGATGCAGGGGCTCGTCAGGGCGGGGTGTCTCCTCCGCTGGAGCAGACAATGGGCCTGCTATGTCAAGCTCCCATCATTTGACCCATCACTACAGGATGTTGTTCATATTCCTCTTAAAAATAAAAGTACTGGGCTAAAAACAGGCATTGTTTTTGACGAACAAACGTTTAATAAAAACAGTTGACTAATATAAGACATGGTTTTAAATATAATAAAGTAAATAATACGGTATCAAAAAGGATTCAGAACTTATGGCCCCACCTTTATATTCTTCTTTCCAGCTTTTTTTCAAAATCAGGTACCTTCCTGCAATTTTCATGTGGAAAACTTGCAAAAGAAAGGAAACATTCAACAAAATGACTAATTACAAGTATATTTGTTAATGAGAAAACGTTATCCAGAATATGATGGTTTCATCTTGTTAAATCACATCTCTCGAGCGGTTTTAAGACCATCCATTTAGATATTATAGCTGTTGCTTGCTGATCAGTGAAGATTATCCTTATCCTTATAATGTTTGCTTTTGGCTCCGTCAAATGATGTGTACACTTAAAAAACACAGAAGGATTAGTCTGAAAGACAATCATCAGGTTCACCAAAAATAACAAATTATTTGCAATGCTAGTAGCATAAAACACGTTTAAATCACTACAGGGGTTTATTTTTCGCCATAAATAATGGAGTATCATGTAAATTGAGGAGGCGCTCATGTGAGTTTCAGTGTGGAGCACGTATGCTGTTCGTAAGATGATTAATTGTTCACAAATATATTTAAAAATAAAAACGCCAACATATAGTTAGGCAGTTTGACATGTTTTATGTCATGATCCAGCTCACAAAATGTCGTCATAAATTGAATTTCCCTGAACCCCAGCTGTAGCCTATCATTTTATTTTGAAATCTGCAATCGGAAGTGAAGCTGTTGTTCTGTGGTTACTTGAAGTATTGCACAATCTGCGAAGGGAAAGTAAGCAGGTTGCTGTGAGCATCTTCCCAGGGAGGGGGCGTCCAAATGTTTACTCCTTCTGGGTTTCTGGAATAATATCACCCATACCGCCGCCATGCCGTAGACGAGCTGCCGGGCCCGTAGATGAAGCCCGGGGACGACAGCAGGGAGGACGCCGGCTGGCTGTAACCGAGGGAGGATGTACTGGGCTGCTGGCTTTGCCTCTTCCCGGCCGTGTGTGGTTGAGCTCGGGCGGAATCACAGCCTGCCCATAGGGCTGTGCGCCTCCGAGCAGCAGCAGTCTTTGTATGGCTATATCATCGCTTTCCCTTTACAGGACTACGGAGGCATCATGTCAGCTCTTGGTTCGGACTCCTGGTGGAAAAAGACCCTGTATATCACTGGAGGGGCTCTGCTGGCTGCTGCAGCTTACCTACTGCATGAACTGCTCGCCATCAGGTAGGAGCACATACTGTGCTGGGTTTATTTAATGTAGCCTAATCACTTTTATTTATCCTTCTGAGCAGATGATTTAAGTAATAATCACCCTGCTGACAGTGACGGATTGATGTCATTGGTCTGCGGGATAAATGAATGGATATGGGTGAGTCCCTCCATGGGATGTGATTTTTTTGTGCAAATCTCGCGGTGATTTCTGAGAATTCAGACGCTGTTTTCCTCCTCCCAAGGACACGACACTAGATGGGGAGGAGGGGGGGAAAAAATCAAATAAATAAAAAGCAGTCACGAGTCGGTTCATGTGCCAGCTCTCGTGCCATTTCCTCGGCACCTGAGCGTGAATAAACGGAGCGCACCCCGGGGCGCTGCTGAGTCAAAGCCACCTTTAATGAACTCTACCGTGAGATGCACAGCTGCTGCCTGGAGATATTGAAAGAAAACACAAGCATTTACTGCTGTGCCCTGTTGAGGAGGCGGATGGATGGGATGTGATGAGTCCCACAGATGTAAACATGATAGCCTAATCTCAGGTCTTAGGTCCTTCGAGCAGGAAATGCGTGCCTGTCAATGGGGGGATTATTTTGGGCTAGGCCAGTACCGGATAGTATTTACCTACATCCTGTCACAGTGGCCTGGAGTTTTAGATTTCGCTCCCCCTCCCTCTCATGATAATCTGTGTAACCTTGCATCTCGTGCAGAGACGCTGCTGCTGAATCACGTGCAAGCGACTGAGGCTGGAGCTGCAGCCTGCCGGCATCGTCTGTACGTGCCATGTGATGTGGTCGTTGGCGGCAGTTCTGCCACTGTATTCAGCTCCTGTACTCCATTTCATCTCCATGAAAAGCGATCCTTGGTGTTTGGAGAGCTCCATTTGTGGCTTTCAATGAGAGCTTTGCACCAATGGAAGTAGTCTAGGTAAATAAAGACACAAAGCAGAGGACATAATAATCAGACAGCAGACAGAGAATGGACAGGATACAGAAAGCACATAGATTTGGAGTGTGCTCAGCACTGTTTTATCATAGAAAGCGATCCACAAGACTTGTAACTGTTTCAGCACCACAACAAACTGGACAGAGACAGCACACAGACTTTATTACCTGGTTACCTGTTAATTTGGCACACCAAGCTGAAACTAATACGGTCCAATAAAAAATCTATGCAGGGCCAAAGAGCTCCATTTGTGGGGCTGAGATGCCTGATACAGAAAGATGTTTCTGTTTGCCCTCACTCATCAACAAATAACAGATCAGTTCTAAATATGGTTCCACAGCTATATTAAGCGCAGCGTCTCAAAAGGCCATGAAGTGAGAAATTTTCCTCTTCTACACGGATCAACAGATATCGTAGATCTTTCCTAGTGTCCACTTGGCACAAAGCGGTGTTTAAGGCAGGTGTTGATTCGTATGTATGGACATTTTGAAGGCTTGAAGAAGGCTAATAGTTTGTGCTGTTGTTTAAAAGTATGTTATACTTTACTTAGACCCGTTCACATCGCCGAGCGCAGTGAGGAGCGTCACTGCTTGCAACCTCTGAAATAAACACTGCACTGTTTAGATGGTGAGGTTACCCAGTTCTGTTGTATTAGACTCCTTTTTTTATTAAGCTTACTGTTCCCACAGATTGTATTATTCATGACATAATGTGAGATGAAAAAGTAGAGTACACACTGACAGCCGATTGAATAATTTTAAATAATTCAGACTTGAAGAGTAAGTGATGCCACAGATCAGAATGCTCTGTCTGATCTGTGTGTGTCAAAATGATAATGATGCCAGTTCCTAACATTTCCTTTCACTGACACAGTTTACTCTACTATGTGTATTTGGGTCTATTTTGTGTATTCTAATGTGTTCTATTTTATATGTCTCTTCAGGAGTCTTGTAACAAATGTGTCTGCAACAAACATGGAAACACATTTAAGATCAGTGTTAACTCAGCTGAACTCCTCTTAAAACAAGTTTTTTTCTTTCAAACTGAAGCATCACTAGTTTTTAGACCGTTTTTATTCACACAAAATTCACTAATGAATACTACTGAGCATTTTTAAACGGCTAATCACAGGATCTCAGATCCACAACAGTCCAGAGACAAGAGACGGAGAATAACACCTGTGGAATCGTTTATGATATTTTGTGTTGAGACTGCAGCATACAGTGTGAATGACTGTTGCCAAGGGATGGGAATTGGCCAGCAAACTGGGGCAGTGTGATGATTCATTTAGTCAATCGTTTTAGTTCCAACAGAAGCTCCCAATACTATGCGTGGATAGTGATATAAGAAGATCAATACCAGCTGTTATTTCCACATAACAATATACTCAGCTTGATTCATTTGAAAGAACCATCCTCATGAACAAAAAAACACAAAGAAAAAAGAAGTATGAGAGATTTGTTTGTGTATGTTGTGTGTGTTTTTCAATGTGATTTCAATAAGGACAATAATTCATAGGTTTTCCTGAAGCTGTTCTTTTAAGAGTTAATGAAGAGAAGCCTCCACAGTTGCTGAAAATCAAAGTGTGCATGTTAGTAGGCGGTTGAGCTCAGGGACACAGGGATTTGAATTTCCTTTGGGATCAATAAAGTGTCTATCTATCTATCTATCTATCTATCTATCTATCTATCTATCTATCTATCTATCTATCTATCTCTCTCTCTCTATCTCTATCTCTATCTCTATCTCTATCTCTATCTCTATCTCTGTCTCTGTCTCTATCTCTATCTCTATCTCTATCTCTATCTCTATCTCTCTCTCTATCTCTATCTCTATCATTTACTGCTGTGTCACCGTGCTATAACATACTGCAGGTGTGATCTTTTTTCTTCCTGGGATGTTTGGGAAGCCTGACACTGAACAACAAATCAGGCTTTCTGTTTGGAGTAATCTCACCGTCTGGCTGGCCCAGAAAACCGGTCAGAAGATCGACTGATTTGAGCTTGAATTGTGACGATTGAACATTTGAATCAAAGACTTGTTGTCTTTTAAGTTGCATCAAAGCTCTCTAATCCTTCCTGCTGGTGTGTACACACACTGACTGAAGTATGTAGAATATCAAAGCCTACATTATATTCCTCCCAATCAGCTATTTGTTGCTGTTTGTTTCTAAAAAAAACATCTAAAAATTAGGAAATCCATCATAGTAACAAAAACCTTCAGAGTTAAGTGCACTTGCCTTCTGCTCAATGCCAATCAAATTACCAAGATAACAAAAGCAAAGTCTTTCTATTGATGGTGCTTTAGTAAACCTGTAAAGCAGATATTAAAGTTTTCCATCGTACCCTAGTATGGATGTGAAATATGAAAATGTCCGAGCATAGGATCAGGAAAAATAAAAACTTTTCATAGTAAGTTATGTCACACTAAAGGCAAAATGATCAGGAAACCAAACACTGTTTATTAATGTTTTGTTTTCTCCATGTGTGATTTCTGTGTAGGAAGGAGCAGGAACTGGATTCTAAAGACGCCATCATACTCCATCAGTTCTCCAGGCCAAAGAATGGCGTGCCAAGCCTCTCACCTTTCTGCCTCAAAATAGAGACATACCTGCGCATGGTGGACCTGCCCTACCAGGTGATACACCTCATTTTCAAGTAGTGTCCCTTCAGCAAACACACATCAATGCAATGCTCTTGATTTAACAGACGATTGATTGGCCTAAATGTGATTAACCGATTTGTTTTAGTATCCCATACTTTATAGTATTTAAGTCAAGTACAATGTGTACTTTCATCACTTTTGGATTTTTTGTCAGAGACTGAATTTGCCCTTTAGCTTGCTGTATTTTTATTAGATTTTTTTTCTGACACTTTAAAAGATCAATTTCAAATCAAAATGTATTTGTATAAATCTAGCTGATAACTGTTATCTCAAGACATAAACAAATCTCAATCAGATCGTTCTACTACAATAAGCAACACACTGAATGAGATATGATTATCTGTTGGAATCCAATAGTTCATAAGTGTACGCTGAACTAGAGGAAACTTGAATCTTAGCAGATAATGTTGTGTGGCAACATTGTTGTTATTTTGCGCTCCTATCCTGTGTAAGGAACTTTAACAATGGAAGTGACTTGCACAAGATTGTTTAAAGGTCACCTGTTAGTCTCCTTTTCATTATGTTTTAATAAGTCTCAGAAGTCCTCACATCATGTCTGTGAAGTTTCTTGCCAGATCCTGTATTTCATCACGTCTATAAACGCCTGTATTTCAGCCCTGCCCAGAACAGGCTGTTTCTGGGTCTGTAGCTTTAAATGCAATTGAACTGTGTCAGACCACACCCCTCTCTGGAAGGGGATATGGCTTGGGCTTTTTTGCACCATATTCTTTGTTTACAGTGAGATGGCAGACTCACCAGGAAGGAAAGCACCCAGCTGTAGAAGCAGTCTGTGGAGCAACCCTTGTATCATCCTAATCCACCGATTGGGAAGAAAATATACACACCAACAAAAACAACAACCATTTCACTCTACAGTTACAGTTAAAGCTCTTTCTGTTTCAAAAGTTTACATAGATTTTACATGTTCTCACAAAAAGCTTTTTCCCTCCGCAGAACTACTTTGACGGGAAGCTGTCCCCGCAGGGTAAGATGCCATGGATGGAATACAACCACGAGCAAGCGTCAGGGTCAGAGTTCATCGTAGATTTCCTGGAGGAGAAGCTCGGCGTGAACCTCAACCAAAACCTCACCCCGCAGGAGAGAGCTGTGTCCCGGGCTGTCACCAAGATGGTGGAGGAACACCTCTACTGGTAAGGGTCCCATACACAGAGTGTATATTTAGTGTTAAACAAGCTTACTGTGCATTTGAAAACCTGTTTTAAACTGTGATTCCTCTCGCTGCAACCTTGTTGGAAGTTCCAACTATAAGGCAACTTTCAGCTGTTTAAAAAGGGAGAATAATGTGACAAGTCATTTATGTAACTGTCCTTGAGGGTCAATATCGCGCATTCACTGACGGGTTTATGCACATTTACATATTCTTATTTAAATGAACATTTCAATACAGGAGATCACATTTAAGCTGTATCAGTAACCAGCGACACAGATCTCATAGAAAATAACAGTCACACGTTGATTTTAACATCTGTAAAGACATCTAGACATCAAGACGTCTAACATTTTTCTTTTTTAGTTGTTTGTTAATTTAAGCGTTATTTGCGTAGCCTACCAGCCTTTGGTAGACTCGATCCTCATCATCAGTGAAGTGCTATCAGGCGTCCTTTACTGTGGTGAGTCACTCAAGAACCTCTGGGTGAGAAACACGGTGCTGCTAGGAAATCATTTAACACTCCTTCAGCCCACGCCCAGAGAGGCTCAGAGTGTTTTCCATTACCTAAAAGCTCCATGAATCTCCCCCCAACACACACAAAAGAACAGTGTGATGTTGACTCTTCTCCTTAGTTTAATAATGTATGGAGCTACACTGAACTAAACTTGTGGACTCCTGAGTTTACAGATGTCATAATTGGGTAAATAAAGATGTGAGGTTCCGTAACACTCCTCAAAGCTTTAGAGGTCATTCATGTAACCCACATCCTCTTTACCTCCCTCTCTCCCTTGTGTCTCCCCCTTCCTCTCCTTTCTGCTCCTCCACCCACACCATGTCTTCTTCAGACCCACATATAGACCTATTGATTCAATTATTTATGTCAGGGAAGGGCAGTGTGGCGGCGTGGTGCACTTTGAGCTACACATCAGCGAGAGAAACTGATGGTGAGGGCATCTCTGATTCCGCTCCACTGACTGATGCAGTTTTAAACGCAAGGAAGCAAGAATTCAAAGGACAAGAGAATGCACGTTGCTTGGTTCACAGTTGATGTCTAAGAAGTGGCACATGTTAGTTTGTTTCAGACAATAGTCAACAAAGACTATTGTTTGGAATTTCCATAACTCTGTAAAAGCTGGGCTAAGAACATGTTTTCATTGTAATGGGGAGGTTTCTCTTGTGAAACTTCTCAGACAATTAGCATCTGAATGCTTTAACCCTTTCCATACATTTGAGCCCTTTATGTTCTTGTCATCTGGTTTCTAACTCCACTCTCTCTCTCTCTCTCATCTAGCAGCAGGCAGGTGTTTCAGAGACAAAGCTTTGAACCTCACAGGCAGACAACATAAAATGTCCAGCTGCTGAACATAGTGAAGCATTAAGCAGCTTAAAAAATCCAATCAAATCTGAGGTGGACGCGAACACAGGTGGACACAAACAAAACTCCAAATGACTGCTAATGTTGCTCGGGGTATTATTCTTGGATGTGTGAATGGGCTGTTTTTGGTAACACTTTCTAGAACAACTTTATAGATATTCTATGAGTAGAAAAACATTAAGGGAGCAATATATAACCCTGAAACGTAATTTTTAAAATGGTGCACTGTGGTTGAAATTCAGAACATTGGAGGAAGCTGTCTCCTTCCCGTCTCCTCCTCCCTATAGTCGAGGCACATAGAGGTTGTGATATCAAAATGTTTTCTGGTCTTGGATATTTTTAAAAAAGTTTGAACCAATTCACTTACCCACTGCAACACTTGTTGATACAGAGAGATCTCCACAAGGGTTGTGTGGATGTGTCTTAAAACGTCTATCTTATCTCTCATCAAAACAAATACAAGACCATTCAGGACTGGAATCAAAACATAGAGGAAGAACATACTGGCTGCTGTGTTGTTGTCAGAGAATACAGCGCTTCGACAGAGCATGTTTCCTAAATGTCTGATCATATACAGTAGAAAGGTCATTTAACAGTCGAATTCAGTAGATAATATTACATATTGCTCCTTTAACCCTTACAGTCTTTGGATACTGAAAACAGCTTGTCGCTGCATTATTTAAACCAAAGCACAGCAGGCTACTCATCCCTAATTACCCTTTAAAAAGATGATGTTATAAATGTATTCAGTAGTATCATTCATTTGCTCCCTTGATGTACTGTCGCTTAGTTGATTGGCCCTGTAGATCTAATTGAGATCGCTTGTAGAATAAAAAAAAATTATGTTCAGTGATGATGTCAAATACCATAAAGCAACTATAGTTTTACCTCTTTAATTGTGGTCAAATCCAATGATATTTCTGCCTTCAGTTTTTTTTTCCCCAAAGTTTTTCCAGGCTAACATTGTAATGAGTTGCTCTAGCCTTACAGTTTCTTACAATGCTGCTTTCAGACCTGGAGGATAAAGAACCTTTATACCCACCTAAGCAACACCTCTAAGCACGAGTTGGAAAACCTTCTAAATGCAGTTTAAAGGTTCAGAAAAAATCCTACCGGAAACAACATGATATCATCTTGTTATATCAGATATCCGGAAAGAAGCATGTGGTCACTGAACAGCCACCACTCCCTCATTGTAACACAGGCCAGAAGCAATAATTCAATTTCTATTGAGCGACCAGTCATATAGAATGGTCTAGAAAACTACAGGCTGGAGACAGAGCCTCCTTCACAGTCTTATCACATCTCTGGGCTTAGTCACCATCTGACATCAGGCTTCCAGACGAGCTGAGGTAGAAGCTCAGTCTGTGTCTTTAATAAGGTGGTGTGAGAAAGTGTGTAAGAATATAGCAGCCTAATCTTGTTAGTGTCTGCACGCACTAACAGCTTGGCTTTGACAGTGAATGTACCAAAAAGTACAGACAGTCGGCTACCCTCTTGTGATGTTTTGTTTAATAGGATATGTGTAAAACTATTGTCTCTTATTGGTTTTCCTGACTAAATCTCTTGTGGTCAGAAAGGATTAGGTGCAGTTAAAGAGGGGCAGCATTAGAAAGGGATTGTGAGGTTTGGCTTGTTTGCACTTAGAGAAACAAGATCTGTGTGTCTGCTGTTGTGACACAGATTTAATGCCTGAATGGTTGTCCAGATTTCTTTTATTTTCTGTTTTTTTAACATATTAAGCAAGATGGAATCTAAATGTCATGTGGAGTTTCTGCCAAGTACACTGTATATCTTCTCTCCTATGGCCATTTTCCTGTATACATTAGCTCTGCCTATTTTCTCCATATGACAGCATCCTGACAGACTGAATGATTGAATGTAAGCTGTTGTGTGCCAGCAGCTAGTTGAGAGCGGTGTAGCTGATAAATGTGGCAGCGCACTGTGTGTGTGTGTGTGTGTGGGGGGGGGGGGGGATGGGGGGGGGGGGGGGGGGGATGGGGGGGGGGGGGGATGGGGGGGTGCACTTTTATTGATCAGCACGAGAATTATTGCCATAGACGAAAAGGCTTAACGGTGACAGGAAACAGGGAACGATACTCTGGTTAAAAAAAAATAATCTTAGCGTTGATGATATTGTGCAGCTTGCAAGTTTTACAACAAACTCAGATTCTCCTTTTTCCTGACAGTAATAGCTGATAGGAAATTACTTTTGTTATTCTTCAAGAATATCTGCTCTTCATTTGATGCCAATAAGATGGATTTCATGACTTCAAACATTAGGACTTATTTATTGTACACAATAACGAACACAATTAGTGGTTACATTTTTGATCCTGATCACTGTGAGATGCGAGTATGCTGCGTATCATCTTTTGTCAGTTTTGATATACAAAGATTTTTTTAATAAATCCTTTAGTGTGTAAAATATTGTTGATGTTTTCTTAAAGAATTAGTCTTTGAGGCACCAGGTGGTTTATCTGTTATGTTGCGTGAACTCATGTAGAGAGGCTGGAATCCTCAAAACAGCAGCCACAGGTTTGAATCTGACACTAGCCCTTTGCTGTAAATCATCCACTCTCAACCCCCAGCATTTCCTTCCTCTCTTCAGCTGTCCTGTCTAATAATGGTACAATGGGCGAAAATATATCAGATTCTTCTCATCAAAGTCTGCAGGGCCCTAAAATTAAAATACTTCCTGTTGTTAGGGAATTACTACATACAGCTATGGTGTTTTTTTGTTTTGTTTATGATCACATGTAAAGAACTTTCTCTTTTTATCTTGAAATGAAAAAGAGAAGGAAGTTGTCACAGGACATCTTACTTCTTGCAAAACAGTGGTTCCCAAACTTCTGAAAAAAAATCTGTCACTCCTAATGATCCACATGAAAAAAAGTGTTAATACTGTTAATAACTTTTAGATTTGAATGTTGCTATTCATGTATATACATTACATTTTTCTTTCAGAATCCCAACAAAATAGGCCCACACACAGGAGACCTTTGTTTAAGACCATGTTTTTCGTAAAAAATTATAAAAATATTGATGACCTCCTCAGAGCGTGTTGTGTTTTTCAGGACAATAGCCTACTGCCAGTGGGTGGATAACCTGGAGGAAACTCAGAAGCTTCTAGCGATGAGCGGCCCTCTGAGTGACACGCTGAAGTGGCTGCTGAGCCACCTGAACGGCAGTATGGTACGCAGGGAGATGTACGGTCACGGCATTGGACGTTTCTCTAAAGAAGAGGTGTACACACTGATGGAGAAGGACATGAGGACACTGGCCACACTGCTTGGTAAGAAGAGAACTCCTGTTTTTTAAATGTGGGTGTGTGTGTGTGTGTGTGTGTGTGTGTGTGTGTGTGTGTGTGTGTGGGTGTGGGTGTGAGCATTCTTAATGCTTCCTCCCCAAACCGAAGCCAATAAAACATGTTCCATTAGGACAACCACTTAACTCATCACAGTTTTGTGCAGTAATCTGCTTGTCTAAGAGATTACCCAAACACTGTTGCATAATGTGATAATAGAGTTAGCAGAGCTATTATTTAGGAAACACAAGAGCATGCATTTCACTATAAACCCCTCTGCATAAGGGAGGAGGTTTTCGGAACTTTATCAACTTCTGAAAATTGGCTATGTTTTTCCAGTACATCAGATGTCAGTAGTAGTGGCAGCAAGGAGCCTGACCCATGTATTTTCTTTTTTACAACAGAATGGTCGAAAAAAATTCAGATTGTGAATGTTGCAAGTGATGTAGTTCTTTTCTGATCGACATTGAAAATAGACCTTTACGTTTGTTTTCAGGCATTTTGACTGTCCTACAAAGATTCCCTGTAAGCTTCTTTCATAAGAATAACCATTAAAGATGATGTAACATTATTGTTTACTGTGAACCAGTTCCTTGAGGATTACCATCTGCTCAGCTCTGAGAGCTACACGTGACACAGTCTTGAAAGTATTGTTTTGTTTTGAGGAGGCAGGAACCCAGGGACTTGGATTGGTAACAGGAGGGTTTCTGGTTCAAGTCCCAATGTAGACCAAAATATGAAAGTTAGTCTGGTAGCTGGAGATGTGCCAGTTCTCGAGCACTGCCGAGCTGCCCTTGAGCAAGGCACTGGACCATCCCATCATCTCTAGGGGTGCAGTGGAGGCTGCCGCCGCTCTCTGACATCTCTCCATTAATGCATGTCCCCAGGTCCTGCTTGTGCATGTGTTTGATTTAGTCCTGTGTGTGTGAGAGGCATGTCTTTACAATAACAGAGTGCGAACCACAATATCCCCCTTGGGGATTAATAAAGTATATAAAATAAAAAATTAAACATTAATGTTTCATATTAAAGGTCACATATTTTACGCCTTTTCAACCAGTTTAAATTAGTCTCAGAGCTCCCCAAAACATGTTTCTGAAGCTTCTTGCTAAAATGTCACTCCGATCCTGCATTGATTGTGCCTCTTAACGCCTCTTTTTCTGCCCTGCTGAGAACAGGCTGTTTCTGTATGTGTAGCTTTAAATGCGAATGAGCTGTGTCTGGCCACGCCTATCTGGAAGGGCTCGGGTGGCTCTGGCCTCCTTGCAAAATGCTCAATTGTTTACGATGAGAAGGCTGAAAGAACAAGCACCTAGCTGTGGGAGTGTCACCTCCGTGGGGGAGGGGCTTCTGCCCTTTGTGATGTCAAAAAGGGAAAATCACCAAACAGCCTGTTTTGTTTTTTGAAAAAAAGGAGCAGGCAAAAGACAGATGGACTTGTCTTATGTTTGAGGAGTAAATGGTAAATAGTATTTGAAATAATATGTGACCATTAAAGCTAGTCAGAAAACACAGTGGTCTGATCAAATGGTATGACAAAAACAGTTAAGTTCTAACTAACAGCCTAAAGAAAGTCATTTTTCCCAGAGTAGAAAGTATCTTTGAGTGATGTTTAAATAACATTCTTATCAAGTCAATTTGTTTCAGCACTGTCAGGTTATATCAGCATGTGTCTGATGGCAGGCTTTATCCACACCTACTCCATTACTATGACTAATAGGATCAGACAAATGTTTCATAATAAACATGCACATTCCTTTATCCAAGTATGAAAAGTCATTATATAATATATATGAATAGATCATTGATGCATTTGTCTTCTTTAAAGGAGTTTGGAGATGAATGTTAGGCTTCCATATGATGCAAAGATACAATAAAAACTCTCCTTGTGTCTGTGTTCGGATTTAGTGTGGATTACGAAAGATGAATGAAACAGAAGAAAGTTCTGGATGTCGGCCACATGGATACAATATCAAAGTGTTGAAATGGGAACAAAGCGTTTGATGCTGGAAAGAAAAGTGATGCTCATCGATCTGTTTGTGCTTTTTTAATGGGGACCACTTGTTATAAAAAGGGAAGTTTTACAGAGTGAAAGCATCAGTTAACTCTACAGACATACTTCCCTTTTAATGGATACCTCTTCCAGGCTTGAGTGCTAGAAGTGGGAATCATAAATCTAAACTAGCTGCCGAAAGTGCAGCTAGTCCATCTTCAAGATGAAACAAGATCATTTTGAAGCGTCTTTTGTTGTTGGACAAAATCACTGATTTCATACACATCACACTTCAAGTCACACATTTTTATTCATCAACTATTTCCTCTTGTGTGTTGTGTTTCATCCCCCTCGCTTCAAGATTGTTCACACCTAGTTTTCTTTTTAAGGAAAAACTGTTATTAATGATGTGTGTTCATGTTTGAGTATAAAGAAAGGAGCTTCCCAAACTAGTTTCTAAGAGACCGTTTAGCAGCTGCTCGTGGTTGCAGCAAAAAGTTGTGCCCAATATATCAGGGACGGCTGTGGCTCAGCTGATCCGCTAGTCAGACGTCTATTGACCGGGCGGTTTGGGGTTTGATCCCCGGATCCTGCAGCTACTTGTCTGATGTCTCCTTAGGCATGACACTTTACCCCAAGTTGCTCCTGCTGCTTCTTCAGCGGTGTATGAATGGGATAGGAGAAAAAAAAGGAGACCTCCGAATCTAAGCCGGTTTCATCCTCTCGCTTTTATCCTCTCCAAATCACTGCTGACTTGTGAAATACAAGAACATGCTTAGAGAGTTTTTGGGTCTCGTCAGGAAGTATCACAGACACAAACCTGGATGCCAAGGATATATGTTCTTACTAAAAGGCTGCTGTGACCTCGATCCAACATCCAGCTAACGTGTTCTGACTGACCTGAATGTGAGGCTTACTTCAGTGACATAAAGCAGCTTTGCGATCCTCTGTTTTTAGCATCATGTAAAAATAAGTGAAGTGAACACTTCCGTTTAGCATTATTGTGCCTACTGGTGTTCTGAATTTAGCTTCCAAACTAAATACTGGCAACTGAATGATGCATTGTTGTTGGGAATATTAACTGATAGGACACGAAACATGACGTTCACCCCCAATTTTGATATTAAAAAAAAAAAATTAAAGTGCGTGATAAAGTTTTACTGGGCGAGAGAAGAAGTAAAAGGACGTCAATGTTCCAATAACGTCCAATCACAACACTGAAAAGTATCTTTTTTTTATCTTAGTCACATAAACCTACATTGATCAGTTATTAACATCTAGATTCAGATTTTGTTATTTGAGATGGTGTGAGGCTGCAGGATGCCTTCTCTGACATGCTGAAAGCTCTGGTCGTTACAGTCTTTTTCTATCAGTGCTATATCATATTAAAACTATGCATTTTTTCACCGCATCATCACCTGCCTCTTTGCTCAGATCCAGTCTCCCTCATTTTTCTCTCGACTTTTTCTTAAATGTAGGCTTTCTCCTTCTTCCTCTCATCACCCATAGCGTCTTTTCATCAGTGAAACATCTTTTGTCACGTCATCTTTTTTTCTTATTGAATGTTTTTTTTTTTTTTTTAAGTTTCCATGTTCTGTTCTGTTTCTCCAGCTCGAATGCATCGCTGGATGCTGGTCTTTTTTTAATATCATATTTTAAACTTTCGTAACCATTGCCATCTCTTGCTTTTTTTTTTATCCTAAACATTTCCTTGTCATTAAGCATGGCATCATTTTCAACATCAAAGACTTTCCTTTTCGTACGGCGCTTTTATATTTGCAGTTTTGTCTTTTAATTGAATGTTCTGCTTCTCCTTCTCTAATTCAGTCTTCTGAGCGCATCTCTCTCTCTCTCTCTCTCTCTCTCTCTCTCTCTCTCTCTCTCTCTCTCTCTCTCTCTCTCTCTCTCTCTCTCTCTCTCTCTCTGGTCATCCTTTGCCTTTTTCATCTCTAGCCCTCCTATCACCTCATGTATGAGTGTCTGTTCAGAAGAAGTGTTACACAAAGTTTTTTGGCCTCTGCCTCCAGTTTGCCCTTGCAGCCTGTGTGTCTCCATAGGGAGACACAGACATCCTGGTGTTTCATGCAGCAGGATCTTCTCTGCTGCTCTGGGGAGGATGTAAAAACTGGCTCTGCATTAACTGTGATAAACTCAGACTGATGGGAGTCATCATCATCACCATCATTGATCCAATTGTGGAACAGAATCGTTGAAGGGAAAATCTGTGTTTGAAAACACTCAAAGAAGTTTCCTGATGTCCTGATGTGACGCCTGCGTCAGTGATAAACTTATCGTCATTACCGGCTTCTGTTGAGGAAATCCCAGTCGTCGTGATACATTTTGTATTTGTGATAAATATTCTTTAAGGACAAAGCACACATCTTTAAACTGTGAGTGAAACATAGCAAATAGCAATTACTTGAACAGTAAACAGACTTCTCTGTTCTCCCGGAGACAGTCGGCCCTTTTGTTCAGACAAAGCTCGTGTCTCTGAAACAGATGGTTATTTTGTGCTCAAATGACAAACCGTCTGCCCTGTGCTGGCTGGTGTACGAGCTGAAATATCTGTTCTTCATATTTCCAGCTTGTGTTGAAGGAAACTGAATTGTATGAAATACTTATCAAAAAAAGTTTCTGATCGGGCTCGGAGCGGTTTTGAAACACGGTATTAGCTGTATAAGCTGTTAGCTAGCTTGGGTCATTTGCCCTTTGTTTTAGTATTTGAGAGACAAAGACAAATTGTTGCTTGTTCTCTATTCTCTGTCCTGCAGGAGATAAGAAGTACTTTATGGGCTCCAAGATGTCGACATTAGATGCCACAGTGTTTGGACATCTTGCCCAGGCTATGTGGACTCTGCCTGGGACACGACCAGAACAACTGATTAAAGGTCAGTAGACGTGTGAAGCAGCTGATTGCATGAAAGCACGGTCTTATCTACTGTTACTTCATAAGAGATTTGCTCTCAACCTGGTTTTGTGGCATGTAAGTACAGTTTTGTTGGCTCATTTTCTGGCTGGTTAATGAAGGTGTAGTTATTTCTTTCAGCCAGTAGATGGCAGTAATACTCTACTGCAGTCACTGGCAGGCTTTGATTTGCTTTCATATCTTGCACGGAGAGGTAAACAGTTCAACTCTCTAATCTTTTCACGCCGCAAAATCCGAGCTTGTAATGTCACAAATGACGTCTCCCTGATGTTGCTTTGATACATCATTTTTAAAGGAGAGAGCTCATAGGGAAGAGATAACAGAAAATATGTTTCACAAAGTACCCCAGATGTATTGTGTTCAGAATTTCATTGAGCTCCAGGTACACCTCCTGCTGGTTTGTATCACTCCTTTTAAAAGCGTGTGTATCTGCTGATGTCTGATGTCTTTGCAGGAGAGCTGATCAACCTGGCCATGTTCTGCGAGCGGATGCGGAGGAGGTTCTGGCCCGAGTGGTTTGTGGAGGTGGACGATCTTTATTATGACGGAGACAGTGAGAGCAGTGTTGGCGGCGGCTCTCCTACAGGCATGCTGGACCTTGGCCTCTTCTCAAGGACTGACACTCTGGATGACAGCGACGCAAGCAGCCACTCAGCCGTACACACGCACACACACTCCCCGGACTCGGACCACTCTCTGTTTGACTCGGACGTGGGGACAGGATCTGACAATGACGTTCAGCTTAAGGAGGAGTTGATGCCAGACCTAGAGGTTTGACCTGAGAAAGGCTGTGATTGGCTGACTGATTGAGACTGACAGGAGGTGGGAGAAGTCCAGCAGCTTGAAGATGTTCACATCAGATCACAGCAACTACAGCTGGAGAAAGTATTCCAGCTCCTCCACCTGCAACAATATCTAAAAAAGATATGCAGATATGCAGAGCATACAAACTGAACCTCATGATAAACATGCTACCGTGTGTTTGTTCCCTTCTGTTATGTCAGAACTGTCCGTGTGGCAGTTACTCTTTGCCTTATTTGTCTCGTCCCAAGATAACTTTGAACTTTATTTTTAGATACAGACACTGGCGTAAAAGGTGAACTTATAGGTAACTTCTCATCTCAAGAAAAGTGCGGAGACTCCAGAAGAGTGTTGTCGAAAAAACAGGTGGCATCTCACTTGCTATGAAACGATGCAACTAATCACCACTCTGCCATGTGTCTTAACGCACAAACCCATTTGAGCAGGTGGAGACTGATCATGTGGCTAAAAAGAACAGCTGCCGTGTCTCAGCTGCTAACCATCCATGTGCTGCAGAGGAAACACGGGATGACATTGAGTGCCAGGATCGATCCTCGTGTCATTTCCTTTATTTATTTTTTTTTATTTATTTTTTTCTGTGGGAGGAATCTCCATCAAAACATGATGTATGTCTCCATCAGACCACAACTCTTCTTGTTGTTTAATGGGAAGGAAGAAGAAGAGGAGCAGATTTGTGCCTGTGTCATTCATCAGTTATCATTCTTAGTCATCGCCATTAGGTGGTTGTTTGATTTGTGTGATTTATGGAGCTTCCAGTCATTGGTTTCAACATCTGTTTGGTACGAGTACAGAAGTGTAGTTAAGATATTTGACCACTAGATGGAGGCAGCGGTCAGCCTGATGCGTCCTTTGTACGGCATCATCAAGGTCATTCATCCTTGAGCTGCTGTCTATTAAAACACAGGAGATTTGGTCTCTTTTAATTAAGAACCCTCCTGGTGTCATGGTTCCAATTCATAAATGATATGTCAGGTTGTGTGCAGACAGGTGATGAAGGCGAGTGTTTGCATACATGCAGACAGACATATCAGCCTTAGGTCTTTCAGACTAAAGACAAAGTCTGCAACATTTATTTTAGTCATATAATTTATTACCAGTGCCACTGTATTATTCTTTACAGGATCGTTTGTGTCAAATAGATATATTTGTTATTTTTTTATGTTGTTAGTACTCTCAAAGAGAGACGTTATTTTGCACTAGTGGAAATTTATTTTCACTTTATTTTAATGGGAGCAGTCTGCTATGGAGGTAGAGAAGAGAAACGGCCAAATGAATGGGAAACATAAATGTGTTCATCAGTAGAAGAGGACGCTGAGTGTTCTGATAATGATTGTGTTTGAAGGGGATTGTGCTGCTTGTGCTGGATCCGTGTGTGAGAGTTTTACTCGGTGTGAATGTCATACGTGAAGCAGCCGATGAAGAGTCAGAATACCAAATCAACATTTGAGAACTTTGTGAATGAAATTGACCAACATGTCTCGGGGAAGTGTTTGCCTATGTTTGTCACGTTTTAGCTCGGTGGAACTGTTATGCAATAAGATTGCTGTAAACAAGGTTGTGGTGCATATAGAGTTGATGTCCAGGTAAGGGTCAACTCATAGTCCAAATAAAATGTTTAAAATCACAACTTAAATCATGTGATGTTGAGATATGAAGATTTGGGGCCACCGTCCAAATACAGTTAAGCGGGATCATTTATTGTTTTGCACACAGGAAAGAAAATGTTTGAAAAAAATCAGTCGGGTCCAAACTTAATTCCATTTCCTGTTTCTTTGGAAATCACAACAGTGCTTTTAACCACTTTTATTAAGCGCTGTTTCTTTGCAAGTTATGAGTTCCCATGGCAATTGTAAAATCACTCCTTCAACAAGGCCTGTTCAGACAATTCATGACAGAGGTTTAAACCTTTATAGCACTACAAACAGCATAATCTGACATGCTTGTTGATTATAATCTGTTTCACTAAAATGAAAAGCGAGCATGTTTTCAAATGCATTACTCCAGCTGTGCTACATCAAGACAGTTTATTGTGTATTTTTTAAAGATAGCCTTACATTTTTTCAATGTTCTATATCATTCCATATTTTCTGCTTATTCACCTTTGGTGTGAATCCATTTTAGTTTCTCGAGTGTTGCTCTTAATTGAAAATCACTATGTCTATTTTGAGTTGATTATTTATTTATTTTGACTATAGAACCTTCTGCTGATCATCTTTGCAGATTGTCCCAGAGTAAGGAGCCTCTTTAAAATGATGGTCTCAAACCGTGGTTTCTGTTTAAGGTTCACAACATGACTTTTAAATGTTGCAGGCAGATTTGTAATCAAAGAAGTTTGAAAAGGACTCCTTCGTGATCACACTGAGCATCGAGCTGCTTCAGAGAAAAATACTCCACTCAGGAGTTAGGGTGGAGAAAAAAAGGCAGAATAAATATTAGACAACACTAAATTAATATTAGTGTTTCTTGGTGCTTGCTAGAAGTATAAATAACAGCAAGATATCCATGTTAACTTCCAGTCAATGTCAAAGTTTTCCTCTGCTCTTCTGCAGTCCGTGTAAAAACACTTCATATAGCTTTGAGTATAATTTTTCAATTCTGTGAGTTACAAAAATCCCTAATTGTTTTGGAGGGGAGCAGCAAATAATTTAGAGACTGATGAGGAAAACTGGAGCACCCGTAGGACTTCACATCCACCAGGAGTAACTGAGAACATTCATTTTTCTGACTTTATCATTGAAATGACAGACTGGACAGAGCGATGAGTTAATAATGGATGGTTGTAGTTTGATCCAGATATTGGGACTCTAGAGACCACCTTCCTCCATCATGTCGTCTTGTGGTTCTCTCTGACCAACACTGGCCTGGGTTGTGTTTCAATATCCAGGCTAGACATCATATACAGTTGGACTGCTTTAATCAAGCCATATTAATTGAAGTTAAATGTCTGGTTACTGGAACCATTTCATAGCGTTACTTCTTGGGTAATGTAAATATTGTATGTGTGATGAAGTGTACCATACTGTATGTAGAACTGACTGACTGAGCAAACTACCTATGGATGTGCTGTCATAAACTGGAGTGACTGTTTGATTTCAATAAAAAAAAAACATAGCTGTGACAATTTTAACTGACTTTTGTGATGACTTTCATTTGCATCCTTTGTGTCTCAGCCTAACTGTAGGATTTCAATGCCTGTGCGCTGTAGTTAATCTGTCCCCATGTTGTCATACCTGTGTTGCTGTGTTTTTTTTAATCAGGCTAAAAAGTCACAATGATTTGAGGGTGGATGCAAACTGATTAAGAGTCTGCCAGCTGCTTGGGGCAAGACAGAAGGAGAGAGAAGAACAGGGGCTGGAAGACAAAAAAGGTAAAGAGGAGTTGGGAAACAAAATAGGATGACGTGAAGCCAGGGCAAAGAGGACAAAACAAAAGGTGGATGTAACCATGAGAAGAGGAGAAAGAGGAGCAGGTGGTGGAGAGGAGAGAAGGGGTGAAGAGGCCAGGACTGAGGAGTGAAGGGAAAGCAGGAAGTCACAGGGGAAGAGGAAAGGAGCATCAGGAGTTTTGTGAAGGAAGAGAAGGAGACTCAGCGCAAGAGCAAAGGATAAAGGCTCGGAAAGGGTTGGGTTAAGTTAAATAAGAGGGTGAAAAGCAGAAAGGACATATATAAGGAGAGAAGAGGAGAGGAGAAGAGGCTGGGCCAGGGGCCCGGGGAGGAGAAGCGAGGGCCATGGATCAGGAACCAGGCTCCTGGGGGACGGAGCAGGTGCAGGCTGCAAGCGAGGCCTTTGGGCCTGAAGGGGCTGCCAGAGCTTAAAACAATCTGCACTGCTCCTTTTTTAATTTGGCTCTCTGAACAACCCACCCTCCACACTGACTGTCTCTCTCTGTCTCTCTCTCTCTCTGCTTAACAGATCAGCGATCCACAAAGAGGGGTAAACACACAGAGCAAAATTAAAATCAGAACTCCCCTGGCACGGAAAAACAAATTAGAGCAAACAAATTACTGAGAGTCAACACACAAACAGTGGAGCATCTGTGGCTCTCTGGACTACTGGAGCCGGTGGCTACCTCCCACACCAACACCACCTATAGATCATCTTCACAATAAACTGCAAATCCAACACATTGTTGACATGTTCTCATTAAATGATTGTAGTCAAACTAGTCCTGCACAGTTTGCTTTATAATTTTTAAAGGAAACATCTTTCTATGGGAAGTTTAGAATAAGCATGAAAAGGTTTTGAAAGAGACCTACGTGTACATTTTTTGTAGACATAGAACATTGTGACATTGGCAAAAAGGGCCCATGTTAATCATGAGTTCATAGGCCTAACCTTTCTCCCCCATTAATTGTCCAGCATCCAGGCATCCAGCTTCTTCTCTTTAGTCGGTTGCAGTAAATGTAGGAGTATTTTTCAAAACTTAGCTGTAAGCAGCTCAAACAGGGAAAGTCTTTCGTTGAAATTATATGTAATGTATATATATATATATATATATATATATATATGTGTGTGTGTGTGTGTGTGTGTGTGTGTGTGTGTGTGTGTGTGTACTCCAAATTGAAACGGCAAAACATACAAATGGCAAAACAAACAAACAAGTTACAACGTTTGATATAATAAAAGTATCCTAAAGATCAGTAAAGCATTCACCTATTAAACTTCATTTGCACTGATTTGACTTTTACTTATATCTTATCTGTGATTTGGGTTTTTTGTGTCCGTGTCTGTGTGTGTGTGAGCTCAGTTAGTCTTGGCTGATCCTCTCCCTCGGCCCCGTGGCCCCTCTGGCCCTCTGGCAGTGGCCGTGGCCTGTCCATCTGCCTCCCACTGACTGGGTCTGGTGGGACAAGGGCCATGGAAGACCCCCGCACCCCTCTCAAATGTCCCCCCCACCAAACACCCTCACCAGCCCCCAGGCCAGCTGCTCAGGCCCCAAAATCTGCACAGAGCTGCCAGGTGGGCCCCAGGACTCGTGATTGGAGCCCATCACATACACACATGTACACTGAAGAGCACACACATACACACACACACTCACAATACCAACACATATGCTCAATAAGCCCCTTTACAAATGGAAGGGATGCAACACACATGGTTACATGGGTGGCCTGAATGACAAATAACTTCTTTCCTTCCCCTCTCTCTCTCTCTCTCTCTCTCTCTCTCTCTCTCTCTCTCTCTCTCTCTCTCTCTCTCTCTCTCTCTCTCCCTCCCCATACTCTTTTTGTACCTGTTTTCTCATTCAGTTAGTCACACACACACACGCACACACATTCAAACACACACACAAATGTGTGTGGGGGTGTGAAGTGTGCCGGTGTGCCAACCCTTTAACACAAAGCCTTTGAATGCTCAGGTGTTTCCCCTATAATGGTCTGAGTTCACAGGGGCTGGACGCCAACAGGTGTCGCTGTTTTCTCTACTAATTAAAGCTTTATTTATTCATTGGCACATGAAGCTTCCAGATGACTTTGGCTGGCGTGTCCGATCACAGGATAAAAGCCATCGTATTCTTCTGTGTGAGGAAGTGATTTCTGCTCTCCTCAGGGAGGCAAA
Source organism: Symphodus melops (assembly GCF_947650265.1). Taxonomy (NCBI): domain Eukaryota; kingdom Metazoa; phylum Chordata; class Actinopteri; order Labriformes; family Labridae; genus Symphodus; species Symphodus melops. The sequence goes on along the minus strand of NC_136695.1, from coordinate 10,210,569 downwards.
CCCTCACCTGCCTTTTTACTCATATTTTTTTTTTATATACAGTATATATCATTTGATATACTTTACTAACTCCCGAGGGAAAACTCAAGTTTACACTCTGTTATTTATAAACATGCTACTCACACACATAGTCCCAAAATACACACGTGCATAAACAGGACTGATAGATGGACAGATGTTAGAGTGAGGCTGCTACACACTGCTACACAGGGAGCGCAAGAGCTGTTGTTGAGTTTTGATGCCTGGTTTAAAAGAATCTCAGTAGTACTTGGAAGGTAATAATAAATGGACTTGAGCTTATATCAAGCTCTTCTAGTCTTCTGAATACTCCAAGTGCTTTTACACCACATCACACCATTCACAAACAGTGATGGTAGAAATTGCTATGTAAAGTACAGTCAATTAATTAATTATAATTAATTAATCTATACACAAGTAATTTGTGTTAATTAAGTGTTTTGCCCGAGGACACACTGGACATGTTGTTACAGGAGCTGGGGATCGAACCCCCAACCCTCTGTTTGAAAGGTGAGTGACTCTGCAGAATGAGTCACAGCTGCTCAGTGATGTCTTCAGCAACCACTTTAGTGGGGACATGAACCAGTAACTACAGACTGAGCCACTGTTACGCTCTCCCAGTATACTGAGCTTCTTTTAACAGTAAAAAAAATTGACTCATTTAAATAAACTTGTGTTTCATATGCCTTGTGATTTTACGACTTGTAATATTCACCCATTCACACCCCTCGTGCACAATGCAGGTCCAGTTTGGTGCTTTGGCCAAGGGACACTTCAACATGTGTGTGCAGGGGCGGGGGATCAAACCCTAAGACTGAATGAGAATGACCGACCACACCATTAAGTCACAGGCGCTCAATATGAGTAGTCATGTGATTCATTGGTCTTGTAAAGTATAGTGGTAGTTATTGTATTGTAATAGTTATACAATTATTTCTTTAACTCAGTGTTTAAATATCTTAATTAAGAGCTTTTTGCTATGGATACATTTGGCTTGCTTGTTCTGTAGACAAGTGGAAGTTTTCTATCATTGGTTATGCATCTTCTGTTTTTTTAAATTTTGTCCGTAAACATAAACTGTCCAAGATTTGAAACTTTGCTTTGTCAAGTTTCCTTCTTTACTGAGCTCTTTGGATACAGAGTGAATCAGTGAGTCTCCTGATACTGAGGTGACTTGTCGCAGAGAGACAGCAACAGCGCCGTGGACCCGACCCTATCATAGCTCCCCTTCTGTCAACCCATTATCTTTCCCCCCTATGCTTTTCTCCCCATTCTCTCCCCTTGCCTTCCCCTGGATGTTATCTTCAGCAGCTTATGCCCTAATACCCCAATTGTTGTACTCTAAAAACAATAATTAGCAATCCCAAATGAGACTGAGGGGCGAATTTAGCAGCTTTCTTCTGATGTGTTTTTTCCTCTCTTTTTTCTCTTTATCTTCTCCTCCTGTTTTCATAAGAGCAAAGAGAGGTGGAAGGGAGGGGGTTCGGGGAGGTATTGGCAAAGCCTCTTTAAACTCTCTTGTATTATGAAGGATTATTTTGTGCCGAGATCCTGGCTTGTGTGTCTTTTTTTTCCCTCTCCTTTCTCTGCCTGGTTGTGGCAGACACGCTAGGTAAACAGTTTGTGTCACAGTTGATTGCGTTTTAGAAATTAAAAAACAGGAATGACAATAGGCCAGGGCTTGGGATGAAGACTGGGGGGACATTGACACCATAAGACCCTGGCTCTTTGGGGACCCCTGGTACGCTGTGTGACAGAGCGGCCCTTGCAGCCACAACAATACAAGACCTCGTCCTTCAGAGAACACTCCTCGCTCACGGTCTCTGAGTCTATCTGCACTGGGCCATCTGCTCTCCCTCTCTCCCCTTCTTCCTCCTCCTCCATAACTCCTTTTGGAGAGACAGAGTGTTTGAATCTGGCTCAATTATTCAAGTGTTTGCAAGCACAAACACTCTGCCAGGTTGAAGGTGTGTGTTTGTGTGAGAGTGTTTTCTAGACATATTCCCTTTGTGATTCACGTACGTCTGTGTTTATACACAGACAGAGCAACATCTGTGCCTGTCACTGAAACGAGTGCAAAAGTTATAATCAAGCAAACCATTTGCAGTTTACTCTGAATGAAGCTCAACTGAAGGAAATGTTTCTAAAAAGCCACACAGCAGAATGTATTTCTCTCTATGTTGAAAATTAGATCAGTGGTGTGCTGTGACAACAGCTTTGTGGGGTATATGATTATAATCCATATCCCTGTGTTCAGGATTAATGCAAAGTGGTTAGGATTTAATCCTATAGAGGGCAGTGTGATGCTTCTTAAAAAAAATGGTCTTCACGTTTTGAAGAAAAGTCGAGCACTGGAAGTATTCTCACATCATTCAGAGTTGACATCCTGTAGTTGATATTTCTATACAGTGCATTTGTTGCTTATCTCCTCAAACCAAAATATGCTGCAGCAGGAAGTAAATAAAAGGTGTCTGAATATCAAGTCAATGGGGTTATAGATACAAATTGAAGGGCTGAATTTAATCTTGTTCTAGGCAGGAAGCATGTGTACCCTATTATAAGTAACTTTCTCTCGATGAAAAACGTTGATTGCTGTGTTTTTAACCCTTGGATTAAAGTGGTTATGATCACATCAAGTTCTGTTTATATTTAAAAGCAATCTGAGAAAGACAATTCTGTGTTACCAGATATATGCAGAATTACAAACAATGGCTACCAACATAATGCAGATCAAGCATGAAGTGAAACAATACTGCAGCTTAAATCTATCTGCATGTTAACTTCCAAAGTAAGACTCTGAGTTTAAACTTTATTTCAGTCTGACATCAATTCTAATTATAAAAGTCAAATAAACATATTCATCTTGATAAGAAACACTAAAGACTAAACTTGAATATAAAGCTGAAAATAAAGTCAAATAAAAAAAGCTCACTTGACTTCAAGGCTTTCAACCTTGAAATGTTGTGAAAGCAGCACTCTGTTTTATGCTTTGGATGTATAAGAACTGAAAACTATATTGTCTTACAAACAAATAGAAAAAAAAGAGAAAGGCCGGAGTGGCCACCATGTGACCAGCTGCCATGTAAAAGCAGAACTGTCAGGCTTGAGCAAAGGTGATCAAAGGTTACACTCCAACACCTCAGTGTTACAGAAAATGTTTCTACGACTCCACCGGCGAAGGGACACTTTCTAGCCAACCTGTTCCACAGTAAAACACATCACAGTGTAACATGTATACCATAAAACCAATGTTGGGACACCATATGCAGATTTTTTACATTAGTTCAGTTTTTTAGAACGTTCAGAATTCTTCTACATTTACTAATTGTTAACTTTGATGACTGTTGCAGTAGGGTGAAGTCTCTGAATATTTCCAACAAGTTTGTGTCAGGCTCAGAGACCCATGCACCGTTTCATTTTCTTTATTCTTTGTTTTGTGTAGAAGCATTTACTTGTTGCCGGCCAGAGCCACAGAGACTAGCTTAAAGCCAAACACAGGCCCTAACCCATTTATCACCTGGGTTTTGTTGCCACTGTTTGTGTTCTCCCTGTGTTACAATCAATCATGTTTAATTCAATAGGCTTTGCTAAATCAAATCTGGAGTTTTGGATACAAGTTTGTGTTTACTCTTGCAGCCCACTTACTTATGATTATTTTCATTTGACAATTTAGCAGGAGTTAACCTGAGACAGGTTCCACCCAAACTGTCACACATCGCGCCTTTTGTCGAGGGACAACCTGCACCGGCTTGCCTGCAGCATGCAGGCCTTCCCTAATATATAATCTGTTGTTATACTGTCACCGCAAGGAGCACAGCCAACCCCATGGAGACGCTACCGAAATTCATTAATCTAATTAAATATGTCGTATTGCCCAAATGAGATGCTGCTTTGGCTTTGCTTCAGGATAAGAGCAAAGTAAGGCTGGGTCCCACAAGAGTAGCATACAGCCGACGTGCGCTAACGCTACTTTGCTTCATTACACTCTTAATTACCTATTGTTTCTAACTAGTTGGTGGCGTTTTAATGAGAATCTACAGGCAGTTAAATGTAATCTAAATTTTCTAATCTACTGGTCCATTACCAAGGAGTCAAAATGTTATTGGTTTTGTGAGTAATCAGACTTTTAAATGGTGCTGATATCACTCCCGGAGGGCAAGGAGTAGGTTTCGACTGTGTAATTGAATTCTGTTTTTTTCCCCTTCCTCTTCTTCTTCCTCTTTTTTTCCTGAGAGCAGAGAGGAAGACTTTTCTGTTGCGGCTGGTCGCTCGGGTCGAAGAGCATGTCCTTGGTTCCGGTTGGATCACAAGGTTTTTCGGCTCATAGGTCACCATGGAGACTCCTTGAAGAAAATGTGTGTATGTGTGTGTTTGTCTCTGCAAAATGTGAATTTATTTATCTGCGTGCGTGTGCTTGTGTGTGTGTGTGTGTGTGTGTGTGCATTTTGCGCATGTTTCTGTGTTTGTGCCGCAGTCAGCCCGAGTGCTCTGCTGTGCTGTCACCTGCAGCCAGATAAGCCAAAGGATTTATCACCCAGTGAATTGCCTTTGAGTGGTGGATAAAATGGCTCCAATACATTCTCATATGAAAACGCTGCGAGGTTAATGAGAGCCAAATTCGCAGAGGGCTAAATCTATTAGGTTTTCATGGATGGAATCAATCAACATGCACCACACCGGCTGATTTGTCATATTGAAGCATTGCCCGTTTGAATTCCAAAACACAATCCTCCTCACGGAATGATTCACTTTGATTTTGATTGCCTCTTCATCAAGAAGATGACAGCTATGAACTAATTTTCTTTTCTATCATGTTACACACTTATTAGCTCCGGCTGTCCTTGGCAGATGACTGATTCTCTCCTTTTATAGAGCTACAGTTGGATTTTCCTCAGGTCTGTTCAAACAGCCACGTTTCTGTAATATAATTTCATCATATTATTTAGGTTTTTTTTTACGATTATCATTTGCATTTACTAATTCAGTGATTAAAAAGAGCATCTTGTGCACACTATTGCATATGGTGTTGCATGTAAGTGACAGTTGTTTGCTGTTGTAGCATACTTCTCTACTTTTACATGTTTGAAAAGATGAGAAGATTAAAAATGCTAGTTTGAAGAATATGAGGCTTTTATCACTCGCAGTTTAGCTTAGCTTAGCTTAGCATAAAGACTGGTAGGAGGGGAAAAGCTAATCTATGTCCAAAGGTAACACAGTCCTACTATCAGCATCTTTAAAGCCGAGACTCAATAGAGTTATGTAGAATTTTTTTTGTGTTTTTTGTGGGGTTTTTTTTTAAAATTTCTTAACCATATGTTGAAACCTCCTAGGGGTCTGTGGTTTAATCAAACGAGATATAACATCTCTGGTGAGTATGGATGATTGTGTTCTGTCAAGAGCATGGTTAGCTTGTTTTAATGCTATGCTAAGCTGCTGGAAGTAACTTCATTTGTATGGTTAATGCATAAGATTATTTTTTGTCATCTCAGCAAGAAAAAAAATGTAAGCAAATGTCCTAACATTTTGAAAGGCTTCCAGTCCATCACTTGACTGAAACTCAAAGAAAACATACTGTTTGGATGCCAAATTAAACTGATGAGTGCTTTTGTGTCTGGTGAGTCAGGGGGTTCATTATCTTTTGGTGTGCTGATCCTGGAGTTGATAAAGGATTTCTAGCAGCTCTAGTCTCCACTGCATTGTCAGATCATTCTTCAATAGTTCTTCTCAGATGGCACCCTGTACAGTATGAGAGAACTGGCATCACTTTTATTCCTCTGTGTGGGTGCTGTGATGCTCCACCAGAGGAAATGTCTAATCATTACGGAGAAAATAAATAAAACAGAGACACATTTGTCTGAGGCAGCCTGTACCTTTCTCTCAGTGCTGTGATGGATGACAACCTTGGTGTTGAGTGTGTGTGTTTGTCTATCGCTGCGGTGCAAAGTGACCAGGGACAGGCGCCAACAGAAAAAGGCCCTGTCCCCCAACTAATGAGCAGCATTATTCAAATGGAGTCTTTGTTGTCAGTGCACTGTGCTGTAGTCCGCACACGGCTGTCACAGGCAGCATCGTCTGATGCACTGCTTCCTCATTTTGATGCTCATCAGTTTACCGTCTGATATGCACATGGGAAAATAAGACACCATGAAACTAGAAGTTAAGATTTCATTTATTGTACTCTATGTGCACTATCCATTCGGTGAGTTTACAGTAAAATACAGATTAACATTGTTATTTTTGTTTTCTAAAGAATAAAAGAATGCGTTGTTGCAGTGTGGCTCTGGAGATTTCACATAAAAGCAGTTTCGGAGGATTACCCTCTGCACTGCCATACATGGTGTCAGTACAGGTTCAAACAGTAGGTGGGCACTGAGCAAAAGGCACAAAAAAAAGACAGCTAACACAAAATGTCAACAAATAGAGGAATATCACCCAGTTTGTCTATCAAACCATGGAGTCACATAAAAAAACTAGGAGAGGAGCTTTCAAGACCTTCGCCAGCTGACAGGAGGAACAGCAATGAATAAAGGAGGAGGAATAAACGATGGGAGTCAAAATAGAAAAGTCGGCCGTTCTACAAAGGACGGGAGGGAAAGAGAAGGCAGGGTGTTGGTGGAAGCTCCTCCGACCGAGCCCATCTCCAGCTGTCACAAATCATTTCTGCTCAGGAAGTGAGGAGAGGCGAAATGTCAAAATATTTGAATAAATTCCACAGAAGCCTGTTGAGAGAGGGGGTGTGCGGTGTGAGGGGTATTGTTGGCGCAAATAGGGTGGAGAAGGGATGAGAGGAATAGGGGACTAAAAAGGTGGGGTTGAGGGGGCCGGGGGTTTGCATGTGAAATTGCCTTCACAGGCCTGAGGAGGAGCACAAGCTAACTGGCAATCAAAGGTCTGGCCAATGCAGTAATGTTTTCGCTCATTTTTAACAAACTCTGCCCTTGGCTTAGATAACTGATAAAGACACTGACAACACACAGCAATACAGACACTTTGGAGCTCCTGTGTGCTGAGTACACTTCCTGATTCATAAACTGCTTTGTCCAGCATGAAAATAGTAGATATTAAAAATCTGAACACTTGCTTGAAATAAAGTATTTGCTGTTTCAGCAGGACACATGTCCAGCTGTTAGAAAATAATGTCTAGTGTTTTTTTTATTATTAACTCTTCACATTTAGGTTGAGGCTTTGAAAGCAAAGCCAAAGACTTGTCTGTGAGTGTGGGGTTAATTTGATTCAGTTATTTGATTTTTTTTTAAACTGTATTTTCTATGCTCTGTATAGTTCTTTGAACTTTACAGCGCTTTACAAATTATTTTGAAAAAAGTAATGTCATGTATATCACTTACATCAATTATTTTATACAGTATGACTCTAAAATGAACTTAACCTCCATTACTATCAGAAGAACATGCTTTAAAAAGTAGATTGATTGTTGTAATACCATATGTTTATTTACTCTTAACTTGTTTTTGCAGACATTTAGAGGGATTTAATGGACATTCAGTGACTTTTTAATTGTAGCTTGCACCATGGGCAAAACCGTGACATTTTAATGTTTACTATGTGTTTGTGTTGCTGTGCCTTTTTGTCTTTTTACCTTGTGGGCCTGAAGCGAAGCAAACATCATGACATAATGTTTAGTTTTACTTATTCCCCTGCCCTCCTTTTAATATTTATCATGCAAGGTGAAGAGTGAATTAAGGACAGGTTATGGTGATAAAGGTCTGATGATGCTTGTTTGTTAAAAGTCTCTGAATGCATGTTCTCTATCAGCCTGTGTGCATCTACTCTCTTTGTTCAGATGATCCCTGGGGTGCATTAGAAGTCGCAGGGTCAGTGTCTCCTCTGTTTGCCTCTGAACCCGCTAACACTGTATTTAATTAGGCCTCTAATCAGCCACTAAACACACAATAAAATGAGACAATGTGTATCTGTTTACCTCCCTCTCAACTCTCTCACACACATACACACACACTCTGCATATTTGCATGTATAGTTGGTAGAAAAAAATCACTTATCAGGGAGAAAGATCAAGGTCATGACTCCTCTTCACACCCGATTCCCTGAAACCAATTAAACTGTCGGTCGGTGAAGTTCAGTTGGAGGACACGGACTGGAAAACAAAAGCAGATGACAGCTTCTCTCCGCTATCTCTGGCTTGGTTTTCTTGCAGCAGTAATTATATTTGCAGATTCTGTCATTAAGACTAGAAAGCCTGAGAAGTTTCACAATCAGTCGGATGTACCCAAAACGTTCTCTTAATAGGCTTGATCAGCATCGGGAAACACAGGCAGATGACAGAGATTGCAAGGGAGGTCAGACCTGAGTGAAGACTCAAATGCTTTGTGATCTGAAATGGTAGTTAAGCCATGTGAAACACATGAAATACAAAGGTTTATGCGATTCAAAGTGAGTAAAGAATCACAGAGAAAATCGCTTGCAAAACATATATATTATTCAACATTCTGTAGCAGCCTTATTTCACTAACAAACAATTCGACATATTTGCAAATTAACCCCAAGAACCAACAAAAGTTCAAAACATGAACTCTCTGTTGTTTAATTCAATGCCCACTAACAAGATTCATCCCAGTGCTTGAGAAACAATTTATGAACTGCATAAGTAAATTGATTTAGCTTCGTGTTCATGGTGATTGAAAAGTCTTTTGTCAATATTTAAAGTATGATGAACCCCGGGCTATAAAGGCCTATTGGAAAATACTCATATCAATAAGACTAGACAAAACTATGCCACCAATTAAATGTAATGGTAGCACACCTCTCCTAACTGCTAAACAAACTAAGTGTTTTAAGTCATGAGTGGGTGAAGCAAATAAGATACAGTAAGTATTTTAAGAGTTATGGATAAGCAGATACCTGCATCCAAACGTGGTAAATGATGAATGGACTTGAGCTTCAGGACTCAGAGCGCTTTTACATGTCACACCTACTTATTCACACTCTGATGGCAGTCGGTGCTTTGTAGGGAGACCATCAGATGTAAATAATCCCATTTATATGCTGCCTTATACAAAGCAGCAGGAGCAATTCAGGGTTAAGCGTCGACCCTCCCGACACATAGAGACACATAGACTCCACCACTGAGCCACAGCTGCCCAGTTGAGAGATGACCGACTCTACCTGTGGCTCAGCTGCCCCAATGCTAAACAAAACTGGTAAACATAGTATTCATTATAGCTGTTAAACATGGAAGTGTAAGAATTGTTGTCCCTTCAAGTCAAATATGCTAACATTTAGCTCAAAGCACAGGGCCTTAAACATCACAAAACTGCAAGCATATATTCATAATCTTAATGTATAAATAAATGTGTTACCATGATGCATTATCTTTCTGAGTTTTACATCCAGTAAACATTTACAAAAAAAGGGAAGCATATGTCTTTATTTCTATGACTTGTGCATTCACTTTTACAATTTAGAATTCGCACTCAACCCTGTCATCTCAGCTGACTGGTTTACAGCAATGTACATCTCCACCTGAAGCAACTGCTGTGTCCAATCCACTCTCTGTTGTCAATCATGTGCAACCCTCTCAGCTGCAGGTACTCCACACTTTCACTATCCATACAGGTTTTCGTGCTGCTGCCTTGCCAAAATGCATAAAACATGTTGGACAGTCAAATTTATTTAAATGTGTGTGAATAATAAATGTGCTGCCACCTGGAAGTCATGTTTATAATGGCACTGACCACAGGCTTGTGTGAGGTAAATTATACTCTTGAAGACCCATTTACAAATCACAGGCTTCTACAGATGCTCGTTCTGGGCGAAGTTCCACAGCTTAAACAATACATATGATGCATTGCTTCTTAACTTGTGCTCCTTTTTTCCTCCTGGGAAGAGCATTGAAGTAAGAGGTTAGCTCCAGCGCAAAGCTGCCTATCACTGCCTCAATCTAAACCAAGATGGGCAGACGTGGATATTGTCAGAGCCTCAAGAGATGTTTCCCCATGTGGGATGACCAAGCTGCAGCTGGGAAAACAGCGCAAATATTCTGTTTTCTACAAGCAATAACCAGATCCTCAGCCTCTATGCAAAAGGGAATGAGAGCAGCACACTCATTATTTAACTGGCTTCTGACAGCTGGGGCATAGCTGAGGGACAAGAAGTGTGTGAGCGCATGGGTGTATGTGTGAGAGACACAGAAAAAGTGTGTTTGTGTGTGTGTGTGCAAACACATGTATCCATGCACGGGCTTATATGTGTGTCCATCCCCATTTGCATTTGTGTGTGCTCGGCTATGTGCATATGTATGTGTGGCACAGTGGACCAGAACAGAGCTCTGACAGTAGCAGGACTGCTGCTCGCTGATGCCTGCCTGGAGGAGCTGACAGCGGCCCGACCTGTCAATCACAGAGCATGCCCACTAGCCCTCTATTCACATCATCCTCTCTTGTTAGCTCTAGTTGGGTGCTGTTTACACACTCTTTCTGTCTTGTGTGTGTGTGTGTGTGTGTGTGTGTGTGTGTGTCAGTGAGGTTTTGGGGCTGCATTGTTTCCACTGATGTGTTACAATCTTAGCTGCACGGGTCTGTTTCAGGAAGAGATCAATATAGACAAAGTGATAAAAAAAAAAGTGAGAGGAGACGCAAGGTTGAAAAGTTGATCTTTTTTTGTCGAGACAAGTCCAAGCAGTTGATTGAATGTGTTGAGGTCAAAGTAGAATAGATAATGTGTAGTATCTATATTGTATTAAAATCGAAGAATCATGCAAGTCAAATGACAGACACATGTAAGAAGCAGATTCAATTAGGCTTTGTATTGTTTTGTAAAGTTGTTCACACTCTCTCTGATAGGTACAGATTTGTTTACATTGGGAGAAAGTGAGCAGGAGCTCCTGTGGTCAAAGGTAATTATCTCTCTTTGTCACCCACAATGGATGATGGGTAAAGCGGGATGGATTTGTGGTTGGCTGCCCTCAGGGCTGTGGAGATATTGGGCTTTTCTAATTTTGGCAATAATGCCAACAGAGCAACCCAGAGGCAGAGGGAATGGACGACACATTCTTCGATGCAAATACCAGCCCTAATGCAACCACCATCATACACACACATTTCCTTTATTATCAGTAGGGGTGTGCAGACTTTTTTGTTTGGGTCACTGACTTATTAAGGGGGGTATGAAGTTTGTTGGCACACACACACAGACTAATTTCATTTTTTCACCCCTTCTATCCCATCAAAACACATTAAATTAATTTAAGTGATTGAATGAACATGCAAACTCTTGTGCGCTGTCCAACTTTAAAAAAATACATGTATTGGCAAGTCGATTGCAAGATAGACAGTGTGAACACGTTTTTGTTTGGATTTTTTTATGGAAAGGGCAAATTAGATTATTTGAATTTAAGTCACCTCTGATTGGGCAAATAGTGAATCCAAGATTTAGAATTAGGGAGGGCAATCAGATTTCGAATGGGGCCCATACCATCCCTCTGAACACGTCCCTGATTTTCAGCAATATATGAAAGTGCTTAAAATTCAAATGTTGCTATGTGAAACACATATACTTGAATGACAGCTGGAAATCACATATGTATGCTGTCAGATGGGGATAAAAATGGGTGCAGGACAGAGCCTGAGTGGAGGTGAGAGGATTCTTAGTATGGCTTCACCTCACTAGGACAGCTCGCTCTACAATCCCTCTGATCCTGATATCTGTGAAAATGATTTAATGCACCTCTAATAACAGCATAGACCAGCAGCAAGGTGACATACTGTAAGCATGATTAATTAATCAACTGTATTTGCATTTTTATAAAATAACCGAAACAAGATACATTGTTTTTGTGACGCAAAAGAGAACATTTGTGTCTAAATGGCATTTTCCTTCCTTTAGCCTCTTCACAATTTGCTCTGCTGGATGATCTGATTTGAGTTTATCTTCACGCCAAACCTGATTTAAACACAGCGAAATGTACTGTTGTTGGCCATTTAGATTTAATATTTAAGCTTATTTCGTCTGAAGAACCGCCCTGGATCTCACTTTGCCCATACATATTCATAAAGAACAGAATGTATCAGCTTTGTGGGCTGCTCTTCTCAGAGATCTCCGATAGAACCAATTAATTTTGGATATTCTGGTAAAATCAGAACATGACGCTTACCGGATGTTGATACATTGTTGTGCGGAAGCAATGTAGCTTTTAAGACCCATGGTCCAATTTCAGGCGATGTAAAATCAATTAATTGAGTAAATAACAGGACGGCCTAAATGAGCTGTGTTCTCAATTATGCCGTCTTTTAAAAAAGGTTTAATCAAACTTGTTGAGACAGCAGTATTTCAATGTGAAAATAATAACAATTTAAATAACATTTAGAAAAATAAAGACTTCATTTTGAATTGCAGACAAGACGTTAGCCAGAATAAGCGAATTTACTTAATATAACTTCTGAAAATGTTGATACCTAAAAATAGTACAGCATTTACAGTATTATTGACCTGATAATGTAACTCATTTCAAGCTGCGCTCGATCAGGAAATGCATTATCCAACTGTCCGTGAAGGCATCACAAGGTAACGCGACAGGAATGTGGTTTGGTTTTGGTGGTTGACAACGTTATCGTCAAGGAAACTACAGGATTGTTACACATGAATGGATACATCGATCTACGTTTACTGTAAATCTGAAGTGTGTCCCGTCTTGTTTGTTTGTTCGACGTTGCAACGCTAGCTACGGAAGCTAACAGTTTTGTTTTGACAGCTCGGCTTGTCTGTAGGCTAGCTAGCTGTCGCTGGCTAACTAACAGCAGCTCTTTAACCCTTATGGTCACAACAACAGCAACAACAACAACAACAACAACATAAAAGCTGTTAGAAGTGGCTTATACTTCTAGTTCATGTTAGATACGTGACTTATAGTCATTTCAGAGACATGAGAGTGAAGAACATTAAGACATGTCTTTACAAAGCAACAGTTCATTTCTGACTGCTAGCTTAACTTATTTCATGTCAGTTTAGCGTTGACGTTCAATTGGCTTTAGGGAGAAACAGACAAGTTGGTCTTGTCTGTGTTATTAAGCATTACAAGACCAACGTGTCTGTGTTGTAATGCTTAACGCTTGGGGTTAGGGATTTCATCAACAGCATTGATACAACGAACTTATTGACGACGAGCTGGATAGAACTCATATTACACACCACTTTAAATAGTATACATTTGTTGACACTTAGATTGTTACTGTTGTTTAAACCGTGAATGTTTGTATATTTATTTCGCAGTGTAGATAGCTGATAAATATTTGAACTGTTGTGATATTATATCACAGTCAGCTTTCTTGGCCGGGCATATTTACACAGTGTGTGCAGGTGTGTTGAGCCCACATCTGACTGTACTACGTTTTAATGAGTCAATACAAACAGCATTATAATGAACATTAACTATTTGGTTTTTTACCGTTTAGTTGTTGTTGCAGTCGAACCAAACAATGCAAACGTGAGCCTGTTTGAGTAGTCAACCTTTGAGTGATCATAAGATAACTACAAACTCTGAGCAGAGCAGTATTGAGCCACAAAAGGACCCACAAGTGTCTTTTTTTTTTAACACGAGTTTAACTCAGTTGTGTCTCACACCTGCTGTCATGCTGTTCTCACTCTTGTTTGTCTCTGCCTAACCTACAGGTCATGCATGCAGCCGGGCTTCTAGCCTGTGCTTTGTACAGCCCGGCCTCCTGAGCCAGTGTGTTTCCAGTAGGTGGAGGCTCTTCCTCCTTTTAGCCTCCGTTTCTCCCTACTGACTTCATCCACCCAAGAGTTCCCTATGCTAACTCTCTTGAGCATGTTTTACTATATCTGTCTGCGGCGGCGCTCCAGGAGTGGGACTCGAGGTGAGGCTCTGACCAGTCGGCGAGCTGTGGAGTCAGGCCAACGTGCGGTGTTGCCAGTCAGTGTTGAGGTGGAGCAATTTGCTAAGGAGGTTCTTGACTTCAGCTCCCACTATGGCAGTGAGAATAGCATGTCCTACACCATGTGGAACCTGGCTGGGGTGCCGAACGTCTACCCCAGCTCCGGGGACTTCACTCAGACAGCTGTATTCAGGGCTTATGGGAAATGGTGGGAACAGTGTGCCAGTGCCCCGCCACCTTTCCGACGTACCCCTAAAGGCTTTTACAGCCAGGACTACATTGAGCTGGGCTTCGAGGAGCCGGTCTACCCAACAGCTGTGGAGGTGCTTGAGACTTATTATCCTGGAGCAATCGTCCGGATTCTGGCATGCTCTCACAACCCCTTCTCCCAGAACCCACCCACTGATGTCAGGTAAAAACAAGCTCCACCACATTACAGCCATTCATTAAAAACACTTTCTTTGTTTATTATGCGATTGCAGATTGACGCCTGGCACCGTCTTATTTAAATTGCCTTTCTTTTTTTCTTTTTTTTTTTACATTTGTTTGGAAAACTCCTCAATAGAACAGCTCTGCAAGTATTGTGTATGAGAACACAGCTGTGCTCGAGTTTCTTACAGTCGAACCAAACAATGCAAACGTAAGCCTGTTTGAGTAGTCAACCTTTGACTGATCATAAGATAACTACAAACTCTGAGCAGAGCAGTATTGAGCCACAAAAGGACCCACAAGTGTCATTTTTTAAATGGGACTTTTTGTGATACTTGGTGTTTTAGTTTTCTCTCATTTCTAAAAGAGGATTTAGCAAACTCGGCTGGTTTTTATCAAAAATACTGAACACAATTCACAAACACACACACATTATCAAACTGGGACGTTTGCACCAAATGGTACACTTCATTCATATTGCCAGATTTTTGCCTAACACACTGTTGGGCAAAATGAAAACGCTCTCATTTTATCACGCTTTACCATAATACTAAAATAGTTCATATATTAGAACATTGTTCACATGCTCAGACATGTTCGCAGATACACACACATGCCAATGAAACGTTGATGTTTTTATTAAAGAAGTAAGTGCAACATATGATCCGCAGATGTATTTACATCTGAACAAAAATATGCTCTTAAAAAACAATGAGCTGAAGAAGAAAATTGCAGAAAAATAAATAATACATATAAAATGGTGCTCACCTGTGGACTTTTCATAGTGTGTACTTCCTGATTGAAGGGAGAACAGTTAACCATTGAGGTTTGGCCAGGTGGCACATGTTCACACTGCACCTCCAAATCCGATTTTTAGCACATCCAGATTGTATGTGGTTTGATTTTTTTTTTTTTTTTTTTTTTGCCAGTCTGAACACAAAAAGCCACATGAGATCAGATTTTTCCAGATCTGATTCAAAGCACATACAGAGGTGGTTTCTAATCTGATTCCTACAGATCCGACTCAAGCTCTCTCTGTCGCTTCAATGTGTCGTCTGTGTGTCACTGTCAACGCGACACCATAGAAAAATAAGCAATGACATAGATCCAGCAAGCCGGAAGTGAACTTTGATCAGTGAAAGAAAACGGCAAAAATCTAGACAAAGGTGTAGTAAAACAAGCCGGATAGACTGCTCCGTGAAAGTGTTTGCGTCAGAAATAATCACACTTCTCTGTCATCCATTTTGCTGTTTCTTTTTTCCTGGGCAAAACCTGTTAGCATAGAAACCAATGTGGATCAGACCACGTCAATACGGACACGCTGATCAGATCTGGTTACTTGCAAATTATAATGTGGACAGTCGGTCAGTTAGATCGGATTCTGATCAGATTTGGGGAAAAATCCGATTTGGGCGGCAGTGTGAACGAAGCCAAGGAGACTTGAGAGGAGGTTTTGCTGTCTGTGTGTCAGTTTAAATAACTGTGCTACACATGTCATTTTAGTTTCTTAGCAATTGGGAAAAACTGTAAAGCATTTTGGTCTTAGTGCATTTAGAAATGTTGTCAAACTTTTTAAACTGGTCGCTCTTTGCTTACAGAATGTGAAGGGTAATATTATTTAGTGAATGACAGACAATCACAGGTCAATGAAAATATGTCTTTGTTTTTATTTTAGTAGTTTAAACATTAACCTTCAATAGTGATCGTTTATAAGTAGCACAATTATAAATGACCTCTGGTTCCAGAATAAAAGTACATTTAAAAGCTTGATTCTGCTTTTTTCTGCATGTAAGTTTGACACTGAGTATAACCAGACCTTCCTACATAGTTATTGGTTTTGATTGGCTGGCCTGGGGTCAGCAGAGTCTTCAATAGATTCCATTAATATAGCTCTGTGCCTCCTTCTACAGCACCAACAATGTATAGATCTGTAGTGGGGATGGAAGTGAACATACAAGGACCTCTTTAATGAACACATAGTGTACAAATCAGCTTTCCTATTTAAAAGCATACAGTGTGTCCTCAGTAAGGAGGTCAACACTGACTAATAAGATGGCTTTTTGGCACACCAGCAATTTTTGAAGTTGTGAATAAGCCAGCATGTTGTAAAGAGCCAAGGCTTTTTTTTTCCTTCTACACGTTCACACCAAAACAGGATGTTGTAGTGCCTCTGTTGAGTTTTCGTCACGGTGAATGTACGACATTTAATGAACGGTACGCTCACGTTTCAGATGGACACCAGTCCAAACGGTCTACAGTCTCCAGACCTGTTGATCACTTGCTTCCATTAGGCGTGGCTCTTGAATTCCCTTTCTGTTTTGTCTAGGTGGGAGGTGTTGTGGTCAGGGGAGCCCACCAAGGTGCTGACACCCCAGGCTCGCCAGTTTGCCCCTAACATCAAGCACCTTAACTTCCCCACCAACCTGCTGCGTCTGGAGGTCAACAGTTCCCTGCTGGACTATTACACCGAGCTGGATGCGGTGATCCTGCGGGGGGTGAAAGAGAGGCCCATGCTGGCACTCTATAAGATGCCCGTCATCGACATTAGTGACCTGAGTGACAGCGAGGAGGAGCTGTCTGATGTAGGAGGGCCGTTCAGACAAGGAGGAGACGGCAAGCATCAGAGGACAGGGAATGGATACTTTGACAAACTGCCATATGAGGTGATTACAGATCTAAAGAGGTGTCTCAAATCACTTGGATGAAAGAGTAGAAACACGTACACGTCACCAGGACGTCAACAAAATTATTTTTTTTTTGCCCCTCAGAAGTGATTCTGAAACCCTTGAAAGGGGTTTAAAATAGTTTCTTTTTTGTAAATATTGGCTTTAGGGGCACTTACATTTGTGGCATTAAAGGAACCACATGGATTCACTGTAAACAAACAAAAGTTATGTTAATGTGCTTCTCACTAAACTCACACTGTTTCTCTTTGAGCTCTAACAAAACATGTTTTTCCTTCTGCATGATTAATGTTCATGCTGATCGTTTGAACTATTCTAAATCCCAAATAGTTAGAATCTATGTGTAGGAGCTTGAGCTCTTATTTATGTCTCTGTGCATGGCAAAGGTTTTTTTTGGGTTTTTTAAGAGTCATATTTGTTGGGTTTTGATGCCTGAACTTGATAGGACAGTGGATTGAGAAGGACATCAGGGAGAGAGATTGTATGGAGTGACATGTGGGAAAGGAGTCCAAACGGTGGACTTGAACCCATTGCCAACCGGTTGGACCGTACATGGGCTGTGATCTAACCACTAAACCATCTGCGCCCTAACATGTCAACGTCGTCTTAATGCATTCAGGCAATTTCTAGTTCGATGGAAAGATCGTCCGTCTTCTCCTTTCAGCTACATGCATCGCGCATTCGTGCAGCGCCCACTTAAGGAAAAAGTGCTCTGTGGTGCTACGAGAGGGCAAAATAAGGTTGTGACAATTTATCCTTAATGTAGGCGTCTAAGCATAAAAAAGAGGGTATTTCAGTGTAATTGCAGAAAACACTTTAAGTTGCATTAAGAATGTACCGGTGAACTACACAGTCAGTGGCTTTCTCCTCTCTGGCTCCCTCATCTGCATTTATTTTCATCCAGCTCACAGTTTGCATGTGAACATGCAATCATGTTGAAGGCTGCATACTAACAATCATTAAGCAGTGAGACGTGCTCTTCACTCTTCAGGTTCACCCAAATGTAGTGAAGTGATCCAAAACAAAGCAGATTGTCTTCATGGTGTGGTACTAAAGCCCTTTGAGCTTTTATTGTTCATTCAAAAACATTTCAGGTGAATAAACACAATGTAAATGTGTTGTTTATTTTGAAATAGTTCATTGACAAAATGTTGAAGCACTTGTACAAAATGGCACACTGGAATCTAATTAAATTTTTTTTTTTGATATATATTTTTTTTCTTTTGAACAGAATATAAACAACAAAGCAAAAGGACATAGGAAAAAACGAACAAAAACAAAATAAAAACAGCACATTTGGGTGGAGTTATGCTATACACATAACACAATATTCTATGAATCTAATTAATCTTAACAAAAAGATCCAGAAAGAGATTTTTCAGTTTGCCTCAAATTGTTGCCTTGACAGATAAATAACAATTTTTAAAGTTCGCTGTGAGAAGATTGTGAACGCTCTGGAAAAAAAAGGGTCTTTACTCATAATGACGATCGTGACTAATCGTTTTGGAGCTGCGCCTTAAATTGAGCCCTCCTCAGTGTGCATGTGTGCTGTACGTTTCCACACAAACACACGAGCATCGTGGCACACACCCAGCGTGACACTTGATCGTGTCTGCGCTCGCCGACGTGGCCTCATTTTCATGCCATGCTGATGCGTCGTGTCGTCTGAGACGAGCTTCAAAACGCCAGCCGCCGCTCTTGATAGTTGTTCTCTTATCTCCCCTCCAAACCGCTGCCATTAACGGCGGTCTTCACAACCGCCGTGTGCTTGTTTCACGAACACAATATAGCTATTATCCGTCAGCTGATACCAGCTTGAACCCTGCGTATTGTTAATTCACTGCAACACACAAACGAGCGCAGTCATTGTTTCTCTTTGAGAGGCAAAAGAGCGCAGTGCAAAACAAAAACGGCTCACCTCGTTGCTGATCCTGCTATCACTGCTTTGTGTCCAGGATAACACTTTTAAGATCTGCCTGACAGAAGGGACACAATTAACATTCTCTGCTATACTGTGTTTTTTTTTTGTTTTTTTTTCTCGGTTCTTCTACTCTTTAATGCTCTGGAATATTCTTCACTCTGTGTGTTCTCCTACCAGATGTAACAGCCTTATGTTTTCTCTCTGTTTTTTTTTTTTTTTTTTCTCTTTTGTCTTTTGCTCCTTCCATCCTTTCTCCTCTCCCCATCTTCCATCCATAGCTCATCCAGTTGATACTGAGCCACCTGACCCTGCCAGACCTCTGCCGTCTGGCCCAGAGCTGTAAGCTGCTTCACCAGCACTGCTGCGACCCGCTGCAGTACACCCAGCTGAGTCTTCAGCCCTACTGGGGCCGGCTGAGTGACGCCTCCCTGGGACACCTGCAGAGTCGCTGCACCCTCCTCCAGAGGCTCAACCTGTCCTGGACCGGCAACCGCGGGGCTCTCACCCCGACCGGCTTCAGCAGGTCAGTCTGTCAGGAGGCAACAAGAAGATGACCTTGAAAACTGAAAAGTGTTTAAAAGTACAATTCTTAGTTTTGAGGGAGGCACACTCACAGACGAATAAAGTGGATGCTTATTCTATTCTGTGATAAAGCTAAAGAAATGTTTAGCACAGACTGAAAATAAAGGCGAGCCAGGCGAGCTGCTGATTTTTTTTTTCAGATTTTTATTCTTCTGCCCTCAGCTTCATGAAGGCCTGTGGTCTCAGCCTGGTCTGCCTGGAGCTGTCTTGCTGCCACTTCCTGAATGAGGCGTGCCTGGAGGTCATCTCGCAGACTTGTCCCGGGCTCCAGGAACTCAACCTCTCCTCCTGCGACCGCCTCCAGCCACAAGCTTTCACACACATCTCCAAGCTAACACGTCTCCGCAGACTGGTGCTCTACAGGACCAAGATCGAGGTATGCAGCGCAGGCAACTGTGACTCTGGGGAAAGCAAAATGCAAGTGCTCAGCTGACATTGATTTTTAACCCTTATGTTATTGTCACGTTTTTCTGTTACTTAGCAAACCGTACGACTGTGTTATCAATTTAAAAACATTTAAGACACTTTGAGTTGATCTCAGTTTAAGTTTGAATCTAACACTTTGCACACATTCAGTTCAGAACACTTCACACAGACAGTTTCTTCTCACTCATCTGTCAGAGCTAAGATAGAAGCTGCTTAACTTTGAAAAGACCCAACAATGCTTGCATGTCCAGCATGTCTGCGTGTAAAAAACATGACATGTCTTTGCTCTGCAGCACCAACAAAGACGTTGTCTGGTCGTTTTTTTCTTTCCCCCCGCCACTTCATTTTTTTGCCTTCACAGTGCAGCACAGTGCCTATTAGCGAATGATGTTGTGCTGCAGTTGTAATCAGTTTCTCTCATGCTTGCAGACGTTCTGCAAAACAAAGAAATGGAGTGTAAGTGGAAGAGATGATTACATCTTATTCTGCGACTGTTTGAAAACTGCTTCCACATTCTGCCAGCAAGCACACATGATTTCCTGTGTACAAAGACACAACTTTATGTCCACAAAACTTGGTCTAATCTGAACCTGGCAGGCTTTTTAGGTTTATTTGTTTTTTAGGACTCTCATATTTGCTAACAAGCCATGTCACAGCTGACATACAGATGTTCAGATTGTTACGAGGGGTGGCAATCGTTTGACACCTCACGATTCGATTAAGATTCAGAGGATCACGGCTCGATTATCAAACGACTCTCGATGCATCGCGATGCTTCTCCATTTTGGTTCTATATACATGGTTCATTTTTACCCATCAACACAAACAGTCAGGTGAATTTAAACCTTCTATTTAACATCTTTGCAATAAATAAATCCCACAAACAGCTTCCCCTTTGCAAAAATACGATTTCCTTTTTTAAAGTCCTCCTGAGAAGACCTACGTAGCAGTAACCCCGGAACAGGAAGTTCATTACGTTAATAATCGATTATGGACTTTCCTGGATCGATGCAGAATCTTTCAACAAAGCACGGCGATGCGCCTTAGAATCGATTACCACGACTTGTCACTATATTCTGTGTTTTTTTAAGAGTCTTGAAGACGGTGAACTAATGAAATATATTGACATTCTTTTGAGGAAGGTTTTTCTCCTCTTTCCTCTTCTTCCTGATTGTGACGGATGTGGGGGGCAAACCCCCCATCTTGGGGTTAAATAAAGCATTAAATCACTGCCTGCAGTTTGTTCTATCCATGCTAAAAGAGTAATTAATAAGACAGCACATGTATAAAGGTTAACGTCAAGGTAATCAAACATCCAGGAACCTCTCATCACTCTTAGAGTTATGAGTTTGACAGCTTTTTTTTTTTTTTTTTTAATATGAAGATGAGTGTTTTATTTGCGTGGAGTTCATTCTCTGTTGTTGTCTTTTAAGATGACCTGAGTCAACTCTAAACCCTCGAAATATCACACTGCAAGTGTTCAAGTTCAGGCCTGTCTGACGTGCATAACCACTGTCTAGTGTTTTGCTTCTCTGTGTTTCTTCAGTGTTTGCCGTGTTGCGGGCAGGAGTCAGGCTAGTGTTTCTGCGGTGGAGCCAGGCAGCGTGCTGCAGGTTGTTTATACCCCGGCACACAGAGCGAGCTGTGTGTCTGTTTGAGGCCCCGACATCTCAGCTGTCATTACCCTGTCACTGCTCTAATTAAATGGCGAGCTCGCCCAAGAGAGGCGTTTATAAAGATGCCAGCAACAGACTCGAGCGCGCACACACACGAGCCGCACGCGCACAAAAGGCTTTCACTTTCATGTCTCACACTTTCTCCTGCCACTGTGGTACATGTGTTGGCAGTTGTAGTGTTGAATTCCCGTATCTCCATCCAAGCTGCAGTGCCACTAGAGAGATCTGCGTCCTCACTGTGTGTGGAGGGACTGCTGGGCGATATTAAATTCTCTTAAATACACAAAGTGTTAACTGAGTGCCCGAGGCAGTAGGCAGGAAATCGCTTGACTTCACCTGGACGTGTGCGTCTGTTTCTCGACATGTATGGTTATTTAAACATATAACCTTCAAATATACTTCAGGGTAAATGTCTTGTTATTGAACATGTGGCTCGAGTTTATTTTGGTGTGTGTTGTTGTTTCCTGATTTTCAAGGTGGAGCCTCTTCTTAGAAATGATCAGTTTGTCAAATGAACATGGATGAGATTTTAAAACAGACCTGAGATGAGTATGACAACTCTGCATGTTCCTTTTTTTCTCTCTCTCTCGTTGTTTTCTCTGCAGCAAACAGCTATTCTGAGTATCCTGACTTTCTGCATAGAGCTGAGACATCTCAACCTAGGGAGCTGTGTGAGGGTGAGAAAACACACACACACACACACACACACACACACACACACATATCAACACAGAAAGAAAGAAGGCCCCGCAAGGAGTCTAAATAAAGCACAGTCTGCTAACTGCACAATCCTCCATGTGTGTTTGTTGAATAGCAGCTTGTCTAAAAGATGGCGAGACATCAGTAGTGTTGCGCTAATTGAGCTGCTAACAATAAACTGGTGGGGTGTAAAATAGACTAGGACTGTGATATTGGCACTGCACACCATTTAAGTGAATACTTTATTTCCTTCATTGGCACGAAATGTGTCTTCAGGCTCACCTCAGAACACAGTAAAAAGCTCAGCGAAGAAAACAACAACAACACAAACCTGGACCTTACCATGTCGCAGGTCATGACTCTGATGAGCTCTTTAGTTTCTAAGAAAGCACATTTCTGCCTGAGATATTAATAAATATACTTAAAGGATTAGTTTGACATTAAAGGCAGGCTTGGTCATTTTTCTCCAGATACATTTTTTAAGATTATGGTTGAAAGTTTCTTGAGGTCCAGACTCGTGTGCTCTGAAAAGGAAACAACAACGTGAACATTTCGACCAATGTCTGCAGTCGGTACACGTTTCATGAACCATTCACGCCTTCTTGTCTCCCTGCTCGTTCTCTACCCTCAGCATGCACAAGCCCACGCTCAGAGCATGAGCAGAAATCTGCGTCTGGACAAGGGGAAATAAGAAGAGAAGAATTAAAGCATACTTTGTAAAGTCGCCAGCTGCTACGCCAAATTACAACTGGAATCTGAAAACAGCCATGCTCTGTCAAAAAGCAAATAGAAATAAAAAACGTCCTACCATCATCTAAAAAAGACAAAGAATCACATGTCCGATTTAGTTTGTTTTTTAAATCCCATGGAAAAAACAATCTAAGTGGTTACACAGATCAGATAGTTGTTTGTGTCACTGTAATACGTAGGCTAGCTCACTCCAGTCTTCAGATGGTCATTTTACATAGCACCCTCTGCCATGCCTGTTTCTTGCTGACTGAATGACTCTCTAACTTCCCCACTCATTGTCACTAGCTGAGCTTCAGAATTAAAAAAAAAAATGATGTGAAAGTTGAAAATCAGATATAAGCCGCACCGGCTAAAAATAGGTAAATAAATGTATTTGTACACATATAGGCCGCACTTGATTATAAGCCACAGGTGTCCACGTTGTAGCAGAGCAAGACGTGACACAAAAACATTGTTCTAACTTTTATTTAAATACGTAGGCTACCGGTAACATCCACAAATACAAAGCCTACTGGAAATCCTTTATCGAACAGTGTCTGTAACACGACACATAATACATTTCACAAGAAAAAGTCCATTCATTCACTGCCTCAGAATGACTTCATTACTCACTTCCTCAGTCTCTTTTTTTGTTGTCGCTGTCGGTTTCAACTTTACGTGCAGCTGTTTTATTTCCTTCTTTGACAGCCAGCTGATCGCCTTTAACTTGAAAGCTGCATCATATGTATTTCTCCGTGTGTTTTCCATGATGGGGGTGCGTGCATGAAGCGCAAAATGACTGATATTAAGATCCGATGTGACGAGGTGAAATGTTTTTGCAGCAGAAGCTCACTATCCCCCAAGAAAAATCCATAAATAAGCCGCATCCTTGTAAAAGCCGCATTGTTCAAAACGTGACAAAAAAGTAGCGGCTTATAGTCCGGAATTTACAGTAAGTACTTTTTTCAGTTCCAATCCGATGTTCGTATATTCCGATACTGATATTTTTCTAATCATAATTAATAATGTTATTGTTGTTGTTGTTGTTGTTGGTATTAAGTGTGAGGCTACACAAAGCTGCAGTAAACACAGCATTGCTTTGTTGCTGGCTTCACATCCAAACAGGTAGCAGCAACAGCCGTTCAGGTTTTCATATTAAACACTTTAAACTCAAGTGTAAGAGTTGTACTTTTGATCATCCAGGACGGAGCTGTTACTGCCTGAACGTCGTCATGGAGACGCTTGGTGGACACTTCTTACAGTTCAGAGTCTGAGTGTCTTCAAAGCCGGACTGTGTGTGAGTTGAGAATGTTTAAAGTGCCCACGGTCTTTCTCGATCAGTGTCGTGGATCGGCTCCGTCAGTCCGATACATAAACTATCAGGCCTGATGTGAGATCGGATCGGCCCTGTCTCTAAACGTGAGCACATTTTCCATCAGCGCTCTCTCTTATGGCGCTCATATTGCCGTTGTCATGTGGTAACGCAGCAACGGAAATACACAACTACAGCAACTGTTACAGACTAAAGTTTGAATATGATCCCGTGCGTGCTCGAGAGACACCTTCTACACGCTGTGATTCTAGGAGGAAGGAGCCTGCACTGGCTGTTTAAATTGCATTTCTTTGCTTTCATCTTTGGATGAAAGGATGAAATATGACCAACATTACCTGACACCAAAGAACAATAACAGCTTTGCAAAAACAAATCAGTTCTTGAAAGACTATTTCATTTCTTTTCTGCTGAAAGTGTTTCGTGTTAGTGCTTTGTTCCCTCTCGGGGTAGTCAGGTTATGTCCCTCACACCAGTAGATACAGCTTATCACCTTTTTTCTTATCAACTGCTTTCCCAAAGTTTGCTCAGAATGCACAGTACAATATGAAGGGAAATGGCTATGGACTCACTTATTACTTAATTTGTTCAGCCCTGTTTCTCTCCCTAAAGGCAATTGATTGAATCCTTTGAATGTATGACATGCTCAGAGGAAGAGAATTGTATTTTATTTGCTCTGGCTGAACAAATAAACACAAAATCTCTGAACCTTGATGATGTCATTCATGACATACGCAGACATAAAAACAATATAAATGTGTATCCTGTATCTCAAATTCATTTGAGGAAGTCGCTGTGAAATTTTTTTTGTTTGTTTTTTTTTAAGAGATTTTAAGGTTTCAACTTCAAACGGATGTGGCCTCCATAAAGCCTCGCACAGACGGCTGTCCTGCTCACGCTGCCCGGAGAGTGTAAACTCATTTTACTTTCCGCATGTCTCTACAACAGATCGAGGACTACGACGTTGTGGCCAGCATGTTGGCCGCTCGCTGTCGCTCTCTCTGCTCAGTGGACCTGTGGCGCTGCAGAAACCTGACCGACCGAGGCCTGGCTGAGCTCGTGTCTGGCTGCAGGTAGGCCACATCAATGTGCTGAATGTTTAATGTGCCCTCACAAAGTCAAATAAACAATCGACATTTACACACTTTTTTTTTACATGTATGATATGGAATATCAGATTTCTAATCCTTCACGCTATAATACAATGTGATGTCTCATCACACAATGTCATTATAGTGCAGAGGCCAGTGAAAGGCTTCTCAGTTTGTCAGACATTTTCCTCGTCTCATTTACACAGGTTTAGTGCCCTTAAAAAGTGGTGCAATCCTTTAGTGGATCTGGCCCTTAATCTTGTAGCCACACAGTCAAATCAGAGCTTATCTTTCGTCAGTGTCCAAATGTGGGGAGTCAGTCACTCCAGTCCTCCTCCGTGCTCTCTGCTCTGTGTTTGCTCAGGATGCTGGAGGAGTTGGACTTGGGTTGGTGTCCCACACTGCAGAGCAGCACTGGATGTTTCCAGCACCTCGCCCGCAGCCTCCCTCGCCTGCGCAAACTCTTCCTCACTGCAAACCGCACTGTCTGCGACTCTGACATAGAGGAGCTGGCTGCCAGTTGTCCATCACTGCAGCACCTAGACATACTTGGTAAGTTCCTTTTCTTGATTTTTTTTTTAAATTTATTTTTTATTCCCGTTTCCACCAAGCGGTTCAGTTCAGTTCGTTTCAGTACGGCATTGTGTGGCGTTTCCATAGAATAAAGCCGGGAAAGATCCACTTTTTGGTACCTTTCTGTTGGGATGCCAAGTATGTCGATCCAACCCTAAAAGGTGGCGCTAAACACTGCAGTCGGTTGATTGGTCGAAAGAATTTTGACTTTTTGTGCGACAGCGGCAAACACAACTCCGTCGTGTTTAAACACACAGTCGATTGTTTACGTCTGTATTTCTCCTCGAGGCTCACAGCCTGCTCTGAAACAAAGCTGGATTGTGTTTTGTAATAAAGACTGACATGTCAGTGACAAAGTAATTATTGGATGTCTCCCATTGTCTTTGTTTACTGTGTCGCATTTTTCTTGAATTTGAATGTATTAGCGGGGGACACTGTGTCGCGCTGCTATGATGTCACGCTAGGCATGGTTTCCTGGGAAACGTAAACAGGAATAAGCTTCACTGAACTATTCCCTACCAAACTGTACTGATCCATACGGCAGCGCTCGGTGGAAACGGAGCTTTAAAGACATGATAAGTTAAAAACTGGCAAAGCTTTGTGATGAAACCTTTTTTGTCTTATAATAGTCCATGATATTTTAATATCACAGTATGATATATGTTAGTACCATCATTGCTAACACCTCTCATCATGCTTTTAGCCATGATGAAATAAAAGTGATTCCCCATCCCTTCTCGCCACTTTAACAGAGGCGTTACAAGAGCGAGACCGGCAGCACAGTGAAACCCATCAGACTGCTCCGTATCGACATCATTTAATACGTTTCTCACAGGGCAAAGCTGCAGCACAAACGGCGTAGCCCGAGTTGCATGAGGTGACAGGCTTGGCACCTTAGTAATGTTACGAGTATCAACCAAGCTGGCAGTTCTGTGGCTTTACAGTAATTGAGTCTCTTCATGTGCTGGAGAGTCATTCATCTAAAGCAAGTAATTAACATGCAGTGTTTTATTTCAATCTGACTACACAATAACACAACCTATGGGAGGAGAACTGCTTTATTAGTAGTTGTACTTTGTTACTGAGATTTACTCAGGACCTAAAGCTGGACATAGCTCCTGTATTCTTCTGCTCATGTTGCGTCTTTGGAGCCCATTGTTTACATTGCTGTTGTGACTTGTCTGACAGGTACACGGTTAGTGAGTGCTGGCTCGCTGAAGAAACTCCTCCAAGCTTGTCCAAAACTTCTCCTCCTGGACGTCTCCTTCTGCTCTCAGATAGACATGCGGGTCGTCCAAGAGATCTTGGGACTCTTCCCAAATGTGGCCATCAAGAAGAGCTTCACTCAGTGAGAGGAAGGAAGGAAGGAAGAGCAAATGTGCTTGCCAGCAAACACTGCCCGAAAGTGAATAAGAGGCAGGTCAGATGTTGACGGAGATCTCCTGACCTGCCTTCCTCCTCTTCCTGTATCAACAACAAGATCTTCTTTTTTTAGCCGTTGCACGGGGGAGAAGGATTAAGTGGCTGAACAGAAACACTTCCAGACTCCAGCCCACAGGATAATAAAACATGAGACTTCATGGTTGTTTTTCGGACACTTGACTTCAGGGTTGTTGCCGTAAAGCTGCTACATCCCAGAATCTAAATCACTTCTTACCTATTGCCAAGCAACATGAGGCTTGAAATCTGCCTTGGTACTGGGTGCAAAACATGAACATGTTTTGACCACATTTTTGTGAGCAATCCTCTCTTGAACATGCTGAAAAAAGATTTAAAAAGGGTGAAATATATCCATACAGGAAACTGGGAAAGCCACTGCAGGATTAGTAAGACACACATTGATGTAGACTAACATAGGTGAAAATCACAGCCTTGGACAGTGCCTTGTCAGAATGGGCATCAATCATGGACTGTTCAAATGCATGAGCGTCATTCTGAAGGCATCTGTCAACAACAAGCCAGCTTGATTTAACTGAAGAAAATATAGATGCTTCTGTTGTGTTTGAAGGTAATTTAAGCTTTAACAACCTCATATCATGCAGTGTAATATGTCTGTCATGTTTGAAAGAAACACATCATCAACTGTCCTCATGCCTGAGATTCATTGGGTAAAAAAAATCTCATCAAAAAGAGTGTGAGAAAAAAAAAACCCCACACTGGAACAACGTTTGTTTTAGTTAACACATGCTCAAAATGCAGACAGAAAAACCATCAAAGGTATCAAATCAACAAGTGACTAAGGAGCACAGTCAAACAAAAGCACTGAGAAGCAACACAACTCAACAGTCCTAAAAATAACGACGTGATTTAGAACGACCATAGGAAAGACGAGAATCCTGAATATTTAACGAGGCGAACCAGCAATTAGAAAAAAAACTGAAACTGACAGTTAAAAAAAGCCAAAGTTTTACATCGAACGTTTGTCATGATTTAAAATGTCACGAGAGCACAATTCAGAGAGGAAAGACTTACCACATTACTGTGCTTCTTTGTACGTTTCACCACATTCAGCCTACAGATTATTATGTCCACGTTTGTAAAGCACTTCCTGTTTGAGGACTTTAGCTTGATGCAGAACATGATGCCATGAAGAGAGCTCGAGGCTGTCGATGGATTGAGCTGTCGAGATCGTCAGATCAGTAAGATCTGACGCGCCAGACCGAGGCCATTATTTGTTTTCAT
The DNA here is from genome assembly GCF_947650265.1 of Symphodus melops. NCBI lineage: Eukaryota > Metazoa > Chordata > Actinopteri > Labriformes > Labridae > Symphodus > Symphodus melops. Next base: position 10,181,864 of record NC_136695.1, on the reverse strand, counting down.
GGAAAATGAGACGGGGTGTGTCATGGTTCCATTTTATGTTTGTCTTCTCAACAAGCTGCCCCGGTCAAGTTTGTTTGTAAGTGAGGCAAAATCTTGGGTCAGGTTTTAAATTGAGCCAGGTCAAAGTGAATGGTATTACATCATTTTATTGTTTTGTTTTTTTAATGTGCTTTGATTATTCTGGTAATCCTTTCAGTTGTCAACTTTATTTTGAAGGGTCATGAGTGATTTGGCTCAGCAGCTATAGCTGTCTAAAAGCTCTCGTTGGTTGGTTTCATAACTCTGCATGCTTTTCCTGTTGTCACTCACACTGCACTGCATCTGTTACTGAAACTAGGAACTCCTCTTGAAGGGGGCGGAGTCCTGTGGATATGTTGAAATGTAAATACTTGCTTATCTCAGTATTTTTCCTGTAACTCAGGGGTTTTAATAATTCTTCTAGATTTCATTTGAATGCTTTATTTTATTTTTTACATATTGTGCTCCTGGCACCAGCAAAGCAGACATCCTGAGTCACCTTTGAGGCTGACCTTCAGTCAAAGTTACTCTTAAGAACAAACACACACCGATGTAACTGAGACAGAGAAAATATCTGAGCTCCTTGAGTGCGGAATATCTCCGTAATGATACGATTGTGAAAAATATATTGTTGTTCTATTTAATTTGGGTACTATATGAAGTGTTTGAAAAGCATTTCCTTTGTTTTGAAACTTGAATTTTTCTTTTGAAGCTCGGCAATTGTTCAATATGTGTGCCTTAAACTCTTGTTTGAATGTGGTGTGTTGGGAAAGATTGTAGTGAACTGCTTGCTTTGTTGCCTTTCAACCAAAGTAATATGCAGACTCCTGGACTATTTGACCAGTTTTTATGCCATATACTGTATATTAGCCAGGGTAATTAATGTTCAACGCCATATTTATTTAAACTTCACGCTTTGCTCCAAATGTTATTTAAACTCATTTTCCTCATACATGTTAACAGTAAAACACATTTTGGGAACCTCTGTGTTTTGTTGTTTTGCTTGGAGTGAAAAAAGATCGATGTAATGAATTCAGCACTCGATAAGCTTGGCTTTGTTTAAAGACTGGATGCATCTTCAGCCAAGTGTATTGAACACAATGGCTGCGGGGGCAACCATCAACTACAGAAATATTATAGTCCCCTATCAAATATGTTCCCCTGGAAGTCCTGAGTGGACACATACACACAGTTCAAGGTGCTGTGTTTGATAGTTACATTTATTTTTTATTTGACCAACATGCTTTTTGGCTTATGTTATTAACTAACTAGTTCTTTCAACGACTGGGATACACTTGTAAATAAGTCATCTTGTTTGTTTTAACCTGTAACTTGTTGTATTGTACATGTCATTGAAGACATCTCACGTATCTTCGAGGCTTGTTAAGTTATTCTTTCATTTTAAGATTTGTGGGTGTCTGTTTTCTAATTCAAGTTTTAGTTTATTTATTCAACAGAATTAAGGTTTACAACCTTAAAAGAAGAAACAGAACTTGTTCATTTGTCTGTTTTTCTTTCTTTTCTTTTTTTTAAGGGGAACATTTAGATTTTCTAAAGTCATGAACATTTACTCTCCAAAACAATGTCATGAGGGTCTTGTGCTGCCCTGGCTCTGTGAAATGTTTTAAGCTACACTAAACACAGTTCACATTGATCATTGTGCTTGTCTGAGAATTTAAAGAGAAATCAATGCTCATATCTAATTATTGGTTTGCAGGAATCCCCAAAATGATGGTTTGTAAATTGGATTATTTCTGACAAATTCATTGTCTATAAATTGACTCTCAGTCTGACTCTTTAAAATCAAAAGGATGTGTAACATGCGTCATCCAACCCTCCCTTTCAGATAATACTAATCCTACTTCTTGAGTGGAAGTCAGCTTGCCTGACTGGAAGCCAAAGAAGTGCATACGTCACATGTTTTATTGGGCCTTGTAATCCGAGCTCATTTAGAGGAGAATTACTTTCACAGTGAAATCACTGATGATGTAAAGTATGTAGAGTTACTGTCAGGAACAGCATTTCCCTGTGGGGGTCACTGACGGTTTGTTGAAACACTTTCAAAGATGTGTCGTCTTCTAGCCCTGCACCTTGTATGACTGTGTTGGCCTTGCTTTTCTGTAATGAATACGCATTCTCTCTCCTCCCACTCTGGAAGTGTGATCAACCTTTGTGCCATTGTTAGGACACGCAGTGATGCCCCCTGTGCTGCAGCGTGAAAGTCACTGTTAGGTGAAAAGATTTTGCCTCTGTCATGATGAAACTTGGGTGCTTCACTTCCACCAGATTTTAAATAAACAAAGGCTGATACAGCTAGCTCTGTGCATGTGTGCTTCTTTTGTTTATAAGACGACGGTTAATATTTTTAGAAATGCGACTGTACTGGAAAGTGCCTGCTTTTATTCAATGTTGTCTTACACTTAAACTGTCATTAGCAAAAGGAGTGAAAATTGTGTTACTGAGTCATGCCAGTGCTTCTTAAATACAACCATGTAAGTGTGATTGGGATAAAAGCAGGGTCATCTACAGAATCCACAACAAATACTGAATCCATTAGTCAGGATGAATAGATTCTGGTGGTGGAATGATCCTTTTTGCCTTAACCCTCTGCCATTTTACACTCTATTAATACCACAGAGAGAAGTGACATTAGCTTGTCTTCCTAACGGCCTTTTAATGAATTGTTTATGCCTGGTTTAATGATGTATATTGTGGCCCTGTAATGTGCCCTAATGACGGAGAACGAGGCAGCCTCGGCTGAAGTATTAATTTGGACTGCCTCCCCAATGATTATTCCTCAGTCAACAACACCACTGCTGCCGCTGCGCGCGTGTGTTCGGGTACAAACGTGATTCATAAAGGCTTTCTACTCGGTGCTATGGCGTGATTTCTTGCTGTCATGCTTCTCTACAAGGCTGGTATATCCGTGGGGGGATCAGCAGCAATTAGATTAGCGTTGTATTTGTCTTTCAGACGTAGCTTGATGAATCTGCAGGGGGACTGTATGGATAGAAATATTGTTCCTGAATAATAAATCCAGGATCAAAACGTAAACAAGGGGAGTACTGGGAGGTTTGTACAAGGCTGCCCCATGCCTCCCCTCTTTCCTACTCTTCCTTTTCTACCTCAAATCCCATAAGTGACACCAGAACATACCTTGACAAATATGGCAGCACCCTGCTGGTGCAGTAATAGTCTTCTCTCTAGTGAGACACATGTCTGCAGAGTGCTGTGGTCTGCCTCCTGAGCCGTCCTCAGGCTGGGACTCGACAGGCCTCAGACCTGCCTGAGGGAGGCCTCCTGTGTGATACCCATCATTATGTGGTTGGGTGTTCCTTCTCTAGTTTCTATCCTTAGACTCTAATAATGAAGACATCTCTGTCAGGCTTCACACTGCTGTGTCTAAAGGTTTGTTTTTTTCTAAGACAATAAATGTCAAGGCTGAGTGTCTTAATTCCATAGAAATACTTGAATCTGTAGGTACCTTTGTGAAGCAGCACCAGTGGGCAATGACTCTTTTAGCCCAGTCTAAATCTATGAGGATAACTGTATTCCATTCAATTAAAAAAAACCTTTATATTTCTCAAAAACTAACAAAAAGTGGAACACACGTTAACAAGTACAAACACAAATGTGAGTGGTGATGAACAGTGTCCTGGTGTAGTGTAAGTGACACGATTATTTACATTCAGTTGGCAGAAAGCTTTACATGTTGTGCTAAGAAGCAGACGAGCAAGTCTTGTGTCATCTTTTTTTTTTTTTAAGTTGTTGTTATGGGGTTTTTTTACATTAAAACTTTTTTCCTAAACATCCTAGAAGAGAGGCTTAAAACCTTTTTTTTTTTCGGAGTGTGAGCCGTTAAAAAAAAACAACCTATGATCTCACAGGTTGTGTGAAATGGTGTGTGTGCAATCTTCATCTTCTTGGAACAAAAATTTCCAGTTTTCTGCTTTTTTTTTACACCAGTTTAATCACATTGTTAAAGTCTTGTATGGAATTACAAACAAATAAAAATCGTTAAAGTGAACTATTTGCTTTATTACTGTACTTTATTAATATTCCACTTCTGTTAGTTTTGCTCCCATTCAGTAATTTACACGTCATTATGTAAGAGGAATCTCTTACATTATAAGATGAATAATATACTGTGGCAGTTTGTATGAAACTTTAAAATTCAAATTAAATTATTAGCATGTATAATTATTATAGTAAAATCAATTTGTTTGAAAAATGTACCTTGACCATCATTTGCCTCAGTTTTGATTAAAAAAAAATAGTGCCACATGAGTTGCACATGCACTTAAACTTGAAGTCTTATCTTACCAGGAGAATTAGTAACTTACAAACTTAACTGTCTGTTGTCCATCTAAGGCTTCCTGTTCTCTCAGCAGTCAGGAGCCGTTCAGGCGCTCCTGGGCGTTCTCCAACAGGATCTGGCATAGAGGCTGTGTGAGATGGCCTAGCTGGGAGAGGAGCATGTTTCACAAACAGGCCGAGCAATTACAGCCTGAATAATTATGTGCTGAGGGGGAGACACGCTACGCCCCACTGATCAGCAAAGTTCATGTGAAGTTATAATTAAACAATAACTCGTTTACAAATGAACGCACACACGCATTTGTGTACTTAAGTGTGCAAAGTGTAATTAGCTGCGATGCATCTGAGTGAGATTGAAGAACAACAATGTCAAATGGTGGAATTATGTTCAGCTTGTGAGCGTGTATCAGTGTTATCTATGTGCAGGGAGGAGGGGGGTGAGTAAAGAGAGGGAGACAGATTGAAGGAGTGATTGATACAGAAGGCTGATTCATCTCCACACCAGTCAGAGATGGACATGATGTTTGACAGGGAAACTTTATATGAAGACATCAGATTGAGATCTCAAGGGGGTTAAATAAAGTTTGTCAAAAAAAAATTGCAATTATTCAAAACTAATTACATCTCAAGAAATCACAGAGAAACACTGTTAAACACAATGTTAAATGACAACCTGTGATCTGAGTGAGATACTGTATTTATCTTCTTCCTTCAAACAAACACATTTTGCTTGTTGTCCAATCATGTTTTTTTTGCTCAATTTTCTAACGTGTTTGTTAATCTGCTCACTTCACATAAAATGTGTTTATTGTGTTTGCTTCATCAGCATTGCATTTTAACCATGTCTGGACACCAGAAAGTTTGTCCCGCTTCATTAACTATTGCTGGAGGCACTGGTCTGTCGAAAACACTGGAAAGACACTTACAGACGAGGTCCTCTTTAATATTAGCTAGAAAGTGAGAGGTGAGGCAAGCTTGCATATAATAATCCTGATTTAAAGAAATGTATGTGAAGACACTTCAGACAGTTTGAGCAGATGCCCTTAATGATGTTTCCAGCTTGTCTGAACAGGTTATACATGCTAAGGTGTCCTTTCACCATAGAATCACTTTGCAATGGGAACAAAAATGAGTGACATTTAGAGTATAGCTTTAAATGTCTGAAACCAGCTTGTTGGTAAGTGTAAAACATTGTGTGTTGAGTCTTGTGTGACAGTGAGCTCGTGTGCACATTTACAGGGACTTCACAACAGCAGCAGCGAAAAGGAATCCAGTCACCGTTCATGTTTCTCTTTTCTCGGACATGTCACATAAAGGCCTCTTGCTTGTTTGTTTTTTTCAACCACTGGTCCAAAACACTGAGATTCGACCTTGATTTGAGGAGCAGGAACGTACATGTTTTTCTGAAAAGTAACTTAACCCTTTGATGATCTGCAAATTTTAAATGTGGGGAAGACATAATGCTAGAGACCTTTCTTATTCCCAAGGTGTATTAACATGTCAGAACTTGATGTTGGCTTTTTTTTTTTGAAGATTTATTTTTGGGCCTTTATTGGAGCGATAAGAACAGTGGATTGAGTTGGAAATCAGGGAGCGAGTGTGGGAAATAATTTACAGGAAGGGAGCCACAGGTTGGATTTGAACCTGAGTCGTCCACTTGTAGGACTGCAGCCTCCATACATGGACATACTAATCATCATTAGTATGCAATCATTTCTTTGAGAAACAGCTCTTGTAAACTTGGTTTCCGAAGTGGTCGCTTACAGAAAATGTAAAACCGTGTTGCCCCCATGTTGGCTTATTTTGTTGACTATTAGTAACATTTGTTATTTATGTGTAAGTTATTTTTATTTAATCTATTTTAGACGGTTTACTAGACAGCATAATATAACTCCCCAAAATATTAGATTGCGTGATATTAATTTCAGGTAAAAATACATTCTGTATGTATGTTTACCATTTCAGGCTGAGTATAGATTTTCTATGTTGATGTGCCAATTCTTTGTCTATAAAGACTTTTTAAAAGAATGTTGCTGACCACAACATACAGTAGTAATGCCCTGATACAAAAACTTTTTAAATTGTGATTTTTTTGCTATGAAAATCTATTATGCATGTATTGGAATGACGAAGAAGTATGATTTTCTGACATTTTATAACAGTTCTAAATGGAAAAATATTGATGTGGGATAATACTTCTTCTCCCTCTTTATATTCAAGTTACGAACCTCTCCTTTTTCTAGGAGCTCTCTTAGGTTCCTCGGGACTGTTGATGAGGATGGCCTGCCCAAACAACCCCCCCCCCCCCCCCCCCCCCCCCCCCCCATCCTATCCTATCCTACCCTTCTTTCTTCATCTTGTCCCATCTCCCCCATCCCCTTTTCAAGCCCAGCGCAGTTCAGCAGATGGCTGTTCCGTCATGAGCCCGGGTCTGCTGAAGTTTTCTGCCTGTTAAAAGGAAGTTTTTTCTTGCCACGCTATGACGGATTAAGCTGGGCTCTTGTAATATAGTCATAAGTAAGGTCCTTTACCTGCTTTTCGTAAACATAACGATGAGCATGGTCTGTTTACCTGCTCTTTTGTTAATGTTAACAGACAAATAGTAAAGTCCTTTACCTGCTTTTTGTAAAGTGTCTCGAGATAACATCTGTTATGAATTGACGCTATATAAATAAAGATCGATTGATACTGCTGACACTGATGGCACCAAAACCAAGCCTAGGAAACATCAACAAGTTGCAGTGGTGCACCTCCTGCCCAGACTCTGGTTCCTGTGTAAAGAAAAAGGTTTTAAACGAAGAATTTATTGCATATGAACCTTTTCTTCTTTTTAATATGAAGGTTGGTTAATTTTTTCTCTACTAAATATTAATGTGCAGAAAAGAGATCTGTGTTATTGGAAACTCTTCCACTAAAGATGAGTAAAAAAGTATTCAGTTTACCTTTAACCATAAAGTCACAAGTTGACAAACATCATATCTTAGTTTTTTTTGTTGTTGTTTTTTTTGCTTTGATGCTTTTAAGGGCTAAACAATTATTCAAAGAATCCAATAAAAGTCAAATAATTATAAATTGTTGGCACAAGAACGCACACACATAATGTAAACAGCGCCTCAACAGCCAAAAATATTTCAGAATAAAACCTAAACGTAGAAACTGTTTTTATCTGTCAGTTAAGCATGAACAAGTGAACCAAAGACATCTTGATGTCTTGACCATCCTGCTTTTTTCCTGCAAATTTCTTCCTTAGTCTTATATTGCTTTGAGTCAAACTCATAAGTTTAGAGCAGCTCTTCTGATGTCGAACAATTATGAATGTTTCTCCATCAGAAAACACACTTTATAGTATCTTTTCCTCATGAGTGGCTGATTTGCTATAGATTGAATATATATTACTTTTTTCTGACCCAACTTTCATAGACAATGTAATGACGTAACAGTTCGGACTCACCCCGGGGTAATACGGGTGTCGCTAGATGGCGCTAGATCATCGACTATCCGCTCTGACTCTCCATCGCTCAGCACCAAAACACACCACAGTGTGTGTGTGTGTGTCTGTGTGTGTCTGTGTGTGTGTGTGTGTGCGTGTGTGTGTGTGTGTGTGTGTGTGTGTGTGGGTGTTTTCTCTCCTCCCTAGGAGCCTAATGGGAAATTTCTAGTCACCTAAATAAAAAGGAAGGTGTAATTAACGCGACGCGCTATTAATTGCATCTGCTGGAGTACGGATGAAGGGCACAAGGGCGCACTTTTCTGATTAGTGGCCGCCACTAAAGTCGACTTCAGAGCTCTTAGAGACGGCTTTATTTCCGGGTGTCAGTTCGTCCAAATAGCAGGTCAAATGGCGAGCGGGGATGATGCTAGATAGACAGATTTTATTTCCTGCACCAGCATGGAATCAGTATGGGGAAATGATACGCTTTTGTCAGTAATACCTCCGTCTATTTTACTCCTTAACTTTGACTTTGTTAAATCTGCCATAAAAAGAAGTAGCCTACACCATAGTGTATAGTTGATTAAATTACAATAAAGTAATACTACTACGTAATACTACTACGAGCACTGAAAACAATAGAGACTTTTAAAAAGATTGCCAGTTGGATATCGTGGGAATATTGCGTTTCATTTTCATGTGGGAACAAAATATATCAACTTTCAAGCCATAATTTTCCACTAAAATTTTTACACAAATAATGATTAAAACAAGACATGGTGAGAGTAGGCTATCAAATACAACGTCCTAAAGAGATGTCATCATAAGAAGTTGTGTTATTTTATCTCTGTTGTTAAACCCACATAAAAAAGTCCCACTCTTTTTTACTGTATCGATATTATACTGATCAGTTTGATTTCCAGCTGATGTCTGAACTACTGATGCTTTTAAATCTTACTTTGTGTTTATCACACATGCACATGTGTGCAGATATCTTGTTTGGTTGACTCAGAAGATTTGAATTGTAATTTATAATAGAACATTTTGGTTGATGAGGAAGTGGCAGGTAAATAGTAGCTTTAAAATAGTACGAATCAGGACATATTTTACAAAGATGCTCACAAAAACATCACCTCGTGGGTTACTGCGGGAATATTACAGAGAAAAGACAGACCTACAGGGAATAGGAAGATACGAGCAGGGTCACCAATGTCAGTATCAATGTTAAATACAAATAGTTCAAAGGGAAATGTTGTGTGTGAGAGCATTCTGGGGAAATGTTTCGATGGATACATTTTGGGGACAAAATTAATTCCTTTTGACGTTGAAACAAAAACCATAAAAACGATAACAACAAAAGTCACTGCCTCTAATGCCAACCTTCAGTTTAAGGTTAAAGGGCATGACCTTGTCGGACAAAGCGACACGAGATTTACAGTCTAAATAGGCTAATGCAAGTTTTTTTTTGTCCTTTTCGGGTCTAAAATAATAAATAACGGTTTTTGTGGTCCTTGGACAAAACAGAAGAGAGTGCATTTTGTAGACAAAAGAACGTTACCATAAAAGTATAATCTACACAAAGACTGTGAATTGTAAGGGAATAATACATTTTTAAAATACTTAGGATTGTGTTTATTATAAACCCAAGTAATAGTATACGCCATATCTGACAATGGCATTGAAACCTATAGTCTACAGCTTAACGGTTAAATAACCAATTATAAACCATTTTAATCACTATGTACCATAGCCTATCCTCGAACCACACTTTGGGAACCCCTGATTTAGTCCTGGATAGTAGTTCTGTTTTCTCAGCCAAAGCCAGTAGAAGCAGCCCGGGGCAGAAGCAGCACATCATCGACTCACAATCATTCATCAACCCTGATTTTCTCTCAGCCATTAATTCCATCCATCCACCGGGCTCAAAGAAAGAAGCGTATTTTCCACAGCACAGATGTCAGACAGACCGTGAACCCATCGCAGCAGCCTTCTGCTTTGCTCGATTAAAAAATACATTTAGGCTCGAAGTTGGAAAAAAGCTGTTTAATATCAACCCCATTATTTAAAAATGTGCAAGTCCGTTATTCATGTGTGAGGTGATGAAACACCTACAGGCGTTTCTCACCTCAGCTTTATCTACCCCAAGTTCATCCAGTGAATATGACACAGCCTACATCCCCCCAAACCACACGGCTGCTTTAACGAGCAATAAAAGAAAACAAGAAAACAGCGTCGGATTGCTACAGGTCTACATCCCACAACTTGAATTTCCAGTGAATTATGAGTTGGATCGATTCATTAAAGCTACTGAGGAAAGATTTCACTGCCAAGATCTTTTCTGCTTATTGTTTTCTGCAAAAGAAACACATCACGAGGGCAAAAAAGAGAAGAAAAAAAACAGCTCCCACATGAGAGGAAAAACATAAACCAAATCCCTGGATATTTGACTTTTTTTGTTGCATAAAAACGAAAAACAAGCTTTTGTACGAAAAGATGTATATACATGGCTGTGACGGTCCAGGCTGTGGCAATCCCGCTGAAAAATAAAAATATGTCTCTTTACTTCCCTTAAAATAATAATTATTAAAAAGAAAACCTCGGTTTCATTTCATATATATCTCACCCTCTGTGTCATCTATAAAAGCCATTGTATAATAAATTACAATCTCATTAACAATACTAAAAAATAAAATAAAATGTCTACCAGCAGTTTCCCCCATAATAAAGCAACATTAAAGATGGATAAAACGGCTGAAATGAAATGCATGGCAACGACCCTAGAAACATAAAAAATACATAATAAAAATAATAATAATTTTGATCATATGCTGCAATTTTTTGGAAGGTCACTAAAATGTGTTTTAGGGAGAAAGGCCTGATAATTACCTTTGTTTCTTATTAATGTTAGTTATCCGTTTTTATTCTCTCTGAAGTCTGATTTATTAAGGAAAATTCTCGAAAGTGATTAGTCTGATAAGTTCTTAAAGCACTATGTTTTGATTGGAAACACAGTCCTGTGTAATCTCACGACGGAAATCAAATGACATACCAAAAGTGGAAAATTTAAATATTTGAATTTGATTTCGCATTAATGGTTTCATCGTTAGCCTCAAAATGCGCCAGAAACAATAATAAAAAATAATAATAACACATAATCGAGCATAATTTCGGCAGCAAAATGAACATTAAATAGAACAGTCACAAGGCAGTAGATAGGGTGTGAATGAGACTTGATTTAAAAAAAAAAAAAAAAAAACTCAACCTGCTTGTTTTTGAAAACAACAATCCAAAAGTGCCCCAGTGAAGAAAGTATAAAGATGGATGAAGCATGACTTTCAAAGTTATACAATATTTACAAAAGTGAATCCAAAGGTTCTGTGAGTGTTAATGATATATGTTTGTAGATTTCTTTATATTTATAGCCCATATTATGGAAAAGTGCCAGAATATCCAATCAATCGTCAGGGAGCCCTTCCTACAGCTGAGAGACTCTCTGAGGGGAGAGAGCTTTTATTTAACGCTTATTTAGTGAAATGATGAATGGACCTTTTGTTTATACTGCTGTTTGACTCATGACAGACTTTTATTTACCATTTAACTGCTCTCGGGGCAAATATAAAAGAGTTTTGCAAAGGAGGTGCAAACAACTATAAAATAATAACAACAATAATCAGTGCTGAAAAATAAATCCTGACCTCGGTGTTCACAGCATAAATAAGAGCTGGATGGCCTGCAGCTTCCCAACAGTGTTCCGAATGTAACGCGGCTCTGTGCTGCCTGACTGACAGATGGGACTCAGGCGATGCTCACCCTCAGCTGGACTCCACTGAACTGGGGCTGCAGCATTTACTGGCCTCCAGTTTACTCCATTAACGAAGCTCCCTTGACCCCCTGCAACAACCACCTACCCATCACTGCTGGACGCACAATTTAGAGCTACAAAACTAAACGCCATTGCATTTCTTTTCCATTTTACGCACAGACAAAAAGTGTTTGTGATTCGATATAAAAGTGTTGAATGGAAACCATTCAGCTAGCTTTTCCTCTAAAACCAGGTAGACAATACCTCTTCCCCTCCCTCTTTTTTGTCAAGTATTATTTCAATACACAATAGGGGCTACACCTTGAAACTGCGTCGACTACAGTCACAGTGCTGGGCTTGTATCCTGGTAGAACACAACACAGGCTTATGTTCCTTTAGCTCTGGGTGTGAAAAATGTCCTGTCCTCCCCTCACTCTTTTTCCGTATGTTAGATATTCACTGCAGATACTGTGTGAGTACTCACTGCAATCTATTATACATAAAGCACCCACTATAGCGTCTCATAGTCCAGTGATTTATATATAACCTTGGGGATAAATAAATGGAGAAGCATGTCCTGGAGGGTCCAGCAGAGTTCATTGGATCGGGGTCTGGACCCCATGGTGCGGCGGCGTGTCCCCGTACACATCCTCACTCCCTGGCAGTGCTCCGGGAGGGGTCATGCGTTTCTCCTTCTGTCTCCTGTTACAAAACCAAACCCTCACCACTTCTTTCTCCAGGTGGAGACTGTCCGCCAGGCCGATTATTTCCGACGCTGCTGGTTTAGGGCACTTCAAAAAATGGCTCTCCAAAGCCCCCTTTACGCTTACCTCTATTGAAGTCCGTTTTTTCCTTTTTCTCCCCTGCGCGGCGATTTTGTCCAGGCTTGTAGGACTGCCCGAGGTGGAGTCCGCCTCCTCCAACCACTTGTTCAACAGAGGCTTCAGCTTGCACATGTTTTTGAAGCTGAGCTGCAGGGCCTCAAACCTGCATATGGTGGTTTGGGAAAATACATTTCCGTACAGGGTCCCCAGGGCGAGTCCCACGTCCGCCTGCGTAAAGCCCAACTTGATCCTCCGCTGTTTAAACTGCTTGGCAAACTGCTCCAGGTCATCCGACGTCGGCGTGTCCTCGTCCGAGTGGTCGTGGTGGCTCTGCGGTCGGTGCTGGTGCTGATGCTGGGACGGCGGATGACCGTGTTCGCTAAGGTGCGGGCTGTGGTGCTCGTCATGACTGTCTCTTATGTTGTGGTGATGCATCCCCTGCCCGCTACCCGGGATCAGCCCGTTGACGCTGAAACCCGGCTGGGAGTAGATAAGGCTTTGGCCGTTCGTCGTCGCCATGCTCGGTATGTGCGCCGCGGTGGTGGTTCTCCACGCCCGACCGTCGTGGTGGTTCCCGTGCGTCTGGTGCACCAGATGGGGTGGCCGAGACTGGTGCTGCAGGTTGCTGCTGGAGTTGTGCATCTCGTCCCGGGCGCCCTGCACCGTGGGCTTGATGTCCTGCTCCGCGCCTAGCGGGCTGGAGGACCACGGGGCTCCCTCTCCGTGGGACAGCGCCGTGATCCACTGGTGTGCGTGGCTGAGCGTGTGGCTGTTGCTCTGCAGCGGGTAGTCGCTCTGCAACAGGCTCTGCGCGTCCCGGTACGCTGTCGCTTGCTGCATGCTGCCGGGCTCCGAGTGCACGATGGATGCGCTGGAGGTGAGGATACTGTAGTGGTTAGACGCTGCGGTCGCCATGACTCTCGGAGCCGGACTGGTCGCTCTTATTAAAGGAACCTCGCATTTGACAGATACTCTCCTGCCCACAGGCGGCTCCCAGGCGCTCTGCCAAGTGGACGCCGAGGCGCACCTGGACTCCGCCCCGCCCTCACCGCTCATTGGAGCTCAAAAGATGATGGACGTGGTTACCAAGAGCAACGGCACGATGATTGGTTGCGGGGAAGTCTCAACAAACACTACTCTTCTTGTTGGAGAGGTGCGAGTTGAGGCTCCCGTGGAAGTGGAGAGTCGGAGTGCAGCATGGGGAAACGGAGCAGCAGGATCAGCAGTGCAACTGTAAGATACAGTTGATTTACTTTGATTATCAAGTTCTGTCAAGGCTCTGCCTGTAGGTAGCCTAGATCCAGGAGAGAGAGAGCGAGAGAGTTTCCTTTCAGACTTATACAAGGGCTGCGTGGGAACTTGTATTCTTTTTTTAGCTAGATCATTTCTGTAAATTCTATGACTGTTATTCTGCGCATAATAATGTATTGAATGTTTATATGGAAAAATGAGTGCACCATCAAATTTGGTTATGGCCATTTAAACCTTTTCTTTACGGCACAAATCGATTTTAGTTGGAATATTTGTATACATACACACTTCGTGTCTTTTTTTTGTGCTGTATGTTTCAACATGTTCTGCTAGGATATTGTAGGTTTACACATCAACGAGTAATTTATGTGTGCAGTGTTGTGTATGTGAGCAGATGAGTGAAGTGTTAAATAGTAATCTTCATTAAGTTAACCACTATATTTAAATTAAGATAATATAAGATATTTAAATTTAAAACAAAAGGCATGTCAAAATAACTGAAAGTAACACTGTCCAACAAAGTTCACTTTAATGATGACATTTGAGATGGAGGTGGAGTGCAGGAGAAATTAACGTTTATTATGTGATTGGTTTGTTTTCAAAATAAGATAGATTGAGAAGGAAAAAGGTGATCCACATTTGAATGAAAATAATTTTTATTTAAAAGAACTTTACTCCCTGTGATAAAATATTAATACATTTCCTTTATTCAGAAAAAAAGGACACTGCTGGAACTCAGTTGTTGACACTTAGTGTAGCCTTACACTTATTTTGCATATTTTTAAAACTGTCTGTAGGGAGATCTGCTCTTAAAAAATACACTGAGTGCATTCATATTCTTGCTATGTTTATTCGACTAATATATTCATTGATAATTAGATAAATAAAAAAGTCCATATATCCTGAACGTTTTCCTAAATTCTTCAGTGTTTGTAAAAATGTTGATGTCTATGTTTCTTTTTCTCAATGAAATCTACACCTTTCATGTGTCTGAACCAAAAAACCTTAACAGCTAATATTAAAAAACAAATCCCCTTTTATGTTCTATTGGCTGCATTTGTAAGACTGCATTGGGAGGCTTGGTTACACAGTAAAAAAAAACAGGATAGCTTAAAAACATAGCTTGAATAACTTACTTTTTTTTGTGGAAACGTTGAAACTTTATGTGGTTTCAAAATGTCCCTTCAAGGAATGTAGTTTGGGACGTTTCACATGTACCTTAATAGTTGTTTACAGCACGGCAAAGGATCTATTAGGGATCACTGGAGCATGGTGCAGCATTATTGAAAGCTTTTAAGATTCTTAAATAAAGAGTAAAAGAGATTTCAAATCATTTTCAGGTCTTATACACGAGGCTTTTAGAGTTAATAGTGTGTGAAAATCTTCTTTGGCAGCTCATCGTCCAGTAAAGTGAAGACAGACACAAGTGAGGATGAGGATTAAGTCCAGACTCAGGCCTCCAGTCCAGGGCATGGAGGGCAGGGTTCCATCCCGTCCCAGCTGTCATCCCCCAGTGTCAGCTTCAGGGACCAGGACTTTGTCCAGAGAGGGGACATTCCTGGCTTGCTGCTGCTGGTTGCCATAGGGAGAGGTAAATGAAACAACAGCCGTTGCGTCGCTGCAGCTCCCCCCCTCTTTCCCCTGTTCCTGGGCTATCGAAAGGCCTCTATTTAGAGAGGCTCTCTGGTGCGGGGACAAAGCCTTCACAGGGATAAAGGAGGGAGGAGTAAAAAGCACAGGGCCCTGAGAGAGAGAAAGGGCCAGAAAAACTGAGAAAGATGAGAGAGATTATGTCTGTCCTCAAAGCCACTCCTCACACATGCAGAGACATAAAGAAACCGTGTGAGAAAAAACACTAAAATGTAGCTTAGCAGAAGCTTTTTTCAGATCTCTAACTCTTTAAGCAGTCTCTTTTTATATTACACGCCATTAATAATTCCAGCTGTATACATGTCATTAAAAAGCACTTTTAGACAGTTTTTTGGCCAATAACAATTTAATCTACCAAGACTGAAGCAATACACACTGGCTACAAATTAAACCTATAAATCAATAGAGGCAGTTTTTCAAATCCTCTATTGAGACCTTCTAAACTATGCAAATGATTGAAACTGTAATTAAACATTTTATTTAATAACTTGGACCCATTAGGAAAATTAAAAGGTAATAAAAAAGCAATTATCTAAGAATTATTTTCACAAAATATTCAAACTGTGCAGTAAAAGCATAAAAGTCAACACATTGAATGTGCACACCCACAAATTCTCAGCAATGTTAATTTATTCCAGAAGTTCACACAAGGACATATGACATGTGTTTAGACTGAGGTCTGTGAACAATACAAGGGCATGTAACAAAGGACAAGTGCTAATTACAGAATTCTCTAATCTGTGCTAAACATGACCAGGGTTACGTTCTGATCTTTTGCATTAAGGAGAAAAAATATATTTGGCTTGTTGCTGCTTTAGTTGCAAAAACAGACAATGAAGCTGCACATGTACAAGAATGTTTATACAAAGTTACAAACTGCTGTCTTCTGTCATTAACACACGTCCTTTTTGCTTGGATAAATGCAAGACAGCAGTAATTATCAGTCGTTAATATTTCTGATGTTGGTGGTCTGTTGACATAAGTAAGACGGGTAAACAGTTATATAAACCAGGCCTATGATGATCAATGCAGAAGAACAAAATGCTCAAATTTCATGTACAACTCAAGCTCTTCAATTAAGTATTACTGATTGGGCCTTTAATGGATCTCATTTCATAGGCTAATAATCCTTTATGGATGTGAATCCAGCTGCACTGATAGCACATGAAGCCTCCAGGATTTAAGTCATACAAGGAAAAGTTTCCAGGCACGGCTCAGTAATTCATTCTGGTAATATTGAACATTATTGTGGCGTAACATTGAAATCGGCCAAATCAAAAGAACATTGTGGTAATTAGGCTGTAATTCAAAGAATTACCACATCGCCACACAGGCTTAAATAGTCGTGTTGGGAGAAACGCAAAGCACATTATTTTAATGGTGTAATATGCAAACTATGGCTCGTTTCAATTACATGGCTTAACAATGCATAAATGATGCGAGCCTTGTTATTTGGACTGCAGGGTCCTCAGTTATTCAATCACTCTGAGGGGCCAGTGTGAGGGGCCATGCTGCCTCCTCATACACAGTAAAAACACAGTGCCAGGCACCAAGGGCCACTGCCAAACTACATTTAAGGGAATAAAAATGAACAGCAGAGAATGTAAGCGTTAAATTAACAGTAGGATAATTATATGACCCATGTGCTGTAAAGATTCAATTTCTAATGCTCTAATTAGGCGACTGTCTCCCCATACATCAGCTCACATCCCTCTGCCAATTTCTCAGCAGAAAGCGTCCTGCGAGCAGAAATAATTAGATTTTATTAAGACACGGCTCGTGTAATACAGAAAATCAGGGGGAGGGGCTGGTTAAATATGATATGATTTTAAAATAATTTATTGTTCCACACATAGTCCACTGAGTCCCATTTAAAGACAAGGACATCTGAGTCCACATAGGCGGGGAAGAGGCTGGGACCTCCCTGTAAGTCTGACTGTGCATGGTGAACAGAAATGTCCATGTTTAAGTGCTTTAAGAAGGATGCTAAACAACCATAAGCAGACTGCAGTACTTATCTTATCTACAGGGAACACACTTTGTGACAATTGGCAACACTCTTCTTTATGTATAATTTTCCCAGATTGCAAGTTGAAAAATGTAGTGTGCTACATTTAAAAGTGTGTTTGTTTATTTGAAATTGAAATGCATACTACAGTGTCATAATTATTTGTAGAATATATGCAGAGTTTGAGTTTCCAAGGTTGTTTAGCTGATTAGAAAAGTTGCTTTGTTTTCACCTAAAATCTAAATGTAACACCTGCCAGTGCAAACAGGATTTGTTAACAACACAGCTAGTTTAAAACCTACAGTATGGAACTTACGCCGGTTCGATGTAGCTTCGTCCCGAGTTTAGATACTCCACAGGGATGTAGGAGACATCTGGTGCTTTATATAGTAAAACATTATTGCAAATTAGCATTTTCATAGATTCTGCCTCTTTTTACTGATTGGATTGTACGTCATTGAACCATTTTTTAAACATTTATTTTGAGGCTTTTTATAGCTTTATTCTTGACATAGGATTGTGGATAAAGTTGGAAATCAAGGAGTGAGAGAGTGGGGGTTGACATGTGGGAAAGGAGCCACAGGTTGGATTTAAACCTGGACTGCCTGCTCTGAGGACTGTAGCCTCTCTGCATGGGTCACAAGAACTAACCACTGTCTACTGGCACCCCAGTTATTGGGCATATTTTGAAAGTTAAAGTAATGTTCATTTCAGAAAAAAAAAAAAAAAGATGACATATTATTGTTCTTGGGACATTATATTGTCCCAAGAAGAGGGGATCCTTAAGGTCCATCTTTAACATATTATTAGTTTACTGCAAGTAAAAACATCAGGAAACCTACATATTGAAATAACTTCAATTGGACAATATTTGCCTCTTTATATCTCAAATCATTTGAACAATGGATCATCTTTGAAAGAGTTGCAGATATGTTTTCTGTTGATAGACTTATTGCTTCTTTTTTTCAACAGAACAAGTTATTAGGGGATTGTAATGACATCTGGACTATTACTACAGGAGATAAAATCCAACAAGGTACGATGACATTTTAAAACACACAATATTTTTAGGACAAAAAATAGCCCCTGTTGGAACATTATGAGTTATGGTATGCGCTCCTCTTTGGGGAGCAATCATGTATGAATCGCTCTGATTTCTTCCCCCTGCCACAACTTTAACTTGTTTTGGTACCACAAAAAATAGAAAATCAAAATACCAGGGAGGGACCAAGCAAAAAGGTATCATAACCTAAATCTATGGTTAATTTTTAGATTAAGATGAAACATGCCGCTCTGTTTGTTAAGTGCAGCTTAATAACAAACAAAACATTCACTTCATTTCATCAGGCACAGATCAATTGGTGCAGAGTAAAAACAAAGATTTTATGTTGCTGAGGTTTCATTTCAGATTATCTGTTCAGATATCAATAATTCTTACTAAGGCTTGTTTCAAATCTTATATAACGAGAGCCGGCCCACGTCTTTCATCCTTACTGTAATTGTTGTGTGCATCAAAGAGAGGGAGAGATTGACAGGCTGTATGGGAGGATTAATACAGTGGGTGAGTGACTACATACTGGGTTGGTAGAGAGGGAGGCATGAACAAGAGAGAGAGAGACACAGAGAGAGAGAGAGAGAGAGAGAGAGAGAGAGAGAGAGAGAGAGAGAGAGAGAGAGAGAGAGAGAAAGATATGGGGCGAGGTGGAGGAGAATGAGGGGAAAGTAGAAGAGGACAAAAAGTGGGGAGCGAGTTAACGAGAGGGAGAACATTAATTGTGTGCATTGTGCCGGGGCTCTTTTGCTGAGTGTGTCTGTCGAGGTGCGGGCGCTAACCCCTCCAGCAGCCTGCCGTGATCTGAGCCAGCTCTCAGACTGCTGTATTCCAATGCAATTAGGCCACTCAAAGGCCTGCTTAAAGCTGCACCCCCACCACACACACACACACACACACACACACATGGATAGCAACAGCCCCTGTGGGTCCCCTCCATTGTAGCAGGGAGGTGGATTCTGTCCCTCTTTGAGGCCGTGGATGAAGAGACCACCCTGGGGAGCAGAAAAAAGGGAGGATTACCTCTCTTTCTGTCCCTTTCCCTCTGTCTTTCTCTCTGTCTGCCTATTTATCTCTCTAGTTCTGGTTTTGCAGTTCACCTCTAAATCAGCTCATCCAGGCACAGAGCTGAGCTTTGGTTAGCTCCTCCAAAGAGACAGAACTCGGGAGTTTTTGCAGGAGGAAACGGTAGAAGAAGAGCAATGAGGCATTTCTGTGATGGATGTCATTGTGGGACTGCTTTAGCAATATCACTTTCCCTTTCCTCTTTCATTATTCATACAGTCATATATTTCAACAAGTGGCGTGGGGCGTGTAGCTCACTAGCTCGTCCCCGTTGGCATCAGCATGGCAGCCTCAGTCTGTCAGTCCCCTCTGTGTGCTGTATTAAGAGAAAGCTCTTCACGATAGCAGAGTTCTCTTGGCTGAGTTTCAGCGTGTCTCATTCCCCAGAAAGCATTTAAAGCAGATTACCAACCTAACGCTACACCTCCCCAATAAGAGAAGAGAAAAAAAAAAACTGGCACATTAACACCTGCAATACTACTCAATGGCATCAACAGATTAACGAGGTAATCCACACAATGAGGTCTTTGATTCGTGTGGTTTGGCAGGCAATAATGCCAGGCATAATGCTCACTGTTATTTCAGACCATCCCAGCACGAGAAAACCTGGCAGAAGCCGTTCCCTTTTTTGTCTCTCCGTCAGATGAGCCTTTGAAGAATTTTAACTCCTGCATCTGGTGGGTTTGCCTGTTTTCTTGTCAGAGAAATAACCTGCTGGCTGCTCCTGTGGCTCATGTGAAGGGAGAAGGGGAGGAATCACAGGCTTTCTGAAGGCTGTTTAAACAGCAGGGCTGAGGAGTTCTCCCTCGTCTTTCCCCCCATTTTTCTGCATAAGGACGTGCGCATAGGATGTGTGTGTGTCTGTCTTTTTGTGTGTGTGTGTGTGTGTGTGTGTGTGATAGATCTCGTGGTCCCATTGCTCATGTGCGGCTCGATTAGCCCCACGTGCCTCGTTCGTCAGACGTTGAGGCAGAGCAGATGGCAGGAGACGCACCGTGTTACCATGCTGCGGCACTATGTAACGCTGCTCTAATTGAAACATCAATACTGGCCTGTCAATACACTACAGCTCCTTTACAAAACACCACTACCTACAGACCTGCACTTGACGGGGTAAAAGCAGCTAATACTCTCACTTCTTTGTTTCATATTGGGACCACTTTGTAAAAAAGTTTCCCTGTGTTTCCAAAAAAGACAGCAAAGAAACTTTTCCAATACTTTGTGTTACGGTTTGTGGTGTTTTTAATATCCTAATTTCAATTAAACACTTGGGTTGATTTCAGTTTGTATACAGTGTTGTGGTGGGAAAGGAAGCATGCAGAAATAAAGGGAACATTTCTTCTGTAGCATCTCCTCTGTGGCACATTTTTTAATGAATTGATAAAAAGTTGAGGGAGCTCACATGGCCGTGATCAGTAATTCAACGTTATCGGAAATTCAGTGGAGAACAGAGAAATTAGGCAGCTAGAAATTAATTTGCTATTTGTCCAACTCAATGAGGAGTGACACAGCCCCTTTAATGAACGGGTAATCCATTTCTTATTGCACTGAGCCGAATTTACCCTTCAATGAAGTGGAAAAAGACAAACATATCTTTCACTAACCTTTGCAACCTCTGGAAGCAAAGGAAGGAGGAGGGGAGATGAGAGCGAAAACCTGCTACTGAAATAATTTGTTTGTTTTTTTGGAAAAAAATTTACACATTTGTGTGTTTTTCTGTGGCCAAGCAGGAAGTCCACAATAAGTAATGGGTGCCAACACTGAGGCCACACAGTCAAATTACTGGACATGGAATTGATTCATGATCAATTGTTTTTCTGCACTGCTGAATTCATTATTTAACAATGGTTCATATTTGTTTCTTTGGTTTTTGCTCATAGTTTCTCCACATCTTCTCCACAGTCTGACTGTTGCACCTCGTCTCTTTCGCCTTTGTGACACCCTGCAGAGCCCGTAATGGTAAAGACACTCTCTCTCTCTCTCCTAGTCCCTCATGGTCTTTGTTTGATGACGCTTCTTCCCAGTGGAAGGTCTAGGCCTGGTTGAGGACTTCTGTACAGCATATGTCTGATGTAACTAGTGAAAGAAAAATAAATATATGACATTAGAAACATGAAAAAGATAGAAGCAGAGAGTGGAGGAAATTTAGGCTGTGACTGTCGATCAACAATTAATCTTCTGATTATTTTTTCTTTTTAAAAACATCCCTTTCCAGAACAAAGTGTGTAAAATGTAACACTTGAATGAGTTTGAAAAGTTGGTGTGTGTACTAAAACAAATCTAACATGAACATACAGTCATTTACATCTTCTCTCATATTTGTATTGCTGCTACTTACCTGGAAAGCTGTACTTGATGCCAGGGGCCGCTTGATGATCTGGTTACCCTTTTCACTAAGTTGTCAGGGCTCTTCAACGTCTGGAGGTTGGAATAGATATTGCAGGTTAAAGAAAAAATTAGGGTAAGCAAGTATTGACCCATGGATCTCATCTTGTTACTGAGGATGAACCTCAAAATGTCAATAGATGATTTCAGTCATTGCAGTAATACTCCTACAAATTAGTATTCGATGTGCATTAAGTTTGGGAAATCAAAAGAGGTGCAAAAGTCAAAAATCAAAGCAGGTTGAGACATACAGGTACTAAATTTCCCATAATGCAACTTTTTGGATCATATTCATTAAAGCTAGATTTTTGTCAAAATAAATACCCCTGTCATTAGTCCAAAGCCCTCTGACATCATCCTTTTTTTTTTAGCCCTGACAAACCTTTCTGTGTGATAAAATACATTACAGTACAGTTTTCACACAATGAGTAGTATTTATGAGTTTCAATCTGAAAGTTGCCTTCTGATCTTTTTCTCACATGGTGTAATTTATTTATAGTTGTTGTGGTAAATTATTTGTTCTTCTTAAGACTCCTTGAGGTCCTCCATCTGTTGCATTTCACACCAACACCATGTACAGCAGGGGTTGTGACATCTTTCCTGTCCTCTTTATGAATGTAAGTTAAAAAAAGAAAGAAAGAAAGAAAACACCAGAGGAAATCAGATTTCACCCTGTTTTCTCAAGGAAAAAGACAAGGACAAGCAGCTAAATTTGAAACCAATCAAAACCCAACTCTGTCCACAGGAGTGACATTCAGACTCTGGTTACGATTTGATCTTGGCTCAAGTTTTCAATGAGTGTTGACACCTCGGAGCTCCCGAGTCGGCAGCTTACAGCGGGGGTTTCAGTGATACAGTATTTACAAGGCATGTGGAAGAGGGAGCTCTGCAACAGACGGCACTGAACACGGAGCTTTCAATTATTTCTCACAGCATTCATGAAAATAAGGCACAGCAGGGAGTACAGTATGAACAGCAAAACTATAAAAAGACTCAGAGCGAAACAGAGAACTCCCAAGCTAAAATAAATGGCGTCCTATGAAGATGCTGGTTAAGAGTGTGTTTCCAAAGAAGGAGGAAAAGAAAACCTTGTGGTGGAGCAATGATGGAGTAACCCCTCAGAATAATAATTGGGAGTTAAGGTTGAGTTTACGATTCGACAGTATCTGAAAAATCTGTTTGGGGAGTGAAGCTGATAAACTTCGTCATGAGTATTCCATGCCTGGTATGACTCATGCCTTTCTCCAGAGAGGGACGAGAACACCGAGTTGACTTAAGAATTCCTATATCCAGTTGAGAGTTGAGATTATGAATATTATCAAATTAAGTAAAAAGAAACAAAATGAAATGTCTAATGCTAACATTTGCTGAAGAAAACTACAACAACGTAAGGCTTAGGCTGTCTGGAAAGTGCAGACGATACCCTAAAGCGTCCTTTTTTGGCCAATAAGCCTTTCTAATAAATGATTAACATGATTAAATGGTCACGTTTGGAAGGATTTAAATACCAAAACGACCTATGGGGTTTTGGAAAAAAAGATCACGTTTTAGTAGAAAAACTGTCTCATAATAGTTTTTTTGGTTGCAGTCATGACACCAGCCTTAGTCTCATGGGTCCCATATTAAGATGGCCATATTTATAGCAGAAATAAACATGTTTACATGTCAACATGTTACATGTAAACGTGTTTAATTCTGGTAAATAATGAAGAGGGTGGGTGAAATAAGTAAGCATTTACATTATTACAGCCATGGTTGAGATGACTCAGAGGTTGATGTGTTGTAGATTGAAAAGTAAAGGATGGTGTAGATACCAATGGGTGACATCAACGAGCGCATATTTTACACAGAAACTAATTTCCTCTAATTGTCTCCTTTTTAAGTCATCGACCCTATTTCTTCAAAACATTTTAGCATCTAATGCTTAAACCATTCTCACTATTTATCTGCTTCAGTTCGTACTTTTTTTTTTTTTTAGCATTGACAGATAAATATTTCTTTTTTTTCCGATATCTTAAAAGCACAGCAGACGCTTGCCATTTTTCCCCCACAGAATCCCATCAGCGGTGAATCAGGCTCTGAAATATTGGGTCTTGTGGCCAGCCTTATAATTATAGCAATTTCGAGGTACCGATTATAATGTTCAAATCTCATGGACTTGCACATCTTTTTGAACAGCTGCCATTTGTTCAAAGAGTTTGGTAAATCTCACCATGACATACAGCAAAAGGGACAGGACTTATGGAAAAGAACAAAGAAAGTCCTCATAGACGGGGAACAAATGAGTCGTAAAGGAAAACTCTTGACTCTTGTTTGTGTAGTACTGGAAATGCTTGCATGTTATTTGTTAACATGATGCAAATAAAATGCCAAAAACCCAAACAGATACTCCTGTGGTTGTAAACTAGAATTATCCACACTATTCACACTGGCAGCATATATCAAATATTAAATGAATGCATACACACCATATCCTGTCTGCCCTTTAACTCATCAACAGAAACAGATGACAACCAGCTCTCTCTCTCTCTCTCTCTCTCTTAGATGAGTAGCTGTTTGTGAGGGAGAGAGAGGGGCTCATAGACAGAGATGTTTGTTTCCCAGCCCTTCCAACGTCTCTGTGGGACGAACCTCCCTATCCCCCCCCCCCCCCCCCCCCCCCCCCCCCAACCTAGTGGATCAAACAAAGGACATCATTTGTAGGCCAAGTCTTTTTCTGAGCTTCTCTCTCTTCAGCTCTGCATACCAATCCAATACAGCCCAAGGAAAAAAAGCCACTCCGTGGTTCATATGTGTGTGTGTTTGTACGTGTGTGTCTGGGCTGGGGGTTGAAAGGTCTGTTTGCCTCTCTGCCAAGCATCGATTTATCCTTTTCTCCAATTTATTTCTCCTCCTTGCCTCTACGATCCATTCAGATCTGCCTCTAGGGGAGGAACTGAGGGTAAAGACGTTGTCAGGCCTTGTCGTTGCCTTCTAACACCAGCTCAAAGCTCATCTACAGGCACGGGGACTGTGTTCCCCTGCAAGGACATGATGGGCAGCAGCGTGCACACAAACACTAGCTACCTGTCGTCCGGCGGCACACTTTTGTCAGAGCTGTAATTGGCCTCGTAATGCAGCGTAAAGGACACAGAGAGAAGGCTTCAATGATCGTGAGGGGATGATGTAGTGTTAGTCTGAAAGAAAATCATATTTGTTTCAGTTCAAACACTGTGCTGAAAGATGATTCTGTGAAGCACGAAGTGTCCTCTAATTTCAAAGAGGAGTTCCATCCAGCTCTTCTTTTTACAGTAACAACTGTTGGAGAAGCCATAGTGATATTTAATTGTTCCTCATAATCAGGCCTAGACTGAGTGTACGAGCAGATATGATCAGAATAACAATATCTCAAGTCCCCATTCAACTGTCTCTGTCTCTATGATTCTGACATTTTCAGATGTTATTACTCAGACTCGAGGATTTGTATCTTAAAGCCTCTGCGCTGACGATAGTGTTGAACAGAAATGCTGCATGTGCACAAATCCCACAGTCTTGTCCCTACACACACACCCACACACCCACACACACACCCACAGACACACACACACACACACACACATATTGCAGAGATCTGTGAGCCATTCTTCAGTGTCACAGTGAGCGACGCCTGGCACATCCTTACACCTGAAGTTGATCAATGCAGATATGTCCAAAGGGAAATTGAAATCCATAGGAAATTAGGCGCTGCCAGTGATTTATTGGAATAGTAAATCACAGTGTGTGTGTGATGTGTGTAACGTGTGTGTTCTCTCTGTGTACAGTACTGTACCTTATGTCTGGCTGGGACGGTGATATCTGCAACTCCAACCTTCCTGTCTCTCTCCATTTTGTAGATCCATTGAATCAGGTCTTGACGGGGGTAGCCGTTCCTTGGGTACACCACCCTGTGAGGGATGGGGTGACGCAAACCCATGGACACAATGCTCTGCAGGGGTCCCTCTGATAAAAAGCAAAAACAAAGCAGAAAACAACTGTAAGAGTGGTGCGTAGCAG
This sequence comes from Symphodus melops, assembly GCF_947650265.1. NCBI lineage: Eukaryota > Metazoa > Chordata > Actinopteri > Labriformes > Labridae > Symphodus > Symphodus melops. The sequence continues at coordinate 10,156,031 of NC_136695.1, read as the reverse complement.
TGTCTGTCTGAGAAGCAACCATTTAAATGTCAAGCCAATTTTGTGCGTATGTAAGAAATGTTTCCAAAGACCACTTGGAGTTTTGGATTATTGAGATAATCATAAAAATGCAAAGACCAAAAACCAGAAACAAGAATCTAAGATTTTCTGTCTTCAAATCCTTAAATCTGTTACATTTGTACTGACTTGTATTTGTACTGACTTGTATATCATGTCATTCCTCACTCTCGCTCGCTTGATAGGCCTCAAATACAGGCAAAGAAGTGTTACAGATTTACATGAAATCCAGGCCTCTTTTTATGATTTTGATGATTTCTTTTGCAAAAGCCACTTAGTTAACTTGCACCCTGTTATTTCCTGTATGGTTATATTACTGCAAGTGCTGGAGTTCTGATTTGCTGCATGTGATTGGAACTGCTGTGCATCAAGAATTCACAGGAAATCTATGCAACGTGCAGGATGCCATTGTTTTATATCATCCACACTTTACAAATTCATTTTACAACCAAATATTTCTTGCTGCTTTTCGCATTGAACTGACAAGTCACAATAACATACAGTATTGGCAGGTCCCAAAAGGGGTTTTGACAAACTGGTTTATGTAACCGGTATTTTCAGTTTAACTTTTTGTATAATTTCTTGAGGTGAATAAAGTAATGGCACATTTTTAACAAATAAAATATTTACTCCACATTTATTTGACCTGAAATGCATCTATCCTCTCTTTGTGCTGAAATACTGTTAGTTGTTGTGACGTATGCACTAAAAATGACGGAATGACTCACACTACCAACATTGTGTTAACACCATCTTTAAGGCAAAGTTTAAACTCTGGTGGCCCATTTAAAAAACAACAACACCAACATTTCCTTAACTTTTTATGTTTATGTAATCTGATCCCTTTCAAAATGAAGTTAGACACTCTAACAGAACAACAGGAAAATCGGAATAATCCCAAAGGGAGAAGTTTTGTGCATCTCATTGAGTAGATTGTAGTCATGCATGAATGTTCAAATAGAGACAGTTTGTGTTTTGGACATAGGTATCTCGCCCCACACAAACACTCCCACACCCCCGTTTTCTTTTTCTCCCTCATTGCAGGTACAACATTTGTGTTCCAGCTTGTTTTTGTCTTGATTTAATTGCTTTTTTTTTGCAGAGAAGAAGAAAAGACAACAACAGGGCTGAAGCTAATGTAGAGGCTGTAATCATGAATGGAGGCGTTCATCTGGAGACGTTGTCCGTGAATTACACCGCACAAAACGCTGCCCCGGGATGCTTAGCTCACCAACAAGTCACCAAACACACACACACACGCACACATGTATATACACACCCTTACATTACTAATGCTCAGAGGAGAGATGTAATCACACCTTCGCAGAGAGCGAGGTACCAACGAAGGGAGGAGAGATGGAGAAGAGGGTGAGAGGAACTGGGGGGAGGAGAGCAAGAAAAGAGGAGAAACTAGGAGAGGAGGAGGAGGAAACAACATGGTGAAATTGGTGATTTCTACCATATGATTTGGGCCATAGAGCCCAGAAGGCAGATCAGATAGAGCCACATCCACATCTACACTCATAAAATGCAGATTGTGGAGTGGAGTAAAAGCAAGCACACATAAAAGCATTCACATGTATGAAATCACATAATCAATCTTTATTTCTAGAGCTTCAGTTTATAACAAGAAACACTTCAAAAAGAGCAGGTCCAGACTGTGGTCTTTGCTAATATGTTACGGACAGAGACCAAATATCAATGTGCTTGGCATTAACTAACAGTTAACGTCCTTTGAACAGGCAGATACCTTAAACAGAAGCAGACTAATGTTGCACAGCCTTGACTTTGTTGAGCTCGCAGAAAACGAGTTAGAATGAGACAAACAAACAGCAACAACAACAATAAATATAATAGATGAATGATTACAATGCCAGTAACGATATTAACATACATTGTGTACACACACACACTTGAATTCACATAAGAATAAGTAAATTTCTCCTGAATTTAGGCCAATTACAACATACATAAATTGAAAATTACACATCTGTATCAAGAAAAGTTCCATAACTTGACAGAGCCTACAGAGCGTATCACAAAGCAAACTTCCCTTCTGCAGTAACAGTAAAAAAAAAAAAACCCACACATCATTCAGCCAAACAAATCCCATTAAGAGCAAACCACATAGAAATGCAGCTAAAAAAGACACAAGAAAGCCTACGTGACGGTATATAAAAAACTCCCGGAGAGACGAGGCGAGACGAGGCACCTGTCAGCTCTGCAGCTCCTGCTACTACAGAGAAACATCAGGAAACAACAACTCAATTAAACACACCATCCCTGTTCAATTACTGCCACATAATCACAGCAATTTACCCTCACTTGCCGCAAAGCCACCAAACAAACACTCACAGGGACAAGCACACATACAGAGGCAGAGAAAACTACACACCCACAGACGAGGCTGTATCATAAAGGACACCTGGGCCGAAGCTGAGGCTTTATCCTATACACATTACAGAGCTCACTGTGTGGTATCTGCTGGTTAAATGGCATAACAACTGCGATGGAGATTGTTAGATGTTGCCAGAGAAAATGAAAGTGGGTGGCTGATCTACAGTAATATCTTAAAACAGCATTTGACAACATGTCTACTAAATGACATTATGAGCATTCCAGTATGTGTCCTGTCCATTTGCTGTGATGTTACTGAAAGGAATGCATTTTAACCACAGCTATATACTTAAGAAATAAGATCAAAATAATCAATTATATTTGCCATCATATGAGACACAGAGGTGTTTTAGCAACAAAGTGGAGGACAATAAGAAAGATCAACATAATTTCTTCCAATGATAGACACCAGATGTGTCTCATGTTCTTGTTTTTAAGTCTTTATGTTTAACCGCATGTTTTACATGGTGTCTGACTTTTCTTAAACCATTACATTCCTATAAAGCAGTTTAATAAATCACTTTAAAAAAATCATTTTCTCATTTTTTTTATCTGCTTGATCATTTGGTGTATGTCATTTGTGGTGATATTAAACAGAACTGAGATATGCTGAGAGGCGTTTTATTTATGCACCCATGTCAACATAAGGCAAACTGAATCACTGTTAGGGCTGCTGAAACTGGGTAAAGTTTACCAAGGTGTACCTTATTAAGCTGTAATGGTAATCCCTCTTTACCCACAAAAAGCCCAGAGAGTGGAGCTTTAAAAGAGGACACAGTGATCAGTAAAACATTGTACACTTAGTATGTTCCACTCTAACTGAGATTGTTGATGGTCTAAATTACCCGAAAAAAACTCACACAATCCGTGATCAAAACACTTTAGTACTTTTTGTTATAGTTACAGCTGTGGTGCTGCTGTTCCAACTTAAATGGTAAATAAAAGCAGATCTATACAGAGCCCTGAACTCACCAACCTGTGGTGGCTGTGGCTCGGTAGAGTCGGACATGCGGTGTAAAAAGCACTTTGGGTAGTCAGAAGACTGGAACAGAGCAATACAAGCTCAAATACATTAATCCAAAAACACCTTGGCAATGAAGTAAAACTGCCTAAAACCTGCAACAACACAAGTGTTTTTCCTTTGACCTCACTAATGCTTGAATATAGATCATGAAGCCAAGTTGTAAATTCTAGTGGAAAGTACATCTTTAAAAAGAGCCCATAGTTTTTTGAGAGGCAGATTATACAATCAAAAAGAAGTTGAGTTTTCATGTAACATACTTTCACACTCCTTGTGCAGGTATCAACACCTATTGGTCAGATTGTAATCCTATGATGGAAACAATCTACATCATCAAAAAAAATAAAGTGTATCTCATTATATGAGATGAGAATCATAAAATGTATTCAAAATTCTCCGTAATGACGAGATACAAAAAAGACACAATGAATGCCACTCTGAGTGGTATATGGTGAGGTGGGTTTCAGAAATGAGAAGCTGAGCAGGCCTAATGGCCACTTTTTAATTCATTACGTACTTTATTCATTCCTGAGGGAAACTCCGGTTTTACACTGTGTTACTATTTGTGATTGAGAGACATGCTTCTTACACACAGGAACCTGAAATACACACAAACAGGATGTGTGGACATGCATTAGATGAGAGATGTCAAAGTGGGTGCTGCTACACAGGACACAGTGTGTTTGGGGATTTGATGTCTTGCTCAAGGGCACTTCGGCAGTGCTTGGGACATGCCCCAGCACCCCTCCAGCTAACAGACCAACTTCCATATTTTGGTCTACACCAGGACTTGAGCCAGTGAGCCTCCGGTTCCCAACCCAAGTGCCATCATACTGAGCTACTCCTGCTCCAAGTTATATCCAAAAGTAAAAAGTCAGCCTCCTCATATCTCAATTATCCCTAAATCATGTCTATATTATGTATGTACATTGGTTAGTTTAGTTCATACACAAACGTTTAGCCCCTGCCCCCACCACCCACCTCCTTTGGTTTTAAGCTTAGCAAAGAACCATTAATAATAAGGCTCACCTATCAAACATGCACATATACAGTACATGAAGTTGTATTCGTCTTCTCAACTAAAGTTTGGTAAAAAACACTCACTAAAAAGTCTTAATTTAATCGAGGTATAGGCCTACATAAAAAAGGAATATTCAGAAAGTAGTGAAATACTTGTGTTGTGTTAAAAATAGCAACAGGAGTTTTGCTGGAAATGTTGTCTACAATATCATGACTCAGGTAAGCAAGCAATGACAGAATGATGTCACTGGAGAAAAGACTGAGACATTTCAACGCTGAGTGCTTGTGTGTGATTCGTGTGCGAGTGTGTCTGTGTGTGGACAGCAGATTGACTAACAGCTTGAACTTGGGTTACATCCAGAAGCATGGAGAGGGGTACATGGATGGATGGAGAGAGGGGCAGAGGAGGAGGGGGAAAGCCATTGATTTCTCAACAGAGAGATCAGCATCTTGACAGAAAGAGACGAGAGAGCAACAGAGCAAGACACAGCATAAACCACACACACACACATGCTCGCACACACGCACACACAGGGTTCTCTCTGTGGTCCTCAGGTGATCCTCATGACCTTCTTGATGACCTTCTTTCCAGGTTTCTCCAAAAGTGAGTCCGAGCTGTTATTCTACTAGGGTTAGGGTTAGATATAGATATATACCAATATAAAAAAACTTTTTTACCATCCTTGGACTTTTCCATACCAACCATCAAAAGTCCATGATATTCAAGGACCTTTTCAACAGCTAAAACTCCTGTGACAGAGAGCAACCGTGCCCCCCCCCCCCCCCCCCCCCCCCCCCCCCCTCCAGAATGCATCAGTGATTCTAACAACCCTTAAACCTCTGACAGCGACACAGAGGACGGTGTTATGGCTACTGCTGGTGTGGCTAACAAGGTGTATGCTAGTGTTAGTGTGCTGGTGTCTGAGTGTGTGTTGATGTGTGTGGAGGTTGTTGCCTTGTTGGCAGCATGGGGAACGACACACACCACTGAGAAGGGGGGAAGGAGTGGGGTGGGGGCAGCCAGGGGTCATGCTGTAATTACATATCTCCGTCCCTGTGGTCAGTCGCCCTCTGACTTCTTCGAACTCCACTGCCTCCGCCGAAGAAGCAGAGGAGGCAGGTGGATGGCAGGTGGTGGGGGGAGTTGAGGGTTAAGAATTGTTTGGGCTGCATTTGTTGAAAACTGGGAAATAATCAGGATAGAAAAATACTCAACTTGTCTTTTAATTTTAAGTTAGTTTAACAAACTGATTTGACCAGTATTCACTTTTCTTCTTTAAAGTACACCAATTGTTTTCTGACTCTGTTTCTAATCTCAGGTGCATGTTCTTAAAGAAGAGCACATAGATGACACTCTCACATACCGTGCACACTCCTCTGTGGGTTGTAGGTGCCGTAGAGGATGAGTGTAACGCTGAGCACGGCTCCAGATGCTTCCATGTCCTCCGGCCTCTTACAGCTCCACACTGTGCCTTTATGGTCAGTCACCTGGAAACAAATGCATGAGAAAAGACGTCTTTGGTAAAAAATATTAATGGGCAAACTTCTTTCCTACATCTTAGTTTAGAAATCATCTACGTCTACTTGTTTGAGCTGAATTCATGGGCAGGAATACACAAAAACAAAATGTTTAATTTAGTTAATGTAAATGAATAATAAAAATGGTTCACTGTCCCTGAAACAAACATGAAACTTCCTCAGGTAAACGCTTGTTCTAGATCTTCTGTACAAACAAAACAATCTGTTTCTTTAAGAAAGTAACAGAACTGTCTTTACTTTTAGATTTTCAGAAAGTACAGATGTTTCGACCTTTGTGTGTGAAAACGTGAAGAAAGTGAAGAAAGACAGAAAGAGGGAGATTGTAAATGCTTGAAAAGATAAGGACACAAACTTTTGGGTCCATAAAGGTTGTCATGTCTGGTCTGAGTGGCATAAGGCATTAATGCATTACAGCGTGCACGCAGGAGCGTGATGAAGAGTTAGATGAAGAGATTTCTATGTTCGACATGTGATTGTAGAAACGTCCCTAATATAGTGAGTATTATTAGTCATAAACAGTTCTTACCATGCATATGGTGTCTTCTAGATACATACATGTGCTGTAAAAATATCCTACGAGAAAACATGAATTTACTGCAACCATATTCTTAAGAATGTCTCAATAGCAAAATATAAGCCAAAACCATTTTGAATAAAATAAATAAAAAGGCTCAGTGATGTCGTGTATCTCAGTGTCTTCTCTGGGTTATGTTAAATTGTAAGGTAATATTTTGTAAATCCTTATTGTTGCTTTTATCCTCTGTGTAGGCCACCTTGGGTGGCTTGAAAGGTGCCATTACGTAAAATGTATTATTATTTTGAGAGACATATTTCTGGATTCAGAGGGTAAACATGTGGAAGCCTTACTCTCAAACTTGTTGTAAAATCAAGATAAAACAGCCTTACAAGAGAGAAGAGTGTGATAAGATTGATTCTTGTCAGCATCACTGCTTAATGTTTTGTGATCTTTGAATGTTATTCTTTCTTTCTTTTTTTTTTAAACAATTTTAGTGAAAGCCTTTCTACAAACAGGCACCTGCTATCTTATCAAAAACACAAAAACAAAAGAAACAAAGCAAAGCTTGCTGCCTATCAACACCTGCATGATGAACATAGGACTCTCCAGAGGCTCATTTCACTGCTAACCTGAAAGCACCAAAACATTTCCTTTTTGCCTTTGTATGTTTGTATAAACATTAAGTTTCCTGTAGCAACTGAACTTGAAAGTTTGGTTTCCTCTTTGACACTTGGAGATAAAATAAGTAACTTTCATGCCTGATGCTCACTGTTGACTGATTGCAGCTTCACATGGATGAGTGTATGTCTATGTGTATGTAGTTTTCCCCAGCAGGCAGGTGGAAAGCTGTGGACTTAACTATCTAATAAAAAGTATGAAAGACTTTGACTGGAACGCCAATTACCCCTTAAGTTTGCTTCAATATTTCCTTTTTGACTAAGTACTTTTTGTTTTTAAGCTAAAAGCAGCCATGTGTTTTGGATGTCTGGGGTTGTCAGACTTTATGAAGTCAAAGTAGGGTCATGAGCCTCTAAAGGTTGGGAACCACTGACCTACAGTATGCAAGAACTAAAGATAGTGTATCCATAGTGTGAAAGTTCATTTGTGTATAAACATCACTCTTTAAAAACACTCTACAATTGCAATTTACTGTGTCCCTGTTGTGTGATAAAGCAAAAAGTGTGCATCTATTTTATTGCTATGGTTCAGTTCAGCTCAGTCAGGTATGTAAAAGAATTAGAAAATCCTTGTTAAGTTTAAATTATATGTTTTGTTAATATGTTAGAATGATTCTCAAAGCTCCAGTTTAAGGGTAAACTGTCTTGTGGATGTGGACATCACTGTATACCCACAGTCCAAAGTAGTCCACAACATGCTAAAGAGAGCGTTCACTTCAACTTTCTTCCTCTACAGAACCACTGTCCAGCAAGCTTGTGTGTGTGTGTGTGTGTGTGTGTGTGTGTGTATGTGTGTGAGTTTTCTATATGTGTGAGGGCTCCATGCAGGCCAGAGGCCAGACACGGCGGCCCCCAGCTGAGTGCTGCATTGATTTGTTGTTGGTAAACAAACAGCTGGATGCTACAGGTGGATCGATACGCCTCTCATGCCTGCCAGCTCCTCAGCATGCTTTTCTACTGGGTCAACATAACGCTCTGAAGAACTTCAACTCAACTGTCACCTAAAAACCTGATAAGTCAAATGTTTCTAATTGGGCTGGAGTTCATTTTATTAACATAAACACATCTTTCTGACTGAGGGGTCCGTGAAATCCATAAACTTATTTGAATGCCATAAAATCTGCCGATCTGCAGAGGAATTAAAAAGCGTGAGAGCGACAAGCTGAGAAAAAAATGAGCATAAAGGAAGGAGAAATTAATCTGACTTTTAGACAAAAGGGAGACAAAAAAGGAAAGGATTAGCAGAAACAGAGGAACAGAGGGGAGGGATTTTAAAGCCAGAGAGAGAAACTACAGCAAGAGAAATAAGAGAGGAGGGAGGATTAGTGATGGGCGAGAGATGGCAGGATATTGAAACGGGTGAGTGTCAGGAAGGGGAAAGGGAGACCCAGTGATAGAGGATGAACCTGAGAAGAGCAAAGAATTTAGAAAGAGATAGGAAGGTGAGGAGGAAAGGAACAGAGGGAGAAGACAGGAGAAGCATACACAAAGTCTATAAGTCACTGAAACAGACATTTGAAGTGAAACAGGGCACACAGATAAGAAAGAGACATAATAAATTACTTGTAATGCCAAATGCCAATGTAAATGAAAATATTTGGAAACATTACACATTAGCAGAACTGCTAGTGTATAAGGACAAAAAAGAGATGTGATTGTTGTGTTTCTAATTTAAATACTTATGCCAGCAAAGAAATGTATTTAGAAAAATGGGGAAAGCAACATATTCGATGCCATATTTATGAATCTGATAACCTCTCATTGCATTACAGTGTTTAGGTTGAGCTTTGTGAATAAGTATGCAGGACAGCAGCTGAATGACAGACAGACAATCTGCATGTAACATTATAAAGGATTATAAAGGTGTAACCAATATGGTGTTGCTTTAACCTGGAGCATCCTGCAAATTAATTCTATAAGCTTCCAAAATGGCCTTTTTATGCTCTACAAAAAGTATGGTATTTTTTTTGCTGTCCTTGCCGCCATCTTCACTGAAAGAGGAGCCTTTATTGTCTTGGAGTTCATTCCCCTGTGACAATTTTTTTTTCAGGTAGCGCTTCCACCCTCCAATCCTGTGTTTACCAAACTTCCAACCTGAAGTGTGAAGTGTCTTATGAGGAGGAGTCAGAAGGTAATAATATCACAAAGCAGTCAGTTCAAGAAGGATTTAATGGGGGGGGGGAAATTGTGAAACAACACAACTGCAAGCGGTTTTGAGCATGCAGGCTAAATGTGGGCGAAGAGATCCAGACGAGTAAAAGGTGACACTAACTGCAGCGAGGCACACCATCCCTCACACACAAACACACTCGTATACACGTACATACTATCATCCATACTGTTATGGAACATTTTACTCCATGTGTACTATATGCGTTGTACGAAGGTCTCATAGAATCTGTCAAATAAAATGTATCTGAAATGTCTTAGAATACTACATGCACAGCCTATCGGGTGTTTTGTTTTCCATCATTTCGTTCCCTTTATTCTGTTTCTCACACTCTGTACATGTGGGAAGAGTCAGTTTTTGACAACTTACGGTAAGTCTTTTTGCTCTAGAGGAAAAATATGAATTCATATGTGATTGTCTTTTGTAATTCTGCCTTCAACATGCTAAAAGCAAACTTTTCATAATAAAATAGCATTCATTGTCTTTTGGTCTTTATGTTTTTCCTCCTTTCAAAAGTAACTGTTATATTTTAAAGCCATCGTAAACCAACCCAGGTATTTATGATTATTCTGGCTGATTAGGCCTCGACAGGTTCTAAACAGGTCGAGCTATTACTCCCTAAGTATGATAAGAACAGGCCATCAGAATTATCCCCCCCTCCTAAACGGTTTCTTCAAAATAAACAGAGTAGTGGAGCTGTCAGTCAAACCAACTTGTCCACACCCACATATTCCTGACAGTTTCATGGGCTCACTAACAACTGTGTGGGTGTACAGAGGCTTTAGTTTGACAATTTGATACTTCTACCTCACCATTGAGAAAATCCTTCTTGTTTTCACTTAAATGTAATTTCTCTGGGCATGAAAAAGAACTGGCACAATTACCAGCAAAAAAACAACATAATAACATAACCCCTAACCTAAGAGACTCATACAAGAGAAAAAAAAAAAGCAGTATCAAAACTTGTAAATGTCAAAAAAGTTTAAATAATCTGACTTTCTCTCCAGCTCCTCTGTCTGTGTATGTGTTGGAGTGCTATATGTTACATGTTTAAACAAAAAGATACAATTCAGTTAACTGTAATGACAGAAGCACGAGCTTCAAAATAAAGCCCTGAAAAAGGAACCTGTAAGTGTTGGCTGCGCAGGAGTGGGAGCCAGAGTCAGATGAGGGTGGGGTGGAGTTGGGGGGGGGGGGGGGGGGGGGGGGGGGGGGGGGGTTAGGGGGGGGGGAGAGTCTTGCTGTGTCTACATATGTAAAGCAGCAGGGAAGCAGCACTGTGTCAGACTGAGGCTCTGGCCCAACCTGAGCTCCTCACAGCTCCCTCCAACACATCAATCATCCAAAACAGGGCCATCACAGCCACAGTGCATGCTGGGAGACACACACACACACACACACACACACACACACACAAACACACACACACTGCAGCATCCCTATAGATAAACATCTGAACAAACACACACAGGGTCGAACAAACGCACACACGTTAAATCGTTGACATGCACAGAAAAATAACAAGTGGACTCAAAACACATGCTCGTACTATCAAAGGTAAAACTGAAAAATACAGTATCACAGTGCAGACACGCCACGCACGCACGTGCATACACACACACACCCACACACCCACACACACACAATTACATTAATGAACTTTGTGCAACACATACCAACATCATCAACAACAGTGTTAAGTACAAACTGTACACATTGACAGCTACAGTGCAAACTACACACACACACACACACACACACACACACACGCACACACACAAACACACAAAGGAGTGTGCACACACACACACAGTCACACAGTCTCTGCCTCCCAGTCTCACACAAAGCACAGAGACAAACAGAAATAGGTATCCTGTGCCCACAGGGTGCCCTCGTCCCCGACCATCTGTGATGGGTGCCAACACACAGTGGGTGATATTTACAGCAAGACCCTGCCCTGCCATCCCCATCCCCCCAAACATACTCACACAAATACGCACACACAAACACACACAAAAGAAATACCCACAAAGGGCCGCACGGATCGCTTGATCTCCCAAAACTCATTAAACATGCAGATATATGCAAATGTATGCACCTCTAGAAATCCACCTTGGGCCAGAGTGAGTGAGTGTGTGTTTGTGTGTCTCAGAGCACATGTTGGTGGAAATATGTATGTGAGTTTGTTTTTTCTACTGGAGCAACTACCGAGGCTTTGACAGAGTGTCTACCAAACTTGATGATGTGCTTGTGTTTGAGTAGTTACTGAAAGTGTTTTGGTTTTGTTTTTTTACCATAGCTTACCATGAATAAAGAACACTTCCTCTTATAACTGTACATCTGAAATTATATTACCACTTTTCAAATAATGAAACTGCATTTGGATGTCATTTAACCAATATTACCCCATTAAAATAAAATAAAATAATACAATAATAATAAAATAATAATGCAAGTAGTAATTCATACCTTATTTTGCTCACTAGACTAACTCTCTTACATGGAAGCAAGAAAGAAATAAAACGGTCTGTTCCTTTTGTTTATTCTTTATTTTATAGGCCATTTTTCCTTGATTGGACAGGACAGCTGAAGAGAAACAGGAAATCTCGGGAGGAGAACGGACGTAACGTGATAAGGACTAAAACTGCTGTACAAGGAGCATGCAACCGAGCCTCATTCCTTATCTGAAAATGTGCAACATGTGCAGAGGTTTAACAAAATACAGTAATCAGATATTTTTAATTGAAATGATTGTCTTTCAGATTCATTATAGTATGCTTTAAGATAAGATAATGACAATTAATGACTAATGTTCACTTTAGTCTCTACTGTAAATGATCAGCTAGTTCTTCATTTATCACTTTTTCACTGATGTGTTGGATTAGTAATATAATGTGATTAGTATCTCTCTCTCTCTCTCTCTCTCTCTCTCTCTCTCTCTCTCTCTCTATCTATCTATCTATCTATCTATCTATCTATCTATCTATCTATCTATCTATCTATCTATCTATCTATCTATCTATCTATCTATCTATCTATCTATCTATCTATCTATCTTGAGGTATTCTGTTAGCAGAGCAAGATGACTTATAGTTGCAATGATGGTAAATATCTATATATAATAATGCATGTATGGCTGGTAATGATGGCCATTTGTTTGTTAGTATTTATGTGTGTGTGTGTGTGTGTGTGTGTGTGTGTGTGTGTGTGTGTGTGTGTGTGTGTGTGTGTGTGTGTGTGTGTGTGTGTGCGCGCGTGGCAGGGTGGCAGTAGTTGAGAAGAAACATCTCAGGTTCCCAGAGGACTCTGAGCTTAAAGCGGATTGTGGCTTGTGTGACTAGTGCTGTAGGAATATAATGGCATTGTTTAGCCTGCAGCACAGTGGCTACAGATAAACACACAAACAAACACACACACACACACACACACGTACACAAGAACATGATAGCAGGGAGTCAGATGGGGTAGGAAGGAGAGTTATTGTTTTTGGAGTTGATGCACTCTGTTTACCTTGATAATAGAACAGACATATTTCTATTTTAGTGGTAAATAATAATGTTGACAGTTTTTGTTACGTTTTTAGATAACTGTCTCGACAAAGGAGGCACATTTATATATTTTTTGCTGGCTACAGTGATAAGTAACATTTACAGAAAGTGATTCAGCCTAAAAAAGCTCACAGATTGCTCTGCGCATGAGGCAAAGTAAGAGGACACAGATTTTAGAAAAAGATGCTGCTGCGTGATGTTTTTTTTTTAAAGAAGATTATTCACACCACAAATAACGTTCAATTTATTTCCATTGTATTCAAAGTGTTCAGGCTGCAGGGAAGTTGTCAGTTTATGTTTTAACCCGTTTACTTTCTATTATTTAAAGGAAAGACAGTTGTTTAGTTGGATGCACTAACTGCACTAACTGGTGACGAGAAAAGCCCAGGTTATACTTTTACAGAATCCCATCTGAGAAAGAAAACCAGGGAGGAGAGGAGTCGATTGATGCTCTGCAGTCAGGGAACAAATAAAACAGACTTCTCCTAATCCATAACATAACTGACGTTACTACCCCAGAACATTGACTGACAGTGACAGCTGACAGTGATGGCGATACTTTTGTTAGGTTATGTATATTAGCAAATGTAGCTTACTGTATAAGCACTCGTATTGACTTTGATGAGAAAGAATTTCTTGCTCATCACGCCTTAAACAGCAGAAGTATTGACCAAGCCACATCAAAAATACATAGGGCTATAGCTGTCTGTACTTTTGTAGGTTTCATCCTGGCAGCTAAGTTCTCCACTGGATGTATATCACAGAAATAAAGTTCTGAGGACCTGAAACAAACATTAAAGTTGGGCTAAAAAGTTCAGAATAAAATCCTATTACCTGGTGAAAAAAAAAGGGAGTGAAAGCTTTTAAAGAGGTAAGATGAAGAAGACACACAGACATCATTTGTATATGTGTGTAAGTAAGAGAGAGAGAGAAAGTCCAAGAAAAACAAGAGAAAGAGGAAGAGATAAACAGAGTGCAAGAGAAGAGAGAGAAGTGTATCAAAGATGCACAAGATAAATAACATCTGATACAACTTAGTAAGTAGCTCTGTATTATTGATTATTTTATTTAACTGATTCCAATCCTTAAGTTAATCATGTCTACTTTTAATCCATTACATTAATTACTGTTTGTTGACTTTCTAGATAAGCTTTTACGATATTGTGCAAGCATATTCCCTTATAAACAGTGGGAGCACTGAGCTGAGCAGAGGTACCAGAGATGGCGGCAGAAAGAGCACAGGGGAGGGCACATATGAGGGGAGAGAGAGTATTTCCAGCCCTGCGGTCTTGTCTCCTTCACAGTGCTGGAAGGTCAGCCGTGCCTCAAGCCATAAGACTCGCTCCCTTTTCACTTCAGTCCCCCTTTTATTCCAGCAGCACCACAGTGCTCTTTGACAATTGTCATCATGACAAATCAATATAGACTCTCTTCAGACAACCCCCCAACCCCCTCTACTGCTGCCCTTGAGTTCTTAAACACTGATCCAACAAAAAGTCCACTTAAAGTCTTTTCCCAGGCCCTCCATTTTATAGTTTACCCCTTACTGTAGACTCTTTCTATCAGTTTTGTACGTCCCATTTTATCTTCTTAGTCCACCTGTGTTTCTCTAGATGCTTCTTTTCAAGATAAATATTTCATAATAGATGTAAGAGGAAATGTTATCAATCGGGACAGAAAAAATCAAATGTACAAATATTTTTAAGGGAGTCGACTTACTATATGTGAAAAAGCTTTGCTGGATCTTCCTTCTTTGTTATTTAAATGGGTTTACAACCATTGTATTCAAACAAATATATAATTACAGTTCAGAAACAGATACTTTTTATGTCTCTGATTCAAATGTCAGTCAGTGCATTTCAGGCTGAAATGCAGGTTTCTGTTTCTGAGGCCTTTGTCCTTTCTCTCTTTTCTTCCTTGCTTTGACTTCAAGCGCTTTGACGCTTACACACTCTCATTTCTATCGCCTTGTATTTGTGACTTTCTGTGTTCATGTTTCCATCAAATCGCTGGTAAAGTTGTCAACCGGCGTAAAAACCAATCACTGTGTGAGTATGTGCTGATTAGTGGCGTGCAAAGGTATGCGGCACGAAAGACGCAAGCGTTAATTTGTGTTGTGAGCATCGTGGTGACTCGTCTCGGCCCTCTGGTAATGAGCAGCCACGTCGTTATGTGGCTCAGCTTCACGGTGTTTCCTCCCTGTCTCTGCGACACACCGGGCCTTGGTAATTGGTCACAGAGGGGACAGTAAATCTGCACGAGGACGTGGGAGAGACACAGAGACGGAGAGGTAGAGAAAATGTGTGTTTGTGTGTGTGTGTGTGTGTGTGTGTGTGTGTTTGCAGGAAGCGGGTAGGTGATAGAGGACAGGGGGTGGGTGTCTTTCATCTTCACAGCTTTTTCTCTATAAACCTCCAACTGTTTACAAGGACTGACGCCTATTGGCACACACACACACACACACACACACACACACATATACAGCGTGAGTCTCCCCCCCCCCACGTCTACTTCTTCCACCCACACGTATATACAGAAAATGACCTCAGTGTGCTACATTCTGTGAGTATGGATTCTAATCAGACGTCGACAGTATTGTGTCTGTCAAACCTGGCCAAGGTTACTTAACCTTCCAGTCTTAATTTCCCTTCCATTTTAGCTCCTTCCTCCATATCAAACATCAGCACATCTATGACAGAAAAAAAAGGAAAAGAGTGCGGGGAGGAAAATGAAGATTGCCATGCATGGCTGAAACTCAGAGATGAAAGTAGAGGATGATTCACATTGCTATGGTAAAATGAACTGAACCAAGCTGAGCTGTGCTGGGCTGGGCTATTTTTAAACTTCTATACACTGCAGCTACTGGAAGAGGACAATATAAAGTGGAAAAAATTGTTTCTATATATCATGAGAGAAGATGAAATAAAAAAAGGGTTTTCTGGTCTGGGAGAGTATGAAAAAAATATTATAGGAACACTTTTCAGGCGAGTTGACTAAGTTATCACTTGAGAGATGAGTGAAGACCAAAAAACAAGAAACAAAGACAGCACATCAGTTTATGGTTAATGAGCATTCTCGCAAAGACAATGCAAACGTGATGAAATTGAATAGATACCAATTTTATCATATTGTAGCAAGTGGACCGCTGTAAACTTTGTAATGCAGATGAGGTTGAGCTTAAAACCTGAAGAAGAGTCATTTGTTGCAGCGTTAACAGAACATGCTTTCTCTCACCTCCAGGGTCCACAGGCCTTGTGGATGCTCCCCCCAGCTGTGCACCGTCATCAGGGTCCAGTTTTTCAGGCCAGCAGTGGAGGCATCATTGGGTCGTGTGTCCAACAGCAGTGACACAGTACCAGCTGGAGATTTCAGGCTAATAGAGAGGTCACCGCGGCACACGCTGTTGATACTCACTCTCACCTGTTGAGAGACAGGTTCCAAAAAATAAACAAATAAATAAACAACAACAATATTTCCTTTTCATGGTTGGTATTGGGGGATTCTACACTGACAGCGTATCTTCTGACTGGGCATGGTGTCTGTTGTTTATTTTAAATACTTGTTTATTTGCCAAATTATTTGTGTTTTTTTTATGCTGATGATCATGGTGACGACTAATGTCTATGATTAAAACATCATATAGTTGCTTCACATTGTTTTAAGTTGTTTGCTGTTAATTAGTTATATGTAAATGTAACCTCTGTAATTTGTCAATTCAGATTTAGTTAGCTATGGATTGCCGAGTGTAGTTGAATAAAAACAGACAGAGTTGTATACATTTTCTATCTCACTGTCAACACGCCACGTTTTCTAGAATGTTGATCTGAAATTGTAAATAATTATAATACTTCTGGGAAAAGCACATGGTGGTTAGCAGTGTTAACCAGTGCTGTAAGAAATGTGTTACTTATTCCATCACTGTAAATCAACAACTGTTTGTGGTAACTTGCAGTGTATATTGTAAATGGACTTTTCTACTCTTTTGATTACTCAAAGCCCTGAGAACAGGACACAAGGAAACAAGGTTGATATGTGACTGCAGGAGCAGCAAATTCAATAATGTGTTTACATTTACAGAAATCTAAAATGACTTTCTAATTAGTGCTTTATGTGAACTAGCCAGCAGCTATATACGATTGAGGTTTAGTTACATCGAAATCGGTAGGAAAGGTTGCGCTAACAGTAGAACAAGAATATATGGTGAGTTGTAGCCTTTGCTCATGGAAAAAAACCCAAGAATAATAATTATTATCTCACAAAGCACTTAATTAAACAATATAATGCTACTTAACTAGTTGACAGACAGCCTCAGTGCTACTAACACAAGTGACCCAGCTTCGTCTCTTCTTATCTCGGCAGACCAAGTAAGTACCTACTCCATCCACACAACCTAGGCTTGATTTTAAATTAAATACAGGTTCAATAAAAAATCACCACCAGCTCCACAATGTGTAAGTCAGGAAGAGCTAAACAGACTAATTGCAAGGTATGTTGTATAAGACATGCTTTATACCAACTGTAAAATCTGTTGCCTTCAGAGGACTTACAAGAAAGAAGACATAGCAATAGTGTCGACAGTGTTATGTACCTTTGAGAGATGTTTCCCCTCACACTGCCACAGCATCACTTAATACTGTGTCCATGAGTATTAAAACAAAACAAAAGAGATGCCGAAGATTCTTTATATAAAAAAATAAAAATTAAGACATTAACTCAGTTAGTTGCTCCATGCAGATAGACAACGATGGAGACAACAAAAAGTAGGAGACAGGACTCAGTGACAAAAAATAACTTTGGGGAATATTAGCTAAATGATATAAATAAGCACATGGAGCCCAAGTCCCCATTTCTATGATCCCCCCCTCCCCCCAAGTAAACACTCTCCCTGTCCCTGTTCATCGCAAGCAGCACATCTGGTGTGACAATGGCACATCGCAGAGAGAGTCGCCAAGCTGCAAAAAGACTGACAGCCCGCTCCTGTTTACAGCGTGTTACCACGGCAACACGTCCATCAATCACACCTCGCAGCGATGGCCTGACCCACGCTTTCTGCCAGGGAGTAGAGCCGCAAAGATGAAGCCTTTTCAATTTACATGCTGACACACTCCAGCTCTCTCTCTCTCTCTCTCTCTCTCTCTCTCTCTCTCGCTCTCTCTCTCTCTCGCTCTTCTTGCTATTTCACAAGTACACAAACACACTCTCACACACACTCAAAGAGTGATTAGGTTGCACAAAGTCATTTTGCACAGACACAGAGACGTACACATACAGTACACAGCCTGCTGACACAGTCACACAAAGACACATTTGCATGCATGTGCCCGTACTACGACAACACACTTTTGTCCATTTTCTGCAAATGACACAGCCAACACAGTACACATCAAAGGATGATCATTTTTGTATCTGCTCTGTTTTCAGAAGGAACTCATGACACAGAAACCTCAAAAACTATTTGTAGGAAATGTTTAAGGTTCTTAGGGTGGAGATAGGATTTTTTAGTGTTTTCTCCTCTTGATGTGTAAAATGACAGCTGAGGATTGACACAAATAAGAACGATACTTTCAGCATATAGATGAAAAATAACCCCTGTTCACCTCCCCAGGGTGTTAAGAAAAAGCAACATTTTGGAAAATATTGGCATCAGTTTTCCTGCATGAAATATTTGAAAGATGATGTGGAATTCCTAAGCTTTATGGTGCTGGCACAAAGAATTTGTTTACTTTAAGCCAAACTTGCCATCTCTCTTCCCAATGTTACCAGTCCAAATAACTGATGGCTATTGTTTTATGTTGAACATACAAAATCATTCTTTTTCTCTTGGCAAAACACAACAACTGTAAGTGTATTTCTTTAATAATCAGATATTCTTCTATGAGTATTATAAAAGATTTACATCTAAATTGTTCCCAAAATATTCCAGCCATCAACATGTACAGTATGTTCATACTGTCCACAGTCAGTGTAGTAGAACGACTGTCTCACCTGAACATGTTCCAGAGTGTTGATCTCATTCGTCCTCCCACGGCAGGCCTCTGATTGGATGTTCACAGTGACCACACCTTTCGGATGAAGTATTCTACCCAATGAAACAAAAGGGTCAATGTTTAATGGACTTGAGCTTAAATAACACTTTTCCTCTGACTTCTCTTGACATGGTAGCCCAATGCAAGATAAAATACTGAAGAGTTTAAGAATTATATAAAAAAAGACTTGAACACATGCTCATTCTTATACATTATAAGGAAAAATCTGAAGTGGAAATACGTGTAAAAAATGAAAAGAAAAAGAAAGAAAACGAAAGAGTGAAAATGACGGAAAGTGTATTTTGTGTAGTACTGTGTTTGAAGTAACCAGAGTACTTTTTTTTTTTTTAACCTCTTAGGATGGAGTTGGGTGATTTGTGTGCATATCCTCTGTGGAGCAACACTGCTGAAGTGTGCAGCCTGCTGCACCATCAGTCCTGCGTCCAACAATCCAAAGCCGAACCTGGAACAAGAAGACGACATGCACTCCATTACATATATATAGTAGTATGTGTTTGTGTATATGCTTTCAAATGTGAACGGGAAGCTTTCACGTGGGTGGCTGAACGTGTTGCAGGAGCAGAGTAAGTGCTAATGGCTCTGACATGAGGAGGCAACAAGTCATTGACCAAGATGATGGTGTCCTTTGACACAATAGCTCCCCACTCTGTCCGGGCAGATGCTGAGGGCTGCTGTTTGTACTGCCTGGAATAGAGAAGTGATTCTGAACAATGTGCAATCTCATGAACTGTAATCAAGCCTCATTATTCATTCTTTACCACCCCAATCTGGAGACACAATAGCCAACCCTTCAGCAGCGTCGCTGCCTAGTGGCTGTACAACCACTACCTGTCTCACTCTCTTCTGCACTTTGCAGCTCTTGCTTTGCCGTCTTCTTCATCTCTTTTGAATCATCCCCTCTCATCTTTCCTCTTTGCCCTCTCTTTTTCGCAAAGCAGCCTGTTATTCAGTGTTCTTTCCTCTCTACATTCTACTTCACTCCCCTCCATCAATCCCGAATGTCTTGCATCAGAACTCTCCATCAACACTTCAGAGATGTTGAAATCGCAGTCCTCATGAGTCTCTCCTTAATTCGACTTTAAATCTTTCATTTTTATGCACTCTATCTCTTTCAGTTCCCTCTTGTTAAAATCACAGTCCTAAGAATGACTAACAGATCAGTAACGACTTTCGTTCTCTCCAACTCCTCCTCCTGGAAACTCAGAGGGGGTGACAAAGAGCTAATTTCTGCCATTATTTCCATACAGACCTTATGCGGTTAATCAGCAATAAGTGAAATTCATTATCCTGATGACGGGATCTCTCGGAGTAGCAGAGGGAGAGACAGAGACAGGAGAAAGGAGAGAGCTGATCAATAACTCAATCAGTTGCCCTGCATGGGGCTCCATCTCCTCCGTCTCAGACTGTCAGTGTGTCTGAGGAGAAGAGGCGGGAGCTGCAGCCCACACCGCCCTCGTCCTAACAGCACGCTGCGCGATCAATGGACACAATCTAATCAGCCACTATCACCACCAATGACTTTTAGCATGTAGGGCCCAGCATAATAGCATTAGGAGGAGTTTGTGGGTTTGGGGTGAGCTGTCGAAGTTCAAGGTCATTCTCAGAGTTTGTGAAAGCTGAGAAGAGTTGGAGAAAACACTGCTGACAAGTGTTGAATGCAGAAGACCGGACTGGCGACTGCTGAGGTATTGACTAGGATGGGTTGTGACAATGACCAAAGAAAATAAACAAATTATTTTGTCTACAAGTTCCAAATTTGCTTATGATACTAGACTGAAAATAGAAGTGCTTGATTCAGTAATCAATGTGTGTTTGAATGAACAGGTTTATATTGTGATCCTGAATGCTCCCTGATCCACATTTAAGGATTCATTTAAATGTGTGTTATGTCTCTGTTGTCACTAAAACAAATAAATACAAGCTTTGAACTTACTTTGGGCTTTTGATTAGACTGTTGAGGGTTAAGAATAACAAAACAATGTAATGCCATACCAGCATGCATCTTTACTAGATCATGCAGAAATGCTCGTCTTTCTTACAAAGTAAGGGCCATGGATTTCAAAGGAGCTTCAAAAATAAAAAAAACAGCACAGATAGCTTGATTGAGTGCTGTATCTGATGACCGAAATCACTGGTATATATAGATATACATATTGATCTCAGATACTAAATCCCTTTGTGTCCTCTTTCCTGTCACCAGTTTGGTGTGTATTAGTCTGTCTTACCTCTTTGAACCTTTGTTTCTTGTGAGTTTTCCGAGTGTTTTGACCATATCCTGTTTTTTTGACTTTGCCTTTTGTTTTCTCCTTTGGATTCGATGGTTTTGTGGATTTTTTGTTTTTGACCTAGACTGATTGAACACTTTGAAAATTTTACCTGCACCTGTTTGGAGTCGTGCATTTGAGTCCATTGCTCTGCTTCCACTGGTCTTGTCATTAGCTGACACAACTGAAAGAAGAGTATGATGTGAATTTGATGGGGACAATTTTCAGCAGTGAACTAATTAAAATGTTGTGTGCCAGTGAGTACTAAAAGCACCACGTCGTTGTAAGAGGGACTGACCCGGTGTGCATGTTCATGGTAATAAGAGAACATGGCATCCTGGACTTCTTTGTGTTCACCTTTTGTTTGAAACATTGGCATCATGTGACGTAGTGGGATAAGATTTGTCAAACTAAAGCAACACAGATGTGACTGACGCACTCTTTGAACATCAGTAAATATTAAATGAATGTGGAGCACATCACAGATCAAAAGTATATTGGAGGCCTCAGAACAATTGTTTGACATTTGAAATGTTGTGTCTGTTAGTACCTTTTTGTTGTAAATGGAGTTGCTGTGACAAAGCCCTATTTTGGACTTTGTCTGTCGTAGGGTTCCATTGTTTAAGAAATCAATGATCTTTTGATGACAATCATTTATTGTTCGTTTGATATCTTTAATTCATTGACAATAAAATAGTATTACTGGTCACAAACCTTTGTTCAATGGAGCCCTACTCAATGTCAGCATGGCAGACCAACACCCAGAAACACTTCCCTGCTTATATATATTATTTTAACAATAGTCATCAATAACTATATCCAGTCATGCCTCTTAGGTCAAACATCTAACACGCTGACATAATGTACTTATCGGGAAACGATTCTATGTTAACTTACATTTATTAACAAGTTATTTTGAAATGTTTTCACTTAAATTACATTTTGTTCAAGATTTAGTTTCACAATTCTTTCCAGAATATTTTTGGAGATATTTTTCTCCAAAGTACACACAACACAAGTGAACGCAATTCAGTGTCATTTACATGTTCAAGATTTTGATTAGGCAACAAAGAACCCATAGGTGTGATAAAAACATATTTCACCATGAGGGGACAAATTGATAACTTCACTGTTCATAAAACAGAAACTGTTGGTGACCCAGGCTACTACCCTGCTCCCTTTAAGTGATTAAATATACCCTCCCCAACTCATACCTCTTATAGCCTGAGCTGTGCACCTATTAAATCCTACAGCTCCCTTAGATCGATCGGGCCTGCCCCAGCTCCACGGCCATAAACCCACACAGACATATATCTGATAGAGAAAGCTGCAGGAAACAGGTTTACCCACGATAGAACATGATGGAAATGGCAGATTTTATGTCCCCTGCCATGTCAATGAAACACCACTGCTGAGCTGAGACGCTTTTCGAGAAGACTCTTTGGCATTTCAGGCGTCTCATCATCAGTAGCATGAATCCAAAACACTGACACTACGGAATTCAACAATGACTAGTTTACAGGCTTTAGCCTTTTTTAAGATAGGAAAGTTGATAGGGCATAGGAAAGAGAGCAGGTAACTACATGCAGGAAAGGAGCCACAGGTCAGACTTGAACCCTGGCTGCTGGCTTGGGGATCTATAGCCTCTGCACATGGGGTCTTATAGCAAGGCCATCAGTGCTCTGGAATTTTTTTAAATGTTGTGATCTGGTGGATATTTTTGAAAAGGTAAAAATGGTTCAAAATAAAATGTCTTAAAAACAAATCAAACCATTAGTCAGAAAACACAGTCATCAAATTTTCAACTTGTTCTTCTCCACCTCCTGCGTGGTCGGAGGGAGGTTGAGCCAAGCCAACTACAGAGTGACAGCCGATCTTCTGTCCACGCAGCACGAAGCATGTTAAACCCCGGCCCCCCGCCTCTGCACATATCGAGTCCCAGTTTTGCATTTTATCCTTCTACTTTCAGTCCTTGATAGCAAATGCCCTTGCAAAGTCTTACACCCTCCTTTTTTTATCCATTAGGACGAAGGCCGCCTCCCCCCACCTCTCCATGGGGCCTCTTTGTAACTGTCGAGGAACCCTTTTCACTTTTTGTTCCGCGGGCCTTCCCAGGTCCTTTCTCTGTTGATATTCACACCATCTGCCAGCAGCAGTGGAAAGTGCACACAAACCCAACTTCCACTGAGACATCAACCTCTCCAGGGTCGAGATTGTGGCTCATCTTAGCACATGATGTTAAAGACAAAGTTTTAACAACTGGTATGCTGCAACCAAAACACAATTTTACAGCTTTCCAGGGACCTAGCTATTGCGCTCTCACCCCTTGTTTGCAATGGTACGTCCTGCTAAGTCCCCGCAATAGAAGTGGCTGTAAAGAATCACTCAAGCCGCACTAAGCAGCTGCCTGTGAGTTAGGTCATTTTCCCAGGAGCCACAGAGTGGGCATTGGCAGGACCTCAAAAAGAGGGGACACCATCTGTTCAGCGCCTGAAAAGGTTGGTGACACCTTCTGTGGTACCAACAACTTCTAATTAAGTGGCGAGGAATGCAGTAGCAGCTCCAGCGCGTGATTGGTGGGCTTGCCTTCGTAATTCCAACAACAACACAGCAGACCCCCGGTCAGTTTCACACTTACACCGTCACGACACATCTGGCCATAGGCTAATGATAAAACGACTGAGTTACAATAAGCACTTGATGACGGTGACACAGATACAGCCGACGAACACTATGTTTACTTCTGTTTTCTATGATGTTGTGTCATATTTTTTATAGCAATTAATTGAATGTTTATCAGGAGCATGGAAAACCTCATTAGCCCTTTGGTCAATCCCAGCGTGGTTTGTTTCTGTTATATCATGAAGCTCTAATTCCATTAACATAAGGATTTAAATGAAATAACAAATAGACTTAACATTCTTCTGATTTCATCGCACTTACAGCCAAATCTTCTGCTCAGAAATGTTACTAATTAGGCTTATTAAGTAATTAAGAAGAGGTCTTAATTATATCTGCGCCACTGGGACCCACATGGCTGTAACCATGAGATGCTGTGCCGGCTGCTCAGCTTTGTTGGTTGGATGTTACACAATTGCATCAATCTAACTGTTTTGAATGTGCGTATTTATCAAGGAAAAAACATTTTCTGACTGCATTTGGCAAATATCTTTCTGATTTGAAATTGCATAGAGAGAAAAACGTAGTGGCATTCAACATTACAGCCTTAAAATGTCAAATGAATTACCTTGCAAAGAGTTAAAAGCTTAATGAAATATATTGCAGGGTGGAAAATGAGCGGTTTGGCACCGGCATGGACTTAGTCTCAGGAGAATGAGCACCAAAGTCTCTGCAGCCATCAGTCAAAGTAGCAGCCACCCGTCCCCGTCTCTTCCACAAGGAGACTTCTCTGGAAGCCACAATGATCTATGCCTCATGACCTCACTCTCAGTGTCCAACATATTTTGATTTGTAGCTCGAGTGTTATTCAAACACAAATTCAAAGTAGGATGAAATTCGGCAGAGAGCTTTTGTTGGACGAACACCAAGGTACAGTCCTTTTAGATGTCTCTGCCCTTGTGGGGAAAACGAGAGAGAGCGAGCGAGAGGGAAGAGAGGATTGGGTAAGTGCTGCGCTATAAGCTTGGCATAAAATTCCCTACCAGGTCTGGACTACTTTTCTTTCACTCTGGACAAAGCAAACACTGAAGCAGGAGCCTTTGTTTGCCTCCTCAAAGGGACACGTTTTTGATGCTATGTCAATGAATGTGATAAAGCCAACAGAAATATAAGGAACAAAACGAAAGAATGTTTAATGAAAGGTGTGACATTTGCTACATGATTTCAACACGGGAGCTACAAAGAGTTCAACAGATCGGTTTTCCTCACACAAAATTCAAGGGTACATAAATGCTTTTAAGTTTAAGGTCACTTTAGGGAGAGAGGAAACTGTTGGAGTTCATCAGCTAGAGACAAGCATCCCAATTTATTTGGAAACAATCTCTATGCTAATACAAGGATCACAATGTATTTAAAAGGAACTTTGAAACTCTATGCATTATTTTTACAGTCTATGATTTAAACATGTTAAGCTTGTCTCAAGTACTCCTAATGCAGAGATTGAATTAAATGTAGTAAATATTCTTGCTCATTATGCATTTCCTTGTTTTGTATGAATTTTCTCATTATGGACTTAGAAATGTCATTCCTTTTAATTTAAATTCATTGCACGAGGGGGAGATTTATGTTACAAACAGCTCACTGTCAGCTAGTCTTGGTTGCAATAATCTATTTCAGAAAAGGAAACATAAGGCTGAGGAGTATGCTGTTGTGGAACTTTATTTTTGAAATCTCTTCTGTTTTACCACCACCCCCTCCTCAAGATATCAAAATTGCTACTTGTACATGAATTATGCATTAGGAAGGTTTAGAAGAGCACAGGGTCCCTACAACCCCCCACTCGCCTTGTAGCCCAGCAGGGCGGAGCGGGGTAGTATGTGTGTGTGTGTGTGTGTCTGAGGGTAGGGGTTTGGGTGGAGGGGTGTACAGGCACCCCTCTGTTCGCCTGCTGCAGCCCCCTGCAGGGAGACACGGCACCCCCTGCAGGAGGTGCAGCGCTCCGCTTCCCCTGTCCCTCAGGGCGAGTCGGTGTATGTCACACACAAACACAATCTCTCTTCATTCAGCCCAGTTTGTCTGCTGACCCATCAATCAAATGTGTACACAAACACCCACACACACTGAACACGAACATTTTGAATGTGTGTGTACAACTGGAGTGTCACAATCTCTCAAGATTGAAAAGCACACAAATACATTCAGATGGGCCACAATTGACTTGAAACAAAGTTGTGAGACAGGAAGTAAATGACGGATAAGGAGAACATCACAGCCTGTCTGTCTTAATAAACTTTTAAAGCCTTATTAAGCAATCATAATTCAAAAGTCAAGGAGTGCACAATGGTCGACCCAGGACCACAAAAACATGCTAACACAAGCATCCTCGAAGAACAGTCTCAACTTCTTTCCAAACGGCCAACAATTATACACACAGCATATTCTCCTTTTTTTATGCGTTATCACTGAATAGCTACTCTCACATTAAGTGAGAGTCGGATCGGTAGTCTGTGGATGAGCTACAGATGTAATTTCCCTGAACCCACACTCACACAGACACACACTTTCACTCTTTCTCTCTGTCTTCTAAAATACATGTATATAGACCACAGGCTCAGTTGCAGAGTAATTGGATCTCAATGAAAAAAACAGGAGGTCTGGATAATTAATTAATCTATCTGGCTGGAGCAGAGACACAAGGCCAGTTTTACAACAACGCCAGGGAGACAGAGGCAGCGAGGAGGAGAGAGGAGAAGGAGGGGTGGGGGGTGAGGGGGGGGGGGGGGGGGGGGTTGAGAGAGGGCGACACACTGCCCTCAGACGATCTATGGCCCTACATGAAATGGAAATGGCTTGCCAGAATGCATTAGGTGTGCATACACTCACATTTCACACACACGCAGAGATTCCATATCCAGTAAATCTGTGCACCCTCACAAAAACGCACACATGCTCTGCTTTCACACAATCACACACACACATCAATACAAATATAAAGACTAAACTACATAATGCACACACACTGTGAACTTCATCTGGTTTCATAAAGCTGTCAGAGTTGTGAGGTTATTGATGCTTAGTCATTTTACAGACGGACTAAAAAGGAAAAAGACAGAGTGATCGAGACAAATAAAATTATAGCCGTGTTTACAACTGTAAACACGAGAAAAGAAAAAATAGAAATCTGAGAAAACTCTGTTTAAAACACAAGCACTTTATTACTTGAGATCATGTGTTTCATGGGCACTGACTGTTAACATTTTGGTGCTCATCATTTTTATGAACAATGGCGCTCATTTTTGATACTAAACAAATTGAGAAAGTTCAGTATTGTCCTTTTTCACTGCAGCATTTTTGTTTCTTCTAAAAATCAAACAAAAACTATCTGCATCAGTGTAATCTCCTGTTTTTGATTCTTATGCAGATCATGCAGTCCACAGACCTCTGTTCAATACTTCTACTGTATGTCAACACGTATCATTCACCAAACCCATTCCAATATCAGAGTTTTATATCAAAGCAAAGAAAGAAAATATGTCTCTCTGTCCAATCCTCCGGTGTGAAGATTGCATCTTAAAGGTAGCTAGTGTTCATTCCCTCTGATGTGGAGGAGAAAGCTGAAAGGAATTCAGAAGTTTTTGTATATTTGAGTTTTGTTCCTTAGCTCTTTGGTCAACTTTGCGCAACATTCTTCTTTATTATTCAAAAAGTCTTTAAAGATT
The DNA here is from genome assembly GCF_947650265.1 of Symphodus melops. Taxonomy (NCBI): domain Eukaryota; kingdom Metazoa; phylum Chordata; class Actinopteri; order Labriformes; family Labridae; genus Symphodus; species Symphodus melops. Next base: position 10,128,436 of record NC_136695.1, on the reverse strand, counting down.
ATAACAAAAAATTATTTTTACTGTACAGGATAATATTTGTAGATTTTCCCCCCCCAAACAATGAACAAACACACTCATACAGGTCACAAGACATCCAAACATGAGACAAGCCAAGAAGACAACAACCACAACTTGCTCCAAGAAGTCACATTCTGAAGAATAAAAGATCAAGGTCGACAATAAACACATCTGTACGCGCAATATTCTTCAATCAGAACGTTCATGATGTAAAACCAAATTTGTTAAACTTAGGGAAGTTCTACTCGGGTTTCTTGTTTTATGTAAAAAGTTCCCCGTTTAGTTTACTATATTCCTTAACTAAAATTAGCCAGCTGTGCATAAAAACACCGAAGATATATGAGAGGCAAATTCTTCTTTTCCATGTGTTCTTTGATTTTGGATCCTTTTGGCTTGTTTTTCTTCATATATCTATAGATATCGGTCTACTGAACTTAAACCACAGCCGAAATGGCTAAAAAATGGAGTTTGATTCAAAAGATATTTTTATGAGAATATCCTCTGACAGAGGAGTGCCTGTGTCGAGTAAGGAAGAGCTTTTCCACATTCCAAGACAGTTTGTCTGTCAGACTATGGATCTGGAACTTAAGAGTATTTTTTTTTCTACTGTTCTTCAGCACAAGTCTGTGTTAATGGTTGTCAGATCTAACATCACGATGGAAGAATACAATACACACAAACACATACACACCAACACAAACACCTCAGCTGAGTCGGGAAGTGGCAGGTACATCACGTCTGCAGTAATAGAAGAGCAGATGGATCTGGCAGGCAAGCGCATACACACACAGGTACACACTTTTGCATGTGCACAAACCTACTTGTTCGTATACATAACAAAAAACACTGACACAAACACACAAGAACAAGCTGCTTTTACCTTACGGTGATGAAATATCACGTCTAAAAATAAATACACAGTCGAATCTCAGCAGTACCATAAAAAGATGAGAGTTTGAAATACTGAAGTCTTAAAAAGTGCGGGTCAGGGAGAATGGCTTTTCACTCGTGAGGTGGAAAGAGGAGTCACAGTGCTGGTCCTTAAGGTGTTGTCTGAGTCTGACCTGTCTCTCCAGGGCATCATATGAGCAATGGCATTGCTACTGGCCCTGATAATCTCAGAGATAAATCATCTTTAGTCACTCTAACAGGCTGACAGACAGACAGGCCTAAGTACCTGGGAGGGTGGCAAAGGGACACTTTAAAACCTCCAGTGATGAGGAGTGCTGCCGTGAAGAAAACAGTTAGCTGCCCTGAGCTCCCTCCTATCCCCCGAGTCTCTGGCTGCCATTTTGGCGGCATCTCAAGGCGCTATTCCGGCTCTATCTCATGTCACCGTTCTGGCTGTCGTTCAATTCTCATGTTGGCTCCTGTTCAGCTTCCATTCTGGCTCTGGTTCAAGCTCCACAGTCGCTCTGTTTTGGGGGCTTCATTGTGGCTCTGTTTCAGCAATGCCACCCCACCTCCCATCCCCCCCCTCCCTATTCAGTTTCAGCACCCCAGGTAGCTGGCCTCCTGCCCGGCGTGCAGATCAGTGGGAGATCCAGGCTCAGGCCTTTTGTTTGGGGTGGCATTTTGCCTTTGTTTTCCCATCTCGCCTGTAATCTAAACACCCAAAACAGCTCATGCTTGACAAATCGGCCCTGAGACGGGGGAGCAGCGGAAGACAAACGGCTGGAAGCGGTTCAACCCCAGGCAGGACTGATGGTGTCCGACTGGGCCTGACCTCCCAAAGGTTAAAGACACGTTCACTTACAAAGCAATCAATTACCCAGGCTGTGTGGGCGCTTTTAACCAACCTCCCCTCCTGCCTTCCACACAGCCGGTGTTATTGATGAGGGTCCCAGTGTACAGCACACTCCAACCTGGAGTGTGTATTACATTTCACAATTGAAATAAATCTCAGATTCTTGGTGTTGCTTCCTACCTGCTTTATATTGTTTCTCTCTCTCTCACTCCTCCTCCCTGCCTACCTCCCTCTCTCCCTCTTCTCTGCAGGTTGTTGTAGCAGGTTTATTCTGGTAGTTGGGCTCGGTGGGCCCCGGCAGGCCCCTCAGCTGTTCCGCTGGGTTTGTAATTACCATTTCATTAAGAATGACAGTTTCGGGGGTTGAAGCACCATTTCATCCGGGTCTCGTGGGGAAGACGCTTGCCAAATTTTCAGTGTGAGTGGCAATTATCTCTCTTCGTGTCTGCGATTCACCATTTTGTACTTAGTGGCTTGACAACAGCTAGAAACATTTTGTTGAAGTAATAATAGGTCTTGGATATTTACACTGTGGCCCACTCAGGCTTACCTCTGTGAACAGGCTGATATAAGCTATCAGAAGTGATAGACGCAAACTCGAGGAAACTCTACAGAGACAAGCACTGCACCACGTTGTGTACATACTGCAGACAGAGTGTTATTCCAATATGCTAAAGCTGTTCAAACTTGGGTAGTGCTGAGCCTTGAGAACTGATCTGAACTTCATTTTCTTTCATGCACAGGCTCATTTTGGTTCAGAGTAAGTGGTCACGTGGCATATTTCTTTTATGGATTCAGTCAGCAAGGGTTTTTTTTAAATTTACTTAATTTCTTTTTACCTGCAGTACTGTTTCCTGTAATGTATCTCTTTTGACCAATAAACATCAATGAATTTAATCTCAGAGGAGCGATTGGCTCAAATGTAAAAGTTAAATTGAAGTAGCGCAATATGTGTTTATGCCGGGCATGAAACAGGGAAAACACAACACAAGCCGTATAATACACTATTTAGTGAAATATACAACATGTTAATCACTAGCTAAGCAATCAATCATTTGTCTACCCTTAACTGTATGCTTGAGTAAAATGACCAATAAGTTGCCCCAGGAACAGAAAGTCCCCCACTTCACTTGTAAACACCTTTCATGCATGACCTTCGTTTTCTTTGAATCCCAACACTTTTATATGTTCCTTCTTTTATTTATCGTAATGTATGCATGTGCATGTTTAGTGCACGCCAATGTATGCCAAATGGATTAGAGCTTGTATAGCATAAAGTGCTTTAACACTACACCTACACACTACACTACCCCTTGATTCACACACAATCCACACACTGATGGCAGTGGTTGCTATGTTGTGAGACCATAACTAATCGTATTCATTTGCATTCACACACCAGCGACGAAGCAGTGGGAGCAATTCGGGAATAAGTGTCTTGCTCAAGGACACATCGGACATGTAGCTGCAGGAACTGGGGATCGAACCCTTGACCTTCCTGTTGAGAGATGACGAGTCTAGCAACTGAGCCACAGCTGTCCCCTTGCCACATATAGCATGTGTACAGATATTTAAATTTAAAAAAAAAGGTTTTCAGATGATACTACAACTGGACTTTAACAATCAAAGAACACAGGGAACAAAAGAATTTGCATATCTTTTGGTATTTTTATGGACAGCTACCTTTCTTAACTTTGTACTTAAAACACATTTGAATCTGCCTTTGAAAGCCTTGGTAGTCAACCTAGTTTAGGAGGAGACAAATCACAGAATGAGGAGAGTGAACTTTATCCATTACTTCTGATATGTCCACAAGAGGACAAAGTCAGGGCCAACATGGGGACTTATAAGTTTTTAAGTAACCGATAAGTCTCAACATTCAACACATATTGCATAGACGTTGTATTATTGTATTAACATAGACTGAATTTTGTGAGTGCTAATGTGTGTAACTGAGAGAAAGAAAGTGTGTGAGCATGCTTATTCCCTTATGTTATGAACAAAACAGGCAGGTGTCTGCTGTGTTGAGTTTAAGTGACATGACTCACACAAAGTGAAGGCTGCAGCTCTTTTAGTTGCATGTCTGCTCTGAATGATGGTATACTTTATCGTACACATTCCACACAATTGCTTTTCGCATTGGCAGAGGCCTGGGGAGGTAGTGGAGGCTTTCTGTGTCCATATGGAGAGGGAGGCAGAGCCCAGGCAGAGTGATCGGGAGCTTACCACCTCATCCCTGCACCAGACTGTCTGCTATACGAGTGCAAAGCTGCAGACGGGCAAACCATTCCACACACAACACACACGCCACACGCACATACAGACAAGAAGGAGTTACATTTTATTTAACTCATGTCCCTTTGAAACACTCCCAGGTACCTGTCGGTGGCCTGTCACTTTCACTCAAAATTATACAAACAAACCTGATATAACAAATAACATACTACAACAAACACTCATTCACAAGTTGTCTCTAACACACAAGTGCAATCCTATACATAACAGCATGGTCTCACAATTACTGTATACACTTCAATGTGTTCTCAGTCACAGACACTATATTCTCACATGTAGAGAACACACATACATACACTGAGATATTGTCATGAACCCTGTCAGATATAGATGCTAGCACACGCACGCGCACACACGCACGCACGCGCGCGCACACACATACACACAGCCAGTCGACTGTAAAAAAAAGTGTGTTGACAGTTCTGTCAGATCATGGTAGCACCATCAGGCTCCCTGCTGTCCTGTGAATGGGTCACTTCTGCTTCTCCTTCATCTTTCCTATCACTCAGTCAAATCTCCAGTTATCTTTTTAAAAAAAGCTCTAGTGCAACGATATATTGATGATGTTTTAACCCCGGACTGTTCTCACTTTGGAATCTCCACTGGATTCTGAGATGATGTGGTAAAACCAACAAGACAAAGTATCAAACTGTTCAGCACACATTTTTATGTGTGGTGCTGCTACGCTAACAGCACCTTGTGTTTCACACATTGCTGCTATCATGGCTGTAAGGGAAATTTGCTTTAGGAAGGGAAAAGTGTATTTTAGCCAACTTATTTTGTCTCTGGATGTATGGTACTTTGTGTTGCGGTATATACTTTTTACATGCTCAATGATAAATAATTGTTCTATGTAGAATTATGATAAATGATTGTTCATGAACCAAAAGCACATGGTAAATATTGACCCCATATTTGTGATTAAAGACATTCAGTCTAGACGTTAGCCTGGATATAAATATGGATAACGCATCTCTGTCTCCTGCTGTTGCACAAAATTGAAGCCAAAGTACCCCTAACAGCGGGGCTGTGATGTATGACACTTGTTACAATTTAATACATTTGGACATTTGTAGATTAAGGGACATGTATGGTGGGACCCCGGAATAACAACCTGGACCTTTTGCTAAAGAAAGGCCAAAATGAAATCACTATTACCGCAGGTTGGTACAGTCTACAGAACAGATGCTTGTTTCGGTTTCACTTGGAAGAGGCTTTTATCCACAGTGACGTACATCAGAGAGTAAGCACAACACAAGCAAGAGTCTAGAAAGGAGGAAACAACGTCAGTGCAAACGTACAGCTGTGCTCTGACTTGATTGGAGGTGATGACAGGCAGTGCACAGAGGCAAGGTGAGACATCAACCGCTTGAGAGTTCTAATCAGCATCAACACTATCTATAATCTACAGATATTGTCAACATCATTATCAAAAAACATCAATATCATCATCAAAATCATCAGCGTAAATGTTTCCAGCTCGGGTATTCAGATTTTTCGGAGAGGGGGTGGGGGGGGGGAAGAATCCAGTCACAAACTTAGTGGCCTGTTGTGAAGGTTGGATCAGACCCCTTCTATTGACAGATCGTAGTGGGTGGTGGGAGTGTACGGCCTGGATGATAGAGTTTAGGTAAGGAGGAGTTGCTTTTGTTGCTGTTTAGTTTGCGAGTAGCAGGGTTTTAAATACATTTATCTGCTATGCTTTAATGAAGAATGTCCAATGCGGATTCTGGTGATTATGGAAATGTTGAGAAAGAAAGAAAGAAAGAAAGAAAGAAAGATAGAGCTTTGTGATGTTGCATATGCTCTTTTTCTAACAAATCATTAATTTTAACAAAAACGTTATAACTTAAACATAAATCTGCCCGATAATCAATAACTTTGAAGACAGAAATCATGTTTCAGAGTTTATTTAAAGTGTAATTTAATTTTAAAGTTTGCCTCTTGTTCCATCTGCTAACATGGAGTCAATGTTCTTGACCTGTACTGCAACCAGCCAGCAGTGGGAGCTTTAATTCTGTTGGCTTCAATTCTTAGGAGCTTTAATGTAGTCTATTCATAAATCAGTCTACACTCTAGACCAAATTGTTGAATATACTGACTATAAAGCAGCAGAGTTAGAAGAGTATGAGTACTGTTAAATTGTTTCACAGTTTTTCTCATTTTGATATAGTTAAAATTGTATCCAGGGTATTTTCATTCAAGCATAAAGCATAAAAAAGCTAAAAAAAAAGCCTTTTGATTGTTTTGGATTGGAAATGGTTTCACATGTGGTAAAATCTTGAATGTTTTTTTGTTTTCTGATTTCTCTGGTGTTAGTTCACGTCAGGCAAATGTGTGTAATTCTTCAATGCGAAAATCATTGAGCTCAAATTAATATAAAAAATAATGTTTCACTGTTAGCATTTTGATGATTATTACTTGAAACATTTATACTTTCAACTTACTTTCAGCTGTTTGCAGAATGGATGCAGACTTTCTGCTATTGGCTTCAGATATAGCAGTTAAATGTCAGATTCAAAAACAGCCAGGAGTACTGTTCATTGATGTGACCCGGAAATACCTTGGCCACCACAGGCTCCAACAGCCCCTTGTGCATGCAAAATAAGCTGAGAGACATACAGTATACATGGAGAAAAACATAGAGCCTGCTAATGTATTTAGTAGCCAGGCCTCGTTTAAGGAAAGCACTTAATGACTTTAATTGATCTTTATTAGCTTCAATTAGAGAGGGACACTAGGGGGGAAAACAAGGTTGTGATTCCTGCAGACAGATCAGAGGATGTGAACAGGATCAGAGGGAAAAAACAGAAAGAGAGAGAGAGAGAGAGAGAGAGAGAGAGAGGGGAGAAAGGAGAGCATTTCAAAGGCAGCTTAGTTGTATACAAGAAAACGGAAAGAAGTAAGAATGAGAATGTTGAAAGGGGTTCAACATAAGTAATTGTAATTGTACGGCATTATGAATCTTTGCTTACAGCTAGTCTGCACTGGTGGTACCTAAAATGTTGTCAGTTTGTGTCAATAGTATTTCCAAAATGGCAGGCCCCATGGTTTAGCTTTATAACGCTTTTTCAGATACCGTGACTTCACTCAAGCTACGTCCATGTTGTATACAGTCTGTGCAAAAAACATTCAAAAATATTCAATGTCATGATTTGATTGCAAGCCAGGCAACAAGGACAAGTTATCTTTCTGCAAAAAAATCTCCTTTTTTGTGTATTATCCAAATTAGTCAAAATGAATTGAAAAGTAAAGAAAAGCGTATAATCTGTAATACATCATGTTTCCATAACTCATTACCTCACATCCATACTTTAAATAGGCAATCAAATTGAGCAACAGGGATTGATTAGCTCAAAATAATGCAAAGAAGACTGTTCCACAAATAAAACAGAGAATGAAGCATATACAGGAGAGCCATTAGGTGATATAAGATCTATATCTGTATCCTAACCCTAATTCTGCAGTCCCCTCATCCAGCCCACCATCCATCCCTTCCTCCTCCCAGCGCTCTGTTTGTGTTTCTAGGGGGAGCTGGCTGACCTCTGACCTCAGGCTAATGAGAGCGATAACGAGGATTAAAAGGGGGTGACTGGAAGGTGTCTGAGAGTGGGGTTTAAACAATTACACTGTGCTGCCAACATGCCTTTCTTCATGACTCAGGAAATTACAGTCTCTCGCTCCCCCCATACTCTTTCAGTCAGCACACAAAAGAAAGGGCTTATGGAAAATAATAAATTATCTCGGGGCCACGTTAACTTGGATGTAAATCGCCGGGCAATTATGTTTTAATAGCCCTTTAAGAGAATGAGTAATTGGGTTGACACTACTGGGGTTGATCATACTCACCCGCCTCTTTTGTGCCCACTGGAAGCGAGCTGTGGGCCTCTGTGTAGGTCAGCCTACAGGAGGACTGTATGATAGTCAGTCAGTTAGCTTTAAAACCACTACAGGACAAGTGGACCGCCACACATATGTTCCAGCGAAGTAGTATTAGTATTTTTAATGTCCTTTTTTTCAATTTTCTGTACCCCATGTATAGTTTATTTTCTATATCAATAGTGGGTGTGTAATATAAAGATACAATCTAACTCTTAATCTTACACAAATATTAAAAAGTGAGAAAAGGTATTTAGTATCAATGTCAGTGAAGCTCTTACATCCAACTTGAAAGTTTTAGTTTGTTACCAGCGGGTAGATCTAACATTTAATTAATTATCTTGTATTCTTCCTCAAAGATTGTGAGTATGAAGGTAAATTACAAAGGGCTAAGTTAAATTAAAACAGGCAGTATGCAGTAGTACACACTCACATAAGCTCTGTTTTCACCAAGTCGTCGAGTATGGATCAGTACAGTTTGGTTTGGTAGGCGGCGTGTAAGCCGGATGCCGATAGCCACGATCGCTACGTAATAGTGTCACATCATAGATAGCAGCTAATTATCGATCAATCAATCGATCATTATTTGTATAGCACTTTTCATACAAGGTTGCATCACAAAGTGCTTCACATCACAGTAAATTACACAGAGACAACACAACTCCCTCCCCCACCCCACCCCACAATTAAAACAGGTACTGACGGACCGAGGAAACGCTATCTCTAATTCTTTTATGAGGAAACACCAGAGGTTAAAAATGTAGTAAAACTAATAGTAAAACTAATAAGGTAAAATGAGACATTAGTTACAATACACACCCGCTGTCCCCCTCCCCTCTGTATACAATAATCCCCAAACAAGATTTAGCAGCCCCTATGTGACTAAGAGTAAACTTAGATTCAGTTAGAAGCTAGACTAAAAAGGTAGGTCTTGAGTTTGCTTTTAAAAATGTTTATGTCATGTTCTGCCCTCAGGTCTCCAGGTAAACTGTTGCACAGACGGGGACCGTTATAATAAAAAGATGACTCACCGTAGGTTTTTGTTTCAACATGTGGAACAACTAAAAGACCACTTCAAGAAGACCTGAGGGCTCTAGTAGGTTCATAAGTTAAAAGGAAATGCAATAAGTAAGTGGGAGCAAGACCATTAAGAGCTTTAAAAAACAATAAAAGAATTTTAAAATCAATTCTAAAACACACGGGTAGCCAATGCAAAGATTTTAAAATCAGTGTAATGTGTGCTCTCTTTCTGGTCTTCGTCAGCAATCTTGCAGCTGAATTTTGCAGTAGCTGCAACTGTGAAATATTCTTTTTTTGGAAGACCAGAGAGAAGTGCATTGCAATAATCAATTCTGCAGGTAATAAAAGCATAAATAAGGCCCTGTTTACATGGAGACGCTGTGACAGAAACGCATCGAAACGACTCCACTCCGGATTCGAAGTACAGACCGTCTACACGGCAGGTCTTGCCTGAGTGAAAACGATGTAGTTCTCACGCCACTGCAGTGTTTAGCTCCACCTTTTAACTTCCACCGGTAATTTGGGGATCTTTCCCGGCTTTAGTCTATGGTAACACCACAAGACATGTGCCATAACGAGACGAACTGAACTGAACCGCTTGGTGGAAACGGGGCTATAGACACAAAAACACACAACAGAGAGCAGAACCCTTGCCATCTCCCTGTGACCTCTGACTGTTACCTGTGGATTATCAGCATGTGTCTTGATTTGGCCACCTCATTGGAAGCAGGCCTGAGAAGGAAGGAGAACATGACAGGCCAAACCTGGTGAGTGGAAAAACCTCTAAAATGAGAGTAGAACAACACAAACAGCAGGGGAAGAAGGAAGGAGTAAAGGAGAAAGATAGACAAGAGGAACAAGAAGACAGAAAGAAAAGGAGGATAGTAATAGAGATCTGAGGCTAGACTGAGTCTGACACATAGAAGGAAATAATCAAAGTCCTCAGCAGGATGTCAGACTTTACTGCAATGAACAAGCAAATGGTGGGATAAACCTATATTTATCTCCTCTTACTTTCATCTCGGTAGGAAGACAAACAGGGTAAGAAATTGATCAGATGAGCATCTGTTAGGCTTGGCAACAGTCACAAGTCTACGGAGACTGTCTTTAATCCCCATTTTTCAATCTTTTCTCCATTACTGTCAACATTGTACAGGCACTTAAAGCACTGCTCCACAGTAAAGAAAGAAAAGAGTAGGTAGTTGTATATGCAGATGAGGGCTGTTCTTCACCCTTTTAGTGTTCAGTTTAAGATGGAGCTTCTCTAATTCTGCAGCCACAGTAAGTGGTTGACACAGTCTATTTGTGCAATCAGTTTCTGTAGGCGAAATGGATTCAAATAAGTTCTTTTTCACGATACCTCTTTTTATTTAAAATTTTAAGAGCTATATCAAAGAGCTACGTGATCCTTAGTATTTTCTCTTTACATACATACAGGACAACCACAATGCTTTGAAGACCAACAGGAAGTCACATAATTCTGCACTGTTGGTGAGATTGTAGGATGATAGGAATGGAAATGTAGTTCATGAATCAGGTCAGATGACCTTAGGAAGCCCAGCCTCGAGTGGATGCCCCTGAGTTCTTTCACAAGTAAAACAAGACAGAACTAGGGCTGCCACAATCAGCGTTGGAACAATCAAATTGTTCCAATAGTTCTCTGATTTAATCCATTGATCATTTAGTCTTTCATTGTTTAACAGTAAAAAAAGAAATGGTCCATCACAAGAAACAGAGCCCATATTCAAATGTATACATTTCTAATTTATTTCTAAGCAAGATAAGCAATGAGCACAGTTACTTGCATTCATGATGCTGGAAACACATATTTGACGGAATACTCAACAACTAATATTCAACTCAGTCAACTGTGAGCTTGCAATACCTACAAATATCAGACCTGGAAATTTCTCTTGGCCCTATTCTAGAACAGTTGAAAATGTTATTTTTCTTAGGCATTAATTGTTAAATGCAAACATATAATAATGAGGGGATGCTAAAACATGTTAAACACATCAACCCTGGAGAGAAGGAGAAAAAAATGTAATTCTAAAAAATGACTGGTTAATATTTAAGCTGACTGTTTTCTTGCGGGGCGGGCTAAGAAAATGTACAGTAAATGTACAGAGTGTAGGGCTGCTACAACTTACACCACAGCTACAAAGCCACACTTATTACAAAGATAGATTCAAAACAAAAAATAACAAACTTCTGTAGAGGATCCAACAGACAGCACCAAACTGTTAGTCATTTATGCACTGACAACATATCAAACTATGGAACACGTTCCGATAATTTCCTGTTTCTTTATAAGTGTGTCTTTGTGTATCCTCATTCTCTACCTGCCATCTTCATTGAGGCCCTTTTATTCCCTCCTGAGCGGCTCCGTCACCCATGTCGCTGGGGGACAAGGAGAACGTGGCGTTTTCCCTGGATCAAAAATTTACGAGCAATTAAAAGTCGGCCAACGCCCGACATCCATCAGCCCTGTGTGCTGCTGCCAGGCTGGGTGAGGGGGACTTGCAGTAAACCACAGGCTATATACTTTTATATCTGTTTTCCCTCCAAAGAGGGAAGGTTATGACAAAATTATGTTTTACTGTCCGCGGTTTCTCGCCCGATGTAGACATCTTTCACAGAACAGGCTTGTTGGAGGTCAGAGTCCCTGGGAAGGAGGATGGAAAAGAGAAATATGTCTGTGTGTAAAAGTGTGTGTGGAGTTTATGTTTGGTGATTTGTTTTAACTAGTGACAGAAGCCTTTCACACAATAGGAACAACAGAGTATCTACTTCTCTGGCGCATCAGTTACAGAGGGAAGAGTGACCTAATTACACTGTTGTTTATTACTGCAGAGCTCTGATTTATTTTCCCATGCTGACATCATTTCAACACTGACTCTTGCTTTTCAATAAAGTAAAAGACACTTTTTGTATTCAAACACAAACACATGCACTTACGCACAATGATCCATTGCAACACAACTAATACAGAAAAAAGCACACAAACCCTCATATATCAACTCAGTCACTCTTTCTCTCTTTCTGGCTGCTCATGACAGGCCCAGACTCATTTGCATCCTTAATTGTGTTGTAATGTACTTTTAATTTGAAAATGGAGGCAATTAATTATTTTGATATGGAACAAAATGCCGCAAATGTAAACACACTAATGGTTCCTCATGAACAGAGAATCATTTTTCAAAAGAGGAATTGAATCTTATCTAATTTTTTAATGCTGTACTATTTTTTTCTTTGTAATGTAACACTTTCTCCTTGATATTCACTTTGTCTTTGCAGAGAGGGCAGCATTTCTTTGATCTGTTCTGCCGCCGTTATTTTCCATCTAAATCTCCCACAGGTTAATTACTGTAGTGTGTTTCACCTACAGCATGTTATCAGAAGAGATTAAATGAAATGAAGCCTGTTTGGACATTCTGCTACTGCTCCATACGTCATCCCTCTGGAACAAGCTGCTAACATCAGACTCTCCACTTTCTATTTCTGGGTCAGAGAGGCTTCAAGTGGAGATGTGAATCGCAGATTAATTTTTTCCCCTTCGTCTACCATGATCAATAGGTGTCATTGTTCAAAGGATAGCAAGCAATGCTAGAAGGGGGGTAAGAGGGGAGAAATGAGGGAAATCCATTTGTACAGGGGCAAGGGGAAAAAAAAGGAATGCTTTCACTCCCTCAACCTGATAAACTACCCAGAGAAGAACAAGATGGATGCATGTTATTTTTTCCTCTTTTCACCCATTTTCCATCACATTTCCCCCCCTCATATCCTTTCTAACTCCTCTCTCACAGACACACAAATTTCTGTCTTCTTATATCTCTATATCCCCCCACCCAGCCACCACCCTTCACCCCTATCTTTTTCAATCTCCCCCCCTACTTCTGAATCCCCTGAGGGTGCTGGGAGCTCACTGACATCACAGCCGGCCTGGCAACAGCCTATAAATTATGAGTGACAAGTCTTTGGACCAATAAAAGCACCACCATATTTCATGCACAGTAAATCTGATTGCAGATTGCTGTGGCGTGTGGCGGGTGACATGTTTATTGTTGTCATGGCTGTGGAAGCTGAAAGGGGGGACGGATGAGGGGAGGAAGGGTAGCTCCCCAACATCAGAGTTTCTAAAGCTCCCAGTCTATATGGAGGTCAACCAGATGGGAACTCAGGGATGCGGGGAACCCTTTTTACCCACCCCTCCACCCCCACCCAAATCTTAAACACACACACACACACACACACACGCACTTACATAAACATAGATACAAACACGTCAGTGCCAGCCATCTAAAAGGCATCTATTTTTCCTCCAGTTTTCACAAAGCCAGGCGAGTTCTTTCTCTGAAACCATCTGTCCTCAATCTGCACATACTCTACGTGAAACTTGAAAAAGGGTTGTATTCAAAATATTTTTGAAGATCTCTCTTAAAGTTAGACTATGTAACTTTAGAAAAACATTTCAAACATTGTCTTTTTTTCTGCATTTTCTTTTTTTAGTTAGTTTAAGTTTAAGCAATTTATTGTCTATGAAGTTGTACCTTGGCTTTTTTTTCCTGCTCTCTCAATTGTTTTCTCAGTTTTGCCATATTTCCTTTTTCTAAAGACAGCAAAAACGCCAATGCAGTGAACAAGACACTTCAGCCACAGTGTTCTGGACTGAGACGTATGTGTGGTTAAAAGTGTTTTCTTTTTTTTTTTTCCCCGTGAGTCTTGATGCAGAGAAATCCACTACAGCTGCATCTCAATACAGTCAGTGCCCTATAGGCATCAAAAAGGGCTTTCACACAAACTCCTGAAAATCTCTTGATATTTGCTGAAAGGGGCTGTATGTGTGAAGGCAAACAGTTTATACACACAACTGCTACCATCCCTGTGCAAGTAATTAAATGGTTGCATTACATTTTGCATTACTGTTTATCAGTATGGTCTTCTCAACTCGTTGAAATGTTGAAATACACATAGCACTGATAAAAAATGATCACTATGGCATCGTATAGTGGACGTTTACGCCACGTTTTAACTCAACTCAACTTAACTGTCTAAAAAGGATAGCCTTGTGAGTTATGTTTATTTATTTATTTGAACCAAGAAAAGACCATTACTCAAAAAAAAAAAACATTAAACAAGAATAGTCAGTGCGGGAGAGGTTAATAAAACCATATATGGGCTTGAAAAAGGACCTTCCCGAGAAATACAGAAAATTTTAGAAAATAAATCAACAACAACAACCGCAAGAGAAAGCAAAAATAAAACAAAAAACAAGGCAATACATGTGTCATTTTAATAGCACACACTTGTAAAATAATTGTATTTAAGTGAATGAGTGTATGAGTGAATGAGTGCATGTAAGGAGACAATGATCTGAAGACAACTGCACTAGAAAGACACTATTAGGAATCTTGATTTAGCAGGTAAGTCTTAATTCCAAAGTACCGTAAATTCCGGACTATAAGCCGCTACTTTTTTCTCACACTTCGAGCACTGCGGCTTCTACTCCGGTGCGGCTAATGCATGGATTTTTTATGGGGGACAATGAGCTTCTGCCGCAAAAACATTTGACTTCGTCACGTCGGATCTTAATATCAGTCATTTTGCGCTTCATGCACGCACCCTCATGATGGAAAACACATGGAGAAATACATATGATGCAGCTTTCAAGTTAAAGGCGATCGACCTGGCTGTCAAAGAAGCTAACAGAGCTGCTGCACGTTAAGATGACACTGACAGCGACAACAGAGACTGAGGAAGTGAGTAATGAAGTCATTCTGAGGCAGTGAATGGATGGACTTTTTCTTGTGAAATATATTACGGTCATCTTTTTCATCAGCCGTGTTACAGACACCGTCGGCTAGGCTTCGTATTGTAACGGTTCATGTTGTAAAGTCAGTAGTTGATAATGTGTTCATAATTCCGATTATGTGGAGAGTCAGTGAATGCACCAGCGCGAACGTGTTGAGTGGCTGTATGAGAGAACGCTGGGGGAGAGAGTTGGATTGTTACGGCAAGTGATGTGTTGCTCTCTGCTGTAAACGGCGTGGTCACGGCCGACAGTGATCGGGTTATTAAAAGTTATTATTTGAACGCTCTCGTCGTCCTTTAACGTCCGTACGGACGCTACAGTATTTGCGGATGTTACCGGTAGCCTAGGTCTGTGTAAATAGCTCTTGTTATAGCGTGGACACCTGCGGCTTATAATCAAGTGCGGCTTATATATGTACAAATACATTTATTTACCGTAAATTCCGTACTATTGAGCGCACCTGGATATAAGCCGCAGCGGCTAAAAATAAGTAAATAAATGTATTTGTACATATATAAGCCGCACTTGATTATAAGCCGCAGGTGTCCACGCTATAACAAGAGCTATTTACACAGACGTAGGCTACCGGTAACATCCGCAAATACTGTAGCGTCCGTACGGACGTTAAAGGACGACGAGAGCGTTCAAATAATAACTTTTAATAACGCGATCACTGTCGGCCGTGACCACGCCGTTTACAGCAGAGAGCAACACATAACTTGCCGTAACAATCCAACTCTCTCCCCAGCGTTCTCTCATACAGCCACTCAACACGTTCTCCCTGGTGCATTCACTGACTCTCCACATAATCGGAATTATGAACACATTATCAACTACTGACTTTACAACATGAACCGTTACAATACGAAGCCTAGCCGACGGTGTCTGTAACACGGCTGATGAAAAAGATGACCGTAATATATTTCACAAGAAAAAGTCCATCCATTCACTGCCTCAGAATGACTTCATTACTCACTTCCTCAGTCTCTGTTGTCGCTGTCAGTGTCATCTTAACGTGCAGCAGCTCTGTTAGCTTCTTTGACAGCCAGGTCGATCGCCTTTAACTTGAAAGCTGCATCATATGTATTTCTCCGTGTGTTTTCCATCATGAGGGTGCGTGCATGAAGCGCAAAATGACTGATATTAAGATCCGACGTGACGAAGTCAAATGTTTTTGCAGCAGAAGCTCATTGTCCCCCATAAAAAATCCATGCATTAGCCGCACCGGAGTAGAAGCCGCAGTGCTCGAAGTGTGAGAAAAAAGTAGCGGCTTATAGTCCGGAATTTACGGTACTTATTTTTAGCCGGTGCGGCTTATATCCAGGTGCGCTCAATAGTACGGAATTTACGGTATTAAGTTGCATAAAGTGAACAACAAGGTCAGGAGAATATCGAGAGCAGTCCTCCTTAAAGGATCTAGATATTTTTGGGAGTGTATAAGTAAAATAGAGACTTGAATGCATTGCATTGAAACAAGCAGTCATGCAAGTAGGCAAAGTATGGAAAACAAAAAAACACAGCCTAAAGTGAGAACCTCAAACAGCTTTATAAAACGTAATGTAATCAAATGGAGAAATGCAGCAAGTAAAAAAAACCACGTCCCAATAACTCCTGAAGGAGTTTTTTTTGTCCCAAAGAAACTTCTAACGTGTTGCATTTTTAATCCATTGTACTTTGTGATCTGCAGCCCATAGGTATTGTATTTCATTGTATGTCCAGTCTGGTGTTTCATGCTCTTAATGCACTGTAGAATAAGTAAAGGTCTCTCTTAGTTTGTCCGTTTTTATTTATTTGAAATGTTTGGTTTTTGTCCAATTGCAAGTTAGGTGACATGTACTGGTATTTCAGAAACTTGGGATCTCTTTTCTTTATTTTGCTATTTGCTGTCTGTTTCATGTTTTGTTTTTCTCAGTCTCTGACTTGCAGCCTATTGCTCTGCCCAGCTCTCACCAATGTGCAAAAGTCTGTCCACTGTAACTCAGTCACTCTCCTTTTTTCTTTTCTTAGATTTATCTGTCACTGTCTTCATCCATCTCTTAGCCTCAGCCGATGTATCAGACAGTACTGAGATGTGCTAACTTGTTCCTTTTTTTGCAGGAGACAGTTGTGAGTGGTGTAAAGCCGTATGCACGACTTGCGGGACAGCTGCGGCCTGCTGCCAAAGGTACATAGTGCTTACAGCAAGCATTAGAGCACTCTCTGGAAATGTGCCATTCTCCCTGATGAAAGTCGTTGTCCTATCAGATCAACTTTCAAGTGAATATTTTAGGGTGGCATAATAACATGTTGCTTTAAATGGCTGCTGTACAGAAAACAAAAATCCCCTGTGTGAACCTAAATTATGACTCTTTTAATCATCATTCAATGGTATAGTATTGATGACTTAAAAATAACTTTGTCTTTTTTTTCTTTTGGTGAAAATGATGTAAAATTGTTTGTATTTCCTGGTTATTACTGCTGATGCAGTCTTTCCTCAGGGAAAAGACCAAAAAAAAGCATGGTTAAAATAAAAACCTCACTTCGGAATAACAGGGCGTTTATAAACTGGCCAAATCACAAATGTCTTTAATGGTAACACGTTTAAATTTTGTTAAAATGTACCTAATATGAATGAAATTACTAGTCATATGATAAATGATAAACCAACTTAACAGACCACCAAATAAAATGGCATTAAAAAGGCTTTTCCACTCTAACATCGCCAACATCCTGTAACAGCATACAGCATTGTCTTCAATCTTTTAATCCATGGATCCTCTCATTACTGATATCATATCTGATCTTTAATGTATTGTAACAGCCTAGTCTGTGTTAAGTGACCCTGTGCATTGCATTGTCTAGTCCATCCGTCCTCATCCCTGCAATAAACCATTCTTCATAATTAGCCTGCTGTATGATCTGGGCATTACAAGTCTTCTGCCATAGCCCCTAAATGGACAGATTTCAACCGATGCCTGCTGGTGTGATCGGCATCATTATATTTTAATTAATCCATTCTTCTCACAGCAACACAGTAATTACAATCTATTTTACGACATGGCATGCTGCGAAAGAGAGGATGGAGGAGAGAAATAGAAAGGCACTAAGAGGAAATAACAGCAAGAAGAGGGAAAAGAAGGGGAGGGGAGGGACGTGAAAGAAAATGAGGAAAAAATAAAGGTAAGGAGAGAGAGGAGACAAAGAACGGAAGAAAAAAAAAACATCACAAATGCTATGACTGATTACCAATATGTCATTGCCTGGCTGACATTGTAAAAGCATTGTAAAAGCGTTTATATGATGTCTGGAGGAGCTCAGAGCTTTTTGCTCTCTCTCTCTCTCTTCTAGATGCGTGTTTCATACAGTCAAAAGGAGAGGCTCCATTTCCTCCAGCTTCTGTCTATATAAATCAGAGCAGGTACAGACACTCAGACACGCTGTGGGTGTGATAATAACATTAGAGGATTACAATGACACTCCTCCCTGGACAAGATCACCTGTCTCAACTGTCATAAAACAGCTGCTTTTTGCGGTTTAAGCGCTTTATATGAGGAGAGTGCGTAGGTGTGTGTGTGCACATTTAAGGGGTGAGTGTTCAGAGGCAAACACAGTGTAGAGATCAAGTTAAGACTTACACTGTAAATGTTATCCATGAAAAGTTCTGCACTTGAGCAGTGTCTAATAAGTAAAACCTGATCTCTTCAGTTTAAATGCCTGAATGTGTTACATGCAGCTGCAGGCTTGACCTCTCTTCTGATTCAATTTGATGTTTCAAACAAGCAGTGAAACTCTGCTGTGTTACAGTGACACGACCAAGAAATGTGGTCAAGAAACCTCCAGGGCACTTAAGGTGGTTTATGCTGGTACCTGAAATTATCACAGCTAGAGATCATATCGAGATAATTATAGTAATCTTACATCCCATAACCACAACCACAGGCTCCCTGTGTACTCTGTAGATGGTTAATCTAGTTTTACACAATCAAAAGTTCCAACAACGAGAAATATCTTGAAGGGGTTTGTGAGATCTGCAATGATGGATCACTATACAGTGTATACACCTGCTCCAACTACCACATGCACCATACAACAATGGCATAGCATGACTGTTTATATCTATAGAATTATCATTATATGACAGATCATCTAACACAGTATATAACACATACATGTTGTTGTTTTTTTATTTGAAACATAATAAGTTATTTAAACCAATGTTGAATGTCGCCTTCTATACTGGTGAGAATGTAGTTGTCTTTGTACTACTTTTATTTTCGCCGTTCCAATATTTATTTGAAAATTAAGAAACAGCTCAAGAATAAAAGTTAATAATAGCTAATAACAATAATAATAAGCTAATAACAGTATCAGTGAAGGCACATAATGCATTCATCAGGACTGTGTATGTAGCACATGATAGCACATAACGAGACCATATTGCAACGTATTAGTGAAATATGCCCCCTAATATAGTAAGTACATGTGTTTTTAACAAACTCGTAAATAAGTGATCAGAAAGAACAAACTTAGAGAAGACTACAACAAAAGACTGATTACAATCATATGATGTAAGATTCCTTAAAAATCTCTGCCGGACTTGTAATGAGAGTTTGACTGTTTTAGATATATTCTCATTTCCTTTTTTAGAGTGTTAGACACGAAGAATGCTTTGATCGGGTGAAACAATTACAACAAGTGTGAAACACGAGGACTACATCTTGTCTTTTTGAATTAACATTCTCAAGTCTTTGATTATGATCATGATGATTCCTCCATCCTGATGACTTCAGGATGCTGCAGCTCTAGCTCGCGGCACATAAATACCCAAAATACCATGATTTCTGTTTTGTTTCTCTGTATGCAATGCAATACTAAACAGCTTCCAGCTTAAGTCCGCAGATTAACTGTGCAGACACGAGGGGACACCAATCGCACAAAGAAAAAATAAGAACAACTATCGGGCTTTGATGCTTACAAAAAACTCCTGATATTTGCGAGAGGAGCTGTACGTGTGAAAGAAAGAGCTAAATTATTCGTTCAGAGTTTCTCCTGCCAGACCCATAGTGTCAATAAAGTTAACAGTAGCAGCAGTAGGCCTAGTCTTGAAACAGCTTTTTAGATTCTAAACGTGTTACTAACAAGGACACAGTGACAAAAAATCGAGTCGAGTCGAGTAAGGTGGCGACCATTGTGAGTCAGTTTTATGTACAGTGATTGGTTAATACACCATTGAGACAATTATGATATCACACCTCTGTGTTTAAAAACGTGAGTGGATGCTTCACAATACCTATGATGAACATGGTATCCTTCTGCGTTGATGTTCCACCCAGGTTCTTTGGGGTCGGGGATCTTTGCTGTCTTGGCGATCAAATGCTGAACATCCCTCCACGTCAGTGTAGGACTGGGGCAAGAGACATGAAACAGAATTTCATCAAACGCATCCTTCCTTAAGCCGTGTTCTACACACACTGAAACCACAGAGGACGCACTTCAACTCTGCTTAATACTCTGAAGAGAAACCTGCAGGGAGCAGAATATGAGCTTTAGTCCTGTGAACGAGGCTGGAGGACTGTTTCAGGACTTAAGGCACGTCCTATCAGGCATGCATGTTATGCTTCTACTATATTTATGCTAAAGTTTATGGACACATAAACTGCTGTGATGAGACACTGCCGTACCTTTTACAGGAGGTCCTCCAGACATGAAAGCACCTGTTTAAGTCAAACTACGATTTTAATAACGGTGTCAGTAAGAAAATTTGAATTTAAGAAAGAACATTTGAGACTTTAACAAAAGAGCCTAGAGAGTCGAATGTAGAAAAAAATCTTCTTTTTAATCCCAGGCAGGGGAATTCTAATAGAGCGGACTCAAGTGTCATGTCAAGCAATATACTAATGGAATCCAATTAAGACCTTTAAACTGCGCCGAGAGCTGGAGGATATTAGCTCAGTTTTCTATAACAAAAGACCAAAGGGTCGTCAACGAGGGCTTTTTCAGGATATAAAAAGCATAAAAGAAATTGGGTTTTCCTGCTTTATCCACTCATTATTGTTCCCTAAGAAAATGAGTTGAATTGAGTAGAAGAAAACCCGCTTGGCCACCCATTCTGAACAGCCTTTTCTCTTTCTGAGAAAAAAAAAATGAAACGACTGTTTGCTTAAGAATTTCACATGAACAGTCGTTTCTCCATTTCAGGAACAGAATGAAGGTAATTCCAGGTGTGCAACGCTGTTTGACTCCATTTTTCACGATTAATGACATGACTACAACGCATGCATGTCAATTCTGCCACGTCAAGATGTATTTTCATAGTTTTGTGCTGATGTGAAGACAAGCCCTTAATATCCCACAGGTTTATCGTGGTGCTGTTGAGTATTTGATATCTCAGTAAACATCAGGCTCAGATATAAACACAAGTATTCCATTCACGTATTGGGAAGAAAAAAATAAAGCAGAACAAAAGCGGGGAGAGAAGCTTTCATTAGCAGCATAAAACAAAAAAACCTCGGCAAGCAGCAGGAGCAGGCAGCTAAAACAACATGATAGGAATAATACCAGTAACACTAATAATAGACGGATAGAATGAAACAAAACACAATGCACAAACAATTATTTTAAGCTTTGATTTCAAAGGGATTGGAGTGTGTGTGCGTGTGTGTGTGTGGGGGGGGGAATAGGCTTTGTACTTTTGAACTGTTGCTGCTCACTGCATGTGTCTGTGTGTATGAGTGTGCGCTCGGTATTATATATTAGCAGCAGCAGCGTGATTCTGTTGTGCGTGCACCCCCACCTCCATCATCAGCACCACCACCACCATCAGCCCTCTGGTGGAGTCAGAGAAACCCCCGCGGCCCCGGCTGGTTTGCATAAAGCAAACAAAATTAAATTTGCTTTGCTAAATCAAAGCATGTATGGTATTCCAAGCCGCTCTCTCTGGGACAAATTACTTCAAACGGCCTCCTTTGTATCATAACAGAATAAAAAAAAAATCAGCCCAATCAGCGGCTCTCCAAAACCCTCGACTCGGGAATTAATTATTGAACCGAGGGCTTTTCTCCCTCCTAGCAGTCCGCGACACAGATCTATTTATTTTGGAAAAGTCGTTTTGCTCTTAAAAACACACTGTTGGCTGAAAACCCAGTTAACTTGCTATCTCTCTCTCTTTCTCTTAATGTTTT
Organism: Symphodus melops; assembly: GCF_947650265.1. NCBI lineage: Eukaryota > Metazoa > Chordata > Actinopteri > Labriformes > Labridae > Symphodus > Symphodus melops. The sequence continues at coordinate 10,106,505 of NC_136695.1, read as the reverse complement.
CAGTCCTCTTTTCTGCACAGACCCTGAAGGGGCATGTGAATAGGTTTAGGCCACGTTATTAATTTGAAAATCCCATGACTAGTATCCACCATAGTGCTAGTAAAACAGAAGTATTGCATATGCTATAATGGAGTTAAGATGAAGTGAGCTGTTAACGTTATTTTACGCAGAGGTGTTGTTGTTCTTTCTCTGCACTCCCTCTCTGCACCGATGCTAGACTATGCTGTTGGTTGTGGTTTGGCACGGAACATTGTTTATTGAGTGTGGGATGCAGCTCAATTAGAAAAGGACCAGCAAAGACCAAGGATCCTTTAAGATATTCTTAGTGTATTTTTATCCATTAAAGGCAGGATTGATCATTTTCTCCATATAAACTTTGAAGATTTTGTTTATAAAATTCTTTAGGCCCTGACAGAAATGAATCATTCATGTGCTCTGAAAAAGGAACAACGAAAATCCTTAGAAGTTGGAAGCATGGCAAAACTTCAACCAATGTCTGCCACAAGGTGCCAATTTACTGAACCAATCATGTCTCCCTGTTTCCCTGCTCATTCTTTAGCTATTGAATGCACCAGCCCACACACAAAGTGCATCACCGATGATGGTGTTCACACTGTGAGTTTGTCATTGGCCGCTCTGAGTAGTAAGTATTTACTTGCCGCTCAGCCAGACATGAGATGACGTCATTTCTACACAATGCAAGTGATGAGTCGAGGTCTGCTTCTGGAGTAATGGTCCTTGTGCATGTAAGTCAGGGGCGTGGCTTTTGTGGGAACACAGAGGGGAGTGGGTGTATTTCTCTGAGGAGTGGGGATCTTGGGGGTTTTCCTCTGTGCTCTCGTGACCAAGAAAGTGGCCAAGGTGTAGATTGAGCACTGAAAGAATGCTACTTTCAAATCATGCTAGTTTTCGGAAAAATGACCAACCCAGCCTTTAGGAAGTCACATATTGTTTAAGGGTAAGGTAACACTAACATCCGAATGAGCTGGAAACATGCTATTAGTAGCTAGCTAGAATAGATTTCAAAGCCAAAGACACCAAATCTTCATCTGTGAACATAAAAATATGGATAAGTTTTAGTCTCAGTGTCCAGGTGTTGTGCATGCCGGCTTACCGTCGTTATTGACTTACTTGAGCACTTGATTAAGCCATATCAATTAATCAAAAAAAGTGAAAAATGTTTTAAATGCTGTTCTGAACAAATGTTAAAGCTGAAAAAGTATATTAAAACATTTAACCCATCAATCATCAATTAAACTCATGCATGAAGAACATACATAAACGTTAACAAAACTCAGTGGAGGCATCATGTTTCCTGTCATGGATTATCAATCTATGGAAACTCAACACTGTAAAATAATAATTGCAGAAACTTGTTTTAGGATAAACAGGAGCTGGAGTAACCGACATCCCTTTTCAGACACCATCAAATGTAAGCAGCATACACATGATCACCACAAGGCTGCAGCTCACAGGAGAGCGGGGCAGAGAGCAACATTATATGAGCATCCTCGAGACCCTTTCAGCTTCATCCTGTCGCCAAGGCTCACAAAGCAGCACAGCAGCCGTCACAGTGAGCACACAACTGTTTACAAATCCCCAGTTAATAGGATCAGGGCTCATTGACTGAGCTGCTCCAATGTGTCTGATGTAATCTATTAGCTGTATGATAGTCAGTGTCTCAGTCCGATCGATAACTCTAGGCCACCGTATTGCTCCACTGTGGACTGTTACTCCTCTTTAGTGCTGCTTAGAATGCAGGCTTAGTAACTATAAAGTGTGCGTGTGTGCTCACGATTGTGTCTATCATCTTGTCCTTGTGTGTCCGATCATGTACTGGTGTAAAATAAAAAAGAGTTTTAACTTTGACATTTGTGTTTTTGTATGTGTTAACAGTTAGTGTGTAGCTAAGCAGAGAAGATACTGTATGTGTGCACAAAACAATTTTGTCAAAAAAAACTATGTTTATGTTGGAAAAGTTCAATCAATTCAATCAAACACACACACACATATGATCTTATATATATATAATATCAAGGCTGACTAAATACACCTCAGCATGCACCTTTAAATGAGTGCAATATTGTTCAATGTTGACGGCAAATATCTGAAAGTGCATGTTCTTTCATCTGTATGTGTGCACAATGTTTGTGCGTGTTGAAGGGTGTCTGTAGCTGGTGTAACTGGGTTTCCAATTAAGTTGAACCACAGGCCGGATCAATGCTAGTCCTCTGTGTGCAGGAATGAGCAGCCCTGGGCCCTCAGAGCATGCCCACGAATAATTTATCACTCACACTGGGCCCCAGTAGAGAGGAGGAGGAGGAGGAGAGAGGACGAGGACGAGCAGGAGGAGGAGGTGGAGATGTGGAGCACAAGGACAAAGTGTCCAGCCCAGGGGAGGTAGCGCAAAAGATGGGCAATCGAGGGGACAGAAAGATGGAGGGGCAAAAAAAGAGAGAGAGATCAGCACCCAGAGGAGAACACTGTCAGCTCGCGGTCATTTAGAAGCATCACACTCCACAATTTTTCTGGTAAACAACCATTGAAAATGAAATTCATCAGGGAGCACAAGGCACACAATCCTTTTTAACACAATGTTCTGCGTGTTTGCAAATGCTCAAAATAATAAGATCATGAAAATTGTGAAACATAGGATCAATCAGTTTTTTTTTTTTGCCTTTTTAAATCAGATATCACAAAAAAATGTACAGAACTTATACTCTATAACTGTTTCTGCTAATTCGATAGCACATATTCATGAATACAATTTAAAAATGGTCATTATGTGACATTTGGGTTAAAAGTTATGTTCTTGATTTTTCTCCCCATTCTTGACGTACAAATAATAACTCAAACAATACCAGTGTTTGTGACTTGTCCTAATAACAAGTGGTCCAATGAGATCCAGTGCCATGACGATGTGGTGATGTTTTTGAGTTGCAGCAAGTGAGGAAACAGATTTCAGCTGATCTGTGATCCGTTCAGATCACCCCAAACCCATCGAAAGGGATCAGCAGATCGATACATAGAAATTCAGTCTATTAGAAAATGTTTTTTTAGCCATTTTCCAAAGATGTTATGATTCTGTATTTCAGTGTTTAAGGTTACGTTAATTGAAAAGCGGCTTTGACATTTCTCAATTTAAACTCATTGAGTCCCATGCATGGTGTCAAGCTGGCAGCTGTGTAGAACATCAATGAAAAATATAATGTTAGTATCACTACAGCCTGTTGTAAACTGCAGCTGTGAACGTGTATCCTCACAAAGGCTCATTTGTTTTTTTCTGTTTCTAACTGCTTGTATTGTTATTATGGGAATCGTAGCAATGAGTGTAGAGTGATTAAAGTTATTTTATATAGATGTATTCTTTTGTTATCCAAAGTTGCAACCTCAAGTTAACTTACGCATAACTTTGTTCCAGAGTGGTTTCATCAATCTTGTTAGATAGTAAGATGTTGGTTTAACAAAATCTGCAGGTTAAAACCTCACTGTCTCATTGCAGGCCACACATCTTCTGCTTGGACACTCCTCATTTAGATCATCTGCTGAACCACATTGCCTCTTTATTTGAAAGTCAGAGAGGAAAAACTAACACATCTGGTTCTAAACTTGCAGAGAAGCAAAGAAGCACCCACATGCCGAAACAAACAGATGAGGGGAAATGCATTTAAAAATACATGCACAAGAACTGATATCAGCCACTGCATTAAAGTTAAAACACACTTACAGAACATATTAAAATCCCACACACAACGACAGATCAAAGTCAAGTGGGGAACTACACACACACACAAGCGTGTCCCCACCCTGTGGAGTGTCAGAGTCCAAGGTTCTCTCCTTCTCTGTCCTTAGTTCGTCTCTATTAATCTCCCAGTAGCGAGGCATGGACTGTAAGATGCTCCACATCGCTCTGTAATCTTCTCTTAATGTGCTGCACTCTAAGCCTAAGTGAACCCATTTGGAGTGACTGTGAGCAGACTGAGATTCCTCCCATGTTATCTGAACAAGTGTTACTAATGGGTTTATCAATTAGGCCAAGTCCAATAACTGCATGCCTGCAATCTCGTTTAAATACACTTCACCGGCCTTGATTTCTGTGCTTAATGAGAACATGTGTATATGCACACACCCACACCCCTGTGTGTGTGTGTGTGTGTGTGTGTGTTCTTAATCTTAGAACCAAGGCCAGTTAAAATGTGTATGTAGTGTTCTTCTCGAAACTAAATTGACACATAAAAATGTTTATTAATGTGTAACGCTTTGTGTGACAATTAGTGTCGCTGTACTGTGAAATAGTTTTTGCACTTATGAATCACTCCGTGTACTTTAACACTTTTCAAAAAGTAAAAATGTTCACACCTTTGAACAAACTAGATTTGTCGCGTCTGAGAATTCACATGATGACTTGATGTGCCCTCAACCCCATTAATCATTCACAATCTGAGCCATTTTGACAATTGAAATCATTGATTAAATCATCTATATGATTTAAAATAAGTAGATTTTTTTTCTGACATAACACATATTATACCTATTTACGTTGGCATGCAAAGTCAACCCTGAGCATCCTGGTTGAAGCTGGTTTAAATGCAAAAAAAAATGTAAAAAGAAGAATCTTTTACAAAAACCACTTAGAGATAAAGAAAGCAGGTAACCACTGTTACCACATGTAGTCATGTGGGCTCAAAAAGGTAATGTAACAAGGCTTACTCATTAACATCAGCAACAGTGTTAAAGGTGTTTTAATAATGGTGGATCAGCATCCGTGAAAGGCCAAACCTGTCAGTGACCTTCAATACACTTCAGTTGACAAACATTAGCTCTAGATACGCCCCTCAATGAGAAGTAGTGTGTGTGTGTGTGTGTGTGTGTGCATGTGTGTGTGTGCGTGTGTGTGAGAGTGTGTGTGTTTGTGCAGGCCTGTGAGAGTGTGTGCACGTCTGGCAGAGTGTTTGACTTAAGACCAATTAGAGCGAGTGGATTCACTTCTCCATGTAAACTCCCCACTGAGATCACCGGCTTATTACTCCTTTACTCCCCACAGAGAACACTATATACATTCGTTCTCGTATTCCTCCAATGAACAGGCACAAAGCGAGAAGTGAATAAATTACTGCAAGATCAGTTCGGATATACAAATGAGTTTTCATTTTATGACAGTATGTTGTTTGTACCCCCGAGTTGAAAGATCCAGATTATATTATATTTGATATATTATAAAATGTAATAATAACGGTAACGTTTGGCAGTTAATGAGGTTTAACAAAATAAAACAATACAACTTCAAGTTAATCTATCATAAATATACATTTACTAACATAGGGAAAAAAGTTAAAGATTCTTTATGCAGTTAAGTATTTGCTCAAAATACTAAACCAGATCACTGCGCAGGTTGGCTTGGGTTTGTGAGGAGGCGGTCTATTCACACTGCTGTTATTAATTTAAATGGAAACAGGGAAGGAATGAAAAGGGATACTTGCAGGTGAACAACATAAGTTGGAATCTCAGTAAAACCAAATGAATCTGTACATCTGGACAAAATGGATAGAGTAGCCATATGAACGAATGAATGATAGAGATAAAGTGACAAAGAGGCTGACACGGTGATGAAGTGAGCAAACAAATACTCAGAGACAGAAAGACTGACATACTGGAAGAGCGAGGAATTGATTTACCCTGATGGTTTGTTGGACATTCAGGCGTGGAGGCGGATGGATGGAGACAGATGGAAACACAGACAGACAGGCAAACATATCGTCAGAAAGACAGAGGGACAGATAAACAGTGACAGTCCGACACTGTCAGGGCATCAACATGTTGAAGGATATCCTGATAACACAGACAACACAAACTGTCCGTCATTATGCGTCAAAAGTTTAGACGCTGCATCAACTGAGCCCATCAGATACCTCCACACCAAATTGCATCAGAAATTACAAATATAATGTGTTTCTAAAACCTGTGTAGGTGAAGATGCTGCGGGGCTTGTCATAGTGTCTGTTCACAGTTTTGAAAAAAAAAAAAAAAAAAAAAAACACAACATAAAGGAAAACTTTGGAAATTTCCAATTAGGTAAAAGAGAGCTCTGGTTCTTGGATGAGTATCAGCACAGTAGTGAAGAAAAACTAACAAGGGGATTCATTCTAAAATCTGATGACCCATAAGTAAGGTGCATCAATTGGTCCGTATTTATGTGAAAATACAGCACATCCACCAGCACTGGAAGATGTGTCAGAGTTCTGTCACATGATGTCAAATTAAATACAATAACATAAATGTTATTCAGTCGATTTCCTTTATTTATTGTCTTTAAAAACGACAGGGCACGATCAGCATTATCAGCTTGACTTGGATTTTGGTCAAGCTAAATATATCACAGCTGGTGTAAATAACAATTATCATCTTTAACACATTTTTCTGACCCGCTCCAAAGATGTCAAGATATGAAGTTAAGGACTTTATTTGTGGAGTGACAGAACAAGTCATTCTTATCATTTTAGGACGAGGCTTCTAGCATGAATTAAATTCATTGAGTGAAGCATAAAGATTTTATGATGGGCCACCTTGTGGTTTGGTTTGTGTTTAGAAGGCCTCCGATTGGAGCTGTTACTTCATTAGTTTGAAGTTAAGTGCCGTCCTGACGAATTTTTTTTTTTTTTGAAGGATTGTTTGATTTGAAGGATTTCTGTCAATTGCTATTTCAGGATAGGAAAAAAAACTTCCTTTTCGTTCAGCTGGTGGCCCCCTAAACAAGTAACATGACTACTAAAATGTTTGTGAACCTTAAAATGAAAACCACTGCTTTTAGCCTTTTTGATTGTAATCATCTAATTGCTGCTTCAGAGAATTTAAGACGAACATACATAATTCTGGAAACATTTAGTGGCATTGAGATAAAATAATATCTATTTAACGTATTGTCATTTCTGTATGGGAATGTTTGGTGCTGGTTTTGGATGCGTTTTGTGAGGCTTGTGGTTTCTAGTGAATGGGGATCTAAGGGGAAAAAAACTGTGTTTGCATGTGTGTGTGTGTGTGTGAGAGAGAGAGAGAGAGAGAGAGAGAGAGAGAGAGAGAGAGAGAGAGAGAGAGAGAGAGAGAGAGAGAGAGAGAGAGAGAGAGAGAGAGAGAGAGAGAGAGAGAGAGAGAGAGAGAAAGAGAGAAAGAGAGAAAGAGAGAAAGAATGACAGAATATAAGAGTGAGTGTGATTGTGTGACATGTGGGGAGAAAAAGTGAGACACAGAATGAGCAAGTGTGTGAAACAGAGAAGCGAGAGAGTGTGTGTGTGAGAAAGATATACAGACAGAGAGAGGGACCCTTGCTCCATAAAGACGTGAGCAGAATACTGCTGAATGCAGTGGGAGAGGTGATATATAGTTTAGTCAGTGGCAGCGGGTCACGACAAAGCCTTTAACAGTAATGTCCTGGGAGTCGCCTCGCCCAGGGGACCCGCGCTCCATTTTACAGCCAAGCGACTGAGACTGAGACGCTGTGGCATGGCAGCTGGAGCAGTAAAGCTGGCCTCTAGTACCATCCATAACATGAAGGAGGCGTAGACGCCGCTGATACCACCACAAAACACTAGGCCCGAGGCCACACGACAGCTGGTGAGTTAAGAGGGATGAAGAAAAAGCGGGCTTTGGAAATGGTAGAAAGTGGCAAATCAGACAAAGGAGAGAGAAAAGAAAGAGAGGAGATATATTTGCAGATCAACAAAGACACAGAAGGAAGGGGAAAACTAGCAGAGATGATTCACACCTAAGGAGGAACTTAAGAACATACATTGCAAAGGTGAAAGATGGAGGAGTGACAATTTACACATTAAAGGTGCAAAATAAGAATGTAAAAATCCTCTGTAAACGGTAATTGGCTTTGAGCTTATACAGCACTTTTCTAGCCTGACAACTCAAACCACTTTTACACGACAGGTGACACCTATCCATTCACACCCATTGATGGCAGAGGTTGTTATGAAGGGGAGACCACCAGAAATAACTAATCCAATTCATACACATTATAAGCCACCAATGAATTAGCGGGAGAAATTTGGGGTTAAGTCCAAGGACACACTGGACATGTTGCTGCTGAAGCTGGGAATTGAAGCCCCGACCTTCCAGTTAGGCGACGACCGATTCTACCAACTGAGCCACAACTGCTCTGTCAACAGTCTTTTTAGTGAGGCTGACATGTTTTTCAACTGATCGATAATTTAAAGTTAAGTAATTGTTCGAGATTCAAAAAGTTACATTTCAGAACAACAACTGAGTACCTTCAGATTTCAACATCATTTATTGTAAGGGAGTAGCTGGTGTGCCGTAATACTGGGCTGGTAGTCACTCACTTTACTTCTAAGACGAGTGCCAGAATCCCAGCAGCAATCGGAGCAGCACTGGATGTTCCTTGAAAGTGTGTGACACAGCCATCACCCATGTTGGTCACAGTGACCTGATGAGAGAGCAGACCAAAGATGCAATAATGTAGAAGTAGAATCAGTACATTAAGTGAAAAGATGGATGCATGTAAGCTGTTCCTTCCAACTCCTTCTGTGAAATGTTTTTCTGTGGGAGGCTTTTGGAAAAGAATGCAGCTTTGTAGCAAATCCAGCCAGTTAAGTTCCCATACTTGCAGCTAGTATGAATTTTTTATCTCTATTGGAACACATGCACGGTTTTACAGTGATGATAATTAAAACCCTACTTGCGTCTAGCCTGACCACCTCCTAATGTGAGGTGGTAAAGGGCAGGAAATCTGAGACAAGGTTTATATCACACTGATAAAATTGGCCTCTTGTTTCTGTAGCCTTGGAGTTTCCTCCTGGCTTTTCGCTGCTACCTCCGCCATCAACACCTCTGCTTCTTCCTCTCTCTTTCTCTTCTGCTACAGCCACGCTTTACCTCCAATTAACACTCGTTTGCTTCTGTGTGTCTGTGTGTGTGCATGCCCAGAAGTCACCTAGGTCGTTTGGCAGGCCTCTATAAATATCACACCAGTGGCTGCTCTTTAACAGGCTTCTCGCAGCTAACAGGAGCCAAAGTACAGGGCTGCTTGCACGCACACACACACACACGCACACACACACACACACACACACACTGACATAAACACACACATAAGACCTCATTAATGATAAACACTGTTGTTAGATGTTTTAGGTGGTATATACACACTTACCAGAGGTAGTGAGGATCCCACACCGGCCCCTGTCAGAGTGACGGCCATCACACCGGGGCATGGCTCACCAAAGTACGTGGGCTGCCCCATTTGGGAGACAGCGCCGATGGCAATATTGTAGATGGAGTTAACATAGCCGTCTGCACCGCAGTGGTCACTCATCATTCCACCATTACCTGCCGCCCACACAAAGATGCTGCCCTTTCCACCTCTGCCCTGAAAACAGATGAACAGAGGCATCAAAGCGAGCCGTGTGATTCATATAGAATGTTTCCATCTAGCGGTGAGCTGAGTATTTTGAGTATCACAAAAAAAGTATGTTTCAAAATATATAAACCTGAGCTGAGGTACTGAATCGCAAGCTTAAAGAAACACTTTCTTGTTGGGCTCGTTTAGTGTGTGGAGTTATTAATGGTACGCAAGGACGATCCCTCTCCTTGATGGACTGCAGTTGTTTGACTACTGTAAGAGAGATTTATCATAATCTTGGAGTTGCCGCTTGCTGAAAACTTGATGTTGTTAGGAGAAGCTCTGTAAGTGTTGTCCAAAGCTTTCAGTGACACTGACCCTCCTTTGGCATATTTTTTAAAATGCAGTTTGCATTTGCAACCTATTTTCAAATTTTCCAAAACTCCTCTCCTTCAAAATCACCTTGTAGGGAGAGTAATATCGTAAACCATTTAAATAGGCAAGCACATATTAAACCATTGATAGAACATTTTGTCCTTTTAGTGTCTGCGCCACTGACAGTGTGGATGTCAGCTTTCCATCTGACAGACAGCAGTGTGAATTTGATAATAAAAGCCATGCCTTGTGGGTTCCTAGCCAAAGGGCTTTTGCTGTCAGGCTGTGAGGCCCGTCCATCTCTGCCCCATCGTCCCGCGGGCCCCAACTGCAGACGTAGATGTCGATGAAGTGGATGTTGAAGGTCAGTGCTGTGGCCTCCATGGCATCAGTGACAGAGCCGGCCAACAAGCGGATACCTGGATGGATTAAGAAATAGTTCAGATTCGACTGGAGGCTTGGGAAAAAATTTAACACTGATTATTTTCTGTGGTTTCTTACAGACATGAAGGTTCTGTTTCTTCATTTTGCATACATAGATGTGATTTCCCAGGTACATACAGTTGAAATAAAAAATGTGTTTGCGATATTTTCCATGCAAATACATCAATTACACTCACATAAACTGGCCTCTCGTGCAGTCAGTTTCTGGTGTCTTCATGTTTTCTTTGCCTGATTTCTCAAGTATTGGTGTTTGAGTGTCATTACTGCCTTTTTAAAAAAAAAAATCTTCTTCTGTTTCTTCCTGTTTCCTCAGTTATCTGTTTTTATGTCTGATCTGTGATCTCATTATCTGCTTTCTGACGCTGTAAGAATTCTATCAATGTCTGCCCTCTATCTCTGATTTTGCCAGATTTTTATGCCGCTGCATGTTTCTGATTTTTTGTCGTTTAAATTAAAATGTCAAGCTTTATCAAGGATACTTCAAAATAAATCTACATAAAAAGGTAGCAGAAACCAAAGAATATCATCTATAAAATATATGTGTACAATTACTTGAATCTTTATTTTGTTGTTAATAGTAAAAAGTGTTTGTTGCTTGGTTAGGGCTATCCTACACGTTAAGCTTTGTACAATGCTTATCATTTACCTGGAGAGGAAAGTGGGATGTGTGTGTTAGAAACAGATCCTTTCAGTAATTGATTGAAATTGAAAATGACTAACACATTTAAAATAAATGGAAACAGAAATCAAACAAAGTCATGTTGCAAAATAACTACAGCAACCACAGCTTAAGCTGCCATGCAAGGTATAATTTGTCCTCAATTTTTGGTAATGTAGCAGCTGTGAGAGAGAGCTGAGGTGGTATTTTCTCCATGCACCTTAATACACTTGTGGAGTAATGGATGACACATAATATTTTGTCAGTTGTACAATTGTAGCAAAAAGAGGCAGAGGTTCAGGCTGCAGCACCTTTTACTGGGAAGCAAACCCACTTGGCACAACAACAGAGAGCAACAGCCAAAAGTGTGATACTTGTGCTCTAAATGAAAGATAACACAACAGACAGCAACACTACAGTGAAGCTGCTGATGTTCTGCTTTGACTCATTTAGAAGGAAAGTTCAGTGTAATTCACCTGAGCGTCAGTCTTTGCTGGTAGTTAAAGTCTGTGCAAAGCAACAAAGATTATATGTTTGAAGTTTGTCTTACAACAGAAGACAGTGGTATGAACCTCCACACCATAATTAGGGGAAAGTTTATAAAATCAGATCAAATTAAACTTCCGATCATGATTAATTAAGCCATAATGACAGCTTTGGGATGTTGTGAGTGTGTTCATTGAGAGCGCCAAAACAACGTCCAGGAAAGATGTACGCCAGCTGTTAAAACCAGCTAGTAACTCTTGATAGAGCATTCATCTGGATGATCTAATGCACCAGTCGTGCCAAACATTTTTGAGTCAACACAGCCAGAACCATATTGAGAACTGTGGGACACTGACCTTCTCCTCTTGAAAGTATTTAACAGGCCAAGCTGTTCTTCAAATCCTGGCATACAGGTCAGATGCGCGTGTCTAATAAAGGCATAGCTAGCAGAAATGAAGACTGAAATGTAAAAACTTGAATTTGTGTGAGAGAACTTGAGGTGTCCCTCAGTCATATTATATCATTTTAAAGCTACAAGAGCAGATCATTAGGGGCCGCTGTGGCCCAGTGATAGAGTAAAGTTGGTCGACCCTCAAATGAAGGGTCCAACTCCAGCTCCTGGAGTCACATGATAAAGTTTCCTAGGGCAAGACACTGAACCCCAAATTGCTCTGTTAGTGGCCTGTGAATGTGATTACTGAGTACTGATGGGCGTTTTACATAGCAGCCGATGCCATCAGTATGTGAATGTGGTGAGAATGGGTGAGTGTGACCTGGCATGTCACAGCCATGTGAAGCACATTGAGCTTACCTGTAATAAAATGTGCTTTATAAATTTCACTTTTTATTCTATAATACACACACACACACACACACACACACACACACACACAAACACACAATCAATTCAAGAACAATGTTTGAAGCATTTTTACATATTTCTCTGCTGATCTGTATGCAATGCAATAACATGTGTTTCAAATTAAAAGGCATCCATTGAACAAATAATTTAGTCTTTATTGTCTTCCTTCTCTTGAATACCATTCACTTAATGTTGCCTGTTAAGACAAACAAATTCTAATGGGACAAAATCAATTCTCTGAGCTTTTTAAAGTTTTTCATTTAGAATCAGTCAGAGAACGTAGCGCCTCATCAGTCCATTGTGTCAGACAATAAGCACAGGTCTCTGCAGCGCTCAGTGGTTCAACATGCATCTTTCATTTGGTTCCTGCTCCTTCATCTCCTGTGTGCTAGACTCTGTTTATGAGTCGGGATAAAAGAGACACAGGAAGGTCAAATTAAAACTAACTGTGGAATAGGATTCCGGGTCTTGCTTCACAATTTATTTTCTTATTTTGTATTTTTCATCAATTCTGCTCCAGCTCTCATCAACCTCTGACAAATGACAGAGGGTCAAGAGTTAAAGATCACAGGGCAGAGTTCAGCCCGGGGATTCCTCTATTCGTACTCCAGGTTTCACACTGAGGACACCATAGGATGAGATTGGTTTGGAGGGTTACGATTCTTAGTGCTGGGGGACACTTTCAAACTGAAACACATCATGCATTGCTCATTAACTTGTGTTTTATAGCACCTTTAGTGCACTGTATAAAATCTTTAATTTCACAACACCAAAAATGGGCTTTCTTATGTAGTCTGTTCTTTCATCCTTTGCAGGTGTTACAGCCAACACTAAAAAAGGCCATTACCACAGCTCCCACTAAAAACAGAGCTGTTAAATAGGGTCAGCATGGCTCAATAGAAACCAGCCACTGTGCAGTCTGCTCTGTTCACACCTGCACATTCACCCACTGATGGCAGAGGTTGCAATGTAAAGTGACCATCAGAAGTAACTAATCCCATTCATACACATTCACGCTGCAGACGAACCAGCAGGAGCAGCTTGGGGTTGAGTCTTTTGCCAATGGACACATAATGTAGGACATGTTACTGCAGGAGCTGGGGTGACCAACTCTTCCAACTGATGGGGCATTTTTCAACAGCACTCTAACACTCAAACTTAGTGTGACTGGCTTTGATTGAAACAGAGCACGACATACAATGAAACATCAAATATTGTCTAGCATTTTCGGCAACAATTTCAGAATTCTTACAGCTGACAAGCTATAGCATACAGAGTTAGCCCCTTGTGTTTGTAATGTTTGATAGGTAATACCAAGTTATTGTAAACAAACAAATAACTAAACTAACTAAAACCAAGCCTGACATGTTAAATAGGTGGTGACATGGTTGAGTCACTGCTATATAATCATGGTAAAAATAAAAGTTGGAATTGTTTATTTCTAAATGAACAACTATAAGACAATAATGTTCATATATTAAGCATTTGTTCTGCATACATTGAGTCCAGTAAAGCTGCTATATAGCACAAACAGATGGAAATAAGTGACTTCACAATAATCATTTTCTCCCACAAGAGGAACTACTTTGTAAGAATTATACTGTGTGAGTGTTTTTGAAAATGCCATGTCACAGTCTTGGCCATTGCAATACACCCACAATGCACTGCCACCCACTGTCTAGATGAGGGTGCATTGTTTCCTCACCTCCGATTCTGGCATTGAAGGCAATGCCCACACCGCAGTAGGAGTTGTTGGCCTCCATGGCAACTTCCCCTGCACACCGGGTACCGTGGCTGAAACAGAGGGGGAGCAGGATGTTAGCCTTGATTTGAATATGCAGACTTCTCTGTTTTTGAATGTGCTGACCTGATCATGCCACAAATTAGGAGAATTACAAAAGTAGCATTCTGATGTTTAGGTTGGTAAAGACAAACCCTCCAACCAAGGACATTGTTCTGCTGCTGATTTCTTACACAAAAGCAGTTTTCACACACAGCAATGAAAACATTGTCATGGTTTTACTATATTTGACACATAGCCTAGGTAAATTTTTGCAATGTATTTGATATTTTATAAATTTTTCGATATTTCGAGTTCCATATTATTCATATGGTTTATAGATCATGCACTAGATCCCACCTCGTGCTTATTTATTTATTATTTCTGAGCATGTTGAGCTTTTAGTTCTCACATGGCACAGTCGACTGTTTACGATGATGACAGTGCTAGATACAGCATGTGGTTAATAATATTTGGAACAATGTATTACAGAATGTTAGACAGAGCTAGACACAAGAAGACATTTCATTTTATAGTCTATCATCTAATGGATAACAGGTTTGGTAATTAAGCCACTGTTATCTCAATAAATTCATTGAAAAATGTTGCAGAACTCAATATTTTTAGCTGTCTATTTTTTAAAAGGAAACCTTGTGAATATTGGGCATCATTTTTATTTTGATTAAAAATGATTCCCAGGAAAGCATGAAAACAAGCAACGTCCTTATTTGATGATCCATTTCAACAAGACATGTAAATAAAGGAACACAAGCTATCGTATGTTACAGTGTAGAATACTTAGTAATAGCTTTTTTCCCCATTGCAACTGTTTGGCTAAAACTTACATTAGAAACAACCACAGCAGAGCGTCATTTATGTTTGATTGTTTCTTTTTTTTTTACAAATACACTGTTTCTAATATAAATGCTAAGAGAAAAATGACTTTGGGATATAAAATAATTAATGTGTTGTAAATATAACGCTCTATATTGGCTGTGTGGCTCGAAAACCAACTGAATCCGATAAAGATCCGGATCATTATCCAGTACTCTAACATAGTCAACCAATGAGGATCTACAAAGAGAAAGACATCATGAATACATATTTTTTATTTATTTAACATATAACCGATAAAACAATGAAATACTCCTTGACCTAGTTCTGCTTATGTAACAACAGAAGTTTAATCCACTGTTTTATTTTAGGGCTCTCAAACTTGCAGACTCCTGATATTTCTTGTTGGAGTTGTATGTGTTCGCTGGGACTTCCCCTGAAGTGTCTCCTGTTCTTTTTTTTTGCAGCAAGTCCGAGTAGGCTGTTGTTAGAATGCAGCAGGATATTATCCAGAGATATTATCAGCTCAAGCCAGTGCAGGAAGTGAAATTTATATAGTGTGACTGCTGCACAGTGTATATAATTTAAATGTGTGACAACTAAAACCTATGCAGGTAATTAAACGCCTGCAGTACGTTTTCTCTTCACCAGTATGTTGTTCTCCAATCTTTTGTTGATAGTGCAATTCCGTTGAACTACACCTAACATTGATATAAAGGAAATGTTCTAGTTATAGCATCGACATATAGCCGACTTTGTTGCTGTGTCCGCTACTTCCGCGTTTTCTTTAACATTACGTCATTTTTCAGGGGTGTTTTTATTTTTATTTAATTCAAATAGCCTGACAATATTGTTATAATAAAACTGATATTACCTATTCTCCTCATTCCTGACAGGCATGGGATCATGAGACAGACCGTGCGAAGCACACAGGTCAAAACTGGCGAGGGCCTCCTGTAAAGCCGAAAGAAAAAAACAAATTAAATACTTAGTGACATCATGTTTCTCTCATCTGGAAACAGCCGAGTGACAAGACAGGAAGCGAAGGAATCCCATGGAAAACTCTTGAAACAGGCACTTGAATGAGTCTGTCAACATTTTTCTTCTGACTGACGGCAATCGCTGTCACTGACGAGATGCCTGAGACTGTAGCTGAGACTATATGAGTGTCGCTGTGGCTTATTCCTGCCTCATAAAAGTGAACATGTTTGAATGACTTGTTTGCCAGTTTATATAGGCATAACTGGGGGAGGATGTCTTGGCAGCAAACAGTACAAGAGCAATTATGTATCTCTCTCGCTCTCTCTCTCCAGCCAGGCTTATCCTTGCCAGACAATCTGCTCTGACAAAGTACAAGTTGGCCTGTTTGCTTCGAACTGCCTATAGGATTATATATGACAAGACATGAGCAAACAACAGTGCCACTCCACATATGCTTTATGGATAGTCAGACTAACACCAACCTAACAGAATCAAACAGCTTCATCACTTGATAAAAAAAATCGATTATCTCAGGTAATTTTTAAGTAATAAAAATGTTGGACATTTAAGAGAAGATCAATAGACAACATTCAGTCCAATAAAAATCCCCATACAGTATGCTTGTACAACCAAACAGAACTGATGGAAAACTCTAATCTTATAACACGACAGCTGAATCAGAAACTATATAAGATAAATTACCTTGAGTTTTCTTCAACAACAAGATATTAGTACCCACTTCAAACAAGATTTGTTAGACATCTGTGTTTGTAAAAAATGAAGAAAAAAAAGGAAAGTCCACTTACAAAGTTTTTCTTCAGGTCCTTGTTTGTGTGATCTATACCTTAAAATGAAAAAAAAAAAAAAGACAATATGTTGTTAGCATGCCAAAAACAAATCATGACGTTGAAAGTTTAATATAGGTAGCAACATGAATTAATTTCTTTTGTTGTGTTCAGAAAAATAAATTCAAAATAACTTCATTTTGATGGTCAGGTGACATGAAATGAGACCATACCTAAGTTAATGATCATTTCGTTATTTTCATGGAAGCCAAATAGGGGTTATTTTCAGTCATTTGAGCTTGCAGTGTGGTAGACAGGTCATTAAAACTTCAGAGTTTTTGAGTGCCTTACTAATTGGTGTAATTAATTTGCCAAACTGTACCAGCAGAGTCTAATTTCTAAAGCAACTTTAGTCAAGTTTCAGGCTTTGCTGTTTGAGTTTTTGCACATTACTAATGGATTAGTGAAAGAAAGAATACGGCCAGAAAGAATATGTACAACCACAATTCTTCACTTTTCCCCCTTTCTTTACTTGATACCTTTTCCTGCATGTTTTTATTATCCTCGCTCTCCACATCAGTTGCCTACCCCCTCCCAATCCTACCCCTCTCCTCACCCAAACTACCCCCACCACCACCTCCTACACCTCCTCCATCTCTGCTGCATCAGGGCTCCTGTGGTCTCAGCGAGAGACAAACGAATGAGGGCCCCAGGAGGGCCGCGCCTGCTCCGCTACACATCACTCACTCACTCTCTCTTTCTCAATCACACACACACACGGGACCCGCCAGCCTTTGTCCCAAGCTCACAGTGCCTCCGGGTTGTCATGGAAACCTGCAGGCGGTTTTGCCGTTAAGGCCTGATTGTGCTCAGCTCAGGCGGGATGGAGCCCTGGGTTGGAGAAGCCTCATTGGAACCTGCCATGCCATGCCGTGCCGTGCCATGCTGTGCATGGCCACGCCAGGTCAAACTGCATTGTTCTCATACATTACTATTGATGTTCCATTCTCAACTTCATCCAGCAGCAGAAACATTTCTTGTGTTGCTGGTGAGTTGATTTAATTTGGTTATTCAAAGAAAGTATTGTAACCTTGTTTTTCCCAGAATTAATAAACCTTAATCCCAAATCAGTGATGCAGTTGTTGTCACTGATATCTCCAATGATGGCGCATGAAGACTGTCGACAGCCATGCTAACTTCTGACACATGGTGTAACCAATCAGGTTTTTTTAAATGCCAGCGGTGAGCTTCAACTCAAAACAAGCACTCAGTGAACATTATGTTCAAAACAAATGGCTTGGGAAACAGGTACATTTCAAACAAACACAGCACTACTGCGCTAATAGATGCCACACTAAGCTGCAAGTACACCCACTTATAAGTTTGTTAGCACTACTGAATTTTATGATGAATTAAAGTTGTATGCCTTAACACTTTTTTCACAGCCAATATCATCAGGGGAAGGGTGCATAAAAAGCAAATTGAGAAAGTGCCACTTAGATGAAGTGATTAAACTACTTCCTTTTGTGTGTGTGTTTTTTTTGTTTTTTGCATCTGTAGTAATGTAAAAGAAAAAAGGGGAAAAAAGAAGCTTCATGTTATTGAGACTATTCCACTTGGGAACCAATGTGTTGATGTTTCGAGAAAGCACTCTCTGGCCAACTTTCCTTCTCGTCCAAGCCAAGTTGAATTGGTGATTGAACACATGGCAAAGTCAGGATGCTGAACAGATTTTCTGTGTTCTTGTTTAAAGTGTGGGTAATACAGCTGTTTTGGTACACACGAGGTCTTCATATGGTGTTTATGAGATTAAAGTGTTATACATTGCAAAGAAACCCAACTTATTTTAAACTTAACCTTAAGCTGATCTGTTTTACTTTCATGCTCTAAACACTTTAACGACATTAAATCTAAATTAATCTGTTGGTTAAAAACAAGATAAAATGATTTTTAGATATGGTTCAGCCAGAATAAATACATTTTAAAAAAATCTTTTTTGGGTACAAAAAAATGTAGCTGAGTGCATGCATTTGATCTCACAATAATGAGGGACAACTTGTTAGCCTTTATAAATTCAAAGTTTTTCACCTGAATATAGAATAAAAGTGGTTTTAAGAAAGGGATGCATTTCAGCTGTATAAAGAGCTTATTTATAATGCAACTGAATAATACAAATATACCTTAACACTCTCACATGCTCTTGTGTTTCTAGGTGTGTGTGTGTAAGAAGCTGACAAAAACAAACAATCACTAACAGTCAACAGTCACAGTCATGGCAAATGGTCTATACAGGACCTTTCATACTAAGTAGCAGAGAGATGCAGGTTACCATGGCCAGTTATAATGCATGTGCATTAGTGTGCAGGACAGGGGACATAATCAAAAAAAGTGTATTAAAAGTCAGAATTTGTATTGAACACATGTTCACTCAAAAGTAAATTTGGGGGTCGCCGGTGGCGCAGCGGCAGTGCGCGCGACCCCATGTATTGAGGCTCAGTCCTCGCGCGCGGGTGGCCCGGGTTCGCGTCCGGCCTGTGGCCCATCTCCCGCATGTCTCTCCCCACTCTCTCTCCCCCTTTCCGACTCTATCCACTGTCCTCCTCTATCAATAAAGGCAAAAAGGCCGAAAACAAAACTTTAAAAAAAAAAAAAAAAAAAAAAGTAAATTTGAAGCTCGACGAGACACAATTTTGTGTAAATGTGTGTGTGAGCAAAATCCAGAAAGGAATTTGTCAAAATTAACAAATTCATTTAGCAGTTCGTCAATAATTTTTACAAATATATTTTCTAGTGGAAATGTTAAGTGGTATGTTGCTGTCATATGATCCGAGTAACAATCGAGGTCTCACTGGTTTGACAGCTGTGTGCACAGATGTGTATTTGAATCAGGATTGACACATGCACAGCATTAGCATGTATGCCCAGAGCCTACAGTATGTGTCAAAAGAGTCAACTTGAGCATCAAAATACACTGACATCAAGTATTTATAAGGCTGAGATGAGTGGAAAAAGAAGCAAGTCTGGTGCATTCACTCAGGTAGCAACATAATGCCATATACAGCTATAAACACACTCCAACACAGTCCAAGGTCTTCTGAGTGTGAAAGTAGAAAGCCACGTCCCACAGTTAGATGAAACACTGTAGGTGGTGGAGCCAATGCAAAACCTTCCATGAATACAAATGCTTTGAACCTGGCTGCCCCCTTCTAGATTGTGATTGTGCAGGTGCGTGTGTGCCTGCGTTTGCTGCTCTGCATGTGTGTCAGCATTCAGTGGCAGCAGCTGCACTCTATCTCCTTGCTCCGGCAGCATTCACGCTGGTCCTCAGGGTCAAACACACACACAAAATCAGACACAGAGATGTGTCGGAGGCCATTTTGAGCCGACGCTGAGTCGTGCCTGAGCCGCTGCTGAGAAAATGAGCCGACATCACTTCAGAGGAGGCCCCCGCTACACCTGAGGCCCCCCAGCTGGCTCCCGCCGCTTAGCTCTCCTCATCAGGAGTTACTGTACAGAAAAAAAGGCAGAAGTCAACAGGCTGCCTGTCACTGACAGGTGGAGGAAGAGGGCTGAGACACATGAGGGAGAAGTGAAATCACATAGAAAACTGAGACCGATATTTCTGTAACAAAGCTGTACACTGCTGAGAATTTCATTTGCAAGTGTGAACAGAAAAGGAAAGGTGTACGTGTGTGTGAGAGAGAGCTGCAGAGAGACAGGGGTGTGTATCACCACCCGCCAAGGGTGAGACTTCCTGGCCCTACACCTCCGTCTCATTAATCAGCTCGGTATTTAAGAAGGGCTGGAGTGGACACTTGCTTGTAATTAGCTGGCTTTGTCAAGGATGTGTGTGTCTGTGTGTGTGTTAAAAAAGTGAATGGCAAAGAGAGATCTTGGTGGTGGTGGTGGTGGTGGTGGGGGGGGGGGGGGGGCAGTTTGATGAGTGATACAGGGTGGAAGGTTTGAGATGGAAGGATGTAGAAGTAGCGTGGGTGATGGAAAGCCTGGCACAGGGAGAAAAGAAGAGGACATGAGTGAAAAGAAGAAGACAAGTTGGAGGAAGAAGAGGAGAGGAGAAAGGGAACTGTTCACTGAGTGGTGGGGGGAGGTGAGGAAAAAAAAAAGATAAAATGAAAAATGAAAGGAGGCAGATAAGAGGAGACTGAAGGGAAATGACAGCAAGGATAAGATGCAAAGAGAGACAGGGACAGCTCAGAGGGGAGGTGGGGATGGAAAAGAGGTTGACTTCTAAAGTGGGACATTAGTATTCAAGCGGCACGCATCCACTGCCCCCTCACCACACCCCGCTGCCCCGTCTGCCCAGCGGCCAGCTCTCCTTCTGAGGTGGACCCAGACACAAAGCTGGAGGTGGCAGAGGAAATGTGTGTGTGTGTGTGTTTGTGTGTGTGTGTGTGTGTTGGCCCTTAAGTTGGTCACAAACCAGAACACATCCTTCAATGGAGATTTCCACTTTAGAGAAATATCTTTATTTTCCCTTGTGTGGGTTCGGTGTGCTTTCAGCGATAACCTCACTCTTATTACCTCTGAAATTGATAATCAAAGTTTTACATAAAAGTTAAACATTTTCAGTCAGTGAAAATGATTTGACAATTCTTGTTAGTCAAGTGCAAATCTGTAAAGTACCACCCGCCTACATACACAGATAGTGATCCAAGGAGGGTAGACATACAGTAGAGCCACAGGAAGGAAGTGAGAAAAGACTGTACGACTAACTACCCTGGCAACAGTGCAGCAAATGATTGAATCATATAACTGAAGCAGGGAGGCCAAAACAATTGCATTTCAAGACACGATTACATCAAATTAACTTACACATTAATTTGGAGGTAGAGATCATATGTTCATTAAAAAAAGATCACAAAATAACTTCAGGGTTGTGTCCAATAAATAAGTCTTGCACACATCTTTTTCAGTTCCAAATTTGTTTCTCCATCTAGTTTTGGACAATCATTTTCAGTTTGTGTATTTAGTGGTCAATAAACACAACCTCTAGTTCATGTGCCAACCTCTTCAACAGTTTGCTCCAGTACATCCTGGTTACACTATGACTGCAGTTCTTACAAGATCAAAAAGTCATGAACTTGTCAATAAGGTTGCAAAATCCCGGGAATTTAGAAAGTTGGAAACTTTCCATAGGAATTTATGGGAAAAAAAACGGAATAAACCTGGAATTTACAACATTGGAGGTTGGCCTTAAAAAAGGGAACTTACATATAGTTGGGAAAAATGTATTTCAGCATATTCTTGATTAAAACAATTCAATTTCATGCAAGTACAATTGAATATCTATGCTTCTATGTTTTAGTCTGTTGTCTATATCTTCTCACCTCTTTCATTTTCTGTCTTGGGAAGGAAGACCAAAATGCTTCTGCATGGTTGTGCTTCCTCAATTTCAAAATCTTTCTCCGTGGCTGCCATGATAACGCCTTCTTGTTACGACCAACCGACTCTGTGCAACAGCTACTGGCGCTCACGCGAGTGATGAAGGACATCAAGCAAGAGAAGCAGGAAATAGATATCGCCCTCTGTAGTTTAAAAAAAGGTTTTTAACTGCCTTGTGATTAATCTTTACATCCCTAGTCAAAAGTCTAATCCTATTGTTGCCATTAAATACAATACTTAAAGGGATACTTCACCCATTTGCATGAAGCTTTGTATCATTAGAAACATGGTAGTTGTGTTGAATGGTCAGTTGGAAGTTTTCTTCATGTGATGCAAAAAGCGTCATATTGCATCACATGAAGAAAACTTTCAAGCAAAGAAAAACATATTTTTCTCAGCAAAATGAGGGCTGGATTCATGACCATTCAACACTACTACCATGTTTCTATTGATACACAGCTTCATGCAAATGGGTGAAGTATCCCTTTAATGGCTCATGGCTGTTACTGTCTTTTGTAAAACGTACACTTCTGTAATAGCTTTTAAATGTACACATAATTGTGTTTTTTGTGTGTTTTTGGCATTTTGAAATAGAACGTGATTATATTTATTTAACTACCGACTACTGTTCATATGTAGTATATTAAACACATAACCTTTCAAATGTCTCCAGATAAGGGAGTCCAATTTGTAACATGAATTGGAGGCGATTGACACTGAGCACTTAGGTGTTTTTTGAATTGTCTATTTATGTAATGGTTTCAGAATTATATTTTTGACAATATTTTAAATTGTTTGAAGTGCCAAGTTTCATTTGCAAAAGATTTGTGTTGTTTGGCCTTCTTTTGGTGATGTTTCGAGACATGCTAGTAATAGGTTTGCTTTCAGAAATCATCAGAAACAAACAGTTGATCCCCCTGCCGCAACAAGTACGGATTCTTTTTTCTGCCTGCTAAACTCCTTCTCTGGTCTCCTCCACTGCTTTGCTCTCATTTGACTAATTATATTCACAGAGACTGGTGTTGACAAATTCATTTTGAAATCCATTAGTCTCGTGGCGTTGTTTAAACAATGTGCACGTTAATGTCCATTGCTTTAATACCCCTGATTCACATTCTAATAGCCGTCTGATAAATCAAGTTATCTGCGACACCTTCTCCATGCCGTGAAGAGCGGAAATTAGAGAATTATTAACTATCTGTGGTGTTCTGTCGTGGCCGGGTGTGTTAGGAAGAAGAGGAGTGGAGATGACAGAACGAAAGAGGGAGAGAGAGAGAGAGAGAGAGAGAGAGAGAGAGAAAGAGAGAGAGAGAGAGAGAGAGAGGGAGAGAGAGAGAGAGAGAGAGAGAGAGAGAGAGAGAGAGAGGGAGAGAGTTAAAGAAGAGACAATGATGGAGACAGAGCAGAAGAATTAGAGGGATGAGTGAGGTTAAAAAGAGACCAGAGAGAAACACAGAATGAGGAAGAGATAAAAAGAAACACAAAGAGCCGTAGGACAAAGTGACAGTAAATCGGGCTGAGAGTAAAACTAACATTAAAGAAGAGGGACTGAGGGCAGAAACAGAAGAACATACTGTACTGAGGGAAACAAACGGATGATCAGTTAAAAACAGTGTGTGTTAAACATTTAAAAATTTCTGTGGCACAATTCAGGAGACCTCACCCAGTGGAGCCGGTACAGTTGTGGTGGATGTTTTAAAAATACATTAAATACATCCAAAGACACCATTTAGTTCATCAAAAAAAAGTGTTTGAAAAAAGCTTGTTCTTTATTTTTTTAAGCTATATTTGCAAATTCTTCAGTCATCTTTATTAAATACTTGATACAGCAAATAATGTGTTACTGTAGGTATAGGTATATAGCCAGACTTTCCATCACCTCAGCTCCTTTTACATCCTTCCACCTAAAACCATCCACTCTGTATCTCTCACCAAACCATCACTATATGTTGATTGAATAGTTAAATATTATGTCACTACAGTATGGTGGCAGTTGGTCAGTTTGTAGGCAAGCTGTCCAAAATATTGAGAGGTGCCGGGGCCCTTCCTGAGTACTGCCGAGGTGCCCTTGAGCAACATGCCATTCCCTCCATAGCAATGTGTAGCAGCCCCACTCTGACATCCCACGGTTAATGCATGTCCACAGGCCCTGTGTGTATTTCAGGCCCATGTGTGTGAGAAGCAATTTGGCTTAATAACAGCCTGTAAACCAAGATTTCCCTCAGGGATTAAAAAGCATGTAAAAAATGTATCTCAACTAAATAAAAACTGCATCATTAAAAATGTTTTAAACCTGTACATATTTTAAGGTTTTATGTACTGTATATACATGTGTATAACTTTTCATAGCACGTCTTTCATGAAATATTCATGCACAATATGACTCATACCATCCCTAAGACCAGGACATTTAGGACTTTTTTATCTGTGGCTGTGACACCAGTGTCACCAGGAGGATTATTGGTCAGTTAACAAAGTTATGTGTGCTTACACATATTTAGCCATCAACAGTGTTTCTTCTTGCATATTCATTTGTATTCCAACAAAGGTTGAGACAGGTTTAACTATTTTGCTTGATGACCAATCGTTGTGCCTCTTATATTGTTCAGGTCCGTCATTTGAATGAATGCACTGAAGTCTGTCCACATGTATTATATTCTATTTTATTTAAGTTGTTAATTGTTTTTGCACCAAGACCAATTCCTTGTATAGGTGAATCTACTTGGCATTAAAAAACAATTCTGATTCTGAAATATCTTAAATCCACTGGTGAATGAACAATCCAATAAAAAAAGACATCATAGAGCCAGTGTGTTTTTGCCGTTGCACGATTGTTCCTCCTCCTTTCTGAGTTGGATCGACCTTCGCTCGTGAACTATCTCAACATCCCCACAACTTCCTCAGTCTATTTTAGCAGTTCCACCTCCTACCTCCTCCAATCTCTTCCCCCCCCCCCCCCCATCTTCAACTAAGTCGTAACTGTTTCTCCTACTCATCTTCCTCTTCCTGCTGTCCCCCACTCCTTCCCCTTCGTCTCATCGCCTGCTGAACAGAAGGAGAGAGTGTGATGGTGTCAGTAGCCCTGCCTGTGGTGCTCGCTGGAGAGTGTGGATTAGACACACAGTCCTGATTAGCTCCTTGTTTACCTACCAGCTCCACCACTATCCTGACCACAGGGCTTCAAGGGCAACACCAGCTGATCATCTCCCAACACACACCCACACACAGGAGAATGGCAAGTAGACGCACTGTCTCGAGCCATTCTTGTGTGAGAGCGCATGTGTGCTGTGTGTGCCACCGTGCCCCCATTGAGTCGCCCACCATGGCACAGGGCTCTTAATTAAGAGTGTGTGTGTGTGTGTTCTGGGGGCGGAGCAGCTGGCAGGAGGCACTTGGGCCAGAGAACATCTGCAGGAGGCCACATTACACACACGCCTGCACATAAAATCACGACGTACATAGAGAGAAAAAGCCACCTATAAACACTTTCACACATGGGCAGTAACAGCACACACACATCGCCACTTGGCAACCCACACCCCTGAGCACGCAGAAAAATAATTGCAAGTACACACTCACAAACCCGTTGGATGCTGCCATCGCCACTACCACCATACCAGTGGGATTGTCACCATAGCAACCCAGGACTGGCCATGTCACCCAGGTTTTGTGTGATGGGTGACTGCAAGAGAAAGAGAGAGATAGACGGGCGATAAAAAGAGCAAAAGACAGAGAGAGTGAGAGGTATTAAATACCCTCCACAATGCTTCAGTCTTGAAACAAAAGGGCAGAGAGAGAGAGAGGGAGAGAGAGAGAGAGAGAGAGAGAGAGAGAGAGTCCAAAGGCATCTCATCCCACGGGCAGCTCTGGGTGTGAGGAGGTCAGCAGCTTAGAGGACTTCAGACGCACCACAGGGACCTCAGAAGTCGCTCTCTTTTTTTCAAGTCAAGAGGAGCTACACTACATAGTTGTGTAACACATACACAGGCACACATATGTGATGTCGTCATTCTGATCGGAAGTGAGAAGACACAAGAGGTGGAGAGGGATTTTGTCCTTGCTATGGGGGAAAAGGCTACACCTGAGGGTGAAGGATTTAAGGATCATATCACCCTGAGAGAGTTTGCTTCATCTCCTGCTGTTATCTGTGTTAGACCTTGTGAAGTACAAAAATACCTTTTACAGCATTTAGAGAAAAAAAGGAATGCACATAAAAACGCGGATAAAGCAGATAATATTCACTGTCGAGGTGAAAATCTGCCTCAGTCAAAATGGTAAACTTTGCACAAACCGTTACAGTACATGAGTGAAGCATTTATTCTGCTTTCATTATGTTTTTCATGTCATCCTTGTTTTCAGGAATGAACTAACTCTGGGTGTCAGGGAGTTACTTCGTTAAAGACAGCATGAAAGGTATGATAGAATAACACTTTGATGGATGTGTTACATCAAATAGACACTAGTCAGCTTGCGTCTGTGCAGCAGATACTTCACGGTGCCAACTGAGTTAAATGGATGATCCCATCTGGCTGCTCAAACTCAACTGTTGAGCCTCTGCCTGAACTACTGTTTTTTTTTTTTTGCTCTAAACTGTAGTTTATCTACTTTTCTAATTTCCAGAATATTGGAAATACAAGCTGTGTGTTACACTGAGAAGAGTGGTGTCTGAACCTCGATCCCGCATGGAAAAGTTCATGTGAACGTCAGAGGCAAGATACATAACCAATCATTGTTCCAGGGTTATCACTATTAATGCGATACTAATTATCAAAGATGGGAAATCAATTACATTTGAATCATCACAGTGTTGTTTAAAGAGTCATTTGGAGATGTGAGCCATGTGTTTTTGTTTTTTTCGCAAAAAGCTAAATGTTGGTGAGTGAGGAAGGCAAAAGTTCCTAAAGGTCAACTGTCTACTGAAGGTAAAAGGTCAAAAGCAGCAGTATGATCCATTGAGTCTCTCACTGTCTGTACATGAGCTGAAAAAGGTCTGTAACCACAAATACAGGGATACACACATGCATACTGCCATTTCTATGGGCTTCAATAGAATGTGTATTAATGTCTCAGCATGTGGCAATGAGTGAGCGTGCATAACCTTTAGTCTCTGCCCCATGTGGATACAAACTCGTGTGATTTTGTTTTTTATGTTTATGAATCTGTATGCTTGTGTGTGTGCGTGTGTTTTTTGTGTGAGAGATGTTGTGTGACATAAGATTTATGCATATTCATTAATCAATATTTTCGCTCCTTGGGCTGTTCAATACAGAATCGATTTGAAGCCAGAGCCTAGAGCGTACGTGCTTGACCCTTGACCCCAATAAAACAATAATATGCCTCCATAAAAAAAACAATGTGTCCCCAGACTGTACAGACTGGGCGAGAAGCTATTGAACTGAAGAAAAAAGCTACCATTTCAGACCAACACGACAAAGAGTAAGTGTTTGGAGCATCTGAGTTCATTTTCCTTTTTCTAGGACCAGAATAAAACATTCCATTAGAAATTTTTGTGTCTGTCGATAAAAAGTCAGGAGGGCATTTAAGACATGTAAAGCAGAGAAAAACACCCTCGCATTTCAATAATAGAAATGAAATCACTGAGCTAATATTTGTTTTCCATACACAACTGATGCCAAGCTAATCTTAGGAAGACACCTTAGCTCTGCTTCAGAATTTTAGTCAGCTGTCATTTTAGACATTAGTGAAGTCGACAACTACTGAGTTGATTTTGCAGTCAAAAACAAAAACTCAACAAACTTAATTTTCATCCATGTCATCTATCTAGGGGCTGACTTTGTGTGTTGACTGATTTTGGGCAGGAGAAGTATTATGGTTTTATTAACTTTTTGCAACAACCAACATCTAATGCATAAAGTGGGTTTTAAACCAAAACTGAACACTACTCACTGATCTGTGCATGTTTGAAATAACATTTTGAAAGGAGAATATAGAGCCGGGGAGAAAACAGGAGAATGTTGATAGAAAAATAATTGAATCCAGACATTTAAAGACACTTAAATGACTTGGGCTTCTTAAAATACAAACCTGAAGGAATTTCAAGTAAAAATGTATCTGGCAGATTTGCACATTTTTTTAAGAAATCGATCTAACTTAAAAAATAAACCTTATAGATGAAAATGGATCAGATCTTGGGTCTTCTTTTTTTAACATCTTTCAGCTATATTACTTACTCAAGTGATGGAAATCAGTTACACTATTTCTTAAAGTTCAAAATAATTAGACATAATCTTCAAGTGAGTGTCTCAAAAAGAGCAGTTCAAGTGAAACTTGTTAAAAAGAAAATTTGTTTGCAACTACAACTAAACCAGCACAATAAGAGTGAGGAAATGAACACATTGTATGATTAATTTAAAGAAGATCTTAAAAACATGCATAATCTGTTTGTGAGCCAGTGCATGCATGATGTTGTGTGAGTTATACAGCAATGGAAGCATACACTGGATCCAGCCAAATTCCACATTAATGATGGTCTGAGATCAGCTCATGTGGTGGGATCAAATACTCCATCTGCTAAATAATGTAGAGTGCAGGGCCAATGACAGTCCCATATGGATCAGAGAAGGAAGCCTTAATGTATAGCAGGTACTGAAAGTATGTCAGCAACCACTGAGTAATACTCTAAGGCTGGTGGAAGGATCACTGCCAATAAATACAGTAATTGTGTGTGTGTTAGCATTTCTGCATGAGCATTTCTGTGGTTGTTTGAGACCAATAGTGCATGTGCATATGAGCGTGCATGTGTGTTTGTGACTGTCTGCAATGTGTGTCATTCATCAATAATGTACAGCTCAGTTCTCCCCTCTTCAAAGCTAGTGATGCTCTTCTGTTCCACATAATTAACTCTCATTCTAACACACATTCACACACACTAACACACATACAGAGCTATAGATAGTTAAGTATAAAATACAGACAGATATGCAGATATAAATGAAAAAAATCAACAACAACAGAAGAAATGTCCCAAACACTTGTTTTAAACTACATGATTTCAGTAAAAAAAATGTATGAAATGTAGACGTTAAACTGCTGATTACCAAAAAAAAATGCCAGTGAATGAACTCAAATATATGATATAAAATATTAAGGCAGTCCTCGGGGTGCATCAGTTTCTTGAGATATATTTGCTGAAAACACTAAGAATCTGTAATTAAAGAAAGAAACTAAATAAATCAACTTCTTATGATCTAGCTGTTATTGCAGTTTTGATTTAACCAGGCTGTGGAACACATGATAGTAAACCCATTTACAATGCTGTTTCCTGGTACCAAAGCTGGAATAAAAACACTAATTTAAGACAGCAGAGGGCTGGTATGATAGTTGTGACTTATTCGTCATTAAACATGTTATGTTCTTCTCTTTTTCCCTGAAAGACATGTAAAATGGTCATTTAAAAGGCAAGCTGAAAAGATTAGCTGCTCCGCTTTCTGGGGATATATATATATACACACACACACACACACACACACACACACACACACACACACACACACACACACATATAGTATTTTAACTGGCAAACTGTGTATCATTCTCACTAGGCAATGAAAAAGGCACAGAATACCACAAATATTTAGCTCAGTGTCTCATTCAATGCTTTCTATGCGAGTGTTAAATTATTATTGCAAATTATTATCATACATCTGGGGAGTATCTCATTCACATTCAGTCCTTGATTTTCCCACTCACTCACTTCATTTGCCCTCATACCCAAGATTTACAACGTGAGCAGGAACAAAGTACAAAGGTCAAAATTGACAAAAGAGACAAAATAATGCATTGATATGTTTTCCTGTTTTGTTCATTATATTCAAAATACAACAGGGCAGCCGTGGCGTAGTGGATATTGCATGCACCTCATGTATGAAGGCTAAAGTCCTCAAAGCGGACGGCCCATTCCACATGTTGAATCGGAGTTGGCAGTCGCTGCGCGGGTTGGTGAGAGAAATCTGTCTTACTGGCTGTTCAGCTAATGCATGGTTCACGCGGCAGGATTTTAAAATTGTTGGCCAATTTTCCAAGCCTTAGAGACCACACGTGGCGATAAATCAGAGGTATCGCAGTTTGGATCGTAAAGTGTGTGGTGTGCGGCCACACAGCAACATCAACACACCACACACAAACCAATTTCACCGAACGTCCACCAATCCGACGGGAAATCTCAAAAAACCTCTCGATTTGATTTTTGGATTCCCCGCGTGCTCCCAACGTCACCTCGCTTTCTGATTGGCTACGCGTCACAGTCAACAGGCTCGTGCTCGTTTTCCCCGCGGGGGAACACAACACACGATGAGAAATCGGGCCAAAACAATCCGACATGTTGAATATCCCCAAATTTCAGATCAGAGCGGTCCCGACGTCCTTTCGAGCAGATGAGAGCGGTCCTAACACACCGCACACGGCAGGATTATCTTACAAGATCATTTTTACAATGACCGGGGCGTCCTTAAGATTATCAGAGGGGAAGAATCGGGGCCAAAATCAACATAATTATCCTGCTGTGAACCAGCCTTAAGCAAAACAGGACAGCCAGTGCACAAGAACAAAAACAGAAGCACCTTGTCTGTGCTAGTTCAATTAATAAAATAGGGCTGACCAACTTTGTATCAGACATTACTCTGTTCTGTTCTTAGTGAGAGACAGCAGTGAGAATATGGTTCCTCTTGGATCAAAACAAAAGTCTATTTATCCACAGTCTTCCTCGTGCTCTTCCGGTTTCCCATTTTTGGAACGGCTTCTTAAAACAAAGAATATGTCATCTTGTTAAATATTGTTATACGCTAAGAGGGATTCATCTACAGTTTATAAAAAAACACATCAAGATGTTATGACAATACAAACATCATTGTAAATGTTCTGCCAAAGTGTTTAACACCCATTTCAGTTTATTTTGAATGGGGAAATTCAAATGAGGACCGAAGCTGGTGGAGGACCATTTATCAGGAAAATAAATAGCTAATAAAAAGATAATCAAGACAAAAACGTAATGATAGCCATAACGATAATCATTTTTTTGTGTGTGGCATTGGATTTTCCTCTTTTGTGCTTTTATTGAAATGGATTAAAATAGTCAGAACGGCAGGGCGGCAAGGATCTATTTTCTGCCAATTGTGTGCTTTGAATTTGTACTTCAGCTGTGCAAAACACACACATGCACACACACACACACACACACACACACACACACACACACATAGCCTTGCAGAAGCACATCTGCACACACCTACTCACACATACACAAACACAGACAAGAAGTGAGTGGTGTTGATGCCAGCTTGGAGTGATGGTAATATCAGAGACTGGAGGAGCTGCTAATGAACAGTGCGAATGGGAAGAAAGGCTCCAGCTCAATCCACTAATTGCCTTAAAAGCTTTTCATACAATTTACCCTGTCAACAGAGATGGTGCTGGTGGTGTGTGTGTGTGTGTGCCGATTGGTGGGTGGGATGTGGGATAAGAAAAAGAGATAATTCTGAGAAAAACATATTGTAAGAGAAGGAAAAGAAATGCACAATGGTTTAACACCTACGCAGGCCCAATCAGAGACACAGTCTAACACATATACAGAGATTTCTCCTTTTGTAAGGCAGTAACATTTAAAACTCCACCAACAAAATTCAAAAGCACCATAAAAACGAATAATATGCACACATTTGACAGATCCTTCCAACACACATTCATCAGCATACAGACATATCTTTTACACTCAAAGACATACACACCACTTGCTCCCTGCCACACACAACAGGTCAGTGCAGTGGGGTGCTAGAGCAGCCTGGCCCTCATTAAAATAAAAAGCCTGCTGAGTGTTTTAAGCAGCATTAAAGTAACAGCAGAGACATAAATACAGCCAACACCTCTCTGTTTCCACTATGGCTCCCTGGCCTATTGTTCATATTACACCGCTACAGGACCCCAGTGACACACAGTACAGTATACTGTTGGCACACACTTCTCTGTATCAGAAATCCGCAAATCTTTTCAAACATGGGTCTGAGAAAACAACACATAAACAGTAAACTCTGCTGTATTCATGAACGATTTATATGACGATCATAGTGACATTAGTCTGTCTCTGAATTGACTGTGGGTATTAAGGGTTAAAAAAAACTTTTGGGATATTTTATTTGACAATTTGATCAAAAACATTTCTGAGACTGATAATAGTAACATAACATCAATTTATAGAAAAACAGCAGAGGTTAGGCGAGAACTGCCAAAAGGGAAAAATAACAGATTTAGTAATAGGGAAATTAGCAATCTGTTCCATCCACACTTCAAGAAAATAACCAGTAGCACCATCGTGACGAGCTTATAAGCTTCACATGAATGTTTTTAAGGAGAGACTTCAAAAGCATCCCACTTCATAAACAAAAACTTGTGTTTTGCTTCGGTGAGTCGAGGGTATTTGTTTCAGGAAATGTTTTTGCAGCAGAGACCTGGTGAGGGCCTCATTGTTTAATTTGAAGAACAAACAAAACAGATTCTTGTCACATGATTGTAGAGAAAGTGAATTTGACGAAAAAGACTTCCTACATGCTGAAACTGAAGCAGAGTGCTTATAATTAGTAATAAAAGTGAATAGAAGAAAAAAGCAAAGGCCGACTCACGTGAAGTTTATCGTTTTCGGACAAATGACTGTACCCAGGGTCCGAACCTGATTGAATAGATGAGATACAAACGATCTAGATCCAGGGGTAAACACCTTGAAGGACTCAAGAAGGAAGTTGGTGTTGGTTTGAACTGTTGTGCTGTTTTCTTAACACATTCAAAATAGAGCCCTGTTAAACAAAAAAACCTGCAGCTGCTCACACAGCCTTAACAGTCCTTACTGGCCTGGGCTTGCAATCACTAAATTCACTCAATTCTCGTACTTCAGAAAAAAACAATCTGAGAATCCAAAAATTGACCACGTTTGTTTGTTTGTTTTCGTAAGATGAGGCAACTCATCTACAAAAGGTTGACATGATTAATCCAAAATGAAAATAATCAGAAATATTATCAACTTGAGAGAGTTTCCTAACTTCCTTAAAGTGGCTCAACTGATGGGAAATGTGTCCATCAACAAGCACTCAGTGCCCCCTTTTTTTGCAAGGAAGAGCAACTTAATTTGAATACCTATTGGTTGGTTTGATCAAGCACCAGAGACAGTCACGCATGTGTACATCCATAAAAATGGATTAAAGCCACCACTTAAAAACACATAAATGTTTAACAGCACACTCTATATGGATATAGTTCATTCAATCTCTGTTTTCCATCATACATTTGAAAATGAAATCAAAAACTAGGATTAACCCTTTGTGCGTGTGAATATTAGCTAAAGGTTAAAGCTGCTGACAGGATTTTACATAACAGAGCTGTTATTACTTGCGATCAGATAAAAATACAGCATGTCTTCCAACCGTATATGTATAAAAAACAAAACCTACAACTGGTAGTTGTCATACACTACTTCAAACAAATCATGTGTCAGTCGCTGTGTCAACCATATTTAACATACATGAATTGGTGGGGTTTGGTGCTGATTTTGTTGGCAGGGTATGGGGGTTTAGCAAGGTGCAGAGCTGTCATGGTGCATCTTCAGAAGTAGAAAGGGGTCCAAGATCAATTTATCACAGTCAATAGATGGATGGGTGTGAAGATGAATAGGTAGGTAGATATCCCCAAAGGGCTAATGGTGACGAATAGAGCTGGAGGGGATAGGGGGGATTGTTTGTGTAGGCGAAGGGTTGCATTGGTAAACCTGAGTGTGCTCAGTTTTCATGGACACCCTCAAAGGATGTGTTTATGTGGAGGTGTGTGTGGAGGTTTGGACATCCTGTAAGCAGAGGAGTGTGTCTCCAGTGTACAGAGGCTTCTAGACCTTGGACTCCTCCCTGGAGCCTGATGTCTGTCAATATAGACAGCATGGAGAGGCAGTACTGGCCTGGGGTCAACACCAAAGCCAATACCTGAAGACAGGCAGCACAAGCATGTGCATGCACAAGCACGAGAAACACACATGCACACAGCCAGCAAGCCGATAACTGCAGCCCATTATTGAGCGGCCAGGTCCAAGTTCTGACACGAGCCACAATTAACCCTGGAATCCCCGGTGGGATGCTGGATGATCATTCTGAGCAGCTAACGAGGCTAAATGTAAGAGCAGTGGCTTCAGTAATGAGACAGGATAACTGTGCTGTGTTCCATCCTGAGCAGGTCAGCTCTCTGGCCCCAGGATAATATCCTACTTCCAGGTTCACAACATTCTTACTCTGCCTAGAAATGGCTAGTTTAGTCCCTGGAACAGAAAGAGAAAAGTCATTTAAAGGAAGAACGTGTGACATTTTACACATGCATACAGCAGAAATCCTCTGTAAATGTCTCTCTGAGTCATGACTGTCTACAAGTGAGAAGCACGAGTCCCACCAGCTGTACTGTTGTCGGAGACGTTTTAGTCACGGACTAGACAATAGAAGAATAACAGAATGCTTACTGCTTATTTGGAAGTCACACAATTCCGTGTCAATTTATGTACAATATGAAGCTATGAGTTAACCAAGTCTTAGTTTGCTAACACAACAATACAAGCCACAGGTAATTGCGGCTCAAGCAAAGGACAATTTTGTCTGCTACTGCTGCCTATTTAATGGTGCTTAATTATGGTGTGTTCTAATTGATAACTCCTTGTGAATGCGAGTAGAGGATAGGGATAGCGGAGGTGTCACCAAACAGTTTGTTTGGATTTAAAGTGGAAAAATTGTAAAACTTAAAGCAAATGTAATGTTGATGACATACAGATACTTTTCAACCATACTACACTACAGGTACACTGGTCCTAAATGAGCAGCAGAGTGTTTTTTTAAAATGATGAACAAGCAAAACACGTATCAGAAAAACAATCCAACACTACTATTTCTCAAAACTGCTTGAGCATTACTTTTCTGGATGTTTCCAGTGGACATTGGAAATGCAATGGAGTCTCGATGTAGCCAGATAGCAACACAGCTGCATCCAGTACACATCTGGGATTATGTTTCTTAATGTTCAGATACTTTTCAATCCTCCTTACGGAGCACCTCCTACACCTGCCTTACATTAGCATCCATAGTAGGTGTCATGGAGAACTTTTACAACCAAACAGCTGTGGTGAAACTTGAGTCAGCCACCAAGTGCAGTTTGTCCTGCATAAAAGTTGCTTTAAATTCAAATTGATGTCTGGAATATTTCTTAATGTATCAGTTTGAATGATTAAGATAGGTGTATTATTTAGAGCTCCAGCAATCCATATAAAAGTAAGTGCAGCTCTACAACTGTGAAGGTTTAATGGATTTGAGGTGAAGTACAATTACCCACCCCCAAGTCTAATATTCACAAGCTCAGTCAACAATATCAGAGTAGAATTGGCCAAACTGCACACTAAGCAAAGATGATGTGACTGGCTGCTGCTCAATACTCTTAAAACTTGTGAAGATTGAAAATTGTTGGAAGTGACGTAGAGAACAAAACGAACCAAGAGACTGCAAATACTTATTTCATCTTCTTTGGAAAGTGCTGACATTGTTACATCATAAGAACAGTTAAATACTGTAGATAACTCAGAAAAGTTACTTGCATTTACAATATCTTTGCAGTCAAGATCAAAGCTGTTACTTTCAGTACTGGAAAGTTATTAGCTGCCACTGCTGCTAATAACAACTTTAGTCAGCCTCAAACGTAGGAGGTCAAATGAAAAAAGAAAAGTGATTTGTAAAAATCCTAAAAACAAACAGGAAGAACCTTACTTTCCCTCTTTATTCCTCTTTCCCAAACTGTTTATTTTCCACGAGGACCGTTATCGGACTCAAATGTGCGGTGAGCAGAAAACGCAGAGAAAATAATTACCCTCTGCCTCAACCAGCTGGTTTGTTCATAAACACGCAATTATGATTTCATGGCAGTCCATTATATACAAGCCACTCCAGGGCAGAAAGCTCTGCCAAGGCACGATCACTGAAAACATCTTAAACACTCCGAAATGGCTAATACCTCAGCTACTGAATGCAATTTTCTGATTTGCTTGGCAGCGCCTGAATAAGAAATCAATTAGGCTTTAAGAAATATGAGCAAAAGTCTTGTAGAGCCAATGTGATTGCCTTGGATATACTGTGTCTAAACAGTGACCACACATTCAGGGCAATGTGGAAGTAAAGAGGCCATTGTGTGTATTGTGATCATATTTCTACAGTAATGAAGGGATGTTGATTAAATTGGATAAACATAGGCTTTCTAGCATTTTGAAATTAAATTACTGAGCATCTTGATAATGCTACAATTAAAAGACTGATGATTTAAAGAGATGTCATCTCTGCCTCCTGCCCAGGAACTATAGATGTAATTTAGGTCATAGCTAACTCTGGTACAGCTAACTGTTGTAGGCTGTTATAATAAACAAATACAATAATAGAAAAGTATTAATATCAGTCAACCTTTGTTTACATTAAAAGCTATATAGTGACTTTAGCATACAAAGTACACAGTCTGTTGTTAATTCTGTTTTGGATAAGAATGATGTGTTTATCATTGTACTTATAGGGCTTTTACACTTGCAGCCGGAGGAGCTGTATGTGTGAACACAAACTGTTAACAGACCTCTAGGTTTTTTCCCGCAGCAAGCCAAGTAAGCTGATGTGACAACACAGCAGGATATTCTCTGAAGAATTCAGTTCGAGCCATTGGGAGGGGGAGGTGGCGTTTATGTCCTGGGTCTGGAGTCAGTGCATTGTCTGTATACATGTGACCGCTCAGATCTCTTACCTCTGGAGACCACTGCCAGGTCAAGAGAATATCTGGAGAACTCCTGCTGAAAATATATATGTTTTCATATGTAAAGACATTAAATGATAAGACCATGGCACAAAGCAACAAAGCATTGCATAAAGATGATGGACTTATTCTAAAGTTTTTCGTTGGTAAGTAAGATCATGTTGGTTTCCTCAAAACAAATTATTTTGGGGGTTGTTTGTTATTTCATTTTTATTCTTCTGCCCTTTGTTCTGATAACAGGCACAAGTGCAACCTATCATCCTTTCAGTTCCTTCAGTTTCAGCCACCAAAGTGCCTCATATTCCTGGCTGTCAACACTGTTGACCATGAGATCATGAAAGATAGATTTCAGAGTATTGGGCTGTCAAAAGAATCTGTCTGCTGGTTTGACAATTATTTGTCAAACAGGTCACAGTGTGTGCAAGCTGAAGGCTTTGCCTTCAAATATCTTGAAGTAAATAACTGTGTGCCACAGGGCTTAGTCTTGGGGCTGCTATTATTTAAACTATATAACAAGTCTCAGCCAAAATGTTCCAAAAGTAAATGTGTATTTATATGTAGAATATCTAGGTGTTTATCTCTTTAAATCCTTTTCAAAGTAGATTGAACATGTTGAATGAAGATCTCTCAGGTTTGTAGGTTTTGACTAATGGCTTTATGCTCTGTGAAGGATTGGTTGATTTTTTTAATTGTTTTGAGTTGTACTGTATGTCTGTGACAAACTAAATTGTGCTGCTGCCTGTGTTGGCCAGTGCAGTCTTGTTAATAAGATCCTTAAACTCTTCTGGTTAAATACATGTTACATAAAAATACAATTGCCTGGGTAACCTGTCCTGCCAAATTCAACCATGGCAGCCCTGAGATTCATTTAAGCTTACTTTAGCTTAGAAAATCAATCAATTAATTAAAGTTAAGAATGTTGACTTATTATTAACAAAACCAGCTGTTGTGTCTAAGCAGGAGCAGTTGAACAGCAAAGCAAACTGAGTCACCAAATTCAGGTCAATAAACTGAAATTGTCCATTTGTAGATTCCTATGGACATCATCAAGTATTTCTTTAAAGTAGTGCAAACAAGATCTTTGTAGCTGTCTGCAGATTATTGCAGAAGATTTATTTTTGGCATTTTTCCCTTTATTAGAGAGAGAGAGACAGTGGACAGAGTCGGAAATGAGGGAGAGGGAGGGGGGATCAACATGTGGGAAGGAGGCCAAGGGCCGGAGTCGAACCCGGGCCACCCACGTTGAGGACTGTGGCCATGGGGGCCATGGGGACACACGCACTAACCACAGTGCCAGCAGTGCCCCCATTTGTCTACAATTAAAGGTCACATTATATTCTCCTTTATAACCAGTTTAAATAAAGCTCAGAGCTCTACAAAACATATCTGTTATGTTTGTTGCTAACAATCCGGTCTAATCCTGTATTTTAAGATGCCTATAAATCCCTCTATTTCAGCCCTCCTCAGAACAGGCCGTTTCTGTTGCTATAGCTTTAAATGCTAGTGAGCTGTTTCCGCCCTCACACCTCTGGAACGGGATGTGCCTTGGCCTGACTCGCTCCATGCCCAATTTGTATCTAATCTTGTTTGCACTCAGAATATAGAAAAAAACACTTAATTTTGGGAGTGTCACCCACCTCGGGGAGGGGTTACTGTCCTTTGTGATGTCATGAAGGGAAAATCACACATTTATTGAAAAGTAAAGCACGCAGAAGACAGAGAGGACGTACTTTTTTTTATAATTGGACACATGTACAATTAGAGACACATATTAGTGTTAAAAAACAAGAGGAAGTTTATATTGCATAATATGTGACCGTTAAGACCTGGCCGACTGGAAAGGATCAGATATACTGTATGTGTGGACAAAACATGCATGGTATGTCAATCTAGTTTTGGGTTATTTCTTATGGCTGTAAAACAGCTTTTGATGACACAGGGCCACAGAATGTTTCTTGGTTTACTTCATCTGCCTTCGACTATAATCTGGTGACCCTTAACAGTGGGTTCAATTATGAAACCATTCTTTAGAAGTAGCAGAGAAAAGAAAAGGAAAACAACAGATGAGTCCTTTTAGCAGCAGGCTGACAGATGCATTGCAACAGCCTCCGAAGAGCAGCAAACACATTTTGTGTATCTCTATGGGACCCACCTCAGTGCATTATGGGAGTTGTGTATCAGCAGGGGCGGTGTCACTTCCTGGTAGGAGAGACCTTACTGTTGGAGCAAAGTCTCCAGGGATGTTAGGCTTTGAAATACTGATGCATTGTGGGAACTGGGATGTATTGTGGGGAGTAGTAAACCCAGCGGGTGTTATGCCTGTGTGTTGTCCCAATGATCATGCGAGAGGTAGAGATGCCTACAAACACGCACACACAGATACACACACCTCTGATCTATGGATACACAGCAGCCCAGCAGGATCCTGCCTTTGTTGGTTGGGAATGCACACAGAGAGTTCACTCTCAAAAATGGGGGTATATATGCACTCAAAACCACACATCCTGAAACACACACAGTACACAGATTTACACATATCTCTCACACAGAGGGAGTAAAACTCCCTGATGCTTCCAGTGCAAACACATGGGAGAGAGATGAAAGACTTTCACATTCACAGCAAGGAGCTGAAAAAGATGGATCCCTTAAATTTCATCCACTCACTCTCAGCTACATACATTCATGGTTAACACATTTCCCAAAGCGTAGCAACAACATCCTGAGCTGCTACTCCAAGCCTTCTCCGCAGAAAAGGTGGAAGTGTTGCTGTGGTGAAGTTATGGCCATTTTTAGTTCACCGACACTTCTCTGCACCTGTACCATACGCTCCCCTTTTCTCCTCTGCGATCAATGCTCTCCTCCAACCTGGACTAACATCAAAGCCCACTTCCCCTCATCCCTCAACACTCCCTCCCCCCTCCCTTTGCACTGAGGGTTGGCTGATCCACAGGTAACCTTTTTCTCTTTCATTCCTCATCTCTGTCTTTCTTTCTCCCACTCCCTCTTTCCCCCTCTCTGTCCTCTCTCAGATCCAGAGATCATCAAAGACTGCTGGGCCTCACGCCAGGGGCTCCCTGCTAACCAACCTACCCCCGGACCCCCCGCCAACATCAACCCTCCTAACGGCACTACACCTCCACCAATGCCTCCTGCTCACTCCCCCCAAAATCCGCATGTTACACACATACACACTAGCATTTCCACCTCCTGCCAGGCCCCCAATCGGCGGTGGCTGCCCCACGCTGGCTGCACATACTGTAAACAACAAGCTGTCAACAGGGCTCAAGTGTGCCACCCATCTGATGTGACCTATGGAACACAATTCTGGCTGTGCTGTGGGGCTCAGGGCTCAGCAGGAGGATGGTCAGGGGGTTCTGTGTGAGTGTGTGACTGTGTGTATGAGTGTATGAGAGCGAGGGGGGGGGGGGGGGGCAAGCTTTGACTGCATGTGTGGCAGAGGTGGACCAGGTTGTTCTCTAAATATCATGCTTGGAGTTTTCTGTGACCACAGTTCAGGACAAGAAGTCTTTGGGAGTAAAGCACGATGTTAAAGGTGATCATGAGTGTTTTCTCTAAAGAGAACACGATTAAGTTTCAGGGCTATAGAACAATACGAGGTAAAGACATCTCCATTTGAGAACAACAGCAGATGTAACAAAATCAGCATCAGCACAATAACTTTTTAGAATTTACACAAAGTAAGTGGTGTGGGTCATTGTTTCTCTCTTTATTTTAGTATTTGTATGAAATTATTTAAATCTGCATCCCATCCTTGGGTGGAAGGTCTCCAGACGTTAGTCTCGTATAGTCTCAGCAGATGGTTTTTGCTCTTGCTTTTGTCTGTGTTTGTGAATTAGACGCTTTTTTTTTTTACAATGAAGCTGCTTTGCACAGAGAGGAGTTTTTCAAAAAAATGAGTGTATAATGTAACATGTAAATATGCACAACCAGCACTGCTATATGGCGATTCTGTTTGCTGTGAAGCCAGTCAGGTGCATTAAAGCTCTGCGTGTTTGTGAATCTTAAAAAAACTTTGTTACCAGAGCAAAACGTCAGCGCCCATCTTAGGCGTCTTTGGCATTACTTTTGAACAATACAATGGAAGAGGATGGAGACATGCTGACAATATGACTAATTATTGATATATGAAAAAAGAATATTACATGGATACATTAGTTTATACAGAGGACAGCAGGATTAAAGAAAAAAACATATTTCTCGAGCGCGGAATTGGCAAGAGCTCTCTGTAGATTCTAACCTGTAGCTTAAGGCAAGCGGGTCAAAGCTTCTTAAGACTCAACTTGCAAAACACCCCCCGAACTCTGAATGAAATGGCAGAAAGCGATTTTAAAATGTTCAGTCTTTCAGGCTCAAGAAAACTCGTAAAATGAAAGCGAAACAAGTAAATGATATATGAGTCTCTTTTTAAGATTCCAGCGTTTACCTCTCCAGAAAGTGCTTCCCTCATTTCGGCTTTTAAGTTTAAGAAATCCTTTAATGGGAGTTAACTGAAGATCTTTAAGGGGACATACTATGAAAATCCACATTCCCACAATATGTGAAATAAACCCACCCATTCCTTTGTTTGTGGTCTGCAGTTAGTCTTACAACACAGAGAAAATTGCTCTGTTTCAAATGTTCACAACTTGTGACATCACAAGTTGGATACTGGTAAAAAAAAATACCTTCCTCTCTCCAGTTTTCTCCGCTCATGGACTCCACCCCCAGCCTATAGCAAAACGCAGGTCCGCCATTTTCATTCTTGCTACAGAGGAGCAATGTGTGCTGGGAAAACTCAGGGGGGACCCATGGCATTTAAAGAGACACACACCAAAACGTAAAATTCTGAGAGAGCTGGTTTATGCTGTCACAAAGCTGCTCTGCTTTGATTCGTGTGTTATTTTGAGCACAGCACAGCACACACGTTTCATGTAAACCACAAGGGATTGTTTGAAAATGTGAAAAAGGGGTATAATATGTTTAAGACAAATGCCATTGTAACAACTTCAGTCGAATAAAATGTGGATTATCTAAAGGCTATGTTACTTTTAACTAAATTGCTGTCACAAATGTGTTATCAATGTCTTTTTTTTTTGAGGAAACAATCTGCCTGTGGTTGACGAGTTATAACACAGAAAAGTAGGAAATAATATAACTATATTTTTTTCCAACACAATTTCCTCCATATCTACAGATTTGCTTAGACATTATCAACAACATTCTTTACTCACTAGTGAACTGTGAACAATAGTTATGGCTGATCTGACCTGACAGTGACAACACACCACTAACATGTAGGGGGTAAAACCATTCAAGTACAGACGTTTAAACCCCCACAGCAAACAATGAACATTCATGGTTGTAAAGAAAAATGAAGGGAAATCGAAAGAGGAAGAAAAACATATTCAGTAACAGGCTGTTGGTGTGGAAGATAATTGAGGATGCAGTAAAAACCACAGATAGGAGAATTTATACTGTGACTGAGATAAGACACTGTGACAATACGCCATTCAACTCCTCTCTTCTCAAACCTAGATTTACTTCTGATATTCTTTTTGTCTGCACATCCTGTCTTTTGACACGACTTGTACGACTGCACTCAATTGCTGTCTGCCTCCCTGACTATTGTCTATATGCTATTATTACTGTCATCTCTCCCCTGTTCCTCCCCTCCTCACCATACCCCCCCCCCCCCCCCCCCCCCCCCCCATGTCTCCTCTCAACTCACACTCAGATTTGTGGCTCTTAATATTGTATCTGTCTAACAGAAGGACAGGAGCACGGGAAATGACATGTTTCTGCATGGGGTGTAAAGACACACACGCAGACACACTTTAACACACACACGCCGATAGCACACACTTCGGCATCGGAGACTGCGTCAAGTTCACAATGTAATTACGGGGAAACAGAGCAGTCAGTTACACACCTGAGTGCAGCTCGGATCAGAGCCGGGGAGTAACTCTGACACTGACGGGGAAAGCCAGGAGTTAGTCTTTTAAAACACGGTGACAGACAGCTACATCTACTGACATGGCCTCACTGACAGACCAAATATTTGGACAGAGGAGAAACAGGAAAGGACAAGCTCCAATGTAGAACATAGAGCTGACAGCTACCTTTCATGCATGTATAAGCAAAGATAATATTGTATAAACATATGGACCAAGACGTCTAACAGAAGAGATAACACAAGCTAATAGCATTTCGATTTTTGATGGGCTGACAATGGCTGTAAGGATGCATTTAGAGCCAGGGAAGTCTGACGCTAATGTGATCTAGACTTGTTCTTTCTAATGAATATTGGATATGCAGTAAGTGTTTTTCTCTAAAGAAAGTACAAACAATTGTTTTTTTGAAAAATTTCAGTACAGCCGCTTTGCACTACAGTAGAGATATAATGTTACACTATTAGTCACAATATGAATTATCAAATGAAAGAAATGCATCCTGAAATAAGTATACAATCTATTTGGGAAATGTTTTATCTTTCTTAGAATTATAAGAGACCCAGAAAATCAGGGTTTGAGCTTACTGTGTCTTGAGCATGCATGTTGATGTATGTTTTTTTATGTAATTTTTATTGCCTTCCATTTTACTGAGAACACCTAAATAGAGACAGAAAAAAACGGGGAAGAAAAGAGTGGGGATAATATGTGCCAAAAAAGCCATGGATTGGAGCTAAAACCCAGTCAGATGTGGTGAAGAGTGTGACTGTGTATGCTTGGATAAACTAAACCTGTTCTTGCTATTACTTAACCCACAACATGACATGTATCTGAAACTTAACCAAGGATTATCAGTCCTAACAAAGTAGTGTCAGTACCAAGCAGACAGATTCATTAAAATTAGGAAGACAGACCTTTAGATATAA
Organism: Symphodus melops; assembly: GCF_947650265.1. Taxonomy (NCBI): domain Eukaryota; kingdom Metazoa; phylum Chordata; class Actinopteri; order Labriformes; family Labridae; genus Symphodus; species Symphodus melops. The sequence continues at coordinate 10,062,854 of NC_136695.1, read as the reverse complement.
TCTATGAAAGAGACTAAAGACTAAACTTTGGGGCTATGACATAATCTCTGTGTTTGATGACCATGTATGAAAATATTTTGGACATTTACACAAAAAATAGCTTAAACACAACTTTTTATAAATGTGATGAGTATATAATTTTTTGTTTTAATTGTGTATTCCTTTATATGCCTATCAGCGATGGCGGCTTGCACCCATTTGGCTCAAGATGTTCATTTTGACCTTCACCGATATTTGACCATTATTTTACAGTGCGAGTTTCTTATAAATGCATGTGAGATCAACACATTTACAGGGATGCAGAATGTGTTCTAACCTAGTTGTTTGTTCTTATCTTAAAGCCAGCATTGTATGTATGCAGAGTCATGGGGTAGCATCAGACATCTCCGTCAACTCTGAAATGAAAGCGGCTTATTTCTCAAAAAAAAAAATTGCCACTTTGGGCCAAGTATCAGAATTACGAAAAGAAACCAAGCACATAATTTGAACCCACTCCTGTTATCAAACGTGCCATCAACATGGACTAAACTTCCATGCTAGAGAGGTAATAGACTTCCAATGTTTTGTTTTACTCAAATTATGCCTATTATATCATTTTCTGACATTTGCACTCACTAATTCACAACATTGCCTTGTGACCTGAGTGAGCCCCGCCCACCCTCTCACCATATTACCATGCATACTGTGAAGAAACATATGGTTTGAAGAAACTACGATGTACTGAATGTATCGGCAGTTTCTCCAGGAGACATCAGCGTGTAGCTCATTAAGTCCACGGTCTGCCATGTTCACACTGAACCTTATCAACCTCTACATGACACAACAGGACTGTAACGGCAGCTCCAGACTGAAGGAATGCAGAGTGTGAGCTGTACAGTACAGTAATTCATTTCTTCCATGTGTACATCATACCGTTCCTTTATCTCCTCTTTGTTCTGTTCACTATAGGTTTTAATATTCTTTTTTAAGCTTAACCGAATGGAGGATAAAGCTGGAGTTATCCTTTTCTTTGCATTACAGCCTTCTCTAGTGTAAGTCTTTATGTGTGTGCTCTTATTCCACCACCAGGGATGAAGGTCCAGTTTTATTAATGGCTTGAATAATGAGGAGTCCCAGGCGCGCTAAACTAACCTACACAGTACAGCTGCTGTGATGGAGATGTACATATACGCACAAAAGACACGAACTGATGTAAATAGGAAAAGCTTGCAATCTAATCTTAAAATCATACATGTATAACTTGTATCCAGCATGAGGACATGTGTTAATACAAAACACTATGAAATACTTTTTGATTTCTGTTTGATGTTTTTCTTTGCTCTGCATCATAACATTTACACAAAAGCAGTCACACAGCGATATCATTAACTGTGATTAGTATATTCTTAATGGTATCACTGTGTTTACTTCAACTTAACATTTGGTCATTACACTCATATCTTCAATAACTTGTCCTGAAAATAGCCTTACAAAAAACAACTGTGTTGGTTGTCTTCTGTAAGCTATGGATTTTTACTTCAACATGTAACTTAGGATTTTTTTCATGAAATGTATTATAAATGTGCACTCGAAAAGAAACACACTATGACATTCTGCTGCTACTCCATAGACAGGTTAAAATATTGTTCTTGTACTGTCATGTCTAGAGATAACATGGGGGAGATTTGTCCTCCTTCAGAGATGCTTCACAAGTTAATGTTAATGTGCATGCTTCAGGCACAATCTCTGTTGCTGAACCAACATGACAGTTAAGGATCCTGGACAATAGGACAGCAGATCTGATACCAGCTATTGATTTCTAGCTAAACCTGCATACGTCTATGAGTGGAACATGAGTGGGATCAATCTTCTTTGTTTCAGTGAGGAGTCATCAGTCTGTTTTTGGTTGGGCAAGGGTCAACACGCCTCTCATCTTTTCTGGCAACAATTATAAAGCTTAAAAACAATATTTAATGTCTACCAGCCACTTATATGTGTAGGGCAGCTGGTGGCCAAGTGGTAGGTTTGCAGTCCCCATGTACATAAGTAGAAGGCACTGCTACGAGGGCTTGTAAACTGGCCTGTGGTGAAAAATAAAATAAAATAAAATTCTACTTAAAGCTGCTTCCCCTTAGCTGGATGGTACTTTGTTCATGCCACGCTGATGTATGATGGGTAGAAAAACAAGGAGGTAGACCCATGTGCAGAAAACCAAAAAGGTGATTTATTAAAACAAAAGCCAAAACAAACTCACTCAAACAAGAACCCAAAATATCCAAAATCCACAATGAGAAAAACGAAGTAAATCCAGGGAGCAGAAACGACAGACTTAGACCATACATGACAAACTACAAAAGACAATGAACCGACACAGAGGGTAACAAAGACAGAGACTAAACAGACATGAGGTAATAAGACACAGGTGAGACTAATGACACTGGTGAGGATAATCAGTCACACTTGAGGACAAGTAAAAAGTAAAACCCAACACTGACAACACCACCTAAACCTGATATTACAAAATAAAACAGGAAACACTAATGACTTAAAACACAACACAGGAAATAAACTTACAGGCAAGATAGAAGGACACAGGGAAACACACTAAAGACTAAAGTAAACAAGACTATGAAACATTGAAACACACAAGGGAAACAAACTAAGGAAAGAAAACTAAAACAAGACGAAACACAGAACCAAACCATGACAGTTCATTTGGTGGATTACTTCAGGGTCTGTCACTCTTAATTGAAGTAAATCTAAAATCCTACAGTCACATGGCAATCAAGCAGGAATTTAGCAAAATCTGTCAGGGAAGCACATAGTGTTGTTGGTTCTTAGACTGAATGTAGTGATGTTTATCAATGTTAAAATGCTGCAGTGCATTGAAAGAGTAAATATGTTGTGTACACATTGTCAGGTTCAATATTGTGCCAACACACACAAGGAAGAAAAGGAGGAACAGAAGCAGACATAATGACCCAGTGAGAGGAGCTGTAGCATGGGTAGGGCTTCAGTACAAGGCACAGGGTGTAGCACCCTGCATGAATATCAAAAAGCTCTCTCCCTTTGACCTTGAGATTAATATTTAAAAGCTGGCTACCCTTTATACACACACGTACACGCATACGTCAAGCGCACGTGCACACACTGTTAGCTGTGTGCCCCGCGGCCAACAGTGCACTGAAGTCTTCCTCATTAACTCTCTGTTCTGTTCTGATTCGTGTATCTATCAACACTGTAGAAAGGAAAAGCTGATGATACAGGGTTTATAGTTAAAATGAATTACATTTAAGTCTATTCTGTTAAAAATCTCACTTATCCAATCAGGATGGTAGTGTTTTTGTATGGTTGAGCTTATTACTGTGTTCAATGACTAACAGGATGTTTTAAATGAATGTATGCTGACTTTATTACACTACACCCATGAATTTTAAATAAAGAAATAAAACGTAAACATAGAAAATGAAAATGAAAACTCTAAAACAATATGTAGTGCCAAACACTGTTGGACATATTATAAATAGATGTACCCATAGGCACAATAAATTAGGTCTTTTAACCTTCTCAGCCTTTGGTTTTAGCTTCTTTGTTTTGTTTTTTTTGCCAACTGTGCTTTTTATAAACAGACAACAATATTGACTGTGTGTCATGAGACATCAATCATTCACGCCAAATAACACATGAAGTTACATAAAAGCTACATCAACAATAAAAATAGAAAGAAAATAGGGCATAATCTATGTCTCTCAGGCAGATTAATCATTAGTATTTCTCCTACTTGGTTTCACCCTGATGTCCTCTTGTTTCTTATGTTCCTTCTCTTTTTTATCCATGGAAACTAAATACAAACTTTTAGGTTTCTGCACTGAACAGTGTGAAAAAGTGTTCACAGTTTTCTCATCCATTTTGGGTTTAAATTGAGGTTGACACATATAGAAACTGTCACACATCAGAAACCTTCAAGCTCCACTGTGGTAGAAATGTGTTTATTGAAAATGGAATCTAATTACCATAAAATGTGTTTCCTTACTCACCTTGAATGAAAAAAACGATATTAGGATTAAGTTAAACTATTATTTTGCTTGGCCATTTGGCCCTCATTTCAATCTTAGCCTAAAACAAATTTAGAAAAAAATATCTGCTGTTGTTCGGCAACCAGCTGATTCCGGATTGGTTCAATGTATACCTCTCTTGTGCTCGATATCTCTTTGTTTATATTTATTTTAATGACAAGCAATCAAAAATGGTTGGTACATGTTGTTGCATTGTGTGGTTGTGTGTGGTACAGCAGCTAATAAACTAATAAGTGTTTGTGTTTAAAGGATCATGGTTAAGACAATTCATGTTTTTAACCGTAAAAATATATAGAATTCTGTCTGTTTCTGTGAGCTAGATAGCTGTCAGGTTATTATAGGGAGCAATTCAGCTTTCACTTTGAAATTGCAAGTAAAAAGCCAGTAAATGCTACATTATTGCGAACTGTTGTGATGTTTCGGTACAGAATTTTCAGTTGTGTTATGTCCCTTCAGTGTCTGCTTTAGTCTTAGTCTTTTTTTAAATTAGGTTAAAAAAATAATTTGGAACTTTAATGTAAAAAAAAAAAATCATGAGATATCCTGGTTATGTTATAAATATAACTTCGGTAGTTACTTAAAGAGTATAGTCACGTTATGGCTAACTACGTTTCATGTCAGAACTATGAGCATGTTTAGCTTTGTTATTTGAATATCAAATGATACACTATTACTTTCTCTTCATTCACCTATTTCCACCCCACCACTGTGTTGTTCCACCATACTCATCTCAGTTCTTCTATCCTACTCAGGTGGGTGTGAAGGCAACAAGCAACACATATTAAATCCTCGTAAATCCCCAGCTTTACACTAACACAAACGCACTGTCCCCGCCTGCAGCTCTTTCTTCCACCAGGATTTCTCTTACCTACCTCTGCCCACCGCTGTACGGGACGCATGCAAACACACAAACAAACAGAGAGATGAGCAGACGTGATGTCTGAAGATTAGCTTTTGTTTCATCTTTTTCTTGTCTGTTCCTCTGTTTTTAGCGCAGTGTGTGAGGCTGTGGTGAAATTCACTGCACTATGGAGAAAGGACCGGGAGGCAACCTCACTGCTGGAGAAGGTTTATTCTGCCAAGTGTGATCAAACCACGTGTGTGTCTGTGTTTATGTCAGCATCTGAGTGTACGCCTGTCATGATTTTGTGTGTGTGTGTCTGTGTGTGTGTGTGTGTGTCTGTGTGTGTGTGTATGAAGGATGGTGTTGGCTGGACAGCATTTGCTGCTTCATGTATGAGAACTGTTTTTAAAATTAAGCAAATTAAAATTCCATCCAATACAATGTAATATTTTTAAAAAGAATAAATGAAAAATGATACACTTTCACAGAAATGTCTCCAAATAATAACTCACCAGCACGCAAAACACATTTTTTAAGCATATGGCCACCAAATCTGACAATCTGTTGTTGGTGCTGATGGTCGAATGTTTGGCAACTAGTGAATGCTGACAAAGTGGGACCTCCTCCAAATACAAAAACAATAAAAAAGAAATCAAACATGATTCATAGTGTCTTGTTTTTGACACGTGCCAACAGGTCCAGAAGTGAATGACTGCAATACAAATTGCCAAGGATTAAAGGTCCAGATCAAAAACCATACGATGAACATACATTTAAACACTAACAAATATTTTACTTTCTGGAAATGGAACTATAATTAAAAGGAACGAAAGGAAGAATGTTCACACATAAATAAAGAAGAAATCAAGTATATCCTGTGTAAATGTCTCTCTGAGTCATGACTGTCTACGAGTACGAAGCGTGAGTCCTGCTAGCCCTACTGTTGTCGCAGACGGGTCTATATCATGTTTACATGGACAGGACGGCCTTCCCTATAAAGCTGTTTTAGTCCATGACTAGACAAAAGAAGTGTGAGGACCCCCAACTGTGTCAGTGCTCTTCCTGCTGCCTTGTGTCTCTCCTCACTCAGGTAGCCTTCAGGCAGAAATGGGTGGAGCCAGTTCATTTGATAACAACTCACACATTCAACACTACAACCACCACTGAATTAATGACTGCACATTCTTTGATTTGGCTGTTAGTGCTAAATAAATGACTGTTTGATTAGCTTAAAAACTGTTTGGTCTCCCTGTTTGTCCAGCTCAATGAGCCTGGGTTGTGACATGTAAATGTCTCCGGATAAGTCATTCAGTCATTGCATTTATGTGCTAACATTAGCCTACTCCTACAACAATGCAGGACCTCCTTTGTGCGAACGCGAGTGGAGAGGGGTTGGAGGATGTGTCGTTGAGCAGAGTGGAGGTGTCGCTAAACAGCAGTTTATTTTGGTTTAATTCTGGTGCTCAACAGCGACATCTACTGGATCAAAAAGTCACACATTCTTCCTTTACTGAAGGACAAAAAGGTCGGTCACCGAGCCTCAAAGAAAATATTACTTTATGTATAAATTGTAAAGTTTTAAATCTTTGTCAGTTGTAACTAAGATTATTTTACAATCAACTTAAACTTAAATCAACTTAAGGTCCTCAGGCTTTTTTTTAACAGTTTCTTTGTAGACGGAGCTTTAAATTCCAACACTGATACCAGTTTTGGTAAGCAATGAAAGACTTTGAACATCTTACAGTTAGTTATAGTTTTACAGATCTGTTCAAGATGTTGAACACATCTTTTTTTTTAAACGTTTCTGCGAATCTTCAAAGGTAAAATAAAGAATGCCTTCCATTTAGGTCAAGAGGAGAGCTAAATTGAAGCCTGGCTAATTTTAGTGAACCCAATGTAAATGGCGTTTTATGGATTATTATCAGATTACAATGGTTGAGTGTCTTCATTACAACTCTTAAAATTAAAAAACGTACCCTGACATGATTGTTGTGTTTTGAGTGTTGGTACATTCTAACCTGATCTTTTAACTCTCAAAGACCTCGTTCACCCTCAAATGTCTAGACTTTGGTCAAACTGAAAATCTGTGTTCCTTTTGTGTCCATGATCAGAGATATCTTTTGATGATATGCGCTGGTTTTGTACTACATTTTAAAGCCAGAAATGTATCAAAGCTACAAATGAAATCCCGGCAGGAGGTACAGTATTGACATGTCACACACCCAACATGACACTACAAAGCTCTCTCAATGATTTCATCCCTCTATCTCCTAACTCTCTCTCTCTCTACCTTATCTTTCCTTCCGGTGCTGCTCTCATTCTCTCGTACACTCCCCCAAAACACACTCACATCCTCCACCTTTATCTGTCCTCCTTCTTATCCTCCCCCTTCTCATCTTACGTGTCTCTCTCTCAGACATGTTATATCTCTTCGTATCTCCTACTTACTTCCTGTACCTTTATATTCCTTCCGCTTTTACAACATTTCTACTCCCTCTTTCCATTTTGATATCCTCCATTCCCTACATCTCGCAGCAGCATCTATGAACACACCCCTCGTCTGCACTGCCTATATTTATCTCTTTCTTATCTGCATCTCCCTCTCCTTCTCTCCATGCATGCCTATCTGTCTGTATCTGCTCTCTGCCAGCCTCAGTGGGCTCAGCATACAGGAGAGATGATTCCTGAAATGGTAAATTGTTTATTTCTGACAGTTCAGTGGCTACATTAAGCACACACCTCGCTACCACTAAAACCAGATAAAGATAGTGAGATATAAAAAAAAATAAATGAAACAAATAAACTAACAAACAAACAAACAAAAACAAGTCATATTCATCACAGTAATTGTGTGGGTGCTTTGGGTACACAAGTAGCTGGGTGCCGATGAGGGATGGCGATGTTCACGGGCCTCCGTAACATCCATGAATCATAGCCAGTCGCTTGCTGGCCCTCAGCCGCCATAAAACAAAAGATGGAGATGAAAAATGCAGCAATTAAGTGATTTGATTTCTACTCTACCCTCCTGTCCTCCTTTCTACCAGCCCCCTTTCGACACACACACACACACACACACACACACACACACACACACACACACACACACACACACACACACACACACACACACACACACACACACACACACACACACACACACACACACAGACACACACACAAGCAATAATATAACTCACGGTGTAAGAGTAGTACTTTTTAAACACTGTGAAGCACATGGACAAAATCCAAGTTATGCACAAACATGACTAAAGCACAGTTTTAAAACGTTCTTTGTCATTTACATAAAAACATTTTCTAAATAAATGTCAAAATCCTACTTCAGGCTTTATTATATTGGATTCTCAGAATCCAGAAGCCAAAATGGACAAAATGGCATGTGATTAAAAATATTTAATGCATTAACTTCTGACCATAATCACATAAAAAAATAAAAGGTGACAGCCCATATTTGTAATCAAACATTCACTTCTAAAGCTATTTATGCAACTATATACTACAATAATCACAGTATTATATACACGGCTAATCTCAGGGTCAAAACAAAGAATGACTTTATCTCTATCATATCTCTGAATTTATCAAAATCAAATGTGTTCAATGCTTGATACAATGTAGAACTTTGGGTCAAAACATCAACTCCGTTATTCTCCACTGAGAATTCTCCATTTATTTTAATGTACAAAAGATGGTCGATATAATTACTTCCCTTGGTATGTGAAATACAAAGATGGCCACCAGGGAGTCTGTGACAGTTGGTCAAAAACTTATCAAAAAGCCAACACACAAATTTTGAGCTCAATCTAACCAAAAGTTAAAATCCAAAGTTTAGAAAACGAGACATCATTTTTAGTGAAGAGAATATTTCACATTTGGGAATTAGTGTCTTTTGTGGCTCTCTGAAGCAAACATATTAGAACCATTTACAGTACATCCAACACGCTGCAGTGTGGGGACCATATTTAAACACTGCACTGCACTATGAGAAATGTGAATGGTTAAACATTGTTTAGCATGGGGGGACTTGCTTAATGGGACTTGGCTAAGCACGTATAATTAAGAGCATGGGTAAGTGGAGAGTTGCAGGGAGCATGGGGTGTGTGAATGTGCATTTTTTGTGTTTCTGTTTGTGTGAGGGGGGACATGGTAGCAGCATCAGGGCATGATGGAGTGTTTTGTGGAGCCAAACACCCATTCAGCAAGCTGTGTGCTCATTAATCCTGGCAAACTCCACTTGTTACATGCACGCACAGGAAATCATGAGGCTAGGTAAACAGGGAACTGCTGCGATCCATCACTGCATGCCAGTGAACACAGGGACACACTGATATGTAAGTGAACACAAATACATGCACGGACACACACAGATGCTGCGTATAGAAAACAGTATACACTTTTACCCACACAAACACATTTAAAAACACCCACCGCTCTGCATGAACATTACAAATGTACAGAGATTAACAGATGCAAACTAAATCATACATACACATTTGTATCTAAGGGCGCACTGGCAACCCTGCACACACACTGCTCCAGGACCTGGACACTTACCTCTTGTACAAAGCATCATCATACAGCAAATGCATGCTTTATGTTTTTATGAAGCCTGCTCAGTTTAAAATCAGGCGAACACGAGAAAAAAAAAAAAAATATAGGAACACACAGTCGAGTCCGCATCTGCACAATACAGAGAGCATGACAGCTACTTTAGTGACTTTGAGGGTCATTTTGAGTCATTTTAATCAGATACAGCTGTAAATTAATTTAAAAAAATCAAAGAGACGTGTGGTTGAGTCTGCATCCGTACATCGGAGAACAACACAGGGAACATGACAGAGACTTTGAGGCTTATTTTGAGTCATTTTAGTCAGTTATGGCCAGAACACTCTGGGATTTCTCCATAATGAAGACTGTTAGCATTGTGTACCTGTGTGCTTGTGCACTTCTCATCAGCCAAGGGAGTGTACCATGCTTGAGTACAGTATAGAGCGGTCACACTGGCCAAACAGACCGGACTTTAGTAAGTAAAAGTTTATTTATATAGCACCTTTCAAGGGCATAAAAACGTCACAAAGTGCTTCACAATCAGAAAAATAAAAACACAGTGCATACAAAACAATCACAATAAAAATACATAGACAGATTAGACGAAGGCACGTTTGAACAGATAAGTCTTCAGCTGCTTTTTAAAATTGTCCACAGAGGTCAGAGCTCTCAGTTCTAAGGGAAGACCGTTCCAGGATTTAGGAGCCACAACCTCAAAAGCACAGTCTCCTGTAGTTTTTAACCTTGTGCGAGGAATAACCAGCAGACCCTGATCAGAGGACCTCAGGGACCTGCTGGTGTTATAAGGCCTCAGCAGCTCGGTGATATAGGCTGCCACTTGACCATGCAAGGCCCTAAACACAGTAACAAGGACTTTATATTGGACACGAAAACTAACGGTACCGTGCATAGGCACGGTACAGATTGCCATTGTGATCGTGCCTTAATTACAACACTATCTTTCCCATCAGAATGTTCACTATCCTTTCTGTTGAGGTGTATGAAAGACAGTTTCAATATCAATCCAGCCACAGTTCCCTCTAGTGTGTTAGTGAAACACACATCCAGTGCTGGTGAAGGCCTCTGCTTGCTATAAGTAGAAAGAAATACTGCCACAAAGCTGGAAAAGAAATCAATAGAGCTTGACCCCAGTTTGACCCCTCGTTGAATGGAGAAGTTATGGTACCACACTGGCCTCGACATTAGCTTATTTGATGTGTACTTCCCGACAACAGCTCTCTCTGCTCTCCTTCTCTCCTTCATTTCTTTCCACCCTTCTTTTCTTCTCTCTCCCTACATGTGCTTCAAATTGTTTTGTTTCCATCTCCTAAATGTTTGTGAATACACGCACAAACTTTCATGCACACGCCCGCACACACATACACACAGGCCTCACATGACAAATGCAGTATAGGGCCAGTTACACAGCCCAGTGGTTAGCTGCTGCGCTGGAGCGGATCTGTTATATCCATACGCCTGCCTGGCTGGAGCATTTACTGAAGCCATCAGCCAAAAAACATTCCATATATCTTTGACAGGGAGGGGAACAATACCATTTACACCAATTTAGCCCTGAGAGGGGGATTTCCAGTTAATGGGCAACGTTTTTTTTCTCTTTTTGTATGCAGTATTCAAAATGGCTACCTTTCAGGAGGATAGATGAGACATGCTCCCAGGCTGCTAGTCACTTTTTAACAAACCCTATTACAATGCTAATAAAAAATAAAAATAAATAAATATATATGACCTGATCTCTATTTCACAACCGTTCTTCATCACAGACACTAACATTATAAGATGCTAAATAAGATACTAAATCTACATAAAATTTGACGCCAATGCCAACAGAATAGGAAGGTTGTACTTAACTAGTATTTATGATGACAGTGTTTATTCTTCTTTACTCTCCTTTGTGCATGTCAGGGATTACTCTATATACTGAATTTTGGCAACAGTGGGAGTCTTAGTTGACAAGACCTGACAAGGTCACAGGCCACAGGTCATCCAGGGGCCAATTAAAAGTTAGTGATGTAGCAGGTCCACGTTTTAGGTAGGCAATGAGAGGTCAACAGGGTTATCATGTCAGGAAAAGGACTCGCTGCCTGTTAGGGTCATACCGTATAAAGAACAGGTGGCTGAATCTAAAACATTTTTAAAGGCAAAGAAAAGACTGCAGAAAAAGGAGACACAGGAGAAAAGGGTTGTCAAGAAATCAGAATTTGAAGCTTGATAGGATAGTATTAAAATATCAAATGATATAAATACATGCTTAACCACGTCAACAAAAAATAAGTCATTGGCATCACTGTTAATCAAAATGTGTTCAAATTTACAATGTATTTTCAAGAGCCTCATCTCAGCTGTCACCTTCTAAGTTCTGTGTTTGTAAGAGAAATAAACTCGACTTTTACATCCTCATTAGTTGTACACAATGGATGGGGTAAACTCATCTGTATTGATTATATTAAGGCTAATAGTAATGCGTTGACATCATTTGGGGTATGGCTGATCAAATTGATGTAGGAGTTTGTCTGGAGGCCCCCCTTAACTCCAACTCTTTACCTATCACTAGAACATTTAAAAGTTAGATGAAGAGAACATCAGAACATTTTTAATTTAGCGGCTGCCATTGTTCAGCTCCAAGCGCCTCTTCAGAAACCGCCACAAAGACGACATGTATTTTCACGCAATCTAAGGCAGCAACTAACTCTGGTCTTCTTCAAGACTTTAGTCAGCAGTGGCTTATACATACAGCATGCTGGGTGACACTAAGTAGCTGAGAGGGAGGATCATTCACTGTGAACATACAAGGCTTGTATTCATTGAAACGTGGGTTCAGAAGATAAACACATATAGTACGGAGGATTATGGAGGTCATCAGCTGTCCTAGTGTGCATTATGTTTTTCAGGAATATAAAAAGCTGGTTTTCTTTTTCCTGTAATCCACTTGGCCCCGGGGCACAGTAGTGTTTATGTTCACTGCCAAGTTTGTGATCTGAAACATCCGATTGGTGACGCTACCCGTTCTGTTCACTCTCATTGGCTGTTGCCAGTATTCCGTCAGGCTACCGTGCCAGGTTCCAAGTTGATCAAGAGCAGTAAAGTAATCATATTGACCTTACACACTTTAGAATTATATAGACAAATAATCATGTGCGATGAGCCTGCAATCAAGCCATGTCCTGACAAATAGGCCCCAAATAAGGTCTTAAAACTGTGTTATGTGAAACGAGCTTAACTGTTTTTGATGTGTTTCTTTAAGTGACAGAGGGAAGAAGTAGAATATTAGTGTGCATAATCTGGTTGACATTCATATATAGGGTGTATAAACGCCTAGATCCAATAATCAGTGTATGTCATGCAAGAGAGATGATAAACAATCAGTTAATATTTTAACATTTAATGTGGCTTGATTCATGTCAACTTGCGCACTCATAAAAAAAAAAAAAACTTTTCTCCTTGAAATTTCCAGTAGTGAAATAGCTACCTCAGATGGTCATCAGCACAGGGAATTTTCTCTGGTCAAACATCAGGAAACAACCCAAAGAAAGACAGAAGTTAAATGAGTTTGGCCTATTTATGAATCTAGAATGAAATCTGCTGTGTGAATAACACGCCAGCCTGCAGGCGCACCTGTCTCTGAAGGGCAATGCAAACTGACACTAGAATTCGTATAATTCATGTTAAGCCCAAAAAACATTTATAATCAAGTAACGGAATCCAACCTCCAAGCAGCCTATTCCTTTCTCATACCTTTCCTGGGTTGTTTGGTGTACAACTAGCAAATTGCGTGGCATGACTAAAATCACTTTGTGCCACAGTGTTTTGAAAGTAACGCCGTCAAAAAGAGAAAAGTAGAACCATAACTCCTTTATTTTCTTTTATTTCATTCATAATGAGACGTCAGGGTGAGAGGGCTGTTCAGGGGCTGCACAGGGAATGGCACCCTGAGCAGTTGGAGGATCAATACCTTGCTCAAGGGCACTTCAGTCGTACTCTCAGAGTAAAACGGAACCTCCCCATCAACTGTCCCCAGTTCCATACTTGGTTCATTACGGAAGACTTGAACCACCGATCCTCATGTTCCCAACCCAAGTCCCTACAGCCTGAGCTTCAAATTCATTCTAATTCAAATTCATTAGTCGTAGTATTGATTCAATTCAAAACAGGTTTCTTGTGCATACAGTTATAACATTAACACGGACAAGCAGACTAATGCCAATGACGCTGTTCAGTATTATTTTTACGCTGCCATAAAGAACTTAATTTCAGCAAGTTTTAAACTTTTTGGAAATAATGGGTTCTAAATTTTAATCTTTCTGCTAAATTAAAATACTTTTAGAAAGCCCAGTTAATAGTTAGATAATCAATCAAATAGTAATAATTATTACAAATACATACATCTCACACAATATGAATATGCTGCAGCACAGACATTTAATAAATCAAACCCAAAGTTTTAAAACCTTCATTGCACATTTCATATATGTTGAAAAATATAATGGGCATCTAGTCCCTTTCGACCTTTTTCTTCCTCTCATTATAGTTTCTTTTCAAACTCAAAAGACCCACTGAGTGCTTGGAGCAAATGCATCAATTCCAGACTGACAGAAATGGAGCTCTACCTTCCTACTGCCTGGCCTGCACAACACAAACACACTTACAATGAAACATGCATGAATGGAGACCTGTCAATCACAGGAAACCCATCCATCACCAGGCAATATACAAATGATCATCTCCTAGATTCATATTTACCCGACCTGCGCAAGCACACCTCCACACACACATAAAGGTATTGTAGATAAATTCACACAGACACAATCAAACACAGGCATAAACTAAAATATACAGATTCACATACAAAATGCACGTAAACATACACACTGCTCATCCAGTGTTGGTGCCCAGACTGTAGAAGTCATCAGGGACCTGTAAAGCATTACCCTCTGTGTGACTCGAGCCACTCCAGAAATAGCCTCTGTAATGTATTCTTAACGCCACCGTCTCTTTTGCACAATAGTGCCCTTAATAACACACTCCATTTCTGTTGGCATAAATAAGGGCTCCATTTCCATCTTATTTCATGCAAATGAGAGCGCCGGCGCCCAAACAGGTAGTGGGAGTAGTGTGTGAGTGGAGTGTGGAAGTGTGCGGTTGCTGAGTGTAGTGGCATGATTGGGTACGAGCGAATTCAAATGAGCGTTGGAGAGACCCCACAATGTGCCAACGACTCCCACGCCAGCCTGCCAGCGGCGTGACAGACAACGTCACTTACAGGCCCTGCAGCCTGCACAGGGTGCCATTATAGGGCCAACGCAAAACCAATATTTATCCAGGCAAATGGTGCTCTGGGGAGAGATTATTAATGCAGACATGAGAGTTTCACTCCGGTAGTAGGCGCTGGTGCAGTCCACTACCATGGCATCGCTCTGATTTGACAAGTCCATTAGTTTACTGTGTTTTGGGATTCAGCAATTGGTTGCCTGACTTTTAAAAGGATACCTGAGTGGAGGTTGAGTCCATTTTTTTCAATTTTTACCCCTCTGTCCATCGACGGAGCCCTTTGTCCTGCTGCTGGTCCATATATTGTGACAGGTTTGCAAATCCGTTAGTTTAACAAGCAAGTCCAAAACCAAACCTTATTTAACTGGGGCTGCCCAACTGGGGGCTTAATGTTGGGATGGCGTGAAGCTTATGTGCATACACACTTAAGATCATCATTTATTTACTTTTACCTTCCCCAATGATCATATCTACATCTAACAACAAAGTATATCAAAACATTGTCTAACTTTATTAAGTTAACATACCGTTAAACA
Organism: Symphodus melops; assembly: GCF_947650265.1. NCBI lineage: Eukaryota > Metazoa > Chordata > Actinopteri > Labriformes > Labridae > Symphodus > Symphodus melops. The sequence continues at coordinate 10,047,567 of NC_136695.1, read as the reverse complement.
AAACTACTACTGTACAATTCTTGCAATAATGTTGTGTTTTTGTGTGTTGCAAGATAACAGCACTCTGTACTGGGAAAGATAGCCACACACATCTTTTCTCCCTCAGAAGGTCATAATCATAATCCTGCATTAAAAGCAAACACAGATATATTGTTATGTGAATAAACCATTTGATTGAAAGATATATTAAAATTAAAGAGTTACTGGTGGACTTGGGCAGACTGTGCTTCACAACTTTCACTGTAGGCTGAGAGCTAAACTACTGCACTGTAGCAAATAGGAGTGCAAACTCCACAACACACATCATCTCTGAGAGACCTTCGAAAACAGGGTGTGTCTTATATTCCGGAATCTTACGGTTCATGTATCTCCATAATTTAGAAATGAGATTGCATGTGTGCATGAATCGAGATAGTGATGTTTGTATGTTTAATCAAGCAAGCATGATTAATCATCCAAGCCCTAGTCTCAATGCACCATCAGTTTCAAACTTGTAGCCTTTAACCTCCAAATGTGGCTGCAATGATGTTGACATCTGGCACCAGCTCAGGTTTACTTTAATGTCAGTATATTGATTGAGATTGTTGTAACAAATTACTGACCCTAAAATGACAGGTTATTGTGTTGAAACAATATCATTTTGCTGACTTGTCCTTCTTTTAAAATTCAACTGAAAGGTCATATTTATCGTAGGTGTGCAAACAGTGACCATAAGAACCTGGACTGTCCGCTTGAGAATTCTTGAAGGGGAAAAAACTAACCACTAGTCCACTGACACCCTCAAGTCTAATATGAATGAAGACATGAGATTATGATTGCTTGTTCTTTGTTAATTCTATTAGAGGATCTGTTTGAACTGTTTGGTTTTGTTTGGTATTATTGCTGTGTAAAAGTGTGTATGACTATAATAGTTCATGTTGGCGCAACAAAAGAAAGAAAGAAAGAAAGAAAGAAAGAACTCATAACAACCATCAAAAGATCAAAACAGACTTTGATTTTCTTTCACAGTTATTGAGACACTCACCTGATTAATAGAGACAATTTGACAATGAAGTTGCAATTTTCCTCTATAGAATGTGACCTGATCATGTACAGCTGTTGGCGTAGACATGTTCAAAATATGTTGGTACGATATTATAATATATATGTAATACAATTGTCATGCTCATACCTGTACTGATTGCTAAAAATGCCCACTGGCAATACAGCACGTCATAGTTCATTCATTATTACATCACTTGACTGCACACTATACTACGGAGAAAGTGTCTGATCTGAGATGTTATACCTGCGATCATATTTTTTTCAAAAAGTTTCTTGGGTGCCAGCAGCAATGCCATTGGCAGAAACTGATTATTGGAGATACTTGTTATTTGATATTCCACTCAAACTAAGCCTTTTTATGAGGCTCCCCATCGAGTCCAGTTACATTCATCCACCAATATTATCTGTCCAGTGCAGCAACAGAAACTCAGTTTCAGGGTCCCTGAAGTTATTTTGCTTTGTGACATACATGTTGTATCAAAAGTTCAAACCAAAATCATATGTTCTTTTTGGAAAGCTACTAAAACGGCCTAAAAAGACAGAGGTAATGCACGTGATAACGGCAGATTGGGGGGCTTGTGTTGTGAAAGAACAGTCGGTTACCTCATACAGGGGCTCAGGATGAGAGAGTGCAAAACAGTCATGGCATGCCTGTGTGAAATCTTGTGATTCTTGAATTCTTCATTTTGTTATCGAGTTTGTTTCCATCTTTGGTGCCTTTACTCTGCACTTTCCAACAAGAACTTGTCAGTCAAGCTGTGTGGGCGGTTTTCTGACAGCTTTTTCCCTGGGCTTTATTCAGTTGATGAAGTTTGACTTTCTTCCGAGTTTCTTTTTCTCCACTAGTGTTCTGCTGTTCCTACACATCAGAGGTTTAGACAAATATGTAGGCATCACTTTCTTTGCAATAGGTACATCCAGCATCAGATGTTGAGAACAATTTAAAGAAAGCTCAGTTTCAAGTTGCTGGAAAAGATTTTGTTGAATTTAGTGAAACAAAGTTATATTCAACAGGACAAAGTAGATAATGACTACGTAATATTTTAGGGAAACACAGTCCAAAGAGAGCAGTTGGAAGAGTCAAGGAAACAGGAAGTAGACATGGAGAGGAGGAAAGGTTTACAGGGGTGTATGGTGGTCAGATAAAGCAGCTCAACACTCACTTCAAGGAAAGGTTAATGTCTCTCTTTTGATTTCTCCATCTCCTGCTCCTTCGCTTTCCCAGCTGAGGTCTGTGTGACTTACAGCAGGTCCAGACTGCATTAGATTAAATCATAAATTACCCACCCACCCCCATATCTGCATCCCCCCCGCCCTATCTCAGTCTTCCCTTTACCATCCTCTCCCTATCTCAATCTCACTCTCCCTTTATTCTCCTATATTCCATTCCCCTTGTATTTCTCCTGCTCCCCCACTATTATTTCTCCCCAGCTCTAATCATTATTCTCTTCGCCCCCCTCCTTTCTCTTGCTATCCCTGTACTCTACAATTCGAATGCTTTTCTGTTCAGGGAACTGCTAAAGTGGGTTTGGACAGCAGCAATGCAACCAAAAGCAAGGATTACTTAGGTCATATGATTGCATGTAGTATACTTAAAAACGAATTGAAATCAGAAAAATTACCATATCTTAAGCATGTAACGTATTATCAGTGATAGGCACAGGTTTTCCAAAAATGTAACTTTGTTAACTGTTCATTTGTTACCAAAGATATTAACTTTGAACGCAGTAAATTCATTCGACAGTACATATTGTACCGCTTAGTTAAAGTTAACTGAAAATATCATTTAAATAACTAAAACATCAGCTTTTTGCAATGTCTAGATCTGAGTTCTTAAGTAGTCATTCAGAAAACTCTAAATGACATGACAAACTTTTTTTCATATGTTACCATTGAGTTCACTCACTGCTCCGGATGTACTAAACTTCATGTAGGTTAAGCAATATCTCACAATAACAGCACCGAGGACAATATGGTCTTGCTCAGGTTGACAATCCATCTGAACATCTAAGAGCAGGGTTTGGATCCTTCGTCTTTCTCAGTTCATCAGAAAAGACTGTAGTCAAACCCAGTTCATCTTTGTGGTTTCACAAGCTCCACCAGCTGCAAGTCAGTGGCACACCAGTGACACATAGTGGGAAAAAAAATATGTCAATGGGAACCAAATTTATCGGCAGTCAATTGTTTGATAACCTTTTTTCAAAAAAATCCATTATAAAAAAAATGTAAAAAATAATTGACGCTGATAATTAACGATTAACAGATTAATGACTTCCCAGCTCAGTGTGTTATGAAAAGTTGTTACAAGGGTTACTTGTAAGGCAAAGGGGCACATCTTTTCATTACTTTAATGAAACCATGCTGTTTCAAAGAAATCCTGGATCACAGGTCATCTGTGCAGGATCCCCAACCCCATCGCAAAGTGATTTGCTGGATACCAAATTCAGTTGAGTTTCACATTGTAAGCTCTATCTTTCCTTTTTAAGAAAGAGGACTTGAGATAAGTATGCACTCCAACAACTGCAGCCCACTTTAGGTGTGTATATTAAGCACTAGAATATCAATGCTCCAATGCTCTTTAAAACCCAAGGTAAAAACTATATGATACATGGGGTTATCTTTCAAAGGTATTACAACATCTACTTGTGTTACCCTGACCATATTATCAGGGGAAAAAACAAACATTTCCTTCACTTTAGACATGGATTTCTCTAAAGGGACTAAACAACATATTACTTTTGCATTTTGAAACATTTATCTCCTTTCACTTTTTTTGTCCCATTTTTCTGTGAAGAAGGTCTTTACCACAACAATGTTGTGAACAAATGACCCGGAGATGGATGACCCCAGGTTAATAACTAAGCGGTTTGATTTTAAATTGGAAAAAGAGTTCATTTGCAGATGACACAAGAATGGGTCTGGTATCTATCAACAGTGACAGAGACTTACAGGGTTAGAGGTCCAGACACTATCTGCATGGTGACAAGACGATGACCTTATTCTCAACACCAGGAAATTGCTGTTTACTTCATGAGTCAGAAATCTTCAACAAAACTTTATTAACAAATTAGATGTTAGAAGTTTCGGCCTATGGTTTTTTGTTCACTCTTCATGCACCTTGTTTAGTTGGTGAAGCTGTGCCAGAAAAATCCCACTCCGTTTACTTCATGGAACAGAAAAACAAACCACGTTAGTTAGACCGTTAATGGAGAGGAGGTGGAGTGGGTGGCAGTTTTAAAGTTTCTGGGAGATCATGTATTAGAGGACCTGACTTAGAGACTGAATACCTTTTTTTCTGGTCAAGGAGGCACAGCTGTGACTCTTTTTTTTCTCAGAACCTTTTGGTACAATCACATGGCAACCTCCAGCTTGAGTCTAGCTGCAGTTTATTCGTCTATGGACTCAATAGCTGCCTAAGGAACTTTTCATAAACTTTTATCCAAGTACTATAGCGAGCATCCTTACCTCCGGTAAGTCGGGTACTCTACTGAAACTCAGCAGACTGCGTGTATAATATGGTGATATTGTTCTTTCTGATGTGAACAGAAAGTGGCTATAAAAACACTTGTGGCTTTAAAGGGGCTTGCAGAGAGTCCCCGTTCACAATTAGAAGCTCTAAACATTGTGTATGTGAGTGTGTGTGTTTGCGTGTGTGTTTCATAAAGCTCTGTTAGGTTTAAAAGTGTTACGTTCTGAACAACAGACATGCTCTATTTTCTGGATTTTCATTATAAAATGCAGTCCAGTGTCCTAGTGAACAATTCAAGCTATATCCAAGTATGACGAGAGACACCTATGTTACAGTTCGCACACATCCTCTATTATTGTTTATCGACTAACAGGCATAGAGACATGCTCCAGGCAAAAAAAAGATAAAACAACAGTCCTTTTTTTCAACCCCCACACACCTTGCTCCACTGCTGGAGAAAAAAGGGGAATAAAATAGAGTGACCCTGCGACTAGCCGCTCTCTTTTTCCCCCACTGCTCTACTCTTCCTCCCCCTTGCCGTGTGAAATCAAATTTCCATGAGGCTCCCGTATCTGTTGCACAGCGAGGTGATTTATCAGGGATGCAAAGAGCATGCAGAAACAATCTTTATTACATCCATTTCCTGCTTGTCAGCCGGGATCATGTTGGCTGTTCATTAAAGGCGCGGCGCAGGTGAGGAGAATGCATCCCGATGCCTTGATAGATTGTCTGCTCCCCTGTGGTGACAGCAGCTGGATGGATTGAACAGCGGGGGGTGAAGAGGGAGGAAAAAAAGCGCTGACTCCGTTGCTGCCCCTGTCAGACACACTTTTACAAAGCCGGCCAGTGTCATTTCTACCAAACAGCAGCACACACACGCACACACACACGCAGAGTTCTGACACTCATTGGACTGAAGCCAAGAGCCTGCTTTAATGCATGGATGCATGGATGCAAACACACGGTGAGCATCCACACACAAGTATTTATGGACACTTATGTAGAACTATAAATGTACAGATTGTAAAGTGGAGTTTTATCTTGTTACTGTACACAGGTACTAACCCTGGCTCTTTCTTTTAACAACGCCAGCATGACAACCACAAATAAAATACACAACTTTAACTGCAATATGTTTATTAAAATATTTTAAAAGAAGAATTTAAAAAAGAAGTTTAATAAAGATTCATTTTTCAGAAACTACACTTACACAGGCACGACAGTGTTGCTTGGCGACCAGTTTGTTTAGCTTCTTGTGGCGAAAGATAATCATGATAATCAGCCTGTTCTTCTGTTGTGCAAAGAAGCATCTCGGCAAAAGCTACCGGTGTGTTTAGTGGTTCATGTTTGAGACATTTTCAAATGTTCCGTTATTGTTTGGGCCTGTTTTGTTTATAAAGAGGAAAATTCGGTGTGTCTCACTTACTAAGTAAGATGATGGAGGCAGTGAAGTACAGAAGCCAGTCATGCAGTGGCATAAGGCTTACAGTATAAACTCAAGGAAATAACCTTCTGCTCTTTTCATGTCAAATGTAGACTACTTATTTTGTGCTGTTTTCTTCAAAATCAGTCAGTTACACACCACCAGCTGTTTAGAAATCATTCTTTAAATTACAGTGGGTTTTGTTAGTGGATGACCAATATTCTGAACAATGATACATGTAAGATTGAATCCCTCAGGGGACAGAATCCCAGGTGCAGTCATTGTAATCAAACACATACTTTTGGTTATAATACACTGATCAAGAACCAATTAAAAAATGTACAGTGGTGGTAAATTCACCTCTCTTTAAAAAAGAAAAGTAGCACTTCTGGAGGAGAAAACGTGGCACAAAGCATAAGCTGTAAATGATTTTCATGCAATAAGACACAGCTCATTAAGTCAATCAGCTAAGGCTGTAGAATATCAAAAAATACAGCTCTCCCTCTCACAGCAGCTACGTAAGACTTTATAATCAGCCATAAAATGTTTTATCACACCTCCTACATCAACAGATAAACACACACGGTATGGAAGCATAAATACAGCTCTGCATCTACATTGTGCTCTCATGTTCCCATCAGAGGAACTGACTGTGTTTACTAAGATATATAAAAAAAAACATAAGACAATAAATATATCTGATCCAGAGGGCAGTGAGGAAAAAGTCTTGGCTCGATTGAGGTTTGCCTGGATCCTGTACAGACCATCCCACTGTGCACACTGTGAACACAATAAGTCTGCTCAGGAAGGACCAGGCTCTTTTCACATCACTGAGATACATATATATGTAGAATATACAGAAATGACAATGCACAGAGTGTATGTTTACGCTGATCAGTCATCCTTGTGCATGTTAAGCAACTTTTCTTTTCCTTCCATCCATCCTTCTGCCTTCCTTCCCAACACTAACTCACTGTCTGTCCACTGTCTGGCATTATGTCAGCAAAACTCATGATGAGTAGAGATTCTTTGTTTAAAGACTAAATTGAGACACAAATAACTGTTCATAACTTTTGATGATTTTTTTTTTTCTGGTGCATGTCAGTGACAAAGCTGTAAAAAAACATCCCGGTGGGTCGTCAGTTTAACACTTGATACCCTTGGTACAACCTTGATACCATTTTCTGATAGGCCAGTTGAAGTCGACCAATACAGACAAACTATAGAGGGAAACAATGGCTGAAATGTAAGTAAAAGAAAGAAGCATTCCCATCTAGATACTAGGACTACATCTGAAATATTTCACAAAATAAATGACTGTTAAAAGAAGATTTAAATATGTATGAAGGAACAGGAGTCAGACATTATTTACAATGATAAACCACATAACTCTAGAAGTCCTACAATGTTTAGTGTAGAGTAAACTAGTTGAAAACATTTGTTGATTTGTGTAGTATTCCAAAAGCTAACTTGGAGGAAGTCTCCCAGCATGTTAGGAATGCTCCCAGGAATCTCCTCAATGAATCGTAGGTCATCAGAAAACACAAACAAATTCTTTGTTTATTTGTTTTGTTGTATGTCTAAAAATGTGACTAAAATATCGGACCAAGAAAAGCAACACATTTTTATGTTGGGTATTCTTCAGAGTAAAGAGAAATTAAAGATGATCGCTGCAGCTTCGATTTGTGCTTATTCACTTCATGTGGTTCGACATTTTGTGATTGCAGATGAGTAAAGTTAAAATAATATAACGCCCACTGAAACCTTAGAAATAAAAAGCTAAATGTTTGATTTGATTTTCTGGGTAAAGACAAACATGTTTGAACTAAAAACATAACTGCATGTCTTTTTAAAAATTGACAACCACCGATTATGTTATTGGTTGACAGCTGGCTTTAATATCTGTAGTTTGAGAACAGGTAGTCTAATTACGCATGCAATTTAAATAAACGATAGATTGATTTATCTGTTATGCATTGAGAAAGTAAAGATAAGGTATGAATTACTACAAAGTATATGAGTAAATGATAGTTATGGTTCTATTGAAACGTGATTTAGTAGGACATACAGTTGCCTGTTTACAAAGACATACCAAGCTCTTTAGCTAACATTGTTAGGGGGCGGGCTAACAGGGATAGTCAGAAAAGTAAAATCGAAGGCAAAACCAAATACAGAAATACATATTACAGGTGGCACAGTGTTTGTTATTCAATGCTTATGGAGAAATGGCCTGAGATGCCAATTAAATTACCTCTAAAACAGAAGGATTGGATTAAAAGATGGAGAGAAATAAGGGAGGTAGAGGAGGAAGGAGAGAGGGGACGTGGGAGTACTTTCACTCAAAGAAAAATAATTTATTTCATTGTGATATCAAAATCAATTGGCATCGATTGAAGGGTGGCTAAAGGTGAGCGTGTACATGATCCTTCAGCTGTAAGAGGCAGACTGTCCGGGAAGAAGGGAGGGGGAGAGAGAGAGAGAAAGACAAAAAGAAATAGAGGCAGGAGAAATGGAGGGAGGCAGGAAAAGAGATGGGTGGCTACAAGAAGAAGTCACCTCCTCGTTAACAAAGAAGGCAAAGGAAAAAAAGGCCAAAAATAAGAGAAGAGAAAGAAAAAAGAGAGAGAGAAAAAGAGCGAGGGAGCTCTGGCCCGGTGGAATCAATACAGAGAGGTGGAGCAGAGTACAATAGCCTCAGAGGAAAGGAGATTCAGTGGTGCAAGTCTAATACTCTCTGTTTCATACACACATATATACATGCACACACAAATACATTAGCGCACACACATCCTCGCCCCCTCTCTGAATCCTTTTTGCTCTTGCTTTCTCTTGACATTTTCCTCTATATCCTTCCTCTATTTAATTTCTTTTTTTCCTCACTTGCTTGCTCATTCTGTATCTACCCTCGCCCCTCACCGCCAATCCACACAGCCCCCCCCCACACACACACACAAACGCATGCACACACTGAAAAGCTGTCTGTATGCAGAGAAAAGAGGAGGCCTTCAGTCCGATCATAAAAGCATCTTTCATCAAAAACAGACAGTGAAGTATGAATCAACACACTTGCAAACAGATAGACAACATGGATATAAGTGGACAACCCCCCCCCCCCCACACACACACACACACACACACAATCACGCACACACACACACACAGTAATAGGACAGTTTCTCCAAGTGCAGTTTTACACAAATAATGAAAAGTCAAAGCCACTTGGTTGCAAAAAAAAAAAAAGTGTCACACGAACATTTTAACACACACGTACATTACAGCACGCTCCAACACCACTCCAGCTCTATCAGCACTTGAGACTAGTGAGGCTTCAATTAGTTCTTGATGAATGAGCCCATAAGATGCCGCTCTCTCATTTCCCTTGTTGCCAGATATCCCAGCAATCAGAGAGAAATGAATTCTCATTGTGGCGTGACTGAGACGAGAAGATGACGGTGGTTGTGGAGGTGGAGGGGGGTGCAGCGACATAAATCATTCACCCTCTCCACTGAGGGGCCAGAGTTCAGCTTCATCACACCAAACCTGACATGTCTAAACCAATATGCAACTTTCTGGAAGGGTGTACTGCAGTCCTTTATACATGGTGGTACCAAAGAACTCTGTTCACTGTTCACACCTGCACAAAACTCCTGAAGTTTCCAAAGGGAGCAACATGTGTGAACTGTAGAGTTCACATTGACTTTACATGGAGTTTCTCCTGCTAGTATTTTTTTGCATAAAGTCTAATTGAGCTGATGTGAGAATGTAGCAGGATATAATCAGGAGAATTCACATCGAGCAAGTGGGAGTGGGGCGATGTTTGTTCACCGTATTAGGTGCAAGACCATTGACTGTAAGCACGTGACCGCTGTGATCTCCGTGCATGAAACTAAACTTCTGCATTATGTTTTTTGTGTGCGCAAATATTCTCATTCAGGTGTCATCGTTCTTTTCTCGTCATTCCTTGTTTCAGGAACAACCAGATCAGGAGGATTTTAGGGGCAGTCTGAAATGACCTACGCATGTGCACATGTGAAAATGGCTTTACAATAAATTAACTTCATGAAACGATTGAAATGTCGGCCCCTGGTCTTTTGGTATTCAGCAGAAAAGGGTGCGTATTACATGTATGTATAATATATGCATGCCACATGATTTGTGACGTTTCTTAAAGGCCTCCTGTACATATTTAAAGATCCAATTAGTAAGAAACTAAGTGTGTGATCATGAATGATGAAGAGACAAACTTACCATCATCGATGATGCTGACCACCACTCCACTCCCAGTGATGTTTTTCCTCCAAACCGGCATTACGTTCATGTCAAACCCCCTGGAGTTGTACTTGCCCTGTGCAAACTGAACACACACACACACACACACACACACACACACACACACACACACACAAACACAATATATAACATTACATCTCAACTTCAAGTACAACACGCTATAAGTGATGTGGTGCCTCAAAATCGGTCACCTTACTGAAAGCTATGCACAGTATATCCTGCCTCAACCTATTTTCCACACTTTGATGAACACTCTTAGCCACACACACGTTAACCTTAAAAGGAGGTAATGCTAGTATTTTGCCAGAGCAAATATACACATTTGAGGGTTCTATTACAATTTAATCTCCATTCTCTTAGTAAGATGATATCTTTACAAAGAGTCTTAACAATTGGCTTTAATCAATAAATTCCTAAAAATGCCAATTTCCATTGAAGACCTCATTGCGTCTGAGTACAAAGATGCATTATGTTTGTTGATTTGTCCACGAGGCCAAAAAAAAGAGTTTATAAGCAAGTCACAAAAAATACATTTTTCCCCTTTTGTATCTCATACCAAAACTCTGCACATGCACGCGCACGCACACACACACACACACACACACACACACACACACACACACACACAGAGTCAAACAAACCAACATAGGCATCAAAACATAAACAAACTCACAAATCCAGACACAAGTACACATTAATAATTCTAGCATGGTGAGACAAGAGAGCCATAGCTGATCCTTAAGGGCCCAAAGACTACATGCATTTACTGGGAAATACATTAACATGAACCAGCACTATCACGTGATATAATAACCACATCACACTTTATACAACTTAACTTCTTGCATAAAAAATTCACAGATACACCAGCTACACACTCTAAACAACACATTAACTACACAACTACACAAAAAAACACACACAAAGAAACCTAAATGTCAGCAGCTGTCCTAAACTCTACTGCCCACACAAACACACACAATCACAAATGTGTTATTCAAAGTGAGTGTATTTGAGTGGTTTCATCTCTGCGTTATTATGATGTAGATAGAAAGTGAAGGGGAGGTGAGGAAAAGGTATGGGCTAGTTTGTGTGTGTGCGCATGTGTGTGCGCATGTGTGTGCGCATGTGTGTGTGCGTGTGTGTGTGCGTGTGTGTGTGCGTGTGTGTGTGTGTGTGTGTGTGTGTGTGTGTGTGTGTGTGTGTGTGTGTGTGCCAAAATGCTGCTCCCTGTGCTCTGATGGACATGAGCTCGCTAGCTGCCTCTGGTCATGTTCTTTATGCTCCTACACCACAAAGCAGCAGAAATCATAAATCATACACTTGGATGAACAAAAACGAACAAACACAAACAACATTCCATCCATTACCAAAACAATCAAAATGTGGAGGGTCTTTAGGCCTTGCATTAACTTACCTCCTGGGTGATGTGACAACAAGAGTACAATGTCTAAGTACGAGCGTTTATTCCTTGCATTAACAACTTGTCTCTTTCGAGTACTTGAGATTAGAATTCACATCCCCTAACTCACATGCCATGAGCATCTTTTTAAAAAAAGACTGAACCTAGTTTAGATGGAGCTGCTGTTCAGTCCTCTTTGTACTAGACCTGTCAGCGGCATTTGACACATTTAATCAAATCCTCTTATCCTACTCTATGAGCTTTCCGGCTCTTTCCTCTGTTGGTTCATGTCCTACGTCTAAGGTTTTCTAGAGTATCTTGGAAACAAGAAGCCACAGGAGTGCCTCAAGAATCAGTGCTCGGTCCCCTACTCTTCTCAATATACACCACCACACGTGCAATATTCGGTCCCCATGGTGTCTCATATCATTGTTATGTTGATGATATCCAGCTCTTCCTATCATTCCTGCTAGATAACATTACAGCCTCAGCAATAATTTTGTCATGCCTTGCTTATATCTCTAAATGGATTAAAAACCCACCTTCAACTCAAACTGTAAAAGACAGAGCTCAACCAGTCCCTCAGTGCAACCACAGATCAATATCCAGCTTGGACCAGCCAAACTCATGCCCACAAAGTCTGCCTGGAACTTATAGGCGTCATCATCGATGAACAGCTAATAGCTGCTGCGCTGTTGCTGTATGTGCTGCTGTGATTAAAATGTAAAGTCAATTATACTTGAATACATCTTCAGTAAACATTCTCTCTTCCTCAGGTCTCCGAATGACCGTCATCCGGACATTCAGAGTCCTGCAGAGAGAACGACCATGATTCCCTGCCAGCCTCAACGTCTACTTTTGTGATTGTTTGGATTGAGAGCCTCCCTGGCAGCAATGCACATACTTTACCTTTAAAGCAGTTTGTTTGCACTCAACATTGTTTCCTCCTATCTAGATCCGTGTTTGTGTTGTACGAACTCTCAGATGTACGTCACTTTGGACAATAGTGCTGAATAAGAATTGCAGTATTGAATGCTTTATTTCCTATATGTGATCTGAGCTGTCATATTCCAATCTGTACACCTAGCATCCAAGGTAAATAGCCTAATAGTAACCAAATGTGAAGCAACCATTTTCTTGTCAGTTTTAGGTAAAATGGATCATATTGTACCTTTACATTATTGACTGTACTTCAAGCAGTATATGGATTACCTGGATAAAAATACCACATCAAAAAAAGAAAAAAAGATTTCCATGTTGAAATCAAATCAAGAACATTATCACTATAATAATATTTAGATATATTGTTACTTGGACGCGCACGCAGAGTCCAAGTAAGGAAAGGCGCGTCCAAGTAAGGAAACAGTTCCTGTCTTCTCAGCCTTTATCTCTGCTGCCTCTCAGCTGTTGCCTCAAACAACACACTCTGTCTCAAACACATTATCAACAACAAGCACATCCAGGGGTACTGTTTGGATGTTTGCTGTTTTGAACAGGCTTCTCTGGTTAGGCTGAACTGGTCACTCTGCTCACCCATGATGTACAAACCGGATTTGCAAACAAATATGCTAAGGGAGATGTAAGGAGAGAATGATGGTGATAAGAAAATATAGTCATTTTTCAATTTTAAAGATTATTATATTTTTCTTGATTATTAAGTTCACTATAATTATTTTCTATTGATCTATTTATATATATCTATACGTGATATCTCTGTTCCATGAAATGTGTCGATAAAGATTTGTTTTTGCTACCAATCACATCTCTCTATATGAGCCCAAAGCAACTGAAACTTCCTGAAAGTTTTTCAGGCAAGCTGCAAGTGTGAACGCAGCTGAGTTTTTTACTCCTACTTTACCCAGAATTTTTCTTGCCAGCCCCCCCAAACAAACACGCACTACCACAACCACCAACACCAAAGCCAACAAGGGTCTAGTCTCTCACTTTAAGGTGCATGAACAGGTCAGCCATGAGATTCCAGAAGCAGCAGAAATTTAAATCCAATTTCAGTAAATCTGAAAACAGCTTGTGACAAATTATAATATTCAAATTTCCCCATCTCTCCTCCCCCCGATTTGTTGTTTCCACTCTCGCGCCAGCCCTGACTCTCACCACACTATCCTGCCCCAAGAGCAGAGATGTCAATCAATGTGTTGCTGGTTGCCATGGTGAATCTCTGACCCCCACCTCTCCTCCTCCTGAATCTGTCAGATTACACCCTCACATGACAGACAGGAACATCTGTAGTGCCTATAGGCTGATATATATATATATATATATACACACATATATATTTAAGAATATATATAGAACCAGTTATCATTTTGGCTATTTGAAAATTAAAAATTTAAAAATTATTTAGCATTAAGACATGCTTGTGTCTTAATCATGTAAACAATTGTAGTTGGTAAATATGAAAAATGGAGATTGTCTATAAGATGTTTGCATTTTAGAATGTTGTAAAGTTGGACACAGATAGACTGTCGAGACCCTCCCAGTATCAGGGATGGGAATCACATTGTGTGTGTTTTAATACCTGATCTGTCTTTCCACAAGCGAAAGTGTACATAGTGTTTATGCCTTGTATTATTTAAGTCTATTGCCTTTTTTTTTTAAATCTTTATTTAATTAATGTAAACTTGCTCATAGCTGTTCTTTTTTTCCTTTTTGCTATTGATGCTGTTTATATTACCTGTTTTACTGTTTTTTGGAGCTGCTGTAACACCCGAGTTTCCCCTATTGGGGGATCAATAAAGTTTATCCTTATCTTTGTCATACATCAACAAAAATGTGGCCAGTAAATATCCCCAATACAAACAATGGCATTAAATGCATAAACAACTATATTCATTCCTAATGAGACTCATGAGATCATCATCTAGTTGGCTCGCTAGCCAACTAGATAAGTTATTTTGTTCTGCTTTTTGAACTGTATTATCATTATTCTAGGGTCATAGGTGTCAAATACACCATTGCATCTGTTATAAAACACCTGTACTGTACAGCTTTGTACTTTTGTAGTTTTGTACTGGTGACTCACAAACAAAACTACGTTTTGGTGAAGGACTGAGCTTGTGTTGTTGCAGCACAGTTTGTGAGTCAGTGTTGCTCTGAGCCTCATCAATCCCCGACATCTGTCTCAGTTCAACATAGTCAGCCTCCTTCACCTCCCCTCTCTTCCTCTCTTTCCTCCTCCATAATCTGCCTTGCTCCGTCTATCTTCTGTCTCTCTCTCCAGTCACACATGAAAGCCTGCCTGACTCATGTCTGTCAGCGGAACATCCTTCACTATAAGCACAAATGCTGAGTGGTGAGAAAAGGCATCCAAAAAAGACCAAATAAAAACAGGTAAACATATTCACACAGACCCACAAACACTCACACAGACATGCACACACAATTATACCCACCAATTCCCACTGCATAGGCCAGAGTGGGTCATTGAAGGTGAGGGACTGGCCACTCGTCTTCTCCTCAGGCTGCCTGTCAGTTTCAGACTCTCTCCTCTGGGAACCTGCAAGCACACAGACATCTTGTGTGTATGTGTTTGAACATGTATGCATGTTTTTTTTTCTTTTCTTATTGTGAACTCTGACACCAGAAAGTCCCTGTTCCTCAACCAATGGTGAAAGACCTCCTAGATTCACTCTATTTCCAGTTCGATGGAATATTATTGGAAGCTTAGCATATCATTAGCATATTATTAGCA
This sequence comes from Symphodus melops, assembly GCF_947650265.1. Taxonomy (NCBI): domain Eukaryota; kingdom Metazoa; phylum Chordata; class Actinopteri; order Labriformes; family Labridae; genus Symphodus; species Symphodus melops. The sequence continues at coordinate 10,032,230 of NC_136695.1, read as the reverse complement.
TCTCATTTCTGCAGCACAGCTTGGCTCGCTGTCTGTCGATGTGCTATCAGCTCATCAAGGTCTGCACCTTTCTCTCCATACTGTGTTACAGTCATTTCCACTCTCCCTCTCTTTCTTCACATTTTCACCCCTGCACAGCACTGTATTTCACACTCTTTTTTTCTCTCTCTCACATATGACGGATATGAATCACTTTGTTGCATAATATACTGTTTGTATTGCTAAACAAATTCAGAACTTCTCAATGGTAAGGCCAACACATACAACAACATGTTATAACACTTTGCACACTTACATATAACAAGCATCTTTTTATATTGTTCACTAAAGTGGATGACAATACTAACATGACGTCAAAATATAACTTGACAGGGATGCAAGGTAAAAGACAGAGGAAGACAACAATCAAATAGAATAAACATACAAAAAAATTATATATATCAAAAATGAACATCGGTTTAATATGGACCAGCAGGAAGGATATGCGTGTTTAGGTGTAAAATAACTTGAAATGATTGATAACCCGGTGATTTAATTATTTTAATAATCACTTTAGGAGAACTTAGAGCTATAGATTTTATATCCCCATAAAAAGTCTTGTTGTCTTCACAGGTTTTTAAAACTGCATTAGGAGAAACATATTCACATACCACGTGCAACAATGGCAACCCAATTATCCAATTATATCCCAAGGATAATCATAAGAAGTTTCTCGATCTCGATCGAGTCATTTGAAAGGCATCAGGCCCTACATTATATGATGAAATAGCTGATAGAAAATAAGGAGTGCAAACATAGGCTAAGCTTGTTTTTCCATGGCGTCATATACATCCATTTCAATGAATATGTAAGTAAGTATAAAAAAAACCCAATGCGGACCTGAACCTCAAGAATAATGTATTTGTCATATTCATCTTTACAAGAGAAGAGGTAATACTTAGTAACAGTATTATGACGTAAATAAAAAAAGAATTCTTGATTTTTATCTAAATTTACTTAAAAGGTATAATATGGTTGCTCATGGTTACATTTCAATATGTAGATCAATTAAAAATGGACTAAACCCATGTTCTACGTATTTTATTGTTGAGCACTTACATTACCTCATATATTTCCAATAGTTATCAAAGCCAGAAAAATCCTTAATTTTAATTAGTAAACTATACCACTATGTCAGACACAAAATGTTCATCGTTGTCAAGGAAACTCTGAATATTTAGTCAAAAACTGCTTTATAAGCTAGCAAAAGCTTAAACTAACTGAAACTTAACAAACTTCTCTCGTTGGGACGCTTTTAGGAGGAAGTTAACTGACTTGGAGGCAGAGACATCTGGCTGTAGATTTTCTTCCTGACATGTTTATGTATGATTCTGACAGACATTTCCTGCTCAGATCTGTGATTTGTGTCTTTCAATTGCCCAAGGATTTATTTGTGATCTATTTCTATGTTTGGCTGCTCGTTGTCTGTCTGAAATTCTGTTACTTGTGTTGCTGCTTGTTTTTTCCAGGACACTCTTTAAAAAGAGATTTTTAATCTCAGTGAGTTTCTCTCTCTAGTTAAATAAAGGTTTAATAATAATTTTTTTAAAAAGCCGCTACTGAAAGCTGCTTTACTGTTGCTGGATGTGCTGCTGTGGTATAAATGTCATTTAAATATACTTGGATACATCATCTGCAAACATATTGTCTGTCTCAGGTCGGTTTCACCCATTCATATTGACTTCAATCAACACAGAGTTTGTTTTCACCAGAGGGGGAGGGGCGGGGAAGTAGCAGAGAGAATCACTCCCATGATTCCCCGTAAGACTCGGCTTTTTTTTATTATTGTTTTGATTTCAAGCCCCCTGGCGGTGGATTTTACATACTGTGCGTTTAAGAAAACCCTTGTGATAAGAATACTAAAAGTTTAGAGTGCATGTGTGATTATTGGTTAAACCATGTATGTGTGTTCAATTTCCACCTGCTGCAAATGTTGTAAATTCAGTAGTGCAAATGCTGCCTGTTATCGCTGCATCCTATTCAACAGTAACAACCGAAGTTCCCCCTTAGGACTGATAAAGTATTTCTGATTCTTAAATTTTATAAAATGAGACTCTCTCCTTTTTCATTCACATTTATTTAATTGATGTGTTGATACTTTAGAGGTAGAGAAATATCTCCTTTCTATTGCTTGCATCTAAAACTTATCTTTTGACTAGATGAAAATGAAAATACAAGAAAAACATTTCAGTACGTATTAGACCCTGTTTAAACAAACTAGCATTGTTAAAAGCACTATTAAAAAAAGTATGTGACACAAAACTTACTGTGAGTGGTACTATGGTCCGTGAATGTCACAGCAGCTCTCTTCTCTCTATAATGAATGCACTGCCTCTGCAGCCATTGAACCTGGAAATCACAACACAGTGATGCATTAATTCAAGGACAATAAGAAATCATGCTTTGGACAATGGCTCAAAATGAAACACATATAGATGCTTTGCGCTACAGCTGTGATAATCTTCAGACATTTCTGAAGTCTTGTTTTCACTGAAGGTTTTTGTCCAGGATAAGGATAAAAGCAAAACAGTGAGAAGCACCAAAAAAAAAAAAGTATATATATTTTTTTCTATTCTGTTTCATTCTACTTTGAAAGAGAGGGGAAATCCATAGTACAGGGAGCATTTGGTATCTATGGAGGAAAGAGTAAAAGGTTTCCTCTTCATTAGTTCAAAGAGTACTCGTGCACTCTCTCCTTCGCAGTCCCATTGTCCTGGGTTAAAAGCAACAAAGACACCCCTGCCTCACCTACACCTCTGTCCTCGACAGCACACATCCACAAGCACACAAGTACACAAACGCACAATTCTTTCATAGGCCGCCGCTTGCAGCTTTGATCTGATAAGAGGCTGGTTTATGTGAAGGTGGGCGCACAAAATCAAACAGTTCATAGACACGCTCGAACACAAGCACACACATATCAGTGTCAGGCCACCATTGTCCTCTTACACTTAAATCAGAGTGGAAGAGGTTGAAAATAAATACTATTGAGAGGCGGCTGAAGTCTTTTATGTCCTAAAAGCCTGCTTGCTTTATTCCCCTTTCATGTTCTTCAATTAGACTCAATTAACAAGAGCTGGTCTAAACTGCCCAAGGATGACAGATGAAGGGTTAGAGGGGCTGTTAGAGCTGAGAATGCTGCATGTGCAGTAGTTAACTTAAGAAGACATCCAACCAGAAGTGGATGTTATATGTCCAATTATGAGATACATTTAGAAGTGTATATGAATTTAATTTGGGATACGCGAATGCATGTTTTGTGTAATGCCTAATGAACAAGATCCCATTTTAGTTTTTATAATAGCTCATAAATGCTGTTTAAATGAACTTTATGGTAAGAAAACAGCAACATCTATGTTGTCAGTTGTGAATGAAACATTAGCATAAAGCATGCAGAAACTTGAAGAGTACTGCACTTTGGCTCAGCTTTGACCATTTATTTAAAAAAATTAATCGGCAATGCAGTACCGACATCATAAAGTAGAGGAGCACTGATTACCAATATAGATAGAATCTGCATATATAAGCTCAATGTTAACCATAAACTCAGTCTTTTTCATCATACATCATGTTCTACATGTTTGTGACTGAAGTTCAAAGACGTCATCAGTTTATTTTTATTTACATCATTGATGAATCGTATTGAGTTCAGCATCTGATCCAAGTCATCCTTTGCTCTAATGTGTGTGTGTGTCTATGTGTGTGAGTTTTTGTGTATCCAACTACCTTGTACAAGCCCTCCGCCCCCTCAGCAGCCAGCACACGCTGATCAATACACATGATAGGGAGCTAATCGCTCTCTGTCAAACCAGGCCCTGCCAGCTACTAATGGCACACACTCACTGGGGAATGTTTATGTGTATGTGTGTGTAGGTGTGTGTGTGAGTAGGTGTGTGTGTGTGTGTGTGTGTGTGTGTGTGTGTGTGTGTGTGTGTGTGTGTGTGTGTGTGTGTGTGTGTGTGTGTGTGTGTGTGAGTAGGCGTGTGCCTTAATGGCAGATTGAGGCTCTTTAGGGAGTGTTGCTCAAGGTTGAACCCAGGGGACAGGGGCAATTGACCACACTGTCTGTGACACTGACCCCTCCACTGTCTGCACATTCATCATCCAACTTTGACGTATAAGAAGACACTCACATGCACACGCACGCACGCACACACAGACAGATAGAAACAAATGATATATTTTTAATACCGCACACTACATGTAATGTAAAATGTAAAGTCAATTTTAAATGCACTGAAAAAGGAAGTCTCCTGACAGGAAAGCCCAATGTAGAGAAGTAACTTGCATTTTGTCCATCCACAAAAAAAAAAAAACATTGATAAATAGGAAGTAAGAAACTTAACCAATAAAGTTTAAAATCAGTTAGTAGTGAGGAAAAAAAACACCTTTGTTCTTAAGGTGGAAATGACAAAAGACAATTGAGTAAAAGTGTTAGTAAATGTCTGTTAGCTTAATGTCCATTAAAAAGTCTGGGTGTGTATACAGTGTATCCCAGTAAAATAGAAGTGAATGATTATAGAAGGTGGTGAGAAACAAAGACAGGAAAGAGTGAGTGTGAAATTGTGCTTGTTATGTGTGCACAATATACTCCCATGTCTCTGTATGAATGAGTGGAAGCAGTGGATGGCAGGCAGCTGCAGCAGTGTGATATGCGCCAGGCGGCAAAGATATCAGTACTGACATTTTGGACTTCCCTACCCATTCAGAGTCCCTTGAGAAAGTGATGGCAGTGGCAGTAGCCGTGGCCACATGCCCATGCCCCCCTTCTACAGCCATTCTCTCCCTTCACCTGTCAATCACAATGCTGCGCTTCCTGAGGCTCTGTCAGCCCCGACCATGCTGCAGTGAATGCACCACATGACCATCCTCCACCAACACCAGTGCACTGCTGATCCCTATCTGGCCATCCCCCTACACCTCGCCCACTTTCTCGCTGCCTCTTCATTTAATCTATCATCTTTACCTGCCAAGCGGACTGTAGAGTGAAAAAAGACAGAGGAGGGAGTCATGTGATTCGAAGGTAAACAGTGAAACAAACACAGAGACAAGTAAAAATTGTGTGAGATCTACAGTACTGAGCATTGACGGGAGGAAGGAAAAATTACATTTTAAGAAAGGGACGCGATAAGAAAGAGACACACTCTGGCCCCTCCTCTAGCCTTCTTTGAGGGCACCTCTTGCCCTCCTCTCCCTCCTCTGCCTCACCATCCCCCCCCTTCTCCTCCCCTCCTACCCCCCGGGCCCTCTGGTGTGTTGCTCACTCCATTGTGTCAGCCTTCAGAAGTGTTCAGTTTGAGTGGCAGGCCGTCACAGATCAGTTCCCTGCTAAAGCGGCCCGGCAGGCCGGGGTGACGGGCCAGGAAGGGATCTAAGTGGGGTTTATCAGCGCTTCTTAACGCCTCTCCAGCTCCCTGACACAAAAGAGAGGGGGTATTAAACATCTAAAGCAAACCAAAAAGCGTGAAAGCTCCTTATAGGGCCACGGGATTGTGGATGTGACTGGAGTGTTTAAAAAAATAGCGCCCCCCCCAAAAAAAAAAAAAAAATTGAAAGAAAAATTGGGAGAGAAAAGCACACAAATGCTTCAGGAGTGAGGAAGTGATGAGGGAAAACTCTGATGTGTTTTCTATCCTGTGTGGATAGAAGAGTGGGTTGTAGAAGGAGAGAGAAACAAGGAGAGAGAGAGAGAAATAAATGGAATGTATGGAAAGAACTAAACAAGCAGAGGGAAAACAGAGCTAATAATGCCTTCTATCTCACCACCACTGTCGCCTATCACGGGACTCTAACACAATACATTTAGTATTGACTGAGATCATAATATTTTTGTATATCAAGTATATCCAATGAGAATATATATATATATATATATATATATATATATATATATATATGATTAACTTCAACTTGTTTAAGGTTTATATCCTTAAACAAGTTGAAGTTAATCATTTCTGGTTTTGGTGTTTCATGACATCCATTTAAACACAGACAGTGGTCATAACCTTGGTTTTAGCACTACCCCATATATATTATTACTCAACTGGAAAACTGGACTGGAGTTTCTGACAAAGCACTGAAATGGTTTGAATGTTTTCTTAAAGAACATGGACTTATTTGTGTCTATAGGTAAAAATGACATGTGACGTTCCTCAAGGTTCCTTCCTGGGGCATTTCCTGTATAACGTTGAAATGATTCCACTAGCTCTGATGACAGAAAACAACAAATCAAGTTATCATACCGAGGCAGATGACACACAGATCTATATTATAATGTTGCAAGGTGACTATGGCTTTACACAAGCACTGGGTAAATGCATGGAACAAATCAATGAGTTGATGTGCAAAACTGTTCTTCAGTTTAACAAAACTGAGTTTGTTGTTTGTGGAGCAAAGGAGAAGGATGGAGAACAGCATGTCGCTTAATAAACTGAAAACCACCAAACAGGCAAGGAATCAGGATGTAGTGATGGACTTACATGTTAAATGCCACATTAAGACAATTACAAAGTCAGCCTACTATCACTGGAAGAATATATCAAGAACTAGAGGAGCTAAGAACATTAGCTTTTATCTTTATTCTACTTGATTACTGTAACCGTGTCTAAACAGGTTTGCCTAAAAAAAATCAGTTGGTTCAGAATGTTGCTGCGAGAGTTCACACCAAAACTAAGGGTGCGTGCTTAAGCATGATTGTCCCCTCCTCATTTCCCTGCTGGCCTGCACTCATGCTGTTTCAGGACTAACCAGACCTGAGAGCACGATTATCTCTTGTACATAACGTTATTACACAACACATGAAGGGCTTTTCTCAATTATGAAGCTTGCTTAGTTTACAAGACAGACAGAAAGAGGGATGTGCGGTCAAGTCCACGTCCGCATATTGGAGAAGAAAACACAGAACATGACAGCTACTTTACTGACTTTGGGTCATTTTAGTCAAACATCTCTGACTGACTGACAGAGCCCACCTCTTACAAGCATGCCAGGGCCAAGGAAATATACTGTGCTCGAGTACAGATCAGAGCACTCACACTTGGTCAAACAAACAGTTCTTAGGAACCGTACTGATTGCCTCGCACCCTAAGAAAGTGTATCACATCTCTCCAGTTCAGAGGTCTTTACACTGTACAATAGTTTTAAAACAATTATTTCGTTAATATTTTAAAGTATTACTCTGCACCGTGACTTTTACGTTTTTTTTTACATAACTTTTTAGAATTTTCTCATTCAACTTTAATAAATTATTATTTTAAGAAAATATGTGCATCTTGAATTGAAATTGGAGAGAGTTGGGATTGTTTTAACAAATTTTCATATTAAATTTGCTCTGTAATTGTTAATGGTTTGCTTTTGTGATTTTAAAATTGTTCTATTTTAATCTTCTTTTTTCCCTCTGTCATCTTGCTTTTCATGTCTTGTGTGAAGCACTTAGAATTGCCTTGTTGCTGAAATGTGCTATATAAATTAACTTGCCTTGCCTTTCCCCATAACATATAGAGTTGCATCTATCTACATGTATGTTATGTATAGGTTGCATACAATTATATTAAAAGGATTTTAGCAGTATATTGTTGTTATTATTAAATAGATGTTAAGCATCACTCAGCACAGTGTGGGATTTTTTATTGAAAGAATCTGACAGATTTTCTTTTTTACATAACTTGTTCAAGTTTTTAGTACTGACCATGAAAACTACAACGACGCTGCACTCTACTTTAATTTTGCTTATTTCACAGGGTGTTCTTCGCTGATAGAGTGGCAGTTTGGTACAGATTTTACACAGCTGCAGCTTGGGCTAAAAACACTGACATTAAGACAAAGACAAACATAATTAAGAAAAGAAGTACATACCATAGGGGTTTTCTGTGTGTGTTGGAAGTTTTTTAGTGAACCAGCAGGAACCAGTGTGTCTATGTAAGACGCTGGCAGAAGGTTAAGATCTAAGGCATTTTGTCAACGTCAGTGTAGAGTGAAGTCAGAGACATGTATGAGAATGAACTGAAAGAGGTACCGAAAGTTAAGACAGTTAGTATAGGATTAGATAGCAAAGGTGGAGCCGGAAGGAAGCAAGACATAGGCTGAGAAAACACTAAGAGAAACACTTGGATAAGTTCTAAAAAACAGCAATCAGGTGTGTATGCACTCCCTGTGTGGGTTGCCTGAGTACACCTTCTGTTATGTCTTGTAATAACGTTAGAAGTATGTCTTGGGCCGTGTCTGTTTATAATGATTTTATAAGTATTTTAACTGTTTGCAAGCTGTGTAAATGTGCATATGTGCACATACATAGTGGCCTTTGTGTCATCGCTGAGTCTCACAATTGCAGAGGGCTGTTTTTCCACAGCCTCGCTAATTATGTCATTAGTAGGTAATGCAACAGCTGATTGCTGCTTTGCTGGCAGTAGGTTGTGAGCGTATACAGCTCTGCACATGTGAGCCTCACAACAACATGGACTCCTTTAACTCAGTCTGTGCTTAATATTCAGATTACTCACTTTTAAATACTTTTTTTCTATAGTTTTTTTTTCTATCAGCAAGGTATCAAGATTAAATATAACTCTAGTCTATACCATCTATGATTTAATCTCAGTATTAGGAGTTCATTCTTATGTAACTATAAATGTTGAAACTGTCTTCTATTAGGATGTGATGACTTAATCTTCATTTGTTTAAAAAGACTGTGTAATTTGGACAGCATATGTTTCTTTTCAGGGAATGTAACTTTTTCAATAGCTAATTAAGTCTCAGGATTTTGAGGCTTCTGATGCTGACTTAAGTATTTCAACATGATGGCTAGGGCAGGTGTCTGACCTGTGACTCCGGCTTTAGTGGATGCAACCCGTCTCTCCCAATGCTCCAAATAAGTGATTCCAACATGATTTAGCCAGATTCAGCCTGGAGTTTTTCCAATAAGTGCTTTCTTTTGAAATTCAAAACATTACAGATGCCTGTGGCTGCAGAATAAAACACACTAATTATCGCACAACAATCTACCGCATGATAACGCTATCTTAAAACACTTTTGTTCAACACTGATGCATCTGTTACTCTGTCATTGTCAGTCTCAGTCATTTCAAACCAATAAAACTTTCCTGAGACTTAAAGTAACGACGAGTGTTTTATGGACTGTTATGTACCATACTGTTTTTACCTGGGAATATAATTTATGTAGAAATTCACTAACATAACTCAGGGCTCAGTGTTGCAGCTTTCAAACCTTGCACGGTGCCGTAATTAGTGAGCTCTGTAATGTTTTCCACCTGCCATGCAATACAAAGTACAGTGTGTGATGTACTGTGAAAGCAGCACACGTTTTCATAGACAGACGCATGGTCAGAGGTGGGCGGCTGGAGTGTATCTAAAGCTTTGGCAGCAGGCCAGCTCTGTAGCTCACACACTGTAATTATATTTGCCAACATATAACCCCACCATAAATACATGGTCTCTATACATACTACAATAGACTGGTTTGAGCCTGAGTAACAGTTGTTAAAGCGATAGTATTAGTCTGATGCGTTGTCTTCCCAAATCCAAAGGTTTTCCAGGTGGGTTCATTTAAGTAGCAAAAGAGACATAATTCCTCAGTGTACAAAGTGAGAACACAAAAAAAAGGTAGCCAACACGCAGACTTCAATGCAAGGCGTTCAAGGATGCAACATTGCCTATAAGGAAACAAATCGTCTCAGGATGCAACTCTTCATTATCCAAAAACATCATCTGTGCAATCCATTAAATGTAAACCTCATTACCTAGTGTGGGAAGTTTTTTTGGTTTTAAAACTCATTTTTACCTAAAGTTATGATGGTAGAAAAGTAATTAAAGTTACAGTGTAATGAAATCATGCACCATACTTGGAGTCACTGGAGATGGCACATAAATTACTTCAATTAATCACACGCACATTGATTCAGAAGATAACCACTGTATGTCTCACAAAGTTTGGTTTCCATTTCTATTTTTCTTTCTATCCAGTCCCTTTCCTGCTCCTGCATGTGTATTTGGTACATGCATGTCTATCTTCCAGTGTGTATAAATGTGCTGTCGCTTTTTGTTTGTTTGTGTCACTGAAGGCAGAGTTGCGTTGTGGAAGGGCCAGAGGTCTGAAGCACCCTAGAGAAAGGACAGGGCCAAAGCTGCATCTCCGACCCTTCCTCCAATCCCCACCCCATCGCCCCCCCCCCTCACCCTGGGCTGTCATGGGATGTCTCCGTGGGTGACGGTTTCCCTGGCAACCAAAGCCCGGTGAGAAGGCTGCATTGTGTGCTCCGAGGGTGATACAGAATGGCTCGCTGAAGGAGGTGAGGGAGGGAGGGAGGGGGGGGGACAAAGTGATTCAGGGTGGAAGAGGCAAGAGCTACTCAAGCAAGGTAAACAACTTTCAACCATTACTCATAACATGGCTCTGTTTGTCCTTTTTTCATCATTCTCGCTAATCAACACTAGACCCTGATTAAAACAGCAACACCAGCCAAATGAACTTCCATTTGCATATACATGCTGTGTTAAATCAGTCCCGATTCCAGAGTGTGAATTCACCTTGACGTGGCCGTGTTAAATGTATCAAACAGTCACGTCTAAGCAGCTGAACACTCTGATTTGCTGTAGTTACAAATCCATTTCCCGCTGTGTTACACCGACAGTGTGACTTGGGCCAAAAAAACAACATCAGAATCTCTTCTTTAGGGAGCCTGTGCCTTCATCCACTCCCTAAAGCCTCATGTATTATAGGTGTTCCAATTAGCAGTAGTGATATTCATGAACAATAACAATACTTACTCCAGCTGCAGTTGCGAGGACATTCTCAAAGGTGGAACTGTCATGGCGCCCCCCACTGTCTCTAAGGGTGTACAGACCATCCAGGCAGCCTATCTGTTGACAAAAAAAACAAATAGTGGAGAAATAGATATTTTTAAACACTCCCTTTTAAAACATAAAGTGTGTCCAATATTTCAATGGATTTTTACTGACTTCTATTTAAGAATGCTTCACCATTGATAACATATTCAACCTTGATCACCCATATGACCAACATGATAGCAGCCTATCCCCTCTGGCCACCTGTCTTGTGTGGGTTTTTCTGCCAGAGGTGGACTGAAATCAAATTGCGAAACAGTTTATCTAACCTTATCCTGGGCTTTTCATTTCCAAGCCTTATAAACTCACATTGTATTGACCACCTGGGAGAGTTAGAACTAACTAAGTGAAATCTACTCGGCAGCAATTGTGTGCCAGGCGAACATTGTGTACGTGTACATGGGTGTTTTGTGTGTGTGTGTGTGTGTGTGTGTGTGGCTTGCTGATTCTATCTTCCTTCACATTCATTCTCTCTATTCTCTGTCCCTGAGGTGCATCAGGGCTGAGACTGCCGAGTAAATTGTCCCAAATTGAGTTCCTTCTTGCCGGCAGATACAGGCCACATCCCGACCGTTTAGAGTAAGAGAAGGAGAGAGAGAGAGAGAGAGAAAAAAAAACAATCACAGCACACATCACGCGCTTGGAATTCTTCTCTCTAATTTCTCTCTTTACCTTTCTTTTCTATCCACCCTCCCCATCTTTCCCCCTCTCTCTCTCTCCTCTGCTGATTTCCCTGCTGCCTCTCTTTCTTCTCCCGGCACATTATTCTTCTGCTCTCTCCTTTTTATATCACTCCCTGTGAGTCTTCCCTTGTCTTTGTCTGCTAAGATAGGTATACATCAGTCTTCCATTGCTCATGCTTGGCTTTTTCTTCCCTTTGATGATTCGTTGCCCTCCTGCTTCTTCCCCTTCCTACATCTATGTCTATCTATTTCTATCTATCCTCCCTTGATCCCTGGTCCTTTTCTCCATCTGCCTCACCAACGGTATATCTCTTCCTTGTCTGAGTCCTTTTCTCACCCCAGTTTCTTCGTCCCTTTCTCACTCCACCCTGCATGGCTGGCTGTACTCAGTGACATAGTACCCATCAGTGTAGACCTCCTGGGTGGAGGAGTCTCACTCTGACAATAATCACACAGTAAGTTTGTAATGCTGGCAGCCCAGCTGAGCTGAGCTCAACTGAGCACACAGCTCCCCTGACGCCAGCACACTCCATTTAACTCAGCAGGGGGCCGCAGGCTAGCTGGGGCCAGGATGAAGCATGAGACAGGATAGGGATGCCAGTCGGTTCTTCAAGATCGGGGGGGGGGACTGTTGATGGCGCAGTGACTGGAGACAGTTATGTAAATGGTATATGGTATGGTGACTGGGGCTGAGACAGCTACAGGGGATGAAGGAGTTATGAAAGGTTATGGATTTCTGGATTGAGACAGAAAAGAGTTTTATAACAAAATGCTCATGTTGTCTCTGTATGGATCATAATCCTTCCATACTCAATGTGATGGCTCTCTGAAGAATCCATTATGGGTCTTTTTTTCTAAGCATGAATGATGTTAATTGTTGTATTGGCATTAACAGCTGCATGGAAGCTGTTAATAACTTTCCTTTGATCTCAATAGGAGAAAAAAAAAGGCTGGATGGACTAAAGAAAAGGGAAGAAGTGATGCATCTTTTATCGATGACATTACCTCTGTTTTTTATTAGCTAATTTAGAGAACCAATCTGATGCTTACTGTGTCCATATTAAAAATGTTAGCATACAAAACTTATTTATTTTGGGCCTTTATTATAGAGGAAGGACAGTGGACAGAAGTGGAAATCAGAGAGAGAGAGAGTGGGGATCGACATGCAGGAAAGGAGCCATAGGCCAGACGTGAACCCGGGCCGGCCGCGTGAGGAATATTGCCTCGGTACACGGGGACACGTGCTGCCATTGCACCACCAGCATCAGCGCCCCCACAAAACTTCTTTGAATCCATTTTTGTCCGAAGTCTGACAATCCTACAGCGAGGAGAGACGGAACATTTCATCACACTGCAAAGAAACTGTACATCGTGTTGATCAGTCACATCATGAGTGATACCTGACCTCATCTGAAATGTCAGTAATGATGAGATTATAAAATGAAATTGTAGACGTACAGACTGCACACGAAATGGAACAAGTATAAAAGATAAAACAGATATGAGAGAAACAGTTGGTTTCAACCATCAATACATTATTTTACCATTAACCGATAAGTGTATCTATCATTACAGTGTGTACCGTCTCCAAGATTTCTGCTTCCAAGTCACTACCATGCGGTTGTAAATAATTTATTTTGCAGAGCTGAAATTTAAAAAGGGCAATTGTTACTTCACAGCATGTCTTTGCTCAGAACGTGTGTCTGTCTCTCATTGAATGAATCAGAAAATATAGAACTCAACAGTGACTGCCTGCTATTTTGGCAGTTCTGGTTCTTGAAGTAAAATTCCTGATTCAAATCCTCCAATGTCAAAAAGTCTTATATCAAGAGATTGAAGCGTAGAACCAAGACAATCAGCTACTCCAATACTCTTGACCATGACACATTTGATTTAGTGCAAAAATAGGATTAAAAAAGGAAAAGGTACAATACTGTGCGTACAACTTTTTTTTCAGAGTCATTAAACTAAACATCCCAGCAACATTTGAAAGCAAATGGGATTTTTACTTTTGGAACCACACTGTTGAAACAGTGTGTCCTGTGGTGCTCTCCATGGTGCTGATCCTGTGGTTCATAGTACAGTATACAGGGTGATCTCTCACTTACAGTATGTTCACAAGTCATCAAAGGCTTCCACCAGTGGGAAGTTCCGGCCTTTTAATTCACAATGAAATACCTGTCCCAAAATGTTTATTGTATCCAGTACAGGCTGACAGGGTTCTTGTAAAAGTAGTTAGGCCGAGAATCAAGATCCCCATGAATGGAGATTGAGTATCATTTTTAAAATTTTAACAGAGTTTTCTCTTATTTTTCTCTGTCAGTCTCTACCCATGTTCCCACTGTGTCATAAGTGGACTGTCAAGCTAATGGCCAATAATGGATGAATTACAGTAAAATCATAGCTTGAGGTCTCAGTATGTGTCCATTTTTTTTAAAATTTGGCAGTACCTGTCAAGTTCAGTTTGACCCTTTTCTTCAAGACATGGGTACATGCCAGCTTTAAGTATTAGTTTTATGATTATGTACGATTGAAGCCTCTTTTTGGCAGAATATTTGAAAGATAAGAAAGATGACAAAGCTGTTAAAAGTGCTTCAGTGCTCAAGTTAAAAGAATCATTACATGCAGTGATGGCGGCAAGTCCAGTTGCAAGACAATGACCGAATCTATAGCAGCACCATGTGGATCCTTGTCTTTTGAGATGGCAGCTTTCTATTTTACTTATGAGAATATTTTTGGTTTAAAGGGGAGATATATTCCTTTATGAATTCTTTTTTTGTTTGTTTTATTTTTGTTTGCTTCTTGTATGTGATGTTTTGGGGGACATTAAAATTGTTAAAATAGTTCTTTGAAAATGTTGGTTGCCAAACTTGTAACTTGACCTTATTGACAATGTAGCTGCACAACATACACACTTGGACACACAGTTAACTGTACATAAATTAGTAAGCAACTTCAATTCAATCAAAACAAACACAGGGACACACACACCGTCAAAACATTCCCACAAAAACACACGCTTGTGTCCTGCCAGAGCAGGTTCACAACAAAACAATATGAGGCCAATCAGGGGACCATTGGTATGGCTCTCCCTCTGCTAATGAAGGCACTTTGAAAAGGTAATCTAATTCTCCAGCAGCAATTAAGGCTGGGAGCGCCTTGTCACTATCAATTATCTGCTCCTTCACTCATGTTCTCCAATGCGGACGCTGAGCCTGCCTGACACACAGCACTGTCGGACAAATCAACCCCATCAGCCAGCCAGTCACTGAGAACACTAATCATGGGAGTGTTCAAACACACACACAGATAGATACTGTATGCCTCAATCATTACTCTGCACTATAAACTAAGTAGGCTTGAAGTGAGTTGGGAGGTCCTGGCTGGCTGGAGTCAGAGGGTCACTGAGTGGATTCAAAAACAGCATAAACAACAGAAATTTAATCCTGCATTGTGGTAATGACCAATGTGTACATTAAATAAAGATAGGTTGATGTTGTATTGTGCCATTGTACAGAAAGTGTACATGTATATTTTACATGTAACAACAAATGTAAAAATAAAGGAATAAAAAGCACTTGTAATGGTTCTTGATGTTTTGTTTTAAGTTGTTTACTTTTAATGACTCCTTATGAAAGTCTTCTTGCTGAGATGGGGATTCAGTGTGTTCATTATTTGCTCCCATGTATAGGATCTTAAAAACAACATTATTGATTAAGACCAACACATTTTAATTTCTAGATGTAAAATGAATCTAAACCATCTAAATCATAATACATGGAACAAAATAAAAGTGAAGACTTGTATTACACAAACAATCAATTGATCATAGATCTGTTGATTGTCAATTTTAATTTTTATGATGCCAATTTATCACAAGTGTTATCTCAAGTGACTTCATAACTATATTATATTATTTACAAAACCCAACATTGATCCGCCACGATCACAGTACTTAGCAACATTTAGCAAAATATTAGTGTTTTGTTTTAAATTGGCATTTTCATTATGAGCGCTTCCTCAAGTTTGGAGATTGCAGAATTACATCATATACTGTATGTCTTCTGACTGTAAGCAAAGGTGAGACCATCTCTCCATGTGTACGTTAAAAAGGATCCTAACAGGAGAAGTAGTTTTTCATAATTCTGTGATACACGTTGATCAATCAAATCAAAGTTTGATTTGTCAATTGTAAAAAACGATTTTTATCCAGACAAGCTGTATTATTGTTGTAAATGAATGACTCCTTTAATTGAAACATAATCAACCTTCAGAAGGCAGACGACTTCACCAAACCAACAATGTTTCATGCAGGTATTTCTGAAAATTAAAAAAAAACCCAAAAAACAAAAACAAATCCAGCCTCTTAATTAGACGTGAAGAATCACTGCCAACTATTAGGTAACAGCATTAAGAAGAATGTAAAATCTGAAAAATGTTGGTAAAAACATTTGTTTAAGATGGAAATGGAAGTTGCAGACATAAAAAAGGATGGGCTTTCTCAATCAAAGACTCCTTTGTGTGTGCTGCAGCAGAACTTCAAACAAATTCATTAAATTGGGACTTCAAACTCGACAACCAAGTAAAACATGGACTAAAAAAAGCATAACGTGGAGATTTAAACTAAGACATAGATACAGTGCACATAGACAAAGCGCCCTGACCTATGACCCTCTTCCAGGACTGAGGACAACACTGCAATTCCACTTGATCTTGAGCCGCCAGACAGAAGTACGAGCTGAAAGACAGGACCATTGAAAATGCCCTCTTAACATCTCAATTGCTTAATTCCATCTCTACAATGAATGACCTCAGTCCAACACACTGATGACAAGGAGATTAGCATGACTGTGCTGCTGCTGTGAGAAAGGTGCTGCAACGCTTTTTACCATTTCTAAACTTTTACTGCAGTGAACCTGTGATCCTGGGTACTTCGGATTTAATGTGAATATGAACTTACTTTCACTAAAGGTATTTGCAAACAACCTCTTTAGCTTAATGTGTTTTTATAAAAATCATTTGACTCAAGCAAGACCGAGTCACCCAATGGTAGCTCAAAGTTTAAATTACCTCGTCCAATGAAGAAAAGACCAAAGAACAGATGGATGGAGCAAAAGAAAACAAGAGCCCTGCCACAGAGGAAGGATTATTGAAACCTATATTGATAAATATGTTGACACCACTATTCCATCCTTTTGCTGGGTGGATTGAAAGTTAAGGCCTCTATTCTAACTGAATGGCTTCCCAATGCATAAAAGTCCAATTTTACAATTATTTAATTTACATTAAATATCACTCTCAAAAATGTGCTGCATAAACAGCAGTTTCTTAGCATGTATTCAAACATGGGACAATAACAATAACAACAATTTCCAATGATAAACACTAAAACAACATTTGCTTCATTTATTAATTATTAATAGGTCATTTTCCACTTAATTGGGTTAAAAAATAAAAAACAAACTATTCTCCAAAAAAAGTTAATGACAAACAAGCAAACCAACACAGCTGGAAGGTAGTATCATTCAATATCAGCAGAACAATGTGTTTGAAAAAAAGAATAGAAAAAAAAAAATCAATCTTGACTGCGACTTGGATCAGCTGCAGAACTTCACTTCCATAAGTTTTTGGACCCCATCCAAAAATCACTCGCAATTATGCGAGCTGGAAGCCAAAATAATAATTATAGATTTATCAAATTAAGAAGAGGACATTAATTATCCCATTGTGGCTTTTTGTTCTGTTTTCATCTAACTTATGTACAGCCTGTGCAAAAGATAAATAAATAAAATTAGACTTTGTGATTTAGTAAGGGAATTTTATCAGATATTCTGGAAATAAATTCCTTACTAATAGATTTCTTCACAAACGTGTTCATAGAGGAGTCTCATAACACATGTAAAAACATTGAAATCCAACTCCTGTAGCAAAATCCATGAGAGCGGCTCAAAGTCGGGGTACCTGGAACAGTACCTTATTGGTACTATATACTTATTGGTGAACATTTGAAAATGTTAACCTCTGCTTATGGTAGCCTGTGAGGGGTCAAACTAGGGGTTCTTTAGGATTCTGAATCCAATGCAAACATTTGTTTTGAAAAGAAATCCATTCCTTGGTGGAGAAATGGCCACGCTCACTTTTACATGTAAATTTACAGTAGCTTTATAAGATGATTTTAATATTTTTAATATATTGATTTTTTATACCAGGCTGTTAACATGTGACTTCTGGTGCTTCTGCAGCCAGCCTTAAGACGACACTCAATTACCTTTTTTTGTTTAATTGGATGGACCAACTGACAAGTAGACAATCCAAGAAAGAAACCCTATTTATTAATGCTACCAATCAATAAATCAATCTTATCCCCTATGCACTTACAAAAGAGCATATGGGATAATGTGCAGGAGGGATTTCTCCTATCAGATGCTCCGCGGTGCCTGGGTGAGGGAACTGAAGAACAAACTTCTCCTAACCAAATGTTGTGTTAACTTTAGCAAAATGTCACAGCATTTTCACCTTTACCCCCCTACTGTCCCAGAACACTGACAGAAAATGAAAGCCAGCAGTCCTAATACTAACGTTCAGCTTGGCTAATAAGCATCTATTTACGCTGTGACAATAAAGAGTGTTCTGCCCTTCACTGCAGCCACATCAAAGACACATAAAGATGTCCAGGCTACTGTAGGCTTTCATTCTGGCAGCTGTTGTAGGGGAAAGATTCTCCATAATTGTCTATATGCAAACACCACTAAAGTGAATTTCTGACAAGGACTAATATCTGTGTTTCTCTGGTGTAAACACAAGTTGTTTTGAAGACATGAAAAATTATAAAGCTGGTGCTGCAGCTCCACAGAGCGACAATGACGGCTGCCACCTTCATAAGCACTTGTAAACTATAAATCGTTATCTCATTGTACAGTTAAGATTTGTTTTGTCTGTTTGGTAAAAGAGTTTAAAATACATCACAACTTTGTGATGAGAATAGTTGGTAGCCTCTTTAATATTTAAACAAAACAAAAAAAAACCTTTGGGAATGAAAAACTGCCCGATTCTACCTTACAAGTTTGTGTGTATAAGAGTGGATACTTCTAGTGTAACATATTTACTAAAATGTGTTTCTATTACTTCAATGGTGGAATAAAAAAATAAAATATAAGTACATAAAATTAAAATACAACAACAAGTACATAGTTTAAAAATGACTATTTCTTGCAACCTTTTTTAGTGATCCTACTGTGTCTGCCCAATTAAAAAAAATAGAAATCATGAGAAACATTTCAAGAGTTAAATACGACAACGTAAAAGGACGAGCTTTAGCCAAAAACAAAGCAAAGTTTGTAAGGGTTCCATTTGAACAAGTAAATTGAAGAAAGAAGAGACCAGCATAGTTATGTGTAAAAAAGGACAAAGAAGTGGAAGCACAAACATGGCCGACCTATAAGCTAGACTCGCAGGAGACAGGAATCCTTTTCTGAAGCCTGAAATGAATCCCATTTGCTTGTATTTACCTTAACATTAACTGATACAAAATGTGACCTGTTTGAAGTGATTGGTGCACACAGATGGATCACTTTGTGAAGCAAATCTGCAGCTCATATATTTGTTTAGGTATACGTAAGTGCTTAGTGTTCATTTCATATTTAACAACTTCACTGCTCTGGAGTTTACCTTAATTGGACATGTCTGTGCTTTGGGCTGCTCATTTAAAGAGACACATTTGTGTGGTTACACAGATTTGTGTTTGTGTGAGAGAAAACAACAAGCTTTGTGTGAAATTTGTAAAAACTCAATGTCCAAGACGAGAACAAATCTAAACAGTTGTGGGGCTCTTGCCAACCTTGGTCCAAAAATATTTAAGCCAGTCCATAGTAGCCTTTAAATAGAAATAATCACAGAAAATCATTGTTTGTATGACAGCTATTGAGTTGGACTTGTCGTTTCTGTCAGTGCGGAGAAATACACAGGATACATGCTGCTGCTGCTGGACTCCTACAGACAAACAGAAAGAGGAAAGTGGAGGAGAGATGAAGGGAGGGATGGAAGGGGGAATGCATGAAGGATAAACACAAACAAACACAGACATCAAGAGTCACTGAAGCAGTGTGTGAGAGCAACGAGAGGCAGACCACCCTATGGAGAAACAGCAGCTGGTGTGTATACTAACAGCCCCACAGGGGCTACGGTCTCCACAGCCCCAAATGTTGGGCAGAAAGCAGAGATCAGAGGAGGGATGGGTGATGGAGGGAGATGCTAAGGGCTAAAAGGGTTGAGTGGTTAAGCCTTGTTGGTTATAGTATTGGCAGGAAATGCAGTAGCTGCGAGGGAGGAATAAGGGAGCTCATAGTCCATCCTAGTGCAAAAAAAAAAAAAGCGAGATCTACTGAAGATGAAGGTAATTAGTTGAAGATTGTTGAATTATTTAGTGTACAGATTACTTGGGCTATTAATGTCTAATTGTCAGAAGGAGGCAAACAAGGTAAGACACATGATTTTGCATAAATAAAACAAGAGCAGTGGTGGGGAAAGTGTAGGTGCTCCTGCTCAAATATTACTCCACAAGGGAAAGTTGCTTAGTCAAATTATAACTTAAGTAAAAGTACTCAAGTACTGGTGTACTTGCTTTTTAAAAAACTCTCAAATTATTAGTATTAGGACCAGGCTACGGTGAGAATACATCCTGCTGCGTCATTTGTTCTATTTTTTTTAACTCCTACATCACCAAAAATACCTGATGATGGGAACATGTCTGCTTTACACACTGAAAAAAAACATTTGAACAGACATAAGTGGGTGCAAGACCTCTTGAAATATCTATGCAGCATATTCTTATTCCTATAGTGTTACTAAAGCTCATTTTTCTGTTTTTCACTTGGGTGCCAACACAACATAAGACAAACAAATGAATGCTGATGAAAAAAATAGACTGACTTTCTAAAATGTGATATGCATTGGGGTTTTTTTAAACATTACTTATGTTGTTCTTCCCTTTAAGAAGGCATGAGAACCCTTTAGGAAGCCAAAGTGAAACAACAAAATAAAAGGAGAAAGTGAAGCCAGACACTTACAGACAATAAATGTTGAGTAGAAATGAAAAAAATCTTCTACAAAAGTCAGACATTCAAACAGTTCAAAAAGCCAGATATAAAGAAAAACAAGACCAAGGTTGTTACATAGAAAACAGTTCACAAGGGAAACCTGCATGTATTCACATGTTTATTACTCTGACACTTATCATGGCAGTTATAATAATTACATGGACAGAATCATAATTTAGTCAATGAGATATCTAAGAATGTGGAGGGTGACATAGAATGTATTTTTGTTACTCTTCACAGTCAAAACCTTTTTTTTTTTTTACCTTAACAAAACTGAAGCAGATCCTGGAACCGAAGTTCAGCCCCTTCTGCTCCACTGATAATTGAAATGTTTTATTGATTATTACAAATAATTCTCTCTCGACTTAATACCAGACTAATTATGTGAGCTCGAGAGACATTTTTAATAACATAACATGAAGTGGGATTCATCCACGTCTACTGAGCGGGTAATATTACATACAGTATATAGGTTATTAATAAATTCAGGCACTGAAACATTGTACTGTTAACGTTTGACTGTGATGTTATTAGATTATGTGGGAATTAGTTGAATATTATCTAAATTGGGTTAGACCTGCTACACTTGTTTTGTTTTAATGTTTTATGTTTTTTATGTTTTTCTTGTGTTTTAGAACCATTCTAAACATCTACTCTCACATAAGAGCAGTTTTCTTTCCTTCCACCACCTTCCCTGTTCTTACAAACCCTCTCTCTCTCTCTCTCTCTCTCTCTCTCTCTCTCTCTCTCTCTCTCTCTCTCTCTCTCTCTCTCTCTCTCTCTCTCTCTCTCTCTCTCTCTCTCTCTCTCTCTCTCTCTCTCTCTCTCTCTCTCTCCATTTCAAAATTGAAGAGAGTTTTATTAAGGACTAGACTTGGGTGTGCTGAGGCGCTTTCAGTAATTTTCCTACAAAGTGCTTTAATCCATCACACGGCCAACATGTGGCCTTTGCAGCCATACATCATCTCTACACAGAGAGGAAGAGGAGGAGAAGGAGAGGGAGTGGAAGCATCATTTCAGCTCTCCTCCTTCTCCCCTCTTCCTCGCCCCTTTCTTCCTCATCTTCCACTTCTTCTTCTTCTTCTTCTTCTTCTTCGCCGCTTTCCGCACCCCACTAGAGTTTCCCACCTGGGAGGGAAACCACATCTTCTCCACACATTCCTCACTCAAGTCCTCTCTCCATCTACAAATGAGAGTGAGGCATGAGGGAGGGTGGGGTGAGGGGAGGAGGGGTTGTAAGCAAAGAGAGAGAGCGAAAATGAAAGAGATGGAGATAGGCGTGAGTGAATGAGTGTGCGAGTGAGAGAGTGAGAAAGAAAGAGATAAGGAAAATGGAGAAAAGCTTACTGGAATGAATTAAAATTGGGGACAAAAGGGAATGAGAGGAAGTCAGTGTGTGTGTGTGTGTGTGTGTGTGTGTGTGTGTGTGTGTGTGCGTGTGTGTGCTCTGAATGCTATATGAGCAAGGTGTATGCATCTGTACTTGCACGAGGAAAGAGAAATTGGCAGAGAAAGAGTGGAGATGGGAAATAGGGGGGGAAAAAAGAGCTGCATTTCCCAGCATGCAGCTGGTGCAGCGTTGCCCTCTGTGTTGCCCCTGGCCAACACCTGCCTCTATTTCACTCCCTCTGCCTTCCTCTTGCCGAGGCACAGAGGTGAACTCTGGGCCCCCTGACTAATGGAATGGGCCCTTTGCTGCAACCATTAGAGGATTGGTGTCCCTTTTCGCGCCCTTTGGTACAGAAAAAGGGAAAGGATGGTGGCACATTTGACTTTTTCCTTTTGCCAGATACACACACATACACCCACACACACCTGGTCATAACATAACAGCCTGAGTAATCCAGTCAGAGTAAGGCTTGACATAGCTTAGCATCTGACTGAGGCGATTTCTGAGAGGATATTAGATATTCTGAATTGGGAGCAGTGCAATGAGGTTTCAGTGAGAAACTCTCTGAATGTGTACGACAGCGGCCCCGGATGATCATGAAGCGTTGGTGTGATTTCATTTAGCCAGTAAATCCAGTGCTCTACCTCAATTACATCTGCTTTAGTCAGATGGAAAACACAGCTCCCATGTACAGAGGCAGGAGGAGAAGGGAGGGGAGGGGAGGGGAGGGGAGGGGAGGGGGCGATGCATGGAGCGGATTGGGGATTGAATCTCTCGATGAGCTGATAGCACGTCCACAGACAGCGAGCCAAGCTGTGCCGTAGTAATGTTATGCTAATGATATGCTAATGATATGGTAATCTGCCAACAGTATTCCACCTCACTGGAGAGAAGAGGAATCTAGGAGGCCTTTCACCATTGGTTGGAGACCAGGGACTTCCTGGTGTCAGAGTTCAGCACACATACACACACAAGCACGCACGCGCACACACACAACACTTAATTCTTAAAGCAGTGATCTCAGCTAAAATAAAAACAATGCAACACATAGACCTAATCTGCCTCTAATCGGATTTGCAAACTCAAAAGTAAGCAAGAAATAATACCTGTACACAATGCAATATCATGTGATATAACTAAAAACAAGGTCTGCCGTATTCTTAGTGAGCAGCTGAGATTAATTTCTATCAGTGTATTATCAAATCCCTGTGTTGTTCTGTGACTGTGTAAGTGAAACAGAGAGTTATTTATTCATGAGAGGGATGAGGTTCCTTTTCCCTCGTCAGTGTGTGTGAAACTCTGCACCTTTAATGGCTGCCAGCACCTGCCGAGTCAGAGCATCTCGTTCTCTCTGGTTTGCAGTGGTTTCATTCCACCAACTGTCCGAGTTGGAAATTAGAGTTACCATTGTATGAGTCAACATCAGCACTCAGCGGGGAATTTACTACCTAGAGCTGCATTTGATCTCTGTCTCTTCATTGAAATTGTCCACACATAACTGCTCCTGATCTTATCGGGGTAAACTGACTAACACTCTAATTCAAAGGAATGTTGATTGAAAAAACAAACGCCATCTTTTAGAAACTTAAAAATAGGCCAGTGTAAGGAAAGTTAAAGACAAATGAGGATTGATGCACTCTTTGTTTTTGGCAGATTTTCCAATTGTAAAGGACTGACAGGAAAAGATTCAGTGTGTTTGCTAAAGACATCCCTGCAAAAAAAAAAAAAAGTGACTGCAATGCATCACACCGAATCTGTATGAAGACATGCTATTCTGCTTTATTTTGTCTTTTGTATTTTACTGTTACAAAATAGATATGTCAAGGCTGCACAATGGGGAGATGTAATGACATTTTCTTGGATCCTGAACACTAAATCAAAGAGAGCAACAATATGTTGAGCGCCAGCATGGAGACATTTGATTCCCATTCCACTCATGCGGCATTACCGCAGGAATGCCAGCAGACATCACAATCCTCCTCTAAACTAGCGTTGGGCTTGTCAGGTTATTCCTTTCACTTCAATGTTTTAAAAAAAATCACACACACATATATAAGAGCAAACTCGGCTTCTTCTTGATATCATTTGCAAAGGTTTGACTTAACAAAGGCGATTTAGTGTCAGTGACATTTAGCGTCAGCCTCTGGCGACAAGACAGGTGAGAGAAGCCAGTCAGCAGATTGGACCTGAGGGGATTATAAAAGTGGGGTTTGTCTACGACACTTCTCGGACATTATGACGACATTAGTTTGGAAGACCTTTTTATACACACTTACTACCTGACATCATACTACTTCTGAATTAGATCACAGAATTAAATGAATGATTCATGAATGTTTGACGCAATATTTCAATAAACGTAATGTTAATATTACTGTGTACTCCAATCTGTAGCCTTCTTTACGTTTCTCTCGATAGAGATTGTAAATATATTTGCTTTTCTGTCGGTCACTCCCTGTGGTCAATGCATTCTGGGACAGTCACTTTATAAAAAGCAGAAAACAATGCTGGGAGAGGGAGATGATATTGTGTGCATGCATGAGGGACAATGAGAGAGACAGGCAGAAAGAGAGACGGGGTGTGGACTGTCCAATACACTCCTGATAAAGGTCAAAGAGATGTTTTATTCATGAGCCAGGCAGCAGCAGCAGCAGCAGAGGCGGCAAGGCCAAGGTTGAAATGAGCTTGCGTCCCCCTTCCCCCTGAGCCAACACTGCACACAACCTCCCACCAAGACAGTGAACATTCCCCTTAACTCTTATCACTAAGGTCAAAACACAAACACACTTACACCACAAGTACTGCTTATCGATGCATTTCAACATTGAAAATGTGTGTCTTCTCTATGACCAAAACCAATGGTGGAATGTGCGGTTGCCACTATAGAAAAGGTGTAATTAACCTTTATTTTTTAACAATTGGACGGTTTATTTAAAACTGTTTCTCCCTTCGGTTTCCTGATACGGTTTCCTCCATTGATAATAATTCAATCGAGTTACACATTTACTCTTGAATGGCCTCTTGGTCAGTAACTTTTCTTTTCTCTTCTAATCATCCACAGTCAACATCCTCTTTGGCCTCTTCACCTTTGCTGGGACTTCAGTGGTAATGGATTTAGTGATTGCAGGGATTAGAAATCACTAAACAGAAATGGATCTTCTTTCTGATGGTCTGGTTTGCTTTTGTAGGATTAACATTGATGTCAGTCTATTTCATAAGCAGCTAAAACACTATTTGTTTTTAATTAATAAAGTTTAAACCTGAAATGGTGACAGTGGAGATACTTTTCTTATGAGAAAAATACTATCTCTAACAATCAAAGATATTGAATATTCAGCTTTTATTCTTTAAATGAAATTATCCATATGCTTATTTAGGCCTTTTTTATTAAGGCCACTCTGTCTACAGCCATGTACTTTAATCTGTCTTATTCCAGGCGCTTTACCATCAGTAAAGTTGATTACACTTTCATGATTAGAATTATATTTGATCTGATTGATTGGTTTGGTTATATAAAAAAGTGGAAGTGAAACAACAAAAGATCTTTCAGAATTCCTCAGTGAACTCGGATCTGCTAACACTGCACTACAACTAACCAAGACCCACTCTGAGCCCACTCTTATTGCATTTTTTAAGGGGGCTCACACTTTCAGACTGAACAAACAGAGTAACCTTTAACGTATCGATGTGGATAAATAGTCACCAAACTAAGTGAGGCTTTAGTATGGCAGATAAAGACTCAGGTAATAAACACCCAGTCATGTTCGAAAACATTCAATTGGTCAACACACAGGATTTCTCACAGGTGTAAAATGAAGTTGGATAAATTAAAATGTGTGTATTTGTGTGAATTTCAAGGTGCAAGTTGTGTCTTCTCATATGTATGTATTTGTGTGTCTGGATCACACTCTGTGGATCACCTATTCTATGTGTCTTTGATTTAATATAAATTATAAACATTCCTGTAATTTGATGAATGTCAGCCATAAAACAGAATGCAGAAATCTGCACTTTGACAGTTTTTAAAAACAAAGAGCCTCAGAAACCTGAGTTCCAAAATATAAATTGCAGGCCCATAGGTGGATGTCAACAGGGATGTTAAACATGCACCAACCTGTTGTATGAAGTCCAGTCCATGCTCCTTGGCCAGCGCTCTGGCTGCTCTGATGCCTCCATCCATTTGCACAGCGTAGAAGACATGGCCGTTGGTCCCACGATGCCCCTCTGTGGTCACTAGTGTCCTCTGCAGGAGACAGCCGAACACCAGCACAGCTGCTCTGAACATGGAGCCTTTAAGGGGCAGAACCATGGAGAAACTGCTTACACAAAGTAATGAAAAACTGATGTTCAAGTATCAATGTTTATTTTGTACGTTGGCCCACTTTGCCCTTTTGAAATATGTCGCTTCAGTAAGTTTCAAATAAGTAAAAAGAAGTTGATGCTGTACTGAAAGCCTTCCTCAACACTGATGCCGTTATCCATCACACAAAGAGGAAAAGCATGTCTGTAGGGCTGCAACTGCTGATGACTTCTTGTGATTAATCTTCAGATTATTTCCCTCATAACATAGTCCATTCCTGATTGTTTTTTTTCCACCTCAGGTCAGAAATAGAGAAAATTCATCTAACTTGACGTATTTCCCACAGCTTGTTTAGTCCAACCAACAGCCAAAAAATAAACACATTAGTTTATAAATCTATAAGATGATAACAAGCTTCAAATTCACTTGTTTGCAAAAAAAAAAAGGAACCAGTCAATGTTTGGCTTGAAAGGAGTGAAACAACCATTATTATCAAAGTAAAGCAAATCTTCATTACAGCCATTGTTTCCCTTTTAAAAACAGACGCGTAGATCTAATATCCTCGAAGATTTGTTGTCTTCATTAGTCTCCTATGAAGCCTAAAAAATTACTTTGTAAATATTTCTATCTAAAAAATATACACCTACAGATTTTATTATTTCCATAATATTCCAAATATCATCTCATCACACAAATTAATTGATAGTGTGGCATTCAGCATCACAGCGCAAAGTATTGAACACTCGCAATTGTGAAACAATTTGCCCACAGCCACCTCCTCTGTACTTCTGCATGAAATCCACAGTGGCTGCCACCTACATCATGTGAACCACCCACCTGTAGGCACAGAGTGAAACGTCCAGGAGAAATCTTTCACCCAGTGTGATGAAAGCTAGAACTCTGGCATCGGGGGGCCCCAAGCGAGACAACACGCTCTCTCCAGTTCCCAACCCACACGTTTAATCTCCTGGCCTTGATGCAAATGCTTCTGAGAGCAGAAAAACATCAGCGCTCTCATTGTGTGAACTAACTTCCCTCTTTAAGCAAAACAGGAACTTTATCTGCCTTTACTGCGTTTTCCTGTGAACAATGATTGAACAAAAAAGTTGTCACCTCACACTTCTCTGTAACCATCAAGACAAAAGGCATCCAATGTCTGAACTCAGTACTATATGCTGTAACACTAATAGCACAGTTAGTGCTCCCACTCCTTCCCACAGATTATGCAATTGCATTTAAGCAGTTTTATTATGAATAGTTGAGTTTGAAACTATGGAATTCTCCTTTTTCTTCTTATTTTCTGTAAATACAAACTAATAAGAAAATAATCACTTGACATTGAAAAATATTTTTTGCAGCCATATCAAATCCATTTTAAACAAGGACATGTATTCTTGGTACATTTTCTTTGACAAAAAAATAAAACTGCTCTTATACATGTAAAACTCAAAACTAGAAGAACTAGAAGATCCCTCACCCTCACCTAGCAGTAGGTTGTATGTTTATCTGACTTCCCTTTTAAAGTACCTCCTGCAGCCCAAACATCTAACAGCAGCTGACCACCATTTAAAGTCTACAGCATCAGTCTGCTCCAATCTCTCAAACCCCTGATTGAAATCGATAACCTCAGTTGGGGCCCGGGCCCCAGTCAATCCTATTGAGGTGCAGGGCCGACAGCTTACACCCCACCCAGAAAGAAGCCAGCCTCTGGCAGAGACAAAGTAGACAGAGGGAGAGGGAGGGAGAAAAAGAGCACAGGAGACTGAAATACAGGAGGAGCACATTGAACAGTGTCAGAGCCCCGGGGCCTACTGGGACGCTGATAAAGTACCTGGACATTTTTATAGACAAACTACTTATTTCTGTCCTCATATCGCTTGGGAAGACTGATAACTTTATATTCCTCTCAGGCAGAGGAATGAAAGGGGGGGGGGCCTTTCAGGAGTTTAATTGATCAAACTGTAGCCACAAGGGTTTTTTTCTGGAGATAAAAGGGACTAGCACTCTCCCCTCTCTCTACAATACAGAGATCTTTTAGAAAGCAGACCCAATGAAAAAAGAGAATGTAACTCATTATGCAAAGTCATTACAGACCTCTGACTATACTCCTTAAAGAGACCGAGCTCATGGTAGAATTGTATCTTACAGGATTTCCAGAGGTCAAACTATCGGTCATTGGATAACTTTATTTTACAATATTCAGATTATGATACTCTACCAAACTAAGAGATGGCTGTTTAATTCAAACTTCAATAACATATGTTTGAGTGTTTGACAACATTAAATTGCATTTCATTACTACTCACAAAGAAATTTGGGTTACCATGGGAGACAAGCGCCAAAGATCTTTAAAGCTCCTGTGAAATCTTTTCAGTTTGCGTTAATATTGGTGTCCCCTGTGGACAAAGAAGTAGACTACCTGAGGGGGGGGTTTTCCCCCTCACATAATATCATCCTGCTTTCTTTCAACAGTCACATGTCACTTAGTAAATAGTTGCTGTGGAAATGATAAACAAAGGCTGTTTTTGCAGTGTGACATACCTCAATTCGTTTGACACCTCCTCAAGAAGAGGTTATAAAGAAAAAAAAACATACAATACAGTGAATGTCCAGTTTTATCATAAAGAAGCGTCAATATTAAGTTAAGTACATTACCTAACCCTTCAAAACTCCTCACGGCTTTAGTACGTGTTGTGATGTGTGTATAGGCTTTTAAAATAGATGGGAATATATATATATATAGCCGACATTAAACAATATCTAACCAATCAATGGGCCTACAACAAACAACAAAGCAATTGGGGAGCAGGCTACTTCAAATGAGACTCCCATGTTATTTAAAGTTATTTCTAATCAGCCACATTACTTCATTGGTTGATATCTTAACTAAAACAAGGTTTATACAAGTTTTAAGTGTTCATCTTTATGAGAAGCTCCAAATATAACAGAGCAGTAGTAGCTAATTATGAGTTTTCTCTGTGTGCCTACAAGGTTAGCAAAAGGCTAAACTATCCTGGGATTAATTTTGAACATAACTTAAGCCAGTTATATGACAGAGATGGGAAGAATGAAAGAAAGGAAATACACAAACACGTTTACTTGAACTGATTTCAACTCCCATAATGAGTATATGGATCAGCCAGATTATACATTCACTTTTCTGCCACAAAAGAAAAAACAAAAACAGTATAAAACAGAGTCAAGAAATATCCTTACATATAGCTTCCATCCCTTCTCCAGGTAGTTGGAGCTTTTGAAATTAAAGGGCTGCTAATGTTTGTGTGACTAAAATCAGAATTTATCCAATAAGTCTAATGATCCTAGTCTCTTTTCCTTTTTGTTGTCCCCCTCCCTGTGTTTGTTCTGTGTGTTTACCAAGAGATGTCTCCACACACGTTTCCAGCAATCAAGACTGCAAAGCCGCTTCTCATCCACAATCAAGCCACCAACACACTCCACATTAAAAAGGCCGTCTCGTTCTTCCACGTAACACCAGATCGTCTGTTTACCAACCATGGTAAACATCAGTGAGGTCAGTTAGTTATATTTCGTGAACCAAAGATCCTCGTCACTAACCTTTGTCCTTTTCCTGTATCCAGATCTCTACACCTCGACCTGCAACGTTCCACTTTCAGCTCCTCGACCTTACCTCAGGATATTTCGCTCACAGATCATCAGTAACCTGCACCTTGACCCTCCCACCAGCATCCAACGCACAATAATAAATAGCTTTTGTAAACCCTAACCAAGACTGTTTGTGTCCATGTGGGTCCAGCTGAATTCAATACAACAATAAGTCTTTTATCACATGGGCTATATCAATATTCTTAACCCTAACAGAGAATAGATTGAGATGTGAACTGGCTCACTGCACAGATTGCTTTGCTGATATTGTTTGTCTATCCTGTTTTTGTTCTGTCATATGCAAATTAGGCCAAAGGTGATTTTCCACAGTACTTTGTATAGGCTTTGTCATCACTATTTAAGGCTGGTCAATTAACATATTTTATATGCTGAATATTGTGAGTTTGATGGGCCTATTTGGGGAGTTTACAGATTATGTGGTATATATTCATGACTCTATAAACAAACTGTCCTCAAAGGAAAATGTGGTCCTTGTAACACTGTTTAAATATGAAATGGTATGCAAGAAGTTACAGTATGTGGCGACTCTGCAACTGTAGGCTAAAACTGTGACTCTCCTGGTAGCTTTGTTAGCTCTAAACAGTGTTCCAGGGACCTTTTTTTCTAAATGTGTGTAGTAAAGGCTATGTAGTTCAGAAAATATAGCATGAAATTGTTTCACTTAACCAACTTTAAAATTGCTTAGGTGCACTACCAATCGTGTTATTTTAACACAGCTGCCCAGGCTGGTGTAGTTTTATAGAGAAGAAAACTGAGCTACACACTGTAAAACTTCAACAACAAAAAAAGGCTCATGTGATCATAAGAAAATGCAATGACTTCAATGCTAGACCTGCTTTCTTAGAAGCGTTGAAATTATGTTGTATTTAAAGACAGCCTGCACCTACATATTCAGAGAAGGATCTAAATCTCTGAAAACCTAAGCTGGTCAAGTGCACTGAAACGACGCTAGCCTACATGAGAGCGATGGGAGGGGGAGAGAAACAGGTTCAAATCTCACTCCCTCATGCAATACAGTGCCAAACAAGGACTGAAGGAGTCTGTAGCATATGGATATTTAAAAAAAAAGCATTTACCTTTCCCATCCAGGCGACAAAGCCTTCACACAGACACACTCTTCACGGATGAAAGCAGAGCAGGGTGACGTTTCCTCGTGAAGAAAAGAATATCTCGACGCGTCCATTTTTACTGTCTGCACTGGCTGTAGTAATAAAACGTGCAAATGAGTGCATGCAAAACGCCGCATCTATCGTGCATCTCCTG
The DNA here is from genome assembly GCF_947650265.1 of Symphodus melops. Classification (NCBI taxonomy): domain Eukaryota; kingdom Metazoa; phylum Chordata; class Actinopteri; order Labriformes; family Labridae; genus Symphodus; species Symphodus melops. Next base: position 10,000,958 of record NC_136695.1, on the reverse strand, counting down.
ACTTCACAAGCCAAATATACATAAATAGCTCAACAACCTCTAAGTCGGCATAACCAGCACATCGACTGCGTGTGGCAGAAGATGGGATTTTGTAAAGATGTGAGAATGCATTAGAATGCAAGAAATGGTGTGATGGCGAGAGGGACTGTTGGGAGAGACGGATCTGCATATGGAAATCAGGGTTAGCGTGGATAAAATTTCTGCTAAACTGCTGCATTGTTGTACATTTTCTGCAGGACCACTGCAGTGTGACGGAGGGAAAAAATAAGTGACTTTTGCGGTAGCATGTTATCAATAACTGGCATGGAGTATGCGCTGAAGGTGATGTAAATTCAATAGCAATACTATTTGTTATTAAATATTTTCAAGAAAAATAAAAATATTTTTGGCGTGCCTATTCTATAGCCTATACCCCATTTACATCATCGGTAAACTTTTACTTCACAGAAAACCGATAAGCTTTTTTTTTTTTTTAAACTGATTAGCTTTCAGTTTAAGTCTGTTGGAAATGCATCTCGCTGTTGTACAGAAAATGTTTTTCGTATTTTTTAATGATGAATATTAACATTAAACAAGCCCAAGACTTGAAGAAAATAATAAATAAGTCCGCCACAGTGAGGTGTAAACCAAACCGATAAGGCCAATTCAACAAGTGCGTTTACCTCATATCAAAATATTAAACTCTGTTTACTTTGTCTATGACGTGAAGTGTCACGTGAAGACCACGCCTCCTCTGGGGGAACTTGAAACCAATGAACGGGCACTTGGCGAGTAAATACAACTGCGCATGCGTGTGGTGGCGCGCGGGAGAGGCTGAAAACCCAAATAACAAGTCATGACGGCGGTGCCATCATATTTTGTCTAAAGTTATACACAATATTAAACCTCAAAAGAAGCTGCAGTACAAGGTGTGTGAATGATTCCTTACTATAATCTTTCTGTTGGCGCTGGTGTGTGTAATGTGGAGAGCTTTAATATTTTTACTCACTCTTACAGTGTGCATTATGATGCAGCCGGAAGGGTTTAGTGTTTGTTGATGTAAACTAGTGACTTACCATTTACAGAATGGTGTTTTTATTTACTGTTAAAAGCGTACACTAACATACATGTTTACAGTTTATTACCCTCCCGTAACCATTGCAGGTAATTTTTTACATTGCGAAATTAGTTTACTATGTAATGTGGGCACTATTGAGTAGTTTTCAAGATAGATAGATACATAGATAGATACTTTATTGATCCCGAGGGAAATTCAGGAAGCAGCACCGAACCAGCATTTCTGATGTTGAGTTAGTTTCTAGAGAATTCTAGATAATTCTAATTATACAACGAATACAATATGACATACCTCAAATAGACAGCTGTTTGCTGAAAGTGTGTTGCTGTTTTGTTGAACTTATAGTTAAGGTGACACAGCTGTATAATCCTTAAAAATATACTGTCGTCTTTGGCTTCAACATAAATACGCTGTTCTCATAGCTATTCTTGTTTTAGTAATCTTCCTCATACGGTGTGTGTGCTAACTTTCTAATTGTACCAGATCACCTCTATTTGTTTCTGGTAATGTCCAGATTCCTTTTCGTCTGATCTGTCAGATCTTATAATGTCTTCAGACGTTGTTTTTGTCTTTCAGGGGTTTTTACTGGTTCTTCAGTGGCAGCATGGCAGACGACTTCAGCCAATCCCTTACCCCACCAGTTTCTCCCTTTGCAGCAGACAGTATTTGTGAGCTGATCCCAGCCCAACCACCATGTTTCAGCTGCTCAGACACAAAAGAGGATCCCACAGGATCACTCTCTACAGAGGGATACACTGCAAGAGGCTCCCTGAAACGGTACATTCACTGCCAGTTGGTTATACTTTTTAAAATTTTCACTCTACCTATTTTATCTAAGAGAAAGGGCCGTACGGATTACAGCAAACATCTGTGTATAATTGCATATTTTTTCCAGAAATAAAATGAATCTATTACGTTTTTTCAGAGGTTTTGATGCTTTGTACCAGTCACCTTTTATGTGATGAGGTGAAATCAGATGTGTCATCGACACAAAAAACTCAATTAGCTACTACAGTCTTGTGATTTTCTGTCTTTTAGGCTGCTATTGTGTCTTGACCCGGCTCCTGCCGAGTATGAGGCAGACACTGTAGAGTGCTTTGGCTTTTCCTGGGTAACAGAGACAGCACTGGTAGAATCTACAAAGCTTCTCTTTGGTCTGCTAAGGTAAGTCAGGATGGGAAAAGCATCTCACTTACTTTTTTTTGTAAGAACAGTTTGTTTAAATGCTAATATATGTATGTTTACACATCGACCAAAATCGGATCCTTCTTTACAATAGCAGCAAAAACCTTCGGAAGAGGACAGAGTTTTCCCTTTAGAATGCATCGGTTTCGAAACAATATCTACAATGGTATTTACTTGCATTTCACCAGTCATTTTAATTTTTTCAGACAAAAGATTTACAGGCTTGAGACCATGGTGCAATCCAGCTCACATGATTTTGGTAAGTTTTGAAATATGTTATCTGCCAGCCAGTATTCCAACTTTTAGTTTTCTAATCTATTTTAGCCTTGTTTTTTCTTTTGCACCAATACACCAAGACAAAAGTTCTTGTGTATGTACTTGGCAATAAAAAAAAGATTCTGATTTCGAAATCAAATAAAAGGTGTGATATCTGATGTGCAGGAGTCATATTTTACGTGGGATTTTGGAATACGCCCAACACCATATTTTATGTGTCGTAGGTCAAGCAGGCAGCCTCCACTATGAAGCAGAGGACCTCAGACAACAGTGTGTTTCCTTTCTTCAGTATGTCAAAGTCTTCTTACACAGGTACGTCTAAAGTCTGCATAATGATCTAAGTGTTTTTATGTCCATGTTACAATGTTGAACTTATTTGGACATGCATGGTTTCATGTACATATTCAGATACCTGGAAGCTTCCAGCTCCATGGATGCAGGTCAGTCTCATTCCTATGAGGCGCTGGAGGCTCAGCTCCCCTCTGCTCTCCTGGAGGAGCTGTTCGGTGTCACTCTTCTCATCGGAAGAGTCAAAGACCTGCCTGCCAGTGTTCAGAGTGCCTTCACTATATCTAACCAGGGGAAGGTACGTGTTCAACAAGGTCATCGGGAGTGTTTCACAAAAGACATGAAAAACACTGTTGAGGGCTTTAACGTAGTTTAGCTGTACAGTGAATAGAAATAATGTGACTTTTTTTATATAGAAAGACTCATATTAACAGTTATTTTCATGTCTGAGAGTTGTCATCAGAAAGAACGCCTCCTGTTATAGAAGCTCATTTTCTAGTATTGGCATTGAACATGGTGCTTAACATTCCTCCTACAGATTTTCTCTCCCTCTTGGCATTTGTTACACCTTCATCTTGACATTCACTGGTCAGTCTTAGAGATCCTCCACCTACTTGGTCAAAAGATGCGAGGTACGCTTTCAATCATAGCAAGAACGAGATACCCTGATTGTTCCCGATGTATGACAATCCAATTCACTGCTGTCACTGTTGAAGTTGTACTTTTCTTCTGACTTGATGCTCACAGTGAGTCATTCTCATGGAAAAACAAGCTTTTTACCTCGCTGCTCTTCTTTCCAGGACAAGTAGTTTACGCCCACCAGTTTGTGAACCTGACAGGAGAGAACCTGACTGATACCAGTTTGTTTGAAGAGCACCTGTGCAGTCTACTGTGCGACCTAACTGGTTTGGCCATGAGCAAATACAGTAAGGTAGGTGGCCTCAAGTCATGCCAACGCTCTCTTGGTATTTATGGGTCATTTTATGCTGCAACGAAATGCAGGACGAGTAAAACGTTTCATCAGAGACTATGATTGCTTTAGAGTGCAAAAATATCATTTTAACACAAAACACAGCTCAGTATTGATGTTAGATGATATTTTTGAAGGTTGATGTTTATCATGTTAAAGATTTGTATCAATAATTCAGCCTTCATATTAATGATAGATGACCTGTGATTTCTAGGTAAGGCCGACAGAGGCACTGAGCAGCCATCACTACCTGTGCTCCTGCACCAAAGAGCTCTGGATCCTCTTAATGCACCTTTTGGAACACAGAAAAAAAGTGCTACACACACAGGTGCCACAATTCAGCACATATCCGATGTTACATAACGAGTTATAACACGATGTGAAACTTAAAAGTGAAACTTTCTTCTAGTCGTTCTGGAGCTACATGGACTCGTTGTTGAGGCCTCTGGTTTCAGGGAAGCCAGCGGCAGAGCAGTTCAGTGGCCTCCCGACACACTGTCAAGACCCGCTTGGATTCACATGGTGGATGGTCACTCATTTAGCAGTGTTGGGGCAGTACAGCCGCAACGGCACACTACAGAATGAGGTACGAGACTGTGGATCACGGCGCCATATGATATAACCCTGCTGTTACAGTGGAGGAGGACTGAGAGATCCATGTGTATTTAAATTAACAGTGTATTTGCACTTCAACTAACCATAGCGGATGCATCTAATTCATGCAGGTCATTCATCATGTTCTGAAGTTTTACAGGATATTTTAGCAACATAAATCATGAAGCTATTTCTAGGAGTTAGTTGTGCATTAGTCAAATATATTAACTGTATTTTAATAATGATTTTTAAACAAATTTGAATGTGTATTCCCATATTGTTTTTATTGAATAATCTAATGTTATATGCAGAAACATCTCGGCGATAACTGGACCTTTGTGGAGGAGTTGCTCAAGTTAACCTGTACCACTCAGGTCAGCTGCTTCAAGTTACACATTGAATTTGAACCCCTCAGAGGTGACAACACATCATCATTGCTGGTAGTGATGTAAACATGATTGTAGCTGTCTGTATGTGTGTGTGTGTTTGAAATAATAGGGAGGTCTAGCAGAGGAGCAGGTCAGGATGCATGTCCACTGTTGCCTCAGTCTGTGTCTTCTGTGGGAACCGAGCACCATTGCTGTCTCCACCCTCTGGGACTACTACAGCAAGAACCTGGTGAGGAGAAACATGTCGGCATGTTGCCTCAATTTTTAGCCCATCTTTAACGTTCAAACGAGGCTATTATCTTAAGCGTTCACTTCATTGTTGTTGTTCATTGCTTTTCTGTGAGACAGCTTGAACACTGCTGTAGAGACGAAGAATCACGCAGCCCACTTTCAGTTTGGCTGGTCGGAAAAGTTTGTGCGGTAACACCATCTTCTCTTCTTCCACTTCAGAGTTCCTCGTTCACTGTACCCTGGCTGGGATTGTCCGGTGTGGGCACGTTGTACAAGTCGCCGTTGGCTCTGTTAGAGCAGGCCCGAAGCTGCTGCTGCCCCTGTCGCCTTGACTCCCCAGGACACATCCAGCTCTACCGCTCAGCCAACTCCTTCCACATCTTCCTCCGAGTGCTGGCCCTGTGCCTCGCCCAGGACAGAGTGGGCGGAGTCCCGCAAAGACAAATCAAAGGAAGGTAAAATCGAAGGAAAGGATTGCAGGATTTCAGGAAAAAGTGCACCTTATGGAGTCGACTCATCTGCATAGTAAATCCTTTTTTGGCCAAAGAGAAGATTAAAGGCAAAACACTGAGTTGAAGCTATGGTAACTTATCAAGCGCAGGCTTTGTTAGAATCCCTTTTCCTCTTGATCTTCTCATGTATGATGTGTTTTGTGTGTTATTTGGATTTTTTGTGTGTGATTTGGGAATGAGTACTTGCATGAAAACACAAACACCATGTGTGTTTACACACTCGCATGCATTTCGATCTTGTTTGTCTGCGTGCCAGGTGCACCCAGACTCCCTGTGCCTCTTTGATATTTACTCGGGGGGGAGGGGGGCCCCCCAGTGGAGCAGGTGTCTCAGGAGTCAACCACCTGCTCTTCAGCACAGACCAGAGCCAAGGAGCCTCCTCTTCGTGCACGTGCTCACAAACACACGCCGCACCTGCTCCTTCGAGCGCTGACGTGCGTGTGTGAGGCCATTCGATGGAGAAGGGGAGTGTGTCTTTGTGAGCCAAAGTGAGAAAGAAGACCAGGGAAGATCACAAGCTAATGTGCCCATCAGAACCCGAGCACTGGACCGTCCTCTATCTCAGGCCGGCTGAGAGCCAGAGAGAGGCAGCCGTAGATAAATCCGCCTAATGACTTCCCTCTGTCTGGAATGTGCTCAGTAGCGCTGCAGACATGGGGGCTAATTAGCTAACGAGCGTGGCGGTTAATTCGCCTTAACGAAGCTGTGTTGGTTTCCAACATGGATTGGGGGGGGTTGGTCATGGGGAGATGTGGGTGGTAGAGAGTTTGGCAACAGCTAGAATGGGCTGGGACAGGTCCAGATTAACCCCCCCCAATCCTCAATGCCCATCCCCCCTCTCCACTGCCGTCTCCCCTCAGGAGGCACGAGGCGCGCCGACCGTACCGCGTACCACGTTTCAGCAGCGTCCCTGCCCCCTTAGCCAGGCTCTGTGGGACACCAGCGGCTATCGCATTAATGGACTTGGCTTCAAGCTTGTTGAACTTAAACACCGAGAGTGAGGAGCATCTGCTCACCTCGGGAGAAAAAAAACCTGTTCAGAATAAACAAATGGACAGGTTGGGTGAACGCCTCCTGGCGTGCCGCTTACGTTTCTTCCCGTTACACTTAACCCATTCATCTGTTTCCATCTCCTTTCTTTCACACTCCTCCGACTGCACGCTTGGCCACCTTCTCCTCTCCCCGTCCTCTGCGGGGAGTTACGGAGCTGATTTTGGGTGTTAACCTGGTCTTACTCAGCTCCTCTCTCCCTTTTCTCCACTTCATTATATCAGTCACACTTCTTACACAGAGTTTGTCTTGGAATGCTTGCTGTTTGTGTTTTGACCCAAACAGCAGCTTTACTCACCTGTGTGGGCTGCATCTGTGTTTGGGAGTTAGGGTGTGAAAGGAGGGGGGAGGGGGGGGGCTCCAGCCTTCTCTGTTTTCCTGCCAGGCGAGCAAGCATCAAGTTGTGTGTGTGTGTGTGTGTGTGTGTGTGTGTGTGTGTGTGTGTGTGTGTGTGTGTGTGTGTGTGTGTGTGTGTGTGTGTGTGTGTGTGTGTGTGTGTGTGTGTGTGTGTGTGTGTGTGTGTGTGTGTGTGTGTGTGTGTGTGTGTGTGTGTGTGTGTGTGTGTGTGTGTGTGTGTGTGTGTGTGGTTTTATTGATCTCTCTCTGGTGTTGCAGTAAATTGGTTTGGCTGTAGAGAGAGGGACTGAGCGCCTACTGCTGTGTGTCTGAGTGTCTCTGACATTTAACATGATCTTTAAAGGCATTTCTCCACAGTGCCCGCAGGATCTAACAGCGTGCTGTGTGGTACCCAGCACGCTGATAGATCCTGCTTACTCCCTCTCTTGCTTATTCTTTCTTCACACACACACACACACACACACACACACACACACACACACACACACACACACACACACACACACACACACACACACACACACACACACACACACAGAATGGGTAGCCCAGCCTATCCCCTGGAGCTGAGAGGCTGAGGGAGGCAGGTGGTGTGCTGCACAGTGGGGGTTTAAAGTTCAGATAGTCAGCATCCAAAGTCCGGGGTAAAAGAAGAACACATCATGTATAAAGATCTAATTGGATGAAGTCGAAAAATCAAAAAAAAAAATGAACAATGAAATCGTGTCCGTTGACCTTTGATAAGTCAAATCTCGGTCACAGCATTGTGTCTGAACATTGACGCCATCTCTTTCCTTCTTGTTTCTCGTGTTTTCCAGGATTTATTCCAAGTTCTCGACTAAAAAGATGCAGGACCTGTCAGAGGCCGGCCTCATGAACTTCCTGCTGCTTTTTCTGGTGGTGGCACGGCAGGTAGAGCTGGAGGACGTGGCGAGCAGAGCCTCTGAGCTACTTGGTTTCCTCCCCTCTAACTGCCCCCCTGGGCACCGCACCCTGGTCTGGAGGGGGCAGTTATCGCTGCTGTTACTGTTCCAGGTTTGTTCATTGTAAACGTAACCAAAGAGTGCCCTCTTGATTCTTCTATTTTACACAAAGAATCTGATCTGATCATGTCTACATTTTTACTCATTTTTTGAATGACCTGATTTGTTCATTTCTTTCTTCAGGAGAGAGGTCTGGATGTGGCTGCACAGGCCACTTGGCTGGCCAACTCTTTCAGTGAGACGGCGAAGGAGTTCTACAATAAGACCACAGAGGTGTCTCGCAGACTCGCCCTCTGGGGGCCCCTCGGCTCATACCTGGAGGCTGTCGCTGAAGTTTTTGAGATGGGCACCAGCCTCTGCCTTTCGGAGGAAAAACTTCTCAACGAAGGATTCGATTGGTTGCTGCCTGCTTGCCGCCTGTCAGAGCTGAACTCTGCCCTCGGCTTCCTGCAGGTCGTCCTCGCCCAGCTCAGGTGAGACAGCAGGTGTAAACACACACACACACCAGCTCCCAGGTTTCTCCCACTCCCCTTCAGTGTCTCTCGTTCTTTTTCCTCACTGATAGCCGCTTGGATAGAGAAGCGTTTCAGCTTTTATTAACATCTGATAAGTGGCTTCAGCAGAGGAGAGCAAGTCCAGTCCGTCACAGAGTCCGCTCAGCTCTCATACTCACAATAGGCGGATTGTCCCGTCAAGAAGAACGAGTGTCTATAAAGACCCTGTGTTGCATTGAAGCCCCCATTAGTCTCATAGAGCTTGCGGCCCCCCAGGTCACCCTCAGCAGGTGTTGGTGGAGCTCTGAGTAGAGTTACAGGCTCAGGGGAACCTCGTGGACCCTGCTGTCGTCATGGGGACAGCGGCAGGGCTCCCAGCGTGTTGAGAGACTCTGGTCAGTAGGGCGGCGGGATGGGTTCAGCTGTAGGACACAGGTTTGTGTTACACTATCAACCCAACAGAAGGTCAAAGATCCAGTGCTGAAACAGAGTCTGTTTATGCGGGGAGTTAGAGGCGGGACCACAAGGGACAGTGAACGATCCAGCGTACCAGTGCTCGATATCCTCTCACGACAAAGTGTCCTCTATAGCTTTGTAATCAGACTGCTATGTCACCCTTTAAATAAATAGCTGCACAGTTTATTGCCTTATTGTTTTAGCGCCCTTATGTGCTCGAGTTTGTTTGTAACGGACCAGAACCAAACATTCATCTTTGTGATTTCAACTTCTTTTCTTTTTTCAGTTGAAATAGCAGTTGTGCAAAAAACAACAGTCACTTTTAATCCTGAATCCTAAAGATGTTTAAAAAATGTAAATTATATTTATACAATGTTAAAAGAAAAAGTTCTAATCTTGTCAATCTTTTTTTTTTTTTTTTTTTAAAGGTTTATTTTTGGCCTTTTTGCCTTTATTGATAGGACAGTGGATAGAGTAGGAAACAGGGAGAGACATGCGGGAAAGTGGCCACAGGCCGGACGCGAACCCGGGCCGGACGCGAACCCGGGCCGCCCTCGCAACATGGTGCGCGCGCGCTGCCGCTGCGCTATCGGCACCACCATCTTGTTAATCTTTTAATAGAAGTAAAGCACAGTCTATTGACGAGTGAGATAAGAAAGTGATGATGGACCTTTTATCTGGTTGGTTAAATCCTTTGTCTTTTCAGTGTTAGGATCTGGATGTGAGTGGGAATAATGCCTAGAAGCTCAAAGTAAAACTCTTCCTGTCACCAAGAAGTGATTCGACCCCCAAAGAGGCCGAGCAAAGGCAAAGCATCAAACTCACACTTGGACTCTCTCTGTTCTCTGCTAAAGAACACACTCTGCTTCCACCCATATACACACCTGCAACGAGTGCTACAGTGGCTCCTGCATTACCAAACATTCAGCAGTTCTCAGTGTAGGCATATTACAGCGAGTCGATCTAAAGGAAAATAAACAGAGCGCTCCTGTTTACATCCCAGCGTTTCACTGTTTCTCAATGTGTACGTGAGTCTTCACACCCTCCCTCTATACTCGCCCTGCTTACAAAGGGTTCGAGTGTGAGACAAAGGACATTTAAAAGGTATGTGTCACTGAACCCTCTCAGTGGTTCATGTAGGTGTATGATGCATTCAACCTCTCCAGTCTGCACACACAAACCGCCTGCCCTCACACCAAAAGTGGTGCCGCCCTCTCATTTGCAATACTAAACTCATAACATGCTATCTTGTTAGCTTTGCGAACTCCCACACTTCCCATCTCATGTGTCAGGGTTGAAGGGCAAACATTTGCACATAAATGGACAAGGAGAGTTCAAGACAGAGAGAGAAAGAGAGAACACTGTGAGAAGCTCTGACTGCGACGCCTCAGACCACACCCATCCATTTAACCACATGAAGAAGTACCATGCTCCCTCTTTTCTGCCCTGCCAGTTTAAACATCTTTTTTTTTTTTCTTTTTTTTTTAAGCCTGGCAATTCTCAGTATCTCTTTGTGATTAATACCTTTTCTGTGACACAATTCATGGACAATTATGTAGCCTGGCAAATGTAGCCTGTGCATCATTATGTCTCCCGAGAGCTGTGTTGAATCTGCACACATTAAGAGAATTACCCTGCCAAAAGCTGAGGCGGTAGAGGGGTCCGAACTTTCACTCTTGATAGCCATTGCCATGGTGCTGAGGCGAAAACGCCGGTGCCAGGCATAATTCCTCACTTTGATTCCTTCCCATGACCCTCCACTGCAGGTTAGTGGGATGTCACTGGTTGATGAGGTGAGCTGGCATGGGCACACTACTTTGGATCTGTTTTTCTGGTACAAATAATTAATCCCCATATCCTTGGCTTGAAAAAAGCCAACCTCCCTCTGAAGCATTAAGACCTCTTACCGGATATTGAGCCATTCTTTTCAAAGTCAAGGAGAACTACTATTAAGTAACTGGCAGATTTAGGAACAGCTACACACTTTAGTGTCAGACGCACACGCGGACAATATGAGACAGAAAGGCTTAAGCCTGCACGTGTTTGTTGTGTACGTTATGTTATGTCTCTATGCGCGAGATGCAGCAGCAGGAAGGGTTAAACAGGGTCCCTAATGGTTTGTTGGCACCGAGTGTGTGTGTGTGTGTGCGCGCGTGCGCGTGTTTGTGTGTACACATTGTAAGAAACCGCAGAGAGGAGGATTAAGTGGGGTCTCTGACGATGTCTTGTACAATGAGGGTTGATGGGTGTGAAAGGCCCATTCCGCAGTAGTAACGAGGCTAATGAATTCAGACTCTAATCGATTGTCTCAGCTCTCTCCGGATTAGATGCAACCTTGCTGGAAGGGAAGGCATCGCTGAGGTGTGTGTGTGTGTGTGTGTGTGTGTGTGTACCATAGCAGCAGACTAGAGTGCATAGTTTAGGTTGGTCTTTTCTAGTTCCTTTTTTTTTTTTCTTCTTTCCTCCTCCCCCAGCACACCTCAACCTCCATTCCACACACCCCCACGTGAGCGAATGAGGGGGACAGGAGGATCATCTCCAGTCTAAATGAGATTACAGCTCCTTCAGCTGCTTATCTGGGCTAATGCCAGCCACTGTGGGAGCTGCTGTAACGGCTGGGGCCAGGGCCAGGGATGAGCCAGAAGAGCCAAAGTATAGTCTGTGTACAGGGGATCAGCATTAGGCTTCTACTCTATGCCTATAATATCCTTCTCTCCTTCCCCACCTCCACCCTGCTCTGCTCTGCTCCTCACTGCAGCGCACCGCCGCACCCAGTAATCCCCCAGGAGAGAAGAGGGGGGGGGGGGAAACACATGAAGAAGAAGTGAAACAGGGGAGCGAAAGGATTTTGGGAAAGTAGAGGGTGGAGTTGTTGTTCCACAAAAGGGAGTCCTGTGTTTGGATTTTTTGCATCGATACATTTGTTTGATCGACTTTCTGCGCGTGCGTCTGTGTCCTTTCAGACGGGTCCATCAGCGCAGTGTCCACTCAGCATCCACCTTGGCTCGGGCTCCCGTGAACAGCAGTGTGGTGAAAGAGCGCCACCTAGCGGTAGCAGCAGCACTCTGGGCACACTTCTTCCCTTTCCTGCGCAGCCTACGCCTCTCGCAGACCCCTCCAGCACAGCTTGCAGACGCGGCTGCAGGTCAGACGTGTCCACGAAGAGAACAAAAATAAAACACAGAAAGGAAGAAAGAACGGGCTCATTAGAGAAGAGTTTGGGGAAACATGTTGAGCCAAAATAAATATATGATATACGGCATTAGAATACAATAGTTTGGAGTTGAAAAAATACAAGGGAATAAAATAACAGATTTAGACTAATAATTCAGGATTACACGTGAATCATGTTTGTACCACACCACTGTGAAATCTAAGCACATCTGTTCAATCCACCTGTCTCAGGGTTCACACTGTTGGCCTTTGATCTGCCCACTTCTGCCCCTCAAGACCTTCAGCCCAACCCGGTCCAGTCCATCATGCAGTGCTTTGGCTGGGACGACATGGTGCACCCACTTCTGGTGACTCGTTATCTTCCTCACCTGCTGCAGAACAGGTAAGAGTTCACATTTCACCTTTGTGTCCTGCGCCTCAGTCCGAGCTCTCCTGAGAGGAACGCTTGAGCTCGTCGAGACGGGGATGATGTAAACGTGTGCACCTGCCAGCTGTCGATCTGTTTTATGGCCAACAGCACTCGACTGAATTGTTTTGGGCAGATCCTGTAGGTAAATTGTTTAGTTTCTAATTAATGAATTAGACAGGGAGCGTCCTTGGTGTTATCGATATCCTTAATGGATCGTTTGCTGCCATGACTCAAGCTAAATATAAAATGTTGTGCGTCTTCAAAATTACACTCAAGGGTACTTAACAATGTGACTGTTTCACCCTCAGAGGCCGCTGTTCAGTCAGTGCCAAGTGACCTCAAGGTGCCACCGCTGAATATCAATCCAGAGCAAGGGCACCCGCTGTGTTTATTGTTAAGAAGTAGCAGCATGCCAAGCCTCCATCCATGGCTGTCTGAGCTGTCAATGTATCATTTATGAAACGCAGTAAGGCTCTCATGAATAATGTAACCAGACACCTGAGACAGAGATCTGAAAGAGCGCCACCCAGCGATTGCAGCAGAACACTTCCTGCGCGGCCTCAGACCTCCTTCCTGTCAGACTCAGCACTTAAAACAGGTTGTCTAAACGAAGAGGAAGAAAAGAGAACGAAGGCACAAATCGGTTTCACTTTTAGACTGAGATGTGTACCACATACAGTGTGAGCTTTTTCAGTACGTGAGGGGCCTCGCATGTTTAACAATGCCTTTCATGTTTAGAGTCCTAATGTAATATTTCTATGAATCCGGAGCAGCAGCAAAGACCGCTTGTGCTCTCTAACTCCACACATGAAACTCTTTCCCAGTGAGCTGCTGACTTCCATGAGCAGTGATGCTGCTGCTGCTGCGTCTGGATCTGCACAGTGCCTCTCAGTGAGGGCCTGGGTCCGCTGCACTATACAGCAGCACCTGCACAAGAACCAGGACGGCTCTGACAGCAGAACAGGTAATAGCACAGCCTACATCGTGTCTATTAAGGTGATGGAAGCCAACAAAAACCCAGTGTTTAATATGAACAAAATCCCTTCTTGATGTTTTTTTTTAAGTTGAATCCAAATTAAGAGAAAAGGTGTGCAGACAGCCTTGCAGCCTTGCTCCTTTTCCACGTCCTTCCCTACTCCCTCATCTACTCTATCCACTGCCCTATCGAGTAAAAGCAAAAAGACCCCAAAATAAATCTTTAAAAAAAAAAAAAAACGTTTGAAAGACAAGTCAACGTTAGCGGTCAGTTTCTACGTTTATGCACCGACAAAATGTTGTATATATATTTTTGTCATTTTACAGCCTCCTAAAGCTTCTTGACTGTAGACAGGCTGTTTTCAAGCTTTATGTGCTGAGGAAACTAAAGCTTGCTCTTCCTCTTAACAGATACTAACTCTTCTAAAATACTCGTGCAATGCTTGCAGGCAAGGCTTTGGAGGAGCAGTTGTGTGAACTGACCCGGTTGGTGCTCAGGCTTCCTGACGTGGAGAGTATTCTGCAGAGAGCCGGTCTGCAAGCCACAGCCACCAGACACGAACCAACTTCAGCTCTGGAGATGTTTGTCAGGGTACGGTTTGATTCATAGCTGCCAAACATACTGAAGTCTTTTAAACGTTTTCACTGAGGTAAAGCTTTCTATAAACTGAAATGAGAGGTGTAGAATTAAAGGGCGTTGCGTGCTGTTAGCTAAAGTAGAAAAGGGGGGATAGTTTAAGAGTAGTGATGTACACTTGACCTACATGACTCCTTCACTAAAGTCTGCTCTGGGTGTGATGTTTGCTTTGCATATCAGCTCTACTACATCATCCTGTATTTACATGCACGTTTCTGCTGTCAGGCTGTAGGGATTACATACAGTGGACTGCAGCTTTTGTCTGAGCGTTCAGCCATGGTGACCAGAGCCCTGGAATATATTGGTGACATCCTGAAACATATCAAACCCTCTCTGGTCAGCAAGAACCAGGAGGGACTACAGCTGGCCTACTGGGCTGTCGGTAGGTGCACACACGCTTCAAACATGTATTACTGTCGGACCTTGTTTTTGTTTCTTTTCCTGTTGGGTCTGAGTCACTGAAAGATGTAGGGACTCATGACAGGTGAGCGCCTCACTCTCTGGTTGTCACGGTTTTCAATGTGGTTACATTTTAGGTTGCATAGTGAAGCACTGGAGCCCCCTGCTGGCCACATCCAAAGCCCAGCAGCTGCTGTTTCGCATTGTAGACGGACTGCTGCTTCCCCACAACCTCACACAGCAGGACAAAGCACTCAGGGACAGTCTGCCTCTATATCTACAGGTTAGGATACCAAACACTTGAAAGACAGCGACATGATGATGAAAGGGTTTTGGAGCCTCCTGTCTAACGTTTTTTATTGTGACACTTAAAACGTATTCCCCTGCAGGGTCTGTCAGTTGCCTCCAGTGTGTCTCAGTCCCAGGGCGCCTACCTGAAGCAGCAGCTCCGCTCTGTTACACGCAGATATTTGGACCATTTCCTTCCCGCCTCACCTTCCATGGGCATCATCGCCAACCACCCAGTGCTTCTGAGTGCGTGTGAGGCCAACCCGACTGTGCGGGGAGCGTCTCTGAGGAGGACAATCCTGGAGCTGCTCTGGTAGGTCCCCCCTCCCCCCCCTCCCCCCCCTCCCCCCCTCCCCCCCAACTGAGCTCCGGTAAGAATGGCAGTGGCTGAAACAGCTCGGCTTTGACTTGAATTTCAGATCCAGATTCTGTTTGGAAAGGAATCCTCTCCCTCTCATTGACGTGTGCATTGTGTTCCATAGTTTGAGAGTGACTCCACAGCCCCAACAAACAGCTACAGTAGATTTCAGTGTATTTCCTTATCTCCGTTTTAACCCGCAAAGGTTGAACACCGTTCTCGTTTGGGAATCCCTTGTCTTATAAATGTATTTCCCAACAAAAACATTGTTTTTTCTTAAACTATGAAATTCTGGACTGCTCAAAGTTGTTTTGTTTTTTCCATTTTCACAGTGAAAGCTTCCTGCAGTTTAAAGGTCATGCCCCCCCGCCTCGGTTAGCGTCGGTCCTGATGTTTCTCTCGGAGCTCCTGAGGAGAAACGGTGACTCTGACCCCGCCCTCCTCACTGTGCCCCTCCCCGCTCTGCTGCGCTGCCTGATGCTCGTCAATGAACCACAGGGTAACGCCTCGCTTGTGCACATGCACGCAACATGATCTGACGCTTACAGAGTGGGGATTTCCATAGCTACTTATGCCTTCAAAATATGGTTGACATAGAAAACAGCCTTTGGTTCACCTAATGTGGCTCTGATTGGTCCATAGAACATCTTTGTCTGGCAATCTAAGCGCCAATATTACTTTTAATTATCACATTTCTCCAAAAAAAACAAAACTAGTTCTAGTTATTGTATTCAGTCAAGTGGGACAGACAACCTCAACTATGATACTTCTGATAACAGCAGAGGTCGCCCTGCATTCATTTAAACATGACAAAATAAAGTGTATGTTTTTTTGTTGATATTAACCGTCTGTTGTTCTCTGCAGTGCGGAAGATGAGCACAGACGCCTTGCAGCTTGTGGTGGAGCGCTGTAGTGTCACATCCACAGAGGGACCATGTGACCACATGATCAATGTCCTACGGTAAGTGAAAGCATAAATATCTGCTTGTGTGTGATCTACAGCCTAATTCATGAACTCTAAGTACAGACTGAAATATCTTAATGACATTCCAGTCTATGTTTCTGACTGTTTGTGTAAATCCCGATGCTCCTCCTGTAGGTCATTTGTGGAGGAGAATGAAGGAGTCTATGACAGACAGGTATACAGTGTCCTGGAGACAGTGGCTGTTTTAGATCCGCCTGTTGTTCAAGCTCTCATCCCTAACCTGTCCCTGAGTCTGAGGAACACTGAGCACAAGAGAGGGCTGGGCAAGAACATCGCCTTGAGGTGAGCAAGCAGATGAATCACATCACTGAAGCCACACAGACATTATTCATGTCAAACTATTCTTAATTTGTCTAGACAATGAACAGGTGTTACGTACTAAACTGGAGATTTGACGTGGTTTAGTTTTTAATTTATTTTTTTCAAACGTGTCCACTAATCGAGGTCTCTCTCTCTCTCTCTCTCTCTCTCTCTCTCTCTCTCTCTCTATCTCTCTATCTATCTATCTATCTATCTATCTATCTATCTATCTATCTATCTATCTATCTATCTATCTATCTATCTATATATATATATATATATATATATATATATATATATATATCAGGAGTGCCTACAGGAAGTTGCTGTGTCTCCTTGGAGAGAGTGGGCAGGCCGAGCTGACCAGCCTCGATGCAGATTGAAGTTTAAGAAAAACAAAGACCAGCTCCAGGATCTTTGGCCAGCTCTAAGAATGACTTTTTACTCTTAAAAAACTTTCTTTATGTTGCATAACCTTCACAATTTGGTCTTTATTAGATGGTGTAACAATGCTGTTTTCAAAAGCATCTGAGGGTTTAGTTCATTTCTTTAGCTGTGATAAAGTTAGGAAAGCATCATGAACACAAGCAAATGTGAATATTTAAAAATGTCTCTTCACTTTAAGAACTTCAAATGTCCCTTATGTTAGCCTGATATGTTTCACTACCTGCCTCAGAATGTATATAATGTACATATAATAAAGAAGGTGCGTCCATTCATCTTGGCAGATCCATTATCAATTAAATAAACATATGAAAAAGCAGATAGCAGTCTCCACATTTTGATGTGAGTTCTATAGAGGACATTTAGGATTTCTAGTGATGAAGAGAGCGTCCTATTTGTTCATACCATGAGGGGCTGGATCTGTCTCTACTTGGTTGGCACTCTTAATTACACATTTGATGACTGTCGTGGGCGAGCCCAAAGAGTGGTTGCAAAAAAAAAAAAACAGTGAGTAAAGAAGAAGAGAACTGTTTGTTCCAGTTCTCTCTCTCTCTCCCTCTTTCCAAGTCACAGCAATCTCCAGCAATCCGGCTTTAGTTTGCACCTAATCACACAAAGTCTCACTGCTGTCTCCCACAATCACAGAGTCCCATTTTCTGTCATTGCCAGTCATTTTTTCAGCCTCGTCAAACTGCAGTGCATCCCTTTTTTTACCAGTAGGCTTCTGCAGCCTTAAATTCTTTTTCACCACCACTATCAAAGGTGGGCGGACGGGAGAAAGAAAATGAGTAAAGGTTGTGCTTGAAATACCAATCCAGTTATTGACTGATGCTAATTTATTAACAGTCATTGCTTTTAGAAATTCCTAGAAAAGATGCCCTGGTGTCGTTTATGTAGCGCCTTTATTTTATTTTTAAAAAAAAGTCATGTCTTACAGACATGATTCAAACAGACAGCTGAGTTCAGGGATCACATTTTCTCTCTTTTGGTTAAACTAAAACTATTAGTTTCGATGAGCATAGCACTAAACCATTTTGGAATATATTCCACAGATATTTTCTAAATGATGACAACGACCAGACATTCATATTGCACATAAACAGTCTTGGGTCCTGAGTATGGTAAAAATCTCACTTACACATGTCTACAGAACATACACACATACAGTAGAGTGTCACTGCTCTTGCAGAATAATCCAGTACATTTTTTTACTTTTATCTGAATTTTTCAAAAATGACATGATGGAGCTTCGGCCTCGGGCGACTGACTCTTGCTAACCAAATTTGTCATTTCAAAGCACATGCGAATCAATGACACAACAATGTCCTCTGTCTTGAGAAACATGCACAAGATGTTTGTTTTCAGTTGATAATAGAGATTTTAATCAGCTTTGGTATAAGTATTCCGCAGCAATGAAAGCTCTTCCGCTTCATAACGGGTTGCAAAAATGACAGTTTCTTGAAGTCCTGTGGATGACTGAGCAATTCCATAATGTATCTGTTTACCACAAAGTCATTCCATTGGATTGGTATTTTTTGGCTGTCATCTTTGGGAACAATAATCTCTCAGATTTGTTTTTGTTAATTGTTGCATCGTCACTGGACATCATGAATGGTGCGCCTCTGTCCTCTGGGAAATACAACAGTTATACAATATGATACAAACAGCTGCTTGTGTTTCAGTTTCCTTGAGGGTTGTTGGTAAGCATGGCTTTTGTAGATCAAGATATTATTGTTAATACAGTTGGATCTCAAAGAAATCCCATTAAAGGTTTCCAAATGATTACAATGATCAGTTTTATTGATTTGCCAGTCTCGGCCCCGAGTTGCGTTGAGTCCTTTCTCTGATTATGCTGTTCTTGTTTTCTCATGTTTTGTTCATCGGTGATTTATACAGCACCTATTCTGTGATGGGGGATTTGTAGAGTCTGTAGGTTTGGGCAGGTGAAGTAAGGAGCAGGAAGGAAACACGTTGCTATTCCATTGGAGGCGAATGGCAGTGTTGGCCCATAGAAAACCTCCTCCTTGCCCTCTGAGCTCAGATCCAGCACCTGAACAAGAGAACATTGGTAATGTAGTTCAAATAGACTTGGCACATGTCTGAAATGTGATGCACACATTTACAACACCCTCTGCATAAATTGTAACCACTTTAGTGATCCTCTGATTTTCAAACATTGAATTGTTCATATATTTCATACTGTGTGCATCTACTTCACCCTCAGCTGTACTTTGTGTTTTTAGCTATTTAGCAAATGTTAGCACGCTAACATGTTTGGATCAAAATATTGGTCATAACGTAGGTTCTACATTCCACACAACAGCATGTGTGCTCATTACAAAGTAAACAAACTATTCATCCTCATAGAACGTTTAGCACAGCTGTACACTATTAGTCTTGTTTAAAACGAAAACCACAACTAACCATAAATAAACTCCTGCACCTTAGTATTAATGATCATGTTCATTATTTTTTTTAAAGATCATAAATTATAAGGCTATGGGTTTTCTTCCACAACGGATAATTTCCCATTTTCACACAAAAGGATGTCTATATTGTTTGATGCGACACAAAGTGAGGTGCTCAGACAGTTACGTTAACAATAAGATAAATGGTAAGGTTGTAATGTGTACGATGTACCGTAAATTCCGTACTATTGAGCGCACCTGGATATAAGCCGCACCGGCTAAAAATAAGTAAATAAATGTATTTGTACATATATAAGCCGCACTTGATTATAAGCCGCAGGTGTCCACGCTATAACAAGAGCTATTTACACAGACGTAGGCTACCGGTAACATCCGCAAATACTGTAGCGTCCGTACGGACGTTAAAGGACGACGAGAGCGTTCAAATAATAACTTTTAATAACCCGATCACTGTCGGCCGTGACCACGCCGTTTACAGCAGAGAGCAACACATAACTTGCTGTAACAATCCAACTCTCTCCCCCAGCGTTCTCTCATACAGCCACTCAACATGTTCTCGCTGGTGCATTCACTGACTCTCCACATAATCGGAATTATGAACACATTATCAACTACTGACTTTACAACATGAACCGTTACAATACGAAGCCTAGCCGATCGCCTTTAACTTGAAAGCTGCATCATATGTATTTCTCCGTGTGTTTTCCATCATGAGGGTGCGTGCATGAAGCGCAAAATGACTGATATTAAGATCCGACGTGACGAAGTCAAATGTTTTTGCGGCAGAAGCTCATTGTCCCCCATAAAAAATCCATGCATTAGCCGCACCGGAGTAGAAGCCGCAGTGCTCGAAGTGTGAGAAAAAAGTAGCGGCTTATAGTCCGGAATTTACAGTAAATACACAATCAGTAGACAGGATGTGTTAAAAATAAGAAAGGAGGTCGGGGTGTGCACTAAAGTACTCTTTAAGTCCATTACAACCCTTCTTAGTTTCCTAAAACAAACTTAAAAGACAGATCTGACCTCGTAGAATCAACCATGAGTTTCATGTCAATGATTCTTATGACATTTACCGTACACTCACCTGAATACATGCCAAAGGCTCATTTGTCCAAATGGAGTATCCTCCAACAACATAAATCCTGTCATCATGGACGGCGACTCCAGACTCATTTTGACCTGGGGAGGACAGAGCAGACACAATGTGTCAGTGTGCCAGGTAGAGGGCGTTCTGTCGATATGACGTCCATGTCCCCCGAGAGACACAGAGGGAGATAAATGGAGAAAGATAGTGCAAGGGCAAGAGTGAATGGAGAGCCAAGATTGAGTTCAGCTTCTCTTTCCTTTGACTTTGTCTTAAACTTTGTACAGACAGAATGGGAGGAGATGATCCTAGAGCAAAAAAGGAATAGTTATTGGGTGTAAGGAAGGAGGGGGGGGGGGATTGTAAGATCAACCTAACTTGACAAAGTACGCCTTCCTACAAGGAATACACGATGATATAAGAGAACATGACTACATGGTACATTATCTTGACCATAGATTCTGTCTCCTCTGCCTCTGGCTCAAGGCTGGTGGAGGTGGTACTTCATCCCACCTCCACCAGCCTGGAGGTTATACTGTACAAGCAGCGTGCCCACAGGTCCAAAGCAAGGATTATGTGTTCTTATAGTACATCATTCTACCGCCTACCTAGACCAGCACAGAGGCATTACTTGTAATGTTTTTATCGAATAAGAGGAGGATGAAGCAGAGAGCTTTATGGATGTGAATTGAACGTATATGTGTTGAAGATTAATTTACACCCTAATGTCACAAAACTTAAGTTACATTTGAGAAAGCAGTTACAGTAAAGACGAAATTGAAATGAAAAGCCTGCTGCATTGGGTCTCTGCCGGTGTCATTTGATCGCTGTAACTGAGCGTTTACTTGCAGCACACAGTAAGCCATGTCATCACAATTGGATTTAAATGTTGCTCAATCCCGGCTGGGGTGCTTAAGCATGTGTTATTGTTTTTATCTCATGTGAAAATACCAATAAGTCTTTATGCTAATATAAGCTAACTTTCCTTTCACCTACATAGCGAGTCAAAGATATAAGAGTGATAATTATCTCGTCTTTGCAATCAATGAATCATGTTGAAAATTAATTGTAACAAGTATATGTTCTGTCGATTTTTAAACTATGTTACAGTAAGACACTTTTAATGTTGAGAATACAGCCTTGCAGACTAAAGGTTGATCACCATAAACAAATACACAAATTAATCATCTGTAGTATAAATCTAGAAGAGCATTTATGATCACGCGTTGTTTCTTTACTTTGCCCACCCGTGAGGAGGCTGAAGGAGCAGCGTGTCCATTGGTCCTGGTCCATGTTGTAGGAGTCAATGTGGCGGACCAGGATGCGGTCGTTGTTGTAGTCCAGGTCGTTCCCGCCGAGCACGTAGAGCTGTCTTCTCACCGCAGCCATGACATGGTAAACTCGTCTCTGTAACATGGGACTGCGGGCCAACCACTGGTCCTGAGAGGTGAAGAATGGATCGTGGGACACGCAGATGCAGGTTAAGAAAGAAGGGAGAAAATGATGCCAAGAAGGTGAGATGTAGAACGAACGAAGAAGGAGGGAGAGAGGAACAGAGAGGGTGGGAAGAGAAGATTAATATTTAAGCATATCCATGCATGGGTAATTGATGTATGCTCAGTGCTAGATAAATAACGTGACACTGGAGCTCTGGTTTGTACTAATGACTTCCCTCCCTGTTTCTAATCATATGTTTCAGCCACTCCATTCTACA
Source organism: Symphodus melops (assembly GCF_947650265.1). Lineage (NCBI taxonomy): Eukaryota > Metazoa > Chordata > Actinopteri > Labriformes > Labridae > Symphodus > Symphodus melops. Next base: position 9,978,920 of record NC_136695.1, on the reverse strand, counting down.
CCGAGGATCCCTGCTCATTTCACTAAGTGTGTTGATGCTTATTTGGTGTGTGTGTGTGTGTGTCTGTGTGTCTGTGTGTGTGTGTGTGTTTGATTGAGGAAGAGAATGCGGGTGTACATGTGTGCGTGTGCGTCTGCTGGGAGCTGACGGGTGGCCATCTGTTGAGGGTAGAGTGGGTGGGGGGTTGCTGTTGCTCTGGCAGGTGAATGTAGATTCATGGTGAATACAAATGAGTCTCTCCTCTCTCTTTTGCTCGCTCCTCGTCCCCTCACTTACACGCCGACGTGTACAAACACAGACCCATATGGATACGCACCTTACACATACACACACTGCATACCTTCATACCATATACATGCAGCCCTCTTTAACAGCTGCCTCATATACTTACACAAACAGTGACTGCAGTTTACTACATCCTGCCATCGAGTCCTGTTTATGTGTGACGATTGCAAATGGAAAACTCTACTGTTTGGATCTGTGACGCATTAAGGAATGCAGAAAAATAGATTTAAACTGTTATAGAACTACTAGCAGTAGTTAAAGTTAAAAAAAAAAGATCAATGTTTTTTCATAAAAATCTAAACATAAATGATTTAATCAAAATCACAGATACAATATGTAACTGGTGTTTATTTTCTCATGTCAGATTTCAAATATCCTATAACGTTTTACTTGTTTTACCATGTCACTGGTTTCCATTGATTTACATATGGTGTGAAAATCAGTTAGCAGACTGTTGACATCTGCCTGTTGTGTAATTCATCACAGTAATGTACAATGATGGTATGAATTTACTGAGAAAAAAAGAAAAAAAAAAGCTATCTCTGTTTAATTCCTTTGAAGTCTTTTTCCTCCATAAAGTATTTACTCCGTCACCTCATAACTAAACATATCGAACCAAAAGGAGTTCAGTAATAAATGCATTTGTCAGGTCAGGTCGACCTTTGTTCACACTGCCCCAAATCACACACATATCTCACATGACTGTACAATATGAGCTCTACAGAAAACCCTCCATCCTCACACTCTTATACAACACAATACACAGACATGATGAGGATTACAGGAAGTGATAGAATTACAACATGTTACCGTAATTCACAGTATCAGGAGAGTGAATAACATTTGGGCTGCTTGAGTCCTTGATGAGAACAAGACTCAGGCAGCCGGTCTCATGACTAACATTGGAGTTTTTGGCACATACAGCACCACCTACTTGCAAGTAAAAAGCCGCCTTAAAGGTCAAACTATAGAATCACTTATGATATCCAGAACTCCCGACACCTTTAGCAAGACCGAGAGGAGTGCTAGCACTTTGTCCTGTTAGTATACTTAGTATGCAATCCACAGAACAATTCAAGGGATGATTATATAGAACCTGATTATATTCACAAGATGAAACACATACTTAGAATATATTTGATGCTTAACGCTTCTGGTGTGGCTGAAAATTTGACTCCTTAAGTCATGTGTCTGGGCACTTGGCGAATGCAATCAAAAAGCAGAGTTTGTCAGCTCTGTAGTCTGACATGTTCTCTTTCTTTTATAGCAGGAATGCTAGTTCCTCTGGGTTTATCAAATCTTTTTTTTTTTTGTAACAGCTTTCTGCTGCTTCTGAATCACCTTTGACAAGGGTGCTGAGTGAAAAAAAAAAGTGAGAAGTTGATGTAAAACAAAAACAAGGTGCAAAAATAAACAGAAAACCTCAATTGGACTAAGATCGATGAATCATTAACACTTGGAAAGTATAAAACTCTACAGCATGCTCTGGAATATAGACAGCAATAACATGATAAATGAAGTGCACATAAATATAATAAGAAATAACCGATGTAGTCTCACAAGCATCGACAGAAAGTGTAAAAGTGAAGGTCTCATCTCTGCAGTTACCTGTTCTGGGTCGTACACCATCAGTCGATTCTGGTATTGAGCTGTGTTTGTCACTCCACCTGGAAATCAGAAAAACAACACTTCAGTGTTTATCAGAGAGCAAAACCATCTGAATGTGATGTGAAAAGATGTGAGAGAACAAATGTGACTGAAGTAGTATCTGTCTGAGGCTTGTGTCTGTGCATGTATGTGACGTTATAGGCTCGAGGTAAAAGTAATGTATGTGTGAGTGAGGCTGACTACCCAAATCATTCTTCCGACTTTTTCAATACCTGAGACCCAGAGCAGGCTGTCAGCCACACAGCCGGCATGACAGGAGAGTGAGCGGTCAAAGGGTTGAACAAACATCCACTTGTTCCTCTTGGGACAGTAGCGCTCCACAGACGGCAGCACCTGTCTCAGCTCGTTCCTGCCTCCCACTGCGTACAGGTACTGACCCAGAGCGCCCAGGACAAAGTGTTCTCTGCAGGCTTTCATGGGGGCGATCTCAGTCCAACAGTTGCCCCTTGGGTCATATCGGCAAGCAGTCCTTACTGCACATGTCCTCCCAGTGGCATGCTCCACCTCTCCACCCACAACAAACAGGAAGTTCCCCATCACAGCAACACAATGGTGGCTGCGCCCAGTGGGCATGGGCGCCAGCTCGCTCCAGTTCGAACCACCTGCGACACGCACGTGCTCCTGTGCAGCAGGGTTGAAGTACCGCAGCTCCCTGACCCGACTCACCTCCCGTTTCCGCCCACCAGCTATGTAGAGGGTGAGAGACTGGAAACGAGGCCTCGTGCGCGCCGACTGGCGGAGGGGCTGTGCAAAGGTGGCGTGATGGTAGTCCAGGGCCTCCTCCACCAGTGCTGCAGTAGTAGGGCTGGACTGGACCAGAGGGTGACTATGGGCAAGGTGGTGGAGAGTGGGGACATCCATCAGGCCATAGCGTACATGTTGAAGTAGATCCTCAGTGTACTGGTAGCGACAGTCATGTTCGAGCCACAGAACCACCAGCTGGAGACGGAGAAAGCAGAGAGTGAATGAAGAGTTATGGAAAGTTGTACACGGAAAAAGAAGACGTTTAATTTGTCAAAAGCTATCCTATGGATTAACTCTTACTGAATAAATCACAGTGAAAAACCAGGGGCTTGAATATTTTTGTAATTTATAAATTTGCTAATAGCAAATAGAAATCATCATTAATAACATATTATGATTTAAATGTGAGTATACTGTCTGAATGTATTTGTACTGAAGTTGATTAAATTAGATTAGCTATTTGTTTCTGTTTTCATGTAGACATGCTAAAAGAAGGGTGCTGCGGTTTCATTTATTTCTTCTTTTTCAAAATGTTTATTCAAAATGATGTCGACCTTGATGGCGGCCACAATCTGTCTAATTTGATAATACAGCTGATCTTTATACTGCGAGTGTTGCGGGAGCTTTTTGACCTCTTCGAGCCTTTCACTCTTGATGCACCTCGGTAGTTGTTGAAGATGTGCCAGAGAATACCTCTCTTCTTCTTTTTTTTCCCCAAACAATCAGCCTGCTTTTTTCTTTTTTTTTTTACATTTTCAAACAGTCATTTCAAAAGGTAGGGGGCAGAACATCTAAAGAACACGGAGGTGAGGGGGAAGAGTGAAGAGTGCTTCTGTGTTTTCTGTCATTTTCACTCATTCCTTTAATCTAAGAAAAAAAGCTAACTGCTAAACACAATCATTTTCTTTTTCAGACACCTAGAGGCTATTATGGCATAACTAATGCAAGCCAGCGCTGTATCCATACTTGCCAACAAACACACACACTTATTAATCAGCAGCATTCCATATACCGACTGTAAATATCCACAGGCTTCCTCTATTGTTTCACGCAGACTGGGTTGCAGAGAAGTGATTTAATTGAACTTGAGAGCGGTGGAAGGTTATTTAGCTGCGATTAGGTGTGAATGTGGGCGAGATGTCTGTAAACGGCTGATATCAGGAAAACAAAGTGTTTTTTTTATGTAATCTGAGCAGAGATGGAGAACTTAACACATTAATTGCTTCAGTGGAGACGATGAAAATGTTTGTTTTTGTTTTTGTTTCTTAGAAACAAATTACCATGGACAAATCAGACAAAACTCCAAGTCTCAAACCAGCATTAAAATAAATACTCCATACTCCTTGAAATTCTATTTTTATTTCCCCATTCAGAGCACTCTTTAGGTATGAATATGCAACAAACATGCAAGTCAGGATTGCCTTTCTGTCATATCTGTGCAACTCTCCTGTCTCAACCACCCTTTCTCTATCACTCACCCCGCCTCTCTCCTCCTCATTGCTCTGAAGTGACAGTATGTGTGTGCGTTTCTGTGTGTGTGTGTGTGTGTGTGTGTGTGTGTGTGTGTGTGTGTGTGTGTGTGTGTGTGTGTGTGTGTGTGTGTGTGTGTGTGTGTGTGTGTGTGTGTGTGAGTGAACGTGTGCACTACGGCAGCTGACTGTGAAGGTCACGCTGCATCACACAACTTCCTCAGGGCACAGAATAAATCAACTCCTTCTCCCTCCTTCCCCTCCGCACTGAAAGGGAAAGTGAAAGGGTGTGTGTGTGTGTGTGTGTGTGTGTGTGTGTGTGTGTTTCTGGTGTGATCGAGGAAAAGAGAGGGAGAGAGAGAGAGCACAGGAAAGAGATAGTGAAAGAGAGAGGTAGGGGTGGTGAGGGGGGGGAGCCACAGAAAAAGGCAGAGCAAAGGATGGCATGAAAGAGTAGAGAGGGGGAAAAAAAACAAAGCAGGAGAAAATGTGATTTCCAGAGCGTAAAAGACTCGAAGAAAACTCTGAGTGACAATGATTGACGGCCGAGCTTTATCAGTTCGGTATTGGCGAACATTCTCTCCCCACCCTTTCGGACGACAGCCCCCGCTTTCCGTTCGCTTCCGTCTGATGCCCAAATTAACCTTCTGGGCGAAGTGAAGGAGCCCAAAGCAGCCTAATCAGAGGCTGATTATGGCGGCGGCGGCTGGCTAAAGGGTCAGGGTAATTGTGCCATCAGAGGCCTGATTGTTTTCAATCAGACGGGCGGCCGAGTGACAGCTGGGGGATTGGGGCCCTGATGGAGCCGCGGTGGGCCTAATCAGTGACGAGAAGGGGAGAAAGACAGAGAGGGAGAGAGAGATCGTAGGGGGAAGGCTGGAGAGGGGGGCTGATTGGTGCAAATGAACAGTCAAAACAGTAAGTCCCCTCCACGCACTGCAGATTCACTCCAAAACCCTGACAGGTCACGACAGACACAAGCGCATATGCATGCTCACACGGCTATATGGACTGCAACATATCAAATCTGTCCATCACATATGTGAACAGTTAGACGTGTTAATGCACATCCTCGTTCATGTAAACAGTGCAAGATGGAGCTGCCGACATTGAATTTGTTTGTGTGTTAAATCGTCTGTGTTGTACACAGAGTTTTATGTACAGAGCAATTTGGTGCCAAGATACAACAGGTCAGTTTGTATGAGCTGAGCTGCTAGTTACTCATTATACTCTTCTTAAAATATAAAGCACTATAATACACTTACAGCTTAATAGTGCATCCACTGACTCTACTTGTTTTGAAAACTCATTATCTCACACACACACTTCCGGTACCTTCCATATCTCCTCCTCACTCAGGGAGGTGAGGCGGTCGCTCTTCAGCACCTCCCTGAGGAGGCGGTAGGGAAGCTGCAGGGCCTCGTCCTGCCGGCTCCGGCTCAGCTCAGACAGATTCTCCACCAGGAAGCCCACCACGGCCTCCTCTAAGGCGGGGAGGTGGAACAAGTCAGCCACACGGTACAGCTCCAGGTAGTTTACACTGCTCAGCTCCTGCAGCAGGAATACAGACACACAACAAGTCAATGCACATACTGACCATCGGGGGGGGGGGTCTTGTTGCTTTCAAACAGCCCTTGAGTGTTCGGATTTTGTTCAGAGGTACGTTAAGAAAAGGTTCATCGATAAACGACTGGCTAGAATACAATTGTTTTCCTATTCCAGCTAATATATCTTTTTTATTATTTTTTACCTTTTGTTTATTTGTATTAATTTTGTTCATACACACTCAACCAAAAAAAAAAACACTGATACAAGTTCACACATGTAAGGAATTCTCACTAAATCTGCAGGAAGTTTTCAGGTCACAGCTAAATGACGACATTTAGAGAAGCTTAACGTAGAGACACGTTGACAGGAAACAAGGAGAAGCAAGAGAATATATGAAGGACATGAATCCAGACTAGTGGAATAAGACTGCCATCTTCTGGCTGCACTTCAACACAAACAACACACACGCGTATCAGCTCGTCAACCCGTTCTTCTATCCTGGTACAAAGAGTACTTTCATGAATAAACCTCTCAGGGTTTTCTTCATTCTCTCTCTTTGCACTGAGAATAGGTTATTGATTTTTGTTTGCTCGACTATCATTGCAAATATGTGTGTAGCAAGTGTTTAATTTTAATTTTTTTTAAGTTCTAATTTAATATCTTGATCATGATTCAAAATGAATGAGACTAGATGTCTAATTGAAAAATCTAATAAGGAGCAAACGTATAACGTTAACTTTCATGTAAGAGTTCCAGTCAGAGTGTCATTATATAATCATTACAAATAAAGGACACACAGAGAGCAGGATTGATCGGTTATTCAATACTCAATTAACTTAATTCTGCACATCAGTATCCATCATATGACGATGGAGTATCTGATTCACAATCAATTGGTGCAGTGCTGGTGTTGTTGATCTGGCACTAACATCCACGGGGTGTGACAACCACAAACAGGACAAAAACAGTCAGTTGGTGTGTTCTGGACGCAAAGATGTTTGCTGGTCGAGACATAATCAAACAGAAAACTTTATTCTTTTTGTAGGAGTTTGCTGTTTTTGTTTATAGGACAGTGTGTGCTGGATCCTACAAATCAATAACACTCGGCTTTTTGTAACCACCAGATGGCACATTTGAGCAATGTTTCTTCTGTTGTGGACCGATAAGATCTGGAGGGAGAACAAAGTATGAACAATGAAGGGTCTGAGGTGTACAGAAAATGAAAACATACAATAAGCATTGAGATGGAAGAACATATGACAACTTAATGGTAATATAAATAACTATGACTAAAACTGTTACAGTTAAAGAGAAATACACAGAACCTTTTCAAATTTGCAAATACACATAGATTTATTTTAATGCTAACTGATTCTTCTGCAATGTTGCTGAATTTAAATGAATCTGTATGCAGCTGTATTCACATGTATTCTGTATTAATATTGTGATTCTGCACTGTAACAACCTGAACCAGTTTTTCTTGATCTGCAGCAGCTTTTGGCAGCATATCCAGGGGACAGTAGGCTGACTTTGTCTCTGTCCCAACAGATCCATCACGCTCTCTGGGATTAAAGACGTCAAACAAGCAGAAGAACAGCCGTCAAGAGTTTAAGACCTCAGGCAACCTGCATGCCAAACATCCATGGATGTGTCACTGAGCTCAAGGGCACCTCAGCAGTATTCAGGAAGTATTCAGTGACCAGACCAACAAACATACTCTGAACCATACAGGGACTTACAGTACATCAGCGACCCTTCAGTCCTTACAGGCTGAGCTACTGCCCCACAAAATCATCACAGCAGTAATGGTAACTGTTCTGGGTCGCCCTGATTTCTGAACCTGTCCACTGTCCTTTCTCTAAGTAAAGGCCCAAAAAGCCCAAAAATAAATTGTTAAAACAACTTTAAAGTGATGGAGAAAGGAGATTCTAGATTTTCAAAGATACGCTCAAGAGAGTGATTATTGACATTACTCGCACATTTCTAATATTAAGCAAGTAGCTATAGCTGAGCATAATTATTGGATTCGAAACATTACTTCATGTATAATTGTTATTTTGTTGCCATTTGCTGGTTACCCCTTTTTGGACACAAAAAACTTTGAACACAATTGTGTCAGATGTAAAGAAAGTGTTTACAAAATTATTCAACTTTGTCACAGCTTTAAGTACAATTGCCATGTGTGTGTCTTGACACAATGTTTGTGCAAATTGTCTTTGACACAACAATTATAATAACTAATTTCAGAACTCTTTCGCCGTCATGATTTGGGTTTTGGAGTTTCCAGTTCTTTCATATCAATCTTTTAGCTTGGCCTGTAAATACCTGATCATTACTCCAGGCCTTGTAACAGCATTAGTATATCTGTTTGACAAAAGAGACAGACGGTGGCTACTGAAGAACAAAGTTATAAGATATAAAGATAACTGTTGCTGGTGACGAGATTAACATGCTGTGTCACTTTTTTGGTCTTAGAAGAACCCTCCTGTATCAATATATCAATTGTTTATGTCAGGCTTCTATTTTGAGTGTTTTTGAACATTTATTTGAGTCCCCTGTGTTTATCGATTAAAAAATGTGAATGAAACCCATCCAGTCCTTTGTTTTTGGTCTGCACTAATCTTACAACACAGAGAAAAATTTTCATTTTCATATCTGCTCTCCTTGTGATGTCACAGTGGGATTCTGGTAAAAAAAAAAAAGCAAAACACCCTCCCCTCCCCTGGTATTGCCAAACATGGACTCCACCCCCAGCCTAGAGCGAAACGTTGGCACAGGTCCACTGTTTTCATTCTTGCTAGCAAAGAGGTGATGTCTGCCGGGGAAAGTGAGGGGCACATTGGATTTAAAGAGACACACACACCAAAATGGAGCATTTTGAGAGAGCTGGTTTCTACAGGGTCACAAACTTCCTCTGGTGTTTGATTCATGTTATATTTTGACTAAAGCACAACACAGATGTTTAATTTGGATAACAGGAAACTGTTTGAAAAGGGGGATAATATGTCCTCTTTAAGAGACAAGAGACATCCTTCCCACCGATGCGTCACACGAAGTGATGTTTGTTTGTGATGATGATATCAGCTAATAAAAGCTCAGCTGCAGTCGGCTTGAGCAGCTTTAATACTGATTTGTTTAGTCATTATTTATACTTGTTTTTACTGACAGGGAACTCTGTATTTTATATAAAACACTTGTGATGTCTCAGAAACAAAATGATTTACTAGCCTCTAAAGTTAAGAGAAAACAGTGCAAATAAACACTTCTCAAACCTGTCCATCATTAATGATCAGTCTTCTATGAACCCTTATTAACAAGACAATGAACGCAAAACCGCCTTCTTATAGTCACAAACCCCGATCTTTCAGACCTTCATTCTTATCATGATGTAAATACATTGTATTTGTATTCTATTTCTGTTTATCTTGTTTTGTCAAAATAAAAAGGTCAAACAGTCCGACTGAAAATGAAAATATTTATGTTATAATCATGAATGAGTTGTTATCTTTTGATTTTAAGACCTAAAGCTAACAGACTTTTTGTTTGAAGGTAAATCAAAAAACAAAGCAAATTTAGGATAAAACTCTGCAGTGATAGGCCTAAAATCTGTTACACTGATTTTTATCCTCTTGTCCGAAGCTTTTTTTATCCCAGCTCATCACATACAGACTCTCTAAAATGATGGATGTTTAGAGTCTGTTTAAATGTCTGCTGGGTCTGTTGAGTGTCTGTTTTAAGGTCTGTGTTTTCTCTTCATTAAACTTGATGTTGATACTTCCACTGAAGTCTGATCCACAGCAGTGTCCAATCAGTGACAGCAATTCTATGTCTGGGTGTCTGCCAGTGAGACAGTCTATCTTTTGTGTATCCTTGTTCATCTCCTTACAGTTCTTCCTCCTCTCTTTTGTTTTCAGTTATAAGAGCTTTGTCACACTCCTTAACGTGGCAGTTCTGGAACTACTTCCGGTTCGCCAAAGGAGCAAGGAGACAGCATTTAAGAGAACTGAGATGCAGGGTATTACTCCATGCAGACATTGTCAAATCACTAAACTGTTTATTAGTGGAACACTCCTCTCAAACTCCATGATTCTACAGGGTTTCCATGACCCATGAAGCTGTTATTCCTCCGAGTCCTCATATTGTGACTCAAGCTGACATACGCGAGGACGGAGGAGTGCATTTACATTTGTTTGTGTGTGTACCTGGATAAGGTAGTGGGAGCAGAGGCTGAGGAGCTCCAGCAGCTGAAGGTGGCTTCCTGCAGACAGGACGTCCTGGATCACTGCTGGCTCCAGCAGGATCTGTCCAGAGGAGACAAGCAAGGTCAGTAAGTTATGTTTGATCTTAGACTTGTTCTACTTTAGCTTCCCTTACAAGGCAGTTGGTTACTGCAGTGTAGACTTTTTTTTTTTTTGTAAATTAATTCAGAGGAAATTGGTTCTTTTATTCATTTCATTGTTGCCCAACTAATCCATATTCACATCTCCTGCATAAAAATGCACAATGTTCAGGGCCTGGACTAGATTATGCTATTGAAATATTATATAGTAATATCTGCAAGTGTGTCAGCAGTTGGAGACTGTATCCAGGAAAAAAACAACAACTGTCATTTGCAGAGTAAAAGAGCCAAAATAAATTCCATCCAGGAACCCTTCAGCTGTCACCTAACTGAGCTATAAACTGAACTCTGGTTGCATGTCAAGCTAACATCCCCTCCTAGATGTTGTGGCTTAAATCCAACTCCAAATACTAGTTTTTAGTCAAACTGTTAATAATTACAACACAGAAAAGGAAGTCTTTGTTGGAAGCGATGCATCACCAAGTGGTAGGGAAAGTATGAGTCTGATACTATGCTTAGGTACTCATTTCTTGTATTGATAAAAGGCCACAGATAGCACTGCACCTGATACCGCTTCACAGCGTGATGTGTTAGCCTCTCATTAGTTGAGCAGATAGTCGGCACAGGTGCTATGTGGCATAAACAATTGTAAAAAGGAGAGCGAAGTACATAGATCCTTTAATGCACGTAGTACTCTGTCGTACTCCACTGAACATGTTACAGGTTAAATAAAAAGGAAAACATGTCAGAGCAATGCCATGTTTGTTTCGAAAAACTTGACTTAAAATGTCAGCAACAGGTGCAGTCGGATTGTTGTTCTAGTTCTTTAGTTCCAGGTAGAAAGTGAGGAACATCTGAAAGAACAATCTGTCAATGAGTTCCCATATGTACATGCTCGTACTCTTACTTGTTCTAAAAAAAGTATTATCAGTGTACGCTCCCTCAGACATTAGTCAATGGCTTCTGAGATTGGTGCCCTATAAATGTGTGCGCCTTAAATCATTATCATTATCCTCCCAGTAAACAACAAATTCAGGCAACTACCAAAATGCTTCCAGGTGAGATGAATGACCAGTATCTGAAAATCTCTGCTGAAAGCATCCTTCTGTTTTTTTTTTGTTTTGTTTTTTTCACTTAAACCTGCCCATATCTGAACAGCATCAAAACCCTTACTGCCACGCTCCCAAAACAGAGCCAGGTATTATCAGCTTTATGGAGGCCACTGCCCCCCTTTTGTGTCTATTCTCAGCGCACTAATAGAACCACATGGAGTTGACTATTCCATTTATCAGTGGAGTAATAGCCCCTAAACAGTCCCCATGTCACCTCTCACACATTGGACCCATCTGCAGAAATGTGGTGTTGTTTTTAAGAGTAGGAACGACACTTTGATAATCCATTCATTAGCAGTGTCCTACATAGGCAAAGAGGTGCGACTGCATCAGTAGTAAAGTGAGAGATAATGACTTCATCATCAGTGTCCCCCGCCTCACACCACAGCTGATACAGTGGTGGGCCAGATAGTGTTAAGCAGCCCTCATGAGCATCTTTTTTTTTTACATTTTGTTTGTGGTTTTTAAGAGCAAGAAAGATACTTCTATGTTTCCTATTGGAACAAATCTGAACATGAAATGCAATACTTTCTTTCACTGTTTGTGACTGAAGTGAAAACATGTTAGTCAGCACTTGTGCTTAATTACATGCCCTGCTGCATATTAATACACACATTATTTGACTGCTGTAGCAATCGTGTAAACAGTTCATTGGTAGTCATCAGGCAAGTTGTGTTTATTAGAATATTTTCCCTGTGACATTAAAAAAAAAAAAAATCCCATCACACTTTGCTGATTTGTATTTTCTCCTCTCTGAAATCAGCATCATCTGCACATTTCCATTTTTCACAGTAAGGAGTCCTGCCAGGCATGGTTAACTTAACCACCAGCATAATCTGTGGGCTTGCATAAGTTTACTGTATTAAGATTGGGAACAAGTAATCATTGGTTCTTTGGTTCCACTCTCAGGATCTGTGAATGAAGAGCCTTAATGGCAATTTAAATAAGATACACGATTATGTTCTCGTAAAAAATATCTAAAGTTTAGATGCATTGTATGGCAATAATATCTATATGTGAATGCTACTTTTATTAGATGAATAACGAGACAAAGGAAACCCAGTGATAACAAAACTTTTAATCATTCTTTTTCTTTAACTCAATCAGTGGCCTGGCAGGAAGCAGCAGCAGCTGCAAAAAAAAAGGCAAGGCCAAATGATAACTGCAATAACTGTAAGTGAACGTTCTTCATCTCCTGCTCTTCTCTCCACACCAGAGGCCCACTACAGTTAGAGCACTTAAACCTCGCACAGCAGGAGTCCGTTTTATAACACTGTGGCTGGTAGAGCGTGGGAGTGTGCTGAGCTATTGTATAAACCCACATTTATTGTAGTATTTTCTTGCAAGCCTTTAACTGTCGGAGACAAAAACAATCACAGTCTAACCCATGTCGGCCTCTCCGTGCAAACTTAAGGCCTAAAGGCACCTAAAGTAACAGCCTGACAGCATCCTTTGGCTGCATGTCTAATCACTCACACTGCTGGCCTATGACATGTGGCTGAAGGATTTTCAGTAGGTCATTATTTACGGTGTGGGGATAAGCATATTGCCTTCATCTCATCTGCTATCATCTCCTCTGAGCAGATAGGAACAGAGCCAACCAAAGCAGAGCCGCTTGCAGGCCTGCTGTTGACCTACTTACGCTGCCTAACCAACTCGCTCTTCTCATTTCCACAGTAGAAATAAAATTAGGAGTAATTACAAAGTTCCTGGCCTCCCAGCGTATTGCATAAGCCGCTGGGCTGCTTATTGGAGCGAGCAACGCTGGCACTCACAAGGTCAAGGAGGGTTATCAGAAAGATCGCAAAATTCTTCCATGTTGATTGGAAGAGAAGAAAAGGACAGTGACCTGCCTCACATGACTGTCTCACAACTGCACTACAAACAAATGTATCACTGTGCAGTTTACTCCTGCTCTCTGTTTCTGATAAAGATCACATAATAGTACTCAGCAGTGTGAGCAGAGAACACAGAGGACTGACACGTTTATGGTCATATCTGACAGAACCTGCAGATTTGGGTCTGGAGGCCTGCTGCAGTAAAGCTTTGGCTGTTCAGATTAAAGCGGTAATCTGCAAATGCCCCATCCTGATTTATTTTTTTTAAACATTTGGCCATGGTCAAATGTAAATACTTATGCTGTGGATTACTTATACTTCATTGGAGATACATTTTCATTGCAACATGAGACATATATTTTACAGAATTTAAGAGCATGTAAAGCAATTGGTCAGTTTAGCATAAAATGTATTGTTTTAAATTAAAATGTCCAACAACATAAGTTATTTAAAATGGGCTTATCAAGATAATTCTGCTTAAAAACAAAAATGCATCAATATTACTTTAGTATTTGTTTAAGGAGGGTAATGAAAGTAATGTGAGCTTCCTTAAGAGAGATGTGTAGAGTATGTACTGTAGGTGCAACTCAAGCTAAGCCCTCTGTGTGTACTGTGCCAAACTCAAGCAAACACCAATTACACCTGATAAATCTGACCTGCCTGGACCCAACACTTACACTCAGTCAGCTGCATCTATGCTCTCTCTTTATAACAGAGGTGCAGAAAACCATACTAAACTTCTGAAACTTTCTATTAAGTTTGTTAGGAAGAAATCCAGATGATTTGTAGCCCAGTGCACATTTTTCCTGATAATACCTTTTTTTCTCTCAAGGTTAACTTTTCAATTAGTATTGAATAATGTTTAATTATATTTTAGTGACATTAAATAAAGGATTTTAATTTCTCCGCAACCATTGTTTTAGATGCTTTAGTTTCCTGTATTTTCACCCAACAATACAGTAAGTACGGGGATGTCTTTTCTTCAGATTTGTTGGTGGCCATTGCTCGGACTCACCTGTCCAGTGTAGGCAAAGTCCAGTGCGTGCTTCAGTCCAACGCTAGTCACTCCTTGTAGAGTCACTTCGTCTGCCTCACTCTCCACCATGCACAAGCTAAACATAGCCTGATGACACATAACAGAAACATGGAAGTTAGCTAAGGGAACATAACATTGGATGTAAAAATAATAGCCAATGATCAGGATTACTGATGATGGAATCATGGCGTAACTCTGTAGGTTGATCATTTTGTTGTTACAGGATTAAAAGCCAGAGAAAAGGGTTTTTGAACAGAGAAAAAAAAATCATTCTCAATCAAAACCTGCCAGTCGCAACATCCTCAGGCGTTCTGTATTGATTTACCTGCTGTGGCCGCAGAGTTAAGCATGAACAAACAGCACGTCCTGTACTTTCAGTTACAGAGCCTCTCTGTCTTACTTTTCTTCGGTCGTGCTCACATACGAAGACACAAATGTGCAACAAAGCGTACTCATGAGGAATCAAAGCAGCAGACGCAGCGTCTGCAGTCTGGTCCTGCTGTGCATGAGTCCAGCTAGCTGCCTGCTAATCAGAGCTATTGACTGGTGTCACACCATGAGGGGATGACAGAGTTATTGATCAGGGCCGTCAAGCAGAGCCAAGCAGGGAAGAGTGATATGAGGGTGATAGGTCAAACGTGGCCGTCATAGAGATTTTTTAGGTGATGATAAATATTTGTTTTTCCTAAATGTAATGGGACAAACTTTTCTTTAGGAACGTGAATACTACTTGTGTAGGCCTAGAATATTCTTTCCTCAGGATAGTGATCTTACAAACTTGCAACCCCTCATATCATTTTAATTACAGTTTCCCTCCACACTATCTCTACTCAGGCGCTGGTATATAACAACATAATAAGCTTTGAAACCCCTCAGGCTAGCCAGTTAGTGTAGCGTAGCATCTCTGTCTGTCATGAAAACGACATTAATTCCTCTCAGAGCTCACCCCATTCTTCCTGATTCATAGCATCTCTGAACTTCACTCAGGCTAGAAGTGCCCCTGGCCCCTCTACATAGTGAGGGCGATGTTTGAGGCAGGGTCGACTTGAGGCCACATTGAGTTTTAACTGAGGCATGTACATCTCTCCTCAGAGCACAGCCTTGTTGACTCACCATTGGGCTAATTAAAAATCCACTGGTCCACTGAACACAGGAAGGCCTGTGGCTAAACCTGGTGTGTGATTGTAGTTGATGTGTGAAACAGTCCAAAACACGGAGAGCTGATCAGAGACACAGCCGATAACGTAAATAGGTGAGTTCATGTGATACAAAAATGACACTCTTCATGTTCTTCCATGTACATCTCAGAGGACGCTCTGAGAGTGTTAGCTGGTGCTGTTCGCCTCTAGCTTGTACACTCCTGACCTTGGTGGAGGTGCTGAGGGAGAGCTTGTGGTGATAGATGGCACCTCTAACTTGGAATATAGATCCAGTGAAGAGATAAATTAAGCCACAGAGCCGCGCTGCGCTGTGGTCCTTTCACATGATGCTGCAGTGGGGGTGGAGCTCTGCAGTACACCTGAGATGCTGTGAGAATGTATGTGTACGCTGGTTGTGAGGATACCAGAGATGACTTGTGAACCTCTGACACACCCAGGGCAAAAAAAGCAATACTCAGTTTGAATGCTGTACTAATTTCCTGTAGAGGTTTGTGGCTAAACTCATCAGCAGTTGTGTGGAGAAAAAAAGTGATGACAAATAATTATTTCAGTGCCCAAGAGACTGTTATTTTTGTAAGCTGGTGCTGGTATGTACTCTCTATTCAGAGCCCACAGCTATATTTATTTTTTAAATGACATTTTTAAAATGGTTTAGGGTGATACACAGACCTTTTCTTTAGCAAAACCTCAACTCGAATGTAAGCGACAGAAACCATTGCACTGACTATATGCTGCTCTGTTTTTGACTGGTGATAACATAATTCATCTGGCCTGACATTAACCTCAAAACTTCTAAACAGCTCACAAGCCTATTCAAAGATAAAGTTAGCTTTAACATTGAGTTCTAATTATAAATAAAGTCAACCTGCCAAGAAACAGAACAGATGAGCGTTGATCGTAAGTGTTATTACTGTGCTCTTCAATGTTTTCTCGTTGTCATTGTCATTTAATTGTGGCTTTTCTTAGCAAATTAGTCAAACATGTGAAGTCTCCAATTTAGTCATCAGTTTCACAATGGAGGGTGGGAACAGTCTGCAGTTTAAAAACGGAACATGAATCTGAGTTAGATTATTGGTAGGACTTTTCCACAGAACAAATTTAAGGAAAATCTTCTAAAGGTGATTGTGAATGAGGCCCATTTACCCAAGTTTATAATGCAGTAAGTGTATACAAGATGGATGTACGGAATGTAAAAGAAAAGATCTACAGTAGTGGATTAACTAACAATGGATAATGTTGTTATGGAGGGGTGAAGAAGCATAATCAAGTTCAAGTCACATCATTAACAAAAACTTTCTCTATGAAGAGATGAAAGCAAACGCAGATTTTTCTCCAGCACATGTTTTACATGAAGCATGGAACTTCTTTTAGACAGAAACAGCTTTTGATACGGAATCTGCTCTCCCTGCACGACAAAGGAGACAAGGATGTGTTTTGTGTGTTTGTCTGTGTGTAAAGTTGTCTTCGTGTGGGTGCTATCGCTGGAGGGTGGTGTTGTCGCTGGTGTTGATGTACCGGCCCTGTCTCCCATGAACTGTCCAGACGTCTTAGCAATGTGACGACATCGGATGGTGGGTGACACATTAAGGACACGTTTCAGGTAAACAACTCACGCTTGGTCAGGTATTTCATTACAATCACTCGTGTCTGCTGAGTTAGATAATGTGTTATAATCACTGCTTCGTGTGAGTCAGGGTGTGAAATAAAGAGGCTGAGATAGAGAGAGAAAGAGAGAGAGAGAGAGAGAGAGAGAGAGAGAGAGAGAGAGAGACAACAAAGTTTCTATTCACAACATGAGGAGCCTTCATCTTCTCGGTAAATTAACTAAATAAAAGCCAGCAGTGGAGTCAGATGACAAACTGGAGATAATGTTGTTAAACCCCTACGGAGGAACACAGGAGCAGAGGGAGTTTTCTTGCTTACTGTGGCAGGCTGATCTAATAATCTGGGTTCCGGAAAACAGTGTTGCTTGTCTCAGCTGGGACTTCAAAGAGCCACATGTAAAAATGGAGGTGAAGAACAATAGGAGAGCAAAAGATGAAGAGGATGAACTATAAAGTGGAGAGGAGTGTGACTGGCTCGCCCACCCTCAACTCTCTGCAGAAAAAGGAAAACAACATTCACGTACATATACATACACACAGACATGTACACACAGGAGGCATAATCCCTGAGTAACTTGGACATATTTAATCTGCCTCTCATTTTCAAGAGGGATTAATTTCTTTTTCCTAATCTGTTCAGTGTCCGTAATTCGAATCTCATCTATGCCCTTTTCCCTGTGCGGCCATCTCCTGTCTGGCTGCCATACAGTGTATTTAAGGATACATCTGTGGCTTAGCCAGGATCTGACTGAAGCCTCTGCAAGAGACCACGCATAAAACACAAGAGCTGGAGGGCACTAGTGGGATGGTGAAGGATGATTTACTGTAGCTGTTTTAATCAAGGCCTAAGAGCCGTCAGTGCTTCTGAATTTTAACATATGTAAACAAGAGTAAGAAAAAAAAAGCATCTCTTTTGTTTTTTAAAATGGAGTCCTTGTTGTTTCTGAAGGACTGAGAAGCATAGCAGACTCTCTGGAAAAAAAACATACCAAAAAAAAACTATTTCAACCACTGAGTGATTGCTGAATATGCTAACAGAGATAAAAGGGTCGTGGCAGCGACATGAATAAAGTATTTCTGCAGTATTTCTCGAATCATTAGTGGGCTTTACTGTATGGCTAACATCTGCTTTTTGTAGCATGTGTGTTATTTTGTGTGCAATTATGAATATCAATTGAAACATTTACATACAACACCAAGTATTGTGCATTTACAAAGCCAGAACTTATTTCTCTCCTGATACTAATTGTCATTTAAAAAAAAAAAAAAGATCTATATTCATGCATGTAACGTGGTCAAGGACTCACCCTAAAGTAATCACTGCATGCTGCCAGGACGGCTTTGTGGGCATGGAACTTCTGCTCGCCAGCGACCAGGGTGACGTCACACAGTAAACCATCTTTCCTCTGCTGGTTGAGGGCAGAGAGGACCGAGTCCTGGTGGGACTTTGACTGACAGAGCCTCTGTCCTGTCAGCATCTCCCTGCTGCAATGTGCGCGCGCACGCGCGCACACACACACGCACACACACACACACACACACACACACACACACACACACACACACACACACACACACACACAGTGGTTATGTTGTTGACTCTTTGAAATTCAAATCCCTCTTTTCCTATTACAGTCTAGCAACAACTTAGTAAAATAAGTGCTTTAATGACTCTGGAAAATGTTTTGGACAGTCACACTGAGACCTCTGTCAATACATCATAATTTAATCCACTCCACGCTTAGCCACGCTCGCAGCAGCAACCTAAAGATGTGGGTGTGCAAGGTCATATGTTTGGAATGTCCTCCGTTTCCCTTTTCAATATTTTCTTGAAACAATGAATCACAGAACCACGTTGTTAAGGTGAAATATTTGGCCCATACTTGATTTTTTTTTTTTTATGTTGATAATGCCCGCCACTAAAACTCAAAGCCTGCTGATCGTTTAATCCTTAAATATTTCCTTAGGCTTAGACATCTCCCAAAAGGCTGATATGCTCAAAAGTTCATCTTCCTTATTTTTTTTTCCATTTCAGCAGCAAAGTCACCGCCAGATTTTTACAATGTAAATTCACTTAGTGCCCTCGGATCATAGGGATGAACCCCTGGTGACCAACCACTTCAGTCCAGATGAAGCCTCACTCTAGTTAATAATAACCATACCATTCAAGTACATTTACCGATGTACAGCCCTTTGAGAGGGATCATCTCCTTTTCCAAGGGGTCCAAAAGGCACAGTTCCAAGAGAAGAAATGCTCATCTAATTAGCTTCATAAGTTTGACTTCAATTTGGTGCTTATGAGCAAGCATTAGTCTGCCAACAAGAGAATCTTAGTATTAGGCAGTATGTTCCCATTCACATGCAAGAATTAGCATTGTTCTTCATTATCTGCTGGTTAAAAAAAAAGCCTTGTATAGTGTTACATTCTTGGTCGTGTTAGTTATTAGTCATTTAATTAGTGCAACTGTGCTCTATCGGTTCGTTTGCTATGTGCTGACTCTGGAGTCCTCGCAGCGGGCAGCGCACGCTCAAATCTGACCTCTGGCTTCTGTTCCCCATGTTATTCCCCCTCCATTCCCTCTCAATGACTTCCAACACGGTATCTCTAATAAAGACATCAAATAAGCATACTTTTGTAGTCGAGATGCACAGGCACTTAAGCCAAGTGGCAATGACATTATCACACAAGTATTCTTTTCTTAAAAGCTTACAAAGAAATTACTCACACACGTCAGTTTGCGTGTCTGTTCATTATGGCTGATGAGACCCAAATGAGGACAGAACATGTCTCTAAGATTGTGTCTCGCTTGCTGACTGAGTCTAAATGGCTCACTGGCTATGTGCAGTGTATCCTTTTAACACCAAATATACCCCGTTTCTAAGCCCCTCCTTATAGTCCCTCTGTGCGTGTACCCATCCATCAGCAGCCTGCCACCCTGTCTATCCAAATCCATCTCTGTCCACTTACGTCCCGACAGTCAGTCTAAATGCTGCTGTCTGCCAGGAGGTTTGCTCTGTCACCTTCATGGTGACGGGGCGTAAGACAGAACAAGTAATGCGTGTGTGTGTAGGTGGGTGCGTGTGTGCTGCTGGCCAGAGGTGCTATACGAAAGATGAGTCAGGCTGTTTATTGGTGGTTGGACGCTCCCAAAAGAAAGAGCTCTGGGGAAAAAAAGGACACATTTGCCTTGCTGTAGGGGAATAAAGGAAGTGACTGGATTTCACATTTTAAGGATTTTGGAAAGTTGTGGATTTGGGGAGTTCAGAAGCCTTTGATGCCCTTGCTAATGTGGAAAAATGTAACAATGCTAATATATTATCTTTCATCAGTTTAAAGCTGTGGACTCTGCGCTACATAATCTTAGGAAAAGAGCAGAGATTGCAACCACAAATTGCTTGATCCACATACGTCTGCTTTTTTTTTTTTTTTTTTCATTTTTAAAGGAATCAAATTGAAGTTGTAGCAGTACAAGCGGAGATTATTTGATTTCAAAGCAACCAATGGCATTTTCTTTCCAGACTCTTCGTGCCAAGGTCTTTTCGAGATCCTTTATCGAGCCTGTACACCGAAGAAATGATGGTCACCAAACTCAAACTCAAGTTATTTATCTCAATCATAGCAAAGGGTTTCAGAGGCACACAAGACATAATGGGACCATGTGTAATAGCTGAGTAGTATTGCCATCAACAACCTTTTCCACCTCAGTAACTTACAGCAGCATTGGTCCCTCCTAAAGAGTCTTTTTGACTCATCATAGGAGGCTAACAAAGTAAGAGATCCCCTTTCCACAGAATTTGTAAAAAGTAACAAAGTGCACAATAATAAAGATTTCCTCATTTAAGGGATTTTACTAAGTTACTAAGATATTGTTATTAGTCAAACAACTAAAAACAATAGAGAGCTAGTGAAGTCTGCACCATTATTGAGTAATACATTGATCTTCAAGGATGATGGTACTCAGTGCCTCAGAAACTGCTATTGATGTTTAACTGTCGGTGCCATGAGTCTAGGGCGTGCATGTGTAAAGTATGTATTGAAGGAACTTGCCACTTACCTGAGGCTGGGTTCAGAAGGCATGCCCCTGTACACAGGAAGAGGAGATGGTAGAGGAGGTGTTAGGGGGTGCTATGTGGCTCCTGAGGATTGTTGTCTCCTCACTGGTAACGTACATCAGCCTAATAGGACAGAGCAGCACGTCAGCTTTACTCAGTCCATCCCCTGGCCCCAGCCACACTGTGACAGCCTCCTGCTCCATGTGTGAAGGGAAGCAACCACACGTCGAGCTTAATGCTGACTTCTCCCTTCTCTCGGCCCACATTGGCTTTTGGACTCTGACAATGCTTGTTCTCTCAAGGCCCTTTCATACACAACGCAGCGCAAGAGACAGCCACAGGCAGCTAGACTCCAAAGAAGGGAATCAACAAGCTCAGCAATTCTCAAGACAAGCTGTGAGTCCAAATTACACTAAGTCCCTCTGGTGTAGCTACAACCTTGACATAATGTGCGACACACCTGAATCTGATATCCCTCAGTCTACTGCTAGATAATACCCAGCCACACAGGAGGGAAACGGAGGTCAGCAAGGATGCACTCTGAAACTCAAGCTGCTTTGTATTCTCTGATTAAAATACTATAAACTCAATGTACAGTAAGTCGGCTCAGGTGCTATCAGCTACTTCATACAGGGAAGTCTGCATACATGTGTGGTTCACCTTAAGAGTGGACTGAGTGCACCACTAGCTGCTCTTGAGTGAAGTCCCAGTGAGGTCTTGTTATTGATCTGTTCATGAGTGACCTTCATGGCCACTGCTGGCTGAAGGATGAGGGAGAAAGGGAGCTTATTCTTTAAAGTCCAACCCAAAAACAGAGCCACACATGCCCTTCATCTGAACAAGCTTGAAGATAATGAAAATCTGAGAATTGTAGCCTAAATCAAATCAGACTGCAACACAATCTTAGATGCTTTTGGTTGATCTTGATGGTTGCTCTTTTTTGTTTTCAAATATATCCTGCACATACATACATACATACATACATACATACATACATACATACATACATACATACATACATACATACATACATGTGCTAGTTTGTGAAGTTGTCCTTAAAGCTTGCAAATATTCAAACATTCAGCAACACTTCCTTGTGACCACGAGTTTCCATCGTTCTGGACCCAGAAAATATCAAACACATGAAAAAGGACGATATATTTAGGTTTATAATCGTTTCAAGTAGGCCATTGTTCCCGTTAAAACACTATAATCTCCTGACTGGAAGAAAGAAAAAAAACATTGTAAATATTTTCTTTTACCTTCAAACAGCACGCAATGAAGTAGAGAAGAAGGGAGGTTTGGGTTGTCACCATTAGTGCATTAACTGTCACTTTCTAAAAGCTCCCGGCTGTCAAAAGGTCTCCTAGCAACAGGCCAGCGCCTCAGTCCATAAAGTCAGGGGACGGAACCTCCTCCTCCGTACTAGCAGAATAATCCTGTTGCATCCATCACAGTGCGCACTCACATAATCCACTCCTAATTCAATTTAGAGCTATTTACGGTTTTGTGCGAATTTAACGCATTTACCTCTCCTTTCTCAATTTGTAACAAGCTCACGCACCTCATATGAATGTGTTGTAAATCGGTACCGTCCTCACTCGCGGCGTCTTCGTTAAAATGACCATTTGATGTCCGAGGAGGGTTTCCTGTAGTCTCTACCGGTGAGGACGGAGACGAAGAGCGACACAGCAGACAGATGCGCTCAGTTCTCGCGGACACTTTGTTTGTCACTGTAGCACCTAAACTGTTAGATTGTAACCCCGCCTCTCCACCACGGTCACATGCATGTGCACATAGAGGGGATACAGCGCCTCCATGAGGATAATTGAGGAATGGCATACTATGTGAAAGACGCCTGGAGAAACCACAGACAGTAACACACCTCATAGTTGGAAAGGGATGACCAGAAAAGAGAAACAGTTTGCCTAACCGGGATTTGACATCGTGTTAAGTGATGCCTGACTGATACAATAAAACTTGTATATGGTTTGTCTCCCTTAAAGTGATAGTTTTTGCAGGCTAGCTAAATGACCTCACACATATCCGTTCACCTGCTCCTGGAGAAAAAAAATAGGCTGCACGCAATGTAAAACTTAAAAAAGAGGTTTATTTTCATCTGCGCTAGCCTAGACTGTCACCTGCCCCATGGTCTCACGTTCCTTTAAGTATTCCTCGTCACTATAAGCAGTATATAGTTGACAATATTATAACTTCCAAAGTGTGGAATGTATATTAAACACAACTTAACATTTATAACATATTCATCCATTTCTACCGGTGATGTTTTGGGTTTTTTTTGGAAAACATCATAGCTCACTGCCGTTCATGAATGACAGAATTTCCAATTGCACTTGAAGGCATCTTCACAACACAGCAGCCAGACTGGAGCAGGCGAAGGAGCTTTGGAGTTCATCGCAGGAAACACGCTTCCAAATTCCCTACGGAAACATGGAGGATCGTTTGTCCTTGTAGTCAACTGTTACACAAACACCTGGGAAGTCGGGGTAAGTGTTTGTGTTTCGTATTTTACCCTTAAAGTTAATCTTTTAACTTTCCTTACCGAAGTTGTTCCGGCCCCCCGTTCCATGGCAGATGTTAGAAGTTAGCATTACCGGGAATGTCGACGGCAAATACCAAGTCACCGACACGCGTAGAAATGTATTCATGTTTTATTACATGTTAATGTGTGCTTGCTAAATGGAAACTGTTGAACGTCCATGTGAATAATTAGCTTGTGTTTTTAAATACTTGCCCAAATGCGAACTAAAAATGAATGCTAATAATCAGCATGACTCCCTTGTTATTATTGATAGCATTGATGATGTTTAACTGCAGGCACTCTCAGTCACAGGACTAAAAGGTACACTTTAGTTGAAACGTCTTTCTTTACTTTAACCATTGATGTGGTAAAGTTAAGTAAACTCTTAAACTAGTAAAAGAAAAAAAAACTATAAACACAGTAGCCTTCAGTATTATATTTAGGACGTGACACTCCTTTTACTCTTAAAAGATGAAGTTGTTACATAAACGCCCCAAGTGCTGTTTTTTATAATACATATTTTAGTATACTGACAGCTAATGTAATAGATTAGTCCTGCACTTCTGATACTTTCATATACTGTACAGTATATTCATAGGGCTAGTATAATGTCTGGCATTAAAGGTGTGCTATGAGTGCATCAGCAAGCTCAGACTCATTCTGCTCAAACATCCTGGCTCTTTAGCATTTTCCACCCTCTTTAATGCATTCACTTCAAATCTCTACCAGGACTCTTTGAAGGTTGCTCTCTTTATTTAGTTATACTGATTCAAAACGGAACCTCTCAACTGAATTCCTGAGACCTCTAAGGAGCCGTAGAGGTGCCAAGAATAACTTCACTCTCAGTTTGATGAGCTTAAATGTGCCTGCCAGATGTCACACAAATAGGGTTGTAATTATTGGTGTTGTATGGCAGAAAGAATAAACCTATTTCTACTTTATTCACAGTGGGTCTCCTATCCTTCCATATGAATTATGGGAAAATTCAACCTTCTCCAGTGCCCAGTCGGTTTACTAAGCTGACCTCAGGAGAAATGAACTGTAGATGACATTGTGAGCTCAGGGAATTCAAAGCTTCGGCCAAAATATCCACACAGTGAGCCAAAAAAAGAAAGCTGTTCTACTTGGATTCACTCACGCACATTCCTTCCCAATCAGCCGCTGTAATGTTGATGCCAGGACCGCTGTGGGCCTGCCTGACTTTGATATGGGCGGGAAGCTCCAGTGCTCACAGCTTGTTTACCTGTGAGCCCATCAACGTGTTCCGATGCCTGGGGATGAACTACAACATGACCTTCTTTCCCAACATGATGGAGCACTACGACCAGGATGTGGCAGCCAGTAAGATGGAGGTGAGGTCTCATGATGACACAGACATTAATTCCCTTTAACTTGCAAATATCGGTCTTGCTGGGCTTTATTTAAATAGATGAATCAATACGTAAAATATGAAGCAACTTTTTCAACGCTTATCCTTTTCTTTTGGGTAGAACTCATAGATGAGGCTCGATTTGTGAAAGATCAGTGTTTGCCTTTTAATGGTGGTGCGTGATAATACAAGGGATCTGTGGATTAGAAGACACTGTAAAGTTGTCCTTCCAAAAAAACCCTCATAAATCTCAGATTTTTAATCATACTGTCCTCGGGAAAAAAAACTCTGATTCTCAGTTCAAATAGTTATTCAGGTCACATTTGAAGAGGATAATTATCATCCAAGATTGATTGCTTTGAAAAGTTCTGCTCGTGGCTCCAGTTGATTTTTCTGAAGAGCTGTTTGACTGAGCTATAAGAACATTGTGACAGTCATTGTCTCACCCTGTCTAAATACAGCAACATGTCTTAAAAATTATGTGAATATCGTGACCAAGAAGTAAGAGTTACACATTTGAACTTCCTAAATAGATTGCAAACATCATATTAAACATAACAAGGAGGCAAAAGTCTTCTGTGGCTCACTGTATGACCTGCAGCCCTGAGTTCATGTTCCAGTCAGTGATTCACCAATAAAGTTGATTGCACATCACTCAACAGCTGTAGCCCCGTATGCTCACCACAAAAATGTACATCTTGACACTGTTTTAACTATTACATAAAAAAAAAAAAAGATGTTTTATCCTCTATAAAAAGCTCTGAAACAAAATGCAAACTATCATTGTAAGTAGAGATGCACTGATACCACTTTATTTATTTTTTTTAAACGTTACGAGTACAGACAGGCAGGCAGAAGTACGGACGGACTCTCAGATCGAGTACAGTATCAAACACGGTGTCTGTGGCGTGACGACGGCTGGGAACATCGTAAACACTCAGAAGACCACGAGCTTCTCTTATGTTTACCACACACGGGTTGTCTTTTGACATTTTCTTCTCGCTTCTCTCCGTCTACCCGCTCAACTTCATCGGGGCGCAGTGAAGTGGTACCGGTGCCATTTTATCCGCATAGTTTTACATCAAATCTTATTTCAATAACAATCTTTCCACATGTAACTTTTGACACTGCGCTTGTTTTTAACATTCATTTCCACCAATGTTTGTCTTGTGTCTCTTCTCAGCAGGGAACTCGGCTTCTCTAGTTTTTGCAATATGTCTTGGCATTCCAGAAAGCCAGGGTTTGGGTTACACACATTTGGTGTCAGGGCATTGAGCTGCGATGTGTTGAAGGGAGTCTTTTGTGCGGCGTCTGGCAAAGGTAGCAGGCTAGCAGGTATCAGTGTTTTATTTCACTGCAAATTTTTGCCACAGGCAAACTTCATGGACTTTGTTGTGAACGGCCTTTTGATTTGTGGAGGACAGGGGGTGGGGGGAAGACACACCTCGTCTCACGCAAAGTCACCCAGCACAGCACAATGAGAGGACTCTCTGTTAATCACTCACTCATTGTACACTGTCTCACCTCCTCCTCGGCGCTGTCTCCCAGGTGACAGGATGACGCGCTCTGGCCTGGAGTCAACATCACATCGCTGTCTTTGAAAGCGTGCTGTGGTTTATCTAAAAGCCACGACGCTGGATTCAGGCAGACATGTTCTAGCCTGGGCTCAGTCAGGATCTTCTATCAGGAGCATTTTCCGGAGGAGGGCTAACCTTTTTTCCGGCCCTGTTCCCAGATTCCACAAGTATGACAGCTTCTGAAACAGATAGCTTTAATGTGATAGAGCCATGGACAAAGAAAAGTTGAAGTCGTAACGTTTTGATAAAAGTTTATAAATTATATTCTGACCTTTTATTTGTTTGTATTAAAGAACTTCAGCTGTTAATACCCTTCAGAGGATTTGACTTGATAAACCATGCTCCTGGTTGAAGTTTGTACAGTAACTCTAGCATGAGGCGGATAAAGGTCAGATTGTTGAGTAATGGGGAGCTCATTGAGAATGAGTCCAGAGACCTCCAGAGGAGAGAAACAAGGACACTCACTGTCAGCCACGGGCCTACTGCCAGACTGGGGAAAAAAAGAGCAGAGGAAACTTTGAATAGGTGACTGTGTTGTAGTGTGTGTGCGTGTGTGTGTGTGTGGGTCCTGTAAATATTTTCAGAAAAGACTGACGGGAATTGATTTGTTTTTGGGTGATTACATTCTCTGCACTTTAAACAAAGAACTCCCAAGACTCTTGAAATGTTACACATTGTGTTAGCGTGGTTCAGAGTGAAACACATCCTGAGGAAGTTGAAGCAGTTCGATCTGGATTTGTCTTACCTGGAGTGAAGTTGTGTATCGTGTTAGCTGTGTTTAATGTCATTGATAGATCTAGACATGTTGTGCTGTTGTCACATTTTTAGGTATACAAAAAACAACTATCAACAACTCTGTGCATTCCAGCCTTACTGGCCTGTCGACTGTTTACTCATTTCCTGCCACCTACTCCGCAGCCCCCCCCCCGCCCATCCTGAAGCCCTTCACCAATGTGTTGAAACGGAAGGCCGTGATTCCCAGCTGTTGAATGGACCCCTTTGTGTGGCTCCGTAGATTTCTGCAGAATAACAAAATGAAGCTAATTCTTTACGAGGGCAGTGATTCCCATTGTTTTTGATTGGATTTTATCTTTATTTTTTTTACCCCTTGCCAACAAGCACTACCACACATTGGATATCTATTATTACCAGCTCAACCTGAGTCTTTCTGTTCCACACTGCAGGCATCAGAGGTGAACATGAACAGTTTGAAAAGATGAAGCAAAAAAACATGTTTTCACATATGCAGTACTGACATTTTCAGGAGAGGCTGGAATTTCCCAAAGTTGTTATTCACATATGTCTCTCCCAGCGGGAAGTTCGGGGGGGGGGGGTGTTGGTTCAGGAGGCTGCGGTCATAATGTTTCAGATATTACCCCAACTTCACACAGAAATGTATTTGTGTATTTGTATGTCTGAATGAAACTGAGTTATGCCCACAGGGTTGACAATGCAATTTAAATGGGAAAAAGTAAACGTCTTTCAAATGTCGCATCTCCAGCGGTATTTTCATCATTGCTACTGTCAGCTTCAAATGAGCTATTATTTGGTCATGAAAACCAGTGTTGTTATATCTCTTGTATGTCTACTATGGACCCAGTGAGAACATTTTCAACTAAGGTCCAAGCATGCCAACAGCCTCTCACCGTCTCTATTTTGATGTTACGTATCCCTCCAGCCGTTCATGCCCCTGGTAAACCTGCGCTGCTCTCCAGATGTCCATCACTTCCTTTGCCAAGCATTTATCCCAGAATGCACCGAGGACAACCAGGTGATCGGCCCATGCCGAGAGCAGTGCCAAGCTGTTCTCTCCGACTGCGAGGAGAATATACGAATCTTTGGCATCACCTGGCCTCCAGAGCTACAGTGTGACAAGTAAGAAAATAGCCGTGACAGAAAATCGACCGACGCAACACCTCTTGACTCGTCGAAAACAGAATGTGATTTTTTTGTTTTTGTTTGTTTGTTTCTCCAGGTTGGAAACATGTGGCTTTCCAGATGATTTTGGACTTTCTGCAACCACCACAATGAGCCCCTCCTCAGCTAAGAGGGACCTCGGCTTCTGGTGTCCATTGCAGCTGAAGACCAAGCCGGGCCAAGGATCATCGTTCCTGGGTGCCCAGGACTGTTCTCCGCCGTGCTCCAACATGTACTTTAAACCCCATGATATTGAATTTGCAAAAAGCTTCATCGGCGTTTGCTCCATCATCTGCTTGGGCGCCACCCTCTTCACTTTCCTTACTTTCCTCATTGACGTTAAACGATTCCGCTACCCAGAGCGCCCAATCATCTTTTATGCTGTCTGCTACAGCTTTGTTTCCCTCATATACTTCATTGGTTTCCTGCTTGGGAACAACACAGCCTGCACCAAAGCAGCACACCCTAGTGGAGTGGATACAGTGGTGCTGGGCTCTCAGAGCAGAGGCTGCACTCTGCTTTTTATGCTGCTCTACTTCTTCTCCATTGCTGGAATCGTCTGGTGGGTAATACTCACCATCACCTGGTTCCTAGCAGCCGGACCTAAGTGGAGCTGTGAGGCCATCGAGAAGAAAGCGGTAATCTTTTGAAGACTTGTTTGTAAGAGGCAGAGATAGAAAGAGAATGTAGAATATACAAATCTCTCTCTATATATATATATATATAAAATGTGCAAAATGCAAGCTTTAGCAAGGAAATATGGAACAATGGTACAATGATACATTTGGAAAATCTGAATCTAGGTTTCCTCTGTCTTTAGGTGTGGTTCCACTCTGCTGCCTGGGGGATTCCTGGAGCGCTAACTGTCATGCTGCTAGCAATGAACAAGGTGGAAGGGGACAACATCAGCGGCGTCTGCTTCGTGGGGCTCTATGATCTGGACGCTTTGCGTTACTTTGTTCTGGCTCCTCTGTGCGTGGGCGTGGTAGTCGGCCTCTCTCTCATCCTGGCGGGCATCGTTTCCCTAAACAACGTCCGCCAGGTCATCCAGCACGACGAGCGCAACCAAGAGAAGCTGAAGAAGTTCATGATCCGAATCGGCATATTCAGCTGCCTCTACCTGGTGCCACTGGTCACGCTGTTAGCCTGCTACACCTATGAGCAGAGTCACCGTAGCATTTGGGAGAACACCTGGATCAATGACCGCTGTCAGGAGTACAGCATCCCCTGCTCCTATAAGGTGACCACTTAAGATCAAAGTATTCCAAGGAAACGATCCTCTATTTTTTTAATTTATTTTTTTTCAGACTTGTTTTTATAGTTATAGTCTAAGTTTTTATACCAGGTTTGGGAGATAGGACCGTTGATAGAGTCAGAAATTAGGGCGAGAGAGAGTGGGAAATGGCGTGCAGGAAAGGAGCCACAGGTAGGATTTGAAGCGGGGCTGCCTGCTTGCGAGGACTTTCGCCTTTGTAAATTAGGGAGCGCAGCGAACCACAAGCTGCTGGCACCCTCCTACTATCTTCTTCACTTATTGGTGCAGTTAGGATAACGTCAGTGTGTTTTATGGTTAACTAATAGGGAACGTTGTGTTAATGGTATAGTTTGTGTTTTTGTGTATGTGTGAAAAACTTTAAAAGCAATGTCAGTGCACGTATTCAAATGCTGATGCGCATGCTGAAAATATGCCAAAGAAAGGCAAAGTAAAACTAGCTCGGTCATTTGTTAAATGTGAGAGTCTGAAGCTTAAAGTGCTGAATCATCGTTTTTTTTCTCGTCCATTTTTTTAGGTTGCACACATCAACTAACAAAAAGTCTGTCTTACTTTACCACGTGTCTCCATGTTTCAGACAACAGAGCTCGAGCGTCCTGACCTCTCCCTGTTCCTGGTGAAGTACCTCATGACACTGGTGGTTGGAATATCTGCGGTGTTCTGGGTCAGCAGCAAAAAGACCTGCTCTGAGTGGGCTTACTTCTTTAACAGGACCCGAAAGAGAGAGTAAGACCGTATCTCCTATATAATATGTTCACATTCAGGTCACATCAGAAATAAAAGCGTATGACTACTCTCTCATGTTTTCTGACCAACAGTCCTATCAGTGAGAGCAGAAGGGTGCTCCAGGAGTCCTGCGAGTTCTTCCTCAAGCACAACAGCCGCGTCCAGCACAAGAAGAAACACTACAAGCCCAGCTCCCACAAGCTCAAGGTCATCTCTAAGTCAATGGGCACGAGCACTGGTGCTGCACCCACCAACGTTTGCACGGCACCCACCACAACCAATCAAGGAACATCTGTGCTGGGCAATCACGACGCCCATCGGCAAGGCTCTCTGTCTGAGGCCTCAAACAGGGAGCACCTTGACAGGGGCACCCCCAGCAGGAGCTCCAGAAGGGGGGAAAGGGGGAGAGACCGAGAGAGAGACAGGGAGAGGGGAGAGAGACGTAGCAAGGCGGGGAGCTCCAGTAAGATCAGCAGCCGCTCAGGGAGCATACACAGAGTCCCAGACGGGAGGTGAGTGAAACTGGTGTGAAATATGTTAGCTTGAATTGTTGCATGCTTTTTATTGTCTTTCTTTACAGCACAGGTGCAGGACTAAAATGAAGTGCGGTATTTCACACGTATAACAGACAAACCAATCTGCATGTGTTTTATCCTCTGGATTTCTTGTGTGCCATGACTGGTTAGGATGACTCCAAGGAACGAGCTGTCAGAGGTCAGGCAGATCCCGAGTGGACCGCAGCATCCAGCTTTAAACCTGTCAAAGAGCAGTGGCATCCAAGACACCACTCACCAGACGCCAGTGCATCAAGCAGCAGAGGAGAGCAAGGCGGAAAAGGACAGCAGCTGCAGAGAGTTTTGAAATGCGTCGGTGCATCCATCCATCCTTGAAACCACTCAGACAACAGTCCCAAATGATGCTGGATCAAAGAAAATACACTTATTACATCATCAAAGCTCCTTACATCATGTACCAATATGATTATTGGTTAGATTATGGTGACTGAATGTTCAGCCATGTAAATGTGGTATATCTAACAGAAGCTTCAGATCATCATTAAGTTCAGCAGTTTTCAGTTGACTGCTTTTTTTAAAATTAATGATAAACTATCTGAATGTTGCATTACAGCTGTGCACACACCTGGACATCTGTCAGCTCTCATTTAGTTTTGAAGCAGGCGTTAAACACTTCTGGACTACTGTTTTGTAGATTTGTAGCTCAATGGCATAGGATGCCTTATTTATGTAAATGTTCTATTTTTGTTTTTATCATTTTTTAGAACTTAAATCTTACACTGGACTGAGGTATATCACGTAAGGTCAACATATTACCAAACGTTCAGCTTAAGGAAAGTCTTCACCTGTGGTTATTTTTTTTTATGTCTTAATGTTCAAACTGGAGAGGTGGTTTATCTTTAAATGTCTTTTGCTACTTTACTCATCTTTTGCAAAAAGGACATTCTCTTGATATAGTTTGTTTGTAAACAATGTGGAACTTGTGTTTTTTGGTAGCTTCCACTTGCACTTCAGTTCAGTTGAGCAGAGATCTCTTCAAGAAGTGTCTTTTCAATTAGGCTAATGTATCGCTTTACACTATGCCTTCCTCAGAGTAGTTCCTCCTTTTCCAAGAACTTCAAAGAACCTACATTTGTCTTCTCTGTGTACATTTTTTTATGAATTTTAGTTAAAAAACGTACTTTTGGCTTTACACCATTTATCGTTAGAAGCACAAACTACTATTCAGTTTAAAAAGTCGTGAACACAAACGTAAACATGTTAGACTTTGTTCAGGGTTTATTTTGAACACATTTTTCTCAAAATACTTCCAGAACAACTTTTGTTTTAACAGCCCTTATGCTGCATTGTCTTTCCTGCTGTTAAAGGACTTTATGTAAGTATCTTATCGTTTGGGATCACAACACTATTCTAGTAACACTGATTAAAGAGGAATTCCTGTCTGTTATTTGATGTGCATACTGTATATTCTCATTCTGCATACAGTATGTGGCCTTTTTTGTATTTAGACTTAGTTAAGTTCTTCAGATTCTCTATACAATTTTCACATGTTTTTAATGTATTTTATATTGCTGCATATCCTGTCAGCTCAGTTTTGTATCAATCCAACTGAATTTTGAATAAAAAAAACCCCAATTAAATAATAAAATGGTTTGAGTCGTTAGTTAACACTTTTCGTTAAGACGAGCCAAAGAAAAGGGTCAATCTTGCAAAACGTTTAAAAAAAAAAGGGACAATATGTGGCACACTTGCACCCATTTGTTCCGCACATGTTCATCGTTAAGGATGCTCTGACTTAGTCGGGGGGTTTTTTTCCTCCTTAAAATTCGTTCTTGGGAGTTGACTGGCTCCTTTCTTCCTGCCCTGCCCTCTGCACGAGAGCTGTCTGGAGTTGAAGCCAAACTGTTGCTTCAGACCTCAGAAAGAGCTTTCAGTGGTTGTCGATTGTCTTTGGTACGATGTCTCCTCTTGTTGCCAGCCTGCTGCTCGTTATCTGCTTGGCGTTGCCTCTGTATGGCGTGGAAAAGGTGAGAAATAGAGGATACCGAAAGGATCCAGAAGCTGACAAGGTAAGAGAGAAAGTCAGCTGAGATAACGTTAACAAGAAAAGACGTGCGCTTTGGACAGTCTTTGCGCTTTCTAAAACGAGAAGTCACCGACACAAGGGCTTTCACGAAAATAAAATTGTGTTTTCAATTGTCTTTATTTGTCACATAGTACTTTTTTAAAATCCTTAATGCAGCTGTATTAACATTAGCATGTTATATTCTCAAACTCATCCCTTCATCTTTCTGGTGTAAATTTCTGTTTGCTGTTTTAAACAAGGACTTTTCTAAGATAAGTAATAGGCTATGATGATTATATTCATGAGCTGCATGCTGGCTTGTTGTAGCCTTTATAACGAATGGTTATGAAAAACGGTAGGTTTTTTTATGCAGACCTACAGATAGTTCTCTGTGATTCCAGGTTTTGCGGCTCTCAAAATGCCTGAGTGGACAGAGAGAAACCCCCTAAGGAAGTCGGGGTCTGGTTCCTGATGTCTTTGTCTTTTTCGTGTTATTTATTTTGTTAACCTTCCAGTTCGAAGAAGTTCTGATTTACTCTGGTTGGCATGGAAATTGTAAATGACATAATAAAGTTGCAAAGTTTTTTCTAAAATTCGGGGGGGGGGGGCAATCATTCAAATCCCTATTCTTGTGTTTAAATTACATAAAACCAAGGGGAACAAAGTGGCACACATTCACCTCTAATCTCTTGGGATTTAAATGAATGTGAAACTTTTGTTTATGTTGCTTGGACATGATGACCTTCCATAGGGATCCATTGGCATCTAACTACCCCCTCCCCCCTAGCCTTTAAAAAAATATATATATTTATTTTGACAACTATAGAGCTCGACTCTCCATAATCCCTTAGAGCACAAAGAGAATTGCAGAAGTGTGTAATGGTAATGCATGTCATGTTAACATCTGTATCTAGTGTACTGGAAATGATGCAGAAAAGCGAAACTGCACTTCCCACTCTGAAGAAAGAGGATCACCTTATTCGAAACAAATGGTAGGCCTGATCATAAAATCCTATGTGCAACATCTCTAGATCCTCTAAAATGAGCAACTCTCAAAGCCAAGCATTATACCCACGCTCGGCATGCTCCAGGAGAGCTGCAGTCCTGCTTCAGTGCTGACAAATGCATGAAGAGCTACTAATTCATCCGCATTTTGTGGAAAATGCAGCCTTTAAGCTTCAGTTACAGTTACAGTAAGCGACTGTGTGCTTCTACCAGTCAGAGGAGCTGGATTTTAATTCAGGGTGGCATTTTTTTCCACTATAGAAATAGCAGACTGGTAGCAAATGTAAAATTCAGCTGTGCAGCTGAATTCACAGAGGGTCGATTCATTGGTTTGCTTTGAAATGTCTCCAAAAGTCCAACCCATAATAAAATACTCAGATGTTTTCTTACTTAATATCAACCAAAGGGATTCAGCTGATTTTCTCTAAACTAAGGTGCATGAAAGACTTGGCTCATTTTTGTTGATGACAAATTCCAGGTCTATTATAGCACATGCACCAACCCTAGATCCATTGGACTTTGCAGTTTCCTATAGAGACAATGACCTCACATCTGAGGTTGCTCCAGCATTTCAGCCACTTAATGACTAAAACAGGCTCTCAACCATCTGTTGCCATTACCAGCCACTATGAGATTACTGTAATTCTCCCTGCATTTAAGACCAAGCTCAAGTTAGAGTTTCAGACTTTATGGACTGAAGTTCAGACAAGATGTGAAACTGTATTCAAAGTTCTTTGTTTTTTTGCATGGGGACTTTTTCTTGTCTTAATACTCTTTGGCCATGTGCCCTGTAACTGCTCCCCAGCTGCTGAGCAAGGGGGCAGAAAAGGAAAGCACAGATTAACATCTAATCCTTTTGGCATCATTGTTTGCTTAAGGGCAGGAAATAACTTTACATGTCAGTTTCTGTCTGTATTGTATTCAGGGAATAAGTACAATATGACAACTACAGATCAAATACATCTTTAACTAAAAGAGTTTCAACAGCTACACACTTTGTTTTCAAAGAAAAGAATACACAACGTGATCTTGGCTCTCCATTGTTTCTATCTCTGTCTGTGGTAGGAAAGTTTTGGCAAGCTCCCTCGTCTCTATGTGTTTTCTGTGAGTCAGCTTGAGAAAGACCTGTGTAATCATAGTCGAAGATTCAGCTGGACAATGAATCACACGGAGGGCTGTGTGGCCAGACTCCCACTAATTTAGGTTGTCACCAAGTTTTCAGTTCTTCATTAACACACAATCTTTCATTCACTTTTCGGGCGCATGGTTGCTGACTCTGTCGCTTTTCCTTGGTTTGAATCCCAGCTGTATTTGCACTTATTTCAGCTAAGTGGTGCTGTAATTGTTTACATGACGGGTTAATGGTTGTAAACTGGTAGCCTTCAGGTGTTAGTGGTGCATGCAGCCCAAACTGGGACTTCTCCCAACAGAAGAGGGAGAAAATACTTCACAAGAAAGAATTCAAATGGAGTTTTTTTTTTTTTTTTCTACTTTTATTACTTACTTTTATATACTACTTACTTTTTTTCAGTTTGGCAGTTGCATGCAGGGTCCAGCAGGCACCCCTGGCAGAGAGGGTAATCCAGGAACCAATGGCATCCCAGGTACACCAGGCATACCTGGTCGTGATGGGCTCAAAGGTGAGAAAGGAGAGTGTATCAACGAGATCTTTGAGGAGCCATGGAGGCCCAACTACAAGCAGTGTGCCTGGAACTCTCTGAATTATGGAATCGACCTGGGTAAAGTAGCTGTAAGTATCTTGATACAGTGTATTAGTGTTCTGAAGATTGTGGCTATTAATAGCAGGCAAATTACAAATGGAAGTGTGGAAGTGGCAACATTTCTCGATGGTGTGTTGCAGGACTGTACATTCACTAAGCTGCGTTCAGACAGCGCCCTGAGAGTCCTCTTCAGTGGTTCCCTCAGACTGAAGTGTAAAAATGCATGCTGCCAGAGATGGTACTTTACCTTCAATGGAGCAGAATGCACAGGACCCCTGCCCATAGAGTCAATCATCTACTTAGACCAAGGAAGTCCTGAGCTCAACTCAACCATCAACATCCATAGAACATCCTCAGGTATGAATGTAGTCAAAAGCTTTGTTACCCAACAGTTGATGTGTACCAACAATTTTCCCTCGAGCTACATAAAGTTAGAACAAGCAACATTATTTAAACATGTTAGGCAATATGTGTATTTGCTTTATAGATGTGAGAGAAATATGTTACTTTAGCAGTTGTGTTTAAACTACAACACATGAAGTTCGCCTTGCTTTGTCCAACATTTTAAAAAAAAATCAGCTTAACAGCATCACATAATTATGTTAGTGTTTTTTTTCCTATAACTTAAGTCAGTTTTATATAACAGACAACTGCTATTTTTTATAGGTGGTTATGTGCTGGACTATGTTTAATCCAGAAGCAGTGACAGCCTATTTTTAAAATAAAATCAAACTTTTCCAACCCAGTATTGGAAAGTCCAGGTTAGGCTGCAGGCAGATTTGGTTTTCCCTCAAATCCATTTGTCATCTTAAATTTTTTCTCCAGTTGAAGGGCTGTGTGAGGGCATCAAAGCAGGCTTGGTGGACGTCGCTGTGTGGGTGGGAACCTGTGCCGACTACCCCAGAGGGGACGCATCTACAGGGTGGAATTCAGTGTCCAGGATTATCATTGAGGAACTGCCCAAATAAAATAAAGCATGTTCTAAGAAAGGGAGGGACAAGTCTCGTTGGTATAACAGTATGTTATCATGCTCTCCAAAATGATCAGGTATGGTTAGCTGAGGCGTCACAACATCACTGATGGTAACTTGAATGTTTTATTGTTTTGTTTAAATACCATAGTAGTCGCCAGGCATATAAACAAGAATACTGTGTCATTCAGTCTACCAGAAATAACATTGTACTGTAGCTTCTCTGATTGTGGGTGCTATTGGTACACAGTCACCAATCAACATACGTGACATGACACTGACATTTCAATTCTGTCCTCATATGACCTGTTTTATTCATTATTACTGTCAATAAAGTCATCTTTATTAAAGATTGTACCTCAAACTACTACTTCTTTTTGTTTAAAAGCTTTGAATTAAGATGCACTGGATTCAGTGTAGTCTCAAATATTACATTGAAAGTATTTCACGAGACAAACTCGAGACAAAAAATAAATCTTTGTTAAGCAATGCACTGAAAGTGGAAATTCTGAAAATCTAAACAAAAATACAAGTTTTGAAAAATGTACTGGCGTGTTTGGAAAAAAAAAGGCCTTCATTGCTGTTGTCTGTTTACATGAAGAAAGAAATCATTTAAAAGGAGAAAAAAGAACATAATGAATACATGCAAATGGAAACCTGAGAAGATATCTCATGACTGTTGATAATCTGTTTTTCATATTTCAGCATGTCTCTTTTTCTGCTGCTAGAAAACATTTAATGTAAACAACTGTGATGAAACATTTGTCAGCCTCCACTCACTGGGCATAAAAACGCTGATCGATGCTTCACAAAAACAAAAGATTGACAACAGGCAGCATGTCCTTTGGCATCCATTAAAACACACTTTTTCCCAGAAGTCAAAAGTGTTTGCAAAGCCTCTGAATCAGAGGCAAATTTCATCTCAGGCACCATTCCATTTCACTTAAATAGTTGGTGTTCACATAAAAATTCCACCGTTGAGTCTGTTGCTCAGTCTTTCAACATTCTCATTCATTGTCAGTGCAAAAGAATGCTTCACACACCAGCACATGCACATACAGCACTGAGAATTCAGCTTCATTGTGATGCTAAGGCGGTCAGTGTGAGCTCAGAGTGTTTGCAGCAGGCGCCCATGCCACACTTTTAGGCCTCATTTATTTTGTTCCAGAAGGAGACGAGACACATTTTCATAAACCACAAATGTGATACAGCAAGCGGGTGTGACACGAATCAAGTTGGGGATGATGCCTTTATAGAAACCAATGGCGCCTTCATTCCTGCAGGGACGGGGAAAAAAATGACCATGACTTAAAAAGGGACACAAATTGTTCAAAAGGCATATAACAGAGTGTACTAGTATCATACCTCCATGTCCGTCCGATTACATCAATAACTCCATTGTATCTATTGTGCTGGTCTTGCAGGCGAGCTCGCACAACCTGATATGGGTACGTTGTGGCCACAGCAAATATTTTGGATAATGCTGCCATTGTGATATATTCCAAAGCATTCTGTGTACATAGATAAACAGTTGGGTTGGGGGGGAGAGAAAATGGAGAAGAGTGGAAAAAGTGATGAGTCACTTTTAAGCTACTTATCTAAAAACTCACTCTTATTAAAACTCAAAGTTCCAAGCTTTAGATCGGAGTTTTATTTCACAGTAAAACATATTTCCAGACTGTTTGTGGCTCATGGGGTTAATGACTCACCAGCTTTGCATCTGAAGGCACTTTCCTGTATTTGTTGTAGTCTCTCTTTAACTCCTCGTAGGCCATGAACTGCAATGCTCCATGGGATGTGCCGAACAGACCGGGAACATAACCCTTTAACAAGAAGAGTGTTTTAATTCTATTGTCATTTAACAATCAGGTACACAGTGATGTGTTGTCTTTAAGTTGCCCTCTAAACTGTGTATGTAGCGATCTGCCTTATCCAATACTTTGATTCATGTTTTTAAAAATGCTTACACAATTGCCTTGAAAAGAAAAAGCTAAATGATGCTTACACATGCTGAATGTTCTTACAGTGTTTTCTGAATGAACACTGACAGCTTTTGTTATTTAGGATGAGGTTATCCACAAAAGCAAATATGAACTGGCAATGCCCTCTAGTGGTAATTTATGAACCAACAAAAATATATGTAGCCGTATGAAATAAGAGACAATGGCTGTTGTTTTAATACCTCCACTAAGCAGTCCTGTTGTTTGAAACAAAAATGCATTTTCAAGTTAAAGAAAAAAAAAAACAGACTAAGGACTTACCTTGTATAGTCCAGGCACTCCCTCATGGCGGTAGATCTTGACCAGAGCATCTAGCATTCCCTTGTACTGTTTACCGGATGGATCAGCATTGTACTGCAACACCAGCCGGGTCTTGGTCACCCAGATTGGGTTTGTTATGGTGAGTGTTATGATGCCTGGGTGAAACAGGTTTGTTAGATAAATATTTGCTAAGATATGCAGTAAGCTAAATGTGCACTTTGTGAATGTATGTGGCTCAAACTTCAGATCCGGTGTGATTCAGTAACCCCACAAACAAATACAAGGACAGTGTTTTAAAACAGTGTTTTAAATAAAGCTGTCTGCAAATGTATAGTAATATTTGATCAAAATACGAGGAAGGCAACAGCCACCACTCCTCCTCTCCACCCTTGGGATACGATATTGACTTCCGTTTACTCAAACAGCTTATAAATGCAATATTTAAACCATACACAGAATATTTAAAAACTGGCTCATTCCCAAAACTGGGCAAGTGTGCCTAATAAAACCCTGCAGACTAAGGGCTTAAAATGCGTTTCTTCTATTGTTTACACTAGCTACAAAGCAACTAAACTTTTTTCATTTTGCCAGCAGGAAGCAAATATATGCGACCCTGTGCGAGCAGAGTGGACAGAAGGGTTATCTGCCTCCTGTCTGCGAGGGCCAGCTCGGGGCAGTTCTGTCTGGCCATGTGTTTTTTGGGCTGATAGTGTGTCAGCAGAGCAACACGTAGTACCTACCTGCTCCAGCTGCAGACACCAGGTGCTCTGTGGCGCTCAATTCTGTTTGACGACCCTCCTTTGTGTAGCCTTTGATTGCATTGTAGCTGTAAGAGAGAGTGGGATGCAGAATGTGTTTTAAAGTCAAAGCATTAAATATCAAGATGCACGCATGATAAAATAGAGTGACAGCTTATTGCTTACGTACAACAAGAAGTAGAGACCCCAAGATGCTCCAGCACCCCACACGTTAGGTGTCACTCCTTGGTAGAGTCCTCTTAGTCCCTCCTGCTGCCAAACACTCTTCATACAGTGCATGATGCCACTGTACTTAGGTCTTAACACTAATCCATCACTCACTGCAGTGTAAAAACAAATACGACACGTGATTACTCAGGACGTCTAATACTTCTTCATGTTATCAAGTTAAGCCAAAGACATGTTGAAGTGCTGTATGGAACATCAATTATAAAGTGTATGTTCTCACATACGTGTTGAACATATGGTGGGATGAGGAAATGAAACGAGTGATTTCCCGTAAAATAGCTCTGAGCTGAACAGAAACATCCATGTTTCATTTAAATCGAATGACCTAATTGCATTACACAATTATCACGATCATCATCATACTGTACCTGCAAACCTGATTTTGACCAGATCCAGAGGGTGAAGCACCAGTGTTGACACAACTCCTCCACTGAGTCCCGCGACTAGGTTTCCTATCTTCACATGGCTAAAGACCTGCTGGACATGTCCGCCTAAAGACCGAGCTGGAGCGACTGGACCGGACAGTCCTGTCTCGGTTCCGTGATTCGGAGCAGACCCCATGTTTGTGGATATTTGCCTCAGCTAGCTGCTGTCAGCTTGTCGCTCCTACTAAAATTATTTAAGGCTGCAATCTGACTGATGCAAGTCAAAAACAGAGCATACACACGTGACTAACTTCTTAAAATGTCCTTATGTTCAATGCATCTGAACCACGTTGTTGACATGCGGTTACACTCCATGACTGTAGTAAAATTATCCAAAATGTCAAGCAGCAGCGCAAATGCTCGACCTTGCTCCTAACGCCATTTTTACAGACTTAAAAGAAGTGAGTCCGGTCGGAACCTTCAAAATAAAACACAGCCTGAGTGACCAAAATTGAAGCATATTTCGTTCGTTCTACAGATGAATGTATTATTTTTCATTGGATCATTTTATCATAATGATGCTTAGCTACATTAGTCTGCGCAAATGTATGGTTCCTCAAAAATTGAATATTTTGAAAACCAAATCGTCCCTTTCCGGTCTTTCTGTAGTGGAATTTTATACATTGACAGCTGTTTCGTTACGCTCATCCGTGACGCAACCAGGAGGACTAGACATCCCACAATGCAATGCGCTGTAAACGACCCTTCTTCCTCAACACATGGCCAGTGCTTGCTGTTTTTGATATTTTCTGTTTTAAATTTGGACAACCTGCGTTTAGAAGCAGTGGTCTGTTAGTAGGCCATTTAAAATGAAAGTTAAAGTCCTCTCAAGGAACCCGGATGATTATGTCCGGGAAACTAAACTGGATATTCAGCGTGGTGAGTAATGATTAAGTTAGTTTTACTCGCCACCTTTCTCTGCCAACGTATGAGCCACGAACAGTTTGTTCTCTTCATTTTGACTACAAGACTGTTTGTGAGTTAATCAAATTTAATATCTATGTTATCCATAGTCGGCATAAAGAGGACACCTTTTAGATGTATTCATGTAAACAATTGCAACAGTTTTAGCATTCATTTTTGGCCAATGATGAGATTGGGAATCAGCCTGTAGAAAGGAGTAAAGTTCAGAAGGCCATGTCATGTAAAATTAATAAAATTGTTGCAAAGAAATATTTCCATGATGGTTAATGCTAAAAACGACATCCCTTTAAATGTGTGTTTGTCAATAATAAGTGAAACGTCCTTACAGCTCATAAAGAAGTGATCGCTCTCTCTTTTAGTCCCGAGAAACTATGATCCAGCTCTTCATCCGTTTGAGGTGAGCAGAGAGTACACCCGAGCTCTGAACGCTACCAAGCTGGAGCGGGTGTTTGCAAAGCCTTTCCTGGCCTCTCTGGATGGCCACAGAGATGGTGTGAACTGCATGGCCAAGCACGCCAAGAGCCTCTCCACCCTGCTGTCTGGCTCTTGTGATGGAGAGGTAATCACCTTAAACAGTCAAATAGGATGTACAGGTGGATATCATCAACATGTGAAGTGATGTGATGTTTTATCTGTTTGCCAGGTGAAAGTATGGAACCTGACCAAACACGAATGTGTGCGCACACTCCAAGCGCATGAAGGTTTTGTCCGGGGAATCATCGTCCGCTTTTGTGGGACATCGTTCTTTACGGTGACTGCAGACTTTCACTTTCGCAGAAGAGATTTTTCTAAAGCGGTAGTATCATTTAATTTAACATCTTACACAGCTTCTGATTTATGTTCCGCTTTCTGACATAAACAGGTTGGCGATGATAAAACGATCAAGCAATGGAAAATGGAGGCACCAGGTTATGGAGAGGAAGAAGAGCCACTTAATACTATCCTGGGCAAGGTACAGTCACTGGATATTTGCTTTAGTATTATTATCAGAGGCGAGTCCTGCTTTGACAAAATCCAAGTTTGATTTTGCTATAAACGATTGTTGTCCCACAGACGGTCTTCACAGGGTTGGACCATCACCAGAAGGATGCTGTGTTTGCAACGTGCGGCCAGCAGGTGGACATCTGGGATGAGCAGAGAAGCAGCCCAATCCGCTCTTTCACCTGGGGTGTTGACAGCTTTAGCTCTGTCCGCTTCAACCCTGTTGAGGTACAGCGCCGTGTGTCCACAGCATTCGGACAGTTTTCGTCCTGCCACACAGTGAGGAACACTAACTAATGCTGCGTTTCTCTGCACAGACTGAACTTCTCGCCAGCTGTGCCTCTGACAGAAGTATCGTGCTGTACGACATGAGAGAATCAGCACCACTTAAAAAGGTGAGCTCGACCATGATGCCACTGAAGTAATTGATCTTTATCAGCCTAATTCTTTAATTTACCATAGTTTGCGATGCATTTTTCTTTTCTTTTCTTTTCTAGGTTATTATGACCATGAGAAGCAACTCTTTATGCTGGAACCCAATGGAAGCTTATTACTTCACGTCTTCAAATGAGGACTACAAGTGAGTTGAGGATGTTGAGAAGGTTGTCACAGTCGTGGCTCCTCTTCCTGTTGACATGTAAATGCCAAACTCTGCACCATTGTTGGTGTTTGAAAGCAGATGGGTGATTCACATGTTGTTTTATCTACGTTCCTTCTGAAGTGCGTGCTAATTTTAGTTCCCGTGTCTCGTCAGCCTCTACACATATGACATGAGGTACCTGGACAGGCCCTTCTCAGTACACATGGACCACGTCTCTGCAGTGCTGGATGTCGATTATTCCCCAACTGGAAAAGAGTTTGTATCTGCAAGTTTTGACAAAACCATCCGTATATTCCCCAAGGATGGTGGCCATAGCAGGTTAGTATGACCCAGAATACCGAAACAGAAATCAAATGTTTATTTATTATATGTACTGTAATTGCATTCATGCTTAGCAGAGTTATTTTTGTTCTCCTCAATCTGCGAGGCAATTTAAGAGCTTCTGTCCTCTGACTAAGTCGTCGTCTCTCAACTGGGAGGTTGAGGGTTCGATCTCCAGCTCTGGTGTGTCCTTGGGCAAGACACACGATTTTAACTTAATTTTTTTGCAACCCATGTATTGCATATGAAACACATAAACAAAGAGAACACCTTTCTAACATTTTGTTATGTTTAATTAGTAATAAAATAAAAATCTCTTAAACTTAAACCACCATCATAGAAGACGCGTGTGTGTGTTGGTGTGAGGTGGTCTTCTTTTCCCACCAACTTTTACATCTAGGATCGGCTGGTACCTACAGAACATCTGGAAGATTCCCTCCCAACAGCTTTAGGTTCTGCTGCAAAAATATTAGACAAAGTGGAGTAAAAGTTTTACCTATGGCAAGCCATTTACAGGGCTTTGGTAGCAATGATGGTGTTCCTGATAAATATGGACTTTCGTAGTCCTGTGAATTGCATAGCTTCATTCTGTATACATTTTGGTTTCCTTTCTAGCAGCTCATAAAGGCATTGTGTAGCACACATTGTAGCATTATTTTTCTTTGTTTTTAAATTCAGGGAAGTTTACCACACCAAACGAATGCAGCATGTCATCTGCGTGAAGTGGTCAGCAGACAATAAGTACATCCTGAGCGGTTCTGATGAAATGAACATCCGACTATGGAAAGCCAACGCAGCTGAGAAGCTGGGAGTGGTGAGTCCTGCCTTTCCTGTCCTGTTGTTTTAGCTTTCACTCATGAAATCCACCAAAACTGAAAGTACATTTTCAGGAAGCGTGTTGCTTATTGTCAGCTTGTTTGTCTGTTTACCAAAAAAAAAAAAAAAAAAAAAGCAGTTTTTTTATTTTTTCCCCCTGCTGTCGGAAATACTTTTAAATGATCTCTCTCCAGTGTCCTACCTGATCTTGTTTTATGAGCTAGCTGCATCCTTCCACACTGCCATGGCCCTGGACCAACCTCAGCAGGCTAAGAGTATGAGCCTTTGCCAGAAGCATCGGCACTGCTTTTGCCAAATGCCCTGATGGATGCTGACTTAGGGTAGAATCACTCTCAATAAGTACCAATTGGCACAAGGGCTCTTGTGGCAGGTGGATGTAACAAAAAAAAGAGAAACTTTAAGCTTGTGCAGTTAGCTGGAAACTACAACAAAATAACAAAACAAAACAAAAAAGGCCTAAATGTTTTGTTATGCTCAACTGTCAAATAAATCTCCTATAAACGTTGGGAAGTATTCCAATGCCCAAAATCGCTTCTACGACTGTGTAACAAAGATCAATAGCAACTCATGTGCCATCTCCAACATCCATCTCTCATTCCTAATCGGATTCACTTCTGCTTACTCTCTTAATGCAGCTTCAGT
This sequence comes from Symphodus melops, assembly GCF_947650265.1. NCBI lineage: Eukaryota > Metazoa > Chordata > Actinopteri > Labriformes > Labridae > Symphodus > Symphodus melops. The sequence continues at coordinate 9,934,406 of NC_136695.1, read as the reverse complement.
GTGCAAAATTGGCCAGCTTTTGGCACTTGTTTTACTGTCACTGTATAAGAGACGATTTATTCGCAAGCTTTGCACTTAAAGTGATCAGACAAGGGCTGCTCCTATCAGCAGTTTAAATCGGCCAATAACTTAAAGCAAGCTACTCGGAACATAATGAAGCATTAACAATCAAGTCGTACTGAAAGGATCTTTAATTATCACGAAATGCTGAATCGAGGCTTCGTGTCCGTCTTAAGGCATCACGTTGGATTAATCAGGACTCCTCTATCAGCTGCCGCACATCACTGTTTGTTTTCTTTTTGTCTTTGCTTTGCACGCAGCAGGCTTTGCGTTCAGTGTAAATAATCCTGTTTTATTTCCAGATACATTGACTGAACCAGCTCCTTTAAATGAAGTTGTAAAGGGATGAAGTGATCTCCTTCCTTACTGTCACCCACATGGCTCAGCTCAGCCCCCCCCCCATAAAAAAACCCCCAAAAAAACAAACACAACAACAAAGCCTAATTGAAGACCCGATAAGATTAGTTCACCAGAAGATTTAGGGCATGTCTCAGCTAGGGCCCAACTGATACGGATTTTTTGGTGCATCGATATTAGGAAGAAAAAATAATCCGATGCCTATATGTTGGCCTATATCTTCCTCAGATGTAGTCATAGATAAATATAGATGTACATATTTATTGCTTGATCGCTCAGATTTGGATCAAACACTGGTGGAAAAGTTTTATAATGAAGATAACTAGAAAGTACTGAGCGTGTACGTGCATCACCGCTTGTTTTAATCCTTATAGAGAAGTGAGAGAAATGCTGTTTGATGGGTAGATATATGTAGTTATATCTGCGATGACATTAGCTGATACCAGTATTAGCGGGGTTAGCGAATATCGGTCAGGCTCTAGTCTAGGTCAGCACATCCGTTTTTTTTTTTTAAGTCTCGGTCAAGTAAACCTCATTTCCTTTGGTCAAAGAGGACACCCCACTTTTAGACTTGAACATGTTTATCAGCTGTACAGTTTGATTTTGTCTACATGATGTGTATGTAAGCTTCGATGACGTGACTTTTAGCTATACACGTACTGAAAAAAGAACACGGACTGTTTTCAAAAAAAAAAAAAAAAAAAAAAGTCAGCAAGCTTAACGTATGTGCAGCAAGCTGTGCAGTGAAAGCCAAAGCTGCCAACAGACACGTCATTCACACTCGGCCAGCGTGTCCACGGAAAGTGTTCAGTCACAGTAGTGCTGTGTGGTCGGTGTGCAAGAATCCAATGTAGTCACTGTAGTTACACATGTAAACCTGAGGACAACACATGAAAAGATGCTTGTGTGGGAGAGAAGTTGAGCTCTCGTGCTGCTGGAGTAGACGGCTGTATTGATTTTAAGAAAGAAGGGCATCCATTTGAGCAGCACATATAAGTACTGTTTGTCTATAATATGTCATGTGCGACCAATGTGCAGCATTCAAACCACGTTGTGACTTATTCAAAGATTTGGCAATGTACTCTGTCAATCAATGCTCCTTTACTATTTTTCAATTCATAAGTATTTTAACACTTTCTTCCCCCCAGTGGAGAGAACAGCTGAAGAGGCACAGCAAAGCTGCTGAAGGGAAAGTAGGGATGAAATGCACTGAAGGACTGAGGGACAAACTGATTAAGAGAGCATATGACCTCTGTAAAACTCAATATCCATCAAGTTCACAGACTGACTTCCAGGCTGAACTTCTTTCTTTTTTTTGCTGTCCAGCGTAGTATTGTAGTTGTGCTCTTTTGTCTTTTCCTTTTTGTGAGAAATATAATCAACATGTCCTAACTTCTGCATTTACTCGTTGCGACTCTGATTGCTTGTATTTCTTGCTTTGTCAGACTTTTCGCAGGTCTCAGCAGATCTCATTGAAAACTATCCCTTAAGCCCCGTTTCCACACAGCAGTCCGGTACGGATCGGTACACTTTGGTGCGGTTTGGTTCGATTAAGCCTGATCCTGTTTGCGTTTCCACAGCCACCCGTGCCCTATTTGGTAGGCGGCGTGTAGGCCAGATAAGGATAGCTGCTATGTAAATAGCGTCATATGATAGCTAACCGCTAACAACTAACCGCTAACAGCTAACCGCTAACTAATAAATTCAACCAATGAGAAAAACGCTACACAAACCAACGCTGAAAGACATCTAGCAGTTCATCTCCTCTGTCACTGTCATGTGACTCTTTATTAAAAAAACTCAATCAAGCTTTGTTTCAGAGAAGGCTGTGTGCCTCTAGGAGAAATACAGACGTAAACAATCAGCTGTGTGTTACAGTCAATGGTTTAAAGACGGTGGAGTTTTGTTTGCCAACGTAACACAGGAAGTGACTATTCTTTCAACTAATCAACGGACTGCAGTGTTTAGCTACAGCTTTTCGGGTCGGCTCCACATTCTTGGCACCCCAACAGAAGGGTCCTAAAAAGTGGGACAGAACGGATCTGTTATTTGGGAATCTTTCCCGGGATTAGTCTATGGAAACGTTGTACCGAGACGAACCGAGCCAGACCGATCGGTGGAAACGGGGCTCTAGTATCTGACAGGTGGTTATTTTCTTAGCGATGAATAAAGGTCAGTGGCTTCATTCTGGTTTGTGCAGAGCTGCCCTTAATTCTCAGACCAAGCTAGAAAAATGTGCTTCTGATAGGACATGTCGCTTGTAGTTTTTAAACTGGTAGGTATCTGTGTCCTGTAGGTTATTTCATCTCGTGTGATGAAAGGTCATCTGAGTTCCAGTTAACACTTACAACTTGCTATGGCCTATTAAGGTTTGTTTGTTTGTTTTAATGACAAAGTGGTATTGGTGCATTGAGTTACCAGAGGGCCACCAGATGAGATGACTCTGTTGTATCTTGGAACACTTTGAGTCTCAGATTTTTTTTGTTGGATGATAAGTTTAGAGCTTATGAGCCCAGCTGTCGAAGCAAATCACATTCTGCAATCTTCTATCCATTTGATGCATCACGTTCCTTTTGTAAAGCAAGTTAACCATGTGCGTATCCAGGGGGAACAGTGTCGAACAGCTCTTCTCCGAGAAATTAAATCGGAGACAAATCATTGCTTTTAATTAGAATAAAAGCCTTCAAGGAGGGCTGCCTCAGCCAAGAACAGACTGAGTGGCTGCAGGGTTTTTATGAGCGAGAGCGAGGGATGCCGTCGAGCTGGTGTCTTCACTTTTTAACGGGCATTGATTCTCTTTTGAGTGAGCTTGTGTCAAGCCGCAATTACTGCTTACTGTAGGCCAAGATTTTATGATCTAAAACAGCATACTGTAACTATCAGGTATCAAACATGACCGCTAGTGTTGGGAAAAGAAGTTCTTTACAGTGTACTGAATCAGTTCAGTGGAAAGGTTCGTTCACCGAGTCGTTCAGTTCAGTGCTTAAGCGGAGCTCTGAAAATGTTTGTGAATAATAAGCCGATGAGCTGAGAATTTAGTTTGATAAAGTTACAGTTAGGAAACTAAAAGCTGCTTTACCAGTCACGTTTTTTTTCTTCACAATACCTTAGTATTAAATGCAGGCAATACTTCCTACTTCGAGACTTCAAGAAGACGTGAGAGGGGTGGAGGGGGATTGAGCGACTCAGGTGCTCCCGACCGTTCTGTGCAGCACTTTCAGCGGGTACGAATCCCTGACTGACTGATGCCGGGGGGGGGGGGAGAACAAGGCCTCCTGCAGTACGCTTAGCGAACGTGCGAATCACCAACCACAGTCCCACACACACTGTACTTAAACACAGAATTGTGTTTAGTGGACGATGAAGCCGTCAGCTGAGTGAAATTAAGTTGGATAAATGAGCCGTTTCCAAACTGACAGCAGCATATACATTTTTCGCAACACCTAATTGTTAAATGAAATATTTTCTACTTTATTGAATTTCAAGACATGAGAGGGAGACCGTTACTGCCCGTTCATGTACTGAACGTACTGCTACACAGAACCCTTGAATCACTGACCCGACCAATGCAGAGGCGCCAGTACGACACATGAGAGGGAGAGGGAGGGCGGGCTTGAGAGGGAGACACGAGACGGGAAAAAGGAGAGCTCAACTGAACGTTTTCAGTTGGTGATCCGGTTCAGTTCGTTCACTCATGAGATTCTGCCTTTTTTCAAAGTTAGAAATCATTATTCTTAGGGCTTAAATATTGCCTGACCTCAGGCGTGAAGCATGTGGCGCGAAATAATTAACCCAATAAACAGAAAAGAACCCGTTAGTTCTATCTCTATATATTACCAATGCTGCAGTACTCGTGCTGTGATGAGGGGCAAGAAGACGCGAGCAGGGAAAAAGAACCCTCACCTACACAACATCTCAGACACTGTCCACATGGTGTTAAATCCTGCCACGTTTCTTTTGCACCATTTAAGACAGAAATGTAAAATTAACCTCAGATTTGTACAATATCGAGAAATCACCCAAACAGAAATTTTCCACAAATTTTAGAGCAATTTTTGGCCAATTGCCCTTGAAGCAAAATTTTTCAGGCTCAGGATTTCTTTTTCACTTTAAGCCCTGTGTTGCATGTTCTGATCTCTAACCGAAGCTGTAGAATATAATGATTCTCACCTGAAAAAAAAACAAGAACATTACTTTTTCAGTTTAGGTTTCTAAAACACATCATCTTTACAGGAGAGGGACACCATACATGGGACTATTTCTACAATGTTCTATCTAACCTAACTCTACCCCTGTGTCATGTAGCTGGCCCCAAGAGAGAGGCAGGCCATCAACTACAATCAAAAGCTGAAGGAGAAGTTCCACCACCACCCGCAGGTCCGACGCATCGCTCATCACCGACATCTACCCAAGAACATCTATCACCAGAGCAAGGAGCTGAGGGTTATGAAGGAGGCTCGCCGCAGGAAGTACGTTTTAACTTCCCATCTTCTTCAACTTTTGATTATGCTAGGTAGTTTATCTTTTACAATGTCATGGCTTGCCGTTCATCGTCAGTGTCGAGGTGGTGCTCACTTCTACTGCCGCAAGGCTAGGTCTGACCTGGAACGTCGTCGCACCAGCCTCATGGAAATTCTCCCAGATGGAAGTGCCCACTGTGACTTGGTCTCAAGAAGCCTTGCATCCTTGTTTACAGCTGCACAGTGGATTGATCGTCCCATTTTTTATTATTATTATTATTATTATTATTATTATTATCTTTATTTAACCAGGAAGAGAAACTCATTGAGATTAAAATCTCTTTTTTAAAGAGTGTCCTGGACATAACAAGCAGCAACACAAAAACAGAGCTTCAGACAGACAACGAGCAGCCAAACAGAGAAACACAAAAAATACATCACAAATAAATCTTTGGGCAATTGAAAGAGACAAATAACAGCCGTCCTGTGATTCATCACTCAGAATGCTGTTTTGATTCTTTACCTTGCAGTAATGTTACACAACATACCCGTTTGGACTGACTTCTCGTGATTAAGGCATTATTTCCAGGGTTCATTGATGTAGTCTGTGACGTAGGTGTTAGGTCAACGATCTCATATTCATTCTCCTCTACGTTTCTGTTTTACTGATCGCTCCCTCCCCTCGTCTCCATCCTGCCCTGAATATTCCTAGCAGTAGATTTGAGTTAATCACCTTTCTCTTTTTTTGGTTTTCCAGGGAGAGGAACGTTCGAAAGCATAGCAAACCAGGAACTGTCCCTGTGGTGTCTGAGAAGGAGAAGCATGTTGTGACTGTGGTCAAATAATGGCAGAAACAACAACAGAAGACCAGAAGGGCTGCAATCCAGTGAGGAGGAGATCACACCCACATGGGACAATATGGGACATTTTCAGACTGCTCTTAAAGACTTAACATTTTTGGAGTTGTATGATACGGGAAAGGCAAGTGACTTGTTATGCATCATTTGAAGTTTAAGGACAAATTCTGTAAATGTATGAACAAGAAATCATTTACATCTTTCCCTTTTTTGTCACTAATTTTGCTCCTGTGCTTAACGGGCCAAACAATTGATCCAGTGTTAAATCAGAGTTTTGTGAGTTGGTACCGGCTCACAGTTACCGTGGTTTGTTGTTGCAGATTTGAATTAACCTGTTCGAGAAACCCACCTCAGTTCTGTTTAAAACTCCCAGGGACTTCCCATGAAGCAAAGATAGACTCATTCACTTTTTATCCGCAATCTTCTGAAACAAGTGTTTTACTTCTGCATGTCACATTAATGACATCAATCGTATGAATAAGGCCTAATGTACCTTGGACGGTCTCTCCGTGATGCTTTCTCCCATGGTGCAACTCTTTATTGTCCATGTAAACGGTCTGATAAGAGAGCTGAAGAAGATGGCTAGAATCTTCCCTTTCTTCTGTGTACTTGGTAACTCGATCCATTGAGTGGGCAGGATTTTCTGATTTGCTCAGTAAGTTCTAAGAAATTGGTCATATAAGATGATCTGACAACCATTCCAAAGTGTACTGATGCACGAAGAAACTCTGGAACACATCTGCAGGAGACTTCTTTTCTTCAGTGGACAGTTTTAGATGTTCTAGTTTATGTAACACCTGTTATATGAGATCTGTTTTAAAATATCTGATAATTAATCACAATATATATTCAGAACATATTTTCACAGGAAATCTGAGAACATGAAAATTCTTTTTGCTTGTGTATTTGTATTAAAGTTCTCGACTAATTTATGTCTCTGAAAACGTAATTAGAAAGGAAACATGATCTGAATTCCTGAAGTACTAAGTCTCTTAGTTCTCTTGTTTGTTGTGTTACAGAAGATCACTGAAATGGTGCTAATTGACTTAAAGTCCTAATGAGGCTGAAGCTGTATCCTCTTAATGTTGTCCTTCAAATCCAATCAACAGTCGTCTGAGAAAGAGATTGCTTTAGGAAAGGGCCTGGGATCAAAGAGATGGACTATTTCAGGGGTCATAACAGATGCAAGCTAGACTCAAAGTCTCCTCAATTGTATTCATTTGAAAGTTTATATAAAAATAAAATATTGCAATTAATCTAGCATTTTTTTCATGGTATGATTAATTTCAGTATTTTATGTTTTTCTCATTCCAGTCTCCCTGGCTCATGTTGAAGTGAATCTTTAATAGTTTGAATAGGATAGGTTTAAGATATTAATGAACCCATTTTAAAGGTGCACTATGGAGAAATGTACAGATCTGTTGGTATATGTTCATAACTATACTCAAACTGTGCTCAGATAAAAATGCTAGGCAAGAAGTTATGGTCTTCTCTCCTGGTTGCTTTTAACACCAGTGTTCCCTTTTTTCCCTTTCAATAAAGTATGTGTATCTAGTTCAGAAAAATATAGCATGGAATTGTTTTACTTCTCCAGCTTTCAAATTTCCCTACCTACACATCTACATGGTGCACCTTTAAAGAAGCCAACGCTATACTGTTTCTTTTTCAATCCATTTTGTCAAGTATAACACACATTTTCTCATAGAGTACAGCTGACAGGCATTTTGTAACCATTATTTCTCACCTCCATCTAAGATATTTTTCCCATCTAAGCTGGCCCTAAACTTTTTTTTTTTTTTTTTACAAATTCGAAATACATTTCAAATCAAAGTGTGGCATAATTTGCCCTTCTGTACACCACATTAAAACTGGGTGAAACAGAACCACTGCAACACTTGCAGTACTGACAATCACTTACCATTCCAGTCATATTCTGTATTTAGTTTAGTACTTCCCAATTTGACCCTCTCAAGGAGCTCATGATATTAGTTGTGTGGTTATGAAATATGCAACTTGCGCTTCCAGTGTTGCTCCGGCCTCAAGTCTTATTTTTGCAGCCGCTTTCTGCCTGCTGTCAATGAACTCCAGCGCGTCCTTTCGGCTTTATTCCTCTACGTATCCATCGCCCCGCCCCTTCCTCCTATCTGGATTTCCCCCCTCCTCTCCCTCTCTCTTTCAATAACCCTCCCCCTCCCTTCTCTCTCTCCCCCTCTCTCGATATCTCTCTCTCTGTCATTGCATCCATTTTTTGTGCATTTAAGAAATCTCCAAGAATTACCAACCTGGAGGAAAGCGAGCTAACCGTAGTGACAGAGGAGGGCTAAGGACTCCGAACAAAAATAAACAAGGACTGACCGGGTACCTTTTATTTCATCATGCGAGTGAAGCCTCTCTAAAGGATGACAGCGATGGGTTAGACAGGATCTAACATGACTGCAAAATAAAAGGCAAGAGTTGCTTTTTGTAATCCTCAGGGTTTTTTTTCCCTACTTTCTTTAATTTCCCTTGCTTGGATGAACGCCTGTGATTGGAGTACCCAGAGGTTGTAGCCTACAGCCTGTGCACTTAAGGGCATCTTTTTCTAATCCTGACTGTTATCTATTTCAGGCACTTTCATGTGTAAATTTAGCTTGAATATTTCGAATTTCCCCTTTGCAGTCAAAGCTCATTCGGCTCACGCAAATGTGATTACCCTTCTATGATCGTTAATAGATGAGATTAGAGGCAGTGATGAATATGTTGACGCTTATTTCTGCAGCACGGTGGAAAGTGTGTATTATAATGGGCTACTCTAAACCAAAATGTCATGCCGTCTATGAGCCACAGTGCCTGCAGCGTGCCCCACCACAGATTTGATTTTTTTTAACGGCATGAAATGTAGCTGACATCTCGCCCAGAATGCTGCTGGTTGACGGTGCTTTTCTCGTTTTGTAGCCACTGTGTGTAAAGATGTCTGCTCCACACGGGCCCCGGGGCGGCCCTGGCCCTGCTGCTGCTGCTGCTGCTGCTGCTGCTGCTGCTGCCTCAGCGGCCGGCGCCATGCCGGAGATGCCGGACCTCAGCCACCTCACCGAGGATGAGAGGAAGATCATCCTCGGTGTCATGGACCGACAGAAGAAGGAGGATGCGAAGGAACAGTCGATGTTAAAGTAAGATTACGCGGCCAGTGGGAGCTCTTGGTGCTGTTGGTGGTTGTGAATAATCCTGGGTGTTTGTTGGTTGTTATTGCAGTGTGAATTTCTCTCATTGTGAGAAACTGGAGGATCATGTTGCCTCTTGACATCTAAGCTACAGCTCTAACAGTCGACTATGAGCCGCCCGGGAGTTGAATGCTCCCCTTTGCTTCTTTGTCAGCTCTTGACCCCCCCATTTATAAAATACATTTTCTGAATGACTGAATATCGTTTTATAATGCGGCATAGTCTACACGCCAACCTCATTCCCCCACTTTGTTGAAGCTGGAGCTGTACTATAATGGGCTGGGTTAGCAGCAACGGGCGCCATTTTCACGTTTTAAGCACGCCAAATTGCTTAACCTTTCCCCACGAACGTCACCGAGATTACACAATATGACACTGGAAAGATCATTTAAGGTGTCCTTTGTGGCGATGGCGCACGCGGGATGTGTGTGATTTCAACATTAAAGTCTCGGTAGATCCTGCCCTCCCCCCGCTCCCCTTATGTACAGATGTCGCTCGGAGCTGTTTCAGCACCACGGCGCTGTCCACTGTGGGGTTTTAGTTTTTAAGGTGGACCGCACTGTTTCCGCCATCATCCCTTTAACCTTTACTGTGTGATAACTCTGCTTTATAGTGGGTTATAACACTCTTATCATCTTGCACTGTTCATAGAATCACACTTAGTTGATGTATTGTTTATTTAAACGCGTGTTTGACCTTCTTAGTTAAGGCAGGCGAAAGAGAAGAGAGGGATTTCGGGGCTGTGGGCTTAAACATTTTCATTTTAAGTTTCTTGTATTTTTTACTTCTCAGTGAAAGGATGCAAAAGCTTGCATGTTCACAAACCAAGATGTATTGTGTTTGGAACATGTCCTAATTGTGTAGCAGAGACATAAGACTTTATTTAGCTGATGAGTAAGCCCATCCAAATGTCTACAAGACATCTCTGGCAGGCTTGATGTTGATGCAGCATCCAAGCATGGCCAGTAAGATTAAAGGGATTTTTTTTCCACCATCACTGGCATCTTCTTTTGAGGCATTAGAGCTGAGGTTTTCAATCATGTGGTAAATGTTATCACTAAAGCAGTGTTCTTAATGAAATGAAAGTTGTGCAATCCCTACCTAGAGTAGCTGCATGGTAAACATGACTCATGTACTTCAAGACACAGCTACCTCAGCCACTGCTGTGCATGCTCTGTGAATCACCCAGGCCTTTGCTGCCTTCTCTCCTATCTCAGGGCCCCCCTCCTCTTCAATAGCCAAGTGTTTTTTTCCTATTTCTCTTTCTCTAAGGTAAAGGGGATTGTCAGTTTTAGTCACTTAGACTCTTAGACGGACAGTGATGTCAAAGGCTTGTCATGACTGAGCATGGGCAGAAGAGGCTGTTTTATGTGAGAGACATGACTGACTGACTGACTGACTGACTGAATGGCCGAATTGCTGGTGGACTGTCTCCCCATAATGTGAGATAACTCTGATTACAGGCCATATTAGTTGAAAGCATACAGTACATCAAAAAAGGCATTTGTACTGATGACCTGTGTGCTAATTTAGTGCAAATTGTGTTTCCACCATGGCCTTTCCTTTGCAATCCATTGTAGGGATTTGATCACTCAAACTGGGCTCCGCTACTGACAGCTATCAGCTGACAATGGAGTGGCTCCACTTTGTTGTGTTTGTAGGATTCTTATTGGTTTGATAAGAGTAAAGAAGACCCCTTGACCTCGCTTTTAGTATAATAGTAACATTTTCTTCCAGTCTTTTCATTCAGCAAGACTTTGTCAGTTTCTTTTCATGTTTTCCGTCTATACGTACGAGGTGACTCATCATGAGTCATCAAAACAGTAAATCCCCACTTTCTTTACCTTATGAATCCCACATGCACAACATATCCTAAACCAGCATTAATTTTGATCAGCCCTGGCATAGGTACAACTGCAGTGGATTAATTTGTCACTGGATGCTTTCTTGCATTTTGAGCAGTGTCAGAAGCAAACATCCACACTGCAACATCCAAACCTATAGCCTGTGCATCTGCGTTGTCACATTCACGGTCCAGTCCCAAAACAGCTTGGGTAGATTTTTGACAAAGAATTATTTTGAAGTGTGTAATCTAAAAGAGGGAATCCTGGGAGGATAGAGGAATGAAGAGAGAGCAAGGGAGTAAGCGAGAGAGAGAGAGAGAGAGAGAGAGAGAGAGAGAGAGAGAGAGAGAGAGAGAGGAGCCTCCAGCTGCAGGACTTGCCAACTTGCTGTCATCTCACTGGAGGTGCTACAGAGAGCATGGACGGAAATCCAGTGCTGCTGACTTGAATATAATTAGCTACTCTTTCTTAGCCTGTTCATATTTAGAAGTTCTGTATATGTGTGTGTCGGCAAATTGAAGATGTACTGAATCCATATGAGTGAATTACTTAAATCCATTACGTGGCACACGACTTATATGTAGCTCATTCCAAGAATTCCATCCTAGAAAGTTCATTTAATTCAATTATCTTAAGTTCAGAACACTTGTAATAATAAGTTATTTTTTCTATACATCAGTGAATCTCTTAGTATTATAGTACAAGTGGGTGGTTTTAGGATCTCCACCCCCACCAGACCAGACACTGTATTCCCCACTGTGCCTGTGATGGGGTGACCTACAATCTGCCTGGGGCCCCACTTCTCCTTTCTCTCTGTTCCTCTGTACCTTCAGGACTGCTTCCTGTTTCTGTTTGGTGGATAGGGAGGCAGGTGGAGGCAGTAACATTCTCCACACTGTGTTTTGTCTTTCACACTCCTACCTGCTTATCCTTTGCTGTTTTTCCTTTTCTCTTGCTCCACATAGTATTATCTATATCATTATTTTTTTGGTAATTTGATTTTTATTTGAAAAGGGTGAGAACAAATATTTGTGATTGGTAAGCAAATTACAGTATTGAACGTTTTTTCCCCCTTGTAGGTCACATAAGGTCCCATGATTTATTGCAGTTCCTCCTCTTCCCCATGACAGTGAATTTGGGGGACTGTGTCATTTGCTCAGGGAGCTCCTTTAACTGTGCTAATTATGCTGCTTGCCTTGTAGGAGGGACTCCCACTGAGATGCAGCTATTCAAGGGCTGTGAGGTATCTACTGCTCTGACGTCTATTTAGGCCATCCCATATTAATGCACTGAACAACAATTGTTCTTCCATGCTGTCTGGGAACATTATATGGATATGGTGGTTTTTCAGATTTTTATTGAAGAAAGAAAAGTCAAAATACCCATTTTTGTGCCCAAAAAGACCTCATATTATGACCCTGAAATAGATTTTATGAAATTGTGGGACTGACTTGAACTCTATTATGATCTTTATTATCTACGTACATTCATATTTTGCATCAGGACAAAATGGGATGGTTGTTAAAAAGCTGACACCACAACAAGCTTATATTTCCTACTGACTAATAATAGTGTGAAAGTAGACTCTTATAATATATGCACAATTTAGGTCTTTTGGGGGACTTCCAGGAAGACATTATACATCTGTCACAGCCTGATTAATTGTCTTTGTAAAACATTTGTAATTAATTCTCCCTTATTGCTGTATACACTGTTACACTAAATATTTACAGTACTTCTTCACCCCTATTGTTTACACTAAGACTCTACTTTGTACACTGTATACAGTGATTAGAATCCAATAAGGCAAGTTATACATTATGTAATCTTGACATTTCATAATGAACAGAACTAGTCTAAATTAAATATTTACATAACTATTTAAAGGCTTATATGAGCTAGGAATCTTATTTTAATCATAGTTTAGTGTTCCTAATTGTCCTGTTTCAGTTGTAAACTTTAATTGACCCACCCTCTTGCTGTTCTGTCCTCAAAGACTTGGCAATGATCATGCTCCAGGCTTGCATGAAGCATAGTTTTGGCAATAGATGTGTGTGTGTGTGTGTGTGTGTGTGTGTGTGTGTGTGTGGGGGGGGGGGGGGGGGGGGTTATGTTGAGAATGAATAGCATTGACTTAGAATTAGCTTTGATTGATAACATCTCATTACCATTTTCTGTAACCAACCCCCTGCCCCCCAAATCTCACACACCTCATCTTGGCATTCATCTGATAGGGCTCGAGAGCTCTGGGTACCAGCTGGGGTTAGAGCTACTGAGTGGGCCTGTGTCCCTGGAGGCTTACAGAAGGAGAGAGAGAGAGAGAGAGAGGAGAGAGAGGAAGAGGGAGAGGTGGGGGGGGCAGTGAGTGCACAGACACACACACAAACACATAGTTCATAAGGTATAAAGCGTCAAAACTTGATGTGATTTGGCACTGGACCGAAAAAAGACCTTAAACAACAGATTTAGTGACCACAACTTTGGGGACAGAGACAAATCCAGCAACCCAATGAAAACACATCATGTCATCCCCACAAACAAGAGCCAAATGCAGAGCAACACTTCATTACTCCATTTCATATCCTGAGAAAAAGAAAGAGTGACTTTCTTTATCAAATCAGACACCAACACTATATATGAAAAACTTATCAGACTCGCAGAATTATTTGGAAAAATGTCAAATAAATACTGAAATATGATAATCTAGTAAAACATTAGAATTGTATTTCTGATTGATTGCATTTGTCTTAAAAAGTAAAATAACTGTTTTGTGTAGTGCATAGTTGTAGCTTAGCACATTTCATCACTTGTTTTTCTTACTGTCTCAATTATTGTACATTCATAGTAAGCCTTTTTATAGCCTGCTGAGGATAACTTGAAGGTGTTGTGTTCATGCCAATAAAGCAATTACAAAAAAGGAAGAAAGAGAAGAAGAGCGAGACCTATGGTTGTGAAACGAGGCGAGGCAATAATCAGAGGCTTCCCACTGGACAGTATACAGTATACACTCTCTCTGCCTTCCTCTTGTTCCCTTAGCTCACTCACCCATGCTCACTCGCTTCCATGCAAAGAGCAGATTCTGTCATGAGTGTTCCAGTGCTTCCCATCCCCCATCACTTTCCCCAAGGGAGAGCGGGGGAAAGAGGGTGAGAGAGTGAAGAGTGGATGGTGTCTTGACTCTATAAAGCAGAATGCACACCAAATGAATACATCATGATGCCAATTACAGTTACAAAGGGTTTTGGTAATGAAATATTGACACATTGTCAGGTCATGAGGCTGCTTCATAAAGGTGTTTTTAGATCTCTAATTTAGCAAATGCCAGTTTAACCAGAGTTTTTGTTGACAGTTTGGATCAAACGAATGTTACACTACAGAAAGAGGCTGCGGACAGTGTGATCAATTCAAAATAAATGACACCGATTGTATAAAGGAACATGTTACAAATAGAATAACAGTGCAGTTTCCTGATGATTTATTTTTGTTTGTTTTTTTTGTTTTTGTTAAGTCATACAGCTCTACGCTGCAGAAAAGTTTCAATTAGGCTTTGGACACAGGCAACAATGATTGCAGCGTTTTAGTAGAGAAAATGTATTGTTTGCTTTGGTTGTTTCATTAGATTAGATTACAAAAGAAAACAATGCTAAAATTGTTCTATGTCAAGATGTGTTTCCCCCATACTTTAAGCAGGGAAAGAGAGGTCACCTGAGGATAAGCTAAAAAGGGAACAGAAAAGGAGATGAGAGTGCAAGAAGAGAGGAAAGTGTAAGACAGGTTAACATTAGAGAAATGAGAGGAAATGAGAAGGGACAGGAGGACACGAGGAGAAGGGAGGACAGGAAAGGAGAGAAGAACATCAGAGTGAAAATGAGAGGAGGGACATTGACGTCTGAGATGCTATCAGGTCTCGTTGCTGATATGACAGCCTCAGTCCCCATTGACAGAGCAATCAGCCTGCCATCTCCCATAGCCTGCTATTCTCTTGCGTGGCACAGCACAGCATAGGGCTCTATTGTCTCTCAGGGCTTTGTTCTAAATAACATCTGCATTCGTCAGCATAGGTTTTGTTCTCTGCTGGGCTCTTATCCCTCAAGCAAAGTTTGAAGGGATTTTCCTGCCCCTGGCTGTGCAATTTGAAATGCCCTTGGCGAAACATGGCATCAGGAAAATGCTTTACAATGAGAAGTAGGTTGTAATAACTAGTACAAGGGATGTTGTATATCTATAGTTATGTAAAATACAGAGAAACACTGCAGTGCAGGGGAAATGCCCCTTTTACAGATACATTCAATACAGTAGAGCCTTAAGCATTACTATTGTTTATTATAAACTTTGTTTGAGCAACAAATATTGGAGTGGTTATATCATCAAAATAATGCACGTTTTTTAAGGTTGCCAGTTCAAACCATACTGAGAAAGCATTGTTTGTGCATACATGGACATATATTTTAAAATATATCATGATATTGCCTCCAGAAATAAAAAAAAGAAAAAAAAGAAAAAAAAAGAAACGTGCCCTTGAAAATACATTATTGCAACATTAGGGACTAGTAATACTGTACTCAGTCAAAACAGAATCTAACAACAGCTCCAGTGCAAGAACATCTGGCTTCCTGTTACATAAGCCCCCAGCATGCTGTGCAAGAGTAGCCTGAATGGGATCAACACAATTCTTCAAATTGAGCGGGATAGTGGTTTGTGAAGGCTAAAAATGGAAAAAATGAGATCAGAGGAACACAAACTAGGGGAAAGAGAGTAGAAATATGTGAGTGGAAAACACATAGAGAGTAGCCCACTTTATCACTTTTATTGCCCATTGTCATGATCCACCCTGAGTGTAGTTGAGAGGGAGATATACAGCTGACCAACTGAGAAAGGGTTTAGTGCGTCAGGGAACACGTGTTGCCTGCTAAAGACTACCTGTACAATACTGTACAATTTCTGAGGCAGTGAAAACATTTTTGTTACACATTCAAACTGTAATGGGAAGACTGGCACAGGTGCTCTGCCAGTGTAGACATAGTTGTATAGCTACTGAGGTGTGGTGCGTTTATTCTCCCCTGTGACATTCCCTCTGGGTTTGTTTTATGGTCGTTGAACCCTGAAAGGTCAGAGAAAAAGACAACTCTCTACTCCACACAGCAGAGGTCTCAAAACACATGGCCCGAAGGGCCATAATCATCCAGGGATTCATTCAGATGAGACTCCACCAGATAAATCAGTCCCTTCGTCAGGCCTACTGTACACAATTGAAGCCAGTATATGGGTTCTATTTAGTGAGGCAGTATTTTTTGTGTATGCATTATGTTTTTCTCTTTTTTTTGTGGAAGTCCATGTACTATTTTTGTGCAGAAGGGACTGAAAGACACTGAAAACAGAAGCGATATAAAGTGAGATCCAATTATGAGGCTGCTGAAAGTCCAGTTAATAGAGGTGGAACATGCACCAGGTCATCTCAAGCTTATTGCTCTCAAAGAGTGAGAACCCACATGCTGTTAGTTGGACTATTAATAGTGGACACATTTAGCTTTCTGCAGTGTCCAGCAAGCAGCCAGGCATCGAAACAGGCAACAAGGCCTGAAGTCATTTAGGCTACCAGGAGAGCCAGGCAGCGGAGCAGAGAGTGCTATTGGACAATCTCCAGCTACCAATAAGACAAAAGCCCCTGGGAATCGGAGAGTAAATGTAGTTAATAAAGAAAGCAAATGAAAGAACAAGGGATTGATACATGCAGTGTTTACTTTATGTACATTTTGGTAAAGACAGGACTTCAGGTTAATCCTTGTTCTGATAACAACTAATCTCATGATAGAATATATCCACAACGTTTGACCTGTTCTACCTTTCCAGATATAGAGTATACTGCATTGTTGTTCTGATACCAATTTGCAGCAACTGGTCATTTTTGTATGTCACTTCAAGTTACTGGTAGATTTCAGTAGCAGCATTAAAACAGTTAGAAATGAAAGAGGAATATTGTTTTGTAAACAAAAAAGTCAGTTTAAAAATTGCTCCGTTATAGGATTTTAAAGCTTGTTGTTGAATGTTAATTTAACATTACTTACTGTAATCATTAAATAACAAATAATTATGAAAATCTATAATACTTAAAGTGAAGGCATTTGGGGGAAAGAACATGTTCACATTTTGTTTCTAAGAGTTTTAGTTTGGTTTACTTTATTAGTTTATTATTTCGTGTTTCAATCCCCTTTTTACATTAAAAGAAGCAGCTTTAGCCTTTGTGGCTAATGTCTAAGTTACAGCTGGGCATTGTCATCTTGCACGTGTGTATGCATTTAGACTTTGGAGCCTTAACATGGCTCTTTTCAAATCATCGCTAAAGCTCACAAGTAGGTAAAAAGTATATTTGATATTTGCAGTGACAGAACTGGACTAACGTCTGCTGCTGCTTCTCTACACTAAACTAATCTGCAAGCTTCATCTTCATTTGTTTTGTAAAGGCTGGTTTTTCCCCTCAAAAGATCAGCTCCATCCTTCCATCAATTTGCCCCAGTATTGTCTCTTTTCTAGCTTTTTTAAAATGTAATTCTCTTAGGGGCTATACAAGTTTTTTTTTAGTTTTTTTTTTAAATAAAAGTTTGACAAGTATTTATATTTAATCATTTTAAACTAAAATGTTGCTTTCAGCAGTTCCACACCTTGGAGGTCTTTAAGTCAGCCAACAGCAAACACTGATAGAACAGCTACCATGTTTTTATAAGAACATTTACACATCATGGAAATGTTTCTGATACTAAAACACAAGTTCCTCAGTCTTTTCAACATGGACATAGCTGCACTCACTTAGACTCACTCTTGGAAGAGAGAGATGAGGCACCTGATGAAATCCTTTTTTTTGGTAAAGAACCCCATGTGTTGTTCTTGCATCAAACTTATTTTAACGTACGAATGTTGTAACAACAACTATTTACAGAAAATCATTTTAGAATAAACCAAATGTCATTGCAATGTTAGCAATAAAATGACTTGTGAATACACTTCACCTCCCAGAAGCTTAGTTTTATGAGCGTTTATAGTTACAAGCTGTAGTTTACAAAGGTGGCTCAAATCTTTCTATTCCTCCATGTGTTTGTGTGTCTGTCCATGTTTTGCTCAATCAAGACTCAGCTGGTTCAAGCAGGTGCATGCTGCCTAGCCGGTCCCTCTGATATGCCTTTGTGTGGCCCAAAACGAAACCAAATTCATTCAGTGCTTTCTAAACAAATGTGCCCTCCTTTTATTCGTTCAGCAAATACACAGAGAGATACGACACTGTCAATGAAACACCCACACACTCACACATACTAACTCAGCAGAGACCTAACAACCAGACACTAGAATATTATGTAATGATTGGTGCCGGGATTCTGTTGTAAAACTTTATATTATGCTATGCATATGAAATCTCTGTTTTAGCACAGAGAGTTTTATTTATAAAACTAAAATCTCATTATTTCTATTTCGTTTATATTTTAATTTGTATTTTTTTCTTTGATTAATTTTTTTTCTATACCAGACATTATGATATGGTGATTGGTGTTAGAGGTCTGGCTGTGATCAAAGGTTAGATGCTTAGTAGCATTACAGTGTATACATATAGATGCTGCATAGGTAGATTACAGAGGAAGCTGACTAACATAAATGAGGGAGAATAAAGAGCAGCCGTTATTGTAACGTCACAAATGCAGCCCTGGCCCTTATATAAGCCCACTGTTTGAACACTACACACAGCAGTAGCATGTAACCTACACTAGGACATACTGTACAGCATATAGTCCACTGCTCACACTGCCTAGGGCTGAAGGTGGCTTTGTGTGAGCTCTCAAAGCATTATTCCTTCGATTCACTATCTGTATGTGAGCATGCTTTAGTGGATTCATGTTTATTTTTTTGGTTGTTGTATCCTTGTTTATCTCTGTCATCTGACACTGATCAAGAGAGAGACAGACAGCTGATGTTGTGATCCGGGGATCGTGCTCCTCGACCGAAGTCTGATGGAGGATCTCCCACTAATCCCTTAATATCACTCCTCTCACTGAGATACTACCGCTATTGTCATGGTGATGCTGCGATGTGGCCTGGATGTGTAGTAGTGGAATTGGGAGGGGAGGGGAGGTGGGGGTGTTGCTGCACAGAATCACAACAATCCTCATTGTAAAACATAAATACAATCATTTGAAGAGGAAGTCTCTCAAGGCAGGAAATGCAGGCATTTAAAGTCACCAGGCATCAGGCCATGTGGGGGGAGGAGAGGAGGGGGTTTGCTGGGTTAGCTGTGTTTGCTGTAGACTGCGAATAAAAGCTGGTCTCCTTATCCTCAAGTGGGTGGCTGCTTGGATGGTTGGTTGGCTTTAAGTCTTTGCTGAGAGGCGGCTAATGCAAGGGAATCCTTTGATTTTGGATTTTGCAGCAGCCAAAGTGAAACAGATAATTCAGTCATTGGACAGATGTTGAGAGACATCGAGTTCAAGTTAATTTAGTTAAAACGTATTGTGGCTACATCTGTTTAATTTGCTGATCTTGCAAATATTTGAAGCAATTTTTAGTGTGTCTTATGTACTTTCAATAGTATAGAATAGTGTAGTATAGTATAGTATATAGTATATGATATCCTGATGGGGTATCAGATGCCTAAATTCCAAAGTGTGTAACATCATATGGCATCTACAGTAATATTCTAGCAAAGTGATAGGTGTAACCTGTTTGCAGTGAACTGATATCAGGTTTCTCCAGTGCTTGTTGGCCTGTGTACACTTTGCTGTATGCAGTTTAGTTAAGCAAGCTAATAGTGATGTGCTATGGTGCTGAATTGGGACAGGAAGGAGTAGAGCGCGCCAACAATAAGCAAGGTATCTATTACCTCTCTATTGTTAGCCATGGCCAAGCTATTAATATTTTCCAGAGTAAGACACACGCAGCTGACTGCAGTTTCAGCACAGCTCACCCACTGCTACCAGCCAGGAACAACAACATGATGAAGAGGTTTTTGTGTCTTTGAGGATGGTACTTTTGGGATTTCAGTCGAGGGCAAGGTCACATGGCGGCAGAGAATTGGAGTGATCATCACTAAAAGCATCATATTTATCTTCTTTTTTTTTTAACTGATGCATCCAAACAAGATTATTGCTCATCATAACCTGAGGTGTTCCAGATATCAGAGAGTAGACAGCAGGACATGTTAAAACTAGGCTCTGTCTGACTGGAGGACTGGAAATAATTTGGCAAATAATAGCAAGACCGGGGAAGAGTTGGTGCTTTAGAAGTGCTTTGATGCCTCACCCTGTATGATATATAAGGTTAGAGGAGGACATGGAGATGCATTCAGCCATCTCACTGTCTGGCTATGGGAGCTAAAGAGTGGGCAAACGAAAAGAGCAGTGACCTATCTCTGGTGGGGTTAGGGCTGAGTTTCAAGACTATTCCCAGTGGAGCTGTTGAGATGTGAGTGGGAGGAGTTGTGACGTAAGCATGGGACAATGTCAGCTGCCAAGGAAGTGCTGATCACAGCCAGAATAAAATGTATCTGTGTCAGGATGAATAAAGCGAGCTGTCAGAAGAAAGCAACCAAGCATTCACACACAAAGCGAGACATGTTCATATACACACCATTACTGGAACAAACAAGCACATATGCATATAACACTAACATGGTGATTCACTACCTCTGACTAAATGTTGCTCATGTTGTTGATACAGTTCCACTTTACAATAAACTAACTGTATTATGATGAATGTTGTGCATATGTTTCCTGTAAGTCTCACATGGAAATACACTTGTGAACGTGTGGGCTGCTGGGTGATTAGCTGACTCTTTGCCACTTGGAAATCTCTCAGGAGTGGAGATATGGAGCAGCTCAATTGAATCCTGGCAGGTAATCTAAGGAAACAGATGGATTTTAGTTATATTGGGCATGAGATTAGCCACTTCCCCGTTGCTCAGAAATTCTGCTGTTGCCAACTCTTGTTTGACAATCTGAATATTAGTCCTTGGTCAGGAGGTCTGAGTTGTGTGCTGTTAGATTGCCTATTCTGATGAGTGTACCCCATGGATTCAATCCTATCTGTGCTTTCTAAGGCCCAGCTGTGGTAGCTGGCCAACCCCATCACACCAAGGCGCTTGCCCTCTCATCGTCCCTCCTGCCCTGCCTATCGCACTGTGCCAGTGCCCTGTGCCAAAGGAAGTTATCAGTGCTCTATCCCCTGCCCCTAATCCTCTCTGAGGTGGAGAGAAAGTGTTAAGTAGCACGTCTTCTGGCATTTATTGTGGAGGTAGAATGAACAGGTGCCTCAAGACCTAATCATCTGTCTTTAAATGAGCTCCTATTTTTAGCGCACATGCTTCCTTTCTTGGAGTTTTGCAGATAGTGTACAGTAGAGGTGATACAATAGTATATTTCTGTTTAGCATAATCACGATTTGTCAGACCATACTTGAACAATTGTGTTGTGTTAATAATTGGATTTTTTCTTTGGTTTAGTTTATATTGTTTTTTGCTCTGGACACGACAAACATTTCAAAAGGTCCCAAATTCAATCTTAGATGGCACATGTTCATGTACACACAAGACATTTTGAAATATGTAGCTATAGTGTAAGTAGCACATTACCGTACACAAATACGTTGTTGAAGCATGATACAAATCAAACTTTAGGTTAACTCGTATACAGTGTCATCAATAGAACACTTCTCTGCAGTAAAAGTTGTGAGATGCTGATTTCTTTACATAGATGTTACTCACTATACAAATATTGTTTCACTTCAACCCCTAAAAATGACCCCGCCCCTTCTCATCCATTTGTTCCATCAAGCCTGTTTTTAAAACAGTCTGTTGTCTTAGCTATGCTGTATATATGTCTCCATAGTCTCTTTTATAGAGTTTGTGATATGACTGGCTTTCTGCTGAATACTGAACCTTTTGGCTCTATTTTAGTTAAAATGCCATAATCTGAATTTTTTCGATCAAAAATTATTTCTTTGTCAATATAAACAGTAACACTGTTGCTTAAAAAACACATTGTACTGCATACTACTGACTTGCATACTAAACTTTTATTACATTATTTTAACTTGAATTTTATATCAGACACTCTTTTTATATTTAAATATTTTTAACTGATTTTAACTAATCTATCAAGTTATCCACATGAAGTTTTACTTAAGTGTGTCCTTATATCATTATTTTTACAGTCTATGATCATGACCTAATGGCAGGAGACATTCAAAACTTATTGATGGGGCATCGGCCATGTAGTCAGTACGCATGCACGGTCCATGTACAGAAGCCGTGATCTTCCAGGCCAGCCCGACCTGTGGTTCCTTTTCCCACATCGTTCCTCTCTCTCTCTTTCTGGCTCTCTCCACTGTCGTATCTCTATATATCTGAAATAAAGACATTAAAAGCCCCCCCCAAAAAAATAACATAAAAAAATTATGAATTAAAACATCATTGTACTGTATGCTCTAACTGGATTAAATCAGATCCAATTTGCAAGTTTAGTATCATATTTTTCTCTTTACAGTCATAAAAGATACTGTAATTGTGCATTACTTCAGCCTCCAGTGAAAAATGTGACTGTCAGTCAGTCCCCAGTTCAAACAGACATTAACTTCATCCTCCTGCAGTACTGACGCTGGGATGATGTTAATGATGTGTGTAGTTGCTTATGATCCATTCATCACTCGGCCTTTAGTGGACTCAAAGGGCCTGCAGGGTCGCTGCTTCGCCATGAGATCCTCTATCGCAGATAGAATTTTTATTATTTTTATGCAGAAAAGTTAGATTAAAGCTGTCAATAAATCAGCCATTCATGAAACTCTTCAAAACTTAACTAAGCTGAATGCAAATATAAAGATGACTGATCCTAAATAATGACTGTTGAATGTGAAAGTTGTATCACCCATTGAGCACCTATAGATTCTAAAATAAATTAGCAGCCTCCATCTTTGTTTCGCCGAACTGCCTCTGCTGACATCACCACAATACAACTCTATATTAGCTTGTACCAGAGAAAGCTATCTTTTCCCCATTCTTGTGAACATATTCAAATGTATTTGACATACCATAAAATATCTATAAAGAAAGACTGAGACTTGTTTTCTGAATATACAGTACACTGGTACACACTGTTGAGTCAGTTTTGACTCGTATTCTGCAGGGCGGTTCAACTGTGCAAAGAACGCATCGCAAGCAAGACAGAGAGACATGCAGATTTTCATTTATACACAGAGGAGGCACCTTCACCACAAAAAGTACAATCTACAAGCCTTTACATTCAATATGTCATATTAAGTTGCAAGACATATTCAGACCTGATATCTTTTGTTAGTTGTGATCAGTGAAAATTCACACTTTACTGCAGGACAGTGCTGCTACTTAGGATCTGTCCATGCCCCTACTGTTCATTGCTTTTCCACCAACATCCAGCTGAATCATAAGAGGGAAACAGAATGGTCCTAAGGAGCAGTTTAGCTCAGAGACAGGATAAGAGAGAGTGAAAGGCCTCAGAGGGACTGGCTGGTCTTTGCTGGCACACTTTTGGGCAGTGAAGGTGATTAGCTTGTAAAGTAATTATGCCTAAGGAGGTATGTGTAGAAGGAAAAACTGTGTGCATCTGTTTTTAGATTGTTGTTGCAGATCTATTAGCAGCCAACATATGAAAATGTTTTTTCTTGTCCATTTCATCATTGATCCACTATATGGCAGGTTGTAAAAGGAAAATGAGGTCTTCCATAGCTACTCCCTGTATCATTTTCTAATGCAGGCACCGAAATGCCTTTTTTTCTGGTGCGAGATTACAAATTGAGCCAGAAAAATTAAATTACTTTATCGCCCTAATGTCCCATCTTGTCCAAAAAAATCTAATAGCACATTAGTGATGCTACATTCTTGCACTGGGTGGGTGACAATGTCCTTTTGAAGTTCTGTTTTATTTTTCATGGGATTTGGTAACTGAAAGAAAGACACATCATTCAGACCCTAGTTACTTTAAAATGTTAATCATGACTAACAAGATAAAATGAAGTATCATAGCTAATGAATTCAATTTCCTTCATAGCTGGATGAGGGGAACAGCTGTTAAATTAGCATGTCAGAGGGGCTTAAAGGAGGTTCAACCCGGCGCTTAAAGCCATAGTATCATTTGTTTAATCTTCGGTGATTGTTTGGACACTTTGGTGTTGCCAAAAAGCTGTTAACACTAAATTTATTGTATGAAATTGTTATGAGGAACATGTTGACAAAGGATCCTATTCGCATTTATTTAGAGTTGTGTTTTTGTCCCCCTAATGATATAAGCTTGTTTTTTACACTTTCAGCTCTGTTTTATTTTTCTCTATTGAATCCTACAGGAAAAATCTAGTACTCTATTGCCACTCAATGCAATAATGTCCTCATTTGTTGGTCTGCTTGGTCCTGAGCAGCAAACATTCAGTTAGTTAAAAGAGCCTTTTTTTTTAAATCTGTTATTAGAAAATAACTGAGGATGGTGATATTTACTTTAACCATTAAAGTTAATGTTGCCATGTGCTTCTCCGCACGTAATAGATCTGTAAATGATGTATTTGAGAAAAGAATTAAGGATGTAGAAATTGAAGTAGTGAAAGAAGTTCCTATAGGCATCATCATGGATGAGAATTTAAAATTTGACGGTCAGGTTTAGTACATTGTGAAGAAGGTCAAACCAAATCTAATTGTTTTCATTTTATTAGAAAGGACCTTTCATGTCAAACTTTTAAATTACACATGTATATTGTGCATGCATGTATTGATTTTTTCGCATCTGTCATACTGCGTCACATCATGGTCCCAAACGTCTGTTATTTCATCATATAAGCAGACAATAAAAGTTATGGAGCTGAGACCTATGCAATGGCATCACTGCGGTAATTTTATATATATATATAAAAAAAAACCACAATCTTCTCACCTTTGACATATTTTTGCATTTCAGTAATCTGTTTAGTAAACTGTTTGTTAAATGTGTAAATTACCATGTTTCATGCGGCCTTTGATCAATGTGTATTTATCAAATTTCTCATTATTGTTTTTCTTACTTTTGTTGTTTTTCTTCCTATCTATGGAGTTTTCCTTTCAAAAGCTTCCTGTGGATGAATGTTGAGAACTAGTTTGCTAAAACACTTAAACAATGCATGCATGCAATGATTTGACTTTCAATGCCAAAATGATTTGTCCACAATATTGCTATATAATATTGTCTCAGCCGTGCTTTTGCCTGGCATCTACTAAGACAGTAGGTTTCTCTGTCTGCTGCCCATAAGGTGTTGTCAGATTCACATTAGCTGGTCCTAGAGCTTCTGTGGTGTGTGTAACATGTTGCCATCCTTGTTGTTGTTGTGGGGAATGTGATGATTCAGGGCTTGTTACAGCTGTCACATCAATGTTTTTGTCTAAACATAACTGTGCCAAGGGAGTTGCAGTTTATGGTGTGATGACAAAGTTTAGAGGGAGGTACGATGCAAAGCACTATTTAAGACTCCTCTCTGCTCCGCCTCTGATCACTTGGGCTATCTTTTGATAGCTCAGAATAATTCAATTATCTGGGAATCTTTAAAATGTTCAGGATTGTTGCCTGCTGTGTTATTGTTATTACTGCTTATACGGAATAATTTGCACTGATCCATGATATAAAATTATAGAATAGAACAAAATAGAGCATGTGTCCTGAGATCCCACCATGAAAATGTTGGTTTCCTTTGCCATGGTGCGGCAGAATCATAGTGACATACATTTCTTAAAAGGCTACGTATGCATTTCTACGTATGTATTTCAAAGCGGTGTAGGTACCGTCTGGAACATTTACACACATTTTTTTCACGTCTCTCATTCCAAATTTAATATGCTGGTACTTGTCTTTAGGGTACCGTCTTAATCTGCAGCACCATGGCATCTAGTGCTGCGCACACTCACAGCTCCTAGCTAGTTTTTGTGGGGCTGATGTTACCTACTGCATACATTGAACTTTTACACCAAGATGTTATCTGGTGGCAGGTCACTAAGAGGTTTTCATTACATGCATATACTTTCACTTGATCTGTCCTATCTTTTATACAGCTGATGTTTATATTTTTTATATTTCACATATATATTTGTAGATGACTAGAATGTGAATAAGACTTTTTTGCCAATTAAAAGGCTTCACAGCATTTCTTTTTTAACTCAACACTTTTGTTAGAACAGTTCAGTCTATCTTTTCTGTCTTGTGTTGTTTCTCAAGCAGCGCAGACATTTAATCAAAATTGCATGAATAACTTATGGATCAACATAACTTTTTTTTCAAACGCTGTATAGAGTTATAGCTTTAAAGTTTATGTCGCACATCTGTCCACTAGAGAGCAGTGTAGTATCAGTCATTGTCAGGCTTGGCTGCGTCTCTATGCAGAGCCAGTGAAGCAGAGAAGGTGGAAACCAAATATAGAAGAAAATAACAACAGAGGCTAAAAAAAACAGCAGCACGTGCTTAATTGTTGCTTAAAACTATAAAGACAAAGATTACGCATAGATTGAAATACACTGAACAAAGCCTTTTCTAACTCTTCACAAGTCTTTTCATTATATCTGGGAAGTTTCATAGAAAGAAGAGTGCAAGTTGAAGAGACAGAAAACAGAGACCTGCCTCTTGAGCAGCCAGGATACTGAATACCTCACTTGTGACATTTTACACTCACTCATTACTGTATATTGCCCCATGACAAAGAATACACTGCGCTCACACTCTCACACTAACATATGCACACATTTGAGTACAGTACACACATGGAAATGGGCACACAGCCACATGTGTGCTCAGACGTATACTCACACACACTCTTCGTCCGGCAGCCGTCCAGGCAGGCAGCAGGCTGGCTCAGATAAATATGAGGCTTGTAATGCGACCACGGAGACGAGGCTGATGGGATCAATAAAGAACGGTGCTGCAGGTCATAAGGAGAACACAGCGAGAGGATAAATATGGACTGGCTCATCGGAAAACAGAGCGGCGAGACTGATGGGTACACAACACTATCTTCTCTAGTGTGTTCTTTCACCCATCTGACACAGATCAGACAGATTTCTGACTCTGGTGTGCTCTATCTGTAGTAAGAGTTGACTGGTGAGAGCCTTCAGTGCTTGAGTTTTTGATGTTTTGACATGAGAACTGGGCTCAGTGTTTGTTGAATGGCTCTTATCAGGCACCAGTCATGAGTGAAACTACTTTAAAAGCAGATAACTTGTTTGTGCAAAAGGTTAAGTTATGTGTATTTTTTTAAAATCTCTGTTTTCAGTCTGCTTTAATTGAAAATTGTATGAATTTACATACAGGTTTATTTAAATTTTTGTAATGTTACTTTGGAAAAAACTAAATCTAATATTTAATATTTTCACTTATTTTTTTCTTAGATTAAATAATGAAAACATCAACTAATAATTAAATTATCATTTAATGCAGCCTTTAGATAAAACCTAAATCCAGATCATGTTGAGTATTAATGTAACCTCAAATTCCTAAAAATGTGTTAAGGAAATGCTGAAGATAGTAAAAAGTTATTTATCATAATAAAACGTTTCATAAAAAAACCAAACAACAAAAAAAAAGCAGTCAGCTTGTTCCATTACACACAGCTTTTTAAAGCTTGTGTTGTACTTTATGTAAAAGAATGAATATAGATGGGGTTTTTTATGTTACATTGTCAGATGCCACTGGTCTTTAGTCAGCTTATTGTGACATCTGCTCCTAAACCAGGAGCTGGTATCCACATGGTATACAGTTGCCAGACTATAATGTTATGCTTGCCTCATATGCATGTGTGTGTGTTTGGCTGTGTTGTCCTGGTTATTCTAGGTATACCTGATATTCTAAAGATAGGTGCTGTTGCGTCAAACAGTCACAACAAATTACCTGTCTCTTTTTCCCTCAGTAGTTTTTTTTTTCTTTCTTTGGTATAGAGTAGTTCTACTCCTCACTACTTTTGCACAGGGTAGGTGATATATATATAGATAGTTCTGCTATTAATGCTGCTATGCTATGCCAGTGCAATGGAAATGCATTTGCTTGTACTAGTCCCAGTCCAACACCAACAGACACAGTTTTCAAAGAACCAACCTACTTTCTCTGATGAAAGTTGCTCCAGTGAAACTATAAACATTGAGATCTGTGTATTGTCCAGCGTAGTTGTTGAAGATGATGCTTTTGCTGTTCAATTTATTAAAAGTTCAAAATTCTCGACTTGCTGGTTACTTTGCTGTTGCGCTCATAAGTATATCTTAAGGAATTGATGGCATGGCGATGGTGGACCGTGTAAATTAGGAGTATAATTAAGAAAACATTTAGTGCTAAATGAAAAATGTGACACTTTTCTCAACTGTTTTATAGAAAATTAAAAAAAGTTAATTTGTTAGTGTTAATAAGTACATATGAAAGAGGGTGTTACTCACATGAAGCAATCGTTTTTTAAGTTTAAGTTGTTGCAAATCACTGACTTTTTTTGAAACTTTAAATCATCTATTAGTCATTTGATTTTATTCACGTCATGTTTTTTATTTGTGTTGTCGTCACTTCATTGGCATTTCAATCAAGCATCAGCTAATATTCAGAATATTACGCATTTTATACTTTTGTCATCCTTAGTGATATATGTTCTGTCCATCTTTTGTGTCCTTTAGATTGTGTTCACCATTTCTTTGTGTTTTGTACGCACTGAGCCATGCACACCTTTTCTTTTTTTTTTTTTTCTTTTTTTTTTTATGTTTTAGGATCAAAGAAGAACCAAAGCCTCAGCCTGCACAGTAAGTAAACTGCATTACCCAGAGTGCTCTAGGCTTTGACACTTCTTCCTGTCAGCTGGTGCTGTGTGCTTCATGTGGCTTCCTCCTCGTTGTCTGAGAGGAAAAAAAAATTTCATTAATGTCATGGAAAGCTGTGATGTTCACTCTATACCTTGAATGAGGAACATTGGCCAGTTGTTTTATTTCTGTCACTTCCATGACATCAATGCTAATGGCTTCTCCTTTCTACCAGCTTTGTTCTAGATAGGCGCTCAGACCCTTTCCCCTCGTCCTTGTTCTCATACTTGCCGCCCATTCTCATCCAGTGTGTCATCTGCACTCTGATTGGCTTGTGCAGCCTTGTTATTCAATCCAGATATGAACTAGATGCACTTCCCTGGCTTTTCTTTACTGTAACTGCATTTTGATAAAATCAAACTGTAGGCCCAGCCAATGCTATAATACTATAACCTGAACCTTTTTGCACCACCAGGCTGGAATAATGACCCCTCTGTTCTCCTTAACTGAGCATTTGATGCTGCTCTCATTTCCATTGGCTGTAGAGCAATCCTGCTTTTTTTTCAATCTGTCTGTATACCTTTCTTTCTTCTATTTTCTCCCTGTATTTCTGATGCTTTGTCTGGTTTGTCAGTGTTCCTCTAATCGCTGCCCTGCCCGTGTCTGGCCTATTTCCCCTCTCTGTGCCGGTTATAGTAGATGTTCTTGCTATTATTTAGTTCTCAGAACCAAACTCTGAAGAAACACATTCAGGATGTATTGTTGTCTCCCATGATGAGTCATTTGGTGTTCCAGTCACATTTTGCTTATTCGAACAGGTGGTTTAGTGGGATCAGTGAGCTGGTAAATAACGTCCTTCAACCACAGCAAAAGTCCCAAAATGACAAGCAGCCAGAGCCAGACGCGTAAGTAATAGTACAGACTCCTCTTGGTCTTCTCACAGCAGATCCAAACATACAGTAGTGACCCCAGCAGCTGGACGCACAGTATGTTTGACCCTTGAGCTTATCAGATATATTTATTTACAGTATGTGTGTATGACAAAGAAGAGCTAATGTGGGAGTGGTGTACCACAACAGATTTTACTTTGATAAAGGACATGTCTCTAATGCTTTGATAGGATTCACCAAAACCAATACAAAAAATGTGGACAGCCATAGCCATATCAAGAATTGTGTACTTGCTTCAAAGTGATGCACAGTTGTGAGCAAAGTTATTCATGAAATGGTCTTGGACTTATATTACGACCACTCTAACAAGCTGTTAGAGTAAACAAGTTGACACACTAGTGGAAGAGGCTGCTTCATAGGGAACACCTCTGCCCAACGTGTGACTGCAGGAGCTGGGGGTCCAAACCCCAGAGTTTCTTGTTGAGACACAAGTAACTCAGTATTGTTCCACTGTTATTTATTTTGGACTTAAATAGAGTTTGTTGAATATCGTTAAAGACCACATTATTCAATGCTAATTTATTCCTGGCATTATTTGATCCGTGAGTGAAAAAGCTCACAATTAATGCTTAGATTTTTTTTTCCTTTTTGTATTTGAAGTCAATATACTTGGTGACATGATGTAATAGGCAGCTTCAACAACCTGTCTCCTCTCGCAACCGAAGCTGAAGTAGTGGTATATAATCTTGGTTGTAAACTTGGGATTTTTATTTGATGCATTTTAATCCAATATGGAACTTGTTTAAACCTAACCCAACATGTTGTGGGTATAAGGTAAATCCTCCATGATATATTACAATGGTTTACTTCAGTTGCACTCACAACCGGATCAGATTTAGGTAATGTTAAATGCTTCAGATTTACCTCAACTGTACAGCTCATTTCATATAACAAACAGTACATGAGTTCAGTTAGTGATGCAGAAAACTAACCTGTCTCCATCTCTTCAACCTCTTGTTTTTCTCAGTTAAGCTTAAAGGTAATACAAGAAATAAAGAAGGTAAAACCACTTCGGTTTATGTTGAAAGAAGTTTACTTTGATTTGCCAAAGTGAAAGTGATTCTCAAGCATCTGTTGTTGCTGGATAATGTCAGACCTAAAAGCAATTCTTCCCTAAGGTGAATGTTTTTTATGCTTAGAGTTTAAGAGCTTTTATTTACACATTTGTCAAGTAAGAAACATATTGAAGGAACTGAAAATACAGGAGTTGTAAACTAAAAACACACATTTACAAATTTACATGATCAGGAAATGCCGCAAAGTATGGTATTGGTATAACACAGTTGTTTCTTTTTTTTTGCTGCTGATTTGGCTGGCAATTAGACCATCAGTAATCATTCATTCACTCGTTAGAGTCAATTCACGCTTCAAACACCTGAATGAGAGAAGTGAAAACAGAAAGTAAACATTGCAAAGGTTAACGTGTACAGATTTAACCTTGAATGTATACTGCTGGGTGTGACTGTCTAAGGGTCCCAGTCAAAAATGTTTTAAGCCCTGCAAATATATTCTAACCATTTTTCTATAAACAACCCAGTAAGCGTGTTATTATAATTACACTTTGACAGTCTCAGAGCATATCAAGCCTCATGTCCCCAATGACAACTTTGATGTTCCCCCTGGTGGGGTCTGGACACAACGTTGGGAACCAGGGATGTAGACCATAATCCTCTAGCTGGCCACAATGTCCTCTGGTAAATCTAAAATCTTAGTCCTGCCATCTAATGTAGCACAGACCACACCTATTCCACAATCATCAGGTTCCACCCTGTGAGCTTGTATAAGCCACGCCCCTTCAAAAGAAAAACCTCAGGCCAACCCAGTCTCATGTGGCAGAGCTTAAGCCCACTAA
The DNA here is from genome assembly GCF_947650265.1 of Symphodus melops. Taxonomy (NCBI): domain Eukaryota; kingdom Metazoa; phylum Chordata; class Actinopteri; order Labriformes; family Labridae; genus Symphodus; species Symphodus melops. The sequence goes on along the minus strand of NC_136695.1, from coordinate 9,903,047 downwards.
ACAACACCAATATATGGCCTGCCCCACTGCAGTCGAGATCCGCCCCTTGAGCATGTATTTCTCGTTCTTTCTGGCTAATAAATGTCAAACGGAATAAGACTTCTCAAAAGAATATGATAAAAACCATACCAAGGGCGGCAGTAGCTCAGTCTGTAGGGACTTGGGTTGGGAACCGGAGGGTCGCCGGTTCGAGTCCCGGCACGGACCAAGTCCGGAAATTGGTCTGGTAGCTGGAGAGGTGCCAGTCCACTTCCTGAGCACTGCCGAGGTGCCCTTGAGCAAGGCACCGAACCCCAACAACTGCTCTGGGGCGCTCTCTGTGGGCAGCCCCCTCACTCTGAGACCTCTCCATTAAATGCAGAGTGAAAAACCGAATTTCCCCTTGCGGGATTAATAAAGTATATGAAAAAGAAAAAAAAAGAAAAAGCCCATTACAGTGTAGGCTTATGACTGAACATGACTGTCAGGTTCCCATAGTCATAGTATGTCACGTCATAGTAAAAATCTTGCTGCAGCCATTTTCATGAATTATCAAGTCATTCCGCTGTTCTTCAGCATACATAATTGGCCCGCTTACTTTAAAACAGTCAGTGCATTTTTTTCAATGACTAATGAAGGTAACGTGACCTTCGAGTTTTAAGACCTAAATGACTTTGTCATGTGTAAAGTTAAAGCAGAAACAGAACAGGGATTAACTAGACCACATGAATCAGAAGAAGGCTGCTATGGTCCCTTTAATGGCTGATATAAATACACAGACATAAAAGTCTGTTAATTACTGGCATTGTTGTGCCTTAATTGTACTTTAAAGATAATGGTGGAGTGAAAATTCCGCTGAGACAGTTTGTGGAAGTCAGATCCAGAAGCTCGTTTTGAGCTTGTAGTTCCCCCTCACTGTTGATATGTTTAGTCTGTCATATGTCCAAGAGAGGGTCTCATGTTACTAGCTCTGTGTAGCAGCTCCAGTGCATCCCAGAGGTAAGAGAGCTCTGATACGGCAGCATGAGATCGGACAATAACCAGCGTATGATTACTCGTCAGCAGTGTCACCTACATTTGACCGTGTTTGACCGAAAAGTCGTACACCATCTGCCTGCTGCCATTTTTAATCTTATTCTCGTCCACCTTTATAGGTTTTTGTCCCCTTATGCTTTATTTGGTAGCTGGTGTTTTGTATTTGGATCTTTTGAAAACATGTAGCTCTCTCCTTTATACAAATATACCTCACTCTCTGCTTTATGTCTTTTGTCGTTCCTCTTTAACACATTTAATATAGACAACAGACCAATTTTTAAACTCAGCGTGTGTTAGAAGAAGAAGGGAGAGGTTATCGAAGGTTTTCTTTAATATCTCCCTTCAGTGTCCTTGTCTGTCGATAGCAAAGTGGAACTTAGTGTCTGAACATTGAGCAGATGTGTCTGTAAACATCTAAGTGTGAAGGTAGGTAGAGTGAGTATAATACATGATTGTTGTTGTCTTATTTCCTTGATCTTTGAAGTGAGTGGCTTTACCTCTTAAATCACAGTCTTCATTAATCTGTTATTATCAGGCCCTCAATCAGTAAATTAGATTTGGTTGGATCTGTTAAACAAGGCTAAATTCTAATCTCTGCTTGGTAAACACACAAAGGCTGTGACACAATTAGCCCTTTAATCCCTCAGAGGGTACAACCAGAGACATGCCAGTGGCACTCTATCTAATTTTTAGATGGCACAGACACTTGATCACAAAAACCACAAAAAATGGTCTTGAGCGTGTGTGTTGTCATTGCATTTGGGCTCTAACAGTCTGTTTGTGGGCAAAGGAAGCACATTTATCTCAAACGCAGAGCTGTATGTGGTAAAAGGATAGCACTGCTCAATAATTCACAAGTGCTAATGAATGTTGCAGGGGATATGTGGGGCGAAACCAATTCTAATCGCCATATTATGAAGTCAGCCCAGTGTTTAGTTTCCAAGGAGACGCTCAATTGACATGTGTCATACAAAATGCATGTGAAGAGTTTTTAAGCACGTTGGTTAGGAGTTAAGAATCCACTGTAAAAGATCACACGCCATCTGTAGGACACAAACAGTAACACAGCAGTCACACTGAAGTGTCAACATCTTGATGGATGAAAGGCGCTGCTTTGTGTGACCACTAATTATTTCCAAGCACAAAACAATTTCAAAATTCTAATATGATGTATGGGCTCTATCGTTATAGAACAGAATGATAGGTCTCACACTACTATAGTCCTAATATAGAAACAGAGTTGCAAATGATTCATTAAATGCGAGGGAACCTGAGAAAGTGGAATTAAGTGATGTTCTTAAACTTGCAAAGCAAATTTGATACCCAGTCTGCTGTTTTGGGAGAGGCGCAGTATCAAAGGAGCAGCTCAGCTTTGAAGCACCTGAGGTCATGGTGTCTGCTTTTCCTCACACACCACACACAACGAAAGGTTATTTCAGTCAGTCAGAGGATGTTAAGAGCTTACTGTGCAAGTGTGATTGGGAGAATAACTCTGGAAACATGACACAACATGGCTTGTGGCAATGAGAAGTAAAGTTTTGGTACACAAAGATTCTAATTCTGCTTTTAACATGGACTTTGTTTTTTCAGTTTGCCTCTAACAGAAAAATAAAGGATCATGTTAAGTTTTCAAAAAAATAAAATAAAATGCAATAAATAGAATTGTGTATTGTTGTATTATAAAGTCCTAACCAGGAAATTGCAGTAGCTATAGAAGCTGTGTTATGTGAGGTTGGTTCATGCTATTAAATTGTCCCAATTTTATTAAAAAAAACAAAAACCCTCATTTTTTTAGGTAACCAGATCTTACCACACTTCACTGAACTCTTTTCTTCCCATTCATTCACAGGAAGTTGCACCAACAGTTTGAGTCATATAAGGACCAGGTTAAGAAGATGGGAGATGAGACAAAGCCAGTCCAGGACCAGAAGAGCGAAGCCCCAACTTGTGGAATATGCCACAAAACCAAGTTTGCCGATGGCTGTGGCCACCTCTGTTCATATTGCCAAACCAAATTCTGTGCTCGGTGCGGAGGACGAGTGTCTCTGCGGTCAAATAAGGTAATGCTGACTTGCATGCTAGGTATTCTCTGTTTCTAAGGACACACACAAACAAACATATTTAAACATGTTGATGTCCTTCTCTCAGGCAAATTATCAGTCCAGTGTGGCAACATTTAAAAGTAAACTGTATGAAATGCTATGCAAATCCAGTTTGATTCTTGTCAAAATTGACTCTTTGGGCAAATAATGTTTTCAGTTTATCAACATCGACTCCAGTTGTGTTTAAACTGTAACACACAGTTGTTTTATTTCACCACTGGAGGGAACTGTTCCTCCTTTATTTTCCCAAAAAGGAACCTGATTGCTGCTTTTGTATGCAGTGGCGCTCCAGTGCCTAACTAACCTCTGTAAAATCCTCCCAACAGACTAAGCCAAAGCGTTCAGTATTAGACTGCTAAAATTTGAATCATGAGCCGGAGTGTTTTTATGCAATGCCCTCCAATCCTTTGCTGTTGGAGTATGTACAGGAGACAGTACTGCAGGACCCACTAATGCCACTTTAAATCTCTCTATCTTTCTGCCCCCTTTCTTTCTTTCCTTTCTCCCTCTTACTGTCATTCTTTCTGCTGCATTCCTGCTCTCATGGAATTGCAACAGGAGGACAAAGTGGTTAGCAAATCTTTCTGAATTCATTTGGATGACTGTATGTCTTAACTCAAGCATTGCTCATGAAAATGCTGTGACATTTATATAAACACATACAGCAGCCAATAATGACTTGGAACAAACACAAAATTATGATTACTCTTGTCTGTGAGTCTACTATGAAATGCTGAAATTAAGTCTTCATTTACATTAAAAAAATACAGTTTTTAAGACGGTAAAGATATATTTTCATTGCGATTCAAAGGTTTAAATTTCCATTGTTTATTTTGTGGCATTTGGCATTTGTTTTATGGGCTAGTGGATAGAGTAGGAAACCAGAAAGAAAGTAGGAAATAACAGGCAGAAAAGGAGCCATAGGCCAGACTTGAACCCAAGCTGTCTGTGTGCGGTTTACAGCCTTTGCTTGACCATCTGCACCCCATACAAAGAGTTTTATAGAATAAAAATAGAATTTAAAGGTTATGCTTATACAGGGCTGAGGGACCATATTAAAGGAGCACTTCTCATATTATATGAATGAAGTTAAATTGACCCTTAACAACTAGTGCTGCCCAGGCTGTGCAAACAGTTGTATTATATTCTCTCTGACTCAAGATAAAGCTTAACAAAGCCTGAAAGATACAGGATGATCTTATTGAACGTTTTTTTAATTTGGTATTGATCAATATGGATAATCATCAAATGTGTGTGTTTGTGTGCGCGCGCGCCTGTGTGTGTGTGTGTGTGTGTGTGTGTGTGTGTGTGTGTGTGACAATAAGAAAACTTTTTTTTTTTTTTATAAATAGGCTGTAATGCAATTTAGGATCTTATGTTATTATTAAACCATGTTTCAATTGTTCGTTTCTTATATTAGTTGCACCGACAGAGGGTAAAAAGCTTTTCTAAACAGATTATTGGTTAGAAAAGATCGATATGAAATCACATACCATGCCCAAACTATCCCAATTCAATACTTACATGCAGTCTTACATGTTAACGGTAGAACAACATAGATCAGAAAGAGAAAGCTATAATATCTGAATGCATTTAACACCCCTATAGGCTTATCTATAACTAAGCAAATAATTAAAACAAATATAGTTATACAGGGCCAGCCAGATGGACACATCACAGGGGTCATAATCTCATTGTCCTTGTCCATATTAAACACACTTCTGATAGCTGTTTTATCTCTAAGCTGCTTGTCGTTTGGTGCAATGCAAATGACATTGATTGCAATAAATAAACAGTTTAAAGGCCACACTGAAGGAATGAATATCTGCAGGTTTAATCCTAACATCGAGAACCAGAACCAACAGGACATACCTTTGCCCTGCTTCCTTTACTGCCAAGACTACAGTTGTACAGGCTACCATTGTTCACTGCTAGATAATAGCTGGAAGATCAGTTACCGTGTTGTACAGATGGTGTTGAGCAATAACAGTGGCAGCAGGTTGGTGATGGATCGTCATATAGCATAGCAGAAGAAGAATGATCCACTGAGGCAATGCCCACTACTTAGCTGCTGGTGTCCCTGTCCCCGTCAACTTTGGGTGGATTCTCCATCTCAAAGGTCAACTTGAATACCAGATGTAAAGAGAAAAGATCTACTCAAAAAATCTAAGACATTCAAGAGAGATGCAGGAATATACATTCTATTCATAATAATGATGAACGTTGCTGTATAAAACCATGCAAGAAAGGACATTCAAAGGAAAAGTAATGAAATAGATAAAAAAAAAATGGATCAATTGCCATGGGAAGTGTAATAGCATATAAAGTAACATCCACTGTCATAGTGGTAAAAGACGTGAAAATAGAATACACATCTACAGGCATTAGTGAAGTGATATTTTTAGCTTTCTTTTTTTCCAGAAAAATTAAATATTATTCAGCTATTTTAATCCAGTTAAGAGGAGCACATGTGGCCTTTTTTTACTGCTCAATGCTTAGTACCACTATCTCTGAGCTCAAAACTGCAGCCATTTTGCCAATAATTTGGCAGTCTAGAGAAATGCAAAGGTCGCATTTATTTAAGCAGAAGATATGGCGAGGATATTAATGTATTAAGATGTTCCTCCACCTCCTCTTAACACTATGTATGCATCTACTAATAGAGTCCAACTTCTCTGGTCTGATGGGGGCTATTAAGAGAAAACCGGGTCAGGATAAAGGCAGTGTGTGTTGAGCTCTGACCAGATGAAAAGATTGTTCCTCGGTTCTTTAAAGAAATTATTTGCGTAAAGTGCATGTTAAAAGAGACAAGTCTTCCAATCAAGCACGATGCGATAAATTTTAATTGAACTGGCATGGAAGACCAACACATAATCTAAAATGTTTATCATGACACTCAATGATGTTCTACTATTGCACACGACGCCCCAATAGTAGAACCTATGGTAGAACATCTGAAGGAAATAGGCTGTTTTGGCTTGTGAATGTTGTTGTTTTTTTTGCTAATGTGTATATAACCAATAAAGAAAACTACATTTGACTAAGATTCGCAATACCACATACACAATAGACCTCCAGGACTTTTGCAATATGGATTGCTGATAATGTTGTTCTCATACTTGTAGTTGCAGATGGACAGAAGTTTTGATTACTCTCCTACAGACAACAGGCCACATTCTGGTAAACCCTGTCAGCTTGTTTGAAAGCATGTGTATCAGTGAAAGAGGTGGCGGTGGTGAAATCTGCCCTTTTTCCATCCGTCTACTCTTTCCCTCTCTCACAGATGGTGACAGCATTGGCGAGAGAGATCTTGTTCTGAGAAACACCATTGAATATTTACAACTCTGCATGTCTGGAGTGGCTAGGAGAGCCCAGTTTGTTGAAATGAATAAAAGGGACCAACATGTAAAGGTGTAAAGAAGTGTTAAAATCAGTGTTATTTCAAGTAGTTATTGTTATAACTTGAAAATAATCATTAATACTTTTTCATTAGTGTAGTCCAGACTAGAGAAATACATATACATATTTTTGGCTCCCTTCTTATTAGGTCACATTGTGGATGCTTGAAGAATGTTTGTTAATTTGGGGGTTAAACAGTAAAGCGCTTGTGATAAGATAAACTGTGTCAGCATTGTTATAGCTTTTGGAATCCCTTCTTGTCTCAGAGGACCTCCCTAGAATCTCCTGTGATGTAGCTTCAAAAGGGCCTGAGGAATCCACAGTCTCCAGGGAGGAAGTCATCTGTGGTTAAAGCTACATTTGAAGATACACAATCTACTTTTTCTCCCCTCAACATTAGTGATAATAAAGTGGTATAAAATTAATATAACATTTTATTTATACAATTTTGTATTTATTAAATACGTGTTGAGGGTCTCAGCACCTCAGTAGCTCCTCATCAGCATTAGAGGGTATCATGTGGACATTCAGTTCACAGCTTTTCATTCATTGGAAATGTATATTCCAAACGTCTCTTTATAACCAATGTTTGTATAGAAATTTCATGTTACTTGTTGGTTTATACATGACTTCATTATTGGGTACTTGTGTGTAAAAGCTAATGTTTGTGCTATTAACTGCATGCAATGTTCCTTTGATGCAACACAGAAAGTGTTACCAGTAAGTTTGAAAGAATCAGAATGCCTTTCAACGAGTTAAAAATTTTGGAAGAAAAGCTTAGCTCTTCATTAAGAGCAAGTAATTTATATATCTCTGCATCTTCACAAATAGAATTAAAATGGCAAATCCTTATGCACAGCTTTATTTTCCCTGAAACTGGACAGAACGCAACATATTTGGGAAAATTACATGCAGACCATTTTACAAATACATGTTTGTTAGAAATTAAAACATTAAAACCATCGAATAAAAATGCCAGCCTTTCATTTGTTATAAGTCAGAACAGATCTCTAAAGGGTATTTTCCCCACAGTACGTTAACGCAGCATAGTTTCTGACACCCTCACGTTTATATGTTGCAACCTCTGACTTCATATTCCTGCAGACAAGAAGAGAAATGGACCTACATAACGATGGCGACGACAGCAGCTCTATTTTTTTCCCTTCTTTTTGAAGCCCAAGACATGGTCACAGCACAGGCTGTGTCGATGACTTCGTGTGCTTGTTGACGGTAACACAGAGAGGAAGCAGTATCAGTCCGTTTTTCGTTTTTTTTTTTTTTTTTGCGTACCCGCGGTTTTCTGTCTGTCTATTAGACTGTTGGAGCAGAGCCTGGACGCGCCGCATATGTAATGAGGTCCTATCAACTCCGGCACAGCGCTGACTCTCTATCACATATGAACTAATACAGCGGTGCTGGGACACAACGTGATTTGATGCGTTCTTGTGCGGCTCACGTTCTCTCCCCCAAGACCTACTGACATTGGGTACGGAATTGTTTGCACGGTTTAATGGATTCAATGTGACGATTAAAGATTGGGATCCGTCATTCTTTTAAATGGACTGGCATCGTTGGGTGATTGCTTAGTTGAGAGAACCAGAGAAGAAAACCGCGTTGGTGTGATGGCTCGGATGTGGTCAGTTGAGTCCCCGGTGTAACCTTCACGGTGTTTTCAGCAGCCGCTGTCCAGCAGTCATCCTGTTGTCTGGACTTGGAGCTGTCCGCGGTGCTGAAGGTCGGCAGTTTCTTCACTATCAAGAGCAGCTGCGGACAGTCGTCTCCACATTACCAGGACTTAAAACGGTGATAATTCTGCGCAGGGATAGTGTTTTCCCTCAGTGGCACCATGGGTAAGCTGAGAGAGTATGAGGCTTTGACTGCATCGCCTTTTTTCACTTGTCATATTGCCTGCAAATATGAGACCATTTATGCAAGCAAATGTACAGATGGAATTCCGCTCAGAAAATCGCACACATACGCCCTAAGCCTTCACTGCAGTATTGTATCTACATAAAATAGCTTTTAAATAGGAAGTCATTCTGTATGTTGCGTTATTGGGCGCGCGTCACGTCTGTTCAAAATTTGAAGGCGTTTGTCGATGTCTGAGAGAGCGAGCTGAGGGGGATGTTGTTCCGACACACACTATTTCTCTGTAACGCCGTATTTTTGTTTTCTTACTTTACCCTCATCTCCCTCACGTCTCATAACTTCAAACAAGGACATTTATATCCATTAAGGCTATTATTGTTACTGGCGCGAACATAAAATTAGAAGCTCGTTAAAATATGATTCACCACGTGCAGCCTGCTTTGGAGCATGTGAATGTAGACGCTCAACTTTCATCCTCATTGGCCGCAAAATGAATCACACCAAAATGCCCTGTAAACTTTTCATTCTGAACAACTGACTCAAATGCCCTATTTCACGTTCTACTTCCACTGGGCAGAAACAACAAATAAATCAAATAAAAAAACAATAATCCGAATCAATTTGATGTTTTTTTTGTTGTTTTTTTTCAATGTACAACATTTACTTAAAAAAATGTTGCTAGTGGAAGAATCTGAAAAGGAACAGACACGTTAGAAATGAGATATATACCCTTTTTCAGAGATATTTTCACTTGTCATAATATGCAGCAGCCATTGACCTACATATGCACATAGTCTGTCATTGCAGCTGAACACACTTCCCCCAGTTGTGGCAATTATTTGCTATGCAGTGTATTTGATAGTATCTTTACTGATCCCAGTGATAAACAGGACCTATAGTCCAGACAGGGATGTTGTGAGAAATGCACCATCCCACTAACAATGAGTCTTTAATGGTTGGTTCAGTTCACATCAGTTCAGGTAATGGAGTAATGGAGTAAACATCAAAGTAGGATACCCATGACAGTGGTTGCCACATCAATTTTGCAGCATGCGTCATCTCTTTTGCACTAATATTTGTAGTTTTTTTTGCACATCTCAGATCTAGGTGGCAACATTTCTTTTAACAAGATCATACAATATATGTGGCAAAAGTGACATCCAACCTAAAGGCTCTCACTGACAGTCTAATTTGAAAGACGGAGAACAATTTTGGCAATTGATACATTTGTGAAAGACTGAGTTCAGAATGAATGCATTTCTGTTCTTGTTGTTCTTTAATTAAATATAACTTTGGAGCTGACTTTAAATTTAAATACACTGTGGTGAGCTGGGAGGATACTGCTGATTCACTCTGGAGCCTATGTTAAGTAATGTTGTAGTGCAGTTCAATGGCCACAAGAGAGAGCTCAGAGCAAATCCAACTGATACAGTGTATGTACGTATGTACTGTATATGTATATGTGTGTGTATATGTATATATATATATATATATATATATATGTGCGTGTGTGTATTCACTGCCTGGGCCATGCACATAACACACTTTAGTTTGATCGATGGATGTTTTCTTTTCATTGTTTGTCCTTCAGTGGCAAAGGTGTACTCTTTTTAGCACAAACATTTGTTTTTCAGAAGATTATTCAAGTTGGAATAACATAAACCCCTCAGTCTGAAAGGAAAGTATTAGAAAAGAAATTATTTATTGATCTCATGGTACCGGATGTTTGTCTCCCTTAATGCTGTTTCTCAGAAAATAGCCGATAGCACATTTAATAGAGTATAAATCTTCCTGCTGTGGTTGTGTTGTGGGGTTTTTAGCTTTCTATTTTTAGCTGCAGGTTCAATGACTATAAAATGTGCAAACACAGGGAGAAATGGCCCTGCCTGAGGGCTGCAGCCCCCAACCCCCTGCCTGTGCTCAGCTGAGAACGGTTAAGCTGAAGGGAAGTGTGTTTGTGTGTGTGCATGTGTATGTATTCGGAGAATTGTCGGAAGAATGGCTGCCGTGGGAGTACATACCTTTGTCTGTTAGCTGCTTTACTTGCATACATGTATTTATTGTTGAGTATCTGCATGAGTGGTTTAATAGAGAATGAGAGATACAATGTCCCATTGGTGTGGGCTGTCCTCACACTGTCTTTGGGCTGCCTCCCTTGCTGTTTGATTTCTCTGCCATGTAATGAAATGTAAAAGGTTCTGTTGCTGTCATAAGATAAAATAATCCTTTTTTCATCTCGCAATCGGAGAAATTTACAGTACATCTGGAGCTGTAATTCAGTATAATTAGATTGGTTTAAATTATTTCAATATCTGAGTGATTAGAGAGCTCAGGCTACTTTGTCTAAAGAAGCAAAAATCTACAATATAGCTTGTATTCTGCATGCTTTTCTATAAAGAGATACAACTGTGTAACCTCTTTGCCCAATGTTGCCTTTAAACCCTTTTGATAATCTCAAATGCACTTTTATCAAGCCCAAAATAATATTGTTTTTATTTCGTGGAACATATAGTTTAGCACATGTGAAATTTTGGCAGTGCTATTTTCCTATTTTAGTTTCCTGCTTTATTAACGGTGTAAATATCACTTTTTCAGTCTGACTCTCAATTGAATCAGTGTATTGATGTTTAAGTCTCAGTCTGCTCAACATTTACAGGACTTATGCACATGATTGTTGTGCTGTTTTTGAATGCTAGTATGCTATTAGGTAATCAGTGATGTGATAAAAGAGCTCAGCAGAGTCCAAGGGCTGAGAGCATGGTTAATTATTATTGGCAATCTTAGGCGGTGCAGAGAGACTGACTCTATGTTAATTGCCCTTTGGAGAGGTAAATATGTAGGTCATGGGTTCAGTTTTCTGTAAGGGAACTGGGCTGGTAAAAGCCAGGGACAGAATGAGTAATTAACCACAGGTGATTTATAAAAAAAGATTAATGAAAGCTGGTCATAAAGGCCTCATGTGTTCATATCACATAGGCTAGCACATGCTGCCAAACATGACTGTTCAGCCTGGTTTGCATAACAATTCTCTTGACGGTGCTACATGCATTAATTACCAGAAAGGATTGGCTTTGCAATGTCTTTTGAGAAAACATCCATTATAGGAGTTTTCTTTGCTTTGCAAACTTCAATCTCTTTTTGATGAGTTGTTGCTGGTACCTCTTCCTTCTGTATTTTGTTATGGCAGTGTGAGTTGTAATTAACACCCTCATCTGTCACAAACCAGCTCAAGTAGTAAACTCTGAATCTGTGTTTTCCATGTTCTTAACCTGTACCTATGGTTACATGGGATTACAAATTACAGATTTTTTCGTAAACTTGGGGTTGGGGACTCTCAGATTTGTCTAAAAACTCTTTTATCACCCTTTGCTTTGGGCCATCCACCTATAAGAGAAGCAGCTGTGGTTTAGGCTTTGGTTTCTAATCCAGCCTTTGAACTGCTGTACCCAGTAACTTGTTCAGACCAACACCAAGGTTTTATTAATCTAGAAATAACATATCATTCAGTATTTATTTATTCAGTGGCAAGCAATAGACTCATTGATGGTTGGCAAGGCTGCATTTAGAGCTCCCTCACACTAATAACAGTAATGCACTGACTCAGCACTGGGACTGTAAAGGTGGTGGTGGTGAGGGGGGTGGGGGCTGCAGTAGCTCTTGAGGCTGTCTGGCCTGTCAGTCATTTTGCAAGTCTCTGTTTTTCTCAGGCACATTTAGGGTGTGCTCCAATACCGGTACTTCCATACTATTACTACTTAAGTGATATACTATTTGTAAAGTTGTATTGTTCTTATTTGTAGATTAATAATGTTAATGGTTTTAGCTTTATAGCTAACTTTGGCCCAACAGTTGTGTTGTGCATGGTCCCTTTAACAAAATAATTAAGCAAAGCTAAACTGTTAAGTATGCAAAAAAGAATTAAGAAATCCAAATGCATATATTCAAATGTAGCACAAACCATACAAGGAAGACATGGCCATCCAATTAATTTGATAATTTACACATTTTTGATTGTTCTGATCCACAATGCTTTGCAGGAGATACATAGACAGGGTAACTTAAAGTGAGCAGAAAGATGTGCAACAGTGCACATTGGATATACAGAATGTATCAAATCAAACACGATGTTATGAAAATCTAAAATACCCAACAAAATAGAAAGATGAGGTCACCAAGAGCAGGTCTGAAAAATATTTCCCTCTACCTTATATCAAGTAATGTAGCTGTACAAAACAAGTATTTTCCCTACAGGTTTCTGGCTTGAGCCAGAATGTTGAGCTTTACCTTGTAGTGTGTGTGCACATCTTTGAACATTTGTGTGTTTAGAGATCAGCGCTCCTGTCTGTTGGTGGATTTATTAGGCTAATGTGGTGAGCTTGCTGCTTGGGCTGCAGTATAGAGCAGAGAAGGGCACAACATCACTAAGCAGTAAAAGCCTCCATCTCTCCAGTTCTTGTAGAGTATAACAGAAGGCAAATGTAGCTGGTCTTTTCCATTTATCACTGAGGAGCACCTTCATTAAAATGAGAGTTATCTCTGCAATCATTCGTCATATTGGCCGCTGCAGTTTTTTAACCAGAAACAAGAGTTTATTTGTAATGTCATGCAATCAAACATGTAAGCAAATCTATCTACAATTTAGGAACCTTTACTGCCGTCTTTAAAATCTAAAGGGGTTATTAAGATTCACAGACTCAAAATGTTTAAAATAATATACTGACCGCATATGAATTTACCTTTAAATATGATCAAAGGCTGCTGAATGTGTAAAATATTTCATAATTCACTTCATCTACACGAATTGTCATTGGCATTTAATAATATTGTTGCTGTGGGCTGAAAATACGGAAGTCAATGTTTTTTGACTTCTCTTAAAGTTGAATCTCTTTCTCGAAAAGTGTGTGGATAAAGAATATTTTCACCCAGTTACAGCAATATGCCTCACAGTTATGTTGCACCTTCACCTAGAATAAACACTCAAATCACTTCATTACTGTTCATCATACATTATATAAGACCACCTACCTGTCAGTCACCATTCCAAACTATTAACGCTCCCTTTCCTTTCCTGCAGGTTATGTGGGTATGCAATTTGTGCCGAAAACAACAAGAAATCCTCACCAAATCGGGGGCATGGTTCTATGGCTCGGGTCCTGGTCAAGTGCGGGGTGTGTTTGAGGGTGGGCCGCAGGGGAAGAAGGCCAAACTGCAGGACCCGTCCTTGTACCCCTACCAGGGAGCTTCAGGGGACTTGACACCAGCGTCAGACAGAAGCAGACCTCACGGCGGGCACCTGCCCAGACAGTCATCCCTTGACAACGGCTCCGGGCTGAGGTACTTGGGACCAGACGCACCAATAGACAGGTCAGTACAGTGTGTGAAGAAGAGCATACACCTGCAACATGCTCCATATAAAATACACTAAGTTGTTTTCATTAAGTTGTGTAGATAATTAAATTGTTTGACCAAAGAATAATGCATGAAGCTACGGACTTGCATATGATGCCATTTTATAAAGGTTCATAGACATAACTGCATAAGTGCCTTTTAGCATTAGCTTTAAGAGCAGAGATTGAAGCGTCTCAAGCCGAAGTATAAGATAAATGTCTCCTAGCAAGGTAGTCAAAGTCCATATCAAACAGCTTGTACATAGAGCCCATGAGGCCTATAATGGAGACAGAGATACCAATACTTTATATGACATTACTCAGCAATTCTTCAATGGTCACTCCCTCTCCTTTACACACACACATAAGACATAAACAGAAATAAACAGAACACAGCACATATCAACTCAGATGGGCAGCGTTAATCAAGGAATGATGTTGAAATTAAAGGGTGTTTAAATTATCTTGTATACAATCTCTGCTATTAATAGAAAATGCAGTTTTGAAACTTAAATAACTGATTTGTCAGGAAGGTTTGTCGGCCAGTTTAGACTCTGCAGGGTAATAAAGCATTTATACCATGCTTTTGGAGTTGACAAGCAAGAGTAGGTCTAAATTCAGTGTGGAACACCATGTTCAATTTGTTTGTGTGCACCCTCTGAGTGGCAACTTCGGAAGATGACAAAGCCAACATGATGTGGTTGTGAATCTTGTATCTGGTTTTCTGTTTTTTGATACTGATGTCAAATAAGGTAGTTACTTTGTTGTCCACATGGGGGCTCCTTTCTCTATCTTCTGTCAAGGAGAGGAGGAGCAGCTTGTATGCAGGATTTACATCATATATAAAAATATGCACTTTCACAGCAGGGAGCCATTTCAGAAAACCTCTCTCATGTCCTTGTTTGCAATAAGTGTAACCAGACACTATACTTAAACTTGACTTAAATGCGAGACATGTACATATTCAAGCTTATTAAGTTGTAGCAGGTGAGCACGTACATTTAATGCTTTCGCAGTATAGAAAAGCTGCTATGAAATTGTGACACTAACTTAGCATCATGGTTGTTTTTACGTAATATTGCCCAATGTCTTGGTAAACTTATTTACCTAAACTGCAATAGACACCATTCATTACTTCAACAAAGTGCAGAACATCCCCAGGAACTGCAAATTATAATCAAAGCAAAACGACTATAAAGACTCTGAATAAAAATATAGAACATAATCCATCTTGTCCTCAAATGTCCGGCTGCTTTAAGGGGGTTTTAAAGGATAATAAGAATGACTATAGATCAGACTATAGATCCGACTGTTCCAAGCACTCAGTCATCCGGTTACTTTCTGTTCCAGTCCAGCCTCTCATCACCGTGTATTAATTAACTGCCTCACTGAAGAGGTAGAGATGGTACTGGGGAACGAATCTCTTTTTGGCATTGCCTATATTTTTAGTGACACAACAGGAAACAGGCTGTCTGAGAATTCCACGGATAATGCCGATGATGGATAGCGGAGAGTCCATAAATAGAACTCCCACTCCATAAGCACCAAAACCAACTTTCATTAATCTTAAAGAATGTTTAAATTAACTGCTGTATTTGTTCTGCTGAAAAGTGGAGGGGGAAAAGCTGACAGACTATTTAAAGGAGAAATAACTCTGGAAGGTCTCTAATTTATCTTGTTCTTGGAAGTGTCATTTGAATGAACACACAGATATGCCAGGACAGCTGCAGTGTTGGGTGAGGCTGGTGAAACAACAATGATTACACTGAGATTGGAACACACTCAGTGGTTAAATTTCCTCACAATCTGCATTTTTTAAGCACATTCAGCCAAGCAGAAGATTCATGCAGGCTGCTGAAAGTGCTGAATGAAGAAACACTTACCCAACCTGGACTGGTTCTCTAAAACCCAGAACAACCACTGTTTTTGATGATAAAGCTTCATGCCTCCGTCTATCACAACACAGTCTAACAAAGAACGTCTCAAAGGCCAATGCACCCTATTTATAAAAGCTATTAATTATGGCACTAGCCACTGTGACAACAACCCCTGGTTTGAAAACTTTTCAGGCATTTAGTTTGACCTTCAGTCACCACCGTTTGGGTTTTCTGTAGCCATAAGCTACCATTTTAGGATGAGGGGGTGTGGGTAGAGATGGGTGGTTGGAGAGGGGTGAGAGGTTACATAGGCCAATACAGTCTTTGCATGTGGCTAATTCATTTGGTGACAAAAGAGCTGGTTAGCAAAATGAAATTCTGTCTGTGGTTGTTGCTGACCAGAGTTGCTTATTTATAAAGTAAAGAAGCTGGGCTTAAAAGGAGTTGGTGGAAAGTAGTGGTCCGACTGCTTGATTTTGAATCTATGGAGGGAGAACAACCAGTGTTGAAAATAGACCTTCTGGAAGACTAAAAGAACTGGTATTTTCATCACTTTGGCCTTCCAACAATATATGTAACTCCTTTGCACTGGCAAACAATCTAACAAGCCAGGTACAGTATGTAATGAACTGACTCAGATACCTACCTATAAGTGTGAACATAATAGTATTGTTCTGCAAGTATTTCCACTTGCAGAACAAATAATAATATTAATTATTATTAATAATGTGTTTATATAGTGCCTTTCAAGGCACCCAAGGACGCTTTACAGTGGTGAACAGGGGGGTAATAGTATACGGATCCAAAAATGCATAAAGATCCACAAAAGCATACAAAAATCCACAACTGCATACACTGATTTAAAAATGTGAACCTCTTCCTGCAAATATGTATAGACATTTTAAATGAATACGTAATTAATAACTGAAAAGGTGTTTATGGTTCAATAGTTGAAAATATATTTAAGTCACCAGTTGCAATTGAGGACGGCCTCTCAATTGACTGTTACCTGTGACTTTGGCAACTCTGGCAACCAACATCCACAAGTGTGTTTATGGATCCATGATTGTCTTTGGTAAGGGTTTGTTTGCCCTGAGCTCAGCTCAAAGGCTTGCCGTGACTAAATGTAACTTTTTCAAACCAGCTTCAATGGTCACTTTTGTTGAATTGAGGAGTCATTTCAATCAAACCAGCAACCCAAATAATTCATATACTACAAAGTATAACACAGTTTTCTTCAAAGCATGTTCATGACACACTCTTTTAAATGAGGCTTGCCTCTTAGCTTTTCACAAGGTATCCTGGCATGCTTCATGCGAGGAATAAAGCACTTGCAATACACGTAACTAGAGGCCAAAAAGCAACAAGGTTAGGAGCTTTGTAGATCTGTTTACATATGTGTACCTGTATGCCTTTGTGGTTTTTTGTACATATCTGTGTACATATTAGTTGACTTTTTTTTTTACATTTGAAAATAGCTTTACCCCAATGACAACTCCATAGTTCTTAGATCCAGTCAAATAAAACACAAAGCAAGTCATGATACTTGTGAAATATTTGCAGGAAAGGCCATATAAATATCAACAACATAAATACAGGAAGATATTTAGATTGAAGTTAGATGAATTGACAAAATTTATTGACATTACGGACATCTAGCAGACAGCTAGCCTGTTGCTAAGCCCTTAGTATGCATAATTAAAATGTTTTAAGTGATTTTAATGAGTAAGTTATAAAATACACCCCCTGTACAAAAAAGAAAAGAAACAAAGTTTAGAAACCAAAACTGTTTCATTTTTTTTGTTTTTGTTTTTTTTACCAGACTCTTCATGTTTTTATTCTTTTGTAAAGTTAGGCTTTGTGGAGACTGACCCTATTTTGTAGACAGCCTAAATCAGCCACTTGAGGAACATCAGTTTTTGTCCCTTGCATGGCATTGGCTTCACTTTTCATCGATGGAGGTTGTTAGTCCACCAGAACAGGCCCCATCAGATTATACATGTATTTGTATCAGCCTGTAAGATCATGCTGTGTCAAAGTAAGGTCTGAAAAAAAAGCCAATCCAATCACTCCATTCCGACCAAATGAAATAATTGGATGGCTTGACAGCATGTGTACGTGCTTCCCTATGAACTCTGCTTCTGCAGTCATTGTGCATGAGAGTTTCGACAATCTAAAGCCAGGGAGCCAGCAGTCACACAAGAATAACAGAGGAGGGAAGTTGGATGATCATGACAACTTTAGGCTGTGCTACTCTCCCCAACTTTCTCTCTAATCGACTCACTCTGCATAATAAGTGAGGCAGAGCGTATTTAAATTGGAGGGGTGGCTTTGACTTTGGGGTCACATAAAAGCCACAGCTTTAACATGTAATCTGAATAAATAATTCCAATTAAAGTGGATTTCAGATTTTGGAGCATTTGTAGTTTTGGTCATCATTCCTAGCAATAATTCAGAACAAGACGAAAACATTTGAGTCTTGTTTGTCTCTAAACCACCTGCTCAGAAGTGAGATTGAAAGTTAAAAAATCCTCTTTTTATGATCATTGTGCAATCTAAAAGTGTTTGTGGATAACTACAGTTAATGCATTGGGATATGGTTAAGGCTGAATTCAATCTTAAAATCGAAGGAAGGATGAACTCAAACAGCTGACACAATAATGTGTCATTTTGCATCTGTTAAATAATTGGTTTAGATAATATTACTAGTCTGTAAACTTCCTTCCTTGTTTGATGCGAGAACACTGTTATAGAGCCATCATATAGGTCATTAGCATCACCTTTCTGTGCCTGTCATACAATAGCTTGTTGGCCTGGACATTTTTTTTATTGTGTAATTATATCCGATTTTACAGAATAAATAACATGCAGAAGACCACAAATGATTTCTTTATCACATGTTTTAAATAAGTTTACCTTTACTTACAATTGTTTTATGTTATAGTCACAGCTTTAAAGTTAACTGTTTTGTATTATAGACAAAGATATACCCAAGATTAAAATCTGAGTCATCAAAATGATAACACTAAAAATATCCATCGTTTTAGGGTTAGGGTTTTTCAGTAGGCTACATGCAGTTATTTTACATAATCTAATACAAGAAAGGAAATGTTCATTTTTCTTTCATAGAACATGAAACTAGAACTGATATGGCAGTATGTGAACACAAAAAAAACTGATGGCAGCATTACCCCCCTCTGCTGTATCGTTTGTGAGAGCGTGAGAGAGCAAGACGAGATAAGGCAAAGAGTGTGCACGAATGCATATCAGCCCCGTATTGTGTTCGAGTGCGGTTTTTTGTGCGTTAGTGCCAGTGTGTTCGTCATAGGCGACGGGAAATATGAGTTGAATGAGGCAGCAGCTGATGCACCGGTAAGAGATGCTGCTGCTGGCTGCCGTGTAGGATGCTTCTCCTCGTCTTCTCAGCTCCGGGCGCTCAATCGCCTCTTACTGCACACCAAGAAGAGATTTTTGCTACAGCGAGAAGAAGAAAAGGCTCGTTACCGGCACCGGCACTACCTCCTTTTTCTAGCTTCAAGTTCGAAGCATTATGACCGAGGGATCCTGCCTGGAATGCGGCTCATCTGAGGACACTTTTTTTTTTTTACCATGAGCGGCAGGAGAAATGTGGAACTTGATCGTTGTCGTTTCTGCGTTTAATGCGCCCCAGGAGATAATACTTACAAAATACTAAGGAGGTTTATGTGTGGAGGGGGGCGTCCGGAGCGAGCGCAGGCTTTAGGATGTATTGTTGATGAAAGAAAAAAAGGGTGATCATTTACTGAGGATAAAAGAAAACGGAGGGGGAAAATGCAGTTTGAGACATTGCGTCAGTTCTGTAGCTCGGTTTTATCACATTTCAACGGGGCTTTCACGGCGCCTCAGAACATCTTGCAGACGGAGCTGTTCGAGCAGGCGTTGAGCAACATTGGGTGAGTGATTCCTTTGTAAAGAAATGCCCTGATTTATGAGGAAGGGCTTCCCCGTTGGTGTGTCAAGCGATATTGGGGGCTGGGGTGGGGTGTTGCGTTTATCGATCGGCTGCCAGCCTGCGTAATAACAACCTACAGTATGTTGCTGCTGCAGATATTTCCTGGCTGGATGATGGGGCCGATCAGTGAAGCTGACGCGGTTTTCCGTGTGCGCGTGTGCGCTCGTGTGTACCGCGGTTTTTTTTTTTTTTTGGAGAGTGAAACGTTAAGGTAGACTGTGACCATGCCAAGGTGTGACTGTGCTGTGCGCGTAGCCGTGTAGCTTCGGCGCACCACTGCTGCAGAATGTATGCTGTACTTCCTCCACTGCTTTGCCTGATAGGAGAACATAAGGGGGTGAAGAGGGTAAATGTACGTTTTTGAAAGAGTCCAGCGATGGAAACGAGTACAATCACTACCACCAATACACCAACACACTGTCACACACATAAGCACCAAAAACGCCCAAAAGACATATAACCAGATGAGTTACATTGTAAGCTCTATTCTATTACCAAGCATTTACACAAATAAAGGTATAACAGCTATTATGAGTTGTGTATGGACATGTTTTTTTTTTAACATGACAGAAGACTTGATCATGTGGTAGAGAGAGAGAGAGAGAGAGAGAGAGACACACAGAGACACAGAGAGCAAGCAGGATCTCACTTGCATTGGATCAGATGTATTGGAGCATATTATGATTAGTCTGCTAAATGCTCTGCCCCCTACGGAGAGGCCCTTGTTCTTTTGGCCAGGCATGGCTGTTAGACACATTATGCAGACTGCAGAAGGGCTTCAAACTTACAGACTGATGTTCCTGCAGCCATACAGCCAAGAGAACATGGGGGCCTGTTTCATTTCTTGCTATAGGCGCAGACCCTGTACTGTATCTCCCCACCATGCACTCCCTGTCTCCAGGGACTCTGAGTCTTTTCCTCTTGTCCCCCACCCTACCGTCAGAAATAATTTACAGCATTGCTGGGCTCCCTGCCACCTCACATTACATGGCCAGAACACTCAGCCACTGGAAGGGCTGAACAGGGGCTCTGTGCCTGGAAACTGTGATCCAGTAATCATCACATCTGACTGATTAAATTGAACTTATATTCCTTCACAACCCTCAAAGAAAATTCCACTGGTAGACAGAAATATTGGCAAATTTGGATATAAAAATTGTTTTTTAAAGCTGGAACGTTATTTGTAATCAGAGGCTTGAAGACTGAGGCTGGTGTTAGCATGTATTTGCATTCATATCTTGGTCTGAAAGAAGATCAACTGTCCAAAACTATAACAACACAACACTCTACAAACATATGTGCGCTGTTATCAGTGACTAGCTTGCTTGGTTGCCCATTTGATCAGAGCTGTTAGTGTGTGAGTCAGTTTCTCTATCTCTGTGTTTCTTTCTTGTTGAGGCCAGGCTTGCTAATGGGCTGTATGCTTTTAGATCCAGCTTCCATGTATTATGCATGTGTGCGTCAGCAGAGGTCCTAATGGGGTGTAGGGATCTGTTCTTAGAAGGCCTGAATGGTTTCGAATTGAGTGGTCACTACATTTAAACTGCAACCATACTTGGTGGAGGAGGTGGAGCCTCTTACAATACACACACACTCACACACTAACACACACTGGCTGTGGCAGCTTTTTGTGCTTGCTTCCCTGAAATGCCCGAGACCAATATGTGTCTGTTGTCAGCCTGGTGTAGCTTTAGAAGGGACTTTATTGAGTTTGTGGTACACATCTTATAGTCTTTTCCCAGATGAGCCTTTTGCAAAGTGCGTGATCGTGAGCTATAAGTGGGCTATGAATAGATGCAGTTGATTTTCTGCATAGATGCAATCCATAGAGCAGCACTGGGTTTCAAATCTAGCATATTAAATAAAACCCATATTGCTGCTGTTTAATGAGTCCAATGGGCCTCACAATCTTGGGTGTGATTTTAGTGAGTCATCCTTATACTCACAGCTGTTCACTTCATCTCACAGTTTAATTTATTGTCTTCCTGCAGAGACAGCATAATTTTCAGCTGTGCACTTCTGCATTTTATAGCGCATGCGATGCAACTATTACAGTCACAGATAGGCGGAAAACCAACATGCTTCAACCACTGTCACGACTAAACTCAAGGTCCTCTGAAATGAGAGGCTCTGGGTTTCTTCTTCTCCTGCAACCATGTCCTTACTTGTATCCTCTATAGCAGGGGTTCTCAAACTTTTTTAGAACATGGACTCTCCTTTCAGGTGAGATATTTTTCCAATTACACCCTCATCATTGTAACGTTCATAAGCATATCTTAATACAATGTATTAATGTACGTTGCAACGATAGAACCAGGCTACTTTCCAAGTAATTGATTTTATAAACTTCCAAAAAATGTTGGCTCCGATATGTTTTTCTATTTTGAGGTTTTTTTTCCTTTGTGACTACGAAGTGACAGATATCCCGATCATATCAGAGTTGATCTATTGGCAAAAAAACAAAAGTGGCTTGGGATATTGGACAAAATAGCAGATTTTATTGGTGCAAGATGTCCCAGTTTGTAGATATGCCTTTTCAATGATACAGCACGCTTTACACATTTTTGTAAATTATTCCACAGACCCCCAAGCTATGGTTTGTGGACCCCACTTTGAGAATCACTGCTCTATAGGATGAGTATTGTGATATGATGTGATGTGTATAAATGATACTGTCTCTTAATTGAATACCTACTTTGATTCTTCTGGAGATATTATCTTGCCTTAATGTGTCCCTGCAATTTTGTTTCCCTTCATTTTTAAAAAAAAATGTCAGGACTTCTCATCTTCAGAGTTGTTATGCGTAACAAAGAGCGGTAATCATCTGCATACCATTGCAATTTAAACCCTCATAAAGCAAAAATGACTGAAACAGTTTAAACTCAGGCTGAAACATGTTTACCCCTTGAGCATCTTGATTTAACATAGGTTGTCACAAAGAACACTTCACCTCCTCCTGTCCTCTATAGTCTTCAGAGAGAAAACTTTCATTCCTGAAACAGTGATATAAAAATGATATGTCGCCAATTCTAAGAGGTGCATGATTTTTTTTTTCTTGATCTGAAACCTCTTAACCAGGAGCCAAATTTGAGTTGCCTCAGCTAATTTGTCTGAAAAAGCCCCAAACTGAGCTGGTTAAACTAAAGTGCAGTTTCACCAGCAGAACTGAGTTATATAACCGACATGTATAGCTTTTGAGTTCAGCCAATCAAACCAAGTTTTTATGTCAAACTACTGTAACGTTAAAGGGCAGCAGCCCAATTGAAAGAGCACTTTTTAGACTTTAAAAAGACCCTCCATTCTCTGTTCCGAGGTTAATATATAGTCAAAAACAGTCGGAGTAGAAACAGGCAAGTCAGTTGCGCTGCGCACTGGCTCCTTGATGGCCATTACACATGATACAGATATGTCAGTTGAAATAGGGATAACACCAGGGCCAGCAGTTTCATCTCTTCATAGAGGCAAGAGCAAATGAGGTCAGTGCTATAGTTGATGAAAATGAATTCATGTCAAAAATGTGACATTTATGGAAACCAATTTACCGGAAGTTAAATGTTTCAAATTAAAGTCCACATAAAAAATGTATTTAAATTGAGATAGATAATTAACAAATAATGGATTAGTTAACAATCCAACATTACATTATTAATTCACTGTTTTCACTTTTGTTTAATTTCATTTTAATTCTGCATGGAATGAAGTTCAAGTCACATGTTGATGTTTTTGTTATATAGGCTTACATAGGTTACGTAGAGCTACACCTAGAAACAATGAAAGAAAACTGACACAGATTAATCAATCCTATTGCTCTTCATAATCCAGGACAACTGTGTTTGTTTCGGGAATCCACCTTCATACATAATTGGCCACGTTGTAGTTGATTACAAATGAACGCCTTGCAGATGCAAAAGTAAGCTGACTGTGATCAATATTGGAGCCCCTGCAGTTAAAAGTCATACTGAAGGCGAGGCCTGCCCACATTTCCCCAGCCAGCCTCCAGACTACATTTACCTCTTTTTCATGTCTGTGAGTACTATAAAGCAGTATCTTGAGGGTTTAGGTGGAGGAGTCAGACTGAGACTCAAACTGTACCCTCTCTAGTTGTTATGCAATCCACCAACATCCCATCACACCTCACCCACGTTCAGCCAATCCTTAGCCTCACGGTGTTGCACCCGGGTGTTGGCGGCACTCAGCTGCTGTAATTAAGCTGGCTCTTTATTGGTTTTGTCCTCGCCAAGGGAGATATGCACAGGAAGAAGGGAGACTCTGTTTTATTGCTTGGGCGTCAAAGAGTGGCATTATTATGATTGCAAGCCAGGGAAAGAAAGAAAAGAAGAAGATAGAGATGGAGCGATAAAGTGGAGAGAGTTGGAATGATAGCAGTGTTGAGGAAAAGGGGACTAATAGTGTGAGAGAGAGTGGTAAGGGCTGAATTGATGTGCTGGTCTTCACACTTCTCTTCTCTTCTTCTCTGCTCTGACCAAATCATATCTCAGCATCTGACAGAGAGTTTGATGGGGGGGGGGGGGGGCTGTGTTGCAAGATAACCATCAGGTTAATGTCTCAGCCCAAGGCCTGCTGCCACTGCTGCTACCAAGAGAGAGACATAAAAATGCTTTTGCCAAGGGTTGGTTACAGGTTGCTATAATGTGCTGTTTAAAATTTCCTTTGAAACAGCTAATCTATCACATGAACTACTATATCAGCAGAAACCAAGTATGGTTCATAGAAAACTTCTGGGAGGAAAAAATACAGATAAAGATTTTTATGATTATCGTATCCTGACGGCGGTATACTTTAGTTGGTATAGTATTGACATGGTACAATTTCTATCATCATTGTATTGCCTGGCCCTAGTAAAATTGTTGATAAAACATTAAAATAAATACAAATTGTCATTCAGTATATCTAAAAAAAGGAGAGTTGCATATAGACACTTACTTTAAATTTGAAGCAAAAATAAAGTTGTCAATGTTATCAATTCTCACGGTTGTTGTTTGATATGCTCGCATTTGTACCGCTCTCAACAGTAGTTTTCCATGACAGCAATTTTATATCAATAGCAGCACAGTGCAACTTGCTGTATTAGCTACTCTTCTGTAGCAGTGGCGAACAATTGAATGTGATCGCTGATACCTGATATTACACTTTAGGTGGTATCGAAGCTTGAATAATATTGTTTTTGTTATTGGGGTAACTGTAGCTACAACATGGTCCCATTGCCAGAGGCGCAAGTGATGTCATACTCTTAGATGTGCATTATGCATAGGTTCATTGGTCAGTCCTTTCTTCACTGCAAAACGGGATGAGGAAGGTAAAGAAAAGAGTCAGAGAACAACAAAGGAAAGAGGGAGTACTTTTCAACAGAAATGCTGGACTGTGCAGAGCGCTGACATGTGGGGTCCTTTCATGCTCATGAAGCGAGACTGATTCCATCAAAGGCTGACCAACCACGTGTGCACATGCATTTGTGTGTGTTTGACCCTCAACCTAACCCTGTCATTAATGGCTGAGTTACAGTATAGGCATACTGTCCTCCAAGTAAAACTATCAGTTTGGCATTGGAGGCTGCTTTCATTTCAGCCCCTGGTCTTTAAATTACTCCTCTCTTCCCTCTCAGTGAAGGACTAAAGAGAAAGCCTCTGGGTGGCATTACTGAGAGCCTCAGCTCCTCTGTGTATCCTTGTGTTTCTGTGTGGGAGAACATGTGGCGCCGTTTGTATGTTCATGTGTTTGAAGCCCAGTCCTGAGGAGGTCTCCTTTTCTCTTAAAGCCTCTTTTTGTGCTCTTGAACAGATGTCTGATGTCATCTTGCTTTTGAATAGCCGAGAGAGAAACTGCATACGATGCATGAATATTGCTTTGCTTTCAACCTTATGCCTTCATCTGTAATGCCATTTGTCAACGTCAGTAAACCTTTAACACTTTAGGTTTAATCTGACCTCCTGTGCTGTAGTAGCTTACTGTACCAGTGTTTGATCTTAGTTGTTGTATTTACAGTATATACATTGGTCAATAGAGTTGCTAATTTAAATCTAAAGCCTCTCTCATCTGTATAGTACTTCACAGCATCATCATTCTTGTTTTACATTTGATTTATTGATTAAAGCAGATTTAAAGGTCAGACCTTTAGGTCAAGAAGTTGACTTTCTTATTTAAATACCTGTACAAAAAAGCTGTGAAGTCCCTGTGTCACAAATTAGCAAACATTTCAAGCTATTACTTTACTGAGTCAGTTTAATGCAATCATGACATGAAATTGATTTTTAATCCAAATATAAATTGACAACTATTCGAGGGTCAGTATGTTAGGATATAATGCTCGAGGGTATATTAGTTTCTTTTCTAACGACATAACATTTATGCCTGTATTATGTCAAGATTGAGAAAGATACTGTTTTATAATACTTCTGTTGCTCACAGAATCCAAATCTATTTCATGCTCCAATATATTCAATTACTCAAAATACACTTGAAGAAGCTGTTTGATAAAGCAATAATGAAAAGCTTTATCTAAATATCTGCGCCTATCAGCCCATTGCTATCATCATCTGTTTCATCCCCTGCCTGTGCTCAAATCCTCTTTTGCAGCACTGATGGTATTTTCAAGAGCTCAATTAGATTCATTATTTCCATATTTTGCAAACATTGCACCGTGTGCGCCGCTCCTCCGTCCCCCTGCACGTGTACAATTAGCTCTGTTCATTTGTGTTGCAAATGAGCTGGCCCTAGTGGTGCTCGGCAGCCTCCCTAGGCTTCTCCTGCCACGCAAAGGAGAGGAGAACCCAGCCGAGGAGTGATCAAACGCGTTCTCTGGCAGGCAGATGCTGTGTAAACACAGAGAAGAAGTAGCAGCTCCTGTCTCCTCCTGCCTTCACTTCTTGCCTTCATTATTTTTGGGAGTCTGCTGGCATTAATGAAACACCATGTAATATTCATTTAATTCCCAGTGTTTACTAGTTCATTAGGTTTAAGGATAGTAGTTGATCTGATCTCCAGGGGTGTCAAGGAAGGGAAAAGTTGCTGACTTTGAAGATTTTTCCTTTTTTCGATAGCTGGCTGCCTTCCATCTAATCATATGTCTGTCTTGATATATTAATACTAAAGAGCATTCACAGTCCTCTCATTGCTTCTGAATTGTACAGCTTTCCTCTTTCAGGTTCTATTTCAGCACACGTCTGTTGCCTTATGTACCACCTCCACTAAATTTTGAAACTGTTTAGATTTTTCTTTCATTTTGGTGCAATGGTTCCTCAAAATATACACCAAGGGCTACTTAGCATCTGCATTAAATATTATTTCAAGACCTGATTTGTATATTCAAAGACAAGATAAGCGACATATTCAATATGTCCAAATGTAAAAATCTAAAGGAAATATGTTGATAAACATGTTTAGATGATAAATTTGAACTCCACCATCTCCTCTTACCTCTGCTTGAATGTCTAAATTGTCTAAGATTAAATGTTTTCTGAGACCAACACCCCTCTGGCAGTTTCATCTCCTTGGCTCATGGCATGTGTGACAGATGCTGTCCTATGCAATTACAATTAACTCACACAGCCTTTTGGTTCTGGGCTTGCTTTGCAAAGGTCTGACTGTGAGTTCATCGATTGAGACATTGGCTTGTCAATTGCATTGAGCTTAGTAGAAAAGGTCTTTCTGTGCTGAGCACACAGGGACACACTGAGTGGGGTCTTTACCAGACAAAGTGGAAAGGTAGATCTTTTTCCAAAATAATTTTTTTAACAGGTAACACTAAATGCCTGGTTAGAAAGAGTAAAAAAAAAAGTAAGAAATGTTTTTTTCCTACTAAACACCAATTTCTTTAACTAGTTGTTCTCAACATATATCCTTAATTACGGTCATTAAGTTAAGTGCATTTTAGGGTTTTCTAAACAAGTTTTTGTAAGTATAATAAAGAAGTCAGGGAAGTCAGCAATTAGTAATTTTTTTTGAATGACAGACATACAGTATATAGCCATAAGTAAAGTCCTTTACCTGCTTTTTATAAACATAACAATGAGCATGGTCTTGTTACCTGCTCTTTCGTTAATGTTAACAGACAAACAGTAAGGTCCTTTACCTGCTTTTGTAAAGTGTCTCGAGATAACGCCTGTTATGAATTGACGCTATACAAATAAAGATTGATTGATTGATTGATTGATTGATTGATATATTTTTTTCTCTTTTTAATTAAAGATGGGAGCTTTATTAATCCCTTGGGAAGTTTATTTCAGGGAAATTTAAAGACGATTCAGAGACACTTCCGTTCATCTTTTTTCCTTGGTAGCTATCCCAAACACAGTTGCCTATACTCTGTGTGTGTGTGTGTGAGTGTGTGTGTGTGTGTGTGTGTGTGTGTGTGTGTGTGTGTGTGTGTGTGTGTGTGTGTGTGTGTGTGTGTGTGTGTGTGTAAAGACAACAACACTGGTGTGGAGGAGAAGAGGGGAAAGTTTTTTATGCTGAAAACACAAAAGACAGCAGATTTTTAATCTTTCCAGTTGAGACTACCAAGTAGTGATAGTTCATCACTAATTTGCCTACAGTAAGACAGGAGTTCAGTTTGCAAACTTTGATTTTTAAAGTTAGCTGTTTGATGTGAAGTCTGCTGTCAGTTAACTTGCACTCAGTGCATATCAGAGTTTGTTTGGCGAGACAATCAGTGAGTGATAGCATACATCTTGATTTGATTATGCCCAAAGCTAAGCACAGAGGTGGACTGGGAGACCTTGGCTGCAGTAGCTTCCCTTCCCTTCGATGTAATTGGACAGTGCTTATGCCTCCTTTGCCTTTTCTATACTTCCCATTTAGCCTGCTGATATTGTCAAGCAACAACCATGCTTCTGATGGTATGTAGCAAAGACATGACACATGAGAAAGAATTTAGTAAATAAAACCATTTACTCTATTCTTATGAGGACTTTTAGTAGGAACATCATTCAGTGGAATTTAAGAATGTCAAGAAAGTGTTGTACTGAAATATTATATAATAAAAGTTATTATACTATATAGTTATAGTTAACACTGACAGGTTCTTTTTACCCCTCCATTTGTTTGCACTGAGCAGAAAACTGTGTTGAGACAGGCGTGAAAAAGAATTGTATGAGACAATGAAGGCTCAACCTTGAACCCACCATGAAGGGCTGTATAGCCTGGATCCCATCATCATTTGTCAGCAATGAGGGCCAATATGCAATGAAACATTGCTCACCTGTGATCAGACCACAGACTCCTTCTTCCCGCTGACTGGATCACACTTCCTGCTGCTAGTCTACCCTTCATGCTCACAGCTCTACACCATGCACAGTGTTGTCATATATTTAGTACAAGGAGGGCTTGGCTGTGTGCCGGGTCATGTGGTGTTGCTGCAGTCTACTGTTGACAATAATAGACTCGGAGGAGTTGGAAGAAAAAGAAAGAGAGGGAGAAAAGTGTATATGGGGGTAAATGGAGCGGCCAATGTGTCCAGACCGACCTGCACTGTTGTTGGTTTCCCAAGAGGGTGTTCAGTCCATCCAGCCCCAGAGATGTTATTTTGGGCAGCAAGGATTATTAAAGCATCTTCTGACTCACCCCTGAGCTTTTTTCATTACCTCTTTACTTTCTGTGTAGCCAGACAGCCATGCAGCATCACTGCCTTTGATTTCAAATGCATCTTGCTCACTGGAATGAAAAATGCATACTTAGCAAAACCAAGAAAAATTCATGAGTTGGGAGTAGAGAGTAAGAAAGAGAAAGACAGAGCTTTTGCGTGTGTGTGTTTGTGTGTGTGTGTGTGTGTGTGTGTGTGTGTTTGTGGGAACAGTGTTTTTTTAAAGTACTGTATTAGCGGAGAATTTCCTTAACTACACAGTGCTTTGTGAAAATGAACAATAACTGACGAGCACTTAGTAGTCAACATAGAGTACATCAGTACCAGGCAGGGAGGAAGGGTCTCCATGGATATCCCTTCATGTTTGTCAGAAGATGTTGATGTGTGGGGGATGTAAATGTGAAACTAAGCTGCAACCTTAGGTGTTGAAAAATGAAGCCAATTCTGGACGGAAGTGGAAAAAAATTAATAAGTCAGTTCCTTGTCCGCTTAAGATTTGCTGCAAAAGCCAGGGAATCCAATAATAAAATGCCATATTTTACAATAGAAATAAATGTTCACAGCCCTGTCCAAAAATAGATTTGGTCTCTATAGCTTATTTGTAAATTTGTAAAAATGGTACAAGAGCAATATTTTTAAATAACTTGAACGTTTTTTTAAAAAGTAAATTCTGGAGTTATACATAAATCTGCATACATTTGAGTGTGGTTGAGTTTGCATACAGTTGGCTTGTTGTAACTGTTAGCCAGGAGATTTAAGGACACAGCTTCACATCTTTCTCTGCTTCTAAAATTATGGAAAATTGGGTGGAGATAGCTTTTCCAACATGTTGACTACTATTATTGGACTTCAAAATGTCTCTTAAGAAAACAGTGGGTGATGTCACTTCCAGGTTTTATTACAGAATATTGTGTTGGACTTTGTATTCGTAGGGTGATACACAATAATAACACTTCTTAATAATAATAATGATTATTATTATAATAATATTAACTGCTCATCTATCATCAGGAATTAAACAGAACCCTGAAACTGAATTGAATTCAGCTATAATGTATTTCATAGTTCTGACAGCTGTGCTTTTTCTTCTGTGACATAGCATGGAAGGGAAGATAACTTTTATTAAGAGCAAATCAAAAGTCAGTTCTCCTTCAGCATATGGTGCGCAGAGTGTTGTGTAGTTTCCTTAGAAAGGATGACTAGCATAAGGTTGTATTTTATGTGGTGATGTAGCAGTAGGGTTTGGTCATAGATGAGTGCAAATGATGTGTATTTTCTTCGAAGTTCAAAAACTTGGTAAAAATGTGGATTGCCAACTCGTGAGGTGTTAATTACTTACAGGCCCTCAAGTGTAAACCCCATACCCACGACTGCAACAGATGTCTCTCTAGTGTAACTCTGTTCAATTCAAGTTGAAGTCAGTAAGCATAATTACAGACTCACACAACTCCTGTGCTGCTGTGAATGAACCTCATTTAGACTGTATATTCTGTTAGTCGTCTCCACAGAGGTGTTTTCTTAAATGCATTCCAGCTGTGATGGACCTTTTTTATGTGTCCTGTTCTTTTTTAATAAGATTTAAAAGAATGTACACATGTTCAGTTTCTCTGACCTTTTCTGCAAGATGGGGAGAAGCAAGCAGCGGAAAACTGTCCTGTCTTGTAGCTAATCTTAATGGCATATTCTGCTGGGGCTTGGCCTACATAGAGTGCTAGTTGTGCCTCATCTTAAAAAGGAGACATTACAGGCACTGTAGTGTGGAAGATGTATTAACCGCACAGAGTATAAACATGCGCTCAGAAGGCACTGGTTGGTCTGCTTTTAGACAGCAGGAGAGACAGTGTCTGTGTTCTTGAAGCCAATTAGTGAATACACACAAATCTGCACACACTGTTTGCAAAAGTAAATGATGTTGGGCTGCACAATTTTTGGCTAATTTTTGTCAATTAGAACTCTCCACAGAACAGGGAGGTAGGGAGGGTAAGGATAAGCTGCCATCAGGTACTTTCATTGATGTCTGTGCTGCATTGACATCAGACAGTTTGGTTGTGTGTACAATTTACTGAAAAGATGAGGCCCACAAAAAAGTTTTTCAAAACCAGAAGTAGCATAGCAACAGTTGTTATGAGAGGGGACTTGTGATTGTGGTCAGCAGATCAATCAGAGAGCCAACAAAGGGTCATTTGAGCAAGACTTCTGGGTTATTGCATGAAACAGGGTATACTGGGTGCCAACTGTTGGATAATTTTCCTGATAACTATAAAGCCCTCCTTAATCCAGACCTTAACTATCTGCTCTTTTGCAATTAGGTACCCATTTTTGCTCATACTGCCCTGACCCATTTATATTATGGACATACTTTATGATTCAGTAGAAGAAGATGTACCTGAATGGTGTCAGCATTAAGTGTGAGCAATGATTCACAAGTGTAAAAAATACATAACATAATCTTTGCAGAACAGGCAAAAAACATCAGCACACGGGATCGATTTTCTTTCACGAAGCCTAATCAGAAAAAATGTCCAGTCCCTGCTTTCATTTCAAGCCATACTTATGGTAAATGGTAAATGGGCTCAAAGCACTTTTACATATGTCACACCTACCAATTCACACACTGATGGCAGAGGTTGCTATATACTCTACTCTGGTGTTGTCAGCAAAAAGCAAAAGTGGCTGCGGCTCAAAGGTAATTGGTTGAGCAGTCGTTCATCCCTGGAGCTCTACAGTCCACATGTCAAAGTGTCCAAAATGGGTTAAAAGAATCACCATCCATGTGTAAATGTGTGTTATTTCATTAGAGTGGTACTTATGTGCAGCCTAGCACTTAACATAGCAGCCTATGGCATCATTGTATGAATGGTTGTGTGTAAGGGTGATTGTGACATGTAGTGTAGTGCTTTGAGTGGGCATAAAAATAAAAAAAGGCTATAAGTGCAGTCTATTTTATCATTTATATAGTGACACTGCAAACAAAAGATGGATGTTGTAGCAAGCACAACCTCCCCTCCAAGTGACTGTAGCATTCTCAATATGGTAAAAGGGGTGGGACATATCGAGAACAGAGCCGAACGACTGACCAATTATGAGAGAGCAGATGAGCCTACCAATCAGATCAGACTTGGCACACGTGGGGACCGTTTTTTCTCTCTCTCTCTCTCTCTCTCTCTCTCTCTCTCTCTCTCTCTCTCTCTCTCTCTTCGTGGGGGATTCTGAGCATTTAGAAATGCAGGCAGATGAGAGAGCCTGCATTGAGCGACAGTACATGAAAACAGACACTTTTTTTCGAACATTAGCAAATGTGAACAGACTTATAGTCACATAAAATACATAATAAATAGAATACAAATATAATATGGGACAAATATAGCAGAAATCAAGTATGTGCAATGTGAATTTCTCTCAGTCATAACTGTCTATCAATGAAAAAGAAGGGAAAGTCTTGCAAGCTTTGTTGTTGTTGGTTTACATCAGGTTTATATGGACAGGACATCCAGATCCTCCCCTTCCATATAAAAGTTGTAATAGCCAAGGACTAGAGAAAAGAAGCAGTGCTTATTTCACTGTCATATAAGCCTTTTTAGTTCACGGTCATAATGTGTAAATTCATATGCAACGTGAAGCTACAAGCAAACAAAAGGGCTAACATTCGCCCACCAACAAACAATTCAGGCCACAGTCAATTGCAGCTCAACCACAGGTCAATTTTGTCCACTGCTTTGGCTTTGTGAGAAAGTGAGCAGAGTCAAGGTTTGGACGTGTGCTGCTGGAAAAAGGTGGAGGCTTTAGAATGACAGAGTTCGGCCAAACAGAAGTCTGGTTTCATGCAGTTGCTTAAGGGTGACATCTACTGGATCGAAAAGTCACGCAGAACTTTTTCTAGAAATTTCAGATAAACATGAAAATTGAATTTTAAAGAAACTTCAAATGTTTTATCTAAAACATATGATTATTCATGTTTGAATTCTGACAAGACGACAGACATTTCCACTCAGATAACATACAGCATTTTAAACAATAAAAAACAATCAAACACCTCCTCTTCTCATACTTGCCATTATGTCATCCCTGGTTTGATGTTGGCTTTTTGCCTCTCGGTGTGGTACTGTGATTGGCACTGCGAAACTTAAAGCCCTGTCCCTGACTGTTGTGATAAAACGACCTCAAAGGTCTTTTAACATTTCCTCTCATTCCAACCTCCGTCCTGGAAAACGCTGTGTCAACAACCAATCGCCCACCTGCTCTTCTGGATTCAACAATCCCGTCAGTCAGCTGTCACTAACTGCCATCAGAAACAGAACACACACTTGAAGTGTATTTTCAATCCAACTCAGAGCCGATCTCAAGGGAAGGCTGAGGTGAGCAGGGCATTAGGGATATATGGAAGTGTTCAGAGAAACACAGCAGCAGATGTGGAAAGTGTTAAGTCACACGAGTGAAAAAAAGAGACAAGAACAATGAGTGCGTTATGACTGATGGTCATTCATAACAGTCTATGTTCATAACACACTCTTAACAATACAGGGATTGGTCTTAGTAAAACAGGTCCCTGTTAAAAAAAAATCTGCTATGTCATCATAATGCAGAGCAAGGAAAAGGTCTTTGATACTTTTTGCAATGTACAGAAATGATGGGATAAATAAATCTCTTTCTTTACCTTTTTCCCTTCCTCTATCTGTCTAGCTCTCCCTCCCTCTAACATGATTTTGCCTCGTGGATAAAAAAATGAACCATGTTTTTTTGTTCAATTTAAGAATAGTAAGACCCTGGACTGACAGAGATTAGGTAAGACTGTGATTTGTGATATGTCAGATAGTAATCAACCAAGAAATGTAATCCTTTTGCCAGGCACTGAGTGGACAGCAGAGTTGGAAGGGGTGGCTTCTCTACCTCTAGCCAACCGTAGCAATGATGATGTTAAACCTAAAAGTCAGCTTGCTTTCAGCCTTTGCAGCAGACTGATAAACTGTCCCATCTGCACACATCTGGCAGGGCATTGTGCACAGCGGACCATCAGAAACAAAGCAGGTCATGTTGATGCTACACAGACATTAGTATATCAGAAACTGCAGCTAAATCGTCCGGTTGTAGTGGGATTTTACCCTTGCTTTATTAAACACACAAGGAGTGGATTTCTTTACCTTTTTTCCTTTTTTTTTTTACTTTGAGGGGCGTCCACATACACAGCAGCTGATTAAGTAAGGCTTACATCTATAAATGTACCTGTAGAAGATTTTCTTCTTTTGTATCTTATCTGTGCTTGCTCTCAGCTGAGATATGCACATTAAGCTTGTTTTTTTCCCCTGCTTTTGCTTTCTCTGGTATTGTTGTCATTATTGCGCCAGATTCCTATCAGCTGAGACATCTGTAATACAGCATCACTCATTTGTTCTCATTTGACTGCTCTGCTTTATCTGCAAAGTAGATGTTGAAAAACCCCACTGGGGGCAGCATTGGATTTTCACCTTCATTGCTTTTTGGCTTTCTTATTTGGCATGTTTCTTAAAGCAGCAGAGGCAGAACCAAGCCACACAGTCTGAAGAGCGCTGCCGCAAGACTTCTTTTACTGCTGCTGGGTGAAGATCATTCACAGCACTCCAGAAATAATACAAGGACAGGTTTTAGGGCATGAGGAAATAGGACTGGAAAAAACAACAAGGGCTTGGTTGGAGGCTGTGAGCCATTCCTGATACCAGGTAGTTTGGATTGTACTGGACTGTTTTTGAAAATGTTTTTTTGCACCGGATGCTTTGCGTTTGTTTTAAGCAGCAAGTAATAGATCTGAGCAGAAATACATGCCACAATTTGATTTTTGATTTGATTTTAACAAAGTTTATTATATCTCAGAAGTCAGTGTTTAAATTGACGTTTATCCAGTAGTACAAAACATGTATGGATAAGGTTTGTGCAGCAGTTGTGCTTTAAGATCAAAGATTTCTGGTGTAACTCAGATGCTAAATTCTTTTAAGCAGTTTTTAAAAAGTAGAATCATTTGAATCTATTTTTGGATTACAAAAACTTGTTAAAAAGATTTTGAATAAATATCTGTGATTTGCTGAATTGTGGTGAGGTAGTGGATTTGATGATTATGTGTCAATGGGCACCTATACGCAGTGTAGATCATCAAACCATTTTGTTCACTGCTCATTGTGTTAGTAATTGTTTTTTGGGCTTTTTACTTTCAGGTAAGAAAAAGAATATTATCAACCACACCTTTGCTTAATGTGTGTGGGGACAGAAGTCGTTAACCAACCAAGGCATTTGTGAAATAAACGTAGAATTGTATGACTTGAGCTAGTATCATTTATGAAGTAAAGTAAGTGTGACGACTGCAATGTTTTAACTATACAGTAATCCCTTGCTTATGTTGCAGATGAACCCTGCAAAAGTATGCGTGAAAGCCGTCCTTTTTTTCCTTATCATAAACCAACATCAAATGTTAATGACTTGCAACCACAGAGGCTTGATCTCAGGCCTTTCATCATAAAGCATGATACAGACAGTAATGCACATAGACTGAGAGTAGGACACAGATAGCAATATAGTCCGTTCAAAGTCTTGGAACTGGGCTCCATCTGTGGTTGTTTCAGAACAGATCCCTACCATTTCTCATTACACCACATCGTATTTGAGAATTTTCTACAATTGTTTTTTCATGTTTGTGTGTTGGCGAGTGTGTGTGTGTGTGTGTGTGTGTGTGTGTGTGTGTGTGTGTGTGTGTGTGTGTGTGCGTGCGTGCGTGCGCGCGCATTTGTGTGTCTTACTGAAAATAACAGCATAAAAAGGTTTTATCATGGCAAGCATGTCAGGTCACTATTAATCTTTTAGGGTCACACTTTATAATCTTTCAGAACCATAGTGTAATCCTATGATTTTTGAGAGCCATGGATTTGATACATTTAGCTGTTTTTGATGGAAGAGTGTTTTTAAAAATATGATGATATTAAATCATCTTTAGGGCACTATAGGCATGCGAGGCCTTTTTAAAAGCAATAAGGAGACAATGTATACGTCTTTGAGATTTCTGCGTCTTTTCTGTGTTACAGAGTGTGAAATTAATGTGAAACGATACTTTTTCAGACTCAGAAATTAAATCCACTCCCTTAAATAATATCCATGTCATAGTTTCAGGAATATTTCTTATAACACACACTATATAAAAGTCATTGCGTCTCTTTTATACCAATATACTCTTTTATTCAATTGGAGTCCTATAGTCATTACTTATTATTATCATTGTCCTCGTCACCAACTGAAAGAATATATTTACAGTTTCACAGCAGAGTGTTTCTATAGTTAGCTCAGAATAGGGCAACAGCAGTTCTGGTCTGCAGTTATTCTAGCAGGAATGTAAAGAACAGCAACTCTTGTTTTTATGCCTAAACTCTGTACCCTGCAGACAACATGGCTCTCTATCATTGGTCTTGTCGGTGACCTCCTTAAACAACGCTTCCTTTGCTGCGTACATGGCCATGTCTTCGGTGACATCACCCCACCATTATACTACAATATATAAGGGGATGAGAAGCAGGGAGTTTGTCACTGTGCAGTGCATGACTCAATACTTGCAGCAACTTGTTTTCTTTGCAGTATCAGAGGCATCCCTATTCCATGGTGTCCAATCCTGCTCTTACATGAAGTGAGGCTGAATCCAGTGAAAGTGAGCTGCTTATTTAGCCATAGAACATAGGTATAAGGTTTCTCTCTTATTTTTCTGGTGCTTCCTCCATTATAGATGGGCAATGATTCCCCTCTTTGGAAAAAAAAGGTTTTTATCTCTCTCCACTCTTGCCTTCTGTGTTACTAAAATGCAAATCTAAGATCAGCAGAGTGTATCGAGGCAGAGCTGTGGAGGACTCAGAGGTATCTATAGAGAGGCTATTACAGTAGCAGTGGCAGCTGGAGCAATGGGGGAGTAATGCACAGAAGAAAATTTAGTGCTGCGCCACCGCTTGTTGTACTTACCGACAGGTTTAGGGCTGGCAGAGTTACCATCATGATGCTAATGGATAAGCTATGGATTAGCTAGTTTGCTTGTTTGAAAAGACATTTCTCTGTTTGGAAAGGAAGGACATACTGTATGAAGCTATACAGGAGCGTGAATATGTTGTACATGTGTTAAGATGAGTGAGGGGAGGTTGTCAAATGTAGTTTGTTAATGTTTGTTGCAGTTGCACCGTGCATTAACTTGCATGTGTGAGTTTAGGGGAGGGGATTTCAAGACAACATCCCAGAAGTATCGCTAGCCAACAGCCCTGCAGATAAACTGTGAGCCAACAAACAACACACATGGAGGCATGCAGAAGTGACTTCATGCACGTTTACACATAGAACACATGCCTTTATCTTCATGGAGCTACTGTGAAAAGATGTTTCGCATTCTCAATCCCCTTCCCCCACATCACATTTTCTCCCATCCAATCACAGCTTCTGTCAGTTACTCCAGTTTATAATTTCTGCAAGCACTTCACTTTAAATTTGTGAATGAAATTCAGCGAAGCTAGTGTCTAGGAGCATATCATGAATGGTCAACCCTCATGTGTTTTTCCAGCTGAGTTTGAATCTCTTATGAGCTGTGTTGGGATTTTAATGTGATTAGAGACATTTGTTTTGATGTAAAGCATAAAGGTAAGGTCACTTGTGTCAGCTAGTTCCATCTTTCAGACTTCCTTTGTTGTAAATAAGGATGGTTTCCCTAAAGTCTGCATCTGTTAGTCTTGTTTTTGTTGTGTGCATGTCAACGTCATTTCTTGCAAGGATTTTTTTATAGACCATTAGCAGGAAATGACTCATCAAGTTTGTTGCTCATCTGGTCTCTTTTTTCATATATAAGAAGTGATGTTGCAAGTTGTGGTGTTTTTATGTAATAGTGGTGTCTGTCCTCTCAGAAATTAAGCTGCACTGTTCTGAAATGATACTCATATAATTTCAAGCAAATAACTTTGATCAGGTACTGAACATTTACTTCATTGCCCTATGATGGTGGTAGTATAACAAATCTTGTATTGATCTAATTAATTTGGTTTAGCATACTATTTATTTGCCTGGTTGAAATGTTTCTGCAGGCAAATAGAAGACAGTGTTGTTTTTGTAAATAATAACAAGAACAATGTCTCTTTCCATTGCAGCCAGGATAACTTGGTGTTTGATTCTAGTATTGTCAATTATCAATTAATATGCACAGCTGTTTAGAAACAGAAGGTGGCTCAGGCGACCCATAAGGCTTAGCTTGCCCGCTTATCCCCTTTAAGATCCAACATCACAACAGTATTCTTTTTTTCTTGGACCCCTCTTCCCTCCTGTATGCTCTCTAGTTAGGTGTTTACACGTTGCTAGCTGTTGTTTGCAACCTGCACTAGATGGTGGACTCAAAAGGGCTTGGTTAGGTTAACTTCTCTGTAAACACCTGCTCATGTGAATTTTTGTTTTTCAGCTGCACATATGCTAGCCAGCAGAATGGGCATCATGAGCATCAAAGATTGGACATGTCACTATTGTGCAGAAATTGATAATTCACTACAGATCATGACGGTATACTAAGCGCTTCAACTGTCTTGTGGAAAAATGTAGCTTGTTTTGGATGCTCCCACGCTTGATCAATAAAACAGCTATGCTACAGAATCTTTTTGTTGTGCTGTCATGGCCCAGTACTGTAATTTCCAAATCAGCTATATTTAAATATCAAATACTATTTAAAATTAATTCAAGAATTATAGATCTTCCCCAGAAAAATTCATCTGGCGGCTTTTGTACTGGTGGCCCTCTGCACCCACTCCTGATGCAAATGTCTGTGGTTGCTAAATGCTTCACTAGTTTCAGAAGCTGGCTGCTCACTTTAAGCTGTGGTTGGGTTAGGGTTGTGCAGTAGTGAACTACTGTACAAAGGGTTAGGGCTGTTTTTTTATGAAATTGATTGTTACCTACTTCTGGAATGTAGGGCCTGTAAAAGTGTACACAATCGAAAACAGTGAACAGAACAATGAGCTAAAAAGCACAGAAGTGCTGTAGGTTCATCATTTAACCATACAGTTTGTTGAACAATACTCCATGCCCGGGCATCCTTCTGTCTGTGTTTGAACAAAACTTACACAAGAAAGTATTCTTTTCCATCTCACCCCCAATTTGGTACAGTTTATACAGTACAGCAATATTGAGACAAACCCAAATGGTCTTTGATGCAGTAGGAAGAGAACAAAAATGCTCAGCAGTTTGTGAATCAGCTAATCACATGTTAGGAGTCCTTACCTTGGCTGGTGAGCAAGGTTGGCACTTGTGATTTATGGAGCCCTTTATAACCGTAACTTTTCACATAAAAAATAAAGGGATGCTTCACAGAACTTTTTAAATACCAACATGTCTTATTATTTTTGGTGGAAAAGTGGGTGAAATGTAGGAGAAAATGGCTTCTGAATAATTAATATTCATATAAAAGAATAAAGGCATTAATGCACAGTTAGCCTCTCCAGGCTTTTCACCCACTTCCTGGCTGGCTGCTCTCTGACAGTCCAACAAAAACATTCAAAAATTATTGACAGCTTATTTTAGATATGTGGGGTTCTTTACTTTCGATATACTTGAAATCATCCATCTTTTTCTGTATTTTTTCTTGAGATTTCTAATTTAATCATCACTAGTGAAGTGAAAGATAGAAACCGATCCACTGAGGCTCATTAGTTCAGATAGAACAGTTTAGACAGAACTGAGACGTATACAATCTGTATGTATGTATGTGTGTGTGTGTGTGTGTGTGTGTATATATATATATATATATATATTTCTATATTGCTATATTTGTCTAGTTTTTTTTCAGCATTTCACTTTACTGTGCACAAAACTGAATCATTTATTAGTGCTCTATATACAATTCCTTATTTCTTATCTCATTCCCATTGCACACACACATTCACACATGTACACACACACATTTTTTTAAATTAGTTTTTGCATTTATTTAAGAGAAAACAGCTTGCAAACTTGGTTTGCTACCTGCCATGTTTTTCAGCACATATTATTACGATGAGAAGAGGGAGTGCTGCTGCATATTTGTGCTTAGTCCCATCTCTCTCTGTCTCAGTCTCTATTTTTTCTCGCCCTCCCTTTGTGTCTGTGTGTGAGACACAGAGAGTGCTATCATCTAGTTTTGACAGGGATTAAGGCCTGAGCAGAGCAGGGCAAAGTAAAGTAAAGTGAAGGCTTCA
Source organism: Symphodus melops (assembly GCF_947650265.1). Lineage (NCBI taxonomy): Eukaryota > Metazoa > Chordata > Actinopteri > Labriformes > Labridae > Symphodus > Symphodus melops. Next base: position 9,862,615 of record NC_136695.1, on the reverse strand, counting down.
GCCTCAGTTGCGTGGTGATTAGTAATGATGCATTGTGCGGCTTTTGCCAGACTGAAATCACACAATTTGCCGGAAGTTTGGCAGCACACTTTGTGATTATCAACATGAAATGAAATGCTTTTTTTTTTTTCAAATCAGTTGAGACCAAAACAATATATATATATTTACAGAACCAATGGCTCATCAATAAATTCTTCCCCTTTGTCCCCCGCTTTAATCTACAGGAAACGAAGCCCATCTGCATCCAGGGATCCAAACCAAAAATACGACCAAAGGGAGGGGGGCGACCATTCACAGTATGCCCCGACGGACGGCAGTATGCCCAGATCACCGTCTGATTATGGGGATGGGGACCCCCGGCGGGCTCCGCGGGGCCCACACATGTACCCAGATGTGGATGCGGCACGGATGGGATACAGGGACCGGCGTGGTCCTGGACGCTGGCACTCCCAGGAATACCCACTGGACCAGGAGCTAGATGGACCACCTAATGAGTATGACCTCCAGCGGCAGCGACAGGAGGAATTCCAGGCTCGCTATCGCAGTGACCCCAACCTTGCACGATATCCTGTTAAGCCACAGCCCTATGAGGAGCAGATGAGGATGCACGCTGAGGTTGGACGCCTGCGACATGAACGTCGCCATAGTGATGTCTCCCTGGCCTATACGGAACAGGATGAACCAGGCCCCATCCGGCTGTCTCGACAGCATCTCACTGAGCGCAGGCCGCCCATGATGGGACAGCGCTCCTACTCTGTTGATCGCTCTTCATCTGGGCCCATGGGTCCTGGCCTTGGAGGCCATAGAACCTCTAATCACAGCCCCCCTACACCTCACCGTAGCCCTGTACTGGGTGACAGATCAGGGGACCTGCGGAGAGGGGACCTGGGTGTAGGTGGGGATCCAATGAGGAGGCAGCAACACCATTTGGACCCTAGTTCAGCTGTTCGCAAGACAAAGAGGGAAAAGATGGAGAGCATGTTGAGGAACGATTCTCTCAGCTCAGATCAGTCGGAGTCTGTGCGCCCACCACCCCCCAAGCCCCACAAAACCAAAAAGGGAGGAAAGATGCGCCAGGTGTCGCTGAGCAGCTCGGAGGAGGAGCTGGCCACCACGCCAGAGTACACAAGCTGTGAGGACGTTGAGATAGAGAGTGAGTCAGTCAGTGAGAAAGGTAAGGGCCTCATTTACCTACCTAGCTTGATTTGCAGTGACATAATGTTTTACAGTGGTTCATTTCTCAGATGTTTATTTACAATTACAAAGTCATCTTTTTCTAGTACTGACAAAATGTTTTTTTTAGGGTATACAGATTACATTTAATAATTAAATGATGACCTTACTTTTGTTGCTGTTTCATGTGGATATTAATTCTTGCTGCTGTTGACTCAGATGTAACATTGAAATGATCGTCTACCGTCCCTCTCTTTGTGCTCTGTATGTTTTCATGTGTAAAGATGAATGTATGGCTCTTTGTTTTCTTGAAACAAAACTATCATTTAAAAATCATATTTTAGTTAGTTATTATATTCCTAAATTTCTCACATTTCTAAAATCAATCGTACCAACTTCTGGTATAAATTTACAATGTGGTTCTTTTTTATGTGTTAAATAGTTTTTATTTCTTTGTCACTGAGGTGTAACCTCAGCAACTAATTTGCATTTCTTCATATGTTTTTTTTTGTTTTTGTTTTTGTTTTTTACTCTTAGTTGAAAAGCATTTTTTTTAAACACAAATTTTTGGAGAAGAGGTAAGATGTGTATGAAGCATTGTCCTTTTCTTTTATACCATCCCAGCACTTTCTAAAAAAGCAGAAAAATGAAAACAATGAGCCTTACATATGTGCAAAGCACCATTACGTTTTACATGTTCTCTTTAACTCTTCTCTAACAGCTTTCATGCATTTGAGGAGGAGTTTGGCTCACGCTTGAGCCTGCCAGATGTGTTTTAATGTGGATGGATGTTTATGTGTGTGGATGTGATTTGAAATGAATGTAAAGCTACTGCTCTTAGAGCCTTCGCCTTTTGCTGCAAAGTTACAGCATAATTTTCCGTTTCTCAAAGCGCTGTTGACCATGATCAGTCTGTCCTTATGTTGAGTGTTAGACGGAACAAGGAAGAGGGCTGAGTTTGCTTTGTTAGTGAAACAAGGTGAGCTTACACCTTACTTAAGGTGACTAACACGTGCATTGCATTTTATTAAATAGTTAAAAGTAGTTTTACTGAAACAAACTGTATCTACTTTGTTAGCTTTGGGAACTTAGAGGCACAATGACCAATAACAATGGTTGAGGTGGGGAGCAAAATCTGATCTAGTTTTGGAAAATGACAGAAGTTATGTTATACCTGCATGTGGTGCACTGAAGTGCATTCTTAAATAATTACTGCAAATAATAATAATTATAATACTACATGTTATTTATAGAGTGCTTTTCATTGACTCAAAGACACTTTGAAGGTAAAATGATAAAAACAACAATAAACGGTAAATAAACCAACAAGCATAGAAAAAACAAATACAGTTAAAAAAGTTTGTGTAGAGTCAGATTAAAATGGTACACATAGATTATAATTAAAGAAGTTATAAGTTAGATGCAGTGCAGAAAATATGTGTTTTTAGTTTGCTCTTGAAGACAGTAGGGTCTGCAGTGTCCCGGATGTTTTGTGGGGGTGAGTTCCAAAGGGTAGGGGTGGCAACTGAGAGGGTTCTGTCTCCCCAAGGACGGTCAGGAGGTTAGCGTCTGAGGAGTGGAGGGTACAGGAAGGGGTTAAATGATGTGAAATGATTGATAACACTTTTAAATGTGATGCAGTACAATGATAAATATCACGATAAAAACAATATAAATATAAAGGATAGATAGATAGATAGATAGATAGATAGATAGATAGATAGATAGATAGATAGATAGATAGATAGATAGATAGATAGATAGATAGATACTTTATTGATCCCGAGGGAAATTCAAGAATAATTCCTTTTCTTACCATCACAACAAAAATTTAAAATGTAAGCTGTGTTTAAGTAGAATTTATGGGAGAGCTGTTGTATTGAGTTGCACTGTATTACTCAAGTGGTCAAAATGGCTAATGGCAACCAACAGTTTTTGTTACGGGGCTGGTGCTGGAAGATCAAGTTTTTCTAACTGATCCGAACCGCAGAAACACAAAGTACCTACATGATAACTGCAGGGGGGGTTTTTCATAGCGAGCTACCTTTGAAAAAAGTGATTAAATGACTAGTGATGAGTTTCTCATCTGCTTGGAAAAACAATCACACTTTCCAAGTCTATAAACACAGTCAGAGTGACTAATGCCACTTTACATTGACTCAACATCAAAAGCAATTGTTTAGCCTGTTAGCATCTTCACTGCCCCACCTGGTTGACAGTTTATGTAATTACAAATTGATTTTGTGGTCGAACCCGTTATTATAGAGACCTTTACCTTACATATTATTAATAGTGCCAAATACAAAGAAGGGAAAATAAGCACAAGCAAGTTGAAAGAGTGACTCAATTAAATGTTACTTTGATATAATAAAGTGGCTTTTGAAATCTGAATAAATAAATTCCAGAAGGATAGCAGTGTAGATTGAATTGTCAGTAGCAGTAGACCAAAGTACCTGCCACGTCCTGAAAATGTTTAAACTAGAGGACAATGAAATAATCAACTTGGTTTGTTCTGTTATGTAACTGTTCTCCTCATAAAGGAAGTAGCAAAGCACCGGTGCTACATTATTGATGTGGGAGTTTCCAGGTTTACAGGAAGCGATGGTATAAAAATAGGGAGAAAAGCAGGTTGTTTATAGGGTCAGAGTTTTGCTGTTTCTGTCTGCTTCTCTCTGCCTCCTCCACAGGTCGACCTGTGCGGGAAAGAGAGGAAAAACAAAGAAAGTAGTTCAACTTTTGACCTGAATAAGTAGGCTTTTCCACTAACCTAAGAACATCCCTGGACAGCTGATGATGTTGAGCTATCTTGGGTTCTTTATTTGGGTATAATTGGCAGTTTCATAATTTCATGACATAATTAAGTCTGCTGTGATATGGTGCATGTCAGCAGCCTGATAAATGGTTCAGAAAATTCAACTTATCCAATATCTGAAACTCAATTATTTTTTCAGTTTAAAAAGCTAACCCAAATAAGAATTCATCCTGCACATGCTGCAACATGCATACCAGGCAGTATTTTAATAACTTAGGGTTTATTCCCTTCAACAGGAATGAAAACAGTCCCTTTGGCCAAAGGTGACCCATAAGCATCTGAGTTTGTGCAGTCGTCTTGATTGGTCAGAGAGTTGTGTGTGTAACAGCAGGATAAGTAAGGATGGTGTTTGTTATGCTTTAAAATCTGTGAGACCCAAGGGATCTGATGAGGATTGAGGAGGTCTTGATGGGCTGCGAAGGAAGGGATAACAAAGGGAGGAGGAGACTGGAATAAAGAGTATGTGCCAGCTATAATGGGCTCAGCTTGTGCCTTCGAATGCTGAAGACTGATTTATCACGATGGTCCTCTCCCCGTGTTTTCCTCTATATTGATTCCCCTGACATGCAAGTCTCATGATACTGCCAAACAGACAGAAAAAGGGACGCTGGCTGGCTAACTTCAACACAGGGGTGGAAATGGTGTTGTAACAGGACAGCCTAAGTTACCCCCTCATTAATCCCTTTTGGGATAGAATTCTTGCACTTCAATAAGTTTGTTATCGTTTATAAGTCTATGTTCTAGAGCTGGAGCTGAGAATAAACATTTTTATTAACTTGGCCAATCAATTTATCTGTGATTTAAGATAAATAATTGTGAGGGCATTTGTTCTTTGATTTACCTGCTGAACTTTTCACATGACACTTTACCACCTCCCTAGCGTGGTGACTATGTCTAAACATACACAGTACTGTTTCACCCCTGCCTCTCTTCTGCTCTGGCCCCTTGAATTGTAGTAAAAACAGCATCAATAATTAATGATCCAATTAATAGTTTACACTGGTTTTTATTGAGCTGTCAAAGTGATGGAGTGCCTGCTGGTATAGTGAACTCGGCCACTGCCTGCGCTCTGCCTTTGCCCTGAATCAGCACTTTGTGGGCTTCAGAGCCAGGGCGAAACGGCAGGGTTGGGGGCAGACTGCTGATGCTCACAATTTATTGCCATGATGAGTTTCCTGCTCCCTGAAAAACCACACAGTTCCTCGCCGGGGGATCAGTGCCCAATTGTGGCATGCTGCTTGTTGTAAAGCTTTGGGGAAAAAGAGGAGCGTTTCCATAATTTGACCCACTGACTTTTTTTGTTTTTGACAGACATTAAGGATGTGTGTGTGTGTGTGTGTGTGTGTGTGTGTGTGTGTGTTTGAGGGGTGAATCGGTACACGTTGGAATGACTGGAGTGCATGAATTTAGAATGGATTCACCCCTCATAGTGTGTGTGTGTGTGTGTGTGTGTGTGTGTGTGTAAACTAAACTAATAGGCAAACTACTCACTGTCTCAAAGGGTACATATTCCCCTTTTCTACCTGTCAAACAGTCCCCAATGGTCTAAATGAATATATATGCTGTGTTCAAAATATAGCCTCTGGTGCTTGATCCTGTGATCCTGTGATCCTGTGATTTCGGTCTTATGACCCTGTAAACCAGCTCTCTCAGAATGTTCCGTTTTGTTGTGTAACACACAACAAAACACACACACACATTTACCTAAGATTTCCCGATAGACATCACTCCTCTGTAGTGAGAATGAAAATGGTGAATGACCTGCGCAAAAATGTTGCTCTATGCTGGTGGTGGAGTCCATCGGTGGAGAAAACAGGGTAGAGGAGGACCACAAAAAAGGGTTTCTTTATTTCAAATTGTGTGGGTCAATGGACACACACAGGTTACCCAAATATATGTTAAAAACATTGTAAATGTGGATTTTCATAATATGTCCCCTTTAATGTAAGGTGAGTTGCATGATACATTGCTCTATGAGACCATAAATGGAAGCCTTAAGCTATGAGGACTATTTTGGCCACATTAGGCAAGTGACTTGTAATACAAGAGTGTCTACCATGCTGAGCTGGCTCTCGTGGTTATGCTGCTGACAGAATAGCAGCTGGCAGGCAAAGTGGGTAATCACTGTTGACAGCTGTGGGTTAGAGGGCCACAGAGGACAAAGCCTGTCTGGGGACATCCATAATGTTTATATTAGAGAGCAAACTGTGTACATTAAATAGTTTGAGGATTTCTTTAGACTAATGGCTGATAGAGCATAGAGCTTATATAGTGCTTTGAGACTACTCACAGCACATTTTTTACCGCATGTCACATTTACCCTTTGACGCCACATTCAACAATGTGAATGATGGTGGAGTCTCATATTTGTAAAGATGTAACTTATATCTGAACTTGATGAATAAATCACATGGACAACTTCGTACAAAATGACATGGACAACTCCAAAAAAAATTTACATGGACAACTCCAAACAAAATCAGGTTTTCTGTGACTGTCGCGAGCCTGTAACACTTCCCTCCAAACATTTCATTCAGACTAGAATAATAATGGATGGCCAAGCTGCTGCCGTGTACTTGTGTACATGCCTGCCTACACACTGTCCCTGCAGGCACCACCTTTTTGTATTACCTTTGTTTTTTACACGAGACTGATTAAGATTAGATACTACATCAGTGTTTTTTAACAGGAGCCTGGGTGCTTCGCTTTGATATTGAACTGCTTAAATTTATTTGTGAAGATATAGAAAAAAAAGAGCTGACTTTATGTAATAAAGTAATAAACAAAGCTAAATAGCGTGGTGCCAACACTGTGGAACTGACTTGCTCAAATTATGAGCTTGCATTTCTCCTGAAACAACGTTTAGTATTTTTAAATATTATTAAGCCTCTTGTTTCTCTTTCATTTTCCGTAGATGTTCACAATATTTTCATTTCTATGTTATTTACTCAAAATGTATTTTTATGGCACTTCAATTTAAAAACCCCCCAAAAAACTCCATATTGTGAATACTATTAAGTAAGCCCTTGTATTTATATTGAGCTGTATCAGGAATTATGTAGATGTTATTTTCTGTGAGTGTCGAGACTGCAGGCGTGGCTGAAGTGTGGTCCTGCTTCTGAAACTTCTTAACTCATGTCACTTTAACACAATGATTTGATAATTAAGCCTTGTGGATTTCTGGTTTGATTAAAATTACGAAAAAATGAACGCATAGTTGTTACAGCCAAGCAAACCACGTACTGCCTGTGAGCCTGAGCATAGGACAAAGAAAGCTCACACCACAGACTAGGGAATTGTAATACACATTATGTATCTCATGGCAATAGTTTAAGAAATGTCTGATGACTGATGAGGTTTGTATTTAGGCGCTTATAAGATTTAGACTTTTCACCATTGTTCATTTTGTACATATAAATGTATGAAGCACACACTTCTGGATTAATGTAAATGAATTGGTGTATCACCTTGTGGATCTATACAAACATTTGTTGACTTATTTCCCATTTGTAGATCTATTTACAAATTTATGGATCTATTGACGCAATGTCAGATAATATTGCAGAAATAGTAGCTCCACTGTCCACAACTTAAAAGTGTGGCTATAATTATTTTAGTTGCCGCCTTCTTCTTCCATACTGCTTCTTCTTTGTGCCTAAAACTCTTTTTCTCTTTCGCCTTTTAAGCTCTAGCTCCTATCATTTCCACTTTAGCATTCAAAGACAGTCTATTTGTGTTTTTCCCATCAGAGTTCCCCTCATATTTCCGAGATCCATTAGGTTCTACAGCTCTTTACAGGGCAAGCAAAGTGTGGGAAAAGTGATGCTTAAGGCTATGGGGTTGCACAAGCACAGAATTTTTAGGTGATCCTACATGACTATGACCACAGCAACTTACAGTAATGCAAAAACACACAATTTTAACAACTACACATATCAGTTCAGGACCTGGTCAGCAAAAAGTATTATTGTTTTGTTTTAATGATAACACCTTCCTTCCCATGCATTAATAAGGCTTTTGGGCATGAGTAATACCACCTTTTGGCTCTTTCTAATGGAATGTTTAATACACTCTCCGGACTAATAGACTTACATTTCAAGACAAAGACATGACACGTTTCTGAGCAATCAAACAGCTTCTCTCTTCAAATTAAAATAATTTCTTTATTATTGCACAGCTTCACCTTTTGGTCTTTTTTAACGCCATTTTTCTCGCCAGTGGAAATTTAAGCACCGCCTTTAGATTCAAGTTCATTCATCTAATTAACTAGGATTTTTAAGCCTCTTAATCCAATTGAAAGTGTTCTTCCTCTCTTTGTTCTGTGCATCCACTCGGGAAAACAAGACACATCTTGTAGAAAGTTAGTTTGCCATATGCTTTCCAGCTGATCAAGTTTTCCCTGTGAGTTTATCATTATGCTTACCTTGATGGACACATCATATCAGCAGTAAAATATAAAGTTAAAGATCATTATTTCCTCCTCCCTAACCCTTTATCTTGGTTATTTATATCAGAAAATTAATTTGTCTCAGACACCTCCATCCTTAAACTTGACTATAGTTACTTTCTCTGCCTCTACCTCTTAAGGCTGTGTATACTGCTACTACTATAAAGAGGTAATCAGAGCCTCATCTTTAAAAGCTCTCCATGGTGCACTTGAGATTGAGGTCAGTTAAGGTTGTGTGGCACAGCTGACTGAGTCCCCTGTTGAACACATTAAAGATCAGCTTGCTGTTTTTTTACAGTTGCAGCTACTCACTTTCCCTCAACAAATTGTGACTTTCACCTGTTTTGAACTAACATATTGGGTCCTTTAATGGTTGTTGCCCAGATGAAATCTAAGTTCTAAGTTGAAAGATTAATGAAAATAGTTTAGCTCTATTATTTGCATAATATGGAAACAATATATGAAACATGCGGAATTATATTAAAATTGCATGTCAAATGACTATTAGAAACAGAACAAATGTTGATGACAAAACACATGGGATTTGCTGCAAAAATAGGTGAGGATATCTCGTAATCTTATCTCATGTAAATCAAGGTTGGTTTCATTTTAGATAAAGTGGCTTTTCTGATATTTTAACGAAAACTTGAAGATTATAATTAGACTTTATTATGAGTACTGTACATGACAGAGTTTCCATAATTTCCAATCACTAATTCTATTGACATCTTACCCACTGTCCTCATCCCCAGTAACATTAATTTCGATGTAAAGAGAAAGAAATTTAAGAATGGTAAAGACACCACATGTCACATTTACCCTATCAAACACAATTCATAAACCTTTGGCAGAGGCTGCTATGCAAAGTGCCAAGTTGCCCATCAGTATATTTCTAAGTCCATTCACACACATCCACACACTGTGGCCTCAGGAGCATGTTGCTGTTCAGTGTCATGCAAGGCCACTTCAACATGTGGCCTCAAAGGATCAGCGATAGAACCTCTGAACAACCGTGTAGACGTTAACCAACACTACCTACACTAGGGGCAGCGGTGGCTCAGTTGGTAAAGTCGTCACGTCTCAACTGAAGGCTGAGGGTTTGATTCCCAGCTCCTGCAGCAACATGTGAACATTGGGCATGACACTTAACCCTGAATTGCTCCCGCTGCTTTGTCACCAGCGTATTATTGTGCATGAATGTGATTAGTTACTTCTGATGGTCTCACTACATCGCAACCAGCCCTCAGTATCTGAATGAGTAGGTGTGACATGCAGTGTAAAAGCGCTTTGAGTAGTCAGAAGACGAGAAAAGCGCTATACAAGCTCAAGTCTATTTACAAATTACCTGTGATCTGCAGCAAAATGTAAAAGGATACTTTAAAGTTAGGTCTTTTCTTAAATATGTAATTCTTTGTTATAGCAAAACAATAAAGCTTTTCCCACAAGTTCAGTCATAATTCTACAGTTTGTGCTAAGTGCAGTACAAGTTAAAAAGGTGTAATTTTTAACTGAACACATGGGACATTTTGCATGTTGTTGGTATTTTTAGTTAATGTCCTGCAAGAAAATAGCAGCAAACATATAGTCTCAAAAGAAATCCAGACCTTGAATTTAAAGAATATAATGCCTTTTTTGTTACGTCCTGTTTGTAATATTCCCTTAACAGCAACTTCCTTTCTTAACAGGATTCTTGAAGTTACAAAGGATAACTTTGAGCAGTATGTGTGTGTGCATAGCTGACATTTTGGATGTTTGTTTTGTGCTGTATATATGTATTCTGTATGTATGCTCCTGTCTGTGTGTTACAAATTGTGGTGTCCTCACTGGTCCCTCTTGCTGTCTTCTCTCGTGAATGTTCGCCCTTTCCCCCCACCTCACAGGAGATTTGGATGGCCATTGGTGGGACCATGCGTCTTGGCATAGCAGCGAGGCCTCCCCAATGTCTTTGGTGAGACATGTGGAGCCCTGCCTTGACCCCCTACCTCCTGCCCCTAACCCCCATCTCTCTTTCCTTCTCTATGTCTCTCTCCTCCCCCATCCCCCCTCCCAGAGTTTTTTGTCATTTCATGTTTCCTTCGTTTTATTTACACCTTTGCATGTTGTTTTTCTGTTTTTCTTTCTGTTTTTATCCCACACCTGTAGGGGACAGTCAAAGGGGAAAAAGAAAAACTATTGAGCAAGCATTTATGTCCGAGCCGACACACACCTTATCTGAGAGGCAAAAGAAAATGGTGCGCTTTGGGGGCCACTCATTTGAAGAGGACTTGGCATGGTGTGAACCGCAGGTTAAAGACTCGGGAGTTGATACGTGCAGTAGCACTACCCTAAACGAGGAGCATAGCCATAGTGAGAAGGTACTGAGACAATCTAGCCTGCATTTTGTTATTATTTATGACCTACCCACCCAGTCTTTGTTTGCTCTTTGTCACTAAGTGTAAATAGGTGAGATGTTTGTTTTTTGGATTTTATTTGACGTTGTATAATGGAGTTTCCTTGCGATTTCGTTCCTTTTTGTTTTTCGGTTATGGCTTCACCTAGCTTGGTGTTGCCTAAAACGTGTCTTGGGGACACCCTCTTTGCTTGCTATCTGTACTTGCTGTTTTGCTCCCCAAACAAAAACCCCACATTTAATAGTAATTGTTAAAGAAGAGCATTGATACACAACCTCTCTGTTTGTCATGGCACACAGGAATGTGGGTCTCTCCTAGTTGCATGCTCGTTCTCCTCCGTATGTTGTGTTCTTGCTCTGCAGCGGTCCTTTTAGCACAGTTGAAACACCTTTAATCAGGCCCGTCCCTTTCACTCTGCTGCCCTTCCCCACAGCACCCAGTCCAGACAGAACCTGCCCCTGCTCAACTTTCCACTCACTTCTATAGCAAAACCCAGTTATGTAAGAACACAAAACAGGAAAGACTGGATATGTTTTGCACAAAAAATAAAAACATTTGTTTTTCTTTTTTCCCTTCCACTGCGCGTCTGTTATTTCACCCTACCTGTGTCTCATGGCTTTCTTCTGTGCTGTGTATTTAATCTTTTGAGATCTTTAAACTTGCACCTCATAATCCACCTCATTTGTTCTTTTGAATTGAACTTTTCCCCCCTTTTTGCTATCTGCTCTTCCCTCACTTTTCCACTTGACAGTGGTTTATGTGTGTGTGTAGTAAAGCAACGGACTGAGACTCCAGTGTTCCTGCTCTGTTTGCAGAGCTGGTTTGAGGAGTGTTTGGGCTGCTTGCTTTACTCTGCATGGGATGCTGCATGAAGTTCACTCAGCCTCACACTGGCAGGTTCACACAAGCTCCAGACAAACCCTTAAACACTAATGTGTTAGTTGTTGTTTTCAATCAGTATTTCTGTCCATGATTAGCTCAGAAATTAAATGACTGAGAATCTAGCTTTCTTCAAAAAAAAAAAAAGATGAGCCAACAGAGTTTGTGTGAACTTTCTTCCTTGAGTGAATAAAGACCTTCCCTGTTGCCCCTTTTCACTATGAACAGTTGTCTGCTTTGGTCTAAAGTAATCACATTTGAGTGGATGAGTTGTTAAACAAAAGGTGTGTTGTTGCTCTGACCTTGTAGCACCCAGTGACGTGGCAGCCGTCCAAAGATGGGGATCGCCTAATAGGGCGTATTTTGCTCAATAAGCGTATGAAAGATGGAAGTGTGCCTCGAGACTCAGGAGCTCTGCTTGGTTTGAAGGTGAGCATATAATGATTCTTTCTGTGTGTCTATGAGTATGTATACATGCAAGCACAAATTCAAATGAAGAAAATTCAGTATCATCAAGCTTTCTTCCAAAAAAAGTTGATTTATGCAGACATTAAACTGAAGAACTGTTGGCTTTAGTCATTAACTGACTAAACCCAGGTACTTAGAGGGTTTAGGTAAGTATCACTGTTGGTTATGAAAATGTATGTGTACACACAGAATCGTGACTTATGAGCTGTTATTTCCTCTATTTTCTGGTTTTTTTGTGTTGGCTCTCAAGTATAGATTACATCATGGTGTTGCTCAGTATTAATACTCTTTATGGACTCAGTGATCTTGCATATTAATGCCAGGCAATTGATATTGAGTGTTATGATTTATGAAATGTATTCTTTTCTGACTGATGTCTAATAATCATTAACTTTGTGCTCCAGATTTGACCATTGAAATGTTATTTATTTTGCACTGTAATAGCAGTGTTAAATTCTTCAATATTAACGCTCTGTGGTAGTTTTATATTTTAACATTTTATGCATATTGACTGTGTGTGTGTAGCTAATTCCTATACTATTGGTCAAATTATTGCTTCATATAATTTGGGGCTTTGGTCAGTATTTTGTTGTGCACACACTGCAATGCCCAAAGCTTATACCTGTTTTTGTTGTTGTGGTAAATGATTTAATTTCCCCTTCCTTTTCAATGTTACATAAATCTGTAGTTGATGCTCAAGTGTAAAAAAGCTGAGCAGTCAAAGTCCACAGGAGCATGCTGGGCCATGAAGAGAACAGAGAACAGCAAGATGGGGAAAATCATTACTGATTGAATGAGCCTCCTGAAATGGCATGTTTGTGTCTGCTCAGTGCCTCTGTGCGTTTCTGTCCGCTCAGCAGCAGCCAACCAACTCGGCAATCCAGCCAGTCAGTCCATCAGTCAGGCTGCCAGCCTCGCCCTCTTTCTCTCTCTTTCTCTCTCTTTCTCTCTCTTTCTCTCTCTCTCTCTCTCTCTCTCTCTCTCTCTCTCTCTCTCTCTCTCTCTCTCTCTCTCTCTCTCTCTCTCTCTCTCTCTCTCTCTCTCTCTCTCTCTCTCTCTCTCTCTCTCTCTCTCTCTCTCTCTCTCTCTCTCTCTCTCTCTCTCTCTCTCTGTCATTTCGTCTGCAGGCCTCCTTCTCTGGCTCCAGCCTGTTACATAAAGCCATTTCATTTAGCAGACTTCCCTAAGCTCCTTTGTATGTTGGCATTCAGCTGCCATTAAGAAGGATTTTTATTTGTATGATGCCCATGTAAGCTGAGTGGAATGTAGTACAGCAGCTCAGGACTGTACACTACAGCTCTAGCCGACGGGCCGACACTGCTACAGATCCAGAGAGCAGCTCCACAGTTTGCCCCTGGGGAAGAAAGCACAGCTCTGGACATGTTTAAAAATCAGATTTGCACTTTTACCACTGAACCTGTGTTGTAAAGGCTTTTATTGAAGATTAATCCCTTGCAGGCAAAAGCTAAAGCCATGACATGAACTGGATACTTTAAAGAAAAATCTGCTGCAAACATGTTAAGCACGAACTGAAAAACACGAAAATAAATCTGTAACACTGACTCGTGTATTTCAATGTCTCTGCTTTGCTTCTTCAGGTGGTTGGAGGCAAGATGACAGAATCTGGTAGACTATGTGCTTTTATCACTAAAGTGAGGAAAGGAAGTCTAGCAGACACTGTTGGACACCTCAGACCAGGTAATAAAAATGGCACGTTCAGGGAAACATTTGTACATTTTTTCATATTGTGGATTTTCTTTTATGATGTTCTAAAGGTCCATTATGATTTAGATTTTATACAAACAGCACAAACAGCAGCATGAGAATAATAAATATGCCATGTGTCCCTGGTGTTTTTTGCAGGTGACCAGGTGTTGGAGTGGAATGGGAAGCTTTTACAAGGAGCCACATTTAAAGAAGTTTACAATATCATTCTAGAATCCAAGCCTGAGCCACAGGTGGAACTAGTGGTGTCACGGCCTATAGGGTGAGAGCCTTACATTCACTTTCACACATACCATTGCTATCTTCCAATTTAGGGGTTCCAGTTCAAATTTTGGAGAGACCATTTGAAGGCCAATTACATCACAGCATCGAGGGTTCCTTCAATTGCGGCCAAAACATGAGTCCTCCTTTCCCCGACCAACCAGGATCCATTCAGTGCATCCATTGTGGTTCAACAAATCTCAACATTTATTGCACACCATTTTTTAAAATAAACCTCTCAGGAAAGTCTGACATTATAATTATGATTTGGCATACATCACACAATTACACACTAAGCATAATGTTATTAGAAAAGCAACCACAACAAAAAGGAAGTATGAACACAAATAAAACAAAAAGAAAGGAAAAAAAGAGTAAGAATTCTAACATGGAGTTATGGTATGTATAGCTTTGTAAATCAGTAAGACATTTTTGGCTTTACACATTTTGGGGTTTTCTTGAAGTTTTTGAAGCTCATTCATGAAGATTAAGAACAGTGGTCTGGTCTTTGTTAATCCCTGTAACATAAAGAGGCAGATTTCAATTCAGAGGGTGAATTTAGTTTGTTTTCTAAGATCATTTTTTATTTATGAAATAGTGTTGCTGATGTGGGTATCCAACATCTGTTCTTCCATCCCCCCGGTTGTTGCTCTGTCAGCGTATGAGGCTGCTGATTCTCTCCTCCAGCTGATTTCAAAAGGGTTAATTGTGGGGATAAACAGCAGCACCTTTGTCAATTCCTATATCTGACCTGCTTTGTTCTGCTGAGGGAGCTGCTGGGTGAATCAAGACTAATGCACTGCTTACAGTCATTAAACCACAGTGCAGTCAGCATCAGCTCAAATTGATCTTTTCCACCCTTTCCTTCTCTCCTTTCTCTAACAAACATGTTTTATTTTTCAGAGATATTCCAAGGATACCAGACAGCACACATGCACAACTGGAATCAAGTTAGTCTTTTTTTAGTTCTTAAGCCCATTTCATTACCCAGATGCATCCTGTGAATCATCCTGGAAATATCAAATAAAGAAAATGTCTTTTACTCTGCCTCAGCATGTTTGTCTTTCTCTTGGCAAGCTTTCTTATCTTCTTTGTTTCTCTCTTCCTGTTCATGTTATTTGTCTTGACTACTGATGTTTGCATTTCCCATTTGTCTCTTCTTCATCTTCACGTCACCAAAGCCACAAAGTAAAAAAAAAAAAAAAAACACCACTACTAAATAATTTGATTGTGTCCTTTTTGGTCTGTCAGGTTCAAGTTCTTTTGAGTCTCAGAAGATGGATCGCCCATCCATCTCCGTCACGTCCCCCATGAGTCCCAGCATGCTGAGGGACGCCCCCCAGTACCTGTCAGGACAGCTCTCAGTGAGTGACAACAGCATCTCATACTGACTACATGTAAATATGTAGTGGATGGGTTGGATGGGTGGGTGGGGTGAGTTTGGAAATACTTAACACATTGTGCATTAACTATAAACTTAAAGAATAGATTAAACCCTGGTTCAAAAAATGGACTGCCAGCTACAGTCTGTCTCAACTGCCTGTTCAGCTGGCGATTTACCAATCCAGCACAGGGTTTTATATCAGGTTACTGTATTGTCCATTATCTAGTATAAAAACCCTCTTGGGGTAAACTGGTAAAGGGCTGCATTAAAGCAAGAGATATATCAACTCTCAAATTAGGGATCCACAAGGGAAGTAGTTCAAGCATTTATGTAATACCTTCTGGACATGATTTGCGTACACTAAAGAGAAATTTGAATCCCATTGAAACCATTAAAACTATTTCAGCTGACTGAAACAAGAACTGAATAAAAAATATAAAGGAGTCTAATCTTAGAAGCATCTTATTTTTTTAAATTGTCTATGCATTGCTGGTCTTAACTTTGTATGGAACAGTGAAACAGTTCAGTCTATTGAATAATTCTGCAGAGTAAAGAAATGATAGTAAGATATTTTTGGAGCAGTCTGAGATGGGGATAATTAGGGTTCAAATATCACTATGACGTAAGACTTGGAGCGGAGGAGTAGAAAAAGAAAAAGCTATGACTCATTGATCATTTGAATGGGTCCATGAAGAACAGAGCAGAGAAGCTTAGGGACAAGGGATCAGAAGCAAGAATAGAAGTGAGAGGAGATAAAGTAAAGTAAAAATGAAACGGATGGATTCAATTTCTCATTCTTAAGTGCAAATTCTGTTTGGGGTGAAATGTAAGTTCTGTCATTGTTTTGTGGGGTTTGGTTTTATGTATTTTCTTTCCTTTTCATTGTTTTTCTTTTTTTTTTTTTTGCTGTTTAATTTTACTTATCCAGAGCCAAAGCCTTAGTAGAAGAACAACGCCTTTCCCCCCTAGGGTTCAGGTAATGGGTCCTGTCTGAAGGGCACAAACTCTATTTGGTCTTTGCTCCTTGACTGTTGACTGGCCTTTTTCTGTTTCCATACTTTGGAAAATGCATTCCGGGGGAAATGGCAGCTTAAAGTTTCCCTCTCAGAGCGGTGCATTGTGTCATTTTCATTCAGTTTTATTTCTTGAAACACTGTTATGATGACTGTTATTGTTTATTTTAACCCATTTATATCATTATTTCAAAATAGTGCATGCTCAACTAATCCAAACACATTTAAAGAGACACTCTCGCATTGCCTTATTTCACACCTGGATTGACTGAACCTTTTGCTATAAATTTGGTAACATTTGTAGTGCAGGATGATGATCCCTGGGCAATTTTAGGAAAGAGAACTTTATTTTTTGGTTTAGTGTAACATGAAACCAAGGTCTTCAAATGTCAACCCTTCACATACAGTACTTATAGGATAATTCCTCTACGTGTCTGTTATATTTTTCTCAGTTATATGTCTCAATTCTTTAGTTTCATGTTGCAGTGAAAAGATAGCAAGACCACTGTCCTTTGTTTGAAACCAACCAATTCCCATTTCCCCTCCAGATTAGAGTACACGTACAAAAACAGATTTCAAAATGAGCATAGCGAAAGATTTTCTTCATTCTGAGGCATCTTTTAATCTGCCATCCTAGTGTGTTATTAGTGTGTCTCATTTTCTGTTTTTTGTTTTTAATCGAACGCAGAACAAATCCCTTTGTGGGCTTGTATTTTTGATTCAGGTAGCTTGAAACACTCCTATTTTCTTGTTATTGATATGCTACAGTATGTTGTTTTGCCAAAGAATACCCTAAAAGAACTGTAAGAATATGCTTCAGGGATTTCAAATTTAAAGTGGTCTCAATAGTCAGATTTGAGTAAGTTGTTTTAATTTGTGGCATGAAATTTAAACAAGCAGTTTGTTTTACTATTTGTGTGCATTTTCACGACTATCAGATGGACACAATACAATGTTAACAAGACTAATCTATTATTATTATCTCACTGATGGTATAACATCAAAGACAGTATAGTTTAGTCATATTTTGCAGTGTCGGGAATTTTGGAATGCAACAAACTAAGAATTCTTTGGTACAATTTGTTTTCTATAAGCCCTATGCTGTCTGTTTTTGCCTATGAAATCTATCAACTTGTTTTGAATGCTTTTTCTTGCATTGCTGCATGCATAGTTGGTAGTTTTATATAGTGCAAACTTTCCCATAGCCTTTTTTTTAAGAAGTATGGACAGGAGCTTAGAAGTTTGTCATTTCATCGACTTTCCTCAATGCCTCAGTTGGAGTTTTGTCTTCTTCTAAGTGTCCACTTTTAAAGTCCATACTTCCCTTTCAGTGTGAACTGTCCTTATATTAGTCACGCAACTGCATGTTAGATTTCTTTGTATTGATGCCCAGTGAATATGTGAGAGAATATTATAAGACGCAAAATCAACACGAGTACACTGTATCTTCTTAACTACGGACACTGATTATAGTAGAGCATGTTGCCTCAAGCCTTTTATTTCATTTTGCTTCAGTGGAAATGACATTTAGGCCAATTGCATTCAGTTCCATTCAATAAACTTTATTCATCCCTGCAGGGGAAGGTTTTAATGACAAATAGAAGCACATACACTTTAGAGCACTTAACTTAAAAGCAATACAAACAACAACACAAAAACCAGGCACAACACACGACTACAGAAACACATCTTTTTTATTAAAGATAGCTGCCATAAACCATCTGCAACTTTGAAATTTTTGCCCTTTCACAACATATTAGCAATCAAGAAAGTCCATGTTTTAATGAGCACTAAAGCATGTGATATGGCATCATCTTTGTAGGCACATACAGTTTTTTTCTTTGAAGGGTGAATACAGGAGAAGAAAAAACTGTGTCGTTAAAAAAAAAATAATTAAAAAAAAATCAGTGGATATTGGATGTAGGTCAATAACTATTTCATATTTGATTAAGTTCTCTTCTCCTGTATTAATCACTCTGGACGGTTTAAACTTGCAATCGTCCTGAGCAGTCCCTCAGCAGGTTATCTCTGCTCTTCCTCTGCAGGTCAAACTATGGTATGACAAAGTGGGCCATCAGCTCATCGTCACCATCTTGGGCGCCAAAGACCTGCCTCCCAGGGAAGATGGCCGGCCCAGGAACCCTTATGTCAAAATATACTTCCTCCCTGATAGAAGGTAAGCGTAGAGAGTGTTACCGCACCCAAACTAAGCTGAGCGTACCTGACTTACCCCAACCATTTGATACCATGTCATTTTACACATTCAGAAATCATGTGTTTTAATGTAAATGTGATGTTACTGTGTCATATCACAAAGTTGTGTGTCATTGTTTTGTATCGATCAGCATAAAATATTTTATTCTATATAAAATGTGTCTATTTACAATGTTGGTTGTGCAGTGAAGTTTTATTGCTGTGAACTCAAGAAGAATGCAGAAAGTTTTCAGGCATTTTTAGGGAGATAATAAGTCATCTTGCCATCCCCTTCTCATCAACAGCATGCTACGTTGATGTGCTGTGCTCCGTGGTGTTATTGATCTTTTGTATTCGTGGCTCTTCTCTATCATGGTTGTAAATAAAAACAGTTTGAATTATTGTTCCTCCAGCGACAAAAGCAAGAGGAGAACAAAAACGGTAAAGAAATCCTTAGAGCCCAAATGGAACCAGACCTTTATGTACTCGCCTGTGCACCGGCGAGAGTTTCGAGAACGCATGCTGGAGATCACATTGTGGGACCAAGCCAGGGTGAGGGAGGAGGAGAGCGAATTCCTGGGAGAGGTAAGAAATCCAAACCCACGCATGAAGGACTTTCACTGACAGAATCTCAGCCTGTCCTTGCCATTGTCTTAGGCCATTATTAAAGTTAGATTAGAATGGTCTAATCCATCTCTAACATGCACTTGGGTATCTTTTTATTTGTTGAAACTAAACTAACTAAAACACACAACTACGAAAACTAACATACTTGGTGGGGGGGGGGGGGGGGAATTAAGAGCCTTATAATCATTGTAGCCGATTTGTGTTTTGTGTTGTTTTAATTTAGGAATTTAAAAGAAAAATGTTATTTTCTGTTAAGGATGTTTTTAGTCTGAGACATTACTTGTCTTTTCTCTTTTGGCAGATACTTATTGAGCTGGAGACAGCTCTTTTGGATGATGAGCCACACTGGTACAAGCTTCAAACTCATGATGTGTCCTCCATCCCGCTACCACGTGCCTCCCCGAACACACAACGAAGGCAGCTCCACGGAGAGAGTCCAACACGACGGCTGCAGAGTACGTAACCCCTGCTATGAAACAGGATTTTGATATGAGATCTTGTTGTCAGTAGCAAAGAAAGCATGAAAGTGGCTATTCTTTAGTGATTACATAATTCTGAAATATTCCTTGAACACGCTTAAGTATTTCATAGTGTTATGGCAATAGCGCTGTCATGAAGCTCTCTTAAGTGATTCATATTGATTCTTAAACAGCATAATATTGGTGTCCCAGTCTGTGAAGACAAATTGCATTACAGCTTTGCGGAAGTACGAGTAGGGGCACTGTAGGAGCTCCACAAATACATTTACACATGTACACACAGCGCTGTTGTCCCCTGCTTGCTCCGTTGAACCTACCTCTGAAGACTGTCATGACATTCATATTGAAGGCGAGATGTCACAGGGGCTTAAATATCGCACCTTGGATATATATGAATATTGGCAATCTGAATAAGGCTAAAGGTAATCTGTAAAAATCTCAGAAATTTCCTTTATAATGGTGTGGGATAAATTTGAATGACTTCAAAGTTTCAGTATGCCCTCCAGTCTCTTATCGATAAACTCCAAATTGCTGATTGAGATACTTTAAAGCGCAGTTGTGGTGAAAAAAGCATATTACTAAACATTTTGGCCAGTGGAAAGTAAATAAATCACTTTACACAAACCAAAGATTAAACTGGGGCTAGTTAAATAAAACAACATCATAGGTGCAGCTGTTCAGACTAAGTTCAGATAATGTTGTTGTGAAATGATTGAGCTTATACGTTTTTAATTACTGAAGGATTTTACTGCCTATATGATTTTTTTGAGGATCCTTTCAGTGGGATTCTTGACCATTTAAACTCCTAATACAGAGTCTAGGCATAACAAGATACATCCACTTTAACAAACTGTAACATCCCTGTAACACATGGAGTTGGCAAAGCAATTATGAAGCTTTCAGCAGTCTGGGCAATTCAAGTGTATAGCTGAAAATGATGGCATCTTCAATAAGGAAATGATCTCTTTTGGTTTGCTAAGACCATGGATATTGGTATTGCTGGACTTGCCAACATTGTTTATATTTCAAGACCTAGCATGCAAGGAACACAGCCTTTACAAGACTGGGTAGGTATTACAATGAGTTGTGCCCATGAAGGTAAAAGCAGAATAAATTGATTCCAGATTCTCTTGGCTGTCTTTATTGATGCAGTACTGTACTTCCAGACCTGCTCCATTTTTATTGGATTATAACTACAATTTCCAAATGTATTTATTTACAAATAAGGGTCTATATATCGTCAACGTATTAATTTTGCCAACTGTTTTTGTCCTGGCGGAATTTGTCTATTAAGGCTTTCAAAAACAGATTCAGATGTCTTATGTATCACATCTACCTTACTGCTTCTTCTTTCGCAGACAAAGGCTCATATTCACACAACTCAGGTAAAGGCCCCCCATGTGGAGAATCTGCTTGTCCCTCTGTCCACCTTAAAGATGCATCCTTGTGTCCTGAGTCTTTGCCCCATCTTTCTGTGAAGGGTGCATTTTTCTGCTGTATTACATGGATTTCCGTTTGGGAAGTTGCTGTAAATGTAACACTAACCGTTTGAAATCCACTTACGGTATGAGACATTTTAACCCTCAAAGGAAAGAAAGATTTAGGACACAGCTCTCTCTTCCTCTTTGTTTATTCACCTGTGAACTATTTCACAATCCCATCCTGGAACCCACATCCATGTCCTGCAAAACTGCACTTTATTCTTATCCTAAAACAAAAGCTAATCGGTGTATACAAACTACCTTTAGTCTGACCACTTGCTTGTCCTATGTCATGTATATTCAATATAATTTTCCAGTTCCCAATATTCCCTTTTTAATGCACAGAGTATTTTTCAAACCTTGCACTTTCTTCTATGCTTGTGTTTTTGTGCCCTAAATGTACATTTGTTTTAAAAAATGTCACTTTGCGTGATTCTTGTGTGACACTTTGCTTATTCCTTTTTATCAACCAGAATTTTTTTTGTGTGTGTGTGTTTACCTAGAAAAAAGAAAAATGGAACAAAGACTTTTATCATCTTTAAGGAAAAATATTTTTTTGTTTTTATAACCACCCTGTACAATAGCTTGTCACATCCCTTTTTTCCAATCACTTGAAAACTTGAATCACTTGAATCATTATGACCATATACTTGTAAACATACTGTGGTTGACTATACTGTAGTCCATGTTACACAAGACTGCTTTACTGTACTGCTTCTATGAGATGCTTAAAGCCTGGCCGCTTCCCCCAGTAGGGTGATTTTCTGGGCATTTGTGAAAGTGTGAGGTAAAAGAGCTGACAGCTGTAAAAAGTCTCCAGCCAACTGAGATGAGAGGTTGGGAGAGGCAGTGCCAGAGTGCAGCACTTGTCATTTCTGATAAAGCACATGTGTCCAGTTGATTTAGGTTGAATGAACAGTGAAGGTGGTGGTGGTGGGGGGGGGGGGGGGGGGGGGGGGGGGGGGGGGGGGGGGGGGGGGGGGGGGGGGTCTGCAGGGAGGGGTCATACCTCATAGGGATGGGACAAGGAGGGGTGATAAGGCGAATGAAGAAAGAGCTGTGAAGCCATTTAACAATTCTGCCACCACTACCTTCACATGTAAATTGAAAGATTGAACGTGTCTTTTTAAAGTGCCACAGCTCAGATGAAGAGAGATCTGCTGTTTTTGTTGAAGTGAAGCAGTGAAATGCAGCAATGTCACAGCTGACTCGTATTTTCACATATATAATCTAGAGTGACCTTTTGTTGGATCATTTGTTTTTGTTTGTGGGTTTCTGCACAAAAGGAGTTTAGAGACTGACAGTATATTTTTTGGTATTCATGTTACTGGATTTGACTTGGGCCTTCAGTTTATCAAATTAAGATTACATTTTAATCAAACATGCATAGTAAATGACCATGGGTCAACAAAGAAATCAAAATGACCCACCCGTACCTGTTTGTCTTTTTCATGCTCTCCCAAATTGATCTTGCACACCCTCCTCCCTCTTCTCTTTACCTTTCTAAGGATCCCAAAGGATAAGTGACAGTGAGATCTCAGACTACGATTGTGAAGATGGTGTTGGGGTAATAACAGGTAACGTATAGGAGTCATACAAACAACCTAACAGTGTGGGTCAAGGAATTGATTGGTGATATAAATAAATGAATAAAATTTGAAAAACAAAATGAAAAAGAGACACAATGAAAAGGTGTAGTAAAAAAATGCTTTGTTCCGGAGATTTTTCCATCACATCATTTTTTAATTTTAGTTTATTTGACTTGTGGACTTAGCTAACCCATTACATGTCATTCACATCAAATGCTTAACAGCTCCTAAAGACAGTGATATGCCATAGCAGCAGTATAAAAGAATGCAGCCCATCATCACAGTTTGAGCACTGAGATTGTACCTGCTTCTGCACTGCTAGTTTCTGAACTGCTATACTCACCAAGGCTTCAACAGCACACCCACGCTGCACATCCAAAAGGAGAAACATTGCTGTCATCTGCCAGAGACCTTCAGAAAATGATGGAGAAAAAGAATGTAAAGTACCTTAAATATGGCCACATAGTATCTCAATCTAAAACTAGAAAATTTGCATTTCCCTGCGGAAAATGCGTGTGAATGCTTCCTGCTGAAATGCAGTTAAAGAAGAAGAATTAGCAGAAGTAGAGGAAAACACACAGAAGTAAAAGTAGAACAAGAAGTCGAAGAAAGTAGAAGTATCTGTACCAGAACAAGAAATAGTGCTAGAATAAGAAAATGTAGTAAAAGAAGTGGAAGCAGAAAAGGAAGTACAAGCAGAATAACAAGACGTAGAAGAAGAGGAAATAGCAGAAAAAACAGTAGTAAAATTAGTACAAGAAGTAAAAGTATCTCTACAAGAACAAGAAATACTGATAAAGAAAATGTAGTAAAAGACGTGGAAGCAGAAAATGTAGAAAAAGCAGAAGAATGAAAAAGTAAATGGAAACAAAGCATTTACAGTATAAAGTTCAATGCATGTGTGTGCGTGTGTGGGGGAGGGTGTTTGTGTGTGTAACTGCAATCAAGAGTACCGTAAATCCCTGACTATTGAGCGCACCTGGATATAAGCCGCACCGGCTAAAAATAAGTTAAAAAAATTATTAGTACATATATAAGCCGCACTTGATTATAAGCCGCAGGTGTCCACGTTATAACAGAGCTATTTGCACAGAAAGACGTGACATAAAAACATTTGCTTAACTTTTAATTAAATACGTACTACCGGTAACATCCGCAAATACGAAGCCTAGTGGAAATCCTTGATCGAACAGTGTCTGTAACACGGCTGATGAAAAAGATTACCGTAATACATTTCACAAGAAAAAGTCCATCCATTCACTGACTCGGAATGACTTCATTACTCACTTCCTCAGTCTCTTTTTCGTTGTCGCTGTCAGTTTCAACTTTACGTGCAGCAGCTCTATTAGCTTCTTTGACAGCCAGCTCGATCGCCTTTAACTTGAAAGCTGCATCATATGTATTTCTCCGTGTGTTTTCCATGATGAGGGTGCGTGCATGAAGCGCAAAATGACTGATATTAAGATCTGATGTGACGAGGACAAATGTTTTTGCGGCACAAGCTCATTGTCCCCCAAGAAAAATCCATAAATAAGCCGCACCACAGTAGAAGCCGCAGTGCTCGAAGTGTGAAAAAAAAAGTAGCTACTTATAGTCCGAATTTACGGTAACTGCACTCAGCTGGCAGCTGGGGGGAGAAAAGTCTCCCTATTCAGTGCTTATTTTAAGGGGTAAAATGAAGAGTTGGAGTGCTTATTTTAAGGGGTAAAATGAAGAGTTGGTGGCTGAATGATGATTTTATGAGCAAGAGGAGAAGTAGCTGAATGCGTTGATGTAATTGTTATGTCTGGGATCCAAGAAATGTCGGAACTACAGCGATGTAAAAACTGAGAATTTTCTTTTGTCTTGAGACATGTATCGTTTCGTTTTAACATTATCGCCAATGGAGAGATTTTTGGACCACCTGCCGCTTTAAAGCTCACAGTGTCCAAACCGTTGCTCCGTTTGTCCTGAAATCCTAATGTGAGCGAGAGGACAAGTTTTCCTACGTTTTGAGGGTAAAATTTATCATGTGGTGTGAAAATTGTGGTCGCTAGAGCAATTTGTTCGGGAGATTTTGAAACAATCTGACAATTCAGCCACACTCTAACGATGATGTCACCCACTCTAGCTGGGAACCTCCCACCACATAGGCACCCATTCAAAAACAAGGAAGACAGCAAAAAACATCACAAAACATTTGGAGGTATAGTTTAAAAAGTATAAAAGATAGCAAAACAATGTAAATGTAGTAAAAGTAGTGGAAAAGTAGTAAAAAGGAAGTCTCTACACACAGCAAAAGAACACAGCAAAAGTTATAAGGCTGAGAAAAAGGTGGAAAAGTTGAAACGTTTCCCATTCATTTCAATGGGGCAGAATTTTCTGAAAAGTCATAGCCATAATGAGCAGAAAAAGCTGAACAGTATGATAGTTGAACGGTGAAAGTAGCACAAACGGTGCAAAAGTAGAAGCGAAGCAAAAAACGTACGGAAGTGGGAGAATAAGTATAAAGAACTGGATAACAATAGTGTGAATGCTTGAGCATTCACACTAACTAGAAAAAAATAAGACTTTAGGGTAACAAAGTACTGCTTCCTTTACTTTACTTTTTCCGTCACATCCCTTACTGATGGCTTACTGAAGATACTGTAGTTGTGGGAAATCCTACTCCAGCCTCTTTAACATTCTCAGCACCTCTAGTCTGTTTTACACGGCCAGCCCCCTTCACTTTATTTACAGTGATGGGAATGCCCCTCCGCTCAACTTTGGTCACATGTGTTTCAGCAGTATTAAGTCTTTACCACATATCAGTTTATCCAGCAATCTTAGTGTCAATCTTCTGACACATGTTTTTAAAAGGGGCTGGAAAAATTGTTATGATTTACTCTAATGACAGCTTTCTTGTTTGAAAAAATAAAATACAGCAGGCCAGAAAAGCTCACACAAGCTGCTTCTGGTCCCTTGAAGCAACAGAGTTTAAGAAGTCAGATTCTTTCCTTACACAACTGCCTGAACATTCAAACGTTCACTGCTTTTTGCTGTTTCATGACTCTGCACTGATGCAGCCTAGTCAAATCCAATTAATTATATTTTTTTCCCTTAATATATGTTAACTACGAGTAGTGGGAAATGAAATAGCATGTCAATGAAAACTTTGTACAATTTTTGGGCTCTGTATATATTTGCTTGGAAATTCCTCGAAATGTTCCTTTTTTCATAATGCTGGATGCCATGTTCATCACTGTTAAGTAATACATTGTTTCTCATTGTTTAAAAGAAAATATCAATCGTAGGAAAGTAGTAGAAAACTTATTTTAATTTCAAAAGGTGGCTTACACACCAATGCAATTAGGATGGATCACTTAGTTAAAAATATACTTGTACATTTCTAACAACTGTCAGGCTCTGCCACTGCCTGTAAAGACAAACCCTCATGTATTAAAAACCCTCATATATTATCGTCAAACTTCCTCAAGTAAAGGTCAACAGTTCTTTGTCATTAACTCCAATTTTTCTGAACTTTCCTGATTTTCCAACTTTTAATTCAGGGTTTTCTTTAACTCATTTTAATATGCTTTACACTCTATTGAATATCAATCAACTTTAATAGTGCTAATCATTGACCTTACCTTTCCCTCCCAGCCATGCCTGATTATTGGTTAATGAAAACTTTCAAGTTCAATGGAATAGTCAGTCTTGCAGAAAAATTAATTATAATGATTCAGATATATGAAAGGCTATTTTCATATTAAATACACAATATAAAGACAACTCATGATTTGCACCCTCATTTAAATCTAGTCCTCAATGGAATATAGAGTATCATCAGTTTAGTTTGTTTTGTCTTGGCTGTTACAGTGTGTTGTTAAATTATATCTGTGCCATGTAATCAGACTTCTCAGTTGTCAGATGTTCCAGGTGTTACTATTTCATCCACTGGACAAAAAAAGAGTGTCTCCTGGATCTTTTATGTAATTTAAAGTCCAGCTTCGGAATTTGTTTGGTGTTAGAATGTTTATACAGATCATCACTCCATTCCTTTGTCTTGCTTTTGTCTTAACAGACTACAGGCCAAATGGCAGAGACTTCCAAAGCTCCACTTTGTCGGTCCCTGAGCAGGTGATGTCGTCTAATCACTGCTCTCGGTCAGCTGATATCAACCGGGCGCGATCGCGCTCTCCCAGTGTCCCTCCACCCTCCAGGTAACTAATGATCAGGCAACTGAGTTGACCCTGAAATTCAGGTTGAATGTTTTCTTTCTTATAAAATCCTATCTATATCCTTAACTGACACCTGAAATAATAATGAATGACAAAAATAACTCCAAAAAATGTGAATTTTAAAATCCTTCAATTTCTTCAAAATTCCACACCACAACTCTGTAGGATGTATAATTTCTCTGGACATTACTGAATGCCTCACATAAACATGGTAGCAGCCCTGGAAAGTAGTGGCAGTGTGTGGTGTATTAAGTATATAGGGGGTGATACAGTCCGCTTCTGTCACACAGCAGAAGTCTGGACCCAGCCTTTGACCTTAGGCCTTCTCAGTACAGCTCCTCCAATAGAGTGGACCACCACAGTGTGTCTGAAGATAACTACTCACCTGACAGGTACACACACACTCCAGCTTACACTTGTGTGCAGTGGATGCATGTATACGCTGGCATGCATGAATAAAAGCTGACAAGCACAAGTGGGGGCTGATGAGTTACACACGCAGGGAGGTGTTCATGCACGCATACACTTGTGCACGACTCTGCGTGCCTTAAAGTGTCTGGTACTGACCTTTTGTGTGGGTGCTTTCTGGTAATACTGCTTTCATGGTTAAACTTCCACCTTCCTTGGAGTTATTTTAGAAACATATTTTTGTCTGATACAGTGATTTGGAATATCTCTACCTAAATACCTAACTTCCTCAGTCATGTATACATAGCACGTCAATTCTGGGACTTCCTTTACTCATTAGAAAAAATATTTTACAATTAAAATCCTACATGAGCTGCTACATTTTCAAGACAACAATATTTGGAAGTAGATATTTCATTTAATATTTTTATTTTTACATCTAATGTTAAGATGGCCGAAATAATGCAGAAAAATATGGAGCTGGTGCTGCAAATCTCACTATCTTTATGGGAAGAGGTGGTCAAGGGGAAGTGGTCAGTTATCCTCCATCAGCACTTGTGAGAGTTAGAAAATGTTGCTCCAAGAGTCGAATCATAGCCTTGGCACTGCTAGGCTGCAGCTACTTTACCCTGTCCAATTATCTTTATTTGATATTTCTTAGGCTTGGCCTAAATCAGTGTCAGACGCACTTATCTAAATTGTCTGGGACAGTGCTCACTTGAGTATATTTCCTTTGCTTTAATTAACAGTGTCCTGTTATTTATTAACAACAGTTGAAAATGACACAGGAAATAAGTCACAGACTATTGCTCACAATTATGAAAACAATATTATGTATCAAAGTTTTATATATTTTATTTTGAGACTGATATTTTCAGTTAGACTTGTGTCATTTTCACTGTATTTCTGCTTTATGGACTTTCTTGAGAGTGTGCCTGTAAAATGTTGATATCCTTTTTTAACATGCATGGTCGTTACTTCAATCATCCAGTAAAGAGGCTCAAAGCAGGTGAAGGTGTGTGGACGTTCTGCTGCTGAGTTCCATGTACCACTCTCCTCTGCGGTGCTGTTTGTAAAGCTGAGAAAAAATATCTCAGCACCACTCTCTTTTTATCCTGTTTCTTTGACGAATCTCTCGAGGTCTCCCCTTTGTTCCCACCCCTTCATCTGTCTATCTGTGATTCTTTATCTCCAATCCTTTCTCTCGCCTCTTTTCTCCTCTACTACGTCTTCAGCGCCATCTCAGATTCATCTCTCTCTTCTCTCCTTCCTCCATGTGGTTGCAGCCATTTTCTCACCCTACCTCGTACCAGACATACTCAGCCTATTGATGATCCTCAAAGGGACTTCAGGTAGAACTTTACCTGAGCACGCATGAAGCCCATCCCTGCAACTCCACTTTTCAATCCAACACCTTCACAACTCCAACCCAAAACCTCTTTCTTCTCTTGAGGAAGTCTTTCATTTTGGTGACGAACACATGGCACTGACACTTGGGCATGTTTTTTTGTTACTGTAATGTACCCAGTTTGAGAACCTTGCATTGGTCAAAATGTATCACATAGCCTATCTACACTGAAGAAGTTATCACTGTATAATGTACTTTTTTAGGAGCTTTGAAGAGGAATCTTTATATCAACCGGCAATTGTAGGCGCCATCAATGTGGTTTTGTGTTTAACTAGATATTTCTCCTGCAGA
Organism: Symphodus melops; assembly: GCF_947650265.1. NCBI lineage: Eukaryota > Metazoa > Chordata > Actinopteri > Labriformes > Labridae > Symphodus > Symphodus melops. The sequence continues at coordinate 9,833,388 of NC_136695.1, read as the reverse complement.
AGTTCAAATATATCCATGATGCGTATTAGTTTGTCGGAGCACATATAATGATAAAATGAGTGACTCTGAGGTCACACAGCCCCACCATCCAGTATCAACATCGCTTATTCTCTCTTTTCATTATCTAAGTCATTTCCAAACATTCTTCTTGTTATTTCTCTTGTTCTTTCATCTTATCCATCAAATGAGTGACTATGTGGCATGGTGATACTGAAAATGGATTAGTGTTAAGTGGTTGTGAAGTTTTGTTCAGCAGAGGTGTTTTTTCCTGCAAAAACGCTGACACATTGGGCCTCTTAGTTAACGTGTAATAATTATGAATCTGTGGGTTACTTTTGTGCTCAGAATTCAGCCAGTGCAAGTCTCCGATAGAAATCCAAACGGTGTTCTACTGCATTTCTTCTTTGCAGGTTTTTGATTCCACTAAAACTCCTGCTGGGAAAATAAAAGCTCACCAGTTGTGATATTTTTTTCGGCAGCCGCAACCATCGTGTGTACCCAATCTGCCGAGAGGAAGCAGTCAGGTTACTGCGTTCCACTAGGATGTCCCGTGCCTATTCAGAGGGTGCCTACTCCTCCGACTATGAATACGAGAGGTATTGGCATGCACTGCCGCTGCACCTGTGCATCCACCATCTTGTGGTCGACTGAAGTTGTCCCTGGTTCGTTTTTATTTTATCCGTGATCTGTAAATGTGATGACAGAAAATGATATCTGTTTGATATCGGTTTTTGTTATAAGGTCATCACAGCTCTGAAGTTGTTGATGTAAAATAACACTACACAACTGCCTCTTCATGATGAGGTTCAGAGCTTTGTTTGTGTCTCTGATGTCAGCTGTATGTATCCTGGTTGTTAAGTTATTTGCCAGCCAGCACCTGTTTCTACGTTTCGACGTCCTTTTTATGTGCCTATGTACGTCATACCAACTGCAGTACATTGATCAGTGGTGTGTTTGATTTTTGGTGTTGTACATGCTATCTGCAGCTGCTTATTGCACACCTGTACAATGGCATCTCTGATGCATTGCTCTGGGCTGCACATTAGCTTTGTAAAGTCTGTGTTTGCCCATTGGCTTCTTGTGTCTGGCCAAAATGGGCTGCCAGGCCCTTCCAAGCATGCTGACACCCATCCATCTCCTGGACCTACGCCAGCTTTCTGGTGCACCAATAAAAAGAAAGTACTCACATTGCCCCACAAACGCTGCAATAGGCTTCTCCGTCTTCAATCTTTCACCTGCTGCCATCTGGCTTTCAGTCAGGAATAGTGTGACGTCTGTAGCATGGGGGGAAAATGTGATGATTCCTCAGAACTCAGCCCAGGAGCCTGAGTGACTTTATTAAAGTGTCACAAAGTTTCCCTGAGGCCTAGCTTGGCTCAACCTCAGGCTCAGTCTATAGCCTATATCACAATATACAATAAAACCCCCCTGCTTCTTTTTTGTTCCGGCCTACAGAGTGGACAGTAGCTAGCGTCTCAATGTTATCCAAAGAGAAATAAACAAGATTTCTCTCCTCTCCTTTACACAGACATAGTTTGTTTTTGTCTGCATCCAGGCAGGCTAAAAGCAAAAGCAGGAACTGAAAAGACATGAGAGCAGAATAGAAAAACTGTGGGCATGTCGAAGGAAAGGAGTCAAAGATAAGAAACAGAGTATTAGTGACGTTCAAGCCTTTTTTTTTTGAGTGTCTCAGTTTGTGCAATATCCTTGCAGAACATGAGAAAAAGATTTTAATGGTTGCGTTGTTTCGGTGCATTGCCCCAGGGTGTATCTTGGAATGGACAAAGTCTGCTGTGCAAACTTTTGAGAACAGCAGCTTTTATTACTGAGAAGTTTGATATGTAACAGATATTTAAAAATACAGCATATCATAAGCACTAATGGCCTGATGTTGAGAACGTGTTTATAACTTTGTAAAATGTCACTGTTGATGTTGATTATTCGTGTGAAAGGCTAAAGGTCATTGGCTGGTAAGACTTTTTTATATCAGAGACAATTAGGATATCTCCTCTTCTGGACAATTTTTCATACGTCAATATGCTACAGACACTATAAGACCATGACAATACCAACCTGTGAATTTACATTTAAATTAATGAAACAAGTTCTCAGACTTTAAATTCACTCAAACATGTCTCTTTGTGTCTAATAGTCTCATAAGAAGAAGCTCCAACCTATTTATATTGTTCAGACACCAACTTGTCTTCTGTGCCTTCAAATAAAAACAATTCCATGCTTTAAAAATCTAATAATATTTGACAGGCTTAGGTTGAAGGATGGACACTTGCATTTTTGCAAACAGTATGCTCTCAACCTCTGTATTTCTCGCCATTCCTGTATGTATAAGTGTGATGCATTTTTTCTTCTTTTTTCTTACCTTACTGAAATGCTTAATATCATTGTAAGTTCTCAATGATTTCCCTCTTGAGAAACCTCACACACTTTTTTCTTCAGCTCTTCAGGTGGATATTTCCCTTTATTCTTTCTGTACTTGACATACTTATCATTGCCTTGTTATTTATCAAACCCCCAGATATAACCACAAATACCCAAATGCAATGCAAATATGTACTTCACCTTTCCCTCACGATTCACTCTGTCTCCCACATATTGCAAATGGACACTTACCCACCATATAGGGCACATGGTGTCAGCCAGTTCAACATTATCTGTGGACTCACATCAGCACAGGAAACATACACCATACAGGATTCTCCGAGCTCTCTGCCAATAAACCGCCTAGCCTTAAAAAAATTTATCCAGGTACTTATATAGAACAATTTAGTAATGCTGAAAATGAACCTCTATGTTAATTTCCTATAATCCACAATGCAAACTTAATGCAATTCTGCAACCTTGATTTGGTTTGAAGCTGAAACAGGTAGTCCGTTACTACTTCAGTCTAATGTTCTCTTTGGGTTCCTGGAGAGCTTTAGTTTCTCCCTCAAAAGGACCCTAATTGTAGATAGGTAAATATACTGGGGGTAATCTATATTCTTAACCCTATAAGAGGATAACATTATGGCACAACCTTTTCCAAAGTAGGCTGGAGTGTTTAGTATTTTTATTTCACAGCAGGATAAAAATGTGCTTTCAAAACCACATTTCATAGCAGACATGTCAACTGCAAACAAACTCATTTGAAAATACAGGGAAATTTGAAGATAACTGAAGCATAGACTTGTGTTCAATCTGTCTGCCTACTTTCAGAGAGCACCACACTTTTCACCATACAACAAAAATGAATGATGATGAATAAACATGAGTAGTGACATTTTTTAAATGTGCCTATCAACAGTTATTTGTACTTGAACATATGCACCTTGAAATTCTGTCAAAGGTGCAGCTATTTTGATTGCCCTCCATACTCTCCAGCATATTTACCCTGCCCTGCTGGGGCTCCACTGAGTGCCTGCCTATTTTTCAATAACCTCTGTAGGAACCACGGAGCCATGGATAGACACGAGTATCACAGCAGGTCCCGCTCTGCAGACCAGCGACCCACTATAGAGCGCCCCACATCCCGCTCACGCTCCACTGAACGCCCCTACGACTCTTCGCTCATGAGGTCCATGCCGTCCCTGCCATCTGGGAGATCCGCCCCCCCCTCACCTGCCTTGACGAGGTGTGACCCAGATCAGAGACGCAAACTAGAACACAGACTGGAGTTTCAGTTGTACATTCATTTCCCTGAGGCAAAGATCCTACACTATAATTGATACTACCATTACCTTAAATATCAATAAATTGAGCAAATCATGTTTATTTAGTTACAAGTTAAAACAACATTCTCCTCACTGCAATACAAAAATTCTATTATTTTGCTACCTGGCAATATGTAATAAAAGAGTGAATTCTTAACTGAAGAATCAGTTAGGTAGCCAAACTAACAGACTACCTAACATTACATACCTGAACTAAATCTCCAACCCTTGCTTCTTTTGATCATCATGTTATTAGAGGGTAACTTTATTAACAAGCAATGTTTACAATTCTTATCTATATATATATTGTTTTGCTAATCTACATTTCCAGCTCGTAGCCAATAGGAATTATTATTTTTGCCCCAGAGCAGCGATACCATAATGTTTGCATAACTGAAACTTTGTTACACCAAACCACCTCAAACCCTTTCCCATTTGCTCCCACACAGCCCGGCACCTGACTAACTCATAGAATGAACCAGAAAAAAACATCAATCCCACCTACCTCTCACCTTCCCCTATACCCTGCTTCTTTACCTCACCTCACCTCACCTCACCTCACCTCACCCACCACCCCTCACAATTACCCCAAAACTTTCTGTTTTGTCCCCAAAAGTAGCTGTTGATGTTCTTTACTCATTTATTGGGCACAACAGTCCTGACACTGTAGATAGAGTGCTATTTTTTGTTTATTTTGAACATACTGCTTATACGCTTGTGTGAGTATAGCAGTAATGTACCCACATTTCACTTTGATTTCATTACTAACAACCATTAGTGCCGTTTAGCCTGTGATGGCATTCTGTTTTGTGTTTTCTTTTCCTTCTTTTGTCTTGACATGAAGCCTTTTGGGGACAGTCTGAATGCATGGTCGCACTGGTCTGCTGTTTCTGCATTGAACTCTTCTCTCCTTGCAGCTTGATGAGTCGACTGTACATGCGATTCACACCTGGCATCTTTTATTGCAGCTCAAACCCTTACAGTTGATGTATCCCTCCACTCCCATGCCATGTGCCAAACATCATTGTTTTGTGGATTGGTTTTGTATATAGAGAAACAGATCATAGAGTATTAGCAAGTAGATGTTTTAAATTATTTGAAAAGATAGGATAAAAATAGGATTTGTGTTGAAATCTATCTATCTATCTATCTATCTATCTATCTATCTATCTATCTATCTATCTATCTATCTATCTATCTATCTATCTATCTATCTATCTATCTATCTATCTATCTATCTATCTATCTATCTATCTATCTGTCTGTCTGTCTGTCTGTCTGTCTGTCTGTCTGTCTGTCTGTCTGTCTGTCTGTCTGTCTGTCTGTCTGTCTGTCTGTCTGTCTGTCTGTCTGTCTGTCTGTCTGTCTGTCTGTCTGTCTGTCTGTCCAGCTTTTCAAGCTGTTTATATGTACATTAAATGAATCTTGTATTGGTCTCTTATATAATTTACATATACAAAATATTTCAGTTAGAGTTGAAGTCTTCACTGTTTTATTTCAACAGATAGCTTCCCTGCATCCACTTGAAGATCTTTGTTTCTCACCCCATTGTCAACTTTGTGTTACGTAGGGCGCATCCTCGTAGTGGATCAGTACAAACAAGTCCCTCCAGTACCCCCATGTCCAACAGACGAGGACGGCAACTCCCCCAGCTCCCTCCCACAGGAAAAGAAAGAAGTAAGTCACCTAGTAAATGTTTGTATGTTTATTACAATGTCAAGCGACTTAAAGATAAAGGAACTTAAGGGCGTCTTTACAGTGGCGTGTTGGTGTGTTTCTGTGCTGCACCTACTTATATAATGAAGAAGCTTTTAAATTGGTGACCCAACTGATTTGGGCTGGCTATGGTTTTAAAGCTAATTGCAGATCACTTCACTTTTGACTGAGGAAGGAGGGTTGTACTTTGAACAAGATGTGTTGTGTTCAGTGATGGATCTTATCAAATACACTAGTATATCATTGTGATTTTTTTGATTTCTTGAATCTTGAATCTTTTTCAAATAGTTTATTGGTGTGTGCTTTTGCCTTCCACCCATAACATGTCTACTCGGTTCCTTTTCCATTTCTCTATCAGAAGATGGAGACGAAGGAACAGAGCCTTGTGAAGGTCTGTACCTGAATGTGTAGGTTTAGTCTTTCAGACTGAGAGTGCTGGTTGAACAGCAACTTTCTCTGAAGGCCAAAACCTTGCCTGCAACAACAGGTAGCTGGTTTTTCTGGGGCTAAGCTTACTGTACTCTTTGCTCCAAAAACCCTTCCTTTTGTTGCATCTGTATTTAAGTTTAGATACCCTGTGCAGTCATGTTGTCTCTACCCTGGCCTTTCTTGATCCTAGTATTGATTGTGCCAATGTTCTCTTTAAATGTCTCCTCGATGTTTTTATTGTTTTGAGTTTTACTCACTTTATTCTAGCTATTTAGAATGCTCAGATACTTAACCTCAGCGTATGCAATGTGTTACTGTCTGTTTCTATCAAACAGGTTAAGCTTGATGCTGTGAGCTGTGATTAAGGCACAGTAGTTTGAACTGTGTGCATCCTTGGAACTATAAAGTGATATTTGAAGTCACATTTGTTTCTCAGTGGTCCTTTGACAAGTTAGTTATTTTTGGTAGCGACTTGTGGCATGCACGATAAGAAGAACTGGGATGAAAGTAATAATTATTTTACCCATGTCTTAGAACCAAAGGCCATGGCAAGCAAATACATTTGAGAGAATGGCTTGGGCAAAGATAAAAAGAGGGCTAAAAACCAGTTTTGGAGCAGTTTTGGAGAACTTGTCAAAGCAATCACAGAACTGATTCATCATTGTCATGGTCCAGGAGGGCTTTCCCTGTCTTCTGTAAAGCTGCCAAACAAGCCTCTCTTGCTCTCTGTTTCTCTCTCTATCTTCCTGTCGAGAGCTCTCCTTTGCTCTTGCTCTCTCGGTCCAACCCTTCTCTGTATCAGGGCCATCTTTTATCAGTCCAAAGCTCTCTCTTTCTGGATCTCTGTCACCTCTTTGTATTGCCTAATTTTAATAATTCTTGCACAATATCTCTTTCTTCTTTTTCCCTTCGTCAGGCGGCCTGTTCTATCTGCCTCTTTTTCTCTTTCTTAATATTACATGTCTTTCTCTTACTCTTTTGTATACCTGTCAGGCCATTGGCAGTCAGTGAGACGGTGATGGGGGGTGAGGGAGTGTATTGATCTGACCTTCTGCTGTAGCTCCCCCAGAGCTGTATGGCACTCAACTTATGTAGTGCAGGTCTATGCAAGTGTGTGTATTTAGCTTTTTATGGACTGAATCCATATTATTGGCCTTTGCTGATAGCAGAAAAGAGCTGTTGTTGTTTTGACTCATTGCTATGCTTAGAAAGCTTGTCATACAATCATACATCTTTTTGCCATTTATGTTTTTTTGTTTATATGTGACGATGCCTAAGGGGGAACAGGGGAGGAGCTCAAGGCACAGGGATCTCAAAATGGTCGCCCAGGTGTGTTTATCCCTTCCGATACAGCCTTTAGACCTGTTCTTGCGCAATACTTTTTTATCCGTTTTCTTTCAATATGTGATGCTCTTGTTTCCTTACTTTAAAGAGCTTTTATTCAAGATAGTTCCAGGTGTATTAAACATCAACACCTGCATTTGTAAGTACAAACTCTGTTCAGGGGTTAGGATCTTGTTTTGTTTTTGGGATTAAATTGATTTACAGTACAGGTACAGTACATTCATTTACAGCGCTTAAATGAATGGCCAGACTGTTGGCAAATACTGGATTTCCTCACAGTTTTCACTTCCTGCTTTACCATCTGTTAATGTGGCATGCTTCTGTCCTTTGACCATTTGGTGCTATTTAAAATCGCTGCCATAACTTGTAGTGCCAACTGAGTCAGTGAATGAATACTCAGTGTAAGGTTTAACACTTTTTTAAAAATAATCCTCTGTTATAACTGCACTCAGTGATACTCTGCAGGCACAATCCTGTTTTTTAAGGTAGTTAGTTCTGTTGCGATTCTAACAAAGTAACAAAAACATTTCAATTCAGTTCAATTAAGCCATCATTTCTCAACATATTTAACTGAATGTTTCTAGCATTTTGTCATTTTGACTTTTGTATGCTGAATAGTATACATTATCTCTGCAAAGTGGTGTGTTGGTCTGTGTGTGTGTGTGTATTGTGTTCTTTCTGGCATGAAATGCCATATTAATATGACCTACAGTAAGGGTTTTGAGCTCCAACATTTCAAGGGCCTCCATCTGTTCTTATACCAGCAGCAGACTGTGAGGAAAAACCCCAAGGTCCCCCAGTAAATGGGAGGAAAGGCAAGTCCTCTGAATAGTGTGTTGGTGTGACTTTGCTGTGTGGGTGATTTCATTCAACTCAAGTTCTTCAAGTGTGAAGTTCAGTAGCATCTGTGATTCTGTGTTGGAGTGAGTTTTCCTTTTAATTTTCGGTGGCACACATATAAAGTCCTTATTTCAAGTTTCCCTGCACCTATTGTATCTATTATTTATGTGAGTTTTATTTCTATTAAGTTTATTTAGAGTGCTCAGGTTAGAGAGTTGCATGAGGTTGTTGATGGTGTTAATATACAGAGTGAAACCTTTTGTGACTCTGCTGGTTTGTCCTCTTCTATCCCCAACTACTGCTCGAATGAAAACGTGTTCTGCCCAGCTCCACTTCACAAAGACACAGTTATGCATTTCCATTGTGAAATTTATCAATCAATTTGATTACATTTGAATACATACACAGCTGGCAGGTTTAGTCTACAAGACTCAGTACTGCATAGGATAATGTTTTTTTTGTGTGTGGTTACCTTTGTTGGCCAGCAGATGGAGCATAGTTCAACGTCTTTGCAGAGGAGCTGTCTATGATTTCAGTCCTGAAGTGGCAAAGCAGTTGTTTCCATACCGTTCCTTTCCACTACTGTTCTATCACTGCAATGCATATGTATTATATATTTATTAAGTAAAGTGTGGTTTGGTTTTTAACAGGACATTCAACAAATGTCTGTTTTATAATCCCAAAGAATCTTGTAGTATGAAAAATATGTGTATGTGTGTATGCCTTAGAAGTGACATGGGAGGATCAGCAACGAGGGCTGAACGGCTCTTTATCTGATGGAGGGACTCAGCCACACCCGTCCCTCACAGGTTGGTTGGTCTGGGTGTGGATCTGCTGCTCTTAAAAAAAATTCTAAAATCTATTTCACTTTGAAAGAGGATTGAATTTTCCCGTGACCAATCATGAGTCCATGAAAAGTAACCAGCACATTAAATCTGACCTTAATTTGTGTTCACAGCAAACAGAACATAGTATGCTACCACCTAATAGTAAGCCTCGTCAACAAAAAGCAATCAGTATTTTTCTGAATGTGTTATTGGATTGCCCTAAAAAACATTTACTTTGGGCCATAAGAAGCAAATCATCTTTAAAGCATCAATCATCTGCCATGTGTAGCTGAGGGTAAAGTACAGAATCTGCATAGAATAATGTATTATTCTATGAACTGAGCATTTCACCACTACAGGAAAACACCTAGAAAGCAAATACAAATGTTATTACCTTTTACACTTTTATTTTTAAAAGTAAATTGTTGTAAAGCTTATTGGTTTAAAAAAAACAGATGATGAATTCAAAAGAGCTTTTCATTCACAAATTTATTCGTAAGTTGTTTCTTATTCATGGACTCTTATAATACCATTTTTTCTTGCAAAGTCAAAAAACAACTCCATCAAAGTGATCTGTCCTTGAAGATTTTTCTTGCTTCCCTGACTATTTGAGTTGACCTTTATCAGCAGGATTATGCAGGACAGACGATACAATTTTAAGAGGGCTTGTGTATTTGATTTTGATGAAAGGATTATTTAAAATGATTATTAACATGGGGTTACCAAGGTCAGCCACTGGATGGCGTCCTGTCTCTATGTCTTCCTCCTTTGTTTGCAGCGCAGCATGGAGTTGATGTTATTTGAGACATTTTAAGCTTTCATTATTGCTCAGAGTTGATAAAGGCACTTTTATTATACTGAGCAAATACTCATAATTGTATCATATAAGTGGCTTGCCCAATGCCTTTCTAATGAAATGTAGTTAACTTTGATAAGATGCTGTGATCAAAAAATAGGAAACCTTACGAAGGAAATGATTTTTGAGGTGCAGTGTTTGCTCTAAACTGCTTCATTTGATTTCATGTAATCACATATGTGCACATCTTGTTTCTATCTTCAATGACTGTATGTTCAATTGTCATGTATTTTTTTAATACTATACACAGGATCCTATCCTACGCTGCTGGAGCCTCTACCTCAGACTCAACTAGTTGTAGGTTAGCTTTAGCAACCGAGGTCATCATTCTCTGGCTTGCTCTGACTCTTCAATACCACTTGTTTAAATCCTTTGGTTCTCTATTACTCTCGTTGTCTTTGTTTCTGCATATTTTAATCCAAGCTGTTTGTCCAGGAAAGGCTGACTAAGCATGATGCTCTTTATAAGACTGACTAAGATGCATGTTACATTATAGTGAGACCTATCTCAAGGCCTTTTCAAAGCTCCTTCACAGTGGTGTGTTTAAGGGAGAATTTTAGTTACACCCCCAACTACCGTGTTCCCTCTATTTCCCTCTACCAGTCAGTTTATACAGCATGTGCTCCATAACCAAATTACGAACGACAAAAAACAACAACCAAAATAAAAAACCCTAAGGACTAAAATAAAGGTGTGTAAGTGTCTACAATAAAATACATTTTACATTTCTTCTTGTATACAAAGCAATGAGGTCTTTTTCGTTTTTTTGAAAAGTAATAAATTATTTATTTTATGCTTGTTATGATTTATTCAACATTTTAAAGGCAAAAGACTCTTATAACAATAATAGCTAAATCTACTACATACATTCCAGACTTAATTTTTCTTTAAGTAGAGCGATAACTGCATGCAGTTCACTCTTTAATACCATCTTAGGTTGATTTGTAAAATGGACCATCTCATAGTCAATGAGTTACTTTTTGTACTCTAAGAAGATTAGGTAGAGTGATGCACAAATATTGATTTGGAACATTAAACTGGCCTTACCTAAAATAGCCTGGGAGATAAAACCAAAGGAACTACCTTCTAGGATATACCATCTATTTCCTTCTTTTTCTTCAACTTTTGTCTGCCGTGCTTGTTTAAGGTTCTTCATATAACACATACATATAATCTGTGTCTTGATTGATTAATAGCTTCTGTTTTGTAATCCCATATGGGGTGGACTACATTTTTAGTACTTCTCCACTACTACTAACACAGGCTTCTTCTTGGAAGTATAAGATTGTGATTGTTGGTAACATTTGCTTGTTATTTTACCAGCTCAATCTATCAATAGCATTGGTAATTTAAAGTAATAATCTTGAAGTGTCTGCAGCTGGGACCTGTAATCTTGGAATTTGGCATTCAGAGGCGCTTAGGTTAATTTGATCTAGTTTTTCACTCCTATCTGTGTCTTAATTAATCATTCTCCTATCCTGATAACCTACATGATGCAGCTGAAGTAAAGTAAATCAAAGAAACTTTTGTATGTGATTTGACCCTCTAACAAAGAGTCATGAGTGAGGCCATGAGTGAGTGTCATTTGTGTGACACTTAAGCCAAATACTAAGTCTGTGTTAGAGGTTACACCATTTTAGTAGGATCAACTTATTTAGCTCTCCGAGTTGTCACTGGATGAAGATGACACAGGATGATGGGATGGGTCACACTTTAAAATTTGGACTTGTGTAGTTTTCTGCAGATTCAGACAAACCCACATGTTGACATGTCTGATCTGAGCTCATGTGGGTCCATGATCTGTTGCTTGAATACCCGAAGAAAGATTAGAAACATAGCGGTCTTGACAGCAGATAGAGAAATGAAAGAACTGCTTTTCAGAGAGAAACCAAAAGGGAAAAGAAATCTTCAGAATATTTTCCTGGCTTTTTCAGACTAAGTGGAGAAAATTAATATAATATGTAAAGGGGCACAATGCATAACTGAAACCTGCTGAAAGCAGGCAGTGGATGTCGTTACACAACCTTGTTTCATAAAGAATCTAGCTTGTGTGTGTGTGTGAGTGAGAGAGAAAGAGAATGTGTATGCATATGCAGTCTTGCTGACTCAGGTTACGTCAATATTTTTTTCAAGTTTCACAACTTTGCTGAAACTTTATGAGCTATTTTGCTCTCTTTTGTGTTCGCTGCTCTGTGCTTTCACTTCTTTTTTGTATGTTACTTTCCTTTCTTTCATGTTAATTTTTCCAGGCTGTCCTGCACGGTAGAAACATGCAGACTCAAGTGACATCCACTTCTCCTTTTACCCTCCTTTCCTCTCCTCCCTCTCCCTGTCTTCAGAGGTCCAGAGTTTCTATCTGGTTTGGGATTCTAACTTTTTTTTTTTTTACAGTTTCAGCTCTTTTCCCTTTAAAGCACAGAATCTCAGCCTCCCAACTTTTCCACCCTTTCTTTTTTTCTAATAACCAAACTCTCAGCCTCTACCTCAGCCTTACCCGACCTCGCACCCAATTGCTCTGTTATGACCTTTCACTGTGCCCATGGTGGAGTTTGTGTGTTCTTGGTGTACTCTATGATTTTGTTTACGTGTTCTGTGCTCGTTTGTTTTGTCATCGTTGTGTCGTACTGTTATGTGTTGTGTCCCTCCCTCCCTCCTGACCCTTCATCCTTCTTCTCCTCATTCTGACCCTTCAAACTTTACATACTCTGTGATCACTGTGGTGGGGTCGCCCTCCCTCCGTTCTTTCTCTTCTTCTCCGTCTTCCCTTTTATTTTTCCTGCATCCTCTCACATCCATCTTCCTCTCCTCTGTCTGTGTCTGTACATTCTGTGATGTGATCCCAGAAGACACGGACTCACCAAGTTGGACGAACTCAGGTCTGTCCCTTCTTCTTCTTCTTCATTTTCTTTCTTGTCTGACTCAGCCTCTTTTTCGTCTTCTTCTACTACTTCTATTCACTCTGTAAATCTCCCTGGCTTGACCTACCCCTCCTCCCCTAATTCATATCAAACATCTCTTCTTTTTTCACTTGGCTCGCCTCTTTTTATTGCACTGTTCGTGCTTTTCGATTGTTCCGTAAACAGCGCTTCCACTTTCTTTGTATTCTTTTGCATTATTCTCTGGACAGAATGTGTATGGAGTTCAGAGAAGCATGGTCACACCACTATGGCTGCCTTACAGCAGCTCTTAAAATCACAGTGGGCTATTATTTTCTTCTTTTACAGGAGAGTTAGCCTCTCTGTATTATTCTTTACCATTTTAAACATTTACCTCAATTGGGTTTGGAACTTTTTTCAAAGTAAAAAAATTATACTTAGATGAATATGCTTTTAATTATCTGTTTATTCACAAATGCTTGAACGCAAAATGCCCATTATGAGCTTGAACAGCTGACATTGAGAGCACGTTGCCAGTTTTTGATATTTAATCAACTTCTTGGAGTATTGTCATGAATACGTTTTGGCCAGGCATCCAGCAGACACTCTATAAAACCTCTGTTCTGGCAAAATTATAAAAGAAAAGAAAAGAATTTTTCGAAGTTTTAAAGTAGTCCGAATATTTTGCCAATTAATTGCTCCTCCTACAATTATAAATACCTACCTAAAGGTTTTCTCAAAAAAAAAAAAATAATATATATATTAACGCTTAATCAGATGAATCTAAAAATGTGCACCTGTAATTTTATAAATATTGTTTTAAGTCCTGTGATCTAAGACAAAACCATCATTACACATTCAGTCCTAACTTATATTTTCTTCACTGTAACTTAATTTACAATTAAGTGTTCAACAGATTTCTGATGTGGCTAGAATTACCATTTTGTTTGTAGTTGAGAAATCTAAAGTTGAAGTGTGATGTTAGTTATGTATTGTACTGACATTGAACAAATAACTACGCAAGAAATTCCAAAGAACTGAGGCAAATTATTTAGCCACACCTACTGTATAGCTGTGAAGTAATTCATTTGCTCTTAGTTTGTAATGCTTCTCGCTGTCTGTGCGTTTGTGAAGTCAAATGGCATACTGTATGTGCGCATGGCACGTGTTCATTCACCTTCACCTGATCATTACTTTCATATAATACAAAAGCAGAGTAAGAGTGAGACGAAGAGAATGGAGATGAATGAAAGTCATTAGTCTGTGGCATTCAAATTTTTTTTGCAAAAAAGGAAAATATATAGCATGTTAAACTGAGTATATATGTTTTAGGACTTATTTGTGTATATGTTTATTTAGACACAAAATATGAGCAGCATTCATTTAAAGTGATTTAATTACTTTTAGAAAAACTGCTTGTGTTTTGCCAAGACAAACTTCATGTTTCTATACCTAACTTTCACACTTGTAGTGATATGAAATAAAGTTTAGTGATTTATTTGGTTTTGGGAAAGAGATGAAAGGGGGCAAAGGGTGATGTGATGATTTTACGAAGGACTGATAATGTTGGACATGAGGAAGTTTTTGTAAACCTAGTCTTACAGTATGAACTAAGAGGAGGGGTCGATTATATTTATTTTGTAAGAATTTCAGATAGTTTGCTTCTCAACATAGTTTAGAATTGTTATTTTTGGTGGATAGGGGATTGTTATTGCTGGTTTTAGAAACCAATGGTGTTGTACTTTAATTAATAAATGGTGTTTTCTGTTTAGCCAACTCAAAAAAAGTAGTTACGTTAATAACTAATCAGTATTTTTGTCTGTATTTCTGTTTTGTAGTAAATGTTGCCTACCATTCAGCTTTCCAGCTCCCCCCCCCCCCCCCCCCCCCCCATTAGATCTGTTTTTGTCACAGTTCATGGCTCATAGCTCAGTAGAAGCTTGTTTCTCTTCATAACAGTATGTCCCTCCATCAGGTCTCCTGGGATGCATCAACCCCAATCTGACTGTTTCCCATCTGTGTGCTTAGGTATGGACATGGAGGAGAGGACCAGGCAGATGAAATTAAAGATGAACAAGTACAAACAGGGAGCAGGCTCTGACTCCAGACTGGAGCAGGACTACCACAAGGTAACACTATGTCCTGATTTGCTGGAGCTATCACTACTCTAATTACACTGACATAAAACATGCACATCCAGGAAATTGTTTGCATAAAGCAATGTGCATAGGCCATATGGTACACTTTGCAAGCAATCAAGCATGTGCACATGCAAAGATCAACATCCCACTGCACATACACTTGCACATACACTTGCATTATGTGTGCATAGTGTACATGGTACAAATGCAGACAAAGCTATCCATAACAAGCACTTAACACTTTAACGTATTATATTTTGGAAAACAATGATATGATATTTTAACAGCCAGTTTATCAAAGATCTTAATATATGTATTATGTCACATTATTGGTGTATTAAAGGTCACATATCCGACTTTTCAACAAGTCTTAGAGCTACTCAAAGCACATCTTGCCAAAAATCTACTCTGATCCTGTGTTCAAGCATGTCTATAAACTCCTTCTTTTCAGCACTGCTTAGGCTGTTTCTGTGTCTAATAGCTACTGTAATGCAAGTGACCACGCCCCTCTGAAAGGGTTTGGGTGGCATGGGCTTTCTTGCACCATGCCCGAGTGTATTTTGACATTTAAGTCATGCAAATAGCCTTGCTTCAAAATGCCAAAGATGATATACTCAGCAGCAAAGTGCCAAAATCAATATTTTGGTTGCTCTGAATAACACCCAGACCAGTTTTCATTAGGGTGATCTTAATCTCAAGTCTTTGGTTGTATATTTAAGGAATGTGACAGTGAGTGTCTGCAGACAGAAGATTTTACTACACTTCTGGAGAGGTCCTGCACATGTTTAGAGAGCTCAACCTGGGCCTGTGTTCTCACTGGAGTCTGGGCCAAGGCTCTCTGACTAACCCTCCTTTTAAGTCCAGGGAATGAATACTATTGCATAGGAGCAGCCAATGTGTTTGCTTTGAGCCTATAAAAAGCAGACTGATAAATGGTTAGTTGCCCTTGTGTTGAACATTACCGTCCTTTGAAGTGTCAATGATTAAGCAGTACTCTTACTATTCTTAAACAGGACTTCCAGGCACTTGTCCTCAAACCATATTGGAATAGTAAACAGTTCCTGTAACACTCAGATCAGATTATCGGTTAGCATTCCATTACAAAGACACAAGACATAAAAACATCCATACAAACTTGCTTTAACCAAGTAGTGAAAGGGTTGTTCATCCTTGTTGGACTTTCAAAGTATCTCCAGTTTGAAATAATTTTGTAAAAAAAGAAAAAAAAAGAAAGGGCTGAATATCAGCTGAAGTTGAGACGAGTCATAGACTATTAGACATGTATAAACACATTGTACGAAGAGCATTGTGCTAGTTGCAGGTTTACTTACTTTAAATGAGAATAGGAACTGAGACTCGGATTGGTTTGGGTCATACTGGGATCAAACAGGCCTCTAACACTTATAGTAGTCTAAGGCTCTATATATTGTTTTGATTGGGTCAAGCAGTTATGGATGCTTATTGATGACATTACATCATCATTTATCCTAAATGTTTTGAACACTCTGAGTTCTCAGATGGCATTTTGAATATAAAGAATAAACATTTGAAGCTTCAAGCTTCAGCTGTAACTTTTTTTCACTTGTGTCTTAAAGATACATTTGAAAAATATGTTTAACTTACGCACATTGACTCTGAGCTAAACTAAGACTATATTACTTTTATTATTCATCTGTTGCCACAGAACTTGTCAGTTGGCTGTTATAGTATTGTTTTAGCTCTTAAAATTGTAGTATTCCTTTTAAAGGTTGACAGTATTTTCTTGTTTTCATTATAAGTAAGTCTATTTACAAAAAATGGAATCTTTAACCGCAAAAAAGGAAAGAGCATTGACTTACATTTTTACCAAATATGTGTGCCAAAAAGATTCTATTATTTGGTCTTATAAGAAAAACTTTTTGTGTGTGAAGAAACACAGTAATTTTTACATGTTATACTGTTTTTGTTCGCAGCGTTCAAGCAGAGATCCACGGGGCTCAGATAACCTGTCAGCCAAGTCCTCAGACAGTGATGTAAGCGACGTGTCCGCTGTGTCGAGAACCAGTAGTGCCTCTCGGTTCAGCAGCACGAGCTACATGTCTGTCCAATCAGAAAGGCCGCAAGGGAACCGAAAGATACGGTAGGCTAATGTCCACATCAGTGGACAATCTCCTCATCAAGCCATTAGAAATGGTCAATTTCCCTTAAGCTTTGAATTTCTTTTTCAAAGACCACGTGCAAATATTTTCAGTTTTGAAATCACTTGCACTTGGTGAAACTAAAAGAGAAAATCGCTACACCTAATAAGTGCCATTTTCTCTCTGTGATGAGTTCAGGTTTGGCTCCTTTTCTAGAAAAATCTGGAACCAAATGATTGAACTCTACTCATTCTGGCTTTGGGGGGATGTTTGACCATATCTGGCAACACATTTTAATATAAAACACATCTCTTTGAGTGTTGTCTCATATCAAAGCAAGAAACAAATTCATTTGCATGCTGTATTGCTTTAAGACATTTCTAATTTATTTATTTATTTATTTTTTAAATCATTCTGCTTTTGTCTCTTGGCTGTGCTGTGTCTAAGTGTTTCTCTTTCTTTCTCTTGTTGTTGACAATGTTCATACTTTGTTTGGTTTTCTTTCTGCTTTGCATGTGCTGCTCTCTCTGTGTACATCTTCAGCCAGTTACGATCAAGAAGCCATTCTCGGGAAGGGGATGAGCAATTAGGAGAAGTGCTAGAGGAAGACGAGGGTGGGGGAGGTCGAGAGGATGGGAGAAGGGCCAGTAAAGAGACGAGATCACAGGGAGAGAGGAAGGGTTTAGAGGGAAATGTAGACTCTGGCAAGCAGCATCAGGAGGATTTGGCTGAGAAAGAAGACGACTTGCAGCAAAGGAGTGTCTCAGAGACTGACCTCAGGTAACACGTGTGGCAGCCCCTAACTGTGGACTTCTACTAACAATAACACCCTTATCCCCACATGTCCTAATGACATATTTTTTGGAAAGTAGAGTGCAGTGACTATCTTCCAACCTTCATATAGATGTCTATGTAAGGGCAGATCTATCAACTTTTTCAAGTATCTAAGAAGACAAATTTGATCACTTGATAAATCAAAGAGCGGAGAACAGTTTGGTAAGCCATGTTGAGTTTTACTTTATAGTATGAAGGAATCACACGAGAAGATGAATAAATAAACTGTACAACAAGCATTGAAGTAAAAAAAAGTTAGAATAAAACACAAAGAAGAACAAATGTATTAAGTAAAGTAATACAGTGAATAGAAGAAATGGAAAGGACAGAATTTCCTCTTTTATTGTCTTTGGTTAGAAGAAAACAGTTTCAGCTATTTACTTTGTATTCTGTGGATCAGTTTGTACAGATCACGACCACAACTTTTTAAAATGCAATTTTGGAAAATTAAAAATGTATTTAAATACACAATACAAATGTCACAAATCACAATGACTCATCTTTACTGACAGGCATCCGTTTCAGACTATCATGCTGCCATCTGATTCCTGGGCCACAATGCTTTATAAGCAGTGTGTGACAACAGCTGTGCTAAACAGCTGCATATTGCGCTGAGTAATAGATCATTTCTTTTCAGTATGACAGACAGAACTGTCATCTGACTACTGGCAGTGGAAAAAAACCTACATTTCCTTCTTGTTGAGCCTATCAACATTTTTAAAAAATATACATTGGCACTGTAGTGTAAATGGTATTATGTTAATGTGACTATCCATTAAACATTTTAAAGCCAAACATGCAACAATCCTAATAGATTCTCCAGATTTTATATGACTGAGCCATGATTGATTTATGCTGTACAACAGCTGTAACCTATAACATAGGGGCAGAAATGAAACACTATGGTTCTGCCTTGTAAATGTACTGCTCAGGTGAACATTTGTGGTCCAGGTCTCTGACATGCGTAGCTCTTTTTTTATTTAAGTACAGCAGCAGTGTTGTTTTCCACTAATACAAACTCACAGAAATTACTGCACTAAAACACCTAACATTCACAAACACTTTGAAAGAAAAACATATTTAAAAAATTCAAACTCGAGGCACATTGAGAACATATGTGTAAAGTTCATTTAAATCATTGTAATTCGAGAAATACATCACTGAATTTCCTTTTTTTCCTCAAGTTGAGGGTTTTAATACTACTCATTTAGTATAAAAATGCAATACTTAACAGGAGATTATTTTATTTCCTTCCACCAGAGAGTATTGTCTGAGTTATAAATATTCTAGAACCAGCAAAAGTAAAAAGTATGTCAAGAGCAAATTCAAGTTCAAGGTCATTTGAAATCCCACAGCAGGGTTAAGACTTAGCTCAATCTCCTAGTAAGATGTCTTCTCTATCAAATCACATTCACAGCAGGCTCCAAGTTAGTCCCTCATACTCACATAAGCACTGCTCAGTGTCTTTTTGGACTTGAGAGAAAACAAATTTAGATAAGAGCTACACTCTCATGTATAATAAACACTAGAAAACAATTTGATTAAGAAGATGCACACAGAAGAAACGTGAGCAATATCCACTGATAGTTATACAGGAAGAGGAGCTAGTTTGGTATTTTAAGATAGAGACAGTAGCTAAAAGAAATTAAATGGATGAGACATTGCATTGTTTTCAAGGGAGTTTGCCATCTGTGTTGCTTTACTGTCGGTCTGGTCTGCTCAGTGTTGTTGTCGCACCTTTGTTTTCTGTGATTTTCACATGCTGTCTGAGTCCAACAGTGTTACTCTGCACCTGCAACTTGACAACCCAAACCGCCCACAGTCCTCCTGATAGTCCTCAATATGCCAAGAATATTTTTTTTCTCTGTGTAACACCATAACCGTCATGCCTCGACTATCATCCAGCATCTAATTCACTTTCAGTGAAGTCACTACTTCTTTGTACTTTGTCAAGTACATTCTGAAGATTCATTTGAATTCGTTAGTAATAATCCAATTTCAAACAACATTTTCCTCTTGACTGAAAGTGAACTGAATTATCCATCTAGTTATCCAGCTTTTAAATTGCTGAATGTCTCTTATCTGTGTTATCAACCCCAATCCCTTCATGACAGCTACAGTATAAATCTATTATATATCTAACTTTCACCACATGTGAAATATGCTGCTTTTCTAAGACAACATGTGAGAAAAAAGACCAATGATGAAAAAAAAGCTCAGCTTCAGACTTACATGATGTTACAATGATGTTGCACCTGCATTCCCTAGAGTGAACAACGAGACCTTAAGCATAAAGTGTTTGTTCATGGTGATCTGTAAAGGGTCATATTATGTGTGCAAAAAAACACTTAAACAGCTTTGACAGACTTACCTCACACAATATACAAAATACCACCAAAGTATCAAATGTTTGTACTAAAAAGTCTTTATTTTTTCTCAAAGGTATTTACACAGACCTTTTATCTGAATGACAATCTCTTGTGAAATATAAAAGTATAATAAAGTCCCTTAACGGTTGGTCGCAAGGGAGAATTAAATGTATAAATAAATATTTTTATATATAAATATATAATAGTGGTTTACAACACCCAATTTGAACTCAAATCACATTTTATCAGTGTTGGACAAAATACACAACTTCCTGTCTTGAGTAGTGTAGATACTACTGGTCAGATATCATACCAGTGGAAGTTGTCAAATTATTACTTTACGACTGTAGAACTTGCTTTTCAAAACACTCGCACAGTTGAGTCTTTGTCTGCACATCGGAGAACAACACAGAGCATAAGAGCTACTTAACTGACTTATTTTGAGTCACTTTGAACAGAGACAGCTGTATATTTATTTTAAAAAAAAGGGACGTCATGACAGCTACTTTATAAGTCAGATACAGTCATTAAACTCTGGATTACTTAATGAAAGCAGTAAACGTTATGTACCTGTGTGCTCGTGCTCATGCACTAGTGTACCGTGCCCATGCCCAAAGCCAAGGAAGTGTACCATGCCTGCGCAAGGAACAAAGTAGTCACACTGGCCTCACAAACTGAGCTTTAGGGTTGAAGCATGCTTGGGCACAGTACGGATTGCCAGTGTGCAGTTGCTGAAGTTTACTCTGGCAATTTTAGCACCAAGCATAATAAATATGAAAAGAAAAGGGCCTCTGTGACAATTCAAAGCTTGACTGTTTGAAGATCTTGAAGATGTTTCACCTGTCCTTTGAAAGGCTGCTTCAGTTCAAAACCTCAAGAGTATCAGAGTGGTTAACCTCGATTCGCCTGGAGTCGCTACCACCCTCAGTCGTCTGTGATTTGTTGGGCAAGGTGCTTCAGTTTTTTAGGGAGAGAATTCAAAACAGCATTGCAGGTTGGTGAAAGATGGTTTTCACCTCAGTTAGAGGTTTGGTTTTCCACCTTAACATATATGGCACTTTGTCATCCATAAAAGAGAGTCCTTTGTCTTGTTTTCTCTTCCTTGTTAGTGCTGTGTTTTTGGAAGTCTTGATGTGAAGCCCATTTTGGGTAACCACGTCTTAAGTGCTTCCTTTAGATGTTTCTGTTCTTTTTTTCTTCCTTCTGCCCTTGTAAGTACACCATAGGCCTCTGGTGTGGCGTTCTGATGCCACCTAACTTCTTTTGTATTGGATGGTGGCGCTCAAAAAGCAAATACTGGTCTGTGTAGGTAGGTTTCCTGTAAACGCCAATGCTGAGGCTTCTGTCATCTATAATGAACACCTCATCGTCTATAAAGGCCCAGCTAACTCAGTAGGATATGCACTGTAGATGGCAATTAGACTGGTTGATGTAAAGGTTTCAAAGTAAAAAAAATAAAAACACCAAATACCCTTTTTTTTTTGTTTTCTCTTCTGCCATAGTTCTTTTTTAAATAGAGAATACATCAAAAGATAAAAGCTGAATTACTGGTTAGTCAGAAAGTAAATAAGAGAATTTTGAGATATTGTTTCATTTCATTTTACACAAAAATCAAAAATTGAAATAATCGCTATTTTTTGTTTCTTGAGTTGAGTAAACTGACCTTTATTTTTTTCGCCAGTGTCATGCTTTTAACATGTGCATCAAAGCACATTTTCATTTAGTCCTTCTTGTGTGACACAGGGTGACAAAGCCCCAAATGTCAGTTCTATAAAACCTAGATACTTTATATGAAGAAGAGGGACTGAAGTGTTTTTTCAACATCATACATTCAACATTGTGATACATGCTGTATGCACTAAAATAAATCATAGGAGCTCTATTTTCAATTTGCTGTGATGTAAGATGTCCCAGTGATGACACTCTCATCAGCCTGTACAATTAACTGGACAGAGGAATGTCTTTACCTTGAGGCTACAAGATGAGTAAAATCAAAACTCTATGATTCTAGTAGTCTAAAGTTGGTTCTTAATCGTAAAAATGCTACCTGTTCATTCACAGTGCTGTTTATCATTAATGGAAACAGCAGAACAAGTAGATTTTGCTCAACCAGATCTTTTATGTATATAGGTTGCAGTGTAAATACACATCTGCTACACATGAACTAGTCTGTTTGCATTATCTTGGCATATGAACATCATGGCAGCCATATGTGTTTTAAGTCTATGAGCACTTATACTGCACAGAGAAGCATGCTGTATGCACGCTACTCTGAGCTGATGTGATGTCCAGTGATCTCCAGGATGTAAGAAGCAATCTATCAGCATATACTGTTGGTTTTGGTATGTTCATATGAGGGGGAACAAAGAGTCTTAAAGACACCCCCTACCTCAATAAATGATTATTAACATAAGCTTTGTATTTCAATTAATCCTTTTGGTCCCTGATTTAAAAAAAAAAAAAAAAAAAATTATAGCTGTGTTGACAGGCTAATTTTAGACAAGGGAAACAGATGCCATGGTAACTGTTTTTTCAACCTCACCAGGTAAAGAAGCTTTGTAAAGGAAGGACAGGATGCACTTTTAAAAAAAAAAAATACACACAGTATTTGTCATTTAGCTTCCAAACAGCATTACTAGTTCTTCCAACTTAATGGTCATTTAAGAGTTTAATTGAAGCACAATGTATAATATAATGTTGGAAGTAGGTTTATTCAGGCTAGACTCAAATGTCTGCTTGTTTTGTGTTCTTTGTTATGATAACAAAGACATTTAGTCTTTTGTGAGAACAGAAAACAAAATCTGCTATTTGCTTTGGGATCATCTTGGCCTGGATTAAAATGCATAGTGAGCAATTTGCATGATGCGGAACACTATGTTCCAAGGGCTGGGGTTTAGAATCAAAATCCCTGGAGAGTCCCGGTTTTCTATGAAAGCACATTTATTCAATGACTGGGTGCCAACACCTGTTTGGAGAGTAAAGATACAGTGAAGAAAGAAACCCTGAATTACGACTGTATATAGTTAGTTTTCTCTCTACAATGTGTCTGTTTAGCCTTGTAAAATATCTATTTGAATCAAGACAATGTTCTTGACTTTAAAAAAGAGCATGCCTAACAACTCAACTATCTAATTTTGGCTGTTCCCTGACAGATTGGTCTACTGTAGACACTAAACAACTGCTGGAGTCGGTAGGTCCACTTCCATGAGTAGAGTTTGATCCATCCGATAGATTTCTAACTTTTATCAAACTTTCAGTTTTAGAATATTTTTTAATCTATAATGCAACATTCATTTATCTTTCTCAGGGCCTGTAACCATGTATCTCATCTAATATGATTTAACATCAGAAGGAAATTATTTGCAGTGGCAATAATGCCCCAGTCCTCCTGACTGGGCTGGTTTTTAATGTAATAGACGAAGCATCTTTCACACGCTGTAATGAACAGATTCAATGCAGACTCACACTTTTGCTAGTTAAAGGGCAGCTTGTAGAATGTCACTCTGTCACACGTCATCTGGCTGATGTGGAGTCTAAACGCTTGAAGTCTGCTTCAAAGCCTCTGGGTGGCATTAACTGATCAAAGGCCCTAACCCTCCCTATAATCATTAAATATTCATGTATCGAATAACAGACTGACCCATAACAGAACTTACTAGCATTACAACTAGTATTAACAAAAAGGTTTACAATACAGACTGACTAAGGACGTGTGATTTCTTTCAGAGTGCATCTGATTTTTTTCACCACCAGTTGGTGGAAGAATACACAACCATGTTGAGGATAAGACTTTCATCACAAAATTGTAAATGTAGCATTCCTAAAATGATTTGTTGACAAATACAAGAAAAGAATTCCAAAGTGTTCCGACACTAACAATACCATCTGAATTTCATTAGTTATCAAACTGTTGACCAAATAAGCTGTTCTTCCTTTCTGTCAAGCATAACAACGCAAAAAAAAAGTAAATAAATATTTGATTTGAAAGCATCACACTGCATTTATGGCAAGGTGACAGAATATGTTTTACCTCCAATTACATTACAATTACAATTGTAATTGAATTACAATAACCAGAGGTTGAATTAAGGTATCGTCACGTGTACACAACAAAAACTAATGCTAAAACTAATGTCTATGAAAGATCATAAATTGAAGGAGCCTATTTAAAGTCAAAGATGGGGTCAATTTTCCAATCCATTTTTTTTCTCTCTCATTTTTGTCCACGTCTCTCCATAAGTTGTCTCTACAAGGCAGTTACATGGTGGAGGTCAGGCACTCTAATTAATGAATAGTAGCCTGAGGGTGTTACATGTAACTCAACCCATTAAGAATGCAGAGTCTGTGATACAGAATGTAATTTGTCTGTTAAAGATAACTCACTGGCAGAGCTAAAATAAGACCTTAATTTGGACACTGGCCTATTTTCTTTTTCAGCAGAGGAAGCTGGAGAATAATGCTGATGGCGGACAACTTTTCTTTTTGTGTTTGTTTGAGTGTAAAAGTACTGTGTGTGATCATGGCTCAAGTAGAAATCAGTCTACCTCCAAGTACACATAGAAGAGAGTAAAACAGCACACAATTTAAACCTACCTTTTACGATACCATAAAACAAAAAAAATAGGTCATCCTTACTATAATTTACTTTAATGAATTGTGCTAAATATATTTCAATCAATGTTGATGTTTTAACTTGTTTTGTACTTCAATCAATGTTGACGTTTTAACCTCCATTGGATTTTAAGTATTCCATTCTTGGCATTAACATACATACAAATGCAATAATGTGCAAACAAAGACAGCAAGGAAGTAGACCGGTAGCTTCTTAACATGTTCACAATGTAACTAAGAGAAAAATCTGTTTAGCAAAGATAATGTTAGAACAGCAAAGCTTTTTACACAGGTGCAAAGTGATATGGATTTGGGATTGCAATTATTTCCCATGAACAAGGAATTCCCAATATGTCATAAGCTTGTGTTGATTTATTGACTTGGACAGAAGGACTGCAAAGGACCACAACAGTCCTTTGCAGTCAAGAACTTGTTTAAAGTGTTTTGCAAAAATATCAAACAAAAAATGCATTAGTACTTGCACTTGAGCTTTCAGTAATAATTTAGGTGAAGTCAAGTTCAAGAAATAACTTTGTCCTAATATTTGTTTTGCATAATGAATATGAATAAATAGTCTTTAAATGTTAACGAAACAAAGACACTCTTCTCTCACTCCATACAGAATGCAAATACTGCATGTGTCAAGAAAAATAGATTGTGGTACTGCAAATTACTACTGAAAATATAAAACATAACAAGCAAACCAAAGAAAACTAAATAATGGATACAGAGTATTCTAAAGCTCTAGGGAGTGTGGTGCAAATGTTTATTTACTTTACATTTTGTGTACGATTAAATAGTGCTAAAAAAAATAGAAGATATTATTTATAACTGACAAGCCCAAACCCAAAACTCAGCTATACTGTAGGTCATGAACTCCTGGACCTGAACTCTGTCCTTATCTCCTTTTCATCTCCATATCTCCTGCTTCCTCCTCCATTATCTCTCCTGTCACATTTTCTCCTCTCCTCTCCTCTGTCCTATATCTTATCTGTCTTCACCTGCCCCCCTCTTAATGGTGGTGGCTGACAGTGACTTTGCATCCAAAATGAAAAACAGGCAAATGGGCTCGTCGAGCGGGGTGAACATGACCAAGAGCACAAGCCTCAGCGGTGACATGTGTAACCTGGAGAAGACAGACGGGAGCCAGTCTGACACTGCAGTTGGCACGGTAGGCACTGATGACAAGAAGAGGCGCTCCAGCATTGGTGCCAAAATGCAGGCCATGGTTGGCATGTCGCGCAAGAGCCGGAGCACCTCTCAGCTTAGCCAAACAGGTAGGCCATCCAACTGTACTTTCAGTGTAATCTATGTTTGTTTGTTTGTACATCTGTCTGTCTAGTCCCCTGTTCTGTCCGTGTGGTAGAGTTCATTATTGTGTTCTCTGCTGAATATTAAGCTGAAATAACCACACCTTCTCCTCCAGTTCTTAAATTTCTCACTTTTCAACAAAAAGGAGTTTGGATACCATCAGCCCAGGGATAAAGAAAACCCAACAACTTTTCCTTTTTTCTTCTAGGTCTCAATTCTCCTGGAAATTCGTCTTCTCTATCTCTTTCAAGTTCCCTTTTTCTTTTTTCTTGTTTATTACATAGCCTCAGTTATGTATTTATGCTTTATGGTTTTGTAATTGTTTTCACATTTTATTATTTCAAATATTTTTACAGCTATAATAGCTTTGCACTTCCTTCCCGTATTTATGACCGCTGCTCGGTGTTGCAGATCACCTTTTGCCACCTTCTTAAAGTTCTGCTGCTCTTTTGACTGTGACTGTCTAACACACTATCTGTAACTTTGGTTGTGTTGGTTTGTTTTTTGAGTGCTTGTGAGAATGAGTGCAAGCTATTGTCAGAGGTGTAATGTGTTTTTAAACCTGGTTTAATTTGGTTGCATTTTAGTTGCAGACACTTATTTTCCTGCATTGGGGAAAAAAAAACCAATATAGGTCTATTACTTTTTTTGATCTCTGTGTAAAGCTTTTTCTGCCCTACTTTCACTCTATAAGTGCTCACAACCATTGAAAAAGCATTAAGCAGGTGAATGTCAGTGTGAAAAATGGCCAAGCAGGCAACACGTGTCAATTAGTCCACTTCCCCTCCACTGCTGCATCACCCCTGTGTGTTTCTCTCAGCATTCAGTGCCTTTTCATCTCGTCTATTCAAATTTAAAGTGGCCAATGATTACTTCGACTCATCAGCACTCTATGTCCAGATTCTAGCTAGATTGCATGGCAGAGGGACTGAGAGATGGTGAGGTCAGGAACAAGAGACTTTGCAAACTGGCACTTTGTTGATGCCCTTGCTTGTGTTTTGTTTGGCCCGTAAGCTGCAGCCTTATCGTATGTCCATCAAAAGTTTTTTGAGGCATTGACAGTATTAGTTCAGATAAATCGGCTAGAAGATATACTCTACCTTTTCGAACTTCCTTGTCCTTCGGCAGTAGTGTTTAGCATATCTCCAAATGATGTGTTGTTGACCATACTGTTGGTTAAGAAGCGGGATAATATTACTTTTCTGGAGTATTTCTGGTAACAGAAAAAATCTGATCTTTATTCACAACTGATTTTAAATACTGGTTTGAGCAGTTTAATACAATCATAGCAACACAAGTTGCACACTAAATCTCACACACAGACACACACACACACACACACACACACACACACACACACACACACACACACACAGTCTCTCCTTATGCATACACAGCACTCACTGAGCCATCTCCCAGAACGATTAATATTTTACTCTGTGCTTTTAGTTGCACATAGAGTTTGTGAGAACATGCATACATCAGCCTTTCAATATTTGAGATCTGTATTTGGATTTGCACTACAGCAAACACAGGCAAGCTGCCTTTTGCCCTTCTTTGTTGTAAGTTATCTTTTGGGGCCCATTATCACAAATCTAAAGAGTGCATTCAAAGAGACAGTTTGTGTGCACTGAAAAGTGTTTGCTGGGGGCATGGGGAGATTAACCAAGCAGCATGACTCTGGCTTTGCAAACAGGTCAGATAGACTGGATGTGAGGTGGCCATCAGGAGCAATATGGACACAGTTTGCAGGCCGAGACTCCAGGCTGATTTCATTCTTGTTCCTCTGTGGAAGGCACTTGAATTTTGGGGGGTGTTACGTTCCCCGTTTTTCTAGGAGAATGAGGGGAATGAACAAAACTAAATAAATGGGTCAGGTTAAGAAAAAGGAAACTAAATTTATAAGGTAAAGAAAATATAAGGTTTATTTTCTTCTGACACACACACTTCAGCTCCTCTAACCGTTGAACAGCACAAGAGAGAGAACCACCTCCAGCTCACTGCCTTTATCCTCCTGCCATCTGATTAATGGCAGGTGAGATTCCTCAGCAATCAGGCCACCTGCAACCGAGAGGGAGGGGGAGAGAAAAAACAGAGACAGCAGCCCGTAACAGGGGGGGAAATAAATAGATGTATCAATATGTTTAAATAAATGAAATCTATGTGTGGCCATTACGTTCTCAAATAGCTAACTGCAGTAAAAACACATTTTGCACGTTAATAATTCTATCACATGATGTACAAAGGGGCAGATAACATTACAATTACAGAGCAAACAATGCGAGAATTGTAATTTCATTTTTTTCCCTCCATATGTGCCTGTAATATATCTTGCAGGGACTTTGTTTGTTTGAAATTCATATTGGCCAGCAGAAATAAACGGGGACTTTTTTCTGGACTGAACTCCTGAGGAGGGGTTAGTGTTAGGGATGAATGATGAATGATACCATTTTGGGTTCTCACATGGCTGTGATCAACCACCCACTTTCCAGGCCGTTAAGAGCATGTCTCAGGACAGTTACGTAAAAGAAAGCCGCTATGTCTTGATGAAGTCTATTTTATTTTTTTAAATTTCAATTAAAGATCAATTTCAAAAAATGAAACTCAATTATTTGTGGTTGCTTGGAAACAAATCATATCAACTGTGTTTATAGCACATTTCAAACAACAAGGGGCACAGTCAGTATGTATACATGGTGTAGGAAAAGCCAACCTACCATATTAGTTTGACTAAAACTGCACTCTTTTAAAATACATGTAAATCTCTTAGTCCGACTGATATCTTTCTGTTGAATTAATCAAAGTTGCACTAACATTCCTGGATTACCGCTTGTGTAGTTCTTTTGCGATTGTTTAGTATGTGACACAATAGGTTAATCTGGGTATATTGCCACATACTATAACAGTCAGACATATTTCTGTAAATATACTGATTCTCCCCAGTGCTTCTTTTCTGGGCTAAATGGCCCCATAGCTCGACTCAACTCTGCATGAAAACGTGTCGTGTTGACTTTACGAGAGATATGAGCTCTTTGATTTAGGATCAGTTGTGGCGTAGTCGATGCCTCTTGATCAGAGGGTTGAAGGTTTGATCCGCAGCATTCCAATGTGTTAGCAAGGCACTTAATCCCAAATTGCTCCTGCCGAGGAATGGGAATAGTTAAATGTGATGGTCTCTCTACATAGCAACCACTGCCATCAGTGTGAATGGATGTGATGGGTAGGTAATATATAAGCTTATGCCCATTTACTATTTACAATTAAGTCACAATCTAACTTGCAGTATATGGAAAACGTCAATGCTTTTATATCTGCGATTTAATTTTGTTATAAATTTCAGCACTTGCCTGTCAGCAGTATCTAGTATAGGCCTGCTGATAATATCAGTACTGGTTTGCAGCATTGCTTTGTCTGTTGCTTGAGGGTGCTTAAAAATGTATCATATAAAAGAACAAATATATATAGGCCTTGGTTTACTTTTAACATTTGCCAAGAGACATAAAAACATGATGCATCACTTTGGACTTGTAAAGAGATTTAACGCTGTTCTAACCATGAGGCTTTCTACCTAAAACCTTCTCTTGTGTGTTTGAAACACAAAAGCATGCAACATCTTTTATGAACTGATTTTGGACTTCTTTTTGCAACTTATTGAAAAGTCTGCTTTTGCAGACATTCTCACAACTCTTGCTTGCAAAGACCCTGAGATTATAAAACTCTTTTGCATTTGAAGTGCTCATAATGATTCTGGCTCCCATTGTTGTTACAATATCTCTTAATCCTGGTTTATCTGAATGGCCCCATTTTCACTCTCATCAAGCATGTCTTTCTTTACTTTTGCAACTGTATGGATAACAGAGTATGAGTAATGTCTTTATTTTCCTGTGAAGAATTAATACAATATGTTCTATCATCCTTTCAACACAGTGTTGTACCTGATAATCCATTCCTGTATTTGTACCATACAATGGCTTCTCTATCCGAGCCCTGATGGAGTCCCAGAAACATAACTGGGAGACCAGCCCCAGAATATTAAAGCCGAGGAGATGAACATTAGAGGAAATGAGCCCTAATAGGCAAAAACCGACAAGCCAGTGATAAAGAAATGAGAAAAAAAGATGGAATCAGTGGGGAGGAATCTATTAGGAAGCATAATACATTGTATTAGGAATCTAGTTTCCTCTTCAGCCTTGAGTATTGTAGCATGACTCTTGATATGTTCTTCTTTCTTCCTTGATTTAACTCACCCTACCCAACCTTACAATCTCTCAGCTAAGAGAAGAATGAATTAGGACATTTCACTTTGTTCTATACATTTTTGCCCATTACCTTTGCTCTAATGGGAGCTGAAAGCAATGTGTCTATCCTTGTTTTACCTCTGCTTTGAGCTGACCTAGTGATGGTGCACAACCCCAAACTTCTCCAATACTACAGGCCAACACATTAATACATTCAGTGTGTTGTGGAGGCATTTTTTCCCTTAAAATAAAGATATCCAGCACTTTCTAACAAGTTATATCGTCCACGATTCTCTCTGCATTGAGAATGCAAAGATTTTATTGTTTTCATATTGACTATATACAGCGTTTTTAATCACTTTAACCAGAAAACCAAATTTATGAAGAACAGAGAATAATGCATCCACTGCATCATTCACTATCTCACTCCACTCTCAGTTACGCAGGACTCTGACGTAGTTTTGGACCTCCAAAGCCCTCAGATGGATTGTTTTCTGTGTGGTAAAATAGCTGAACTATGAACTTTCAGCTCAGGTAATTTATCTTGTGAGTTACAATGGGTGCCTATCTCGGCAGCCCCTTTACTACCTGAAGCTACTAATTAATCTCCCTGGGGTCTGGAGCAGACATGCTGCTCTCAGGATGATGCATGAAAGGAACACAGTGGCACAGGTACAACTAAGGCTGAGGGACATCAATGCACCACTGTTTTCTCCTCAATATCTCCACCTTACGCATTGTTTCTTTCCCTCTTAAATAACATTTATATCTCACCATCATTATATTCAGTCCCTGTCTTTCTTCTATTTTCCCATCTTGGAAAATCTGTCTTCTATTTTCTCCTCCTTCTCTACAGTATGCCTAGGTTTCTGCCTTTCCCTGTTTGCCAATTTCTCTATTCATCTCTATTAAAACTATTCTCTTGAGAAGTTTGGCTGTTAATCAGCCTTAACTCTCAGATGAGCTGTCTCTGCAGTGACCTAAATAAGGGTAGAGTCACTGCAGGAGGAGCAATGCTTTTCAAAGTTTCAAGTGGCTCCAGTATCAAAAATGTGTCAGAATAGCCAGTAACCTATATATACTGAGAAAAATAGATCATGTCTGTGTTAGAAGCTGCACAGAAAGTCCTCAACCAGACTTGTGTTAATTCTGCACTTTGCAGACATTATTGCTACTTAGTGTAATGGCCCAAGGTTGATAAGGCTGATAAGTAGATGCTCTCTGGAGGTCTCTCCACAGATTTAATACAAGGGGCTATAATAACCAGGTTATAGAAGCATCTGAAGCCACCATGAACCGTCCCTCTGTGAGTCTTCCATGGATAGGAAACCTTATCTAGTCTACGATGAGAATGTGAATCAGCACAGCGGTAAGAGAGACAAGCCTGAACTGTGTTCAACCATAATCTTTCACCTGTATTTGATTTGATTTAGAGGGATGGTGAAGCTATTTCTGATATTCTGTGCTGGCTCTCTAAGTTGACTGCATATTGTTTTCCAAAATCACTTGTTGTGTACTGTGATTATATTGAAGGACTGGCATTTGGCACCTCTTGCACTGGTCTAAGGAGTCCATCATGTCTGTATATCTTGTAATGACAGCCTATTCAGCATTTATGTTAAGTGTTTATGTGTCACTCTACAAATATAATTCATTTAGCAGATGCTTTTATCCAACTCGACATACATCAGAGCGTAACCACAACACAGGCAAGGATCTAGAAAGGAGTAAACAACATCTGTTAATGCAAACAAACAGCTGTAAGTCTGATCGGACACACGTGCTGGGAGGCAGTGCAAAGAGAACTCCATGTTGTGCTTTGCCTCTTTAACTTTCAAGCTGAAGTTGTTGTTGAAGTGGAAGAGGCAAAGTAGGACATCGAGAGCTGTTCTTGTGAGTTCTAATCAGCATCAAAAACATCCTTAATATCGTCATAATCAAACAAAACCATCTTCACCATCCTCCAGCATCAATATCATTGAGCTGGTTCTTTAGCTTTTTCTGTGCAATGGGACTCTGCAGATCGAATGGATTATGGTTGTTCAATCCGCCACCAGGAGGCGAGAGAGAGAAAGAGTGTAGCTAGAGATTTAGGGCCCAAATGTGAAGTTTGGATCAGACCGAAAGACAGAGATGCTTTCCACTGGCAAAGTGTAGTAGTGGCAGGAGGGAGTGAAGACATGGATGAGCTACTCATCCACTCTGATCTTCAAATCCTAGCCTATCCCTAGCTCATACATACATATAAACTTATAATGGGAATTATAACTTAATATGGGAATAATTTTGTGGTACTTGGGTTCCTTCTCTATAGTCAATAAAAGGCAAGCCTAAACATGATAAATAGGCAATAAACACACCAAGGACACTTTTGGGCTTAATAGATTTTTTAAGCATCGAGTTAGACTAGCTTTAGAATTTTAGTTAAAATAGTTTATACCCTTGAAAACAAATATGTGATATTTCATAAACATATTTTTTACATGGTGCTAGAATTACAAGTGTTATTAAGATTACTTATCCTAAGCTGAACATTGTTAAGAGAGTTATATTAGAATCACTGATGTTCATTCACTACTGTAATTTCAATCACAGCTATGATGGACCAACTGTGTTTTTTTCAAACTGCAATCAGTACAGCATGTGTCGTCAAGCTGATTGTGGACTCTGATACAAGAAAATAACAAGCGTCCTTGTTTTGTTAGTCCTTCTCTGTTGTATAAATTGTGCAGGAGCATGATTGAGCTGTCATAAATATGCATGAATTTCAGTGTACTCATAAACAATATTTAAACCAATTGTGGAAGTTTGTGGACACAAGCATTTTGACAGAACTCCATATTGTTTTACAGTTTTTATTCGGATTTGAATTTTGTTTATGTATTTACACAGAACGGACATTTATATAGCATATTTCATTAAAGAAAACAGTAAAAACACACGGGTCAGTAAGTCAGCAATGATGTTGACAATGTTTTGGAGACCATGGCATTTTATTTCAGCATGCACATGAAGCTGTGAAAGAGGTGCACAGAGGCGCTGCTTATGAACAGACATGGCAGGAAACTGCTTTGGGCCCCAGTCCAGTAGGGGGCCCCTTAAGCTCACAAACTTAAGCAGTGGCTCAAAATGTGCACTTTTGCACTGACAGTAGGAGACCTCCCTCAGGGGGCCACCATCTGACAGTATTCACTCTTGTTGCCCTGTTAGAGAAAATATTTTGCCTATACCCCATAATGTAATAACTGACCCAAAGCGTAACATTACATTTTGGGTCAGTAATTACATCATTGGGCAAAAGGTTACTACATTTTGGGCTCAGCATTTTGTAACGACCGGTTATTACATTTTGTACATTTTATAACATTTTGGGTATTTGTTACATTTCAAGCTCAAACATGCCCTGCTAAGCAGTGTAAGCATTAATCCTGAGAGCGAAAATATAAACAGGAAAAATAGGAATCGTCGAGACACTGGCAGACAAGATGGTGATGAATGTTGGGTTAAAGGGGCCCCATTTGATTTTTGCCTGTTAGAATCACCACTGTGCAGGGGTGGTTTGAGAACAGTCCGATAAACTTCACTATGAATTGATTACTGAATTAACAGTGATTCCATGAATGATTAAACCATTTACTGCCTTTATTTTAAGATTGCAATTATAGTAAAAGACAAATTGACACATTTTTGATGGAATATACCTTTTAGAATTTTAGGCTTTCAAGCTAATTTGGCTCGTGCTTTCACAAACGTGTTTCCTTTTTCTCAGATCTGATGTTGGGCCATGGGCTATCATGTTGCCTTGTCTCACAATTTAGTACAAGATATTTTTTCCTTCTGTCTGAACTGGACTAAAATTGAACTTCCACTTTGCAATTTTAGTTTATAACTGTTTCTAAAAGTATAACTTCCTCTAGTGATTATGTTGTCCTTAAATGGTGACAGCCACACACTGAAGAAGAGGAAGCCACATGAGACAAAAAAAAAAAAACTTGGTCAGTTTAGTCATGAAGTGTGTGAGCATTTTTTTTAGCATGGGAAGTGATCATGCCTTGATGGCAGGTTTCACAAGAGATCATTGTACATATCTAACTACCGGTAGTTTGTTTTGACAGAAACATCAGTCAAGTGATGTCAGCGGTATGTCATCATCATCATAGACACATATATGGCTTTGCTGTGATTAGACTCCCCCCTCTCTCTTTCATTAGCTTCCCATCTGTTTTACATACAGTGTTTGTACTTCTGAGAGAAGGGAGGCAGACAGAGTACAGACTGTTCCAGGTTCTGTAGTTCCATATTTCACTGTGGATGATTTTAAATATGCCCCACTTATCGAACCTTGTACCTTCTGCTGAAGGTGTGGACATATCATTTACGGTACAATGTTAACACAATGTACACATGAACGTAATAATTACCACATGAGCCGTTATCTCGTCAAGAACTTTCCATTAACCAGTACTTTCAGTATAAACAATGGTTATAGCTGTACTACCAGTAGGCATATCACTAAACTAGATTTTAGAGTGTTAGAGTGTTCAGCGAAAACTCTGTCTTTTCCAAATTCTCTAAAACATAATTGTAGGCTATATTCTATATCCAAAGTGTATACGATGCGATGTTAGCAAAAATCCACCAATACACTGAAAATATTCCGCTATTTTCAGAAAAAAAGGGTAAATGATTAAATGATCTTTAGACAAATAAGATGAAATTACTCCAGGCTGCAGGACTGGTTTGCATCAAGGTAGGCATCAGGGAAGGTAAACCTATGGAAGAGGCAGCATATTTGTCTACCCCTGTACATGCACTGGTGAGTGTGTGTGTGTGTGTGTGTGTGTGTGTGTGTGTGTGTGTGTGTGTGTGTGTTTGTGTTTGTGTGTGTGTGTGTGTGTGTGTGTGTGTGTGTGCGTGTGTACATGTGTTTATGGCTATACTGTGATTGTGATTGCCAGGGTAAGGGCCGTCCATTAAGCAGTGTTTACAGTGTGTAGAGCCAGAATGGCTCTCTGACGCTTGTTTAGCTTGGCCTCATCAATCAGAGGACTTCTGAAAGCCTGAGCCTATGATCCCTGCTGCCTGCTAGACAGACTACACACAACTTCTGGGATATTACGCAGTCCTGTTGTTGTAGTAGAATTCAAAAGATTCTTTAGATTCTTGCCTTCTGAGGTGCTGGTAACTTCCAGCCATGTTGTCACAATTTTTTAGGTTTGTTATTGTTAGGAGAAAGGCCAGATATGCTGCACAGTGAGTTTTAATGTTGAGCTGTATTAGCCATGCTGTTGTGGGTTAGGGTAGACCTCTTGACCTCCAATGAAAGTTCCTATCTGATAAAACTTTCAGATAAACAACATCCTGAGCAGCTATAAATAATCTGCTCTGTGTCTGATGAGATATGTTATTTTTACGACAGCGGTTAATAGCTGTTAATGTATTTGAAATCTTTCATGAAAAAGTAATGTTGGCTATTATCATCAGCATGAAGGTTCCTTTTTGATTTTCATGTGTTTTCTTTTCAGAATCCATGTGTTTTTGATAACTGTAATTAGCCTTTAGCTTTCATGTATGAACAGTGGGTGTATGACAGGAAGTTAAGATGACTCGATTTGTCCCTGCTATTTGTTCAGGTGTTGTATCTGCAAGAATAAATAGTTACAAGTGGCACAAGTTCAATTCAGAAACACGTGCCACAGCGCTGTAGTGAAAGCAATGTACATTGTCACATGTGCAATGACGCATTTAATAAGTTGTCGGGGCCTTGCCATTGTATTACATTTGTAATTCAAATTTTTGTTCAATACATCTATCTCTTTTATGAATTACATGAACAAAATAACTATTAAGCCATGTACTATGGTAATTTAAAATAGCAAAAAGGTTTCACCTTTCCTGTTCAGAATATAGGTTCTTTTCTCCATAGCACAACAGTTGCTTTTTTCTCTGAGCCACTGGGTGACCTGTGGTTTCTCAATTTTTCTCCATGATAAGGCAATTAAGCGTTTTGATTTTAGTAGGCACATATTCATAAGAGTTTATTTGTGTCAAAGTTCGCAAGATTTGCTAGATCATGAAAATGATCCGCTTTAGCCAGTTGTTTTGGAGCAATCTCTTTCCATTTGTCAGTTTATGTAATCTAGTATACATTATCATTTTTAAATTCTTAAACATCTTAAATATGTCAGTCATTTGAGGCTGTGCATTTAATTTTATTTGTATAAAGCAATTATATCAACATGTCGAGATTCTCAAATGACATGAAGATTGATGATGTCTATAGGTAGTACCTTGACCATGTTCATTTCAAATGTTTATAGCATGCCAACATTTGCTAATTTGCACTAAGCTCACAGTCCTAGCGAAGGAGTCGGTTTTGCAGGTGTGGCACTCGGAATTCTGAATTAAAACTACTGTAATTATTAAAAGAAGAGATCACACAAGTCAATGTAAGCACAAGCTTGACATAATACAGAAGCAGGCTAGTATAATGTTAAAGAATTCCCTAAAAAACACAACTGACTATATGATGAACATTAGTGTCCAATTAGCGCCCAGCGCCCAGCTGTGAATATGAAGTGTTGTTTTTGCAGTGCCGGCCTAGATGATAGCCACAAATGGCTGCTATGCGTTAAGATGTTCCATCATGGAAGTAGGTTGCAGCAGCACTTAAAGTGAAACTTTTTGCTCAAGCATTAAGACCTTGTATTTAAAGCTTTCTATATTTATAGTATAATAGTGCAGGAAAGGACAATGAGCTGTCCTTGTGCCTATTCTGCCAAAGGCGGTTTCAGGACAAAGGCACCACAGTTCTCTGGCAATGTGTCAAACCAGCATAGTTTCACGTAATTTTATACCAAGCTGCATAAGCGACTATGAGAAAAAGAGACAAAGCTTAGTTTAAAGCTACACTTTTGCTTCACCTCAGATGCAAGATTATTAGAAGATCAGTTTGGCACACATTGCATTTGGAAGAGATCTTTTCTCTTTGAACTCTTTCTTGTTTTTTTTTGCTCTGAACTGTATAAAATAAATTGGAGAAATCGACCATGACGATGGTTTGGGGGAATTTTGATCCTTGTTCAAACAAATGTCCTTTCTGTTTTAAAGTGTGTGCTGTGTCCTAAATACTGTGGAAAATAGAAAGATTATTGTGTATAACTTGAGCATGTGAATATGATTTTCCACTTGAGTTCTCTTTTTAAGCAACAATGAAAGGAGATGTGCTGTGCTGCTGTTTTATGGTAGCTATGGAGGAGAGAGAAAAGGTAGCTGTTTGGCACGTGAACTTTGAGTGTTCTCCATGTGGCTGATGCTGGTCATTAACAGGGCTGCTGGCAGACCTAATGACAGCTTGTTTTCACTCTCCTCTGTAGAACTGGGGAAGGGAGGGATATTGGGACAGGGTATGGAGTGTAAAAAGAAAAGAAACCCTAATACAAAATAACAAAATTTTAAAAAAACATCAAGCAGATGATAAAGAAGAGACAGGAAAATGTAAGAAAGAGGTTGAAAACATTCATGAAAAAAGGAAATGGGAGGGGGGCTCAGTATCTCTGGGTAGAGCTTGTTCACCCGCAGAGCCAGCCGAGGTGCGCTTGAGCAGCCTTGCTCACTGATTGGTGGACAGCGATGCAGCTCTTTCCCCTCCCCCCCTGAAGAAAGAGGTGCAGCAGGAACGTCAGACCCAGACAGCACAAGACTCAGCAACTGAGGCAACGTTTTTCTGTAGCTCCCTCTGAGGTGCAGTCATCAGAGCAATTTGGGAAAGGGTAGATTGAATAGAGCTAATCTCTTCTGGCAAGCTTTATATTTCTGGGCTTTGGAATCAATCAAACAGATGACATAAAAGCTGATTTTTTTTTTTTAAATTTACCATCAAGATTGACCACTGAAGGCAGAGTTGACGTCTGATCCTTTTGATTCACTGCATTGAGAAGGACGGCAGTCGGTCACCATGGGCAGGCAGGGGCATGACACCTCTGCTGCGGCTCCTGGGATGCGTATCCAGCGCTCTCAGAGCAAGATGAGCCTGTCTGCATCGTTTGAAGCACTGGCTGTTTATTTCCCCTGCATGAACTCCTTTGATGAGGAGGATGGAGGTAAGATAACATTCAGGGAAATCTGACAGTGGAAGCAGACTGCGGCCCAGACATTGCTACGTGAGAGGTAGAGAGAAATGAGATGGATTAAGTATCATAAAAAAGATGCACAAGTATAGATTTTAGAGGACATTTCTGATGGTTGATGAAATCGATGAGTAGAGAGTTGGATAGTAATATGATGCTTGTATTATTATTGACGAAAATATGATAGCTATGCCTTAATCGGAAAAAAAGATTTACCATCAAGGTCTTCAATTTGTTGTGAAAGACACAAGTACTACTTCTGCTTTCAGATTTTTAAAACAAGAGCATATTAGAACAATAAGCTGGACAAGCAAATAAGTTGTTGTTGGGATTCGATCTCCAGCTCCTGCAGCCACATGTCCAATGTGCCCTTTGGCAAGACCCTTAACCCCAAGTTGCTTCTGCTGCTTTGTCTGTGGGGAGTGAATGTGTATGAATGGAGTTAATACTGATGGAAACTTTTACATCAACCTCTGCCATCAGTGAGTGAATGGGTAGGTGTGACCTGTGGTGTAAAAGTGCTTTGAGGAGTAAGAAGACAAGTCCATTTCCCAAGTCTGTTTAAATTGTTACATGACTTTCACTTCAAATTAACTTTACTTTATCTGTGTATAGTATGGCTGTCATGATGCTCATCATATAAACCAACTATTGTGGCTGGGAATTTACCAGGAGAAAATTAATTTATGGTTTTGCAATGCAGACATTATTTTTACTCCTTACTTATCTGCTTAGTTTTGACTAATCCCTGTGACTCTTTTTTAGCTAAGGTTTCTCTCAGCCATTACTTATTAGTCTGGCGGGATTGAGAGTCGATTAACCTGGTGTCAAGGCAGTTTGTCTTTAGGCCTCCTCTTCTCTCAGGTACTTATTCGAAGTGTAAAACACATCCACAACTACCAAACATTTTCTTTGAAGTTTGACACATTTTCCTCTAATATATCAGTTGCATTTTCTATACAAAGTCTATACGAAGAAGGATATATACAGTGAGGTTGTGATTTGTACAAACCTGGTAGTGTACATGGATAGATCTTTTGCAATTTGTAGTAAGAAATGGTCATGTATTCTGATCGTAGCAACTTACGTAAACTTACTATTTTTGAAGATCCTTTATTCTGTATTATGTATTTGAATATCAGCATATGTATTATACTTCAAGATATTGCAAATCTTTGATTGTAATCAGCAGTAGAAATGCGTCTTATAACTCATGCAACATAGAAGGAAAACAGATTTTCCTTGCTTTAATGGTGTTTTTTACTGCTCACTGATAACATCAGCTTGACTTCTAGAGAAGTCTAGAAGTCAAGCTGTGGTTTTCTGCAGACGTCAGAGACAACCTCAGTGGGTTCTTTTCTTGTGATAATATGTGTAGAACAGGAGCCAGCTGAACAAGGCTAAAAGACTTTATGTTTTTCCTGTAAATGATGGATAAAGGATTATTTATTTATTTGTATTTATTTTATATACTTTATGAATCCCCAAGGTGGAAATTCTGTTATTTTTTGAGACATGCTTCTCACACACAAAGGCCTGAATCACACACATGCACAAGCAGATCCTGGGTACATGTATTAATGGAGAGATGTCAGAGTGCGCCAGCTTCCCCACTGGAAGCGCCTCCTGAGCTGGTGGTGGTTCGGTGCTTTGCTTAAGGGAACCTCGCCAGTGCCCGAGAAGTGGTCTGGCATCTGACTGAGGGAAAAAAATGAAGGCTCCAATATTGACATTAGTGAAATTATAAATGAAGAAAAAAATAAACACAGGTAAAATTGAATGCATTCCTTAACAATCTGTAACAACAGTGTAATGCTTTATAATTATAATACAAACAGAATAAGTGTAATAGCCCAGATATTAGATATTGTATTAACTTTCTTAATGTTCAGTCTTTGTTGGATCTAAATGTAAATATAGCAGGGATGCAGTGTGTGTTTATCTGGTGTGCTGAGTGTATGCTGGTTTCCAAGCATGAGTTGTAGTGGAGAGTTCATACACTTTGTAGGTATGTGTGTCTGTGCCACAGGCACAGGCACAGCCACGTGGCCCCACACACAGCCTGTCAGAGGGGCTGGGTGGAGATGAGCAGCATGGAAGGAGTCAGCTGTCAACTTGGATTAGTTGAAATGGCACCCA
Source organism: Symphodus melops (assembly GCF_947650265.1). NCBI lineage: Eukaryota > Metazoa > Chordata > Actinopteri > Labriformes > Labridae > Symphodus > Symphodus melops. The sequence continues at coordinate 9,792,907 of NC_136695.1, read as the reverse complement.
CCCAAGATGTCTAGAGATAGAGCATGGACTATAGGCAGTCAGTAGCAGTGATGTAAGAATGCTGAACATGGTGTTACACAAACAGCTATAATTTGGTAAAGATCATGTTTGATTGCTACAGTAATATTAACAGTAATATTACCATGGTTTGTCTCTGCAGTCTTGGTATGAGAGGAGTTTTCATTGTCATAGCTGTCTTACTTTTATTTGTACGTTTTCAAAAATGAAAGCGCAGTATGAACGAATGCAACTCGCTGTTTTAGTCACACAATTATTCCATGTGAAGTATTGACAGTGTCTGTCGCTTTTTCTCCCTCTCCCAATCTCTTTTTTTGCACGTGTCATATGTTCAGAAGCGGGGGGCAAAAAGTTACGCAGCACGATTCAGAGGAGTACAGAGACGGGCCTAGCAGTCGAGATGAGGAGCAGGATGACTCGGCAGGCCAGCCGGGAGTCCACCGATGGCAGCATGAACAGCTACAGCTCTGAGGGAAAGTAAGGAAAATGCTAACTTCTAAGCTGTTAGAAAGATGTTTCATAACCTAAAAGCTTTATTGTTCTTTACTGAAGATAAATAGGCTAGTCAATTGGCTCAACTAGATCTCGATCAAAACTGTACCTTTTGTCTCATGATAATCATTATAATCAAAGTGTTTCTCTTTGATTCAGTCTCATCTTCCCCGGTGTGAGGCTTTCCTCAGATGCCCAATTCAGTGACTTCCTTGATGGTCTTGGCCCAGCCCAGCTTGTTGGCCGACAGACATTAGCCACTCCACCTATGGGTATGAACATGTCTAGATTAATTAAATGCATGTGGAATATACCATGAGAATAAAAAAATAAAAAAGTTTTAACATTTGTAATATATACAAATTTTGTCATATATTTTGTCATTTTATCTTCTTTTATATTGAATGTTACATATAGTCTTCCTTACAACTAGTAAATATTAATTTGAGTGGTGAGCTTAAAGTTAACTCATATCTTGTTTTTTTTTCGTTGCTCAGGTGATATCCAAATTGGTATGGTGGATAAGAAAGGAGCACTGGAGGTGGAGGTTATCAGAGCTCGTGGCCTTGTGGGAAAACCAGGTTCGAAGGCACTGCCAGGTATTTAAAGTTCTCATACACAAGCTTATACATTGTCTTTATTAACTATTACACACAAAACTCACAATTTCAATGTTATCACTGAAAACTCATGTTTTACATATTTTTACATTTTATCATCTCATTTCATTCCCTCTCTCCTTAGCACCATACGTAAAGGTCTACCTTTTGGAAAATGGAGTCTGCATAGCCAAAAAGAAAACAAAAGTAGCAAGAAAAACCTTGGATCCTCTTTACCAGCAGCAACTGCCGTTTGAAGAGAGTCCAGGAGGAAAGGTTTTACAGGTAGGAAAGATCTCACATAAACTACACTCACTGTTGCTAAAACATCTTTCTTCTCTAACACCTTAAGCTGAGCTCATCCTTTTGACTAATTATGTTTCATATTCTCGACTCTACAGATCATTGTCTGGGGAGACTATGGACGTATGGATCATAAATCATTCATGGGAGCAGTTCAGATACTGTTAGATGAGCTGGACCTGTCCAATATGGTGATTGGCTGGTTTAAGCTCTTTCCTCCTTCCTCACTGGTGGACCCTACTCTGGCCCCACTGACAAGAAGAGCTTCCCAATCGTCACTGGACAGTTTCTCTCGATCATAGCAGCGTGTGGACTTATAGCGTTGTTGTAGCAGCCAGTGTTGCAATTACAGGTCACGCCCCCGGTTACACTGCATGCTTGATGTTGTGTCTTCTGAGCCTGTTTCTAGGGGTGCAAATGTGATCCTGTGTTTTAAGCAAAAACGTTGCGCACATTGTGCACGTGGCAAAATGTATTGCAAGGGCCTGGCAGCCTGGATTGCCGGGTGTTGTTGTTGATGTTTGGGGGAAGCTGGAATGAACTCCTTAGCACGAGGAATCCATCAGTTCCAGGTTTTCATCCAATTCGAAGCCATGGGGGTCAGTACTGGGAACTGTGAAATGAGTTCTACAGAAGCCCTTTTCGAATGAAAAAAAAAAAAAAAAACCTCTAATTTTTTTTGTTTTTGTTTTCATTTATTTATTTGTTTTTTCTGTTATTGTCAATGTACTTGTATCTGAAGGGGCTGAAAGTGTTTCTTAACAGCTGCTTGGTCATGCCACGCCAACAGACCTAGCTGTATAAATGGAGTTTTGGAGACATCACTTTTTGGGTGAGGTGTGTCCTAGCTTGTATCCACGCTCCCACCAACCCCAAGAAAAATGCCCCAAATACTCTAAGTTCATGTACTGAGTCAAGTCGCAGTGGTAAATCACCGGAGAGACTTCAAAGGTAATCAGAGGCTTAGATGAAGTGGCTGCCATCAAACCACCAGAAAATACAGTAGTAATGAACCAAACCCCATGAAAAATGTACAATCTACCATCATTTTTCTCTGTTGATATATTGTATGAAAATTAAATGAGAAAACATATTTTTTTCTATTTAGTTCATTTGCATGGACACAAATTTAGCTCAATAAAAAAAGATAACTTATTTTCTTGAGGCTGCAACTTGCAAAAAAGATGAAGAAAAATAAATAAAACAGATCAGCCATTTTCAACAATTTATATTATTTTTAAAGATAAATTTCACTAGTGCATGGTTTTCAAGGGGAGTGAATGCAACATTGTGATTTAAAAAGACATTGTTTATTCTTTAGACCATTCATGAGTCTGTCTTTTATAGACATGCAGATAAGGGAAACTTTAAGGAAACTTGTTGGGTTATTCAACAGAAAACGTTTATGTGACAAAAAATAATAATGAATACAATGTAAATGATTTATTTCATTGTAAAAGGCTCATGCCTTGTTAAGATAAACATTATGTGCAAATTGTACATGTTTCTCTTCTTCTTCCTTGTCCCTGGGTACTTTTCATTGTACTTTTCATTGCTACCATTGTTCAGTTCCCCAATATTGTCCAGATTTTAGGACTGTTAATTGTTTTACAGTTCTGTATTGTTTCAGTATGTATTTAATTTTGGATTTGATTTGTTTAACAAGCATGTTGAAAAGGATTTTCTGCAACATGGCTTGGGCACACCTTACAGTAACTCAGCATGTTTTGATAAAGATGATATTTGGAATTTTTGCAGTTTCTTGTACAGTGCATGTCAACTTCATTACTTTTCTCCCTCACTTTAAATTGAACTCTAAAACAAGTTAGTTCCTGGTCGTCCATGGCCAAATATTGAAGTTTTAACAAAAACATTCCACCCCCAAGGTCATATTTTCTTTCAGCTTTTTTGAGAAAAAAAGTGACATGGAAAACATTTTATATTCAATGGAGGTTGACAAAACAGTTGTGATTGCAAGTGTATTTTATTTCAGTATTGTTGACAAACATGCAAAAATAATGTGTACTGGTACAGCAAGAGGTCTTAACATAATCAAGAGTCAGCAACCATGCAAGATGTATGTTGCTATGGTTCAATCTTACAGGCACTGTTTGTGAAGATGAGCTCATCACAAGTTCAAATAACAAGGGATATTGCCACAGAAAATGTTTTTTTCTTGTTTTAATGAAAATGAAATTAATTTACTATATTTTTGTTAGTTTTATTTAAAAGCCAAGACCAGTTTATATTTTATTTTATATTTTTAGTAATTATAAATACTTCTCATGTCTGGGAAGTATGTTGCAGTATGTCTGAATGAAATTGAACTGAGGCATTATTCCTTTTCCATATTACAAAAATGGTTTAATGTCCAAGAAAACCTTGTGGCTGTAAAAAGCCACAGTATATATTTGAAATTATTTTCATTGTAAATACCTTTAGATGTCAGAATTTGAATAAACAAGCTACCATGAATAGACTAATTATTATTTTGGAACAGGAAAAATGCCTCCTGATGACAAAGACATATGTTTATTATCCTTTTGAATGCCTTTTAATTTTCTCTTTTTGGTGCAATGTGTTAATGCCAAGGCTATGTCTTGGTTAAGTATGGTTGAGTACAGAGATTTATGTAAGTTATTTTTCAAATTAAAAATAAAAAAATTGATATTACACTTATGCCAAGTGTTGTGTGATAATGACATTATGCATACTCAAGTGCATAATGCTTTGGTGTGGAAGAAGTATCTGTTAAACGCAGGTTAGGTAATTTTCTAAAACTGGCATGATTCTGAAAGGAGCATCCTTTCCCTGCTCCATCTTCACCCATCCCCTCCCCTCTGTGCTCCCTCAAAAGCCGCGCCCTTCACTTACATGCACTAGCACCAGGATCGGACCTCAGCTCATGCTCTGAGTGTGGGTTTGTGCATGCTAATGGTAGAGAATGAGCAGGACTGATTGTTTCATAAAACATGTACAGAGTGCCGACATTGGTTGAAGTTTTTTCGTGTTTACAACTACTTACAGATGACAGATTTGTTTCTTTTTCAGAGCACCTGAATTATCAATTACTGTTAGACCTAAAGATAATTTCAACCACAATCTTAAAAAGTGTATCAGGAGGAAATTACCTACCCTTTAAAGGGGCTTGTAACAAGATTTAAGAATATGACTTTCTCAAAGTCAGGGTGCTTGTTTTGGATACATTTTTTAAAAAGTCTCTTTAATCTGACTGGGTTGCTCAACAGCACCTCAGAAGTGGTCTGGCACCTCTCCAGCTACCAGACCAATTTCCAGATTTTTGGTTCACAACTAGATTTGGACCAGCGACCCTCCGGTTCCCAACTAAAGTGCCAACGGATTGAGATACTGCCACCTCATTTTAATACACATTTCATTTAAAAGATTTCTATTTGATTTTTAAGATGTAGTTTACTCAACCTGACAGATGATATGATTATTGTTTAAGACACACCAGTAGTACTGTCAACCTGATTTAAGACCTCCACCATAATTGTGGTGCCCCAAAAAACAAGGTACTCAGGACAACGATACAATGACTCTTGTGGTGGTGAACTTTTTAGAGCGTCTTGTGCTTTTAATAGCTAAAATAAATCTTTACCCCCTGACGTTGATGACACAGTTAAAATAGCTGTGCAACGCGTCAGTCGCATGCTTGGTATTGGGACTATGTTAAATTGCATTGTTCCTGATAAATTGAGAAAAAAATTCACCTCCAGTGCATTCATTTTGCCATTAAAAGAAGAACTTTGTAACATCTAAGAATCATTTTAACCTAAAAATCTCTACATTTTTAACGGTCTCCTCCTGCCCTGGAACATGAGAAGCCAGATTCTTCAGAGACTTGATTATCATGGACAGTGCTGTAAAACTGGACGACTGTCAGGCTCTCGGATGACACCATTGTCATTGGACTCATCTTCAATAAAAATGAGTTCAAATTTAGGTGGGAGATAAACCATAACAAGCAGTCAGAACAACTAAGAGGTCATAGTGGAGATATGACTTCCAACTGCTCCACAGTCAACTACACAGCATTTCCCCTTTCTAAGGACCATCATTGTTATTTAGTCACTGCACTTTAATTGTTTATTCATTCAGTCACTGTCATTGTTTATTCATTCAGTTACTGCATAATAACAGTTTATTTATTAATTCACTAAACAATGGTTATATACTGTATTTAAACTACTTTTCCACTCTTTCAATCTAGCACATCTGTGTTTGTATGTACATAATTACAAATATATGTTTATATATGTGACCATATGTAATGGTCATAATATTATCTATGTTTTAATTCTGCTGTGTGGGATTTCTGCCAACAAAATTGTGTTCTGTTCTTTCATATAAGGAAAATTAAAGGGATACTTCACCCATTTACATGAAGCTGTGTATCAATAGAAACATGGTAGTAGTGTTGAATGGTCGTGAATCCAGCCCTCATTTTGCCCTGAGACGAGAAAAATATGTTTTTCTTTGCTTGAAAGTTTTCTTCATGTGATGCAAAAAGCGTCATATTGCATCACATGAAGAAAACTTCCAGGCAAAGAAAAACATATTTTTCTCGTCTCAGGGCAAAATGAGGGCTGGATTCACGACCATTCAACACTACTACCATGTTTCTAGTGATACACAGCTTCATGTAAATGTGTGAAGTATCCCTTTAAGTGCCAGTCTATCTAAATATCTCTACATCTCTCTATCTCTATAAAAATGGGCTTGAGCTTATATAGCGCTTTTCGAGACTTCTGAATACTCATCATCTACACCTACCCATTCACACCAATTCACACACTGATGGCAGTGGTTGCTCTGTAGTAAGACCATCAGAAGTTACTAATCCAATTCATACACTGCAGATGAAGCAGCGGGAGCAATTCAGGGTTAAGTGAAGAAGAATGTCCAAGAACACATTGGACATGTTGCTGCACAGCTGGGAATCGAACCCTCCATCTTCCAGTTGAAAGACAATGACTACGCTGCCCTATGCGTGGTTCTGTGGATTTTTTCATGTGGAGTAAAAATGAGGCTTCATTCATTTGAAACCTACACATCAGGCCCACAGTCTTTAAAGACTCTTCAACTTGCCAAAAGATCATTTTCAAGAACAGGCAAACAAATCCAAAAAGGGAAACGATGCTGGTTTGCTTGACTGCAAAGCAGGAAGGCAAACAGACTCTGTTCTCAGGTGAGGGAGAGACAATGAGCTGATACAAAACTATAAGTAAAATAACAGAAAAAAAGGAGAAATTAAAAAAAGAGAGGAAACTAAACTTTAAAATACAAAACAAAAAAAAGACCAAATCATGGCAGAGAGAAATGTTGTGGCTTGGATTATTACTTAAAGAGCAAACACCCCAAATCAGCTGATCGCCATATAGCAGGGAGATGGTGGAAGTGGTAGAGAGGGAGTGGCTAAATTACATGAATTAAATTGAATGATTTTGTGAGAGAATAGGTCTTCCTGCACAAACTTTTGCTGAGTTCCATTTTCGAATGTATTTTAAAGCCACATAGCTCCAGTTTTATACTCTGAATAACAATATTATTTATTGATATTGAGTGATTATTAAGTGATTTTCACACGCTGTCATGTCTGCCTGATTTCAGAGTGCTTCTGCTTTTGGTTGAAATAGGAACGACAGGAACATGACAAATGACTGAGGTTTGATGAGACAGAGGAGTTCCTGTTTTGGCTGAATATAGCAAGAATGCAAGCACACATGAGACTAGATGACAAGGTCTACTGAGCAGGTTTGTTCCTTCCTCTGATTTATGTTTACATATTAATCTTTTCAATTTGTATCTTTTAGAATTATTTATGTTTTCCATACTCATTAGGCCATATCACTAAAGATAAAATGCTATTTATCTCCGCTGTTATTAGTTCCTGACCACCATTAATCAATGCTCTGTTTGCATTTCAGAATAGAGTTTTCTCTGAATATCTGCTTCTCTAGAATGCTACTTTCGTGGATTGTAATACCTAAGAGACTCTGGGATTTTGGTTATCTAACTCTGGATGTTTTCCTAACTGGTGAAAGAGATGGTTTTCAAAGAACTCTTATCCTACTCCTCACCTGCACATCCTTCAGTCTCCTGCTCAGCTCCCTACTCCTGCTTTACCTCCTCTTTATTCAGAATTATGAGCTAGCCGTCGCTGAAGGGATTACTGGTTGTTTTGGGATAATACTAACAGTTGCCCTCTTCCTATCAAAAAGAGTAAGATGCTTTGGGACTCTATTTGTGATCTCTGTTTTCATGAAGAAGAGTCGAAACCTGCTTCTGACTGCTGGGACCAGTTTGGTCGTTCTTAGAAACATACGCAACACCTTGGAGAACCTCACAGACCTGGTCAAGAGTATGCTATGCAATTTAAGAGCCAAGAAAGAAGCTATTGTTGCTCCATTCAGTAACTATGTAAACATGTTAAAATGGGTTGGAAACATGCTCAAGGGGGTTACAGATTTGGGGGTTTTCAACCTTGACTCCCAGCTCAAAGTTTCGCCCAGACTGGAATCAAAACATTTCAGTGAGAAACTCATTGAGGCAGAACAGAAGCTAAATGTAACCGTGAAGTATGTACAATTCTTTGTAAATACAGTATCATCTGTGAGTGATAGGATGTTTCCTGCCATGAGCTTCCTTGTGCTAACAGTCTTTATAGTGCTGCATATAAAACATTTTTGTAATGACATGAAATTCAAAAACAGGTTCATCAGCAGCAAATTTGTTAGTTTTGACGAGAAGCAGAAGGCAGAAGGAAAGCCCCATGTTCTCCCCCTCACACCAGAAGAAGAGAAGCTGTACACCCCTGTCCCTTCAGCCCGGCCCACCACCAAAGATGGGAGAGCAATGCTAAAATTTGGTATTCCAGTTGTCCATCATTTCGTTGCCTGGGTCATATTCATAACTGTGGATGGCTTATTATACTGCTTTGTTGATATTGTTACAACAAAGTTATCTCAGCTGGAACCATTCCATGTACCACTGTTAATGAAAATCAAAGTAAGTGGGGGGTTTTTTTTGGTCTGCATTTACAGTTTTGTTATTGGCTCGCAGGCACTAATGTTTTTGTTTGTTTTTTTCCTGCTAGGGGATTGCAACTTTAATAGGTATACCATTTGTTGAGGAAAACCATCAAGAAGACTTCTCCTACTCTGTGACCCTGTTTGAGAAAGAGTGTCTCCCTAAACCAAAGCTGCTGCTCTATAACTCTGTAGTTCCTTTGGCTGTCATCCTGCTTACGCTGCTCATTATGGCTCTGATGGCTGCTAAAGTGGCCCAGATCAGACTGATCGTCTGTGAGGGATTCTTCTCCACCGCTGCAGAGAAAAGAGTGGAATACCTGCACACCAAAATCTTGACAAAGAGGTTAAAAAAGAGAAGGGGAAAAAACTGCTATCTCACATCTATCTTTTTTAAGGTATGTAAGTCAATAATTTGTAAATCTGTTTGTTAAAAATAAATGGTGGTATTTAATTTCCTTCTTATTCTTTTTTTTCAGCCACACTTTTGGTGCCCTTTGCTCTTCAGGCCCAAAGACAATATACAAGGTATCGTGTAAGCCTCTATGCTCTATGATTTTATTACTAAAAAGAAAGCATACAATGTTGTTATTCTAGTGTTATTTAGTGTCTTTATCTAATCTAAGTGATGGGTTGAATAATATAACTGTCCCTAAAGCTGAATCTATCAACAGACTGGATAAAGATGCAGCATGTCACGGCCGTGGTTCTATTCTGACAGATACACTGAGACGCTGTGCAGGCTGAGAAAATAGACAACTTTATTAGTCGTTGCAGAGCCCTTATATACTGTTCAACAGATGTCCCAAATTCCTTCCCACTTTAGATACTTCTGTACATGGTATGAAGAAACACATGACCTTTACTCTTCACATGTCAGACCTATATTTGAGGAACAGTTCATCCTCTCTTCCCATATGGTCATAGCTTCTCCAAATAGATCATAGGTCTGCTAACAGCAAAGTCACCTCTACAAAGTGTATCCAAACTGAATGTATTCACAGAAATTCGTACTATCACTAAGTTATTTCATTTTCTGGTTAACTGTCCCCTTAATGTTTGTGTGGAGGAATAATGTACTTGAAGATTTTTTGTTGTTGTTGTTGTTGATAAACCAATTTTGTTTATACCGAAAATCTGCCAAAATATTTATGATACTGTTGTATCTTCTGATTTAATATCAATGAGTTGTATTTAAGTTGTTTTATTGTCATCATGGCGGCTGTGGATAAATTGGGCACAACTGCAGTTTAGTGCTACAGTCTCTCAATCAAAAAGTTGTCCAGGTCAGGCAATATCTCAGCGGGATCTCGGCTAAATCTTAGTTTGTTAACTTGATGCTAATACAAAAGGAAATGATCAACAGCTGGACAAAATTAATAGCATTAGAATTGTGGTCATTTTAATTTAAGAAACAATCTGCTTTCTTTCCTTAAGTTAATAAATGCTTTGTTAGTTTCTTAGTTAGCTCTTGAACACTAAAGTAAATGGAAGACTGTAATAAAGCAGCCCATTGAGAGATATGTTTACATTGGGTTTGGCTGCTACTGTACTGTAGGTTCCACCAAAATATAACATTTGTTGTAAGTTATTTTAGGAGTAGTTTTATCATCTTCACTGTAGGCCTATGAGAAACAATGGGCTTAGCAGCCCATTAATTCTAACGTTCCCTGGGTATTCACAACATGTCCTACATAACCTTTATTGAAAGGCCAGCAGAAGACAGGAAAAATGAAGAGAAGAAAGTAAGGTAGATCTGCTGAGACCAATGATAAACCTGAGGCTGATGTTTCAAGGACAGTCGCCCCTGGTTTATATTATGAACAAGTTTGAATCTCACAAATTGTCTGAACTGAAACAAAAAACAGATGGAATTCAAAGTCTTACTCTCTGAGATTGTCTATTTTCCATATTTGTTTCATTTACTGGATTACTGTGTTTCTATAATTGGATACTTTGAAATACTATTTCACCAATAAATGTGCAAAACTGTTGTTCCAAATACTAGTCTCTGTATTTTTATTAAGAATGTTCCAATAGCTCATTGAGTTATATCATATTACACAACAGCTCAATCTGCCAATTTATAATAATGGTAACCATGGAGAATGGTTCATAGGTAGAATACTTAAACTTTGATTGAAGCCAACACATTACAGCCCATATATATGAAGGTTTCAATTCTATTCAATTTAGCTTCGCTTAACTCTCAGATGTGATACATTTTACATTAGTTTCAAAGACATGATTTTACACAAAATGCTTTATATAAGATGACAGGCATCAATACGCTTTGATGAATCTGTGACACAAGGGTCCGCTGTAATGCCGCCTTTACAGATGTATATGACAAAACATTAAATACCACAAGGCTTTTCATTATCAGAAAAAAAAAAAAATTATATATATATATATATATATATATGCAATTTTATCTGTATTTCTAATTAAAGTTGCAATTATGGATTCCTGATTGTAGTCAAAAGAGCACTAAACAGATTATAATAACCCTAAATAAAAGTCGGCTTCTTTGTTTTCCCTCAGTGTAATGCTTCTTTGCAGAGCATAAGACAGTTACTGATGTCCCTATGCACAGTGAGAAGAACTGTCCTCGTTCCACTTATACATTGTTTAATGACATATTAAAGGTGTGACACCAACACTGTTTTTTTTTCTTACTTCAAAATGCTTTTTATTTCTTCAACTAGATTAGATTGGCAGTGAAGGACAATGATAACGTTTTATTCAAATCAGCCTAAAAGTAAATAAATATATCTCTATGGTTTGCACTCTGTTATGTAGAGACACGCTTCTCACACACAGGCCTGAATCACACACATGCACAAGCAGGGCCTGGGCACATGCATTAATGGAGGCATGTCAGAGTGTGGTGGCTGCCCCCACTGGAAGTGCAGCCTGAGCTGCATGGTGGGGCTTTGGTGCCTTGCTAAAGGGCACCTCGGTGCACCACCACCAAAGCTGCTTTGTGTGTTCCTTCAGTGTTGGACAAAGGTAACTTTGTTTTTATGTTATAAAAGCCGTTTATTGGTTATCAAGACCGCCTGTTGTGCCCCCAGATATAAGTAAACCATATTGCAGCAGGTTGACGTACATTTTTGCGCTCACCTCAGGCTGCAATCTGAGAGCTATTTGCATATTTTCAAATAGTTACCTATGGGTTCATATAAGTATATGCACAAATGGCCTAAAAACACCCTTTAGGGCTACTCACTTATTTTTCAATGTTTTTGGCCTTGACTTGATTAACTCTATTGCGGTCATAAATTAAATTATTTTCCCTAGTTTCAAGGCTGAGATTGAGACCTTAAAGTCTTCATTACCAGTCCTATTAATCCCATGAGGGGAAATTCAGTTTTACACTCTGTTTAATGAACATGCTACATACACATAGGCCAAAATACACACATTCTTAAAACAGGATCCTATGGAGAGGTTTCAGAATGAGGGGGCTGCCCACAACACAAACTTCAAAATTGGTTGGGGGTTCAATGCCTTACTCAAGAGCACCTTGGCAGTGGACTGCCACCTCTCCAGCTACCAGACATATTTCAGGACTTGGTCTGTGTCGGCAACCCTTCTGTCCCCAGCCCAAGTCCCTACAGACTGAGATACTGCCGCCCCCGCAGTGTAATGGACTCAACAGCCAACAATATTCGGATAAAAACAGTATTGACAGTATAAACCCCCAACGCCAGCCCAACCACATCCCTTCCACTGTCGGCAGCAAGAGGAAGGAAGCTGTACAGCTCAAGGATGAGTATGCCTTCTGTGACTCACACACTGCCACTGACCCGTGTGGCAACCTGATAAACTCACATTATGTCTCAACTGGCCCTGTGGCATAATAACACGCCAGCATGCCAGCCCAATAGGAAGCTGCCACATGATGCTCAATGACAGCCACAGTCCTTTTAACCATGGTGAAGAATGAATGCATTCCATATATGGGCATAGATGGAGTGAACATGATAATTTGAAATCCTGCTGAATATGTAAATACAGACTCAATCTGGGTCACCAAAATAAATCTTAATACCTCTACGCATGTCAGTGCATTTTAATTAAATGTTTCATCAAAGGGAAAAATGCTTTTGGGTGAAAAATACCTATCCTGTTACCAATAGCAAAAAACATACAGAAAAAAAAAAGAATGAAAGTAATAACAAATTATATGATAAAATGAACATGCTAATATCCAGAAAAAAAGTGTAATAAGACCATCTTGTTTATTTTTTACTGTGATTTATTGGATTGCATAATGTATTTAAGCACAAATAACTCCAGAGCAGCTCCCCCAGTGGGTTCTATTCCCCAGAGTGCTAATATGAACTGATCTAGTGATCTAAAACAGTTTTAAAAAAGAGAGATATACAACATTCAGTGTTAACATATAGATGAACTACAACTGTTCGTACAAACAGTTATTCAAATAATTAAATGTATGTGTGGATTACAGAAATGTGCTTAAACAAAATGAGACACCCAAAGTGTTAACGGCGAGTACTCCTTTTTTTTGTTTTTGTTTTTTGCATTCTTTATTTTTTTGTGAACGTATCCATATTCTTTGTCATTCAAATAGAAATGACTTTGCCTTCATAAGGTTCCCTGGTCACAGCTGTAGGTTTCCCGACCTGCAAGGTAAATATAAAGCAAAAATAAAACCTTTGTTTGTGGACAGCGCCTCATCAAAATCTGGTTAGTGTAAACATTACTTTATCATGGGAAATTCCGTCACCTAAACAATAATGTTGGCAGACTTTGTCCTCTATGGATCATAAATCATGATCAAGAACGGATAAACCACAAGTCTTTTTTGATCTCCAAAACCTCTTTAGGGAAATAAGTAGTCCTAAAATACAGTACTATCCACCTTCATGTAGACTACACCAGATATCCCTGACTTTGTCCATCTGTAACTTGGTGCCTAAAAGATAGTCTTTATAGTTTTGAGAGACATTCTGCACACCCTTTTTCTTTCTGGAGCTATAATGGATCCCCAATATTAAAGCTAGCAAGACGTTTAACATCACCGAGTTCAGAATCATCATTCATGGATGATTGTTAAAGTACCACAAGTAAGCACTGCCATGCAACTGAGACACAACAAGTATGAGACATTAAAAAAAACACATAAATGAATAAATAAAACAGGATATTGATGGCAGACATGATATACTTACAGAGCCAAACCGGTGCCCTGTCATTACTCTTGCTAGAGAGTCCATACTCAACAAACTATGCTAAACTGAACTAAACACCTGCTTGCTGTTGGCTTTGGTCTCTAGACCTTTTACTACCTATTTTAATGCTGTATGTAATTAACCACAAGCTCAGAGCTTGTGATATTTGCAGCCTGGTCGTGCCATGCCCCCTGTATGAATTGCTTCATCATGACATTCTGAACTAGGGAGGTACATGGCCCTCTGTTCAACAGACATGTTCACATCAGTGGATCAGCCGGCGAAACATCCCAACGGAGCTAAGTCTGGGCTCAGGATATACAGGTCGGACTGGCCACGCTCCTCCAGCCATGGGAGGTTGAGTACAGCAGTGGCCGGATATACTGTATTCCCCAAAGTAGACAGAGAGAAACGCTGTTCCCTAACACAGATGGGCTTTTACCCTCTGGTCAGCCTCTAGCCGATGCAGAGAAGCAAGACAATTAGAAGTATGGCATGGGAGGACAGAGGGTGGCATGAAAATTCCTAGCAGGTGACCTAACTCTTCCAGAAAGGCAAGATGTTTTCTACCACTAGGAACCACTAGAGTATCTGCTATAGAGCCAATTAGGAAATCCCTGTACAGGCTGCAGCAGGAGGACTGACCTGTCTGATGAAGCTGCCTGCTGAGCCAAAAGCCATGGTCAACCAAGGGGTCAGTACCTTGGCCTACTGCCAGGTAGGCCATCAAGTGAGGCATTCCAGGGTCCGATTTATTCTCATAAAAACGGACTTGTGTCATAAAAGAGATACTAGCTTTCAGGGTATGAGCGTAAACTCCAGGACCGATACTGTGTCTCTGTTCCGAATGAGACGAGTAGCATTTAGGAACAGTCTGGCACAGTTTTGTGGAGGAGAGGGGCCAGCTTTGAAACTTTGTCTCTTCGGGGTGATAGCAATGTTAGTTCAGATAGTTCTATTGGTGCTATTTTACATAGGCCCAATAAAGAGGCGCCTCCTTAGCCTGAGACAGCACCTGTAGGGGTGATTCATTGTCTTTTTAGTTTGGCTGTTATTTGCTACTGATAAAACTTAAGGGAATGACTGACCTGCTCTCTTTGCCTGATTCTTTTGTATACAAATTCAGCAAAGGGTTTTCTGTGGATGAATCTGCCATGTCCTGGTGACACCTTTAGCTGTCCATTTTCATAGACCACTTTTCCTCTGGAGATGGTGATAACAGGGACCCCGTGGCACTCCATCCCCTCAAAGATGTTGTAGTCCACAGCCTGGTGGTGAGTCTTGGCTGATATCTTCCTAACAAAGCACAAAACACGGCTGCAGATTTATAAGGAGCTATTGAAAACTACTTTCAAACTGAACTTGGTTATCACATGCAGTCCTTGTGATAAGTGATACAATCACTGCTTGTGTCCTGAACACCAAGCAAAAAATTAAAAACATAGACCTTTTGTGAGACCAAAAAGCATTCTAATCTGAAACAGATTGAATCAGGCCAATATGTTCTCAAACACAGCAAGTTACAGCAGCACAATTTGCAGCAACAACCGATATAACATGACAATTTAATATTCCTGTAATCCAGTATTTAGTCCAACATTCCTTTTGTGCTTGCTCTTTGTTTTTTTTTGTGTGTTTTGTCTTCCCTGACTAGTGGGAAATATTGAAATATTAACCAGTATACTAAAAAATCTTAAATAGTGCATTGTTGTTATGACATATTTCTTGGCGAACACCTTTTGTTCAAGCCTGAATAAAAAAGTTGTTAAACAATTCAAAAACAATAAGTTGAAAGACACAGAAAACACCTAGTGCAATTTCAGTCTAGATATATACAGTATATTTATAGACATTTGATTTCTCTGTAGATGACTACAGGCAACCCCTGTCACACACAATTTGTCATTTCATCCAGTTAATAATAAAATGATTTACATACAGTTAAGTACCTGAACTTATAGCATGTTGTGTTAACTGAAGTATTGGAAAATGTATAAAGTAAAAGCCAAAGCCAATTACAAACCTGTGAAATAAAAAGCTCAGCACACCACACATTGGTAATATCAGATGGAAAATCCCAACTGATTAATAATATGAATTTAGCAGGGAACAGTTAAATAAGTCTAGCTCATGAAATTCATTGAATGTGTTTTTCCTTTTCTGTAAGCCTCTTTCCTCGGTTCACACATGCACATTTATTGTTGGTTGTAAAGCCAGACACCATCCCAAGGTGAAAATAGGATATTTCCTTATTATTCAAGTAGCCTAATTGTGAGACACAAGGCAATTGACTTAGCTTACCACTTCCCAGGCCTCTTCGGTTATGCAACTGATTGTGGCCCCTGGTGCCGGATGTTATGAAGCGACACTTGTACCAAGGGCAATTAATTACGCAGTTTCACAGATGAATTAACCTCTGCAGCAATAAAACATGAGGCGCTCTCATGCTTGAGTGGAATTATAAAATCAGCCAGAATGCACACAAGATAGATGATAGAAGACACAATCAGTGGAACAAACAGGTGATGTCTGGGGTAGACGGGCCTGAGAGGACGAAAAATCTGTAAACTCTACTACTGTTAGATGGTAATATTGTCCACACGTGCTTTTTCAATGAATCAAGTGAATTCATTTACAGCAAATTACACTGGGCTGAAACATGCTCTCTTCCTCAGCACATCAGCAGTTAGTGACTGCCCTTAGGGGCTCAGCCCAGATTCTCCAGCAAACAGAGTAGTCCAACTCTCAGTTACATAAGCCTGAGTGTGCTACAGAACACATATAGGAATGCAAACTGCCCTCTCTGTATTTGTCCATGTGCTCCAAATGACAATACACTGTTCTCCATTATATATCTGGGATTTTGTGAGGGTAACAAATAAACATCAGCATCAAATCAGTTCTTATGAACAATCTTCTGATATTCTGAAGTGCTCACTTAAAATAGCCTTAATACTCTGTGTTCTCTACCATGAAAATTGGTTTATCTCCCACGTGAAATATTCGTCATCTTTAAGATCCTCACTATGACCCACCAGCATCATTCCACTGCTGTTGTGAGTGTCTAGATTATATAAGTGTGTTAAAATACGTCCTTAAAAATAACCATACAAGGACAAATAATTATTCCAAGAGTATTCAAAAATAACTGATAATTGTGCGTCATATGTTAATTATGTTGTGCCTTCATTTGCAGCTGTAGATAAGACATTCCTGGACTACTGGAGAAAACAGATGTCGTCAGCTTACAAGTTTTGGAAGTTTGTGTGTGTTTAACTAATAACAAAAGATGAAAAAGTCCATCTCTTATTTGTTTTAATTTCTTATATAGCTTGCTTGTCTTTTTGCTGAGCTTTACATTGTAAATGGCAGTAGGTCAGAGGCGGCAGTAGCTGGGAGAGGTTTCCTTCGGGGATCAATAAAGTATATCAAATTAAAAATAATAAAAATAAAATAAACGTTTTTTATTCAACTGAATGCTTAACATTTTGAAGATATGCTTCCATGTTTACCCAGTTTTATAGCAAGGATTAACATTATTCAGAAGAACATTGAAATAGTAGAAGCTGTGTCCAAGAGTTTTTTAACCTTTTTTAAGTTTCTTCTCACCTGGTCATTTTTGGGTCCCATATAACAACATCGGCATCTGAATTTTTGGCGATACGTCCTTTCTGTGGGTAGAAGTTGAAGATTTTTGCTGCGTTGCTGCTTGTGACTGCTACAAATCGATTCTCATCCATTTTGCCACTGTGCTGAAAGAAATACAAAAAACAGCCAGTTTGAGTAAAGGGCATCAACTCATGATGCCTATTTGCAGAATAAGCAAGCCAAAGGCCAGTGCTTTGCTGTGTGGTGTGCAAGTCATTTCCTACAAAAAAATCTAAACCGAAAATTCTAAATGTTAAGTCTAAGCACTGTTGCATCTGGAAAATGTTTCCAATGACATGCAATGCCTGCTTTCCTCAGCTTTCACAATTGTACAGAGGCTTTAGTCCTCCAAGCGGGCGTCCCTGGTTGGAATCCGACACATGGCTCCTGTCCCGCATGTCATTCCCTACTTCTCTCTCCCCAGTTTCTGACTATCTACTGTCCTGTCTTCACCATAAAGCATAACAAGCCCCAAAATAAACCTTTAAACATTTATAAAAACACTACAATAATTAGACTTGATAAATGTAATCATATTTAGCCTAACAGTAAACTTGGTGATAAAAAATGTGTGTGTTCATGGTCAAGACCCTTTTTTCTAAATTTGTGGTTATTTTGTTATTTTCCTGAATTAGGCATGCTTTTATAAAACCCACTACCACATCTCTGCAATTTATCTAATTACATGGATAACAACAAGAATGTTTACGTAAGACGCAAATATAAGGTCACACTTCTGTGTTTCAAACATTAGTCAAAGAGTTGAAGTATATCATGTAAAGGGTGTTCATCTTAAGAACCTACAACTCCTTTCTCCCAGATAACAGACATCCTGTCCTCCACTCCGTTCACTCCATTCGGAATCTTGGTAAAGTCGTCTTTGCCAAGAGCCTTCTGGCACAAGGAGAAGGTGCAGTTGTCTGTTCCCGTCACACTGAGATCATCACTAGTACATTTCATGAAAAAAAAAAAAAAAGTGGACATATCAGACACCATCAGGAATATGCAGGGAAAATACAGTGCAAGCATGTGTTTTTAGTTAAAATTTCCTATATTAAGATGTTTTTAAAAATTAATTGACATTTAAAAGTGTCTACTTTTATTAATCAGCTGCAACAAGGTTATTTGTCTATGATGCTCTTCACTTACTGTAGAGTACAAACACAAATAAAAGTACCATCAACATCCCAAAAATGCCTGTTGAGCCAGAAATTATATTCTGTATAACATCTGTTTCATCATTACCCCCCCCCCCCCCCCACACACACACACACACACACACACACACACACACACATACTTCTAGCTCAGAAAAGAAATACTTACTGCGATTTCATTGTTTAATTGAAAAAAAAGTAGAAGTATATAATTGGTGGTTAATTTTTGGGGGGCATTACTGGTTGCTACACTTTTGTTTCTACCTACTTGGCCAGTAGGTCCATGAGGTACCCTGGGGTGCTGGGGTCAGGTCTGAGAGGAGGACCCATCACAAAGCTAGCAGCATGGGCCCACTCTTTGTGCCAGTAGTGAGTTCCGTCAGTACCTAAGCCAGCTGCAATGGGCTCCCCAAACACCACACGCCCTAAGTATGGAGAAAATGTCACCAAGAAAATGTTATTGTTCATAAGTCCTCTTTTAACCCTTCAAGTAAGTTTCTTACCAAAGATGTTTGTGAGCCATGAACGATAACTTCAGTAGCTTAATAAAGTCGTCCCCCCACCTCCTTCTAAAAGCTTATTCTTTTCATGTGTCGTTGTTTTATGGTGGTTGTATTTGTGTGTCATGAGTGTTATGACATGCAAAATGAACAAATCAGTCAGTCAAAAGTAATCTTTATAGAGTTTTAGAGGCTCTTATATTATGGCTGAAAACTTGTGAAGACACTGAATGGTTAACCGTTTAAAGGCATTAGAAGAAATACAAATTCAATTGCTTACGACTAAAAAGACATGCAGGGCCATTTTGCTCATCTTTGCTCTATTTCTACACCAGGTGTCAGCACATGTACAGTGCATACTCACCATCTCTGCGTGCATTAGACACCACCTTTGCAGCAGATTTGCTCATGACATGGACAACATACAACGGGCAGTTGACAGCGTTGGCGATAGTGATAGCTCTCTGGGTGGCCTCTGCCTCCACCTCCTCTGGACGACACAGCTCATGGCCCTCAGGCCCTGTGATGCCCAGAGACAGCATCTTCTTAGCCCCCTGTTAAGTCCCAGCAGGGTTATGGAGAATGACAAAGTAAAGGTTAAACATCCACAACACGACATTTGCTTCTTTAAAAAAGTCAATCACAGACAAAGAATAAACAGCATGACTATGTTCAAGAAAGGAACACTATTTTTGTTGTCTCAATTAAAAAGTTGTGTTCCAAATCTCTGACCTATTTGAAAGAACTTTATTCACAATACAGTTTTAAAAAAAAAAAAATTATTATTAAGGATTAAAGTGACGAAGTGCATAAAAAAAGAAAGTCAACCTATCATGCTAATACAAAGACAATATATTAGTTTAATTTAACTACAGCGGATATCTCTGAAGCACTATTTCCACTGCTAGCCATCAAGATATTGCACACATTGACAACACTTTAGCATGTTCCCCAGATCAACAGACACACATTTCACTTTTTGGTTTGTGATGCACTCTAGTGGTGAATAACTGCAATGACATTTGGAAGAAATCCATGATCTGGAAAATACAAAGACATTTCTGTTTAATAATTATCTGGTTTTGTTTTGTCCAAAAAAATGGTTCTGTATCATACAGAACCATAGCAATACTTTTCAATACATGTTTTTAATAAATCTTTGATAAGTGAATTTAGAAACGCCTCTCGAGTCTCCACTTCTATAGGTTACATGTTTTCAACAGTCAACGTCAAGCAAGGTAAAGGCACTTTGCAGTATTTCATTACATTTGTTTGGTAAATATTAACTTCCATTGCAACTACAGACAGTCTATATGGACATTGTACCACTTGGTATATGCAGGGAAAACAATGTTTGAGCATGTGCCTTTAGTAAAAAGTTTCTCATATTTTGATGACTCAATTCAATTTAAAAGCCACTCTTTCGATTGTTACAATGGAACATTATGTTATTTGACTATTATTGCAGCAATGTTTATTCTTCTAGGTTAGTTACCAATTATGGTGGTTAAACATTAACCTAAAACTGTCTGTCTGGACTGTTGTGTGTTCAAACATGTAGATTATTTACCTAACCTGCACTAACTGGTTCTTGGAACCAGTTTTCTGGAAAAGAGGAGTGCAGCATGCATGTTTCTTGTGTTTGGGGGCAAAAAGGACTGATCTTGTTAAGGTTTGTTGTTGGCCAAATCTCTCGTTAAATCTAAAATATTCACCAAAATATTAACAATACTACAAGAGCTCTAACACAAAAAGTCAGAACATACACTTCCACAAAAACAGAAACACTAGAAAAAATGTGGATGAAGATGGAAAACATGCTGAGGAGATTTGGTTATGCGCTGCCTCACACATTGTTTGCTCTACAAAAGTATTCACAGCAATTCACTTTTTTGCATGTTCTTACATGTTATGTTACAGCCTTATTCCAAAAGATTTTTGCTACTTATATAAAAAAAAGGACAAAAAAATCACATGGACATCAGTATTCACAGCCTTTGCCATGACACTCAAAATATAGGTCAGTTGTATGTTACTCTAACTAGTGCAGTATGAGACTGCACTAGTTAGAGTAACAAATGATCAGAACATTACGCTCCCAGAATGCAGGCCTGCTCGTGGTATAGTCTCCAAAAGTACTATGGGAGGTAGAGCCTCCAGTTATCAGGCACCACTCCTCTGGAATCGTCTACCAGTTGGGGAGGCAGACACACTAGGTACTTTTAAGAATAGACTTAAAACTTTTCTTTTTGATAAATCTTATAGTTAGGGCTGGCTTAGGACCAGCTCATAGTTATGCTGCTATAGGCCGAGACTACCGGGGGAACTGGCACCAGGATCTCTTATCTCTCTCTCCCTCTTTCTCTCTCTCTATCTGCTTTCATATCTTATTACTGCTTGTCACTATCTTTATATTCAAATTACTAACCTCTCCTTTTTCTGGGAGTTTCTGAGCTCTCTTAGGTTCCTCGGGACTGTTGATGAGGATGGCTTGCCCAAACAACCCCCCCCCCCCCCCCCCCCCCCCCCACCAATCCTATCGTATCCTAGCTAGAATTGCCTGTAGACCTCTGAGAAAGGATTGTCCGGCCAGACAGAAGCCACTCCTCAGTAAAAGGCACATTACAGCCCCCTTGGAGTTTGCCTAAAAGACTCTCCGACTATAAGAAAGAACATTCTCTGGCCTGATGAAACAAAGAATGGACTCTTTGGCCTGAATTCCAAGCGTCATGCCTGGAGGAAACCAGACACTGCTCATCACCTGGCCAGTATCATGTTTTTCAGCGGCAGGAACTGGGATAAGAGTCAGGATTGAGGGGAAAGATGAATGCAGCAATGTCCAAAGACATCCTTGATGAAAACCTGCTCCAGAGTGCTCTAGACAAAGGTTAATCTTTCAACAGGACAACAACCCTAAGCAAACAGTCAAGATAACCAAGGAGTGGTTATGGGACAACTTTGTGATTGTTACTTGAGTGGCCCAGACATGACACCACTTTGTCATTATAGGGTCATTTGAGTAGAATGTTGAGGGGAAAAATCCATTTTGGGATAAGGATGTAACATAAGAAAATGTGGAAAAGCTCTGTGAATACTTTCCACATGCACTAGACTAAAGTCCTGATGATAAGACTGAAAACCAAAAATGCTAATAACACTGAAAATAGAAAGGAAAAACTGGATCAGTACAATCAACTTCTTCTAATAACACCTGTTTCCATTCATCCATTGTTAACAAGCAGGTTATCACATTAGCACACACTAACCTCTGCAATTAGGTCTCCATTCTCAGCATGCACTTGAGCTATTGCTCCAATATCTTTACAGTGGGAGAAGGCAGAATATAACTCCGAGTCCTGCAGCATGAACACATCTTTGTAGGCCATAAACATTTTGAAGGAATTGACTCCCTTCTCTTCAGTCAGTGTCTGCATCTCTTTTTGTACCTGGAGAAATATATGATTTAGAGACACAAATTGATTATAATTATTCTGAATTATAACCTCAATTTCTATATTATATATAGAAATATATAATATAGAAATAGAATTTTTATTTTGTTTTTGTCCCTTCTGCTTCAGACTGTAACTCATTTATTTTGAGCAATTGATCCAAAGAAAAAAGTCTGTATCAAACACGATGTACATATAGTTTTGTAATTTTGTTATCATTATTATTATTATTATTTTTATTATTATTAACAATTTGCCCATTCACCTTGTCACTCCACCATGTGACAGCAACGTGTAAGGAGTAATCGCAGCAAACTTTGGGGTCAGCTGTTTGACGCCAGGAGTCATAGGCCTCCAGTAGAGACTTGCCCTTTTGGGGGATGACAAAGTCAAGGATCATTGTGGTCCCTCCTGCTACTGCAGCCTGTTGAAACACACATTACAAAACAGATGATACAGAACAGGATGTTAAGAGTCAAAACCAAAGTATTATTTTTGGTCAATGACGCTTCACACTGCTAAACATATTGCAGCAACCTGTAGAACCAACCATTGGGTTGTAACCGAAAAAACCTGTATACTTTGAGGTTGGTATTTATAGTGCTTTGGCCTGTATGTGAATGTGCACTGTATGCTTTTGAATTGTCATTTAATCAGCAGCACAAATGTTGGGTGGTTTTTGATAGCTGTAAACATAAGAACTTAAATGTAGAGATGCAAAAGATAGCTACAATGATGAGGAAACGCCAATTGGTTTCAAGCTTGTACACTTGTTTAATTGAAGAATCAGCTTTGTATCCAGCCAGTAGTTCTTAATCATGTAAAAAAAAAAACAAAGCTTAGCCAAGGCATAAACGGGATTATGGTGATGGACAGAGAAACTTGTTTAGCTGAGCGTGTTCTCTCACAAAAACACTGACGTGAACTGAGCCACCAATCATGTGCCTAACAGACATGTGACTCTTAAAGGCCAATCACTTTTCAGAATAAACTTAACCCTCTGATTCCTGATTTCTTTTTGGGGACACTTCTAAACTTATTTTACTGATATTTTTGATGCTATAGCATTCATTTTTCACCCCAGGGGGTATTTTGACTCAATTTTTATAAATTCAAATTTTCAGTTATTACAGGCCTATAATGCTCTGTAGGAAAAAAAGCAACACCGGTGTCCTCATTTTGGACCCATCTGAACCCATTTTAATCACCATTTTTGAACCTATGGCCATTGCAGCATAGACACATAAATGTTGTTTATAGGCTTTATAGGTTGTTGTATTATAGGCTATCAATCTGTTGACCAGACTTCCAATTTGTAGATTTGACCATTTTATATGATATTGCACCATTTTTCAATTTTAGCCCACCAGTACCAAAACATGCAATTTTCCTAGTAACCACTAGAGGCAGTGTTAAAGCTCCTACCATAAAAATCTACGAGTTCAAATAAAATGACACGTGAATGTAGATACAGTATGATTGTCAAAGAGTGATTTATACGTGTATGTGGGTGCATGTGTATGGGGGGTGAATCCATTCTAAATTAATGCGCACCAGTCCATCGCATGCATACCTACCTACCTGATCTGCGCTAAACTGACCTCATTAAAGTAGTTAGGTGTAGTGTCAGATGTAGCGAGAGTGAAGCTACTTTGGTCAGAGGAGCTTCACTGTCTAGCAGCGTCTGTATGACATGTAAGCACATAGAAAAAATAGTCACGTGCTCAGGCGTATACGCCTGGACGTAAGTAAGCTTGCATGAGTGCTGGATATTATTAAGTGCTCCAAAATTGCGTTACTCTCGCCACACCTGCATCTAGTGTGACTTATTTTTGTTAGGTGTCATGCAGGAGTGGCGTAGGTGTGCATACACTTTAAAGTGTGGTGCAGCTGTGGCGTCAGAAGCAGCTTGCTGCTTGTGGACAGATAACGCTAACCAATCAGAAAAGCCTGCTCTACATGCTCTTTAATGTCTGAAATGGCTTCAGCTAGACAAGACGCAGAGTCCAGGGATTTAACAAACAAGAAAAATAGCACATCTGTCATTTGGGAGTATTTTGGGTTTCAGGCTGTATACGTGCATTAGAAATATGTGCGACAAACCTGTCGCGCGAAAGTTGCGACGTCCAGCGGAAACACAGGCATTTGCAATAAACAATAGAGCAATAAAGCAAACAGGTTACAATTACAGCCTGATTTGCCAGTGTAACACCATATGAAAAGAGCAGTGGAAGACACCAAAGATAACGACTGCCATAACACAGTACATCGCTCAGGACATGGTGTCTGTTAAAACTGTCATGAAAGACAGATTTAATAACCCTTCTCCGCATGATGGACAGAAGATATAACCGGTATACAAGATAACTGGTATGACGGAATTTCTTGTTATGATTGTAAATGTTAATGTACATTGAGAATAATGCACAAGCTTGATTTGAAGAAAATCGTGATACAAACTGAAATCGCAATTTCTGCCAGAAAAATTGCAATTAAATATTTTCTTAAAATCGTTCAGCCTTCACCCTTAGTTTTGTTTCCCGGGATATGTGCCGGTGTCGCCACAAAGGTCTCCATAGGGATGCATGACGGAGGCTGCTAAGGCACGGCGTTGGTCAACCTTTGTTTTAGGGTCACCGGTTTTGGACTCTGTTGAGCCCAGGTATTTGAAGGTAGGGACGAAATGGACGGGGGTGCCATCGAATAGAAAAGATGGTGAGTTGGGTCCATCACCTATATGCATAAGCTCGGTCTTGGATCAGCTTATCTTCAGGCCTAGCTTTTTGGACTCCTCCTCAAACACACTGAGCGCTTCACGGAGCTGGCCGGCGGTCTCACTTAAGAGGATGGTGTTGTCAACGTATTCAAGGTCCTTGAGGATATCGTTTCCTAGTGGCACCCCAGGAATCAGCTTGCAGATTATTTGCATTAGATGGTCGATGATACAGTTAAAAAGTTCTAGAGCGGCGACACAGCCGTGCCTTACCTGGCTGTTTATGGGGAACCACTCAGAGTCCCGACCATTTGCTCGTACACAACTTTCTGCACCCTGGTACAGCTGCTTGAACAGTGTAATGAGTTTGGTTGGGGCTCCGAGGGAATTCAGGATGTTCCACAGAGACCCGTGGTCCACGGTGTCAAAGGCAGCTTTGAGGTCAATGAAAGCAATGAATGAGTGCCCGTCCTTTCTGAATTCCCAGGCCTTTTCACAGAGATAGTTGTTTGTTTTGAAAACATCCCTGACTTTATGCAGCGTCAGTCGCAGTCAAATTTATATATATTGTACATGTGCCTTAAGGTACTGGTCATTTTATCCCTGTAGCCATGAAGCGATGCACCACACAGGAGGCATTTGGTTAATTTAGTTTTTCGTTTTTTTCCATTCCAAATATCGGTGGCATTGTGCATGCAAAGTGGCACTGAAATGGTTAAAATTGTGAAAATCCATAAATATTTGATAGTTATGAAAAGGGCAGAAGCTGCTTAAAGAATTAAAGTCACTTTGGTTGATAAAAATATATAGTCATTTTTGGCTGTTAAAGTCATGTGTCCACTTTTTAGACATTGGGTCTTAAGTGTCGCATTCTTTCAAAATCTGAGGCTGTGCAAAAAATAAAAATGCATGCAAATAAATATTTTTGGTGATCAATGACATGACCCAGACAGTAATATCCAGAAAAGAATTTCCACTCTGGCAGTTAGTTAATTTAGTTTTTAAGTTTTTTTTTCCATTTAAAAAATCGGTGGCATTAAGTGGTACTGAAAGGGTTAAAATTGTGAAAATTAAAAAATAGTTGATAGTTATGAACAGGGCAGAAGCTGCTTAAAAGATTCAAGTCACTTCGATTAGAAATTGATAAACGTGTATAGTGATTTTGGGCAGTTAAAGTCGTGTCCACTTTTTGGACTCTGGGTCCTAAGTGTTGCATTAATTGTTGGGGTATCTGAGGGTTACATCACACACTGACACAAGTCGCACATGAGGACAACTTACAAAAGGATGTACTATAGTTGGATAAGGAAAATATATGTATGCTCCTTACATATAATGTATGTAAATCCTGTATACAAAATACTTTTTAACATTAGATAACAATTTAGAAAACCTATAATACGCAAATTAAATTTCAACCCAATTATTGTCATACAGGTTAAGACATGCTGCATTAAAAACAAACCCCATATTTTCTATCTGTATCATGAACTGATGTGCATGGCCATTTTTCACAACCATTATAAATTAGGAACCATTGGCCACCGTTTCTGATATCAGTGTTGCTGTCTTTTATTTTTTTAGTCAAACAGACCTAAAATATTAGGAAGAATTGAAAATTAACCCATATTTTTAATAGGTTATTAACATTCAATTTTAATCCAGTTATACTAAAATAAAGTGCCTTAATTTGAAGGCAAGAACTTTCAACTTCCGTCGCTACGCTTTTTTGTTTTAACTTAACTTGACACCCTTAAAGAGAACATCCTTTATCTAACCTGTGCTTTCAAGCCCACATACAAAAAAAACCCTGCACCTTAGTGCCGATATGAAAGTCGTCCACAGCCTTGGTGCCCATGAACGCCAACTCCATGTGTGTGTGCGTGTCGATACCGCCAGGAATCACCAGCTTATCGGTGGCATCAATGACTCGCACTCCCGCTGGGATCTGAAGATTCCGTCCAACTTCTATTATTTTCCCATCTTCAATGTAGACGTCGCTAATCATGGAGCAGTCTTCATTCACAACTTTACCGCCTTTGATTAAGATCCCGCTGGGCTCTGCCATCCCTGCCGTGTAGTCTAACAGTAATAGTTTATGAAGAAGGACAGAGAGAGCCCGAGTTTGCTCACACTGAACAGAAGTGACAGTCAGTGAACGCTACGCCTGCGTTTAAACCCTGCGACACAGTCAACTCCAAAGTGCATTCGAGATATGGATGAAACCTTAACAGAGTTTTTTTCAACCCCAGGGTTGCAGTGTCATATGTCAGACTCCGCCCTATGGAATACTTTGTTCTAGCTCATCTGCCCTCGTCACATTGATTTGCAGCATCTTGGCATTTGCAACATTTATGTATAAAAGTGCCATTCACCACCACATATGTCCATACATTTTCCAGACTTACTCGATAGAGGACAAAACAGCTGTTTTCGTAAATTTATCCCACTTTTCCAAAACCCAAAATGTTGTGAACTGTGTTTCCGTTGAGAAGGCTACTGATATGTACACAGCTGCTAAACATCAGCTGAAGGCCTTACTAATTACATGCAGCTGCATATATGGCTCCGACTTTCTTTGGTTACTATTTTGTTATGTATTTTGAAGGATATTTTGTTTAAGATATTGCAAACACTGAGAAAATAAAATTATATTGCTACAAAGGTATTTACATTTGTTTCATCCTCAGCAGAATAAGGTGCAATTACGAGTCGCCCATGTCTATTATTGCAAGGGTCTAAAACTATATTACCATGTTACAGAACTGTTCTCATATCTTCAGCTTAGTTGAGATCTTAAAAGATGTTTTTAAATACCCTATACCCTATCACCAGGTAATGGATCTAAAACTCAAACATTATTTAATTTTTCTAGACGGAAGCTGAATGATCCAAAATGTAATTGTGGGCTTAGGAAATTTTTACATTTACTTTTTTTAGGGTTAAAAAAATCCCCAAATACATCAGGCTTCTGATAATGTGATCATATCCCCAGAGCATGAAACTGCCTCTCTTTCATGAAGAGTTGTTAGCCACTGGGAGAGATTAGCATTTTACTGCAGTGGATTGGTTGTCTGCTCTGCATCAGTCCAGACAACTTTTCTCATCCATTAGTGTATTAGGAAAACAAGACACATTGGAGAGACAAAGATGCATGCGCTGGTGAGATAAGCACACGCACAGGGCTTAGGAACACCTAACCTTCACAGTTGCAATAAACAATAACATGTGACTTAAGAGGATTTACATAAGATGAGAGGAGTAATCAGAGGGAGTGAAAAACCAATGAGGCAGCAATGGCATCTCCTCAAAAGTCTCTGTGTTGCTGAATGAGGAAAGTTGCCATTCTGCTGGATTTAGAGGAAGGCTGTTGTTATCTTTTTTTTTCCTCCAGCACTAAAAACCATCACAGATGTCACTTTCTTATTCGACTGTGAGTGTGAACATGGTAAAACTCTGGCATTAGAAGGGCACAGCATGCCCAAAAAAGTGACATAAGATCATGCTCAGGAGGATCAGTGCTCTCTGTTCAGGTAGAAAGAAGCCTGTTCATTGGGTTTAAACTTAAAACATCTTTCTGAAGCTTCAGTAAATGTAGGTTCAATATGAAAAAAAACTTGTAAATCTGTCATTTTGGAAGTTCTATAGCTGTTTTATAATATTTCATTTGGTAAACAAGGAGAGATTTTTAGTAAATGAAAAAAATCCCTTGGTTCTCTTTTTAAAAATCTCTGATTTCTTTTAAATTCAATCTTGTTCGTTTATTTCGTCCAGAGAAAAAAATCTATTTCTCTGTGTTTCATTGTGTAACTAGTTTTAAAAAAAGTCAAAACCATAATATCTATAAAAGTGACATGTTGAAAAGGGAAATCAAAGTAGAGCTACTTATAACAGCATTACCGTGTTTTTTAAACTCCATTAACTTACTCCAACTGGTAATACAATCAATAAGAACTCACTCAGCTATGTTTACTTACTTTTTCCTGCCAGCCTCCACTCCTCATCTCATCACTTACTTCCTGAAAGCAAGAAGGCAGCAGGTGAGACTTAGTTTCAATTAGCACAGGTGCTCCTGTCCCTTCACACTGCCTATATTGTATAAAGCACCTCTCTATAAGACTCCATTCAATGTACTTTCTGTTCCCGCAGAATAATGCCGTAGAATGGTTGATACATTTCTATACTAAAAATTTGTGTTCCGATACATTAAATGTTAATCAAGATGTTGTTCAAACCAGTGTTAAATTGACTTTAAGATTGCCCTGCTGTTGTCCTGGTCTTTTACATTTTCCCAGTAGGCAAACTGTCAAGACATGTCAGCGCAGAACCCTCCCACCGATGCCAAAGCTTGCTTGAGCTTCTGTATCATGCATTATACAAGACATTACTGCAAAAGGGGCACAGCACAAGGAGAAATAATTCCTTTATTTCGCAAATATGCTACTTACATTTCTGTATAAGTTCTTACTCTAGAAATGTTACCCTATACATGCATCATATCTAACAACCGTACACATATAGCAAAATATACACATAATATCTATAGGTGTGTGAAGTTAGTTTAACTACTCATGCATGTATGTATCAATGTATGTATGTGTGTGTGTGTGTGTGTGTGTGTGTGTGTGTGTGTGCATGTACTGTATGTATGCATGCATGTACGTATACATGTACTGTATGTATTTATGTACAGTATGTATTTATGTATGTATGCATACATGCATGCATGCATACATACCTAGATACATACTGTACATGTATCAGAGGGAAAATTAAAACACACACACACACACACACACACAATCCAGGCGAGTGTCTCAGTCAGATCCCTTCTGTTTTGGATGCCTATTAGTACTAATTCAAGTAAAATATTCCCTCTATGACAGGTCACCACATGAGTACAAAAACAGGCATTAATTAAAAGAAAAAAATGAATATAAACAAGTACACACGCATACATAGATGTATGTATGTATGTATGTATTGGTTTTAATATAATTTATGTACTTTGTTAAACATACAATAACCCAATTATTGCTTTTGATCTGTTTTTGTTTCTATATAATTTGTATAGATATTCTGTATAATCATGGCACAAGCTAAATGTTCAAAACTGCATTACCACTAGTTGTAGCCCAGATGGCAGTGTTCCCCTCAGGTTGAAATGGAAATGTGACCCGCTATTTTGACTGCTAAATTATTTTTATAAAAAAGAGTGAAATTACAGGAATGCAATATGAAACAACAATTTAAAAAAAAACCGAAATGTTCATAGTGACATATAGTTGAATATGTAAAAAAAATAGCTAATATAGGGTAAAGACGTTTTTAGAATATAAAAACAAAAACATCTGTATATGTATGTCAGATGTCACCTTGTGTGTAAAACTGTGAGTGATTTAAACAATTGAATAGATTATTTACATTGTGAATGAAAAATCCGAAACAATATATAAACTAAATTATGTTTTTCATTGTAATTTTCCATCGCAAACTGGAAAATAAATATCCATGTAACAACTCTTCGAAAAAGAGAAATGATGTAAGATTCCCTGACACTTGGCCAATGAAGACACTAGGAAGACTGCAGCTACTTCAAAACATTTGTCAGTCATATTGTTGCAGCTCAAGCATCACAAGGCAGCTGTTAAGCAGACTCTAAAAATGTTAAGCTTCCAACAATGGGAGGCAGAAAATGTGAAGGGAAACAATTAAATTACGCCTTGCATGAAGTTTGCTTTTCATTTTGTGAGGCAAATTTAGAGCCATGGTTAATCATTATGCTGTTGAACACGATTTGCAAAAATATTCAAGAGCTTTATGTGCCTCAGTGCCCTTTCTGTATTGAAAAATAATGGGCCTCTATCCAATTAAAAACTGCATTAAATCTCTAAAGTATTACATGCACTTTACTGGTATCTCTCTGATTATGCTTTTTTGCATGTGCAGATGCTGAAAGCACACTGAGAAAGGCAGCTTTGACTGGCTGCTCCTTTTTAAATCTAGTGTGTTCAGATAAATATTGATAGATGCAAACAATTCAACAAAATAAAAAAAATAAAAAGACTTTATCATACATATTTTTAAAAGTCTGGGACAATAAGAAGGGGATATGTTAACAAATAAAATTCACACTTTTTTTCAGGAAAATGTGTTTTAGTGTGTTTTCAACATTGTGCCATGTTCCAGCATTCAATTGTGTTTTTTAGTAACTGTTCGTTTACAAAAATATTTTACAAAATTAATTAGATGATGCCAAATGTTTCAACATTTTGACATGTGATGGGTAAAAAAAATACAAGAAGATGCTTTTGTATTCTTTACAACACTTATGTTTGAATTCTAGCATTGATAGGCAGTGATTCATTGTTCTGCAACGGAGGCACCAGTCCAACATGTGAATGGATGATTTATGTGACCATCTGCTATGTTTTGATCATAATTTGATTGTCTCTTTTTGTGTGATGACTTTCCATGTCAAGACCCATTTTGTTACACAAACCCAAACACGCACCGAAACACACTGTACACGTACACATCGCTCACATGAACACCCACACACTTGCGCAACCGAACTTTGGAATAATTGAGCTGCCTCTCGATCACTGCCTCAAACCCAGTCAACATTCACACCCTCTTTCTTTTAAAAACTTACCAAATTATGATTACAAGTAACAAGCAGGATAGTTCCACAACCGACTCACTCCCGCTATCTATTTGTGTTAATTAAAAGATTTGCAACTACATGTGTCTGCAGATAATCAAAATGTCTTCTGCAGCAGCACTCCCAGATGCATCGGCACTCCAGAGCTCATTTGCTTGCTGCGATCTCATGTTTGTTTAGAATTAATCAATCTACCCACAATTGAGTTAATTAATTAGTGTTTTAATGCTACTCTTTATAATTGCAGTCAGATGAGTCTGCAGACAAAGCAATCACATTAATGCAAATACAACAGATAATTGTTATCCAAACTTCCTTTGCGGTGGAGGAGAACTCGTTCTGTACTGTGGCTCTGGTCGCTAGAAAAAGCGCTAGATGGCACCATTGAGCAGGGTTTCTTTTTGCTCTCCTCTCGACACTTTCTGGTTATTGTTTAATTAACTGTCCTATACTGTCCTCATCGGGGTGATGTACATATGCATTAAGGGATAGATGACACGAGGTTCCTGTGATACCCTCGCTTGTAGATGAGCGTCTATAAAGTGTTTCAGCGATGAAATAAAAGGTCACTGTTTCCAACAAGTGTAACATACAGTACATCCTGTTAAAAAGTGATATTTGCATGTATCTAGTGTAAATCAAAGGGAACATTTTCTGTGTGTCACTTTACTCCCCTGATTATGTGTAATTTGGTTTTTCACAAGAGGTATCAGCAGCTTGACCTTAGGTTTCTTTCACTAAATGTCAGTGACTGTGTTCTTTTCAGGAACATTTTCCACAAAGGTTGTCTGGTGTTTAAAGCCTCTTTCACCCATTCTCATTACATCTAAGAATACATTTTTAATAGTGATTACTTTATTCAGTTAAGTCAGGGTTTATCTCAGCAAGGACATGAAAGACTACAATAATTTGTTAAATAATGCATGCTCTCAATGTGAAATTTAGGAAATATTTAAAAGAAAAGAGAAAGTTAACTACAGTGCTTCACTTGCATTGTTACTCCTTAAAAGCTTTCAATCATTCAAATTTTATTCACAGCATCTTCATCCTCATTATCATCACCGTCATTAACGGCAGCTCGTTTTTGGATTGCATGAAGAGTTCAGTGTTGTTTACCCACTTCCTGGTGTTTTTCAGGAATGTGCTTGTATCATTCGACAGCCTCTCAGCTAGATCCATTATTCCCTCATCTCTTTATTTTATCGCCTCTGATGATCTGCTCAGATAGATATGACAGCTGAATAAATATGCAAACATAGTGTGCAGCTCCACACTTCACCACAGAATTTCTATTATGCTCTCAGATTTAGAGACGAACAGTATATTGAGATAACAATGGGACTCTTCAGGGATTTGGATGAATGGGGGGTTTTCTCTATCTTCTGATAAACTATGTATATCAGTTGAAAAAATCAAGACACTTCTCACTCATTCGTTTAGACTAATTAAAAATCTCTTTTCACAAATCTTCTGTTCAGAAGAGATACTTGAATATCACAGGATAAAAAGGGTATTCATAAAATCACACTGTCATTAATTAACTTGCTAAACACTGTCATGTCTCTTAGTCGTTACCAGCGCTGCAGTGTCCTTTAAAATCTATTTTATTTGTATTAATGATGAAGTGATCATTTCAAATATATTTATCTGTAAAAATTTAGGAGTTTAACATGAAAAAAAAGGTTATGAATTGTATTACAAATAAAATAAGCTCTGGCAAGAATTTGTAGCTTCTCATGAAATATATAAAATAATTAAAGCATTTTTTTTGTCTTAATTCTGCCACACAAAGACAAAGCATTTGTTATAATACAAAAAACAAAGTACAACAAAGATTAACAAAAACAAATTGACTTTTTAAAAAAAAATCTTCAAAATCACAGCACCGACTGGTCTGGACTCTTGGGCATATGTTGCCTTTTTATAGAATACTGGTGACTATCTCAGCTTTAATACTTTGGGCTTCCGCCTGGCCCCCAGCTCCCAGCATGCTTTGAAACATGTAAGACTCTTTCAATCAGTTTTTGAGCATGGCATCGATATTGGCTACATTTGCGGCAGAGGAGGCGCCTTGGCAGCTGTGTTTGAAAAGAAATGCCATGGGAGGGGTCGGCTTGACCCAGCTTTAATGCAAAACTGAAAAGGAGAGGAAACAAAAACGCTACTATATTTAACCAAATCTGCAGCTTACTCAGAAACACATGATAATGATATCCTCTTTACACTCCTTGCTACAGAATTACAGCCCTCACAGCAGCAGGGGCCAAAATTCAAGACTAAAGAGAAGACACAGTTATTACAGCACAATTATTTTGTTGTGACTGTTTCTGGCCCCTTTCACCTTATTCGGTCAAAAGAGCAACAATATATAATGAGCAATTAATGAAGCAATGTTATGACTTTTCTTTAGAAAAGGTTGCAGTACCCTCAGATCCTAAATAGGCACATTTAATGTGATTATTTTCTCGCTGGGTAAGTCTTTTAAAAGATTTTTCTTTTTACTGAAGTACTGCCACAAAGAAAAATTAAGTTTGACTTGACTTGTCTTAGTTTATGGATCAGCCATTAAACTGCTCCCACAAGAGGTACAGTAACTTTACTGAGTGTCCAAATGCAAGCTGCTTCTTTCTTTAATATTCTCTAAAAATAGATACTTCTTCCTTGACAGGTTTCTTGTTGTTTTTGTTAAATTTTAATTAGCGATTAGTTGGAATAATTCTCAAATTGCTTCTTTTTTCCTCTGTGGAGAATGCTC
Organism: Symphodus melops; assembly: GCF_947650265.1. Taxonomy (NCBI): domain Eukaryota; kingdom Metazoa; phylum Chordata; class Actinopteri; order Labriformes; family Labridae; genus Symphodus; species Symphodus melops. The sequence goes on along the minus strand of NC_136695.1, from coordinate 9,758,353 downwards.
TGTTATTTTAATTAAGCAGAGGTCAGAATTATTAACACAGCAGGAGTGTGTTGAGTGAAGCTGCGGAAATCAGCCACTACTCTACAGATCCAGCAACGTAATACAGCGTGCACTTTCCCTCCCTTCCATTTATTACAAACTGTGACAAAGGGAGGAGAAGAGTCCTGGTAGGCACAGGGGGACTTGTTTTATTTTTGTACTGTACATTCATTCCCTTTTTTGATAACTTATAGTCAATGTTGTCCCCTCGTTCAGTGGGTGAAAGTTGATGCTGTTCTAACTCGTCCCTTGTTGGGAGCATCCACTGGGTTTGGAGCTGGGATGTGGAACAGAATGAAAAGTTAAAGCATTGAGAAAAAATAAGACAAATAATGGTTGGCTTGAAAAGGAAAAAGAAAGTGGGCTTTGTTTGCAGGAAAAGATGGGATAATTAGAGGGGAGGAATCAAGAGTGTATCATGCTGCTCACGAAGAAGATAGCTGATCAGACTATAAATCAAAATGTCTGTAGTATCTCAGTTCAGATCTTTTGACAGTATATTGCTTGTTTTCCCCAAACAACGTGGCAGCTGGCCCCACATCAAGTGGATGGATGTACAGTATATAAAGATTTCAGTTTCTGCCTCCTAGATGGAGAAATTTAAAAAAAAATGTTAGGGAGTCAGTCTTATTCATTTAAGACTGTCCAATAAAAACTTCTGATTCTTCAAAAATACCTTTTCTTCCTTGCAACATTCTGGACTTCAAAACCTGTGAAGAAGTTGATTCATGGTAGATAGCATATTAGTTCAATTGTGACTCAGTTAATATGTAAATACAGACAGGAATGCAAATTTCAGTAACTCAGAAAAGAGTTCAGTCTTTGGTTTATTTGTTAGAAATCTCTGCAGGGAAAGATTGCAAAGTGTTGTACATTCGGTCTGTGGCCAAAAGGCAATTACTGCCAGAAAGCTTTTGACTCCTTCTGATTATGTGATGCCTTTCAAAAAATTACACAGATTTCAAATCACATGCTGAGCATACCTCGGCTTCAGTTGGAAGCCTCAGAAGAAAATCCTGACATTCATGCACACCACCCCCAGCCCCATATCTACTGAAGGCTTTATTTGTCTGTGGGGACAACGACAGAAAAATAGAAGGGGGTGCTGCTTCCACTCCCTGGTCAGCACTGTGAAAAAATAAACAATTTAGCAAGTAAATTTGTGTAGTCTTGATTTTAGAATGCATGTTTTAAAAACCAAATCAGTTTCAGCAGTCAAGATGGTGAGCACTACAGTTCACAGTACAGCAAATCTTATTTCCTGACACTATGATTGCCCTCTGTGTCTTATAAACATAATAATAATGTTTAATAGGATATGAATAATTTTTGTGGTCCCTCCTACATGGTGCATCAAAGTTGTATCCACAAATGAAATAGCCTAACCCTAATCTGTAGTAAATAGTGTTTTATAGACACAGCTCAACCAAACAACCTTACAAACTGAGAATTTGCGGATAGAACATGCTAGTTCCATGCCCATTGCTGGCATTGGACAGTTTTCTAAATCATACATTCCCAAATGTGTAATGCTGCTTAAGCTAGTTTTTTCTTTTTCTTGCAGTATGTCCTCGGCAGCATTCAGGTTGTGCCAGTGTTAGTCAGGGGCCTCAACACTGACTGACACTCTGTGAATGATAGTGAAATCTAGCAGGTGCATTTGGCTTGCATACCTCTGATCAGTACACCACTGTGCTTGTCTTCTTAGCTTTCTCTGTAATAAGCTCCTTCAAAGATCAGTATGTACACCCCCCAGCCCCCCTTCCTCCTGATAAGATCTGGAATATGTAGTTCTCTCCTTCCCTTTATTCCCAACTCTTTTCGTTTTCTTAAGAAAATGTCAGTTTAATCATATCTTAATGCTTTGATAATGGGGTTCTTTTACACGGGCGAAGAACAGTCACTTCAGTGTCTTAAAAGCCCTAGATGTGGAGGGAAGGAGAGAATGTCTCTAAATTAAATTTGCTCTGGCCCTGCCTCAGCACTGTGAATTTGTGTGTGTTACTGTGTGTAGTAGTGGAAATTGAGGCTCTCTTTCACCCCTCTTGACAACCATACAAAACATGTAATTGTTTAATGTGTACAAGTGGAGACTATTAATATTTAAATGTCAAGTTACTCGATTTAAGTAATTGTAAAAGTTTAAATGGGAACAGAACAGGAACGTCAGTGGTGGCAAAAAACCTGTCACTTTATTTGTATGTGGTGAACCTTATCTTTATTGCTTTACTTTAGTATTTCCCATAATAAGGTGCAGAGACAAGGCACTCTTCATATGACTTGTTTCTAGTTTTCCTCTCTCTGTGTTGTTTAAGGTATGATTTTTTTTCACAACAAATTGCCAGAAGGAAGTAGAAAAACAAGAGCGAACAAGTAAATTATTTGTAAAGTGTCACTGCATACTAACAGAAAATGAGGGGAACGCGATGGTCCCCAATGGAAATGCGTGTGCAATTGTGCAGGTGTGAAGCCAGCTGCTTGGCTGCTGAACGCCCCCCCACTTTCCCTGTCACTCACAATGATAGGCAGCAGGTAAGGCAGCAACAAAAACACACACTCCCTTTAATACAAGTGCACAACTGTTAAGGTGTGTTTCTCAAAAGCCATAAGGGAACTGTGCAATGAACTTATGCTGCTCTGAGTGGTGAGGAAAAGAAAAAAAGTTATTCAGGTAAAGTAAAGGCTCTGCTTCTCAAACAAACCCTGAAATTGGTTTGCATTGTGGAGGGAGAAAACTTGTAGCGAACACCACCTATTTTTCCCCAATTTAACAATGTAAGATGGAAAGACCAGAGGGCATATTTAAACGGCCCGGTGGCTCTTCCATGTTGCTGTCAGTCCTCTCTGAGACCGGCTGCAGCATTGTCTTGACCTACTTGTGACTCGTTATTGCGCTGAATTAGAGGGATGGCTGACAAAAACAGCTCAACAAAGGCAGGAGAAAAAAACAGCTTAAGAACAAATAGCCATTTCTGGTGGAGTTTTGAGTTTTAATCAGTGAAGCAGAAGCCAGTTGAGAGCAGCAGAGTCTGCGTGCAAAAACATTATCTGCGTCTCAAGATGGATCCTTGACTAATCCTGCTGTCTGAGCTCAACGCTCCCAAGATGCTCTTAGAGGAGAGGAGAAAATCTGGAGGAAAGGAGGTGGTGAGGGAAGGGGACCATAGATTCAAGCACAACAACAAAAAAATCCAGTGGAGTCTTCCCACAGGCCAGTATTAGTTAGGGGACAACATTTTGGCCCTGCTCTCCACCAGCAGCAGACTATGGTTGGGTACCCTCTCATGCAACCAAGCTGCGACTGCTAACCGCTCTAGATCCCTATTAGCATCAAACTCATTTTGGCCAAGCATTTGAAACCCCAGTGTTACCATTCTACACAAAAGCATCATCAAACTGCGAGGAAGACATCCTCCTTTGATCTTTTAATTAGTTAGTTTGCATTGGGTGGTACAGTAAGCATCGGATTTGTTATTTATTTGCTGAAACACAGGCTGCCACATTATTGTGTGGCTTCACGCAGGCTGCTGTCCTCTTTGATTCAAGCTAATGGAGTCCCACCAAGCTACATAATATGTGCTGTATGAAAAGCCTGTAATTCCAAATCATCTTAAAGGAGCAATGTGTACAGCAAGAGAGCATTTCTACACAATTACACACAAACAGACAAACACTCACATACACACACACACTCATGCACACACACACACGAACACACACAAAGCAGGACATAAAAGATAAAACAAAAATTCTGTGATTTTGCCCAGACAACTTTGTTCAGAGAATCATTTTACCTCTATTAACAGTAAAACAATTAAAGGGGAGCCGCTTTACATTGATCTCTTGAACATTGCTTTTAAAGCTGCTTTAGCTTAAAAAGGAAATTAAAGATTTTAACATTCACAGATGAGTTGCATTGGTATGAAAAAAATGTGTCAAAATCTCTCAAAATGTGTTGAGGTTACAGTTGCATCAAATGTTGATTGTGTGTTTAATATATTTCACTCAGAAAATGCCTGTTAGATGCAACTAATACCATTAAAACAGCTCAAATGTTTAAGTCAAGGAAAGATATGTGTCATGTGGAGTAAAAGGAGAGTCCAGGGATGTGGTGGACAGCGGTTAAGCTGTTGCAGACTGCAGCTGCTTAACAGGACTCTGTCACTTGCACTCTGTAAAACTGTCAGGGTTACCATTGAGATGAATCTAAAACTGGCCACAGGGTTATTTTTAGACTTGGCTGCAGGATAAAAAGTTTCTGAGTCCAATAAGTAGGTCAGCTCAAGTGGTGTTCAGATTGCTGTTATATACAATTACTGAAAAGTAGCATCTCTGGTTGAGACCAACTTTTTAATCCATTCTCCAGTGAATGAGCGATTCAATTTCTCTAACAGCAACTTAAAAAAAATATTTTCTAACCCAAGGATAGTTTGTTCTACAAGTTGTTTTTGTAAATGGACTTGAGCTTACACAGTAGGCTATAGCACTTTTCTATAGTCTTCTTACTACTCTAAGCACATGTCACATGTCATATCCATTCACACACTGATGGTAAAGGCTGTTACAGTATGTAAAGTGACCATCAGAAGTAATTGGTGCACATTCATACGCTGCTGCGACATGCTCCTGTAAAAGCTTGGGATCAAACCCCTGACCTTTTGTTTAAGACACAACTGATTCTACCAACTGAGCCACAGCTGCCTGTCAGTGTGTTGTAAACATGTAGAGTTTCTTTGGCTTACAGTATCTTGGTAACTGGAAATAAAGTATATATTTTATAACAGTAGCCTATGTATTTCATAACAGATAAAGTTGAAATGTTACTGGTTCTTTCTCTCTATGTAACCCTTAGTTTCTTTACAGCAATGTTAGTTCTAAGGCAGAAAACTATTTTCTTAACAAAATCCACTTTGTTTTTGTATTACATGACCAGATATGTGATGATAACAGCCAGGTGATTCATTTAAATTACAATGGTAATATTCTGGGTTTTTCCTTCAAATTGTTGGTTTTTTTTAATTCACAGTTGGCCTATGGTCATGGCAAAAATAGCTCATATTCAAGTATTTTCATCTCACTCGTTTAAACCTTTCTACTTTCATGAGGTTCAAGGGCAGATTTCCATTTAGTTCTGATATAGTATCATAAGTATGGTCAAATAAACCTGTGCTGTATAAAGTCATGTATCACAATTGTGTGTTCAGTTACATTAATTGAAAATCTGAAGGAGAGCAGGTGACAGTGCTGCATTGAAAATGCTGAGCGACTGTAAACGTGGTGGGGCCTCTATTCTAACTTTGACAGGTAAACAATCTAATTGATTTTCCATGCTGTCTTGGTGGACTGTTCAATGCCATATTTCCAGTTTAAACTCAGACCATTCTCTGTGTTTGCAGAACAGACAAGCCCGTCATCTGTAGCACTGAAAACATGTCAAGTTAGAACGAGTAATTTGTGGTGATGAATGACAAGTGCAGGCTCCTGTTCAGTAGTCTGAGCGCTCATTAGAAAACACATTTTCAGATGTCACCAGGCTTCTGTGTTTTTGTACTTTTTGGGTAGAATAAACAAATATTGCTTGAATACTGCAATGTCACAGAAATGAGCATAAGGAACTTAAACCTCAATTGACATGTCTCACGCAGCCGACTTTTTTGAACGTTGACAGCCATCTGTGTGGATTCCTTTCACTCTCCACTAATGAGCTGTGGGTTGAGGAGACCCAATCTACACAGGCCTGTCCCTGGGGCCTTGTGCAGCTGCTGGGCACACACATTCATTCATGTACAAGCACACGCACACACGCACACACGCACACACACAGACACACACACACAAACACACAAACACACCCACAAACACAAGCAGCTACCAGCCTCCTTCTGTGTATTAAGACACACTTTGGCTAACTAGCATCTGAAGTCGCACAACTTCACATAGAGTATATGTATTTTCTTGCACCACACATTACTGTGTTGGCACACAGTAACTAAAGGGAGTAAAAGTGCCACTGCCAACACCAGAACAAAAATGGAGCATAAAATATAACAAAATAACAGTACAATTCAGCTGCACATAATTATTTGGTTGTGACAGGAACAAAAATGCAATATAAATTATTAATTAGCATACCCTCTGTATAAGTGTCTTAATATATGAGCATGTGTTTTTATATTTCTGAGCAATGCCTATATACTGTACGCGTGAGAGAGAAAGAAGCAAACTGAATGAGATAATTTGTGTGTAGAAATGGAAATGTTACAATAGTACCTTATTAGGTCAAAGTTTGCATAGCTATTCGTACATTTGCTTCTTCTTATTCCCATACCTGTAAATGTTGTTGTGTGAAAATCTATTTGATCCCTATCATGCACAAAAGCAGATGAGCTGGAATGCTACTGATACAGGGTGTGAATAGGAAATGACAGGAAGAGCTAATCAATGTCCTCCAGGACTGGCAACTGCCTTGCCTTTGTTTCTTTCTGTAAATACAAGCCTCTTTAACATCACAATATAAGCCATTATCTCCCCTGGCAAGGTAAATTTGGGGGGAGCTTCACAAAAACATACATTTCCTTCAGCTTGGAGCTGATCAGTCGGGTGAGATCTAAAGTCATGCAAATGTTACAGCAGAAAAATACTGGCAAAACTCATTCTAATTATTCCATATCAGCACATTTGCATGGAATGGATTTTTTTTCTTAAAGAAGGGAAGAGTTTATGATCAGTGGAGCTTGAGCACAGGGGCTGTTTAGGAATTCACAGCATTTTGATCTAATCACAAAATCAAAATATTCATGAAACACAATGATATCTCCCTGAAGCAGGCGGCTAGCCATTAATTTTGAAATTCAGGTAATTTATTAACACTTATCAGAGACTGAAAAAGCCTTGCTCTGTGTTTGTAAAGTGGGTAAGAAGGAGAGAGGAGTTCGAGAAAAACTGATTCCAGATGATTTATAACGGTGTGCTGGGTACATTTTCAACCAGGTATTCAATTAGAATGTATGTCCAATTTTCCATTCAAGATCTAGAGTTAAAAACTCTATTAAAGCACCATTTTCCTTTGCATACATATCTATTATCATTATTTATTGCAAATTTGATAGCTCTCTCATTGTGCTTTTGTTGACATTGGTGTCTTGTTGCATTAATTGAACACGGTTTGACCAGAGAATACAAGATGCTGTTGCGATATATTATTCTTGGCTGTGCAAAATGCCTTACCTATTTGTCCTTAATATTAAAGCTATCGTTAAAGCACATAAAACACATCCTCAGAATGAACTCACCAACAAATGTTCATTCTCTGAAACACACTTCACCAGGATATGTCCATGTTTTCTATCCTTGTCATCCATGTCATTAAACAACATGTTAAATGCAATTTACAGTAATTGGTCAACATGAGTGTATTGATACAGCTTAACAGTTGTTTCTCAGCATTGATACCAGGGTTTCAAAACTTGCACAAAAGTAAGTTTTAAATGATATTTGAATATTTCTGGTTTTAGTATGTACCTGAAGGCTTCATGTACAGTGTAGACTGGTATCTGGTTATGCCATTGTAACAAGTCATACTCTTTTACCTGTTATTGAACTAAGAATTGCAACTCATTTAAGCTCCTTGGTCTGTACAATTCTTTTTGCTAGTTAGTCAGTGTTGTTTAGTTTTAGAGGCAATTAATATAAGGGGAATGGTGAAGTCATTATATGCTGGGTTTTTTTTTTTTATATCAGCACTGTGCCAACCTTGTTGGCATGTTGAGAACTCTTGAAAAGACATTTGAGTCTTACATTAAGGGATCTTAAATTGAAGTATGTGGGATTATTATCATAAGATTATTATGTTTTTTCTTGTGATATCAGCTCTGTTAGTGGAAGGGAAATTAAAGCATTTTTTCTCAATACGATATTATAATATACATTTTCTTTACTGCATTCTGTACATTGACAACAGCATTCAATTAAGCTGTATGGTCCTCCAATTACCAGCCTACAATAAAAAGTAGAGTTAAACTATAAATAAACTGATGGTAACTAGGCTATCTAAGTGTGTACATCTGAGGAAGGGGGTAAAATCCTTTTAACTGTAGTTCATAAAATGATGATTCACTCTCCTAAAGCATTTAATGATCCCTGTTTCACTTCAAATTTAGAATGCATCATTAATATATTTAAACAGGTAAAGAGAGCCAATATCAATGAGCATGTTCATTAATATAGACTTTGAAGCAGCAGCTATTATGGGAATATGCTAATAAAGACAAAAATAGGCACTTGATTAAGAAACTGTGAATCATATCTTTCCAGAAATATGAAACACATATTTACATGTTTAGAATGAGGATGGAGACTCTCATTGCATCACTGGAAAATCATCAAGGGGATTGTGTGGGTGTTTTTTCTTAATCACCTACTCCACTGTGCCAAGATTATATCTCCTACCTCCCATTGTATGTTTAGCCAACGCAAGGAAACAGCCAGTGACACATCTTCCCACTGTTCCAGAGACAAAGTGGTCGGCGGAAAAGGATGATCCAAGGACAGGGTTAAAAAAAACCAAAGGCCTAGATGTCTTTGTCTCCGGGTAATATTGCTGGATGGATTCAAACGGCCCCAGAAGCTGAGATGAGCTGAGCCCTGAGCTGTGATCACAGCCTGATAACAACCAGATGGATCAATACATGTGTTGTAAAGGTTAAATGATGTTATGTTGTTCGTTGTTATTGGACATGGCGTGACACCCTACATGATACTGACACCTTTTCTGTGCCCTTCCTTTTTCCCTACTCCAGGTTGATTTGAGGTGGAGGCATGCAGTGATCCCAAGAAGAGGGTCAAGTGTTGAGTCCTTCCCCTCCTCACCCAGTAAACTGCTACTCATCACCACAGTGATTTGTCCTAGCTGTAAGAAAAAAAGTTCCAATAAATGAAACTGCCACTAGGGGTCTAAACTGTCTTATTTTCTTTATATATTGGTGCAAATACTCCTTAATTTCTCTTTTTTTCCTCCTAAACAATATGCATTTTGAAAATAGGCCACATTAAGATGTTTCAAAGACACAATAAATATTGTACATCATTGTTAAAAGGAAGTTTTTTCTTGCCACGCTATGACGGATTAAGCTGGGCTCTTGTAATATAGCCATAAGTAAGGTCCTTTACCTGCTTCTTGTAAACATAACAATGAGCATGGTCTTGTTACCTGCTCTTTTGTTAATGTTAACAGACAAACAGTAAGGTCCTTTACCTGCTTTTGTAAAGTGTCTTGAGATAACGCCTGTTATGAATTGACGCTATATAAATAAAGATTGATTGATTGATTGATTGATAGGCATCACAAATGTGATAGACGAATAGAGAAAATATGCATGTAACTATCATATGTTCTGAAGATGCAATGCAAGCTAATAGCTTAAATCAGAGCAATGGAAAACTGTGGTATAAGCTTAACTATGGCAAGTCAATTTACCACTTTTAAGTGGTGAATTTTTTTTTTTTAAAGAGTTATTTTGGGGCGTCTTATAGCCTTTATTATAGAGGAGGACAGTGGAGAGAGGCATGCGGGAAGGACCGCCACAGGCCGGATGCGAACCCGGACCGCCCGCGTGAGGACTGAGCCTCAATACATAGGAGCGCGTGCAGTGCCACTGCACGACCGGCATCCCCTTGGCATAGAATTGCTATGAATTTTTCTGTCCTGTTATTCTTGAAGTGTAAAGGCAAAGATACCTGTGCAAAAAAATGGTAACAGGGATAAAAAATTAGGTAAAATACTGACCAAATATGTTATAGGGATAGGGTTCTTACCTTACATCAATATCAACAGCTAAACAATTGTGTTACTTTGTTCCTTCATGTATCCCTCGTCTTGTGTTAGCTTTCTGTTACCATCTCTTATGTTAACGGGTCGGTTTTGACCCGTGTCTTAAATCAGCTGTAAAATACACTGAAAACAATTATCTATCATCCAATTTGTTTCTCATCTCTTGGTTACCTTGTTAGGCTTCCTTATCCATGAAAATATTGGTTTTAATATTTTTGGTGTGGGCCATTGGGCCTATTTTTTGTCAGTATACCCCTCGATTTCAATTTAAAAAAATGGTAAAATGAACCTCAAGAGAATTGTATAAATAAATAAAAGGTTGTTGTGTTACCTGACTATTACTGAGGGGTATTAGAACACATCTCTTAAATAAATTTGTTTTATTTATTTTTTCATTTTAATAATTTTAACTATAGTAACATCTATGGTGTTACGGGTCAATTTCGACCCATGTATATTTACTATTATTTTTCCATTACTTGGTGGATGTGGGTCCACAACACAAATGCATTATATGCAGATACATCGAGGATGTTGTAAAACACAACACCTATGGCCCTGGGTTGAACATCAGTGGAAGAAGCTGCACTCGTGTGTCCCAGACATCCCTGATAGGGACAAGCTTGTCAGATCTTGCTCTGGTTGTCAAATCTGAGGACTCTTGATATCATATGAAAGGTCTGAAGTGACATTGTTGCCTGGAAAATATTTCTACCTGTCGATGCATCCCAGAGACTATCAGTGGCCTTATTGCAGGATCTGTACACTCCAGCAAAAAAAAGAACACCAATATAAGCATCCAGGTATTCCTCATCCATGTCTTTCCACATGTCGCCATGGACTTTTTTTCCTTCAAGGTTTGTCATAGCAATGATGACTCTTTTTAGTGACAATGGCATAAATAGCTCAAAACATGTCTTGATGTCAGTGACTCTCGTCACAGCAAACCTTGAGATTCCAGGGGTCATTTTGATGACATTTGCAGCAGCTACCCTGCCATGTAAATCATGATGTAATGAGCTCCAACAGATCTCACCATTTTTGGACTTGAATCTTTCAGCAGGAGTAGCTTCACCACCGGTGACCTCCTCATCAGACTCATCACATGTGTCTGTGTCTTCTGGATGATACTTGTTGTCATTGTCTTTCTCCTCAGAAACCTGTTCATCCGTATCACTATGCTGCTCTGTGTCCACTCCCTCATTTTCAGCAAAAATATTATCCAGAACTTCTTTCACTGTAAATCTTTTTTTCATTTTTGCATGCTGCAAATTGGAGAGTCAGTATAGAGTCACCAACTCTATACTGAATTGACCTCACATGTCTGGAAATGCCTGTCGTTGTTTGTTTTGTTTTTGTACTGGATAACAAGGTAAAATGAGAATCCCCTAAAGCTCACATGATTGGGAGAGGAGCTGGCTGTCAGTGTGTGTTCAATTTTGGCTCTAATTATTGCTTTATAATCTTATTTTTATAACTGGGTCAAAACCGACCCTAACAACACCAAGGTCATAATTTTAACCAGAGCATTTTACAATTTAGTGAAAACCAAAAAAAATGTTTTATTTTGTTGAAATAGAGATTCCTGACAAAGTCAAAAAGCCTTGATGCAAAAAAAAAAAGTTACGTGGTTCTTTTATGCATTTAAAAACTAAAACGGGTCGGTGCCGACCCTAACACAAGACGAAGGGTATACATACGGGTAACTTACTGAACAGCCAAGAGTGATAACCAGCAGATCTGGGTGCAGCAGAACAGGTAGCCCAGATTTAAAGTTGCCTATTTATTAAAAGATTGACACAGGTGTTTTAAATCCTGGTTGATTAGACATCTGTCTTGGCCTATAGGCAGGAGTATAATCAACCCTAGGCCCATGGGTAATGCTACCTCTAGCAATAAGGGGAGTTTGATAAGGTCAACAAAATAATAGTCAAAAAAGGATAGAAGGTGTTAGTCCCTATCCCAAGGTGCAACAGATTATCTATGAGATCTAAAGAAATGTTTAAACATGGACTGCAGTTTACATACTATCACAATCATCACAAAATACACATGAACTAATGTTTGGGTGTGCCAAGAATTGTATAAATATTTATTCGTTCCCTATAACCTCTCCTTCAAGATGGTTTTGGTGGGCTTTTGCAAGATATTGCGATCCCTTCCATCATGCTCAGACAGTGGTCCTTGTTTGGATTTTATGTACTGTAAAACATGTTGAAAGATCCACAGTCACTGGTGAAGCAATGTTGAACACGAATGTTCAAAATTAAGGTCACACTACCAATCACTAATCAATGATTATCAATTCATACTGGAATCTCGCTTTACAAAATAACATATTGGATAATATGCACAAAGGATTTCTGCTTTGTATTCCTCGTGTACCTGTACCACAATTTCTTCCGCGGAGGTTGAGCTCAGTGCAGGCCGTGCATTCATATTTTGTTGTACTTTAATTTCCCATGAATGAAACAGCATTTACAGTACTTACGTTTCAACTCTTGCTATGACCATCACTATCCAAATTTTAGGTAGTAGTAAATGTGTTAACTTAAAACAATAGCCAATATTAAAAATCCTGCAGAAACAGAATAAGAGTCAGCTTTATTGGCCAGGTATGTTTAAAACACAAGGAATTTAAATTGGCAGACTGTGCTCTCTCTGTATAATGTAAACAATTACCTAAAAATAAAAACAGGTAATTAAAGACTAATATGTACAAGACTAAAATTTGTCTACATTCACCTTAATGTGTGTCTCATCACTCACCTCTTTGTGATTTTAAGTAAATTATTCAACCTTCTACTACTGTTTTGTGTCTAGCCACTCTTAATTTTGTTTTTTCATTTAATTTGTACTAAATGTTTATAAGCTTGCTGCATTTTGAATATTTGTAAATGTATTTCTCTTTTGTAGGCCTATTCGTAAATAAATAAAATAAATAATCATATGACCACTTTTTTACGCAACTTTGTAATTCATAGACAAAGTTTCAGTTCTGCTTCAGAAACTACACCATCGAAAGCGTTAGCTAACAACTCTCTTTGCCATATTATGTGCATCAGCATTCCTTGATAAGTTGATTATCTTAAACATTTATTCACTAACCGTACCATGTTTACCCTTAATACCATAGAGAACTATAGCATACATAACCAGTCATAATAGCACACCCAGCAATTAACAGCTTAGTCTTTACTTGGCTGCATGTTGACTTCTCCGACTCTTGTTTCTGAGGTGCGCAATGTTGCAGTCCTGGAGGATTATCAGTGCTCCAAATTACATAACTGAACTAATGAGATACATACTCACACAGTTTTAACTACTATTCCCACCGGGTGCCTCAGTGGCAGAGTGAAATATTCCTCATCTCCCTGTGGACCACTTGCACATCCCTGCCTGTCTAGGGAGAGAAGAGCAGAAGAGACGAACAAGCACAGGGAGGAAATGCAGAGAGGAAATAAATGGAGATGTATCGGCTCCAAAAGGTCTGACTGACAAGTACTTAATTTGCTGTAATTGTTAAGCGAATGGATTGGAGCTTCTCTCTACAGTAAACCAAGGTGAAAATGACTCCTGAGGCTTAATGTTTTTTACTCTGTGGGTTATTTTCTGTTGATGATGCCTCATTAAATTTAGGTTACAACCAGCTCAGACTGCTGTGTATGGTGCTTGAATTTATTTCTATTAAGTAACCACATTCAAGGTAAAAAAAATGGTATTACAGTTGCAGGGACTCTTAATATTATTCTTACTATTCAATACTAAACAGGCTGGTTGTTGACTTTGTGATAGGACGAAACAAGCACTTTGGGACGGAATAGCACTGAAACCATTGGTTTCCTCTGCTCTCTCACAGAGTGCAGAAAATTGAGGTCACTGTGTCATTTGTATTCATTGTAATATGGCACAGCAAATAACTCTGGCTTGTTTAAAGTTCCATGCTCCAGATGTGTGTTTATGCTTCTCAAACTGGCACCCTATTAATTTTGCACCAAGGCCCACTCTGCCTTTAGATCTTGGCTTAAACCAAAACCTACTGATTTATACTAGATAAAAGAAAACAAGCTCACACATTGTTTTGGTGCTATATCTCCTTGAATATGTCTTTGCTGACATAAGTTTAAACACAAATGCTGCTAGTCACACCAAGCATGTAAATCAACGGACATGCTTGTGTCTGATTTACAAGTTGTTACATGTTCTATATTCTTTATGATACACAGGAATCAAAGTAGACGGATACAAAGGGACTCCTGCTTATGTAATTATTTAGCAAGAAGTCAAAGCAACACAGATTTAGAGAAGACACATATCTTCAAATGTCTAAACCCAAGACAGAAATTAACATATCTACCTTAAAAGCCTACAGTCCATACTTAGTATTTGTATCCACATTTTACCACACTGGTGACAATATAAGAGTAATTTCATTGCTTTGTACAAAAACACAAGAGCCATAAATGTCCATACTTAAAAGGACAGCCTAACTGGAGGGGGCAGATCTCCTGCTTTATTTATCATGTTACAATGAGCTTATCCCATAATTACTGCATGGTAATTCCCTCGTGGATGTCAACTATGTTTTTTCCACACTCTCCCCATCCAAATTTAAATCTGGCTTCTTTATCATTCTAACTACTGTATATTACCTCTAGTGCTAATAATTAGGCATTTAAAAGATACTTACCTCAAAAAGCTAATTGTTTTGTTTGATTTTGGTGACACTTTATCATGACGGGCTGTTAATTAATGGCAATTATACATTTACTATTAAAGGAGGAACCTTATTAATTAAAGGCCTCTGATGCAATTAAATTACAGATGCACACAGCAATTTAGCAACCAACTTTCCTTAATCCTGCGTAATTTCAAAGGGATTTCAGAAAGGGGAAAGTGATTCTATTATTCTGGCTGCAGTAGGTGTTAATTAAGAAGTAACTATAGCAGCTGCATCTAATATGGATGCTGTGTGTGAACGTGTTTGCCTGTGGGTGTGCGTGTGTGCGTGTGTGTGTAGGTGTGTGTGTGTGTGTGTGTGTGTGTGTGTGTGTGTGTGTGTGTGTGTGTGTGTGTGTGTGTGTGTGTGTAGGTGTGTTTGTGTGTGTGTGTGTGTGTGTGTGTCAGGGCATGCATGGATTTGGGCTAGGTTATGAGGTGCTTGATATTTATCCAACATAAAATATACTGATAAAACTATTATCAATTGTCGAAATGCATGTTTCTTTTTTGCATTACTCCTTTCATTCCCCTAGTTTTTCTTCAAGTTTCTCTTCAACCTGTGTCTTTCAGTATCTTTCCACATTCTTTTTGAATTTACAATCAGTCTTCTTACACTTTTACCGTTCATGGCTTGTTTATTTTGCTTGTATTATTTGCGTTTTCCTTTCAGTCAAGTATTCAAATTATGAAGGAACTATTGGTTTTCATTGAAGAAAACTTGTATCCTAATATTTCCCTCAACATACCACCGAGTGTATTAATATTTAAAAAAAAAAATAAAAAAAAGATTTGGCTCAGCATCTGTATTCTAAAGATGGATAAGGTTAAACAAAAAGATTGTTCTTTGGAATTTCTTTTATAGAGGTTACTTCCACCAAAACCATGACTATGATCCAGCTAAAGAAATCTGTCTTTGATAGGAAAATTTATTTTTTCAGCTTTAATCCTGCGTAAGTATATCAACCTCTCTCAATAGTCCGGCTGAAGTTAGAGAAACAAAGAGCAGCTCATGGGACGTACAGTCACCATCTCTGTCTTTTAAGGTTTAGAAGCACAATGTAGCTCATAGGGGAATATCCAAGGCAACACGCATGCTGTCCGATTATGTTAATAGTAAATCCAATTATGCACTTATAGCATAATGCTTGAGAAGGAACTAGGCTTGTTGCCCATGGGGTCCTTGAGAAAAGGGACCAGTGTACTTTTCCATTGCAAATGGATGGAATCAAAACTTTGCCATGCTCAGGAGAAAGTGAGTAGACACAGTAATTACCATAATGTCTTTATTTATCACATTAATGTCAATTCAATTAAGAATGGTCAAAAGTCTGGGTCACTGTAATGGAGAGGAGCAAGGATTCAAAAGTCAGTTAAAAAAAGATTAACAATTACTGTCCAAAAGTTTTTTCATTTTGTTTTGTTACAACAAAAGACCAAACTGTTACATTTTTTTGTGGAGATTTACATAGTTCCTTGTTCACTTTATATTAAAAGGAACATCTTTAGTTTTGGAGTCTTAGTTGACATTGTAACCAATTTGTTTGGTCACATGAACCAATGTAATTGTAATTGGCAGATTAATTGATAATAAAAAGTAATCAGTATCTTCTTGATGGTTAATTGTGGCAAAAATGCAATAAACTCATTGTGGAATGTGACCATTTGGTAAATGGCACACGTTCTTGAACTTCTAGAGCTTTTAAAGTTGTCTACTTAATGCCCTTTTTACACTGCAGGGGACACCTACCAATTCACATTTATTCTCACACTGATGGCAGGGGCTGCTATGATAAGTGATCTCCATCAGTAATAACTTTCATTCAAATTCAGTAGTAGCAACTTAAGATTCTTTCACTATTGACATGTGACTGCAGGAGTTGGGGATCACACCACCGATCTTCAGTTAGAGAGACTACAAGACTCTACCACTGAACCACAACAGATGCCTTCATACAGATGCCTTCATTTCTTTTGAATCTTAAGTTATAATATGTTATGTTTGTCTACAGTATGCCCTGTTTGTTTATGTATTTGTACTCTGCAATAGAAGCCCTAGCAGTCCTGATCCATGTGATTCATACATTTACTGTTTGTGCTTTTTCATGAAACGCCCTCTAAAACACCCAACTGCCTGTGTCCACACTAATTAACGTTTACTTCACTTGAAAGCCTGTATAGGCTACACTGGGAACCACAATTACAAATGTGCCTTCAACAACAATGTGTTTCTTGGTTGACAGAAAACATTAGAAGTGTGACTTAAAGAGTGTTAAAAGCTAAGAAACATTAAAAACTATTTCAAGCCCATTGTGATCCCTCAAGACATCCTATCAGTAACAAACCCCTGATCGGAGAAGAAACTGTGCAACATAGTCAAACCAGCAATTAGTGCAAATTAACAGACATTTTCAAAAATGTCTTTGCTTGGAAAATGGCTGCTTTGTAGTTCAAAAAAATTCCCACTTTGGCCTTAGAGTTGGAGTGTTTCCAGCAAATGCTTAAATCCTAAAATAAGTACTGCAATCTTCTGGCACAGACACACTGTAATGCTTTAAAAACAATTTAGCAACTGTCATCGCTGTAATTACAGTAACTAATTACCATCCTCAGCAAACAAATAGCTTAACATAATACACAAGCCCAATCAATTTTGAAGAAATGCAAATTCCGAGAGCAAAAAAAGGGGACATTTTGGCAAACCTGAAAGAATTACAGGGAAATAACACTTTGTTTTATCCACACATAATTCCCAGGGAATATCATATCATAAATATTTGCATTCAGTTCTTATCAGGACATTTGCATTTGCCTCTTATCAGTCAGCAAGCCAGGCACCGGCAGATAGGGAGAGCTGCCTCCACGCCATACACACATTTCTAATGAGTCACGTCGCTGGCTGATATCATATTTTGGCTAGAACTTTATCACCAAAACGAGGAGGTCATTTTCTCCTGGAGTTGGCTCATCTTCGAACTGTCTTTGAGTTTTTTTTCTCTGATGTGATTCAACTGAGATTCATTTTTTAAAGCCCACAAAAAGGATTATTTTCTCTCCTCCCCAACTGCAACAACCCCATATCAGTGGCACGTATGCTTGCAATGATTATCATTCTGTCATAAAATATTTCAGTTTTATCAGAGTATTATTTTATTTGCCACAGCATCCCTCGACTCTGGGGAAGGGAAGAAAAAACAACAAAAAATGAGCTCATCTGCATGAACAGCAGTCGATGACGGGCAGGAGACTCTGCTCCACCATCTCATTTTGGTAGACACGTGCAACGTTTTCCAGGGGGAAAAATTAAAGTAATTGTTTGATAACATTTTCAAAAAGGTATTCCACAATAACAATTTCATGGTGCATTGCAGAGTATAATTATAAATCCGCCTTTTTTTCTTGGACAGCCAAGGAACACTGGGGGTCAAGCAAAGTATCCTAGTCAAATTTTTCTCTCATTAGTGCAATCGCTTCTCTCTGCTAATTATTTCCTCTCTTTCTCCTCCTCTCTCTCTCCGTCTCTCTGGATTAGCCTGAGCAACATGCAGCATTAGGCCGAATGACGATTTAATGTATTTTTTTTTTGTATTCAAATGTGTTGTTCTTGCAAATATGTTTTGCATTAATTACAATTTGATGTGACAAAATGCTAAACATTCTTTTGATGTAATTTAATCATGCATATGCCAAAATGCCTTTATATGCATGTTCTGCTTTGTATGCAATTTGGCAGTTAACGTGTTTTTTTTTTGTTTTTTTTTGTTTGTATGCAATTAAAAGACAAAATACAGTTGCCTGTCCAGGAACAGAAGGGTACTACTGTATAAAATACAGCATACTCATAAAATTAAATGTTAGGAGTGGATGTGACACTTAAATGATTTTTTCTCCAAGAAAATATGAACCCAAAACTAATTACAAAATCTTGTAATTAGCAGGACACAAGCAGTGGTTACAGTGACACATACAAGGAAAATTAAAGTAAAGAGTAAGTCAAACAAAAGAGAGATCCCTTCTGCTCTTGTCTCTCTTCGGTTGTCTCTTTTTCTGGAAAGAAGAAGAGCTGTAAGGAAATGCAAGAGGGAATGTATTCATCCACAGCCCATGCCTTCTGGTGGTGGGTCTCTGAGCCTTTTTTCTCAGTCCTCATTATGGCTCTATGCCGGCTGCAACTTGAAGAAGGGGCAGCTGGATCACCTTAAGGATTCTCCTTAAATCTTATCTCAGGCTTTGTTTAAACAGAGAAGAGGAGACATTCAACCAGAGCCAGTGTGAAGACTTTTCAAGAAGCATTCATATCATCAGCAGTCTCTCTTTTCTAAGCTGCAGAAAATTAGGAAAATTTGATCCATAATTGCTTTTAACGTTCATTTTTCTTTAAATGTAGTTTTCTTGCACTGAAGGAATCAGATATGTGCAGCAAATCTGTTCTCTTATGTGTTACTCTTTCATTTTTCCGCTGTTAACGGCAACACATGCTGCACAAACTGTGCTGCAAAGAACTCACATATTGGATGAAAAAGTAAACAATATGTGGTGTTTAAAACTTGTGAAGGTGTTCAGTCCTCAGTCAGTTGAATATCTTTCAATGGCTGACAGTGCATAGCATGTGAACATTATTGCAGACAGGTTTCATTGTAAAAGGTCTGCTCTGAAGGCGCAGCCACTGCTTCACAGTCTGACATCTGCAGAGATCTTATTGGCCTTCAAACCCCCCTAAAAGATTTCTCTGGCCATCACTGCACAGAAACACAAAGGTTTTTTTTCTAGCCCTTGAGCTCTAAAAATCAATTCTCATTATCTATGTTCTTTGTTATGATCGTCGGCCATTAGACGAATATCATGCACTTTTATTTCAAACACGTGTTCTGCCCTCCAATTCGAAGTATAGAATGTAAATGTTATGGATGTGATATTAAACAGCTTTACTCACATGTTCTTGTCTTTTTCTAAGTTACCTAATTTATTTTAACTAAATTTGTTCTAATGGAAGGTATCGAAACTATTAGGTGCTATGCAGTAACTTAAAACTATAAAAACTATAGGTTGTTTAAACCTATTAGAGTAGCAAACATATCAACTTCTGTTTTATAGCACTTTTTATTGTGATGAGCCAACAGTATCCTATATAACGTCCAAAAAATGTTGAACAATTCAAGGATTAGAAACTACGCTTTTTTGTGCATTTCTCAATTCTTTTTAGTGCAGGTTTTGTAAGTGCAGTCATTAAATTTAACTGACAGTAACATTGTGTTCATTTTCAAATTTGTGTTCAGATACTAACACAGTGTAAGTTCATGTATATGTATATTTGGCAAATAAGGTTTTTTCACTTAATTAATTGAATCTTCTGTTTTTTATTTAAGAATATAGATAGACACATTATAACTTGGACAGGTGGAGCAGAAGCCTGTAGGTTGAAAAGGCTTTGGAGTGATTGAATGACAGCTGAGTGCACATTTGAGATGAATAAAAGTTAAGTCTTCAACTGTTTTAGCGTTGTGTTGTGTCATGAATATAACTGTTGGTGTAAACTAGATTTCATCTCCAACATTTTTGGTAGGACATTTTTTCGAAGGAAATATGAGTACAATCGTTTAATTCAGAAGTTATTGTTTTTATTATCATCATTATTGATCATTGTTCACAATGATCACAGAACTGAAAAATCCTCATAGAAATAAATGTCATGCTTAATCACAAAGCATGGAACATTTTGACAATAGGAAAGGGTAAAAAAAAGAATTGAAAAAAGTGAAAATGATTTCATAACACAATAGAAGTAGTGGCCATGGATGGATTTTAGAAGTAATCTGACTTCCTGAAATATATTTACAAGGGTTTTCAACATTTGTGCAGCCTGTGGTTTTGTTATCTTTCATAATTCTTCTTGAGAAGCATTACTGAAACCTGGTCCCACAGCCATAGTTGGGCATTGCATGTTACATGTGGGGTCGGCACATTAGTGGCCAAGTTACCAGCCGCTCTCAGAGGGGGGCTACTGTCCATGCCGACTTTTACAACTGGTGAGCTGCCATCAAACCAAAGCGCTGCTAATCACTAACTCATGAACAGCTAAAGGCCTTGCAAATGAGTGCAGAGATGGTGTTATGTTGTTTGGAGAGCAAGGCAGCCGGTTGCCTGTCCAAATTAAGAGGAGTTTCGGACCCGTCTTTGTCTGAGGATCTCAGTTTGGCCAGTGGTCCAGCCCCAGCAGGGACTGGGATCTAGAGGATTTCAGTTGAGCTTCGGCAGCTTTTAAAAATAAGCTTTTTGGGGAGACGATGCTGTACAGTACAGCGGTGGATCATAGTGAATGGAGATGAAGTTCAGAAAGGGCTCAAGCTTCCAGAAAGAGATGATATACAGCTGTTTTAGTAATATTAGCTAGTGCTTGTAGGACACTTTTCTATGTGCTCTGTTTATTTGATGTTTACAGATATCGATCTGCTGACCGGGTATTGAAGTTTATCATAGTTGCATTGTAACTGCAATGAGGAAAACAACTTAGTGTGTATGGAATTAAAGGGATCTCAAACAAGACTTCCAATAATTGTTAAACCACATTTATCAATAACAAATCAGTATTTGACCATTAATATATAAATGAATTTATCAAATACACGACAAAATGATGTACAAAACATTGCTTTGAAATCCTAAACAACATACTTTAACCTTTGATTTTACTGTTTGGGTGTGTCAGATTTAGGTCATCTGATTTAACCTTATTTAAAATGTATTTGAAAGAATATAGTTTGTTTTATCTTTTATGATTAATAATGTTTAATGTACTCTTGTGTTTTTTTCACAAAAGTTATTCCTCATGTGGTAAATACACAAATTTAGAATAAACAAGAATAATATATTCTGTACTTAATTAAATATGTATTAGTACTGGTATCAGTTTGTTGAGAGTAAAGGAATGATTATCAATCCAGCTTTTGATTTATTGTGCATTAGCCCAGTTATAGTTATGATGAATAAGACAACATTAAAATTGTCCACAAACAAACATGCATGAATCCCTTACATTGTTTCAACTATCAGTTTTCTTTTTAGCAATTCACACAGGCTGTAATTAAGTGCCAGTTTTTAGTGATGCAAGGCCACCCTCCTCTATGACAGGCCCATCAACACTTTCCTCAACCGTTTTCCTCAGCCCCCCCCCCCCCCCCCCCCCACACACACACACACACACACACACACACACACACATACACACATGCACACACACAGTGAAAATAGACGGTTCAGGTCAGGGAAATAACATATGATGGAAGACAGGGATGGTGCTGTGTGGAGTCTAACTGATTAAGTGATTGTGACCATTCTGTTCCTGAAATGCTTTCTTCAATCGTGCAGATAGCATCATCCTTGGGCTTTATCTTTGGTCTTGAACTTATTTTAAACATCCCCCTCTGCTCTCTCTTCATTACATACTGTCCTCTTCTTTTGGCATCCAGTTTCATTACTGAAGACTTATCTCATCCTTCCTTTCTGTCACTCTGTTTATTGTGTAGCAGGATTTGAAGATTAGTCGTTCCCACATACCCCTTAACACTACTGTATAATGAAGACTTGATGCACCAAATCAGCTGTTTGCAGCAGAAAGGAGGAACTAAATATTTATTTCTTGTAGAAGTCAATTAATTAGACTATCTAAAGACAGATAAGAGAAAAAGGCTGTGCGTTAAATTTGAAATGGCATATCTGCAGTGCATTTTTTCATTACCTAATCCCTCGGCAAATATGCTGTCTGCTCATGTGATATAACTATTCACAGCAGATTATTTGCATATAGGTTGCAAAGAATGAAAGAGTGTCTGATGTTATTTTTTATTGATGAAATTTGCATTGAATCAACTGATATGGATAGGTCCTGCTACAACAAGGCTTGGCTTCCATACTGGAATTTAAGGCACAACTAAATGCAGTTGCATTACTGAAAAGAAGTCAAGGTCTGATCACATTCATATCTGCAGTACACATTCAGCAAGTCTTACTGCTGAGTTGATAAATGAGACTTACTTCTGTATGGCTAAAGAGATATTTCGAAAACAACCCTGTTCTGTTTCTACTTTCAATTTGATTTCAAGCATTTGTAACACTTTGCAACAGTACTGTTTCCTGTTTCTATGACCCTCTGGTTTTAATGCAATGTAGTATACTGCATAGACTGACCGTGTCTCCAGAAAATGAGCAATCAGTAATATTAAATATGTTTTGAAGAGAACCATGATAAGTTAATTATGTATTTTTAGCAACAAAATATTGAAATTGAACACTCAAAAAATAAACTATTTTGATAGCTTCAAAAAAATATATCATCATTGTGATATTAGCCTTATTTAACTTTTTTAATAGTGAAAAGATATTAGCTTCACCATGTTACGGTTAGGAGATTGTCTTGGTTTAAAGAAATGCTGAATTCAGACACCTTTTTAATCCAAAAGCAAAGTGCTGTATTGTCTTAGCCAAAGTGGAGCCTCATTACAAATATTGGGCTCAGTAGTCCAGGATCCTTTGCTCTGTAACTCACCATGTATCTTGAATACATGATTGATACGGAGTAAAAGATGACAGGATGGAGGTGTAAAAGTAAATCTAGGACTGCGTAACTTGGAAATCCAAAAATGGGTGGCTAGAAGCTAAAAAAACTACAAACTTGACAGAGGCTTGAAGGCTTAAAGTTCTCAAAAAGAAACCACCAGGTTGGTATAAATTACCCTTCTATCATGTGAAAAAGAGAGGGTTTTTTTAAAGCAATGAAACACTTACTGAGAATGTTATCTTATGTTGACTGCTTTATCTCCACAAAATATTTTGTGAATTACAAAAGTTCTGTTGTAAGTCATTAATATAGAGAGAAAACATGAGGTCATCAGATCACCATCACAATTTAGACAGCTATATGAGTTACATCTAAAACCCTTTCAGCTGCCACCTTAAGTGATTGGGTTTCATCTACATCATATCAACCCTCGTCTGCACTACAAAGATGTAATTGCATCACTCAACAAGCAGGTTAAGAGACAGGGTTGGAGAAATTAACATTTTTTTTATACTGCAGATTTCCCTAGTTGTTTTAATAACCCATCTCAAACCTGTGATCTAATCTATAGGAACAGTGGAAGTAATTAAAGTTGAAATTAATTACCGTCTGAGCCTGATACGCCAATAACGGCTTTGAGTTTTGTAACAGGAAGTTGATATTTTGTCATCCGTGTTTTATCTCTCACAGCCTTGTGTGATTGTCTGCTCTAACTGATTATTAATGTAGCCAGGAAGGGAGCAGGAAATGGCAGATAAAGGAGGAGAGACTTTCCTTTCTAGCGCTCCTTCTGACCACTGTGGCCCCTCTTGACAGCTCCAAACCCCTCCTCCCCACCTCCTCCACCAGCCCTCTTCTTTAAACTGTCCCTTTATCATGACAGTATTTAGAAGAGATACCATAAGACTGAGCAGGCCTTATGACTGCTTTTGATAGAAATTATACAATTGTTCATTAGTGGCTCAGATAGACACCCCCTCCCCATCCACGCACACACATCCTCAGCAGTGCTTTTCCTTTGGGATCTCATTTAAGACCCACAGCATTCAGCAGTGCATACTGCAGGGGCTATAGATGTGACATCATACAGGACCTGCCGCAGACTTTGCAGCTGAAAATGTCAAGTTAAGTGAAGGGAACTGTTCGGCCTGCACACTCTAGTAAGCAGGGAATGTACCTCCCTGTGGGATGGGTGGGTGGGGGAATGTGTGAGTGTTGTGCTCCCTCTTCTTGGGTCTTTCATTCTTACAGCAGCTATCATGTCTCAAATGAAAAATGGTCAACTAAAATCAACTATAAAAGTTAGATAAAGATCATAGAAGAGCGGTGCTTTTCGAAGTGTATAAATCTTTTTTTTTTTTTTGCTTTCTTACTGTTTTGCAATTTCACCAACTCGGAAGCCTCAAGTTGCTTCCAAAGTTCTTTATGCTCCACTGGCCTTGAAGATAAACTCAACCCTTCATCAGTTTTGTGCTGGTATATCTTATTAATCTGTGTTTTTCAATTCATTTTAGCGTATTGAACGAGAACTTTTTCTTATTGATATAATTAGTGTTTGATCTTTCTGAACATATTTGAATTAATCAACCATTATTTGTATAGTGCCAATTCATAACAAATGTTATCTCAAGTATCATAAATGTAAAAAGTGTAATAAAGTGAAAGCTGTAAAATAATGATGGAAGGGTGGTATCTAGAGTAAGTCAAAGCATAGAAAATAAATTTTAATCATAAAAGACAATAAAAGGTTTAAAGTCATTTACCTCCAAATATAATAGGTGTTGCTTATATGCATTAGATTCATGATACAATCAAAGTCCAGGAGTTCAAAATAGACTAATAAAATCACTGGTCAGTCAAATAAAATGGAAAAAAAAACTTTTAAAAAATCACAGAGGAACTTATCTTCCATGCCATGACTGAAGTTGGGTGACAAACAGCCACTTTCCCCCTGTCTGCTGGATCAGCTATAAGACGATTTCAATGACATGCAGAAGATCAACTGTTGGGAGAGTGAGGACTGCAAGACAGGGGCTTAGAATCGCGGCCGGATCAGAATGAGATGAACATACAATCAGAGGCAAAGCCACACGGGCTTATCTGCCCTTTCACGATGGCTGTCATCATTTGAGAGTTCCCTTGGCTGCTCCTCCACCAAGATGAGAAGGCTTTTTGGCAGATCCGGAGAGTTCCTCTTTTCTGCTTCAAGAAAAGTTTTGGAGGAAACTTGCAGGGCCCCTTCAAAGAAAGACATGAAAATTGTTGAGAAAGAAGTAAAGAAATAATGTGAAGTTAGAAGGCGCCTACCTGGGTGAGAATAACAGACTCAAAAACACAGAGGGTGAGATATCAAGCTTCAGGGCATGAAGAATAAGATTAAATAATGCATGGATCTGTTGAGGCATGGCTTTTTTACACTTGCAGGGTTTTGAAAAAAAGTTATTTTTTCCAAACAGAAGCTAATGTTTCCTTTCCCTCTCTCTCATTAGATCTATTTTTTCAAGTTATTGGACATCAAAAACTACTTGCATTCCAAGGCCTCCTGCTGTGATACTTCATGTCCACATACAGTACGATGTAAACCTGCAAAAGCCTTCCAAAAACAGAGCATCATCCCTTGTGTGTCATTTTGATGTGAAGTACTGATAGACTGCCATTAAACACTCGGCATATGTCAAATATACTTCATAGAAACCCCATTTGGCATTTGTGTTGTCGACTGTGTGGCAGATCTGTAACATGAAATGGATCCATTTCAGTACACATCACTGAACATATCCAATACAGGGCTGCGGCCAGTGTTTATAGCGTACCCCCTGTGAGGTGTTGGCATCCAGTAGCGGCTCTATATCTGAGACAGTATGGTGATTGTGTAGACTTTTCCCATGTGAGTCCAGCTATGCAAGGTGATTAGAGCATCTCTGTCAGTGGCTGGGGGGGACAGATGGAGCAACAGAGGACTTTCTGGAGAGGCTATGGTAATTAGTAGTGAAAGGAGAGAAAATGGCGGCTTCAGAGCAACCGGGTTCAGGGAGGAGCTTTGAACAACACTTTTCAAGTGGCGAAGGGATTTGTATGCCCTTTGGCCAGTCAACATGGCATTGTAATGTTCATGTTAACACGTTTTCACATGCTGTGAGGTTCTCCCCACAGTATCAGTGTTGTACTACTGAACTATTTGTGGACTATGTGCCTACTACCAACTAGTAAGCATTCAAACATCCATTATTGTGTCTGTTCACCTTTATGAGAGTCTGTGGTGCACTCAGATAAAACATTTACGAAGTATTTACATTATAAAGTACGTTTTATAGAAGTTATATGGCTTTTTCTTTACTGTAGCTGTTCACATGGATTAATTACACACATAGGTGAAGGATTACATTAATTCCTGAAAATAATACAAACTATGGCTCAATACTAACATTTGACTCAGAAATCTTTTTTGGAATTCTGGATGATGTGGCTGATTCTTTTAGGATTTTACAGCTACTTGATGAAACACCAAAACCTCACTTTCCTTATCTATACACCATATGCCTTTCATAAAGTCAACATGGTATTGTTTTATTTATACAAACTTGTTTTTAAGTTGAGGACCTCTAACCAAAGTAAAAATTATCGTACACATTCGTACAGTATCTAGGTAAGCACAAACTGTAGATCAAAGACTGACTTTCAGAAATGTGAGATTTTGCATCTTCATCAAAGCAATGAAAATTTATTGTTTTTGTATCAAGCCAAAACTGATTTTTTGTTAAAAAACAAGATAAACATCCAAAGACTTTCCCATCAAGGGTGGTTATGAAAAGTCAAAATTAATTTTGACAAAAAAAAAACAAGTATATTTTCACAACCACAGATACGTTTTAATTATTTGCTTCTTTTTTTTACATAATCTATTTTGATCCTAGCCTCCATTTTTAATACAATGGATAGAAAGCAATATTAGCCTGAAAAAGAAAAAAAGAGAAATATTTTTGTAACAAAATAAAAAAGAGGGATTTGCACAGGTAATGTGCTGTTTTCATAGGGACTAAGTCTCTGCCAGAAAGTATATTTACACTCTCCATAGTTTCTGCTGCTCAATTTCTGTCATGTATTTTTTCAGAAAGATATAAAGCAATGTTTATGTCATATATTGTTCTCAATCCAATAAAACTTAGCTTTTTACATAATCCAATCCACTTTATTTGTATAGCACATTTAAACAACAAAGAAATGTCTCCAAAGTGCTGTACATATGATAATAAAAACAATTAAACAAAAATTAAACAAAAAATTCATGAATAGATTATTACTGTAAGATTGATTTCTATTACACAGGACGAGATGTAAACAATCCTTGGTGCATGTGGACTCTGCAAGGTAATAACTTACAATAACTAAAAAAAAAACGTACAAAATGCTTCACACATTGTTGAGATGTTCATTTCTCCATGTGATTAATTGCTTTATCAACTATCAATCTTCAGCACCATAAAATAGTCCAATAGCACCCACAGCCAGAGGGTTGCTGGTGACACGATGGCAATGAAATCCCTATGGGGCACATATTAATGAAGTCACTGTGAGAGTTAACAGTTCACCATTAAAATATAACGCATTCCTCTATTAATTAAGCTCTCATTTATAAACACCCACCACTTCTCTTTTACTCCAAATTTGACCTAACAATGGGGTACTTAATGTTTTATGTTGGAGGCATAACATATTTAAATATCATTAATACATGGACAGCAAGATAAATATACTTAAAAATTCTATTAGCAATTATAGGTGTCTGCTCAAAGAGTGTCCTCCTGTTTTAAACTAAATCATTCCAAATTAATTTGTATTACAGCTGCCATGCCACTGCTTAAATTTGACTGAAATAGAAATTTTCAGAGGTAAATATTTATAACCTAAAAGTGGTGGACTATCACTCTGTAAGTAGATACACATGTGACATCAAGTGATAATCCTCAAACTCTCCCAGATATCAACCAACTGAAGATATAATTTCATGTTACACATACTCAAGAAATTCAATTGGTGCCTAAATTGGTTGGTTACTCCATCATTGAGAAATAGGTCAAAGTTTTTTCCAATCCAAAGTGTCTGCTCGGCCCTGTGATAGCAGATTGATTTGAAGGGGATTTTTTTTCCTGGCAAGGCAGAAGCTACAGATCCAAGCCACAGTAGGAATTTTCCGGAAATGTTAATCTCTAAGGTATGCTTCTACCCAACTCAAAGAGGAATGCTGAATATTAAAAAAAAATTAACATTTGATGAAAAAGCAAAATATGTGTATCTTATCACAGTTACATTTTTAAGTTGTCAATTACATTGTAGATATTTTTCTTTGTTCCTTGTGACTCTTGTAAATTGAATATATATACATTCTTTGAGGAATTTTCCAAGAGGTTTTCCTATTATGACTACAATTCTAAAATTAACAACAAAGCAGTAATTTATCCCAAATGTATTCCTTTATGTTTCTGAAATGTGCTCTCTGCTTAATTCAGTCAATATGCAAATCTGATTTTTTTTTTCTGACATGGGACTCTTGGTTTGATTTGGTTTGGTTCAGCTGAGCCAAACTGCTCTACCATAATCATTTGATCTTAATGATGTCTACACAACTGCAGCATCACCCCTGTGATTTAATCAAACTTAATTTGGGTCAGTCCATTTTGGATGCAGCTGAGCACCTCAACATCACCATTACACTCTTCAACCCAACCTCTAAGTTCACCTTACCTCCTCTGAGCCCACCAAGTCACAAACAGCTGCTCATCATCTGTTTTGTCAAAACCTGTCCCGCTTTCGGACATGGAAATGTACATTTTCAAGTTTTGGTTCTGAATTTTACCATGATCCGAATCAGAAATGAGACTTTGTGTTTAAGATTTCACTTCCAAGCTCTCTCTGCCTGTGGGACCTGCTCCTTGGGCTTTTCATCAGCTGCCATTTTCGACGGCATGCAGTAATTTCATGGCTCATTGCAAGCGCTGAAAACCTTTGAAACTGCAAATGTTAACTTTGCCTGGCCTGGAGCCATTTAGGAAGCGATTAATTTAGCAAACAGAAGTGAGCCACTTTCTCCTCCTAGCCTGCGCATAATTTTTGGGGCTTCTATCTGTATTTGAGTAAGAGTGAGCAATGTAATGACGATTCCTGTAATTGTGGCAGTGTGAAAATGGTTCCTACCTCAGCCTCCACTATCTCGCTCATCTCTCTTGGCTGAGCTTCAACAGCCTCATACAGTGAGAGCACACGCAGATTGAGAAGAGGTGGAATCACTTACAACATGCTTGACCTTTTTTTTTGTTGCTACTTGTTAAAGCGTATAAAAAGAACATGTTTGTTTGCAATTTCACCAACTCACATGGCAATGCCCTGTTCGTATTTGCAAGCCACTGACTGAACAGGCATTTTATGAACATGACTCTTCCGTATCTTTGATAGCAATGTGATATGGAAGCAACAATTCAATTTAGAAGAAGTAAGAACGATATTGGAAGTGTGAAGCTTTTTGGCTGTGATACTCTGAGGAAATAGTGCGGATCCCAGAGAGAGGCTCTCAGTGTTTGCCCAGTATTCCTGGAGGCTTGTTTTGTCACAGACTCTGTGCAGCTAGGCATGGGAGAGGCAGAAGGCAGCGGGTCGGCCAGCCTTCCCCCACAGCTGTCCTCCTCCATCCTGGCACTCAGCTCTACCAAGCCAATATGAAAACAAATTCTCATCCCTCTTTGCAATTAATTTTCCTTTGCCACTGAAAAAAAAAAATCAGTCTTGACAACGTAACATATAGCAAGTTCTGTACAGAAAGTCTGGCTGTACACAGAAGCAGGAGTAATTTTTCACTCTGCTGGGAGCAGTTGTCTCACACATTTCCCTCTGTGTGTATATACTGTAGATCAGTGCAGTCCAATGAAGTGGTAGAAGTAGTGAAGTGTACCCATTTTATTCAAACAGAATGAGGCAATGAGTTGCCTCAACTACAGTATAAACACGTTTTTTTTTCATTCAGCACTATCTTCTATGTTCTTTGTGGGTCAAAGGGCATAAGTAACCAAAGAGGATATTTGGAGTAAAAGAAACTCATGACGGATATATTCCAAGTTCCCTTTTTGTCTTGCATGTGTGTGCACGTTTAAGCATGTTTATCCATGCTGTGTTAAGGAAGGTACTGCTTCCTTACCTGGATGCCTTGTAACCACATCTGCATCCTGTTTTACCACAGCCACGCTGCAATCTCCCCCACACCATTAATTTTAGTGAAAGCCATTCACAATAACCATGAGATACTGGGCAGCAGTGTTCAAACGTTTTCTTCCCCCTTCTTATCATAAAGGTCCCACATGTCTTGGCAATATCCCCTAAATAAAAAAAAGATAAATTTGTCCTAATTATGTCCCTCGAACAATGTTGTTGGACAGCCAAAGACATCAAATTAAATACTATTTTGATTCTGCAAAAGTGGTGTCAAGGTCTTATATTTTCATTGCAGGTACATTTACAGATAAATATGAGGGAGAGGACAGTAATTATAGGGTGGGAATAACATCAGAAATTAAGCAAATTGTGAAAGGGTTCGCCTTTAAATGGGTTTGAGCCATGAATTAAAAAAGACCATTAACCAGGAAGAGGCAGGTGTTATCCTCAATGCCCAAAACAAAACAAACCTGCAGGGAGGGGGTGAGTGTGTGCATGTGTTGTGCTTGTGTAAGTCGAAAAAGATTCAGACGGTTTGTTATCTATGAACAATCCTGTGTCATTACCACGTAAAGGTGTTATTGGCATATTTTCTTTTTCTTTTTACTTTTAGCAATGTGGTAATTGGTAATGTATTGTTACACAAATAAAATATTGTTTCACATCCTGGACCGGACTAATATGTTCCTTACTTTTAGTGCCAGGAAAAAAAAAAAAACATTATAAAAAACTGATCCATACGTGACTATTAATTTCTGCTTGCTGCGAGTTTCCTTTGCTTCATGCTTAACTTCCACTTTGTTCAGAAATGCCTTTAACATTTTCAAAAAAACAATACTGAAACAGCCTCTCAAGCATTTTTAAACAAAACGTTCAGAATGTTCTCCTTTATGGTTTTGTACACTTGTCTACAAGCCTGACTGAATACAATTTCAAAGGACTTTAAATTGTACAACAAGCAAATTGTTGCATTGAGACTCCACAAGATTTCAAAAGGCAGAGGATCAGAGTCTCATTCCACCCCATTTTGTGTTACCATAGTTTTCTTTTTTTTATCAAACCTGTGTCTGGTCTTTTTGTGAGAGCAGAGAAATTTAAAGGTGATGAGAGGTCCTCTGCCTGATAGGACACAGGGCCAGTGTGGTGATCAGACAAAATTACATCAAGTTTTTTCCCCTCCACTATGCTTGTCTTTTTTTTCTTCATTTAATCAAAGCTCTTGCAGCCTGATGCTGCCCTCTCTCTGGGCCAGGTGTCAAATGGTTTCCATTGATGTCAGTACGGTGGTAATCACAAAGTCTATCCACAGATGCCTGCTTGCACTAGCGTTTCACTGGGCCATCACATTCTCCGCTCAACACCTTTGAGGCATGTAAGATTATTTCTGCAATCTGAAAGGAGAGAATAACCTCTAGGAAGAAACTAAATCACAATATAAAGTAATTAAGCACATTATCAACGTGGAGGTTAATTAGTGAGACCCTATACGAAGAACCACTGGTAGCATTGCAAACAGACAAATGCTTTCGTTTTTGTCTCTTTTTTTGGCCACACTCTCACACATGCACACACCTTCATGTAGGCACATGCACGCACACTGACTGCAGGCAGTTGATTGTCACTGTTTGGGGCTCTGAAATTGATTAAATAACTTGGAATCCAGTTTTAATTAATGGAAACTATCTGTAGTTCAAAGCCATTTAGCTGAATGTTTTGCCTTAGCGCTGCCCTCCTGTCTCATTTTGCTTAGACAATCGTATAAATTAATTGAATTCTGGCATTAATGAATAAAAAAACCTCAAAACAATCTTTGATGTTGATATAAAGCTATTCTATGTATAAACACACACAACCAGAGAGGTGATATACTGTTAGCCAGCGTTTATCCTTTAACATGAAAGAACTGTGCCAAGCTGTAATATCACAATACAGCGAGACAACATGCCCAGCCTCTGTATCTCTGAAGTGCAGCTGAGTCCGAAATGGCACACTGACAACAACATACATAGTTGCTGCATAGAAACAAAAGGCAAAGCATTCCTAATTATTGACAAGCAACATATATTTACTTTTCCTCATTTCAAAATGATAAGTCCTTCAAGCCCCACTCAGTGTCTGCAACATGGAGATGTCCCTATCAAAAACTACAGACGTACCTGTTTGTTCAGGAAGGCTTGGCAAGAAAATACCCTCCCTTCTGTTCCAGTGTGGGTGAGGCCATTTACAAACTTAACTTCAGTTCACTTTTCCTTCAACACACCATTATTTTGATTGCTCCTTTTGTGCTTCATATCATATTTCATTGCATAAGGGGCTAGACTATTAGGCTTGTAACTCTTAAAAGAACCTGGTCCTTGTCTCAGTAGTCTGAAGTGTTTGTGGTAACCAGAACTTCATCAACTGAAAATAAGCTGAAAAAAATGAATTTTCATTCTATGGGAGTTTTCCAAAACATCATTTTTTAAAAGAAATTAAACAAGTATAGAAATTAAAAGAAACTTGGGATTCCTGGAAAATCACACACAGATTTACTTTTTTTTTTTTTTTGAACATTTATTTGGGTATCCTGGGTGTCTGTCGATCAACAAAATTTACAATAAATCCATTAAATCTTTTGTTTGTCATCTGCCTTAGTCTTATCACACAGAGAAAAATTCTCAGTTTTAAATTTTCTCAGTTTGTGACATCTCAAGTTGGATTTTGGTTAGAAAATCCCATCCCCTCCCCTGTATCTCCTACCATGGACTCCACTTCCAGCCCAGATCAAAACTTTTGCATAGGTCAGCAATTTGTATTGTCTCGACAAAAGGTCTGTGTGTCTGCATCTTGTATCTGCATCTTCTGGTCTGCATCATGTGCATCGGTATGAGACCCTAAAGGGCATGACAAAACTTTTCAATGTAAGAAGGCGATCATCCAAAAGCTGATTGCTCTAAAACCTAAAAGCAGGAGTAAGCAGCCTTCTTTGCCTGCCTTCCACCTCTATCCCACTAGCGGCCCCCCCCCCAGGTTGAGATGGCTGGAGTCCAAGATCATTGGGCCAGACACCACATAGATGGTTAGATAAAAGTTCTCTGTCAGCTGCTCGCAGTGCTGCTATTTTCTACACAAGACAAGAGGATGAGGGGAGGGGAGTGGGAGCCACCTGCAGCCGTGACATCACCGCCTTATCACATATCATGTATCACCTGCAGCTTCACGTCAAGCCCAAAGAGACAGATTTCATCTGTCATCTCTGAGAGGATCTCAATATAATTTACTCCTCTGATCTGACATCCAGTTGAGAGGAGTAGTGTTGCCAAACTTAATCTTACATATGAGGACTCCCCTTTTCTGCCCAGTCATGACCTTGTGTGCCGTCGCAAAGGGGTAGCGGGTTTGTAGCGGGTTTGAATAACACCTATGATAATAGGTGTTATTCAAAGGCAGCATCTTAGGTTAAGTGGTTCTTGGGGTTTTATCTAATTGTAAATAGAATACAATGGGACTTACTGTTCTATGTTTCAAAGAAGTATAAACTGACTGAACATCCTGAAATTTTATATTATTTTAAGAACAAAATATGGAAACACCAAATATTTTTTCATACACGGTCGAGGAAATACAGACTTAACCAAAATGTCCTCCTGTCTCCACTGTCGTGATGACAGTGTGTACAAATACAATAAAATAACTTTGTAGGCAAGTATGCAAAAAAGAGATTATCATACATAAAAGCCGGAAGCGAAAAACATAAGTGGTATCAAAAAGCATAACCTAATTAGAAAGACTAATCAACTTTAATGTCTTCATATTTAAGGGAGAGGGAAAGGATAATTAGTCTTGGGGTTCAGTCTCCTTTCCTCTGCAGTCATGCTACTAACAAGAGTTGATGCTGTCTAGAATAGCCACCCACATATACTAGTTAATTGCAGGTCTTCGCCCTCAAGCACCCCTCTAGTCAAAGAGACAACAGGGAAATTGGCCATTTCAGCTATGCTCTGTATCATTAATAATTAATGGCACTTTCAAGAGTTAGACAATCCCCCAAAAAACTAAGGAAGATATTCTTTGCTACCTACACAATGTGTCATTTATTGTTTCTGCAGATTTATATCAGGTTATATATTTTTCCAGTAACTTTATTTTTGTTTATTTTGTACTGCAATTTGTCACATGTTTTGCGATCACACAGACAAAAAAAATAAAAAAGAAACATATTCAAGACTGTTGCTACAGCAGATATTACTTAAGTCGAATACATAAAGTAAAGATTGGCAATAATCACAAAACAACATGAATCTGTATAAACAGAGCATAAATGTCTTTGTTTCACTAAGAAACTACTGAAAAAGAATACAGTCATTCTATTCAATCGAACTAAATTATAAAAATGTTATCCATTGATATGGTGCAATTATACTTTCTTCATAATTATGCAGAAGAACATCTAAAGGAAATGAAACACAGTCATTTACTTATCTTGCAATCAAAATGATCCTATTCAGCAGTCTGCTTAATATCTGACATAAAAGTCAACAAAACACAAAGGTAATAATATAATTTACTTTGCTTTTACTTTCAGTGATGACTTATATTATACTGAGTGTATTGTCACAAAACATTTACAAATAATTAATATATATCAAATATTGAATTTGAGATATAAAGAAACGTACAGTATTTTTGGGCCAAAACTTATTTATTTATACTCTCAGACTCTGGTCTTGTGCCTGTTATTATCATTATGAACTTCCATCACTAAAGAGACACATAGATTTTAGTAGAAACACTCCAAATATGAACTTTTTTGTGTTTCTGTGTTCATGCTGGTCGCTCCCCTCGTCCACCTGAGACTGTCCAGTCAAACGCCTCTCTCTTCTCGTAAAAATATTTTAAACTACTAGTACCGTAACCTTCGGTCGTACATTACTTTTAAGGAGCATTGTTGGATACTTTGAGTGGACTATATGGGGTACCATGCTCACTCAGAATTCGGGCAGCACTACAGAGTGGCATGTCCCCTGTGGTGAACAGGAAGGGATTTCGGGTACTGCCTCAGTGTCAGCTCATTGTCACGTTTTCTCCATGTCGGATGTCACTTGTCGGTGGGCAGATATCTACTTTCCTGTGATTCCAGTCTTTTCCTAGTGGCTCCATGTTTCCCTTTCTGGATTTTCAAACAGTTTTTGTCTGCCTTTTTTGTTTAAATGCACATTTTGGGTTTGGTTGTGCACTTTAGGTCCAGTTAAAGATTTTTCCTGTGTATGACAGAATAAACTGACAACAAGAGGGAAGGAACACTGAGACTAAATACACAGTCAATCAAACACAGGTGAGAAAAACGACACAGGTGAAGACAGTGAGGGTTATTAAAACAGAGGGAAATACTAAAGAAAAAGGATTTGAAGAGGGGAAATTAAACGACTAAATATATGGAAATAATAATGGAAACACTAAAGACAGAGGGAACCCAATTTACCAATAACTATACACACGAGTACAAAGAATATAAAATAAAAACATGAAAGACTAAAGTAGAAAATATTAAAATACAGAAACACACGGAAAACAAGCAACACCAGGGTACATAACCAAATAAGACCAAATCATGACAGCATCACCCTGCGTTTTTAATACTGCTGCATTTTTGGTTATATGTTTCAGAATCAGCTGAACATTTTCATTATTAATTCCAAAGAAAGTAATAAAAGTGAGCAATAAAATAACAAATTAATTGTTCACATGCTGAAAACAGAGAGGAAGAATGTTTTACTTTCAAAACATCAGCAAAAAAAAAAAAGTATCAGAAAGGATGATCACCTTTTTCTCCTTCTTAGCAAGTCATCCACAGCACTGTTCAAGGGTAACCAACCACTGTCTTATAACTATATTATTCTTTCTTAATCTGTATATAAATATTTATGAATTGCCAAAGCTGCCCGGACTTGAAGCTGAGATTGAAGCTAAAGCAGAGTATGTTCCACAGCAGCCATGGGTTGAAGGGAGAGATAGCGTGGACAGGAGATTTGTGACAGAGCAGAGCATGAAACCCATCAGTTGATGAGTGGAAATCCCTACTTTCTAATTAATAGAGGTACACAGGCCAGGGGGATAAGGAGGATCAGGGAAATGAAATCAGCAAAAAGATACCATCTCTCATTTCTGAGGTCCATTGTCACACTTCAGAATCTGCTGTAATGAATCACTCAAGCATTCTGCAGATACATTTGAATGGTGGGGAAAATTCATTGTCCAGTGGAGAGCATTCGATAAGGATCTTTTCTCTTGCCTCTCCCTCTTCTTCAGCCTCTTCTTTCCCTCTTTTGTCAAAAACCTCTCTGATCAAAAAGCGAAATCAAGGCTCAAGCAACAGGTGTGCCGTCTGAAAGGCTGTCGCAATCTGCAAGTGAACTGGAAAGCTATCATGGTTATAAAGGCTGATTCAAAAAGTTTCCAGGGATTTGCTTCTCCTGGTCAGATGAAAAAGTCAGGACAGGGTAAGATGAGGGTCCATGATTTAAGATAAGTATGTGACAGAATATGAAGGAGATTTAAAACTGTCTCATGTTATAAACTTTATTAAAATAATTTATTTATCTACTTTTCTATTTGAAATAGGTACAGTATACATTAACGAACATAAACATGTACAGTAAATATACCAGATTGTAGCTATGGGCTTAATTTAGACTATTGATTGACTTGACTTGACATAAGGCAATAGAGCAAATCTCAACATGACCTGTGATGTGTTTACCTCCTTGACACATTTCATAAAAAGAGGCACCACTACACCTACTGAATCTAGATTTCTTTTAATTGGAATTGTTTTTTTGCGTTGCGTATGTTTGAGGTTCCATGAGCATGACATGACAAATGTAATCATCTTTTTAGTCTCCCTTGTTTGGAAAATAGTTGATTTTTATTAAAAAAATAAGATACAGTAGCTTATAAATTCAACTCACAATGAATTCATACATCACCGAGGCAGCAACAGAAAAAAGCTCCCACATTAGTTAAGAAGCATTATTTTTTGTATTTTACAAGAGGTGTCTCCAAAACAGAGGTTTTAAACCTTTCACCTGTTTGTAACTGTAACTGTACAGTTAATATGCCTCTCTTTAGTCAACAAGACGAGTGCATGCGTAAGCCCAGCACAAACTGTATTAGCTTCTGCTTACACAACAGTCAGATTTTCTACAGCATACATAACTGTGATGGTGAAATCGAAGAGGATGTGAAATTAGAAACAAAATGCAGCATATATCTTTCCATATCATACATTCTCAGAGGGGATTTGCCAGAACTGCCTTTAGACATTATTATTCTTGTCTGCAAATATACACCAAAAGCATGTTTCAAAAACACAAGTTAGTAAACATACAGTTGCTTAAGTCTTCTCTCTTTAGCCTTTGTCTTTGTTTGCTTTCCAAAGATAATTTAAGTTTTCAGTTTCTAAGTAGTTCAATCCAACCCAGGGGAGCTGAATCCCTGTGAGACAAGATTTTTTTTTTTTTTTTACTTCTTTTCCCCTCTCTGTCTCTTTTTTACTTTAACCCTTATATCCCAATGCAATTATTTAATATACACCCACTCATAGTCTGCATATGAGATATGAATATAATTGTATGTTACTTTTTAATTACAGGAAAAAATCTAACTTGTAAGATGATGGGCTGGAAGGTGCCATTGCATTGTTATTTTTTTTCATCCTCGTTTTCTGATTATGTGAGCTGGGCTCCTTTGCTAAGCGATGATAAGCAGAATTTCCATGTTCTCTGCATAATTAATCCATCTTTGCCTCTCTTCATGCCAACTCTGCCGTTATCGCCTGCACATGCCTGAATTGCTAAAGAATCCTTTCTTCAATTGGAACTTATTGATATTCTAAAAAACTAGAAATCCTCAAATTTAAGCCACAGATTGGTAAATGGATTAATTTCGCGGCAATCGCAAGCATCTAACGCGGGGAGACAGGCAAGGCAAATTGAAAGTATCTCCTGTTTGTGGAGTTTTAGTCCCAAATGATAGGGTTTATTGGCATGTTTTTTCTCCATAGTCAAAAATTACCATTTATTTGCATGCCATAAAATACTTTTATATGGTTGAAAATTCAGAGGAATTTCTTTCAATGCCTGTCGTTGGCTTCATGATAACAACTTCAGCTTTCCACATCTGGACGCTTTTGATACTGGGTGAAAGGGATGTCTGAATATTTAATATTTTTATCTGTTTTCATCGATGGTTTCACCATTAAGGATGGCTTTGCTGTTTGCATGAAGCCTGGCAGATGTAGATTTATTTTCTGAGCTGTCTACGGCCTGCCTTTCTGTGAATATATTGATGCCTTTTTCCATTTTGCTGTGCACTGACGCCTCTGCATATGTAATAAACCAGCAGCCCCACTTATAAAATACATCAACAGACTGTGTTATAATGCTGCGTTCAGATGTGGGTCGTCAGTTACCCATGCAAATATAGGAATATATGGAAAGTATTAGCTACAAATCAAATATAAATTACTTGACTGAATAAATTGACTAATAAGAAATTACAGGATAACAAAACAGTGAGGATGTTCATGTTCAAAGTATCAAATTTGCTATTTATACAGTGCAAACCACTGATTTACATCAAAACAGTGACATTTTGTAACATGGACATGATCAGACCCTGTTACGGTGAATCTTTAATGTTGTATAAAATGTGCATACTGTCTGATGTAAGGGGATTTTGCAGACAGAGCGGCACAAAAAATAAAAGAGTTACTCTTCCTTGAAATGTGCAAGAATTGAAGAAATGTTTCATCGATTTTTAAAATGAATAGGTATGCAACTATGATACGGTAAAAAAAAAAAAAAAAAAAAGCCACATATCCCCATTTTGCGTGAGATTTGCATTCAGCTGAAAATCTCTACAGCAGGTTGAAAGCTTTAGTTGCAGAGAACTGGTACTGTTCCAAGTATGTCAAGTCAAAAATAATGATTGTGAGAGAGCAAAAATAAGATCCACTATCTTTGTAATCACAATCTCAACTATACATGTTTTTTACATAAAAATATTGGATGTTGACTTTTAAAACATTATTTAAAATGATATCTATCCAGTTCTTTTACATGTATCATGTTGTTTTCCCCAGGAAAAAAAGTGTAGTCAGTATTTAAAGAATCATACACACATTCAGCAATAGAATTCATAAAGAGGTGTCTTGTATGCAAAATCAATATATGAGGTAAATATTGTGCAGACGCTGACTCAGAAGAGAAAAATAATTTTAAAGAGATCAAAAAGAACAAAACAGTACACATAACGTTAAAAATATCTTATTTTCTTTCATGTATTTTTTCATTTGTATCTGATAAATTTGTTGATATGATTTCATTAACACATTTAAAATAAAACAGTGAAATATTTCTACATGGATGGATCTTTTTTTATTTAGTTGCTTCCTACAAAATGAATTTATGAATTCATTCATTTAATAGACAGAATTTCCACACCTTTCAGTGTCAGTTCTCCTGTCATAAAAATGCAACTCTTTCGTTCTTTTTTTTTTTTTTGAAGAAGAAGAAACAGAACCTTTGAAACAAGTATAGATACTTTTTATTTATTCCATTAAACACTCACTGGGTTTTCCCGATGGCGTCACAATCTCAGCTTTTGACCAACTAAAATGACACAGAGATTAGCAGTAAGAGTATTCTGCCTCATGGTTCTCTCCATTCTTGCCACTGCCTCTACAGAGAGCCTTTATTTACAGATGTACACACTCCCATTGGGAGGAACATAGTTTGTTCATCCCGCCCTCTTTTAGTATTCTTATTTCTTCCCTACACTTTAATGTTGTGGTGTAACCTTTGTATGCTTTTGAGATATGTGACATTTTGATTTTAAAATAATATTTTTGGAATCAGGTGTTGATGGCACATTTCTTTTCTTTCTTACTTTTTTTTTTTTTTTTTGGGGGGGGGGGGGGGGGGGGGGGGACTCTGTTCCTAAGATTGATGTGGGATGTATTATATGTACCTGGTAAACAAGGGATAGGAAGGAGGTGTGTAGGGAAGGGTTCTGGATGGTAGTGCGGGGAGTGAAGTCTCCCTGGAAAGAGTCGGTGCTGAGGCCTCCAAGGCCGCGGGTGGTTTTGGCAGCTCGACCAGCGCAGTGGGCACTCTCTCAGACATCTGTTTGCTCGCTGCTGCGGCTGTCTGGATGGATGGTGGGGCTGGAGAGCTAGAGCATTCAGCCTCAACCAGTACCACTGACTGCATCTTACAGAGAACAGACAACAACAACTCAACATTAAAGCTGTTCAAAGTATTAAACCATATTATTGTATTATGTCATTTGGAAAGCTGCTTTAATTTACAATAAGTAAAGCAAGATTCTTTGAACTGTCAATGTCAGCATTAATATGCTGTACCTTTAGTACATTCAAGGCATTCAAGGACACACACATTGGTAGAAAATCACAAAGAATTATGGTATGTTGTGTAGAAGCAATATAAAAGATCATCATCTTTAGTGTAGCGCTAAACAACAGCGCTAATATATTTCAGTGCTGGGCCTCTCCTCCCTTTTCTCTTATACAGCATATGTATACACATTGAAAACATAAACAGATAGAGAGCTACATTGCCTGCCACGCACAACAAATCTGTCTACTCCCTGCACACATGCACATGACACACACACACACACACACACACACACACAAATATCTAGCATCCTCTGGAGACAAACCAATCCCCAAGAGCCAGAGGCTGACACCACACCACACAAACTCATAAAGCTGATGTCCAGGTTGAGCTGCTGAGGCTACTCCTTCAAGATGGTGCCCCTGTCTAACCGATGGCTGTCACTCTCTGCGCCACTGGACATGTGTGATCCCTTAAAGAAATCAACCAAGTAATTTGTCATGCCAGACCCTCTCTGATATTACCCAGTCCACAGCAGCTCCCTCTAAACAGTGTAAGACTGCAACTAGTACTGCATTGCTTTTCTCCAATTTATGAAGAACCAACACAATACAGGGATTACACAGTTTCATATAAAACAAACTGGGACCACCGTGTGAGGTCATTTGATGGGTAAATTTAAGGAACTAGATTTGTTATGCTGCAATCTCAAAGACAATAAACTGAAAAATAATGAATAACAGGGGTCACCGAAGAGCCTTATGATTTAACTCTCATCCAAAGTTAGATTTTATGAAGTTGTGATTTAACATATACCTAATAAACTTCTCTTTCCTTATCTAAGTCAGCTGTAAGAAAAACAAAACATGTTTCATAAATGTTGTTAACTTTTAATTACTTAGTTCCTTTATTAAAGGCTAAAAGTTATCAAAGTTGGTATTCTAAAAGTTTGTCACAAAATGACGTTTTTAAGGACCTAAGAACATTCAATAATTATTTATGAATACTAAATCATTTGTACATTTTCAAATTGGATTCACTGTATGTTCAGTTCCTCACTCTATAATATTAGAACAACAGTGTGTGTTTTTTTTTAATCAAACTTCTTATCAGGATGTCCCCTTGTCAAAATATGATGTGATGTGTCTTCAGTCAGAAGATTGTTTGGCAAACCAGTTTACAAACATTGTTTGTATTTAAACAGATTTTATTTAAGAATTAACATATTGAATCCACCAGACAGCCCACCTATACTGCCCCAACACTGAACAGCATTCCCCAAATGTGACTTGGCAGTTCTAATCAAATGATTTAGCACATAAAATCAACCTTTCCCCCTGTAATTAGATCATGTGAGTGCACTGTGCAACATCGCCACAGCATACTGTATACCTTAACCTATTAATATGACCAACCTTGTGTCAGTGATTTCCCCAGCGATGGAAACAGTATCATGTTAATTATCACAGCCATCTGGTCCGAAGCAGTGAAAAAAAGCTTTCTCTTCCACTCGCAGATTTGTACCTGTCAATCAAAGTCAGCTTCATACAAGCCACTGGGGCTCAGGAACAGCAGAGAAGAACCACACTGAAGACTCTGAGGATTTAGGAGTGGCGTTAAATTAATCTTCAGCTGGCAATTTGACTCTCTACTCTCAATATGTTGTTGCTCCAAAAACAATTCATATTGATTTGGTACTGAGTTTCTAATGTGGACCCTTAATGATATGCCTTGGTGTTACAGTTTTAGAGACACTGAGGGATATTGTTTTTTTGGTTTTGTCTTTCATTTAAGTTTTGACAGGAAATTACAAAAAAGCTTTAACTTATTTACTTTTGTCCTCATGTGTTTTTCACTATATTTGCTTGAAGATTGTATAGAGATACATTATATTGTAATAACAATTAACTACCACTGTCCCCCCCCCCCCCCCCCCCCCCCCCCACACACACACACACACACACACACACAGACACACAGACACAAATAAAAAACTTTGGCTTCAGGGGGGTAGGGGGACAGGGGACAATCCAAAGAGCCTTGGAGGATGATGTTCTCCTCAAGGTGAACGACCACTGACCCATCTACCACCTAAATTATTCTGTAGTTTCAGACACCATTCCAAAGTTGTGGAATTGGGTTACAAGATAATTTCACAGGCCACTTGCTTGTCTTCCTTGGCAGTCCAACTGGCTAATTGAAGGGAGTGATTTCCAGTTTGGGCAACTATTCAGAACATGGCAGTCAAAATCTGAATGATTTCAACTCTCTTTCCTGTCTCTCCCTCTCCTTTTAATATTCTAAATATTTTTCTCGTTCATGCATCCAGATTTTGCGAAGTCAAAAAAAAACAACACTCAAATTTGGTAGCCAGTCTTATTGGATATAACAAACTATACTAAAAACATAAAATACATGTATTTTACAGTTAAAGGTGGACTCTATTTTAGTCCCCCCCCCCCCCCACACACACACGCACACACACTTTGCAAGGGGGTCAAGTTATTTACAGTCAAGGCTTTTCTAACAGTAACAACTTTAAAGTGTGCATTAAAGGGGAATAGTTTTCTAAGATTCCCCTATGGTCCTGGTGTAGTTAACCAATATAGGTTCATTTTATATAGGTTATATTTGAAGAAATGTTATGTTTCCCTGTTAAATTTGTTGGTGTTATGAGTAAGGCCGCATAAAGTATTAAGTGATCTGTGCATGTGCATAATTGAAAAGTTAAAGAGGTAAGTCAAATTGACTGTATATAGGCACCACCATAATTAGGGTGATAGGTTCCTTTTATAAAAAGGAAAATAATTATGTGTATGTGTGTGTGTGTGTGTGTGTGGGGGGGGGGAGTTGATCAACATGAAAATATCATTTTGTGTTTAAATATTTTGTGTTTATTGTGGCTGTTAAACATCATTAATATCACGGCTGCAGCTCAGTTTGTTACCCTCACCATTTATTAGGCTACCTACTTCAAAGGCCAAACACTTACTAAACATGACGCTAATTAATTACTGGAAGTTAAAGTAACTGTGGATCAAGTGAAGTTCACGAAGCTGGGGCTACGGTACCCGGAGAGGAA
Organism: Symphodus melops; assembly: GCF_947650265.1. Classification (NCBI taxonomy): domain Eukaryota; kingdom Metazoa; phylum Chordata; class Actinopteri; order Labriformes; family Labridae; genus Symphodus; species Symphodus melops. Next base: position 9,714,533 of record NC_136695.1, on the reverse strand, counting down.
CAAACCTTATCTTCAAACAAAAGCGCGAAACGCTTTCACCTCCCTAGTCAGTCCGTGCGGATCGCGGCAAAGCGCAGCCTCATCACGGAGAACGGTGCTGAGAAAGAGTGAGAGAGAGAGGGAGGGTGTGCATGAGCGTGCGAGAGAGAGAGAGGGAAAGAGAGAAAGCCAAAACCGGAGCCAGAGAGACGAGAAAGATAAAGGAAAGACAGACGGAACGATAGACTTGTGCGTAAAAAAGTAGTTGTATCCCCCTTCTTTTTTCTTTCGCAATTTCCATCAGACATAAACCCAAACCGGCTGCTTGGATGATCCAGAACCTATCGATCAATCAGTACTACACCTGGATTCACTGACCAGACGCACAACAGGCATGTCCCGAAGGAAGCAGAGCAACCCCAGGCAGATCAAACGTAAGTTTGTTTCCCTCCAAATGTTATCTAGCTGCTTAAACGCTTCTCTGGGCTTATTGTAAGCGGAATATTGTAGTGATAGTGACCACGCTGAAGCTGATCAGCAGCACTCAACTATCGCCTCTCATGTGTTGCTTGTCACGGTCCAAACGCTCCGGTCTCCCTCCGCTCATGTTTTTGGTTGTTTGGAAGACTTCATTTACAATCCAAATCCGACGGAGCTGCTGCCTGGAAAGTTTCCTAACTACTGCCAAGTTGCACAAAATGAAGTTATTGGTTGTTTGTTTGAATGACTTTATTACGGTTTTCATTTAAATGTGTAAATTATTTATCAGTGCATCGCTTTGACTGGCTCTGCAAACTACAGCTCTTAAATCACCAGTAATCGTAAATTAAAGGCCATTAATACTTACTGAATCTGTTTAATGATAACGGTATAAACAGCCGAAGTGATTGAACTGTATAGCTTACATATTTTTATTTTGGACTTTTTGACCCACAATGAATCACACACACTCCAACTCCGTCACTCTTTAATGTTTCCCTTTCACGCATTCGATGTGTATTTAATCGTGCATACACACTTTAATTTAAACTTCATGCGATGGAGTACTTGATATTATCCAAAATGAGTGATAGTTGTTCTATTACAGTAAAAGGACTCAAGGAGCAAGTTGTGGCATGTTTTGATTTAGATTTCACTTCACTGCTGCATCATTCATTGCAAGTGTTGACCTCATCTCTCCTATGTGAATCCAAAATGTAGTTGATTATGACATTTGAAACTGAATAGAAATGTATTTGTTTATATGAATGAAAAAATCAGTATAGCTTCACTGTCTACATTTACTTATTATCAGTGTCATCCTCACATTATTAAATTGCAGTCATAATATTTTTGAAAATGAATGGTTTAAACATTTTCTCATAATTATGATGAATTTAAAGACATATTGTCATATAGTAGACATTGTAGATTAGTACACACTCATTCCCACACACCTAAGTACAAGGACATAAACACAACATCTTAAATTCAGGTGACACCTAGGTGGTTGCTAGTGTATGTGTGTGTGTGTGTGTGTGTGTGTGTGTGTGTGTGTGTGTGTGTGTGTGTGTGTGTGTGTGTGTGTGTGTGTGTGTGTGTGTACGTGTGCGTGTGCGTGTGTGCGTGCGTGCGTGTGGGTGTGTGTGCTTGTGTGTGCTCAATTTGTCCACTGCATGCTAGTCCTTTTAGCTGCTCCTGTAAGAGACTTAGAGTAGGCTCTTGTTATTTTGGGGTCAACACATCAAATATTTATCCACTTTAGTAATTTGTCTTCTTTTAGAGTTTCTGTGCTGCACTATAATATGAAGAACTTAGGCCACCATGTATTTCCTCCATGAATGCTTCTTTCCATGTGTGGGTGTGTGTTAGTATGTGTGTATCATGTGAATGAATTCTTGAGGGACATATGCAGGTTGACCTACAAGAGTGTTTTTTTTCTTTTCTTAAGTGATTATGCGACACTACATTTTTGATGTTATCGTGTTTTATTTGAGACATAAGTTTATTTGTTTCATCCTGAAAAATACATGGGTTCCACATTTAGGCAATTTTGGCTGGAATTGGGATTTTTAAATTTAAAAAAAAATACAATTTAGATTTTTTTTTTATTTGTAATCCCTGACTGCAAGTAAGAATTTTTATACGCCAAACAAAACATTTTTAAATCAGACAGTTTGACTATTTCTTTATTTTAGCAGGTCATAGGGATTATTGCTTAAATAATTGCATGAATATATATTTCTTAGCTGTTATTTTTTGCATCCAGCTCCCATGCTCACAGCATTCTAATATTTTAAAGAAAAGAATTCCAACGTTTGTGTTACACTTGTATCGTTGTGGCCTGGTCCTGTGTGAATTAGTTAGTCATGTGTATATTGCTAAAATAGAGCTGGTGTGCAGCCATATAATGAAGCTCGAGTTAGAAACAGAAAGGTCTCAGGGAGCCTAGATCCTCTCTCCTACCCCAGGAACTATGGGAAAAAGGCCGAGGAGGCACTGAACAGAAAGTCGGCACACACAGTCATTCTAAAGGACAAAAAGGTTGTTGGGCGCAGTCCCCCCCTGCATACATTGGACTGTTATCTAAAATTGTGATTTATGCAGTATTTTAATATTTTGCTTATTCTTTCCCCTTGGGTGCTCTCTGAGCGGTGATAAAAAGGCGATGCTGAAAGAGCACCATTAATTTGCTCCGATGACTGGGGAGATATGGCCAGATAATGGGAAAGATAAGCAGAGAAGATATACCATCAGAAACCCGATTATTACCATTAAAATTCCAGCCCAGCAATCTGCAGCTGGCTGATAATTCCTTCTCCGTTTCCACCACTTTGGATGATAAGGCAAAAAATAGTCACTCAGTGCTCCTTGATTAGGCTGCCTGGATATCCCGATAATACAGTGATAAATTATGTATTTTTCTTCCTTGTTTTTTTCCATGAAATGTTACATCTGAATTTATATTTTTTTTCTGGCCCGCTTTCTGTATCCCCCTCTTGTTGTTGCTGTTCCAGGAAAAGAAAACCCCCCATATACTTTTATTGTAATAAGAGTTTGATAGAAAGAGGAGATAGTGGTGGAGGTGTTTTGTGAGGGGGCACATATCAATGTTATCAGCTCATCTCACAGGGCCAGCTGCTCGCTGCTGTTGTTTTTAGCCTTATCACCCTGTGCCAATATGCCAATAAATTGCCCAGATTGTTAGCCATTTCAAGATGGGTCAGTAGAATTTGACAGGAATGATGAAAATATCGCTGATGCTCTGCGGATTGCGATTAGCTGCTGTAATATGATGTGTGAATTCCACCAAGCTCTCTCTATCCCCCCCCCCCCTTCCCTTCCCTTCCCATTTCCTCTCCTCGGTTGATGGTGGTGTCCATACCTCTATTGGTTCTGAGAGGAGAACATTTTGATGCTTAATAGGAAGAAAAGATATGAACAGGCTGAATTGAAACCAGGCCCCTCAGAGTAATTTTTCTGTAAAATTGCCCCCCAAAGTTTCTCGGCATAAAGGGGAATCTGGATGATGTAGGGAGCGTGCCTCCCTCAGTGTTTATAGGAACATATTGAAGAAGCCCTCTGAGGCCAGGGGCGGACGTCTAATGTCAAATGTGCTTATTAAACTGACTTAGTGCTCTCCCCTTTACAATTGTCTTTGCTATATAGACGGCCTGAGAATTCATATTGTTTCCTCTTGCTGTTTAACAGAACATTGTCCAACCAGAATCCACCACCATCTTGTATTGATTTTAATACGTGTTTACTGTAAGTGTGCAACAAAACCGCACAGAGCTTAGCCATCCGTAGACAATCAATGTATTGTGATATTATGACATACATTGTGATACTCACCCTAGATATGTTAACATGCAGTTGAGTAATTTGTTCTCGTTGTTTATCTATCTATCTATCTATCTATCTATCTATCTATCTATCTATCTATCTATCTATCTATCTATCTATCTATCTATCTATCTATCTATCTATCTATCTATCTATCTATCTATCTATCTATCTTTTTTTTTTTTTTAACCAATAATACCTTGTTGTTATAGTTGGAATATAAAATAAAGATGCTTTTGCATCTATGTCCCTAAGTGTTCACCATTATATTTGATAATAATGATGTGCACGACTCACGTGAGGTTGTTTTTCTCTAATTCTGTACTTGCCATGAAGTGACCTTAAATCTAATATAATATGGACTAACTGCAACTCTTGAAGTTTTGTGAGCGCGTCCCTGTTTTTTCTCACCTAGTCAGTTTGGAACGGAACAACGCCTAACACGGTTCTCTGCTCGAGTTAGAGGTGTGTATTTTATCAAAGCGACCATTTTTTTCCCATCTTCGCTTTACAGCTAATCTCTTCTACTCCTTAGCATAAGGCCACTTTATGTAATGTTAGCGTACTGTTTATCATAACAGGTGACATTTATATCTTTAAGGGGCATTTATCAGAGGGAGATTACCGTAGGAAGGGATAAGGGGAGTGTTTACTGAATTGACTGCCAACATTCTGTGTCTGAATTTGTGAATGTGTTTGCTTGTGTATACATTGGTGTATGTACAGTATGTGGGATGAGCATGTGGCTTTTAGCAGAGCTGTTAGCTTGATGTATTTTTTATTTATTTTTTCTCTCAGGGACAAACTCCTTATCCACGTTTTTTCTACAAATTAGCTCAGCTTTTCCATTTTTATATCAGGAAAGCGTGCTGAAGCTGTTTAAGTCGTATATGCAGAGTTTCACCCTTGGCCCAAATATGCTGGCAACTCTAGCAGTCAGATGTTTTGGGGGTGTAAAATCAAAAAATGTTTGCATGCCAGCCTCCCTGTATATTTAAGGGTTTCTCTTTCATTGGGTGACAATCACGGCATGTCTCTTGTGTTTCTCTTGTTGATTTCTGTCAGAAGAAGAATGGTTGTTGAATGCCAACTTTCCCTCAAACATCTGTTCCTTGCCAATAACAGCTTGTGCATTGCTGCGTCTTAGCTGAAGGATCCCACATTGCCTCCTCACTTTTGACACAAAACAACAATGAAGAGGAATGTCATCTTCTTGTAATGTTTTTCTGTTGTGTCCAAAGTGCAATGCTTTTCTATATAAAATGCTTTTCTATATGAAAAAGTATTTTATAATGGTGCTTTAACTGTTTGTGTCACTGTCTTCCTAGCTATAAGGAGATGAATGTATAGCGGCTGTTGTTTCCTTTGTTCACAACAGTACTGTCTTAGGTGTTGGATGGCTTAAGGTTGGCAGGCGATGGCTTGACAGTGCCTAATCCTACACTATGTGTCGCTATGTCTGTGGTGACTGGACAGCAGTGTGAGCTGTGGGCTGGGTTGCTGAAAGGTGGAGGTCACTTCCTCACACCGTTTCCTCTTTATCTTCCTCTTTCCTGAATTCCAATGCTATTATTCCTATAACTTGTCCAGGCTGTCACCATTGTGTTTTCATTCAGGGATTTTAACTGTGACCAATATAAACATAGGGTTAATTTTAGAAATATTCAATGATCAAAAATATGTTACAAATGTTACTGTTGTCTGTTTGTTTTCTTTTACATTGAACATTTCAGTCCCTGACGGTATTTCTCTGTTTATTTAGATTTGATATCATTGATGCCCGTTGAGCCCCCAGGTAACAATTGACTTTCAGCCTGCTTTAAGTTAATAGCCTTGTCTCTTGCTTGTAGGGATCAATATTGGTATTAATTAATCACCATTATCAAGAGCAGGATCTAGTTCCATTCGTTGTTACATCAGCAAAATATCAATAAAGAAAGTGGACTCCCTGATCGTCATGGCAACTTCATCTCTTAGGTCAAAGAGAGTTTATCTTATCTTGCTGCTGAGAGTGGCAAACTGCTTAGGAATCTAGTTTAGACTGAAAGATCATTGATTTAAGCCTTTTTTACCCCAACCTTGTTGTTTCAGGAGAAAGAAGGAGGGGGTATACAGAGAAAGGCTGCATTCTAATCACAACAAAGATGTAAGATTTAAATATTGATGTCCAAAGGCCATTACAGCAAAAAGGGCCCCTGGTCTCGCTGTTGTTCAAGTACGTCCTTTTAAGACCCAGACAAAGCTTTGATTTGATTATCAGAGGTGTCACCGTGGAGTATGTCTGTATAGCTGACAGTGTGGGACTGCAGGGAAGATCAGTTTCCTGCTGTCAAGGCCACAAAATGTTAACAGATCTCACACTGCTATAGTAGGCATGCAATGTGTCCTGGAAGTCACTACTTATGAAAGTCACAATTTTTTTATCAAACAACATTTTATTTGCAAAAAAAACAAAAAACTATGTCATCAAGTCATCTTTAAGTCAATCTTGAATGAAACATGTTGTGATTTCATAAATAAGGATTACATGTTTTCAGTTCTTCAGTGATAAAGTAACCTTTATCATTTTTGTTTGTTTGTTGACTAAAACTAATTGGGCACACAAAACCTTATATTGTTATCGTATTATTTCTAATGCTTCTGCGTAGAAATAATTATTATTTGGTAATTTTAACAGAGATGGTCGCCTATACTTCTCTTACTGTTTTTAAAAACCTATAAATGTAATTACATGTGTGTGAAATCTTTTCCTGAAAAAAGTAAAGGAAGTCAATTACATTTAGAAGAAATTGTACACATCACGCATTTTTATTAATTATGATTCAGCTAGAATTCAGAAAAACATTTGTATTCTTTCACGTTGGAAATAATATTTTTTTGTTCATGCATTATGCAATAAAAGACAATCTTTTAGTCTTTAGTAAGCGGGTAAGTATAATAGAGTAAAGTAAATTGCTCTCATGTTAAATTGGTTCTGGTATGTTTTATTTGGGTAGTGGAAGCCTGGGTGCCTGGATGCCTCATCTTACTGCAGTATGCTCCTCAGAGTTGGAGCGGAGTGCAGGGGCACTGCCTGCTTTTCTTTTTTTCTTCCTCTTTTTGCCTTCGGGACACAATTGCCTCATTTAACATTCTCTATTTGGCCCGTGCCAAGAGGGGAAATAGCCAGGGTGAGTAAGAGAGGCCGCCACACATCATGGATTCTTCTTTCATTTAACTTGCACAGTCCCTTTTCACCTTGGTGATGCACATGGATCAGGAATGAAGATATTGCTCAATTAAGGGGATTTCTGAGGTTGCTCCTGTGGTATTGCAGTTATTTTTGCAGCATGCAGAGGTTTTGATGTATCATGGATATGGATATTGGGTTCATCGTATCTGTGTGATGCTTTGACATTTCCGTAGGCCGGAAGAGAAAAAGCTCTGTGCCTGAAAACACATCTTGCCTCTGCCATATTCGAGAAATCAGTCAGAATAAGTCAGTTCAGTCTGTCAGTCTTATACAGCAGAGATGTTAATTACTTTACGTCTTTATCTGGATTGTATTTGATTTTTTTTCAGCGTAATAACTGCAGCAAATTAAAACATTTTTATGAATATGTCAACATTTCTTGGATGATTACATTATATGGTTTCCTTATTAATATGAATAATTTTTAGGAGCAGGTCGCAATGTCCAAGCAATGCAATGCCACCAAAAAATACAAATAATACTGGCTGAGCCTTGACCTAAAATTATGATTTTTTTTTCCAAATTAGAAGACAGAAGATAATGGTCATTTTTAGAAGAGCTTACATTAACAGGATAGTTTGGTAAGCATAATTTTCTAAAGTGGCTGGCATACAAGAAAGTGACTACCTAAAAGCTGTTCAGTGGAAATCTCTGGCTTGGCAGGAATTACTGAGGATGTATTTGTGGGGGGCAGCACGATGCAGAAGTTTGCATTGGAATGAAATGCAGCAGGCTCTATAGTTAAGAGATAGGTTGCAACAGAGGATTAAGTAACAAGCTTTTCAGTTCAATTTGTACATCAGCATTTTCTGCCAGACGAACAGCACAAAACACATAGCATCTTAAGGCTGCAGTGGAAAATCACTAATGACATGGCTTTGTAAATAGATAAACAATTTATGTCAAATATGCTGAAAATATAAAACAAACTTCAAAACATGTTAATACTTTAAAGAGGCTGTGTTTTGATTTGCACCATTGCAAAGCTGCTAAAGCTGTTGACAGCACAGCTTACACATCATGTGATCAGTTGCCGTATCTGCCGAGCAGCGAGCACAGCTACCGAAAAAGTGATAATGAGACCATTTTACATTGGGAACACTTTGACGACGATCGATTATATTTACAGTAATTTATGCAGATCAGATTGTGTAATATTAAACAGTGACGGAAAGAATGATGTGATGCAAGGAACAAGTATCCTGCTCCTTATTATTTCAAAGCAGGCTTTGTGAAATGACAGGGTAAACATCCATAGAGAAATACAGTGGTATTATTTTGGAGTCAGTCAATATTCTTTCTTTGGCTATTTCAGAGAATGCTTATCTAGTAATTACTGAAGCTGTTGACATTGAGCAAGTGCTGTAGCCAACTAAAAATGCCTTTTGTCTTATGATATCAGATTGTATTTTATCTAAGGTTCAGACACGTGCATTCCTGAAAACCAAAGATAACAGACTTAAACTCTTTATTTCTAGCATGGTTTGAGAATTAAGAGCCTTGTTTAGAAAAAGTACAATCATTACAGTCTGCCTCCATTTCTATTTTGAAATACTGACAATTTTCCCCCCTCAGGTTCAGTCTAGGATGTGCTTGTGAGCCTCTGAGACATACATTTGACCATAATCAAGTTTGTTTTCAGCTTCAGAAACAGGATAACAACTGGGTCAGATGATAAGCTCGGGCAAAACAGGAAAAAAAGCCTCCTCTGATAGACGAGGAGAAAATCTGATTGATTGATGTCTGCTGGCTTTGCCACCATCACAAGCCAGTTGACAGTTAGTTTGGGATCAGATGATTTCACTCTTAAGATTGGGGTTGAGGGGAGGCTAGGCAAATATGAAGGACACAAAGGTCAATGGCTTCTCTCCTCCTCTGTATCTATCTCTTCCTTGCAATAGCTTGCTTTGACAATCGGTAATATGTTGCTAAGCTTTGTGGCAGCAGGACACATGGTCATAGTTTGTACAGTAATATCCTATTGCAGTAATCTCACAAGGAATGATTGAAAGTGGTGGAGGAATCTGGTACTAGCAGGGACCCGTTGACATCATCAGCTGCTGTGGACTGGCAGATGTCTCCTGACTTGTTTGAACTGAATTTTCCCATGGTATTGACTAAGTTAAACAACAGGCTTCACTTGAAGTGAATCTGTTATTGTAAGCAGGATCTGATAAGACTGCACCATATTATGAGTTTTTGTAGCGAAGAGGCCAAAAATGGAATCTTCTGCGAGTGTCTCTTTGCGGTTTTGGAAAAAGATGAACATGGAACTGTGACAAAGGATGATTGGATGCATATTGTAAATAAACACCCAAGTCTTTCACGATCCCCTCTCGGTCACTAGATAAAGACGTTCCATACAACATTTCAGCTGCTCTGGCTGCTTAGATTGTGAATTAAGTAGATGAAATGACAAGGGTTGATCTGGTGTTGACCTCGTATGGCAAAAATGACAGTAACACGTGGTTTAGGTTGAACCAAAACAAAGTCTTGGAAGACCTTTTTGTGGTCATAAAAATCCATACAATATCCATCTTGGCTATTTTTCTCCCTTTAGTTAATGTTATGGAACTGACATGTATTAAGAAAGGTCTTTAGTGCTCAAAGTAATGTCTGGGATATTCAGTAGAAGGCATTGGTTTCTCCTCCATCCCTAATAGACATAACAGACATGTCCATTAGCTTTGTATCGAGCTGCTTTCAAGATCAAGGTCTCACTTGTAATGAAGTAGCTATGCAAATGCATGTCAAGTTTCACTATTGTTAAACATCACTTGTTCTATCAAGTTTTTATTGAAAGAAATATTGCCTCCATTCAAAGCCATTAACTAAACATTAAAAAGGATAATCCTAAAACAATTCCAATCCAAATGGAACCGGACATCATTTAGGGGAAAAGACAACAACTCTTTGTTTGTTTGAAGTGGATGATATGACATCCTTCTTGTCAAAGACTCAGGGCTTATAAAGGGATTTGTAATTACCATAATTATCTCTTATATGTTTTCACCTAATGATGTCCATTAAATGCCTGAGGCTTCATTTAGAGACTGCCTCACTGTAGGTTGGCATAGACTCATAATACAGCATGTAACATTACATAGTGCACAAGTAATGAACTTCTTTCATCAAAGATGTTTATCACGCAGTGCTTCTGGGGGAGAAGCCAATATACTTCAGCTTTTTGTTACAGTTGGATTATACAATTCTCATAGTTCCCACTTATCTTTCAAATTTTCTCTACATGTGATATCAACCCAATTGGCTTCATGTCTAAACAGGATGGCTCTCTAATCTGGACCACTGTTCATTTCATGTAAAACATCTCATTTTGTGGCTTAGGCTGGTGGCTGTCTTATCATTACATAATTCACTGCCCTCTTACTGATTTTCTTTGTGTCAATTTATTTAAATTCCCCCATGTTTATATATTTCCTGTCGCCTTTCTTTCCAAATGATTGCTTTTCATAAGTTCAAAGACTCATCTTTAAGACTTTTGTAACTTTACAGATATAAATTCACAGTGGAGCGAAAGGTTATTTTTTGGGGGTGAGCAGAAGAAGGAAGAGTTAGCACATGTCCATCTCTGTCTCGAGGCTAAATCCAGAGGTTGAACTAAACCAGATTAAAAACACAGATATAGCACTAACATTTCACACCTCAGCAAGTACAGCGTTTGAGAGATCATGCCCGCATACATGTGTGCTGTTCTGCTCCTATGCTAAGGCACTCAGTCCTGCATGTGGCTCTGCTCCTGTGGTTGCCTTGGTCTTTGTCCGCTACCTATCAGCATATCAGCACTGTCTCTGAAGCCCAGTTGTATAATGCACCATTTATGGCTTTGTGAAGGGAGATGGCGGTCGGACGGCGGAATAGCTCCAGGCCTTCCCCTCAGTGAGTGGATTAACGGCGGCCTGCTTTAGCGCACACTACCGCGGTGTGAAATCGGCCCCGCTTCGGCGCAGGCGATGAAACTCCCTCTCTCTATTTCTCTCTCTTTTTTCCCCCTCTCTGTTTCCTCACCTTCATGCAAAGCCTCTCCCAGCCATCTGTGAAATGTGGAAACTCTGTGTCTAAGTTGAGTTCAGATCCCATCCCCTCCGTCAAGCTGAGGCCAGGAAGCAAATGGGCAGGCAGTCGGCAAAGGGGGTTTGCAGGAGGAGGGAAGGCGAAAGAGAGAGGAGGAGGAGAAGGGTGGTGGTAGTGGTGGTGGTGGTGGGGATCAGCTCACTGATGTCGTGCCGCGTGTGCAGGAACCCTGCCTGTTCTCCGCGGGCGAGTTGGAGGAGGGTACAGGCCTGGGTGCTGGCCGAGAGATCTCTGGTTCCTGCTTGCAGGTCCAAATCCCCCCTCTGTGTGTCTGTGTGGAGGCGAGGCAGTGGCACAGCTCCCCTGAGCCCCTGCCCAGTCCTTTGAAGATAAGATGGTGATACAGGGTCCCTTTCGGTACGTCGCTAACCGATGGTCTTTGTGTGACTCACATGCCTCTCTTCTTTCAAGCCTGCAGCTAAAACACCTATGGTCTTTACTGAAACGAATCAGCTGTATGGCCTTTGGTCAAATTAGATCATGAATGGGTGCTAAATCCTAGATTGTACGTTTAGAATACCCTCTTTTTTTTTGCAATATTTCATGCTGATAACGTACAGTTCTGCTGAGGTTGATATCTCTATTTGATTATCCTCCATTGAGAAGAAACAGTTCTCTAAAGTCACCTTTTTTTTTTTTTTTGAGTTTTCCATGGCATCGAGTTGTCATCTTAACTCCAAAGATTTTTCTGCTGTCTGTGCTGTATTGCTCTTCATCCTGACAGTTTTTTAAACATGTTCCTCATCTGCATTTATAACTATATTTTGGGGCACTTGTAGGCCAATTCTCCCACTTCTGGCTCTCCACAGCAGCTTTTTACAAGAGTAACCATCATAATCAGGCCTTCAATTTATGGACTCAGTATTCCCTTTTTTCCTCTATCCTGTGGCTTTGGGGTTCAGATCTGTGCATAATGTCTTGTGATTGCATGGCATTATGGTGGTTTGGAAAGCCGAGTCGAGGTCCAGCCACGTATCCTCTTTCCATAGACAATGTGGATCTCTGTGTCTCTCTGAGCTCATCAGGGATGGGGCGTTGATTGCTTTTTGATACCCCTCCAATGTGGATGAGGTCCTGCATACATCAGCTAATTAGAATGTACTTATAGTGTGTGTTTTTGTGTGACAGACCCCACAGTTTTCAACAGATCTTCAGTCCAAGTGCTCCAAGCACAGTTGCGAGAGGCTTATCAAATTTCTGTCAAGAAAAGAGAAGCTGTAGTTTAGTGTGTGTGTGTGTGTGTGTGTGTGTGTGTGTGTGTGTGTGTGTGTGTGTGTGTGTGTGTGTGTGTGTGTGTGTGTGTGTGTGTGTGTGTGTGTGTGTGTGTGTGTGTGTGTGTGTGTGTGTGTGTGTGTGTGTGTGTGTGTGTGTGTGTGTGTGTGTGTGTGCCTGCGTGTGTCTGTGTGTAGTTTGTGTGTGTGTGAATTGTTTGGGGGTGTGGGATCTGATGACAGGGAAAATTAAACAAAGAAAATGAAAAGAGAATGTATAACGACAAAAGTTACATCAGTGTTTTCGTAAAGAATCCACCAACCCCCATGTATAGCACAAGTAAGTGAACATTTTATAGCTGAATTTAAACTGAAATAAACAACTTTCTTTAAAAGATGAGGTGAGACAAATAAGTTTGTGGTATCCCCCTGTATATCTTTATATCTTTATGTGTCACTGAGAGACCTTTGAAAAGTTCTGCTTTTGCCCCGCAGCCTTTTTGGATTTTTGGGCTATTTGGCAAGGCCATGTTAATCTAGTTTGTGCCTTCTTCCTCACACACACACACACACACACACACACACACACACACACACACACACAAATAATATACCTTTCTTTATTTAAGCATACAATCCCCCCCTAACACACAAAGAAAGAGTTGCGTTCACTAGACCTCCTTACCCATGCTATGATGTGTGGAAGGTGCTGGGGCATTTCTATATTTCATAAAGCCATCCTATTACACCCCCTTGGCTTGTTGGGAACAGAACATCGTGGTCTAGGCCCCAAACAGTGGAGAATAAAGTGTAGGATTTGGCACTGTAACAGAAATCTTACTGCTGTTTCCTCAGCCAATCTTGACTTGTATCTTAATTCCAATAAAGTGTTTTGTTTTACACAGTATAAGCCAGATCCAAGCATGAACACTCCACTCTATTTCTGCAGCCATACTTTATTGAATATCATTTCAGATAAGAGGTGTAATCCCTTGGGTTGGAGTGATGTATATTGACCAGCTCAATGATAGGATACTGCACATGTCTCTGATATGAAAGTGATAAATAAATATTTTTGTCAGGGACGTAACTGAGTGGCCTGGCATATTGAAAACTGTTTAAATCGATATCCGTCACCAATTTTTTTGGACTCTCTTCCTTTAAAGTCTATGTAAAATCTTAGTCATATATTTATCACAAATAATGGCAAGCTGTTATTTTTTTTATTTTGGGTCCTGCCACATTTATAGTACAGAAGTAAATCAAAATTGTATGTTTCTTTGGTGTGAGTGTGGTGGCGCTTACACTGTGAGCTTGGACAATAAGACTCGTGTTATTTTCTCCCCCCTGATTGACTGGCCTTCTTTCATCAAGAGAGAGTAGTTTTTTCCTGACTCATGAGAAATGACAGCTCACTGCAAGACTTAATTCCCGGGTCATTGTTGAGACAGAAACTGCACTTAATTTGGTTACGTTATTGTAAACATTTTTTTTTAGGTGCATGTGTATTTACTGACACATGTGAATGTTAACCTCTTTGAACAAAAGTTTAGTATGAGAACGTAAAAGTGAACTGGCAGATTTAGAACTTAGTGGGCATGAATAAAATGCAAATTTATATTTGAAGCATTTTGAAAAATATATACTGCAAAAGCAGTGGTGGAGCTACCAAATCTATTTCCAAAACACAGCGAGGAAAGCAATGGCCTTTGTGCCCAGAACTGTCCGAATTTATGAGCTTGCAGAGAGTGCTATGTTTACTTTACTTTGCATAAGAAAGAGAAATGAATGCTCTGGGTATCCTGTAAAGAGAAACATGAAAGGAATCACCAAGAGTTCTTTAGGCCCTTTCTCTCGTGTTTTGTGTAATGCAGCTTCTTTACCGCCTAGGTAGTTTCTACCATCAGGCTGTTATTTGAAGTCAGCAGAAGTCAACAATATTTGCTTTTCAGCAATTCTGGCCCACTGTGTCTCTCTGTTGCATTTGAAAGTGTGACCAGTGTGGAGTCTCTATCAGTTTACTCTTTGGAAGAAATAGCTCATATTCTGTGTCTGTTTAGTCAGACTGATGATGAGGTCCTTGTAAGTGTGGTGTTGGTGCTCATTATTGTCATGGGGTAAAAAGAAAAGATGGACAGCTGTGGTTGGGGAAGGGTATGAGCAGTAATTTGGAAGTCGGACAAAGAGGATGGAGGGTGCATGAATCATAGCAGCTCAAACCTGCTGGGGTGCGATCTCACCAAAGCTTTACAAACTGTCAAATCTCAGGCCACCAACCTACCAGAAGAAAAGTGACAGAGGGTATTGAAAGAAAGGAAAACACATAGATTTCAACAATTGCCAGGAAAAATCTGTATGGCTAGATCTGTAGGTTTTTATTCTTCAATTTCTTTTTAATTTAAATGAGAAACTTTTTATCCGAAACAAATTAAGTCAACCAACTCCTAATAATCGCTGTTTATTTAATATTTTTTGTGGCTGTAAAAGATCCTTACATGAGTAAAATAATTCTAAATTAACTCAATTCAAATGTTCTACTTCAGCAAATTTTAATATTTAATGCCATCTTTTCTATTCAGAAACATATTGTGTCCAAGACCCAGTGCATGGGTAATTCATCTACTTTTATGCTCCTTGTACATAAGGCTTCTTCTTTACTGCAACCCTACATCCATAGAGCTCACTAAATGAACCGCAGACAACCTATTTCCCATATACTTTACTATACATTTGCCTATTTCAGCAAGCAATCTTTGTTGATTTAAGTGCTATTTCTAATGGCATTATCCAATGATTCTGTACAAAAATTGCTCCTTTGCTCCTGTTGAGGCGTGTGTGGGTGGGTTAGAGGGAAGGCTGTGAGGCTGTAGAGACCCCAGCGTTATCAGCACCAGATGCAGGTTGACTTCAGAGTTTCAATGGAAGGTAAAGAGAGAGAGGGGGGGAAATTAATGAGAGCCATAAAGCCAGCAGGATAAATAATTAGCCAACTGGTTCGAAGATCCTTCCCTTCATTTGAGGCTGCAAATAATTTCCCTTGGCAAAGTTTGTTTGTCAAAACTGCAGCATGATGCTATTGGCTCATTTTTGTTGCAATTGCAATAGTGTGCATTTTTATGTTCACTTGTCGTTGTTTTTTTATGTACTGCCCCTTCATCATTTGTCATGAATAACCAAGTGACAGGTTTTTCTGTCCTGCCACCGATAATTGGCTGGACTAGTGCTTCCTTCAAATGTGTGCAGCACAGACAGACTTAACAAAAGACAATTCAGCTGTCATAACGTTCTTCATAAATCAACTGGATGAGGGTGTCATATTTGTGTCCACATTTTGTTTAGAATAATCAGAAAGACATAATGTTGCTTGTATACTAGTGGCTGATGTTTCTGAGCTGAGTTTCTAGAACAGTGTGTGTTGTAAAACACATTTTTGTGTATAGATACAGCACCAGACATGCTTAAAACTACAGTTCTGTCCAACAACTGATGTAATTTTACTGAACTGATGGTTACTTTGTCACGCCCTTGTCAGGATCAAAGCTAATTTTTGCTGCATTAGAGGACATTTTGTGCAGGTGTACTGTGTGTTGATCTGAAGTGTTTACATGCAGTTCACTCCCTGAGGATTTTGTATTATTGTTGTCACACTATATGGAGCACAGCCGCTTGTATTGTTCTAATACTCCAGCAGTCGGTTTAAAAAGAGCTGAGCAATCACTGAAAGACTTGCATTATCCTCCAGTCTTTGATCGTTATTCATGTTTCAGCGCAAAGTAATCTTCCACTCTAATCTCTTTCACAGATATAAATAAACAAGTAATGCTCCAAACGAGAGAGAGCACATGAGTGAACATCCAGAGGATTATGGAAATTTTTGAATAAATGGGTGTTTAAAAAAAATGACTTTTTATTAAGATTGTAATAAATTTGTTTTCACTTCATGAATCTGGAGAGGGTATGAAGTTAATATTATTTAATTCAGATATTCTTTGCGATTGAATGATGAAGTGATGATCTTTTAATGTTTTTTGGCAGATAAAAAAATACATTCTGTATTAACTTTGCAGTTTTACTTATTTGTACCTCCTTGTAAAAAGTGGTATTCTATATCAAAATTCCCCTAAACAAGTGTAGGAGATATATCTGATGTTTACTATCCATTTTAGATTTTTATTTTGGTCATTCAATTATCTGTTTTTCTATACTATATACTGTCTCCAATCACATGGAGCAGAGTATTTTATAGAAAAACATTGAGCTAAACATATAAATATTCTATAATTAAGTGGTTTGTTTTCGAGTGAAGCCTTCTGAGTACTTTTCCAAGTGAAAACGTAAGCATAGGCTTTTCCCATTTGTCCCAGTTAAAATCTCCTTGGAGTAGGTTTGATATAAAATGAAAAGCCCCAAATTATTAATATCCAAATCAAGATGCCCATATTGCTGATTGATATTTAATACCAATTCTTTTTGTCATCTCTTTGAACTTGACATTTGGTAAGTCAGAAATCAATTATGTCTCGTTCCCAAATGAAAGGCTGAAAAAAAAAAAAAAACTAGTTTAGGACTTTAAAGTCAGACTAGTTCGCCTTTGACATGGCACATTACAAAGGGAAAGGAAAATCACACTGCATACCTGATCCATAAAAAAGCCTTTGAAATGGATTGCTGGGTGGGATCCAGTCTGGCACAAGTCATGGCATTGATGGCACAGCCCCTGGGCACAGGGATACTTGGCCTGGACAAGACGGTTGCTGGGCCTATATCAGTGGGCACTAGCCCATCCTTTGGGAGCTCCTAAGCCATGCCGTCTGAAGAAGAACTGATGGGGTTGGCAGCACATATGGGCATGCTACGGGTTTTATTTCAGTCAAAAACAGCCTCGATGTTATCGCCTTCAGTCACCGGCACAGCAGCATCAGCAGGGCTGACCGAGATGATTAGACTTCACAGATTAAAAGCCTTCCTGCAAATTAACTTCAAAACAAAAAACATTCTTTGGTTCCATCTGCACTGTTTCTCTTTAGTATCACCATACGTACATCCCAGGTGCACAAATCTAATTGCAAAGCACCATTTCTATCTTCTATGCTGTGTTGAGTTGACTATTTGTTTCAGCTAATTGGAAATTTCACTTTAACCTTGTCTGTACGTTAGCTTATCATAAATGATATTGATATGATAAGCCTGAATTCAGCTAGCCTCTGCTGTTTTTTATGGCATGAAAAAGTTGACAGCTGCAACAGTTTTCAGATGAAGTTAATTTAGAACCATCCACAGGGTAATAAAGCTTCCACCTTTGATGAGAAGTTGAAAAGAGTGTTTCACTGTTGGCTTGGCAAAACATTAGACATGACTGCAGGCAGGCAGGGGCAGGCTAGGGATCGAGCTGTTTTAATAGGGCTCATCCAAAGGTGACTAGAGCACTTCATGCACTGAACCTTAGGTGTGAGCTGGGGCTGCTAGTACATATCTTTTGTCTTTCATTATCTTTATTTCCTTATTATTTTAAATGGCCGGTGTGTGTGTTTTTTTTTCTTCACAAGAAGCTTTTTTGATATCCATTTAGATTGGAGCTTCATTAAAAAACCTCAGACAATGGAGTGACTTCTAATTAAGAAGCGCCGCATCTGGCCCCTGGCACCCTATCCCGTTGTTCCATCTATTTTGCTGGGGAGAATTCATTTGTTTCTTAATTAAGAAAAACACCAATAGCGTGAAAAATCTGCTTATGGTACCTGAATCCTAATTAGTTAAATAGTGAGGGGAAGAGGAAAACACATTCCAGTAGCCCTAGAAATGAACTCAGAGCTGATAAAAATGAACTAACTAGCCTTGCATAAATCGAAGCTGGGGAGAAAGTGTACCATCATTATGGCTAAGACAATATGCAAACTATCTTCAAAGAAATCAAATTGCCGGAATGTTTTCATTTGCATGTATTAACCATTAACATAATGAGGAGAAGTGACATTGGACCCGGATTGTGTGTCTGTTCGGATTGATAACTCTGCTGCATCTGCAAATAGTCTTCTCTGCAAAATTATGCTAGCAGTCAAATCAGTGTTGAACTGTGGAGGGAGAGGGAGAGTGATGGAAGAGTGAGAGAAAGACAGAGACACACAAACAGAGGGAGAGAGAGAGAGAGAGAGAGAGAGAGGAGGCTTTTGCTCTTTTTGTTTTATCAGTGAGCTCTGTTCAAACCTGGTGCAGTGTTGAATCGCAGCCATCATCCTCTGACAGCTATCCTTAAACAGGAAGGGGCCGCGAGTCATTGTCTCTAAGGCTCTGCAGAAAGCTGTATGTGTTTCATCTGTGTGTGATTGGGGGCAAGGGGATGTGCCCATGTGGCCGCATGCTGGAGACAGACCTCAAGTGGGCACACTTCACACACTCCCCCCCCCCCCCCCCCCCCCCCACCCACCCACACACACACCCCGCTTACATATAAGCCACGCGCACACAGGCCTGCAAATAGACTTTTGCAAACATGTAGGCCCCCCCCCCCCCCCCCCCCCGCCAAAAAAAAACAAAAAAACAATAACAACACACACACATCTTAGTGCTTCCAGGATACCAAAGACTCACTTATCTGTTCCGTAATGTTTCAACATGGCCCACATTGGCGAGTTGGTGGGCAGCCAGCCAAATGTACTGTGTGCTCTCCTACTGCAGGCATCACACAACAACTGTCTTCAATATTCAAATAATTTTTTCCAACATGCTACTTCCCAGGATCAGCCTCTTAGGTCGAATTATTCAATTAAGTGTCTGTTTATTACTGATACCAAAGCTGTGTGGCGGGTCTACTTATCACCTTTTTTGCAGATTGGTGTTCTTGCAAAATACCACCATAAAGATTGCCTTGGCTGTAATTAAAATGGCAGAGAGACAAATTTGGCGCAGGGCTAAGACATGGGGAAATGAAGGTGGTAGGGGGAGAATTGCAGGGGCTATATTCTGTCATCTCAATGGAAGAGTCGAAACTGTGGAACAGCTGAATTTTGGTCAGAACACTACTGTACACCACATCGGGATAGGTATATAAAAAGGAAACTTATGGTGCTTTTGTTGTCATCATGAAGCCTTTTTGTTCCGAGAATGTTGAGGAAAAAGAGTAGCTACTTAAGACTCTTAGTAAATCAAGCCGAATTTAAGAGTCGGTGATAGTTTGTGTTGCAGAGCGGATGCATCCAAACGACAGCCGGGCTTGCATCCATCCACAGGGCTGTGTGTTTGATGAGATATTGGCAAGCTATGGGGACACGTGTTCCTGTGCCTCGTGGCAAACATACCTTTCACCGTCTTTGACTCCACCAGCCTCTGTGACTTCTCAGAGAAAAAATATGAAAGAAATCAAAGCGCCAATAAGCAGAGGGTGTTAAGCCTGAGCGGAAAAAAAAGAAAAAGAAAGACCCTAGCGACTTTGGATTTTGACAGAATCTTCATGCGCTTTCTGACAAAAATTTGCATTGTTATCAGAGATAACTAGTGATGTTTTTACTTGGTAGTACATTTTTGTGAAATATGTAAAATGTAAACCGAGCCTCTAACGATCCCCTTAATGACGAGGATCTTGCTTTTTTTCCTCCGAATCGCGTCTTAGCGGCTTCTCAGTGCAGGGTGTCTGATATCCGAATATTAAAAGGGAGTTTCAAGCTCATCTGCAAATGTGATTTGCACATATCACACTTCTGCAGTCGTCAAGCTGCTTCATCGCCAAGCTTCTGAGCAAAGAAGGCTGGGGAGGGGAGGGAGAAAAAAGAAAAAGAAAGATGCACATATGGGTTGCTATTGATGTATTCCATTTCTGACCTAATTTAAATCCTTGCCAGGAAGCTCATATGCATACTGTACATTTGCTAAATTACAAAGTGTAAACCTTGCCTCCTCACAGAGACAGGTGTAAACATCAATGTTGTCATAATGCATCACAAGTAAATATGATAACGGCGCCATGCTGCAATAGAGCACAAAATAATTTGGACATCATTTTGATGCCTGAGGGGCCCTGGGGAATGCCCTGCAGAATGAAGGTGGCCCATTGACATGCTATACACGCCAAGATATAATTATTGCTGCCTGTCTTTGTTCCCCCCAAGCTTCCTCTCAGAGCACTAGTAATTTGCTTGTGATATTTTGGTATTCTTTAGGATTGAGTTATTCTCTGTGGACTTGAGTATTACATGGTTTAAATGAAGATGCAACTAAGTTATTCTAATGCCACATTCCAAGATGATATATTGGAATAGATTAATTGTCAGCTGGTATTAGCCTAATGCTGTTATGTAGCGATATTTTTTTTTTTCAGCATACATATTCCAGAATATATTTGACATAAACAAGGAATTACATTTTTTTTTCCTGCAAAGCACTTCTTGTTAACAATGTTCTTTATAATGATCTTTAAAACTGAAAAAATAAATAAAAAATTTGACATTGTTTTAAACGTTTCCTAAAGTACATCGGGATTCAGGAACTGCAGACATAACACCATAACAGGAAAAGTTGATGCAAGTAGACGGACGCTATTTTATAAAGTCTGATTTTATAATTTATGAGAGATTCTGACACCTAAACAACTTCTGTTCCTTCCCATTTCGGTTGTCATCGCTTGCTATCTATGTGGAACATTGCTGATAATAAGGGCAATGCCAGAATATCTTTAGGGTATGCAATGTGTGGAGCTGCGGTTTGTTGTCATGATAATCCCCTCATTTGTAATGTCGGGATCAGCAGGTTACGGCTCTCCACTTGACTGCCATGTCAAGACTTGGGACTGGCGAGGTGGATTGTCATTTCTGAAGCAATATTTTGACAGCGCCTTCACTTTACTCGTATGCTTCAGCTCAAAGGTCAGAACTGTGCCACTTCCATTTACTGTGTGTGAACACTCATTCCCCCAGGAGCTTTCTACATCTCCCCCTGCAGTCTTTCTGTCTGACAAACACACATGCACATAGTCTGCCTCTCAGCCTTCCACAATTTAACTCACTTGTTTTTTTTTAAAATAGATTCCTAAATCTCCAAAATTAAAGGGCCATTACAACTTATAAACCTTTGTCATAGAGTAAAAGAAAAAGGCAGCACTTTTCAGTTTAGCTTATTCTGCAATACCTCTTTCTCCTCCTGCAATCAGTCTAATTAGTGTACCGCAAAGACAAACACCTCTCCATCAGTCAGCATGGTTCAGGCTTATATCAAACAGACATTGCCGAGTTTTTTTTTTTTTTTTTTTAACATAGTCAAGAAGGATTGTAACTACTGCACAATGTCTCAAATGTGTAGCTGTCATCCATCTTTCTGTGTGCTTAGTGACACTTCTCATACACTCAAACAGGTAATGTCAACCAAATAAGGCATGTGTCAGTAATACAAAAAGACATTGTTGCTGCTCTTTTGTTACCTGCTCTGCCAGCTATCATATAGAAAGTGATGGAGTGACGGTGTTTTGGAGTCCCATGCAGCTTCCAGAGCCCCGGGGTATTATGGGTGTAAATCTCCCTCACACAGTTCTGCACAACGCAAGGGAGAGCATCATCATTAGACGGAGCAGATGGGGAGCTTCGGCCCTGTTTTTCTCTCTCCTCTGTCCGCCTGTACTGCTGGAATCTGGTTTGATACAATGGAAGAGGAAGTAAGCAACAGCCAGGCTTAGAAAATGAATGATGAAATCCGCATGAAATCCGATGAAAGAAAGGAAATCTGATTCATCATTTATTTGTTAGGCAATAATAGTGGAGCTTTGCTGAAGTGTGTGTTCTGTAAAGTCTGTGCTCATTGTTTTGGTTTTAATAAAGCAGCACATGGCTGGGCTGCAACTTCCAGTGAAGGCTCACAATCACAAAATAAGATGTCATGTATTTAAAAAACAAGAATTCAATACAACTGTTTTATAGTAGTAATGTGTCAAACTTTTAACATTTTGGGGTTTTCAGTGTGACCTTGAATTATGAGTTATGATATAATCTAATTTTGGCCTGACAAAGAAAATAAATGTAAAGACTTCCTTTTTTTGTTCTGAGAACTTGTGATAGATATTTTTGGTAGTTTTGTTGCTTTCCATTTTGATGAAAAAAAAAATACATTTCATTTATACTGTTTTAACTATTCAGCCATTTCATTTTGCACTTTTAAACTACACTTTTTTCAATATTTTCTTATACATGTTCGTAGGCTCTTAATATCTATGAGGACACACAAACTAGTTCACTTTTTAGAAGAAATCTTTGAATTAAAATTTTAATTTCAAGTATATGCAACAACGCACCAGATAACAATTGTTAAATATTTCATAAAGAGCCAATATTCAGTTGCTATATCAGTTTAAGCCTGATTTCATGCAGCTAATCAGTGCAATCATTTATCAATGAGGGGTATTTATCTCTCGCAGCCACTAGCTCTCCATTGATGCAGCAGTATTTAACAGTGTGCTAGAGGCCTGCTATCCAGGGAGCTGTGTGTGTGAGTGCATGTGTGTGGTGTCTAAGGCACTGGCAGAATTCTAATCTTCCAGCAAGAAGCTTCACATGGCCAGATCGAGAATTAGAGGGGAGGCTGACAGGGGGAGGGAAGGGGAGGAGGAAAAAAACCCATCTTGGTTTGTGTTTTAAAGGACAGTGCTTTGAATGTCATTTGACAATTTCCTTTTAATTAGAAGTAATTTACAGAAAGATGCCCACCAGCTAATCTTTACAGGATAATTAACTTCTATTTTCTTTACTTTTAATTAAAAAGTGGAAAAGATTTAGATGATCCATAAAGAATTGTTCTTTTGAAATGTTCATCAGACTTCACACTTCTTTTGGCATTGGTAATATTTAGATCCTATCTACTCCTTACAGTTATTGCTATGATTTTCTACTCCTTATCCGAGGTATTAAGAAGTGGAACTATCAATAGTGGAAATAGGAACCGGAGGAGAATTAGAATTGAATTAATGAAGAATTTATTGCAAAAGGAACCCCAATCCTTCATAATACTGGAATGGAATTGACATCTTAGACATATCCATTTCATAGAAATTCCTTGATTGGAAAATATTGTTTTATCTATTATTTGAAACAGTAATCATTTTGCTTTTTCTGAAGGCTCCACATTGTGTTCTTTGAACAGTCACTTCACTAAAAGATAATTGTTGCAGAGGCAGTTTTTGCATTCACTATAGTCGCCCAAGACTTGTGCACCCCTACCTCACAGATTAAACAGCCCCATTATATTTAAACGTTGAAAACACAGAAGTGTTTGATGCTTCTGCACGATGTAAACCCCATCGGCCTCATCAGGGCTGGTGGAGAAAAAGTATTTTCTTGCCACTGTTAGCTCCTTCCAAAAGACTTTACTTAGTGGAGATAAAGTGAGCCAATATGAGGTGAGCATGCAGTAGACAGAGCTTCCACTCGTCTGCAGACGAGCCAATGGCTGAAGATGGATGCCCCCACTTAACCATGATAGCTCCCTGGAGGAGCCTCAGTCAATGGCTTCATTAAAAGTGAACGTTCTGGTGAAAAGCTCGCTTATAAACCAGTAATTAAGAGCCCACATATTTTACCTGCTTTGTTTTAGCTGTCACATCTGGTGTACAGGCACATGGTTAACTTTTATTTCCTTATAAGTAACAAAATGACACTAATAAATCATTCAGTTAGAGGACAAGTAAATGTGCAACAGGAAGGATTTAAAGATTCTCAAATACAGCCAACTGGTAACTTAAAAAGCATTTGTGTGCAAGGGCAAGTTTTTGTTGCTCATACAAAGCAAATGTTAGCCTGTAAAAGATGTATTAGCTCGGCACATAGTAATTTGAGCACTGGCTTTGTGACTTTTATGGACAGACCCTTGTACCAGTGTCCACTTGGATTTGTGTGTATGTGTTTGTAAACTCTAGAAAGGCAAGAACAGGCAGTACAGTGAAGCAGGACCCAGCTAACTCCACAGAGAAACTGGCTGGCATCTGCTGAAGCCCTCGGGCATGCTCAGAGGTGCCTCCAGCATTTTAATGGCATAGTCAAATGCCAGCATGTTTTTATGCCTTTCCAATTTAAATTCATTGGATAAAGAAGTAAGAGCGTGTTTTTCCCCTTCAACAGTCCAGACAGAAACACTGGGCGCAACAACACAGAACTTAGAAACTCTGCAAACATAATGGGATCCAACGTTGTGTCTGATTGGAAAAAGATACTTCACTGGAATACTGTTAGCAGTTTTTGAGAAATGTGATTAAAGATAAATGCCTGTCTTAGATATTTTTTCCGAATCTGTGTCCATTAATCTGTAAATAGTGATATTCACAGCAATCTTTGTTTTCCAGCTGGCGTGTGTCTGAGTCTAACAGCATTAAGCATACATATACAGTAATGTACATTTTGTGAACCATGTAGATGAATGGTTATAATAGATTAGATTTCATTTTAGCACTGCAACCTCACAAAACCTTGATTAATTTGTGTGTATGTGTTTTACAAGGATGTGAATACATTTATTCATCCACTTGATGAACTAACCCTCCCTTCTTTTCATCGCAATTTTTAGCAGAGTATTGGTGCTGAGTTCTCAAGCAGTTTGTTGACTGTTGATTGTAAGTGCCTGAATTTAGGAAGGCAGCCATTTCTAATCACGAGAATTACATTGCTTAGCAACCGGAAAATCAAGTTAAACAATACCATTGCATATTCTTGGTCACAGATTGCAGCTCTGAAAACACATCGGTCTTCACTGAAGCTGTTACCCACTCCTCCCAGAATACACACAAACACACACGCGTGCACACTTACACACTTACACACTTACACACTTAAACACTCACACATTAATCATTAAAAAAAAAAAAATCTGCACAAAGTGATCATTTACTTTTAATTCATAGTCTTCAACATAGTTTTTTTTTGTGTTTAGGCATTATTAAAAAAAAGGAAAAATTATTTGAGGGTTTCTGTACCATATTAAGCCACAAAGAGCTACATATATTGTATCTATTTCATTATAGTGATCAAGGATTCAATTATAGCCTTCAGCCCTGTTACATATACTCTAAGTCTTCTCCAAGGCTGAGGCAGCCCCCTGCTTCCCAAAGGTCATTAGAGCTAAGGAGCTTGGCCCCCAGTCTCTTTACGTCGCTCTCCACTTTCTTCTCCTACTCCTCTCTCTTCGTCCATGTCAAGCCTTTATGCAAGACTAGACACGTTATTTCGATTTTAACACTGTTCTGTTGGAGAGAGAGTTGTGTACTTACCTATGTTTTTCTCCTGCTGTGCAGTTAAACATATGAATGTGTAATGAACTAACTACTGTAGCTAACTTGAGACAAAGTCTATATTTTAATATTTCCTCCCCCGCAGAAGTTTGAATAGTCTTACAGACCATGTGTTAACTTAAGTATCACTGTTTTCACAAAGGGCCTCAGTCACATGGAACGGAGTTGGCAGGGACTGAGCCGTATGGCCCTGTTGGATTTTAGGGCTGCATTACGCATTCATGTTTAGTCTCAGGTGCTCCGTTTTATCCCCAGGCCAGCTTGGACACAATTTCAATGAACCTTTTGGATGAAAAACTGTATAGGTGTGAGCAAAAATGATTTCCATGCTTATAGAGATCTGCCGCTTTGTTCTGTCAGATTCAATTACCTCACCTCTAATTATGGTGCTATAGAGGAGGCTGGGTTTGTGATCCACACATCACACTGTGGAGCCTGCTGATAATGTGAGGTATCGCTATCACAGCCCGGCCACAAGCTCCCCACATTGCAATGGCTGAAAACACATTCCATGGAATACAGTTTGCACATCCACACACTTGTGTGTATATGCAAAGTCATTAAGGGCTTGGTAACTTTGACTAACCAGGGCAAGTAAAGCGTTTCATGTGCGTTTCACTTCCAGTTTTTATCCCATTAAGGCACAGACTCATTTATGAAGAACTAATGAAAAAAATGTGCTTATTTACAGCTACTTTGTCTGCTCTCCTCTCTTTTCTGCTCCCCTAACTTTGTGACTCATTAATCCTCTGTCCATCATATGGTCTCAGAGTATCATCCCATTTTATAGACTCAGTGGGGGCATTACCATATCCCTCTCCGGAGCTCCACTCCGCATGGCCGATCCCTATCAGGCAGAGGCCATGCCATGAACAAAAGAGTGCACTGTGATCAAGCCCGCTTTCAGCTAAACCAATGTCTCTATTAGCATTGGCTGCTCCTGCTCCATGATTGTTTGAACAGAGGCATGATTTTTCTGTAGTTGATGGAGGAAGAGTCTGATGAATGCAGATGATACAGTTCAGGGCGAGAGTGTGGATGATTGAGCTCTGGGATACCTGGACACTGACTTGGAACAGAAGTTCAGACAGGGTGAAGTTTTCTTAAGTATCCTCGGAAAATTAATTAGTAGATGACTCTCAACTTTAGGTTGGGATGATTTTGCAAACTAAGCTTTTCAAAATGTAGTTCATGAGTTAACAATTAAACAGAAAAGCTGTGAGACCAAATAGTGTAGATAATTAAGAATGCAACTCCTGATTACTTTCTCTACTATTCTAATGATGACTTTAATTGTTAATTCTTGGTATAGTCAAGTGGTTCCAAATGTTTTTTTTCTTGTGACTTCTTAAAAGGACTCATCTCAAGTTAATAGTGCATTAATAGTGACTATTTAACAGTTTAATAAAAAAGTGAATTAATCTGAAGGAAAATTACAAGTAGATAAAGTGTTTAAATATCAAGTATTTAAAAGAATAACATCTAAGAGAATTTTTTAAATATGAAAATATTATTTCTATTCACTGAGCATAGCAGCATATCGCGGTCTCTTTAAGTTTTGTACAACTCATTTATTTTCAAGACTTACATTTTGCACATATATAAACATTCAGATGCATACAAATATTTTGGAAAAGCAACTGTTTGTGTGTTTTGAAGGGTTGCATTTTGAAAAAGCACTGTAGTACTTATTTTTATCTTTCATTTGCAATATGTGGCAGACGTTATTGTCTATTTATGTTTCTAAAAAGGTCTTAGGTTCATTTCCCATATAGAATTCTTTTTTTTTTGGTATTCAAGCTGACTTGATTGTGGTTGGGGGGGTTTTGTGTGATGTGTAACTCAGACACTTGCAATGGTGTCATTGGCCATCTGAACTCCAGAGAAGGCTTGATAAAAGGGTGAAGCAGCAGACATTCCTCTGGCCCAATTCATCAGCAGAACCTATAGAAACCCACCAACAAGCGTGGGTCACACAGTGAATGTGACAGGATTTTAAACAGTACACAACTAAATATAGCAGGACGGCCACTATCAGAAAATGAGTTAGGAGTGTGGTGCAAGTCGTTTAGAAAGTCATTATTCTTATCATTGCTGTCTCTGAAATAATTTCAGGTCTCTCCATGCAATGAATACTGTATAATAAACTAAACATGTGAGAATGCACACAAACTTTCATAATCTACATGGTCTCTAAGAAGTAGCCATCAGCCATCCTTTAATGTTTCTTACTGGATGGAGTATTTAATTTCACCATATTCAGTAAGACCTGCAGTATCTCTATCAGTTTGAAAATGCCCCATTTAGTTACTATCTGTTTGAGTAGGGAAGTGAGATGCCCTTATTCTGAGTCTATTAAACCTCAATTCTATCTCATCTTATCTTCCTAATCTTTGTGTCTTATTGACCATGAAGTTTATCTTTAATCTCCCTCTACCCTTATTATCTCACAACACTGTAGGTCTATTTTCTATGGTGCAATAGTGCTGCTGTATTTGCTCACAACAGAGGAAGAATCGTTTAGTTGTACACACAGTTCTTATTCAGCTGTGTAATGGAATGTGTACAGAGTGTGTGTATAGAAATGTATTTCCCCGCTTTCTTTCACACTGTCTTCAACTGCCTTGGCAGGGTTTTTTTACGCCAGTCATACAATCTCCCCTTGATACTGCGATATTTATCTCTCAGCATCATCTTAAGCGATGGTAGACTCATCGAGTCACTTCACGCCTCACTTCACTCCAGCAAATCAGCAGAAGGCATCAGATAAGATCATAAAAATGAAACCTTATTTAAAAGCAGCACTCTGCCTCCACAGTGCCTATTAGAGATCTGTGTGCTAATTCTTTTCATGTCCAGGGCTCCTGCAGATGTAGACTTCTACAAAGGAGTAATTTATAAGACTAATGAAAAGAGCAAGCAGTTTGTGGACATCAGGGGGGTCTTTTATGAGACTTACTGAAAGAAGAAAGAGGAACAGGAGAGCACCACCAGCTGAGAGGCTCACTCTTGCTACAATAAAACAAACACGTTGAATGGTGTCAAGAGGATATCAGTGCGCTCTGTTTGAGCTCCAGGATAATACACAAGGGGCTGTATTATAGTTCATGGATGATAGGCAGAAATTGCAACAGCATTGTAGGCAGCAGTTAGCAATTTAATATGATCGTTTAGTTCAGTGTATTAAGGTACATTATATAGGTTTAATGTTTAAATAGCATTTTGTCGAAAAATAAACGAACCTTAGACTTAAAGCATTCCATCACTTTACTTTGGTAATTCACGTGTAGACATTGGAGAATAATTCTGATTTGGTAGAGGACTTTTGCAAGATGCACATTATTTCAATTATGTTCAAAGGCAGAATGAGATGTTTTTTAGTACTAATATATTCAGGTAGCAGTACAGTAATTCCATCAACACCCTTGATTGAAGCAAAATGGTAATATGCAAATACCAAAAGAGATGCACAGCTACAAGCAAAACTCTGAAATCATTTAGATTTAAGGAAATAGTATTGCACAGAGGGTGGAAAACATTAATCATTTGGAAAAGTGTCTCCTTTAAGATTGCACTGGTGTATTACCCGGAGGCATGGAATGTAAATGGAAAATCAACATTGTACCCTATGATAAGGCTAACAAATTAATAAAAGTATTTTCTTTTCTCCTCCCTTGTGGATGTCTGTACGAAATGAACTTTTTTCCTGCTCCCTATTATCTGTAAGAGGTTTAGTGTTGCAGGTTGCAGGATTAAGGTGGCACTCACCTTGGCTGCATGTCAGCTTGTTTTTCAGACTGCATACAACCTCAAAAGGTTTTCTTAGTACGTGCAGACATTTGTAAAACATTATTAGACATTATCTTTGTCTATACTGAATGTCTTAGTAGGGCTGCGAGTTGGATCTGCATATACAGTACAGCATCTGAAAAAAGGGAGAAAGAGAGTAAAAGGATATGATGAACTGTCAAACATTTCCTGTGTGTGTGTGTGTGTGTGTGTGTGTGTGTGTGTGTGTGTGTGTGTGTGTGTGTGTGTGTGTGTGTGTGTGTGTGTGTGTGTGTGTGTGTGTGTGTGTGTGTGTGTGTGTGTGTGTGTGTGTGTGTGTGTGTGTGTGTGTGTGTGTGTGTGTGTGTGATCCCCTCAGGTCCTCTGGAGGATGGCCTGGAGGAAGAGGAGGAGGAGTGCATCTCTGAGGAGAATGAGCTCTTGGCCAAAGATGAGTTCTCAGTGGAGGAGAACTTCACTACAGAGTTTGAGACTGAGAATATGGGCTGTGAAGACATGGAGTACTTCTGCAACAAAGGTGAGGATCAATAATATATCCTATCCTAAACCAACATTTAAAGGCCATTTTCACCAAGCTGTTTACCATGCTCTTTTTAATACATTATCTGAGACAATATGTTAAGTTTCCAACATCAAAAATAAGTTAAATTCCTGCCAATAGTGTCTAATAAAATCCCTCAACATGTTCAAATCAAACCTGGCAGAACTTGTATCCGTATGACAATTTCTCCAGCATCACTGCCTAGAGTTGAAACTATCCAATTTGATATTTGATCCCAGCACTCCACCCAAGAGCAGTGGTTTGATCTGAGAGAGAGATGGCATCAGCAACACTGGCTCTGTGATAGTGCTGTGAAGGTATGCTACGATACACCAATGCACTGGAGAGCATAACATTTCCCTTTGAGCCAGCGCTAAAGCTCTGTGAACACTCAGCAGCACCTGCTACTGCTTGGAGGTCCAGAACTATAAAGTGCCTTACCATTGCCAAATGCGCCCAAGTCCTCTTTGAACTCCAATTCAATTAGATTGCTTCTTTGTATGTTTGTTTCATTTCGGTCACACCTTGCCATCACAGGAGCTAATTTACGCTCTGCTCCAGGTTACAGTGTGAAGATGACAGACCTGTCCCGCCTTCCTCCCTACCACCCACCCAACACCCACTACCATCACTACCCCTTTCTACCCCCTGGTCGTGTTGCTTTCACTACCCCAGGTGTCCCCGTCCTTACTCTTACTGGTGCACGGATGCTATAAATTTGACTTTTTAATGAAGTACCAATGCTTTGAATGTCTGCCTCTCTTCCTTCTCCTTTCAAAGGGAAAACATTTTGAATTATTTCTTCACACTTCTAAACTGATGTGCCTCATGGGATTACATTATTGAAGAGAAATAAATCTTTCATGTTTCAGGTAGGCTGTGCCCCAGTAATCGTATCAATAATGTTTTTCTTTTGTTCTTTGGGGAAGTTGAACAGCGCAATTGTTGAGAAATTGCAATTACCAGCTACGCCTCATTGGTTTTACCCTTTGTATCCCTCATAATGTGTTCTTCAGCAAACTTCAAAGTAGAATGAATTGTCAAGTAAAAAGCCCTTAGCTATGAATTAGATGCTGCAGTACACACAAAGTTACTGCAAGGGGTGAAAAAGTATACTTCTGGAAATCTTCAAAGAAACTTGTCAAAGACGTTAGATATTTCCATTGTTTTGGATAAAACCATGTGAGGAACAGGGCTTTAATTCTCCTCTCCATGTTTTTGAAAAAAGTCAACATTCATTTGCGATCCCAATGTCAAATACTACTTTTTTTGGGGACACTGGTAATCTGTTCCTTGTCAAACACAAGACCAAGCTAGTCAGATTATTTATGACTTTTCCATCTCAGCTTACAGTAAGTCTACTATTGAGTAATAAGACCAAAATGCTGTACCAACCAAATTGTTATACTCCTCATTGCAAGTTGTGCACAACCATCAGGTGTAGCCATTTTCTCCATGATCCCTCCTCAATTAGATCTATTAAAAACTGATGTCAGCGTGGCTTTAATTTTTCCCATTTCGTAAAACTGCTTCGAATTAACAGGATGCAATCCTGGCAGCATTAAATGGTTTAAGTGTGTTATTCCTCGAATATAGGAGGAAAAAGAGAGCCCCCTTGATTAACTAAACCCTCTCAAATGTGATGGCTTGCTGTAATTAGTCCTGTGCGGACTTGAACGTTGGGTTTTAATGCAGCCACTCATCCCATGGCCTTTATCTTCTGCTGCTTTCCGGAGAATAAGGTCTCCTGTGTAAGGTTCCTCCACTGAGCAGTGACTCTCTGGTCTTAGCTTAGCCTTGTATCTGTGTAGTCACTCTCTGAAATGGGCTTGTCAAGGGGACCTAAAACCTCCATTAAAAGTTTCAGTCTATAATAGGTATTAAAAAGCTGTACGAATACAAAGAGGAGTACCAATTTTCATTAACATATGAAGCACTTATTAACTTTGATCAGAGTGCGGTGAAGTAGCAAAGCTGCTTAAAGGCGCAAAGGTCAAGAAGTTGAATGCCACCAAAGACTCAGTCATTTGCCTTACCCTTGCAGAAAAGGGACTCCCCAGATAAGTGCAAGGAGCACCTTGTCATCCCATCTCTTCCTAAGGCTTGGGAACCTCTAAACTAGGCAATGGTTGACTCCACAAGTTAATGATTTTGTGATTCTAAATTGTTGCAGTTGTTTACAAATGTGGTTTATATGATGCCATATGTATTTGTAACATAAATATGAGGCTAATTGATGATAAAACGTACATTAATCATACAATAAGATCGCCAATACATTATCTTTTCTGTCAAAGACTCAAGTGTATCATTTGTGTCAGTGGTTTACACTGTAGTATGTGACATAACTAAATGAGTTGAGACATTTGAGTCTCTAGAAGACAAGATTTTTTTACAAAGTAAACTTTTGTTCTAACCACTTTCTTCTTGTTACCTGCCACTTGGTATGAAAATCACTAAATTACTGTTTTAAATTCCATTTTGAGGTACTTTAATAAAACAATGACGTGTTTTAGGGATTGAATCATCCAGCTATCATCTTCTGACACAAACGAAGATCACTTGTG
The DNA here is from genome assembly GCF_947650265.1 of Symphodus melops. Classification (NCBI taxonomy): domain Eukaryota; kingdom Metazoa; phylum Chordata; class Actinopteri; order Labriformes; family Labridae; genus Symphodus; species Symphodus melops. The sequence goes on along the minus strand of NC_136695.1, from coordinate 9,682,045 downwards.
GCAGAGCTACTCTGGCGTTGTGGTTTTACGGCTTTCACTGAATGTGACTGCTTCTTCTGCCTTCCTTAATTTTGTTGCAACCATTTATGGGGCTCATGACCCCAGAGTTGGGGGTCACACACACACGTAAATAAGGGGGAGGATGAGTCCCTTGTTTGTGACACTCAACATGAAAATGACATACAATGATGAACTTAATATTTGTCAGAAAAGAATAGCTAAGTGAAGACACTCTGTTTTAAAATAGGCTATTAGAAATAAGAAGGGTCTGATTACTTGTTCTACTTTTAAAGAAAAAGTCAAGTCACAAGAAATAACCTTGGATTCATGTGTTTAGTACTGAATCTAACTCATGTTTGTGGTCAAACAATTTCGCATTTATGGAGCTTTGCTTGTGAAGACCCCACAGTTAAAAGTGATGATTCCACTGTAAAGATTTATGGTATAGTGACACACCTGGCTCTGTAATTTTGAGAAAGATACATCTTTTATATGCACTGAGCAGCACATTTTTTACTGAAATTGTGAAATTTCACCTTGCTGTTTTACCCCCTCTTTTATTGTTGGTCAACTGCGGCGCTCAAGCACGAGGTGTTGACCCAAGCTGCTCCCTTGGTGAAATTCAAGTTTTTTCAGCTTAAGACTACTGAATCCTGATGTTGTCTCGAGTGTTAATGTCAAGATGCATAAAGCAAACTTGGTAGAAACCTTTTGCAATCTTCTGCACTTTTAACTTACTTTTCATAGCATAGATATTGGTTGAACTATTTTATCAAAGAAGTGATGAGTGAAAGCTCAGAATTCACATGCAGGACGGAAAATAGCAAATAACAACCCCACCTTGACCCAATACATGACCTCTCAGTGAGTAATTTGACTTGCAGTGGTCAGAGACAGCATAACAAACATAAAGTACCGGAATTAATTACGGAACTGTTTGTGTAACACAAAAGTAATGGAAATCTCCAGCCACAGTGGCGGAAGATCTCCTTGGCACTGTCTCAAAAGCTGCCAATGCCCCGATTCCCCAAATGGTAAGTGTGGAATTTTAATGCACAGTTGATGCTGGAGAATATGGGCAAATGCTAATTTGTGATGTGATAAGATGAATCGAGTCATCCCTTTAGCCCCATTTGACTCAGTGGAGGAAATTAATCATTTATGTTTGTTAAGTATGACAATCTAACTGGGCCAGATCTACATGCTCAGAGACTGAAGCTGAGCGAGATAAAGACCCAGGCTGCAGACAGGGAGGAAAACTGCCAGATTCTGTAATGATGGGAATTTATTGGCATTTAAAGAGACAGTGGCAAGGCATTTCACTAATAGCCTCCCTCCATTGGAGAGACCTGCCTGCTACCAATTGCATGCAATTCTAAGTTATTTTTCAGATAGCGGAGAAGTCTTACAGCAATACTTGACTTTGGTGACAGAGCTTTCTTCCTAGAATTGACTTTATCTGTTGCAGCATAATCTGCATCCACAACCAAATAGTCAACATCCACCGACGAGCATTACCACAGCTTTGGGAATAATGGGCTTCCCCCCTTAAAATTATCTTCAAAATGTATTTCCAAGTGCAAATATTTGCAAGAATTAGATGGGTTTAGAAAAATTTCAGGGGGTCAAAGTCATCAACCCTACAATTTTATAACATATATTATGCATTCATATACGAAGACTAAACAGTATTTTTTTTCTTAAAATGTTTTGTGACCTGTCTCCAGATTTAATTTGAAGGATTAGAGGTTTTCTTAAAGTTGCCCATAAGAGATTGACATTTTCAAGGGCTAACTTAACAGAGACAATGCTAAAAGGGAGAGAAAAGCCAATATGACTTTGTTCCTACCTTGCTCCAGGAGTTGTGTGTGTAAATCGTCTATAAGCTTATTGACCTGAATGCATAGCAAGCTGCGTGTGACTGTGATTTGGCTAGAGAGCTGTCCTTTGATAGAGCAGCGATAGGGCTGATTTTAACAGCTCACTGGCTCCTCTTGCATGCCTGCCAACCCTGCACTCAGCAGGCTGCCTCACCTCGACTCGCCATCCCTTCTGTTCTGTTCAGCCTTTTCTCCCTGGAGTTTAAGTATCTTCATTTGATTGTGCAGGGACTGGAACCTTCACCAGATGTAAATCATGATTAAGGCGATATAGAAAATCCATACCTTTATATAACACAGCAGAGTCTTAAAGTTGACATTTCTAAACAAGACTCCATTTCTTAAAATGGGCCTCTGTGAATGAAATTGAGCTCTTCGGTCAGTGTATTTCCTCATCAGAAATGTCTAATTTCCAATATTGTTTCAAACCATACAAGTTGGTCCCAAAATCTCTGTACTCCAGGTTTTATCAAAACAAACTGTAAGAAAAGAAGCATTGTGCCAACACTTCTTCATCTGCTCTGCTTTTTCTTGTGACATTTGCGCAGAAAACTTCATCAAAGCCTTGTGACATTGTTCCCTGTGAGGCTGCCTGGATGATTGTGTTTAAAATGCATTGCAAACTGTGTTAGATAGAAGGCAGAAAATCCTTAATCACTGCTTAATTAAGGAATCATCTTGTAGCTTCATTTCCCGGGCTGTAATTAAACACTTCCAATACGTTTCGTTACAGGGCTTAACATGTTCGCCTGAGATCAAGGTAGTGCCTTTAATGTTATCTCCCCAGCTTTTTTAAACTCCGCTCCATTGGAAGGAACTGTTGATATACGCCTTTGTTATCCTCGTCATAATACGAGCCTAGTATGCTAAAGAGGTTCTCTGGGCCCAACAATAAATGATGGGGGAATTTAGTTAAGTGAGCTCCTTGATTATATACTGGGAAAGGCAAAGAAGTGGGGGAGGAATTACCAGCTAAAGTAGACACTTGCATATGCAAAACTGGGTCATAATGACCTCATGTACTGTAAGTAGATCATTCCTGCAAACTTCCCTTCAGCATCACTTTTTTAGCACACATCTTCTCTTATATTGCAAGGCAGAAAACAGAAATCCCTTTGGCAATGTTTGCTGCCTTCTTTGAAGTGAGCCATGTTAAAAAAGCTAAACAAGCATGGTGTGTGTGCCTGATGTAGAGATTAACCTTACTGAGGACAGACAGAGCTCCAGTGAAGTATTGTGTGTCCCATGGCAGTTGTCACTTGAACTGAGATAACTAACACTCTGAAATGCTTTCTGGAAGCTGGGGAAAAGGGGGAGGGGCAAATGCAGACATGTTACACTGCCAAATAATAACATATATACTTTATTTTTCTTCTGTCATAATTGGTAATACGATTTTTATCTGAATTTATATAAACCACATCTCAACAATAGTGTCCTGGTCAATTTAATCTAAATCTAAATATGTTTTATGTTAAAATCCATTTTTTAATCCCTGATAAGAGTATGAAGTTTGAAAATCCATTGTAGTAATAAGCCTGTCATAGGTGGTTTATAATCAAGTGTTGAACATCAAAGGGATGGAATTGATATGGCGACAATGCTGAGAAATGTTCTCCACAAACCATCAACTGCTGTGAAATGCTCCAAGCAGATGTGCTCATACTTGTCCAACTTGGTAACTATAGAGAGCAGTCATACATAAACTTATGAAAGCAAAATTATTACAACATTCTCCATAATAATTTATGTGTTTATGAGCTCTGTATAAAAACTATGGATACTCTAGACAAGTGAAAATTAATGGATTTTCTGAGTAAAGACTGCACTCTCAGAAGCAGTGTCTGTTGACCATTGTCTTAAAGCATTACAACCTTGGAAAGAGATACCCAAATATACCTTAGCATTGTTGTTTGCCCAGACACTGTAAATCAGCCCTACATCCTTTAACACACATTTTAGCTTGCTCCACAATAGATCAAAAGGTAATAAATAGCCAGGTCTCTCCCACACATTGCTTTCCTTCCTGTTCCATGAGCCTTCCTCCTGTTCCTGCAAGCACTCATGGGAACATATAAAAGTATGCAGCTGAATCTACTAAGCTGAGAACAAATAGGCATATCCAGAACTCTATATACACAAAATTGCTGTTCCACACAATGACAATGACTCACATGACTTCAGATTGTGACGCACAATCAAGATTTATAAAACTAGATATATCCTTTTATGGGTTAAATACACTATTATTAAGAATTAAACATTAACAGTCCATGATGCAGTGCCTTTCTAATTTAGGTCTGAGCAATGTAGTTTGTAGTTTTTTTTCTGTTTGTGTCTCATATGCTTTAGAACTAAGATGTCTTTCCTTTCTTGCAGGTGAAGAAGATGGTAACCGAGAAGCTGGAGAATCAGAAATGGATGGGCCGGGGGAGAAGACCAGGCATACCACCACAGGGCCTGATGAATGGGATGGTCCAAGTAAGAAAACTCTTCCCGTTTATTCGTCTTTGCGTCATCTGATCATTACTTAAAGATAAACTCCTGCACACTGTCCCCTCACATCAGCCTGAGTTTATCTTTAAGTTTTTGATGGACACATTGCTCTCATACGCACCTATCTGTGAAGTGGATGTGGAAAGGTTTTTTCTTATTTGGTCATGACTTACTACACTGAGATGCATGATTCATACTTAGTCTGAAGAAAAGTTAGTCTGCAACGTGTCCAAATGCTCTTTAACAAGCCCCTTTAACTGAATGTAAAAACAGGTTTATCATTACTTTTTAAAATAAATATATTATACAATGCTGATTTAGCTACCGTAAATTCCGTACTATTGAGCGCACCTGGATATAAGCCGCACCGGCTAAAAATAAGTAAATAAATGTATTTGTACATATATAAGCCGCACTTGATTATAAGCCGCAGGTGTCCACGCTATAACAAGAGCTATTTACACAGACGTAGGCTACCGGTAACATCCGCAAATACTGTAGCGTCCATACGGACGTTAAAGGACGACGAGAGCGTTCAAATAATAACTTAATAACCTGGTCACTGTCGGCCGTGACCACGCCGTTTACAGCAGAGAGCAACACATAACTTGCCGTAACAATCCAACTCTCTCCCCCAGCGTTCTCTCATACAGCCACTCAACACGTTCTCGCTGGTGCATTCACTGACTCTCCACATAATCGGAATTATGAACACATTATCAACTACTGACTTTACAACATGAACCGTTACAATACGAAGCCTAGCCGACGGTGTCTGTAACACGGCTGATGAAAAAGATGACCGTAATATATTTCACAAGAAAAAGTCCATCCATTCACTGCCTCAGAATGACTTCATTACTCACTTCCTCAGTCTCTGTTGTCGCTGTCAGTGTCATCTTAACGTGCAGCAGCTCTGTTAGCTTCTTTGACAGCCAGGTCGATCGCCTTTAACTTGAAAGCTGCATCATATGTATTTCTCCGTGTGTTTTCCATCATGAGGGTGCGTGCATGAAGCGCAAAATGACTGATATTAAGATCCGACGTGACGAAGTCAAATGTTTTTGCGGCAGAAGCTCATTGTCCCGCAAGAAAAATCCATAAATAAGCCGCACCGGAGTAGAAGCCGCAGTGCTCGAAGTGTGAGAAAAAAGTAGCGGCTTATAGTCCGGAATTTACGGTATTTAAAAAAAATGTTTAATCTTGTTTTGCCCCCTTAGTAAAAGCAACTTCATCAAAGGATGGATAATACATTGAAGAAGATAGTTACACAGCAATTACCGCTTAGCAATATCCTGCACCAACACTGCTGAACACACAAATTGAGGCTCCTTTTAATGCATAAAATGACCCCAAGAATTTATTGCAGGTACATGCGTATGTTTAAAAAAAAAAAAGGAAGAAATGAGAGAAAAAGAGGAGAGAGAGGGAAAAGAAGTGGATTTGGGCAAGTTGTGCTTACGAGCCTGAAGCCCCCCGGGGTGTGTATTTTATACTGACAGTGAATCAGTGTTATCACACCTATCAGATAATGCATTTATCATTAAATTTCACATTTGCATTTAAATCTGGGGAAGGAAATGAGCATTGCTGGCCAAAGATAAGAACGTTGGGACGACAGTAATAAACCATCACTGTGATCAGTCAGGAGACAGGACTGAGGGGGTCAGCTCAGAACTATGGGGGCCATGAAAAAAAATAAGGCAACACATGAGGAAAAAGGCCCTTTTGGACAAGAAAATGCTGAGCTTAAAAATACTGCTTTGAAAAGGAGGGGTCGATGTAGCATTACTAGATGTATGACTGACTGTAATTATCCTTACCCCCTCTACTTAGACATCAGAATGTGTATTAGATGTTCAGAAACACACTGCTGGACAGGCAGTGGAGAGAGGCAGAGGAGATGAGTATTATGGGGCAAATTGTCTGAAGATGGCTGAAATAGAAGAGTTGATGTGAGAGTGGGGTGGAATTATAAAGTCACATCCAGTTTTAGAACCTGATCTCTTCTATATTATAAATGTAAAACTGGCACTGAGCGCATTGCTGATTACAACTTAAATATTTATGCTTTTATATCTGTACTTTATATAATAAATCTCTTTTTTAAGGAAAGCAATTAAATCTTTTCATAATCAACTTGGTTACATAAATGTAACTTTTTCAACATCTCTAGCCAACCAACAAATTTGTAAGTAATTTACTCTAAATCAGTTGTGCCCAAGTGGGTAGAAATTAATCTAGCTGCATAATGATGCCATTTACTCTCCCATCATGAGTGCCATGAAAGGTCATTTCCCTTTTTAATTTTTCCCATTGTGCTGGAAAAGTCAGATGGGCATGTTATAATTCGAATAAAGAGTGGAATCAGACAATCAGATAGGAACATTTGAAATGACATGACTTCCTGTTCAAAGTGATTAAAAGCAAATTTATTTAGTTTGAGTCTGTCTACCCTTTTATCTCTTTGTAAATGTTCCGATAGGTCAGTATTCAAAAGTTCTTTGTTATTCTTTGGCTTAAGTTTAAGCAGGTGTGATTATGATCACCAACAGATAATTTTTAATCACCGAGCGTGTGAATCTGAATAGGATGTGAAACGGCCGCTACATAAAAAGAGAGTGAAGCCTTTTAATGAGGTGGGCTAACTCGGGGCATGCCCACCTACTCTGGTGATTCTATTGAAGCACCTCTATACAGTTTCCCTTTTGCTGAGTAACAACAAAAGCCTTCACAATCTACATCCTTTAATTTAACTTTTTTTGTCCCAGCTTTTCATCTCCACTTTAGTAACTCATGTCAAGTGCTGTCCGCAATTGCCAGTGTTCTCTGATTGTCTTTCTGTCTGGAACAGCAGAGAACAGCACTGAATGACTCACTATTAATCTGATAGCTGCCTCTTCTCTGCTGTTCAGAGTGCTTGGTCTCTGATGTGGAACACCCAGCGAGTTCCCTTTCTCTCCACTCGTCTTTACAAGTATGTCCTTAAGCAAATCTGCTCACTGATCTTGTGTCTCGTGTTCATTTCTCGTCACGGATGTTTCTCAATCAGTTGCTGATTTGGGAGATAGCGTAGCATGCTATTCTACTCATTTTCATGGGCTAAGGTGATAGGAATCTGACTCTGTCTCTCTCATTCTCTTACGCTTGATCTCCTCTAGGCAAATTGGGAATAGTATGTATTAGCTAGCTAACTCTGCTAATGAACTTGTTCCAAGCCTTATCTCAACGCTTGCTTGTGTAAACTACACCCCCTATGAAAATCATGAAATAAAGAGTTTATTAAGAGTATGGTAATTAAAATCACAGTCACTTAAGTTGCTGAGGTATTATCTGATTCAGTGTGTTATGTGATACACATTCTTTTTTTTTTTTAAATTTTTTGATATGTATATAAGATAGAAGTGGTGAACATTACAGTGGTTGGAAAGCCCTAAACAGCCCTAAAGCAGCATTTATTATAATAAAGCTCTTACATGAATGAATACAATCCACGTCTAATTTATGTATATAACTTGCAGATCGTGAATCAGACCAATCCAGTGATCATTTATATTTCTCACAGTCGATACATGCAATAGAACAAACAATAGCACTTTATTTTCCATTAAAAAAATAAAACATTGTTAAAGTGACACGACACTATACTAACAGAAGCTTACTCAACATTGTCAATCACACTGTAAAAAACAATTATATTGTGTTTTTTTGGTTAGTCTTGAAGGAAGCTCCAAAGGTAAACTATTTTCTTTGAAGAAATATACAAAAAACCTTTGGTATTAACTTTAAAAACATTTTGATTAAACAGAAGAGAAAGATCTAACTGGAGGTGTAACTGTGATCTGCGGAAAATGTATGCTCTTTTGTTTTTGGAGCCTAATTCTTGTTTTCATTCAGACATTTCTTGTTAGTCACCTAATTTATGGATGTGTGATAATACGTTACTGAAGTCCCTCAACACAGGAAACATCATGCTGGCATAATTAACATTTTTAATTGATTTAAACAAATCCTTATTATGGTCTTGGTTGGGGATCTTTCAGTGGTTTTGAAATCCAGCTGTTGTCCACATTTTAGCTGACATTGGTTGAGTGACTTCAGCCACGACTACATGAATGACTACTATGAAGGGTCTATTTAAAAAAAAAAATTGACTAGTCCAATTGAAGGAGTGTGCGAGAGGTAACAAAAACCAAGTTATAACCTTGTGCACAAAATTCTCTCCTGGCTGTCCCTTATGGCCAGTGTGACATCGCTTGCTCAGCTTCTGATGCCAGCTGGGCATTAGCCAATGCAAGGCAGGGGTCAGCTTAAGGAGTGGCCATCTGAGACTCTACCTGATGGTCAGACACAGGCAAAGCAAGCCAAAGACACCCCCCACCCCACCCCACCCCACCCCATCACCCACTCCCCAGCAGCTAGAAAATGATCATATCCAACGTTCTTCTTTTATAAAGACATCAAACATGCAAACGCTGAAAACATAGCTTCACTCAGATGTAAAATCGCTGGAGTCTCATATTTGACTATAGCATATACAAATGGGATTTAAGCTTTCCTTTACCTATGCTGAATTCCCATTGTTCATGTTAAGAAAATTCCTTTCTGTTTCAGTTGTTCCAAATGTTCTTACATACACTGAAAAACTTCAGTTTTTACATAGCAACAGTCTATTTAAGCACAGTTCAGTCAGGTTGCTCTCAGTAAACAAGACATTTTCAAACTCAGCACCCAAGTCTGTTAAAAAGTCAGGGTGTCGTCAAGACAGAAAGGGGAAGCTGAAATGAGGGACAGAGACAAACGGAGCACCCAGATGCAGATTAGGCTGCAGAAGATGAGGGTGTAAAAGGGATTTAATGGTAGGATGGATTAGAGAAATCCTTGTAACAATGTTAAATAATTATGGTTCCAGCCGAGATCAAAGCGCCATTGATTGAACCCCTCAAGCCTTCAGCACACAGAGTCTTGGAAAGCAAAGATTGGTAAACTAGCGCGCAGACCACTCCGTCTGCTCCAGTTAAATTGGATTGGAAATATTAGGATATAGATGAATCCTTCAGGAGGCTTCGCAAAGCTTTTGTCGCCGGAAATGTAGCTTGGGAATCGTATGAAAGGTTTGATAGTGTACTGTCTCGACAGAATCATAAGACGAGGGTGTCGCAGCTGTCTCTACTGATACCTAAGCGTTTTAAGTAGACTTATAGACACACTTGACTGTTATATCAGCAAACCGAAAACTTTCAGCACAGGCTTTCATTCAAGGTTTTATTTTTTCCCCCCTTTTTCTTGTAATCAAGAAATTTGGACGTGCATCATGGCAATTCTTTCAGAGAAAAGCAGGGTTTTATCTTGCTTCTCCAGGGATTTATTCAAAGTCTTCAGACATGTCTCACAAAACATGAATGACACTGAGATTGCTGATACTGATGATGAAAGTCCATCATCACCTTCTCTGGGCCTGGGCATTGAGTGATGAAAAATGTAATTGCAATCAAAGTGCTATAGGAGTAAACATAGCCCGCCTTTTCTAGATATATTTATTTCATAAGAGATTACTGATGGTTTCATACAATGTGCATATCACCTGTGAGCAGAGACAACACCCACCCTTCTACCTCACACATACACTAACACACACTCACACACACACACACACACACACACACACACACACACACACACACACACACACACACACACACACACACACATAATAAAGTGTCATTATAATGATGAAATATGCAACAAGAGATTAGACAAATCACTGTACTCTTATGGTGCATCTCCTTGATGCAAATTTAGTCACTGATCCGCTATACTAAGAGGCTTTATGGAGGTTCTTCATGGTTGTTAGTTATATAATCTAAAATAGGGCAAAATGCAATCACTGTTCTTATCATCGAAGGAAGATGTCACTTAATTCTGTTCTAGTTTTGTGTGGATACGTAGGATGTGGCACAGTGAGAATGAACCTTAATAAGATAAATCACTTCAACCATTTTGTCCATATTTCAGCTGATTTTGCATCCATCTTTTCACTATGATTTCTATTTCACATGAACAAGTCAAAAGAGTTCCAAAGACAACCAGAGCCATGTAAGCGTGGAGGGTGGTGTTTCTGCCCCCAGGGACTTGAAACCCATTGCGCCTTTCTTTAGCGCTCTGAATATGTTTGTTCTGCAGTGCCCTCCCAGGCGCTGTCGCTGCACACTTTTTTCAAAGAGGTATCCTTGTAATTGGTTGAATATTTGATGTGTGTATTTAACATTAACATGGAGACACTCAGGCAAAGCATTGCTAGGGGATATAATGCTAGGTAAACTCTAGATTGCTCAACTGAAACTCACTCGTTTGTGGAAATTTTAATATATTTCGGCCTTTTCTAAAATAAAACTAGACTCATTCTGAGTGACTTTGGTTTGCACTTCTTTCATGCATGAATTTTCAAGGCCTTTGCAAAATGTGGATGCTTGTGCTTCACATATTGCTTTGTTTTATATGCATGAATGTTTAGTTTTCATTGGTCCTCACTTTATTATTTGGCCATAGGAATGAACTCAGTCCTTTCTAAGCCATATCTCCCTTGTCCCTTAATCCTTCTTTCTTTCTTTCTTTCTTTCACACACACACACACACACACACACACACACACACACACACACACACACACACACACACACACACACACACACACACACACTCGTAAAGCCTTCAAACTGATAGGTATTGATATGAAAACTGTCTCCACGCCTGTGAAGGCCTTTCATTGGTGAAGAACAGCTGGGCTTTGGCCCTCTGGTCACGCTAATTCCACCTCCTTATTTTCTGTTTAGGGGTGGTAGGGGGTGGGGCCCGCTTGTCAAGTGAATTAAAATACCAAATAATAGTAATAATAATGATAATAAAAAGTTAATAAAAAATGGCATGTTCCTTCCTGATTGTGTGGGTGTTGTGGTATTCAATTATGCAATTTTCATTGGCATATTAATCATCTTTTCAACAAACAAGCCGCCGTTAATTAAAGCAAAGCATGGATAAAGACGTGTTGCCGGATCATCACTCCGTTTATCACCATGCACAGACCCGCAGTTAAGTAAATTCAGGCTGTGAGATGAATTTCAATGGTGTCCCTGTTTCTTCTGCTGTGTGTCTGTGTGTGTTTGTGCATGTGCATGTTTGTATGTGTGTGTGGTTAGCCATCTATTTATGCTCATTGAGTTTGAAGGTGTGGTTAGTGACGTTTCCTGTCAGTGTCTGTGGGCATTGTAATGACAAGTTACTAGCGGCTTAGAATGATGTTAATTGTTTGATAAAGACCGACAACCTTATCATCTTTTTAAATATTTCAGATAATGTTATTATATGATTACCACAGTAAACACAATGACTGACTCTAGTTGAGTTTTCAGATCGTTTCTTTCCCTTCATTGGCAATACTTTGTGCTTCAAAGCGACCAATGGAACGATGTGACATATACAACCAGGGCAGCTCAGCTCGTTCTCCCCTTCTCCTTTTTCTCTAGCTTTTTGTACTACCTCTATGCCTGCTTATTGGTGGGAGGGCATGGAGATAGGATCTGGTTAGATATGGGTTTCTTTAATCATAGCTCACTGCCTTTACAGTCATTCAGTCACTAAATAGAAGTGGGGAAAATGTCTTGTTGACAGGGGCAGCCAGACAGCCATGCAAGTACTTGAGTTCTGCCAGAAGAAAAAAAAAACTCAAGGCATCTGTACATGTTGCCTGTCCCTGTCGCTTATTGTGGAGCAACTTTATCAGCCCCAGCCGCTCACCCACTTGCAAAACTGGAGGGCCAGTCGCCTCTTAACTTAAACATAAGATCTTTGTGGTTTGAAGCACTCGGCTGCTCTGCACCCAGTGTGAATCTGAAAGGCAAACACGACTTCAGTGTTGCCGTTACCCATCACAAAATCACACCTTATGAAAAACTTGTTTCTGCTGTATTAGCTCAAATCAAAATGCACTCAAACAGACTGTTGCACTGGAGCAAGATCCGATCCTGGCCCCCCTCCCCCCTCGAAAGAAAAAAGAGAGAGATGATGGAGAAAGAAGAAGGGAAGGAAGTAAAGAGAGAGGTAAAGTAGGAAAGTGATGAAGATGGAGGAAAGAGAAGGAGGAGTGAGAGAGGGGGAGAGAAAAGTCAAAAACCTCCACATAACAATGCCGGAGAAAAATCAGAACATTTTCCACCGAAAGATGGGCCATTTCCAAATCCTTGTGCCCTATCAGACAAATTAAAGTAAATCAAGCATGAAATGAAGCAGAAGAGCCCGGAGATAAGGCTCCTTTAAGTCGTTTACAGATTAGGACAGAGAGAGAGAGAGGGAGAGGTGCATCTGGTCTCTGGCAGTGAAGGAGGCTAGTTTCTCATTTCACAATAGCAGCCTGTGTATAGGATTACTCTCCCCTGTCACCGACATGAGGAGCAGTGGGGGAATAGACATCCACAAAATGTGTCTAAATACGTCCCCCATAAATGTTACAAACCAAAAACCTCTCAGTGTCAACCAGATGTGATATGTGATAAACAAACATGTTTGGTGCAGCATTTGACCCGGTATATCATTTTGATTTGTTTTTATTTCCGTCCCCTCTCCACCTTTTCTTATGCTCAAGTGGCCTCATGACAGCGTTGCTTAAGAATTCAAATGAATTCAGGATTGGCTGATCTGCATCACGTGATTGTTATGGCTGTCAGCTCCTATGTTAGCACGCCTCAGATCCAGTCTGGAGGAGGTGGGGAACAGAGGTAATTGAGGTGGTAAAGGGCTGTTTTACAAATAGTATTCTCAAATGGGATTTTGTTTAAATTATGATCTGCAATGTAAACTAGGTTGTCTAATATGTATGTCCTACTTCTGTTTACGGACGTAAAAAAAACAAAACAAATTAATTAGTATTTTATTTTTGTACTTGCAAATTAACAAAATGTCAAATGGAGCTAGTTGCTCCAATATTGTAAGAATTATATTTTAAAGCAGATACACACAAATATGTTCCTATTTTATTCAAGCATGCATGAAAGTAAGCAGGATCCAAACAAGCCCCTCCACGCTTACTTACACACGCACACCGGCACACACACATGGCAAGGGTACACTGCACTTTGATGCTGCCCGTCGAGCTCTCACTGGATTTTGTTTCACTCCTTTCGTGTATCCTTTCTGGGTGTGATGAGAGGTGGCCTGAATGCGGGCTCAGCTTGCTCTGAGAGAGACAAGAGCTGGCCTCTGTCTCCTGGCAGCTGCTCTCCAAAGCCGTGACCTTGACCTTCCTGGCCAAAGTCTTAGGTTTAACTCTTTTATCGCGCTATCTCCAGGCATTTAAAAATACTTCTGAAACTCAATGATTTAACCCGCTTTTACGCTGTTCACATCAAAACTGGATGAAAAAAAGCTTAATCCATCTTATCTGTTTACTGTCAAACTGCTCTGGCTAAAACCTACTCACAAAAGACAAGTAGGTCACCCAGGGAAAAAAAACAGAATTCCTGTTACCCAGGGGAAGTTGCAGCCGAGTAATTGACTTGGTTGGAAATTCAGGAGTACTCTAAAAATAATATTGAAAAAACTACAGAAGGTAGCAATGTTTCACACGTTATTTCCCATAAAGTAGTTTGTTTCACAGCACTGTCACATGAGTATTTTTCAAACCAATCCCCACCTATATTTCCTTCTTAAATAACGTCTACATGCCTTGCTGCATTTCACTATATTCATGACAAGACTGAATGAACAAAATTTTAACTTCCTATTTGAAGCTGATTTATCAGGACCAATATCCATTTGTCTCAAATTCATGCCCAGTGCACATACTGTCAATTACTCATTCCCCCTGACACATTCAGTGGTAGTAATGTCCTTTTGATGGCTTTGAAATTTTAAGAAATGCCTTTGAAATAATCAGATTCCTGCTAAAGTGGTGTGTGTCCTCTAGATGTTGTTTGCGATACAGAGATATCTCTATGTGAGGACAGTCATTCTTTAAGTTTTGCTGTCTCCCTTTACATGCTATCAATAGAAATTGCAGTGCTTCACTAAAGATGGATGTCTCAGAGATTGTTGTCAGCAAGCCGGCTACTGACTTTGCCAGGCTTCTGATGAAACGGAGTGCTTGATGGCCAGTATATTTCAATTGTTCAATGGCACCTTACTACAGTCTGAGTTTGTAATGCACTGCAGGACAGAGTGTTTTGTATTTACTTGCATGTGTCTCTATATCCTAATGTACTCCTTTTTTTTACATTTCTGATATTCAAAGAGGTCATTGCATTTGGATTATGTATTGGAATTTCCTAACAAAGACTGAGATCAGTATATCTAGGACTAGGACTTATTAGATGATTCCACAACTTAATATATTGCCACTGCATTGCCATCCTAGAAAACTGGGCACCATTTGTGTTCCCAAAGTAAATTTGTGTTGGGTCACAAGGGGCTGTAGGGTCAGCACCTGATTACTAGCTATTACAATAATTAAACAAATAACCTTCTAAATCGTTAAAATTACAGCAATGTGGAATCCAATATGTTAGTCTGAATGAGAAAATAGTCTCCATCATAAGCACCTGTAACAGCAGATTGTTTAGATTTAGATTTTTGTAAACATTTAACATATACAGAGAGAAGTATGAAAACTTAATTAATTAAACTTAGAGGTTGTTGATGGTAGAGGTTAGGGTGGGGATCTGCTTTTCAACCCCATGCCAAGTATATATTATGTGTCAAAACACCATTAACTTAATGGTTAACTTCTTCTACCCAGGGCATCCTTCTTGGAACACAAGCTTAGCCCATTTATTAATTCATACCTTCCTCTTCCTTTCTATAACTATTACCTCCTCATATGGCAAAACTCATGTTGTAATGCTCCAAAAATTGCAAACTTTTCCACTGTTGTCAGGGCCAGAAGCAGTCAAATATATTCCTGTTTGGGCATTTGGGGATATAAGAGGTGGTTGAGAAAGAGACAGTGTGGCTCTGCTGGTGTTGGCGGTCCTCCACTGTTTTAAAACACCTTTCTCATAGATAATAGTGAGCTCTGTGGGTTATAAATGATGTATTTTTCTCAGTAGGACCTGAGAGTAGTTATTTGGGTTGGGGGTGGGAAAGTTCATCCATCTCTTATCAAAGCTCTGCGACATTTCTCCTTCAGCTGTAAAATTTCATATCACATATCTGCTTTAAAGATGGGGCACCTTATGTTGAATGATACAGTGTATCAAATTTCACCCCATATGCCTCTCTCATGGTGTATTAATTTATGGCCTATTTGGTGGCTCTATAACACTGCCTGTCAGTAGAGATGATTCAGTAAGACATCTGTGAATTGCCACACACAGGTTATTGAACTTTGAACAGCAGTCATTTATTTGGTTGGACTCAAAGGTACAGCTTGATATCAATGGGGATCTTAATGTTTAGGCATATTTTTCCGCCGGTCTCTCATCTTGTTCCGCCATCATTGGTTTGTTAACGCCAGGTTACTTGAAAAAGATTAGGTACATTATGAGCTTGGTGAAAAACCAATTATTTTAAACCGTTAGAGTAGAGTAGAGTTTGTGTAAAAGAGAAATTTGAGCAAATCCATTTCAAGTAGGAATTTGGTTATGTCATTTATCGTTTTTCACCATAATTAATGCCTGGAAATTATGTTATATGTATTAGTTTGTGAGCATTATTAGAAAAAAATAACTTGCAAATCTATCATCATCTAAAGAGTTCATAGAAGGAAGCTCCTTTACTATGCACTGTAAAACAAAAGAAAGAAAAGACACATATACATACGTTTAAAAACGATGCCAACAAGGAGCCTCTTTGGTACTATCTGAGGAGGATCTCACCACACAAAGGGACATTCATTGGTCTGCCAAGGATCTGTAGAGTGCAGGAACAGACCCTAGAGTCAAGTGACAGATGATGATCTTATCAGGGGATGGGTGGGGGTAGGAGTAGGGGTTGGTTGAGAGTGTTGTTAGTGGGTGGAGAGGGTGTAGGTGGCAGATATGGGTTGGTTTGGATTTGTAGGAGGGGGGAAGCTTTTATGCAACATCATGAGCCCTTCCAACAAGGGTGTGGCATTTGTTAAATTAATGGAAATTAAGAACACAAGCACCATGTTTCTTAAATTTCTTTATCATTATTGATCATTTTGAACTTAAATAAAGATTTCTTGATATGTAAAGGAAAAACCTGAAAATGTTTTTGTGTCAGCTTATTGTTGGGATGTTACTAAACCAGTAAATGCTCATGGAGAACATTCAGAGGAAAACTCATTATTCATCCACGGGTGTTTTGATGGAGATCTTCCACGAGTATCTGCAACAGATGTGACAAGCCATCTGTGGGCCAAGGTCCTGAGGCAACATTTGGTGTGAGACGCACACAACTGGCACCTAAACACAGTAGACCACAATCCACACAAATTGAATCATACCCCCTCCCCCACCTCTACTTGCAGCTACACTACCCATTACCCCCTGTTTATGCCATGCATTCAACCCAAAAAGAAAGAAAGGGTGAAGGAAAGAAATCAGAATCATTGGCTGGAGATGGCTGGAGCTGTTTGTCAAGCGGGGCTAAACTGGAACTTGCATCCAAGCGGTTAAAGGCCGTGGGTCTTATCTGAGGACAAACAGAATGCATCAAGCGGTGGCTGTGCTCTCAGTGATGACGACCAGCTGTGCACCAATGTTTAATTATTTTTCTGTAATGAGCTTACCCACCTTCCACTGCAGCTCCAGGAAGACAGCGTGTAGAAGCTGGAACTCAGGAGGGGTGGCAGAGTGAAAGAAAGAATGAGATCACGCTGTCCATATCAACCTATTTTCAGGCCTTCCAAAACTGTACCTGTTGTCTTTTAAATGTAAATGTTTTTACACCATTCCTTATACGACAAGGGAATTTAAATAAAGTTCCAATAAAAATGTGGTCAATTAAGTGTATTTCATTCACCTATTGTTAATAGTTTGACCACCACTGTAATGCTGCATTATGTCATATGTCAGAAGTAATAACATATTATATTTGGTTATATTTGGTCATGTTTATGCATGCAAAAGACCACATAAGCACGCATTTCCACTTAAGCACAACAGACGAGCACAACGGCATGCTGCAAATATATTACTTATATTTACAGACATATTTACATAATATATTTACCAGGGCTGAATAGGTTATTTTACCACAAGAGCATCAGAAAGTTCAGCAATAACTTCAGCCCATTCAGTATAAACCAAATTCCCTGAACACCTGATAGCCAATGAACAAGTGCATGTATTTTTTTTTTACGAAATTATATAATTATGTTTTGATGACATACAAAATATGTGGGAGTTGTTTTACTGCAAAATGGTAATTCCTTCACTTTGCCCATCCTAGAACAATGGTTATAATTTACAGCAATATTTGTCATCTTCCAAAAAATAAGTCCAGGCTTTATAAAGAATGTAATAACGAAAAAGGCTAAACACTCCTACTGTTTCTAGAAGGTTTCTTGTATAGAAAACGAACGCAGAGACACTAATTTTTTGGAACATCAAACTTGAAAGAAGACTAGAGTTGTTTAGGCAACCATTTGAAAACGTACAATTTGGAGCTTCAAACTCTCCCTTTGGGAACTGCACATAATCACCTGCACATTCACTCTGGAAAAGATCCTCTACATTAAATTTTGTCAAAACCTGCTTTGGGGCTTATCATAACTATTCGATTAATCACCATACGGCAAAGTACACTAAATCGTAGAGATAAGATAATGAGGGGTGAAAAGGAGGTGATCACTGGTGGTTCTAATAGTGCTCTCCAGTTTTAGTCTAAATTAAGTTGAGCTCTACACAGCACTAACAAGGGAACTGCCTTCCTGGAACAACAGAAATAGGTCTGCCACTGGCTGCTCTCACAAGCCAGTAAGCCTGCACTGTCTCACAGAGATTATCTCACACAAGACACATTTCATGTAAGGTTAGCTCACCATGTGTCTGAGTAACACCATCAGATGGATGCTTGCTTGATTTGCTTATCCATTTTGAAGCTGCTTGGCTTTAACCCTCACTGCATTATTGCCTACTTTGAGGCAATAATGCAATCGCACATGTAGGTTTAAGGGGGGAAAAGTGCAATGAATAAATGTCAATGTGATTTGATGTGGAACTTGTGTGCCATAGGAAAGAATATTGCTGACAGCTTTGGGTTGTGTTGTGTTTTTAGGAGAGCTGGATGCCTTCCTCAAAGAGGGTGAGCGTCGGATCCACAGCCGGCAGCAGCTCCCTGTGGGGACAACATGGGGACCCTTCGAGGGCAAGATCGAAATGAACACTGACAGCACTGCACTGGTATGTTATTGTTTTGGTAAAGTGTTTAACACTTTTTAACAATTACTAACTAAAATAAATTATCTATTGACATTAACTTATTCAGGTATGGATAGCTGGGGGAACTAAAGCCAATCCCTGCTATCATTTGGCATAACGCGGGGAACACCCTGGAAGAGTCACTAGTCTATTTAAGGGCCAAAACAGAGAGAGGAACAACTAGTCACATTCCCATACATGCAGATTCATTTTTTTACCTAGGGAGCAAGTGTTTGGAATATGGAAGGAAGCTGTCGTGTCCAAAGAAAACCCACATAAGAAGTGCATGCAAACTCCACACAGAAAGGCCTCTGGCAGGCCAGGGATTTTAACAAATGACCTTTTTGTTATGAGGGGATAATGGAACAACTACTTAACCAATGTGCATTGCCTAAGACTGTGAAATACAAAAGGAATTGTAAATAAAATGCAACAACTTCAAAACTTTTGCTAAGAAGGGACTGGTTACAAGGAAATCCTGGAGCTTGATTAAAAAAGAAACATCAGGTTATACTATGCAATAAAATTGTAAATTGTAGTTCTTTACCTTTAGAAGGAAAACAAATCTTCTCCAGCAATTTGCTCAAAAACTCCACGGTCCTAAAGATAACTATTCATCACCCCTGACCTTGTGCTAGGAGATCACTGCAAATAATTTAAGCAGTTAAGCTGTGTCCATGCAATGCTTGAAATAATGAATAATTATTTTTTGCACTTGCAGTTTGCACCTTGATTTTGAGAGAAATTGATGCCAAGTATTTATGGCAAAATTGACATTAAAGATTACTTTGACTTTGAAGAAAGTGAAAAGCTACAAGCAAGAAGATACCTTGTATAGGATCTTGTAATGTTTTAAAACAGAGTATTGCTTTAACATTTGCAATCTTTCTTTGTAGGGCATTAAAGTTGGGATGAAATTTATTAAGTTTTGAAACTACGAGTTCAATACTGCATTGTTAGAATTTAAGACTGAGCAGGACCTTATTAAAAGTATGTCGCAGGCCAGAGAGTACAGAAATTGGGTCTCAAAACATGAGTTCTATTTCATTGGACAATAGCAAGATTGTCCTTTGGTAGGTTCAGCATATAGTATATACATGCCAATATCATTGATTTCACGTTCTCTTAAGCTGTAAAAATTAGGTGAAATTAATTCTTGGATTTCCTCTAGAGGAAATTATCAGAGGCTAGATGAACAGTTTTTTTCCTCTGCCTCAGAACTCAAATGGTTCCTACTTTCTTCCATGGAAAACCAAAAATGCAAAATGTATGTAATGCCATTTTAGAAGATATCCAGAGCTATTGATGTGAATTCCAGGATCAAACTTGCCCCCTCAAAAGCCTTTGAATTGCATTTTAACACTTAAGTTTGGTATTTTATGACTTGTTTGATTTTGAGCTCAATCCAACTTCAACTAAATGAAAACATCATACATTTTGCAGTGGTACTGACCTGCTGCCGAGGCCCTCCATGGGATTCATATTCAATCCAGCATTTGATACATTTTAAAAAATGATATTAAAATTAAAACCAAGCTCACAGTACTTTGAAGAAACAAAAGTGAATGATGACTTCCTCCATGTTTCCCATAACTCCACCATTCTCAGAGCAGTTTCAACTGTTTTCTAAGCTCTCCTTGTGGTTTTGAAATCATCAGTGGCTTTAAACAACTCAGGCTGTATTATAGCCATGAAATATGGCTTCTCTCAGGGCAAAGCCAGTTATCCTTGGGCGGAAAAGTGATTTGACAGAGCAACACCTCAAGTTGCTTTCCAAAGTAACACAGTTCATATACCTCTTTGGCAATCTCTGCATGAATTTCCCTGAAAGCAATCCCAAACCAACCTTCAGCTGTCCCTGAAATGAACCTAAGGCTGTGATGTCATATAAAAGATCTTTGTGAATGCTTTTACTGCTTTAAGTAGATATCAACTTTACAAAATAATTTAATACCTTGTGAACTAGAATCCTAAATTGATTGTTACATTTGGAAAAAGTGCGAAGTTCTTGACTAATTTTCCTTTTGAGGGATGTTTGGCTTTTCATACCGTTTCTTTTGTTCTGTTTTTGCCCCTTAAGTGGGCAGGTGCTGGTCATCATCTAAATTAGGCTGTTAAAGGGTTACCGACTATGACAAACCTCCCTTGCAATTAAAGGCACCGGAGGAAGCTTTGGCATATTGCCTTTAAGGATCTGATTTGTGTCTATTCTCCTGGGGGCCCTTTCAATGCGTTGTGCCTTGTCCCTCTCCTCTACTTAGCTTCATTTTTCAAATAGGGTACTGGCTGTTAGCAGATTCTCACCATTTCTCATTAAAGGCTGGGTCAACTCAACTGGCAAGTTATGTTATAGAGAGCCTTTTCACAGTGGAGCGTAACTTTTGCTGAGAGGATTAATAAGGCAGAAGTGAAATACAAAATTAAGTATGAATCTGTCAGCCAGCCAATTTTTGCACACTAGGAAGTTGTCTATTTACAGTAGTATAGTTTTATGATTTTTTTAATTAAACTTTTGGTTATAATGCCCTTGCCTTGATATACTGATGTTGCATGTAGTTTTAATACTGTTTTAAGAACTCAGTTGTTCCAGTGGGAGGCAAGAGACTATATTATCTTAAATATTGAGTATGAAATATAACGGCATGCACAAACTCATATGCCTTACCTGTGAAGGAAGAATTTCAAAAACAGAAAGAAAGAAAGGCATGGCGAGTTTCTGTTTCTCTCTTTCTTTCTTTCTTCTTATTTGTCAGGGTCCCCCGTGCTGCAGACAGGGCGGGTTAGAAGGCAGTGAAGAGCTTTTGAGGTAGAAATAAAGGCTCATTGCTTCATGGGTCTCTATCCCAGCTAGGAGGCACTCTCAGCCTATCTTGTGATGTGTGACCTCCACAGACTATTAAATCTCCTTTTTACCTGCCAATTTTTTGAAACCATAGAGGTGAATGAATTACCCAAAGGCAGCCAGGTCTATGGCAGGAGTGACACCTCTCTCATGCTTTAACACATGACCTGCTGGTGAGATATTGATATGCTCTCTGAAATCATACATTATTATCCCTTCATTCAAAAAAATCATTTAAACTATTACTTTTTGGAGGTTGAGTTTGGAGGTCTGTTTCTATACCCATAGCTACACTTCCAAAGATACAAAAGAGTAGAGAGCAATTATACCTTAAGCGGTTTACAGTAAATTAAAAAAAAACAGTTTAAACTTTGACACATACAGAGCCATAAAGGAGAAGACTATGTAAGTGTCTGTGTCTGGGGAGCAGTCCTGCAAAAGCTGGTATAGAAGGGACAGTAGGAAGGGTTACAGGTCTCCAGAGGAAGCAATTGGGAGCAAAAGCTACAGTAGAGTTGGCTATCCTATATGTTCTTTTGCAATTAAGCTACATGTTGGCCGGCTGCTGGTAGATGACAGGCCTCAAAGCTGACTTGATTTGACGGATCAAGCTAAGATGGAACTACCAGTGGAGCATTACATGCAGCTGAGGTAGAAAAGGTAGAAAGGGTAGAAAGCTTGATAAAAGAAAGAATGTAAAGAAGGATGTAAAGAAGGGGAGCGTGAGAGACGAAGTTGGAAAAACACAGGGCTAAAAGCATGACAGGAAATCTCAGCATCTGCAGGACAGAGATAGGGTCACATCTCTACCGTTTATCAAAGAGGAAAGCAGATTTCACAGCTGATGGGTTGACTGTGGCAGGTTTGTGGACCCCAGGGGCTCAGCTTGGCATGAGGGACTGTAGTTATAGTTATTGCTGTTGCAGGCCTGTTAACACAATCACATTGCGCTGTATTGAACAACTTATATGCCTGGCCTTCCTGTGGTATATTTATACATTCTAAAGCACTTTAAGGTCACTGAAGAGTTAATACTCTTTTTGTCAAAGTAATACCCACATGTAAAACATTGTTTTAATTATGTAGTTGTAAAAAAAAAACACAGCTAAAGTATCAAGAGTTGTTGGAGGAACCCAAGGTTATGAACTAGGTTAAAAGGGACAAGAGTCTGAACCGAAACTAAAGACCTGGCCTAGGTTAAGGTATCACACTTCATTGCAGAAAGGAGGTTCAAAGCCTTTACCACACAGCAAGAGTAAAAAATAAGCAGGATTTTTTTTTCAAAAGACTAAACACATTTTTTTCTTTGTGCTGCTGTTGTCAGGCTATTCTCTGCTCTGTTCCACATCCACCTCCTCTCCTTTTCTCTCTTTCTCTCTGACTGATGGAGCTGCCAGAGTGCCGTCTCATCCCTCACTTCTCTCACTGATCAATCAGACCATTAGACTCCAATTACAGCCTTAGCCCCAGCGCAGGTGAGCAACGAGCACATTCAACCGGCTGCCGACAACGCCTCTGCCCAGCTTCCTTACACTCCAAATTAATGTAAATTAATAGTGACACTCAGACATAAATGGCTGCAATCGAGGGGCTAAATTAACAATCTAGGTCGAAGCTATTGAGTAGCAGGTGTCTTTAAAAGTGGTAATTACCTATGCCGGACAGAACCAAGAGAAGAGGGTGGCCCATAGTTTGCCTGGAGTAAGAGGCCTGGCACTGGTGAGCTTTGCTTTCATTGTAGGTGTTAATAATTGATTGTGAGGCAAGCTATTAATGAGAAGCAGATTTAGAGCTCAGTTGTAAATGTGTGTTGATGAGGGTGTTGCCGCCTCTTGTACAATGCCTTACCAATGCTAATTACTGAGGCTTAGTGAAGGTGCACTGTAATGAGTCTGGTTTGAATACAGTTCTGGTCTTAATGTGTTTTCAGGGCTTTTTTGTGCAAATGACATAGTGATTGTAATGCATATGACTTGCTTAATTGAAGATATATGTGGCAATTGATATCTTATCTTCTGCCTTTACAAACTTGTTGTAGACTAGATATATTTACTCTAGGCATAGTTCTATCATATCAAATTTGTAAACACAAGCCTGAAAGTAATCAGCAACTCTAACATAGCAAAATAACACATTTGGTCTTATCACTGTCTTACAATATAACTCTTAAATCACAAGGCAGAAACAACAGCAATAGCAGTTTTTTTTCTACTCATCCTATGTTTCGTTTAGATGAGAGAAACAACAAGAATAAGATTAGCTCTGTTACCTCCTTTGGGAATTCTTTCTTTCAAAAAATGTTTAAAAAAACAAAGGAATCCTTAACTGATTCTTCAGGTCTTAAATCTGACCCTAAGTGGAGCTAAAGATTCATACTATCTAAAATACATGTGTGAACGAAGCCAATAAATCCCCTTTTGATTTAATTGCTTGTGTATTAGGCAACACAGTAGTCACTGCGTTTGTGTAGAAGAACATGTGCTAGTGCCTTATTGTATGTGTACACACGCAGCTGCTTTTGGCCGTGAACAGAGAGCCTTAGCTTGTAGACTACAGAAGAGTGAAAATGTCAAGATACTGTCCTAATTTTCACCTGGGACAGAGAGAGGCAGAGGCTGTCAACTGATTGAGTGCGATTATTGTGTATTTTAGTACAAGGGTAGGAATAAGGCTTTTGAACCAAAAAATGCTCCAAAAATTATTCAGCCCATCACTCGAGCCATTTATCTCACCCCTTTTGCCCACCCTCTCCTTCCAATATGTTTATTGTTAGCTACCCCTAAACTTTAACAAGTGGTGGCAGATTTTTCTGTTTCAGAAATTATATTTTTCTTCTTGTCATTGCTTCATTAATCAAGAGGAGGCATTCTGAAAAATGTTTTGTTTTGTAGGCTGCAATCTATTTTGTGTGTGTGTGTGTTGTAGTTAATCTGCGCCCGTGGCAGGTTTCCCCTCCGAAACGCAGCGCTAAGCAGCGGTATCGCAGGCCTATTGTTGTAGCCTCTGTCATAGCAAGGAGAGCCTGATGCAGGCCTGGGCTCGCCTGATAAGGAAAAGAGGATTCAACATGGCTGGAAAGGAGAATCAGTGGGACTTGAGAGTGGAGTACGGATGGGGCAGATGCGCTCACACACACACACACACACACACACACACACACACACACACACACACACACACCCACACATACTCGCGCAGAGGATGATACACACATACTTTACACACAGTCACACATGGACAACATATACACACATACACGCAAATCATCACCATCATCACACTGGCACATGCCCAGGCAATTATTTACAGTAACATCCAATTACATATGCAAGAAGGCACCCCAGGATAGGACCTCTGTGTAGTATAGCTGCTAAATGAGACACAGCCTAGAATTTGAATGCAAATGTGCAAAACAAACAAACTGTGAACATGAAAAAGTCAACAATTTAACTGTTTTGATTAATATTTGCATTAAAGGTGGCCTCTGCCTTCTATCTTTAAGTAACATTGTCTCTGAACCTGTTTGAAAACAGCACACTTTATCAAGACTAACAGGATTTGAATTTCTATTTTGGACACAGAAATATTTTGGCACAAAGAATGTGGCTTCATCTAATGAAATAATGGGCCCAAATTTTAGGCGGGGAACCAATTTGTGATTGCATGCATCAATTATTTCTTGGGTTTAAACCAATATCAGTGCTTGGGTCTCTTCAGATTGGTAAAATGGAAATTATCTGGCATGCTTTCTCATTGGTGTCCATATATCTATCTATGGCATTATCAGTGGTTTTCATGTGTTTTTATTAAGTCATCCAAGCAAATTCTGTTGAAGCAACAATAAAGCTGGGCTTTTAAACAGTTATGAATTATGATTTTTTCTATTTACATTTATTCAACAAGTCTCTACTTTCAATGTTTTTGTGAGCATGGCAGAAACTCATTGCCTCCAACAGCTTTACTAAATAAGTACGGCAGTCAGTGCTACAGTGGTCACAGTCAACTCTACTATTTGAGAGATAATGCAGGGTTGACTTGATCCACAAGTGAACCTGATATTTTCTGTCTTTATATCACAACACAATTAATCAATCTGATACTACAGGCCCTTTGATAAACTCAGATTTGCTTTGTGCTCACTGTGTGGCTGCATGCTTTCTGCAAACATGCCAAGGATACAGTTACCATTAGCCAGTTACCATTAACCATGGCAACTGAAACTATGTACACAAAATGTACCACATTTCACAAAAGGCCACATTTCTCAAGATATCAATCAATATGGAATGTTTCTATTTGCAAGCCCCTGAGTCCTCATGGTAATACAGCAAAAAGTGAGTGGTGGTAGCTGTGGAAGTTTAACTCTACCAGCTGGGATTTTATATAAAGCTGTTGTCCTTATCATCCCTTTTGAAGGAAGTCTACAGATATAGAGCGTGAGTCATCCCTGTATGTTTGCTTACAGCAAAGAGCTTTATACACTCAAATAGTCACTCAGAAATTCATCAATTTTCCTTCCCTTTTTCCCTTTTGGTCCCATTGGCATTGGAAGTGGGAACCACAGAGTCTTAGCTCCCTTTGCTTCATTCAGAAAAGAAGGACAGCCACCCTACAGGGAGGCAAACCCCTGCTGGTAGACCTTGATAAGTCCTTGCTGTCCCTCGTCCTGGCCTTAGCCCTCTGATGCTCAGCCTAGTTGGCTCTGGGCCTACCTTAGACAAAGCCCTGTCAAAATGACTCTGGACGGATGAACAACCAAGCAGAAAAATGCAAGTCTTTTGACAAAAAAGGTTAGCATTGAAGATAAGAAAGCTGATAGGTGCTGGAGGAGATAAAGGTCTGGACAGTGTCCATACTCTCCCTGGTGGTCCAGCAGCGCCTCATTAGATGGAAGTGAATGAAGCAGTCAAAGCAGGAATATTATACCAAGGGGTCGTCGGCAAACTAATTGGGTAACAAAGACCATTTCCAGCTCAGAAACCCATCTTTTAACAGTCCGTGTGCTGAGACTCTGATAAGAGAGTTCACGTCTAATGCATTTAGTGAGGGGCAAGTTCACCATCTTTATCTTATTTACTTTACTCGTTGTAAATATTGTTGGTCTTTTACGAGGGATTTAGAAAGACCCCATTTCTCTGAAGTGCAGCCATGGATCAAACTATTGAACACTGCAGCAAAATTTATCAGGTGGAGTGCAATTCCAAGATACCTTTATTCACTGGTCTTCATTCGAAAAAAGTTACATTTACTTTACAATTTATATACCTCTTCTCTATGTCTAAGAGAAATTATATGCTATTTATGTATTGAGACCCAGAATTGAATCAAGAAGTGAGTTTTGATGTACAGACTAAATATGATTATCTCAAAAGAACTCCCATTGATTGAAATCTACTCAAATGCAACATGAAACGTACTTCACCAGAAAAGAGGGGAGTTGAAAATATTAAAATCCATACCTACAGGGGGGCACTTATCTAAGTACTATCTAAAGTACTACGTACTTATCTAAAGTCTGAGACTATATTCAAGCATCCTGCCCGCTTTGTTTTTGTTTATCTTTACTACCTCTAAGTTACAGTATATCCTAGTTTTTTGCACGCGGTTGTGAGAGCAGGGGTTTCTTTTGACCCCATCGAACAATTGACTTCTGAGTTCCCATTCTGTCTGTCTGTCTGTCTGTCTGTCTGTCTGTCTGTCTGTCTGTCTGTCTGTCTGTCTGTCTGTCTGTCTGTCTGTCTGTCTGTCTGTCTGTCTGTCTGTCTGTCTGTCTGTCTGTCTGTCTGTCTGTCTGTCTGTCTGTCTGTCTGTCTGTCTGTCTTTAAAAAAAAATTCCAAACCCATATGTTTATTCCTTACGGTGTAAAAGCAGATCTGTCCAGAGAATATGCCACCTGCTACCTTGACCCCCAGGGGCCATGGTAATATCCATACAGGTGAACATTACTGGCTCTGGGTTCCCTATTATGTTCCCTCACACAGTTTCATGCTGCTCCAGGACTCAGTCCTAACTTACATGCAAAAGATCAAACAAGTCCTTCCCAATTGAATTCAAAGTGGAAATTTTGAGTAATTTAAACAGAGTAGTAAAGCGACAGGGCTGTTCTGTCCCCTGACCAAAGTTAAACACAAAAAGTACATGCAAGTCCATATACCTCTAAGACATGATTAGGGCCTGGAGCATGTATCTATTTAAATCCAGCTCTTTCTTGTTTACAACTTCAAATAGTTCTAAGGACATACAAATTAACAAAAGTTTTGAAAGGACTCATGCATTTGATGTTTTATTAAACATTATCCATAACAAAGAAAGTACTGTTGTTTGATGCTGAAGGGCTGGGGTAAGGAAGTGAATAAGATTGATTTTGAGGTTCTGAGTCATGCAGCAGAGAGTGGTGTGGGTAATGTACAAATATTAGAAAAAAGACTGCTTGGATGAGAGAGGAAAGTGGCTTCTTGTCTTCAGGGCAGGTAGAGCTTACACTGAACTGTTGGACTTTGGAGTTGGAGCACCATAAAGAGCCTGAAGGTCTTAAAGAATGAAATATGGATGGCCCTATTCTTCTGGATCTCTTTTCTCGTCTTTCCTGGTTTAGAAGCAGTAGATTCATTGAAAAAAAAAAAAAAATCTAAATTGATATGAAACAATTTAGAACCAACAGCCTTTGTTTCTAAATGTAATATCTGTAATTAAGCATAGCTCTGAATCAAGAATCAGAGGAGCCTATCACTAATCTGCCATATTAATGCTCGATACACACAAAAAAGAAACATTTACTAATCATGCAATGCCACCCATTGCAAATAAAAATACTGTCACTGTTAGCCTTTAACTTCTAATGCAGCACATGAACTTTGATGCTTATAGCCCGGTCAGCAGGATAAAAGGTGATTTAAATGAGGAAATATTTATTCCCCATAGTGTCGTGATGATAGCAGTTGTTAAATAAAGGCACATGTGCACAGTTATGGGTGTCCCTTTAAAGATTCTGGGAACAGCAGTGACTCTCAGTTTAATCGATTTTAAAATGAAAAGTCAATTTAACAAAGTTGAAAGGGAAAGATGGGCTAAGGGAAGAAAAAAGCATTCTCTTGCACTCAAGCAGTAAACTAACTGCCGCACAGAGCAGGCAGAGATTTCAGCTGAATTATCTCCCACCTCACATTTGCTCTTAGGCAAGCAGTTTAAAAGCCAAGCGATTGAGCCAGTGATCCAATTTGAAATGCAGAAATGATTAGAGCAGCTTGCCTCATTTCATATCGAAATTCTCTGATTTATGACAGGGCACCAGCCAAGATCTATCTCTGAAAGGAATTAGTGTGCAATTCCTGCATATATCTGTTATTTAGTCTCCAAATAGCAGGGGCTATAGCTCTAGAGAGAGGAAAGAGGAGGAAGAAAAGGAATGGAAGTGGAATGTAGTGATCTTTTAAGTCAGCAGATGTAAGCAGCCATTTAGAGGGGTTCAAAATAAACAAAAACAAAAAAAAACCGAGACAGAAATCAGGGTATCTCCCAGTTTATGTAGGACGTTGACCAAAAAGCCTATTTCAGGGTGCAATTAAACATATTCAGACCCTAACAAGACTTACAGTATACTGTTCTTTCTGCTATTTTTCTCAGCATGTATTGAAGAGGAAGGACACAGACAGTGAGGTTGGCTCTGGCCGTTTTATTCAACAAAAAAGACCTTTGCAACCCATCCATCCTCGAGGCTAAGAAAATATTAATACACAGAGTGATAACGAGGGCTAGAGGAAAATCTTCCGTAATGAAATTTCCAGTTGACCACTTGCAATTTGTTTCATCGCAGTGAACAACTAATTGCAAAGGACGTTATCAAGGTGTGCATGTGCTGTCCGCTGTAAACTGACTGGTAAAACAGGTACAAATCCTTTATCCTCACTCCCATGTTAGAAACAGAGAACATATAAACTTGACATAACACTTACATAAGCTTTTTTTTATATATATATATATACTTAAACTGCTAGTATCATCTGAAAAGGAGCAGTTTAAAGAAATTACCATGGGTGTGAGTAATTTTGGTAATGAAGGGTCATTGTTTTCTGATCATTCGCATAAATGTGTTTTACTGGTCAAAAGAAAAAAACACCACAACTTAAAAGCCTTCAATACCATTATTTAACAGTAATTATTGATGGGTGTTTTTGTTTTAAATTGAATTTCTTGTGGGTGTTGAAAGCACAATGTTCAAAGCCAATGAATGAATTCAGACGAAGTGGTTTTGATCTCTCAGTTGTCTAAATCCGGCAGCTGTGAAATCATGAAGGATACAGAGTAGTTAGTGACCTTGGTGGAAAGCGAGAAAAAAAACATGAAGGAAATAAGCATTTCCACCCAGGTCTGTATCGATTTCACCTGGCCTGACCATGGAGCAGGTTAAGAGTAGCCAGTAGTGGTGAAATGGTCAGACCTGATATCATTAGCTCGTTGTTTACACAGGAAAGCAGGGAGTTAGAGGAAGGCTGAGTGTCACAAGCCACTTTCTTCTTCACCTCCTTCAGCTGATCAGAGGATCATGGTATCAAGGAGGGATTAGTAGCGACTTGGGATTTGTGTGATTGGTTAATTTATTGCGGTGATGGCAGGTCTTTCATCTATGGCAACATTTAATCAGCGCAGCCACAGAGGCTATTACAGGTTAGCTCCTTTCTAGAGTCAGTCCGGCTGTGCCATCAGCTCTATCACAATTCCCCTGAAATTTCCAAATTATCTGGAACAGGCTTTAGCTTCTCAGTAATAAAAATTAGAACAGATTCCTGATAGAAGCTTTTGCTCACACAGGGCCAATTATAAATAGCACAGCCCTGCCTTGGAAGAGGTAAGGGAGGGGGAAAAATCCAACTCTGAGGGATGTGCACGGAATTTATCGTTCATCCCCTGCCCCGCTCTGATCCAAATCCGTGTGGCTGAAAATTTATATTAGATTTTATCACAGAGGCCTAAGTCTAGAAAAATCAATGAAGGTTATCTTTTATGTTGCAGCAACTTGTGGAAATATTGATTTTCATTTTATAGCGAATTTGGAGCATCAGTTTGTAATCACTTCCTCGCTGACTACACTGTTTTGGTCACTGTATCTCTTACACGAGGAATGGTAACAGAGCTCAGAAAAAAAAATACTGGGAGAGTATTGAAACCACTGGAGTGAAAGCAGAGGGTGGATTATCCATAACACAGTACATAGACAGGAAGTCCAGAGGGCATCAACAAGCTCTGACAGGGATGATAGACTGTAAACTGATATTAAACACAGTAGCTCTATCAAGAAAAACAAATCAAAATGTGACTGTTATTTTATACTTGATTAACTATGCAGAATACTGGCAGTAAAAAATAAAATTGATCATACTAAAAATTAAACTAAAAAAATGAATTAAATATATATGTAGATAGTTTAGTGATTGTACTAAAAAAAAGAAAAGAAAGACAATTCATTTCATTCTTCCTCCATCTATTGAAACCCATGTTTTCTTCCTGTCAATCTGAATTTCTTCTGACCTCAACCAAGTAAGCCAACTTATCTGGTGCGGTGTAAATGTTTTTATTTGCATTTGCAGGCACTCCTTGCTGAACTGTGTCTTAATCCAAAGTATGTTTGGCGCAGTTGGTGTTCTGCATTTCATTGTCTTTGTGACGGCTGATACTGACAGCATGCTTACAAAGCACATGGGCCGCAATTTTTACAATAGATGTATAATGGAACTGTCACGGGTTGTTGCTGCTCTGTTTCCAACAAAGGGAAGCAAAAATATTAAATACTACTGAACTACTGAATCAAAATAATACATAACAAGTTATACGAGTTATGTGATTCTATCTTAGCAATAAAAAACAACCTTTATTATGATATTTGACAGTGCAGAGATGTTAATGCTATTGTCCCTATTGGCTACATTAAGAGCAGCTGGAATATCATGAATTCCCACAGGCTTTGAGGGACCGCATAGAGGCCTCACACTGCTGAATAAGAGATGGCTCCAGTCTGGAGATCTAAGGAAGGGTTAATCTGATTCCCATTTCAGATAGTTGTCCTAGCAACAATCGGCCAGTCTGCTCTGCTCCTTTGACAGGGGTGTGAGATTTTCAGGTTTGCCAGATAGAAGACTTTATTGTGAAGCTAATTTGAAATGTGAAATCGAGGATGACTTAAATTACAGAGGTCTCCTCTCTGTCATCTTCTGCCAATACAGGATAAGAAGAAGCCAGGAGAAGGAATAGGAATATCAGCAGACCAAATGTTATGTTCTGTGTTTGATCAGTTTGGCTGTGTACTTTGCCAAAATCTAGTTTAAGAGGAAAAAAAGACCCCTTAATGAAACACACACACACACACACACACACACACACACACACACACACACACACACCAACAACAACAACTATTTGTATATATACTGTACATATGTAATCTATTTAGAAATGTGTGTTTTCATCTAACTGAGTTGGATTTTGAAATAGAAAAACCGTTTGTCTTCAAGCCTCAGAATAGATAGAGTTCGTAGAAAGAGAAATGGGCAGGTGGATGAGAAGGAGGAGGTTGAGGAAGAGGAGGAGAGAGAGAACATTCAAGCACATTGTGGGAGCTCAACTCTTGTTCATCTCTGTGCCATTTCAGACCTTTAACATGCTCTAGTGACATTTGCATTTATCCTTGAAGGTTGTTTCCTTCTGACGAATAAAAAAAGGAGAAATAAGCGAAAAGCAAGAGAGGGACTAGTTTCTCTGTTGCATTAGGCAGATGGACAGTGTTCTGTCTCTGCCTGCCTCAGATGGAAAAATAAATGAACTGTCAAGAGTGCACCCTAAACCATGTTCTCTTTGCTAAACTATTTCGGTAATATCCTAACAAAGAACGGACCCGGGATTCAGGAGTACTGGCTTTGAAAAACTGACATTTTGTGAACAGCCATCTCCCGCACACAACACCTCCAACAAATGATTTGATGATGATGATACAGGATTCAAATAAAAAGAACAAGAAATTGAAATCAAACAGAAAACTAAAGTAACTGATATGATGAAAGGGGAGATTTTTTGTTGTTGTATGAATCTGTTATGGTGGAAGCTGGACACTCTGTTTTAATTTTTCAAATTTGACCTCTGACCAAGAAGAAAAATGACCCTACACATTAAAAATATTTTTTTCTGGCATACTATTAAAACTGTAACCTCAATCGCCTGTTGAAATTATTTCTTGCTTGTTTCAGGAAATATTGAGATTCTGGCGATAGTAAGGTACATCGTCCCCATAGTTGATACTACTACTCTCTGATAGTCACCATCTTTTTTTCTTTATTTTTGAGACATCTAAAACATCTTAGATATTTTTTTTAATCCAAGATCTCTGATGTTGGATAAACTGGATAAAACCCTGGACAACTATTCCACCTTTTGATGATATTTTGAGCCCCTGCACTCATTTGTCACCAATCAAACCACTCTGCAACCTATGCCTATAGACCACACTGACAAACTAATCAAATCTGCCCTGATTCTGAATCTTCCCAGCATAAGAATTGTTTTAAGGAGACTAAAGATGATTTCACTGTATAGTTTTTTTTTTAATGTTCTGTTTATGGCTGTTCATAGCAGCTGAGGACCAAAACTCAGTGGTTATTAATATTTTTTAATCACCAAAATAAACAAATGATTAGTATTTGTTATCTGTCCCTGTCCAGAAGACGAAGAGCACTGTCCCGGTTGTGCTGAGCGCAGGCCCCAGGTGGCTGTTGGATGTGACTTGGCAGGGAGCGGAAGACAACAAAAACAACTGTGTGGTGTACAGCAAAGGTAAGCAAGCAGCGCGGCATCCTGTTATCTCTCTGCAGCGTAACATACCACACCACAGCACCACTGCAAAGACACTGACAATTCTCCATCCACTCTACTCCTGCCTTTCTTTGTCTTTTTCACCTCCTTTTCTCACTCTCCTTGCCTCTCAAAGTCAGAATGCACTAATGATTGCATATTCTCAGCTACAGGGACACACAAGACATACATGCACACACGCCATATTGGTTTTACTCCAAAGAGTAATTTTTATCACTAAAATTCTGATAAGGAACTAAGAAACATCACTTGACACACAAAGTTAATGGTCTTTAGATTTCTGAGGTAATTAATGCAGCCTTTTTTCTCTTTTAAACAAAGTGATCCTCTATATCAGTGCAGATAGCGAACAAGCACAAGTGAAGATGGGTTTGCCACTCTGCTTCATTTGTTCTCTCACTAATTGACTTAAGGCTGAGCTGTGTATCTCTATTAAATCGGGGGTAAAAAAATCATACAAGCCTTAAACTAGATATAGATTTTGTGAATATGTTGAAAGAAACCTAGATATCTGTCAGAAAATCTTTTTCTACTATGACCCTAAAAGCAAAAATGACCCACCGTCATAGTACACTCCTCATTCTGCTGCATTGTTCAGAAAACCCTCATTAAAACAGCCTAACATGGATCTGTAGGATCTGAAGCAAGCCGTCTTTGTTGCAAATTGTATGGGATGATGCTTAAACTGTACACAGCCCTGACACTTTGGTCTGTAGTGTCACTTCTCATGAAAGCACTAGGCTTCTGCAGCTGTAATTGGGTCTTGACGGGTTTCAACCAGAGAGACACAGCAAAATAAATACGTAAATAAAGATGTATTTGGAATTCCAAAGGGTGAAGGAAAAAGGCTCTATTTATCACTTTTCAAAAAATGATTACCCCGTGACAATACCCCCAAAGCTGAAATGGAGCTTCTTCTCTCTTATAGTGAATAAGTGGCAGGAGTAGGATTTGCAACCCGGATTTTCAGTCTTCCAATTCTCATCTACTAATCACTAGACTGCACTAGGGAGTTATCCTCTTAACCGGCTACTTAACTTTGTGCTCTTTATCACCAAATCATTAAAGTTTTGATAAGCTGTTAAAGAAGATTATGCACTTCTTTAAAATCTTCTAATCTTTTTGCGGGGAGACTGACTGTTTTTTTTTTTGTTTTTTTTTAAGTCCAGAGAATTTTTCTTGCCACTCTTTATACAAGTTTCCTCAAGATAGCATCAACTACAGCATAAGCAGCAGCATCATCACCTCAGCTGTGTATCTCTGACAGTTCCTTTGTCTGTCAATTCCAGTTTGACCTTATTAAATTAAACACAATATTATCTCCAACAGCCCCTTGTGAGTGTCGTTCTATGTTGTACTGTGTAAGTTCATTACAGTAAATCCTTCACAAGATTCTTCACACGCTTGCCAACTGATGATAGATGATAACATGGAGGATGTAGAATTAATTTTAATCTTGGAATGGAAGATAAGTACTG
Organism: Symphodus melops; assembly: GCF_947650265.1. Taxonomy (NCBI): domain Eukaryota; kingdom Metazoa; phylum Chordata; class Actinopteri; order Labriformes; family Labridae; genus Symphodus; species Symphodus melops. The sequence continues at coordinate 9,647,117 of NC_136695.1, read as the reverse complement.
TAAATTTTGTCCCCTCATAGTTGCTACTTCTAAAACATAACCTTGCTAAATAAATATTCAAATCAACAGATACTACCGTATTTGAAACTGTTCATTCTAACACATATTTAAAAAAGATATTGAGATTGAAAGATTAAACTTTTTTAAATATATTTTTTTAATATTTTGTTCAGATTTCAAGGAAGCCTGTCTTGAGTTTTCACATCATGTAAACGTTTTTCATAAAAATAAATTATTAACAAATATCAAACAATTAATACAACTCCTGCAATGCCTACAAGAATCAGGCAGTGTAATAAAACACTTAACTTTTAAAATTTTGTGGCAACATTTCCACAAAGCTCTGGATGAATTGGTTGGGTGTCCGTTTTACCTAGCTCTCTTTTCAAAATGTTCCATATCTTGCTCTGGACTATATGAGTAAGTTCAGAAAGTGGTGAAGTGTTTGATGCTACTTGATTTTTGCATCTCGAATGCGACAAATTTTTTCACCATCCATTCTTTTCATGGCCCTTTTTAAACATTCTAGTCCACCTGAGGGGACACCCCTGGAGGTGATGTTGAATGTCAACATGCTGGAAATATTAAATCTTTTTTTAAATTTAGTTTGGACGTCCCCTTTGCTATAGTTTAAATATGTGCTGGAATTTGTGTTTATCATGTCAAAACTATACTTTCATTCATCATCATTTAAGTGAAAAAAAGTCCAGCAGGAACTTCTTTCCACGTCCTAAAGCTTTGGTCCAGATTGTTTATAGCTTCACCCCTGTGCTATTTCTCATATGTAGGCTGCTTCATTTCTCCCTGAGATACGTTACTTATGGAAAACAGTGAATATCTCAATACGCAGTATGCCTGCAAAATATGTTTTTGGCCCACGTTTCAGTGGTCTCGGCTCTTTATGGCTGCCTGCAAAGATAGTAGCAGTTCACTTTGGATGCTTGCCAGTGTGAATCTATGGGGGAGTATCTCTAAGTAAGTGCTGGTGATTGGTTTGAGTGGCTGTAGCTTACTGTTGGGTGTTCTGTCCTATGATTTTTGCATTACATTTTGCACAAATTCCTCCTGTGTCCCCAAACTTGTCATGCAGGAAGTGTAGAAATATGCAGAAGGAAAGGGGACAGAATTCAGGGAAGTGATTCCACTGAGAGTTACACCACATGCTGTGTTATATATAATACATGTACAGGAGTGAGTAACAAGCGGCAGGTCGGTGTAGTCAGGTCCCCCACAGGATGCCCCTGGTCATCAGCACCAAGACAAACTAACCATACAGTCAAACATAGCTCAGTCTCTGTATTTTTATTCGGAGCTTTTAAAGAACTTAGAAGTCAAAGACAATATTTAAGGCAAATGTCTGAAATTGTAAATCACACTGACATTTCATGAATATAAAGTTTTTATTTAAAAAAAATTATAATAATTAGGGGCAATGAGAAACCTAAAGTGAAAGTGCAAAATTGCAATATCTGTCCTTCCCAGGCTGTCAGCATGCCCCTGTTTGTTTTACATTAAACTCCAAGGAAGAGCCATAGCAGCCAGCGCTTACAAAAACTCTCAACTTTACAATTGCGCTTACTCATTATCGAGAAATCCACCTGGAACTCCCACAATGCTCTCCTCCACACTCCGACAGTTTCTTTGAACTGCTGGAGTTTTAGAAACAGGCGGCAGGTCTGCAGAGTAATTATATGTTACAGTAACACTGGGGACCGAAAAGAGAGACGGAGAGGATGACAGACAGGGAAACAGAGAGAGAGAGAAAGAAGTTCAAAACTTTCCGTACTGATAAACAGCAGAGTAATAAACAGCAAAGCAGTTAGTAGGCTCTCGATAGTTCTGTTAAAGCTGCATTCTTGACAGAAGAATTTGAGAAACTGTTTGGTGAAACAATGTAACTACGCCAAACTATATTGTGTTTACTTTATATATATATATGTATATATATGTATATATATATCTATGTATATATATATATATCATAATTATTATTATTATTTTTTTAAAGACATTATTACTATCACAAATTTAAAATTTTAAAGTTTTAATTTCTGTTTTTTTCTTTTAAGTCATGTCTCAAAATGTTTCTATAAGGATATTTCAATTTGAACATAAAACATTTTCAGAAATCAAACACAGCCAGGTCGCAGTTTACAATCAAAGACAAGATTCATTTTTGGTCTGAAGTATAATAATTCAGTCATTAATATTTCATTTTCAATGTGAGACTTCAATGTGCTCACCCCATTGTTACCTGATATCTTAGCCGATTGAAACTACACACATTCAATGTGACCACATTATGTGGCTTTTTAAAAAAGGTCACTTAAACTTTTCATCTGTAAGGCTCTTAAATCAAACTACATAATGATACAGCATGTCAAATAAGTCTCAGAGCAACTTAGCCTATTGTTCATGCAGAAATTGACCAACGTAACTAGGGCGGTTTACACAAGCCTGTATAGTGCTAAATTAGCCAACTCCTTGTATCTTTGTAATATTTCATATTCTCTAAGTCCTCTCAATCAGGTCCTTTTTTATGCCTCAATTTTTTCATCCCACTGCTCCAAAGCTGCAGACCTCTGAGGCATAAGATGAACTAATATGACCTGCCTGGAAAGATGACACTGTTATAAAACAAAACATGCAACGTAATGCAAAGGACATTGTAAGTTAACGTTTTCCATGAGAAATAAGCTAAATAATGCACAGTCTCCCGTACTGCACCCTGGAAGCATGCAGCATGGTAGGAGAGGACTCTTTCAGTTCAAAATGTTAATGTTCATTTTAACCTTTATCTTTGAAAATGACTTAAGCAAATAGGAGGTTCAAGGGTTGTTATCTTTTATCTGGGAACATGGTGAAATAGTGTGACTGAATAATAACTAAACAACTGACACAATGTAAAATTTCATTATCAGTGTATTAAAACAAAATTGTACCCTAAAGGGCTCCTTACTACAGCTCTGAGCAGCCGACTAATTATGTTTAATTAAAAGACAACAGATCAACAGAATCATTTTCATTAAGAAATTATAAATGATTCCACTGCAACAATAATTGATTGCACTGAGCCAAGCGATAGCTCAGTACGGTCAGGCTGAAGTGAGCTGGGTGGAAAGGAGTGGCTGGTTTAGGCTTTTGGCAGCTGTGTAGTCGTATGTCTTGTAGCTGAAGCTTTTTAAAAGGACCGAGGAGAAGTTGTAATGCTGGCTTTATGAAGAAGGAGTGTACAGTGGGTTAAGGACAGAAAAATCCAAATCACACAGAAATCTAAGAGGACTTAAACATCACACACATACTGTATATTGAAGAGTTCAGGCATTAATGTGCATACACTCATACATTTTGCTATGCATGATTAATATAGAAACACAAACTTATTATTTTCTCTTGACTACAAACACGCACGAGGGCTTTATTTCCTTTGTTTTGTCTCACTCATAAGCATATAAACTTCATGCAGATACGTGCACACACACTTTATTCAGCAGCTTTATTCAGAGCCATGTGAAAGACATCAGCCCCAGACGCTTCCTCCGACAGCCTTTTATGTGCATTGTTCCCGCACCATGCAGCCAGTTTCCCTGTGCTAGACAGAATAACTTGAGCACCAGACACCACACTCTGCCACGGCACCCCCATTCACTACAAACAAACACACAGACCAACCGCCATTACAGAAACAAATTAGCATAATGGTTGCTGACACATATATGTCCATCTGCATTCAGTGTAGACTAAGCCTTAAGACAAAAGCAACAATTCAGGAGAAAATTTTAAAAGAGGTGATAGGCACTGATGAGAGACAAGATTGTCCTTTTTATAGATCATCATGCAACTTTCAATTTTTAAAGCAGCGTTCTGAATGCATATGTGTGAGTATGTGCATGTAAAGTGTGTTCTGTGTGAGTATAGCCAGCCGTCCTTGTATCAGTGCCACAGAAGGTTTCAGGCTAATGAGCGTGGGCTGTCCTTAGAGCGGGAGGGTTTGGGTTGTGCCATTCACTGTGCATATTTAAATGCCTTGTAGAGCTTAAGTAGGCCCACTTTTCCATGTCAGGGCAGCGTTCAATCCTGCTGTGACCATTAATTATGATACCATTGTGCTCCAGTGTGGCTAATAAGAGTGATGTATTGCACCCTCGTGGCATTATAATCATCTGAGTGAAGTACCTGGACTACACACAGCTTGCTTTTGGTATAAAGCTTTTGCTAAAGCTGAGCCATGTTAGCTGATTTTTTATTTGCTGGCTATGCACAGACCTCAAAGTAAAATATACTGTTAGCCGCCAGCTAACAGCACAGCAAACAACGTTGTGTTCATGACATATGGTCCTGATACACTCTTTTTTTTCCCTCTTGTAACAAAGGCTAAACCAGCTGTAACTGAGGTCCAAAAGGTGTTAGCCAAAGTTTGAAAATCTGCAAAAATGTATAATAATAATAATGCTTTCACTTTTTTCTGAGAATTAAAACTTTAAAATTAAAAGAATTAAAGCCATATTTCAGCAAAGTGTATTTGTCTCTCTCAACTTCACATACTGGCAGATGCTATAGTTAAAGTTAATGCTTTGTGTGTGTCACTTAAACTTCTTTTTCATCACATTGTGGATCATGTTCAAGTTTTTCTTCTATGGACAGGATATGATTTTGAGATCAAACTTAAGAACTTTTGTTCCATGTAGAATGTGTTTACAAAAGCTGTTAGCTTGTTTTTAGGCCTAAATATGTTTCAGCCAACAGCTCCAATCTCTGCTCTGGTAAGGTGTGAAAAGCATTGTCCGTGTGCTTGAGATTAGAGCCTTGTTATGAATGCCATTGCAAACCCAAGCGTGTGTGTGTGTGTGTGTGTGTGTGTGTTTGTGTCTTGTGCTTGTGCTTGTGTTTGTGTATATCTGTGTGTGTTTAGGTTTGTGTTACATAGTGTGTGTACAGGGATAATCAGAGACAAAAGCTTTGAGCTGGAAAAGGGGGTTCTTACTGCTCATCCACACAGCCTTTTTTTGGGGGTTGCCTTTTTTTCACAGTGATTTTATGTGTGTGTGTGTGTGTGTGTGTGTGTGTGTGTGTGTGTGTGTGTGTGTGTGTGTGTGTGTGTGTGTGTGTGTGTGTGTGTGTGTGTGTGTGTGTGTGTGTGTGTGTGTGTGTGCGTGTAAGTGTATGTGTGTGCGTGCATGTGTGAGTGTGTGGTGTGTGTGAGTGCGTGCAAGCCTGTGTGCGTACGTCAAAGAAAGTGAGCAAGAGAGATGGGAGGAAAGAGATAGAGGAATCACTCGGGTGGAGGGCTGTTTAGATCGCCAGTCAGTGTGATGAAAAACCACACAGTTAGACTCTCTCTGAAGGTTGACAGCACTGCAGTGACTGGAACTAAACTAGTGAAACTGAGTCTAGGTGAAACCTTGGTGCACTGAGTGAGAGTGGACAATGCTGTGAAAGACAGCCAACTGTGAAGGAAAAGAGATCATCATAGAGGAAAAAAACACATGCAGTCTTGATAAAAAACACTTACTGTTTCGATAATAACACTTGCAGAACAATGTTGAAACTATTCAATTCAAGCATTATAGGGTCTGTTGAAGCAGGACCCATTTTTCCTTTGATAATGGATACACCTGCAAATCAATTTGTTAGGTTGGGCAAAACATAATCAGATTTTCCCTGTAGAAATAGCTCAACATGTTACAGAATTGTTTGTGGGGTCACCAGTGTTTTCATGCAGGAAAATTGGTGATAACCTTTATACATACCGTTGCAACTAATCCATTATTTTGATTGTACACCTGCATTGAAAAAACATTACCAGTTCACCGTATCAACGTTATAACATAGTTTTCTTTTCTCATTTGCTCAGTGCTAAGCATTGTGGGATCATAACTGCAAGCTATTTTCAGCATTAGTACCTTATCCAAAGGTTGTTTTAACATTCTGTCTGGTCAAGTGATGTTAGCAGTTCTACTAATCATATAGTAAATCCCAATGGATATATTTACATTGGGTGGGTTAACAAATTAGGTTTGTGGTAGGGGGGTATTCACAGTGAAAAATAACCTTTTTGTGGTAAAGATCTAAAGATGTAATACCACTTTGATGCTAGACAATCTACAGATAAGGATATAGATACAAGCAGTATATCCAAATTCTTGCTTTTTTACAGTACATGTGCACAATCCTTTGGTGTTTGTACTGAGCATACTATGCTGTAATGGTTCATGTAGATTAATACTACACAAAAAATAAAAAAATTTAATTTGAGAAAAACAAAAAAATAGCCACAGTAATTGATATCAGCTGATCTGCTTGTGTGCATGCAGTCATTTCCGTTATGCGATTGTAATTCTGCTAACTGATTGATGTATCAGAGCTTCTTGTTCTGGTTTCAGTCAAATAACATTTTTTTTTATGTTTAGACTTATAAACAGCATGTGTCTGTCACTTACAGTGCTTATGAACGAAACCTCCTTAAGGTTGCTTTAGTGCTTGAGCTCTGCTGACCTCTGCCTGTCGGGACTGGATGACAGAGAGGGGAGCACTGTTCCTTATGTGCGCTTACTCAGTGTGTGAGAGACAGAGAGTGGACAGAGCAGTAGGGCAGCAGACGTGCATGCTGTAGGTACAGTTGTGTGGAGGACTAGACATCAGTGTCTTATAGGTCAGACAGGGCCATCCATTCTCGAAGCCCAAGGGAAGAGAGGGGGAGAGAGAGAGGACAGAAAGAAAGAGAGAATGGGAAAGACAATTGTGGGTGCATAGGTACAGACAAGAAGATATTGGGGGGGGGGGGGGGGGCGCATTCATGCACTGTTTCTCTTAACTCTGTCAAAGCCACTCCATTGTACTCCCCAGTGCACTGAGTGGAAACCAATCTGTCATCGCTCCACTAGCCAGCTTACTAGAGGAGGGCCAGAATGCTGGAAGCACAAGTCTATTCGAGGTGTAATGTAACAAAAATCTCTGCTGGGTTAGAAAAATTTCTTAAAAAAATATTGTACGTAATTTATAAACACCGAAAGGGAAGTAGAAGCCGTTATTACAGTATTGTGGTCTGTATTGACATGTTTGCTCACACATTTTCAAGCAGAGTTGGTTTCCTTTGATTTAGATTGTATTTTCTGGCCTTGACAATATTGAGAAAGTCACAAAGCAAATACTGTCAAAAAGAAGTGAACTTACCACCATGGTATCAAGCATTGTTTTGAGGTGTTTAATCAATATTTTCTATTATTCTATATATATTTCATGAACATTGTTGTAACATGTTCAGATGTACTCTATTCATGAATTTCCCATGAGGTTAAGGATATTCAGTGTTGACACTTTTCTGTCTTTTTTTTAGTTGTTGTTTTTTACTGACAGGTAAGTTGTTGCTTGCTTAGTCTACATTACCAAAATATGTCTATAACATTTTCTTTTAACAAAATATGTTGACTTAACTAAAACAAGCAATTCCTTTCTTGTTGTGAACTACTTAATAAAGTACTGCTTACCACTGCTAACCATTTTCAGGCATGTGCCAGGTATGTCCTAGGATCAACTAAAAGAAACACAGCATTCAGGTCAGCCCTTATTGATGTTCTTCTTGGTAAATTACTATTATTTCCTTAGACCTGTCACCTATAGAAACCAAACATAAAATAGCCAACAAGAAAATCCTATGGCCTCCTATCCTGATGCCCTTAGCTTGCTAAGCCTGCATACTGTTGAATAGTAGCTACTAATGCTATGTTCCGATGCCATTTATGGAGTCACTTCATCCCCTCTCCTTGCAGGAATCCCCCTTGCGCCATTTTCCCTGTAATCTCCCCACTCTTCTCTCTTATGGGGTGGCTCACCTGCTGCTCCCACCACTATTTCACAGCCCTTCTCCTTCTTACAACCAGCACCTCCACCATTTTAATCCCTTTGACCCAAACCCTGTGTGTTTCCCTGTATCAACAGCTCCTAGAGATTACATACTGCCTGCCTCCTCACCGCTGTGTGCTTCAGTCACTTTGGCTGTGGCCTGCAAGTGCATGCTAGCTTCTTAGTCAAACACTGTTGGTTGTGATAGTTGCTGTGACTTGGTTGGGGTCTAGGAAAGAGTTAAGGTAGCTGGAGGAAGAACAATGGGAGTAACACATGAGCATATAAGAGCTTTGAGACCTCTTGAATTTTCCTTGGGATAAATATTTGTTCTATCTATCCAGAAACTTATTGGGGACTTCAGGAGCGCTATGACTTTAAGAACAGTTGTTTGATTAAAAATGATATTGTTCCAAAATTCCAAAAGAGTTTCATGCCTTGCTATATTTTGTAGTGGGAGTGAAGGCTATTATTGTAAGTAAAATTCAAGTAAAATAGATGGATAATTAATCTTATCAAACAAACAGAAACTGAATGCATTTAATTTGAGGGAAACATTCTAAATAAATTAGGGTTCAAATAGTGATGGGAGTTATCTTGAAACATCCTGTCAAGATCCTCTGTAACTTCTGATGGTCAAGAAGTTGCAGTTGGGACAATGATGTTGAAGGAAAGTCTGTGTTGATAGACAATCCCTCCTATTTGATGTAGGGATTCTGGTAATGGGCTCTGACTTTGTTGATGTGATGTTTTTAGATCATTGCATAAAGACCTGCAATTTATTCCTTTTTTCATCTCTACTTCTTGCTCAGTTTTCCTGTGGGCCACACTAAATCAAGCCTTCAACCCGACTTTAGTTACATTAAACCCTATCAGCATGTTGCCCTCTCATATCGGAGAGCAGGCCTTTATAAAAATGGCCTGTAACTGGTGATTAGTTTTAATTTTGATTAAAATTCAACCACATGTGTGATACTACAGTGGAGGACTCCTCCTCCTCTCTCTGTTTCCTCCGTCTGTTGAAATTCCCTGCTCTCATGGCTTAACAGCTACAAGGCTGATTTAAGGGCCCTTACAAATGGGAAGGTTGCAAGTGGAGACAAAAAACAGAGACAAATCACTTCACAGCAGTCTCAAGGTTTCTGCTAAACCTATTCAACTGGAGGGGAGCAGCAGAACAGTGAAAAATATATACACACTCCATCCTGTCAAAATGCTTTTGGCTTATCTTGAGTGACTGTCAAGGCTGGGAATATCAGGGAATGGACAGAAATATATAAAATTAATAAGCTGCTGGATGTTGTCGGAGTTATGATGCTTCATAAATCCTGGTTTGATCATTGCGGACAAGGCTTAAACCCACAGCTTCCTAATGCGCACAGCAGTGTCTTGGACTGGATTTTCTACTGTTTGGGAGATGGAAGCCCTTAGCTGGCAAAAGTAGAATTTGTCATCTCCCTGCTTTCCCCTTTTTTTTCTTTTATGAGTGACAAATATTTAAAAAAAGGCCTAAAGAAAGTTGGCAGCAATCACAACCTTTAAAAGGAGAGTGCAGGCATAACAAGGTGAAACCGGGGCCAAAGGCTGAGAAATGCTTTTGAAAGAGAAGCGAGAGAGGAGAGGGAGAAATTGGTACTTACTTATCAGTTGTACTTCCTTTGTTGGGTCAGGGGTCTTGGAGCTTTTGTTTGTTTGTTTGTTTCTCATACTGAAAGGATGGATGTTATCTGTTCAACCATCCAGGCAGATCTGCTCTGTAGCATGCGTCAGGTAATATTTCATGTCAGGAATTAAGCAAGCATACCCACCGAGTGCTTTCTACAGTAAGATAGCCCCCTCATCCATCATTGTCCTCTCTTCCTCTGCGGTTTGCCAGCTTAAGCTATGAAATGTGACCAAGTGCAGTACTTGGCATTTCATTGAGATGCTTTAACTTAATTGTTGTATTGCTCTTTTGCTATACAGAGGTAAATATGGTAGGGGGGGTTGGGGGGGAGGGGGGGGGGAAATTTGGTGCCTTGCCCAGGGGCAGTGCTCAGGAAGTGGTCTAGCACCTCTCCAGCTACCAAACTAATTTCCAGATTTGGTCCACACCGGGACTTAGGCACACATTTTGCGGCATTTCCACATACTAATCCCGGGAAAGATTCCTAAATAACCGATCCTTACAGCACTACTTTTTGGTACCCTTCTGTTGGGGTGCCAAGAATTTTGAGGCGACCCTAAAAGGTGGAGCTAAACACTGCAGTCCATTGATTGGTCAAAAGAATCGGCTCTTCCCATGTGACAACAGTAAACAAAAACCCGCCGTGTTTAAATAGCTAATTATTTCTCCTCATGGCACACAGCCTTCTCTGAAACAAAGCTTGATTGAGTTTTGTAATAAAGAGCCACTTGTCAGTGAACTGCTGGATGTCTTCCATTGTTGGTCACATTTTTCTCCTTTGTTGAATTTATTAGTTAGCGGCTAGCGGCTAGCTGCTATCATGTGAAACTATTACGTAGCTGACGCGGCTATCGGCCTCTGGCTTACATGCTGCCTACCAATTAGGGCACGGGTGGCTGTGGAAACACAAACTGGATCAGGCTTTACCGAACCAAACTGTACCGATCTGTACCGGACTGTTGTGTGGAAATGGGGCTATAGTAATGGTTGTTAACTCAAAGACATCCAACTGTGCCCTTTTGAGCTCTTGGGTTTTGATAATGCAATTCCTCCAATCTTATAGGCTTAACATAGCAAACAATAACAGGATCTTTTTTTAAACTTTTTAAAATGTAATTGATCATTATTTTTATTATTTTTATGCTGTTTTTATTTCTCTGTAAGGTGACCTTGAATGTCTTGAAAGGTGCCCTTAAATAAAATGTATTATCATTAGTATTATTATTATTGTTATCATTAGTATTATTATTGTTATTATTATTAAATATATATTTTAGGGCTTTCTGTGCCTTTATTAGAGCGATAGGACAGTGGACAGAGACGGACATTAGGGAGAGAAAGTGGAAATTGACATGCGGGAAAGGAGCCCCCAGGCCACCCTATAGCCCCCATACATGGGGACGTGCACACTAACCACTGCACCACCAGTGCCCCCAAGTAATTGATTATTATTAACATATAAATATAAAGCACTGCTTACTCTTTGATTATAAAACAATCCACTCTCTTGCGAAAGTCACAACACAGGGTTTACTTAACAGTATAGATACTATAGTATCCTTTATAATCACTAATACTACTATAAACCCACCGGGGTAATTTCTTTGCATTGATTTAAGGGGTTATGTTATACCTGTGTTCATTTGCATGTTTTTGGTTCTTTTACGGATCTAAATTCTTCCCTCTCGATTTGTTAGCTTTCTCTCAGTCACTTCTTTCAGGGGCTTTTAGTGTTTGAATACAACAGCAGAGAGGGACACTAATTAGACCACCATGTCTAATATCTGGGGCTTTACCTGTCAATGAAAATGTTGTAAGTGAAGATGAATCCTCTTTAAATAAAAGACTTGGCAGTTTTGATATGTAAAACACATGTCATAGTGTTTCACTCAACAATATGCTGATGAGACAAGTTGCACACAAAAGAAAAATGACAACAAAAACATCTCTGCTGGACCAAATCAGAATAATGATATTCTAATGTAAGACTGTTTTTACCCCCTGTTCTATTTGGGAAAGGTCATGCTTTTTGAACACAAGTTGTCGTGAGTAAATTTATTCTACTTATTTCTTGTAACTGCACACAAAAGTAATGAGTTTTTAGAGATAAATATATGAAGACAATAAGCCATGCAATCTGTTTTCTGGAGCTGCTATTGAGTCAATTAGCACATCTCAGAGATTCTAAAGAGTATCACAGCCTTATGTAGCTCCTCAAAATGCAGCATCTGACTTTTATCCAATTACATTATATGAGGTCTGTGGGCATGTTGGGCAGAGCACACATAATGGAGGAGGCCATATTTTGTGTGATATTCCCCAACACTTTTCCATTGCATATGCCTATGGCTCTCACTATGAATAATTCAAAGGCATCCTTCACAAAGAAGAGAATGAAGAACTCGGCTTCAATAGTAAACAGATTTTCTGCTCACCATCCTTACAAATCTTAAGTCTGGGACATTGCCAGTGCCAATTTATTTCACCAGGCCCTCTTTTCCCCCGTTTGAGTTAACCTGGCCTCTGAAATAGATTTGGACTGCATAATAGTGGCAGAGTTAATTGATGTTTGTTTGCTCTGGAAAATAAAATACCAAAAAAACCTGATTTAAAAAGATGCATGAAGCTAAAGCTTTTCCCTGTATACTAATCTCTTAATATTTTGTGTTATCTAATCAAATAAATTGAGCTCATGAAACCTCTGCATAATGGTTGCAGAATATTTGTGCATCCTGATCTCTCCTTTTGTTGATTTTGGAAACTATGAGGGGCTAGGGTCTGACGCTGATTTCGGAAAACGAAATCAGTTCCTCACTGGCTTCACTGCTGTAAAAATATAATATCATAGTGCCTTTAAATCCCTACAAAATTACTTTTTTCAAGAAAAGGAAAATTGATATATCCATTGCAGCACCCATCATTGGCAAATGGTAATTTCACATTATAGCGCTCAAATTACAGTAGCATGAAATATGCTAAGCATTCAAGAAAAATTAACTCTCAAATAGTCAGTGAGTGCAAAAAAGTGGGAGGGGTCTTTGAGACAATTTCCTCTGTTTTCTCAGCTTTAGGAATTTTCTCTGACCTTCAACTGGTTGTATCTTTCATTGCAGATCTATGGCAGTGACACATGTCATGTGTTGGAGGGGACTGAGAAGGAAGCAGAGAAGACAAGGGAGGAGGGGGGTCAAATTTGGTCTCTAGCCCAGTTTGAGTCAGAGTCTGCCCAAATGTCAAAGGATGGGAATGTTTGGCCAGAAATACAGACTGCACCTCGACAACAGATCTCCCCTCAATTATACCTTTGGTGGTGTTTCTTTTTATGTAACATTCATTTAACCAGGCAATTAACCCATTGATATTAAGATTTGGACTTGGATGACCTGGTCAAGAGGGAAGCAGCAAGAGAAAAATTGTGCTTTCACCCATTAACAAAAATCTTTTGGGTTACCTTCATGTGTAACAGCAGAATGTGTAACTTTTCATGCCAGCCCCCTTTTATAGTTTCCAAGTGAAGCAGGCGTGCGCTGATTCTGAGACCACAGCAGGAAATATTCAGGAAAGTTCACTGTGCGCAAGCAGGATGCGGTGGTGACATATCTATCATGCGACCAGAACATAACCATACACTGTATGAGCATGACCACTTTAATCTAAATCTTCGATCTCCATGCACATACTAAAACTGCTATCCTTTGTTGATAATACACACAGCATTGATATATACAGTATTTTGTTGTTATTTTCTACTGCGTTAACCGTTAAATTGTTTTTTAAACATAATTGTCAGGAAGATTTCAGGTCTGCCTGCAATTTCTGAACATTTTCAGGAATGTAAATCTGAAAACCACTAGAGTAACCTATAAGGGGAAGATTAGTTTTTTCCTCCAGATTTTCCTCTTGTAAGGCCCATGCTGGTGCAAGCAATACATAGCCTACAATTCCTATTTTCCTTTGTTTGACACTCCACATTCGCTCCCATTACGTAGGAAAGCACAAACTACAAAGCATTAGAGGCTGTCGTCACCCACGCTTAAATCTAAGGTTTACTATCATGTTGAGGCAGCATATTATCACATGTGAATGAAGTTATCATACACATCGACCTGCGATGTTTTTATGTCTCAGTGCATTGCTTCAATGAACATTGCCTTTTCACCTAGACAGATTGTATGAAGGCGGTGGAATAATTTGTTATCGACTTAGCAAGCTCTGAAATTGAGATCAAAAATCAGAGAGCCACCCTTCCCCTCCCCCTGAGATTAACATCTGTATCTTACAAAGATGTCTAATGTCATATGGCTGACAATTACCATTATGTACTGGAACTTTTGAAAGTATCTACTTTTAATCATCAAAAGGCAATGTTTTACTTCTTTTTTTTCTTTTACTGCTAATTGATAAACTGAGACGTTAATGTTATAAGAGGCATATCAAGCAGACGCCGTATTTCTCAGCATTTTGATGAATAAATAAATAAACAAAGTTTGTTTTTCACCAATGTCAAAAGAAACCTTTTCTTTGTTTGTGTTTAGCGCTTTTTGTACTGACATGAGGCTAAAACCCTGAAGACTACAACGTTTAGGAAAGCTCCTAAATAGCAGCTCTGAAGCTTGGTTTGAGCTTTGTCATCACGCTTGAAGAATTTTCCTTTTAATGTACTGTAATGTGCAATTCAGTAGGGACAAGTTTAATTGAGTTTTACACAAACCAGTTGGGAGTAGCGCTGGAAGGTAGGTGATGTTGAGGTTTTTAATCTCTGGCTCCGGAGAGGCTTGTTGACGAAGTGGTTCTTTCTCTTTGTGGAGAAAAAAGAGGAAGCCTAAGAAATGATACATCCATGGATAAAACCAATTGGCAACCCTCAAAGGGACGGGGGTGATAAGGCAAATCCAGCACTTGTAGAGAAATAAAAGAATCCAACTGTTCATTAAAACGGGAAACAAAACAGGCGATTGAGAAGGAAGGCAGACTGCTCAGTGGAGGAGTAAGAGAAACAGACAAACAGAGCCAGAGATATCAGAGGAAAGGATTGGAAAATAATCAAGGATTTGTGAGAAGAATTAATAAGGAAGATAGGCACAATTTTTTCTCTGTGTAAAATTAGGAGGGATGGACTACATTTATCAAACAGGGGAAATGGCATGAGCGACATAAACACCTAATTATGAAGGATAACCTAGATATGAAGGCTGCTGTCTTTTTTATTTCACAGAGGCGGTAGGGCTTTGCTGCTCATTTTGAATCCTGTTATGCTGATATTCATTGGATAGAGAAGTTTCAGATAGTGATACGTATAGTTCAATTGTCTTTTTCAGTAGTAGTAATTTGTCAGTTGTCTGGATTCTGGTATAAGTTAACAATCCATTTAAAAGGGTATTTTAACAGAGTGACTGTATTTAACAAAAATGAATGTCAAGATCAAACAGTTGTTCACACAGAATTGGACATTTACATATTTGAAAATATCCATGGCCGATACCCTCAAGTCTTTGCTCAGTTTACAGACAATATTCATTATATGACATCGCTGTTGGACTGTTATATGTCTGACAATAATTCACGTCCTAGAGGTTAGTTGACTCTATCACCTGATACAGCTCTCGGTAATTACGTTTGGAGTCAGGGACTTAACATGACACAAACAAAAGGGGTAAAGACTCCAGAGGACATGTTGAAGGAAAAGGGGAGCATGGTTGAAAAAATTGACAGAATCAGCACAAGTATGAAATGGCCACTGAGACATTTCAAAGGACTTTTGTGTAAGAGAGCCATTCATCAACACATCAATAAAAATATGCGGCATATTATTCTAATGTTTTCTTACCATGGACCCCTATCATAAATAAAAATGATGCCTATATTAATTATAATTAGAATGTTGATAATATACGCTTTTATTATAGGAGCTGAATCAATTTTACAGGGCTATTCAGCCTCACAAGGTCACACAAAGTTACCAGGATGAGAGATGGCTTCTTATAAAGCTTTTATGCAAGCTGGACTGGAGTAGGCAGGATAGAGACAGATCCAAACTAGTCAGATAGATGCCTCAGCTTCTTCACATACCATGAATTATCTTAGTTTAGCAACATACATTTATGACATGGACATAAATTAAATCCGTTTAACTTGTTCATTGATATCTTGCAATTTTGAGTTTGCATTATTCTTTTGTTGGACAGCAGAATAATTCAAAACAAGCTTATAAAACAACTATTAAAAAAACTTTAGTTGTCCCCGGGGGCCAATTCAAAGGCACACAGAGCAGTGAATGAACAACAATATCATTATTCCAAGATGTGTTTTTTTTCCTAAATTAAAAACCTAATTGTAGTTTTTTGACATGTTTGCATTATGCATCTTAAAACTATATATTTGATTTTTCATGACGACTTTTAATTACCCCTTTACAAGCAGATCTGGCATATGTTGTTAATTTGGTCAACCATGTAAAATAAAATGACAGCTAATGGAGGACTGGGTTGCAAGTGCAGTTTTTGGTTTTGTATTTTTGTGACGTTTCTATAGCGTGTGCCCCACTGGCATATGCCTCTTTTTTCAGCTTACTTACAACCAGACCCAGACTCTACCATTATACCTTGCTGTATGGCTTTAAAGACTTGATTTAGCATGTCTTGGCAAGGTTTAAACAAGCAAAACATGCTGAATTAAAAAAATGGCATCCACCGCCATGGAGCTCTTAATCAAAACAATAACAAAAGATGATGTTGAGGCTGGAGGGGAATCCTGGGAGTGATTCTCTCTACGACCATACTTCTGTCTTTTGAGTAAAACACCTGTTTCAACCAATAAATTTATAATCTTATAAACAGTAACAGTAGCTTAATTAATGTTACTTATGCACAGGGATTTGTCCAATTACAGACACATTTATACCAACCTGATGCTTTGTTGCATTAATAAGTTTTTTTAAAAGAAACAAAAAAATCTGTAATGCTAAATTTGCACGTAAGTAGTATGCTGTGAACATCATTTTACACATTCCATTTGCTATGGCTTCATTTTGGTTGGTAATAATTGAGTATGCATTTCCTTTCTATGCTAAGTTGTTGTATTTTTGACTGTGAATGTTAAAATGACCTTGTGTTCCCCTGCGAAAGTGTGCATCTGTCATGAAATTATACATTCCATCAGCCCTCATTGAACTGGGCATTGACTCTACGTCGCAGACTCAGGCTCTGGCAGCGAATCTTGATTATGGATTCTGTGATATTATAAATGACTTGAGATTCCTCTGAATGTTTCGGATTAATCGGTTTGTGCAGATGTTTTCCCCTTTTTTGGAGGCGCCATCTTGAACAGTTGCTCATTTCCATTTTACCAAGACGTTCTGCATACAAAGCAGATTTCCAGATAGGTAATCCTTGTAAGGTTTTTAGAAGACAGGTTATTAGAGGATTGAGGGCTCTATGTATGTGTCTGCGCAGAGGGAAATTATGTACATTTTTTAAGTTGGTGACAATGAGCTGTGTCTCAAGGCAGGAGACATAGTAACTGCTTTCACTTCTCACATAACAACATCCCACCCCCTTAAAAATGAGTAGACTCCACACACCCACATACAGACACACACAGACACACAATCCCCTCTTGCTCCCCCTCTCCCTCATCACCACCAACCTGAATTCTTTGAAATGCCTGAGGCTAAAAAGCTGGTTACTTTCCTCTGCCTTGCAGCTCTCAGCTTCAGATTATTTCTGAATGCCAGAGTTAGTCTGCCCCCATCATCATTCGAACCCCAAACCCACCCCCACCACCCAACCCTGTCTTAAACCTGCTCTTCCTGTCACCTGTCAGATGCACCCCAACTTTAAGTGGCCAGTTATTTTCCATTGGTTTTATATGTCTTTCATATCATGGCTCATTAAAGCGCAGCACAGTAGGCAGCATATTTACATAGGCTACTGGGGAGTTTTAATTTGCGTTGGTACAGAGCATGACCGTAACTGAAGAGTGCGGTGCCAAAATGACTTTTTCACATGAAACCCCTCTCTTCCCTGCCACCCTCCCTCACATCCAATCCCATTTGAAAACATGTATCTGGGAATAATTGCTTGAACGATGCACAAAGACGGAGACAGAGCCATCACAGAGGGGACTGAGGTTTCTCCAAAGTGACAGACAGCAGGACCAAATCAAAGCCAGCAATAAGCAGTCTGTGCTTAGGATCATTCTACAGAATATATAGTCTCTTAAGAATATCCCAACTATTTCAGTTAGTGTGTTACTTCCCAATTTTTTCTCACATTGTCCAACTATACTATTTTTTATTACTTAATAAGGTAAGTATATCCTACCATCTTCAGCTTCACTTTCATATTAGTAATGTTTAAGTTTGTTCAAAAAATGTTTGCCAATTAAAGGATTTACTTTTCTTTCAAATTAATATTTTATTATTTGCTAATGAGAGTAAGATGAGCTTAGATGAAGCTTAGATGTAAAAACTCCACGTTCATGACCCGTGGGTAAGTTTTTGTAACATTTAACTGTTTACTAATTGTTGAATATTACAGTTTATGCTATAATGGGTTTGTAAGATGTTTGTTTTGTTGTTTCTTTAGAGGTGTGTGTGTGGGGGGGGGTCTCTAAATTACTGACAAAACCAGATGTAATTTTTACTCATACTGTGTCTTGCATATAGTAATGGGATAACATAGTTCTTTCAACCAAATTTTTAACATGGAGTACCCAAAAAGCCAAAGAACAAGTGCAAAAGATAGTTCTTCGGGTGTCCCATAGACCTAATGTTACATTGTCCATTTTGCAAGCAGAAATCAACATGTTTACAGCCTGGTAGACAAAATGATGTTGGTCTGATTATTTAATGTCTTTATTGGCACAAACTGTAGAGGGATACCTTTTTTTAACACGTTTGGATTAAGTATACAAAGTAGGTATAACTAAGGCTGTGACAGCCTCGACCACAAGTACATTATAGCACTTTTTTAAGTTTCACTACATCTGCCTGTCATTCGGTTGATCAAGTTCCAATATGTGGACCATAATGGATAGCCTTCCAGCCCATCAGAAACCAATGGGTAATGTAACTCAGGCTTTGTTGATAATCATCTATGGAATTATCCTAAATCAGCGTACCTTTTCCTGTTCACAGCATAGACTCCAATATCGTTTGAATGTACCATTATGTTTGCTTCAAGATTTTTTTTTCATCATAATATGTTCTGTCTCAGTCACACAAAAATACATGAAGCAGTGGAAGATTCAGTAGTTTTATAGTTTCCTCTGGCTACTGCAAATGCAAACTGTTTATTATCCAGTGAGCACCCCCCACCCACCCGCCTACCCCACACACACACACACACACTAACGGAAAATTCCTCCATCACATCTCACTGTTCTACTATCAGTCGATAGCAATGAGGCTATTGCTTAAGCTTCCTTACATCCCAAATACCATGTCCATCACACCCTAAGAAAGATGGCTAGGATTCCGTATGACAGATAGACAGACAGGCAGTCACACAGGCAGGCGGACAGACTTGCTGTCATGTGATTTCGTTGTAATTTTGGAAAGCATATTGTCTAATTTTGCCATCTGCCTGGGAGGGAACGATGGCAGCATAAAGCTCATTTGCCGTCTGCTTGCTTTATTGCGGCTATACAGAACAAGTTTTTGGAGCAGGATGCAGACCCGGTTGTGGAGCCCACTGGAGCTGAGAGGAGTGTCAGTACAGGCACCAGGTTTCCCCTTCTCCATCATGGGCTACTGTGCATCAGACATCAAGAGACACATGCAAAACACCTCGGAACTAAACACCAGATCCAAGCACTTACTAGCGTTTAACAGTGAAATAGCTAATGACGCAATCAGAAAGCAAAGTGACAAGTGTTTTGCTGTCCCCAAGTTTCTTAGGACAAGTTGGAGAAGTGTTCACATTCTCTGACAGTTATGAGTTGTCACATATACAACCAAGTCATTTATATATTTGGTCAATTTGCAGCAAATGGTCATAAAGACACACATTTACATGCACACACACACATTCACAAGCATTACTGTCACACATTGTGGATCACGTCTGGTTCAGCTGCTCCTTGGCTCTGACATTAATACAGAGCAGATTGGTGGAGATCTGCAGCCCTTGTTGTTTGATCTTTCCTCCTCTTGCCACATTTCCTGGCACTGCCCGCCTGCCACACTGCGTGGCGCAGGCAGGACTGGCATGGCCTCAACGTGCCTGCCAGGTTTGTTCTCTGTCTTCTTCCCTTTCCAACTTATTCCCTTATGCCCGCTTCATGGATTCAGTTCTGCAAATTACAAGAGCTCCCCTACCCTCAGCGACAGCCCAAATTCAAGAGACCTTCAATCTACCAGTTTGTCGTCTTCAGAAAGGAGTGATGCTACCTCAGCCTGGGACGTGTCATTCAGTTGTTTTTACATGTTAATTGTCGTCTTCCCTGAATTAGGTTAATGTCCTCTTTTGCCTTTTTCAATGTTGGCTTGAAGTTTCTCCTTCAAAAAATCAGTTGTAAATAAATGACTCCACAAAAAAAAAGTAAGCCATAAGGCTAAGTCAAAGCCTTAGACACGTAACAAGCTTCACCTAAGAACAAAAGACATAACTCAGACAACAGTAGCTGCAGACTCTACCTGAACAAACACTGTATTCTCATATCAAAATCCCATCCACTCACATATCCTATTTACTCAGAACTGTCATTTTGTCTGTAATGTCCTGAGTCTCAATAGAGAAATAGTTTTAGGTGTCAGAATCAAATGTATGAATTAAAAGCAAATACATCTTAGAGGAAAAGACAGTATCGGTCCTAATAATCTCAAGTATTTGTTTAAAGAATAATGTCTCTTGGGTTGAACACAATCGTGTCTTTTTCTTTGCCTTTTCTCTTTGGCCTGGAATCAGGATGGGCGGGAATAGCAAAAGCTAATTTGGTAATAACGTTGTCTCAAGATGTCAGCTCCCAATTTGCACAGTTCATCTGCCATTTCGCAACAATCCTCCTTCCATTTTATGAATCAGATCTCAGTCTTATCTCCCACCCCCCTTTTTTTCCCGTTAACCACTTCATTTGTGACTAATAGCACACTCGGGATCGCTATCATTGTAATTTATTCCAAGTTTAAGATGAAGGGCTGGATAAGGTGCAAGAGACAATAAGTTAAAAAAGCCAGTGTGATGCCTCAGTTAATGAGGCAAATTGTCTTTTTATGTGCCGTTGGGGTCAAAAGCAGAACGCATGCTGATTGAGAGTAAAGTAAGAAAAACTGAGATAGCAGTTTATAAAGAAAAGAGGGCAGAGCGGGAGGATGAACCAGGTTGTCTTCCATGAAAATCAGCTTTGGAAGTAAATATAAGATCACTGCACAGCATTTTGAACTGAAGTTCAGTTTGCACATAAAGATGAGGCTAGGTAATGCCTTCCTAGGCAAACTTACCTCGTGATACAGATCGAGACTGCTGTTCTAATGTAGCTGTCATTCAACTCAAAGTTCTGCAGCAACTAAAATGTATTTTTATATTTTCATAGGGTATTTTTAAAGCTATTTTTGTCATACAAATGAATTAAAACAATTTTTTTTAGTAAATGACGCATACATTTAGACATTTAGTATCTCATAATGCAATGTATTGTTCTGATTTTGACTTTTAGTTACTGGAGTTAAAAACTACTGATATCTTTAAATGGAAGGAATGATAATAATCTCTTCCTCCTTTAAAACAAAAAGGTAGCTAAAAGTCATAACTAATAATGAAATTGTTTTTGTAAGTTTTCCCTCTCCACCTAAAAGAAAGAAAGAAAGAAAGGCTGCTCTTAATGTTACATAGTGTTTCCTTATGTGAACCACACAGGATCCATTTGTCTCTCAGGCCTCCTGGGCAACATATGGAGCCCTCCAAGTAAGTTTTCAACTTCCCAACGGCTGTTGTGAAAACTGCTGCACTAACTGTGGCCCTCAGAGAGCTAATTAGAAACCCTTGTGCATAAACCTTGCTTGGAAGTTGCTGTGGGCTGCTCCAGCCGAACTAAGGCAGGATCTGTGCTGCCTGCAAGATAATAAACAACATTTGCATATAATGTCAACGTTTGGCATTCCTTTAGTGACTGCCAAGACACTCTCGAAGCCCTTGTTAAACACATCGATCAAAAAAGTTTGAGCAAAATGTCTGATTATTTAGAGTCTTTTGTGTGTGTGAGATGTTCAAATATAGCCAATGGGTTTTCTGTTAGTATACTGGATGCCAAAATCCTTACAAATCAACACTCCCATCCTAAAATTGTTTAAACTTGTGATTTTTAGAAAAATATAAAGCCCCCCCATAAGAAATCCCTACAATGTGCACTTAGCTGCTGGGTAATTAAGACTTTACTTATACCTGTTATAGTGCCATACTGCTCTGATACAGGGTTTTGCTTTTAATTAAAAATGCCTAAACCAACATGCATTTGGAATAAGGTTTAAGGGTCTAGCTTGAACTTTGCTTACTTTGTACCAATTATATTTAAACCCAACATATTTATTGCTACATGTTTTATAACAGTAAACATGGTTTAACCTTAACAGAAATATTTACTTGGCCTTAAGAGGTCAGGAAAGGTGGATGGTGTGGGACATAATCTTTTACCAAACTTAAGAGGTAGAAAGATAAGTTGTGTTAAAATGTGCAATGATTATAGTGATTTAAGGGGAGCTTTTGAGAACCATGTTGGTAGAGGTGACACTAGTAAGAGATAGGCAGGTTGTGTTAAGAAGAAAGGATAAAAGGCCATGACATTATGTCCGCAGGGTTAAAGTGTCAGAATCAAAGCATGAACCACTTTTACTGGATCAATACTCAGTGTTGCACTTATCTCTGGCCTGATTGGTCAGCAGCAGCTTGTCTGGATATAGCTACACATGGACCAAATTTCCCCTACTGTGAGGGGGACTGTATGCCACTAGTTTGCTATAACTAGATAGGATACTTGTAACAGCAAATATTAAATATTTGACATCTTTTCCAGCAAAAAGTGAAATTACACAGGGCCCCACTGAGTAATGGCTGAATAGAGAACACAGTATTAGCTATAATTAAAGAGTTTGTTATTTTATAGTTATTTTAAAACAACATTTTCGTACTGCTACTGAACAGAGATTTTGACAATCAATCAATCTTTATTTGAATAGCATCAATTCATAACAGGTGTTATCTCGAGACACTTTACAAAAAGCAGGTAAAGGACCTTACTCTTTGTATGTGAACATTAACAAAAGAGCAGGTAACAAGACCATGCTCATCATTATGTTTACAAAAAGCAGCTAAAGGACCTTACTTATGGCTAAAGACAAGACTTGCTAGAGAAACAGATGTGAAGTTTATTCTTTTTGCTTTAGGTATAAAATCCTAAGTTATGCTCATGTCCACACTCTAATAAAAAAAAAAGAAAAACTGTCACAGCCAGAAACCAGAAAGAGTGTATATACTTTCAAGTCTTTCAATAAACTTCTGAAGCTCGGGAGTTAATCCTCTCTGTACATAGAACAAAAACTCCGCATTCAACAATTCAAAAAAGCTGGTAGAGAGAGAAGAGAAGACAGACAGAGGAAGAGAGAGAGAGCAAGATGGGGGGGAGGCTGGCCTGATCGCTACATATTCATATTTCTATGCTGGCGTTATCACTTAAAAGGCTTTCTAATTACAACAACAAGACAAAAACTCCTTGGATTCCTTCCAGACCCGCTAAATGATAAAATAAGCTTGCACTCTCTCTCCTTCTTAATCTCTGCAAAGCACCTTGGTGCCTCATCTCCCAAATACAGGCGAATGAATGTGAAATTGCCATTTAAAGATGCAGGTGTGACATTTGATAAGAAACTTCTGGATTAAATATGTTCTGCTAATGAGGAACCCAGCTACCCCATCAGGGCAAACTATTGGTGGGATTGTGTGCATGCTGATAACATTCCACACACAAACAACCAAATTCATTATTAATAAACAGCCCCTGCCTCTCTATCACACAGAAAGTGTGGGTCCTTCAGTAGAGACAGAGATGTTGCGTCTTTTTAGAAGATGTTAAGGTGAAACAAGGATGAGGTATGGTCAAGGTAGGGGTGTAGGGATATCAACTGTTTTTCCTCTTTTATCTTTATATTGAGCTATCAAGGGCTCTTTTAGTGAAGGGGGAGAGACATTTCCATAGGGTATGTTAATGGTGTATTGCATTTTGGAACTAAAGGGTTAAATGTTTCATGGGATGTTTCAGAGAATATTATTCTCAGGCTAAAGATAATACAGAAAAGAGGGTATAGATGGCTAAGCCATTAGAGGAATGGACCGGCTATAGTCCCTGGCCCTAGGTGGAAATTTATAACAGTTTGGAGAAGATTAAAGCCATCATATTGGGTGTGTAATAAGGTGTGATTGTATTATTACCCTGTGGAAGTTAGCAGCTGTTTCAGAGTCTAAAAGGAATGACAAAAAGTGGGCTGTTGTAGTAAAAATACACTGTAACTTGACTGTACTGTGGCCATCTCTTGTGAAAGATTTTGAGTCTAGGAGACGAAGCGAGAAAGGACTCCAGAGACCTGCCAGTTGAAGCTGAGGCTGCCACCATTGAAGACTTTTCAGTCTAAACCAGCTTAGCTCAGCCAGCCAGCAAAGTCTTTCAGACTGACAGGCAGCACTTTGTTATTCGGACCAGTAACTGGAGGTCCAGGTCTGCTGCCTGGAAACATTTCATAATTAAACAGAAACAAGAAATGTAATGCATTATTTCAGGGTCAAAGCACATAACAGTGCACTTTTTATATGCTGCAAAAAAAACTCTGTATAAAAAGAAATCAGTTGAGGAATTATTCTAGCTATTTTTTAGACAGTGCATTCTTTTGGCTCTGTGGCTTTTTGAAAGTATAGTAAAAAAGTGTTCCTAATTGCAAGTCCAGCCACAGAAGAATAAATATTCTAAAAGATGTAAAACATTCACGTGTTATCTGCAAAAATAAAAACACAGGTAATTTTGTGTTAGCATGTGCAAATGAAGGTTGCAGGTGTCGTCCATATATTTAAACACTCTTTATTATGTTAATTAGTTGTTAGCGTAATTTTCCAGCCTCCGCTATCAAGCGTGGGAAGTTCAGAGACCTGCTGTTAACTGAGAGTCAATGTCATGGCAGCATTTCAAGAGCTCCCGAACAGGAAGACCAGTGATAACGAACAGGTGATGGGGCATGATGCCTATGGCAGGAGGATACTGTAGAGACAATTGAATTTGTAGGGAGAAATGAATCTTCTAGACAGCAAATCAAATGCTCAAAACAGCACACATTGCATGCAATTTGCGTATGCAGGGGGAAGATAAAGGGTTCTTATTTAAAAGATAAACAAAGGTGGGATCTAGTGCAATAAATTGTCCATGTATGTTTCTTCCCTAGGAGTAATGCCAGAGGTTTACAATCTCAGACACAGGCAGCTGTACTTTATGGTTCTTTTGTTTTTGTGATAGCAGTATTTATGATTTTGGAATTTATGTTGTACTTTATGCACACTGTGTAGGTGTTACTGGTTGTCTGTATTTAATGTATTTGTATGTATAAGTGGATTTGGTGCAAGACCTACATTTGAGTAAAACATTTTAGTTTTATCATGTGTTCAGAGTAATTCTCCTCTTCCTACTTCTCTAAGGAATGTATGTGCAACAAAGGTTAACTGAGCATCCCATGTATGTTTAGGAATTAAAGCTTTTCAAATTTAGAGGAGTTAAATCGAAATAGCTACTGCTTCAGCTATTATATCCTTGCAGTAACACTTCCACTCCTCTGACCTAACATATTTGTTCTCCCTTCTGCTTGTGTCCTGTTAAGATTTAAACAGCAAACATGAAATGTGTATGATAACCTGGAAAATAGCTTTGGAGAGACTTAACTCGTGACATTATTTTAAAGACCAGATCTGAGAGCCCCAGTGCCGTAGTCTGGAGTGATTATCTGCTGTGATCCCTCTCCGATGCACCAAAGTCATTCATCTGCCGATCCCCCATCCCTTGCACACAAATGCAGCCTTATGCAAAGGCAGACCCTTAATCATGTCGACACCTTGTGTCAGTGCCATGGATGAGCAAGGCAAGAGATGAGAACAGCTCTGTAAACATGAGCAGGCAGCGGGGAGCTCCCCACCACCCACCCAGCACAGAATAAGCAAACTAGAAGATTTAGGGATTTTGCCAGAGCCAAACTTTGTCGTATGGGTTCACAGTATTTTCCAACATCTTTCGAGGTGTTGCATATGGGAAATTGTTTTTAGCTTAAAAAGTCACCCAACCCCACCCCTCCCATTTTCAGCTGTGATTTTTGTTTTCGTTAGTTTAGCAATTTTCAAGCATTTGTCTTTTTCTTCATTTTCAACTCTCTGGAATTAACCCTTCACGTTCTGCTGTTGCCTGCATATTGTCTACATATTCTCTCATTGACCCTTGCTGTTGACCTCAAACAATCAGTTACCAGTATGATCTTTATGGGGAACTCTCATTACACTGCAGCAGCTATTTTTCATTTGACCTCCATATTCATTGAAGACAACTTTTTTTTTTCCAGCACTGTCGATTATGATGTATCCTGACAGACTAGTAAATCTAGTGCAGTCATAGTGAGCATTCTATAAACAGGGTAATACAATGGGCTGTATCAAATGGAGTATATATATTAACAACAGTCAACTGCGCTCTCTCAGCTGTCAGGATTCTATTATGGGGCATACTCCCACCCCTTGTTTTTATACAGCAGTAATTTAAAGACCGATCTTAATTGACTTATTTTTTCCGCATGTCTGTTGGAGCTTGTGCATGCGCTGCAATAAGAGTCGTGTTTCTTTATTGGGCCACACACAATGTACCAAGTTCAATTTTACCATTCATAATGAATGCAGCCTCACCATTCAAATGCAGCCATAAGCACACAGCAGATAAGAATTTAATTAAATGTAGATTAAAACCAAACAGGAAAACACACTGGGTGATAATTTTTATCACGTCCCCTGGTCATATTTTTTCCTTCATACTTTCGACTTGTTCTTCCTTGGGCTACATCTTTTCAGCTTGCCAAAAGTGACAAAACACCTCACACATCTCACCGTGGTGCCATGAGATTGTGTAAAATGCAAAACGAGGGGCGGTCACACGATTAATAAAAATCCTCATGTCTGGGGAGGATGAAGGCTGGCGGAGGACTGGGGATGGGAGTGTACAGGGGTTGTATGGCAGAAATTAGTTGGTTCATCCAAAATTTGCATCATTTTCCAAGGGACAATCCAAGCACTGTAGGCAAGGGGAAACATATCTTGCTCTCTGCAGGATCAATTAAATATTTTCTACAATGCTGAATAAATGTCACCTTCAGTATCAAATTGTCCATACTTGCTAAACATGGTGTTACAGTGAGTGCCTTGAAAGCATGCCTAAGCATAGAGAAACCACTTTTTTAGATTCGGACAACTGCTTTAGCTTTCATACTTAAACATTTGTTTGGTAGCTGTTCATCTAAAGGGATACTATCCATCTGGGATATTAGGACACAAGTAAGCAACATACAGCATCAAGTGTACTATCAAAATTTCAATTCAACTCACAACTCAAAACATGAATTATAATTCTGCCCCTCAAAATTCAGTTTTTGAAACTTTGGGAATAGCCTCATCTCCTGCATATGTAAAGAAACGCTCAATGCTGAAGATGTTTTTAGAATTGGGAGCTTAATGCATGATTGTAAAACATCAATTGGAAAGTTTTTATTTGTAAAAAAACTGTCATATTTCAAAGGCTCATCATGTTGCATAATTCGAAAGGTTAGAAACAGGATCATGGTAACATGGCAGTGGATTTACGCACTCATGCCATCTCTGCCATCTTCACAGTGGTTGACACGATCATGCTGCTGCCTGCCTGGCTGTGCCTTTACCCGCTTGCCCACGGTGCAATTGCTGCATCTCAGTTCCACTCTATTACCCTCATGCAGGCGATTGGCCTTTTCTGTGGGGAAAAGAGCAATTTCCTGTCGCAGTCTGTTTGATCAAGTGCTAAACCCTTGTGATCAATAGAGAGACAGATGTCGGCTCCAGATGGCCGCGTGGTGATACCTGGGGCAGCACGGGGGCTTGCCAGGGAACAGAATGGCAATGAGGAAGGGCAGCGGCTGTGCTCCCACTGTCCCAGCCACTGAGACACATTGTGACAAACTAAATTAGGTCTTTTAGGTGCAGATTATTTATTTATCTTGCAAACTGACTGAACATTAAATAAGCTCGTACTTAAGGCATTAAAATAACAATTTAACAGAGTTCAGCATCAGAGGGCATGCCTGGATATGGAACCAGTCATTGGTTTGTGTATGTACATTCTTTGTGTATTGTACTATGGATACAAAATACCATGCCCATGAGGAAAAGAAAAAACATTAAACCTGTATGTTTTACACACAAATCAGTAAATATTCAAGTATATAACTACAACTTCACAAATTTCATTCACTCTGACCAGATCAATCATGTTGAATTTATTAAATGGATGACAGGTGCATCTTCCTGGCTCTCTTTGCTTCTGGGGTGGGAAAAAAACTGCCAGCACCAGAAGGCCAAAAAGACCTTTCCAAAGAGGAGAGACAGAGAAGGAAAGAGGGTGCCATTTTTTAAACAGCAAGCATTTGCATTAGGGTTGGCATCCACCATACAGCCACCCACACAAATACACATACAAATCCACCCACACACTTAAAAACACACAGACACACAGACTGGCCTGCCAGCCCGTGTGGCGTAGGGCCGGAGCCATGTTGGAGGAACCACTGAGGCGCATGGCGATGGCGCATTGCTCTCCCAGGAAAACTGAGCACACCGGTGTTGGCTCTCTGCCGTTCACCTGCTCCCACTGAGGCATGATGGCTAGGGGGACAAGGGACATTGGGCTGCAGCTGGAGGAAAGGAAAGGGTAGGGTCTGAGGAAGTCTTCGACACATTGGCGACTTGTTACAAGGGGTCTTCTGGTTCCATTAACAGGGCTTGGTCAGGACGGCCCCCAACCAGCCTGCTGCCGCAGCAGGGGCCACAGTAAACACATGTCGACTGACCACAACCAGTACACATGCAACATACCCGCAGAGAACGATAGCTAATAGAGTGCCCAACAGGACAAACCTGTCCAAATAAAGAACAAAGCACAGAGTGGAGAGCAAAGACACCAGTGACAGCTTTCCTTATAATAGCTCACTCCACTTGACTGTGGAAAGGGAGGAGCTTACAGTTTGTGTGACAGTTAATGAAAGAACAGCTTTGAACTGAAGGTATTTGTGAAAATGTTGTCAAACTCTGAGCATAGATTTTTGTTTATCACCTGCAGCCTAGAAAAGTAAATATTTTTTCTGTAGCTATTATGTTTACAATTAAAAAAATAAATGTTTTTGTAAAAAAAAAAATTAAAGTGCAACGATCTTCAATATCTGTTGGGTTTCTTAACAGTTCCGTCAATGATTTGAAAAGATTTATGTTTTCAATTATTTATTATTTTCGAAGTAATTGATACATTTTATTTAAAATTGATTTTATTTTATTTCTTGTTTCTTGTTTTTTTCTTTAAAATAATTAAAGCACTATTAACAAGCAAACATCTGCTTGTCAGGATTTATCTCATTGTTTTGAAAAGACAACATAAATGCAAAGAGTCCAGCCAAATAAAACATAACAACTTAAATGTTTATTTTATTTAATTTGCAGTCCCACATCATTGCTAGATCTTCCCATGCATTTGTTCTATGTATACTGTATTATGTGCCATTTTAATTCATGTTAAATGTATACTATTGAGAGAGCGACATGTATGAGGCTCCCCTGAAAGGGCTTTTTAATTTTGTAAATTCTGACCAGCGTACCTTTCGCTCAAGGCCATTCAAGAGCTGTTGTTTCTGGCTAATGGTTAAAATTGGTCAGGAATCTGTAGAGCAAAAGGAGATTTGGTGGGAGGGGGGAGGAGGTTCCAAGTAGGACAAGGCAAGTAGGGCTATGGAAATACAAATGTACTTTTTCCTTGAAAAGAAAAAAAGACAGTTCTGCTACAATTCCAGATTTTTTTTAAAGTGACAGAACCATATTTTATATATATATATATATCCGCATATCTCTCATGATAGTACAATCTTCAGGACCTACAAGGATGTATAAGCACTGTGGTGTCTCTATGGTGCTCTGTCGTGTCTGAGGCCCCTTCTGCATCATCCCAGCGAATCATCCTCTGACTGCCACTTGAATATGAGAAGAGTGCCTCCTAGTGGTCAAATTAAAGCAGAAGAAGGGAGAGGTGGAGGAAAGTGGAAGAGATAGAGTGGAAGAAAGCCAATCATTTTCTGAGCCTTATTGAAATAATAGTAAAGTCAGCTAATTCTAGTTTTGTGTACCAGCAATAATAGTAAGCATGGAAGGATGTACCCGCTAGGATCTAACTCAGCACTTCCTTTCTTCTTCTTGCATTCCATGGCCAAGAATTGTAATGACAGGGTTGACAGCAATGAGTCATCACTAATGTTTCAACTCTGATGCTCCAGAAGCAGGCCAAATATTTACCAGTATTCATGAGGATGATTTGTATAGTGTTGTTTAGTGTCACAACAACTCTGCTGTCAAGTGCAGATACAGATATCATTAATCTGAAGGTTGATTTGGAAGTTGTTTTGTGATTGAAACTGTCAAATACCCTTCCGTAATCACACTTTATAATGCTACAACTTAATATTGGTAGGTGCAAGAACCTTGTACTTATTTGACCAGGAGGAGATCAACCTGATTTGAAGAAAAGAGAAAAAGTCTTCAATTAGAACCTTTCAGTGGCTTCCGGCCAACTAACCTCCCTTTACAATGAAGGCTGTTGAAGGAAGCAGTTGGAGAAGTGCCAATAGAAATGAAACAGAAATAGGAATGAACATTTTAAGTGGCAGAATAATTAAAACAAAAAAGACCACATAAAGAATTAGCTTAACCAATTATTATCCTTTATAAATTACATTGTTTTTTTCTTTTGCT
This sequence comes from Symphodus melops, assembly GCF_947650265.1. NCBI lineage: Eukaryota > Metazoa > Chordata > Actinopteri > Labriformes > Labridae > Symphodus > Symphodus melops. Next base: position 9,616,568 of record NC_136695.1, on the reverse strand, counting down.
CTAAAATCTATAAAGGTATCAAAATGTTGTACATAACATTACAAGATGTATTTTGTCCTCTCCTATTTTTCAGTCTTTCTTTATGCTTTCTTTTACCTGACACCACTACGCATTGAGGTAATATGAATGGGCCACTGGTAGTTTTCCCAGAGCCCTCCTTTCAGCCCCTCTAATATTATGTGGCTGTGGTGTTGTAGGTCTCTTCTCCATAACTGTAATAGCCTCTGCAACAGTAATGTGTTTGGACAGATGGGAGAGGCAAATGCTGATGTGCTTAACCACGCATTTTACAGCTAAACTATTAAAGAGTTGTGCTGTTTACACACCAACATTTGAATACCTGTCTTCAGGCCAGTTTAATTATCCAGGCCCTTCTGTTATTCCTGCTGCTTTGTTGTCTCTCTGCTTTTGCACGAGGCATGAGAGATTTGTTTGCAACTTCATTAAGATATGGTGGTGGTGGTTGTGGTAGTTTGAATAAAAAATATTTCTGCTTAAGTATCTTATACTCTTCTTTCCTTGCCTCCCCCATACATATAAAGATACTGTACACATTCATTTTTCTTATAAAGTCATTCAAAGACAGAAAATTAAAACATTTCCTGTGATGCCTGCACTTTGAAATCTCTCAGGGCTTTAGGCAAAGGGGAGGGGACACATGCCCTGAATCCCTGTGATTCATCCTGAGAAATTTGATTAGTTTATGAGTACTTATAGTAGGCAGAGGGTTTGTATTATAATTTTAGTTCATGAATTCCTTCATATGTTCATCTTCAACTTCATGTTCAAATAAAGCATTAATCAAAGGGAACAGAGGAAAGGGCATTTAGCCAGTAGAGCCATAGACTGGGGGGCCTCAGTGAGCTGGTGGATATGGTATTGAGAGACTGTAGGAAGCAGTGGTTTTTAATTATCTGGACTACGTACAGGATGCCGTTTTTGATTGTTTTAATGAGGCAGCTGGCCTATTGTCTCCCCTTAATTCCTTCATTGTTTTTAGAATATGTCATAGTTCTTTATTCTTTTATCAGGTGCTCTGCAGGAGGATTTAGACAATAGCCTTCATTCCAACTGCATTGGCCACTGCACAAAGGCAGCTCACTGCAGACAGTTAGCAGGCAAAACAAGTGCAAATCACAAGCTGCACTTTTCCCAGCCTTTTTCCCAGTTTCATGACTTACTGTTTTGGTATTTTGCTCTTATTCTTGACAACCCCTGCTTGCTTTTTGTCATACTATATCTGACCATTGTCATACATGGTTCACCTATTCTGCTGTGAATTTAATCATGTCATGAAAACAGCAATGACACATTTTTTCACAGAGGTCCTTTATGGCATATTGTTTTGTCTGCCCACTTGATACATTGATGCTGTTAGATATGTATGGCTTGCATCTCCTTTTTGAATGTAATTGACATGTTTCAGAATAGTATATAACATAAATTGGTAAGTACATATATGCATTGGAGTAATAAATGCGTATGTATGTTCTTTTAGAGACATTTGTTACAGCTAATGACGTAATTTTAAATTCAAGCTTTTCCAAACTATTAACTAACTAACTAGCAATTTTGACTTGAAAATATACAAACCAAAATCCACTCTTAAAAAACAGCCCAACATAGATAAATAAATATAAAATAATGCATATGACTACACAAAAAATGTCGGAAGAGATTGATAAAGCATTTTTCAGGTTAATAAAAGTACAGTTTAAATTATTATTTTGCTGCCAGAATAAGTATGCTTTAATTTTTAGTTTTGCTGCTTTTAAAATCAGGACCTGCAGTCCAGAGACGCAATTTCCACATTATTACACACAACAATTGGATTTGTATTCTTGGTGTATATGCTTCTGTGAAAATGATGTAGATGATTTACATCAGACTCATTGAATTCTTTTTTTTTTCCAGAGGAGAGCATTTCATTTCTTTAATTTGGACTCACCCACCACACAGACACAAAAGGGGGGAATCACAAATTCAGGGCCGAGTTAAAAAAAAAAAAAAAAAAAAAAAGTCTACTGTAAACTGAACATGTCTGAACTCGATCCATTGAGTGGAGGGATGCTTTTGTGGCTATGACTGCAATATGTTCCCCACTACTGTCAGTGGCAGTTTGTACCTGCCTTGATGGTAACTTAGTCAGACAGTGGTGGGGAGTTTTGTTATTTTAATTAGGAGATAAAAATTCAAAGGGCCTCTCCAGGCAGTGTGTGGTATGACAGAATCATAACGATGAAGTGGAGCGGCCTGAAGTGTGTCTCATCACAGCAGATTGGAGGACAGATAGGTACTACTCTTTAAGGTGGCACTGACATTCACAATTCACTTAGCCACACAAATGCAAGAATAAACGTGTGCACACACACATACCCATGCCTTGACAAAAATGGGACTTTAAACGACAGCATGTTATTATACTATTCCACTCCCGACACATTTTTGCTGCTCTAATTTTTAGCGCTTCACCAGCAGAAAGGTTTATGCAGACAGAGATTTGACATCTGAGGAATTCATTTTTGAATTAAAATAATGTGTTGGTTTATTCTAGAAACTGAATACATACAATAACACATTACATGTTTTAGTATAGATGCACTGTTGTTCATTTGCTGCTCTGTGTGCCATTGAATTGTCCCCCGTGGACAAATAAGGTTTTTTGATTTGAATTGAATTGATTATAGTAGAGGAAAGTCAAAGTTGAAAGTTTATTTCTATCGATTGTTTTTTGATTTATAATAAATCTACAAAAAAGTTTTTACTTTAGCACCTTAGTCCTGGGTGCGAAATGTTTTGATTTATAGGTTTTGTGTAAACAAAAATAATCAGTGGTTCACACGTATGGGTTTTGTAGCTGGGTCCCCTGCAATCACACCTCTCCTCAGGACTCTCTTTATTCTGCATCAGCCAGAGCTCAAAGCACATGTCCCCTCTCAGCCTGACACTCTGTCGGCATGTTTGCACATCTCTGAAAGCTAACAGCATGCTTTAATTAATTGTCCAGCTTTCCGTGGAAACAATGTCCTAATTCTGCCATTTAACAGGAGCATATCATAGTTTGTTGTTATCTCCCTAGCCAGATTTCTGTAAATAGTCATATTAAAAACTTTAATCTCTTCAATGGAAAATGAAGTGCAGCTGAAAAGCCTGTCATGTGCTGAGATAAATATTATCTAAGCTAAAACCTTCACTCTGTCTCTCTGCCCCCACTTACTTATCCAACCCCTCCCCCTTTCTCTGACTTAATGAATATGTTCAAAAGATTTCAGAGGAATGCTTAATCCCAAAACACAACAATCTAATAATATTGAGGACCTGTCTCAGTGTTCTCGCTGACAACAGCACTGTAGGCTACAGTTTACCCCAACTGAGGTTTGCCTTGCTTCTGGATATTGATGCCAGTAGACTGTAAAAGACGTTTGTGTGCTTTCGTATTTTTTGATTGGTTTAAGCATTATTTAAGTCGACAAATGTAGTAATTTTGTCAACAAATAATTGTGTAGTTCTCCTTTTATGCTCTAGGTTGAGCAGCAAATTCTAAAACAGGGATGCCATTTTTTAATGTTTTCTGTGGCCATTAAAGCGTTTTCCTTTTTTCCATTGATTAACTGAGTTATATGCTATTCAAGAAGCCCCAAAGTACAATTATTTACTGTGCATAATATCCTGACTTTGGAGTCTGACAAGACAAGAACATGTAGAAAAGCTTTTTGTATTCTCTCAGCAAGTATTTAACCATCTATATCTCTGTTTTGTCCAGGAGGCCAACTGTGGTGCACAACCACAAAAAACATGATGGAGGGCGAGGAGCTGGTGGCATTTGCTGTGGACTTTGACTCTCGTTTGCAAGCAGTGAACCACATGTCTCTTAGTGAGGGCATGTACCCAGCCAGGCTGCTGGACAGCATCCAGCTCCTGCCTCAGCAGGCCGCAATGGCTTCCATCCTACCTACTGCCATCGTCAACAGTGAGTGTCCATGCATACTGACACAAATGCACATACAGAGTATGAATGAGACATGCTTTTGTCTGGACTTGCACAATTACACATACATTTTCATGTTTCTTTCTCTATTTCCGTCTCACGCATGAGTCTGCACTCAGTCACCTGCTTAAAAAAGAGTGTTGTCTCCACTCGGCATAGATTATCCCAGATGAGACGCCACACTGGAGATAACAGCCATTGACCTTGAAGTTTTTGGTTCAAATAAACACACTCGAACTAATGTGTTGATTGCAAAAAAGCACGTCCCAGGCAAATAGTGTGTTTGTTTACTTAGCAAGGGCTATCTGGGTTCAGCTCAACAGGGAGGCTTCTGTAAGCAGATGGTCCAGTGTTCTTGTTTGCCCTTGAGAAAGGGCACAAACCCAGCAGCAGAAACAGCGGTTTATAGCAGCAGCAGAGGATTTGTTGAAAAAGCCTTATAACACAGACATTGAGAGTCACAACTGCAAGAGTAAAGGAAAGTTGTATTTGTGTATGAAAGTGTGTAAGCTATTTATCTTGCTTGTTATGTGCATAAATGTTGTATGCATAAATGTGAAAATACTGTATACATCCTGCTGATATCATGTCCCCTTGCACATCTCCTTGCCCCTCAGAGGACATCTTCCCTTGCAAGGCGTGTGGAATTTGGTTTCGGAGTGAGAGGAACTTGCAGGCCCATCTGATGTACTATTGCAGTGGAAGACAGAGGGAGCCAGACACAGCCATGGAAGAAAATGACACAGGCCCCCACCATACTCCAAGTATCTGCCCCTTTCCACAATGCAACAAGAGCTTTCCCGGAGCCAGGGCCCTGGAAATGCACTTAAACACCTCACACAGTGGTGAGTGCCAATAACATAGACATACCAGTTTGTGTGTGCAGGGTTCAAAGTTACACTTTTTTCCTTTAAATAATACTTTTCTTTAAATTGAAAATACTCATGAACAGAGCGTGAAAACATTGGGAAAATTACATATCTCTGTCATTCATTGTATTTACCATTTCTTTTTGCTGTCAGCAAATATAGTTGAGAGCTTATACCTGAAAAAGAAGTTAGCTTGGCATTATGCATGAGGGTCTGACAGTTTGTACAATCAACTCTAAAGGGAAAGTGTGAGGCAAGATTCTGAGCATTTCTTTCATTTATCTCCTTCACAGGTGTCAAAATGGAAGAGAGCCTCCCTCCTGGCACAAGCTTGAAATGCACAATCTGTAACTACACAGCAGATTCTCTTATTACATTCCAACATCACATCATGTCTCACCTGTCACAGGCGGCCTTCAGATGCAATCACTGCCATATCAGTTTTCAGAGCCACAGGGAACTCTTACAGCATCAGGACTTACATGGTCATGGCAGCAAACTTCACAGGGAGGGAGACGCCACTGAGCATTCCCCCAGGGGGTCTGAGGAAAGCCTACAGCAGCAGCAGCAGCAGGCCCGTGCTGAGCTAGCCAACAGGAAGGATGCTCTACTGGGAAGTCCCAAAGGGGCCCTCAACAAGGAGGCCAGCACAGATACAGAGGCTGACAAGGCAGAGAAGAAGCCCATGCTGTCTGTTCAGAAGGGAGAGGCCCTTCAAGGCAACAAAGCCAGTTTTTCTTACACCAGGATCAAGTCTGAGCCTTCCAGTCCCAGGCTGGCCTCCTCCCCTGTGCAGCATAACATGCCTACATTTCCCATGGGTCCTTTTTTGTCACAGTTTGCTTTCTCCCAAGACATTTCAGTTGTCCCGCAAGCTTCTGAGATTCTGGCTAAAATGTCAGAGCTGGTTCACCGGAGGCTGCGCCATGGAGGGAACAGCTACCCCCCTGTCATCTACAGTCCTCTTATGCCCAAAGGGGCCACCTGTTTTGAATGCAATATCACCTTCAGCAACCTGGACAACTATTTGGTTCACAAAAAGCACTACTGTAACAGCCGTTGGCAACACATGGCAAAGTCCCCAGACTTCTCCGCCCTTTCAGATAAGGTTCCAGAGGCAGTGAGCCCCAACAGTGGTCACAGTTCTGTAAGCATGTTGGCAGGCTGCCACCCAACAGAGGCTGATAATCATCTCATGCAGTCTGCCTGTCTTAACTCAAATGTGTTGGACATGATCAGTGCCGGAGCCAAAGGGGCTGATAAAGATCTTGCAGGTCAGGGAAAGAAGGTCTCTACCCCAACTGGGGCGGAGGAGCGGCAGAATGGAAAGCAAATGGATGGGAAGAGCCCGAGTACAGGTTTGGTGGAGAGTGACAATGACCCAACCAAAACAACCTGTGATGCCTGCAATATCACATTCAGCCGTCATGAGACCTACATGGTCCACAAACAGTACTACTGTGCCACCCGTCATGACCCACCTATGAAACGGTTGTCCACCAACAAGGTACCCTCCATGCAGAGAACCATGAGAACACGCAAGCGCAGAAAGATGTATGAGATGTGTATCCCTGACCAAGACCACCAGAGGCCCCCTATGGTTCAGTCAGGTTTTCTTGGGGTTTCTCCGATAAACCCCTGTACATCTCATGAAGCTGTAGAGAGCCTCGCTGAGCGCTTCCAACCCCGATGTGACTTATTCCCAGGTATGGTACCAAAACATCTGGAGGCCTCTCTGACTGTCACTAAACCTATTCTGGCACCCAAATGTAATACAGTGGAGCAGCAAGAGCTGGATGCACCCATTGATCTCAGCAAAAAGTGTTCACCAGTCCCTGAAAAGTCATGTAGCTCCCCAAAAAGACTGTTGGACTATCATGAATGTGCAGTATGCAAAATAAGTTTTAACAAGGTAGAGAACTACCTGGCGCACAAACAGAACTTTTGCCCTGCAACAGCCGCCGCAACTGCTGCCGCTACTCAACAGCAACAACATCCGCAACAGCAGCAACACAATGAAACTGCAAGTCTGGAACAAACACTGTTCCAAGATGTGAAAAATGAAAGCAGTAACAATCCTGAAGATGTTTATGAAAAGAGTTCAGGCAAATGTGACAAGAATGGGAAGGTGATGGTGCAAAATGGAGGGATGTTCCCACCTCAACTGGGTCCTGTGCCAGGACCCAAGACTTTTGCTGAGCCCCAACTTATCCAATCAAAAGATGAGAAAAGTATGTTTCTGCCCCACTGTCTTTATCCTGGGGCAATAAAGAAGATGAAAGGTCACGAGCACATATCCCCGTATTTTGGGATAAAGCCAACTGATTATGTGACTGGGGTTGCTGTGATGCAGGGTGAGGTCGTTGAACAAGACCAGAACGTTAATGGGGGTGAGGGCTTAGGAGGAGGAGTAGATACAGGAACAACCAGAGAGCAGGCCCAGCAGCCGGCTGCTAACGGCTGCCCCCACACTGGCAAGGAGCCCCTTCCTCTACTGCCAAAAAACCGGGGTATGGTCATTGTCAATGGGCATAAGCCAGAGGAGCGTTCAGGTAGCACTCCAGCACAACAGGAGAACCAGCCTCAGCCAGAGATCCAACCTTCTAATGCCTCACCTACGTGGGCCACAGAGAACCAGGCTGACTCCAATGAGAACATGTCACCTCCTTCCAAGTCTCCAAATGATGATGCTGCACCCACAGCAAACAAAGGCATGAATGGATCTGGAAGTGGCAAGTACTGCCGCCTCTGTGATATCCAGTTCAACAATCTGTCAAACTTTATTACCCATAAGAAGTTTTACTGTTCCTCACATGCTGCAGAGCATGTAAAATAAGTTAATAAGACATTACTTTCTTCTCTTCCCTCACCTTTTGTCGCCAATTTTTACCCAATTTTACTCCTTTTTTTGGTACACTGTTGTATTTGGAAAAGTGCATCATGCAGTGACAAACACTGCTTGTGGACAATCAAGAAAAGCTTCTTCTTCCATTGTTTTAAGACTTAGAAATATAAAATCATTGATTAAAAAAGAAAAGAAAAATGAATTAAGAATAATATTGGTGCCACTTTCTCATTAATTTATTTTACAATCAGTATTAATAGGGGTAGTGATCTTAATTTAAATTCAAAATGAAATTTATATCAGAGTTGTTTGTAATGTTATTGTATAGTCATTCTTGTGTAGCACACATATTGTTTACACTGTATTGTAGGCTCAATAAAACAATAGACAATACAAAAATGAGATGCATTTTAGACACAAAAAAAGCTACTGAGGCACTTGTGTATTCTTATTTGCTGTACCAGTTTCTGTATATGGCCAAAATGTCACATGCTGTTGCTACTATAAGTTCTTTGCCTTTGAAAACCATCCTTTGGGAGTGATAACCAGGCACAACCCTGCATCTCACATTTTGGCTTATACACATGGCTTTGCATACATACGTGACTGTTTGTCCCTGTCTCTTTTCTTCAACTCAGATGTGGATGTTTCATGAGGATGGCAGCATTCTTGTATAGTACTCGTATTTCTGTTTGATGCTTAACTTCGGTCTCCCTTTTTTGAAATTTTCTCTCAATGCAATACTTTGTAAATTAGGGAACATTACTGAAAGCAGTATTATGAAATGGGGATTGTGCATATAATTATTTGTAACCCCATAGGGAAAAAAAGAAGAATTGTACAAGAATTAAGTTTATCGCTGATGAACAAGATGGGAAGGTCAGTGGGGATACTGATGTAAAATGATCATTCCAATGTCCTAATTATGGGAGAAAATGTTTCTTAAAACGTTGTTGCTATGCATGTATATGGATGGAATTAAATTCCAAATCTGTTGGAAATTTTTATTTTGATGTGGTGTCATAATTAAACTTAAATCCTCAGGATAAACTACTGCTGTGAGGTTTTTCATTTTTACTGCATTTACCCATTACATTCCATGCTTTTCACAAAAATAAGAGCAGTCTAGTTAAAAATAGATTCAGTACATCAAGAGTTTACAAATTAGTTTGCTGCCAACTTGCAGTTCATAAAAAAAAGTAATCAACCAAAATCCTAAGAAAGGGCCAGTGTGGTTGTGATTAATCTCAGACTCTCAACAAAAGATCAAGACTCAAGCTAAAAGCTGACATAGAGAAAGAGGAACTTAACTTTCTCTGAGCTAAAACATTTTAGAATCTTCATACAGAACCGATTGCTAACTTTAGTAGTAACTGAGCAATGACTGCTGTGTCCTTTAGCTTAATAATAAATACTGTATGATTCAAATGTTTGTTTTTGCTTAAGTTGGGAAATATTTTATCAAACTAATTGGCATGCAGTAATAACCTGCTAAAAAATCTTGCAAAAACATTTTTAAAAACACAACTGGAATATTTATTATGCATCAACAAATTTAACAATTAGTCCGTCTATGTTTGGGATACTGTTAAATGATGGGCGTGGGTCACTCTCTCTGCTGTTTGCCTTGCCGTTGGTTGACAAGCTTCCTCAGGTGCTGGCTGATTACAGATGGCTTTTTGTAGATCATTCGCCGGTCTGCTCCTTTCATGTGAATGTGATTGGCTGATGGATAGGTCCCTTCGAGAAACTTCTTTTGAAGCTTAGCAACCATCTGGTTCAGGGAAAATAATTTACTGTGAGGTGTACACAATTGTTCATGAGTATTGTTTTGTAACGGTCCATGCAGTTTAGAGAAGTGCAGCTACAGCAGTCATTCTCACCTGGTTTAGTTGTTCTGGTATTTGCTGGTCAAAGGATTCACCAGTGATCACACTCACAGGTATTCGGCTGGTGAGGGGCTTAAACTTCGAGATATCCCTTTAAAAGAGTATTCAAATGCTCATTTGGTTAACCAGTAAGATATTTGTTTTGACCTTCCCAAACCACACACTTAAACACCAATCAAAAATGATGCACGTCTGTTTGCCATACCTTACTTGTGCTGCACTTTCATTCAAAAAGTAATGTTCATCCACAGCACTGCTCTGGTGTGCAGGGTTGCTTAGTAGATATTTCTATTTGAGAAATTGAAAGAGAAAAATCATTAAAAATATCCAATGCATAACATTTTTTCTTACACATCAGCCATGACATTGCCTTCTGATGGGAAACAAAACAATAAAGCAAGCCATAACCAAGTACTTTGAAAATGATGAAAAAACAAACAAATTAAATGTGCATTGCTCTCAAAAGTAGGGAATATACATTTAATGTTGATGCTGTGCATATTTTCTGTGAAACTAATTAGTTAGTGGCATAACTTTACCTTTATCAATTGTTAGGATTAGAAATAGTATGAAATATAAAACACATTTAGTTCTCAAATGTCATTTTAGCCAAATCACACATGAAAAACATTGCTCAGCTGTCCAGATACTCCATCTGGATCTGAAATCTCAAACCAAGTCATGTTCCCCTTCAGCTGTATTTCTCACCCACATGATGAGACTACATATATTGGTGCTGTTAACGTCCCAGCAAACAATTCTGCTCCAAGTCCAATTAAGCAGTGGTTACAGAACATGCCCTTGAGAAATGGACTGTATGCTCTACTGAGTCTGGCAAGCTTATGAGTGTCTGTGCCTGTTATAACCTTCACTAGCCTGTCTACAAAACCTTTTTCTGTCCTTGGAGAATTCAAGTACAATGATGTCCTTATCTCCTTGGCAACGATTTAAATGCTTGAAAGCTCAAATAAGTCCCTTATCACCCCTGCCATCAAATCATGGGTGGCTGTCAGCAGGGAACAAGGAGTCTTAACGAACTGTTCCCAATTGTTCTCAATCAGCCTTTTCAGTATCATAAGGAAGCTGGAAGGGAAGAAAAAACATATTGCTGAATGGTTTAATAGAAATGTCACAAAGTGTTGAATATGTGTTTTGCAACCAAAAATGAAAATGTTTATATTTGAAGTTTTTTGTTTAAATTTGATTAAAAGCATTGCAATGTCTCTTGCAATTATCTTTCTACAGTATGTTCTAACAACACTTCACAGAATTATCTGTTTCCCTTCTGTCCGCGATTTTCATGATATACAATTATTCAGTATAACCAAATATACTGGTTGTTCATCAATAAAAATCCATCTCTGCTGCTGATTTTCTACAGCATGTAAGAAATTAGAACATGGGGGCGCTGGTGGCACAGTGATTAGTGCGTACGTCCCCATGTATGGAGGCTATAGTCCTCAAAGTGGGCGGCCCGGGTTCAACTCTGGCCTGTGGCCTCTTTCCTGCATGTCATTCCCCTGTCTCTCCCTGATTTCCGACTCTGTCCTCTGTCCATCTAATGAAAACAAAAAAGGCCAAAGACAAATCTTTTTAAAAAAAATTTTTTAAATGACTACAGGATGTCATCACAGGCAGGCATGTCACTGGGTGAGTGTTTTATTCACATTCATAGCAGAGTCTGGACAGGTGCAAAATGAAAACCCCTCCCTTAAAAAAACAACCAATTCCTCATAAACTTTCTCATATGTCAAAACGCTGACTTTAAAATATTTTAGGCATCGGGGGGGATACAGTGCAACTGTAGCCTCGGTTTTAGAAAATTATCCTCTATTTTCCAATGATGCCTAGAGCCAACTCACACACAGTATTGGACAACATTAAGGCAAAACTTTTGAATTCACAATCCAATAACATGTCTGCTGAGGATAAGAAATTATTCTACTAACACTAGCACCATCCTGTGGCTGCACTGGAAAAGTGTGAAGTACATTTTAAATGCCTTAAAAAGTATCACTTTGTCATTCAATCATGGATGACTGGGACTGAGCTGTCGAACAATGTTATATCAGTTTACAACAAATAACTTTTATACGACCTAGCAAACAATACTGCTCAATAGCAGGTAGTAGTGGAATAAGAGGGAAGACTTTCCTAGAAAAAAGTGAACAACTTAAACTGTATTCAGTTGTTGTATCACACACATAGTTGTTTAACAATGTTTTTTAAAGCATGATCATTGAAATAAATGTAATTTATTTTGTTTAAAGGCACCAGAAATACCGCAACAGCTCATAAGCCAATAAAAAGAACCGTTCATGAAACATAACCAGTTCTCTAAGAAGCCTTTCTGCTTAAACAGCGTCTTTGCTAGTGTCTTCAGGTATGCTACAAGGGTAATGAGGGTACTTTGTCCATTTTTGTTACTCTGTAGTGAAATATAAAAAGTTGGTTTAAGTTTACTAAGTAAAAAGACTGTTACTGTAACAACAAAATGATATGCACTTTAACCTATTAAGCTCATACTGTATTTACGCATTTTTTAGTGTGTGGGTGTGTACATTAGCCAGACCTGGCGCTGCACGAACTCCTCAGAGACATTTTCCCCTCCTTTAATAGTCGGTTCAATTGCCCCAAGGATAATCAGCATACGACTCAGCCCTGTAGCTGCCGAAAACTGCCTGACTTGGAGTGATGGCAACAGCTTACCATACCTGAAAAACAGAAATATTCAAATAAATAACTTAAAATGCCAGTAAACTTCAATGTTGCTTTGCTGGCTTTGTTGCCATAGTACAGTAACCTTAAGGCCCTGACACACCAAGCAGATGGCAACTAACGAGTGGCGACGTAGGCTGCCTGTGGCAAGATGCCTTTCATCTTGGCCCAAAAGTTGCACTAGAACACATAAAGACTACAGCTTACCAGGATGTATGTTCTACGCATGAGTGAGACTGCTGACGCTGATTCAAAATGTTTAATCAGACGAAAAAAGCCTACTGGGGCTTAAGGGTAGTGACAGAGCTGGACACAACACAAAAACTAGGGTGACGACCGATCACCAATAGCCAACGGTCTCCTTGATGTCTCATTGTCTTTAGGTTAAACAGCAAGTTTGAAAATTTATGAGCCATGTGTCCAAAGATTTGTTTTAAAAGTGTGAATTCAAAAGTAATTGTCGCACTGATGAATTAACAAACAAGGACTTTTGCTATTTTCAAGTATGCACAAAATTCAACTCGATTTGTTGTATGTAATTATTGATTACTGATGCATTTTAATGTAATCATTAAAGCCATCCTGAAACATTGTCATTAGTTTTCCAAAGTCAGTAGAACTTACTAACAGTGGGAAGATGTAAACGACCATATTATTATAAATGTGTGCTGCTCAATGTGTTTAGGTTCTAAATGGCTCCATGTCAAAAAACAAAAATTATATAATCATAGCAAAAGAAATGTTAATAATACATGTGCTTCTCTATCGCTCATCTTTTCAAAACAAAATGTGGAAGTTTCCAGAATGAGAAATACAGTTATTTTTAGCATATTACAAGAGAAGAAGTAGGGGATTTTGTAACTCAGGAGGCTCAATCGGTCTTGGCTCAATGGTGCTTTGAATTGGCTGGTCTCAGCTTGTGGATGCTGATCAATAGTGCTATGCTCCTGCTAGGATCAGCACATCATGCAGTTTTCTTCTACATATAGCCAATAGGAGCACTGGTAAACACTTAACACTGTCTTTGTCTTACATGTAATTTAGATCACAATGACAGCACTGTACCCCTGTGTGCTACTACTTCATCTCTCCTTTACACAATCTAATATTAAATGCTATGGCTGGTAAGTAACCATGAATGACATCACCAAACACATTTACCAATTGATTAAAATTGATTGAAATAAAAAAACACAAAAATGAATAATTTTTTTATTAAATTTTTTTTTGAGGGGGGTTGCATATATATATATATATATATATATATATATATATATATATATATATATATATATATAGAGAGAGAGAGAGAGAGAGAGAGAGAGAGAGAGAGAGAGAGAGAGAGAGAGAGAGAGAGAGAGAGAGAGACTGTGAATGTTATTATAGCAGCTTGTTTTGCGCATCATTTGGTCCTATTATCTAATGGTCTTGAGGTTCCTGCATGCTTTAAATATTTGCATCTCAGTTAAGTCCTGCAGAGAAGGATCCAGGGGTTATCCTAAACAATGATTTGTCTTGCTATAAGCAGGACTTAAGTTTAAATCAACAATTTGGGCTGTGTTGAGGGCTACTAGTAGTTTTCTTTACATTTTAATGTGAAACATTTACTTCTGTTAATACTTTAAGTGTTACTTTGGACAGACATTCTACAAAAAAAAATAACTATAAGATTGTAATGTTGCCACGTTGTTGTTTTACTTTTTAAAGTACAGAAATATATACACAAGAATATGACATCTTTTAGAAACCCTACATGTTACAATTTATGCAGACAGGTTTAATTAATGCAACCCCCTGTATAAGTCAACACCCCAGTTAAAATAGTCTGGCTCTAGATCTGATTGGACAGAACTCAATTCCATCCACATATTGCTAATGAGCTGAGCAATCCTTTATAGCAGTGAGTGTCAGTTTGTAGATAGCCATAATACATAGTATGGTAGGTTGATTTAAACAGGGTTTGCAAGCTGAGGGTCAAATTATTGACAAAGCAGTATGTGACTTTAGTGCAAGAAAAATAGGGGGGTTTTTTTTATCCTGAGTACCAAAGCAGTGCCTTTCTGAGCCTTTTTTAATATCAGAGGCAGCAGAAGAGTTTCTTCAGGGGCTGAACTACAGTATCCATGCAGAACTCCCATATCCCCCATTCCCGCAAAGCAAACTAGAGGTTCCACTTATTGGATGAAGATTTACAAGCTTGCTTCTTTTCTTAGACACAAGATTACACTAAGAGAAAACAGGCATAGGCAGCCACTTCATCTGAGTCAAGACTAGACCATGAATGCTATAATAACTTGTCCATGTTGTCAGAACACAACAGTCAAAAGTTTCCAAATTTATTTTCCTAAAAAAAAAAAAAGAAAAAAAAACTTTTAAGTAGAACACATTTTTTTGTATGGAAACAGTGACAGTTTTATCTTTTAGGCTTCATCTGTAATGTTCTGTAGTAGATTTCTCATTCCATGATATTAGAAGTTGAAATGAAGCTGAGGTCTTTGGCTCCTGTGCTCCTCTTGGCATCTCTCTAAAGAATCTTTTTTCCATTTTCTCTTTTCACACGTGAGTAAGATATAGGCAGTTCACGTTAGGATGGAGAGGGGTTGCTCTGGGAAGCCAGAGCTAACTGTTAAGCCTCCCAGAGGTGGCATGTGCCTAACTTGGCAAAACACAGGTGAGAGTTGCCCACCTTATAAACTCAGTGATGTCTTAGCTCTTGCTGCCCATCGATCTACTCCACTGAGTAATGAGGTCTATTAGGGTCTATGTTATGTGACAGATGGTAAATGGACTTGCTTTTCTAGTCTTCTGACTACGCAAAGCACTTTTTACAATGCATGTCACACATACCCATTCACACACTGATGGCAGAAGTTGCTATGTAGTGTGACCAGAAAACCCCCAAATCCCCAAAATCAGAAGTAACTAACCCTATTCATGTGCATTCAGAAGCCACTGATGAAGCATTAGGTGCAATTTGGGTCCTTCCCAAGAACTCATCGAACATGTTGCTGCAGGAGCTGAGAATAGAACCTTTGACCTTCCAGTTGAGAGATGATGACTACCAACTGAACCATAAGACTAATTCGGGTGAAATTGGATGGAGGGATTGTTTCACATGTGCTTATCCTTTTCAAAAGGGAACATGTACGGTATCTTGTGTTTTTATCACATTTGAATAATGGATTAAATCGTAAAGAAATGACTGCTCAGATAAAGTTGATGCCAACAGCAACAAATGGATCTTAGGTGTTACAAACAGCTGTTAGGAGACAACATGTCTGCCACATTCATTGCAGACTCCTAAAAGGTTTAAACAATTAAAAAATAAGAGCAGGTTTAAACGAAACAAACAAACAAACCTGGAGAATTCTTAATTAAAGAGTTTTATATATCAGGCCTGTCTTTTGACATTCTCACCATCCTGCTCCCCCCACAAAAAAATAATAATCTCAAAACTTAATTTAGAAATTACTCTCTTGACCTGTCTCTTTTTACTTGGCTGTTGATGTAAAAACACAGTCCCCGTCAGCTTGCTAGTACAAATCTGGTTGAATCATTCTCAGGTCTACACATTGAACACTATTTCAAGGATTCTCCAGCCACCTGTCCTATTCCCACCTCTTTTTTCCATTTTTAATTCTGCCCCGGAGTGAGGATTATGTGAAGCAAGGCATGCGTGTCAAAGGGAAATTTAGTGGGTAAAGACAGCCAAGATTGGCGGGATGAATTAAACAGATAACAGGAGGAGACGAAGTGGGGGAACCATGTAGAGCAAAACGCCTCACTGATGTTGGTCATTTCAGAGGGCTCTTTTTTTCCTCCCCACAGGAGCGAGGAGGCAATATCTAAATTAATAAAGTGATGAAATGAGTTTGTGCGGTGGACTTTCTGCTGTTTGACTTTCCCATCTGGATTAGTGCAGGCTGAATGGACGCTCTGTTACTTTTGTTACAACTGCGCAATTCACTGTCGGAATTTGGACCTGAAGTGATAAGGTTCCCCTCCTCCTCCTCATTACCATCTCATTTCACATGCAGGGCCTCTGTTACCTGAGAGCCTGCTCACTCACAAAACATGAACTATTACACAGGTTTCTTCCAACTATTACAATGGGTAAAGTATATTTTAAAACATACTATTACAAAAAGCTCAGCTGAAATAAGACTGAAGGCTCATTTTTTTCTAAAAAAAAACACTAGTAACACCACAGATTATTACAAAAAAGGGCAAAGACAGATATGTGAACTATATGGTAAATGGGCTACAGTTTGTATAATGCTTTTCTAGTCTATTGACTACTCAAAGCACTTTTACACAGCATGTCACAACTACACATTCACACACTGATGGCTGGTTGTTATGTACTGTATATAGATAGACAGATAGATAGATAGATACTTTATTGATCCCAAGGGAAATTCAGGCAGGTATATTGACCATAAGTAGTATCTAATCTTTTTCATACACACCTGACGCAGCAGGGGGAGTAATTAGGGGTTAAATGTCTATCCCAAGTACATCGGACATGTTGCTCACAGGAGCTGGGATCAAACCTTTGATCTTCCAGTTAAGAAACGACAACTCTACCAACTGAGCCACAGCCTACAACTCTGTCACATGCTCAATATCTTTAAACAAAATTATAACCATCATACCTCACAGCAAAAATTCTAACTGTTGTTAAAGACATACAACATGTCACCCAAAATTTGGCAAAGAAGCAGCCAGAATGTCCTCCTAAGTTTTGATTTTGATTTGAACAGAGAACATAGGTGGCACATTTTAAGGCACAGTAAACAGCAGACCAACAGGTGTTGCAGTGATGGAAGCAGGCAAAATATTTTTTCTCCAAATATACTTGGGTAGCCCGCCCAGCTATTGTCTACAGTACGTGTGGGAAATACTGTACTGAAGTAAATATTTTTTATTTTAAATACAAATTTATTTATTTTGAGCAATACATTGAGTATCAAAAATGAAAAATATGCTAAACGTACACATTTGGGCATTAAGGTGCCTCAAATTAATGCATTCCAATTCTACAGCTATGCTGATGTCTTGTGTCTTATCCTCTCACTTTCTTCACTTTTAAAGAACAGAAGACTAAAATTTACTTGGGAAAAATCATGCATAAATACCATAGACTGTATATAGATATGAACTCATGGTCTATTTTAAGAAGAAGTATATATATGTGGAACGAGGACATTTGTGTAAGATACCGCACTCTACATTGAAGTAATACACCTTTAAATCAAATGATTGACTCACTCTATGATATAATAAAATTATTACACTATAAGGACCTTGTGTAACAACTATAAATGTAACAAAAGTTAGTACATTTTGGGCTCAGCATTTTGTTACATTATTGACCAGTTATTACATTTTGGGTTTTATTACGGTAATTACATTTCGGGTCGTTGTTACATTTTGGTAGTTGTTACACAACAAGGCTTTTTGTCTTTGATTGCTTTCAAGTTGAATAAACATGTATTTGAGCATATGGTACTTAAAATACTGCGCTGAGTGGAAAAGTTGGGCCAAAATTAACACTGAGATATACAGTCCAATTATCTTTGCTAAAGTTTACCTAGATAATAAAATCGTTTAACTCAAGTTTTCATTTTATTTATTTTTTTCAATCAGTTAAATGAAGTTTAGTCTCCAAAAAATAGATCACTTTTCAAACTTTCAAAGAATGACATTTTATCACACACATTCAGCTATAGAGGAGAGAGTAAAACACTGTGTTGCAATAAAGATAAAGTATTATCTTTGTCATGAACCTGATGGGCAGAGCAGATCAATTCATAGCCAACAGGATGCCATACTACCAGCCAGTGGAGCCACCATCCATAATCCTGTGCACCGAGTACATGTATTATTTTTCAGTGAAAACTAAACCGTGACAACAGGCGATGCTTTATTTAACACTTTTTCATTTATTTTCTCTTGTCTGTTTTTGAGTTCAGTCCATTCCCTGATGTTATGATGAATTTACATTGGTAGGAATATGGTTGGTGTAATATAACAGTAATTTTGAGCGTTGAACTGTAAACTTAACTATGTTGAATCAAGTTTGTTGTGTGTTTTGGGAAACATTCAGGCTTTTAGAAACAAAAAGCCACTTTGCAGTGATGCTTGTGCAGAGTTTAATAAAAGCACATAGTCCGCTAATGTACCCTGAGCAATTGTGGTCTGCCAGAAGGCAGCAGCCATTTAGTCCATGATAAAATCCCCAACACAGTGACTGTTTTCAAAAGATAAAAAACTAAAAATATTTTCCTCGCACAAAAGCTAACATCCATGCTACGTGCTTCCTCAGCTCCTCAAGAGGACACTACCTTTAATTAAAGCTGCTAAAAAAATTTTTTAAAAAACAGACATCTGACTCAAACACCCTCATCGGCCACTTGATTACGTAGGTAAATCTTATGAAGCGAGTTGAACCACCTTATATCTTCAGAACTGCCTTGATTCTTCGTGGCAAGGATTAAGAAAGGTTCTGGAAACACTCGAGAGATTTTGGTCCATATTGACATGAGAGCATCACACCTTTGCGGCAGATTTGTCGGCTGCACATCCATGAGACGAATGCCCCATTCCACCACATCTCAAAGGTGCTCTACTGGTGAGAATTGGTGTCTCTGTAGGCCATTTGAGTGCAGTGAAATCATTGTCATGTTCGAGAAACTAGTTTGACATTTCATGAGCTTTGTAACATGGCATGTTATACTGCTGGATGTAGGTGCAGAAGATTGACACACAGTGGTCATCAAGGGATGGACATGGTCAGCAAAAACACTCAAGTAGGCTGTGACATTTAAATGAGGCTCAATATATTTTGTGCCACATTGTCCACTACTTTTTCCATGATTCCCTCAATTTATTCTGGCTAAAAATGTATTTGTATTTTCTATGCTCACTGTTCTTTTATAAGACAGTCCGAGCAAAATGCCATTATTATCATATATTTAACCAGTGCAATGTCTGATTAAACAATTTAAATTACCAGGCTTGAATGGCACATTGCACCTCTTTATTCAATCAGTAAGACTATAAGTGGGAAATAAAGTAAGGATGTCAATTCAGAGTATTGGTTCAGGTGGTTACAGTAGTTTTAACATTTGGAGTCTAAAAATACTTACAATCAGTAAGTAAAATCTTTAGAACAACTGACGATTAACATTGATAACACCTTTGAGGTGTAATACTTAGTAGGAACACACGGAGTCACTCTTGCACCATATCTGATTGCTCTCATCCATCTTCTCTGAATCAAAAGTATAGACAGACAAAAGGCATCTTTGGCAGTATGGAGAGGAGGATCAGGAGAGAACAGAGGGATCACTGACACATTGAATCCATTACTGAAACACATTAGGCCTTAGTGAGGTTGCACCTTCATCTACTGCTGCATTTACCCTATACCTTCCATTATCAAACTTTTTCAGTTACCGTCTCCCTTGCCCTCTTTTCAATCTTCCATACATTAATTCAGCGATCCTTCGACCTTCTTGAAAGCAGGGCTGTGCTCTAGTGGGTTATCAAACGCAGCTTACTGTGAAAGCACAGGCTCTGGGAGAGTGACTAAATATGTCATCACTGGCCTGGCCTCAACTGTTATCAATTCAATTCCCACTTGTATTTGATCTGTTTTTGAAATCATAACTGCCCTGTACTTATAACTGCACTGTTTAGATTTTCCTGTCTTTTTCATGTTGATTTACAGTATGTATATCTGTTATATTTAAAAGCCTCCTGTGGACCTGTCAGCATTTTAGTATGAACACTATGTGCAGTGTATTTGGGAGTTCTGCACAGCTAAAATGTTTAAATACATAAAAAATAGAAGAGGAGAAAGACATAATCTTAAACAAACACTCAGAGATAGCATATTGCCACTAACAGTTTGATTAACTACAGTAGAATTGTATGAACTATATGGAAGGGAGAAAAGAACATTTTGAGGAGCTGTTTTGCCTTTAATTCTTTCGGAAAACAAGTTGCCTTGAAGAATGATAAAGACCATCAACATTCAATCATATTAAACCTCGTCTAGACAGTGATTCAAACGTATTACAGCAAGTGTGAGGCTGGGTCTTCATCTAAGCAACAGTCATGCTCCGTTATAAACCACACAACCCAATCAGGCATACAGTAGACCCAGGCCTGTAGCCATATCGAGGACCATGCTGAGAAAGTCATACAACATCCAAAATATGGATTTATTCTGCATACAAACATGACAGCAATAACATTTCTCAGATACACATCATTTACAGTAATATTTGAAAACACACCCCAACCACAAAATGCGTGTTCAATCATCACCAAAGCGTAAGGTCTATCCCACTACACAAGAGGGTTCTCAAATATAAAATGTCATCTAAGAAAATAAATTCCCTATGGTGTAAAAAGGTTTTAGACTCAATACACAAACAAAGATACACATCGAACTTTATCTTTTCAAAGCTTCTGTGAAGTGAGCTGTGATTTTGATCTAAAATAGCAAACAAGACTAACAACTAGAAGACTGATAGTTATATTCCATATTTCCAAAAAATATGGGGGCTTTTGTATAAAATGTCAATGAAACCGGCACAGTTGTTTACAGATTGTAAACCTCTCCCCATATTACTGTACCTGTCTAGATTCTCTTTTAATCCTAAATCATGTTAATCACTTGTTAACTGCTGAATTCATTTATTGTGAAAGTTCCACCATTTTTGAGAATTACACAACTTTTCCAGTATTTTGTTGCCACTTTTTTGAAAATATGTTTCCAGGCATCATGAACAAAAAGCATATACTTTTGTAAAAACATGAACTAATCTCAAGAGTGAACATTTAATATATTGTGCTCTCTTAATTAAATATGGGGTTTTGGTGTTTTGAAAATTCCTCCTTTATTAACATTTTTAATCAAGAAGATTCCCATGCAGTACATTTGACATTTCTAAGTCCCATGTACAGGATTAGTGAGGGCATTAGAGGTACCAGTGCGACCACAAGAGACGCAAAAAACGGCACAAATTTAAAGTTTATCACAGTAGTTTAAAACATAAAATGAAAAGTTTATCTGGTTCATTCTTGATGTTAATTTCACTGGAAAACATCCAATTCCATCTACAATTGTTTACTACGGTTGGTCAATTTTAGAGTCCACCAAGCCAGAATATTGTTATAGTAAAAAAAAGAGCACTATACTACAAGTTTGTCGGTATGAATTACTAAAGCATTGAGCTAAGTCACTTAAAAAGCTTCTATCTGTTAAATATGTATATATTTTGCAAAATTCAAGGTATTTAGGAATGGTTCAATCACAAACCCCTTGTACAGAGGAATTAGTCCTTGAAACAGGTAGCTTTGGTTTGACTCTGAGCCTCATTAACTTCTAATGGGAAACAGCACTTGACTTTAAGTCAACAACACAGATTTAAATAAAAGCCATAAACGCAGTACGAGCTTAGAAAATAGTTTTAATATTTAAACAAAGCTTGCTCTAAACATTATAAACTGAAAATAGCTTTGGAGTAAGATGTCCTAAAACATATGGTACAATTGCAATTAAAAAAAAGGAAAAAAGTAAGCAAGCTAAAGAGTTACTTACTGTACATGGCCCAGAGTGATATGAAAATGTAGAGAATATATCTTCTAACACCAACGAAAAAAGTGCAAGGCTTATCGAATGGAGCAGACTGGCTGTATCTGGGCTCCATTTGATAGCAGCTCTTCCACAAGGAGAGGAGTTTCACTATACTGTTTAAAGAGACAGCTGTGTCATGAATCCACAACACCCCTTGCCCAAGAGCTGTTCGATGAAGCTGGTTCATGGGAGACATGATTCAACCATCCAAAAGCATGAGGGCATGCATCAACCAGTTTGTATTTATGGTTAAAAAAAAAAGTTAAAAAAACAACAACTATAAATTCAAAGAGATTTATAGTTAATTAAAAGTGCCAACACCATTTAATTAACAACATGGCTATCATAGAAGCAAAATCAACATATGGCATTTTCTTTTTCTGACTGCAAAAACACTACTTCCCACTACACCCAAACATCCTGGCAGCACTCTTTGTGAAGCGGTGTTGTAGTCGATTCCCCAGTCCTCTGAGGACAGTTTGTGTATAGAGTTATGAACATGTACGACAGAATCTGCACACTTTTCCAAATTCCAAATTTCTCTACCAAAACCAAAAGTGCACCTTTAAATTAAGTTAAGCAGTGCAAGCTATCAGATGAATTTTTATTGTGTTGAATTGATATAAGAATGTCTTATACAACGGCTAATTTTATAGGTTAGCAAAGCTGTTCACAGAAACTGTAAATGTTGTGCAGTTATGTCCCAGTGATGATGTTGTTGTAAATATCATAACAAATTTAAGCAGCAAAACAAAAAGCTATACGAAAATGTTACAATTTGACAAGACAGAACATTCTCCAGAGGACTGCTAAATTTTGAGTATCTAAAATAAAATGTTGAAAGCCCTGACTGAGCTCAGGATTTATTAGGAAGGCCGCTGTTTCACTCTAAGCTATTTTATTTTATAAACCTCAACCGACATACAGTAGATGGTTAGTAATAAAATCTTTCTATTCTTTAAACAGCTCAATGAGCAGCATTGAATCAGCTGTTGAAAAAAACGGCACTCTCACTTTTTCCTCCGAGTTAAACTCTGACTCATGTGATCGTCTTTTCATTCATCAGTTCATTTGGGCTTCTTATAAACCTTGGGTGCACACACAAGCGAGACTATTCATGTCTTGAGTCAGCCCTTATTCATTACGGCTGGATTGCGGTTATGGAATGACTTGAGGTGTGTACAAGCAGGCCAGAAACATACTGACGTAGGAGATCAGGGTAGCTAAGAGGAGCTAAACTGAGAAGTTAAAACACAGAAGTGAACAACCTTGGTAGGAATCAAAACCCAGGGCTGAACTGACCTTGGCTTGTTCTGCAGGTTTTCTCAGTCTGTTCTCTGCAACTACTGTACATCCCTGTCTGGTTTGGATCAGATGGACCAAAGTGGACAGACACAGACTGCAACGGACAATCAGGACAGAAAAATAATTGGTGTCGACCTACCCCAAATCTAGGACTTATACCAGTACAGGGTCAGGAAACAGACAGGTAGATTCCTCACACCCCGGTCACAAACTGTTCAAACTCCTTCCCTTTCAGTAGGCGTTACAGATCACAGTAGGCCAAAACAAGCAGACACAGGAACAGTTTTTCCCCCCAGGCTGTCACTTCGATGAACAATAAACAGTCATAGAGTGTCAGGACTGTAACTGCCGCGTAATAACTCTGCAACGTCAATGTACATATACTGTAAACAGCTCTGGGGAAAAAAAAAAAAAAACACTGGAAATGTTTCTCTAATCAGCCATTCCTTTCCAGTGCCAATTAAAATCCAACACAAGCACACTGGACCTCACTGGACCCAAATCTTGATTAACGAGGAAAAGTATAAAAATCACTGCTGTGGTAATCACTGTTCTCTTGCAATAGGACTAGCTGGACATTCACACAGTGAGCAGCCGTTCTGTAGGTAGGAATGCCTTGTTGATGGTCAGAGGAGAATGGCCAAATGGGTTTGGGCTCAAAGAAGGGCAACAGTAAGTAAAATAACCACTCATTACAACCGTTTTATGCAGACCAGCATCTCTGAACACACAACACGTCCAGCATTGTTGCTGACCACGTCCATCCAATTATGACCACACTTCCAGCAGGATAACGCGTCACATCACAAAACACATATAATATCAAACTACAATTTTGAACATGACTATTAGTTCACTTTATGCAAATTGGCCTCCACAGTCACCAGTTCTCAATCCAATAGAGCACCTTTGGGATGTGGTGGTTTGGGAGATTCGTCTCATAAGACACTGCAGCCGACAAATCTGCAGTAACTGTGTCATACTATCATTTCAACATTGACCAAAATATCTGAGGAATGTTTCCAGCACCTTTTCAAATCTATTCCACAAAGACTAAATACAGTTCCGAAAGCAAAAGGTGGTCTAACCCAGTACTAGCAAGATGTATGATAGTACGAATTTCTGTGAATACGTTCAGTGTGGTTACATCTTGTGGAGATGATCTTGCTGTTAGCAGACTACGATTTATTCTTAGAAGATATTACCATATTTGAAGAGAAACACGATATATGAGGTATCACAAAAGTATAATGTATGGCCTCAGTTGACAGTACAAGGATGAAGTGTTCCTCAAATATAGGTGTGACATTTAAAGAGTAAAGGTCATGTGTTTCTTCACACCATGTACAGAAATATCTAAAGTGGGAAGGAATTTGTGACATCTGTTGTGCTGTATATAAGGACTCCACACTGACCAATAAATCGTCTATCTCTCAGCCTGCACAGAGTCTCAGTGTTGTCTGTTAGAGTAGAACCACGGCCGTGATATGCTGCGTGAATATTATCCAGTCTGTTGATAGATTCAGCTTTAGGGACAGTTATATTATTCAACCCATCAGTGTACCTAATAAAGTGGCCAATTAGTGTATATATATTATTTGAATTTAAATGATCAATCTAAGCACACCTTTAATGAATGCTAAAAACTCTACATCGTGTAAATTAATCCAACTGTCACATACAGTAATTACATTTTTAATTATCAGGTTTACTTAAGCATCTTTTGGACTACACACCACTGCACTGTTGTCTTGATCAGTCTTGTACATATTAATCATTGCTGTTTTGTTTGTTGTTTATAGTGAATTTGTATACTTTGTACATAGAGAGCACAGTTCACTGAAGAAAACATCTGTGCGTGTACGCATACATAAAGCTGATTCTCATCTTCTCTTTTCAGACATTTCCTCTTTTTTTTTTTTTTTCCCCTTTCACCTTTATCCTACTCCTACCTACACCCCTGAACCCAGAAATAACTCACCAGTAATCTTTCCACTCATCCTGCTCAAAAAGGTCTTCTGGGATGGGATCAATCAGCACCAGGTCTGACACTTGCCTGAAGATGAAGAAAAGGAAACACACAACTGTGAAGTCAGACTAAAAAACAGCCTTGTCCTTGCTACACTTCTGGCATGTTTGTCTGTCTGTTCAACTGTCCTCTGTCCCATGGTCCCTCTGTCCCATGGTCCCATTATGGCCCTAGTTGTAATGAGTGTGAGATGGATAGGATAGCTGGTGTCATCAAACGTGATTACTTCTGTCCTGTCCCAACAGACAAGTGACCACACATTCAGCAGATCCAGGGACAAACATTCAATTTGGAAAGGTGTCATTTACTCTGCAGTTCTTATTTTCATAAACATAGTACATAATTACAAACCTAACCTGAAATCCTTTGGGCTGGAAGCTTTTCATTTTAAACACTGAAGCATATCTAAAATTACCTGCATATGGTAGATTATTGGAAGGAAACTTTGATGTGTTGTAAGCTAGAAGATTCAGTAACAATGCATTCAATAAAAACATATTCGCTGCCCCGGTCAGTCTCTGGTTCTCAAAAAAAATGTCAAAGTGATGCTCCAGGTATGAAGAGGGGGAAAAAGCAAGAAGAGGTGAGACGATGAGTCGCTCCTCTTCCTGCTAGTACCGGTCCTCGCCACTAGATGTCTCACTCGAGGACTAAAATCTTAGACTAACATAAAAAGGCTCACTACAACCCCATAATACAAAGAATCATATACTGCTCTTTAAATTCTTAGAAAAAAAAAATAGAACCTACCAAAATTATCAATAGAATAGTATGAAATAAAAAAATATTTTCAAGAGCAAAAAAAAAATGTCTCCACTTTACAAAATGTTGCAGGGGGTAGGACAGGGCACAAAGAGGGAGTGTGAGTTTATTCTCTGCTCTGAATGTCATTACCCTATGTCTTCTGAAACAAGTTGTATTAGTTTACAAAATTTCCTTTGAGAAAAGTCTATAGATTTCGATCAAAAAATTTACAAAGCCATAATGCCCCATTTCTTGATCCGATCTTTTATATATAAGATATACCCTTTTGTAGACAGATTATGAACAAATCTTATTTTCATAAAACGAAAAGAGAAACATTAATAGCTGTGCACAAACACTGACCTGTGTTTAAATGAGCATGGTTAAAGAACACAGCAACATAGGACAATCATTTTAACAGAGTTAATCAAATGCTTAAACTACACAATGTACTTAATTTTACACTTTCTAAAAAGAAATCCTCAACAATTGCAACAGCGTTTAACAAACGTAGGCGACACTTTTCAGGTAGCCTAGGTTAATTTTTCCTGACAATTTTTTCTTTTTGAATCTTGAAATAGCAAGCTATTAGTGCAGGAGAGAGCTGGGGGTGTGATGTCTCAAGTTAAAACTGAAACCTGCCATCATTTGAATATTTTTCTGCAGATGCTTCCTGCTGATGTTATCCTGCTCTCTCAGTTTAGGATGATCGTTGGCGTTACTAGTTTCTGCACACAGGGCTTTACCTGTCGTGGCAATGGAATATCAAGTAAAACATTTCCTAATGCAAGTAAAGTCACTTCAGTGCCTTTATAAAACATACTATTGATGAATCTTGTCATAAGAGTAGAAACATAAAAATAATCCAATGGTATAACGTAGGGAAGGACAAGCTGAAGTATGTTCAGAGAGGAGAGGGGCGGTTCAGGCGTTTGCAGGTGTGTAGATATCAAAATGAAAGAGAGGTCAAATAAGCAGATTAAAGTTGACAAACACCCCCAGAAAACAGCCAAACATAATGGAAATTGGATATTCTATTGACACCAAGACCTTTATTTGCAAAACTGGTATAGGTCCTTTGGGTATTTAAATTCGACAGTACTTACACGTCATAAATGTGGCTGTAAAATCTACAATTGAGTGTGCCAAGCTCAGAGCCCACCAAGATGAAGGGCTTGGCTATCCCAGCAGTCTGCAGAAGTCGGTTCAAATCATCTACCATCCTGGAAGACAAAAACAACAATCTGCAACAAGCATAATATTCAAATGTTCTATACACTGGACAATAGGGTATATTTATTAAGCTAGGTGTGACTTAGACTCCAAGCATTCAAGATAAACACCACAGAAAATAATTCTCTTTGAGTCAACGAGAAATGTACCCATGGGAAAATAAAAATAATGTCTCCTTTTGTATGGTATTGTATGAATTGTGGCTTTTTATGGTTAGCGACCTCCAAGCCAACTCTGGCCCAACAGTTCTGTTGTGCATGGTCCTTGTTAAATGAACGCAACAAAAAATAGACACATTCAACAGAGTATCCAGATGTTTCCCTAACCTATTAAATAAAAAAATGACTTGTTTTTAAATCACGAATTGTAAAGATTTAGGGTTTGGTTACTTTTTGGTTTTGGTTACTGATTTTATTTATTCATAAAATTGCTGACCGCACAAGAGAGAACGAGGGAAAAAGTGTAGGCATGTGACGACCTCCTTGAGACTACACAATTTTGAACTGTGCCTGAGCCCTCAGCAGCTTTGTACAACAAAACTAAACTAAAATAAAAATAAAAAAATCCCTCTAGACTCCTGTGGAGAGAAGACAAAGCAAGAGAGAGAAAGAGGGAGATAGACAGGTCCACTGTCCACACATTTAATCTTGTAAATGCTCTGATTGAGGTGCCTCATATCTAAACTAAAGCTTCTCATGAATTGGCTTTAAAAATGTTAATGTTAATGCTTGCTAAACTATAAATAATGGAATATTGAATTCAGAACGCGAGGTGTACTCTTGGTGTTTGTCTGTGTGTGGACACAATGAGCAGATTGATGTCATTTGTTTCAAAAACGACATCATTTTGAGAAATAAAAAAACACATTTGATAGAGATGCAACTCTAATATTAAAATATACCCTATGATATGAGTAAAACAGTATACATTTAAAGATTATCTTATTTTAAATCATCTTTAAATATATAGCAATCTGATTTGGTGAGCCTGCAAAGAAAGAGAAAAACGTCAACACTACTTACACACAGCCCAATAACCCCCCACCTCATCATATAATAAACACTGCAAATACTACACGTACTTTTACCATCCACTATAACTGGCAGTGTAGCTACAAATATGATGTATTTATTGATTTGTTGTTGCTTTGTCTGTCTCTTAGTGCATCTCCCTCTATCCTCTTACAACCCCAACACAGTTTAATCAGATAGCTGTTCAACACGAGTCCAAATCTACTCAAAGTATTTACCTTTTGCAAGGACCTTTTTCCTTGCCACTGTTTTGCTAAATGTTGCTTACTGCTGTGTTCATGGTGGGTTGGGTCTACACAAGTAATGGAGCAAAGGGTATGGTCTATCCCTGCTCTTCTGGTAAAGTGTCTTGAATAGGCACTTGAATAGAGAAGCCTATAAATAGGCTTTACACAAAAGGAATCAATGGATTAATTAAATAGTAATGGTTATAAAATAAATGAGAAAATGTTGTCCCACAGAAAAGCTACTACAACCAGCAAATGTGAATACCATTGTACATATACCCTTACAGTGAGGCAGAGACAGGGATAATAGCAGCACGTAAATTATTTAACAGCCTCATTTTGGTACCGTTGCAGATCCCACCTTTCCTGGTTGTGATACTTCATCTTACAGTCTATCTTAAAAAGTATCAGCCCATATATGTTATACATAAAAGCGCACAAGAAGATTGATACATTACAAACCGTCCAGTTGTTGACATCCCCCAAAATTTCTCTGTTCCTGAAGTTTCATTCTGCATCAGGCGCTTGCTAAAGCCAAGTCCTGTTCTGTCATAGGTACAGACCTGAGCCAATTGACAAACAGAACAGTCCAAAGTGAAAAAAAAAATGGGGGAAAAAAGATACTTTCACAATGCATTATACATAAGTTTTGTTTTGTGTTGTGTTTTGGCTTATGTAATGTAGTTGGTTGGGTGTATCTAGTCCCTTTCCAGACAAGCTAGTGACCTCAATTGGGTCACATTTCAGACAAACAACATGAGGCAGGCTGTCGGCCCCAACTTTCTGCTATACCGAGTCCTCATTGAGCAAAGACGATGTGGCACGGCCACTGCAAAGATTGTCCCTAAATGCCCCTAGCACAAAAACATGGCCTCATTAGTAGTTACTAGTTAAAAAAAACAAACCATTTACAAAAAAGAATGTCTTCGGTCACAAGCAAAGCTCTGTTTTTTAAACTCACTCACAGTATATGTTTTGTTATTCATCAGCAATTAATGCAGTATTTCATTAATGATGAACTGTTTTAATTTACAATGATACAAAATCTATACAATTTCAAAAAACATTAATTCTATACAATTCAACGTATTTATGTTGTTTGCTCACCTTTGTTATTGCTGCAACACTTTCTTGGACATGCAACCAAACATCTGAGGACATTCCCGTTGGTGCATCCAATACGACTGAAGTAAAACAAACTGTTTATAGTACTGGACTCAATTAACAAACACCGACATAGAGCTGAGTTTCATTAAAAATGTGTGGGGGTTAAAATGTATTCATGCAAGAGCAAGTATTATATTTGGAGGATTTATTACCAACTGGTTTTCCTTTTCCTTTACACAAAAGATGCATCTTTTGGCCCAAACCAATATCAACAATCTGGCCATCTAGAAATGAGTGAACAAAATTAGAAAGAGACATGGAGGTTCAAAGAAAACTTCTCATTAGAAAATGGATATTACAAACGTGTTTAGCAGGTTATTGTAAGAAAGTACTGAAAGTAAACAACTTCGTTAGTGTAAGTAAACAGAACCTTTTGGCAAGAGCATCTGTCCTTCTCTCTGCAGCGATGCATAGTTGAGGAAAGGAGGGATGATGATGATCAAAATCAGACACTTGGCTATATTCAGCAGCGCAGAACTGTTCAACCATCTGCCTCCAGCCTCAGCTTGGTTGTGAGCTAGATCCTAGCAAACAGAGAAGAAAATGCCAGTAACTCACACATTCATCTGGAAAAAAACCCTTCTTTTTAACCATGGATATCCATTTACATCTTAATACATTTATATCCAATACGTATCTCTGATACTACTTCTTCAGCGAGTTAATCCCACGAGTGTTAGTTGTTAAAGATTCACTGATAATCCCCGAGCAAAGCGATTACAACTGTTTATATTTTACGGCTGGGAGTGTATGCTGAATGTAAGAAAACCTTCTAAGTCAAGAGTGGATAAAACTGTTTATAAAAAGGGATTTTGCTCTAAAAGAAGGGACACAGTGTGGTGTCGTGCTGTGTGGTTGTGCTACACCTCACGCCACTTTTAGATAAACAACAGAGTTAGAAACATAAGAAGCAGACAGCGTTTGATTGGCACACGCTAAATTATGTCCTTTGTCTCCTTTAAAACGATTTGATAATGTTTGCTTACATATTGCTGCTATCAGAATTCACTGTAAGAGGGCAGTCACGTGCGCAATACACTAGTGAGCTAGCTATCGTTAACAGAAGCGACATCTTTCTATCATACCCTGCAAATTACCTTTCTATCTGGCCCATCACTGGTCGATGCTTGAGCGCCGGTTCTGGTACGCATGTTGAAATAAATAGTTGTAAACCTACACACACTCTAATGTCAATATTGACCATTCAATGAAATCCTAACTTCCTGGTAGAGGTACAGAAGCCGAAGATAATCAAAATCGTTTCTATTCGCTTTTTAAAGCATGGTCTGTTGTCTTTCCTGGTTGACGTGTCGTTAAAATTTGCAACCACGAATAAACGACAAAACAACATATTTTACTATTACTTCAAGGGGGCATATTTAATGTTGCAGCTAAGCGTTTTAATAGTGGCTACCACTGATGCTATTTTTAATCTATGATTTTAATACATATTCTGTCCAATAGCCAATTTCACATTTTGCCCTTTAACATGGTTAATGTGCTTTTAGTTCAATCAATCTTTATTTGTATAGCGTCAATTCTTAACATTTGTCTGTTAACATTAATAAAAGAGCAGGTAACAAGACCATGCTCATCGTTATGTTTACAAAAAGCAGGTAAAGGACCTTACTTATATTACAAGAGCCAGCTTAATCCGTCATAGCGTGGCAAGAAAAAACTTCCCTTTAACAGGCAGAAAACTTCAACAGACCCGGCTCATGACGGAACAGCCAGTTACCGAATTCTGAAGTCTGGCTTAAACGTTTATTCATTATTTTGATTAAAATAAACTGTGGAAAATATTAATTGTTGCTACTTACCACTTTGGTAGATTGTTTAATGTTTTATTTAAACAAGACACACCCAGGACTAATTACCAACTTAAATACATTGTAGTTTTAGCTGTTTCAAGCTGGTCTACAACACCGGTTTACCTCGTTCTGATATAGACTATCAGGCAGCCTACTCTGCAAGGGGGGAAGCATACAGGGATCTACAGTACTTGTGGACTTATAGCATTTTTAGCTGCAAAGCTATGTCAAAGAGATAGCCTGTTCTTGGTGCAAACTTTAATAAGCTTCATAATATATTAGAATAATTACACCTTGAAATATGCACAAACTCATTTTAAATGAGCATCATCTCCATTCAGTGCTGCTCTATTTTGGAAGGTCTAATGTTCTGTGATTTGAATTCTACATAGAGTTTTATTCTTATTCTTAAGGGGCATTTTATTGGTGTATTTTTATTATTGTTATTGTAGGCTTACAGCTTTCATTTTGATCTCTGCAGGGGTTTCTATTACATTTTGGTGCAAGTAAACATACATACATACATACATACATACAGGGAGGGGGCAGCAGGTGTTGATGTAAAAAATGTTTAATGTCATATGTGTCTTTTAAGCTGTGACTGGATGCTTACATTTTCCTCTGGATTAATATCTACTGTACCAATCTATCCTGGATATATAGATGGAAATTGTATAAACTTTCATTAATTAATAAATTAGTAATCGAAGGTAAGGTTTTTTGTGTAGTATATTTCACACAGGAAATTAAGTGCCTTTCTGAGCATAAAAGAGCACAGAATATTATAGAGTGAAATGCACAAGTAACATGAAACAATTGCATAACTTGAAGTCAGTATCTTCTGCCATGCCATCTCCCTTGCATATTTTCTGCAGTTTTGCCTTTTCTTGCAACTAAATCTTTAAATTATTTGCACAGCTCAATCAGCAGTGTTTGTTCACCTGAAATAATGATCAAGCTTTCCCCTCTTTGTGACTCTTTTGATTGTATTTCCTTCATTCATTCATTTGGGCTTCTGATAAACCTTGGGTGTGTGCATTATAGTGAGGCTATGCAAGCCTGCCATGAGTCAGCCTGATTAAATAGAGCTGGATTGTGTTCATCAAATGATTTGAGGCTTAATTGTGAGATTGCATTAGTTTTTTTGGCTTTCTTTTGCACTATATGTTGATGGAATACTCCTCAGGGGGTCACTGTATTTAAAGGAACACATCCTGTATTTATCATCAATATGTGTTGCAGTCATTTGCAAATTAGCTGCATTAAAATTAATCTCATAATCACCATTGAGCATTAGTTTTCTATGTTTACATTCAAATGGAACATGAGCTTATACAATGGCTAACACATATAGCATTAATATCTAAAATGTTTAGAAAATAGATCAACATAAACAATGTGGGCACTCACTACATGTTTTACTATTCTTGGAACAACCAATGAAATTTTCCTCAAATAACACATTGATGATTGTTACTGCTTCTAAAAGGAGTTAGAATTTTCGAATGCTGTTTTAATGCAGCCATGCATGTGGAATGCAAGAGACTCTGTATATCTTAAGGCTATTGAGTGATTCAACATCATTTACACTCAATTCTTGTAGGGATATAGCCTATAGTTTGGCCGTGCTCCATGTCTGTAATCACCCTGCAAACTACTACTACAGAAGAGAGCATCTGCTTTAACTATTTACCCATCAAATAGTGTCCAGACAAAGAAAAGCCTTAACAATAAGTCCTATTTATAGCAGGTAACTGGTGGCTGAAGCCATGCAGGGAATTCATTGCAGTAATTAAAAAGGCTTGCTGGACTAAAATAATGAATGTCAGGTATTGACTCAATGTCAGGCAGGCTGGGTGTTGTTTTTGTTTGAAGGGTATCAAGTGTTAATTAAACAGTATGACCCATGAGTCATGATTTACCTTTGTTTCGTTTTTTTATTCCTTAATTTTGTTGCTTAAAGTGGATTCTCTTTGTTATTTTGTCATTCAAATCCTCGTACTTCTCTGTTTCCTGTGTTGTTGTTTTTTGCATACATTCCTGGGGGGTATTCTATCAAAGCAGCTGATGAAGATGGAGCTAACTTGAGAGAGTGCTTCCAAATTGCAAAGTGCCTACACAATCTGACAGTAGACAGTCCCTTCTATCCATGCTGTATACTGTTAGGACCTGCTGTTCAATAGAAGCACACAGAAGGCTGATACGTGTTTCTTTTTTGTCTGATTGATTTAGTGTGGAAGTGGCATCATGTTATAGACACTCCTACTCAGATGCTAAATGCATGATGGCTCAATAACTTATACCAAACTACACATTGCATGTAATAATTTAACAAATTAACATTTGAAAGGCACGTTAAAGGCCACTTCCATCCTAGTTTGTTTTTCATCCTCAATTTTTTTTGATAGGGAGCGGCAGTACAGTAGCAATGCAGGAAACTCTTGTCTCTGCCTAAACTTAACAACTGAGAGCTGAAGCTATGGTGGGTCTCAAACCTTCTCACACACCATTACACCTCACCTTCTTATTTATTTATTTTTATTTAAAGTTTATGTGGTCTTTGCAATTAAATTGAACAAACCAGATTTGATTTGAATGTTTTAGCACATGTGCTAATTTGCAACACTTGTCCACAAGCAGGGTTTGAAAGGATAAATCAATTAAAATAGAAGGAAAGGAAAAAGAAGGGGAAAATGAATAAACAAAGCAAAAATACAACAGACAAACAAACAAACAAATAATAAAATAACAAACAAACTTCCTCGCCATCAGGTCAGCGATGCAAAACACGTATTATTTATAAATCAAAACATATTCGTTATTTTAAAAAATACCCCCCTGTAAACGAGTGCCCATGAGGACAATAACTAATCAAACCAATTTAGATTTTTGTATTGGCTTTGTGTGAAAAAATACAGACTGAATTTATGTTTTACATTTATCGTCAAAGTGTTATAAAAAAAAGAGAGATTAATTTGCATATTGGCTAATTGAATTTAATATGAAAGCGAGGGCAACAATATGCTCAACACTCAGTGGAACCTTCCATGTCTGACATTTTTGTGACATAGCTATACTAATAATAATAATAATTTATACTTTATTAATCCCACGAGGGGAAATTCGGTTTACACTCTGTCTAACACACACATAGGCCGAGATACACACTCATGCACAAACAGGGTTCTAGTGACATGCATTAATGGAGAGGTCTCAGAGTGAGGGGGCTGCCCACAGCGAGCGCTCCAGAGCAGTTTTTTTGGGGTTCGGTGCCTTGCTCAGGGGCACCTCGGCAGTGCTCAGGAAAATGGACTGGCACCTCTCCAGCTACCAGACCAATTTCCGGACTTGGTCCGTGCCGGGACTTGAACCGGCGACCCTCCGGTTCCCAACCCAAGTCCCTACAGACTGAGCTACTGCCGCCCCACTAAGCTGTAAAGCGGGGTCTCCTGAGATGAGACGTGAAGTAAAAAAAACAACATGAAAGTCGCAGACAAAGTAACAGAGTCCGCGACAAGACGCTATAATGACAATATTTACCTTCATATTAATGCTACGTGTAGTTTAACAGAATGACAACATCAACAAAACGCCTGGGAGGGGTGCTGGATGGTACTCCGACTGCGGACTCCATTGTTTTACTGTGAGACTTCAACGCTCACGTGGGCAACGACAGTGAAACTTAGAGGGTGGCGATTGGGATGAACGGCCTCCCCGATCTGAACCCGACCGTTTTTCTGTTATTGGACTTCTGTGCCAGTCACAATTTGTCCATAACGAACACAACAAACACCATGTTCGAGCACAGGGTTGTCCATCAGTGCACGTGGCACCAGGACACCTTAGATAGACTTTGTGGTCGCTTCACCAACACTGTTTATAGTGGAGGTGGGGAGCTGCTGACCTCAACTAGGGATGTAGTTGGGCAGTGGAAAGAATACTTCAAGGATCTCCTCAATCCCACCATCACCGTTTTGAACACATACAACCCCTTAGCAAAACACTGGATTCACGCATGAGAAGGTGTACAAGAGAACACTGGCATCTTTGGACATTAATATTCACCACAAGGATGACGGCAGCAATAAAATGGCTATTTACAGGAAGCCCACCCGATCAGTACCTGCTCTGGATTTCAGAACACCCATCAATACAAAAACTCTCAGTAGTCAGAACACTATATGAAAGGACCAGTCTTATCACGGTAGAGGAGTTCAGACAACAGGAGGAGCAATACCTCCAACAGGCACTCACATGCTGCCAGTACCCCAAGTTGGCCATCAACAGAGGAAAACAAGAGCGCAAAAACAAACAGAACGTAACAAAAAAACAAAAGACAAAGAAAGCATTAGAAGTCCAGGACAGCAACAAAACTCTACCATACATCCGAGGGATCACAAAACCAATACAACGCATCATCAAAAACATTGGCTCTGCAGTAAAACCACACACAAAACTACAACTTCTGGTACAGCCGGAAGACTAAAACGTGGGGGAAGACAAGTGCAATGTCACCTACCATGCAAGTCTTACAATAACACATACATCGGGGAGACAGGAAGACCATTTCACACAAGAAAAAAAGAACATCAGAAGGAAGGCAAAAAGAAAACAGCAACGCGACTCACAAGATCACAAACCGACACAGCACTACAGAAAAATCTCAAATCTGCAATATCTGACCACTGTAAAAGAAACATACACGTTACGGACTGTGATGGGGTAAGGATCATCGGGACAGAAGAAAATAAATACAAACGTTGGATCAAGGAGGCAATAGAGATCAGGAAGTGTGTGAAGAAGGCCAGGGGCGAGGGGGGGTATGCCTGGGACACCCTGCTCCAGAAGAAATAGTTGGGGGTGCGGTACGCCTGGCGGGGCAGTCGGGTCTATTGGGCTCGCCATGACATGCCATTTTAGTGTGGGCGTGGCTGGCCTGGTGGATCTGACAGCTCGACTGTCAAAATCTGCCAACTGATTCGTCACATGCTGTCAGAGATGAGACGTCTACCCTTACACCTATGTCTGAACAAAAAAACGTCTGCAGTAGTAAGAAGACATGATTAAAATTTTTGAGCCACACATACAGCTCTTCCTGCAAATATCAGGGTTTTTTGAGGATTTTTCAGCAAGTGTCAAAGCTCTATATATGTTACTATTTGTTGAAAAGGATTTCTCACTTAAATGACGGAGATTTATTGTATGATAAGATAGGCACTCAAATTACATTCATGGAATACCCCTTAGTGTTATATTTTTTATCTTTTCTGTTTTATTTTGTATTTCCCTTCCTTGTGTTTCTGAATTTCTGTTTGCATTTCCCTGGGCTTGTTTTTCATGTTGGACTTTTGACTGATTATGAGTTTAAACTAGAAAAGTAAGCTTTTTAAGGTCTTTTTGTACCTTCAATAGTTTTGTCAACAACTCTCGGGTCCTCTTTTTTTTATGGACATAACAGAATAGACTGACCATAAAATAAAACTAGCAGGTTTTTGTAATTATGACTCAAATTTAACCTCTTGACCTCTGTTCAAATGAAGATTAAAAAGTTTCTTGGCAAGACAAAGAAATTGACCCCAAATTAAAATATGTGTTCTTGTTAGCTCCATGTTAGCATTCTGCATGTTTGGCTTGCTATACATCCACCCACATTAACGATATGGTATGATAAATTATTATCAAATGTACTTTCATACTGTTATCAAATATATTGCAGGGAACATTGAATGAGTTTGTAAATAAGTGGTACCCTCTTAGCTTTTATTTGGTAGTGAGTGGTCAACAATGTGAATAGAATAGCTTATATGCTAATGAACCTATATTTATTTTCCATTTACACATTTGTCCTAATTGTGTGTTTTGGTTCTTTGTAATCTATGTTGTGTTTTTATGTTTCATTTATTTATGCTTTGATAGCAGTTAGGAGGATCATTCAAAAATAAAAAATAAAAACATTTTAAATAATATTTATTAGTAAAGATTTGTTATGTTCTATATATTCTTGGAAGCAAGCAGGAAATTTCCTGTCTCTTTATTTATTTATGAGTACGCTTCGGGTTGTTCTGGTGGGTAAGCATTACAGGCATCAGTCTTCCATCCTCAGACTTAAGACTCCATGAGGCGCTCATTGATTTTAGCCCTTCGCTGTTGAAGTGCACCATCAATCAATACAGTAACAAGTCTTCATTTAGACTTGAGAAATGCTGTTTCCAACTCAATGGTCACAGACTCCTGATGTTGGAAATGGAGCTGTGAGACAGGCAATGGTATGCATTTGGCACTAGGCTTGATCTAACCAACAAGAAATTACACATTACTCTACCACCATCTTGACATTATCGGAACACTAAGATACAGTACACATCTTAAATGCTAGCAAAATAATGAACAGCACCTTTTCAAAATGCATGCATGTCCTTAAGGGGTCTCAGTACTGAACTTGTTCATGTCAACACTATGGGTCTTCTTCTGTGCACCAGCAATGACAACTTTATGTGGGAGGGTAATCTCTTGAAAAAGAAGCAGTGGTTTACAGGATGTGCTGCCACAAGGCAACAAAAGCAGTGCTTTTCCAAACTGTGCCTTGTGAAATTTAGGTATCTTTGTTGAGGCTTTATTATCTGTAAAATAGTTACCCCAGTAAATAGACTAATACATACTAGACTAAATAATCTTTACATTAAATCACTTTGGACATGCACTATACCTTAATATATAAGCCTGGATATTTTAAATACCTTTTAATGTTCAAAAATATACACCAAAACATTTTTTTTAACTGAAAATGTATGCTCCTAGGCTATTTGAAGTAAATGTGTTTAGTGGATATAGAAATGTTTAATAAATGCTGTTGATTATTGTGTTTGCAAACAAAATATAATTTGGAAATTAATTTGCACAATATGTTTGGTATTTTAAACATATTTACAAAGTATTGTTACCGTTTGTTCAGGTAGGTATAATAATAACGTGAAAATACACATACTAGAATTATTTACCTTGAATGGTGGATAATGTTAAAATTATTATAATAATCTATAGGGTTAAAAGTTCCTTAAAATCTTATATGGAGTCAGCAGCTTTGTTTCACTTCATTTCATACATGAGTTCACACACAGTTAAAAAAAAAATCATCATAAATAACATTAATGGTTTAAACATGTAAGCCCTTTACCTTTCTTGTTAAATCCTATTGGAATGTACCATGTGTGACAATTGGGTTTTCGATGATTACTGTTTTTACATCTTTTACAAAGAGATGCAAATAGCCTAGATTTCAGACCTCAGCATTTGTGTATGGGTATATCATGCTTTTTATTGATATACTCTTAAATCTCCCACTGGAACAAATTTTGCACGAGATTTTTTTATTATCATGACATAAATTATATGACACAGTAGAAACATTTAAACTGAATAAAATTGATAATTTAATTGCTGCGAAACTTGTTTTGCATTCTGTTACATCTTATCCTATGTTTTTGTCATATTTTGTTTTCACATTCATCGCCACACTTTACTGCAAAAGCGGTGCCGTGTTGCTGTCACCCGATTGGTACATCCAGGGATAACAGCTCTCACTTCTCCCTCCCCTCCCCCCTACACTCGGTGAAAAGCCTTCTTGGTATGATCGGCTCCTCCCCTCTCTACGTCTCAGTGATGGTAGTTTGTTTCCACAGCGAAAAGGTCAAATGACTCCGCATGTCTGCTGTTGTGTGCGCCCTGTGATGGTGCGCGTTTGATGAAGAAACGCTTATATACCAGACCATTTTCCTGAACTGGCTATTTTCGGGCATCCGAAGCGGCTTCTCGAATTGTGTTCTTGTGAAAGTAAGTACCAATATGCAATGACGTGTTTGTTATTCTCGAAACGATTAACCCAGTTTATGTTTTGATACAGCCGGATTAGTCGTTGATTTCTAAAGGTTTAATGTTTGTGAAGTGTTGTGTTTCATTGTAGCTGGTGCTGCACAGGAGCAAGTGTGTTTAAATACTGCTTTTTAGGATGATGATTGTTGAGATGTTTTCTAACCAGTGCAGGTGCAATTTAGGTGTAGGTCTTAAACTGGCCATGACATTTTTTTCTCATATATTTGACTATGTATTTGACTAAACCATCAGTTGTGCCATGCATATCAGTTTTTCCCTGTCCTTTGAAACAATTTAGTCGCTAAAGCACATCATATGCAGGCGGAGACTAAGCACATGAATATTATAGCAACATTCAGAGGCCCCATGTGAGAAACACGATGGCATTAAGGTCACTAAGGAGTCCCTAAAGGCATCAAGATTATAATTTCAGTACAGATCCAAATAAGGCTTCTTTTCACTCGTAAATTTTTTTTGTTTTTGTTTTTTTTAAAGTAATTGTTCTTAATCTCGGTTTTGTCAGCTGATAATGTATAGGCCCACCATCTACATTTAGCATTAACTCTATTTTTTATGGCACTTGAGCAGCGTTGTGGGGGAGTGGAAAGTTCTATGTACAGCAGCTAAGCTCTGAGGATAGGAGAATTATTAAAATGAGTCATCAGAGCCATCCCATAACTCCCCCCTTCATAGTAGCATGGACTAGATCTTAACCTATCCCACTGTTACATGCATGATGCATTAAGGTACAACTCCAAAAGGTATATGAGCAGCCTTTAGGAAAGTGGGTGGGCTACCTAACCTCTTATGAAACATCCTCATAAAACATTCCGGTCCTGAGCAGTTCAGATACTGTATCACTGCCTAGGGATGCACTGTGTTTTGCTGTAGCATTGTGTACTCTATACAAGGTCAGTTAGCTGTGCAAGGTCAGTTTAAAACCCATGGCGAAGTGGAGGAGTGGCAGAGTTGAAAAGGGTAATACTATTGAAAAGTAGGGATTGGCATTTTAGTCCATTTTAAAAGGCAAGTACTCTCAATATCTTATGGATGAGTAATGGATTACTTGCAAATTATATATTATTTTACTTTTGAAAAAAGTCATAAATGGGCCTTGCAAATAAACTTTTCATCAGCTGCTTTGATGTTTTACACTAAGTTTTCTGTACTGAAATGCTCATCAGTACTGTATTCTTGTGTGACAGTGGTATCCAAATACAAGTCCTGACTAAAATGGCAATTGATGCTAACTTGGGAGTTGGTTGTGAGAGCTATTTGCAAAACTGTAGTAACAACCATTTTGTCAGCATGTTGCCAATCAGCCCTCAATTCTGCAGTGCTTTCCTGACAGATCTTTTCCACTCTTGTAGCTGTTGTTTGTTGTGATAGTGGTTGTTCTACGATTCTGCAAATGCCATCAACTCCCCAAAACTTTCCCCTTTAGAGTTTACATGCTGTGTGTTGAAGCATGTAAAGGGAAATTCCGATATATTTTTTTTTCCACATTGCCTCTGCGATCATTAAATACAAATCTGAACTAATTTAATGAGACATAAGTTCACTTGTGTCTCAAAACACATCATGTTAGGGATAACAAGAACCGTCTTCTAAAGACTTTGAGACTTTCTCCAGACATCCCCGACGAAAGTCATCACTGTTCTTGAACTGTTTGGACTACAAGCATAAATAAGGTCTGTTTAGAAAGCTAAGACTCTGCAGATTCAGAATGTGTTAAAATAATCCTCAGAAATATAAAAACACGCAAACTACTGTTGAAATAAGATAGAGACGCTCCTATCTGCAGATTACAGTTCTCTATCACTACAATGGATTTCTGTCAGTTTCACAATCGTGAAACCGAAAAAAGTGGAGGACAAATGAGTCTCAAAATGCTCCAAAAAGCTTAATTTACATGTTACAAAGGTTATTTTGCACATGAAAACTTCTGCCTGAAAGCAGTCGAGAGAATTCATGATTTGGTTGGCTTATCATTCTTTTTGCTTTTTCCGCTACTTGTTCCTCCCAGATTTTACCCAACTCCCTCTGGTGAGCTCCAATAATTTTGGATCAGACTAAGATGGTGCTGTTAAGGCTGATCTTGCCTTTCATAGAAAGCCCATTATATCAGTAGATGAAGGTTTTCAATAAAAAAAAATGGTGAAACGTTGTAAAAAAAATTAAAAAAGTAAAATTGTGTCACAGACATTAAAATAATATAGCTTCCACATTAAATAAATTCTTTGTTGACCCCGTTTGGCAGTCAGCTCAATGGTGACGTTGAATTTATACATACACAGTGTCAATTTATTTTTAGGAGTCAACAATTTCAACCTTTTTCATTATGAATGATGCCTTCTTCTGGCATATCAATGTTCTGCCAAAAATCAATGTTTAATGCCTCACTTTTTAGTATATTTAAATCCAAGATTAAATGATAATCTTACATGATAAGATTAAATCTTCTCACCATTTCACAAAAGCAGGTAAGGACTGACCGTAATCAGAGTCTTGACCTTGAAGAAGACATTTTACAATATAGCTGCCTTCCTGTGATGTTCTACAGTTGTCTATGTATATAATAAAAAGCCTAAAGGTGACAGGTAGGGATGTAAAGAGTAATCATGAGGCTGTTAGAAATCGATTCAAAGTTGCCACAGTTCACACTGATACTTTAAAAAAGGAATCACAGTACCACGTGAGGCAGTTAAAAATCAATTCCAAGTTGCCATGGTTCACGTTGATACTTTAAAACATGAATCGCAGTACCAGTGTCCGAAATCAACACCAGCCAGTCTAATGTTGTCAAAGATCAATCAAGAGAGAACTTGTTTTTTTGGAATAATTTATTATTCTCTAATGGGTTTCACTCTGTACTGTTCAGAAGGGAGCAGCTGGGTCTGGGAACTACCGATTTTAATAAATAAAGCAGGGATTAAAGTTTTCCGTCTACATGACGGAATTCCGTCAAATTAAAATTATGAGACGGAACAAAAATTTGCATAGACTGGTGTGAATGTACAGGCTGCCGAAATTCGCAAGCATTCGTTTGCAGTGCCTGGTCTCCGTGAGTTTCTAGCTCCCTCTATCAGCTGTTATATAGTCTATGGCTTACAAACCAATGTAGCTCCTTTCCTCTTTGATTTTAAACTTTTAATGTTTGTTTTTAAAGCTCTTAATGGCCTCGCCCCATCCTATTTATCAGAGCTTTTAAATGTCCGTGATCCTGGTAGATCATTAAGGACAACTGACCAACTGCTGCTGGAGGTACCCAGGTCAAAATATAAGCACTGGGGTGACCAAGCATTCTCTGTTGCTGCTTCCAGGCTCTGGAATCGGCTTCCAGCTGAAATGCGCCTCATTTCTGAGCAAAGGCTTTTTAAATCCAGGCTGAAAACGTATTTATTTCATATGGCTTTTAATACCCAGTAGCATGGTGACACTTTTATCTTTTACCTTGTTTGACTTGGCTGTATTTTATTACTTTTATTCAACTTTGTTTTTATTGGATTTTTATTTTATTTTATTTAATTTTCGACTTGTTGTAAAGCACTTTGGTTCGCCGAAAGGATTGTTATAAAGGGCTGTATAAATAAAGTACATTGACATTTACATTTTAGCAACTTATCAGAAACAGAGTCCACCCCTGTGAGAACGGTGCGCTGAACGTCAAGCGTTTAGTTGTTTACATCGTGATATATGGCAGTAAATCTGTTGTAGGCCTAACTCAAAAGCAATAGCTGTGTGGATACAGACTAGAGCTGAAACGATTCCTTGAATAATTCGATTACAAAAATTAATTGAGGAATTTTTGCTGTCTCGAGGCCTCGTAAAGTTCTGGGGTTTTTTGCGTCCTCAAAACTATGCTTTGAGTATAAATCACGTTTAATGTAGCTGCAACTACTTGCTCCTCTCTCTGCTGCACGCTAAGTCTGACACACAGACACTTCAGCGCTAACGCATGCACGCACACACATCCACATACGAGCGCGGTGCACCCCTTTTAACTCTTAGTCAGCACACAGCTGATCCGTGATCCTTATGACCAAGTCGTAACATAACAATAGCAACGTTCTCTCACAGTCTCTGTCATAGACATGTCTATGGTCACTGTAGTTTCTGTAGTCTGTGAGCGCGCTGAATGCACGCGCTGCAGGAGCAGACAGAGATACGCACACTTTTAGTAATAAACAGGCTGATTATATTTAATGTCTAATGTTGTTAAAACCAAATCAAAAGAGAACTTGTTTTGTGGAATAATAATTTATTATTCTCTGATGGATTTTAGTTTTTAGTCTGCAATGTTAATGCGGGCGGGGGGGGGGGGGGGGGGGGTCGAAACGATTCTGTGATTGACTCAACATGACATAATGCTTTCTCGATTAAACGCACTGTAACAGATGTGTA
The DNA here is from genome assembly GCF_947650265.1 of Symphodus melops. Taxonomy (NCBI): domain Eukaryota; kingdom Metazoa; phylum Chordata; class Actinopteri; order Labriformes; family Labridae; genus Symphodus; species Symphodus melops. The sequence continues at coordinate 9,572,787 of NC_136695.1, read as the reverse complement.
GGCTACACAAAAACAATATTTGTTATTTCAGCCATTACAACATGTAATGGCCTGTATTTTTAATTTATCTGCCACCTTGACCAGTGAATCAAAAAGTTAAATTGTTACCCTGTTAGTAATATGGTGAGTGTCAGCAGCTGTAGAGCGGAGGTGGTTGGTTGTAACTATGGTTGTAACAAGCAGGCGTTACCATGGTAGCTGCAAAGAAGCAGGTTTGTAGGGACAACCCGAGACGAGTTAAACCTTAATCAAGCAAAAGTATGATATATTCGATTACTTGATTAATCGATCGAGATATTCGATAGAATACTCGATTACTAAAATATTTGATAGCTACAGCTCTAATACAGACCTGATATGGTTATGGATATGGTTGGGCCATGGATAAAGATCAGTTTGTAGGGTAAGTTAAAAAATGTCCTGCTTTTCATGTTGACATTTTGTCGTTCTGCAGTAGCCTAGTAGGCAGTGGTAGCAGGCTAAGCAGTTGAATGTGTAATCTCCAGTGTAGCAGTAGACATTTCGCTATTCTACCGTAATGTTTACGGTAGAATATTGTGCGGCCTTTCTCGTTTTGATTTGTTGTTTGTTTGGATTCAGCACGCGTAGTTCGTAAAACTTTCCCAGCTAACTTAAATGACTGAGCCGAATGACAGCATGGAGTCGTTTTTTGCTGAAGAGGGTGCTGACACTGGCCAAATCGACAGGACGATAAAAAACAAATGGAGATGGGCTTGGTTAGACAAAGCGGGGGAGGATGGAAAGCCATTTCGCACATGGTGCAAAAAGATGACTTTGTCAGGTTGTGTATGTGCGTGATTTGCCATTTAAAAAAAAAAAAAAAAAAAAAAAAAAAAGCCTTATGGCGACAATTGCAAGAAATTGTAAATTTCTCCGCTCGTGAGATGAATAAAGGATTATCTTATCTTAAATGGTAGCACACCACAGATGCTAAACACAAGGCTGCTAATTTACCAATGTAAATTAGTAGGAGAAAACAATGGTGCTTGTTGACAGTGAATTGATCCGTTCTCACCAACCTGAAAATGTTTTTGTTTCTGTCATTGATGCTGAAGTTTAGGCAATTGGTTCTGTGAGCTGAAAGATCTCCTAATAGTCATTCTGATTTATAGGTGTGTGCAGGTGCCTATGTGGCAACCGCTTGAGCCGGGAAAGCACTTTGGATGTAGAGGGCTACTGTTAAAGCACTATATAATGCACACCATGTGGGTTGGGCATGCCGAATCTTTTTTCAGTCAAAACATTTTTTTTTAACTTTAATCCCTGATAAAGGCAAGCAAATGTATTTTTTAAATTTCTCAAATTTCCTGATCTGATGAAATTATTGAATCTTAAATCTGTGATAGACAGAACATAATGCTTTCTCAATTAAATGTAGAGCAACAGATGTGTAGGCGAGAGAAAACACTTTTGTTCTGTTTGTTCTGTATTTTTCATCTACCTGCCACCTTGGCCAGTGAGTCAAAAGGTTAATTTGGGACACTGTCAGTAATACAGGTAAAAGCCAGTAAATTAGAATATTTTGAAAAACTTGATTTATTTCAGTAATTGCATTCAAAAGGTGTAACTTGTACATTATATTTATTCATTGCACACAGACTGATGCATTCAAATGTTTATTTCATTTAATTTTGATGATTTGAAGTGGCAACAAATGAAAATCCAAAATTCCGTGTGTCACAAAATTAGAATATTGTGTTAGGGTTACATTTTGAAGATACCTGGTGCCACAAACTAATCAGCTGATTAACTCAAAACACCTGCAAAGGGCTTTAAATGGTCTCTCAGTCCAGTTCTGAAGCCTACACAAACATGGGGAAGACTTCAGATTTGACAGCTGTCCAAAAGGCGACCATCGACACATTGCACAAGGAGGGAAAGACACAAAAGGTTATTGCTGAAGAGGCTGGCTGTTCTCAGAGCTCTGTGTCCAAACACATTAATGGAGAGGCAAAGGGAAGGAAAAACCGTGGTCAGAAAAAGTGTACAAGCAATAGGGACCACCGCGCCCTGGTCAAGATTGTGAAAAAAAACCCATTCAAAAATGTGGGGGAGATTCACAAGGAGTGGACAGCTGCTGGAGTCAGTGCTTCAAGATCCACCACCAAGAGACGCTTGAAAGACATGGGTTTCAACTGCCGCATACCTCGTGTCAAGCCACTGTTGACCAAGAAACAGCGCGAAAAGCGTCTCACCTGGGCTAAGGAAAAAAAGAGCTGGACTGCTGCTGAGTGGTCCAAAGTCATGTTTTCTGACGAAAGCAAATTTTGCATTTCCTTTGGAAATCGAGGTCCCAGAGTCTGGAGGAGGACAGGAGAGGCACAGGATCCACGTTGCCTGAAGTCTAGTGTAAAGTTTCCACCATCAGTGATGGTTTGGGGTGCCATGTCATCTGCTGGTGTCGGTCCACTCTGTTTCCTGAGATCCAGGGTCAACGCAGCCGTATACCAGCAAGTTTTAGAGCACTTCATGCTTCCTGCTGCTGACCTGCTCTATGGAGATGGAGATTTCAAGTTCCAACAGGACTTGGCGCCTGCACACACCGCAAAATCTACCCGTGCCTGGTTTACGGACCATGGTATTTCTGTTCTAAATTGGCCAGCCAACTCCCCTGACCTTAGCCCCATAGAAAATCTGTGGGGTATTGTGAAAAGGAAGATGCAGAATGCCAGACCCAAAAACGCAGAAGAGTTGAAGGCCACTATCAGAGCAACCTGGGCTCTCATAACACCTGAGCAGTGCCAGAAACTCATGGACTCCATGCCACGCCGCATTAACACAGTAATTGAGGCAAAAGGAGCTCCAACCAAGTATTGAGTATTGTACATGCTCACATTTTTCATTTTCATACTTTTCAGTTGGCCAACATTTCTAAAAATCCCTTTTTTGTATCAGCCTTAAGTAATATTCTAATTTTGTGACACACGGAATTTTGGATTTTCATTTGTTGCCACTTCAAATCATCAAAATTAAATGAAATAAACATTTGAATGCATCAGTCTGTGTGCAATGAATAAATATAATGTACAAGTTACACCTTTTGAATGCAATTACTGAAATAAATCAAGTTTTTCAAAATATTCTAATTTACTGGCTTTTACCTGTATGTTGAGCATCAGCAGCTGTAGAGCAGAGGTGGTTGGTTGTAACAAGCAGGCGTTACCATGGTAGCTGTGAAGACTGCAAAAAGGTTTTAGTCCTGCTCACCCAAACAAGTTTAAAAGTCAGAGATTATGTGGTGCATAGGTGTTTTCATAAAAAATTAAAGGAATCGGTGGTGCCGATAGCGCAGCGGCAGCGCGCGCGCACCATGTTGCGAGGCTTTGCTCCTCGCGCGGGCGGCCCAGGTTCGCGTCCGGCCTGTGGCCACTTTCCTGCATGTCTCTCCCCACTCTCTCCCTGTTTCCTACTCTATCCACTGTCCTATCAATAAAGGCAAAAAGGCCAAAAATAAACCTTAAAAAAAAAAAAATAATAATTAAAGGAATCTTTTTTTGATTCTAATTTTTTTTTTTACACATTTTTGAAAAAAAATCGTGAACGAATTGTATCGGGAACCCAATTTCGTGAATCATATCGCATCGCGAGTTGAGTGAAACGTTACATCCCTTGTGACAGGACACCCTGGGGTGATCCTGAAAGCCTGGTGCTGAACATTTGTCCGTTTATCCACACTTGCTGGATTCTGTTTGTGGAAAATTCTAAAACACTAATAACGGTGCAGGTGATATAAAATAAATGCATGGTGGTCAATTAAAATCTGGGGTTGTATCTTCTTAAAAGCAGAAGAGAAGTCAGCGTATAGAACCCTTACATGGGACTTTGGTTTTGGTGCTTTGGATCAACTAGTTCTTCGTGATTTTGATTTATGTATTTTTTTTAGTCTGCCTTTCCATAGTCCTGGTGGGATGTAGTTTACATGGTAGCAGGGCTTGTTTTGTCTTGGCCAATGATAGCTTTACCTATGTGAAATAAACAGTGCCATGGGATTGTTTTAAGGATTACAAAGGATTTTCTATGCTAAGCCACAGAAACCCAACCCAGTGACCCCCTCATGTCTCTTCTCTCTTGAGCACAGCAACAAGCACCTTATTTCTGTCTTTTCCTTGTCTACCTGTCCCATGATGCACCGGGTGTTGTCACGTTACCCAAATCATTGATTATTATGAGTGACAAATCTGCCACTTATTACCTGTGATTAACCTATGTTTATCCCTGCTAGGGGTTAAAAATAACTCAATGTATTTTCTCTTTTTTTTTTTTTGGGTTGGTGGTTAGATGCCTAAAAAAAAAGGTATTAAAGTTAACACAACCATTAGAGATGAGGGTGCAAAGATAGATCAGCATGTGACCAGACCTCACAAGTATAGCAGATTTAGTGCCCATCAGCCTTACGCTTAGCCAGCCATACCCCGCACATTGACACAAACATCAACATAACTGCACACAATGAGCCAACATGTCGGCAGTGTAGACGTAAGGGGCCCATCAGCAGACAAGAAAATCGTTTGAAATACAGGAGTAGAAAACCATGGCCGATCCGCACACCTGCGCTTTCCTGTATGTATGTGCTCAGGCAGGGGTTGTGCGTCAATTAACATATTTAATTAATATTCCCTTAATATTGTTTTGTAACGAAGGAAAACAAAGTGTATGAGCACCTTATTAAAAAAGTGGTGTGAGTGGGGCGGTGGTGGCGCAGCGGCAGTGCACGCGTCCCATGTAGCGAGGCTGCAGTCCTCGCGCGGGCGGCCCGGGTTCGCGTCCGGCCTGTGGCTCCTTTCCTGCATGTCTCTCCCTGCTCTCTCCCTGATTTCCGCAACTATCCACCTTCCTCTCTCTATCATAATAAAGGCGAAAGGCCAAAAAAAAAAAAAAAAGTGGTGTGAGCAGTATCACTTAACAGGAAATATTATTGATCAATATTGATAATTAACGGATATAAACTCCTTGCAAACATAAGTATACCATTTACAGAGGCAGTGAGAGATAGGATAGGATAGTACTTTATTGGTCCCCAATGGGGAAATTCGGGCGTTACAACAGCAGCATCAGCAGTGCAGAATCAAAACAAAAACTCAAAAAAAAAAAACCTGAATAAAAATAACAACATAAATACAATTCCAGGTAGTAAGGGGGGGATACAGAGGACTATAGTGTGGTGGACTCGGCAGGACAATGAAAAAGATAGTAATAATACTGTGCAGTGGATGGCATGTTAAAGTGACCAGTGAAGAATTTAAAGTGACATTTGTGATCAGATAGAGGCAGACAGGTAAAAGTGTGTAGGTGAGGATTTCTTTAGGAGTCGGGGAGAATTCTGCTGAAGAGCGAGAAGGAAATAGAGGGTTTGACTCTCAAAATGTTCGAGTGGAGATCAATTTGAGTAAGAATTAGAGTCAGACATGTATACTTTGGCAATTTTAAAGATTCTAACAGTCATACGAAGCTGGTTATCGTCATATCTAACAAACAATGAATAAATTATGTTAATAATATAAAGACGTTTGGGGTCGCTGGTGGCGCAGCGGCAGTGCGCGCGACCCCACGTAATGAGGCTCAGTCCTCGCGCGCGGGCGGCCCGGGTTCGTGTCCGGCCTGTGGCCCATCTCCCGCATGTCTCTCCCCACTCTCTCCCCCCCTTCCGACTCTATCCACCTTCCTCCCTCTATCATTAAAGGCAAAAAGGCCAAAAAGAAATCTTTAAAAAAAAGACGTTTAAGAAAAAACTGCCGGCTCCCAAATTCTAAAACTACAACACTGCAGAATAAAATACAGGAAGAACAATGGATAGCCTACAAGAATCTGCAATGTGCAAACTTATTATACTTTCTTCCAATCATCAGTTCACCTTCGAACTGACTATAACTCCTGTTTTTTATCTGAACTGAATGTGTTGCTCTGACTCTTTCATGCTGGGTGCATAACAGTTTGAGAAGTTGTCAGCTGCAAAAACACGATCTGACGATCACAAACGGAGCAGCATGGTGACACGAAACATTAATATGAAGATATCATTCAAAGTCATAAGAAGCTATTTGTGATTTTACTTCTATAAAACATAACTCATAGGCTCCAATGGCTTTTAATCTAGCTGAAGGATGAAGGATGATATAATGTACATCAGTGAAAAATCATTATTAGTTGATCAATTGTGCAATAGTTGATGACTCGTCCACAATCAAAATAGCCGTAACTTGCAGGCCTATTAAACAAGCAACTCAGGAAGATATGATATGCCTGATATTTTCATGACATTTCCAGGAGTGCTTATGTGAAAACAGCTTGTGTGGCTAGACAAACTGTGTGATAAAAGTAGAAGGGGGTTTACATAAAAAATGGAATAAAAACTGAAGTTAAAAGGATAATTGAAAGACTGAAATGAATTTGATGTAGATTACTTAGAAACACACTGCAATATTGTGAATAGACCTGGCTGATTAAATGATAACAATAATTATTGCGATACAATTTTGTCAATATATTTATAACAAAAGTTTGAAAAAAGTTCCATAGATTTAAACCTGCAATTACATCATCCAACAACTGGGGAAATGCAATTGCACCTTGAACACAAGCCAATCATGTTGCAGGGATATGGGTAAGGCTTGGAGTGGAATGGAATCACAGCTAAAATGAGTGACAGCAAAGAAAACGCTGAGTGTACCTGCTCAAAGCAGGAGAAAACATTGTTGACAAGGTGACAAGGTATGAGGTTCAGCAACAGGAGTATAGAGATATCTTGGCTATTTAAAGTCCAACAAAAAAAGAGTAAAGTGCTCCGTAAACTGTGCCGAAGACAAGTGTAGCTAAATCAGGCAATGCCAACCTTTTACCTATTTGAAACAATGCTACCCATATAAAACACTGAAAGAAAGAAATGTTCAAACTTCCCAACTGAGTGTAATTTTGGATCGTGTTGTACACAATATGTACGATATATGGTGTGGACCTCCAGTAGACTCCCCAGCAGCAAACTGTCATGTCAGCAGTTTCCAGCTATGTACGCTGAAATGCTCCTCTGTTTAATTATAGTCGATCATGTTCGATAAAGAATAATTAAACCATAATTAGCCATCTAGTTCTTCAACTGTTACTTGGGAGCAAAATTCAGCTTTTAAATAAATAAATAATAATTGACAATTATTATGATAATTATCAATATTGACTGATTACGACAAAATGTTTTATCATGATAACATTTATTGTCATATCACTCAGGCCTAATTCTGAAGCTCTCGCAATAACTTTAAAACACTTTGTTTTACTGTAATTCACTTCTTTTTTTTGTTATGCAGTAAAATCAGAGTCCTTAGCTTTTCTTACCTACACTACAAGGTAGATTGACCTAATGTTTTGAAAATTATGGTCATTTTACGAATCCCTAATAATAAATGCATCCTTTACAAATCACTTTTGTTATGTTTGTCCCAGCATTTGATTTTATCTGAGTTATGAATCATGCATTAATAAAACATCATATAATGTTTGCTACAACATCGTTGCTGTCAGTAAATTAAACTGATTTAGTTATATCAGTTTATTTGGGGGAACATTGCTTTTGGCTCCATTTAGTGACAGCTTGAAAGCTTATTTAGTCAAAGCAAGGGGAGGAGGTTACTTTACTGACACTCCATAGACATTTGTCTCTGTCAGCACAATATCATGCAGTAAAGTGACTCAGCACAGAGCAGTCCCTGATTCAACTATGTTGCCTTAACTCAAACTGACAGTGTTCTAGCTCCTGTACCTTGCCAATGGCTACTCTTTCATGAAGCCAGAAAGCCTTTTTATACCACCAATGTCATCTTCATGTATTGCCTCAATGCACTTAGAAACCTCAGGAGCTCTATAAAGGGCCTTTCAGACAGGACACGGTGGGCGCTGTGTGCTGCTGTCCAACCCACTTATTGTATGTTGTGTTGCTCTGTTGCATTGCTCCTCACCACCGAGTTGAGCACAGCGCAGGGTCATGCTTGCCGTTCTTGCACGCTGCACGAAAGATAAAACATTTTCTTCTTGAGTGCGGTGCTCCCTTTCAGCATCCAATAGGAGGGTAGCTCAGAACATAACAAAAGGTGTCTCACTTTCTGAGCTATAGTTTATACACCTACCAGGACATAGGCAAGAAAACTCTTGTTTGGAAAGATATTTCCAACAGTTTGGGCGTACCAGGTATGTATAAAACAGCAGCAGTAATGTGTGTCATGTTTGTGAAGCGGTCGTTTCAGCGCTGGAGCTCCTGGACAAGCCTAAACTCTTCCACATCCTGATATGTCCTGAGGATTTCACAAATACAAACCCTTTTTTTCTTTGCTGCTTGTTTCACCCTCAACAGCATAAGAAAAGTTTTGGATTTTTCTCAATAGTGGATAGTAGGTCTGCATTTTGCTGTAGCAAAAGCTATTTTCCCAACTAATTTCAGTTACCTAGCAATGCACACCGTTGAACTGTAGTCTCAGTTTCCTGTTCCTAGCTAACAGAAGTGGCCCCCGTTGGGGTCTTTTGCTGCTGTAGCCCATCTGCTTCGAGGTTTGATGTATTGAGTGTTCCTAGATGCTCACCTAGGTTGTAACAAGTGGTTATTTGAATAACTGCCATGTTTCTATCAGCTCAAACCAGTCTAGCCATTCTTCTTGGACGTCTGGCATCAACAAGACATTTGCATCAAGATAACTGCCGCTTGCTGGAGGCTTGAACCTAAATTGATGGTTTTATTTACATGCCTTTGCATTGACTTGCTGTCATGTGAAAAGAATGAGAAAATGAAATTGTGTTATGTGGCTTCATAATCATGGCTCTGAGGGAGGAGACAGAGAGAAATGTGGGGTTCATTGAAGAGAACAAGCTCCAAATGAGGTTCGGTTCACAGACTCTGTCGTCATAGTAACTGAATCAAAGCTAAAGTTACCTCGCTCTCTGGAATGGGCCTCTTTCTTGGGTTTCAGTGACCTCCCGGAAAATCAATAATTTTTTTGTGGAGCCTGAAGGTCTTGGCGGCCCCCGTGGACAAACTACTGTTGAACAACCAAGTGTCAACATGTGGTCTTGGAAAAATTAAGCCGATGCCAAAATGCAAAATTCTGCATTGACCAGAGGTCTTTTTAATGAAGTCAACTATGACGATGATGAGACTTATCTCTGCTTTTTGACCATTTTGTAAATATTACTTCATCATGTAATTGACAAAAATGTGACGAACAGAAAACTACATCACAAGTGATTGTCACATCCTTGATTAATAATTGTTGAACTGACGCAGCTGTTCTGAAGTCATTGTAAATCATGGCCTGCTACATCAAAGGTGTGGGTGCGAAATTGTGTGCCTGGAGCCTCTGGTCTAATGCCCCCTTGATCGTTCCTACTAATTTGTTTTTGGACTACAGGGTTACGGCAATCATATCATACTATTGAATTAATCTGCAATCAAAAAAATTCCACAGATGAGCAGATTTTAGTTCTGATTACATTTTATTGACCTATAGATAGAAGTATAGGTTGATACTTTATTGATCCCGAGGGAAATTCAAAGCATCAAGTAACAGCTTACAAAGAAGCAAATGTGTCATGAAACATTTCTTATCAAAATCTTTATTGTGATCTAAAATAATGCGTAACCTACAGGCTTATTGTTCCACTTTACAGTAAGTTAGTTACTTTACAAGATCATTTAGTGGAAATAGTAATTTAGGATTCATTTATAATCTTTTGGTATCTGTGCATCATTGCTGTGGTATTCCTATTGCCATAGTGGCGGTGATATTACACTTTAGTTTGCAATAAAATACATACATTTTGGAAAACAGCCTAAACTGAGTCTCTTAACACTGTGAAAAATAAATCAAAGATCTGTGGCACACTTAATTACAAATATTATGGTGCAGAGGAAGCTACAGGTGAAAAGCTTTTTTTTGCTCACAATAAAGTTTCAGTAAAGTAATTTTCAGTGTGCCATGAAGTTTTTATTTATTTTTCATGGCATGTTCACACCTAATAACTTATAGGCTGTGCATGCAGTACCCTGTTAATCATTTAGATTTCTCTTAATACTGTATTAGACATGGGGTCAGAATACACTTTGAAAACTGAATTTGATTTCTTTCTATAAACCACTATGTGTAAAATGTATCCTCTATTTTTCGTATTTTACTGTATATTTATATAACTTTGTCAGTCAAACATTCTATCTATTCTCTATATCTATCTATATCTTTATCCAAAAGCCGAATTGCCCTTCGGGGTAAATAAATGTGGCTGAATCTGAATTGTAATGTCTGGATAGGATGGGTATTATAAATGAATATAATTAGTTAGATAAGGTTTAATGACCTCGAACTTATTGCAGATTTCCTCTGGGATATGCATGTAAGATTACCCGAAGCAGAGAAAGACAGAGCATTTCAACAGGTCAACCACAATATGACTCCCGCAAATGACAGACAGGGTGTACATTTCTTGACAGGTCATTGACTGACTATTGTCTATTGTTGTGTGTCAACCTACTGCAATTAGATTGTCTCTGTTGCCAGACCAGGGTTGGAAATTAGCACCAGTTGCCCGCCAAATATGGGTAATTTTTTTCCAGGGACGGGTGAATTTGTCCAACCTACTGGGTGCTTTGTGACAACGGACGTTGTTAAATTAATCCTTGCGTCCGCTCTGTCTTTATGAGAAGTGTCCAGCAGTCTTTTGTAAGGCCCACACGGCTCCTCTCAGTGTTTACAATGATAGGCTATTGGTATAAATGGCTTGACTCAGTGTCTCTGTAGCCAAGCACAGAGCGGATTAGCCATTTCAATTTCAGCTGGTCTACCTGCTGAAGGTGTGTTTAAACGGATGCGAAAAGAAGTGGGCCGTATCAATGACAAGTGGTTAAACGAGTAGCTTTCAGTACTTTGACTCCTAACAGTCAGACTTATTGATAATCATAGCTCCACTGACACGGCTTCCACTAGATAATAAATACATTCTATATCCTACAAGGTCTGTACAATAACATTTTGTTGTTTAAATGTCGATGACAGACTTTTATTGTCAAACAGCAATATCAGGAAATGGGGTCTTTTCAGTGCTCTATACAATTTTGATGTCTTAAATACAAATGCAGGAGTGAAACAAAACCTTAAACATCAGATTCAGTTAGAAGCTATAATGTCCTGAGAAGTGAGCACAGTGATTAAATGACTTTCCTAATACAATTCTTTCCAGCAGAAACCTTTGATGATTGTGATGACTCTCCTCTTATAAACTATTCTTTTTAAAAAACAAATTGATTATCTTGCCTATCAGCTAAGCTTAGGTGCAGCGAAATTCAACATTTTTCAGTTTACAAGTAAGGTGAAGAGGCTGCCATTACTTTCTTTAATAGTTGAAGGAAATTCCCTTTTATAAAAAAATTTAAATTATTTGAATAAGCTTTGATTTGATATTATTCACCATGAAATTTTACTGCCAGTAATAAAGTACCAAATAAAAAAATTAGTGATCGGTAGATTTTTTAATCCACCAGTCACTGTGGCAGGTAAGCAAAAAACTTAATTTCCAACCCTGTGCCAGACACAGCTTGGGAATTAAATTGGGAAGAGAGGTGAGAGAGTATAAATGGTGAGTTGCAGCCAGTGTTCAAAAAATAAAGGGGAAAGGAGTGGAAAACGGTCGGGAGGATGACTCATATCATTGCAGCAAACAGGATCCTGTTTGAAATACCACTGCAGCTAGAGGACTTTGGATAAACTAATTTGGATTACAAATTCTATTAATCTTAGAATCATTTTGTTGTTTTAGACACTCACTGAGTGAGTGTTGGCCATTGTCTTCATTGTCTTATTTGGAATCCAAATTAAATAAAAAAACATTTTGCAGAACATTGATATGACAGTTAATAAGAATGACAAATACTGTGTATATGCTTCAACAAAGATATCTGAAAATTGAAGGCTTGATGTTATCTTCACAGAAATTAAAGCAACCTAGCATTAAACAAAAACAACTGAAGATTAATACTGGTATTAAAACCAGACATTTATCGTGACATTTAGAACAAGGGGCCTTGCTGTAAAAACTGAGACTTCCTAAATACCTGTAATTATAGGGGAGGCGGTTTATATTCTTATTTTGGGAAACTAAAAACTGATAAATACTGTCCTATCAGACTGATGGTGAAGTACTTCAAAATTGTTTTTTCATCCAACACACAACAAAAGACCACATATTTTTATGAATTGGCGCTATACAAATAAAGATGGATTGAGTGAATCTCATTACTCTAAACCAAAAAGATGTACACCAACAAATGTAAGGCCAAATCATCACAGAAATTAGAACATCCTCTATTTGCATGTCAACTGAATGAACAACTAGATGGTTAAACTGCTCGCTTTTCAGCTCTTTCAGACATGAAACATATTTCAAGTGCTATAAATGAGAGGTACATTGTATGTGTATGTAAATGATTGCACATCTAACCAATGGAGTACAAAGGAGGACGATTTGGCCGACCTATAGGTGCTTTAATCACCCTGCTCTCCTTCCATTGCCTACTTCCCTCCCTCGAGCTGTCCACTCATCTCATTAAAAACAGGACAGGATGATGGGTTGGGCCTGCATAGACCTTGGTATTAATTATTGAACCCTATCTTCTTTTACCCCCAGCCTCTCGTCCAGTCTCTGATAACCAATGCATAAAAGAGCAGAGACTAACTCCCAGTCATTACATAGTGTGGTTGCTATAGCACATCAATATTAAGACTCAATTTGTTGTTTTGTCATTCAGAGACTGTTTTACTTAATCCCTGAATGTGAACTGTTTTCCGACACAAAAAAATACTTTACTTTTCTTCCTGTTACTAAAGTAGAATCGAGTGCTTTTCAATTTCATGTTTTTTAAATTGGTTCTCTTCAACATGGTAAAGCAAACTATTCTCATAACTGGATTTGACTAAATGTATTGTCCTTAATGTTGGCTGAAATATGCTTTGCAATCAACTGGAATTGGGAAATAGAAGACAAACTCACAAAGGGTTGTTAAAGTCAATGGTCAAAGTATCCAAATTAGGGGTGACTTGACTTTGAAGATTATAATCTCACTGCTACCCTTTTTCTGTCCCCTTTGTTTTTTCTTGCATGCAGGTGTGTCTGCGTGTGCATGCTGCCTACAGGTTTGAAAAGTCAACATCAAACCTCAAGCTTCCAAAGCCTTCAAGCAGAAGAAAGAAGACACTGTCAGGATGTTTAGCACAAAAAGGTCAGCACAATGTCACTTTTGATCTACTTTTATTAAAACCATAAACAGAAAAAGGCAAAGTTTAAGGCAGTTTAAAATGTCCTGTGTTGTTGGAAAACATTTCTGATCAGCCATGTTCCACAGATGACTTGACATGTGAAATAAATTTACGGTATGTGACCGTTAACTTCAGGTTACATCACAAATAAAATGTCATTATATGTACACTTGTATTTCTTTGAAGTATATAACTTTGGATGCATTATCTTTACTATTATCAGTAAAGATAATGCATCCAAAATTATATACTTCAAAGAAGCAATGCCTGTCACACAAGAAGCAATGGTTATTAAAAAAGACATGGCTTCAAACTCAGATTAAGCCAGTATGTTTTGTCATTTTCCTGGTTGCTGTACTTATTGGAATATGTATGCAAAACTACTCTAATTTGAATACTAGCCAGTAGATCTGATTATATTGAGTTATTCTATGTTAGAGCTGAAAGATTAAAATCACATTTCCTGTGGTCCGAAGCAATTACCTGAGGTTTAGTTAGCACTGAGGATTCTCTACTTCACTATTTTCAGTGCACAGCTGTTTTTTTAATTTTTTTAAACTTTTTATTTAGTTTTTTTTTTTTATATAGAGACAGCAGGAACAAATAAACTATATAACATAAAGCAATACAAAAAGGGGGGGCATACAAATTCTCAGTCAGTTGAGTAAACATTGTCCTTGTTTTTGAATAACGTCCATTTCCTCCATTTTTGTGCAAAGTCACCCGCTTTGATTCGCAGATGAAAAGTCATTTTCTCCATTGCATAGATCTCCTCCATGATGACCATCCAGTGCCCTGTTTTTGGAGCATCACTTTTTAACCAGTTCCTTGTAATGGCCTTCTTATAGGCAACAATCATTATTTTGAAGAGGTGCCTGTCTTTTTTCATAATAACTCCTTCTGGGATCAAACCCAGATACAGAACCCATGGGTCCCTGGGAACCTTATATTTTAGGATGTCCTCCAAGAGTCCAATACTGTCGTCCCTGAAAGGTTGTAGTTTGGCGCATGACCAGAAAATATGACTGTGATTGGCATTATAGTTTCCACATTGTCTCCAACATTTTTGCTGTAATCCAGTCTGTTTGCTTTTAATTTGCGGAGTGACAAAGAAACGGGTCAGATTTTTCCAGCCGAACTCTCTCCAGCGTTTAGAGCTCGTAGAGCTGTGTTGTGTCTTGCATAATAAACGCCAATCACACTCTGAAATTTCGGTCTGTAGTTCGTCTTCCCATTTAGATTTTATATACAGAGAGTTATTACCATTAAATTTCTGTAGACATGCATATAGTTTAGAGACAGCTTTGGAAGGCATTTCCTCATAGGCATCCATCATCATTTTAACCAGCACATTGCTTTCTGATGATAAACCTGTTTTTACCTGTGTATCAAAAAAGTGTCTTAGTTGTAAGTAACGAAACAAGTCTTTATTTTCTAGTTTAAATTCATTTTTTACCCTTTCAAAAGACTTGAAAATGTTCCCTTCTGTCAGTGTGCATATGGCTGTAATACCTCTATCTATCCATGTTGTAAAGGTTTTGTCAATTTGTCCTGGTATGAAAAGAGTTGTCTGCGAGGGCCATAGCAATAACCTACAGTCTCCTTCAATTTTATATTTTCTAACTATATCCGTCCAGGTTTTTAGTGTTTCAGAGACAATAAAGTTGTCGTCTTCCTGGTGTCTGTAGTGCTTGTCTCCTAGTTTGGTCTGAGGTAGATTTCTGCTCTGGGTGAGCTCTATTTTCTTCCATTTGGCATAATATTCTGGAGAACACCAACATGCCATGTATTTCAACTGAGCAGCATAAAAGTATTCTCTTAAATTGGGCAATGCAAGGCCTCCCCTTTGTTTCTCCAGTTGAAGTGTTTTGAATTTGACTCTGGGCCTTTTGCCTCCCCAAATTAATCGTGATATTTGCTTATCCCATGCTGTAAATTGGGAGTCTGGGAGTGCACAGCTGTTTTACATGTTTTATTTTCAAGATTTTCAATTGATCCTTACCTGTGCCGTGTTTGCGCTTGACCCTTTGTTTTGTAAGACTCACATATACTGTACATACATTTACAGCACACACTAGCTAAGTTGTTACCTCTTGCTAAGCCCTTATGTAATAGAGCTTTATAATGATCTCAACTGGATCGACAGTATAAGAACATCATAGGCAGATTAGACTGAGATTTACCTTTCATGTCCTGATTTACATTAACACAGAGGACTCGCCACTGCATTAGGAACATATTTATTGCTCCTGATCTCGAGGCTCCATGTTGTTGCAGAGATTAAGGCAAAGAGAGGTTGACGAGAAGTAAAATAGATTTTTTTCACAGTTGGAAGTTCCTCTGTGTAAAAATTAGGTATACAATATGGTTAGGATATCATAAGTAATGAAAGGTGATTTCTGTTACAATGCTTCATACATCCATCCGTCTCTTTGCTGTGTGTGTGATCATCCGACTGTGGAGGGCGAGAGGATGATTAAACCCAGCCTGCTCTCCATCTCCAGGGAGCTGCGTCAGCACAGTTGGTGACATGGATCTGTTCATCGGCTATCTTGAAATTCAAGGAATCCAAAAGCTCATTGATTTTTTTGCAGAACACAGAACAAGTCATTTTTCTCCTTCCATACAACTTAATGGACATACATTAAAATTGAAAAGGAAACCAGTGCATCTGACAGTATTACAGTGTAATGTTGTTGCCGTGGGTTGGATTTACTCCAACCCATGAGTTCTCCTAAATTAAACACCCAAGTACAGGAAAAGTGTTGCAGTCACTGTATCAGTGTCTTAAGATAGTAGCTTACCTTTGTTTTACATTGAATTAAGTTTGTACTAAATGAGCAGTTAATCAATGACATTTTATGTGCATTGTGTGCTTTTTACTCTGTCCTGTGCGGTCTGTGTTTATTTGAACTTTCACTATGATACATTAACTAAGAATGTGTGTATCGAGTCTGATTGTTTTTGTCTACAGATAGTGATGAAGTGATGTGAAGGTGTTGGAACATACCTAGTAATAGCTTTAAAATGACCAAAATATTAAATCGATGAATAAATGAAAAAACAGATGAGAAGCCTGAAGAGTGTAGTTTACCCGATGCCAATGCTTTTACACATTTGGTCCTCACAGAACTGATGTGCAAGGTATCTTTACTACTAAGTTATAAACTTGTGTGTCATAATGTAGCACGCTTATCAATACAGCTATCAACTTGCTATATAATCCTCACGGTAGTTAAGCTTGTCATAAAACATAAGTACTTACAGTTGTAACAAAATATATGTTGCATCATATGTTAATTAATTAAGATTGTATCCCACTTATCCTGACCTTCACAAGGGGATATCTCTGTCTGCACTTCTGAGCTGCTGATCGACATCACTGGGCCTTGCACTTGATTACTTATGTATGCGAATGGTGTCTAGGGAGTAGAGTGCATTGCTGGGATGTGTTAACCCCCTGTAAAGCCTTGCAGATCCAATCATGATGAACAGGCTGCCCTCCACATGCATATTTTCTTTGGAGTAACCTTGACGGGTGTTGCAACATTGTGGCTGTGACTGAGTGCATAAAACCCACATATTCACAGACATCTTTCACTCGAAGAACTTTATTTACCTTTGAGTTGGGCTGTACATGATTAAAGTAGTTGGATAATAAAGGATCTTAGGCCTTTAATTACATTTTAAATTGGCAAAAAATGTACACTATCAGCATCAACAGATTTTTGAGAATTTTGAAATGCATTTATCAGTTGCAAAAGACAGTTTCCCTTGAGCTACGGATAGATGCTTTATAACTCTTTTGATTCCACATATTTCAAACAATGCAATCTATTGACATACTAGTTACTGATTATTTCAATGCATTTATGTTCTGAAGCATAAAGGAACATGTCCATAACCCCACATAAGATAAAGATTTTTTTTTTAATGCAGCACAAGTAAGTTGCTTTGTGCTCAACCCTATGTCAAACGCTCTTTATGGGGCGGCTGTGGCCTTCTCTCACGTCAGGGGTTCATCCCCAGTTCTTGCAGTTACCGTACATGACCAATGTGCCCTTGGGCAAAACACCTGATCATAAGTTGTTCCTGCTGCTTCGTCGGCAGTGTATGAATGTGTATGAATGAGATGAACTTCCACTTTACACTGCAACTGCATTGTGGATGTCATCATATGTGAATCAAGTGTTGCAAACGAGAAGGATTGAATTAGCGGCCACTTGAGTAGAAACTGGGGTAATAGCCTGTGTCTGGTTTGAAGATGATGGCTCTTTGTATCCAGACACAGGTTTATTTAAGCAAACTGCTTTGTGTCGCCATGATTTTGGTATGTAGTTTAACCTGGCCTACATTAGGAGGAAGGCATTTTAACAGGAACATTCCTCCTCTTTCTGTGGAATCTACGGGCTAAAGTGAAAGTGGAGGGGCTGCTCCAACAGCATTTTGCAGAAAAAGTGATAACCCTTATTTTACCAGATAATACTTACTCTTTTAATAGGGAAAACAGTACCATATACAATTAGAGGACATGCATTTAAAGCAGTGGTGTCCAAACTTTTTTTCTTGCGGGCCAAAATTGTCGCGTTAGAATCACATTTTTTTTTTGTTTGTTTTTTTTTTAAATATTGGAAGGAACTTTTTGTATTTTCACCTCTTCAAAAAATAATGTAAATACACAATAACTAATTGCAGTGGGAAACTGTTGTGTTCTAATTTTTTGGAAAGAATAGTCAGGCTTTTATAGGTCTCCCTCGCTAACATGAAAAAGAAAAAAAGAACGAAATATGCCATCTGATGAGGCCTGGGGCCAAAATCTTCAGATTCTTCGATTTGAAGTCAAGGGCCACAAAAAATCCACTCAAGGGCCACAAATGGCCCCCGGGCCGCACTTTGGACACCCCTGATTTAAAGCATCAAGTTTTTGTTATTGGTCAGTGCAGATGAAAGTGTTTATTTTTAATGGTGAAATACTCAGCTCATAAACCAATTACAACTATTAAAACTAAAAAAATGTTTGGCCCAACCAAAAACGAAGCCTTCTGATTAGGTGGGCCTGAATGCCAAGAAGATCTGCCCCTGTAGTGGTCTATACTTTATGCTGTGTCATGCTTATATCCGATTTTATATTAATATCAATATGGATCTTTTTATATTTCTGAAAATTATTTCTCACATCAGGTGCATGAAGTGGCTCATGTGCGAGTAAAATTGGCACTGAAACAGCTTGATTTTTGAGGACCGGATGGTCACATCTGCAGATTCTGGGCACATGCTGATCTATCGGTACTACTTCGCTACTTATTATTGTAGTAATATTTCAGCCATCTTTTTTTTGGACAGTTATAGATGATCATTCACTTTCTGGTTAGTATTCTGTAGTTTATGCCCAGAGTTTTCATAAATTCATGGTAAGTAAAGAGTCAAACATACATTAGGTGTAAGGTGATGTAGGAACCTCTCCAAAAATAAAATTAAACAGTTACAGGTTGCCTTTTTGGCATACTTTTTTCAATTTGTTTAATGTTATCATGGGCTCAGTGTGGGTAATGATAGCATTAAACGGCTCGTGGCCAATTGGGGACCACTGAGCATGATTGAATGTCTTGGATTGCTATTTTTGCTGCTGCAGCCATAGTCCTGATGAGCTATGTTGCCAAGAACACATCCATTGTGGCAGGATGTGCCTGCAGGAAAAAAATGTGATGTATTCGGTGTCACAGCTAAGAATGTTTAAATTAGTCTGTACCAACACAGCTTAGTTTAATAATGCACACCGCAGCAGCTTTTCGATCAGGCAGCCTTCGATGCAGCAGGTTCTGGACATTGTAAGTCAGCATAAGTAATGAAGCTTGGGAACTGCTAGACATTGCTGGAAAGTGATGGGGCTTTCTGCTGACAAAGGAATGAGGAAGGTATCAATTGTCAACAGTGCTGATTTTTTTTTCTTGGTCCTAAGTAGAGTAAGAGTAGATACAAATTCAGGGAAAGTTCGTTTTGTGTACTAAGACATGTGCATGTTCTCAATGTGTTAAATATCACAGAAATTGGTCCTGGGCCTTTTAAATATAGTTATAGTAAAGAAGTCATATCAAACTGCTGCTATTTTATTCTCATTGACAAGTGCATGTAGTTGTAATAATATCCCACTTTACCACTCCTCGGGATTAGTTATTGCCTATGATAGGTAATAACTAAACTTTACCATGTTATAAGACCACAGCTTTCGCTAGGCTGTCATTTACCATGACATCTGTCCAGTTGTCTGATATTTAAAGGGGCTGTATGTAACTTTCAAAAATACTCTGTGTAGCAATACTGCATGGCCGTAGAACTGCCTAAATTATTAAGTTGTTAATTGATTTTAAATCTTAGATGAGAACAATCTCCATTTTTACATGACATTTACATTTTTACCATCTCTTATATTATATCAGGCCAGAGTTAATTGGTTGCCACTTTTCTTACTACATTTTAAACAATGGATGTCTTTATCAAAAATGGTAATTTATATTCCATTTACTTACTAAACTAACTGAGAACCTATTGGCTTTGCAAGATTGAAGCTTTACAGGCAAAAATAAATTAAAAGAGCCTTATTAAGGACTTTCTCCAGCTACAATTCAAGTAACTTCTTCTATTTCCTGTAACATGGCTTAGGTTTAGGAACTTGTGGTGTAGTTGGGAGAGATGGCTTTTTATGACGTGATTAATACATTTGAATCAATTTTGAGAAAACAAATGCAGCTTTTTAACAGGAGTAATGTTTATTGACTTAGAAGCAAAATTGAAAAAGAATTGTATAATCCAGAGCAAGTGTCAATCACAACTCAAGCCAGAACATTGTGCAATATGTAACAATCACAGAGAAATCTAATAATTTAAACTACTGTCAAAGTGAGTACATGGGTGTTTTAAAGAATTCTTTGTATACAACAGAATAGTTGTTTGGACAGTAGGCCTATTGATTGTAAAAAAACAAAAAACAAACAAACCACAAGGACATGATATTTTGAACTAATGCACTGGTTTTATTGTTATCTCAGTTAAATAAAAAACATTGAATCACCTTTAAAGAAGAGATGCACAACCTTAATTTAAATCAACTGCTGCTGGTAATTGTCCATCAAGGCCCTTTAAACAGTTCTTAACAGATTTCACACTGCGAATGTGAGGAATTAATCTAAGTGTAAAAACTCATGTTAAAAAAAAAAAAAAAAAAGTACAAAATAAAGAGCTGTAATGCCAGCAGAATGTTAGTCAGGAAATGCACTCTTTGGGGACTACAATTTTCTGAATATCAGCGAAGGCATATTGTCATTGTTAATCACTGGTATATGTGAACATCTTGACAAGATAACAAAAAGCGAGTTTTAGATTTGCGTGGGCATGAGTGTTTAGTATTAGAGATCATGAAACAGCTTATTTGTCCCATTGAATATACAACAACCATCAGCTGTAATGAGCTCTGTTCTTCATGGAAAGAAGACTGCTCTGGAAAAAAAAGTGGTCAGACAAAGCTGTCTACTGATCTGCTACAAAAAACATAGGATAGTCTTATCTATGACTCTCAATGTTAAATTTTATTTCACTAAAGAGTGTTGCTCTGCTTCTTGTGTTTTAAATGAGTATGCTACTGTAAGTTGATTGCTTTTGTTCATAAGAATTCTTGTTGATCATAATGTAAGGATTAGGCACCAGAGAAAACTGCTGAAAAAATCAAATTATCCTAATTTGTCACGTAATATTATAATACCTTGTACCGATGTTAATTTCTTTTAAACGTGGGCCAGGCCAGCCCCTCCCGTACTGCACAATGTGTATTTTGTATAGGTAAAATGATAAAGCACATGCTCAGAGTAGTGGTGTATTTAATGTAAAACCCAGAAGACAAGGGGGGCTCACTTCTCATAGTTCCCTGGCCCAGTAAAAGGTTATGCATTCTTTCAAAATTGATTGACTAATTATTCAGTGTGGATTGGCTGAACAGTCTGCCTGTGACTATTATCAATGAATTAATCGACAAGAAGTGAGAGGTTTTGAAAAGCAAACACAGTTGTGAAAATGAATGAAGTAGATTTCTTTACCAAGCACAGCTTTGAAGCCTTGCATTTGCAGGAGAAGTTTGAGTTAGTGCTTTGGCTGACATCTTTCTGAGAGGATAACAAAACTTGAGAGCAGCGGGAGTCTTCTGGACCATGTGGTGAAATTGGGCTTACTTGGAAAAGTAAAAGTCGCTGCACAAATTGAGAGCGCTTTACAGGCTATCTAATGAGCAGCATAACAGACAGGTGGAGGAAAACAGGTACGTGCTCAGTTGGATTATATCTCGTATTAAACTATAAAAATTGTAAACCAGCTCTACAGGGCCACTATGAGTTGATGGACTTTCTTTACCCAGGGATATTCAGGTGCATTTTTGAGACTGAGTGAGGGCAAATAAAGGCTGCAGTGGCACTATGATGCCACTCCATCTTCAACGGCACATGCCACTCCATCATACAAAACAAACTTGTAGCCTGTATGTATGGAGTGTATAGGGCGGAGATGGCCAAACAAGTGGGCGAGACATCATTTGTCACCATACAAGCTGACGAGAAAACTGATGACAAATGGTGGTTGTGCTACGTGCCACTGAAGCTAGAAGATAAGCCAATCGACTCGACATATGACGTGTGCAGCTGTGAGGAGTGGAAACTCCCATGGTGTGTAGACTTTGCTGAGAGAAAAATACCTACATGCACAGTTTGTTCTTTGCTTTGCCCACCAGATCAACCTGACCTAACAGCAGCTATATTCAGTGAGGATTAATGTCCTAAGGCTCTTTTCGGCAGATTGAACTGCTCTTTTCACCAAAACGTGTTGCCTAAAGATGCAACATAAAGACATGTATTAAAAGGCCAACAGCAGTCAGGTGGAACTATAAGATCAGCTCAATTGTTTTGGTCTGAGTTGCCACCGATGGGACAAGCATGCAGGAGCCCTTGTTAAACTTACGCACTGCGCTCTGGTCCATTCATCTGGTGAAAGGTCCGCTCCCTGGCCAACAAACAGACTTTTACAGAAATGTCGCCCTGTTTTTCACTGAAACCCGGCTCAGTGAACACATCCCAGACAGCTCACTTCACCTACTAGACTTTTAGCTTATTAGAGCGGACTGCAGACTTTCTGGGATGACGAGGGGAGGCAGAATATGCTTCGACTTAAACAAAGGTTAGTGTACAGTCACAGTGAACATGAAGCCCTAATCTGGAGACTCTCTTCATAAAGTAACTTTTTATTCACCACGAGAGTTTTCCCTCATTTTGGTTGGTGTTTATATCCTTACTCAGGCTTGAGTAATAGCATACCAGAACCTGGCAGAACGGTTTACAGACATGGAGAAAAAACGTCCTGACTCCGTGCTCATCATTCTTGTGGACACACTGGATCACTGCTACGCAGTTTTAAAGGGCTCGTATTACTCCGTGCAGCTTTAGGACACTGTCTGATTCACCTCCTCCCGACCCATTGGCAGAAGTTGCTAAGAAAACTGCTAAGCCTGTAGTAAGGACTGTACAAAAGTAGAAAGGAATTACAGGCCTGCTTTGATTGCACTGATTTAAGTGTTTTTGAAGCTGCCTCTGCAAACCTCAACAAACTCACTGACACTGTGACATCTTGCATCAATCAATCAATCAATCTTTATTTGTATAGCGTCAATTCATAACAGGCGTTATCTCGAGACACTTTACAAAAGCAGATAAAGGACCTTACTGTTTGTCTGTTAACATTAACAAAAGAGCAGGTAACAAGACCATGCTCATTGTTATGTTTACAAAAAGCAGGTAAAGGACCTTACTTATGGCTATATTACAAGAGCCCAGCTGAATCCGTCATAGCGTGGCAAGAAAAAACTTCCTTTTAACAGGCAGAAATCTTCAGCAGACCCGGGCTCATGACGGAACAGCCATCTGCTAAACTGTGCTGGGCTTGAAAATGGGATGGGGGAGATGGGACAAGATGCAGAAAGAAGGATAGGATAGGTTGGGGGGGGGGGGGCAGGCCATCCTCACCAACAGTCCCAATGAACCTAAGAGAGCTCAGGGAGCTCAGGAGCTCCCAGAAAAAGGAGAGGTTAGAATATAAAGATAGTGACAAGCAGTAATAAGATATGAAAGCAGGGAGAGAAAGAGGGAGAGAGAGATAAGAGATCCTGGTGCCAGTTCCCCCGGTAGTCTCGGCCTATAGCAGCATAACTATGAGCTGGTCCTAAGCCAGCCCTAACTATAAGATTTATCAAAAAGAAAAGTTTTAAGTCTATTCTTAAAAGTACCTAGTGTGTCTGCCTCCCGGACCCCGACTGGTAGACGATTCCAAAGGAGCGGTGCCTGATAACTAAAGGCTCTACCTCCCATAGTACTTTTAGAGACTATGGGCACCACGAGCAGGCCTGCATTCTGGGAACGTAATGTTCTAGATGGATAGTACGGTACAATTAACTCTTTAAGCATCAGCTTCTATGAGGACATTTGTGCACACACAACACAACAAGCCTTTGTTTACACCTCATTTAAGGAGTCTGCGCCAGGTCAGGGAGGAAGCCTACAGGAGTGGGGACCAGGACCTTTACAAGGAGTTACACTGAGAAGCTAAAGCAAAACTATGAGCAGACAGACCCTACAGCAGACCATCCCCCAACCTGCACTTAACAATAGACTGGCTGAAGACCTGAACAGCTTCTACTGCAGGTTACTCGCAGGTGTTACAGTTCACTGTATTTCAATACAACTCGACATAGGAACCATTTATTCCCCCAGGCTTTCAGTCTGATGAATGCTAAACAGTCACAGCGTCAGACCTGTTGCTTTAAAATACAGGTGACAGCACTCTCTGTGATTGTGCATAATACTATTTATAATTTATTTTCACTATTTTAATCATGTGTATACTTTGATATTAATCAAATCAAATCATATCATAATCATCCCAGATTCTGAATCAACTATTGTATTAAGATGTGGTACAATGGTATGTCCTCTCAGGGAAGTCATGTTAAAATTTAATTTAGGCCAGAGTATCTTGTGTATTTTGTGTTTCCTTGGATATGAAGTTCAATAAAGGGGGCACTTCTCTGGAGATGTTATCTTTGACATTTTTGACATTTGACAATAACAGAGTTCCATGAGGTCATCCCAGTTACATAATATTTCCTTTTATGCGGAAAGCCGAAGGACATATGGCCACCATTATCATGAAAGGTCATTTGGTGTAGCAGATAAACAAGCATACACTGCATACATAATTCAAATGGCTGAAGGACACATAGGCACAATACCAGCAAACTTTTTCTCAAGGTAGACAAGGCTGGCCCTGAGGTTTTGAAACATCCCATTTGTTCTTGTACTACCCATTGCCTGTACTTACTGTTTTACAACCCTTGTCAAGGAAAAGCATAATTTTGACATAACCCGCACTATATTGAGAACAAAACCACACACACTTTAAGCACACATGAACCACACATTTGATATACTTTCTTCAAATAGAATTTTGTCTAGTTTTATATATAAAGTTATGTATGATCTGCATTTTGGGGTATACTGGGATGAAAGGCCATAATGTAAGCTGTCAAAAACCTGTTTATGTCAGTCCACTTAATTTATTCTAGGGGTCATTGTGAAGAGAATGAACATAGGACTTGTAAATGTTGACTTTTTGGTACTGATGCTGATACAAGCATGTGTTTTGTACATGCACACTGTAAAGTATTAACCTCGTTTGACATCACGATTTAATCCTTTCTAAATTTAAATCTACCGGGATTAAAATCTGGTCTGATAATGAATTTATATTCAGTGTAAAACTATTTATATAATTTCCCCCCCAGCCCACCTTTTATCCTTTACAGGCTTGGTCT
The DNA here is from genome assembly GCF_947650265.1 of Symphodus melops. NCBI lineage: Eukaryota > Metazoa > Chordata > Actinopteri > Labriformes > Labridae > Symphodus > Symphodus melops. The sequence goes on along the minus strand of NC_136695.1, from coordinate 9,547,587 downwards.
TTCTGATAAATGCCAGCTGCAAACTTGTCACAGGCTTTGCTGAGTATCAGTAGTTGTCAATGGAGGTTTATTTTTTTCTGTTTACATATGATGCTCTCAAGTTGTTAAATATTGTCCAATTTGTTTTATTCCATTGCTTAATAAAGAGGAGAACACAAATACAAACACTAAATAACAAAGTATTAAGAGTAAGAAAAATGAATAAGTTGGCATTTAAATAACATCATTTACTTTGTTATGTTTTCCATGAAGGCATAAGGATGAACTTTGCAACTTTGGGCTGAAAGCAGAAAGAATGAATGTGTTATACTGTGCGACTGCTGTTGTGGCAGTTTTGACTTTACTAAACCAGTGAAGATGTAGACTGAAATAGTGATGGCCTATTTTTGTCAGCCAACCCGTAAGTAGCTTTGCCATAGGTTCGATCAAGAATTCGCCTATGGGATTTTTGCATTGGAGTTTTGATCACTGCACAAAATAAGCTTTGTTGCAAACACATGGTTCTGAAGCATAGCTGTTTTGTTCAGCTGTTCATTTTTACAGATGAACACCACTTATGAAATGTGAAGCTTTGATGCAGCTGAGAGAAGTAAAATGCCATTTTTATATTTCAAGCAAACTGCACTGTGGTCGATTTTTGATATTATGACAGTTATGCTTCAGCGATCTATTCAGTGGTTTTGTCAAGATAGCGAAACCGTAGCTTAATAAGTTGCTTATAAATCTAATATTTACAAGAGCACTGAAAAACATGACTAGAGGCTGTACGAAGAATTAGTGAGAGAGTTCCCAGCGTGATGACGCTTAATGTCTCTGACAACCACTGTAGTCTCATTTAGCCACTTGTTAGCAACAGCCATTTACAGTATGTGTACAAACTTTGAAATTCACAAGTGGGGGTCTTAGCTAACACAGTTTATTTCATCTAACAAAAGATCAACATGTCTTAAGCTTGTGATAACCACAGACCATATTTCAGGCGTCAAACCACAAATCCATTCAAAATCGGATAGGACAGCAAAGTCTGAAAGTAGAGGCTTGGCGTCGGGCAGTAGTTGAGGGAAGACAAAGTCAGATTGTGGTCACTGGGCGTCAGGCGATGGTTATGCAACAACATAAGTCAGGGAAGTCAGAGGGTAGTAGTGCCAGATCACCCTTTTGTTGATTCATCGTTAATTCATGGAGTTACAAATGAACTTACAATTGTGGCTTTACACAATCATGATGAGATAATTAGGGTCAAACGATTACTGTGCCACATGTCATGTTGCGCCTGTTTTGTCCATGGGATTTGTCATGTGCGGTAAATGTTTCAACATGGAATACGTTTATTTTTATTTATAAAATTAAATTTATATATATGTTTATTCTTGTCTTTCCAGGTTTTCCGAATGGTGAAGTGGTAAAAAAATGATGATGATAATAATAATTTAATATATGCATGTTCCAGATGTTGTAAAATCAAGAGGTTTAATTATTGTGATCTTAAAAGACATCAAAGTTAATATTGATAATGCTTTTTTAAATTATTGAGCCAAGCTAATTATCGAACAAACGCAGAGGTCTCAGCAACTTCACAGCAACTGTAGATCAAGGGGGTTTGATCTCCAGCTCAAGCCCCAGCTCCTGCGAGCAACATGTCCGAAGTGTCCTTGGGCACTCTGTAATTTTAGAGACTTTTAATTAAATGTTTATAGAGTATGACAGCAACAAACGTAAAACAGAACATGTAAGGTGCATGATACTGGCAAAAATCTTCCAAAACAGTTCTATGACAGGGTGCTACACTGAGTTACTCTACAAGGCCCAGTATAAACAACTGCATGTTTCCAAATGCAAGTACACGTACAATTAAAGAGAAGAAAAACGTGCCAAATGAAATAGTTCTGTTATGGTAAGAAGGTTTCAATGGCTTACTCCTCTTCCAGAAAAGAGAGAAAACTACTCCAAATCCTATCAAAGGTAGAATATTTACCCTTGCTTGCAAAAGTAAGTTTTTCAAGAGCAAGAGAGTTTGACAATCCAGCAAGCTGTTATTTTAGAGACTTGCTTCTCACACACACAGACCTGAATCACAAACATGCACACGCTTCCTCCCAAAAAAGCCCAGTGAGTCAGCTCAAATTTGGGTATAAAAAGGGGAATTCAGTTTGAAATTGGGTTCATATAGCAAGAAGACAATGAGCCCTAGCATACTTAAAAGCTTTGCAAAAAAACTATTTGAACAAGAAAAGGGAATCTGGAACACTGGAATTGATGGACTGGCCAAGTCAAAGTCCAGATTTGTTGTGTTTTCTAACTTGTCGTGCTTTGTACTTCAGGGCCACCCCACCATGAATTTCAATGTGTGAAAGGACACCATGACACACACGCTTACTGTAAGAAAAACTTAATGATGCAATCTCTTGCCCAGTCAAAGCAAACAAGAGCAGAGACAGGGTGACTCATCGCCAGATGGCTAAGTGTGGCAGCTCTCCGCCACCAGGAACCCTTATGCTTGTATGCGTTCACTGTCTTTGTGCCGAGCAAAGACCAGGCAAAATATTTCACACAACACTAGTTCATCTAATGTTCAAAAAGTCTGTATCTTTTCCCTCATTCGTTTCATGGCAACTTCTGCCTTTGCTTGCTTTTTCTATCTGATAGCTTTGAGAACTTTCCCATCCTTGTCTCGTCTGTCCTGTTAATCTCAATGTTTTCCTCTATCATCCCGTTCCTACTCACATGCACACATTTCCTCTTCCTCCTCCCACCCCTCAGGTCTTGGCTCAGCCATCAAAAACAGGATAAAATCGGCTTGCCTCACTCTGCTCCCTCCTACTGCTCCACTTTCTGTCTGTGTTTCTCTGCTTGTCTGGGATATATCGGGTAAATACATTAGCACAGTATCCCTCTCTCCTAATGAGGACACGGTCACATGACAGGCCTTTTCCTATGCTTAAGTTAAGCAGTTTGAGGGATCGATGCTATAATCTCCTTTGCAGTCGAGTCAATGGAACCTGTTCAGAAACATGCTGGGTACGTACAATCTGCTCCTTTTACTTGATACGTCTGTTTCCTAACTAAATTCCCTAGCCTGATAATGTTATATAGAAGTTTCTTTGAAATGGAGAGCTGTTTCAAATTTAGAAAAAAACCCAAGAGTAAGCCTAATCAGCATTATCTGCTTTGCTACCGACAACACTGTTGAAAGAAAATAGTTTAGTAACCCATATTGTATTTGGATTTTCTTTACGAAAATCAAAGGAAACTAATGTCAGGCGTACATTTTGAACCATTTAACTACAAACATTTTAACCTGTTTGATTATGGTCTAAGGACAGCTGTGCATCACTTTACACAACAGCTTTTTTTACAGACGCATCATCTATTTGCAATAATATTTCTCAGCTATTCTGTGATTTAAAAAAAAAACAAAAAAACATCTAGCTAATGTTAAGTTTCGGTGCGGCAACCCCAGCGTCAGAAGGAATAGTTTAAGACCATGGAGGTTACAAAATTCAGACACAGTTGTTTAAAAGGCATATGATGGCATACAATGAATAAAGCAGATTTATACCTATAGTGTCAGTAATAGAGACATGAATGTCCTTCACTTTTTTGGCAATTACTGTACCAGACACAGTCAGTATCCTTGTGACAATTTGCAACTTACAGTACCTTGGGATACATTTAAGAATATGGATCTTTCACAAGAACCCACATGAGAATGATATAGAAGAGACTTGATGAGATTTAAACTATTTGTTACAAACAATACAATAAGAAACCATGATTTGTTGTGCTGCATAAAGTTTGGTAATTTTGAACTGAATTTAGACTACCAACAAAAATGCACTGACCACCTTCAATGATAAGTTTTATCTAGAGAGAGGATAATGTTCAGAGTTTTTTTTTTTTCTCTACGTCCATTTGATTTGTTAATGTGTGAATGTCAAAGTTAACTACAGTCCTATTTATTCTTAGAAATTTGGTCGAAGACTGTTTATCTATGTCCATCTACATCAAGGAGCATATCAATAATGATCTGTATTTTATAAACACAGCTGGATTGTCTTGGAATACTGAAGATTATTTATTAAGTTCTAAATTATAGGGAAAACCGAACACAACATTTTACAAACACAAAGATGATCAATGGTCAATCAATATGAAACTTTATTTACATAAATAACTAATGTAAGGAGTGTTTATTTTACCTTTATTTAACCATACAGGTCTTTAAATACAAATTCTTATTTACAACGACGGACTGGAGACAAGTATTTTGAGGGGGAAGGGGGTGGGGGCTGACAGACACTGAGTTTTAAAGATAGACTCCCTCTCTGTCAGCCTGTCATTTTCATCATAATACATTAAAATGGGCAGTGTGAGTGTTCATGAAAAAAAAAGTGACACTGTACTGTGTGTCTGCAGCCTTTAAAGTCAACTTACCACCGCAACCATAGATAGATAGATAATTTTTTGACAACTTATCTATTTGGATTTTATGAAGGATCAACATTATTTAAAATGAAGGGCGTAGCTGACCGGATTGACAGGGTGGCGCAATTATACAGTTTGTCAAGGTGCTTAAAACCTGACTCAGCTTCAGTTTTTGACCTGTAACTGATAATTAATACTTTCTTCTTTCCTACTGTCTTGCCGACCCCTTTTGTGTTCTCTTGCAATAATAATAATGAAAAAAAAAACATTCACTGAACACGTGCTGATAAACAACAATACTTGGAACATGTCTTTGATTTTGCACTATCACAAGCCCACAGTTGCATGACGTTGCACCCAATACTTCTCCTGACCAATCATGTTGCTTCCTGATGCTGGCTGCAGCAAATGAGAGCAGGAGAGCAGGACAGAGGCTAGCAACAAGAAGGAGGAGAGCAGTGAAAGACTGCAGTAACAGAGAGGTGGACATGTTGCCAGAGGCTGTTTATGATTGAGCTTCTATTTCTGATGACAAAGAAAGTCCTTTTTTCAATTCATTTACCAGACTATATTATCCAATTGGATACAGATGCTGACAATCATTGCACAGACGGAGCACTTTTTTTGTTGGTATGATTTAACTTAATATGTCCTCATCAATAATGTCAAGATGGGAGACCAAACCTCCTCATTACCAGCGCTCAGTGACTTGTACATTGGCTTATCCAGAGGGGAGCCAACTATATTATAAAAGACCCTCCGTACTCTCTCTTCTTCCTCCCTCCCCTCTGTAAGGAAAGAGAGGACACTAAAAAAACAATAACAGACTGGGAAAATGTTTTTCAATATGCAGTCAAATTACCGTAAATTCCGGACTATAAGCCGCTACTTTTTTCTCACACTTCGAGCACTGCGGCTTCTACTCCGGTGCGGCTAATGCATGGATTTTTTATGGGGGACAATGAGCTTCTGCCGCAAAAACATTTGACTTCGTCACGTCGGATCTTAATATCAGTCATTTTGCGCTTCATGCACGCACCCTCATGATGGAAAACACACGGAGAAATACATATGATGCAGCTTTCAAGTTAAAGGCGATCGAGCTGGCTGTCAAAGAAGCTAACAGAGCTGCTGCACGTTAAGATGACACTGACAGCGACAACAGAGACTGAGGAAGTGAGTAATGAAGTCATTCTGAGGCAGTGAATGGATGGACTTTTTCTTGTGAAATATATTACGGTCATCTTTTTCATCAGCCGTGTTACAGACACCGTCGGCTAGGCTTCGTATTGTAATGGTTCATGTTGTAAAGTCAGTAGTTGATAATGTGTTCATAATTCCGATTATGTGGAGAGTCAGTGAATGCACCAGCGAGAACGTGTTGAGTGGCTGTATGAGAGAACGCTGGGGGAGAGAGTTGGATTGTTACGGCAAGTTATGTGTTGCTCTCGGCTGTAAACGGCGTGGTCACGGCCGACAGTGATCGGGTTATTAAAAGTTATTATTTGAACGCTCTCGTCGTCCTTTAACGTCCGTACGGACGCTACAGTATTTGCGGATGTTACCGGTAGCCTACGTCTGTGTAAATAGCTCTTGTTATAACGTGGACACCTGCGGCTTATAATCAAGTGCGGCTTATATATGTACAAATACATTTATTTACTTATTTTTAGCCGGTGCGGCTTATATCCAGGTGCGCTCAATAGTACGGAATTTACGGTATTTTTCTTAAGGGTGAAAAGGGTCAATGCAGATCTATTTGAGTTTGATATTTCGTTCCTCCGGATTGTATGAAGAATCTAGCTGGAGACTAAGGGCATGGTCAAACTTGCAATCCATACCTTGCCATACTCGAGCACAATTGGCCCCCTGCTGCGCCATTACCCAACTGGCCAGCATAGCCAGTGGGGGAATGCAGCAGGACTCGTCGTGCCTGAGCTATTATGAAGCGTGTACGGTTTACAAATGGAAAACAAAATTAAACATTGGAGAACAGAGCATCACAGCAACTTTACTGACCTCGCGGCTTATTTTGAGGAGTTTTAATCAGCTACTGCCATAAATTAATTAACACAATAAAGGAGATGTCAAGTCTGCATTTGCAAATCGGAGAAAAATCTGGCAAACTTGACAGCTAATTTATCACTTTTTTGTGATTTATTTTGAGTCATTTAGGTCAGATACGGCCTTAAAACTCTGGATTTCTCCTTAATGAAGGCTGTCAGTGGTGTGTACTTGCTCGTGCACAAAGTGTACTGTGGCGAATCCCACCCCTCTGAAGTGTGCCAAAGCCAAGGAAGCAGACAGTCACACTGACCAAACAAACTGCACTATTGGATTGAAGTGTGCTTGGGAACGGTACAGATGACCAATGTGACCGCGCCCTGATGGTTGGATTAGATGCCTTTCATTGGCAGGGCTTAGCGGATGTTAGGGAGTTTACACCTGGATGATAGAGTTTAGGCAAAGAGGAGCTGTTTTTTGTTGGTGTCCTGAAAATACTTTTTTAATTTGAGTGACATCTTGTTTTTGGTATGTTGAAGACCAGTCACGCTGCTGCATTTGGGATCATCTGCATTCAGAAAGGAGTTGCCATAGGCCTGTGGTCCTTAATATGCTTAATCCGAACTGTTATTCCTTCACTGTGTTTTGGTTGGGTCATGTGGCACGTATAAGGATAATGGGGGAAATTTGTATATAGGGACTGTTCTCCATGACAACAACTATACATGGATAGACTGTTACTGGGTCACTCACTGCTGTAAGCGCAGTTTTAACTTTCAGTTTTGTTTTTGGAGCAGTTGGCATATTGACGTTTTGCTGGCTGTAAGGGCCTGATTTACTGAAACGCCAATTAAAGATTAACCATCTAAATTGCGTGTTCACTCCAAAAGATGTTTGGTTTGTGGGTGTTTTACAGGTGATCTAAGAAAACTTGCTTGAATGATGATGATCTGTGTCCTCTGGGGCACAGACGCTCAGTCGCGTCACTCGGGCCATTGTTGCGCAACATCAGCTGGCCAGTGCAGTGTGAGACCGGCTAGATAAGCCCTTGAAAGAGGTATTAGCAGTGGTGAGGTCCCCCAATCCAAGCGTCTTACAGCATCAATGCAGCAGGCCAGGTAGAGAGAGGAGACGAGCATGATGGATAGAGAAGCGCACCAGACAGGATGAGATGGTGAGAGACGTGCAACACAAGAAAAAGGAAATGTCAAGTTTAAAATGTCATGTTGTATTAGCTTCATGAGCTGTGTCCCATTCCAGAGGTTGCAGCGGAGGGCGTGGCCTTCGCGGTCCACGAAGGTACGTCCTCCGTGGACCGCGAAGGCTGATCCACGCGGTCTCCGAAATGAGACGGTCTGGTCTTCCTACTTGCGTCACCAACTGTTCGGTCTCCTAGCAACCCTGAGAGTGTCCGTTTTTTTATTGCACCGTTTTATCAACACAACTCAACCGCAAACACCTAATTTTTATATTTATTTTATATTTACAATGGAGCCACGAGATATAATGAATTTATTTATTTTGATAGTACAGTTTTTTATGATTCTGAAAAAGAGAGAGAGGGAGAATTATATGCGCCGACGTGTGCTTTACGTGTGCTTTTCATCATCATACTTTATCACCATTTAACATTCAAACATGGGTGTCGTTAACTATTGGACAGAAATAAAACCCAATACTTGCATTTAAAAGTAAAATTCGTATCAGCTGCGGAGGTCTGGGTTGGGTCTGCCGTGGATGCCATTGTTGTTTACCGTTGTGCGCAATGCATCTTGGGAAGGGAAGGCTGCAAAGGATCCAACCATTGAAGCCTCAAAAATCGGGGAAAGGTAGGCTGCATTTCTCGGCTGCATTCGAAGGAGCCGCTGAATTGGGACAGCACTTGTCGCGCCGGTGTGACGTAATCGGTCTTAAAATGCAGCCCACGAAGGCTGCAACCTCTGGAATGGGACACAGGTATGGTGTTTTTCTTTGTTCACTATTATTGAAAAACAAATAAAAATAAATGTGCATCATTTAAGTTTAAGTTTCTATCATTCAAAACATATTAACCTGTGAGGGGCAAAACATTATCTTTACCCTTCATTTATTGTGCCTTTGTCTTCTCCTAACTGCAGCCTGTTGGCCGTAACACTGGGCTCCTGAATTAGCACGTTCTTTTCAAAGGTGTCAAATTCAGATCCCGTCATAATCACTGCAGTTTTTGCCATGCCTGGTAAATCACTATGCGTGCACTTCTTCTTTGCATTTTCTCCTCCCAGTATTTTGGACACTGGGGCAGAAACACCCCATATTGCATATTCATTAAGGCAAACGTACTAATGGACAATACATGCTTCACTGCACGCTGTTTGTCGATCAGTTGGCATACATAAGACACGCAAACCTTTAATTAATCAGGCCCATATGATACAACAAAAATGGAAATAACATTTTATTTTAGTATTTTTGTTGTTTTGAATGAAAATGACATTTTGTTTTTAATATTATAGTGTTATTGCAAGTGGCCTGATCAGCCTTAATAAATGGCCCTTTGAGTCATTGAAAAAATCTTTGTGCTCTGACAGGTACAGGGCAAATAGACCTGACAGGGCAATCAAGGTCACTTGAAGGTTAAATGTTAGCTGATGTTCAGTCGTGATACATAGGTTCCAGGCAGACTTCTGAGGTTGAGCTGAAGGTGGCGTTCATGCTTCCATGTCAGCAAGGCAGAATTCTTGCTGAGACTGTACTGTCATTGATTTGATTTATAGGACTTTATCATCAGACAGTAAAGTTTCAGACAAAGTCTGAAATTTGACATCTGTCGGAAATGACAAAGAGTTTGGTATCATAAGCATCGCAGTTGTAGAGTATGAGGTAAAAGGTATTTTGTCTGGAGATGTCAATACTGCTAGGGAAGGCAAGAGAGATATAAAATCTGGCCCTAACTATTAACAAACCATCAGTGCATGACCCTATTGTTCTTTAGGATGCAGTAAAGGGGTTTATTAGGGACAAAACAATAGGATTCTCTTCTTATTTACATCTAAATTGAAACATACTCATGAACTGGAAAGGGAAACTTGTACCATCGAGACTTGCATGGTTTTGAATCCTACCACTGATTTAGCTATGGAAATGCAATTATTGAATAAAGAACTGAACCAAGCTCTGAGATTCAGGGCAGACTTCCTTATCCATAGGAGCAGTGAAGAACAGAGTTAAGCCATTGCTGTCTCTTTCTTTTTCTTATTCTGTCGGTCCGTCTTTCTTTCTAGCCTTTCACAGCTACTCTTACCACTTTGATCCACAGCACTTAAAGCCTCATTTGCCAGTGACACATTAACCATTGACTAAGAATTGCTGCTCTGACATTTAGCAAGGGCAATGTAAGGCTCCTATTGTCTGAAAGAAGGCAGAGAGTGGTAAGGCCCAGCCCTTTTTACTCAGCTTCTGTATGCATTGAAGAACCTCATTTACTTGCATAAACACAGGTCGTTGCAGTGGCATAGCTACTGGTGTGCCGGTGCCACCCAAAGTAGCAGCTGGCACACCCCAAAAAAATTATATTCATTTTTTTTTTTTTTTTTAGCCCCACACTCACCTGGCCGACAGCCAATCTGTTCCACCTGACGGCAAATGTTTTTTTAGCCTACCTACTGTACTGCACCCAAATATTAAAAATAATGACTAATTTTAACGCTACAGCAACAAAACAGCAGAAATAACTCTTGTGTGCTGCTGTCAAAGGTGCAGATCCTGCAGCTAGAGCAAAAATACTGCCGACGGGTCTGTTTTCCCCCCATTGTACAGCAGAGGGAAGATCTGCTAAATTAACTCTTATTTTCCAACTGATGTTTTGTCTCTTGACATTTATTAAGTCCTGGTTTGAGGTTCAAGCCGTGTATCACTCAAACTCTCTATGCCTTAAAGCAAATAGTCTGGTACTTTTTAAACAGTTTGTTATGACTATCACTGTGTCCACCTAGCATTTTTCCCAGGCAGAAAAGGGCTGGCTGTGCACTCTGAAGTGTTTGCAAAAAAGCGGTTGTTAGCTGAGAAGACAAGCACTGCACGTCCATCCTGTCTCTATGACAACAGTGTGTTGACAAAAGCCACTGTTTGACAGACACTGGTCTTTTACTTTTTACTCGGTTTTATATATTATACATGTTAAAAATAAGTGTCCTATTTATATTAGAAACACATGGAAAATGTGATGTACCTTCACCTAAAACCTATCCCATGGCTCTATTTTGGTTTCACTCTCTATGAGCAGTTCTATGCTTCACTTACTACTTTCTGAGCTGCTTGTGGAAAACAGTTGATTTAAAATGTATTGCTATGTTCAGTTTCCTCAACTGTTAAAAGGATGAGCACAGATTTTTTTATTTATTTATTTTTCAGAAGAACGTCTGTGACATTAAAAATCTCTATTACAATAGCGTCCTGACCAAGAGGGGCAGCAGCACGATAAACAAGTCACAGACATAAAACACAGATCTACATGTCCTGAGCCACAAAGATGTCTAGCTCCTGTTGTGGAATTGTTTCCATTACCAAAGAGTGAAAATAAAGAGTGAGAAGATCTATTCAAAAAAGAACCCCAAGATCGATCTGGTCTCAATGAACATTTATTCGAAGGCAAGATAAGCGTTTGAAGACCCCTCTCTCACACGGTGAGGAGAGAAAGAGGCCCAGAGAAAAGGTAAACATGAAAACTTATACTGTACACTTCCATCACACTACCCAGAGCACTTCCCCATCACGCCACATAGAGCCACTGCCCACCTGGCAGGGCACAATCTATCCCCTAGTGTGAGAAAAGAGACTACATGACTATTTACCATCTCCCAAGGCAGAGAAGGAGATGGAGTCCAGTGAAAGAGTCTGGGTGACTCTTCCCACATGTACAGAGTGTGAGAAACAGAATAAAGGGAACAAAATGATGGAAAATAAAACACCCAATAGGCTGAGCATGTAGTATTCTAAGACATTTCAGATGCATTTTATATGACAGATTCTATGAGACCTTCGTACAACGCATATAGTACACATAAAATTTTCCATAACACTCCCCAGACATAGATCAACCTGCAGGAGATTCAAAGCCACGAGAGCACCTGAAATTCCTTATCCCTTTTCAAGATGCACTTCGGGAAATTATAACTACTAGTTTTGTGACTGTGTTGCAGAGCAAAAACTGTGCGTTTCAATTCTTGTGTGAATACAATCACACAAGTATGAGGTAAACAAACTAAGTATAGCCTTATAAATAAGAACAAGCTAGACTTTGTCTGCACAATGCAAGCCAGCCAGCTTAATCAAACCGTATACAATGATGAGTCAGGGCCTTAAGATTTGTTATGAACCATAGTGATGATCTCCAGCATCCAAAGATTTTGTTAAGAAAAAAACATTACTGTAATCAATCAGGGGCATGATAGTTTTTGGGGTTTTTTTGTAGTAAAAGCAAATGACACTTTATAAAAGAGGAATATAAAACCTAGCTGGAATATGATTTTTGAAAGACAGAGAATCATCAAATAAGAATCCAAGGTATTTAAAAGATGATGCAGACCTAATCACACCACCTTGAGATGTAACAATAGAAGGGTGGATTAGTGGCTTTTTCTTTGAAATGGAAAACATCATGAGTTCAGTTTTTTGTCAGGATTCAAAATAATTTTTAACTCTTGAAGAGTGACCTATACAGGGTAATAGGCCTCTTGTAACTGACAGAGAGCCTGATGCTGTGTAGAAGCGGAGCAATAAATAACAGCATTGTTTGCATACTGACCAATACTGTTAATATAAAATGTAAATAACAGGGCCCCAAGAGTGAACTATGTGGCACACCATTTTATTCTTTAAAAGGTCTGTAAGTAATGCCTTTTAACCTGCACACATTTTAATGTTTGATAAATAACATACAAATCAACATATACATTGATTAGACAGTCAAAGTGTGCAGTCTACATTTCATTATTGCATGGTCAACAGTATCGAAGACCTTCAACAAGTCGATAAAAAGGGCTGCTTGGTTTTCCTTATTGTCCAAGAAATCAACATAATCGCTGACTACTTTAAGAGTCACTGTTGTTGTATAGTGTTTTTATTTGACTGAAATATTTCAACAGAAACTCTTTAAGTTGGTCACTCACAAGACACATAGAGTCTAGCCAAGACGAAAAGTTTTTAAATCTGCCAGTTGTCTTTTAACAAGGAGAAAAGGGCAGATTTCCAAACCCAAGACCTTTTATTGGAGACCCAGGAAAGATTACAATGATAAGTTCAGGCTGGTTCACACACGGCAGGATAATTAGGCCAATTTTGGACCAGATTCTCCCCTTCAGATAATCTTAAAGACGCCCCGATCATCATAAAATAATCCTGCCATATGTGGTTTGTTTAGACTGCTCTCATCTGTTCCGAAGGATGTCGGGACCGTTCCAATCTCAAATCAGAGCTATTCAACATACTGGATTGTTTTGGCCCGATTTCTCATTGTGTATGGTGTCCCCCGAGGTTAAAATGAGCACAAGCCTGTTGACTGTTATGCGGAGCCAATCGGAAAGCGAGGTGACGTAAAGGCGAGGAAGTGCCGGGAGAATCCAAAAATCAAAACACGTTTGATCTCCAGAGGTTTTGCGAGATTTCCCTTCTGATCGGTGGATGGTCGCGAGTGAAATCTGTTCGTGTGGTGTGTTGATGTTGCTGAGTGGCCACACACCACACACTTTACGACCAAAACTGTCAAACCTCTGATTTATCGCCATGTGTGGTCTATAAGGTTGGTTAAATCAGCTGACAATGTTAAAATCCTGCCATGTGAACCAGCCTTTGAAGGTGATTCAATAAAATCAACAGCTAACTTTCAAAAATAAGGTTCAAAATTTCTTCTGCCTGCTTTTTGCTTTAGCAAATCTTGTTTCTGACTCTGACAATAGCACAGTGGTCACTGCTATCGTTGCAAAGATGGCCCCAGGAAATTATTTATGAGGAACATTAGTTAAAATAAGATCAAGCAATGATGATTTATCAAGACATTTTAGATTGGGTTGAGTTGGCTTATCAACAATCTGGGAAAAAAATAATTGAGTGACATTGTGCCTTACAGTCATCAGACACTAACAAAAGTCATCCAATAACAAATAACTAGTGTGATTAAAATAAGTTACAACGGTTTCATTATTATTTAAGTTTGATATGCGGTTTATTCAGGAAGGAAGTGCATCACTGACTGCTGAAGAAGTTTTAGAAGCCTACAACAGTAATTGTGTAAGCCTTTTTTGAAACCTCAAGATCAAGAGCCAGTAATCTAAATTGCTGACTCAGTGATTGGAGACAAAGACTTTCACAGGAAACTTACTTTTAACAAAAATGGCAAGACCTCATTCCCTACAAGGTTGATCAGTCCTAGACATTATAACCCTCAATTCCAATAATTCCAATTGTGATCAACAAGAAGCAAAGCAGAGAGTATAACAGAAAAGTAATTCAAAGTACCTCTTATCTGCCATCTTCTCCCCTGAACATCGACCCCAGGACGTGGACAAGTTGGCGGTGACTCATTGCTTCCCAGGAGGGAAGGCTACTGGTATTATTGCATAGCTTCCCAGTTTGTTTACACTCCACAATTGTTGTGCATGCTGGTACTGTTGTCATACCACGTAAACATCTACACTTGTGACCGATGGTCAACAGGGACTGTGAGAGTTTTAGCAGACTACACCAGGCTGTAATCACAATGCACTCATCTAAACTGTGTTTTATTGACAATTTTAACCTCTTCTGGGAACAGTCTTCTCTTTTAAGACTTGATGGTCTCCATCCTTATTAGAACGGCACACAAATGCTGTATGTAGTATATTTTACACCGTGACTTCTTAATCCCATGCTTCCAGTTTTCAAAATCAATCACTGATTGATGTCCCATGGGGTGAAGTGCCAATAATTCTGGTTCCAGTTTAATTTCAGAGCATTAAACTGTCTTAGTCCATTACACTATATTTCCTCGTATGATCTCACCCATATCAATATTCCACTTGTAATCAGGAAAGGCCCTAAGATGGTAAAAAAACACTAACCAAGCTCAACATGATATGCCACTCCTTATGTAAAAACTTCAAATAAAGTAATGACTCCCTTGCTGCCTTGTACTGCCTCTCCTGTTCCTTTTCCAAGACTCCCACTTAATCCAGACAACTTCAAAGGCAGAAAAGGCCTACGAAAATTTAATTTGAATATTAGGAGCCAAATGCAGATATTTGATTGCGGTGGCGTTTCTGTGTGTGAAAAATTGGTGGGGCACAACCGCTTTATGATAAGATAAACAAGGAAATTGACATTACTCTCTGGACTGATGGACCTTTTTTAATTTCACACATGTCAATGGGTCATTTATGGTCTAAAAAAAAAAACTATGCCGAGTGCCTTTTCAAATCTTACATTCCTACACAAACACACTCTCACACACACACACACACACACACACACACACACACCCTCATATACACACTCTTTCTCTGACACATCTCATCAGTTGTCTCGTCAGTCTGTACAGCACAAAGGATGTCTCGCCCATTTGTTTGACTATCTCCTCCCTGTACACTTAATACATGCAGTGTAACAGTTTATTTTGAATGGTGCTGGATGTCCCTTTAAATATGGGCTGAGCATCATTCTGCCTCTGAAGCCTCCAATTGCCCTCACTCATGGTCTCAAAAATACAACGGAAAAGGCCTGTCCGCCAACTCGTCATGGCCCCACAATGTACAAAGTTTAATACATGTGATTATCCGACTGAGCACATACCTGTTCTCCTCCACCTTTCGTTATGCTGCTCAAAGGATCGCCTGTCAACGCTGTCAAAAGCCACTGTCTGACAGACACTGGTCTTTTACTTTTTACTCTGTGTTTTATATATTATACATGTTAAAAATAAGTGTCCTATTTATATTAGAAACACATGGAAAATGTGATGTAGCTTCACCTAAAACCTATCCCATGGCTCTATTTTGGTTTCACTTTCTATGAGCAGTTCTATGCTTCACTTACTACTTTCTGAGCTGCTTATGGAAAACAGTTGGTTGTGGAAAACGCTGTACTGTTCCAAGTAATCCCAGTTTCACTCCCGCTGCTCTCATGTTTTGAGATCCTTTCAGAAAGATGTTTCAAATCTTTGAACTCCATCCTCGCCGAATAGCAAACACGAAAAACAGAAGAGTGCCTTCTTCTCGGTGGTAACTGTTAGCCACTTTTCCTTTGAGAACCAATCCACATTAAATCCGCAATTTGTTTTACCGGCAGTTTCGGTGATGACAATATCCATTGGTTGGAACGCTCCATTACACTTTACCTCCAACTTCTCCTGCATTCACGGTTTCAAAACTGTGCTCCAATAAGTAAAACCACTTTATTTATCTTCACAACTTTGCTAGCTTTTAAATCCTCCCGCTTGCGGAGTAATTCGTCGATACAGTCACAGACAGACAGCCAATCAGCCAGTCCCTTCTGAATAATCAGCCAATAAAATCTAAAAGAACGCAAGACGTTTCAGTGGGGCTACGATCTGTAAGCCCCACTTGTCATATTTTTAATCAGATTTACATTACATAGACAAACACTCTGCGCATGCGTATTAGCACTTTCCCCCGTGCAATACACATTGCACTGTGCCGGACGGGCTGGCCCGAGTTTGCCCCTCCGGCCAGCGTAGTTCGACTGCAGACACAAACCGGAGTATTTAAACTTTATTTTTAGTTAAAAATGAAATAAAGAAAAAATCCGATGCAAATGACGAACATGCTTATCATAGCTAATAACTTATGACATATGTAACAAATAATGATAACTTGATTTGTTTGCACAGTTCTTTCTGACGCTAATAGGTGGGGCTGAGCTTTACAATACAATCCTGACATGTTTGTTTTAAGTGAAACATGGCTAAAGAAAAGACTGTAATGTGCCTGTGATAGGCTACACTTTGTTTAGAGTGGACCGAGTTGGGAGAGGAGGTAGAACAGTTTATGTAAAAACTGGCTCATCTCTTTTGGATTTGGTCAACAGGCCTAAATGTTCTGAATGTAATGTTTTAAAGTTCTTGTTGGGGCCATCCTCTTTGGTGGTGATAGGTGTGTATAGACCTCCATAATTTAAAAAAAAATTGTTAAATAGCACCTTTTAACAGGTACTTTTATTTCTTTGTAGATAAATATGCTCCTGTGAAGAGACACATAAAAGATAGGATCATACCCTGGTTTTCACAAGAGCTGTTAGCTTTGTTCAGTGACTGGAGCAGAGCCTGGTCTTGTGCTAGGCGATCAGGAGACTGTCAACACTGACTGTACTATTTAGGAATAAATGTATATCAGCTATTAGAAGAACTAAATCAAAGTACTGTTTAGATTGTATCACTCGCTCCTCTTCAAAAGCAGAAATATTCTGGAGAACTCACATAGAAACAAGACTTCTAATTTGCTGCCCATTAACAGTTGATTCTGTACTTTCAAATCAATATGAAATCTGCTATGCCTTAAAAAAAAGCCTCAGATAGACAGACAGACAGATAGATTGAGTAGATACAATAGATAGAGTAGATAGATTGATATTGATCCCAGACTGGGGAATTGTTGTATTACAGCAGCAAGTTATCAGAGAAAATAAAACATGAATAAATACAAGGTTCTAAATCTAATTGATTCTAAGTGTGTTATTTCATTTGTTTTACTGTGCATGTAATCTGAATGGCATTGGAAATTAGTGAAAATCAACCATTCAATAGATGGTGAGCTACTTCACGAGTTTACATTCTTCTCTTAATTTTTGATCTATGAATGGCATATAAAAATCCCCATCCCTCCTTCAGCATTGTAAAAAAAATGCACAGAACCGCCAAAGTAAAGGACCTAAAACAGAACTCAGACAGTCAGTCTAACTATGCCATCAGTGTGTGAATGGGTAGGCGTGACATACGATGTCAAAGTGCTTTGAGTCGTCAGAAGACTAGAAAAGCGCTAAATAAGCTCAAGTCCATCTACTTGACTGTACCATCTACTGTAAAGGAAAATATGCAGCGGGATTGATGGTTAAGGTCTTGAAATCACCAATTATATGATTATCTCTTTCTTAAAGGGAACATATGAAAACTCGACTTTTACTGTGTTTTTGATTTATTGATTATTTGGATAATCTGAGTGCCTATCTATCGAACTATACAACTTAAAATAATCCATCCTGGTCTTTGTTTGTGGTCTGCATAAGTCTTACAACACTGAGTCCGTTTACATGGACGTGAGTATCCCGGTTTTTATTGGGGGTTTTGGTATTTGTGCATTTAAACATCATGTCCTGATTTCAGAAACGGTTTTGAGAAACCCAATTTTGCTACCTGGAGAACTCCGAAAGAAAACGGGATACGATGGCATGTATACGCATTACCCTGGGTTCGGACAGCTGCCAACACCTGCGCAGGCACAGACTCAGCCAAGTGACGTAAAACAAAAATGACGGCACCAACGAGAGCGTCTCATTCTGGAGAGAAGAATACATTTTAATGTTTCGCTAATAAAACATAACAAATAATTGAAGGTAGATAGATGGATAGATAGACACTTTATCCCAAGGGAAATTCAAAGCATCCAGCAGCAGTATGCAAGACATGCAGGACACAAGATATTAGTTATAATACACAACCGCTCCCTTCTGTATACAACAAGCCCGAAACGAGATTTAGCAGCCCCCTATGTGACTGAGAGTAAACCTCGTCAACATAATTACAGATTAAACCTGTGCAATTAAAACTAGACTTATGCTTATGTAACATAAATGTACATACCTGTGAAGGAGAGAACACGTGCTAATTAAAAGAGAACCGTAAACAGTTAAAGAGCCGCAGAACCAAAGTGCTAACCTTCTAGAAGTTTGTGTTGTTTGTGCATGGACAGTGGTGTTTGAGGTGGAGATAGTGCCAGAGGTGTGAGAACAGACATTAAACAGTCAATGCATACAGTTAGGGATGCAGATTAAAGTGCAGGTTGGGTCATTAGAGTAACCAGCAAAATAAATGAGCAATGATTAGCATTGCGTATCAAAAATAATAAGGTGAGACCAGCATTAAGTGTCCAAAACAACAAGGTGAAACAAGGAGTGATTAAGGTGATAATCTTTAAAGTGCCCAACTGTTAAAGGAGCAGATTAGCATTAAGTGTCAAAGACAATAGACTGAAACCAGACCTGATTAGGGTGATCATGTCAACCAATAAAGGTGGACCATAACAATACAATAGGGTGAAATCAGACATAATTATGGTGATTATCATAAAAGTGACCAGTGCTAAGTGAGGTGACTATCAGTATGCATTAAAGTGTCCAACTGGAGGCTGACTCTTAGGTCAGCAGTGCAATGAGAGGTGAGAAAAAAATAAGATAAAAATTAGTCCAGGATTCACTGTGTGCTTCTCACCTGCCGTGACAGTGAGGTGTTGTACAGTCTTATGGCCAGGAGGACAAAAAAGTTCTTAGGTTTGTCCGTGGAAGACGACTGTGACGGCAGTCTGTCACTGAATATGCTCCTCTGCCCAGTGAAGGTGCTGTGCAGGGGGTGGTGGGTGTTATCCATGATGCAGAGTATTTTGTCCAGAGTCCTCTTCTCTATCACTGTCACCAGTGAGTCCAGCTCTTTACCCACCACAGAGCCAGCCTTCCTCACCAGTCTGTCCAGGCGTGCCTCTTCTTGCAGCTACCTCCCGAGCACACCACGGCATAGAAGAGGACACTGGACACCACAGACTGGTAGAACATCTGCAGCAGCTTTTTGCAGATGTTGAAGGACCCCAGCTTTCTGAGGAAGTACAGACGGCTCTGTCCCTTCCTCCACGAATCTTGATATTTTACCTTTGTATCCGTCCCCTTCATTTAAGTTTCAAACAGTTTATGTAGTCCCAATAATACATAATGGAAGCTGCAGTGTAGCTTCCATTATGTTCTAAATCCTCTCCTCCGGCTACATGATCTGTTTTTCGACTTAAGTTATTCTGTTGTTTGCTAATTTTTAATCCTCCTTGATTTCTTAAGGCTTTCTGAATTTTAACAGTGATAGTCCATTAACTCTTTCAAAATAACCTCCAAGTTGGCCATGCTCCAGACGGTCCAGACCTCGTCCTCGCCTTGGCTGTCCGGGCTGGTCTTTCCCACTAGCCCAAATGGTTCTGACTCGGCTGGCTCCACACGTTTAGTTACCTCTGGTGTATAGCTTGTATAGCAGGCCTTTAATCGATGTTTAAAGGCATGGTTGTTAATTTTTGAAAAACTAGCATGATTTTGAAAGTGACATTTGCTCAGTGCTCCATCTGCAGCCCTCCCCTCCTCTCTGCGTTCCCTCAAAAGCCACGCTCCTCACTTACATCACACAAGCGCCATTGGTACAGAGGCTCATGCTTTGAGTGTGGGCTTGTGGATGCATAGGGTAGAGAATGATAAGGGAGACAGATGCATGATATATTCATTTTTGGTACATTGTAATTGGTACCTTGTGGCAGACATTTACCGAAGTGTTTACAATGCTTTCAACTTACAGATGACACATTTTCTTTGTTCCTTTTTCAGAGCAAATGAATTATAAATGTCTGTCAGGACCTAAAGATCCAAATTTTCTTTTTATTCCCCTAGGCACGCTCATCACCCCTTTGTTAGATTAATAACACGACACAAACTTTGAAACCCTGATTTATAGAGGCCTTTTATATCACATTGTGGTGGAGCCTTTTTTTTTTTAAAGTGAAATGAGTCATTCAAACGCCAAAGTGGTCAAACCTAAGACAGTGATTTTTGGAAGTCTCTTCTTCATCTCCAGATTGGCCAAACATACTTGTTGGTATTTTTCTTTGGCTAAAAGTGCATACTGTGCCCAGATGTTATTTTACTGAAGTTAACTAACTGCTCTTGTATATGAAAGTGCTGCAAATAGTTATAACAAATGCAATTAACAGCTCACAACAATAGGGAAATGTGAAATTAAACCAGCACTTTTTATGCAATTTACATCAGTACCTCAATAATCATGTACAGTACTCACTTTGCCCTTTAATATTTCAGCACTTTACATCCTGTTGCAGGCACTTTAAGCGCTTTATGCTCTTTTGTGTTGTATAACATTGCTCAGCCACTTGATATCATTGTAACAAAGTGCCTCTATTACCTAATGAACAGTTTATGTTGTTGTTTAATGATTAATGGTTGTTTGTTTTGTTTTTGCTTGCCATTGTGATTATGTACATTTGTATGAGTGACAACCAGCACCTGCAAAAGGACTGCAAATGGAAATTTGCCTATTGCTACAATCTGTTATATACGTTATACATTTTTATATTAATTAATGAGCATTTGTATTTTTTTTGATAAATAGATTAAATGACTACATAAACGATGCAAAGTTAAAAAAAAAATACAAACCAAGAAAATACATTTAAGAGAAAAACTCTGAATGTGCTAAAGAAGTAGCTGTGTACAATGTTTTGAAGAACTGCATTTATTGTTCTGGCAACTTGTACAGCTATATAGAAATAAACTTAGTATTACATGATTAAGGTTAACTGTTACTCGTTTTTTAATTAACTTATAGGACATTAGTGTCCCTTTACTTATTTGTTGCTCCACTAAAACCAAAGACAATCAGAAGTTGCTAAACATTGTATCTAAAGTTCACAGAGAAAATTGAAGCTTGAGGGTTAGCTGACTAAGTGTACACAGGGAAATTAGAAAGTTCAATACTGTTAACTCGTCTGAGCATGGTCCCACTTTTGGGCACAAGTGAACTTGTGACGGTGTTTGAAATAAAAAATAAGGGACACATTTGTATATTCTTGTTCTGGAGTTCATCAGTGCGGCGTAACATATGAGCTCACACAGCTGAACCTTGACAGCTAGGCTAGGACATTGTTACCACAGTACAGAGCCTGAGGCAGCCGAAATGTATGCATCACACAGCTTGTAAACAAAGGACAATGCTGATTTTACAATACTTAAATATACTGCAGCAATATCTTAAAACACAAGAGCATAAACTTTTAAGTTGAAAGAAGACAACATTGTTAAGCTTTAAAATGGCAGATAGACAGACATCGTCCTTCGAATATTCATCAGCAAAATCTGAAATATAAAGCGAAATGTACCTTTGTTGAGCTTTGTAACATTTCTACTACATGCAGCATTTAAAAGAAAAAATAACTGAGTGGAAATTTAAAATTCATATTTTTCCAAATAGAATGCTGTCCATTTAAACATGTTTAGTTTAAGTGTATATTTGTAGACATTTAAGGAAACATTTCTGTAAAGCAGTACATTAGTTCCCCTGGTATGTTTTGATTCACAGATTGGCCTTGGCAAGGAAAATCTGCCTTTAAGAGTAAGGTCTTCCTTTAATAAGTACCTTACTTACCTGCTTTTTGTAAACATAACAATGAGCATGGTCTTGTTACCTGCTCTTTTGTTAATGTTAACACACTAAGAGTAAGGTCCTTTACCTGCTTTTTGTAAAGTGTCTCGAGATAACATCTGCTATGAATTGACGCTATACAAATAAAGATTGATTGATTGAAGAGGCAGAAACCTCGAGCAGAACAAGACTCATGTTGCACAGCCATCTGCCAAAACTGTGTTGGGGTTTGTTATGGAAAATTTGACTCTGTGTACTATATGCGTTGTACAAAGGTCTCATATAATCTGTAATATAAAATGTATCTGAAATGTCTTGGAATACTACATGCACAGCCTATCCGGTGTTTTGTTTTCCATCATTTCTCACCCTTTATTCTATTTCTCACTGTCTGTACATGTGGGAATAGTCACCCAGGCTCTTTCTCACTAGATTCCATCGCCTTCTCAGCCTTGGGAGATGGTAAATAGTCATGTAGGGTCTTTTTCTCACACAAGGAGATAGAATGTGCCCTGCCAAGTGGGCAGTGGCCCTATGTGGTGGTGGGGAGTGCCCTGTGTAGTGTGATGGAAATGTATAAGTATTCAAGTTTGCCTTTTCTCAGGGCCTCTTTCTCTCCTCACAGTATGAGAGAGGGGTCTTCGAACGCTGATTCTGCCTTCGAATAAATGTTTATTGTTCATTGTTCTTTTTTGAATAGGTCTTCACACTCTTTTTCACTCTTTGGTATTGGAAAAAATTCCACAACCGGTTCAAATTGAGATAGATGGAGATTCAGGAAAGATAAGGATAAAAAGCATTATTCATTTATTCATTGGCAGGCAGCTGTGGCTCAGTTGGTAGAGTTTAGAGCTGCAGCTATCGAATATTTTAGTAATCGAGTATTCTATCGAATATCCTGTCGATTAATCGAGTAATCGAATAAATAATACTTTTGCTTAATTAAGTTTTAACTCGTCTTGGGTCATCCCTACAAACCTGCTTCTTTGCAGTTACCGTGGTAACGCCTGCTTGTTACAGCCAACCACCTCTGCTCTACAGCTGCTGACACTCACCATATTACTGACAGGGTCCCAAATAAACTTTTTGATTCACTGGTCAAGGCGGCAGGTAAATTAAAAATACAGGCCAAACATGTTTTAATGGCTGAAATAACAAATAGTGTTTTGTGTAGCCTACACATCTGTTACAGTACATTTAATTGAGAAAGCATTATGTTCTGTTGAATCAATCACAGAATCAATCATTATGTCAGATCAGGAGATTGAGAAACTATAAATATATATTTGCTAAATTATTATTCCACAAACAAGTTATCTCTTGATTTAGCTTTGAAGACATCAGACATTTCATATAATCAGCCTGTATATTATTAAAAATGTATCTCTGTCTGCTCCTGCAGCGCGTGCATTCAGCACGCTCACAGACTACAGAGACCATAGACGCGTCTATGACAGAGACTGTGAGGACGTTGCTATCGTTATGTTAGCTGCAAACACGGAGAGAGTGAACGGAGAAAAGCCGACGGTTTGACCGGATCACGTGTTCCCGACTCGGTCGTATGGATCACGGATCAACTGTGTGCTGACTAAAAGTTAAAAGGGGCGCGCCGCGTGTGTGTGTGTGCTCGCTCGCGTGTGCGTGTTGAAGTGTCTGTGTGTCAGAGAGAGGAGCAGGTAGCTGCAGCTACATTAAACGTGTTTTATACTCATACCAAAGTTTTGATGACGCAAAAAAAAAAAAACTTAACGAAGCCTCGAGGCAGCGAAAATTCCTCGATGAATTTTTGTAATCGAATTATTCGAGTTATTCGAGGAATCGTTTCAGCTCTAGTAGAGTTAGTCGTCTCCCAACCGGAAGGTTGGTGGTTTGATCCCAAGCCCCTGCAGCAACATGTCCGATGTGTCCTTGGGCAAGAAATTTAACCCAGAATTGCTCCTTTTGCTTTTTCGGCAGCATATGAGTGTGTTTAAATGGGAGTAGTTGGGAGTTGTCACTTTACATAGCAACTTTTGCTATGTACTTTTAGGGACATTTGCAGTGCGTTTCAGCCTTTGCATTTGTTTTGGGATTTTGCATTTATCAGTAATGTGTTCTGCTTTTGTGACTTGTTTTCCCCCACAGGCTGAAGAAGAAGTCTCAGTCTGTGGATATTGCCAGTCAAGGTTTTTCCCCAACTCTGGTGCCAGCCTCACCCCTTAACAAGACTGCTGATCCTGTTGCCAAGACAACCAACATTCTTGCCGTGCAGGAAAAAAACACTACCAACTCCCACCGGAGCCCCAAGTGTGGTGAGCTGAAGAGAGGCTATACCATAGGTAAATAACACAACTGGATACTAAAATGTCTTGTCTTTATGACTTAAAGACAAGTCCATGGAAAAACGTGAAGGTCATCGCATAAAGTTTGTGTAATCATAAGTTCGTCAGACAGAGCAGCGTCTGCATTCATCGAGACATGGGCTCTTTTTCTGTGGTCACTAATTGTCTACACTACTTGCCATACGCTCCTTGAATCATGCTGCTGGAACTGTGATTCCACTTTGTCCCTGTACCTCCGCTTAGCATCCTTTACTTCTCATTTCAGTTTGTAAGATGCCGCTTTGTATGCCTCCGTCCTGCCAGTGAGAAGCGATGAGTTGTATGAAGCTGTCCATTCGTTAACAGCAGTGTGAATAGATTTATCCACCTTTGGCTTCTGGTTCGGGAAAATCCTGACAGACACCATGGGAATGATGTTGTCTGCTAGCGTTACTATGAAGTCTGTCACAACTTCCGTAAACTCGTCTACGTCACTCGAGCTGGATTGGAACATGTCTCAGTCGACGTCATCCAGAGCATGAACCTGTGACTGACATCTCTTGGTATTTGCTGCTTCTGTCGGCAGATAAGATGG
The DNA here is from genome assembly GCF_947650265.1 of Symphodus melops. Taxonomy (NCBI): domain Eukaryota; kingdom Metazoa; phylum Chordata; class Actinopteri; order Labriformes; family Labridae; genus Symphodus; species Symphodus melops. Next base: position 9,522,845 of record NC_136695.1, on the reverse strand, counting down.
AATTTCACTATCAATATTTTTCATACATTCTGTTTTTTTGTTGTTGTTTTTTTTAAAAGGAGAGAGAAGGAATATTTTCAGTTGAATCTTGCTTGGTAAACCCCACCAGAGCAGAGTTTCTCTGGGGCTATGCCCTTACTGCCTATTGTGCAAAAACATGACTTTATAACATGTACAAAAAAACCACACAACTTTTAGAAATGCCCGGCTGCAGTATGGTTGCCAGGCATGAGTAAGGGACTTCAGACCACCAGGATTTTGAACTTGTCAGGCCCTGGGCAGGGGGTTCTTGGTGGGTAAAATTTGTTTGATGACTGAGAGTTATGTTAAATTGTAGCAAAGAGATAAACAGCCAGTTCAACGTGAGCTTTATCAACGGGGATGGTGAAAGCATGATGTTTGAGAGATTGTAGCTGGAGCTCATATGCCCCGGAGCTAGCACTTAGATCCAGGCATCCCGTAGCTTCAGCCAATTAACCCACACTGGACAGTCTAATCCCTGATGTCAAAATCTTGGTCAGGCTGGCTTTAACCTTCGTGTTTCTTTATCACTGATGTTTTTCTGTGTCTTTCAACAATACAACTTCCCTATCTAAACGTAACTCTTTACCTAGCTGTCTCTTGTACTCTGTAAATGAACGGTTCCACAGAGCACCCCTGAAGCCTGGAGCTCTTCAGATAAAGGCTACACTTGCAGCCTCTTCGCAGCGCGTTTTTTTCTTCAGCACCGTTTTCATATTTGCAGTGCATTTCAGCCTTTGCATTTGTTTTGGGATTTTGCATTTATCATTGAATTAGCAGCGACTCTAAATGTTTGCTGTTTCAGCAGTTGTTAAGCATATGAACCGTACCGGCCTAAAATGGATTAATTCTTATGATTGACTGTGAGACTGGCAGTCTACTGACAGTCGATGCTTCGACAAACAAATCATCAAGTAATCGACTACAATCACCTCTGAATTATATTATATACTGACTCTGCTCATTGCAAATATTTTTCATAAATAAAGAAAAATATGAAAAAACCTTTTTTATCGTTACTTTCTCTAAAAAAGCTTTTTCTTTGGATTTAGGTGAAATTGGGGATTAACAGTTGAATGGGTTTGACATTCAAAAAGTAAAGGTGACGCGATTCTCCAGACCATGTGTAGGAATAACTAAAGTGGGAAGGAATTTATGACACCTGTTATACTGTATATAATGGCTCCACTATGATCATTAAATTTAATATCTTTCAGCCTGCACAGAGTCTCAGTGTTGTCTGTTAGATTAGAACCACAGCTGTGATATGCTGCGTTAATATTATCCAGTCTGTCTATATTCAGATTTAGGGACATTTATAGGGACATTCAACCCATCAAGTAATCTTTCCTTTTCATGAAACACTACACACAGCAGTCATCTACTTTCTATTGTTAATCAATGAAGGTATTTGTAAAGCAAAACACGCTGATTTGCATAATTATCCAGGGACTTCATACAGAAGGGGAAATGCTGGCAACTAGGGCCGTAGGAACTATTTAGTACCTTGAAGAGAAGTTGTCCACTGGATCAAAAAGTTTGTGGGACATTTTGTCCAAAATGGGCTGAAAAGGAGGGAATGTAGCTTTAGTCTCTTTGGGCACGGTCACACTGGCAGTCAGTACCATGTCCAAGCATGCTTCAGCCCTAAAGTCCAGTTTGTTCTGCAACTGTGACTGCTTCGTTCCGTGCTTGGGTACACAACACTGACAGTCTTCATTATGAAGAAATCCAGAGTTTTATGGTGTTATCTGACTAAAAAGACTCAAAATAAGTCAGTAAAGTAGCTGTCATGCTTTCTGTTTTCTTCTCCGATGTTGAGACGTATTCAACTGTGGCCTCCCTTTTTATATTTTTCTCAAGTCTGCCTGTTTGTAAACTGAGCATGCTTCATAATAACAAAGGTATGCATGTGCTGTATTACGATGTTATGTGCAAGAGGTAATCGTACTCGGGCACGGTTAGTTCGGGTGCAGTGTGACCGCAGGCCCTGCTGGCCAGTTGTGGGGTGGCAATCGTGTTTGAGTACGGCATGGTGCGGATCGTCACTCTCAATTCAATTAAATTCCAAAAGGGGACTTCCCCTAAAATCCTCCTGATATTCTGAGGTTCACACATGCGCCTCATAGCGGGAGATTTATCCTGTCGGACAGAAGGGGGGGCAGGGGGTCTCCTGAGGCAAGACAAAAAGAACATGGCTGTGCTGCATGTACTGTATGTCCTTCCCTCTGGGTTTGTGTCCGTCTAATCATGTCCCATCCACAACACTTTCTTGTTGGTTATTCTCACATCAGCTCACTGGGAGGAACAGAGTAAAACATATTCAACGCTGTTTGCATTCACACATGCAGCTCCCTTTGGACGCACTCACTAATGAAGTTTTCCCGTAATGTGCTTAAGCACAATTCCCCCCCTCCCCCCCAATGGCCTGCACTCAGGCCCCGTTTACACGGAGACGCTGTGACAGAAATGCATCAAAATGACTCCACTCCGGATTCGAAGCACAGACCGTCTACACGGCAGTCTTGCCTGAGTGAAAACGATGTAGTTCTCATGCCCGGCCAGTAGTGGGCAGTGGAACTTTACAACGCGGCACTCACCAGTACAACCACTTCCTCCACAACATCCTCTTTAGCAGCTAGTTCTCCCAAGTCTTACCCAAATGCGTATGGTCGCCCTGTGCTTGGGTTAAGGTTGAACAATTTGCCGCAAGTGTTCGATGCTCTTTTGGCGGCGACATACACAGTGTATCATATAAAGGTTCTGTTTATACAACGCGAATAGCTGCTGAAGTACATAGCACAAGCGAATCTGCCGCCATTGTTGTTTGTTTGTCCTCGACTCCTGCGCATGTCCAAATGTATGAGGGGAGTTGTGGTGAGGTCATTGCAGCCAGAGAGTTCGCTCTGTTTCGTTCACATGGCTGCGATACGCCCCCCATATTCGTTTCGCTCCACTCTGGAAGTCGAATTCAAAAGCTTGCATTTTCACCCCTGTGAAACACCGACGCCGTGTGAACAAAAGGCCAATCCGATACTCAACTGTTTCGTTTACTGTCACAGCGTCTCCGTGTAAACAGGGCCTCAAACTGCTCCAGGACAAACGGGGCTTATCCACAGAGACCACATAAAATACCATGTCTATTTATATTACTTGATAGGAATGTAAAAAATAATGTATCAGTTAAAAATTGATTCAAAGGTCTCCAGTTACACTAATATACACAAAATAAAAACTTGCCAAGTGCCAAATGTGGGTTGATTTTCTGTTTGGTGAGTACATCCGCCACAGTGCGGGTAAATGTTTAACTATAAAGTAATAAAACTATGCGATGAGTATTCAGCTTGTTTTATGGAGCTGCAGCTATACTGCTCCTCTCTCTACTGTCATGACTGTGAGCATTGTACGGTGAGACACACAAACATACATTTCATTACAAGCACACTGTAGCACCAGCCGCCACATGCATCATGCCCCTTTTAACTTACAGTGCATCAGCACAGTTTATCAGTACGGACCATGTCAGTAACATGTGATCTGGTCTGTAGGTTGACAGTTCAAACAGGAGCCACACACCACCAGGAAACAGATTTTTAGTTCAGTTGAATCCTTTTATTTGTAAAATAAATTGCGCTTCATAGATGTACTGTTGATTGCCATGGTTCTAAAGAAAGAAAGAATTCATTACAGTATTTATTCAAACAAATCATATGCACAATCTTCAAATTAAGTAGTTCAATTGTTCAAATAATAATAAATGACATTTCTTTAAATATAATCCAAAAGTAGAAAGAAATCTTTAACTCACATTGGTGGTCATTCAAAAGACACATTTTTGATTCTGTTTCTCACACTCTGTACATGTGGCAAGAGTCACCCAGACTCTTTCACTGGACTCCATCTCCTTCTCAGCCTTGGGAGATGGTGAATAGTCATGTAGTCTCTTTTCTCACACTAGGGGATAGATTGTGCCCTGCCAGGTGGGCAGTGGCTCTATGTGGCGTGATGGGGAAGTGCTCTGGGTAGTGTGATGGAAATGTATAAGTTTTCATGTTTACCTTTTCTCGGGGCCTCTTTCTCTCCTCACCGTGTGAGAGAGGGGTCTTCGAACGCTTATCTTGCCTTCGAATAAATGTTCATTGAGACCAGATCGATCTTGGGTTTCCTTTTTGAATAGATCTTCTCACTCTTTATCTTCACTCTTTGGTAATGGGAAAAATTCCACAACAACTTTTTTGCCCATCCTATGTAGTTTACAATGTGGCTCACAGAGGAACATTTTGTTTTGTTTTTTCTCGATTTTTCTATATGTCCAGCACATGTTGAAAAATTCACAATAAAAATGACCTTGGCATTATTTACATCAAAACTGTTCAAGAATGAACATATTACTTTTTCCTTAATGGAATTATCACTTCTATTTTCTCTGTAATTGAAATTGAAAGCTGTAAAAGTGTTTCAGGGTTTATGGTATTACCCAACCTTCTAGCGAGAGGACAAGATTTCACCACATGGGTCATTGCTTTGGACATTTACTGGATGGCAGAGCTCTGGAAAACTGCCACTAAGAAGCCTAGTGGCAGAAGGGCTAGGGTTGGGGCTTGGCTTGTAGTGAAGGAGAGACAGCCTGCGAGAGTGGCACTTTGTGGTGTGGGTGCAAATGCAGCCTTGTTAACTGAGCATAAAATGTCATACTCACTGTATTCCTGTTTTTATAGTTTTATATTTCCTCCTCTTGCTCTTCACTTCGCTCAATTCAAACAACCACACCTACATAGCTAATCCAGGGTTTGTCCATCAGTATTAAACTTAGTAGCACATGGAAAGCATGCAGTACACTACCCACCTGAGCAGTGTGCTTCTATTGCAGACCTTTGTACTTTCATTTTTGCATTAATGTATGGGCGCTGGAGCGTTCCTACTTCCAAGGTAACGAGCTTCGCTCAAGCACTTCGGCAGTGCAACATATTATGGACATTACATCTCACGGGTCATGTATAATGAAAAGAGGCAAATTAGTGGGGTGAAATCATTCCACATGTGATACAGCGTCAGAGGTATACTAACAGAGGTGGAATTAGGGAAAGTTGGTGGCAATGTGTAATGTCTGCAAACAAACTGTGCCCCTTACATTTCAGCAATACCAATATTACGGATCCATGTTTAAGTACAAAGACATAATGACAGCTAAACTTTGTTACTGGGCTGTTGTGATCCAAGCCTGTAAAGGGCTTGTGAAAATTAAATATAGATAACTCAAGACAGCATGTGCCACACTAACAGACTGTGTGAATCAGCCTTTACCCTATTAGGGATTAGCGATATTGACTTTGCTTTAATTTCCAATTCCTCCCTACCATACAGTCAAATGTCATAGGCCCAGGAACATAAAACGATGAGCCCTCCAACACATAGATGTTTTTTTTTTCCGAAGCAATGGTCATTGGTTCATGGGGCCACCCAGCTTCCTTGGACAGTCTCAGACAGCCTGGCGTGGATAGAGGATGGATGATCTTAGGGGGTAGTGGAAGGGTTGCTAATAATAGCCTGCTCGGACACCACTGGTCATTGATCACAACTAGCCAACTTGTACAACTCTCCTGAGAGTGATGTCCTAGCATCAAACACTGCTGCAACAATTCAACCCCCAATAAGGGGGGTTGAATTGTTGCAGCAGTGTTTTACTGTCAGACCAAACGTCAAAACACCACCATAAAGCACCTGCCATAGTCCACTTGCTGTCTGTCTTTTTCAGTATCTCAAGCTACTGTTAAAATGAAAGAAGAAAAAAAAAAAAAATAATTATTGTTAATGCCTCTTTTGACCTACAAAAACAAACCATGAGTTTGAGTTTTTGACAAAAGGAAAGAAAAATAGTGTAACTTACTATAAATTATGAGTGTCTCTAATGACGTTTCCTGCTTGATGCTTATTTTTCCAATAGAAGGATAACGTTTATTGGTACATGGCCTTCACTTTTAAGAAGTATTTCTTCTCTTTAAATCAATTAAAGAGCCACAGCCACCCCTGTTGTAATTGATGGGTCAGTATTCTTTCTCTCTTAATTGACAGAATTTGATGCAAGATTTCAGCCAACCTTCTGCAGAGTGGATGATCCACTGCTGCCTCCATTTTTCCTTTGTTGTGGTTGCAGTGTACTAGTCTGTGATGGAGAGGATGGACTCAATGACGGCAGTGTAGAAGTGTTCCATCATGGTCTTTGGTAGTTTCATTTATTCAGCTGCTGCAGGAAATACATACTATGATGTCCTGTCTTGATGAGGGAGCTGATGTTGAGCTCAAACTTGAGGTCCAGGGTGATGGTGATCTCCAGGAAGCGGAAAGACTCCACAGTAGACTCAGTGGAATCACTGATGTGATGGATCTCCACTGTCTTAAGAGCATTAAACTCTAGGTTATCCTGCAGGCAGACTTGTCCCCACCAGAGATAAGTCCAATGTGGGTAGTGTCATCTGTGAACTTCAGGAGCTTGACAGACTGTAACTGGAGGTGCAGCTGTTAGTGTACATGGAGAGGTAAAATAACAGCCTTGGGGGAGTCAGTACTGATGGTCTTACTGTCTGAGACATGTTTCCACATCTTTACCTACTGTCTACTGTATGACAGGAAGTCTGTGATCCACCGGCAGGTGGAGTCAGGCACTTTCAGCTGGGAGAGCTTGTTCTGGAGCAGGGATGGGATTATTGTATTTAAAATAGAGTTGAAATCCACAAACAGGATCCTGGCATAGGTTCCTGCTGAGTCAGAGCGCAACACAACAATGTAGCGGATAAAAAAAAAGCATGACTGGAAGTCAAACACCGATATTATAAATTTTTATTTTTAGAATAAAACTGTTCAGAAAATTGACAGTATGTGTCTTTGTTTATGTGTTTATAAGGTTTATATAGAGTTTTATGCCACATACATAGTATTATCTTGTCGCGAGTGAATCTGTAAAATTATCGCGGGATTTCCTTCTTTCTGCACTCCAGCTTTTATCTCCATGCTACGAATGGAGAACGCAGCTGGTGAGTGTCATGCAACAGAGCGGTCCCGCAATGCACACGGATCTGGTGGAGGTTCAGGGTCAGCCCCTGGTGTGATGGTGAGTTGTGGAGGAATGCTTCCTGGGGTGTCTTCGTGTCTTTCAAAGTGAAAGTAGAACTCTTACAGGTTGTTGGCCAGGTGCATGTCAATCACAGAGTGGGGTGTTTTAGGCTCGTCGCTGTCTGCTACCCTCCCAGACTAAGCCAGCATCTTTCTTTGAAAGCTGTTGTGGTATTTTGTGAGATTAATGCCCGAAATATGCTCAACGTTAGATACGCAGCCGACAACGCAGGATACGCACTTGCGTACCTGGCGTTGGTGGTTGCACCAAAATGTGCGAGGTACAACTACGCGTCCGCAAGTTGCAGTATCGTCAGTCCCGCTAGAGGCGCTTGTGGGCTTAATATATACAGGTATATGGTTTCCCCGGACGTTTGGCAGTTGACGTGCATATAGGAGGCGTTTCTTGAAAATGACGGAACAGGACACTATGTTTGAGGAACATTTGATGGATATGGTTCGTGATTATAACCATCTTTATGATATCCGTTTCCGGACCACACAAACGGTAGACAAACTGAGCTCTATATGGCTGCCTGCCCCCTATAGGAGGCCTCCAGTAAGAAACGTACGTTACGTTTGGACTTTGCGAGTATAAGCAAAGACAACACGAGTGACAATCAGAATGCGTTCGTGTTTGGTACTAACGTTGAATATATTTCGGGCCTAAAGATGCTTGGCTTTTCTCACTGCTCTGCTGAAGGTGTATTTAGCCTCTTTAAACTCTCCCTGTCCCCACTCCGAAATGCCTCCTCCTTTTTCACACCGTAGTGCTTGATGTTACACACAAGTTCTGGCAGAAGCCAATGTATGATGTCACAGCCCCTGTTCACTCATGCAGACTGTTTGAGGCATTCCTAAGAGTATCCCAGTCAGTAGAATCTAAGCATAGCTTCACTGGTCCACTGCTTTCAAGACCTCACAACAGGTTTGCAGAGCTTTCATTTTTGCTTGTATGCAGGAATCAAATAGAACATGAGGTGGTCAGAGTGGGCCAGTGCAGCAAGGGGGGACGGTATGATAAGCGTTGCTGGTGGTGTAACAGCGGCGCCCACTTATCGGAGAACAACAGGGAGAACATGACAGCTACTTTGTAGCTTATTTTAAGTGATGTTTAGTCAGATACAGCCATAAAACTCCAGGATTTCTCCATAATGAAGGCTGCCAACATTGCATACCCACATCTTTATGCTTGTGCATAAACTGTTCCTTGCCGAAGCACACCCTTTCCAAGCATGCCAGGTCCAAGAAGGTTTTGTGTGCTTGAGCATGGTATACAGAGCAATCACACTGATCAAAAAGTATGGATTAGATAGATAGATAGATAGATAGATAGATAGATAGATAGATAGATAGATAGATAGATAGATAGATAGATACTTTATTGATCCCGAGGGAAATTCAGGGCATCCAGTAGCAGTATACAGACAGGCAGGACACAAGACAATACACGTTACAATACACACCCGCTGTCCCCCCTCCCCCCTGTATACAATAATCCCCCAAACAAGATTTAGCAGCCCCTATGTGACTGTGATTATCAGTGTGATCACGCCCTTAGGAACTTTTTACCCCATAATACTCCCCAACCTGCCATACTGGACTCATCTGAAGCAGCTCATTGGTTGGCTGATGCTGTTATCATGAAAGCTATTAGTTCAGTACGTATAGCCATACATACATACATATAGTAATTTACACTGGAGGTTGCCACTGCGATTAGAGGGGTACTGTCTTCTCTTAAGACAGAAATCCAAAGCGCCATCCTGGCCTTATAATATATCAAGTTATCTACACGGCTCGAACATATATTGACAGACTAATTATTAATGGACAAAGCATGAAGGATGCCACACATCTGTTACTGCTGGAAGTTTTTGGAAGCCAATTGATGGTAGTTGTCATACTGGAAATGATGTCTCACCCTAACTTTCAGCCACCTTATCTGGCTAAGAGCTGAAGCTGAGACAGATTTTTAGCCTCTTGACAATTGTTACATCACACCCACCTTTCAATCAGTTCAGCTACAGGACTTATTGTGAATATGGCTTATCCTTATAGACGACTTATCAAAAATTCCTCTCACAGTGTGTGCTAATCAAGACGCGCTATCGATTTTTAATACATGTTCATTTCATTGGGGCGGCAGTAGCTCAGTCTGTAGGGACTTGGGTTGGGAACCGGAGGGTCGCCGGTTCAAGTCCCGGCACGGACCAAGTTCGGAAATTGGTCTGGTAGCTGGAGAGGTGCCAGTCGATTTCCTGAGCACTGCCGAGGTGCCCCTGAGCAAGGCACCGAACCCCAAAAAAAACTGCTCTGGAGTGCTCGCTGTGGGCAGCCCCCTCACTCTGAGACCTCTCCATTAATGCATGTCACTGGAACCCTGTTTGTGCATGAGTGTGTATCTCGGCCTATGTGTGTGTCATTAGACAGAGTGTAAAAAACCGAATTTCCCCTCGTGGGATTAATAAAGTGTAACTTCTTCTTCTGCTCTAAAAACTTTTTTGAATGGCATGCATGTGACTTCCAGTGCATCTGAAGCTACTTCAAGCAGTGATTGAGGAACTGCAGGATTTGGGGTCATCAACATAAACCATCTCTCTATTACCAGTCACAGACAGTCACCTGTATTATATTTAAACATCTTTCGACGATCAAAGTTCTGTGCTATGAGAGAAGGGATGCTTTAGATAAGAATGTTCCATCTGGTAATTATTTGCTTTTTCCCATTATCACTTTTTCTTTAAGTTTGGGCAAGAAAAAAGCCTGATAGCTGCCACATAGACTGCCATGTGACTGTGCCATTTGTTGTTGTGTCCACTGCGTCAACACAAAGCACACAAAATCTGATTTAAAAAGCCTAAGAGAGACAGTTTTTTTATTAAAAAGGTTGTTTGACATCTGGGATAGCTTTCATCGGTTAGAACAGCTCACTGGTTTTTTGGTTGTTATCTTGGTTACATATATACATATATACGATACATAATAGACAGAGGAACACATTTAAGAAAAGAAAACATGCTCAGTTCTCTAAATTGAGTCCACCTCAAGAGATGCTTGAAAAATGATGTGATATTTTTAACTTCTGAGGAAATACCCTAACCTATATTTTAAGCTATATTAATTAATTTTCCCAGTAACCACATACTGATCCTGATTGTCTTTGTGTCTCATGAGTTTACTACAGTAATAGACATAGTGATGGAAAATATCTTGTACAAAAGAGCAGAGTCTGTTTACTGTATGTGTGCTGCATGTGGATGCCCGCTCACATGCTAATGCAGTCATGTGCACAATTGCGGGTGCTGCAGCTTTGCTTATGTAATGTGTTTATGTAGTCTGTCAGTTGACAGAGGAACAGTGGCAGCTTTCCTTTGGCCTTCATGTTGTTTGTTGTTCTGTAATGAAAGTAATTCTCTTTTTACAATCACACTGAAGTCTAAACTGTAAAAAAAAAAGTAAATGGACTTGAGCTTTCAGTGGTATTGCACTTTTCTAGTCTTCTGACCACTCAAAGCGCTTTTACACCGCAGGTTACACCTACCCAGTCACACACTGATGGCAGAGGTTGCTATATAGTGAGATCATCAGAAGTAGCTTATCCCATTCATTCGTTTTCATATGCCACGACAATGCAGCAAAAGCAACTTAGGGCTAAGTGTCTTGCTCAAGGACACACCACACATGTAGCTGGAGAAGCTGGGAATCAATCACCACCTTCCTGTTGACAGACGACGACTCTACCACTGACGGATACTGACAAATTATGGTAAATAACCATACAACAAAATTACATTTAATAAACTGAAAAAAATACAAATACAATTGCTACGGTCTCATTTCATCAAATAACAGTAAGTTATTGTTGATTGATTAGAAAAATATATACTGTATATAATGTCAAAATATATAAAACAAATTAGAGCTGCAGCTATCAAATATTTGTGTGTGTGTGTGTGTGTGTGTGTGTGTGTGTGTGTGTGTGTGTGTGTGTGTGTGTGTGTGTGTGTGTGTGTGTGTGTGTGTGTGTGTGTGTGTGTGTGTGTGTGTGTGTGTGTGTGTGTGTGTGTGTGTGTGTGTGTGTGTGTGTGTGTGTGTGTGTGTGTGTGTGTGTGTGTGTGTGTGTGTGTGTGTGTGTGTGTTAGCGCTAAAGTGTCGGTGTCAGAGAGAGGAGCAGGTAGCTGCAGATACATTAAACGGGTTTTATACACAGCAAAGTTTTGAGACGCAAAAAAAAAACAAAAAACTTAACTAAGCCTCGAGGCAGCAAAAATTCCTCGATGAATTTTTGTAATCGAATTATTCGAATTATTCGAGGAATCGTTTCAGCTCTAAAACAAATACAGGTATCTTTCAGGTAAATGTCTGTGAATTTAGGGCATTTTTTTAAGACTGCCCTGTAAATTAACAGTATTTTTCATTGTCACATGTAATTAAGAATGAATGTATTAAACACACAATCAATTATTTAAACTAAAAGTTTAAATAAATGGAAGGTGTGAATCTGTACACTAACCTTTGCACCCAGCTGTAACCATTACCGTGTACATGCAAATCACAGAAAATTGTTCCTTGAATTATAATAGAATTAATGCGTGGGCGGCATGCTATTTGTTTCATACTGTACATGCACACCGAATGTACACCCGAATGTACATTGTGCAAGTAGAACATGCAGCCTGACTAAAAGAGGGACATTGCTTTTTGGGGGTTCATTTTGTTTTCATTCACTTCAGGCGCTGTTATCTGTTTGAACAGGATGTTTTTGGTCAGTGTTCCACAGAGTTATTGGTGTAGAACAGTCCTATTAGAATGGTGGCCCGCATGCCAAATGCAGCCCAGGAGTAACCCCTTATTGGCCCAGTCCCTGGTCCAGCCACAAAAGCTGAGAAAACCCAAGAAAAATACATTTCACCAACCCTGTACAGCATACAGACAATGAACACGCTGCGTATAATCATCTTACAACTAGAGCTGCACTGTACCACAATGGTGCGGTCATGCACAGCCCAAGAGACAGCTACAGTAGCTTCCTTCTGTAGTAGCTTGGCAAAGAAAAAAAGACAAACTCTAACTGAAACTGTGAAAAACTGCATGCTGACTGTTGTGAATAAGGTGAAAAAAAATTAAACAAGTGTGACATTTGTTTTTATAAATATGACGTGTTTGAAATGCTGTTAGAGGAACTAAAGAAAGTTCATGTCTACATTATTAGATGAGACCATAGACAAAACTGATCTTGTGTATATGTCCTTTTTTTTTTTTTTTTTTACGTCAAAGGCTTCCGAGAGGAATTGCTTGAATTAGTGCCGTTAGAAGAAAACACTGCAAGCATGATAGTCTTTGAGGGGACTTTTCAAAGACAATGGTCTGGATATGGAGCATGTGTGCGTGCTTGTAACTGACATGGGCTCCATCCATGGTAGAGAAAGTAAGTTGTTTGGCTGCCCACTGTTGCACCTCAGATTACTTCCTGACACAGCATTGTGCGTCAGATGGTGTATGCAAAAGTGGGGTGCCTAAAGCGACAATGGAAGACATGATTGCTTTAATTAATTTTATTTGCAACACATCAACACATCGCTTTCTTCTCAAGCTGCTGTGAGAAATGTCAGCTACATTTTCTCCCCTAGTCATCTCTGCTCTCAAGCTGCAATCAAAAAGTTTCTTCCCCTCCCCTCCATTTTCAGGCATTGTCTGTTGTAGGGGAGGGGTTTAGGTTAAAGTGAAGAGATGAAGGATTGTGTGAAAGAATATAACCAATCTTCCTGCTTGAACTTACTCTGAGCTCCATTACAATCACACGTGGTGAAATATATGTTCTCTTCCTGCGCAGGAGGAGACGTAGTATTCATGTATGTTAGTTGGGAATGTATGTAAACTCGGGAATATAACAGTAGAAATAATAATTAATAGTACAAATTAGCCTTTTTATAGTGACTGAAATATAAATAAATTAGAAATACTTAGAATTCAAGCAACATCACTGGAATTATGCACAGGGAATTCATAGATACAAAGATAGGGACATTATAAAACAGGAAATTATAATAATATACTGAGATAAATCAACTGCGAATTTGAAAAAGCAGAAAATAAATGTGGGGTGTGGGGTATCAGAGTATTGAAGAATTCATGACATGATCAACAGATTATAAGATGATGTAAATAGTTGCTGCCTTTTGGTTTGAAAAGACGGTCACATTTTAATAACAATTAGTCATTGGGAATAGCAAGTTGACATGTTTAATACAACATAGATTCATTGTATATTATTTTATTCTTTAGGAATATATTTAATTATAAAATCTTAATATACAGTTTAGGATTGCTCCTGTTACTACTTTCCCCTTAACTTTAACTATTTCAAATGGAGCGACTGATACATGCACTACCCAATAAATCCAGCAGATGGAGCACATTAAGAAAGGATAAAACACAATGTGAAACTGGTTTATTGTACTCACAGCTCCCTTTTATCAGACATATCGATATCAGCACCATCCCCCCCCCCCCCAAACATTTTTCATATTGTGTTTCCAAATGTGATTCAAATGGTTTAAATAAACATAATAAGACCAGTACAGAAAAAAAAAAAAAAGATTGGGTCTCAGAAAAGTGCCTCAGATATTGTCTTGCCATGCATACAGGCTACTGTCTTGCTTGCAATGAACTAACTATCAACATTTAAAAAAATAAATAAATCTCCATTAATTTTGGAAATTAGAGTGGAGGAATTTGCATAAATGTTTGCCTTGCCCCCCAGTTGTCAGTTCCTGTTTTGGAATGTGTTTAGTACGTTACAATGCTAGACTCTTCACGTCACGAGAACTATTTTGTTTGCTAACACTACGCTTTGGGCAATGACTGCGGTCTTTAACAACTATCGGAAAGCTTTGTTTTTAGGCTTAATTCGCTTGGGCTTGCTGCAGTGAGTTGACGCTATGGACTTTATACTATCTGTTACGGGCAGCAGCGCAAGAGTTGTCCGGGAGGCTATTGGACAGAGGCTGTGGCCTGGACCCGGACAAGAGACAATTCAAAATCAACAGCCCCGTGCTAGGACATTAACGTTTAATGACATTGTCGGCTCCCAGACAGGTAAATTGCATATTTAACTTCGTTAATTTGTTATTTTGGGAATACATGCGAACTCGACAGGTTTTGACAGGAAAACAAATCTCAAACGCTCGCATGCTTTACTTCCGAGTCGAATGCCAAAGTCCCTTTTTAAACTTACTGAATTTAAAGGAACTGCAGTTTGTTCATACACGTTAGAACGATTGGTGGCCATAAACTCGGTCAAGATACTCAATTGAGATTGAATTTGTTTAATTAGGCTGTAGTTTATTTTTTGTTTAGCCTACTTTCGGACTTTATATTCGATGCTGTACGTGACTTGACGCAAACTATCAAGTGTTTTAGTTGAAGGCTCCACTCTCCCATCAGGATGGGAAGTGACGAAATAAATGGCAAAATATAATCGAGAGGGCGCCTCTAGACATAGATATAAACATGTTTATATATGCATGGCCTCAATATTTACAGGCCAGATAACAAAGAGTCACGTGATGGATGTTGAATCAACGTTAGAATTTTAAGTTGATTCAGTGTTGTTTTACACCCTCAAACTATATTGAAACAACATTAAAATCATAACTAAAGCAATGGTAGGCTCACTTAAACGGCATTTCAACTGTTTTTGAACCGTAACAAACTATAACCGTAGTACTCCTAATATATTTGGTTCTATATAGGCTACAGCTTGGATAAACGTTATCAAATCTAGCAAACTCTTTATTAAATATTAGGCTTTTAAATAATGAAGACATGACAGCATAGGACTATATATAAGATTCTAAAAAATGTGTTGATTTACATCATTTTTATCAACATTTTACTTTATACTTTATAAATATATTCCTGTTCTGTCTTGTGTTTATCCTCACACTCAGTCTGGAGTATTTAAGGGAGTCATTTCTTCACCACCTGGGCAAAGACAACTTAATAAACTGTCCAAGCTGCCATGATTTATTAAGTCTGATCATCACAACATAAAACAGAAACTAAAAATCTTAGTTTATTATCTTTCTGTATGCACATTTACTTTAACCTGAGCTGGGACAGCAGGGAGAGAGTTTAGTGTTACAACCAAAGTGTGTGTCCCTTTCAGGCCATTGACAGACTAAATGGAAAAAATGGACATTATGCAATGAGAATAGGTTTATGACGTGTCGACTGTCTTGCCAGCTGAATTAGTGCTTTGGCCTAATTTCTTTTTCAGTGTCTTGAAAACATGGAATTTAATTTCACAGGTTTTGTTATTTGAAATTGCACACCCAAAACTGAAGCCAGTAGATACAGATGAATTATTAAACATATAAACACAATTACACTGTAAATACAGACTTAGGTCATTCATTTGAACATGGGCTGACAAAACTTGCCGGCAAATAAAAGGGTAGACTGTCTTGATAGTGCAATTGAACAATCTCTGTATTTCTCTCCCTGTGTTACTGTATGTAATGTTAAAACCAGTATATTTAATTGTTTAATATAACAATGGTTGAGGAAGTGGTTAAAATTATCATGTTAGTTATTCCCTTGTTCTCTGTTCCCATGTTCCCTCTGCTATATAAATGAGAGCTGTCTAACTCACTGTTTCCAAAGCGTCCACTCCCAATGTGGGTGAAAACACAGCAGTAAATAGGAAAACACAACAAGCACCGTGACTTCAAACTACTGCGTAGCATTTTGTTATTCAAACTAGGGGTCTATGGCAAACCTCCGGTATGGCATACCCCGCCATTAAACAAACACACTGGCTGTAGTTCACACAAGAGGCAACACCAACAGCTAACTACCAGCCACAGTGCTTTGTAAATAAAATTAACCTTAAATAGTGATTTGTGACAGATAACAGATGGAGTCCTCAGGTCCTCTGCATGCTTGACTCTATAGCAGTAGAGACCAAGTGGTCTCACATGCTCACTGATTTTTTTTTTGGAGACAAAGAGGAGGTGATTTTGGTGAAAGCTGTTGATGCTGTGACAGTGCTTTGCTTCATCACCAAGTTCTGTGTACTATCAGCTGTGTGACCATGAGGACAATGACTAATCAGAATCCTTGTTTTTGGTACCAGGCCATAAACATGTTAATGTTTTCTGTAAAAAACAGGCTTTTTTAAATTGGGGATGTATGTGATTTACGGGGCTGTTGAAACCAGCCTCAAGCGGACCCTTGACAAACTGCAGGTTTTTGCACTTGGGTATAGGCTTCATTTTTCATCAATGGAGGTTTCAAGTTGGATTTAGCAAAGCTTTTCTTATGTATGTTAAAGGGTTGTAACTGTTCAAAGGGGTAATGGTTGGCTTCATACCTCGGATTTGGGGTTACTATATGGTACAAATTCTGTTCAACAGGAACAAAGCAACAGAGTCCTGGATGCATATTTCTAGGTTTCTCAAAATTATTTTTAAATGGCAGTCATAAAAGTTACAGTTTCCTCCCACTAGTGTTCTTAAAAGTTATCTGTGATAGTTGGTACAGCCTTGTATTAAGCAATAAACAATACAAAAAAGACAAACATGCAACTATTTGAAAGAAGCAGACAGGTTCTCTTGCTCCATTGTGTCATTCTGCTAGTCTTCTTCTTAGTTTGTTGTTTTAATAGGGGTTAGCTAACAGTTATGTGCAGATTACCACCACCTGAATTGGGGTGTGAATAGAGCTATGTGTGATTGCCCTTTGTCTAAACCTAAACATATTCGCCGTGTGACTGCATGCACCTAACCATGATGTGGTATGGTACTGTTACGTATGCCTAGTAATGAACATCACACACAAGCAAATCCCTGTGTTGATGGACCTTGTTCTTCTTGCTGTCGGGAAGCATTTGGATATGATCACGACAAGCAGCCTTCTCACGCATTCTTTGGTTGCATAGATAGGAATGACCTCTCATGACTGTTTACGTCCCAGGTTAGTCATACAGCTTCTCTTGCAGTTGACCTACTTTAATTGTAATTCATCCTATTAACAAGTCTAGTTAAATGTTTATAAGTGTCGAACGACAACACTAAAATTGGCCTAAATGTTGTTAACTATTTAAATTAATAGCTTTTATAACTAATTTATCTTATGTACATAAGTATTGCCATAGTCTCTTCATCTCCACACATGATCTTTTGAGACCTGTTGCCTATTTACAACAAAAGGCCAGCATATTAATGCTTTGTCCCAGCCAAACCTCCCTTTGCATATTTGTTCATGTTTTATTTTTATTTTTTATTTTATTTTTTTAAATTATGAGAAAAAGACAACCCTCAGTTTCTTTGTCTCTCCATTTGTCAACCATGTTTGTTTTTTCTGCACAGATGGTCATCAGCTGTCAGAAACCAGGGTGTGCATGCAAGCTGTCTTTCTGATTGCTTCAGGTATAAAAAAAAAAAAAGAGGTGCAAAAAAAATCAAGATAAGATGTTTACATTTAAAAAACGAAAAGGGGATACTTGTCTAAAAATGAAATTAAAAAATAATCAAATAATTAATCATCCATGATGGATGAACCTGTCGACTGTAAATATTATGACCAAGCAAATTACATTAATACTGAAATATAGTGCTTTCCAGTTGGGGTCTAAATCCAAATTGCTTGTTGTTTAGCATAGGAATGGCTCCAATTTCCCCCGCCTTTTCAATTTCTATTAGACAGTCCTAAGCCCCAGAAATAGCAACACTGTTGTATGACTCATGTTTTCAGCTATCTGAGATACCGGATGAGAAAGACATGAAAAAGTTGTCACTAGTCATTTAGTCACACAAAGAAATGGATTTCAGGGAAACATCATAAGTCAATGGTTCAATGCATATCCAATATAAATTCTTCACTAAAACACCATAACCTCTACCAGAGGTCATTGGAGACAATCAGACCAAACAGGAAATTTTATCACTATTGTTTGTGTTTTCTTTGTTTGGTTTTGGGTCGAGATTGATGTGGAAAAGATTTAAATCCTTAAGAAGTTACCTTTTGTATTAGAGGAAAGTTGAGCTCTGTCCTTCTCTTGTTGCCCCTTTGAACAGATTCCCCTGTTCTGCTGCTGGCCAACATAACACAACGTGACACAGACTCTTTTTTTGTTCACCCTTTCTGTCCCCAATAAGCATATCTACTTCTAAAATTAAAGTGTCTAAATATTTTATGGTATAATTTTCAATTGTGTAAAGTAAATAAATAATAAAAAAACAAACAGGAAAAAATGAAATGTCTTTTTTTCTAACTTCTTTTTAAGTAATATATTAAGTTGAGATTAAAGTGGGCAAAAAGAGTGCCTCTCTGAATTGCCCTCCCCTTTGTACCACGATTGAGTGAGGAAACATAGGAATGATCCCTCCCTACTCTTCCATTCACCCGCTTGTTCAGCCCCAACCCCCTCCTTCTCCATCTCTGTCTTAAGCACCCCTGCTTACCACTAGAGGACAGCAGTACCCAGATGGAAGCCAACTTGGTATCTGTCTGTCAAGAAAGGCAAGAAGGCAAGGTGGACTGGTTTTAACAGATATTTTTGCGCTATATATGTATGTGAGGGCAGGGAAGAGGAGTGTTTGTGTGTGCATGTGTTTTTATTTGAGAGAGAGATAAATAGAGAGAGGGAGGACAGTGTGGTACAGGGAGTAAGGCAGGGGAGAAGAAGCTGAGTTAAGTAGAGAGAGGGAGAGAGAGAGAGAAAGAGAGAAATCTGTCCGACGCTCACAGCTCATACTGCTGGCTGGCTCCCTCGCTGTTGACGAATGAGCTGTCTACCCACAGGGCTGGGAAACAGCAGCTTGTGACAAGCTGGGGAGAGAGGAACATGAATGTAATGCGTACCTTGCCTCGCTTGCTTTCAGATACCGGCCAGAAGAAGACTCCAGAAAAGAAGGATGGGAGGCGCATGTCGTTCCAGAGACCCAAAGGGACTATTGAATATTCTGTGAGTAATATGCAAGCAACTGTGCTCGGTGTGCTTTAAGGATGTTATTTCTTTGAGATGCTGTTCACCAGTATACTGCTGCTGCCTGCGTGTTGTCTTGTGCTTTTGGTTATATTCCAGCTGTAGCTCTTCTGTTTGTGTGCAGTAAAGTCAGTATCTCACCATGCTCGGTAGCTCATTAGTGAGGAAAGAGGTATTTTGTTGTTGTTTTTTTTACCAGTGTACAAAGACATCAAAGGCAGCTGATAGAAAGCTTATGGTAACAACATGTCCTCAGTTAAAGGTTCTCTGTGTACTAGCTTCATTTTCTTACTTTAGAAAGGAGAGAGGAAATGTATCAGCCCTGTCGTTTTCTTCTTGCATTATGGCAGAACAAGCAAGAAGGTTAGGACAGGTAGGTTATGTATTTGTTATTCTATTTATTCTCTATGCCATAATAAGGAGCATTCCACCACAGAGCTTGCTGTGCTCACAAATGAATGACCTTCCAACTGCGTTGTCATTTCTATTGATTTAGCTTTTGTGTCGGAAAGTGGGAGGGGGAATGAGGAGAGAGAGAGAGAGATAGAGAGAGATGGTGAGAAGGGGGGAGGGACAGGGCTCTGGTTCCCTAGTGTGAGCTGAAAATGGAGCTCGCCTCTGCTATGCCTGGTTGTGTTCTTCAAATGACCCTCAAATCTGGAAGCAGTCAGACTGCTTCAGATCGCCTCTCTCCCTGGCAACATTAACACATTCGATTACAGTCACACAGTGCCTTCTAACTCCCTGTCTGCTGAAAAGAAAGAAGGCAGAGAGAAGAAAGGATAAGGAAAATGATGTTTGGTTTAGTTAGACCAGGGCTTCTGGCTTTTTACTGACCTACCCATTAATTTTTTAACCGCATTTTATATTTGTTATCCTTTTTTGGACATTGGATCATCAGTTTTCTCCAGCTGTTGCTCTCAGTTCCAGAAGCTGCTGGAGCTTTCACTGCAATTAGCTTCCTCTGTATCGTCCAAGACAGCCAACGACAACCTTTATTTTGCTCTGGATTTATTAACCAAAGCACTACGACAAAGAAAGTGAAAAGAATGGAAATACTAGTTGAATGGGAAAAAAATACTTTGAAATGGTTTTGTTAGGGAGAAAAAAATGCATTTGTTATTCACATATCCTACCAGTCTTGTTCTTGTTTACCGTTACTCTCTTTTGGTCATTCTCCTTAACTAGATTACTTCTAGGTTGAGCACTGCACATTTAACCCTAACCGTCTAGCAAGGTGGTATAACCATGTCTAATCTACACTGTAAGAGATGCATAGTCACCATTTATCCGTTTCTGAGAAGCAATTTTATTTTCTAATTCATTTTTCATGCTGGGGTTACAGCAGACATTGTGAACTTATTTCACTGTTCAGCTCACAGGTTTATCATCTCTTGGCCTTGACAGAAGAAATGATGGTTTCTTCCTGTGTAACCTTATCAATACAATCTCACTCTCATCCTCAACCACTGTGCCTCACACAGGCTTCTTTCACTGCCATTTTTGTACTGAGAAATAGCCCGAGCAGCTGCAATTAGTCAGCCTTTACACTGAAAATGTTATTCCATTCAACCAAGTCCAGCTGGCTGACCTGCAAGCAATCATAGAGCCAAAGAAAGAGACAACAGCATTACTTAATAATAAATAATTCTATTTCAGAATTATTTGTTTGACTTAGAATAAGATAAGACTTAGAATAAGAAAATGATGAACTGAGGTCATGAAATCTACAAATAAAAATGTAAGTTAAGGCACTCTGGTTTAATGCCACCTCTAGCATGTGCTTTGTTTGGTGTTTGTTGCTAAAAAATAAAGGAAAGAAAATTCAGATCTATTCTTGTCAGTTCGGGCCACCATTGCCGGATTGTGTTAGGAAAACATTGCCATGTCCAAAGGAAGTAAGGGTAACTGATCTTGTGACTAGGTTGCATGACTAAAAGAAGTCACATGGGGCATGAACCCATTTGAGTCAGATTATGAGACAGGTTGTTAGAATATTACAGTCACAGTTGAGGCAGATTTAGTTTTTTTTTGTTTGTTGGTTTTGTGGGCCAACCAAATGCATATGCGTAGATAATTACTCCCTACACAATATATTTTGCTCAAAGGCAGGAATAGTGGCTTGATTTTTTTTCAAAAGTTAATAGATACTTTTGATAGATAGTATACATTTGAAACATCCTAGTAGCCCATGAATTTGTAAAATGCTGAGCATAAAATAACAATATTTTCTTTCAGTCACTTCTTTTCTCTTTTTGCTTGAGCTATCTCTAAAAAAGTTTTTCATTATATTAACCTTGTCTTATTTGCTCAAGGGGATTTAAATTGAGTGTTTTTACTTCTCACCATACAATAAATATTGAAGATGAAGGAGCTTGCAGCAACTTTATTTATAATCACAAACCATTAATATAATGACAAAAAAAGGGTAGCAAACAATATAAGAGGGGTGGCTTTGGTTCAATTGGTAGAGTCTGTCTCTCAACCGAGGGTTTGATCCCCAGCTCCTGCAGCAGCATGTCTGATGTGTCCTTGGGTAAGACTCTTAACCCAGTATTTTTTTTAATTTAACCTATATTTGTCCAGGAAAAGTCCCATTTGAGGTTAAAAACCTCTTTTTCAAGGGAGTCCTGCAAAAACATGTAAACAAGTAATGCTGCCTCTGCTTCGTCACCAGTTTATGCATGCTAATGAATGGGATTAGTTACTTCTTTATAGCCTCACTACATAAACTACCGTACTTAAAGCCTGGTTCACACGGCAGGATAGTTACGCCGATTTTGGCCCCGATTCTCCCCTTCCGATAATCTTAAGGACGCCCCGATCATCATAAGATAATCTTATAAAATCATCCTGCCGTGTGTGGTGTGTTAAGACTGCTCTCGTCTGGTCGGAAGAATGTCGGGACCGCTCCGATCTCAAATCTGGGATATTCAACATGTTCCCCAAGGAGAAAACAAGCACGAGCCTGTTGAATAGCCAATCAGAAAGCGAGGTGACGTAGTAGCGAAAACACCGGGAGCAAAACAACAACTACTCACCTCCATATCATGTAGCAAGTACAGTTCATGCTCCCGTTGTCTCCACTCCTTTGACCGAACCCTCTTTTTAAAACGTGTTTTTCAGATACGAACAGCACAAATGATCCCTATTACATCCTCTTCGTCCGTTTGTTGACTCTGGAATCACGTTTGATCTCGAGAGGTTTTGCGAGATTTCCCGTCTGATCGGGGGATGTCCGCGAGTGAAATCGGTTCGTGTTTGGTGTGTTGATGTTGCCGTGTGGCCGCACACCACACACTGTACGACCAAAACTGTAAAACCTCAGATTATTTATCGCCATGTGTGTGGTCTCTAAAGTTTGGAAAATCGGCCGAAAATGTTAAAATCCTGCCGTGTGAACAAACCTTTAGCCCCGTTTCCACACAGCAGTCGGGTACGGATCGGTACAGTTTGGTTTGGTTCGATTTAAGCCTGATCCCATTTGCGTTTCCACAGCCACCCGTGCCCTATTTGGTAGGCGGCGTGTAAACCGGATGACGATAGCCCCTATGTAAATAGTGTCATATGATAGCGGCTAACCGCTAACTAATAAATTTAACAAAGGAGAAAAACGCTACTAAAACAAAACCAAGGCTGAAAGACATCCAGCAGCTCATCCACTTTGTCATTGGCATGTGACTCTTTATTACAAAAACTCAATCAAGCTTTGTTTCAGAGAAGGCTGTGTGGCTCTAGGAGAAATACAGACGTAAACAATCAGCTGTCTATTACAGTCAATGGTTTAACAACGGTGGAGTTTTGTTTGCCAACGTAACACAGGAAGTGACGATTCTTTCAACAAATCAACGGACTGCAGTGTTTAGCTACACCTTTTTGGGTCGGCTTCACATTCTTGGCACCCCAACAGAAGGGTCCCAAAAAGTAGGATGGTACGGATCGGTTATTTGGGAATCTTTCCCGTGATTAGTCTATGGAAACGCCGCAAAATGCGCGCCATACCGAGCCGGACCGCTTGGTGGAAACGGGGCTATAGCAACTTCTGCCATCAGTGAATTATGTGTGAATGGGTGGGTATGACAAGCGATGTAAAAGCACTTTATGTAGTCAGAATACTAGAAAAGTGCTATATAAGCTCGAGTCCATTTATCATTTATAAGAAGCATGTCTTTTGGCAGTGTAACAGAGATGTAGTAACAAGGGGGAACCACACTTGCACAGTGAGAACATGCAAACCCCCAACAGAAAGATTACTGTGCGCTCACAGTGCTCTGTAGCCAAAGTCATATTGATTTTAGTGAGTAAATAGTAAAATGTGTAAATGGACTTGAGCTTATATAGCGATGTTCTAGTCTTTTGGCTACTCAAATCGCTTCTACACTACATGTCACACCTACCCATTCACACACTGATGGCAGTGATTGCTATGTTATTGGATCTAGAGCTGAAACGATTCCTCGAATAACTCGAATAATTCGATTACAAAAATTCATCGAGGAATTTTCGCTGCCTCGAGGCTTCGTTAATTTTTTTCCCCACTTTTTGCTATGTGTATAAAACACGTTTAATGTAGCTGCAGCTACCTGCTCCTCTCTCTGACACACACACACACGAGCGCGGCGTGCCCCTTTTCACTTTTAGTCAGCACACAGTTGATCCGTGATCCATACGACCGAGTCGGGAACACGTGATCCGGTCAAACCGTCGGCTTTTCTCCGTTCGCTCTCTCCGTGTTTGCAGCTAACATAACGATAGCAACGTCCTCACAGTCTCTGTCATAGACGCGTCTATGGTCTCTGTAGTCTGTGAGCGCGCTGAATGCACGCGCTGCAGGAGCAGACAGAGATGCGCACACTTCTAATAATGAACAGGCTGATTATATTAAATGTCTGATGTCTTCAAAGCTAAATCAAGAGATAACTTGTTTGTGGAATAATAATTTAGCAAATATATATTTAAAGTTTCTCAATTTCCTTATCTGACATAATGATTGATTCAACAGAACATAATGCTTTCTCAATTAAATGTACTGTAACAGATGTGTAGGCTACACAAAACAGTATTTGTTATTTCAGCCATTAAAACATGTTTGGCCTGTATTTTTAATTTACCTGCCACATTGACCAGTGAATTAAAAAGTTTATTTGGGACCCTCTCAGTAATATGGTGAGTGTCAGCAGCTGTAGAGCAAAGGTGGTTGGTTGTAACAAGCAGGCGTTACCATGGTAGCTGTAGGGACGACCCGAGACGAGTTAAACCTTAATTAAGCAAAATTAGGATTTATTACTCGATTAATCGACAGGATATTCGATAGAATACTCGATTACTAAAATATTCGATAGCTGCAGCTCTAGTTGGATCCATTCAAAGTAACTAATCCCATACGCATTCATACTCCACTACCAAAGCAATGGGGGAGCAGTGTCGGGGTACGTTGCTGCTGGGGATCCAACCTTCAACCTTCCTGTTGAGAAAAATCAGTCAAATAGTTTTGTTTAATGGTAGTCAAAGAACATCCAAGAAGCCTGCCCCAGCCTTTCAGTAAGAGAAAGTCTAGTATTGTGTTACCTATATTTTAAACATGTAAACATGTATCCAGTTTGATTGGTGTCTGTTTTTTTTAGATGTATTTCTGGAGATATGATTGAAAACATTCGTCATAGGAAGATTAATTATTGAAAGTTACTTTTCAGATACTTTCCACAACCTCTATCTTCTTTCATTTGATATAACAGGTCATTAACCATTAAATCGAAACAATTTTTTTTGGTAACCAGCCCTATTACTATCTATTAAATGATCCCAGGGCACAGCGTGCCTCAAATTCACTCATGATTATATTATTAGATATATTTCTGGCTGAAATAAATTATTTTTTAAGATAAATGAGCATATTTTTATCAAGATAAAGGGTATAAATAGTTTATATCAATATTTACGTGCAGTTACACATTCCTTCCATAGCGCTGCCAGTTTGCTTATTTTTCCAGACATTTTCTCTCTCGTTCTCAGCTGGACCAAAAGAATGCCTTAATAACATTCAACAAACTGTGGTGTATTTGTTAAGCAGTAAAGGGAAAAACATTTTATATATGTATTTTATATTGCTTTTATTTCACAAAGGTTTATTTTTATGTCATGTTGACATTGTGCAGCTTGCCGTTGGCTGCCTAATGCCAAGTCTCTGTGTGACATTTGGCATTATGCCCATTAGGACTTTGTTTTTTTAACACGTTGAAGATAAAAATATTAAGCTATATATATATATATATATATATATATATATATATATATATTTTGCATCACCAGTAAGCTCAAGTATATCAAGATATAGGGGCTACAGGGGCTGAATTTTCAGTTCATGCCTAATGTAAGGAAGCCAAAGGCGAGTGGCCAGGGTTGGAATTTCTAACATGTGGCTCATTT
This sequence comes from Symphodus melops, assembly GCF_947650265.1. Taxonomy (NCBI): domain Eukaryota; kingdom Metazoa; phylum Chordata; class Actinopteri; order Labriformes; family Labridae; genus Symphodus; species Symphodus melops. The sequence goes on along the minus strand of NC_136695.1, from coordinate 9,497,293 downwards.
CCCAGATGTTATTCCCCATTCTGTCCCCTCACTGTTCTGCCTGCCCAAAAACAAATATTATAAAAACATGTGAGGTATGATTTTGGGTCCATATTGCTCAGCCCTAGCCTCAAAAACAATGTAAACGCCTTCTTAGCATGCAAAGATATAACCGCAGCAATCACTGGGGCTGACTCTTGTTTTAAATTGAATTAATCAACTTTATTTAAAAGAAACACAGAATTTCAAGCACTAACGACTTATTTTAAGATCCCCGAGCAATTGAAATCAAATAATTATAAAAAATGTATTAATGACAAACTAAATATTGTCGTGCTTAACAAAATCAAATAACTAATAACAGTAGGAACCGGCTAATTTTTACAAAGCAAAACTTTAAAAAAGTATATGCCTAAAATAATTGTTTAATTGAAATCCAGTTAGAAAATATGTATTACTTCCTGAATTGGTCTGAGGAGAGGACTTCAAATAAGACCAGGATGAGAGGACTTGGTTGTAGGTGAGTTGTTTGACTTTTTCTGGAAATATGTGGGCAGCATTTAAAGTCATACTCCTGACCTCAGAGTCCTTCGGGGATATTTCTTCCAAGTCTGGATTGACATAACCCTTTCTCTCACTGAATAACCTTTGGATGTTATGTCTGACATAACATCAAGAGAAATAATGGTTCTTTCTTGAATCTTTTCTTCAGGTTTAGTGTTTGTTATAAAGAAGAAGTAGTCTGATGAAGGAATGACCATAATCTAAGTTTTTGCAGATTTTAATATTTCCATGAAAATGTGTTCCATTTTAGTTCAATGTTTATTCTCATCCTTTGAACCACTGTTCTAAAAGCCAATCAAGTTTTATCACTGAAATCCTGTTGACACCAATGGTTGAATGGTTATAATCATCATCAGTTTTTACTCCAAATGGTCTGATAACTAACGTTTTTTTTTCTCTCATAAGGTCCATTTCCCACACTACTTGTAACTGTCAGTGCCTTCGGAAAAGCTGAACCAATAAGCAACTTCACCTCAGTGTGTTTTAGATAAGTTAACACTGTTCAAAGGAGGTCACTGGTCAATACAGGCTTGATTAAATCTTGAAGCTTAATAGATTTTACCTTTGAGTCCAGGCAGTCTTCTAACTGTATTTTCCAGAGAGTTTTATATTTTTATATCCTATATTATATATATAATATATATATTTCTTGACTACTCCAACAACCTCCATGTCTGAACCAATGCAAGATTCAACTACTTTCTTTGACCCATAGTTTTAAGAAGAATGGTTGACGTTCTCTAAAGATGAAGCTTATTTATTAGTCCCACTTCGCAGAATGATGCTGTGCTGCCTGGGTCAAGTATGCACTGCTGTATTTCTTTTCCTAGCCTTATCTATTGCAAGCTTAGAGTTATTCTACCCAATTCCAATGACTCAATTGGTCTTAATTTCTGATTGTTCTTTGTTCTTTGTGAAAGTTTTGAAATGCTCTTTGAAACAGTGCTGCCGACAGAATTTAAAGCCATTTTATTTATGGAGGGCTCTCCATAAGTGCTTGCTGTTGGCCAAACAACCATCTAGTCACAGCCAGGGGCTTTTCTTGCATCGATGCAGTGACAAATCATAATCGAGTGTCGAGTGCATAGTGAAGTTACTTTTAGGTCTTCTAGCCCGAGATTAAATATTTGTATTTGCATCTGGTCCTTAATTTTTATGTTGTAAATGGAGCAGCTGCAATATAAGACACATTTCAGTTTTCAGAAAAACTTGTCTGATCAAAATTCCTGTCAATCAATTAATCAAGTTAGGTTTGTATAGGCCTGCGAGATATGGCTAAAAATATTATCACGATAAAGAAAAACATATCAGTATGAATTCATAATTATCATGACTAATGTCCAATTATTTCTTAATTGAAATGCTGATTCTTGCTCTTGAAAAAACAGATGGTTAATTGCGTTTTTGCCTTCTTTCCTGTCTAAACGTGATAAAGTACTGGAGGAACAGAGGAACATTTTTGATGCTTGATATGACAGTTTGCTGCTGGGCAGTAATGTAATACCGTATAATAACCATCAATAAAGGTTATATTTATATTTAATCAACCTTTAGTTAATAGTTATATTAATATTAAAACAATGACATTATAGTTAATGTTTGCCAATTATTTTTAATGCTATAATTTATATTATGTTTACAGTTTATTGTCGCACATAACATTTCATAGAATATAAAGCCTTTGTTCATGATTACCAAATGATTTGTAAACCTTTAAGAGATCATTAAATATCTATTTGATGGCCCAAAATATTTGCTAATGTCAATCATTGGTTTGTAAACATCTATTAACATTATTCAGATGGCTAATTAATACTTGGTAAAGTGTCTATAAACCTTTTTTGATAGATAATGATTTATCAATGATTAATAATTGTTTTGGAAACTATCTACAATCATTACCTGGATGGTTATTAAAAGTATGATAAGAAGGCTCAAGAGGCACATTTGAACATTTTTCTTTTTCTTGTTTTATGTTTTGCCAAAAGTATGTGAACTTGGGACAGTCCCTTAAAATATGGGTGTGGTCTTCTACCAGATGTTTCCAAATTTGGAAGTTTTAAGAGGGGTCTTAAAAGATCTCAGCTTAACTTTCTATTTGTACTTCTTCCATGTGGGGCTATCTGTTACTTTGTGTCCCTCTCTACATGACAAGACCCATTTTCCCACTATTTGTGTTTTTGTAAATAGTTTCAAAGCTTGTAGGTATCTGAAAAAATGATGAGCTAAGAAGACTGAGTTTATTTAAGCTGTTGAAAGGACATTAGATCTCTCCCACCAAACAACTGGCCCAATACAGTCAAACTTTCCCCTTTCTTTTCATTTTTTAAACCCTATATCTCGTTTTGCTTCGAGAAAATGTGAATTACATGCAATCTTCATTGCTCTGGATCTTGATCTTGGAAGCATTAATTTCTTTCTCACTGTGTTTTCTTAATGTTTTCAGTTGTATTTTTTTAGATGGCTAAATCCAGCCCCCCCGTATCCCATCTAATAAGATCTCATATAATAGTTTAAACCGCTGCAATGTGTAAGAAGTATTGACAATACTAAGCTATCTGAAACCACAATCTGCTATTTGTTGAAGTCAATTCCCAAAAAAACATAATTGCCTCAGATTTTGATTGATTAATTTTGGTAACCTGAGAGTTTGCCGTATCCTTTTATATTTCTTATTAATGCAGGAACAGAGGCAATTGGCTCATTTTCCTTGCCGCTAAAGGCTTACTTCCTGTCTGACTCATTTTTCCAGTCAAAAAAATAATTCTGAGCAGCAACTGCTTACCAATTCAACAAATTCTGGATCCTATAGCCTTCAAGGTTTAATGTAAAAAAAAAAAAAAGTGCCAACTCACAGTATCAAAGGCTTTCTGTGCGTCAAACATAGAATGTTGACTACTTTTCTTTGCACAGGAAATTATCTTTAGTATTCTCCTGATATTGAGTTTTAGCAGGGTCAGGAAATAATATCCGCCAATCGCCATATGCGGGTAGATTTTCCGTTTTGCGACATTTCAGAGGGCTATGCCCGCCTTAGTGAGGGTTAAATGTTTTACCAAAAAGTCATAAAAACTATGCTATGCAAGTATTAAGTGTGTTTTTTTTTGTTTTTTTTTGGTTTTTTTTAATATTTTCACAAAAATTATATTGCGATAATTATCATTATCGTTTTATTGCCCAGGCCTACCGGGGCTTTACAGAGTTGGAAGGCTAGTAAGCGACGAGCCCTGTTATATACAGGGTCATAAACTTTCTCTGGGGTTTGATTCATGTTTCATTTAGACCACGGGACTGTTTTGAAAAGGCGTATAGTATGTCCTCTTTTAAAGCTGTTTGCAATTACGACATTGTTTCCTTTTCTTTTAATCCATGCTTGTACTCACTCTACAGCACTTTGGACAAAAGCATCTGCTAAATGAGTTGTAGAATTACAGAACTGAAACATTGTTTGTGATTCATACAGTATTGTAGACATTATCTTTTTAGAACTAATGTTGGTCTGTTAAAGAATTTGTAATATTGGGTTAAACTAAATGCACTTATATACAATTAGGGTAAGTGCTGCTAAAGAGTTTTAAGCTACCAACAAATTATCATGAATTAACATACATTCCTGTTTTTTATTGTTTAGAATAGGATTTCAGTACTATACATCAGAAACATGCTTTTTGTTAACCAGTCCTCAATGAAAACTGGGATAGTAGCTGAAAATGCTTGTTTACTTTTTGTGGTTGCTGCTGAAAAAATATCTGTTGATATTAACATGTCCAATTTTACTTTTGCCTGACATCCATGAAACTATTACCTTGTCAACAGTGAGCCGACCCATTCAGTCCATACCACACAATGCATTCCTGCCGTGCTTGTTTATTGTTGTCCAAACACAATTGCACAAACTGCTGCATCAGGGTGATTGTATCCAACCAGAAAAAAATGTCTTGATCGTTTTTTGTGGTTTAGCGCCACAGTTTTACTCAATCTTTTCGTTATGGCATAATAGCATTTTTAAAAGTATGAGGGTTGTAAAGTCACTACCATTTTATGAACATAACAAATATTAGCTGACACATCATACAAAAAGACAAAGTTGCAAAACAAAATTCTGCATGGCTAACTTTATAAACATATGTGGTGAGTAACGGTGTTCTCCGGAGTCAAACGGAGCGTGTGCCTTTTTAAACTATAAGAAAACTACAAACTCATAAACCAAGCAAGACTTTGAACATGAACAGCGGATTCCAGTTTTATCTGTTGATACTCAAAACACTAGACACAATGAGCCAAAAAGAGAGACATTTTTGCGCACATTTAATTTACTCATTATTAAATTGTTAAAAGCTCACTATTAGGATTGAACATCAAAAATCTGTCAAAATCCTGGTCAGATTGCTTCAATCTCCGTGTTTATTGATGTTGTTCTGTGTCTTTTAACGTTATAACTTTCTCATCTAAATAAAACTTTGTGTACCGAGCTGTCTCTCTTAGTCTCTCCCGTAAATAAACATCCACAGAGCTCCCCTGCAGGCCTGGAGCACTTGCATTGTGGCTGAACTTGCAGCACATTTCTGTATTTGCTGTTGTTTTCTGAATGTTTGTGTTTTTGACTTTTCAAAAACAAAGTTTTGTTTATGTACTTGCAGCGTGTTTGTTTTGCAACGCGTATGTGTTTTTGCAGGGCATTTGTGTCTTTGCATTTGCATGTGAAGATCTGAATATTAGTAAGTGACAAAAGACTTCTGACCAAGACTTTTTCTTTGAACATACTATAAAGCCAAATCATCCATGACTGCTTTTTTCTGCTCTTGCTCTCCACAAATACTGTTTTCCTTTTATACAGAAAGTGCCCACTGAAATGCTAGTAGAAGTAGAAATAATAGTAATAGTAATAATAGCTAGTAGAAATAATCATAATTTACCTTTGCTAAATCTGTAATGTTAACTGTTATTTCATTTCACAAAAGATCTGCTTCACTTTACTAGAGTTGGGTAGTGAAGGTAAATAAAGGAGTTAATTGACTTTAGGCTTTTTTTCTGGAAAAATCAGAAGGAACAAATCAGATTGGATCTTTGGTAATTTAATGAGGAACCCTCAGGATGCGAATAAAATGATAATCTTAGTTTTGTTTTTTTCATATTTAGGTTTTTTTTAATAATTTAATATTAATAATTTAAAATTTAATAACTAATTATTTTAACTGCAATGTAGGGTTGTCCCGTTCCGATATTGATATCAGATATCGATCCAATGTCAGCCAGAAAACAAATATCGAATTTTATCAGACTGCATCTAAAATCTCCGATATAAGCACTCCAATAAGCAAACCATTTAACAGACTTTAAAAGTATAATTTGTTTTTATTGGATTTATTTAGATTGCTTTTCAGGGTCTTTTAGTTTATTTTTTATTTATTTTATTCAATTGTAGAATACTGTAGATATCTTGAAGGTTAAAATGTATGTGACCAATTGGTTAATAATAAATGGGTCCGTTTTTCTCATATTGGTTATGTTGCTGACTATTCTCTGTTTGACGTCACTTGTTCAAGCATCTTTTAACATTCCACTCTACAAAATAAGTAATAAAAGTATATATGATTGTTGCTGATATATCGGATCGGTATCGGCCAATCCTCAAGGCTGCAATATTGGTATTGTATCGGAGGAGAAAAAGTTGTACTGGGACATCCCACTGCAATGCAATGATTTCAATCCACAATAAAATAATTATACAGCTTTATTTGGTCTATTTGTGCAACACCTCTGGAAAATGTTGTGATAAATCTCTCTGTTGCAATAGTTTTAAAAATGTCTTACTCAGTTTGTATGGCTTCAAAGCTGTTTGTTGTACAGTCTAGTAGGCAATAATAGCTGTCATTGTCATAACATTCCAAAATCTGTTCTGACAAAGTAAGGAAAGTTCAAGTTATGTTACAGACATGTAATTCTTTCTCTTTTCTTTTTGTCTTTTGATGCAGGTGGAATCAAGGGACACGTTGAACAGCATTGCGCTCAAGTTTGACACCACACCCAACGAGCTGGTTCAGCTTAACAAGCTGTTCTCCAGAGCAGTGGTGCCTGGCCAGGTGACTTTTTGTCAACATCCTTATCATCTAGCGTTAATTGTCCCTTTGGGATACAAATCAATTGCTAAAGACATTTTTTGTTTCCAAAAAGGTTAAGTGATGTGTGTAACTCTGCTCTTCCATGGATACATTAATTCTGACTACTGCTTGTTCTGGTGTAACAAGTAAAAACATGAGCCAATTAACACATGTTTTTGCTTGTTACACCAGAAGTTGACGCAGGAGGTTTTCTCTTTTGTCTCTCCCTGGGTTTTATGCATGGTATTCAATTTGTGTTTGCTCAAGGCAATGTCTGTGGATTGTGTTTGCAGGTTCTGTATGTTCCTGATCCCGAGTACGCCTCCAGTGTCGGAAGCTCCCCTTCCCTCAGTCCTATCAGCCCACTGTCTCCCACCTGCTCAGAGACTGATTTAGAGAAAGTAACGGTATGATAACTCCTGATGTACAATTTCACACTCAAAATGTGCATATACTGTGTAAATATATATATCATATATTTTAGAATTTTATGTAAAGCTATATATGAAAGTGTCTTTTTGGTTCATGTGGATGAAAGATAACAACTTCCAGAATGCATAGCACTGCAGGCGACTCCAGCTGAAGTAGAGGATTTATGGTGCATTCACGTAGTATCGGACACATCAGGAAAAAAAGAGTTTCCGAGTTGTAAAATGCTCATGAAACACTTGCTCAAGTTGGTTTTGTGTTTTGTTAATTTTTACATAGCTTTTATTCATGCACGTGTTGCACATACATTTCGTGCTCAAGTATATAACTTTTGACAATAAGGTTTCTCCGGATTGGGAAGTCAGAGGAACAAAGTCCCTGCTCTGAAACTTGCAGGGACCACCTGAGCAGCACCTGAATGCAGCATTATTTACAGACATTTTCTACAACACATACAGAAGTTTCCTCAACTGATTCCGGTATTTCTTACAGAAGGAATTGACATCTTGGAATTTCCGGCCAGAAAACAGACTATGTCTGTGTCCATAGGTAAACAGTGAGAGCGCTGACACCCCAGTATGCCTCGGCTCTTTGTTTTCATAGCCGCCAACCTACCTGTCGCACATCCACCAAGTGTCTGCAGATGCCAGCTCGTCGCTATATTGCAGCTCGTATAAAGATCCACGAGCATCCGATTCGATGCAAGACCTTCAAAATCTCCTTCATGTATATCACTTTGAAGTTGAAATATACTTTTTTTGCCATTCTTGGTTCTCATCAGCTTTCTCCACAAAGCCTCTTAGCATAGCTATGGCAATGGCTATAGCAATATGGCAGATGTTAAATTTCAATTCTGGGAGTGAAGTCCCTCCCACCGATCTGTAATAGGTCTATAGCTTCAGTGGTTACAAATATGAGGAACTACCTATGTAGTTTCACCCCTGCCAACCATAACAGCCTCCAATTACGAAAAATGACAATTATTGCGTCATTGAATGCTCCTTTTCAGTAAGGTGCTTTCTCGTCTCAGGGGGAAATGAGGGCGGGATGCACGACCATTCAAAAATACTACCAGGTTTCTAATGATACAAAGTTCAATGCAAATGGGTGAAGTATCCCTTTTAACTTAATTAATAGATTAAGGTGGCCTAATCTATTCAGATTTTTTGAAAACCTCTTAGTTGCTACAGTATGTACAGAATTAAGTCAATTTCACAAAGACCTGTCACCTCTAGAAAAAGAAGAGGGTTAACCTGAAAAACCTTTTTTATTGATAGATGCAGGGTATAAATTAAAGATCAACAGGATCAATACATTGCTTTTATATATGACCAAATGTTTCACATTTATTCAACTTTTTCCTTTTAAGCCTAGTTTATACTTCTGTGTCGCGTCGACGGCGTGCCTACAGCATAGAGTATTCGTAGTTCTTCATCGTGGGAATGCGTTGCTCTGCAATTCACCACCAAGCCGCTAGTAGTTCATTGACCTCTTCATACATTCGGCGACCTACAGCCCCTTGTTTTTTGATCTTTCCCTCCAGGAATTATTCGCAATTTGGCAGTCGTTAATAGTGTTTTGAGGATGAGTTGAGAGGTGGTCGCATTTCCTGACCTCTTTGATTATTCGTGTTTTTGTGTTGTGACCGGAAAGTACTAGAACTTCCAGAAATTGTGTTCTGAGCAGACCAATCACAGTCCTTGCGGTTTGTGTTGATGCAATGCATAGTCAGGATTTTTTTGACATGCAGGTAGGGTCCGAGTAGGGGCCATGTGGACTGCGTAGCTATGCCGTCGATAAGACGCAGATGTAGGCTTTAGCCTATGTGTAGCACAGAGAAACTCAGACAACTGGAGCTTAGATGAATGGTTGCATCTATATTAAATTCAGGTTTGGTCTATCAACCATTACACACCCTGTCCTTACAGCAAGAAGACAGTATTGCATGTTATCCTCTTCTGGTACTATGTACAGATGAAGCCAAAAAATATTCTCACTTTTTCCTGCCACAGTCTGTGCACGTTCCTGCACAGGGCCGTGCAGTCGTGGAGATCCCCCGCAGTGACGTAGTCAATGACATTGGCGGACTTGTAACTCCCCTACGCGTCACTTGTAAAAAAATAAGTTGCAACCATTGATCTAACCACCAGGGGGAGCAGTGATTGTGGAAGCTAAAGTGATTACTGAATCTGAAAACAGCTGCGCGTAATACTGTATGCATCAGTCTATAGCACACCTCGATCTCTCTCTGAGAAAAAGTCCACTGTATCAACATCCTCATAAAGTAATCCTAAACTTGTATTTTGTCTGATTCTTTACTACAGAATCGTTTTTTCTCCTCATTCTCCCTTTGTCCCAGCACTCCTCCGTCCGCCCTGTGTTTTTTCCCTTTAAAGTGCATGTGGATATTTTTATATATGTTATAGGTTTGAGATCAATTTAACAATAATAATATATCCCCAACTTTTCAACTAGAGTTGCATAGCTCTGCAAAGCGGCGGTAAATTTACCCGATAAAGTGTGATTTTCACAGTATCCCCAGTACAGAAGGTCGTTGATTTGTCATTCTTAAAGCATCTTGTAACTACATTTAGTCTGCTTATTCATATATTTTTTTATTCCAGGTTTACGAATTTACCTCCCCACACACATAAAGACTTACACACACCACTAAAAGGCTCACGCTGTTCCAGAGTAAAATGAATGAATAAACTGCCAAGTCTCCCACTGTACATTTCCATGTATACTCAGAACGTGACTGACAATGTGCACATATCTTTACCTTTTGAGCCTCTCATTAACGTCTGAGTTAATCATTTTATGTGCACCCGATTTGATCCAAAACATAGCGCGTATTAAAGCTCTTCTTTGTCTTGGTCCACTCTGCGTTTGAATCAAACCAACAGAAACATTTCTTGTGTATTTAAGTTTGGAAAGTTTGAATAAAGGGATTTCTTGTGGCTCCTCCACTCCTCAACATTGATGAGCTTATAGAAGTGATTTCATTTTTTTTTTAAAAACCTTCTTCCACTGCAGAAGGAATCAAATCATAAACGTGATCAGCTTGTACTAAATGTATAGGCTGTGGGAAAAAAATATATGAAAGATATGAGACAGGAAGAAACCCTATTCATGTCCTGGTCCTGATGCCCTACCCCGAGTTACATAAAAAAATCGGCACTTGATTGATAACAGGAATCAAATTATTAGCATTACATTGTGTCTTTTGTTCAGACAGAATGGCCCATCACACCAAGCTCACCTCGCCTTTTGTCAAACATTATCAGTTGGCTGCAGAGTAAAAAAAAAACAAGACACTCGTAATCAAGCAGTACAGCACAATAACACTGCTTCATTCTTTCGTTAGGTTAAAATGTAACTCGGATGGGGCCGCCGGTGGCGCAGTGGCAGTGCGCGCGATCCCATGTATTGAGGCTCAGTCCTCGCACGGGTGGCCCGGGTTCGCGTCCGGCCTGTGGCCCATTTCACGCATCCGGAGAGAATCTCTCCCTGATTTCCGACTGTGTCCACTTTCCTCCCTCTATAATAAAGGCATAAAGGCCAAAAATAAATCTGACAAAAAAATGTAACTCGGATTTTGGATTTGATTAGGATTATGTTTTACATTTACAGTAAATACATAGTAGATTCAGTATCCTGTATTTAATTTCGAGACCCTCAGCGTGTCTGAGTGCCTGCAGATGCAGAATTGCACAAAGAAGGACCTGTGCCCTTGTTGCAAACCCAAAAAAAAAAAATCATAACTGACCCATGTAATAGATATTCGGATCACTCAGTCACACTATAAGGGCATACATTCAGCGCATAGAGACACGTGATCTGTGACAGAGATGTGACCCGTGCACAGATTATCCCCTTCTCAATGATAATTACAACTTTATGATGAAAATTGTAAAATAACTGAGCAGCTTTTTGCACCCCGACCACGGTCACTGCATCGCTGATCATGCGCCATGACGCAAGCTGGAGCCATGCCAAGTGCGCCACATAAAATAAACTGACTATACGGTTGTGTCATAATGTACAGTAATGTGTGAGAGCTTCACCTAAACGGTTTGAGATTAGGCTACCTGTGTTGACTGTGAGTTTACGGTCAGTAAAAGTGATAAGCGCGTTTTTCCCCAAAACAAAAACATATTTTAACAACATATTTTAAGGCCAATGCTCATCAAATAAGTACATGTGTAAAAGGTTTGCACATTAAAATTCTAGTTATTGCACAGTAGAGGAGTAATTAATACATTTAATGTCATAGAGAGAGTCATATAGAATATATTCAATATCACTTTGTGCAGCAGCTGATGTGATTCAGGATTCACTAATGTCTGAGTTACAATGACCTAAGTCAACTCAATGATACTATAAGACTGACGCGTTCTTGTGAGGTAAGCGCCATCTACTGGAGGCACCCTACAAGTAGATCTATACATAGATAGATAGATAGATAGATACTTTATTGATCCCGAGGGAAATTCAAGCGCGTTCATGGACGTGTTTACAGTGTGATATAGGCAAGGAGGGGGGCTCTCTATTTGCACGGGAAGTGCCTGGAAACCAGCTGACAGCTGACTGGCTACTGCCATGGAGGGGAAAATCCTGGTGGCTGGAACTGTATGCAGTGTCTGTGCAAACAATTCATTAAGCACTGCAATAAACCCAGTGGTCCATTTGTGAATATAATTCACAAATGGACCACTGAATTGCAGTTTGTTGGTCTCCGTGGCAACTTCACTCTTGTTTTTGCCATCTTGAATTATTCTGTCTTCGCCATCACTGTAACAGCTGCTACACTTAAGTTCAGATACCCTCCAACAACATTCATTTGCTCTCTCACTGACGACCATCACCACCGTCAAAAGAATAGCCCCTGTTAATTTCAAACCCATCTAATTAGGTTCTGCTTGAGAGAACAGTATATTCTTAATGGGTGAGGATCAGAGAGAGTAACTTTGACGGTGGAGAAATTAAGCCTTTAAAAGTAATCCTGTATCTGCTATCTAGAGCAAAAAATGTATGGAGCAGTTAATATTCCCATCACGCAAAGGAAAGATGCTTGGAAGGCAGAGAGGTAGAAAAATTACTTCATCTGATGTGGACTTGGTAGATGGACTTCAGCTTGAATTTCTACATGTGCCAACTCTGTATATGTTTGTCGAGGTGTTGCTTTGCAACTTTGTATCATTAGAAACTTGGGACGTTGCGCATCCAATCCTCATTTTTCCCAGAGTCAGGAAAACTCTGTACATCTTGTCTGAAAAGGAGCCTCCAATGACGCAAAAATTGTCTGTGACGGAGTGGCTCCATCACTGAGCGCAGGCGCATACGCTAACACACATAAACCGACCGACACACACAAAACTTTTCCCTCTGCCAATGCTTCTAACCACTCAATAAACCACACCATCCTCCTCCTTCCCCTTCCTGTTTCATAGTGCAACAAAGGGTGCACACTTGAGAGCTCTTTTTTTGTCTTGCATACATTTATATCCATTCATAGCGCTCTTACCGTTTGGGGCATTAGGTAAGGTAACAGTATCCAAATCAGCAGGCAAAAAACAAGTTAAACAAGAACTAACAGGATAAGAACAGGAAAGGCTCGACAAAAGAATGCTGGAACACTGATACGATGAACGAGGCGAACTGGTTTGACTCATGAGAAAATGTGTTTTGTTTAAAAATGTTTTGTAATTCATAACGCCCAGTGGGAGGAGCTTTTGGTTACTAAAGATGGCTGCCTTTCCTTCCTTTGTCGTGAATTTCAAGCAGTCTTACATAGCAGATAACATGTTGGAGATTTTTGTGGGAAATACTCGCGTTTTGTTTGTTATGCTGGCTCGCTCATTTGGGATTTTGCCTTTTTGGAAATGTTGCTTGTATATAGTTTAAAAAATATTTTTCCTGTTTTTGCTTTTTTTGTAAATATTATTCACTGCACTTTGGAAGACTAGTTAATATATAAACATCCATCAAATTCTGTGACTACGCCTGTATTTTTACAACTTTGGGGTGTTTGGAAAGAGAACCCCGTCACATCGTCATTTTGCTTTGGTTAGCAGGGGTGAAACTACATCACAGGTTCCCCATATTTTCAACCCACTGAAGCTACAGACCTATTACAGATCAGTGGGTGGGGCTTCACTGCCAGAATCTAAAAGCAACATCCGCCATCTTGCTAGGAAGCTATGCTTAAAGGCGCTGTGGAGAATGCTGAGAAGAACCTTCAAAAGGGAAAAAATTATATTTCAACTTCAAACTGATATATGGATGAAGGGCATTTGAAGGTCTTTCAAAAGGAATTGGCTTTAAACATTGTATCACACAGGTCTTTACACAATTCTTTCTTCAGTACCTCCCATTAGATTGTTTTTAGTTTCAGATTAAATTTAATAAGATGTATTTAATGATTTTATTGAGAAAGGGCTTTGACATAAGTTTTTCTGAATATTGTTTTGGGGGTTTTTTTGCTGAAAGAAATTTAGTTGCTAATTGCTAGTGGAGCTTGTTTTTGTTTTGATAACATGAATTTCCCGTTCTAAAGTAAGAAAGAAAAATAGTGAATATAGTGCTGTGTTGTTTAAAAAACTCAATACTATTTACTAGAATATATACTGTATACAAATCATGTGTCTTCAGGCTTTTGTTTCACAACACGTACCATGAAGGTGAAAGTTTTTCACTATCAATCCATATTGTTTCTGTAAAAGAGCTAAAGGCCTGCTGGTATTGGCATAAAAAGGGACACATCTTGTGAGGATAGATCCTGGCTTAGCTGTCTGAATGACCGTGTGCTTTCATGGGTTGCTAGCTGTCAGACTTTCTGTCATGTGGTCTTGTTTTTTATAAATTGGCAGCTACCATTTTGCCTGCAAAATTGCTCCCTGGTTTTCTGTCTGGGCAGTAACTCCTTAAGTAAACAGAACCAGTTTACATGTTAATGCACTGTTTCTTTAACCTGACATGATCAGCACATGGGCTCATCTAGCTGACTGCATAGCATGTGACTACATATGGGTTGATAGCAGTAGAGGCTGCTTTTGGCTGTGCTTTACTGGATGGGAAATTGCAACCAATTTGGCATTCCTCTTGCAGTAAGCAACCACGGCCACAAGGTGGAGCTTTAGATTGATTTTAATTGTAGAATGTGTGACTGTCAAGATCAAAGCTGAGTCTATATTAATATAGCACACTATGATCTGGTAGCAGCCATAGTTTAAATGAGTCTTATGCATAGGTTTTCCTCTTTTTCTTCAAACTAAGAGATAAGCTGGACACACACTAAAACAATATTAATTATTTTTGTAACACCAAAACTGTTTGACACTGTGCCAAACGTGTCAAATTGACTTAATAATAATGCCTGTCTTTTTGTCTTATAGATACTGACAATAATCCCCTGTTGTCCAAAAAAAGACAAGGGCCCATTTGTCAACAGAACAAAAGCATGGATGAGTGCATAAGAATATTCTCGTGTTAAGAGTGGAATTTATCAACTTGTCCTTTGACTTAGAAATGTGGTTAAATATAAATACAGCTATGCAGTGGCCAGTCAGGGTCACATGCTTGGCAACTGCAGAAACAACATCATTTTAAAATAAGTACAGCATATTCAGATACGCTGTACAATTAAAAAGTAAACTCAGAGAAAAACATGCTGCAAAAAGACAAAACGACTGCATTGACATTAAATTTATGTTAATAGAGATTCAAAGTAGACTAACACAAAAACCACAACGTTGATACAGATTATTGTACAGTAAGACACAGAGTGCCTAAAGACACAGTGGTGGCTCTTTCACACATTTCACTTTTTCATTACTCATCACATCTACATCACCTGCACATATTTAGTGTGTATATGAGTATATTAAGTGGAAATTAAGTCGGGGCATCTCCCACACGATCATTGGGCCTACAATATATATCCTCGTGATTAGTATGGGTACAGAGAATGTACCAAGATAAAAATGCAGCCAACGGTTTAAAATTCTTGTTCATTGATAACTCCTGAGTTATGGTTGCCTTTCTATTTTGGTGAACCTGTGCAAATTGTTGCCTCAGTTTCCTGTTCCCAGCTGACAGGAGTGGCACACGGTGTGGTCTTCTGCAGCTGTAACCCATCTTCTTCAAGGTTCGATGTGTTGTGCATTCAGAGATGCTTGTCAGCATATCTGGTTTGTAATGAGTGGTTATTTGAGTGACTGTTGCTTTTCTATCAGCTTGAACCAATTTGGCCATTCTCCTCTGACCTGTGGCATTTACAAGGCCTTTTCCTCCCATAGAACTGTCGCTCACTGGATATTTTCTCTTTTTCTGACTATTACTCACGACTACTACTATTCTCTGTAAACCTTTAAGATGGTTCTTCAAACTACTATCCACCGGAAGCCGTTACAGATCACTGTGTGTATAAACCACAGTATCTTTTGCACCACTCACCACTGCACTTTTTTCTTGTACATATTACTTTTTGTTTATTGTTGATATTTAATATTATGCCTTGTACATACAGAGAAAAGTTTGCCAAAGTTAAATTCCTTGTGTGTGTAAGCATACCTGGTTATTAAAGATGATTCTGGTTCGGCATGAAGATCCTAGTAGATTAGCAATTGATGAAATACTCAGACTAGCCCGGCACCAACAACCTTGACATGTTCAAAGTCACTTTAATTAACTTTTTTCCCAATTCTGGTGCTCGTTGTTGGTAAACTTCAGAAGATCATCCCAACTATTTCTACATGCTTAAAGGCACTGATTTTCCATGTTATAGGCTGATGATATATTTGCAGTAACAAGCAGTTGAACAGCTATATTAGCATCATCATTATTTGTAATGTTGGATGTAGGATGTTTTGGTACTGCAGAAGGATTGCATATATGCAGCTGCAGGAACAGGATGTTATTTTCAGTTTTTGCTGCTGCAACAAACAAACAATGTTTTCTGGATCAGAAAGTTGCATTGTCACTGCGATCCAGTGCTTGAAACTTGCCTGTTTATGATTTTTTATTAATGTGATACTTTGCATTGACCGTTCATGGTTGAATGTGAGCGTGGAGAGGGCAGTAAGTGGGGCTGATCTACATTTCCAGGTGGATCCTGATGTATAAAGAATACATTGCAGGTTTGAGTACAAATGTTATATATATATATTTTTATTTTTTTTTATTTTGGGCGCACAAAATTTCTAGGGTTTTTACACCAAAGTCTTTTAGTATGGCCTCTGCACACTGTTTTATAAATGATACTACTGTATATATATGCAGAAGTTTAGTTGACGAAAGAACACATCACAAGCAGCTGATATGAAGAAGAAGTAGCGAGTAGCACATGTAGTCAGTAAGAGAAGGAAAAAAGGGTTGTCATGAATATAGGATTTTAATTTTGGATCATGGGAAGACTTGAAAACTTAAAATGGCTGTTTAAGTATAACTAAAGAGAATAAAAGTATACCTATATGTTTGACATAAATAATTTATAAATGATTACAATACGTGTGGTGTGCGGTGTACTACACATCAATACACTAAACCAGTTTTACTCGCAAACACAGAAGGAAATCAGAAGGGAAATCTCGCAAAACCTCCCGAGATCAAACGTGTTTTGATTTTTGGATTCCCAACTATGGACACACGATCCCAACGATTTTCTCCCCACTATGTCACCTCGCTTTCTGATTGGCTACGCGTTACAGTCAACAGGCTCGTTTTTCCCTCAGGAGACACTACACATGATGAGAAATCAGGCCAAAAACAATCCAACATGTTGAATATCCCCGATTTGAGATCAGAGCGGTCCCGACATCCTCCCAAGCAGACGAGAGCGGTCTTAACAGACCACACATGGCATGATTATTTTATAAAATTATCTTAAATTAATCAGGGCGTACTTATTATTATA
This sequence comes from Symphodus melops, assembly GCF_947650265.1. Lineage (NCBI taxonomy): Eukaryota > Metazoa > Chordata > Actinopteri > Labriformes > Labridae > Symphodus > Symphodus melops. Next base: position 9,480,304 of record NC_136695.1, on the reverse strand, counting down.
AGTAAGATTATCGGAAGGAGAGAATTGGGAATAAAATCTGCTTAATTATCCTGCCGTTTGAACAAGCCATAAGTCTTTGCAAGTGATCTATCCACACTACAGCAAAATGAATAAATATAATTGCAAAATGTATTTTATTTTCTTGCCTATGCAGTATTGTTAAACATTATATACGTCACCTAGTGTTGTTCTATGAGCAAAACAGCAATTATGTTTGTTTCCCACCACTCTCATGAGAAATATGAGAATGTGAAGTGTGGTTGGTGTCCTTTTGTTACAGATACAAAACATCCTTCTTCTGATGTGTCAGATTTAATTAAGGGGAATGGGAGACAGTGTTTATGATGCACTTCATTGACGGAGTACGTGTTTTGACATTTTTACAAACTAATATCGCAAGTGTGGTATTCTCATGTAGACAGCGTGTTTGATCCTTGTAAGAGGTGTATTGTAGTCCCTTTTAACTTTCCTTTTTTTTGTAAATGCTGCTGCTTTTTTGTATAGAACTATTTAAGCAAAGGAGAGGCTAAAGTAAGGCATTAAGGAGTCTCTGTTTGACAGGGAGGCTGTTAATTTAAGTTATGCCAAGATGTATATGGTTATGGAAAGATGTATTTTGTGAAAGTGGATAGCAAGTATACATTTCCAGCAAACTTACTAATACAGTATCGAATGACAATTTAACAAAAACAGATGCTCTCCAAAATCAGGGATCCTGCTTATTTCTGTAATGTATGTTCCTGGATGTATGTTCTTAATTGTGTAAATTGTGAATTCCTAGGTTTCTCACTGCTCTGCTGATTGAAAGATGACTCTTTTGGCTGTAGCAGATCTGGCCAGCCCCCTCAGCTGTTCCTGGCTGCCAGTGTCTGTGCTGCTTGTGTAGGTTTGGGTTGTTTATAAACTAAGTAAGAAAATTGGCACGAGGTGTCAGGAGGACGGCAGACAGTTGTCTGTGTAGGTTTTTAGGCATTCAGGTCATGGACAGTAAATCGAAGCTTGATCCAAAAGCAACTGGCTTAAATTCCTAGCTCTGTCCACCAGATAGTTTTTACACCCCTATAGTGGAAATAAAACAAATCTGAGAAGCAGCATTTACATCACTGAAAAAAAGAGAAGAAAAAAAAACCTCTCCATGCAGAAAAGATCCTACTCACCCAGCAGTGTGAACCTTAAACCACACTACATTACAGGAATAGGAAACAATGGATATTGCAGCTCTGGTATCAAATCCAGCCAGAAAAAAACAACCCTGCCAAATCTTAAATTATCCGAATTCCGAAAATCTAATAAACCATCACTCATTGCAGACAATATAAAACCACCCACCTTAGCTGAGCCACTAGTTTAGTACACAAATTCCCCCTAACCACAATCACCCACAACCTCATCAAGAACCTCTTCAAAAAACTCAACCTTCTTTTTTTTTCAATTTAGCAAGTACACCTTTTTCAAAATTGGACCCACAATATTCCCCTCTCTATACCTTCTGCTTGTTTTTCAGACTATGTCAATTAAAAACTGCACAAATACCCAGCATTCAATTCCAGCATATGAACGAGAGTAAGAAGGGAATCAAAACCCCAAACTATTGCTCTTATTGTAATATACCCCGTCCTGCTCGGTACGGTGCACATTTTCCGGTATTTCCATAGACTAATCCCAGGAAAGATCCCCAAATAACCGATCCGTACCGTCTTACTTTTTGGGACCCATCCGTTGGGGAAGAATATTGAGCTGACCCAAAAAGGTGGAGCTAAACACTGCAGTCCGTTGATTGGTTAAAAGAATCGTCACTTCCTGTGTAACTATACAGTAAACAAAACCCCGCCGTGTTTAAACCATACACAGTCGATTGTTTACGTCTGTGTTTCTCCTCGCTGCACACAGCCTTCTGTGAAACAAAGGTTGATTGACTTTTGTAATAAAAATCCACATGCCAGTGACAGAGCAGATGAACTGCTGGATGCCTTCCATCGTTGGTTTTGTTTGTGTAGCGTTTTTCTCTTTTTGTTGAGTTTATTAGTTAGCGGTTAATGGTTAGCTGTTAGCGGTTAGCTGCTATCATATGACGCTATTTACGTAGCGGATATCGTCATCCGGCTTACATGCCGCCTACCAAATAGGGCATGAGTGGCTGTGGAAACGCAATCAGGTTTAATCCAACCAAACTGTACTAATCCGTACCAGACTGTTGTGTGGAAACGGGGCTATAGACCACTTCAAAACCCCAAACATTTTATGATGCACCAACCCAATCATCAATGAAATCCAAAAACTAAAATCCCAAACCTAACACCAAAAACTGGTTTACATGAGAAAATGCAACATTCCGATTTTCCCCAAAAGCATCCCCTCTTGAACACTTCACTCCAGACGAAGCATTTTATTGGAGCATATTATCCCCTCACATATTTGGAAATTAAACAGGAACTTCAAAAACAAGGCATTTCCAAAATCCCCAGAATAATCTCTTGTTAGTGTATTATTATTAGTATTTACTTGGTTTTATTCTGTACATAGGGAATCTATTTGTACCTATTACAGATGGTACTAAATCTGGACCCAAAAGCACAACACAGAACACATGTAGGCAGAGTTAAATAGCTCCAGATTTGATGAACATAGGGATTAACAAGTGCAAAAGGGAGGCGTTGTGCGTTTTGCCAGGACCCACAAGACATTTGAGGTGACGAGTCACTTTGACAGTGTTCAGTGAATCTATGTGTGGAGTCCACTTCGTGGTTGGGGTCCATTTGACATGGCCTCTTACAAAGCAAAGGTACACAGGAAAGCAAGTAGCAGGAAGACAGGTAGTGAAGCAAGCACAAGGCAAGCTATCACAACGAAGAACATTCTGGCATCGAGTATAGGGAAATCCTCAATCCTAGTTTGAGTTTTGATTCAGGAAAAGACACACCCACCACACAACAACACAAACTGGAAAGAAACATGAGGATGAGACAGACAGAATGACATACACAAAAATAGGAAAGGGAATGCTGCCAAGATGTGCATCATCTAAATGTATTACCTTCTGTACTGCATACAACGATTGCTGTTGGTATTCATTTGTATCTCCTCTCTAGTAACTTCACAAACACACGAAGATGAGAGAGGAGGACTAGCTTCATTACTTAAACTTCTTCAATTGAAGGACAATGTCTTGTTTTCTTACCGGACATGCACATTTTATTATATCTCAAGTTTACACTCCAAAAAACATATAAATGGAATTAGTTAGCATCCTTTGCCATCACAAATGGAAAATGGAAATATGACATGTTTGATTTCTAACAAAATACAAAGTTGCTGTGAAAGCAGTGCATTTATCATATGTTTGCAGTTACAGATTGCTACACATTTGAGGTTGACATTTATTTGACATACATTTTACATGTACAGTAAAAATGCAATTCTTGTTTTTTTGTTCAATCATGTTGTTTTGAAAAAGAAGTAATTAACCTTAGGGCAACATTAACCTCTCATATAAAATGATTGTTGTAAAACATTTTAAATGGATGACAATGAATAAACTTTGTTCATCAGGAACTATCTTTAAGTACTTAGGTTTCAACACACACGGTCTCCTTCTTGAACCTTATAGGTTGTTACTCTGGAACTACCCTTGTGGGGATTAGAATACTCTACCTGTCCAATCCAGCTTCTTTAAAATTGCTAGGTCTATTTGTATGGCAATCTGTATTTATTAAAAAGAATTATGTCGGAACCAAGTAATTAGTCCTTTGGTATTTCAGCTGGTGAGCCAAATAGAGGCCAAAGCTCTAGAACCAGTTGCTAGCATAATATTTTTAAGTGGTACAACAAGTGGTGCTGGTCAAGATGATAAATTACCCATGTTCCGTTATTTCAGAAATAATATCAAAAGAAGAGTCTTGAAACATCATGCTGATCTCTCAAAACTGAACAGTTAAAGTAATAACAGCAAATGACAAAAAATGGTTCAGGCCTAAGGTAGATTCATATGCTCTCAAGGGCCAACTTTACTTCTGCTTTCAACAAATCCAGTGTGTGGGGAATATCACAGTTCACAGTTATGTTCTTCTTTAAGAGCCTGCTACAGTACATCTTACTTTTTTTATTTATTTACTATCTACATTGTTTATTATTGTCAAGTATCTTAAAAGGTGCACACTGAAAAACTATGTATATTTTTGCACCTCCACCCATCATACCTCCAGGACTCAGATGTCCAGTACAGACCAGAAGGTTTTAACCCTCCAGTGTTCTCCAACCTGCACCAGTCCAGAGTGGTGTCATCCACCTCCGAGGAGGAAGAGGCCCTTACAGAGAAGTTCCTCAAGATAAACTGCAAATACATCACTGAGGGCAAGGTAAGAGAAAGCATAAAATATCATTACCCAATCAGAAGGGTATTTGTGTAAGATATTTTTTCCCACACAGTCATTTAACCTACAGATTCCTGAAATAGCTGTGTAACCTAAAAATATTGATGGACTATTGTTATATTGATGGAACCAAAGAAAATATATGAATATACACTGGAGTTGCCGGATTACTCTTCAAATGTCAAAATATTTGGCCATGAATTTTAAATTCAAGTGCCTCTGTTGGATTTCAATTATCACACCAACATTCTATAATAATTCCGAAAGAATAAATAAGCAATAAACAAACAATTGTTCCACTATAGTGTCAATGATGACCCTTGTTTAACCATAATTGACCCTATTTTAATGGCTTAAAGCTTGCTGTCTTAAGCGATTTGCACCGGGCACTATCTGGGCACAAACCCCACAGTGTACAAAGAAGTTGGGTTAAGGCACTTGATTCTACATAGTTGGTTTTAACGTGGCTGGATTAGACAAAACCCCAGCCAGACCATTTATCTTCTTTCCCTTCACTGTGCCTCTGAAATCACACAGAACAAACAGACTCAATATAGTACTAAGGTTGATGAACGATACGTGCTATCCATAGTTGGAGCTGACCTAATTGACAGGTGGGTCCAATGTACCGGTTTGTTAGGAGGTCTTCTTTTGCTGCAGGTCTCAGAATGTTCGATTTTAGGTTGACTGAAAGTTAGGCTGACACAGAATTTCCAGCATGGTGGTTGCTTCCGATGAGCCTCCAGAGCCCCCTTCTGTAACAGATGGGTGACTTTACTCAGTCTTAGTCCATTAATATTTACAGTCTATGGTACCAAATGAAAACTCTGAAAGGTTTGACACTGACAGTCAGTGGCGCATTTGTAACAATTATTCATTTTGCCTACAATTCCTCTATGGTGGCAGTGCTTTTGATTATCTTCTGGTAAATAAACAAAGCTGTTAAGCTGATTTACAAATTGATTCTCTTCACTGTCCCTCTCCTTCCTTTGTTTACTCAGGGTGCAGTAAGTGGTGTGTTGCTGGTGACACCAAACAACATCATGTTTGACCCTCACCGGATGGACCCACTGGTTCAGGCCCATGGGTGCGAGGAGTATGGTATTATGTGCCCTCTGGAGGAAGTACAGTCTGCAGCCATCTACAAGGAGATCACTGACCCCAAGACCAGAGAGGCTTTGCCTGAGTAGGAGAAACATTTTCTTTGTCACTTTGTTGTAATAAGATCTGTTTTCACAGCATATCTGGCAACAAACATCCACATTTTTTACTGTGTCTTTATGTGACTCTGAATCACTGTAATGCAGAATTCACTCTGTAACCAATCCTTTTCACTACTGAACCCATTATTATTTTACATCAACCACTTGACTTTACTTCCTGCACCCCCACCATCACACAGACACACACATGAACATATAAAATGTCATCAAGTTAGCAAGTTTTCATCCAAAATTCTTGATGTTCAACTTTTCTTTGAAGCGGTCATGTCTTAACTTCCTCAAGGGTTTTCTCATTGTTTGTTTTTTTGTTTGTTTGTTTTTGGTTTAATTTTAATATTTCATGTTGTTAAAGAAATATGTATGAAACGACAAATTATTTGCTGCATAAGAATGTAGAGTTAAAGTGTGCTGTTTCTGTTGTGGAGACAGAGTGGCATGGTATTAAATTGGTTGACTTTTGTCCATGGAACAGTTATGGTGCTTGTAAAAGACTCGTTTTCAATTTATAGATGAGTGTTTTAAATGGCCCACATTTGATGTTTCATCCAATTTATTTATTACTATTTAAAATTAAAGTTATATATATTTATCATCTTTTATTCTTTATATGTTTAGCCATTTGCTGAATAAAGACTCTGGGACAAGATACTGTTAAATACACTGGCAACAGTAGTATTGTTTGGCTGTATTACTGTTATTATATCTCCTCAACCAGTTTGACAAAGTAACGACTTTGCCCACCATTTTGGCACAATACCAAATCGGAAAATGGTGTATTACTTCTGTGAATAAGGGTCTTTAGTCTTTAGTTTACATTTCCCATTTTTTTATATAACAATATAATAATAATCATTTTTATATTTCCCATAAAATAACAATATACATTTTGTCATGAGACCCTGGCTGAGTTATTGCATTTCTTTAAAAAGTTTCTTAAAACACAAGCTCAGCTTTAAAATAATTAAGGTTTTAATCCCAAGTAAAGTTCAGGGCAATCTTTTTTTTTTAACTTGAGACAGCTTCTCTCTGAGTTAACATATTTGTCAGACTAATAAAAGCTAACTATAAAAACTTGCCTCTGTGAAATTGTAAAGGGCCTTCATGTCCCTATGAAATACACATTCAGAATGCTATGCACACTTTTTGCTATACTCCTTTATTATTAATACAGTTGCATGTGTCTTATCACTTTTTTTTTTTTTTTACGTTACCAGTGATCTGGAGCCTCTTCCTGCTGAAAGACATCCCTCCCAGCAGAGGGACCCAGATCTGCACCTTAGGGAGCCAGGTCCACATGACAGCAGCAGTGCCATACCACGCAGCACAGAGGGTTCCATTTCAGAAGATGTTTTCACTGAGCCAGAGCTTTCCCCCATTCGGGAGGAGGAGCAACCATCTAATGAGGACCAACACCTTGATAAGGCTTCTGCTGCTTCCACAATGTCTGTGAAAACTGTCACCCAGATGGAGATTATCAGTGATACCTCCCCAGCCCCAGGCAACACACACGGTTCAACCAGCCAGTTGGAGGAGCTTTCAACTAAAAGAGCTGATAATCCACCAGACACTGACACAGAACATGATCGCCAGTTCACCGTGGGATCCAAGCAGCACAGCATAGAGCCACCAAGCACAATAACTACCACAAGTAGCAGCGTTAGCGAGGCCCAGGGTACTAGCAGCACCTCAAGCAATGGTTCCAGAAGCTTAGTCAACCCCGCCACAGATGTCACCTCTGTTTTAGCCAGTCCACAGGAAGATGCCAGTAATGGGACAGATATCTCAAAAACAGACTCTATGCAAAAAGGCAAGGAGGAAATAAAGGATGAAGAGCAGTCGCATAAGGAAGGCATGCTGAACTCGACAGATGGTACAAAAGCTTAGTAAAGTTAGTTGTTGTCACTGTTAAACAACATTACATTTCAGGTGATGCATCTGTCACCACAATGTCTTTAAGAAGCCACCACACATCATTAATTGTAGTCATAAATAGAACTTCTCCTATCCAATTTCTCTCCTCTCAAAGTTCCAAAATCCTGTCTCTTTTGTAGTTTTCTGATAACCTCTCCTTTTTCACTTTGCCCTGGTGTAGGTTTTTGCAATATAAAGGTAAAAGGAAATAGCAACATGTTTTTTGTTTTCAATTAGCTAAACTAGCAGGGCAATGGCTAGCAAAGGTTTTTTACCGTCTCTGTAGGACTCGACCAGTCCTGCAAAAGCCTAGCAAACACTTGGACATCAAAAACACTTGAACTTGCTCAACACTCATTCTGAAATTTTCGAGCAAGCTTTCGGAAGTGAACACAAACGGCCCAAGTCATTTGTACGTTTTCCAACTGAAATCAGGGTGCGCTTATGTGGAAATGCAGCATAAAGGGGTCTGGAGTTTTTCAAAGGGGAAAGAAACATAGGAGAAGATACAGAGAGTACTAGTACTTGTCTCCCAGTTGGCAGAACGCTCCCAGATAGCAGGAGGCCATTTGAGAGATGGCTCGGGTCATCCACGATGCTGGAGGCTTTGTGGGTGAGGCCTGTGTTGTAGATGTCCAGGAGGGAGGAGAGTGAGACTCATTTCTGCCTGAAATGAGTGCATATGTCAAAATTGCTCCAAATACCAAGGGGAACAGAAGGCATGATAAACCCAACGTCCAAGGGCCTTTTGAAACAGCATTCAAAGTGGTGTTATTATAGCTTGCATCGTTGTAATTTTAGTTTTTATTTTGACTTGGACTAATACTTTATTCCCTATATCCCAATTTTTTTTTTGTTCAATACATCCCAAATATTTGGTTTGGCCCAGTTTGACTTCAGAGACAAGACAAAAACCTTGATGCCTTCAAACCCAAAACATTGTTTTATACTCATGCATTAGGATTTATAGGGTAGACGTCTCAGGGATATTATTAATGTGCTTAGTTTAGCTTGTGTGATCCAGTATTAAATCTAGCTAATTTGTACTTCAAAGGGTTATTTTACTTAAAAACAACTTAAAACAAGCTTCACCAAACAGAAGCTACCTCGTAGAGAAATTAGCTACAGCAAACAGTAAAAGTAGCTACAACATAAAAGCTAACCAGTACTTTTATTTAGATCACTCATTACAAACAAATAACTGATAACTTTACATCACAGAGTATTATGGGCTTTCTTAAAATGTTATTAATTGACAAAAAGTATGTACAATTGCCAAGAAACAGTGGGTGTTGGCAGCAGCAACAGCAGCGGTTTGGTCAATTTACAGTATGTTAAGACAAAGGCGATTTTGGTTGCCAGGACAGCCACTCACTCAACTTGTTTAGCTGTCCCCTCAAGTTTCACCTCTGTTACAATTTCATTACCTCTTTTCCTCCTATATGTTCTGTAGGTATCAGTTAACAAGTGGCTACCTGGTATAGACTGTACAGTAAATGGTTTACTTTTTTTTTTTTTATCTTTTCTGTTAACTAATTTAAGGGAACACCTGCATGTACAGTCTGTCCCCGTTTGGTGAATTCATGCTTGTGTATCTGCACATTCACCTGTAGCAGGGACATCTCAAGCCTCATGTAAAGAACTATTCAGTGATGTCACTATTGCACTACAATAGATCATCCACGACAAAATAAGCTACTGAAAAAACTACTAGCGCCACTATTTGTAGTCTTGTAACTGCTCACTCAGAACTCACTGTTCTTTACCATATAGATTTAATGTACAAGAATGCTGTTCCTGTTGATGCAGTAATTTTTTTCTTTTGATGGACATTTTTGTAGCTTGCCAACAGAACAGTTTTATTGTAAACATATTACCAGTTTTACTTTACATTATTTTCTTCCAAGTTTTATTTTCCTTACAAAACAACTTGTTTGTTTCACTTCACACTGATGTGTATGTATAACCTGCTCTTGTTGGAATAATTGTGACTGGAAAAACATCCATCTATTATATTCTTATCCTGTTAATGGTGGTGGAGACTGAAGCCAATCCCAGTTGTAATTAGGCGAGGGGAGAGGTACAACCCGGACAGGTCTCCAGTCAGTCACTAGCAGGGCCAACATATAGGCACTATTCACTTATAAACTATGAGAGTGATTTCATTCAGCTTCCTAGGGCTGCAACCATATTGCCATTGGCAGAAGACTCAATGTCACTGACATTCACATTAAAATTTACTGTACTTATATAACCTTTAACCAGTCTACAGTACTGACATATCATTAAATGTCAGATTCAGTATTGTCCAACCCCATTCTTAGGTAGACCTAAGAGCTGGGATTAAACCACCAACCTTCTGATAACTTACTCTATCACTGCCACAGCAAAATCACTGACTGTAAAAAAAATAGCAAAGTACAGTAGGTAGCATATATAAAAAATTATTGGTTTTAAGATGTTAGGCATTGATGTTGGTACAACATGTGAAGGCTGGATGAAAAGAAAAGATTAATACTTTCATGGCTGTTTGATAACATAAAGTTACAGCCATCAACTTGACCAATTATGTGCTCATATATGTACAGATATCATGGATGTATTAATTGCCTTAGCATTCAAAAGTGAATATGAGCATAAACCAATAATTCAGACTTGAGGTACTTTAACCATGTGATGATTTCTCTTATAGGTACAGAGAGCCGAAAGCACTACTCCCATAAGTTCCTATGTCTGAGGGTTGGAAAGCCTATGAAGAAGACGTTTGTTTCTAATGCAAGCGCCTCCATGCAGCAATATGCCCAACAGGGCAAGAAACACGACTACTGGTTTGCTGTACCACATGAGAGGTCAGTACCTTTGTTGCACATTTGACTATTTCCTGAGCAGGATACATTTGAATAGTAAAATGTATTGGTTGCCTCAATAATTCAAAGCAAATCTCACTCTTCACTATAGTCACTGATAAGTCCATGTAAAGCATAAAGAGTTTTCATATGAAGGGAAGATGGAGTTATTTGACAAACTAAACACAACCCAATAGATAACTGAGTATCTGGGAAATCTCACTTCCAGTCCTTTTAAAATTTTAAACAAATTAAATACTCAAACTTTGTCAAGTTGGACTTTCATTCTGGCTTCTGCCCATCCCCTTGTAATGCCTCTGCTAGAGCGCAAATTGGGTTTATTATATATTTGCTCTTTAGAGAAGGGTGGAAGACATTCTCCATCAGGGATGATAGCTTCTTCATCATCCTCACCACCTCCACAGGGTCCAGGGGGCAGCCCAGGACAGAGCTGGCCTTCTTCACAAGTTTGTTTAGTCTGCAGCCGTGGTGCTGCTGCTCCAGCAGACCACTCCGTAAAAGATAGCTGACGCTACCACTGAGTCATAAAAAGTCTTAAGGAGTGCTCCCTGCACTCCGAAAGACCGGAGTCTCCTCAGCAGGTGAAGTCTGCTCTGGCCTTTCTTGTAGAGAGCCTGTGTTATCAGTCCAGTCCAGTTTATTGTTTAGGTCAACACCCAGGTACTTATAAGAGTCCACTATCACATTCCCTGGATGTTCACCGGTGTGGGGGGGAGTGGGTCTGTGTCTGCGTCCACCACCAGTTGAGTTCTCTGTTCTCCCCCTTGTCCCCTTGGGAATGAGGCCGACGATGGCAGAGTCATCAGAGAATTTCTGTAGCTGACAGTTGGTCATGTTGTGGAAGTCTGCAGTATACAGGGTGAAGAGGAAGGGAGCCAAGACGGTCCCTTGTGGGGCCCCTGTACTGCAGATGACGAGGTCAGAAACACAGTCCCGTGTCCTCACAAACTGTGGCCGGTTGGTCAGGTAATCCAGGAACCATAATGTGAGGTGCAGGTCGACTCCTGTGAGCTGCAGCTTGTCCCTCAGAAGCATGGGCTTTATGGTGTTAAAAGCACTGGAGAAATCATAGAACACTGAATGAAAACAATTTTGCAAATAGCAATTATATTTGAGGGTTTGATTTTACATCTGCATGCTATATTATGATGTGTATATTCATGGAGCCCTGCGTTAGTTTAGGTTGAACACGGTAGTTTGCCTGCAAGCGGCTATCAGCTGCCATTGCCAAATAATCATTATCACACTCTGACAACAATTTAAACCGTTCTGCCTCTCAATCCTCTTGCATCACATCCACTCTACTGCTAGACACTGCTGTGAAATTGTCCTTCCACCACCCCAACCTCCATCAGCTTCAGTGAGTTTTATATTCTAGGATGAATTGTTTGCTTGTTATGTTTGCAAGATGTCAGTATCATTACATGTCATTCAGGTTCTTCTCTACATGTCACTATGGGGGGAATTAACACTCAACAAAATCTGTGGCATGCTGCACAGAAGGTGCTGAGAGCAGAACCAATACAACTGTACAAACCATAAGTGCAATAAATGATTGAATTTATGACGAGAGTATTCCTGACTGAACTATCTTTTAGTGCAAGTGTTTGATTTTCTCTGATAGCCTGCAGCAGTAACACCTCTAGTTTCCACTTCATCGATCTATTTATCAATCTATCGCCCTCAAAACGGACTTCCTTCATAATTCACTTTCCATATCTTAATCGTTTAGGAACAGAGGGTGGCTGTGGCTTACTTGGTAGAGTCGTCGTTTCTTTACTGGAAGGTGGAGGGTTCGATCCCCAGCTTCTGCAGCAACATGTCCGATGTGTCCCTGGGCTTGTCACTTTACCCCAAATTGCTCCTATTGCTTTGTCGGCGTCGTATGAATGGAATTACTTCCATCTGATGGCCTCACTACACAGAAGCCTCTGCCATCAGTGTGCAAATGGGTAGTTGTGACATGCGGTGAAAAAAACGCTTTGCTCATTCAGAAGACTAGTCCATTTACTTTTTAACACATCTATTCTTGCATTGTTTTTTTCTGTGCTTTATCCTCTAGGTCAGATCACCTTTACCTGTTCTTTATGCAGTGGAGCCCAGACATGTATGGTGAGGGTGTCAGGGGCATGGGACAAGACCCTGGATTTATGGTTGTCAAGAAGAATGAGGAATCAGAAACATGTGATGAGCTCATCACTGACCTCAATAATAAGGAATGGGAGGTAAGGTCTACACAGATAAATTGTTTCGTAACCTCACTTAGGGTGCACTCGTTTAGTTTTCTGAATCCTTGCAGAAATGAATTAATAGTACTTGTAGTAAGCCATGTTTCATCCATACCCTGTGAAACAAGTATCTGCCATGCATTGAATGACATGTTTGTGTATTGTGTTGATTTGCTTTCATTATGCCTTGCATAGTGAATTTATTATTCTTATCTTAATTTTAAACCATCTAAACTGTTAAGTTTTCAAGCATTAGTTTTGTATTGTGCTTCTGTGTTTTGCATTTTGTGTACTGCTATGTATTTCTTGATTTGATGGTTAAAAAAATGAAACTTCCTGTCACAAGTAACTTGTGTGAACACTCTTTGCTTGGATATGCACTTCATTGAGCTTCCAACCAAAGTATTTTGCATGTTTGTGTAATTGTTTAGTCTACTCAGTCATTGACTTTAGCTTCATTACATGGCACATGTGGCAGTTGCTAGTGTTTGTCAGTATTTGGTAACTTTTTTGCTGAATGGCAAAAGGCTCACACCATGAGTTTCTTATGTTCAACATATTCACAGAATGTGAGATTGAGAAACTGAACTGCTGGTTATAAAATTCCAGAATTTCACATTTCAATGGAGTTTTTTTTAAATCTATCTTCACTTTTCATCTACTAAACTCCCAAAGTATCTTTCTACCACATTAACAAACTCGGCGTAATAAAAAGCTGAGGGATAGTTGAGATAATTATTAAGGTTTTCAGAACTGAGAGTTCATTGCTGGACCACATAGGTCACGGTGTGGATGGATTTAGCAAAAAAAATATTTTTTAGAAGCTAGTGAGTAGAATAACAACTGAATTCGTTGTATAAAGGAATTCATATAATTGAATAAATGATGCAGAAAACAAAGTGGACTAATTTGTGTGTCCCTGGACTGGCAAAAAGAGGCTTTAAGTATTCCCATATATAACATTAAAACTACTGTTTCTATTGAACTTAAAAGTGCATAAGGTGAGCCATGCTGAAAAGGAACTCCTTCCTTTTTTTAAGAGCATCAGTCAAAATCTACAGAAATGACAACACATGGGACAACAACTGTACTGTATCTTTAAATTCTGTGGGCTGTAGAGTGCGTCATTCTTTTTAACCAACGGGGAGCCACTTTACATCATTTCCTGTACTGTTATTGGATTTCAACGATGTCACGTAAACATGCTTTGGAGATACCCCAATCGGGGAAGAAATATTGTTTTACGGTATTTAGTCAAGCGAGCAGGCGTTCTACTGGCTTTGTCTGCTTGTCCAAGCCATAGAGAAGGGGACTTATACATCTGTAATGTAAAGTTCACAGCTTCGACCTCGCCCAGAAAGCAAGACAATGTTTTCTTGGAGGGCAAAACACCATAACAAACGGCTGAACCCTAAGTATTCATGTGTATGTTGCTAGCGCATTTTGTTCGTTGTTTTTGGTCAGCGGCGATACTTATTATTTTCCTGTTTAAGATCTTATCTGATGATATACCGGGCGAGCTCGCAAACGTAGCTTACGAGCCTACCAGCCCTTGAGTCGGTCTTTTCTTGTTCGGTGACCGATGTTGAACAAAGTAGCCGTTATCCAAACACTTGTGTTTATTGGCATTTAGGGTACTGCTCTCATCTCTGGTCTCGTCTCCTTATTGCAGAGTAGACTAGAATAATTGTGTTTCTCCAAGCTGCCAGTCGTAACAATGCAAGTCATGGTCATTCAGTAGTTTGTACAATCTTACTTTGGCAGGGTTTTTTTTTCCAGTGATATCCTTTTGAGTCCACGTACTAACTAGCCCTAGATTTTTCAGACACTGTTAATGTGAGTACATTTACCGTATGACATTATATTTAATATACTACTAAAATTTAAATGATGATTGTTTCCATTACTTAAGATACAAGGTGTGATTAACCTGAAGCACACACCCAGGCTATGACGCTGATAGTTTAACCCCTTTCAATGGATAAGTTCCTTGAGCCAGTGATGAAATGAGGCATCAATGTGCATTGTATGTGGTTTGCTGTTAACCAGCTGTTTTAACACCAATAATTGTAGGGTTGGTGAAAGTTCAGATGTAATCAAAATTGTCAATGATCTGACATCACTGCCAGACAATCCTAATCCTTTGTTTCTTTTATACATTTCTTTTGTTACACTAAGCAGACTTTCTAAAAAAACATCTCTTTTAAATGACAGAGACTGCAGCTCTGGAGTGAAAATTGTGATTTGTAACGGTTGGAATGTTGCCACAGCATTAATTTGCCTGGTCTTCTGTTTTGTTCAAAGTCGTTTCTGCCAAATAGATGATTGTATTGCGTTCTTGATGCCTCTGTTAATGGCAGAATTTTCAGTGTGCGTTCCAGCATCAAAATGTTGAAGCTTTCTGAAGAGCTTCGAAGAACCTTTTTTTTTTTTTTTTTTTTCTATTTTATTAGTTTATGGAATTATATATACAATACAAGGCTTCTGAAGTCAACGTTATGCAGTAGTGTTGTTTCCATTCTATGGTCTAAGATAACTAAGTACTTTTGAAGCGTCTTTGGGTGGTATTATTAAACATATTACACAAACATGCAAGACAGCTTAGTACATTTAACTGCTCACGTCGACCTTTAGATAAAATCAGTGTTTAGTTTGTTGGAAGCACGACTAAGTGCACATAATACGATATTACTATTTTCTTCCCATTGCCAGCGATAGATCTGGCAGCAATTTATGTTCCACTGTTCCTGTCTTTGTACTACCAGGTAGTGTCTCTGACGGAGTACCACCGTCGGATTGATGCACTTAAAAGTGAAGATCTGCGCTCACTCTGCAAACGACTCCAGGTGCCCTGACCAGCCCTGTCTGCCCCCTTCTCTCTGCTCTACCCAGCCCAGCTGCTGTCTGCACCAACATGGTCTCCCATAGCATATACTGCAGGATATAGCTAATGCTGATGTTGCATACTTACCTCAGATGTTCCTTTTTACATTATTTTTGATCGGTTGAGTATTATTTATGGGTTGTTGACATAAAACCTCTTCAAAACATGAAATACAAGTTATTCTGAGAGTGACGTGACTTTTCACTTCATCCTAAAATGTTGGCTTGTTTGTTGTGAGGAGGTCCCTAGTGAACACAGCACAGTTGTTTCCTCTTAAACTAAAGTGGTGGTTACTGGCTGTTTGTTGCTGGTTGTATTTAGAAATTGGACTGATCCAATCTAATATCAGTATCGGGTCCAATATTGAAACAATTAACACATCAGCTATTCGGACTGACAACACCGATCAAGAAAGCTGGTTGGGCACTTTAAATATTCTCAACTGGCACAGCCCTCCAATAATATCCATGACAACATTCAGAAGAGATGGAACAGCTCCTTCAATTCTTGCACCTCAGTTTAAAAGATGGAATTTAAAAAGCTGTCAGTTGTTGCTGCCTCCTTTTTTGTATGTGAATATAACACAAAGCAAAGCAATGTCGGGTTTACGACAGCGTAGCTTAGCTTCACACATATAAGCAACAATAACACTGTCGATTATGATAAAAAATATCTGTACGTGTATCAGAATCTGTTTAGATCGAAACTGAAAAAAGTGTATCAGTGCCTCTGTAGTCGTATGATTAAAGGCAGGGTTAGTAATTTTCGAAAACTAGCATGATTTTGAAAGTAGCATTCCCTCCATGCTCCGCCTTCACCCACCCCTCTCCTCTGTAGTCCCTCAAAAGCCACGCCCCTCACTTGCTCTAGCACTATTGGTCCAGAAGCTTATTTCAGCTCATGCTTTGATAGTGAGCGAATTGCATGCGGCAAGAGAGCGAACAATGAGAAAGGGAGGCATGAGTGTTTCTTAAGATGCATACTGAATGCAGACATTGGTCGAAGTTTGTACGTGTTTACAACTGCTACAGATGACAGATTCCCCCCCCCCCCCCCCCCCCCGTTTCTTTTTCAACCAAAATCTTCAAAAGTGTATCTAGAGGAAATTACCTACCCTGCCTTCAATACTTTTTTACCAAATGATCTGAGAGAGAGAGAGACATGAGAGCATTTCCAGCCACCTATTGTTAAGAACTCTATAATCAGCCCCTGTTATTAGGAACATAAATAACGCAAAATAATCTATTGGCTAAATGGACTACAATTATTGAAGAACTTCCTATTCACCTTGCTTTCTCCTCTCCCAGAAAGCATCTCTGCCCATTCTCCCAGCCAAATTATAGACATTTGAAGTTACAAAACATTTCCCCAATAACATCCGATGGACTATGGTTAAAGCCCATTTTCCTCATGTTTACACTATAAATGTTATCATTGAGCTGTTAAATTAGACCTGTGCAATTATATAGAGTGCTGTGCTTAAGTTTATTACTCTTTGTCAATGTTTTTGCTCACTTACATTTTCTCCTATAGATCACCACCAAGGAAGAGGTAAACTCCAAGCATTGCACATCTCTCAAGACGGAGCTGGAGCCAGAAACATTCAAACCCAACCTGAGAGAACCAAGTGATCTCTTGGAAGTCGACCAGATAGAGAAGGTAAAGCCTTTACCGTAAATTTTATTGTGTAAAAAAGTTCATGAAATCATCACTTCTGAGGGCTAAAGGAAATCATACCTGAATGGAGCACTAGCTCTCTGTCAGCCTGGCTACAGTCCTGAAAAAGTATTAACGATTGTGTTTATTTTCTTCAATTAGAGAGGAGTAGTTAACAACTCAAGTGTGGAGTAGAGTGATCATATATTAATTATGACTATCTTGCCAAAATAAACTAGATTTACGCAATGTTAGTTTGAGAATACAGGTTTTCTTAGTTCTACCATGGAGGTAGTCTCCTCTGTGTTAAGAGGGCAATAAAATGAAGAGTAACTCTCAGTGAATCCACTGCACTATCAACAAACTGAGAAGGACTAAAGTTATTGTAAGAGTTTTCAACTGGGTTAAAACATGGTACAAAATAAAAAGCAGTTTTAATAGCTTCGTTACATTTATTTACAACACTATCAGATAAACTTCTAGAGAGCACATTGTTATTCTGGTAATAAAAAGTCAAGTGTTATTAGAAAAGGATCTCATAGAAGAGGATTTTCTGGTAAAACTATTAAGTTGCTGATATCAACGTCATAAGCCAAAACAAGTTCCAGGGTATGATTAAAACAAGTACTAGGTTTGTTTACACCCTGGGTGATGCCAATAGAGTCTAATACTGACATGAATTTGTGTTATGGTGTTTTCACTTCCTGAGCTCTACCGTTTTTACCAACAGTTTGGTCTTTATTACACATTTTTAGTAAAGCTTTTTTTTTTCTTTCAATGGAAGTATAATTCAGCTTTGGTTAAAGGCAGGGTCGGTAATTTTCAAAAATAGCATGATTTTGAAAGTAGCATTCCCTCCGTTCTCGTATATATCCGGGGTGGATTCATTTAAACTCACATAATTATTCATCTTGACACAGCCAAAATCAAATTTTTTGTTTTAATTTTAATCAGATGTATAATATTTACGCCTTTTTTATTTATGTTTGAATTACTTGCGACCACAGGTCTGGACCGGGAGACAGACACAGTAGGCCTACTTATAGTATATGTATAATTATAGTTAGATTTACAGTCATAAGGAGAGCTATAGTGGCTGGGAAACGGATCTAAAGGAAGCCCAGATAAGCGTGTAAGACTGCGGCATTTCTTATATGTACCATTACCAGTACAGGAGGATGAGGAGTAACTAAACAGCTGACAAATAGAGCAGGAGAGGGAGAGGCAGAAAAAGAAGCCATTGTAAATTAAGTTAACTAAGTTACAATAAACAAAACTGTTTTGCAGATTAGTTCCTGCGTTTTTTTTTATATATATATAATTCTGTTTGACAAAAAGTACGGTGTTTTAGATACAACTGTTGTAAGAAACAAGGAAAATTGAACAATTAAGCTTTAGCTCTGTTGATCCACAGAACAATCACAGTAGCAGTGGAGAACAGGAAGATATGCAATACACTCACCGTGGAGGACATGTACAAGTCTCATAAGTTCCAGTTAGCATATTTACTAATATATTGACAGTCGTTAGATTCCTTTAATCATTGTAAAGATTATACAAAGAACTCAAGCCCAATTGACAACCACAGAAAATTCATACCAAGTTTGGATTCATCCAGCATGCTAATAGCATAGCTGCTTTAGCTCGACCACAAGAAGATGTATCGAACCGACAAGAAAAGATTAAAGAGGCTTATGAATTATTGGAGACTGATCAGAACATTTGACTTGGTCTCTACAGGGATAATGGTACAGTATATTAGAAAAGGGGTCGCTTTAATTACATGTACGTTGAGTGTCTTATTTATATGTCCGTTATCAACAAGGTAGCAGGCCTTTGGACTAAAGAGATGCAGAGCTCAACACTCCAGTCAGTGGTCACCATGGATGTACACGTAACTCAGAACTAGTGGCTGGGCATTTTTGTGTTTACTTCATTCGTCTTTTTACCTTATTAATGATTTCATTTTGCTAATTATTTCTTCCAACAGCTGGCAAGGAATCTCCCACCCAGGACCATTGGATATCCATGGACACTAGCTTTTGGTACATCCAAGCATGGCATGAGCATTAAATCACTATACAGAGCCATGCAGGGCCAAGACACCCCAGTTCTCCTGGTTATCAAAGACGGTGATGGCCAGGTAAGCTTCAAATGTCTAGTTATGGCATGTTTTGCTCTGGCAGCTCATATTTTTATGCAGAAGCAATGCAGTCCAGCTTCTTTAGTATTACGTGCACAAACTCCCTTTGTCTCAGCTGTTTTTGTTGCTACCCTTACAGTGCTCAGTTAGACATACTGTAGTTCAGCTTTAGGAACACTGCGTTGCTCATGAATGTCCTTTCTCCCTCACCAACTTATGTAAATCAAAATGGAAAGAAAGGAGACTCTGGAGTGTTTGTAAGTTTATGTAATGAAGGTGGTCTTTGTTGGTGAGAAACAAATTAAAAAATGTGAAAATAAAAAAAACAGAATCTTCTTCTGGAAAAGGTAAAAGCCTCTTTTTAATTGGCTATTTCACTATGAAATTACTTTAAAGAGATGTTAAAAAACAAGGTATGCTACAACCTATGTTGCACGAACAGCCTTCTTCAGGGTGTAGCTCTCGCATGGTCTTCCCTTTAGTACATGCTAGTTAATTACAAGCACCTGAGCAAATGGGAACAAATGCAATCATTAGAGTTTATGCAATCACTTTCAAAATGTGATCAAGAAAAAAAACATTTATGCGCAAAGCAAAAGAAACAGGAAATGGAGCCACACTTCATACACTAAAAACAACTACAGAAGGGGACTGAAGTCAATATCTTAATTTTAACTCTGGATAAACTGTAGCCTTGATGTGGTAAAACCCTTTTGAATTCTAATTATTTTCAATATTGCTGTCAATCGATTTAAAAATATCAAATTAATTACAGGCTTTGTAATCAATGAATAAAAGTTAGATTTACATATAACACTGTTTTCTACTTGGTTGGGGGGGAACAAGCCAGAGGCATCTAAGAGAGATCAGGAACTCCCAGGAAAAGATGTGGCTAGTAACTGAGATTTACAAATGGTCACATGCAGCAATATGATATGAATGCACACAGAAAGAGAGGGAGAGATAGGAGCTCAAGGTGCCACTTCCCCCTGTAGTCTAAGCCAATAGCGGCATAACTAGGAGCTGGTCTATATCAGCTCAAGCCCTAACCATAACATTGGAGATTGATCAGATAAAAAGGATTTAAACCAACTTAAAGCAGTCCCTGTCATGCCATTTGATGCTCAATCATGTCAAATGCAGCAAAAAGATTTAACAGGTGAAGCACAGAGAGAAGCCCCCTGTCTGACACTAGATGTAGATCATTCGTAACTTTAACTAGTGCAGTCTCAGTGCTTAGTTGGACTCTAAATCCTACAGGTAGCCAGTGTTTCAGATACACTGTTGTAAGAAACTGGGGAAAATTAACAATTAAGCTTTAGCTCTGTCAATCCCCACAGAACTATCACAGTAGCACCAGAGAACAGAACAGGAAATGATGCAATACGTTCACAATCGTACATAGTACCGTTATTTTGAGTCAATCCACCATTTAATTTAATCTGATCAAGTTGCTTCCCTTCAGTCCCCCCATCACACGCTTGCACTCTGGGTGTACCTGTGTTCTCTGCAGTTTTCTCTATAGTTTTTGTGTAAAAAGTTTAGTTTCAAAGTAACATAATATATTGATCAAAAAGAACATGATTCTTACCATCAAAAAAATTTACAAGCTTTTGAAACAGCGACAGATGTTGATATACAGTATATTAAACAGAACATATTGCATAATTATAGATGCATTCAAAGGCATCCTTTAAGTAGTATACCTCAACAAGTCTGTGTGCGTGCTTGTGTATTGAGCACTTGGATGGATAAATTTAATAACAATCAAAATCCCATTACATTTTTAGCATGTGTTTTCTAGTTCACTACGCTGCTCTAGACTGTTGTATAATCAGTAATATATTCAGAATCGTTTCTATTGCCAAGTACATTTACATATACTAGGAATTTGACTTGGTGTATTGGTGCGAAAGGAAAAAAAAAAACTATTACGTCAGAATTTAATTAATTTCCGATATTTTAATTTTTTTACACATATTTTTGTAATAAATTAGCAAAATCAATCAAAATATTTTGTAAAAGTGCTCTTCATCTGTGTACTGCCTGTCAGCACCTGTTTCCAAATTGGACCTAAAGCTGTTTGCTTTGGATTTCTGTTAATTTGGATCAAAGTGTCGGCTAAATGAATTGAAATTAAATTTCTGGACTGTTTCTAAAGCTGAAGGTGGTTTTCAGACATTGAATAACATATTATGGACGTCGTTAGAGTGATATCTTATATTGGTTACTGAACGTTTTAATTTTTTTTCAATAACTGGCTTTTTGAGCCCTAGATTGAAACCTAAGGAACTGGAGGTCTGCATCTCCACATTGGCTTCAATTTTCAGCATCAGAGGCTTGGTTGTTACTATGATTTTTTTTGTGTTTGTTTTATATTATGACACGTTTTTAGCAATTGTTTAATTACACAGCCAGTTGAATGTAGGCTTTTTAACTTTAACAGAAGTTTGCCATGATATTTTCACCTTATTAAAAAAAAAGAGAATGGGACTTTGATTATCAACAATGTGGCTCCCAAGTTCCCAACCTTTTCCTTCACACTGTTTGTCAGGCACTAACACTAATTTTTCAAGGGTACTGTTTCCAGCTCTAGAGCTGTTGTTAATTCCAGGACAAATTCATGTCATTGTTTTCTTTTTAAAGTTTATTTGAAAGCAAGTGGTTATTAATATACAAGTCATGCCTGAGCAGAGTGATCAATCATGAAGGTTTTTGTTTTTCATTTATTTTTATTTTATTTTATTCGTAAATTTTGAGAGGGACAGCCTATTAGTTGTACCAGAGTAAGATATGAGCTCATTTAAATATAGTGCCTGGGCATGAGACAAAGACAATGTGTCTGTTAAGAAACGGAACATCTTCACAAAAGTACACAAAAACAGCTTGTACAACATATATGTCCACATAAAGACATCAACGATACAGTAATGACACATCTATACACTACAACATTGTCAATCGTCATGTGTTTGTGTGATGAGGACAGGATTGAGATGATTTGAGCCATGAGTTAATCTTAGATTTAAATTCAGCAAAGATACAGCACCTTCTGATTTTACTTGGATATGGAGTTCCAAGAATGTGTAGGTCTAATATAGATGGCTGATTTGCCAAACTCAGAAGACCTGTGCTCTATTACCCAATCCCTGTTGTTATTCCTCTATCTGTACTAACTCTGTGAACTCTTTTAGCGGGGAAGGAGCCAGACCCTTGCTCACTTTTTACTCTAGAAAAGCATCAGCAAGACCCACAACATTTTTAAAGGTTGGGAGGTTGTCGGACATTAGACATTTACAATTTCAATTTCTAGACATAGAGACATAGAGAGACTAAGACTGAACTTTATTGATCACTTTGGGATGACTCCCTCAGGGAAATTTAGGTTTCCAGCGGCATTTAAGACATAATACAATGTAGCAGGTAACAAAAAAAGTGACAATATAAAGAATAAGATAAAATAAATAATAGAACACTCTCCGTTGCAAAAAAGCAAAATATACAAGATATGCATATAGATAGATAGATAGATAGATAGATAGATAGATAGATAGATAGATACTTTATTGATCCCGAGGGAAATTCAAGTAAAGCAAAGCAAAATATGGCTAAAACAATTATTATTATTGCACTTTGGTTGAGATTATTGCACATACAAGTGAAAGTGTCCATGTGTCCTCTGGTTACTGATGACATTGTGTAGAGGGTGGCTGGTATTATCCATAATATCCAGTAGTTTGTCCAGTGTCTTTCTCTCTGCCACCGTTACCAGAGAGTCCAGCTTCATGCCGACCACAGAGCCCGCCTGATCAGTTTGTCCAACAGCTGAGAATATGTTACAGACATATGGTATTTTGTATTCTTTCAGTGTAGAGATTTTTGTCTAAACTTCTGGACAATATCTTAAACAAAACCAAAATGAAACATTTAACACAGACAGTCATTCATTTTATGGCCATTATATCAAAGGGATGCTCAGTTTTAAGTGACCAGGATTTCAAAAGCAAGAAAGCAGCAGCCTGTGTCAGTACCACAACGGTAAGAGCTTAATAAGTACAGTAAATTACAGCTGTCATGTTCTGCACAGGAGAGCTGGTTGCTGTCTAAGTATTTTGAAAAAAAAAAATCAGTTTCATCACACTAAATAATTGAATGCTATTTTAATTATTTCTTTTGTTCTGTTTTTCCAGGTGTTTGGTGCATTAGCATCTGAGCCCTTTAAAATCAGCGATGGCTTTTATGGCACAGGAGAGACCTTCCTTTTCACATTTAATCCAGAGTTTGAGGTACTACCAGCCTCTGTTTGAGGGTGCCTGTTTAAATCCCAAATTCATATGTGCTGTTTTGTTTGCATGTAGTCTTTAAATCTGTTTATACCTTGTGTTAACATGCTTCTTAGATTTTACTATTACAAGTTGTGTCGTCAAGTCCCTTCAGGAATTAAAATATATATTTGCCTGCTTCTTGACCAATGATCCGCTCCTTATACAAACAAACACAAACTTCATTGCCCTAAAAGAGGTAATGGAAAATACAGTGCAGACTCAAAGCAGAGAGAGGAAGAAACAGACAGCTTATGTGGATGAGTGAGTAAAAATGGACAAGTGGTTGACACAACTTTCTATTCAGACTACAGATGTGGTTTAATCGTCTCCTTCAGACTTGAGTCTCTGTTAACACCTTTCTCTCAGATTTAGTTGCTGTCTCGCCTTGATCCCATTCATACACATTCATACGTCCCTGACACAGCAAGGGGAGCAATTATTATTTAATACCTAAATTACGCAGGGCAGGTTTAACAGAACAGAAACCTGGCATCTGTTAAACGCTGTGTTTAATAGCTGTAACTGAATCATAAGATATGAATTCTGGATCCTCCTGCTAAAGTTAATTTGGGTTCTCATTACATCACGCTGGAGGCTGTTGGGTAGAAATAAATCATTTTCTAATATATGCTTTATTTTGTATGCAAAAGGTGTACAAATGGACAGGTGACAACATGTTCTTCATCAAAGGAGATATGGACTCCTTAGCTTTTGGTGGTGGAAGGTGAGCCCTAGCTTTTTCTCATAGACACTGTCTAGCAGAAGTCTCTCAGTTGTAGCAAAACATGTTCAAATGCCTTCTGTTGATGAAGTGCCACACAAAGGTTAGCCAGTGTATGTGATTATTCCAGAGTTGATGGCTAATTTTCTTAATCTATGTTTAGTGTGTTTGAAAGACAATTTTTGACCAACACACCTAGAATAATAGTTTTTGGACCCCTGTTTAATATGTGTTTTGTTTTCTTTAGTGGGGAGTTTGGCCTGTGGCTGGATGGAGACCTCTACCATGGCAGGAGTCACTCCTGTAAAACGTTTGGGAATCCAATGCTCTCAAAAAAGGAGGATTTCTATGTACAAGACATAGAAATCTGGGCTTTTGAATAGCAAAACAGTGCACCAAAGGGGATAACAGCAAGTCCTGAAAAAGGTTCCTTTCGAACAATGGCAATGTCCCAAACTTCACATAACTGCACATAACCAGGGCTCCTCAGGCCAGAAGCCAGCTATCGGATGCTTGTTGTGCATTACTACTTCAATTATTATGGAGCTTTTTCTCTTTGTGAAAAATTTCCTTTATGTGTATCTTGTTACAGCCTTTCGCATTGTCTTTTCAAAGTAGGGGGAGTGTGTCAAGATGTCATAAAATGATGGATAGTTGGGAGTTATAACAGAAAGATGAAGCAAGCAAGGACAATGGGGCCTTTATGAGGAAAGGCCCATGAGAGATCCTTTACTGGAGAGCTGGTGGAGATGATGTCTGCTGAGGTTGGGTCTGCTGCAAGAATAAAGACCTGCACTACAGGCCCAGATTATTCATCTGAACTTTACAGAACCTCCCTGGCATGCTCATAAGCCCCCTTAGAATTTTGTTCATTTGGTTGGATGTTACTTAATATGCTGTTAGCCTTGATTGGTGGAAATCCAGATAGAGAAAAGGAAAATTAAACGAAAACTAAACGCATTCCATTCTTCGTGATGTGTCAAAACAAATTTTGGGGTTTTGGTAAACACCAATATACCAAACTCTGTAGCTGCTGAATACAATGACAGAACTCAGAGAAAAGTAACTATTTCCTGGGATATTTGATCTTTTTACAGTACCATTTTGGGTTGTCTTCTGATGCTAAACTATTGAATATTGTGATTTGTAGCCCTCTTGTTGTTCACTGTCAACTGTCATAGCACACCATCTGAAAGCACATACAGTAGCTATAATCAGATTATCCATTGTCATAATGTTCTGTTCACTGGGTGTATGTGTGAGTCCAGCTCATACTAGCTCCTCTTGCTAGATGCTGGTTTTACTGTTTTGTAGACAGTAACGTGTTGCAATAGATTTGTGGAATATGCAATTAACTGTCCTGTGACCTCAAATACCTTCAGGTCATGGTACTTTTGCCACTGCTTGGCATTCTTTGGAAAGACAAAATTGTAAAGCTTTTATGTCTTATTACAAAATTGCTTTCCCTGGTATCAGTTGAAGAGCCTGAGAAATTGTGAACAGTCTAACATGCTTATAAGAAAATTAAATATTGGTATATATGATTGTGTGTGTGTGTATATGTATGTATGTATATGTATATATATATATATATGTGTGTGTGTGTATATATATATATATATATATATATATATATATATATATATATTGCTGTTAAGTGTGGCAGTAATCTATATGTGCTGATATTTCAGCTGCTAAAATAATGTATATTACCCTGTAAATTAATGTTAAATTTTTAGATTTGTCAACCCCCCTTCCCAACACATGTATACATGTCATTATATAAATATATATTTAATTATATCCATATATATAATTCTATATAAATATATATATATATATATATATATATATATCTAAATATATATATGTAATTTTAGTAGTGTGGATTGGTTTGCTTCTAGCACTTTAATCTGGTGTATAAAAGTGTTAAGGCCAGGTTCTGATCTTCTATTAGCAGTAGCTGTACAGTATTTTTGTGGGGGTCAGATCATCAAGAAGGCAAGTGTTGATAGACAATTTGATGCTACAAATATCGATAAGGGTAATCACTAATGCTATGTGTGTAAAAAAGAATTACTCAAGGTAGGAAGGGGGGATGAAATGTGGCTGAACATGGCACCAGGGCTCTGTCTCTAAAGTGAGTCTTATTTGTAAAGGTTGGTAAAAAGTGACTGGCCTCTGACATAGGGACTGGGGGACTTGTATACAGTATGTAACCCTCTCTTAGGAAGTTTTCGTCCCCCCTTTCTGGTCTTCCACACCAGTATTTGTGTCCTTGTGGAGAGTCACAAAAAGTAATGGATATTTCTTTCAACTAGTTCACCAGAATAAGATGTGTCAGTGATGTTTAAATAACAATAAAGCTGAATAAAATGTAACTTCAGGTATGACTTAATTTTTTATGCATATATTTTTTTCTATTTTGTTACACATAATTTTATTTTATTTTTTTCATTTATAATTTTTCTGAAAGTGTATTGGAACTAACGGGACTAAAGACAGTGGCCTAAGAGGTAATTAAAACCGCAAGCTGTGATGAAGGGCCCGAAGCACCCCGTGCGTGTCGGTTGTGTGTGTTGCCCCCGCGAGAATGCGACCGCGGGAGTGCATCGCGACACGTGGCTAAGCAGCAGGCCTTACAGTTTATTTTGTGTAACAGTCAAAGTTCGGCGGTACGCCGTGGCCACGGCCTTTTGTGCAGCATTGTGTGGAGCATAACGGGAAATCTTCAGCTTGTCTAGAACACACTGACATTGAGTTTGTGATGATCTGATGAACAGGGTCTCGGAAAAGCATGCTCCAATAGGAAGCTTGAAAACGTAAAATTGGGTAATTTTTTTATATATTCAAAAGAAAAAATCCTGGACTTCCTGTTCCTATTTTGACTATGGATGTAAGAGGATTTTGTGTAGGTCCTTACATGGTCAACATACAAAAAAATTGTCATGCATGTCAAAGAAAAAAACCTGTATGGGGAGGCCTTTCGGAAAGGTGAAAAAGGGGTCCGTCGAGTCATCAAAGTTTGATGGTAAGCCGCAAATAACGTGCGGAGCGCAACAAGAGATCTTAAACATGTCTAGAACAAACAGTTTACGATGATTGGATTAACGCTTTTGTAGGAGTTCGTTCAAATAGGTAACCTGTGAGAAAGTAATTTCCGCCATTTTTGTTGCATTCAAAAAAATATTACAGACTTCCTGTTTGGTTAAGACTATGGGTGTAAGAGGATTTTACGTAGCTCCTGACATGACTAATGTGCTTAATAATTATCATGTAGGACAAAAAAACTCGATGGGGAGGCCTTTTTGAAAAATTCAAGGGGGCGCCACTGAGTCATTTAGCCACGCCCACTTTCTCTACCCTAATGACTAGTTTAATTTTTCTACTGGGATCATGTGTGTGATGTTTGATGACTCTACACCTATAATAAGCCCCTTAACAAACTACTACGTCAAAGAGGTGGACCGAAGAAAAAAAAAGGAGCAGAAAAATAATCCAAGCTTTGGTCCCTAATCATACAAAATACTATGTGTTAGTGCTGCATTGCAACAATGTTATCCTCTCTTTATTATTCCGCCCTTATCTTAGTGCCACTATGTGTTGAGATATGAAGCATTTTCTTTTCAATTCAAGTAAATCGCAAACTATAAACCATAGGAAAATAATATACACACATTAGTGGCCTTGGTTTACGTATCTACTCTGTCAATCTGATACATGGCCGTTCAATTCCTAAGAAATGCAGGGTATCTGATTTATGATGGAAACGTGTGTAGTTTCTTAAGTTCTCCTCCTTTGACGATGATGTGTAGATGATGAAGAAATATCCGCTGACACTGACTTGCTTGTAATGTAAGAAATTTATTTACAAAGACAAGAAACAGCATCAGTCCAGGTTAGCCATGGTACCTGGGAGAGTCACCAGCCAAATGTGAACCCTCCTGAACAAAGAAAGACACTAGTATTTATACAGCATTGGTCAAAGAAAACAGAAAACCATCCATGTCCTTATTTGGACTTAAGACAACAACTATTACCCTCCTTAAACTTACTCTGAATTTATGGGCTTAAGATTTACAATTCCATGCAGGGTTGACTTTTATTATCTCTTTCTCGGGATCAACACCTGTTTACTCCTGTTTAGACCCAAATGTTATCCTACTCAGTCTTAAGGAAACGACCCCTAATAAACCACTTCATGCTCTTTGGTGTTAAACCAAGCTCTTCTTGAGACCACTAATTGCTTTAACATAAGTTCACATAACTATTCATATCACATTGTGTTGCATCTATAATACACTTCACGTGTACCTGGTAAGAGAGTTTCAGTTTTTTTAACTTTCAGATTATAACATTTAACCCACAAGGGGCAATGTGGTAATCATGTCATCATAAACATGAATTTCTGAGTGATATATTAATATGCGATGAAAACACTTTCTAAATAAAGTCGCGTTTTTTTAAGGTGGTTTTAACTACTGTGTTTTTTGCCTTCTTGTGTTTCCTTTTTGTTTTCATTATTTTCAACTGGAATTGCCCGTCATTGCTCTGTTTCGATTATTTGTGCTTTATCTTTCAGCCACTGAGCCACTACGTTTAGAGGCTATGTACCCAGGGTGAGGTCCCTCCACTTGCATGCCAGTGTTGGGGTTTTCAGGAGTGAATACCTGACCAACGGTTAGGTTGGGTTTTGTAACGTAAAATTTTGATTGTCAAAATAAATTTAATAAGTTTATTTAATTATTAATATAAATCAATAATTGTTATTAAACTGAGTTTAATAAGACCTCGGTGCACCACCCTGTAAACAGGGAACAACCAAAATATTACAAATATCAGTCTCAAGTTGATTAATTAAATACTAATATCATTAATAATTAATAACCTGTATTTAATTGAAGGTGTGAAATCCGAACACAAAGCCCTTTCACCCAGCCCAAGTCACAATGCAAATACACAGTAATCACAAACAACTGCTCTTTAAATTATAACAGAATTTATTTAACAAAGAAACATCAAGTAACAAACATAAACAAACAAATCTCTGAGATATATATAAATATGCACCATTGACATCAATGGCCACCACGTTGCTAAATCGCTCTCCATTGTCTAACAGCGCGGGTAAGTCCTCTAGTGGTTATTATATCGATACATTTTTATTTGTCAAGCACCTTACATTCGCGAATCTCAATGTGCTACAGAGTTTAAAAGGATAAAAGGGTAGTTAAAACAAACATAAAACATTTAAAAACAAAATTAGGAGAAAGCTTTCCTAAATAGATGAGTCTTAAGGTTATTTTAAAAAGCAGCTGTAGTCTGTGGGGCCTTCAGTTGGTCAGGGAGAGCGTTCCACAGTCTTGGGCAGCAACAGAGAAAGCCCTATTGCCCATGGTGCAGAGCTTGGTCCTTGGTGGTGCAAGGGGTGTGGATGTTGAACGGAGGGTGCGTGAAGTGGTCTGGGGGTGAGGAGCTCCTGGAGGTAAGGGGGGGCAGATCCGTGGATGCACTGATGGGTGAGGAGGGAGACCTTATACTCAATTCTGAGTTTGACGGGGAGCCAGTGAATGGATTTGAGGATGGGGGTGATGTGTTCGTGTTTGTGCACCCTCATCAGGATCCTGGCAGCGCTGTTTTGAATATACTGGAGCTTCTGGATGCTCTTGCCAGGATGTGCATTGCAGTAGTCCAACCTGGAGGAGACAAAACCGTGGACGAGCTTCTCTGCATCTGCCAGGGTGAGTGAAGGGTGGAGTTTGGCACTGTTTTTGAGGTGGTAGAATGCGGTCTTGAGGAGGGGATTGATGTGGGTGTCGTAGTTTTAGCTGCTGGTCCATTTTAACACCCTATGGTTATTATGATCCCCTTGGCGTTTATTCTGATACTTTATAGCGTCACTTCCACATGCCTGCTGAAAAAAGAAAACTAAAATTTTCAATATTCAATCCAAAAAGGAGAAAAGGAATAACCAAGATTGAAAAAATTGGCACCAATAATGCTTTGTTTATTCAGACAGTAA
Organism: Symphodus melops; assembly: GCF_947650265.1. Classification (NCBI taxonomy): domain Eukaryota; kingdom Metazoa; phylum Chordata; class Actinopteri; order Labriformes; family Labridae; genus Symphodus; species Symphodus melops. The sequence continues at coordinate 9,449,954 of NC_136695.1, read as the reverse complement.
AATGGTTAGCTTGTTATTCATTTAAAAACAAAAGATTTGGTTAATTTGTATTGGAGCACAAAATGACTTACGGGTTGCCCAATGATACCAGGACCTATGGTAGTCTAACCAGTAAGCTACTTTTCATCTGATTAATGTGGTAGGCATTTTTTTATTTATGTAGATTTTTGGCAAACTCACTGAATGACGTGTACTGCCCTTTCTGCACGTTCTGATGTACAGGGTTAGACAGCCAGATAACATTTAAAGCCCTCCAATAAAAAACACAAGGTTTGTCTTTTGTTGATTTTACTCGAGTTTCTTCATTGTTTGATTTAAGGTGAAACTGCAATGTTACAAAGGGAAAAACAATACAGTCAGTACAGATAACAAATACTGTATATGTTTACAAAGTCTGAGCATTCCTGTCTAACACAGAACAACATAAAAACTATTGCTAAATAAACACTAAGCTACATGCTAGGGAAGCAGAGAGAAAACTGTGAGACATGTCAGACTAAAACAACCAAAACTTTCTAACGTGACTTTTGTGTGTATGTCTCAACAGTTTTATCATGAATTAAACATAAAACTTACAGACAAATGGTCTCCAAGGCACAAGCGTGGAGGAAGACCCCTATGCAGCAACATAGATCCTCTGTCTGTCTTTCTGACTGCTCCACTGCGGCATATGAATTTCTAAACAATTACCAACATTGACCAGTAGATGGCAGTATGAATCATGAGGTAATGCAGAAAATGAAACTTCTTTAGTCTTTTAACTCTAGATTATTATGACCACCTTTTAAAACATTTTTAACATAAATTTTTAATGACTGACTTTAAATTACAGGCAGCACAACATGTAATATGATTAATTATCAGAAGCGATATGAAATAAATGTTTCTTTCCAGCATATTAGTTGGCTTGTGTCTTAATGAAATGAATTCATGTGAATGACTTCTTACTTTACAGGATAGAAAGTTTACTAAGTGTTATAAGATCTCATCACAACTCTTCTCCTGTTTGTAAGTATAGATGGTCCTATTTATATAACAAAAATAAAATATAGAATGTTTATTTATCCTACTTTCTAATCATTGATAATTCAAAATAAAAATCAGAATCTTAATTCACAATTGTAAATGAATATTGCCTGTAAAAGTTAACCATGAACATATTGGTTGGTTGCATGCTACTGTGTTTTGGTTTTATTTATTTTTTAAAACATGTTTTTTGAAAATGTTCAAGAAAATGTACAACTGACAAAAATAGGCATTGATTATTTTAAGCAAGTCAAATTTTCCAACAAATAAATAATACTTGATAATGTATTTCTATAGTTTTCTTTCTTCATTTGATATTGCTAATTGATTATTTTTCTCATAGTATGTTATATTACATTTTTACACTTGTACTTACATATTTTTGATGGGTGTGTGATGTAAAATATTGAACATATCTGTACATGTATTTGAATGGTTAAGATGTAAATGTTTTTGTAACTGAATAATGAATGAAATAAAGTTCAGCAAAAACTGTAGGAGGAGGAAGCAAGCAGAAGGCATATTTTCACTGACATCATATCATACTACGTTCCTGCCAACCGACTGTCCAATCAGCGGCCTCGAGAGATTCTAGTGTCGAAGAAGCTGTCCAGTGCGTGGATAGCGTGAGCTCTGCTCACCGCCATGGCACTCCTGATTGGAGAGTTGAACTGTTGAGGAGGCGGGATTTAAAACCATCGAATCTGAAGTGGTGTGTGTCTGCGTCCCATCCATTTGACTTTGAAAATGTTTTAATGGAATGAGCATTTTGGAAGAGTAGTTGACTTATTTCTGGACCACCTGAGAAACAATATCACAATATTTATAAGAAATAACAATAGCCTTATGAAAATTAAAAAACACTGTTCTTCAACAGTGCTTTCAGTCGGCTAACAAATTATTATTTTATTTTTCCTGAAACATGTGGACTTTCCTTGGAATTGCGAGCTTCACATATCTGTATAAAAAATCAAACCCGTTTTTGACTTACTCTAACACAGAACTCGTGATGGTTACAACCTTATTTCTCATTTCCGTGCTGCTGCTTCAATACATCAGGTGTTTTCATGGTCAGAAGCTCACCTTCTCTCAGGTAGTTAATTTTATTTTGCGCCTCTTGTCTCTATTACCCGTTATCAACAACTTAATTCCCCAGATGCCAACACAATGGAAAGACAGATCAGTGACAAACAGTGAAAAGGTAGGTCTATTGCTTATAGATGTACATTTCCTCTTTTATTTTGTAAAGCACACTTTACATTACGATTGCAAAGTTAGACACAGACAGATGCAAATAATGAAAACGTTTCTTTTTCGCAGATTTATTAACAAAAAAGTGCTAATAAAAAAAACAGAAGGTTGAATGCCTAGAACTGCAACCAAAGTTAGAGGGACACAGCTAATTGTTTGATAAAGTATAACACTTGTACACTTTCTACTGTTTGCCTTCAAGAGGGCTGCAAAAATGTAAAGACAAGCTTTTGGAAATATAAGGCAGCATTGGCACTGAATTTCACGTTGGACAAAATAAGCAATTTTTTCACATTAGGCTGCAAAATATGCTTAACAATTATTCAGTGCAAAATAAAATATGCACACAACTGTGATCACTGTACAAAAATACAACATTAAATGTCAACAATAAACATAAAATAAGCAAACACTATGAGACGTGATTAGACAATAATGAGTAGTGCAAACATTCTGAGATAACATGATAATGATGTATGTAAATATTTAACAGTGGTTAATTTACATGAGGTAGAAACTGTTTACAGTATTTTCATTAAGAGTATGCATAGTGCAACCTTGCAGTCTGTTTCATTCTACAGTTTAGACTTTGCACTTTGTATAATATAAGTATTCACTTCCTTGATTACAGAGCCAGAGAATGAGAAAAACAGTAAAAGAAGAGTCCTCTACCCCAGAGAGTGCCTCAGACAGATGCCCAACATTGGCCACAGAACCTGATGTGGTGATCGTTGGGGCCGGGGTGCTGGGCTCAGCTTTGGCAGCTGTCCTAGCCCGGGATGGGAGGAGGGTGACAGTGGTGGAGAGGGACCTGAAGGAGCCTGACAGGATAGTAGGAGAACTGCTGCAACCTGGAGGATATGAAGCCCTGAAAAAGCTAGGACTTGAAGGTTGGTGATAGAAACTGTTCCTTGCAGAGACAAGCAAGAACCATTCGTGTGAAAGTTCTCTTTACCTCCACTGCAATTTCAAAGCATGCAGCCTTTGTTTACATTTCCTATTGCAAATACTCCAAGTAAGTCATATGCGAGACTTTCTTTGTCACAATTCAAGACTACAGTTTTGGTTCAGAGAAAAGTGGTACCATTTTTTCCACAAGCGGCGCAAGAATAGACAAAATAAAGTCCCTCTTAGCTTTAAGAAAGCACTACAAATGAAAAGAATTTCTAGCTATCATATGTAAAGTTTCCATCTTAAAATAACATTTTCAAAGTCTATCCAATTGTCATGGTTGTTGTCTGGTTTTGTTTCTGTATTTCATCTTGTTTTAGTTTTTATTCTTTCCCTCGTGTTCTGTATATGTTAGTCTTTAGTGTGTTTCCCTGTGTCCTTGTGTCCTTCTATGTTATCTGTAAGTTTGTTTCCTGTGTCCATGAAAGACTACATGGCTGTTTTAAGGTTCTTAGTTTGGTGTTTAATGTTTCTTAGTCTATTCTCAAGTGTTTCCTGTTTTATTTTGTATTATCTGGTTTAGGTTGTGTTTTCAGTGTCAGGTTTTACTTTGTAGTTGTCATCAGTGTTCTGAGGCCTATACTACGAAGCAACTTCAACATATCCAGGGTCTCTTTGGGTTATCTTGCTTGACAAGCCCTGACATACGAGATCGTGATTATCACTCCTACGATGCCGGTTATCAACCTGATCCGTCAACCTCCGTTGCCAAGAGCGCGTTCACGTAAAAAGGGCAGAGTTAGCGTCATTTAACCTATCACAATCATCTGCCGTCAGCAGATCGTCATATCTACAAACATTAAATTTACACAAACTACAAACTGTATTAAAAATATAAATAAGTTAAGACAAACAGGCTTCCAAGAGACACAGCTGAAGTAACAAATGCAGATAGGACAAATGAAAAAGGAAAATCTGCGAGTAAAAACTGCAGCTTATATTTGTCCCATCGTTAGTTCACCTTAGAACTGACTATAATAACTTGTTTCTTCTCTGAACTGAATGTGTTGCTCTGACTCTTTAAAGCGGAGAGTAGAAAATATTTTAGATGTTATATTTAAACTGTAGCTTTGACCATCACAAACAGAGCAACTTTGAGAAATTCAACTTTAATGAAAACACAATTCAAAGCCACAAGAAAATATTTGTAATTGTACATCTTCAACTAAAATGTTACGATGCTTTCTTCAGTGTCTGTTGAAGGATATCAGTGAAACATAATCATTAACTAAACGGACTATAGTCTAATGTAAAATCATGCGGGACACATGAAGTGTCCTCCCCCCTCTCAATCAGCTCCGGGAGCTCAACGATCTAAAGATCTGATTGGTCAGTGGGCGGAGATTTTCAAAGTTTGATCTCTTGTCTCCAACATAACCTGCTCCGGAGCAGGTTAGGTGTGCAGCATAAGTTACTGTGGTGATATACCCAGGTAAAAAGTAATTGACCCTCATAGGACTGAAAACCCAGGGTTAACCCTGAAGTTACCTCGCTAAGCTCAAATCCTGCTTCGTAGTATAGGCCTTTGGTCTTGTGTTCTTTGCTCTCTGTTTCCCTCCTGTCTTGATTACCCTGATTGTCCTCAACTGTCTGATTAGTCTGACCTGTGTCTGATTACCCCATGTCTATTTAGTCTCTGTGTTTCTTCCTTCCTGTTGTCTGTTCATTGTAGATTGTTTGTAGTCTGTCATTTGTTCACTCTGCTCCCTGGATTTGTTTGGTTTTGGGTTTTTCTTCTCGTGCCTTTCTGGATGTTTTTGGATTTAATATTTTGAGTAAGTTTTTGTTTTGTCTTTTTGTTTAAATAAACCTTTTGTTTTTACTCCTCCCCTGTTTTCTGCCTACACCCCTGACACCAAATAGTACAACAACTGTCCACAGGGAGATTAGCGTCCCTCACATCTTTACAGATTGCCACAGTCACCTCCTTATAGCACTGTGTAAGTTTAGCTGCAGGTTGCATTTCTTTTTTGAGAAGTGCATACATCTTTACAATGCCAGAAACGTAGTCCATCTTTGTACTGTTCGATATAATGGCTCCAAAGAGGACAAAGACAGATGAGTCTAAGTAGAGGAAAAGAGAGAGTGAAAGAGAGAGAAGCATAGTGTACATCCCCCTGCAGATTTTATTCATAACAGTTTGCAACGTCAGGCTGTACCGTAGGCTGGACTGTAATTGGTGTCATTTTTATCAGTGTCTTCGTCATATTTAGCAGCTTCTCTGGTTGCAGAATGTCAACTAACCCAAGTTATGTCTCAGGATTGCAAACAAATAAGCAAATCAATCCATTTTACACTAAAAGTTGTCTGCAATGGACTGAGTGCTTTTTTTTGCTCTTAAAAACTGTGCCTTGTCAGTCGACATGGGTCTTTGACTTCTCACAACTCCTTTGTCAACACATTCATGTTGTCCATGAGGAGCAATATTGTGAGAGGCATAACAGCAGTGACCCTTTGTCAAAACCTTTGGTATACCCTGATCTCACTTTTTATCAAAATTCTAAATCCCGATTCAAGTGTTTTCTCCTCATTCATTTATCTTAAAAATAAATTTTTAACAAACGGTGTAAATTTTAACAAGATGGAACTTGTTACATGTCTTCGGCCTTAGGTTCAGTGGACGGTATAGATGCTCATCTGGTCAATGGCTATGTAATCCATGACATTGAAAGCAATACAGAGGTAGAGATCCCCTATCCTCAGAAGGAGGACAGCATTCAGTGTGGACGCGCCTTCCATCATGGTCGCTTCATCATGGGCCTCAGGAGAACCGCGCTGGCTGAGCAGAAGTGAGCACTCACCCAAACAAATTGTTGTTGTTTTTTTACTTCTTATTTCAAAACAGTGGATTAGTTGCACTTTTTCCCTGTCAAGCGTACACCAATTAGATGTGACTGTTTGAGAAAATAAATCTTACTGGTGTTGAACCAGGGTTTACTTTCCATGAAATTTTAATTGTATATCAATTGAATTAGAATGTAGAGAAATGTTTAATTTCAGACCTTAATTGTTCATGTTGTCCATGCTAAACTGGAATGTGGTTCTGATATCTCTACCGTAACTCTCTTACTGTAACCCCAGTGTTAAGTTCATAGAGGGCACAGTAACACGTTTGCAGGAACAGGACGGCTGTGTTACAGGCCTCCAATACAAGGACAAAGAAACTGGGGAGATCAAGGTGAGAACTCTGCTGTTAATATAGCCATTTAATTACCTTTACAGTACCCTCTGGATATATATAATGTATCATTTTTCATTGTGTATGATAACTGGGTGAAATTGTGATCTGTAGGAAATTTATGCAGCGCTAACTGTGGTGGCCGATGGCTGTTTTTCCAAATTCAGAAGAAGTCTTGTCTCTGTGAAAGCTCACGTCTCTTCTCACTTTGTTGGATGCCTTATGAAAGCAAGTACCAGAAAGTGTTTCTGTGGTTATGACCTGGCAATGATTATATTTAATGTATGTGTGTTATATGTGTGAGTATGGTGTCTCCCTGCCTGTACAGCTGTGAAAATAAATTTCCCCGGGGGGACAATTTATTTTCTCAGCAAGTCAGGAATTTAGTCATCGTCTTTTTTTCTTTTTTTTTTCAAGGATTGCCCCCAGTTTAGAGACAACCATGCTGAGCTTGTGCTTGCTCACCCAAGTCCTGTGCTCATCTACCAGATCTCCTCCTCACATACCAGAGTCCTTGTGGACATCAGAGGGGAGATGCCTCGCCATCTTCCAGACTACATGGCTGAGAAGATACACCCACAGCTGCCAGGTAAAAAATAGATCCGAACTTTTTTTTTTTTTTTTTTTTTTCTCTAAGGTGTAAGTTTTCTGATTCTTGCTTATCAAATTGACCTTTGACCCTGTAGATTGGTAAATGATACACGTTTGTAATATGTAATTTCCTTCACAAGTTTTACATCAGACTGTGATGTCAAATGTGATGTAAGCACTGTAGGTACATTTTCAGATTACTTTCTGTTGTTTGTGCAGCCATGGCAGCTACATTTGAAGGATTTTACCTGAATGAGGCATCCTATTTTTCAGCTTATTTATCAAACTCACGAGGTCCTTTACCTTGACAGAAATTTACATTAAATGGAGTCAGACTTACTTATAAATGTCCATTCAGACATCAAAAGAAAAAGTATTTGCTTTTGCACCTTTGGTTAACATCCAATAAGCCAGCTGTGCTGTCTTTTTGTACTTCAGAGCATTTAAAGGACCCTTTCATGTTCGCGCTGCAGAACGATCGACTAAGGTCCATGCCTGCCAGCTTTCTCCCTCCCTCTCCAATCAGTAAGCCAGGTACTTGAGTGATATTTACATTTACTTGATTTTCAAAATAGGACCGTCTTCTAAGGTGAAATTAATACACAGTATATTGTTTTAATTTTTTACAATTATATATACTGTCAAAAATGTTTTGGTAACACTGGTTGATGATAACCATCATTGATAAAGTGTAAATTGATAGTTAATTAACCTTTAGTTAATAGTTATTTTACAAACAATGAAATTAAGATGTTAATAATGTTTACTAATTATTTGTAATGCTATAACTTGTTTATTGTTGCATCTATCCAGGTGATATGTAAGGATGTTTTATTAAGGCTCTCTTAAAAAGGTTTAAAAATCATTTGGTTATCATTAACAAACACCTAATATAGGAACTGATTTACTAAAGAAATGCAAAAAATGCACTATATGATCTACTAAAGGCACGCAGTGAGGATTACATCGTTTATATGAGCAAAACAATTCATTTAGTACATCTGCCTTAATAAATATGCAATATGGGGCATTTCTGCCCTTCCGTGAAAAATACCGAGAGGAGATAATGCAAAGAAGTGAAGTCAGTACATGCATTGTGATTTACCAAACCTGGCATAAATTGCAGTGATTCTGACGGTTTCTGAATTTAACACCTTAGAAAGGAACGTTCTAATCCAAGAGCCCAGTGTTACACACAAGTTTGGAAGATGCATAGGCACAATAAAAGATGTTGTTTGATAATACTTAACAAAGAGAAAAACCATGATTAAACCAACATAACTGAACATTCACAGCCTCTGCATTCTAATGAATTTGAACATTGACATTTAGTCTTCCTATTCCCCTTTTTTCACCAACAATATTTTAAAATGTTTTTTCATTTCTTCTTATGTTGTTCATTTCAGTCATTAAGCCCATAAAACATCTCTGAACAAACAAGAAAATATATTAAGTTAACCTGTTTTTAACGTTTAGCTCGACTGAAATGATTGTTTCTCCTTAATAGCTGTATACCAGCTACAACCGGGTCTCCGGTTAGCGAGATATGCACAGAAGCAGAGGTTGGAATTCCACATGAACTTTATAGAAGCTTAGTATGCATTATAACAGCTTCTTAACACAGGAATTTATGCTTCTATGTATGGTATAATGGTCATTCCTTGGCAGTCCAATGTAATCCAATAAGAGATCTGTGAGCACAAATAAAAGACATCAGACCTTCCTGAGTTGTCCGTCTAATTGGGCTGGCCTGTCTAATTTCCCTCATTTTCCTGGCTATTACTGCCCCCCTGTGGGAATTTAAAACACTATTATTTAGCTAATTATACAGTTGGTGGGCGTGTATTGCAACCTTTAAACAGTACTAGGCCATCCGTTTTCCCCATTCCCAGTCTTGTTTTGAAGCTCAGGTGCTTCATTAATTATATAAGTACAATAACTACATTTAGGTATGTTGTGCACAGACTCATGTCTGTATCAAAAGCAAAATAAGTACATGAAGTAATCCTCCGCATGTCATGCCATTCACTATGATAAGATAAGCACTAGACGTGTATATTAAAAGGGATACAATGAATATTTTTTGTTTTGCAGGTGTGCTTTTGCTGGGTGATGCTTACAACATGAGGCATCCTCTCACAGGAGGAGGGATGAGTGTTGCTCTCAATGACATTCTCATTTGGAGGAGTCTGCTTAACAACATCCCTGATCTGCACAATGATCGGGAGATGTTGCAGGTAAGCACACTGCTAAAAATTGCACTGAACTGTTTACTTTCTCCAGCTCTTATTATTCTTAACAGGAAAGACAGTATTTATTATTCATTTTTAAAAAAAACAGTTTTAGGATAAACTAAATTAGACCTGGATACTGCATTATGTTTGTCTTGCCATTTATTTATTTCTTTGTTGTCTTGAGTGAAATGGTAAAACTCTGAAAAAACATTTTCCTTTCCTATAGGCTAAGAAAAAATTCCACTGGAAACGCAAGTTATCACATTCGTTTGTGGTTAATGTTTTAGCCCAGGCCCTGTATGAGCTGTTTGCAGCCACTGACGGTGAGTCACTATCTCCACTGCCATTTACATTGACAACAACAAAACTTTAGCAAACATAATGTTTTGCATTTAATAATTAAAAAATGCAAAAACGTCAATTACTAATGACCATTTTAATCTTCATCATATTTGTTCTGTGTTTACCAGATTCTCTTCAAGAGTTGAGAAAAGCCTGCTTTCAGTACTTCAAACTTGGCGGCGAGTGCATTGCTGGGCCGATTGGATTACTCTCTGTGTAAGCTTTAAACCATGTCCACATGAACTGAAATTAAAAGCCATTTGTTGGGTTTTTTAGTGGGTGGTAGACATTGTCCAAGATGCAACGTAACTTACTTAGCAGCCTCCCTCTGAAACCACCATCAGAAAGTCCAGTTCCACTCCGATAATGTCACTGGCCTTGCGTATCATTCTGTTTAGGCCATGGCATTCTTAGACCAGTCCATTTTATTTTCAAAGTACACTCCCAGGTACTTAGACGTAGACGTGGTTAAGCAGGAAGGTGATAGCGTCCTCGACTCCCATTCAGGCCTGGTTTTCTTTCTTTTTCTAAACAATAAAATGGTAAATCAATGAACAATAGTAAAGAAGAAGAAACTGTTCGTGAAAAAAACACCATGATAATTATATGAACAAGACCAAAAGCGTTTGAGAGCCAGAGCTAAAACAGTATTTTGTTTATCCTTAAGGTGAGAGCCACAGTTAATCTTTTACAAAACACCCAGTTAAGAACACTGACTTTTTGCTATTGGCCTTGACAACAAATTGTCGTAGTCAAAACCCATTTACAATATCATCAATAAAATGGGCAAGGCCATTACATTACGTAACAGGAAATGGACTGCTCTTAATTTTACCCTTTTAACATTAGTCTGTTAATTATGTGCCATGTAGGGCAACTAATCAACTGGTCATTCAGTCACTTATTCATACAGGATTTGCCTTAAGGTGCAATCAGGGTTTAGTATTTAATGCTAGTTCAATGTTTAATCCAGAAGGCAACTGGACTTGGTTGAAGCCCTCTAAAGTTTCATTAGAAAAGCGATGCAGAAAATAATAATACTACAGCAATACTTCAATTATTATTATTTTAGCTTTATAGCAGACCATCATTGCTCAATCGTATTGCTCAATAATAAAAGTAACTACAGCCAAACCAAAACTTTTAGAAAAATCAGGGGAGGGGAAACTGTATTCTTAAAGGCTGGAAACACATTCATTTCCAAAAATTGGCAAAAGCAAAGCAAATAAGCCTCTTTGGATTTCATATTGATAGTTAAGCACAGAGTTCCTCGCTTTTGTCAGGAATTGGTAGTTTATTATGCACTGAATGTGTGAGTTTTTACTCATGAACAGTATTTATATGTGTGCCTTGTGTGTTATTTGTATTGACAGTGTTGGATAAAAGTGAGCCCCGGCTATTTTTCCCTAAACCCTTTTATACTCTAGACAGAGATTATCTAACCAAATTATGCATTTTCAGATGTGTGGTTTCCTTCTTCTGATTGGCACAGCTTTCCAAATTATGCATCTTTGTATGTGTGGTTCCCATTCTCATTATGTGCATGTTGATTTGATATGTGCAAATGTTTAATCTATGTATGGAGTAATGGTAAAAGAACAAACATAAAAATAATATTTATTGAATGTATGTCTGTGACCAGGTTGTCTCCCAAACCTATGAGCCTTATTGGACACTTCTTTGCTGTGGCACTGTATGCGATCTACTTCAACTTCAAGTCTGAGTCTTGGAGCAAGAAACCCCGAGCTTTATTCAAGAGTGGAGCAATCCTGTACCGTGCTTGCACAGTCATGTTTCCCCTCATCTTTTCTGAACTCAAGTACATGGTGTACTAAAAGAGGCCTGCATCACAGGACAAAGAAGAACCAAACTGGTTAGATTAGAGATTACGATTGGAAATCATCTCTATAGCTTCCACGTAAGACTGCAGAGACAAAATTGTTGTTGTTTGAACTGATTGTAGTCCCAGTAGTTTCTTTCCACTGGAATTTAAATTTATTAGACATCGGCATGCAAATGCATAGTGTATATTCCCTTGGTCTTTGTCTCTCACATCAAACTCAAAGACTAGAACAACTAGATGGAATACACTTGCCCTTGCACAATTTTTACACATCATCAGCAGTCTACCTGTATAAATGTCGTCTGCAGATAATTAAAATGCATTGCACAGCCATATTTAGCTGTATCATGATGACCGCAATTCAGTCTACTATGGTTTCATAATATATTGCAACATGTGCATCCGTATCCCCAACAGAAAATGGGACAGAGCTAAATAATATAGTTTGGTCATTTTTAATGCAACGTTTTGACAATGTGTCTTGCTTCAGCTATTCTATCAATAAACCTTTATAATATGAGTGAGTGTGTTACTGTTGCGTTCACTTATCAGTGATATTCCTGGTAAAGACTTTTTTTCAATAAAATCCCATCCCATCTTTATATCTTTGATCACTTATGCTATGATTGCACAGAGCTGAGCACAGTAATAGAGTTTTAGGATGGGTTAATCTTTAAGTTCCTTTCTTTACTGACATAAACAAATGTAACCGGATTCTTGTTTTGCCAGATCGTTTTCGATTAATTCCATTTCTAAGGCACTGGAAAAAAAAAACAACCTCTTGGTAGAATACAAACAGACTATTCTGCCATAGCCTCCATGGGGCCCTAAGCAAAATTTGATTTTGGGGCCCTCTATTACTGCCAATAATATTTATTGTTGATCATTCACACACCTATTATAAACTCCTTGAGGAGTGTTGTTTACATTATCCTACTGTTTGCCTGGCATGTCTTTACATATGACATGTAATTTATAAAGACATTGGTGGTGGCCCAGTTGAGAACATAAATAGTACCATCTATCTATCTATGTATCTGTCGTATTGTTCAAAATGAAAAACATTCAGCTACAAGAGTGGCCTGGGGTTGAACGTTCCAAGTGATAAAGTTTTGTATTTACTGTAAAAGTCATCTTGTCTCATCAGTCTTGTACATATTAGTCTTAAATTACCTGTTTTTATTTTTAGCTAATTATTATTTAATGTTCACTTTGTTCATAGAGAGCACATTCTATCAAAGTTAAATTACTTTGGCATGAATATTTTGCTATTTGAACGTCCAGTTAATAGATACATTTTCCTTTTTTTTTTAAAAATGCATTCATTTAAGATTTATTTTTGGGTGTTTTACAGCCTTTATTGCAGAAAAGGGTTGGGAGATATGCAGGACAGACTGCCACGAGCCGGACGCGCGAAGACTATGATATAAATAGATACAGGAGTTGTTCTACTACGCCATCAGCGACCCTGAAACACATTTGTCGTTTTCAAATGAGCTGGCTAATTTGCCAATTACGGCTACACAAATTTCTTTCTACTTTCTTTTCTCCGCACCCGAAAGATATGTCCTTTTTTTTTTTTTTTTTGGAGGTTTTTTGACTCTACCTGCGCTTTGGACGTACAGTGAAAGTTGGGGGGCCCCTAGTGGCAAGTGCTTAGTTCGCTTATGCCTTAGGACGGCTCTGAGAAAGAGTGACAAAGGGGCCGTCTACTTTTTTTTAATTAGGGACCGAAGCACTGACCAGTGCGAAGGACCCTATTGTTTTTGGAATGATTATTTTTATTAGGGACCGAAGCACTGACCAGTCCGAAGGACCCTATTGTTTTTCGAATGATTATTAGGGACCGAAGCACTGACCAGTGCGAAGGACCCTATTGAAACCCAAATGATTATTTTTCTCCTTTTTAGGGACCGAAGCACTGACCAGTGCGAAGGACCCTATTGTTTTTCAAATTATTAGGGACCGAAGCACTGACCAGTGCGAAGGACCCTATTGTTTTTCGAATGATTATTAGGGACCGAAGCACTGACCAGTGCGAAGGACCCTATTGTTTTTCAAATGATTTTTAGGGACCGAAGCACTGACCAGTGCGAAGGACCCTATTGTTTTTTGAATTATTATTAAAAAAAAATTTCTTCCGTCGCGTTGGAGCCATTTTTGACGGCTTGAACGTGAATGAAAACTCATCGAAATCTCCAATGTCATCGGGTCTGGTGAAAAATTTGATATTCTCGTCATTTCGTAACAAAAATGCGCACAATGGGTGGCGCCGATAGCGCAGCGGCAGCGCGCGCACCATGTTGCGAGGCTTTGCTCCTCGCACGGGCGGCCCGGGTTCGCGTCCGGCCTGTGGCCACTTTCCCGCATGTCTCTCCCCACTCTCTCCCTGTTTCCTACTCTATCCACTGTCCTATCAATAAAGGCAAAAAAGGCCAAAAATAAACCTTTAAAAAAAAAAAATGCGCACAATGACTCAGTGGCGCCCCCTTCAAATTTTCAAAAGGGCCTCCTCATTGAGGTTTTTTCATCGTACGTGCACGACAATTTTTTTTTTTTTTGGACGTTTTTTGACTCTACCTGCGCTTTGGACGTACAGTGAAAGTTGGGGGGCCCCTAGTGGCAAGTGCTTAGTTCGCTTATGCCTTAGGACGGCTCTGAGAAAGAGTGACAAAGGGGCCGTCTACTTTTTTTTAATTAGGGACCGAAGCACTGACCAGTGCGAAGGACCCTATTGTTTTTCGAATGATTATTAGGGACCGAAGCACTGACCAGTGCGAAGGACCCTATTGAAACCCAAATGATTATTTTTCTCCTTTTTAGGGACCGAAGCACTGACCAGTGCGAAGGACCCTATTGTTTTTCAAATTATTAGGGACCGAAGCACTGACCAGTGCGAAGGACCCTATTGTAATCCTTATGATTATTAGGGACCGAAGCACTGACCAGTGCGAAGGACCCTATTGTATGGACGTACAGTGAAAGTTGGGGGGCCCCTAGTGGCAAGTGCTTAGTTCGCTTATGCCTTAGGACGGCTCTGAGAAAGAGTGACAAAGGGGCCGTCTGCTTTTTTTTAATTAGGGACCGAAGCACTGACCAGTGCGAAGGACCCTATTGTTTTTCGAATGATTATTAGGGACCGAAGCACTGACCAGTGCGAAGGACCCTATTGAAACCCAAATGATTATTTTTCTCCTTTTTAGGGACCGAAGCACTGACCAGTGCGAAGGACCCTATTGTTTTTCAAATTATTAGGGACCGAAGCACTGACCAGTGCGAAGGACCCTATTGTAATCCTTATGATTATTAGGGACCGAAGCACTGACCAGTGCGAAGGACCCTATTGTAATCCTTATGATTATTAGGGACCGAAGCACTGACCAGTGCGAAGGACCCTATTGTTTTTCGAATGATTATTAGGGACCGAAGCACTGACCAGTGCGAAGGACCCTATTGTTTTTCAAATGATTTTTAGGGACCGAAGCACTGACCAGTGCGAAGGACCCTATTGTTTTTCGAATGATTTTTTTTTTTTTTTTCATTTCGTAAAAAAAATACGCAAAATGACTCACTGGCGCCCCCTTCAAATTTTCAAAAGGGCCTCCCCATTGAGGTTTTTTCATCGTACGTGCACGAAAATTTTTAGGCACATTCACCATGCGAGATCTCACATAAAATCCTCTTACACCCATAGTCAAAACCAAACAGGAAGTCCGCCATATTTTTTTTTAATGGCGAAAATTCGCATTTCACAGGTTAGCTATTTGAACGAACTCCTCCAAAAGCAATTATCCCATTGACACAATGAGAATGTCAGTGTGTTCTCGACATGTTGAAGATCTCTCGTTGTGCTCTGCACGTCATTTCCTCAAAGGGTGTGGTCATACGGACGCGTTGTTCGTCACAAACAGGAAGTAGTTTGTTATGGGCCTTAATATAGTCATACATTCATCAAACATGACACACATGATCCCAGTGGAAAAATAAAACTAGACATGTTGGCACAAAAAGTGGGCGTGGCTAAATGAGGGGGGACCGACGACCACAGGATCGTCCCGTCTTTGGACAGGAACGTGCGTCCGACCGGGGGCGCCTCCGCTTCTTCTTCTTCCTCTTCTTGTTCTTCCTCGTCTTCTTCTTCTTCTTCTTCTTCTTCTTCTTCCTCCTCGTCCTCGACCTCGACCTCTCCCTCCTCACCTTCCTCCTCGTCCTCTCCCTCGACCTCTCCCTCCTCATCTTCCTCCTCGTCCTCTCCCTCGACCTCTCCCTCGACCTCTCCCTCGTCCTCTCCCACATCCTCGTCCTCTCCCTCGACCTCTCCCTCCTCTCCCTCGACCTGGACCTGGACCTCTCCCTCATCCTCTCCCTCGTCCTCGTCCTCGTCCTCGTCCTCTCCCTTGACCTCTCCCTTGACCTCTCCCTCCTCTCCCTCGACCTCTCCCTCCCCGTCCTCTCCCTCCCCGTCCTCTCCCTCCCGTCCTCTTCCCCACCGTCCTCACCCTCGAGGGCCGGGAGGTACCTGTCCCGGGTGTGGGCCGTGCTGGCGGTCTCACGGCGTGACGCGTTGCTTACGCGTCACGACGCTACTTGTTGTCTTGTTTTGGGGGATTTCTTTTTTTTTTATTTCCTTCATTTCATTGGATTTATTAGTATTTCTCATATATATATATATATATATATATATATATATATATATATATATATGTATATGTATATATGTATATATATATATATATATGCATATGTATATATGTATATATATATATATGTATATATGTATATGTATATATGTATGTATATATATGTATATACATATACCGTAAATTCCGGACTATAAGCCGCTACTTTTTTCTCACACTTCGAGCACTGCGGCTTCTACTCCGGTGCGGCTAATGCATGGATTTTTTATGGGGGACAATGAGCTTCTGCCGCAAAAACATTTGACTTCGTCACGTCGGATCTTAATATCAGTCATTTTGCGCTTCATGCACGCACCCTCATCATGGAAAACACACGGAGAAATACATATGATGCAGCTTTCAAGTTAAAGGCGATCGACCTGGCTGTCAAAGAAGCTAACAGAGCTGCTGCACGTTAAGATGACACTGACAGCGACAACAGAGACTGAGGAAGTGAGTAATGAAGTCATTCTGAGGCAGTGAATGGATGGACTTTTTCTTGTGAAATATATTACGGTCATCTTTTTCATCAGCCGTGTTACAGACACCGTCGGCTAGGCTTCGTATTGTAACGGTTCATGTTGTAAAGTCAGTAGTTGATAATGTGTTCATAATTCCGATTATGTGGAGAGTCAGTGAATGCACCAGCGCGAACGTGTTGAGTGGCTGTATGAGAGAACGCTGGGGGAGAGAGTTGGATTGTTACGGCAAGTTATGTGTTGCTCTCTGCTGTAAACGGCGTGGTCACGGCCGACAGTGATCGGGTTATTAAAAGTTATTATTTGAACGCTCTGGTCGTCCTTTAACGTCCGTACGGACGCTACAGTATTTGCGGATGTTACCGGTAGCCTACGTCTGTGTAAATAGCTCTTGTTATAGCGTGGACACCTGCGGCTTATAATCAAGTGCGGCTTATATATGTACAAATACATTTATTTACTTATTTTTAGCCGGTGCGGCTTATATCCAGGTGCGCTCAATAGTACGGAATTTACGGTACATATGCATATACATACACACACACACACACACACACACACACACACACACACATATATATATATAGTTACATTTTTTATGGTCAAAAAATAATATTTTTTCTTCAAAACAAGTGCAAAATGAGCCTTCTAGACAGCTGGGATAATATTCAGATGTTGATTCATTTCTAAACATCATATAAATATGATTTTTCAGACTGTCAGTCTAATACCCTGACCTGTAATTCTGTGTATGTGTGTAGCGTCCAAGCCCCAATTCTAGATTTTTTTTTCTCTAAACTTACACACACACACACAGGCTGTGTCCCATTCCAGGGGTTGCAGCCTTCGTGGGCTGCATTCTAAGACCGATTACGTCACACCGGCGCGACAAGTGCTGTCCCAATTCAGCGGCTCCTTCGAATGCAGCCGAGAAATGCAGCCTTCCTTTCCCCGATTTTGGAGGCTTCAACGGTTGGATCCTTTGCAGCCTTCCCTTCCCAAGATGCATTGCGCGCAAGGGACGTTCAACATTAATGTAAACAATGGCATCCTCAAGCCCGACCTGCGGAGCTGATCTGAATTTCACTATTAAATGCAAGTATTTGATTTTATTTCATTTAAATAGTTAAACATATCCATGTTTAAAGAGGAAGGCGACTGAAAAGCCTAATGTTTGTTGATTCCTGCTAGCGATAAGCTAGGCTAAAGTTACAACTCGACCTGATGTTTGTTGAGTTAACGTTAGTTTTTTTCTTACTTTACTTTGTTTTTAGTGGAGTTAACAGACTTTGCTACGCACACAAATGATCAAGTTAAAAACATTTCGACGGTTTGATATGACTCCAGCAGCCAAACAGAGTAAAGCATCATTTAACGTCACATTTCTTCAACATGTTTTGATTTTAGGGAGCAAACTGCTTAGATGGTCCAGCTGCAGGGGAAACATGATCATCTGTTCACAGGAATGAAGAACACAGCCAGCTTAGCTTGGAGGTAACATTAAGGAAAACAACCATATTATCCATATTATCACCATTTAACCATCTTGTACTTAAGGCTATAATTAGTTCTCATCCCATGTAAAGCCCACAATAATATGGATAATATAATGGATGCAAACTGACTTTCTGTTTTTTAAATCCAAAATAGGGCATCCAAATAGATCATTTTTTAGGCCTGTGTGTTATTTTTCACCCTGGTGTAAACCTGCTTTCCCTTTTCTAGTGTTTTCTCTGTAATAGGAACTATTCTGGAGTCATTGGGCTGGGCTGGAGGTCTGTCCAGGGCCAAAAAAAAGGGACAACCTTAAAAAGAAATACATGTCATCTGTGCATTCACTTGAATGTATATAAGTTATATTCACACGAATGAATAAACTGACTTTTTTTTTTTTTTTTTTTTTTTAAGATTTATTTTTGGCCTTTTTGCCTTTATTGATAGGACAGAGGATAGAGTCGGAAAGGGGGAGAGAGTGGGGAGAGACATGCGGGAAGGTGGCCACAGGCCGGACGCGAACCCGGGCCGCCCGCGCGAGGAGCAAAGCCTCACAACATGGTACGCGCGCTGTCGCTGCCGCTGAGCTATCGGCGCCCCCTTGAATAAACTGACTTTTGATAACATTTCTGTTGCTGTTGTCGTCAACTGTCATGATTAATTTCATCTGCAAGTGTCCAGGATCAGGAGAAGGTGCGAGTTTGGCCCTGGTTTGTCCTCATGGATGAGGTGTTGGAAAAGAGGCAGTCCACCTCAACCCCTGTCCTCATCGCCTCCATCCCTGAGGACAGACCAGGGTCCAGCGAGGCGGGGGACCAGGAGGAGGAGAGGTCAGGGAGAGCCAGGCAGGAGAAAAGAGAGGGACTTCGATAGGCAGCTGATGGACCCCCATCAAAGAGGACTTGAGGTTTAAGAGGGAGGCAGCAGAGACGAGGGCGCAGGAGAGCGAGGAGCTGATGGAGAAGAAGTTCTGCCTGCTGCAATGTTTAATAGAAAAACGATATAAATAAAAAATTCAAATAGAAATGATTTATTTTGTTACATATTTGTAATGTTTGCTATGTTTAATATTATTTTAATCTATGTTTTAATTTTATCTGGACTATGAATGCATGAAAGTGATTGAACAAGATAAGAATTGAATTGATAACTTGTAATTCATTGATTAACTCATTTAGAGAAAAGCAGCATGATTCACTACAGGTGCAAACTAAATCACAAGAAAATAATCTGAGCTTCCTCACTGTCACACACTGCTTTAATCCTCCAAGAAAATATTTAGATTGCACACTATTTACTGTACTGCCAGCTACCTAACTTAGAGAGCAGACAATAAGCAGACTTGTTTCAATATTTAAAATGATCAATAAAAGGATGTGACATAAAGCTTCAGTCCCAGTGATAAATAAGTATCAAGGAGTCGCTGCTCGTACTTTGCCTCAGGAAAACAAGGTAAGAATATCAGAAATACAAGAGCAGGTTGGAAGCATCTGAGTTTTCTCTTCTTCCAGTCCTCATAGCTTCCAGACTGTAAACAGTTAGCCTGGCACAATAGGGAAATGGAATTACGAAAAATGATAACCTAATGATAACAGTATGAAGAGAATTATTACAACCTTGCTTCACAGTATCCTGTCTATTGTGGAGATTATCAACATGAACTAGTATAGCTATAATAAAAACAACCAGCAGAAATGAAATTAAACTAAACTTTGATTTATTTAACACAAAAAGGTAAAGTCTATTTCTATTATTTAAAAATCTATCGCTAATATTCTATATTTATTATATTGGGGTATTTACATTTAATTTTATTCAAAGAAAAAAAAAAACCCAGGCTGTCCCTGTGCTGGACCACAGCTGGACAGCCGGACTCTCAGCCTTATTCTCACGCTGCTGGGACTTCTCCACCATGAAACAAACCAACGTATTGATCTGTCAGAAACGGACGCTGTCAGGGTTGCTAGGAGACCGAACAGTTAGGGACGTAAGTAGGAAGACCAGACCGTCTCATTTCGGAGACTGCGTGGATCAGCCTTCGCGGTCCACGGAGGGTGTGGCCTTCGTGGACCGCGAAGGCCACACCCTCCGAAGGCTGCAACCTCTGGAATGGGACACAGCCACACACACACACACAAACCCGGAAATAAGCTGACGTCATTTCAATGTGGGCGTGTCTAAGATAGGAGTCGCGGGAGATTTTCCTGGCAATGAAAGTTAAGGTAAGCAGCTCATTTATATATTTTCTGACATGAGGTTTAAGTTTTAAATGAACCCGAGTTTTTCTGTGAAGTGGAAGTTTATTTTTTTAAGCGCTCTGGTAACTTGTTAATGTTACTTTCACTGAAAATCACGCGATATTTAATGCACGTTAAAATAAAAGGGGGATTTAAACGGTTACGTTACTGACAATGTGCAATTCCTATCACTAATATGGCGTCTTAATTTACAAAATCGTATTAGACCGTAACTCTGCTGATTTAACTTTAAATTAGCGAGAGCTGCTGCGTGTCTGCGCGTATCCGGTTAGCGTAGCTGCGCACCGACGCGCACGTGATGACGGCTCCGTGTGGCCCTTTAACTCAACAGGTAGACCTGCTGTGATCAGCTGGTAGCAGGACTGCGTGTTTCCGTGTTTCTGTTCATGGATGATGACGCTCCACCACGTCGTGCCAGGGCTATCTTTGTTATTGTCTCTATTGTTGGGGTGTTATATACTATTACTTATTTAATTAGAATTCAGACCACATAGAAAAAGCACTCATGTAAATAACAATGTCCCTAAATTATTGTGAGGCACAATGTAACTTTTCCATCAGCAGAAAATGTGTAAAGATGTACACTGGAATAAACACTAATATTATACATTGTGATATCAAAATTCAACTCAGTCACTAAAAATTAATTTTAAGTCACATAATGCATGCATGCAAGACAACTGTAAAATGTAAAGTTTCTGTGTGGAAATCACATTTTTACTGTAGTGAGCTTTCACATTGATGCATGCTTTTAAAGGTGCTATATAAATATAGTTATTAATATTATGTCTCTGTGTACCAGGTGATTATGTTAACCCTCCCTCTGTCTCTGGACACATAGGGTTACAGTACACACAGGAATGCAGAGGCGGAGGCGTTTAAACCCAAAGGAAGATGCAAGGACCTGTATTGCGTCAGGGAAGGACAAAGGTGACCTCGATGTCAGGTTCATCAGCTCTTTTAAGGGTAAGATAGGTCTGACTAAGGACTGTTGGCCTTATAAAATGTCCTGGTTCTCCTGACTTCATCACTTGTGTTTGTGTTTTAACAGGGCGGGGCGTCTTTCCTTGTGCTCCATTTGAAAAAGGAGACTTCCTGTTGGAGTATCGTGGTGAACTAATAAGCAAACAAGAATGTGGAGACAGCGAGTTTATCACAACAAGCTGAAGGTCTTCATGTTTGAGTTTCGCCATTATGGAACATTTTGGTGGTATGTATTAAAACTCAATGCTTTATGTCAGTGACTTAACACAGAGCATTTGATAGTCCAGATCTTAATAGGTTCTTAATCCAGAAAATATACACATGCATGTATTCAATATTGATCGTTTGTATTTGAAGTGTTGATGCAGCAAAAGAAGATGAGTCACTTGGAAGGTTATCAACGATGACCACATCAACCCAAACGCTAAAATGAAGCACCTAAATGTAGAAGGGAAGCCCCATCTGTGTCTGTTTGCAAGACGAGACATCGAGCCAGGAGAGGAGATCACCTATGACTATGGTGACTCGGACTGGCCTTGGAGAGGACAGGTGATTATATGAACATGTGCTGAAAGTGATCATTGTTCAGAGGGAAACAAAGGAGGGAAATAAGGCTGAATGCTTTACAATGAATCTGCTGTTTTTCAACAGTCAGGAGTGTGGTGAGGAGTCGTCCACTGAGCAGCGTGGTGACATATCCACCTCTGAGCTGACCTCTGAGGGGGGCACGTCTACAGCCACAGAGGACTGTGGGGAACTCTTTAAAAAGGTGAATATATGTAGAGCTTCAGAGTGCTCTTGAACAGCTCATAACTATGTTTTAATAATAATGATGAGTCAAAGGTCAGCCTAAACACCTTCCCAGTCAGGTGTGATAGTGTGCATATGTAAATATGTGGCTTTGGGGGCGTGGCCTCCTTGTCCCTTTAAAGTCGCCCTAAACCAGGTATGGTCAGTATAAACCATAACTTTAAGGTCGCCATAAACCACCATACAGTCAGGTGGGATATCTCAGCCTCTGAAGCTCCTAGAAGAGCGCTGAAGTGAGCCAAATTTTTTTCAATTTTTTTGAAGTGTGTTGGCCTTACTCCCAAGGCTCTAGGACCTTGGGAAAGGTGTGTCGGTCTAATCCACCAACATGCCCAGTTTGGGATTTTGTCGGTCTATACCCTATAAACCTGTGTGTGTGTGTGTGTGTGTGTGTGTGTGTGTGTGTGTGTGTGTGTGTGTGTACTTGTATTCATGACAAATCAGTACATTTTTATGATAGCACACCTTCACTATCAGGACACTCTGAAAAATCTGGACATTTTTGACGTCCTAATTTTTCTAACCTCTCTACAGTGTTGTAGGCCCCCCCAACATGCTCCTAGAACAAAAATCTCCAATGTCCTGACACATCACAATTTTAGGAAAATAAGTGTGTAAGTGTGTTTAGCATTTTTGATCATCTTCGAGTACGCCAACTAGTGGCCAGTTTTGGAAGTTAACACACTTTTAACACACTTTCAGTGACGTCACGCTGCTGGTCCTGATATGTCACTTTGTTCAGACACACTAACACACTTGAAGCATTACTGCAATATACATCTTCCATACAATTAGAGTCAAATAATAATAATTATAATTATCATCAACATCTGGGTCTTAGGTGCAGTAAGTAGTCTCACCAACAGTAGCCTAAAGCAGGTTAAGTGGGTGCAATGTATCGTGAAGGAACAACACTAAACGGCACTGGAAATAATCATATATTGCAATATTTATGAGAATTATTGCATTTTTAATAATCATAATCAATACACTTCAACTCTGTCGTAAATACATGTTACGCACACTAAGCAGTAGGGTTGCTAAGGGGTGGACAATTTCTGGAAACTTTCCATGCAAAGTTAAATTGGGGAATTAATGGGAAATTTGGGGTAATTCAAACAATTCATATGCAATCATAAATATAAACATTTTCTTTTGTCACCAGCAGACATGCATGCAATTGTTCACAGCCTTTCCTTCTGCCACTGGCTGGGGTAAAATGTATCCACATTGTTCTGTAGAATAAGATGAGAGAAAAGTTTGGAAAAAAAAAAATAGCTAATGCTATGCACAGATATATAAAGAGTAAACATTGGAATGGTCTTCAAAAAAAGGCATTTTTTTTAAAACATCTGTTAATGGCGGCAGAGTGATCACAGGCCTGGCGTTTGCTGCCTGACCATTTGTAACTTTAAACGTTTCTACCTTGATCTCAGCAGTAAGTGAAAACATGACTTCTCTTTACACATCAGGGTCACTCTCCTCCCTTTGTGAACCTATAAGTATTGATTGACACAGCCAACACTTCATTAGGGTAGGGTTACTTTTACAATACAGCCTTGTGTAAAGTGCAGATGTTTAACAACTATTAAAACACTATCAAAAACTGCACAATACACAATGTCAACTTCATTTAGTAATTAACTTAGCCATTTAAAGTGGGTCATTAAGTTACTTCATTCACTGAGCAACTGTAAAATCCTTCAGAACACCACATTATAGCCTTCTACTGAAAATAAAATAAAATAAAAAAAGAAATCTGTATTTTCATCTGGAGGTCCACAAGTGCTGCAGACATTTTTAAAACACACCTATATAACACACCACAGTCAGGACACTGGGAAAAATTAGGACATTTTCACATACATACTAAGTGTTGTTAAATACGTTTTTCATGCAAACGGAACCAAATTTAGAGAAGACAGCAAACAGTAGTTTGTAAAACATTGTTTTGACAACTCTCAACAACTTCGAAACATTGTTCTTGCCTGAACTCCGGTGCATGCGGCTGAGCTTCCAATGTAAACACGACAAGGAAAGTCTGTGACTTGTGAAGTTCCCGCATTAATCACTTCCTGTATGTCTTTCTTTCAAAATAAAAGCCATTTAGCGTTATATACACGGTTCAGTCTTATCCTAGGTTTTACTTTTGTTTCCGTTTGATCGTACAACTGCGGCTGGCATCCAACTTTACACAAAGATTTCATCTGAGATCAGCGTTGGGCTAGTCATTCAGTGATGCAGCATCTGGTTGGACGATAGACTCAACTTTATTGTGAAGCCTCTGAAACGGATATGACAGCAGTGGAGCGCTCGGTGAACGGCACATCCAGGACCTTCAGCGCTTCTGCGTTGACGCGCACCTCCGGAGGTAGAGTTGGCTAATTAGCTACTGAATCAACCTAAGTGTGAAGCCTTTGAAACGGATTCGAGCAGCGCAGCACTCGGTGAACGGCGCATCCGGTACCTTCAGCCCTCAGAAGACATTTAATCCTTCGACGTTGATGCCAGACACCCACCTCATGAGGTAAAGTTGGCTAATTAGCTAATTATCTAAACAGAATTCAAACACGCAGTGGACTCAAACAAACTGTAAGAGATGTATCATGAATGATAACGTTAATTAATTACTTTTGTTTAATCTTCAACAACCGATAGTAGAAGTTGTTGCTAAAAGTAAATGTTCATAGTAATTCAAACCTGAGTTAAAGGGACGATTCCCCAAACAAACTTTGACATCTTCAACTGCAGAGACAGTCAAAGTTGTTTTTTGGGGGTTTTTTGCACAACATATTATTTCTGGAATTTAGATGATATTTTCCTATTTAAAACACACAGATGATACTAGTTATTCAGAACAGGTAGAGTGCAGTTGTATAATGATTTTATGGCAGTATTTAATTTTAAAGGGATACTTCACCCATTTGCATGAAGCTGTGTATCATTAGAAACATGGTATTAGTGTTGAATGGTTCATTTAACCCTGAGACGAGAAAAATATGTGTTTCTTTGCCTGGAAGTTGTCTTCATGTGATGCAATATGATGCTTTTTGCAGACTTCGTCCTGAGGCTGAGGCCGCTCAGTTTATTTTAGCTGGAGGTGACAAGCCGTGTTTAAAGGTCCAGTGGATCAATGACTATAAAGATATGTTAGGTATTGAAGTGTATTTTACATGCAACATAATGTAATATAAATAAGTGTAAATGTGCTGCTGAAATATGTGAGCTATTGGTGGGACAAATGGTGTTTTTAAAGTTAGAGATTGGTTTAACATCAAAGACAATGTAGGGGTTTATTTATGAGGGCATTCTGTAAGACTGAGAAAGATAAACAATTTAGTATTGAAGTGAGAACAGACACTTAGGCTACATTGGGGGAGATAAGAAGTCACCTTATGGTGACCTGTGGTAACCTTTGAAGCCAGATGTTCTGAGGAACCACAGGGGGTGCAGGACTGTAGGAGCCTGAAATGATCAAAGCCTAAATGAAGTCGTAAATGTACTGATGTTGTTGACCAAAATTGTATAAATAAGAGGGTCTTGTCTTTGTTCGAGAGGATCACATTTGGCTGGTGACTCTCCCAGGAACATGACTAACCTGGACTGATGCTGTTCTTGTAAATAAATGTTTTATATTACATGCAAGTCAGTGTCAGCGGATATTTCTTCATCATCTACACATCATCGTCTAAGGAGGAGAACTTAAGAAACTACAGTATCATTCCCGATGTTTTACTTTGTGAACATTGCTAGACATCATGACAACATAATCGCTCAACACAAAAATTGCTGATGAACTTTGGGTGTTCAGAAATTTCTTTACAACATTATGGTTTTAGTGGAGAAAAGTTAGATATGTTTCCTTGTTTAATTTTAGCATTGATGCCTCCCATGAAGATGATTCACTGGGCCGGCTGGTAAATGATGGCCACAAGTCCCCACACTGCAAAATGAAAAAGTTGACAGTCCAGGGTAAACCTCATCTTTGCTTGTTTGCTGTTGAAGAAATCCAAGCAGAGAGTGAAATAACCTATGACTATGGAGAATCTCAGTGGCCATGGCAAGCTCTGGTGAGTAAATCTTAATAGACTTTACAGTAAACAATCTGTTAAGTATTCAAAGATAAAAACAAGATATATTAACTCTTTCCCCGCCAGAGAATTCTAGAATTGTTGCCAGCCAGCGCCAGCCTTTTTCACCATTTTCACCAATCTTTCAAGACCCACAGAATATTTTGTTCTTTGAATATGTAAATATTGAATACATCAAAAGAAAGATCAGAGTCTCTGCTTTCATACACAAAAAACTATTTTATTCAAACTTCATTCAGTCTTTTTTTATCAGCACTTGAATATCGGCCATTTTCACAAAAAAACAACATTCCGGACAAAAAGCTGAGAAAACAGCACTTTTGTAAAACACACTTATTTTCAAGAAAAAAAATGTGATTTTGAGTTTACATTTGGATTCTTTTTACTTTCATTTGACAACTACAGTTATATTTTAAAATAAGTAACTAAAATAAATAAAAATGATTACATAAAATTATACATTTTCTTTGAATAGTGTAGCACTACAACATTTACAAACTATATTATACATTTTTCTTCTCTTATACACTCAGAAATTTGTTTTTACAAACACTTAAATATTATTATTTTCAATAGTAAATCATTAGTTGAACAAAAACCTGATCAAGAAGAGAGACAATTGTGTCTTCCAGGGAAGCACCTTCTCTGCAATAGGGTTTCATGTTGTAACAGTACCCTGTGTCAGAATGGCAAAGGATGTAGGATTTGAACCCATATTTGACAGGTTTTTGGGGATTGTATACCCTGAACGCTCGCCGTCCACGCCACAGAAGCATACCCTCATCAATGCAAATGTTGGTGTTAGGTTGATACATTTGACTGAATTTAGATATAAGGTAATATAAGACAGGGCGGACTTTGTACAACCTGTCAGTGCTATTTGTTGGCCTTGATTCATAATCATTGGAGTGTAGAAATCTCCATATGATTTCAAACCTGTTGCGGGACGTGACCTTGTTGAAGTAGGGGGTGGCCAAAATGTCATCTGGAGACCAGTACATTTCAAGGTCAGGCTTAGGAATGATATGATCAAGAGCAGCAGCATCATTTAGAGGTCCAGGATTCTCAGTGAAAAGAAAGTATTTTGGCTGCCAGTTCATTTCTTTCCACATCAGATTACCTGGACCAGGACCTGCACCTGGCTGGTTTACAGAGCCTCTTGCTTGGTCACCAGGTGCTTGACCTCCACCACGCCCATGAGATCCACAGGTCCGACCTCTGCCTCTTTGCTGTGATCGACCTGTAAATAATTAGAATGACGACTTTTTTATTCAACAGTGTGATGTGCACAAAGAGAGGAACGTTATTTTTCAGCCTCTTCATATCATATCTTACCTCTTTCACCTTGGGTAGTTCTGTGTAAAGGACACCTGGGCCCTGAATCCCTGGACTCTGTGTGTAAAATGACAGTAAAATGTCATACAAATATTCATTTGGTAAATAGTTTGTGTACAAAATGAAAGCTAAATTATCTATTTTTTATCTTCTCTCACAAATTAGCAGGTGCTCTTGTCTTGTAGTATCTAATAATCATACAATCCAAGTAACATACTATCAAACTAAATAAAATATGTTATCATGACTCACCTCTTGCACCTACATGTATGTCTGGACCTTGGAGACCTGGACTCTGTGTCTGGAAATTACAAGAAAAAGTCCGTTAAAAAATTCGTTTGGTACATCGTTTATGTACAAAACTGAGGGATATGTTATTTCGACGTCACGTTATCTCATGAATTATCAGATGCATATGCTATCACGGTGAATCAAAAAATAACGTGATCATATCTTACCTCTTACACGTCCTGAAGGTCTGAATGTAGGTCCTGAATCCCTCCGCAGCTGACTTCATTCAGATCAGTTTCACGGAGGTCAAAAAATGAATTATCAGAGTCTGTATCGATAATTAACTCTGTAGCTTCCGCAGCCGAATATCTCCTTGCTGGCGCCGGCATGTTTGTACTGTTCAAGAGCTTTTATCTCATATCTATACGGATAATGTTGACTTTTTGACGCGCGTCAAACTCACATATAGACTGATCGAACTCCACCCGCTAGAAAATAAGGACGAAGAAGATGTTTGTTTTTTTTCTCTACTTTCCCGCGGGTGGTCTTGTTTGTTGGTTTTTGACCCCACAGTCCTGTAACTTTTTCACAACATCCGTCAGAGCGCCCCCTATCGTATTACACTGAAAACACCAATTGACGGAAAATTCCATCAATGGCGGGTAACGGTTGGGTTCCAAATGACGGAATTTTCCGTCAATGGCGGGGAATGAGTTAAATAAAAATTATTCATAGTAATTTCTAGTTACAAGATCAGTTCACTTCAGTGTGGGGTTTAGAGATTCTCTGACAACAACAGGAGAAATTAGAAGTCAGGACCATGAACATGTGTTCAGTCGTCATGTCCTCATATTGTTTTAGGCTATGAAAGACTTGTGTGTTTCAGGTGGTGTCCTCATATCGTCTGACCTATGGACTGTGAAGTGTGTGTGTCTTACATGTCCTCAATAATGTTGGGTAGCAGATGCTGTACAGTGTTAGCAGTTTCTGTAGAGTTTAGCATAATTAGCTTCGATCCTCCTGTGAATTATGTTTAACTGAAAAAAGTATGATCATTTGTTCATTAGTCAGGAACATGGACTCAGAATGTGTTCAGTCGTCATGTCCTCATATTGTTTTAGGCTGTGAAATACTTGAGTGTGTTTCAGGTGGCGCCCTCATATCGTCTGACCCATCGACTGTGAAGTGTGTGTGTATTACATGTCCTGATATTGTTGGGTAGCAGATGCTGAACAGTGTTAGCAGTTTCTATGGAGTTTGGCATTATGAGCTTATATCCTCCTGTGAATTATGTTTCACTGAAAAAAGTATGATCATTTGTTCATTATTCAGGAGTTATGGTACAGAATGTCTGACACTGTATTGTTTTGTTGCAGACACCAAGTGTTCAGATCCTGACTCAACCTTCTGCAGACCAAGAAGTGAGTGAGAGGTCCACTTCATCCTTCCAAGAGGTAATTACACATTCATTTATTCTATTTAGAATTAAGAATAGGTCTCAGTTGGCTCCAGTACATAACTAAAATGCCCTTTCACTGTATTAAAACAATCAGTTTGTGTGAAATGTTCACATTATCAATGTTAGCATTACTTGTTTGTGAAAAGCGTAGCAAAAAGATATTGGCTACACCATTTGTTAGCTCTAACTTCCCTTTAATGCATCCAATTGATCTTTTATTTCACTAAATTCTTTATTTTTTGTCTCTGTTGCTCATGTTTTTGTTCATTTTTTTAAATTTTTTTATTTTTTTTATATACTTTTATTAATCCCGCGAGGGGAAATTCGGTTTTCACTCTGCATTAATGGAGAGGTCTCAGAGTGAGGGGGCTGCCCACAGAGAGCGCTCCAGAGCAGTTTTTGGGGTTCGGTGCCTTGCTCAGGGGCACCTCGGCAGTGCTCAGGAAGTGGACTGGCACCTCTCCAGCTACCAGACCAGTTTCCGGACTTGGTCCGTGCCGGGACTTGAACCGGCGACCCTCCGGTTCCCAACCCAAGTCCCTACAGACTGAGCTACTGCCGCCTTCTTTAACATCTTTAACATCTGCTGATCAGTTTACATGATTGGATTTCAGGGGAAGTAGATCATTTCACATGAGTGTGGGGTTTAGAGCTTTCTTTGACAACAACAGAAGAATTTAGAAGTCAGGAACATGGACTCAGAATGTGTTCAGTCGTCATGTCCTCATATTGTTTTACGCTGTGAAAGACTTGAGTGTGTTTCAGGTGGCGTCCTCATATCGTCTGACCCATTGACTGTGAAGTGTGTGTGTCTTACATGTCCTCATAATGTTGGGTAACAGATGCTGTACAGTGATAGCAGTTTCTGTAGCGGTTAGCATTATTAGCTTCGATCCTCCTGTGAATTTTGTTTAACTGAAAAAAGTAATGAGCAAACAATCAATGAAACCATGACCAAAGTCAATCAGGTCCCTGAACTTTTTAGTTCTATGAAGAGAAGTCCCTGAACCTTTTAGTTCCTGAAGAGAAGTCTCTGAGCCTTTAGTTCTATGAAGAGAAGTCCCTGAACCTTTTAGTTCCTGAAGAGAAGTCCATGAACCTTTTAGTTCTATGAAGAGAAGTCCCTGAACCTTTTAGTTCTATGAAGAGAAGTCCCTGAACCTTTTAGTTCTGAGAAGAGAAGTCCCTGAACCTTTTAGTTCTATGAAGAGAAGTCCCTGAACCTTTTAGTTCTATGAAGAGAAGTCCCTGAACCTTTTAGTTCTATGAAGAGAAGTCCCTGAACCTTTTAGTTCTTTGAAGAGATATCCCTGAACCTTTTAGTTCAATGAAGAGAAGTCCCTGAACCGTTTAGTTCTGAGAAGAAAAGTCCCTGAACCTTTTAGTTATTTAAAGAGAAGTCCCTGAACCTTTTAGTTCTATGAAGAGAAATCCCTGAATCTTTTAATTCTATGAAGAGAAGTCCCTGAACCTTTTAGTTCCTAAAGAGAAGTCCCTGAACCTTTTAGTTCTATGAAGAGAAGTCCCTGAACCTTGTAGTTCCTGAAGAGAAGTCCCTGAACCTTTTATTTCTTTCAAGAGAAGTCCCTGAACCTTTTCGTTCCTAAAGAGAAGTCCCTGAACCTTTTAGTTCCTAAAGAGAAGTCCCTGAACCTTTTAGTTATTTAAAGAGAAGTCCCTGAACCTTTTAGTTATATGAAGAGAAATCCCTGAATCTTTTAATTCTATGAAGAGAAGTCCCTGAACCTTTTAGTTCCTAAAGAGAAGTCCCTGAACCTTTTAGTTATTTAAAGAGAAGTCCCTGAACCTTTTAATTCTATGAAGAGAAGTCCCTGAACCTTTTAGTTCTATGAAGAGAAGTCCCTGAACCTTTTAGTTCCTAAAGAGAAGTCCCTGAACCTTTTAGTTATTTAAAGAGAAGTCCCTGAACCTTTTAATTCTATGAAGAGAAGTCCCTGAACCTTTTAGTTCTGAGAAGAGAAGTCCCTGAACCTTTTATTTCTTTGAAAAGAAGTCCCTGAACCTTTTAGTTCTATGAAGAGAATTCCCTGAACCTTTTAGTTCGATGAAGAGAAGTACCTGAACCTTTTAGTACCTGAAGAGAAGTCCCTGAACCTTTAAGTTCCTGAAGAGAAGTCCCTGAACCTTTTAGTTCTGAGAAGAGAAGTCCCTGAACCTTTTAGTTCTGAGAAGAGAAGTCCCTGAACCGTTTAGTTCTGAGAAGAGATGTCCCTGAACCTTTAAGTTCCTGAAGAGAAGTCCCTGAACCTTTTAGTTCTGAGAAGAGATGTCCCTGAACCTTTTAGTTCTATTAAGAGAAATCCCTGAACCTTTTAATTCTATGAAGAGAAGTCCCTGAACCTTTTAGTTCCTAAAGAGAAGTCCCTGAACCTTTTAGTTCGATGAAGAGAAGTCCCTGAACCTTTTAGCACCTGAAGAGAAGTCCCTGAACCTTTTAGTTCTATGAAGAGAAGTCCCTGAACCTTTTAGTTCTGAGAAGAGAAGTTCCTGAACCTGTTAGTTATTTGAAGAGAAGTACCTGAACCTTTTAGTTCAATGAAGAGACATGTCCCTGAACCTTTTAGTTCAATGAAGAGACATCCCTGAACCTTTTAGTTCTATGAAGAGAAGTCCCTGAACCTTTTAGTTCTGAGAAAAGAAGTCCCTGAACCTTTTAGTTCTGAGAAGTGATATCCTTGAACCTTTTAGTTCTTTGAAGAGAAGTCCCTGAACCTCTTAGTTCTCTGAAGAGAAGTCCCTGAACCTTTTAGTTACTGAAGAGAAGTCCCTGAAACTTTTAGTTACTGAAGAGATGTCCCTGAACCTTTTAGTTCTGAGAAGAGAAGTCCCTGAACGTTTTAGTTCTGAGACGAGAAGTCCCTGAACCTTTTAGTTCTATGAAGAGAAGTCCCTGAACCTTTTAGTTCTGAGAAGTGAAGTCCCTGAACCTTTTAGTTCTATGAAGAGAAGTCCCTGAATCTTTTAGTTCTATGAAGAGAAGTCCCTGAACCTTTTAGATCTGAGAAGAGAAGTCCCTGAACCTTTTAGTTCTATGAAGAGAAATCCCTGAATCTTTTAATTCTATGAAGAGAAGTCCCTGAACCTTTTAGTTCCTAAAGAGAAGTCCCTGAACCTTTTAGTTCTGAGAAGAGAAGTCCCTGAACCTTTTAGTTATTTAAAGAGAAGTCCCTGAACCTTTTAGTTCTATGAAGAGAAATCCCTGAATCTTTTAATTCTATGAAGAGAAGTCCCTGAACCTTTTAGTTCCTAAAGAGAAGTCCCTGAACCTTTTAGTTATTTAAAGAGAAGTCCCTGAACCTTTTAGTTATATGAAGAGAAATCCCTGAGTCTTTTAATTCTATGAAGAGAAGTCCCTGAACCTTTTAGTTCCTAAAGAGAAGTCCCTGAACCTTTTAGTTCTATGAAGAGAAGTCCCTGAACCTTTTAGTTCTGAGAAGAGAAGTTCCTGAACCTGTTAGTTATTTGAAGAGAAGTACCTGAACCTTTTAGTTCTATGAAGAGAAGTCCCTGAACCTTTTAGTACCTGAAGAGAAGTCCCTGAACCTTTTAGTTCCTGTAGAGAAGTCCCTGAACCTTTTAGTTCTGAGAAGAGAAGTCCCTGAACCTTTTAGTTCTATGAAGAGAAGTCCCTGAACCTTTTAGTACCTGAAGAGAAGTCCCTGAACCTTTTAGTTCCTGTAGAGAAGTCCCTGAACCTTTTAGTTCTGAGAAGAGAAGTCCCTGAACCTTTTAGTTCTTTGAAGAGAAGTCCCTGAACCTTTTAGTTATATGAAGAGAAATCCCTGAATCTTTTAATTCTATGAAGAGAAGTCCCTGAACATTTTAGTTCCTAAAGAGAAGTCCCTGAACCTTTTAGTTATTTAAAGAGAAGTCCCTGAACCTTTTAGTTATATGAAGAGAAATCCCTGAATCTTTTAATTCTATGAAGAGAAGTCCCTGAACCTTTTAGTTCCTAAAGAGAAGTCCCTGAACCTTTTAGTTCTATGAAGAGAAGTCCCTGAACATTTTATTTCTATGAAGAGGAGTCCCTGAATCTTTTAGTTCTATGAAGAGAAGTCCCTGAACCTTTTAATTCTATGAAGAGAAGTCCCTGAACCTTTTAGTTCTGAGAAGAGAAGTCCCTGAACCTTTTAGTTCAATGAAAAGAAATCCCTGAACCTTTTAGTTCAATGAAGAGAATTCCCTGAACCTTTTAGTTCGATGAAGAGAAGTCCCTGAATCTTTTAGTACCTGAAGAGAAGTCCCTGACCCTTTTAGTTATTTGAAGAGAAGTCCCTGAACCTTTTAATTCTATGAAGAGAAGTCCCTGAACCTTTTAGTTCTGAGAAGAGAAGTCCCTGAACCTTTTAGTTATTTGAAGAGATGTCCCTGAACCTTTTAGTTCAATGAAGAGAAGTCCCTGAACCGTTTAGTTCTGAGAAGAGAAGTCCCTGAACCTTTTAGTTCTTTGAAGAGAAATCCCTGAACCTTTCAGTTCTTGAAGAGAAGTCCCTGAACCTTTTAATTCTATGAAGAGAAGTCCCTGAACCTTTTAGTTCTATGAAGAGAAGTCCCTGAACCTTTTAGTTCTTTTAAGAGATGTCCCTGAACCTTTTAGTTCTATGAAGAGAAGTCCCTGAACCTTTTAGTTCTATGAAGAGCAGTCCCTGAACCTTTTAGTTCTTTTAAGACATGTCCCTGAACCTTTTAGTTCAATGAAGAGACATCCCTGAACCTTTTAGTTCTATGAAGAGAAGTCCCTGAACCTTTTAGTTCTGAGAAAAGAAGTCCCTGAACCTTTTAGTTCTGAGAAGTGATATCCTTGAACCTTTTAGTTCTTTGAAGAGAAGTCCCTGAACCTCTTAGTTCTCTGAAGAGAAGTCCCTGAACCTTTTAGTTACTGAAGAGAAGTCCCTGAAACTTTTAGTTACTGAAGAGATGTCCCTGAACCTTTTAGTTCTGAGAAGAGAAGTCCCTGAACGTTTTAGTTCTGAGACGAGAAGTCCCTGAACCTTTTAGTTCTATGAAGAGAAGTCCCTGAACCTTTTAGTTCTGAGAAGTGAAGTCCCTGAACCTTTTAGTTCTATGAAGAGAAGTCCCTGAACCTTTTAGTTCTATGAAGAGAAGTCCCTGAACCTTTTAGATCTGAGAAGAGAAGTCCCTGAACCTTTTAGTTCTATGAAGAGAAATCCCTGAATCTTTTAATTCTATGAAGAGAAGTCCCTGAACCTTTTAGTTCCTAAAGGGAAGTTCCTGAACCTTTTAGTTCTGAGAAGAGAAGTCCCTGAACCTTTTAGTTATTTAAAGAGAAGTCCCTGAACCTTTTAGTTCTATGAAGAGAAATCCCTGAATCTTTTAATTCTATGAAGAGAAGTCCCTGAACCTTTTAGTTCCTAAAGAGAAGTCCCTGAACCTTTTAGTTATTTAAAGAGAAGTCCCTGAACCTTTTAGTTATATGAAGAGAAATCCCTGAATCTTTTAATTCTATGAAGAGAAGTCCCTGAACCTTTTAGTTCCTAAAGAGAAGTCCCTGAACCTTTTAGTTATTTAAAGAGAAGTCCCTGAACCTTTTACTTCTATGACGAGAAGTCCCTGACCCGTTTAGTTCTATGAAGAGATGTCCCTGAACCTTTTAGTTCTGAGAAGTGAAGTCCCTGAACCTTTTAGTTCTATGAAGAGAAGTCCCTGAACCTTTTAATTCTATGAAGAGAAGTCCCTGAACCTTTTAATTCTATGAAGAGAAGTCCCTGAACCTTTTAGTTCTATGAAGAGAAGTCCCTGAACCTTTTAGTACCTGAAGAGAAGTCCCTGACCCTTTTAGTTATTTGAAGAGAAGTCCCTGAACCTTTTACTTCTATGAAGAGAAGTCCCTGAACCTTTTAGTTCTGAGAAGAGAAGTCCCTGAACCTTATAGTTCTTTGAAGAGATATCCTTGAACCTTTTAGTTCTTTCAAGAGGAGTCCCTGAACCTTTTAGTTCTCTGAAGAGAAGTCCCTGAACCTTTTAGTTCTATGAAGAGAAGTCCCTGAACCTTTTAGTTCTGAGAAGAGAAGTTCCTGAACCTGTTAGTTATTTGAAGAGAAGTACCTGAACCTTTTAGTTCTATGAAGAGAAGTCCCTGAACCTTTTAGTACCTGAAGAGAAGTCCCTGAACCTTTTAGTTCCTGTAGAGAAGTCCCTGAACCTTTTAGTTCTGAGAAGAGAAGTCCCTGAACCTTTTAGTTCTTTGAAGAGAAGTCCCTGAACCTTTTAGTTATATGAAGAGAAATCCCTGAATCTTTTAATTCTATGAAGAGAAGTCCCTGAACCTTTTAGTTCCTAAAGAGAAGTCCCTGAACCTTTTAGTTCTATGAAGAGAAGTCCCTGAACATTTTATTTCTATGAAGAGGAGTCCCTGAATCTTTTAGTTCTATGAAGAGAAGTCCCTGAACCTTTTAATTCTATGAAGAGAAGTCCCTGAACCTTTTAGTTCTGAGAAGAGAAGTCCCTGAACCTTTTAGTTCAATGAAAAGAAGTCCCTGAACCTTTTAGTTCTATGAAGAGAATTCCCTGAACCTTTTAGTTCGATGAAGAGAAGTCCCTGACCCTTTTAGTTATTTGAAGAGAAGTCCCTGAACCTTTTAATTCTATGAAGAGAAGTCCCTGAACCTTTTAGTTCTGAGAAGAGAAGTCCCTGAACCTTTTAGTTATTTGAAGAGATGTCCCTGAACCTTTTAGTTCAATGAAGAGAAGTCCCTGAACCGTTTAGTTCTGAGAAGAGAAGTCCCTGAACCTTTTAGTTCTTTGAAGAGAAATCCCTGAACCATTCAGTTCTTGAAGAGAAGTCCCTGAACCTTTTAATTCTATGAAGAGAAGTCCCTGAACCTTTTAGTTCTATGAAGAGAAGTCCCTGAACCTTTTAGTTCTTTTAAGAGATGTCCCTGAACCTTTTAGTTCTATGAAGAGAAGTCCCTGAACCTTTTAGTTCTATGAAGAGCAGTCCCTGAACCTTTTAGTTCTTTTAAGACATGTCCCTGAACCTTTTAGTTCAATGAAGAGACATCCCTGAACCTTTTAGTTCTATGAAGAGAAGTCCCTGAACCTTTTAGTTCTGAGAAAAGAAGTCCCTGAACCTTTTAGTTCTGAGAAGTGATATCCTTGAACCTTTTAGTTCTTTGAAGAGAAGTCCCTGAACCTCTTAGTTCTCTGAAGAGAAGTCCCTGAACCTTTTAGTTACTGAAGAGAAGTCCCTGAAACTTTTAGTTACTGAAGAGATGTCCCTGAACCTTTTAGTTCTGAGAAGAGAAGTCCCTGAACGTTTTAGTTCTGAGACGAGAAGTCCCTGAACCTTTTAGTTCTATGAAGAGAAGTCCCTGAACCTTTTAGTTCTGAGAAGTGAAGTCCCTGAACCTTTTAGTTCTATGAAGAGAAGTCCCTGAACCTTTTAGTTCTATGAAGAGAAGTCCCTGAACCTTTTAGATCTGAGAAGAGAAGTCCCTGAACCTTTTAGTTCTATGAAGAGAAATCCCTGAATCTTTTAATTCTATGAAGAGAAGTCCCTGAACCTTTTAGTTCCTGAAGAGAAGTCCCTGAACCTTTTAGTTCTGAGAAGAGAAGTCCCTGAACCTTTTTGTTATTTAAAGAGAAGTCCCTGAACCTTTTAGTTCTATGAAAAGAAATCCCTGAATCTTTTAATTCTATGAAGAGAAGTCCCTGAACCTTTTAGTTCCTAAAGAGAAGTCCCTGAACCTTTTAGTTATTTAAAGAGAAGTCCCTGAACCTTTTAGTTATATGAAGAGAAATCCCTGAATCTTTTAATTCTATGAAGAGAAGTCCCTGAACCTTTTAGTTCCTAAAGAGAAGTCCCTGAACCTTTTAGTTATTTAAAGAGAAGTCCCTGAACCTTTTAGTTCTATGAAGAGAAGTCCCTGAACCTTTTAGTTCTATGAAGAGAAGTCCCTGAACCTTTTAGTTCTATGAAGAGAAGTCCCTGAACATTTTATTTCTATGAAGAGAATTCCCTGAACCTTTTAGTTCGATGAAGAGAAGTCCCTGAACCTTTTAGTTACTGAAGAGAAGTCCCTGAAACTTTTAGTTACTGAAGAGATGTCCCTGAACCTTTTAGTTCTGAGAAGAGAAGTCCCTGAACGTTTTAGTTCTGAGACGAGAAGTCCCTGAACCTTTTAGTTCTATGAAGAGAAGTCCCTGAACCTTTTAGTTCTGAGAAGTGAAGTCCCTGAACCTTTTAGTTCTATGAAGAGAAGTCCCTGAACCTTTTAGTTCTATGAAGAGAAGTCCCTGAACCTTTTAGATCTGAGAAGAGAAGTCCCTGAACCTTTTAGTTCTATGAAGAGAAATCCCTGAATCTTTTAATTCTATGAAGAGAAGTCCCTGAACCTTTTAGTTCCTAAAGAGAAGTCCCTGAACCTTTTAGTTCTGAGAAGAGAAGTCCCTGAACCTTTTTGTTATTTAAAGAGAAGTCCCTGAACCTTTTAGTTCTATGAAGAGAAATCCCTGAATCTTTTAATTCTATGAAGAGAAGTCCATGAACCTTTTAGTTCCTAAAGAGAAGTCCCTGAACCTTTTAGTTATTTAAAGAGAAGTCCCTGAACCTTTTAGTTATATGAAGAGAAATCCCTGAATCTTTTAGTTCTATGAAGAGAAGTCCCTGAACCTTTTAGTTCTATGAAGAGAAGTCCCTGAACCTTTTAGTTCCTAAAGAGAAGTCCCTGAACCTTTTAGTTATTTAAAGAGAAGTCCCTGAACATTTTAATTCTATGAAGAGAAGTCCCTGAATCTTTTAGTTCTATGAAGAGAAGTCCCTGAACCTTTTAATTCTATGAAGAGAAGTCCCTGAACCTTTTAGTTCTGAGAAGAGAAGTCCCTGAACCTTTTAGTTCTTTGAAAAGAAGTCCCTGAACCTTTTAGTTCTATGAAGAGAATTCCCTGAACCTTTTAGTTCGATGAAGAGAAGTACCTGAACCTTTTAGTACCTGAAGAGAAGTCCCTGAACCTTTAGGTTCCTGAAGACAAGTCCCTGAACCTTTTAGTTCTGAGAAGAGAAGTCCCTGAACCTTTTAGTTCTGAGAAGAGAAGTCCCTGAACCTTTTAGTTCCTGAAGAGAAGTCCCTGAACCTTTTAGTTCTGAGAAGAGATGTCCCTGAACCTTTTAGTTCTATTAAGAGAAATCCCTGAACCTTTTAATTCTATGAAGAGAAGTCCCTGAACCTTTTAGTTACTAAAGAGAAGTCCCTGAACCTTTTAGTTCGATGAAGAGAAGTCCCTGAACCTTTTAGCACCTGAAGAGAAGTTCCTGAACCTTTTAGTTCCTGAAGAGAATTCCCTTCACCTTTTAGTTCTGAGAAGAGAAGTCCCTGAACCTTTTAGTTCTATGAAGAGAAGTCCATGAACCTTTTAATTCTATGAAGAGAAGTCCCTGAACCTTTTAGTTCTATGAAGAGAAGTCCCTGAACCTTTTTGTTCTGAGAAGAGAAGTCCCTGACCCTTTTAGTTATTTGAAGAGAAGTCCCTGAACCTTTTAATTCTATGAAGAGAAGTCCCTGAACCTTTTAGTTCTGAGAAGAGAAGTCCCTGAACCTTTTAGTTATTTGAAGAGATATCCTTGAACCTTTTAGTTCTTTCAAGAGGAGTCCCTGAAGCTTTTGGTTCTCTGAAGAGAAGTCCCTGAACCTTTTAGTTCTATGAAGAGATGTCCCTGAACCTTTTAGTTCTGAGAAGAGAAGTTCCTGAACCTTTTAGTTATTTGAAGAGAAGTACCTGAACCTTTTAGTTCTATGAAGAGAAGTCCCTGAACCTTTTAGTTCTGAGAAGTGAAGTCCCTGAACCTTTTAGTTATATGACGAGAAGTCCCTGAACCTTTTAGTACCTGAAGAGAAGTCCCTGAATCTTTTAGTTCCTGAACAGAAGTCCCTGAACCTTTTAGTTCTTTGAAGAGAAGTCCCTGAACCTTTTAGTTCTATGAAGAGAAGTCCCTGAACCTTTTAGTTCTGAGAAGGGAAGTCTCTGAACCTTTTTGTTCTTTGAAGAGAAGTCCCTGAACCTTTTACTTCTATGACGAGAAGTCCCTGACCCGTTTAGTTCTATGAAGAGATGTCCCTGAACCTTTTAGTTCTGAGAAGTGAAGTCCCTGAACCTTTTAGTTCCTAAAGAGAAGTCCCTGAACCTTTTAGTTATTTAAAGAGAAGTCCCTGAACCTTTTAGTTATATGAAGAGAAATCCCTGAGTCTTTTAATTCTATGAAGAGAAGTCCCTGAACCTTTTAGTTCCTATAGAGTAGTCCCTGAACCTTTTAGTTATTTAAAGAGAAGTCCCTGAACCTTTTAGTTCTATGAAGAGAAGTCCCTGAACCTTTTAGTTCTATGAAGAGAAGTCCCTGAACCTTTTAATTCCTAAAGAGAAGTCCCTGAACCTTTTAGTTATTTAAAGAGAAGTCCCTGAACATTTTAATTCTATGAAGAGAAGTCCCTGAATCTTTTAGTTCTATGAAGAGAAGTCCCTGAACCTTTTAATTCTATGAAGAGAAGTCCCTGAACCTTTTAGTTCTGAGAAGAGAAGTCCCTGAACCTTTTAGTTCTTTGAAAAGAAGTCCCTGAACCTTTTAGTTCTATGAAGAGAATTCCCTGAACCTTTTAGTTCGATGAAGAGAAGTACCTGAACCTTTTAGTACCTGAAGAGAAGTCCCTGAACCTTTAGTTTCCTGAAGAGAAGTCCCTGAACCTTTTAGTTCTGAGAAGAGAAGTCCCTGAACCTTTTAGTTCTGAGAAGAGAAGTCCCTGAACCGTTTAGTTCTGAGAAGAGATGTCCCTGAACCTTTTAGTTCCTGAAGAGAAGTCCCTGAACCTTTTAGTTCTGAGAAGAGATGTCCCTGAACCTTTTAGTTCTATTAAGAGAAATCCCTGAACCTTTTAGTTCCTAAAGAGAAGTCCCTGAACCTTTTAGTTCGATGAAGAGAAGTCCCTGAACCTTTTAGCACCTGAAGAGAAGTCCCTGAACCTTTTAGTTCCTGAAGAGAAGTCCCTTCACCTTTTAGTTCTGAGAAGAGAAGTCCCTGAACCTTTTAGTTCTATGAAGAGAAGTCCATGAACCTTTTAATTCTATGAAGAGAAGTCCCTGAACCTTTTAGTTCTATGAAGAGAAGTCCCTGAACCTTTTTGTTCTGAGAAGAGAAGTCCCTGACCCTTTTAGTTATTTGAAGAGAAGTCCCTGAACCTTTTAATTCTATGAAGAGAAGTCCCTGAACCTTTTAGTTCTGAGAAGAGAAGTCCCTGAACCTTTTAGCACCTGAAGAGAAGTCCCTGAACCTTTTAGTTCCTGAAGAGAAGTCCCTTCACCTTTTAGTTCTGAGAAGAGAAGTCCCTGAACCTTTTAGTTCTATGAAGAGAAGTCCATGAACCTTTTAATTCTATGAAGAGAAGTCCCTGAACCTTTTAGTTCTATGAAGAGAAGTCCCTGAACCTTTTTGTTCTGAGAAGAGAAGTCCCTGACCCTTTTAGTTATTTGAAGAGAAGTCCCTGAACCTTTTAATTCTATGAAGAGAAGTCCCTGAACCTTTTAGTTCTGAGAAGAGAAGTCCCTGAACCTTTTAGTTATTTGAAGAGATATCCTTGAACCTTTTGGTTCTTTCAAGAGGAGTCCCTGAAGCTTTTGGTTCTCTGAAGAGAAGTCCCTGAACCTTTTAGTTCTATGAAGAGATGTCCCTGAACCTTTTAGTTCTGAGAAGAGAAGTTCCTGAACCTTTTAGTTATTTGAAGAGAAGTACCTGAACCTTTTAGTTCTATGAAGAGAAGTCCCTGAACCTTTTAGTTCTGAGAAGTGAAGTCCCTGAACCTTTTAGTTATATGACGAGAAGTCCCTGAACCTTTTAGTACCTGAAGAGAAGTCCCTGAATCTTTTAGTTCCTGAACAGAAGTCCCTGAACCTTTTAGTTCTTTGAAGAGAAGTCCCTGAACCTTTTAGTTCTGAGAAGGGAAGTCTCTGAACCTTTTTGTTCTTTGAAGAGAAGTCCCTGAACCTTTTACTTCTATGACGAGAAGTCCCTGACCCATTTAGTTCTATGAAGAGATGTCCCTGAACCTTTTAGTTCTGAGAAGTGAAGTCCCTGAACCTTTTAGTTCTATGAAGAGAAGTCCCTGAACCTTTTAACTCTATGAAGAGAAGTCCCTGAACCTTTTAATTCTATGAAGAGAAGTCCCTGAACCTTTTAGTTCGATGAAGAGAAGTCCCTGAACCTTTTACTACCTGAAGAGAAGTCCCTGACCCTTTTAGTTATTTGAAGAGAAGTCCCTGAACCTTTTACTTCTATGAAGAGAAGTCCCTGAACCTTTTAGTTCTGAGAAGAGAAGTCCCTGAACCTTATAGTTCTTTGAAGAGATATCCTTGAACCTTTTAGTTCTTTCAAGAGGAGTCCCTGAACCTTTTAGTTCTCTGAAGAGAAGTCCCTGAACCTTTTAGTTCTATGAAGAGAAGTCCCTGAACCTTTTAGTTCTGAGAAGAGAAGTTCCTGAACCTGTTAGTTATTTGAAGAGAAGTACCTGAACCTTTTAGTTCTATGAAGAGAAGTCCCTGAACCTTTTAGTACCTGAAGAGAAGTCCCTGAACCTTTTAGTTCCTGTAGAGAAGTCCCTGAACCTTTTAGTTCTGAGAAGAGAAGTCCCTGAACCTTTTAGTTCTTTGAAGAGAAGTCCCTGAACCTTTTAGTTATATGAAGAGAAATCCCTGAATCTTTTAATTCTATGAAGAGAAGTCCCTGAACCTTTTAGTTCCTAAAGAGAAGTCCCTGAACCTTTTAGTTATTTAAAGAGAAGTCCCTGAACCTTTTAGTTATATGAAGAGAAATCCCTGAATCTTTTAATTCTATGAAGAGAAGTCCCTGAACCTTTTAGTTCCTAAAGAGAAGTCCCTGAACCTTTTAGTTCTATGAAGAGAAGTCCCTGAACATTTTAATTCTATGAAGAGGAGTCCCTGAATCTTTTAGTTCTATGAAGAGAAGTCCCTGAACCTTTTAATTCTATGAAGAGAAGTCCCTGAACCTTTTAGTTCTGAGAAGAGAAGTCCCTGAACCTTTTAGTTCTTTGAAAAGAAGTCCCTGAACCTTTTAGTTCTATGAAGAGAATTCCCTGAACCTTTTAGTTCGATGAAGAGAAGTCCCTGAACCTTTTAGTTATTTGAAGAGAAGTCCCTGAACCTTTTAATTCTATGAAGAGAAGTCCCTGAACCTTTTAGTTCTGAGAAGAGAAGTCCCTGAACCTTTTAGTTATTTGAAGAGATGTCCCTGAACCTTTTAGTTCAATGAAGAGAAGTCCCTGAACCGTTTAGTTCTGAGAAGAGAAGTCCCTGAACCTTTTAGTTCTGAGAAGAGAAGTCCCTGAACCTTTTAGTTATTTGAAGAGATGTCCCTGAACCTTTTAGTTCAATGAAGAGAAGTCCCTGAACCGTTTAGTTCTGAGAAGAGAAGTCCCTGAACCTTTTATTTCTTTGAAGAGAAATCCCTGAACCTTTCAGTTCTTGAAGAGAAGTCCCTGAACCTTTTAATTCTATGAAGAGAAGTCCCTGAACCTTTTAGTTCTATGAAGAGAAGTCCCTGAACCTTTTAGTTCTTTTAAGAGATGTCCCTGAACCTTTTAGTTCTATGAAGAGAAGTCCCTGAACCTTTTAGTTCTATGAAGAGCAGTCCCTGAACCTTTTAGTTCTTTTAAGACATGTCCCTGAACCTTTTAGTTCAATGAAGAGACATGTCCCTGAACCTTTTAGTTCAATGAAGAGACATCCCTGAACCTTTTAGTTCTATGAAGAGAAGTCCCTGAACCTTTTAGTTCTGAGAAAAGAAGTCCCTGAACCTTTTAGTTCTGAGAAGTGATATCCTTGAACCTTTTAGTTCTTTGAAGAGAAGTCCCTGAACCTCTTAGTTCTCTGAAGAGAAGTCCCTGAACCTTTTAGTTACTGAAGAGAAGTCCCTGAAACTTTTAGTTACTGAAGAGATGTCCCTGAACCTTTTAGTTCTGAGAAGAGAAGTCCCTGAACGTTTTAGTTCTGAGACGAGAAGTCCCTGAACCTTTTAGTTCTATGAAGAGAAGTCCCTGAACCTTTTAGTTCTGAGAAGTGAAGTCCCTGAACCTTTTAGTTCTATGAAGAGAAGTCCCTGAACCTTTTAGTTCTATGAAGAGAAGTCCCTGAACCTTTTAGATCTGAGAAGAGAAGTCCCTGAACCTTTTAGTTCCTAAAGAGAAGTCCCTGAACCTTTTAGTTCGATGAAGAGAAGTCCCTGAACCTTTTAGCACCTGAAGAGAAGTCCCTGAACCTTTTAGTTCCTGAAGAGAAGTCCCTTCACCTTTTAGTTCTGAGAAGAGAAGTCCCTGAACCTTTTAGTTCTATGAAGAGAAGTCCATGAACCTTTTAATTCTATGAAGAGAAGTCCCTGAACCTTTTAGTTCTATGAAGAGAAGTCCCTGAACCTTTTTGTTCTGAGAAGAGAAGTCCCTGACCCTTTTAGTTATTTGAAGAGAAGTCCCTGAACCTTTTAATTCTATGAAGAGAAGTCCCTGAACCTTTTAGTTCTGAGAAGAGAAGTCCCTGAACCTTTTAGCACCTGAAGAGAAGTCCCTGAACCTTTTAGTTCCTGAAGAGAAGTCCCTTCACCTTTTAGTTCTGAGAAGAGAAGTCCCTGAACCTTTTAGTTCTATGAAGAGAAGTCCATGAACCTTTTAATTCTATGAAGAGAAGTCCCTGAACCTTTTAGTTCTATGAAGAGAAGTCCCTGAACCTTTTTGTTCTGAGAAGAGAAGTCCCTGACCCTTTTAGTTATTTGAAGAGAAGTCCCTGAACCTTTTAATTCTATGAAGAGAAGTCCCTGAACCTTTTAGTTCTGAGAAGAGAAGTCCCTGAACCTTTTAGTTATTTGAAGAGATATCCTTGAACCTTTTGGTTCTTTCAAGAGGAGTCCCTGAAGCTTTTGGTTCTCTGAAGAGAAGTCCCTGAACCTTTTAGTTCTATGAAGAGATGTCCCTGAACCTTTTAGTTCTGAGAAGAGAAGTTCCTGAACCTTTTAGTTATTTGAAGAGAAGTCCCTGACCCTTTTAGTTATTTGAAGAGAAGTCCCTGAACCTTTTAATTCTATGAAGAGAAGTCCCTGAACCTTTTAGTTCTGAGAAGAGAAGTCCCTGAACCTTTTAGCACCTGAAGAGAAGTCCCTGAACCTTTTAGTTCCTGAAGAGAAGTCCCTTCACCTTTTAGTTCTGAGAAGAGAAGTCCCTGAACCTTTTAGTTCTATGAAGAGAAGTCCATGAACCTTTTAATTCTATGAAGAGAAGTCCCTGAACCTTTTAGTTCTATGAAGAGAAGTCCCTGAACCTTTTTGTTCTGAGAAGAGAAGTCCCTGACCCTTTTAGTTATTTGAAGAGAAGTCCCTGAACCTTTTAATTCTATGAAGAGAAGTCCCTGAACCTTTTAGTTCTGAGAAGA
Source organism: Symphodus melops (assembly GCF_947650265.1). Taxonomy (NCBI): domain Eukaryota; kingdom Metazoa; phylum Chordata; class Actinopteri; order Labriformes; family Labridae; genus Symphodus; species Symphodus melops. The sequence continues at coordinate 9,405,262 of NC_136695.1, read as the reverse complement.
GAAGTCCCTGAACCTTTTAGTTATTTGAAGAGATATCCTTGAACCTTTTGGTTCTTTCAAGAGGAGTCCCTGAAGCTTTTGGTTCTCTGAAGAGAAGTCCCTGAACCTTTTAGTTCTATGAAGAGATGTCCCTGAACCTTTTAGTTCTGAGAAGAGAAGTTCCTGAACCTTTTAGTTATTTGAAGAGAAGTACCTGAACCTTTTAGTTCTATGAAGAGAAGTCCCTGAACCTTTTAGTTCTGAGAAGTGAAGTCCCTGAACCTTTTAGTTATATGACGAGAAGTCCCTGAACCTTTTAGTACCTGAAGAGAAGTCCCTGAATCTTTTAGTTCCTGAACAGAAGTCCCTGAACCTTTTAGTTCTTTGAAGAGAAGTCCCTGAACCTTTTAGTTCTGAGAAGGGAAGTCTCTGAACCTTTTTGTTCTTTGAAGAGAAGTCCCTGAACCTTTTACTTCTATGACGAGAAGTCCCTGACCCATTTAGTTCTATGAAGAGATGTCCCTGAACCTTTTAGTTCTGAGAAGTGAAGTCCCTGAACCTTTTAGTTCTATGAAGAGAAGTCCCTGAACCTTTTAACTCTATGAAGAGAAGTCCCTGAACCTTTTAATTCTATGAAGAGAAGTCCCTGAACCTTTTAGTTCGATGAAGAGAAGTCCCTGAACCTTTTACTACCTGAAGAGAAGTCCCTGACCCTTTTAGTTATTTGAAGAGAAGTCCCTGAACCTTTTACTTCTATGAAGAGAAGTCCCTGAACCTTTTAGTTCTGAGAAGAGAAGTCCCTGAACCTTATAGTTCTTTGAAGAGATATCCTTGAACCTTTTAGTTCTTTCAAGAGGAGTCCCTGAACCTTTTAGTTCTCTGAAGAGAAGTCCCTGAACCTTTTAGTTCTATGAAGAGAAGTCCCTGAACCTTTTAGTTCTGAGAAGAGAAGTTCCTGAACCTGTTAGTTATTTGAAGAGAAGTACCTGAACCTTTTAGTTCTATGAAGAGAAGTCCCTGAACCTTTTAGTACCTGAAGAGAAGTCCCTGAACCTTTTAGTTCCTGTAGAGAAGTCCCTGAACCTTTTAGTTCTGAGAAGAGAAGTCCCTGAACCTTTTAGTTCTTTGAAGAGAAGTCCCTGAACCTTTTAGTTATATGAAGAGAAATCCCTGAATCTTTTAATTCTATGAAGAGAAGTCCCTGAACCTTTTAGTTCCTAAAGAGAAGTCCCTGAACCTTTTAGTTATTTAAAGAGAAGTCCCTGAACCTTTTAGTTATATGAAGAGAAATCCCTGAATCTTTTAATTCTATGAAGAGAAGTCCCTGAACCTTTTAGTTCCTAAAGAGAAGTCCCTGAACCTTTTAGTTCTATGAAGAGAAGTCCCTGAACATTTTAATTCTATGAAGAGGAGTCCCTGAATCTTTTAGTTCTATGAAGAGAAGTCCCTGAACCTTTTAATTCTATGAAGAGAAGTCCCTGAACCTTTTAGTTCTGAGAAGAGAAGTCCCTGAACCTTTTAGTTCTTTGAAAAGAAGTCCCTGAACCTTTTAGTTCTATGAAGAGAATTCCCTGAACCTTTTAGTTCGATGAAGAGAAGTCCCTGAACCTTTTAGTTATTTGAAGAGAAGTCCCTGAACCTTTTAATTCTATGAAGAGAAGTCCCTGAACCTTTTAGTTCTGAGAAGAGAAGTCCCTGAACCTTTTAGTTATTTGAAGAGATGTCCCTGAACCTTTTAGTTCAATGAAGAGAAGTCCCTGAACCGTTTAGTTCTGAGAAGAGAAGTCCCTGAACCTTTTAGTTCTGAGAAGAGAAGTCCCTGAACCTTTTAGTTATTTGAAGAGATGTCCCTGAACCTTTTAGTTCAATGAAGAGAAGTCCCTGAACCGTTTAGTTCTGAGAAGAGAAGTCCCTGAACCTTTTATTTCTTTGAAGAGAAATCCCTGAACCTTTCAGTTCTTGAAGAGAAGTCCCTGAACCTTTTAATTCTATGAAGAGAAGTCCCTGAACCTTTTAGTTCTATGAAGAGAAGTCCCTGAACCTTTTAGTTCTTTTAAGAGATGTCCCTGAACCTTTTAGTTCTATGAAGAGAAGTCCCTGAACCTTTTAGTTCTATGAAGAGCAGTCCCTGAACCTTTTAGTTCTTTTAAGACATGTCCCTGAACCTTTTAGTTCAATGAAGAGACATGTCCCTGAACCTTTTAGTTCAATGAAGAGACATCCCTGAACCTTTTAGTTCTATGAAGAGAAGTCCCTGAACCTTTTAGTTCTGAGAAAAGAAGTCCCTGAACCTTTTAGTTCTGAGAAGTGATATCCTTGAACCTTTTAGTTCTTTGAAGAGAAGTCCCTGAACCTCTTAGTTCTCTGAAGAGAAGTCCCTGAACCTTTTAGTTACTGAAGAGAAGTCCCTGAAACTTTTAGTTACTGAAGAGATGTCCCTGAACCTTTTAGTTCTGAGAAGAGAAGTCCCTGAACGTTTTAGTTCTGAGACGAGAAGTCCCTGAACCTTTTAGTTCTATGAAGAGAAGTCCCTGAACCTTTTAGTTCTGAGAAGTGAAGTCCCTGAACCTTTTAGTTCTATGAAGAGAAGTCCCTGAACCTTTTAGTTCTATGAAGAGAAGTCCCTGAACCTTTTAGATCTGAGAAGAGAAGTCCCTGAACCTTTTAGTTCTATGAAGAGAAATCCCTGAATCTTTTAATTCTATGAAGAGAAGTCCCTGAACCTTTTAGTTCCTAAAGAGAAGTCCCTGAACCTTTTAGTTCTGAGAAGAGAAGTCCCTGAACCTTTTAGTTATTTAAAGAGAAGTCCCTGAACCTTTTAGTTCTATGAAGAGAAATCCCTGAATCTTTTAATTCTATGAAGAGAAGTCCCTGAACCTTTTAGTTCCTAAAGAGAAGTCCCTGAACCTTTTAGTTATTTAAAGAGAAGTCCCTGAACCTTTTAGTTACATGAAGAGAAATCCCTGAGTCTTTTAATTCTATGAAGAGAAGTCCCTGAACCTTTTAGTTCCTAAAGAGAAGTCCCTGAACCTTTTAGTTCTACGAAGAGAAGTCCCTGAACCTTTTAGTTCTGAGAAGAGAAGTTCCTGAACCTGTTAGTTATTTGAAGAGAAGTACCTGAACCTTTTAGTTCTATGAAGAGAAGTCCCTGAACCTTTTAGTACCTGAAGAGAAGTCCCTGAACCTTTTAGTTCCTGTAGAGAAGTCCCTGAACCTTTTAGTTCTGAGAAGAGAAGTCCCTGAACCTTTTAGTTCTATGAAGAGAAGTCCCTGAACCTTTTAGTACCTGAAGAGAAGTCCCTGAACCTTTTAGTTCCTGTAGAGAAGTCCCTGAACCTTTTAGTTCTGAGAAGAGAAGTCCCTGAACCTTTTAGTTCTTTGAAGAGAAGTCCCTGAACCTTTTAGTTATATGAAGAGAAGTCCCTGAACCTTTTAGTTCTGAGAAGAGAAGTCCCTGAACCGTTTAGTTCTGAGAAGAGAAGTCCCTGAATCTTTTAGTTCCTGAACAGAAGTCCCTGAACCTTTTAGTTCTCTGAAGAGAAGTCCCTGAACCTTTTAGTTCTATGAAGAGAAGTCCCTGAACCTTTTAGTTCTATGAAGAGAAGTCCCTGAACCTTTTAGTTCCTGAAGAGAAGTCCCTGAACCTTTTAATTCTTTGAAGAGAAGTCCCTGAACCTTTTAGTTCTATGAAGAGAAGTCCATGAACCTTTTAGTTATTTAAAGAGAAGTCCCTGAACCTTTTAGTTCTATGAAGAGAAGTCCCTGAACCTTTTAGTTCCTGAAGAGAAGTCCCTGAACCTTTTAGTTCTTTGAAGAGAAGTCCCTGAACCTTTTAGTTCTATGAAGAGAAGTCCCTGAACATTTTAATTCTATGAAGAGAAGTCCCTGAACCTTTTAGTTCTATGAAGAGAAGTCCCTGAACCTTTTAGTTCTGAGAAGAGAAGTCCCTGAACCTTTTAATTCTTTGAAGAGAAGTCCCTGAACCTTTTAGTTCTATGAAGAGAAGTCCCTGAACCTTTTAGTTCTATGAAGAGAAGTCCCTGAACCTTTTAGTTCCTGAAGAGAAGTCCCTGAACCTTTTAGTTATTTAAAGAGAAGTCCCTGAACCTTTTAGTTCTATGAAGAGAAGTCCCTGAACCTTTTAGTTCCTGAAGAGAAGTCCCTGAACCTTTTAGTTCTTTGAAGAGAAGTCCCTGAACCTTTTAGTTCTATGACGAGAAGTCCCTGAACATTTTAATTCTATGAAGAGAAGTCCCTGAACCTTTTAGTTCTATGAAGAGAAGTCCCTGAACCTTTTAGTTCGGAGAAGGGAAGTCTCTGAACCTTTTTGTTCTTTGAAGAGAAGTCCCTGAACCTTTTACTTCTATGACGAGAAGTCCCTGACCCGTTTAGTTCTATGAAGAGAAGTCCCTGAACCTTTTAGTTCTGAGAAGTGAAGTCCCTGAACCTTTTAATTCTATGAAGAGAAGTCCCTGAACCTTTCACTTCTATGAAGAGAAGTCCCTGAACCTTTTAGTTCTGAGAAGAGAAGTCCCTGAACCTTTTAGTTCTTTGAACAGATATCTTTGAACCTTTTAGTTCTTTGAAGAGAAGTCTCTGAACCTTTTAGTTCTATGAAGACAAGTCCCTTAACCTTTTAGTTCTGAGAAGAGAAGTCCCTGAACCTTTTCCTTCTATGACGAGAAGTCCCTGACCCTTTTAGTTCTATGAAGAGAAGTCCCTGAACCTTTTAGTTCTTTGAAGAGAAGTCCCTGAACCTTTTAGTTCTATGAAGAGAAGTCCCTGAACCTTTTAGTTCTGAGAAGAGAAGTCGCTGAACCTTTTAATTCTTTGAAGAGAAGTCCCTGAACCTTTTAGTTCTATGAAGAGAAGTCCATGAACCTTTTAGTTATTTAAAGAGAAGTCCCTGAACCTTTTAGTTCTATGAAGAGAAGTCCCTGAACCTTTTAGTTCCTGAAGAGAAGTCCCTGAACCTTTTAGTTCTTTGAAGAGAAGTCCCTGAACCTTTTAGTTCTATGAAGAGAAGTCCCTGAACATTTTAATTCTATGAAGAGAAGTCCCTGAACCTTTTAGTTCTATGAAGAGAAGTCCCTGAACCTTTTAGTTCTGAGAAGAGAAGTCCCTGAACCTTTTAATTCTTTGAAGAGAAGTCCCTGAACCTTTTAGTTCTATGAAGAGAAGTCCATGAACCTTTTAGTTCCTGAAGAGAAGTCCCTGAACCTTTTAATTCCTGAAGAGAAGTCCATGAACCTTTTAGGTCTATGAAAGAAGTCCCTGAACCGTTTAGTTCTGAGAAGTGAAGTCCTTGAGCCTTTTAGTTCTATGAAGAGAAGTCCCTGAACCTTTTAGTACCTGAAGAGAAGTCCCTGAACCTTTTAGTTCCTGAACAGAAGTCCCTGAACCTTTTAGTTCTGAGAAGAGAAGTTCCTGAACCTTTTAGTTATTTGAAGAGAAGTACCTGAACCTTTTAGTTCTATGAAGAGAAGTCCCTGAACCTTTTAATTCTGAGAAGTGAAGTCCCTGAACCTTTTAGTTCTATGACGAGAAGTCCCTGAACCTTTTAGTACCTGAAGAGAAGTCCCTGAATCTTATAGTTCCTGAACAGAAGTCCCTGAACCTTTTAGTTCTCTGAAGAGAAGTTCCTGAACCTTTTAGTTATTTGAAGAGAAGTACCTGAACCTTTTAGTTCTATGAAGAGAAGTCCCTGAACCTTTTAGTTCTGAGAAGGGAAGTCTCTGAACCTTTTTGTTCTTTGAAGAGAAGTCCCTGAACCTTTTACTTCTATGACGAGAAGTCCCTGACCCGTTTAGTTCTATGAAGAGAAGTCCCTGAACCTTTTAGTTCTGAGAAGTGAAGTCCCTGAACCTTTTAATTCTATGAAGAGAAGTCCCTGAACCTTTTACTTCTATGAAGAGAAGTCCCTGAACCTTTTAGTTCTGAGAAGAGAAGTCCCTGAACCTTTTAGTTCTTTGAACAGATATCCTTGAACCTTTTAGTTCTTTGAAGAGAAGTCCCTGAACCTTTTAGTTCTATGAAGAGAAGTCCCTGAACCTTTTACTTCTATAAAGAGAAGTCCCTGAACCTTTTAGTTCTGAGAAGAGAAGTCCCTGAACCTTATAGTTCTTTGAAGAGATTTCCTTGAACCTTTTAGTTCTTTCAAGAGGAGTCCCTGAACCTTTTAGTTCTCTGAAGAGAAGTCCCTGAACCTTTTAGTTCTATGAAGAGAAGTCCCTGAACCTTTTAGTTCTGAGAAGAGAAGTTCCTGAACCTGTTAGTTATTTGAAGAGAAGTACCTGAACCTTTTAGTTCTATGAAGAGAAGTCCCTGAACCTTTTAGTACCTGAAGAGAAGTCCCTGAACCTTTTAGTTCCTGTAGAGAAGTCCCTGAACCTTTTAGTTCTGAGAAGAGAAGTCCCTGAACCTTTTAGTTCTTTGAAGAGAAGTCCCTGAACCTTTTAGTTATATGAAGAGAAATCCCTGAATCTTTTAATTCTATGAAGAGAAGTCCCTGAACCTTTTAGTTCCTAAAGAGAAGTCCCTGAACCTTTTAGTTATTTAAAGAGAAGTCCCTGAACCTTTTAGTTATATGAAGAGAAATCCCTGAATCTTTTAATCCTATGAAGAGAAGTCCCTGAACCTTTTAGTTCCTAAAGAGAAGTCCCTGAACCTTTTAGTTCTATGAAGAGAAGTCCCTGAACATTTTAATTCTATGAAGAGGAGTCCCTGAATCTTTTAGTTCTATGAAGAGAAGTCCCTGAACCTTTTAATTCTATGAAGAGAAGTCCCTGAACCTTTTAGTTCTGAGAAGAGAAGTCCCTGAACCTTTTAGTTCTTTGAAAAGAAGTCCCTGAACCTTTTAGTTCTATGAAGAGAAGTCCATGAACCTTTTAGTTCGATGAAGAGAAGTCCCTGAACCTTTTAGTACCTGAAGAGAAGTCCCTGACCCTTTTAGTTATTTGAAGAGAAGTCCCTGACCCTTTTAATTCTATGAAGAGAAGTCCCTGAACCTTTTAGTTCTGAGAAGAGAAGTCCCTGAACCTTTTAGTTATTTGAAGAGATGTCCCTGAACCTTTTAGTTCAATGAAGAGAAGTCCCTGAACCGTTTAGTTCTGAGAAGAGAAGTCCCTGAACCTTTTAGTTCTTTGAAGAGAAATCCCTGAACCTTTCAGTTCTTGAAGAGAAGTCCCTGAACCTTTTAATTCTATGAAGAGAAGTCCCTGAACCTTTTAGTTCTATGAAGAGAAGTCCCTGAACCTTTTAGTTCTTTTAAGAGATGTCCCTGAACCTTTTAGTTCTATGAAGAGAAGTCCCTGAACCTTTTAGTTCTATGAAGAGCAGTCCCTGAACCTTTTAGTTCTTTTAAGACATGTCCCTGAACCTTTTAGTTCAATGAAGAGACATCCCTGAACCTTTTAGTTCTATGAAGAGAAGTCCCTGAACCTTTTAGTTCTATGAAGAGAAGTCCCTGAACCTTTTAGTTCTATGAAGAGAAGTCCCTGAACCTTTTAGTTCCTGAAGAGAAGTCCCTGAACCTTTTATTTCTTTCAAGAGAAGTCCCTGAACCTTTTCGTTCCTAAAGAGAAGTCCCTGAACCTTTTAGTTCCTAAAGAGAAGTCCCTGAACCTTTTAGTTATTTAAAGAGAAGTCCCTGAACCTTATAGTTATATGAAGAGAAATCCCTGAATCTTTTAATTCTATGAAGAGAAGTCCCTGAACCTTTTAGTTCCTAAAGAGAAGTCCCTGAACCTTTTAGTTATTTAAAGAGAAGTCCCTGAACCTTTTAGTTCTATGAAGAGAAGTCCCTGAACCTTTTAGTTCTATGAAGAGCAGTCCCTGAACCTTTTAGTTCTATGAAGAGAAGTCCCTGAACCTTTTAGTTCTAAGAAAAGAAGTCCCTGAACCTTTTAGTTCTGAGAAGTGATATCCTTGAACCTTTTAGTTCTTTGAAGAGAAGTCCCTGAACCTCTTAGTTCTCTGAAGAGAAGTCCCTGAACCTTTTAGTTACTGAAGAGAAGTCCCTGAAACTTTTAGTTACTGAAGAGATGTCCCTGAACCTTTTAGTTCTGAGAAGAGAAGTCCCTGAACGTTTTAGTTCTGAGACGAGAAGTCCCTGAACCTTTTAGTTCTATGAAGAGAAGTCCCTGAACCTTTTAGTTCTGAGAAGTGAAGTCCCTGAACCTTTTAGTTCTATGAAGAGAAGTCCCTGAACCTTTTAGTTCTATGAAGAGAAGTCCCTGAACCTTTTAGATCTGAGAAGAGAAGTCCCTGAACCTTTTAGTTCTATGAAGAGAAATCCCTGAATCTTTTAATTCTATGAAGAGAAGTCCCTGAACCTTTTAGTTCCTAAAGAGAAGTCCCTGAACCTTTTAGTTCTGAGAAGAGAAGTCCCTGAACCTTTTAGTTATTTAAAGAGAAGTCCCTGAACCTTTTAGTTCTATGAAGAGAAATCCCTGAATCTTTTAATTCTATGAAGAGAAGTCCCTGAACCTTTTAGTTCCTAAAGAGAAGTCCCTGAACCTTTTAGTTATTTAAAGAGAAGTCCCTGAACCTTTTAGTTACATGAAGAGAAATCCCTGAGTCTTTTAATTCTATGAAGAGAAGTCCCTGAACCTTTTAGTTCCTAAAGAGAAGTCCCTGAACCTTTTAGTTCTACGAAGAGAAGTCCCTGAACCTTTTAGTTCTGAGAAGAGAAGTTCCTGAACCTGTTAGTTATTTGAAGAGAAGTACCTGAACCTTTTAGTTCTATGAAGAGAAGTCCCTGAACCTTTTAGTACCTGAAGAGAAGTCCCTGAACCTTTTAGTTCCTGTAGAGAAGTCCCTGAACCTTTTAGTTCTGAGAAGAGAAGTCCCTGAACCTTTTAGTTCTATGAAGAGAAGTCCCTGAACCTTTTAGTACCTGAAGAGAAGTCCCTGAACCTTTTAGTTCCTGTAGAGAAGTCCCTGAACCTTTTAGTTCTGAGAAGAGAAGTCCCTGAACCTTTTAGTTCTTTGAAGAGAAGTCCCTGAACCTTTTAGTTATATGAAGAGAAGTCCCTGAACCTTTTAGTTCTGAGAAGAGAAGTCCCTGAACCGTTTAGTTCTGAGAAGAGAAGTCCCTGAATCTTTTAGTTCTATGAAGAGAAGTCCATGAACCTTTTAGTTATTTAAAGAGAAGTCCCTGAACCTTTTAGTTCTATGAAGAGAAGTCCCTGAACCTTTTAGTTCCTGAAGAGAAGTCCCTGAACCTTTTAGTTCTTTGAAGAGAAGTCCCTGAACCTTTTAGTTCTATGAAGAGAAGTCCCTGAACATTTTAATTCTATGAAGAGAAGTCCCTGAACCTTTTAGTTCTATGAAGAGAAGTCCCTGAACCTTTTAGTTCTGAGAAGAGAAGTCCCTGAACCTTTTAATTCTTTGAAGAGAAGTCCCTGAACCTTTTAGTTCTATGAAGAGAAGTCCCTGAACCTTTTAGTTCTATGAAGAGAAGTCCCTGAACCTTTTAGTTCCTGAAGAGAAGTCCCTGAACCTTTTAGTTATTTAAAGAGAAGTCCCTGAACCTTTTAGTTCTATGAAGAGAAGTCCCTGAACCTTTTAGTTCCTGAAGAGAAGTCCCTGAACCTTTTAGTTCTTTGAAGAGAAGTCCCTGAACCTTTTAGTTCTATGACGAGAAGTCCCTGAACATTTTAATTCTATGAAGAGAAGTCCCTGAACCTTTTAGTTCTATGAAGAGAAGTCCCTGAACCTTTTAGTTCAGAGAAGGGAAGTCTCTGAACCTTTTTGTTCTTTGAAGAGAAGTCCCTGAACCTTTTACTTCTATGACGAGAAGTCCCTGACCCGTTTAGTTCTATGAAGAGAAGTCCCTGAACCTTTTAGTTCTGAGAAGTGAAGTCCCTGAACCTTTTAATTCTATGAAGAGAAGTCCCTGAACCTTTCACTTCTATGAAGAGAAGTCCCTGAACCTTTTAGTTCTGAGAAGAGAAGTCCCTGAACCTTTTAGTTCTTTGAACAGATATCTTTGAACCTTTTAGTTCTTTGAAGAGAAGTCTCTGAACCTTTTAGTTCTATGAAGACAAGTCCCTTAACCTTTTAGTTCTGAGAAGAGAAGTCCCTGAACCTTTTCCTTCTATGACGAGAAGTCCCTGACCCTTTTAGTTCTATGAAGAGAAGTCCCTGAACCTTTTAGTTCTTTGAAGAGAAGTCCCTGAACCTTTTAGTTCTATGAAGAGAAGTCCCTGAACCTTTTAGTTCTGAGAAGAGAAGTCGCTGAACCTTTTAATTCTTTGAAGAGAAGTCCCTGAACCTTTTAGTTCTATGAAGAGAAGTCCATGAACCTTTTAGTTATTTAAAGAGAAGTCCCTGAACCTTTTAGTTCTATGAAGAGAAGTCCCTGAACCTTTTAGTTCCTGAAGAGAAGTCCCTGAACCTTTTAGTTCTTTGAAGAGAAGTCCCTGAACCTTTTAGTTCTATGAAGAGAAGTCCCTGAACATTTTAATTCTATGAAGAGAAGTCCCTGAACCTTTTAGTTCTATGAAGAGAAGTCCCTGAACCTTTTAGTTCTGAGAAGAGAAGTCCCTGAACCTTTTAATTCTTTGAAGAGAAGTCCCTGAACCTTTTAGTTCTATGAAGAGAAGTCCATGAACCTTTTAGTTCCTGAAGAGAAGTCCCTGAACCTTTTAATTCCTGAAGAGAAGTCCATGAACCTTTTAGGTCTATGAAAGAAGTCCCTGAACCGTTTAGTTCTGAGAAGTGAAGTCCTTGAGCCTTTTAGTTCTATGAAGAGAAGTCCCTGAACCTTTTAGTACCTGAAGAGAAGTCCCTGAACCTTTTAGTTCCTGAACAGAAGTCCCTGAACCTTTTAGTTCTGAGAAGAGAAGTTCCTGAACCTTTTAGTTATTTGAAGAGAAGTACCTGAACCTTTTAGTTCTATGAAGAGAAGTCCCTGAACCTTTTAATTCTGAGAAGTGAAGTCCCTGAACCTTTTAGTTCTATGACGAGAAGTCCCTGAACCTTTTAGTACCTGAAGAGAAGTCCCTGAATCTTTTAGTTCCTGAACAGAAGTCCCTGAACCTTTTAGTTATCTGAAGAGAAGTTCCTGAACCTTTTAGTTATTTGAAGAGAAGTACCTGAACCTTTTAGTTCTATGAAGAGAAGTCCCTGAACCTTTTAGTTCTGAGAAGGGAAGTCTCTGAACCTTTTTGTTCTTTGAAGAGAAGTCCCTGAACCTTTTACTTCTATGACGAGAAGTCCCTGACCCGTTTAGTTCTATGAAGAGAAGTCCCTGAACCTTTTAGTTCTGAGAAGTGAAGTCCCTGAACCTTTTAATTCTATGAAGAGAAGTCCCTGAACCTTTTACTTCTATGAAGAGAAGTCCCTGAACCTTTTAGTTCTGAGAAGAGAAGTCCCTGAACCTTTTAGTTCTTTGAACAGATATCCTTGAACCTTTTAGTTCTTTGAAGAGAAGTCCCTGAACCTTTTAGTTCTATGAAGAGAAGTCCCTGAACCTTTTACTTCTATAAAGAGAAGTCCCTGAACCTTTTAGTTCTGAGAAGAGAAGTCCCTGAACCTTATAGTTCTTTGAAGAGATTTCCTTGAACCTTTTAGTTCTTTCAAGAGGAGTCCCTGAACCTTTTAGTTCTCTGAAGAGAAGTCCCTGAACCTTTTAGTTCTATGAAGAGAAGTCCCTGAACCTTTTAGTTCTGAGAAGAGAAGTTCCTGAACCTGTTAGTTATTTGAAGAGAAGTACCTGAACCTTTTAGTTCTATGAAGAGAAGTCCCTGAACCTTTTAGTACCTGAAGAGAAGTCCCTGAACCTTTTAGTTCCTGTAGAGAAGTCCCTGAACCTTTTAGTTCTGAGAAGAGAAGTCCCTGAACCTTTTAGTTCTTTGAAGAGAAGTCCCTGAACCTTTTAGTTATATGAAGAGAAATCCCTGAATCTTTTAATTCTATGAAGAGAAGTCCCTGAACCTTTTAGTTCCTAAAGAGAAGTCCCTGAACCTTTTAGTTATTTAAAGAGAAGTCCCTGAACCTTTTAGTTATATGAAGAGAAATCCCTGAATCTTTTAATCCTATGAAGAGAAGTCCCTGAACCTTTTAGTTCCTAAAGAGAAGTCCCTGAACCTTTTAGTTCTATGAAGAGAAGTCCCTGAACATTTTAATTCTATGAAGAGGAGTCCCTGAATCTTTTAGTTCTATGAAGAGAAGTCCCTGAACCTTTTAATTCTATGAAGAGAAGTCCCTGAACCTTTTAGTTCTGAGAAGAGAAGTCCCTGAACCTTTTAGTTCTTTGAAAAGAAGTCCCTGAACCTTTTAGTTCTATGAAGAGAATTCCCTGAACCTTTTAGTTCGATGAAGAGAAGTCCCTGAACCTTTTAGTACCTGAAGAGAAGTCCCTGACCCTTTTAGTTATTTGAAGAGAAGTCCCTGACCCTTTTAATTCTATGAAGAGAAGTCCCTGAACCTTTTAGTTCTGAGAAGAGAAGTCCCTGAACCTTTTAGTTATTTGAAGAGATGTCCCTGAACCTTTTAGTTCAATGAAGAGAAGTCCCTGAACCGTTTAGTTCTGAGAAGAGAAGTCCCTGAACCTTTTAGTTCTTTGAAGAGAAATCCCTGAACCTTTCAGTTCTTGAAGAGAAGTCCCTGAACCTTTTAATTCTATGAAGAGAAGTCCCTGAACCTTTTAGTTCTATGAAGAGAAGTCCCTGAACCTTTTAGTTCTTTTAAGAGATGTCCCTGAACCTTTTAGTTCTATGAAGAGAAGTCCCTGAACCTTTTAGTTCTATGAAGAGCAGTCCCTGAACCTTTTAGTTCTTTTAAGACATGTCCCTGAACCTTTTAGTTCAATGAAGAGACATCCCTGAACCTTTTAGTTCTATGAAGAGAAGTCCCTGAACCTTTTAGTTCTATGAAGAGAAGTCCCTGAACCTTTTAGTTCTATGAAGAGAAGTCCCTGAACCTTTTAGTTCCTGAAGAGAAGTCCCTGAACCTTTTATTTCTTTCAAGAGAAGTCCCTGAACCTTTTCGTTCCTAAAGAGAAGTCCCTGAACCTTTTAGTTCCTAAAGAGAAGTCCCTGAACCTTTTAGTTATTTAAAGAGAAGTCCCTGAACCTTATAGTTATATGAAGAGAAATCCCTGAATCTTTTAATTCTATGAAGAGAAGTCCCTGAACCTTTTAGTTCCTAAAGAGAAGTCCCTGAACCTTTTAGTTATTTAAAGAGAAGTCCCTGAACCTTTTAGTTCTATGAAGAGAATTCCCTGAACCTTTTAGTTCGATGAAGAGAAGTCCCTGAACCTTTTAGTTCTATGAAGAGCAGTCCCTGAACCTTTTAGTTCTTTTAAGACATGTCCCTGAACCTTTTAGTTCAATGAAGAGACATCCCTGAACCTTTTAGTTCTATGAAGAGAAGTCCCTGAACCTTTTAGTTCTGAGAAAAGAAGTCCCTGAACCTTTTAGTTCTGAGAAGTGATATCCTTGAACCTTTTAGTTCTTTGAAGAGAAGTCCCTGAACCTCTTAGTTCTCTGAAGAGAAGTCCCTGAACCTTTTAGTTACTGAAGAGAAGTCCCTGAAACTTTTAGTTACTGAAGAGATGTCCCTGAACCTTTTAGTTCTGAGAAGAGAAGTCCCTGAACGTTTTAGTTCTGAGACGAGAAGTCCCTGAACCTTTTAGTTCTATGAAGAGAAGTCCCTGAACCTTTTAGTTCTGAGAAGTGAAGTCCCTGAACCTTTTAGTTCTATGAAGAGAAGTCCCTGAACCTTTTAGTTCTATGAAGAGAAGTCCCTGAACCTTTTAGTTCTGAGAAGAGAAGTCCCTGAACCTTTTAGTTCTATGAAGAGAAATCCCTGAATCTTTTAATTCTATGAAGAGAAGTCCCTGAACCTTTTAGTTCCTAAAGAGAAGTCCCTGAACCTTTTAGTTCTGAGAAGAGAAGTCCCTGAACCTTTTAGTTATTTAAAGAGAAGTCCCTGAACCTTTTAGTTCTATGAAGAGAAATCCCTGAATCTTTTAATTCTATGAAGAGAAGTCCCTGAACCTTTTAGTTCCTAAAGAGAAGTCCCTGAACCTTTTAGTTCTATGAAGAGAAGTCCCTGAACCTTGTAGTTCCTGAAGAGAAGTCCCTGAACCTTTTATTTCTTTCAAGAGAAGTCCCTGAACCTTTTCGTTCCTAAAGAGAAGTCCCTGAACCTTTTAGTTCCTAAAGAGAAGTCCCTGAACCTTTTAGTTCTATGAAGAGAATTCCCTGAACCTTTTAGTTCGATGAAGAGAAGTCCCTGAACCTTTTAGTACCTGAAGAGAAGTCCCTGAACCTTTTAGTTCCTGAAGAGAAGTCCCTGAACCTTTTAGTTCTGAGAAGAGAAGTCCCTGAACCTTTTAGTTCTGAGAAGAGAAGTCCCTGAACCGTTTAGTTCTGAGAAGAGATGTCCCTGAACCTTTTAGTTCCTGAAGAGAAGTCCCTGAACCTTTTAGTTCTGAGAAGAGAAGTCCCAGAACCTTTTAGTTCTATTAAGAGAAATCCCTGAACCTTTTAGTTCTATGAAGAGAAGTCCCTGAACCTTTTAGTTCCTAAAGAGAAGTCCCTGAACCTTTTAGTTCGATGAAGAGAAGTCCCTGAACCTTTTAGCACCTGAAGAGAAGTCCCTGAACCTTTTAGTTCCTGAAGAGAAGTCCCTTCACCTTTTAGTTCTGAGAAGAGAAGTCCCTGAACCTTTTAGTTCTATGACGAGACGTCCCTGACCCTTTTAGTTCTATGAAGAGAAGTCCCTGAACCTTTTAATTCTATGAAGAGAAGTCCCTGAACCTTTCAGTTCTATGAAGAGAAGTCCCTGAACCTTTTTGTTCTGAGAAGAGAAGTCCCTGACCCTTTTAGTTATTTGAAGAGAAGTCCCTGTACCTTTTACTTCTATGAAGAGGAGTCCCTGAACCTTTTAGTTCTGAGAAGAGAAGTCCCTGAACCTTTTAGTTATTTGAAGAGATATCCTTGAACCTTTTAGTTCTTTCAAGAGGGGTCCCGGAAGCTTATGGTTCTCTGAAGAGAAGTCCCTGAACCTTTTAGTTCTATGAAGAGATGTCCCTGAACCTTTTAGTTCTGAGAAGAGAAGTTCCTGAACCTTTTAGTTATTTGAAGAGAAGTACCTGAACCTTTTAATTCTATGAAGAGAAGTCCCTGAACCTTTTAGTACCTGAAGAGAAGTCCCTGAATCTTTTAGTTCCTGAACAGAAGTCCCTGAACCTTTTAGTTCTATGACGAGAAGTCCCTGAACCTTTTAGTACCTGAAGAGAAGTCCCTGAATCTTTTAGTTCCTGAACAGAAGTCCCTGAACCTTTTAGTTCTTTGAAGAGAAGTCCCTGAACCTTTTAGTTCTATGAAGAGAAGTCCCTGAACCTTTTAGTTCTGAGAAGGGAAGTCTCTGAACCTTTTTGTTCTTTGAAGAGAAGTCCCTGAACCTTTTACTTCTATGACGAGAAGTCCCTGACCCGTTTAGTTCTATGAAGAGAAGTTCCTGAACCTTTTAGTTCTGAGAAGAGAAGTCCCTGAACCTTTTAGTTCTGAGAAGGGAAGTCTCTGAACCTTTTTGTTCTTTGAAGAGAAGTCCCTGGACCTTTTACTTCTATGACGAGAAGTCCCTGAACCTTTTAGTTCTATGAAGAGAAGTCCCTGAACCTTTTAGTTCTGAGAAGTGAAGTCCCTGAACCTTTTAGTTCTATGAAGAGAAGTCCCTGAACCTTTTAGTTCTATGAAGAGAAGTCCCTGAACCTTTTAGTTCTGAGAAGAGAAGTCCCTGAACCTTTTAGTTCTATGAAGAGAAATCCCTGAATCTTTTAATTCTATGAAGAGAAGTCCCTGAACCTTTTAGTTCCTAAAGAGAAGTCCCTGAACCTTTTAGTTCTGAGAAGAGAAGTCCCTGAACCTTTTAGTTATTTAAAGAGAAGTCCCTGAACCTTTTAGTTCTATGAAGAGAAATCCCTGAATCTTTTAATTCTATGAAGAGAAGTCCCTGAACCTTTTAGTTCCTAAAGAGAAGTCCCTGAACCTTTTAGTTCTATGAAGAGAAGTCCCTGAACCTTGTAGTTCCTGAAGAGAAGTCCCTGAACCTTTTATTTCTTTCAAGAGAAGTCCCTGAACCTTTTCGTTCCTAAAGAGAAGTCCCTGAACCTTTTAGTTCCTAAAGAGAAGTCCCTGAACCTTTTAGTTCTATGAAGAGAATTCCCTGAACCTTTTAGTTCGATGAAGAGAAGTCCCTGAACCTTTTAGTACCTGAAGAGAAGTCCCTGAACCTTTTAGTTCCTGAAGAGAAGTCCCTGAACCTTTTAGTTCTGAGAAGAGAAGTCCCTGAACCTTTTAGTTCTGAGAAGAGAAGTCCCTGAACCGTTTAGTTCTGAGAAGAGATGTCCCTGAACCTTTTAGTTCCTGAAGAGAAGTCCCTGAACCTTTTAGTTCTGAGAAGAGAAGTCCCAGAACCTTTTAGTTCTATTAAGAGAAATCCCTGAACCTTTTAGTTCTATGAAGAGAAGTCCCTGAACCTTTTAGTTCCTAAAGAGAAGTCCCTGAACCTTTTAGTTCGATGAAGAGAAGTCCCTGAACCTTTTAGCACCTGAAGAGAAGTCCCTGAACCTTTTAGTTCCTGAAGAGAAGTCCCTTCACCTTTTAGTTCTGAGAAGAGAAGTCCCTGAACCTTTTAGTTCTATGACGAGACGTCCCTGACCCTTTTAGTTCTATGAAGAGAAGTCCCTGAACCTTTTAATTCTATGAAGAGAAGTCCCTGAACCTTTCAGTTCTATGAAGAGAAGTCCCTGAACCTTTTTGTTCTGAGAAGAGAAGTCCCTGACCCTTTTAGTTATTTGAAGAGAAGTCCCTGTACCTTTTACTTCTATGAAGAGGAGTCCCTGAACCTTTTAGTTCTGAGAAGAGAAGTCCCTGAACCTTTTAGTTATTTGAAGAGATATCCTTGAACCTTTTAGTTCTTTCAAGAGGGGTCCCGGAAGCTTATGGTTCTCTGAAGAGAAGTCCCTGAACCTTTTAGTTCTATGAAGAGATGTCCCTGAACCTTTTAGTTCTGAGAAGAGAAGTTCCTGAACCTTTTAGTTATTTGAAGAGAAGTACCTGAACCTTTTAATTCTATGAAGAGAAGTCCCTGAACCTTTTAGTACCTGAAGAGAAGTCCCTGAATCTTTTAGTTCCTGAACAGAAGTCCCTGAACCTTTTAGTTCTATGACGAGAAGTCCCTGAACCTTTTAGTACCTGAAGAGAAGTCCCTGAATCTTTTAGTTCCTGAACAGAAGTCCCTGAACCTTTTAGTTCTTTGAAGAGAAGTCCCTGAACCTTTTAGTTCTATGAAGAGAAGTCCCTGAACCTTTTAGTTCTGAGAAGGGAAGTCTCTGAACCTTTTTGTTCTTTGAAGAGAAGTCCCTGAACCTTTTACTTCTATGACGAGAAGTCCCTGACCCGTTTAGTTCTATGAAGAGAAGTTCCTGAACCTTTTAGTTCTGAGAAGTGAAGTCCCTGAACCTTTTAATTCTATGAACAGAAGTCCCTGAACCTTTTAGTTCTCTGAAGAGAAGTCCCTGAACCTTTTAGTTCTATGAAGAGAAGTCCCTGAACCTTTTAGTTCTGAGAAGGGAAGTCTCTGAACCTTTTTGTTCTTTGAAGAGAAGTCCCTGGACCTTTTACTTCTATGACGAGAAGTCCCTGACCCGTTTAGTTCTATGAAGAGAAGTTCCTGAACCTTTTAGTTCTGAGAAGTGAAGTCCCTGAACCTTTTAATTCTATGAAGAGAAGTCCCTGAACCTTTTACTTCTATGAAGAGAAGTCCCTGAACCTTTTAGTTCTGAGAAGAGAAGTCCCTGAACCTTTTAGTTCTTTGAACAGATATCCTTGAACCTTTTAGTTCTTTGAAGAGAAGTCCCTGAACCTTTTAGTTCTATGAAGACAAGTCCCTGAACCTTTTAGTTCTGAGAAGAGAAGTCCCTGAACCTTTTCCTTCTATGACGAGAAGTCCCTGACCCTTTTAGTTCTATGAAGAGAAGTCCCTGAACCTTTTAGTTCTTTGAAGAGAAGTCCCTGAACCTTTTAGTTCTGAGACGATAAGTCCCTGAACCTTTTAGTTATTTAAAGAGAAGTCCCTGAACCTTTTAGTTCTATGAAGAGAAGTCCCTGAACCTTTTAGTTCCTGAAGAGAAGTCCCTGAACCTTTTAGTTCTTTGAAGAGAAGTCCCTGAACCTTTTAGTTCTATGAAGAGAAGTCCCTGAACCTTTTACTTCTATGAAGAGAAGTCCCTGAACCTTTTAGTTCTGAGAAGAGAAGTCCCTGAACCTTTTAGTTCTTTGAACAGATATCCTTGAACCTTTTAGTTCTTTGAAGAGAAGTCCCTGAACCTTTTAGTTCTATGAAGACAAGTCCCTGAACCTTTTAGTTCTGAGAAGAGAAGTCCCTGAACCTTTTCCTTCTATGACGAGAAGTCCCTGACCCTTTTAGTTCTATGAAGAGTAGTCCCTGAACCTTTTAGTTCTGAGAAGTGAAGTCCCTGAACCTTTTAGTTCTTTGAAGAGATGTCCCTGAACCTTTTAATTCTATGAAGAGAAGTCCCTGAACCTTTTAGTTCTGATACGATAAGTCCCTGAATCTTTTAGTTCTTTGAAGAGAAGTCCCTGAAACTTTTAGTTCTATGAAGAGAAGTCCCTGAACCTTTTAGTTCTGAGAAGAGAAGTCCCTGAACCTTTTAGTTCTGAGAAGAGAAGTCCCTGAACCTTTTAGTTCTTTGAACAGATATCCTTGAACCTTTTAGTTCTTTGAAGAGAAGTCCCTGAACCTTTTAGTTCTATGAAGACAAGTCCCTGAACCTTTTAGTTCTGAGAAGAGAAGTCCCTGAACCTTTTCCTTCTATGACGAGAAGTCCCTGACCCTTTTAGTTCTATGAAGAGAAGTCCCTGAACCTTTTAGTTCTGAGAAGTGAAGTCCCTGAACCTTTTAGTTCTTTGAAGAGATGTCCCTGAACCTTTTAATTCTATGAAGAGAAGTCCCTGAACCTTTTAGTTCTATGAAGAGAAGTCCCTGAACCTTTTAGTTCTGAGAAGAGAAGTCCCTGAACCTTTTAATTCTTTGAAGAGAAGTCCCTGAACCTTTTAGTTCTATGAAGAGAAGTCCCTGAACCTTTTAGTTCTGAGAAGAGAAGTCCCTGAACCTTTTAATTCTTTGAAGAGAAGTCCCTGAACCTTTTAGTTCTATGAAGAGAAGTCCATGAACCTTTTAGTTCCTGAAGAGAAGTCCCTGAACCTTTTAATTCCTGAAGAGAAGTCCATGAACCTTTTAGGTCTATGAAAGAAGTCCCTGAACCGTTTAGTTCTGAGAAGTGAAGTCCTTGAGCCTTTTAGTTCTATGAAGAGAAGTCCCTGAACCTTTTAGTACCTGAAGAGAAGTCCCTGAACCTTTTAGTTCCTGAACAGAAGTCCCTGAACCTTTTAGTTCTGAGAAGAGAAGTTCCTGAACCTTTTAGTTATTTGAAGAGAAGTCCCTGAACCTTTTAGCACCTGAAGAGAAGTCCCTGAACCTTTTAGTTCCTGAAGAGAAGTCCCTTCACCTTTTAGTTCTGAGAAGAGAAGTCCCTGAACCTTTTAGTTCTATGACGAGACGTCCCTGACCCTTTTAGTTCTATGAAGAGAAGTCCATGAACCTTTTAATTCTATGAAGAGAAGTCCCTGAACCTTTCAGTTCTATGAAGAGAAGTCCCTGAACCTTTTTGTTCTGAGAAGAGAAGTCCCTGACCCTTTTAGTTATTTGAAGAGAAGTCCCTGTACCTTTTACTTCTATGAAGAGGAGTCCCTGAACCTTTTAGTTCTGAGAAGAGAAGTCCCTGAACCTTTTAGTTATTTGAAGAGATATCCTTGAACCTTTTAGTTCTTTCAAGAGGGGTCCCGGAAGCTTTTGGTTCTCTGAAGAGAAGTCCCTGAACCTTTTAGTTCTATGAAGAGATGTCCCTGAACCTTTTAGTTCTGAGAAGAGAAGTTCCTGAACCTTTTAGTTATTTGAAGAGAAGTACCTGAACCTTTTAGTTCTATGAAGAGAAGTCCCTGAACCTTTTAGTACCTGAAGAGAAGTCCCTGAATCTTTTAGTTCCTGAACAGATGTCCCTGAACCTTTTAGTTCTATGACGAGAAGTCCCTGAACCTTTTAGTACCTGAAGAGAAGTCCCTGAATCTTTTAGTTCCTGAACAGAAGTCCCTGAACCTTTTAGTTCTTTGAAGAGAAGTCCCTGAACCTTTTAGTTCTATGAAGAGAAGTCCCTGAACCTTTTAGTTCTGAGAAGGGAAGTCTCTGAACTTTTTTGTTCTTTGAAGAGAAGTCCCTGAACCTTTTACTTCTATGACGAGAAGTCCCTGACCCGTTTAGTTCTATGAAGAGAAGTTCCTGAACCTTTTAGTTCTGAGAAGTGAAGTCCCTGAACCTTTTAATTCTATGAACAGAAGTCCCTGAACCTTTTAGTTCTCTGAAGAGAAGTCCCTGAACCTTTTAGTTCTATGAAGAGAAGTCCCTGAACCTTTTAGTTCTGAGAAGGGAAGTCTCTGAACCTTTTTGTTCTTTGAAGAGAAGTCCCTGAACCTTTTACTTCTATGACGAGAAGTCCCTCACCCGTTTAGTTCTATGAAGAGAAGTTCCTGAACCTTTTAGTTCTGAGAAGTGAAGTCCCTGAACCTTTTAATTCTATGAAGAGAAGTCCCTGAACCTTTTACTTCTATGAAGAGAAGTCCCTGAACCTTTTAGTTCTGAGAAGAGAAGTCCCTGAACCTTTTAGTTCTTTGAACAGATATCCTTGAACCTTTTAGTTCTTTGAAGAGAAGTCCCTGAACCTTCTAGTTCTATGACGAGAAGTCCCTGAACCTTTTAGTTCTGAGAAGAGAAGTCCCTGAACCTTTTCCTTCTATGACGAGAAGTCCCTGACCCTTTTAGTTCTATGAAGAGAAGTCCCTGAACCTTTTAGTTCTTTGAAGAGAAGTCCCTGAACCTTTTAGTTCTGAGACGATAAGTCCCTGAACCTTTTAGTTATTTAAAGAGAAGTCCCTGAACCTTTTAGTTCTATGAAGAGAAGTCCCTGAACCTTTTAGTTCCTGAAGAGAAGTCCCTGAACCTTTTAGTTCTTTGAAGAGAAGTCCCTGAACCTTTTAGTTCTATGAAGAGAAGTCCCTGAACCTTTTACTTCTATGAAGAGAAGTCCCTGAACCTTTTAGTTCTGAGAAGAGAAGTCCCTGAACCTTTTAATTCTTTGAACAGATATCCTTGAACCTTTTAGTTCTTTGAAGAGAAGTCCCTGAACCTTTTAGTTCTATGAAGACAAGTCCCTGAACCTTTTAGTTCTGAGAAGAGAAGTCCCTGAACCTTTTCCTTCTATGACGAGAAGTCCCTGACCCTTTTAGTTCTATGAAGAGAAGTCCCTGAACCTTTTAGTTCTGAGAAGTGAAGTCCCTGAACCTTTTAGTTCTTTGAAGAGATGTCCCTGAACCTTTTAATTCTATGAAGAGAAGTCCCTGAACCTTTTAGTTCTGAGACGATAAGTCCCTGAATCTTTTAGTTCTTTGAAGAGAAGTCCCTGAAACTTTTAGTTCTATGAAGAGAAGTCCCTGAACCTTTTAGTTCTGAGAAGAGAAGTCCCTGAACCTTTTAGTTCTGAGAAGAGAAGTCCCTGAACCTTTTAGTTCTTTGAACAGATATCCTTGAACCTTTTAGTTCTTTGAAGAGAAGTCCCTGAACCTTTTAGTTCTATGAAGACAAGTCCCTGAACCTTTTGGTTCTGAGAAGAGAAGTCCCTGAACCTTTTCCTTCTATGACGAGAAGTCCCTGACCCTTTTAGTTCTATGAAGAGAAGTCCCTGAACCTTTTAGTTCTGAGAAGTGAAGTCCCTGAACCTTTTAGTTCTTTGAAGAGATGTCCCTGAACCTTTTAATTCTATGAAGAGAAGTCCCTGAACCTTTTAGTTCTGAGACGATAAGTCCCTGAATCTTTTAGTTCTTTGAAGAGAAGTCCCTGAACCTTTTAGTTCTATGAAGAGAAGTCCCTGAACCTTTTAGTTCTGAGAAGAGAAGTCCCTGAACCTTTTAATTCTTTGAAGAGAAGTCCCTGAACCTTTTAGTTCTATGAAGAGAAGTCCCTGAACCTTTTAGTTCTGAGAAGAGAAGTCCCTGAACCTTTTAATTCTTTGAAGAGAAGTCCCTGAACCTTTTAGTTCTATGAAGAGAAGTCCATGAACCTTTTAGTTCCTGAAGAGAAGTCCCTGAACCTTTTAATTCCTGAAGAGAAGTCCATGAACCTTTTAGGTCTATGAAAGAAGTCCCTGAACCGTTTAGTTCTGAGAAGTGAAGTCCTTGAGCCTTTTAGTTCTATGAAGAGAAGTCCCTGAACCTTTTAGTACCTGAAGAGAAGTCCCTGAACCTTTTAGTTCCTGAACAGAAGTCCCTGAACCTTTTAGTTCTGAGAAGAGAAGTTCCTGAACCTTTTAGTTATTTGAAGAGAAGTACCTGAACCTTTTAGTTCTATGAAGAGAAGTCCCTGAACCTTTTAGTTCTGAGAAGTGAAGTCCCTGAACCTTTTAGTTCTATGACGAGAAGTCCCTGAACCTTTTAGTACCTGAAGAGAAGTCCCTGAATCTTTTAGTTCCTGAACAGAAGTCCCTGAACCTTTTAGTTCTCTGAAGAGAAGTCCCTGAACCTTTTAGTTCTATGAAGAGAAGTCCCTGAACCATTTAGTTCTATGAAGAGAAGTCCCTGAACCTTTTAGTTCCTGAAGAGAAGTCCCTGAACCTTTTAATTCTTTGAAGAGAAGTCCCTGAACCTTTTAGTTCTATGAAGAGAAGTCCATGAACCTTTTAGTTATTTAAAGAGAAGTCCCTGAACCTTTTAGTTCTATGAAGAGAAGTCCCTGAACCTTTTAGTTCCTGAAGAGAAGTCCCTGAACCTTTTAGTTCTTTGAAGAGAAGTCCCTGAACCTTTTAGTTCTATGAAGAGAAGTCCCTGAACATTTTAATTCTATGAATAGAAGTCCCTGAACCTTTTAGTTCTATGAAGAGAAGTCCCTGAACCTTTTAGTTCTGAGAAGAGAACTCCCTGAACCTTTTAATTCTTTGAAGAGAAGTCCCTGAACCTTTTAGTTCTATGAAGAGAAGTCCCTGAACCTTTTAGTTCTATGAAGAGAAGTCCCTGAACCTTTTAGTTCCTGAAGAGAAGTCCCTGAACCTTTTAGTTATTTAAAGAGAAGTCCCTGAACCTTTTAGTTCCTGAAGAGAAGTCCCTGAACCTTTCACTTCTATGAAGAGAAGTCCCGGAACCTTTTAGTTCTGAGAAGAGAAGTCCCTGAACCTTTTAGTTCTTTGAACAGATATCCTTGAACCTTTTAGTTCTTTGAAGAGAAGTCCCTGAACCTTTTAGTTCTATGAAGACAAGTCCCTTAACCTTTTAGTTCTGAGAAGAGAAGTCCCTGAACCTTTTCCTTCTATGACGAGAAGTCCCTGACCCTTTTAGTTCTATGAAGAGAAGTCCCTGAACCTTTTAGTTCTGAGAAGTGAAGTCCCTGAACCTTTTAGTTCTTTGAAGAGATGTCCCTGAACCTTTTAATTCTATGAAGAGAAGTCCCTGAACCTTTTAGTTCTGAGACGATAAGTCCCTGAATCTTTTAGTTCTTTGAAGAGAAGTCCCTGAACCTTTTAGTTCTATGAAGAGAAGTCCATGAACCTTTTAGTTATTTAAAGAGAAGTCCCTGAACCTTTTAGTTCTATGAAGAGAAGTCCATGAACCTTTTAGTTATTTAAAGAGAAGTCCCTGAACCTTTTAGTTCCTGAAGAGAAGTCCCTGAACCTTTTAGTTCTTTGAAGAGAAGTCCCTGAACCTTTTAGTTCTATGAAGAGAAGTCCCTGAACATTTTAATTCTATGAAGAAAAGTCCCTGAACCTTTTAGTTCTATGAAGAGAAGTCCCTGAACCTTTTAGTTCTGAGAAGAGAAGTCCCTGAACCTTTTAATTCTTTGAAGAGAAGTCCCTGAACCTTTTAGTTCTATGAAGAAAAGTCCCTGAACCTTTTAGTTCTATGAAGAGAAGTCCCTGAACCTTTTAGTTCCTGAAGAGAAGTCCCTGAACCTTTTAGTTATTTAAAGAGAAGTCCCTGAACCTTTTAGTTCTATGAAGAGAAGTCCCTGAACCTTTTAGTTCCTGAAGAGAAGTCCCTGAACCTTTTAGTTCTTTGAAGAGAAGTCCCTGAACCTTTTAGTTCTATGAAGAGAAGTCTCTGAACATTTTAATTCTATGAAGAGAAGTCCCTGAACCTTTTAGTTCTATGAAGAGAAGTCCCTGAACCTTTTAGTTCGGAGAAGGGAAGTCTCTGAACCTTTTTTTTCTTTGAAGAGAAGTCCCTGAACCTTTTACTTCTATGACGAGAAGTCCCTGACCCGTTTAGTTCTATGAAGAGAAGTCCCTGAACCTTTTAGTTCTGAGAAGTGAAGTCCCTGAACCTTTTAATTCTATGAAGAGAAGTCCCTGAACCTTTCACTTCTATGAAGAGAAGTCCCTGAACCTTTTAGTTCTGAGAAGAGAAGTCCCTGAACCTTTTAGTTCTTTGAACAGATATCCTTGAACCTTTTAGTTCTTTGAAGAGAAGTCCCTGAACCTTTTATTTCTTTGAAGACAAGTCCCTTAACCTTTTAGTTCTGAGAAGAGAAGTCCCTGAACCTTTTCCTTCTATGACGAGAAGTCCCTGACCCTTTTAGTTCTATGAAGAGAAGTCCCTGAACCTTTTAGTTCTGAGAAGTGAAGTCCCTGAACCTTTTAGTTCTTTGAAGAGATGTCCCTGAACCTTTTAATTCTATGAAGAGAAGTCCCTGAACCTTTTAGTTCTGAGACGATAAGTCCCTGAATCTTTTAGTTCTTTGAAGAGAAGTCCCTGAACCTTTTAGTTCTATGAAGAGAAGTCCCTGAACCTTTTAGTTCTGAGAAGAGAAGTCCCTGAACCTTTTAATTCTTTGAAGAGAAGTCCCTGAACCTTTTAGTTCTATGAAGAGAAGTCCCTGAACCTTTTAGTTCTGAGAAGAGAAGTCCCTGAACCTTTTAATTCTTTGAAGAGAAGTCCCTGAACCTTTTAGTTCTATGAAGAGAAGTCCATGAAGCTTTTAGTTCCTGAAGAGAAGTCCCTGAACCTTTTAATTCCTGAAGAGAAGTCCATGAACCTTTTAGGTCTATGAAAGAAGTCCCTGAACCGTTTAGTTCTGAGAAGTGAAGTCCTTGAGCCTTTTAGTTCTATGAAGAGAAGTCCCTGAACCTTTTAGTACCTGAAGAGAAGTCCCTGAACCTTTTAGTTCCTGAACAGAAGTCCCCGAACCTTTTAGTTCTGAGAAGAGAAGTTCCTTTACCTTTTAGTTATTTGAAGAGAAGTACCTGAACCTTTTAGTTCTATGAAGAGAAGTCCCTGAACCTTTTAGTTCTGAGAAGAGAAGTCCCTGAACCTTTTAATTCTTTGAAGAGAAGTCCCTGAACCTTTTAGTTCTATGAAGAGAAGTCCCTGAACCTTTTAGTTCCTGAAGAGAAGTCCCTGAACCTTTTAGTTATTTAAAGAGAAGTCCCTGAACCTTTTAGTTCCTGAAGAGAAGTCCCTGAACCTTTCACTTCTATGAAGAGAAGTCCCGGAACCTTTTAGTTCTGAGAAGAGAAGTCCCTGAACCTTTTAGTTCTTTGAACAGATATCCTTGAACCTTTTAGTTCTTTGAAGAGAAGTCCCTGAACCTTTTAGTTCTATGAAGACAAGTCCCTGAACCTTTTAGTTCTGAGAAGAGAAGTCCCTGAACCTTTTCCTTCTATGACGAGAAGTCCCTGACCCTTTTAGTTCTATGAAGAGTAGTCCCTGAACCTTTTAGTTCTGAGAAGTGAAGTCCCTGAACCTTTTAGTTCTTTGAAGAGATGTCCCTGAACCTTTTAATTCTATGAAGAGAAGTCCCTGAACCTTTTAGTTCTGATACGATAAGTCCCTGAATCTTTTAGTTCTTTGAAGAGAAGTCCCTGAAACTTTTAGTTCTATGAAGAGAAGTCCCTGAACCTTTTAGTTCTGAGAAGAGAAGTCCCTGAACCTTTTAGTTCTGAGAAGAGAAGTCCCTGAACCTTTTAGTTCTTTGAACAGATATCCTTGAACCTTTTAGTTCTTTGAAGAGAAGTCCCTGAACCTTTTAGTTCTATGAAGACAAGTCCCTGAACCTTTTAGTTCTGAGAAGAGAAGTCCCTGAACCTTTTCCTTCTATGACGAGAAGTCCCTGACCCTTTTAGTTCTATGAAGAGAAGTCCCTGAACCTTTTAGTTCTGAGAAGTGAAGTCCCTGAACCTTTTAGTTCTTTGAAGAGATGTCCCTGAACCTTTTAATTCTATGAAGAGAAGTCCCTGAACCTTTTAGTTCTATGAAGAGAAGTCCCTGAACCTTTTAGTTCTGAGAAGAGAAGTCCCTGAACCTTTTAATTCTTTGAAGAGAAGTCCCTGAACCTTTTAGTTCTATGAAGAGAAGTCCCTGAACCTTTTAGTTCTGAGAAGAGAAGTCCCTGAACCTTTTAATTCTTTGAAGAGAAGTCCCTGAACCTTTTAGTTCTATGAAGAGAAGTCCATGAACCTTTTAGTTCCTGAAGAGAAGTCCCTGAACCTTTTAATTCCTGAAGAGAAGTCCATGAACCTTTTAGGTCTATGAAAGAAGTCCCTGAACCGTTTAGTTCTGAGAAGTGAAGTCCTTGAGCCTTTTAGTTCTATGAAGAGAAGTCCCTGAACCTTTTAGTACCTGAAGAGAAGTCCCTGAACCTTTTAGTTCCTGAACAGAAGTCCCTGAACCTTTTAGTTCTGAGAAGAGAAGTTCCTGAACCTTTTAGTTATTTGAAGAGAAGTCCCTGAACCTTTTAGCACCTGAAGAGAAGTCCCTGAACCTTTTAGTTCCTGAAGAGAAGTCCCTTCACCTTTTAGTTCTGAGAAGAGAAGTCCCTGAACCTTTTAGTTCTATGACGAGACGTCCCTGACCCTTTTAGTTCTATGAAGAGAAGTCCATGAACCTTTTAATTCTATGAAGAGAAGTCCCTGAACCTTTCAGTTCTATGAAGAGAAGTCCCTGAACCTTTTTGTTCTGAGAAGAGAAGTCCCTGACCCTTTTAGTTATTTGAAGAGAAGTCCCTGTACCTTTTACTTCTATGAAGAGGAGTCCCTGAACCTTTTAGTTCTGAGAAGAGAAGTCCCTGAACCTTTTAGTTATTTGAAGAGATATCCTTGAACCTTTTAGTTCTTTCAAGAGGGGTCCCGGAAGCTTTTGGTTCTCTGAAGAGAAGTCCCTGAACCTTTTAGTTCTATGAAGAGATGTCCCTGAACCTTTTAGTTCTGAGAAGAGAAGTTCCTGAACCTTTTAGTTATTTGAAGAGAAGTACCTGAACCTTTTAGTTCTATGAAGAGAAGTCCCTGAACCTTTTAGTACCTGAAGAGAAGTCCCTGAATCTTTTAGTTCCTGAACAGATGTCCCTGAACCTTTTAGTTCTATGACGAGAAGTCCCTGAACCTTTTAGTACCTGAAGAGAAGTCCCTGAATCTTTTAGTTCCTGAACAGAAGTCCCTGAACCTTTTAGTTCTTTGAAGAGAAGTCCCTGAACCTTTTAGTTCTATGAAGAGAAGTCCCTGAACCTTTTAGTTCTGAGAAGGGAAGTCTCTGAACTTTTTTGTTCTTTGAAGAGAAGTCCCTGAACCTTTTACTTCTATGACGAGAAGTCCCTGACCCGTTTAGTTCTATGAAGAGAAGTTCCTGAACCTTTTAGTTCTGAGAAGTGAAGTCCCTGAACCTTTTAATTCTATGAACAGAAGTCCCTGAACCTTTTAGTTCTCTGAAGAGAAGTCCCTGAACCTTTTAGTTCTATGAAGAGAAGTCCCTGAACCTTTTAGTTCTGAGAAGGGAAGTCTCTGAACCTTTTTGTTCTTTGAAGAGAAGTCCCTGAACCTTTTACTTCTATGACGAGAAGTCCCTCACCCGTTTAGTTCTATGAAGAGAAGTTCCTGAACCTTTTAGTTCTGAGAAGTGAAGTCCCTGAACCTTTTAATTCTATGAAGAGAAGTCCCTGAACCTTTTACTTCTATGAAGAGAAGTCCCTGAACCTTTTAGTTCTGAGAAGAGAAGTCCCTGAACCTTTTAGTTCTTTGAACAGATATCCTTGAACCTTTTAGTTCTTTGAAGAGAAGTCCCTGAACCTTCTAGTTCTATGACGAGAAGTCCCTGAACCTTTTAGTTCTGAGAAGAGAAGTCCCTGAACCTTTTCCTTCTATGACGAGAAGTCCCTGACCCTTTTAGTTCTATGAAGAGAAGTCCCTGAACCTTTTAGTTCTTTGAAGAGAAGTCCCTGAACCTTTTAGTTCTGAGACGATAAGTCCCTGAACCTTTTAGTTATTTAAAGAGAAGTCCCTGAACCTTTTAGTTCTATGAAGAGAAGTCCCTGAACCTTTTAGTTCCTGAAGAGAAGTCCCTGAACCTTTTAGTTCTTTGAAGAGAAGTCCCTGAACCTTTTAGTTCTATGAAGAGAAGTCCCTGAACCTTTTACTTCTATGAAGAGAAGTCCCTGAACCTTTTAGTTCTGAGAAGAGAAGTCCCTGAACCTTTTAATTCTTTGAACAGATATCCTTGAACCTTTTAGTTCTTTGAAGAGAAGTCCCTGAACCTTTTAGTTCTATGAAGACAAGTCCCTGAACCTTTTAGTTCTGAGAAGAGAAGTCCCTGAACCTTTTCCTTCTATGACGAGAAGTCCCTGACCCTTTTAGTTCTATGAAGAGAAGTCCCTGAACCTTTTAGTTCTGAGAAGTGAAGTCCCTGAACCTTTTAGTTCTTTGAAGAGATGTCCCTGAACCTTTTAATTCTATGAAGAGAAGTCCCTGAACCTTTTAGTTCTGAGACGATAAGTCCCTGAATCTTTTAGTTCTTTGAAGAGAAGTCCCTGAAACTTTTAGTTCTATGAAGAGAAGTCCCTGAACCTTTTAGTTCTGAGAAGAGAAGTCCCTGAACCTTTTAGTTCTGAGAAGAGAAGTCCCTGAACCTTTTAGTTCTTTGAACAGATATCCTTGAACCTTTTAGTTCTTTGAAGAGAAGTCCCTGAACCTTTTAGTTCTATGAAGACAAGTCCCTGAACCTTTTGGTTCTGAGAAGAGAAGTCCCTGAACCTTTTCCTTCTATGACGAGAAGTCCCTGACCCTTTTAATTCTATGAAGAGAAGTCCCTGAACCTTTTAGTACCTGAAGAGAAGTCCCTGAACCTTTTAGTTCCTGAACAGAAGTCCCTGAACCTTTTAGTTCTGAGAAGAGAAGTTCCTGAACCTTTTAGTTATTTGAAGAGAAGTACCTGAACCTTTTAGTTCTATGAAGAGAAGTCCCTGAACCTTTTAGTTCTGAGAAGTGAAGTCCCTGAACCTTTTAGTTCTATGACGAGAAGTCCCTGAACCTTTTAGTACCTGAAGAGAAGTCCCTGAATCTTTTAGTTCCTGAACAGAAGTCCCTGAACCTTTTAGTTCTCTGAAGAGAAGTCCCTGAACCTTTTAGTTCTATGAAGAGAAGTCCCTGAACCATTTAGTTCTATGAAGAGAAGTCCCTGAACCTTTTAGTTCCTGAAGAGAAGTCCCTGAACCTTTTAATTCTTTGAAGAGAAGTCCCTGAACCTTTTAGTTCTATGAAGAGAAGTCCATGAACCTTTTAGTTATTTAAAGAGAAGTCCCTGAACCTTTTAGTTCTATGAAGAGAAGTCCCTGAACCTTTTAGTTCCTGAAGAGAAGTCCCTGAACCTTTTAGTTCTTTGAAGAGAAGTCCCTGAACCTTTTAGTTCTATGAAGAGAAGTCCCTGAACATTTTAATTCTATGAATAGAAGTCCCTGAACCTTTTAGTTCTATGAAGAGAAGTCCCTGAACCTTTTAGTTCTGAGAAGAGAAGTCCCTGAACCTTTTAATTCTTTGAAGAGAAGTCCCTGAACCTTTTAGTTCTATGAAGAGAAGTCCCTGAACCTTTTAGTTCTATGAAGAGAAGTCCCTGAACCTTTTAGTTCCTGAAGAGAAGTCCCTGAACCTTTTAGTTATTTAAAGAGAAGTCCCTGAACCTTTTAGTTCCTGAAGAGAAGTCCCTGAACCTTTCACTTCTATGAAGAGAAGTCCCGGAACCTTTTAGTTCTGAGAAGAGAAGTCCCTGAACCTTTTAGTTCTTTGAACAGATATCCTTGAACCTTTTAGTTCTTTGAAGAGAAGTCCCTGAACCTTTTAGTTCTATGAAGACAAGTCCCTTAACCTTTTAGTTCTGAGAAGAGAAGTCCCTGAACCTTTTCCTTCTATGACGAGAAGTCCCTGACCCTTTTAGTTCTATGAAGAGAAGTCCCTGAACCTTTTAGTTCTGAGAAGTGAAGTCCCTGAACCTTTTAGTTCTTTGAAGAGATGTCCCTGAACCTTTTAATTCTATGAAGAGAAGTCCCTGAACCTTTTAGTTCTGAGACGATAAGTCCCTGAATCTTTTAGTTCTTTGAAGAGAAGTCCCTGAACCTTTTAGTTCTATGAAGAGAAGTCCATGAACCTTTTAGTTATTTAAAGAGAAGTCCCTGAACCTTTTAGTTCTATGAAGAGAAGTCCATGAACCTTTTAGTTATTTAAAGAGAAGTCCCTGAACCTTTTAGTTCCTGAAGAGAAGTCCCTGAACCTTTTAGTTCTTTGAAGAGAAGTCCCTGAACCTTTTAGTTCTATGAAGAGAAGTCCCTGAACATTTTAATTCTATGAAGAAAAGTCCCTGAACCTTTTAGTTCTATGAAGAGAAGTCCCTGAACCTTTTAGTTCTGAGAAGAGAAGTCCCTGAACCTTTTAATTCTTTGAAGAGAAGTCCCTGAACCTTTTAGTTCTATGAAGAAAAGTCCCTGAACCTTTTAGTTCTATGAAGAGAAGTCCCTGAACCTTTTAGTTCCTGAAGAGAAGTCCCTGAACCTTTTAGTTATTTAAAGAGAAGTCCCTGAACCTTTTAGTTCTATGAAGAGAAGTCCCTGAACCTTTTAGTTCCTGAAGAGAAGTCCCTGAACCTTTTAGTTCTTTGAAGAGAAGTCCCTGAACCTTTTAGTTCTATGAAGAGAAGTCTCTGAACATTTTAATTCTATGAAGAGAAGTCCCTGAACCTTTTAGTTCTATGAAGAGAAGTCCCTGAACCTTTTAGTTCGGAGAAGGGAAGTCTCTGAACCTTTTTTTTCTTTGAAGAGAAGTCCCTGAACCTTTTACTTCTATGACGAGAAGTCCCTGACCCGTTTAGTTCTATGAAGAGAAGTCCCTGAACCTTTTAGTTCTGAGAAGTGAAGTCCCTGAACCTTTTAATTCTATGAAGAGAAGTCCCTGAACCTTTCACTTCTATGAAGAGAAGTCCCTGAACCTTTTAGTTCTGAGAAGAGAAGTCCCTGAACCTTTTAGTTCTTTGAACAGATATCCTTGAACCTTTTAGTTCTTTGAAGAGAAGTCCCTGAACCTTTTATTTCTTTGAAGACAAGTCCCTTAACCTTTTAGTTCTGAGAAGAGAAGTCCCTGAACCTTTTCCTTCTATGACGAGAAGTCCCTGACCCTTTTAGTTCTATGAAGAGAAGTCCCTGAACCTTTTAGTTCTGAGAAGTGAAGTCCCTGAACCTTTTAGTTCTTTGAAGAGATGTCCCTGAACCTTTTAATTCTATGAAGAGAAGTCCCTGAACCTTTTAGTTCTGAGACGATAAGTCCCTGAATCTTTTAGTTCTTTGAAGAGAAGTCCCTGAACCTTTTAGTTCTATGAAGAGAAGTCCCTGAACCTTTTAGTTCTGAGAAGAGAAGTCCCTGAACCTTTTAATTCTTTGAAGAGAAGTCCCTGAACCTTTTAGTTCTATGAAGAGAAGTCCCTGAACCTTTTAGTTCTGAGAAGAGAAGTCCCTGAACCTTTTAATTCTTTGAAGAGAAGTCCCTGAACCTTTTAGTTCTATGAAGAGAAGTCCATGAAGCTTTTAGTTCCTGAAGAGAAGTCCCTGAACCTTTTAATTCCTGAAGAGAAGTCCATGAACCTTTTAGGTCTATGAAAGAAGTCCCTGAACCGTTTAGTTCTGAGAAGTGAAGTCCTTGAGCCTTTTAGTTCTATGAAGAGAAGTCCCTGAACCTTTTAGTACCTGAAGAGAAGTCCCTGAACCTTTTAGTTCCTGAACAGAAGTCCCTGAACCTTTTAGTTCTGAGAAGAGAAGTTCCTTTACCTTTTAGTTATTTGAAGAGAAGTACCTGAACCTTTTAGTTCTATGAAGAGAAGTCCCTGAACCTTTTAGTTCTGAGAAGAGAAGTCCCTGAACCTTTTAATTCTTTGAAGAGAAGTCCCTGAACCTTTTAGTTCTATGAAGAGAAGTCCCTGAACCTTTTAGTTCCTGAAGAGAAGTCCCTGAACCTTTTAGTTATTTAAAGAGAAGTCCCTGAACCTTTTAGTTCCTGAAGAGAAGTCCCTGAACCTTTCACTTCTATGAAGAGAAGTCCCGGAACCTTTTAGTTCTGAGAAGAGAAGTCCCTGAACCTTTTAGTTCTTTGAACAGATATCCTTGAACCTTTTAGTTCTTTGAAGAGAAGTCCCTGAACCTTTTAGTTCTATGAAGACAAGTCCCTGAACCTTTTAGTTCTGAGAAGAGAAGTCCCTGAACCTTTTCCTTCTATGACGAGAAGTCCCTGACCCTTTTAGTTCTATGAAGAGTAGTCCCTGAACCTTTTAGTTCTGAGAAGTGAAGTCCCTGAACCTTTTAGTTCTTTGAAGAGATGTCCCTGAACCTTTTAATTCTATGAAGAGAAGTCCCTGAACCTTTTAGTTCTGATACGATAAGTCCCTGAATCTTTTAGTTCTTTGAAGAGAAGTCCCTGAAACTTTTAGTTCTATGAAGAGAAGTCCCTGAACCTTTTAGTTCTGAGAAGAGAAGTCCCTGAACCTTTTAGTTCTGAGAAGAGAAGTCCCTGAACCTTTTAGTTCTTTGAACAGATATCCTTGAACCTTTTAGTTCTTTGAAGAGAAGTCCCTGAACCTTTTAGTTCTATGAAGACAAGTCCCTGAACCTTTTAGTTCTGAGAAGAGAAGTCCCTGAACCTTTTCCTTCTATGACGAGAAGTCCCTGACCCTTTTAGTTCTATGAAGAGAAGTCCCTGAACCTTTTAGTTCTGAGAAGTGAAGTCCCTGAACCTTTTAGTTCTTTGAAGAGATGTCCCTGAACCTTTTAATTCTATGAAGAGAAGTCCCTGAACCTTTTAGTTCTATGAAGAGAAGTCCCTGAACCTTTTAGTTCTGAGAAGAGAAGTCCCTGAACCTTTTAATTCTTTGAAGAGAAGTCCCTGAACCTTTTAGTTCTATGAAGAGAAGTCCCTGAACCTTTTAGTTCTGAGAAGAGAAGTCCCTGAACCTTTTAATTCTTTGAAGAGAAGTCCCTGAACCTTTTAGTTCTATGAAGAGAAGTCCATGAACCTTTTAGTTCCTGAAGAGAAGTCCCTGAACCTTTTAATTCCTGAAGAGAAGTCCATGAACCTTTTAGGTCTATGAAAGAAGTCCCTGAACCGTTTAGTTCTGAGAAGTGAAGTCCTTGAGCCTTTTAGTTCTATGAAGAGAAGTCCCTGAACCTTTTAGTACCTGAAGAGAAGTCCCTGAACCTTTTAGTTCCTGAACAGAAGTCCCTGAACCTTTTAGTTCTGAGAAGAGAAGTTCCTGAACCTTTTAGTTATTTGAAGAGAAGTCCCTGAACCTTTTAGCACCTGAAGAGAAGTCCCTGAACCTTTTAGTTCCTGAAGAGAAGTCCCTTCACCTTTTAGTTCTGAGAAGAGAAGTCCCTGAACCTTTTAGTTCTATGACGAGACGTCCCTGACCCTTTTAGTTCTATGAAGAGAAGTCCATGAACCTTTTAATTCTATGAAGAGAAGTCCCTGAACCTTTCAGTTCTATGAAGAGAAGTCCCTGAACCTTTTTGTTCTGAGAAGAGAAGTCCCTGACCCTTTTAGTTATTTGAAGAGAAGTCCCTGTACCTTTTACTTCTATGAAGAGGAGTCCCTGAACCTTTTAGTTCTGAGAAGAGAAGTCCCTGAACCTTTTAGTTATTTGAAGAGATATCCTTGAACCTTTTAGTTCTTTCAAGAGGGGTCCCGGAAGCTTTTGGTTCTCTGAAGAGAAGTCCCTGAACCTTTTAGTTCTATGAAGAGATGTCCCTGAACCTTTTAGTTCTGAGAAGAGAAGTTCCTGAACCTTTTAGTTATTTGAAGAGAAGTACCTGAACCTTTTAGTTCTATGAAGAGAAGTCCCTGAACCTTTTAGTACCTGAAGAGAAGTCCCTGAATCTTTTAGTTCCTGAACAGATGTCCCTGAACCTTTTAGTTCTATGACGAGAAGTCCCTGAACCTTTTAGTACCTGAAGAGAAGTCCCTGAATCTTTTAGTTCCTGAACAGAAGTCCCTGAACCTTTTAGTTCTTTGAAGAGAAGTCCCTGAACCTTTTAGTTCTATGAAGAGAAGTCCCTGAACCTTTTAGTTCTGAGAAGGGAAGTCTCTGAACTTTTTTGTTCTTTGAAGAGAAGTCCCTGAACCTTTTACTTCTATGACGAGAAGTCCCTGACCCGTTTAGTTCTATGAAGAGAAGTTCCTGAACCTTTTAGTTCTGAGAAGTGAAGTCCCTGAACCTTTTAATTCTATGAACAGAAGTCCCTGAACCTTTTAGTTCTCTGAAGAGAAGTCCCTGAACCTTTTAGTTCTATGAAGAGAAGTCCCTGAACCTTTTAGTTCTGAGAAGGGAAGTCTCTGAACCTTTTTGTTCTTTGAAGAGAAGTCCCTGAACCTTTTACTTCTATGACGAGAAGTCCCTCACCCGTTTAGTTCTATGAAGAGAAGTTCCTGAACCTTTTAGTTCTGAGAAGTGAAGTCCCTGAACCTTTTAATTCTATGAAGAGAAGTCCCTGAACCTTTTACTTCTATGAAGAGAAGTCCCTGAACCTTTTAGTTCTGAGAAGAGAAGTCCCTGAACCTTTTAGTTCTTTGAACAGATATCCTTGAACCTTTTAGTTCTTTGAAGAGAAGTCCCTGAACCTTCTAGTTCTATGACGAGAAGTCCCTGAACCTTTTAGTTCTGAGAAGAGAAGTCCCTGAACCTTTTCCTTCTATGACGAGAAGTCCCTGACCCTTTTAGTTCTATGAAGAGAAGTCCCTGAACCTTTTAGTTCTTTGAAGAGAAGTCCCTGAACCTTTTAGTTCTGAGACGATAAGTCCCTGAACCTTTTAGTTATTTAAAGAGAAGTCCCTGAACCTTTTAGTTCTATGAAGAG
The DNA here is from genome assembly GCF_947650265.1 of Symphodus melops. Taxonomy (NCBI): domain Eukaryota; kingdom Metazoa; phylum Chordata; class Actinopteri; order Labriformes; family Labridae; genus Symphodus; species Symphodus melops. The sequence continues at coordinate 9,370,003 of NC_136695.1, read as the reverse complement.
AAGTCCCTGAACCTTTTAGTTCCTGAAGAGAAGTCCCTGAACCTTTTAGTTCTTTGAAGAGAAGTCCCTGAACCTTTTAGTTCTATGAAGAGAAGTCCCTGAACCTTTTACTTCTATGAAGAGAAGTCCCTGAACCTTTTAGTTCTGAGAAGAGAAGTCCCTGAACCTTTTAATTCTTTGAACAGATATCCTTGAACCTTTTAGTTCTTTGAAGAGAAGTCCCTGAACCTTTTAGTTCTATGAAGACAAGTCCCTGAACCTTTTAGTTCTGAGAAGAGAAGTCCCTGAACCTTTTCCTTCTATGACGAGAAGTCCCTGACCCTTTTAGTTCTATGAAGAGAAGTCCCTGAACCTTTTAGTTCTGAGAAGTGAAGTCCCTGAACCTTTTAGTTCTTTGAAGAGATGTCCCTGAACCTTTTAATTCTATGAAGAGAAGTCCCTGAACCTTTTAGTTCTGAGACGATAAGTCCCTGAATCTTTTAGTTCTTTGAAGAGAAGTCCCTGAAACTTTTAGTTCTATGAAGAGAAGTCCCTGAACCTTTTAGTTCTGAGAAGAGAAGTCCCTGAACCTTTTAGTTCTGAGAAGAGAAGTCCCTGAACCTTTTAGTTCTTTGAACAGATATCCTTGAACCTTTTAGTTCTTTGAAGAGAAGTCCCTGAACCTTTTAGTTCTATGAAGACAAGTCCCTGAACCTTTTGGTTCTGAGAAGAGAAGTCCCTGAACCTTTTCCTTCTATGACGAGAAGTCCCTGACCCTTTTAGTTCTATGAAGAGAAGTCCCTGAACCTTTTAGTTCTGAGAAGTGAAGTCCCTGAACCTTTTAGTTCTTTGAAGAGATGTCCCTGAACCTTTTAATTCTATGAAGAGAAGTCCCTGAACCTTTTAGTTCTGAGACGATAAGTCCCTGAATCTTTTAGTTCTTTGAAGAGAAGTCCCTGAACCTTTTAGTTCTATGAAGAGAAGTCCCTGAACCTTTTAGTTCTGAGAAGAGAAGTCCCTGAACCTTTTAATTCTTTGAAGAGAAGTCCCTGAACCTTTTAGTTCTATGAAGAGAAGTCCCTGAACCTTTTAGTTCTGAGAAGAGAAGTCCCTGAACCTTTTAATTCTTTGAAGAGAAGTCCCTGAACCTTTTAGTTCTATGAAGAGAAGTCCATGAACCTTTTAGTTCCTGAAGAGAAGTCCCTGAACCTTTTAATTCCTGAAGAGAAGTCCATGAACCTTTTAGGTCTATGAAAGAAGTCCCTGAACCGTTTAGTTCTGAGAAGTGAAGTCCTTGAGCCTTTTAGTTCTATGAAGAGAAGTCCCTGAACCTTTTAGTACCTGAAGAGAAGTCCCTGAACCTTTTAGTTCCTGAACAGAAGTCCCTGAACCTTTTAGTTCTGAGAAGAGAAGTTCCTGAACCTTTTAGTTATTTGAAGAGAAGTACCTGAACCTTTTAGTTCTATGAAGAGAAGTCCCTGAACCTTTTAGTTCTGAGAAGTGAAGTCCCTGAACCTTTTAGTTCTATGACGAGAAGTCCCTGAACCTTTTAGTACCTGAAGAGAAGTCCCTGAATCTTTTAGTTCCTGAACAGAAGTCCCTGAACCTTTTAGTTCTCTGAAGAGAAGTCCCTGAACCTTTTAGTTCTATGAAGAGAAGTCCCTGAACCATTTAGTTCTATGAAGAGAAGTCCCTGAACCTTTTAGTTCCTGAAGAGAAGTCCCTGAACCTTTTAATTCTTTGAAGAGAAGTCCCTGAACCTTTTAGTTCTATGAAGAGAAGTCCATGAACCTTTTAGTTATTTAAAGAGAAGTCCCTGAACCTTTTAGTTCTATGAAGAGAAGTCCCTGAACCTTTTAGTTCCTGAAGAGAAGTCCCTGAACCTTTTAGTTCTTTGAAGAGAAGTCCCTGAACCTTTTAGTTCTATGAAGAGAAGTCCCTGAACATTTTAATTCTATGAATAGAAGTCCCTGAACCTTTTAGTTCTATGAAGAGAAGTCCCTGAACCTTTTAGTTCTGAGAAGAGAAGTCCCTGAACCTTTTAATTCTTTGAAGAGAAGTCCCTGAACCTTTTAGTTCTATGAAGAGAAGTCCCTGAACCTTTTAGTTCTATGAAGAGAAGTCCCTGAACCTTTTAGTTCCTGAAGAGAAGTCCCTGAACCTTTTAGTTATTTAAAGAGAAGTCCCTGAACCTTTTAGTTCCTGAAGAGAAGTCCCTGAACCTTTCACTTCTATGAAGAGAAGTCCCGGAACCTTTTAGTTCTGAGAAGAGAAGTCCCTGAACCTTTTAGTTCTTTGAACAGATATCCTTGAACCTTTTAGTTCTTTGAAGAGAAGTCCCTGAACCTTTTAGTTCTATGAAGACAAGTCCCTTAACCTTTTAGTTCTGAGAAGAGAAGTCCCTGAACCTTTTCCTTCTATGACGAGAAGTCCCTGACCCTTTTAGTTCTATGAAGAGAAGTCCCTGAACCTTTTAGTTCTGAGAAGTGAAGTCCCTGAACCTTTTAGTTCTTTGAAGAGATGTCCCTGAACCTTTTAATTCTATGAAGAGAAGTCCCTGAACCTTTTAGTTCTGAGACGATAAGTCCCTGAATCTTTTAGTTCTTTGAAGAGAAGTCCCTGAACCTTTTAGTTCTATGAAGAGAAGTCCATGAACCTTTTAGTTATTTAAAGAGAAGTCCCTGAACCTTTTAGTTCTATGAAGAGAAGTCCATGAACCTTTTAGTTATTTAAAGAGAAGTCCCTGAACCTTTTAGTTCCTGAAGAGAAGTCCCTGAACCTTTTAGTTCTTTGAAGAGAAGTCCCTGAACCTTTTAGTTCTATGAAGAGAAGTCCCTGAACATTTTAATTCTATGAAGAAAAGTCCCTGAACCTTTTAGTTCTATGAAGAGAAGTCCCTGAACCTTTTAGTTCTGAGAAGAGAAGTCCCTGAACCTTTTAATTCTTTGAAGAGAAGTCCCTGAACCTTTTAGTTCTATGAAGAAAAGTCCCTGAACCTTTTAGTTCTATGAAGAGAAGTCCCTGAACCTTTTAGTTCCTGAAGAGAAGTCCCTGAACCTTTTAGTTATTTAAAGAGAAGTCCCTGAACCTTTTAGTTCTATGAAGAGAAGTCCCTGAACCTTTTAGTTCCTGAAGAGAAGTCCCTGAACCTTTTAGTTCTTTGAAGAGAAGTCCCTGAACCTTTTAGTTCTATGAAGAGAAGTCTCTGAACATTTTAATTCTATGAAGAGAAGTCCCTGAACCTTTTAGTTCTATGAAGAGAAGTCCCTGAACCTTTTAGTTCGGAGAAGGGAAGTCTCTGAACCTTTTTTTTCTTTGAAGAGAAGTCCCTGAACCTTTTACTTCTATGACGAGAAGTCCCTGACCCGTTTAGTTCTATGAAGAGAAGTCCCTGAACCTTTTAGTTCTGAGAAGTGAAGTCCCTGAACCTTTTAATTCTATGAAGAGAAGTCCCTGAACCTTTCACTTCTATGAAGAGAAGTCCCTGAACCTTTTAGTTCTGAGAAGAGAAGTCCCTGAACCTTTTAGTTCTTTGAACAGATATCCTTGAACCTTTTAGTTCTTTGAAGAGAAGTCCCTGAACCTTTTATTTCTTTGAAGACAAGTCCCTTAACCTTTTAGTTCTGAGAAGAGAAGTCCCTGAACCTTTTCCTTCTATGACGAGAAGTCCCTGACCCTTTTAGTTCTATGAAGAGAAGTCCCTGAACCTTTTAGTTCTGAGAAGTGAAGTCCCTGAACCTTTTAGTTCTTTGAAGAGATGTCCCTGAACCTTTTAATTCTATGAAGAGAAGTCCCTGAACCTTTTAGTTCTGAGACGATAAGTCCCTGAATCTTTTAGTTCTTTGAAGAGAAGTCCCTGAACCTTTTAGTTCTATGAAGAGAAGTCCCTGAACCTTTTAGTTCTGAGAAGAGAAGTCCCTGAACCTTTTAATTCTTTGAAGAGAAGTCCCTGAACCTTTTAGTTCTATGAAGAGAAGTCCCTGAACCTTTTAGTTCTGAGAAGAGAAGTCCCTGAACCTTTTAATTCTTTGAAGAGAAGTCCCTGAACCTTTTAGTTCTATGAAGAGAAGTCCATGAAGCTTTTAGTTCCTGAAGAGAAGTCCCTGAACCTTTTAATTCCTGAAGAGAAGTCCATGAACCTTTTAGGTCTATGAAAGAAGTCCCTGAACCGTTTAGTTCTGAGAAGTGAAGTCCTTGAGCCTTTTAGTTCTATGAAGAGAAGTCCCTGAACCTTTTAGTACCTGAAGAGAAGTCCCTGAACCTTTTAGTTCCTGAACAGAAGTCCCTGAACCTTTTAGTTCTGAGAAGAGAAGTTCCTTTACCTTTTAGTTATTTGAAGAGAAGTACCTGAACCTTTTAGTTCTATGAAGAGAAGTCCCTGAACCTTTTAATTCTTTGAAGAGAAGTCCCTGAACCTTTTAGTTCTATGAAGAGAAGTCCCTGAACCTTTTAGTTCCTGAAGAGAAGTCCCTGAACCTTTTAGTTATTTAAAGAGAAGTCCCTGAACCTTTTAGTTCCTGAAGAGAAGTCCCTGAACCTTTCACTTCTATGAAGAGAAGTCCCGGAACCTTTTAGTTCTGAGAAGAGAAGTCCCTGAACCTTTTAGTTCTTTGAACAGATATCCTTGAACCTTTTAGTTCTTTGAAGAGAAGTCCCTGAACCTTTTAGTTCTATGAAGACAAGTCCCTTAACCTTTTAGTTCTGAGAAGAGAAGTCCCTGAACCTTTTCCTTCTATGACGAGAAGTCCCTGACCCTTTTAGTTCTATGAAGAGAAGTCCCTGAACCTTTTAGTTCTGAGAAGTGAAGTCCCTGAACCTTTTAGTTCTTTGAAGAGATGTCCCTGAACCTTTTAATTCTATGAAGAGAAGTCCCTGAACCTTTTAGTTCTGAGACGATAAGTCCCTGAATCTTTTAGTTCTTTGAAGAGAAGTCCCTGAACCTTTTAGTTCTATGAAGAGAAGTCCATGAACCTTTTAGTTATTTAAAGAGAAGTCCCTGAACCTTTTAGTTCTATGAAGAGAAGTCCATGAACCTTTTAGTTATTTAAAGAGAAGTCCCTGAACCTTTTAGTTCCTGAACAGAAGTCCCTGAACCTTTTAGTTCCTGAAGAGAAGTCCCTGAACCTTTTAGTTCTTTGAAGAGAAGTCCCTGAACCTTTTAGTTCTATGAAGAGAAGTCCCTGAACATTTTAATTCTATGAAGAAAAGTTCCTGAACCTTTTAGTTCTATGAAGAGAAGTCCCTGAACCTTTTAGTTCTGAGAAGAGAAGTCCCTGAACCTTTTAATTCTTTGAAGAGAAGTCCCTGAACCTTTTAGTTCTATGAAGAAAAGTCCCTGAACCTTTTAGTTCTATGAAGAGAAGTCCCTGAACCTTTTAGTTCCTGAAGAGAAGTCCCTGAACCTTTTAGTTATTTAAAGAGAAGTCCCTGAACCTTTTAGTTCTATGAAGAGAAGTCCCTGAACCTTTTAGTTCCTGAAGAGAAGTCCCTGAACCTTTTAGTTCTTTGAAGAGAAGTCCCTGAACCTTTTAGTTCTATGAAGAGAAGTCTCTGAACATTTTAATTCTATGAAGAGAACTCCCTGAACCTTTTAGTTCTATGAAGAGAAGTCCCTGAACCTTTTAGTTCGGAGAAGGGAAGTCTCTGAACCTTTTTTTTCTTTGAAGAGAAGTCCCTGAACCTTTTACTTCTATGACGAGAAGTCCCTGACCCGTTTAGTTCTATGAAGAGAAGTCCCTGAACCTTTTAGTTCTGAGAAGTGAAGTCCCTGAACCTTTTAATTCTATGAAGAGAAGTCCCTGAACCTTTCACTTCTATGAAGAGAAGTCCCTGAACCTTTTAGTTCTGAGAAGAGAAGTCCCTGAACCTTTTAGTTCTTTGAACAGATATCCTTGAACCTTTTAGTTCTTTGAAGAGAAGTCCCTGAACCTTTTATTTCTTTGAAGACAAGTCCCTTAACCTTTTAGTTCTGAGAAGAGAAGTCCCTGAACCTTTTCCTTCTATGACGAGAAGTCCCTGACCCTTTTAGTTCTATGAAGAGAAGTCCCTGAACCTTTTAGTTCTGAGAAGTGAAGTCCCTGAACCTTTTAGTTCTTTGAAGAGATGTCCCTGAACCTTTTAATTCTATGAAGAGAAGTCCCTGAACCTTTTAGTTCTGAGACGATAAGTCCCTGAATCTTTTAGTTCTTTGAAGAGAAGTCCCTGAACCTTTTAGTTCTATGAAGAGAAGTCCCTGAACCTTTTAGTTCTGAGAAGAGAAGTCCCTGAACCTTTTAATTCTTTGAAGAGAAGTCCCTGAACCTTTTAGTTCTATGAAGAGAAGTCCCTGAACCTTTTAGTTCTGAGAAGAGAAGTCCCTGAACCTTTTAATTCTTTGAAGAGAAGTCCCTGAACCTTTTAGTTCTATGAAGAGAAGTCCATGAAGCTTTTAGTTCCTGAAGAGAAGTCCCTGAACCTTTTAATTCCTGAAGAGAAGTCCATGAACCTTTTAGGTCTATGAAAGAAGTCCCTGAACCGTTTAGTTCTGAGAAGTGAAGTCCTTGAGCCTTTTAGTTCTATGAAGAGAAGTCCCTGAACCTTTTAGTACCTGAAGAGAAGTCCCTGAACCTTTTAGTTCCTGAACAGAAGTCCCTGAACCTTTTAGTTCTGAGAAGAGAAGTTCCTTTACCTTTTAGTTATTTGAAGAGAAGTACCTGAACCTTTTAGTTCTATGAAGAGAAGTCCCTGAACCTTTTAGTTCTGAGAAGTGAAGTCCCTGAACCTTTTAGTTCTATGAAGAGAAGTCCCTGAACCTTTTAGTTCCTGAAGAGAAGTCCCTGAACCTTTTAGTTCTTTGAAGAGAAGTCCCTGAACCTTTTAGTTCTATGAAGAGAAGTCCCTGAACATTTTAATTCTATGAATAGAAGTCACTGAACCTTTTAGTTCTATGAAGAGAAGTCCCTGAACCTTTTAGTTCTGAGAAGAGAAGTCCCTGAACCTTTTAATTCTTTGAAGAGAAGTCCCTGAACCTTTTAGTTCTATGAAGAGAAGTCCCTGAACCTTTTAGTTCTATGAAGAGAAGTCCCTGAACCTTTTAGTTCCTGAAGAGAAGTCCCTGAACCTTTTAGTTATTTAAAGAGAAGTCCCTGAACCTTTTAGTTCTATGAAGAGAAGTCCCTGAACCTTTTAGTTCCTGAAGAGAAGTCCCTGAACCTTTCACTTCTATGAAGAGAAGTCCCGGAACCTTTTAGTTCTGAGAAGAGAAGTCCCTGAACCTTTTAGTTCTTTGAACAGATATCCTTGAACCTTTTAGTTCTTTGAAGAGAAGTCCCTGAACCTTTTAGTTCTATGAAGACAAGTCCCTTAACCTTTTAGTTCTGAGAAGAGAAGTCCCTGAACCTTTTCCTTCTATGACGAGAAGTCCCTGACCCTTTTAGTTCTATGAAGAGAAGTCCCTGAACCTTTTAGTTCTGAGAAGTGAAGTCCCTGAACCTTTTAGTTCTTTGAAGAGATGTCCCTGAACCTTTTAATTCTATGAAGAGAAGTCCCTGAACCTTTTAGTTCTGAGACGATAAGTCCCTGAATCTTTTAGTTCTTTGAAGAGAAGTCCCTGAACCTTTTAGTTCTATGAAGAGAAGTCCATGAACCTTTTAGTTATTTAAAGAGAAGTCCCTGAACCTTTTAGTTCTATGAAGAGAAGTCCATGAACCTTTTAGTTATTTAAAGAGAAGTCCCTGAACCTTTTAGTTCTATGAAGAGAAGTCCCTGAACCTTTTAGTTCCTGAAGAGAAGTCCCTGAACCTTTTAGTTCTTTGAAGAGAAGTCCCTGAACCTTTTAGTTCTATGAAGAGAAGTCCCTGAACATTTTAATTCTATGAAGAGAAGTCCCTGAACCTTTTAGTTCTATGAAGAGAAGTCCCTGAACCTTTTAGTTCTGAGAAGAGAAGTCCCTGAACCTTTTAATTCTTTGAAGAGAAGTCCCTGAACCTTTTAGTTCTATGAAGAGAAGTCCCTGAACCTTTTAGTTCTATGAAGAGAAGTCCCTGAACCTTTTAGTTCCTGAAGAGAAGTCCCTGAACCTTTTAGTTATTTAAAGAGAAGTCCCTGAACCTTTTAGTTCTATGAAGAGAAGTCCCTGAACCTTTTAGTTCCTGAAGAGAAGTCCCTGAACCTTTTAGTTCTTTGAAGAGAAGTCCCTGAACCTTTTAGTTCTATGAAGAGAAGTCCCTGAACATTTTAATTCTATGAAGAGAAGTCCCTGAACCTTTTAGTTCTATGAAGAGAAGTCCCTGAACCTTTTAGTTCGGAGAAGGGAAGTCTCTGAACCTTTTTTTTCTTTGAAGAGAAGTCCCTGAACCTTTTACTTCTATGACGAGAAGTCCCTGACCCGTTTAGTTCTATGAAGAGAAGTCCCTGAACCTTTTAGTTCTGAGAAGTGAAGTCCCTGAACCTTTTAATTCTATGAAGAGAAGTCCCTGAACCTTTCACTTCTATGAAGAGAAGTCCCTGAACCTTTTAGTTCTGAGAAGAGAAGTCCCTGAACCTTTTAGTTCTTTGAACAGATATCCTTGAACCTTTTAGTTCTTTGAAGAGAAGTCCCTGAACCTTTTATTTCTTTGAAGACAAGTCCCTTAACCTTTTAGTTCTGAGAAGAGAAGTCCCTGAACCTTTTCCTTCTATGACGAGAAGTCCCTGACCCTTTTAGTTCTATGAAGAGAAGTCCCTGAACCTTTTAGTTCTGAGAAGTGAAGTCCCTGAACCTTTTAGTTCTTTGAAGAGATGTCCCTGAACCTTTTAATTCTATGAAGAGAAGTCCCTGAACCTTTTAGTTCTGAGACGATAAGTCCCTGAATCTTTTAGTTCTTTGAAGAGAAGTCCCTGAACCTTTTAGTTCTATGAAGAGAAGTCCCTGAACCTTTTAGTTCTGAGAAGAGAAGTCCCTGAACCTTTTAATTCTTTGAAGAGAAGTCCCTGAACCTTTTAGTTCTATGAAGAGAAGTCCCTGAACCTTTTAGTTCTGAGAAGAGAAGTCCCTGAACCTTTTAATTCTTTGAAGAGAAGTCCCTGAACCTTTTAGTTCTATGAAGAGAAGTCCATGAAGCTTTTAGTTCCTGAAGAGAAGTCCCTGAACCTTTTAATTCCTGAAGAGAAGTCCATGAACCTTTTAGGTCTATGAAAGAAGTCCCTGAACCGTTTAGTTCTGAGAAGTGAAGTCCTTGAGCCTTTTAGTTCTATGAAGAGAAGTCCCTGAACCTTTTAGTACCTGAAGAGAAGTCCCTGAACCTTTTAGTTCCTGAACAGAAGTCCCTGAACCTTTTAGTTCTGAGAAGAGAAGTTCCTTTACCTTTTAGTTATTTGAAGAGAAGTACCTGAACCTTTTAGTTCTATGAAGAGAAGTCCCTGAACCTTTTAGTTCTGAGAAGAGAAGTCCCTGAACCTTTTAATTCTTTGAAGAGAAGTCCCTGAACCTTTTAGTTCTATGAAGAGAAGTCCCTGAACCTTTTAGTTCCTGAAGAGAAGTCCCTGAACCTTTTAGTTATTTAAAGAGAAGTCCCTGAACCTTTTAGTTCCTGAAGAGAAGTCCCTGAACCTTTCACTTCTATGAAGAGAAGTCCCGGAACCTTTTAGTTCTGAGAAGAGAAGTCCCTGAACCTTTTAGTTCTTTGAACAGATATCCTTGAACCTTTTAGTTCTTTGAAGAGAAGTCCCTGAACCTTTTAGTTCTATGAAGACAAGTCCCTTAACCTTTTAGTTCTGAGAAGAGAAGTCCCTGAACCTTTTCCTTCTATGACGAGAAGTCCCTGACCCTTTTAGTTCTATGAAGAGAAGTCCCTGAACCTTTTAGTTCTGAGAAGTGAAGTCCCTGAACCTTTTAGTTCTTTGAAGAGATGTCCCTGAACCTTTTAATTCTATGAAGAGAAGTCCCTGAACCTTTTAGTTCTGAGACGATAAGTCCCTGAATCTTTTAGTTCTTTGAAGAGAAGTCCCTGAACCTTTTAGTTCTATGAAGAGAAGTCCATGAACCTTTTAGTTATTTAAAGAGAAGTCCCTGAACCTTTTAGTTCTATGAAGAGAAGTCCATGAACCTTTTAGTTATTTAAAGAGAAGTCCCTGAACCTTTTAGTTCCTGAACAGAAGTCCCTGAACCTTTTAGTTCCTGAAGAGAAGTCCCTGAACCTTTTAGTTATTTGAAGAGAAGTCCCTGAACCTTTTAGTTCTATGAAGAGAAGTCCCTGAACATTTTAATTCTATGAAGAAAAGTCCCTGAACCTTTTAGTTCTATGAAGAGAAGTCCCTGAACCTTTTAGTTCTGAGAAGAGAAGTCCCTGAACCTTTTAATTCTTTGAAGAGAAGTCCCTGAACCTTTTAGTTCTATGAAGAAAAGTCCCTGAACCTTTTAGTTCTATGAAGAGAAGTCCCTGAACCTTTTAGTTCCTGAAGAGAAGTCCCTGAACCTTTTAGTTATTTAAAGAGAAGTCCCTGAACCTTTTAGTTCTATGAAGAGAAGTCCCTGAACCTTTTAGTTCCTGAAGAGAAGTCCCTGAACCTTTTAGTTCTTTGAAGAGAAGTCCCTGAACCTTTTAGTTCTATGAAGAGAAGTCTCTGAACATTTTAATTCTATGAAGAGAACTCCCTGAACCTTTTAGTTCTATGAAGAGAAGTCCCTGAACCTTTTAGTTCGGAGAAGGGAAGTCTCTGAACCTTTTTTTTCTTTGAAGAGAAGTCCCTGAACCTTTTACTTCTATGACGAGAAGTCCCTGACCCGTTTAGTTCTATGAAGAGAAGTCCCTGAACCTTTTAGTTCTGAGAAGTGAAGTCCCTGAACCTTTTAATTCTATGAAGAGAAGTCCCTGAACCTTTCACTTCTATGAAGAGAAGTCCCTGAACCTTTTAGTTCTGAGAAGAGAAGTCCCTGAACCTTTTAGTTCTTTGAACAGATATCCTTGAACCTTTTAGTTCTTTGAAGAGAAGTCCCTGAACCTTTTATTTCTTTGAAGACAAGTCCCTTAACCTTTTAGTTCTGAGAAGAGAAGTCCCTGAACCTTTTCCTTCTATGACGAGAAGTCCCTGACCCTTTTAGTTCTATGAAGAGAAGTCCCTGAACCTTTTAGTTCTGAGAAGTGAAGTCCCTGAACCTTTTAGTTCTTTGAAGAGATGTCCCTGAACCTTTTAATTCTATGAAGAGAAGTCCCTGAACCTTTTAGTTCTGAGACGATAAGTCCCTGAATCTTTTAGTTCTTTGAAGAGAAGTCCCTGAACCTTTTAGTTCTATGAAGAGAAGTCCCTGAACCTTTTAGTTCTGAGAAGAGAAGTCCCTGAACCTTTTAATTCTTTGAAGAGAAGTCCCTGAACCTTTTAGTTCTATGAAGAGAAGTCCCTGAACCTTTTAGTTCTGAGAAGAGAAGTCCCTGAACCTTTTAATTCTTTGAAGAGAAGTCCCTGAACCTTTTAGTTCTATGAAGAGAAGTCCATGAAGCTTTTAGTTCCTGAAGAGAAGTCCCTGAACCTTTTAATTCCTGAAGAGAAGTCCATGAACCTTTTAGGTCTATGAAAGAAGTCCCTGAACCGTTTAGTTCTGAGAAGTGAAGTCCTTGAGCCTTTTAGTTCTATGAAGAGAAGTCCCTGAACCTTTTAGTACCTGAAGAGAAGTCCCTGAACCTTTTAGTTCCTGAACAGAAGTCCCTGAACCTTTTAGTTCTGAGAAGAGAAGTTCCTTTACCTTTTAGTTATTTGAAGAGAAGTACCTGAACCTTTTAGTTCTATGAAGAGAAGTCCCTGAACCTTTTAGTTCTGAGAAGTGAAGTCCCTGAACCTTTTAGTTCTATGAAGAGAAGTCCCTGAACCTTTTAGTTCCTGAAGAGAAGTCCCTGAACCTTTTAGTTCTTTGAAGAGAAGTCCCTGAACCTTTTAGTTCTATGAAGAGAAGTCCCTGAACATTTTAATTCTATGAATAGAAGTCACTGAACCTTTTAGTTCTATGAAGAGAAGTCCCTGAACCTTTTAGTTCTGAGAAGAGAAGTCCCTGAACCTTTTAATTCTTTGAAGAGAAGTCCCTGAACCTTTTAGTTCTATGAAGAGAAGTCCCTGAACCTTTTAGTTCTATGAAGAGAAGTCCCTGAACCTTTTAGTTCCTGAAGAGAAGTCCCTGAACCTTTTAGTTATTTAAAGAGAAGTCCCTGAACCTTTTAGTTCTATGAAGAGAAGTCCCTGAACCTTTTAGTTCCTGAAGAGAAGTCCCTGAACCTTTCACTTCTATGAAGAGAAGTCCCGGAACCTTTTAGTTCTGAGAAGAGAAGTCCCTGAACCTTTTAGTTCTTTGAACAGATATCCTTGAACCTTTTAGTTCTTTGAAGAGAAGTCCCTGAACCTTTTAGTTCTATGAAGACAAGTCCCTTAACCTTTTAGTTCTGAGAAGAGAAGTCCCTGAACCTTTTCCTTCTATGACGAGAAGTCCCTGACCCTTTTAGTTCTATGAAGAGAAGTCCCTGAACCTTTTAGTTCTGAGAAGTGAAGTCCCTGAACCTTTTAGTTCTTTGAAGAGATGTCCCTGAACCTTTTAATTCTATGAAGAGAAGTCCCTGAACCTTTTAGTTCTGAGACGATAAGTCCCTGAATCTTTTAGTTCTTTGAAGAGAAGTCCCTGAACCTTTTAGTTCTATGAAGAGAAGTCCATGAACCTTTTAGTTATTTAAAGAGAAGTCCCTGAACCTTTTAGTTCTATGAAGAGAAGTCCATGAACCTTTTAGTTATTTAAAGAGAAGTCCCTGAACCTTTTAGTTCTATGAAGAGAAGTCCCTGAACCTTTTAGTTCCTGAAGAGAAGTCCCTGAACCTTTTAGTTCTTTGAAGAGAAGTCCCTGAACCTTTTAGTTCTATGAAGAGAAGTCCCTGAACATTTTAATTCTATGAAGAGAAGTCCCTGAACCTTTTAGTTCTATGAAGAGAAGTCCCTGAACCTTTTAGTTCTGAGAAGAGAAGTCCCTGAACCTTTTAATTCTTTGAAGAGAAGTCCCTGAACCTTTTAGTTCTATGAAGAGAAGTCCCTGAACCTTTTAGTTCTATGAAGAGAAGTCCCTGAACCTTTTAGTTCCTGAAGAGAAGTCCCTGAACCTTTTAGTTATTTAAAGAGAAGTCCCTGAACCTTTTAGTTCTATGAAGAGAAGTCCCTGAACCTTTTAGTTCCTGAAGAGAAGTCCCTGAACCTTTTAGTTCTTTGAAGAGAAGTCCCTGAACCTTTTAGTTCTATGAAGAGAAGTCCCTGAACATTTTAATTCTATGAAGAGAAGTCCCTGAACCTTTTAGTTCTATGAAGAGAAGTCCCTGAACCTTTTAGTTCGGAGAAGGGAAGTCTCTGAACCTTTTTTTTCTTTGAAGAGAAGTCCCTGAACCTTTTACTTCTATGACGAGAAGTCCCTGACCCGTTTAGTTCTATGAAGAGAAGTCCCTGAACCTTTTAGTTCTGAGAAGTGAAGTCCCTGAACCTTTTAATTCTATGAAGAGAAGTCCCTGAACCTTTCACTTCTATGAAGAGAAGTCCCTGAACCTTTTAGTTCTGAGAAGAGAAGTCCCTGAACCTTTTAGTTCTTTGAACAGATATCCTTGAACCTTTTAGTTCTTTGAAGAGAAGTCCCTGAACCTTTTATTTCTTTGAAGACAAGTCCCTTAACCTTTTAGTTCTGAGAAGAGAAGTCCCTGAACCTTTTCCTTCTATGACGAGAAGTCCCTGACCCTTTTAGTTCTATGAAGAGAAGTCCCTGAACCTTTTAGTTCTGAGAAGTGAAGTCCCTGAACCTTTTAGTTCTTTGAAGAGATGTCCCTGAACCTTTTAATTCTATGAAGAGAAGTCCCTGAACCTTTTAGTTCTGAGACGATAAGTCCCTGAATCTTTTAGTTCTTTGAAGAGAAGTCCCTGAACCTTTTAGTTCTATGAAGAGAAGTCCCTGAACCTTTTAGTTCTGAGAAGAGAAGTCCCTGAACCTTTTAATTCTTTGAAGAGAAGTCCCTGAACCTTTTAGTTCTATGAAGAGAAGTCCCTGAACCTTTTAGTTCTGAGAAGAGAAGTCCCTGAACCTTTTAATTCTTTGAAGAGAAGTCCCTGAACCTTTTAGTTCTATGAAGAGAAGTCCATGAAGCTTTTAGTTCCTGAAGAGAAGTCCCTGAACCTTTTAATTCCTGAAGAGAAGTCCATGAACCTTTTAGGTCTATGAAAGAAGTCCCTGAACCGTTTAGTTCTGAGAAGTGAAGTCCTTGAGCCTTTTAGTTCTATGAAGAGAAGTCCCTGAACCTTTTAGTACCTGAAGAGAAGTCCCTGAACCTTTTAGTTCCTGAACAGAAGTCCCTGAACCTTTTAGTTCTGAGAAGAGAAGTTCCTTTACCTTTTAGTTATTTGAAGAGAAGTACCTGAACCTTTTAGTTCTATGAAGAGAAGTCCCTGAACCTTTTAGTTCTGAGAAGTGAAGTCCCTGAACCTTTTAGTTCTATGAAGAGAAGTCCCTGAACCTTTTAGTTCCTGAAGAGAAGTCCCTGAACCTTTTAGTTCTTTGAAGAGAAGTCCCTGAACCTTTTAGTTCTATGAAGAGAAGTCCCTGAACATTTTAATTCTATGAATAGAAGTCACTGAACCTTTTAGTTCTATGAAGAGAAGTCCCTGAACCTTTTAGTTCTGAGAAGAGAAGTCCCTGAACCTTTTAATTCTTTGAAGAGAAGTCCCTGAACCTTTTAGTTTTATGAAGAGAAGTCCCTGAACCTTTTAGTTCTATGAAGAGAAGTCCCTGAACCTTTTAGTTCCTGAAGAGAAGTCCCTGAACCTTTTAGTTATTTAAAGAGAAGTCCCTGAACCTTTTAGTTCTATGAAGAGAAGTCCCTGAACCTTTTAGTTCCTGAAGAGAAGTCCCTGAACCTTTCACTTCTATGAAGAGAAGTCCCGGAACCTTTTAGTTCTGAGAAGAGAAGTCCCTGAACCTTTTAGTTCTTTGAACAGATATCCTTGAACCTTTTAGTTCTTTGAAGAGAAGTCCCTGAACCTTTTAGTTCTATGAAGACAAGTCCCTTAACCTTTTAGTTCTGAGAAGAGAAGTCCCTGAACCTTTTCCTTCTATGACGAGAAGTCCCTGACCCTTTTAGTTCTATGAAGAGAAGTCCCTGAACCTTTTAGTTCTGAGAAGTGAAGTCCCTGAACCTTTTAGTTCTTTGAAGAGATGTCCCTGAACCTTTTAATTCTATGAAGAGAAGTCCCTGAACCTTTTAGTTCTGAGACGATAAGTCCCTGAATCTTTTAGTTCTTTGAAGAGAAGTCCCTGAACCTTTTAGTTCTATGAAGAGAAGTCCATGAACCTTTTAGTTATTTAAAGAGAAGTCCCTGAACCTTTTAGTTCTATGAAGAGAAGTCCATGAACCTTTTAGTTATTTAAAGAGAAGTCCCTGAACCTTTTAGTTCTATGAAGAGAAGTCCCTGAACCTTTTAGTTCCTGAAGAGAAGTCCCTGAACCTTTTAGTTCTTTGAAGAGAAGTCCCTGAACCTTTTAGTTCTATGAAGAGAAGTCCCTGAACATTTTAATTCTATGAAGAGAAGTCCCTGAACCTTTTAGTTCTATGAAGAGAAGTCCCTGAACCTTTTAGTTCTGAGAAGAGAAGTCCCTGAACCTTTTAATTCTTTGAAGAGAAGTCCCTGAACCTTTTAGTTCTATGAAGAGAAGTCCCTGAACCTTTTAGTTCTATGAAGAGAAGTCCCTGAACCTTTTAGTTCCTGAAGAGAAGTCCCTGAACCTTTTAGTTATTTAAAGAGAAGTCCCTGAACCTTTTAGTTCTATGAAGAGAAGTCCCTGAACCTTTTAGTTCCTGAAGAGAAGTCCCTGAACCTTTTAGTTCTTTGAAGAGAAGTCCCTGAACCTTTTAGTTCTATGAAGAGAAGTCCCTGAACATTTTAATTCTATGAAGAGAAGTCCCTGAACCTTTTAGTTCTATGAAGAGAAGTCCCTGAACCTTTTAGTTCGGAGAAGGGAAGTCTCTGAACCTTTTTTTTCTTTGAAGAGAAGTCCCTGAACCTTTTACTTCTATGACGAGAAGTCCCTGACCCGTTTAGTTCTATGAAGAGAAGTCCCTGAACCTTTTAGTTCTGAGAAGTGAAGTCCCTGAACCTTTTAATTCTATGAAGAGAAGTCCCTGAACCTTTCACTTCTATGAAGAGAAGTCCCTGAACCTTTTAGTTCTGAGAAGAGAAGTCCCTGAACCTTTTAGTTCTTTGAACAGATATCCTTGAACCTTTTAGTTCTTTGAAGAGAAGTCCCTGAACCTTTTATTTCTTTGAAGACAAGTCCCTTAACCTTTTAGTTCTGAGAAGAGAAGTCCCTGAACCTTTTCCTTCTATGACGAGAAGTCCCTGACCCTTTTAGTTCTATGAAGAGAAGTCCCTGAACCTTTTAGTTCTGAGAAGTGAAGTCCCTGAACCTTTTAGTTCTTTGAAGAGATGTCCCTGAACCTTTTAATTCTATGAAGAGAAGTCCCTGAACCTTTTAGTTCTGAGACGATAAGTCCCTGAATCTTTTAGTTCTTTGAAGAGAAGTCCCTGAACCTTTTAGTTCTATGAAGAGAAGTCCCTGAACCTTTTAGTTCTGAGAAGAGAAGTCCCTGAACCTTTTAATTCTTTGAAGAGAAGTCCCTGAACCTTTTAGTTCTATGAAGAGAAGTCCCTGAACCTTTTAGTTCTGAGAAGAGAAGTCCCTGAACCGTTTAGTTCTGAGAAGTGAAGTCCTTGAGCCTTTTAGTTCTATGAAGAGAAGTCCCTGAACCTTTTAGTACCTGAAGAGAAGTCCCTGAACCTTTTAGTTCCTGAACAGAAGTCCCTGAACCTTTTAGTTCTGAGAAGAGAAGTTCCTTTACCTTTTAGTTATTTGAAGAGAAGTCCCTGAACCTTTTAGTTCTGAGAAGTGAAGTCCCTGAACCTTTTAGTTCTATGACGAGAAGTCCCTGAACCTTTTAGTACCTGAAGAGAAGTCCCTGAATCTTTTAGTTCCTGAACAGAAGTCCCTGAACCTTTTAGTTCTCTGAAGAGAAGTCCCTGAACCTTTTAGTTCTATGAAGAGAAGTCCCTGAACCTTTTAGTTCTATGAAGAGAAGTCCCTGAACCTTTTAGTTCCTGAAGAGAAGTCCCTGAACCTTTTAATTCTTTGAAGAGAAGTCCCTGAACCTTTTAGTTCTATGAAGAGAAGTCCATGAACCTTTTAGTTCCTGAAGAGAAGTCCCTGAACCTTTTAGTTCTTTGAAGAGAAGTCCCTGAACCTTTTAATTCTTTGAAGAGAAGTCCCTGAACCTTTTAGTTCTATGAAGAGAAGTCCCTGAACCTTTTAGTTCCTGAAGAGAAGTCCCTGAACCTTTTAGTTCTTTGAAGAGAAGTCCCTGAACCTTTTAGTTCTATGAAGAGAAGTCCCTGAACATTTTAATTCTATGAAGAGAAGTCCCTGAACCTTTTAGTTCTATGAAGAGAAGTCCCTGAACCTTTTAGTTCTGAGAAGATAAGTCCCTGAACCTTTTAATTCTTTGAAGAGAAGTCCCTGAACCTTTTAGTTCTATGAAGAGAAGTCCATGAACCTTTTAGTTCCTGAAGAGAAGTCCCTGAACCTTTTAATTCCTGAAGAGAAGTCCATGAACCTTTTAGGTCTATGAAAGAAGTCCCTGAACCGTTTAGTTCTGAGAAGTGAAGTCCTTGAGCCTTTTAGTTCTATGAAGAGAAGTCCCTGAACCTTTTAGTACCTGAAGAGAAGTCCCTGAACCTTTTAGTCCTGAACAGAAGTCCCTGAACCTTTTAGTTCTGAGAAGAGAAGTTCCTTTACCTTTTAGTTATTTGAAGAGAAGTACCTGAACCTTTTAGTTCTATGAAGAGAAGTCCCTGAACCTTTTAGTTCTGAGAAGTGAAGTCCCTGAACCTTTTAGTTCTGTGACGAGAAGTCCCTGAACCTTTTAGTACCTGAAGAGAAGTCCCTGAATCTTTTAGTTCCTGAACAGTAGTCCCTGAACCTTTTAGTTCTCTGAAGAGAAGTCCCTGAACCTTTTAGTTCTATGAAGAGAAGTCCCTGAACCTTTTAGTTCTATGAAGAGAAGTCCCTGAACCTTTTAGTTCCTGAAGAGAAGTCCCTGAACCTTTTAATTCTTTGAAGAGAAGTCCCTGAACCTTTTAGTTCTATGAAAAGAAGTCCATGAACCTTTTAGTTATTTAAAGAGAAGTCCCTGAACCTTTTAGTTCTATGAAGAGAAGTCCCTGAACCTTTTAGTTCCTGAAGAGAAGTCCCTGAACCTTTTAGTTCTTTGAAGAGAAGTCCCTGAACCTTTTAGTTCTATGAAGAGAAGTCCCTGAACATTTTAATTCTATGAAGAGAAGTCCCTGAACCTTTTAGTTCTATGAAGAGAACTCCCTGAACCTTTTAGTTCTGAGAAGAGAAGTCCCTGAACCTTTTAATTCTTTGAAGAGAAGTCCCTGAACCTTTTAGTTCTATGAAGAGAAGTCCCTGAACCTTTTAGTTCTATGAAGAGAAGTCCCTGAACCTTTTAGTTCCTGAAGAGAAGTCCCTGAACCTTTCAGTTATTTAAAGAGAAGTCCCTGAACCTTTTAGTTCTATGAAGAGAAGTCCCTGAACCTTTTAGTTCCTGAAGAGAAGTCCCTGAACCTTTTAGTTCTTTGAAGAGAAGTCCCTGAACCTTTTAGTTCTATGAAGAGAAGTCCCTGAACCTTTTAATTCTATGAAGAGAAGTCCCTGAACCTTTCACTTCTATGAAGAGAAGTCCCTGAACCTTTTAGTTCTGAGAAGAGAAGTCCCTGAACCTTTTAGTTCTTTGAACAGATATCCTTGAACCTTTTAGTTCTTTGAAGAGAAGTCCCTGAACCTTTTAGTTCCATGAAGACAAGTCCCTTAACCTTTTAGTTCTGAGAAGAGAAGTCCCTGAACCTTTTCCTTCTATGACGAGAAGTCCCTGACCCTTTTAGTTCTATGAAGAGAAGTCCCTGAACCTTTTAGTTCTGAGAAGTGAAGTCCCTGAACCTTTTAGTTCTTTGAAGAGATGTCCCTGAACCTTTTAATTCTATGAAGAGAAGTCCCTGAACCTTTTAGTTCTGAGACGATAAGTCCCTGAATCTTTTAGTTCTTTGAAGAGAAGTCCCTGAACCTTTTAGTTCTATGAAGAGAAGTCCCTGAACCTTTTAGTTCTGAGAAGAGAAGTCCCTGAACCTTTTAATTCTTTGAAGAGAAGTCCCTGAACCTTTTAGTTCTATGAAGAGAAGTCCATGAACCTTTTAGTTATTTAAAGAGAAGTCCCTGAACCTTTTAGTTCTATGAAGAGAAGTCCCTGAACCTTTTAGTTCCTGAAGAGAAGTCCCTGAACCTTTTAGTTCTTTGAAGAGAAGTCCCTGAACCTTTTAGTTCTATGAAGAGAAGTCCCTGAACATTTTAATTCTATGAAGAGAAGTCCCTGAACCTTTTAGTTCTATGAAGAGAACTCCCTGAACCTTTTAGTTCTGAGAAGAGAAGTCCCTGAACCTTTTAATTCTTTGAAGAGAAGTCCCTGAACCTTTTAGTTCTATGAAGAGAAGTCCCTGAACCTTTTAGTTCTATGAAGAGAAGTCCCTGAACCTTTTAGTTCCTGAAGAGAAGTCCCTGAACCTTTTAGTTATTTAAAGAGAAGTCCCTGAACCTTTTAGTTCTATGAAGAGAAGTCCCTGAACCTTTTAGTTCCTGAAGAGAAGTCCCTGAACCTTTTAGTTCTTTGAAGAGAAGTCCCTGAACCTTTTAGTTCTATGAAGAGAAGTCCCTGAACATTTTAATTCTATGAAGAGAAGTCCCTGAACCTTTTAGTTCTATGAAGAGAAGTCCCTGAACCTTTTAGTTCGGAGAAGGGAAGTCTCTGAACCTTTTTGTTCTTTGAAGAGAAGTCCCTGAACCTTTTACTTCTATGACGAGAAGTCCCTGACCCGTTTAGTTCTATGAAGAGAAGTCCCTGAACCTTTTAGTTCTGAGAAGTGAAGTCCCTGAACCTTTTAATTCTATGAAGAGAAGTCCCTGAACCTTTTCCTTCTATGACGAGAAGTCCCTGACCCTTTTAGTTCTATGAAGAGAAGTCCCTGAACCTTTTAGTTCTGAGAAGTGAAGTCCCTGAACCTTTTAGTTCTTTGAAGAGATGTCCCTGAACCTTTTAATTCTATGAAGAGAAGTCCCTGAACCTTTTAGTTCTATGAAGAGAAGTCCCTGAACCTTTTTGGTTCCTGAAGAGAAGTCCCTGAACCTTTTAGTTCTTTGAAGAGAAGTCCCTGAACCTTTTAGTTCTATGAAGAGAAGTCCCTGAACATTTTAATTCTATGAAGAGAAGTCCCTGAACCTTTTAGTTCTATGAAGAGAAGTCCCTGAACCTTTTAGTTCGGAGAAGGGAAGTCTCTGAACCTTTTTGTTCTTTGAAGAGAAGTCCCTGAACCTTTTACTTCTATGACGAGAAGTCCCTGACCCGTTTAGTTCTATGAAGAGAAGTCCCTGAACCTTTTAGTTCTGAGAAGTGAAGTCCCTGAACCTTTTAATTCTATGAAGAGAAGTCCCTGAACCTTTCACTTCTATGAAGAGAAGTCCCTGAACCTTTTAGTTCTGAGAAGAGAAGTCCCTGAACCTTTTAGTTCTTTGAACAGATATCCTTGAACCTTTTAGTTCTTTGAAGAGAAGTCCCTGAACCTTTTAGTTCTATGAAGACAAGTCCCTTAACCTTTTAGTTCTGAGAAGAGAAGTCCCTGAACCTTTTCCTTCTATGACGAGAAGTCCCTGACCCTTTTAGTTCTATGAAGAGAAGTCCCTGAACCTTTTAGTTCTGAGAAGTGAAGTCCCTGAACCTTTTAGTTCTTTGAAGAGATGTCCCTGAACCTTTTAATTCTATGAAGAGAAGTCCCTGAACCTTTTAGTTCTGAGACGATAAGTCCCTGAATCTTTTAGTTCTTTGAAGAGAAGTCCCTGAACCTTTTAGTTCTATGAAGAGAAGTCCATGAACCTTTTAGTTATTTAAAGAGAAGTCCCTGAACCTTTTAGTTCTATGAAGAGAAGTCCATGAACCTTTTAGTTATTTAAAGAGAAGTCCCTGAACCTTTTAGTTCTATGAAGAGAAGTCCCTGAACCTTTTAGTTCCTGAAGAGAAGTCCCTGAACCTTTTAGTTCTTTGAAGAGAAGTCCCTGAACCTTTTAGTTCTATGAAGAGAAGTCCCTGAACATTTTAATTCTATGAAGAGAAGTCCCTGAACCTTTTAGTTCTATGAAGAGAAGTCCCTGAACCTTTTAGTTCTGAGAAGAGAAGTCCCTGAACCTTTTAATTCTTTGAAGAGAAGTCCCTGAACCTTTTAGTTCTATGAAGAGAAGTCCCTGAACCTTTTAGTTCTATGAAGAGAAGTCCCTGAACCTTTTAGTTCCTGAAGAGAAGTCCCTGAACCTTTTAGTTATTTAAAGAGAAGTCCCTGAACCTTTTAGTTCTATGAAGAGAAGTCCCTGAACCTTTTAGTTCCTGAAGAGAAGTCCCTGAACCTTTTAGTTCTTTGAAGAGAAGTCCCTGAACCTTTTAGTTCTATGAAGAGAAGTCCCTGAACATTTTAATTCTATGAAGAGAAGTCCCTGAACCTTTTAGTTCTATGAAGAGAAGTCCCTGAACCTTTTAGTTCGGAGAAGGGAAGTCTCTGAACCTTTTTTTTCTTTGAAGAGAAGTCCCTGAACCTTTTACTTCTATGACGAGAAGTCCCTGACCCGTTTAGTTCTATGAAGAGAAGTCCCTGAACCTTTTAGTTCTGAGAAGTGAAGTCCCTGAACCTTTTAGTTCTGAGAAGAGAAGTCCCTGAACCTTTTAGTTCTTTGAACAGATATCCTTGAACCTTTTAGTTCTTTGAAGAGAAGTCCCTGAACCTTTTATTTCTTTGAAGACAAGTCCCTTAACCTTTTAGTTCTGAGAAGAGAAGTCCCTGAACCTTTTCCTTCTATGACGAGAAGTCCCTGACCCTTTTAGTTCTATGAAGAGAAGTCCCTGAACCTTTTAGTTCTGAGAAGTGAAGTCCCTGAACCTTTTAGTTCTTTGAAGAGATGTCCCTGAACCTTTTAATTCTATGAAGAGAAGTCCCTGAACCTTTTAGTTCTGAGACGATAAGTCCCTGAATCTTTTAGTTCTTTGAAGAGAAGTCCCTGAACCTTTTAGTTCTATGAAGAGAAGTCCCTGAACCTTTTAGTTCTGAGAAGAGAAGTCCCTGAACCTTTTAATTCTTTGAAGAGAAGTCCCTGAACCTTTTAGTTCTATGAAGAGAAGTCCCTGAACCTTTTAGTTCTGAGAAGAGAAGTCCCTGAACCGTTTAGTTCTGAGAAGTGAAGTCCTTGAGCCTTTTAGTTCTATGAAGAGAAGTCCCTGAACCTTTTAGTACCTGAAGAGAAGTCCCTGAACCTTTTAGTTCCTGAACAGAAGTCCCTGAACCTTTTAGTTCTGAGAAGAGAAGTTCCTTTACCTTTTAGTTATTTGAAGAGAAGTCCCTGAACCTTTTAGTTCTGAGAAGTGAAGTCCCTGAACCTTTTAGTTCTATGACGAGAAGTCCCTGAACCTTTTAGTACCTGAAGAGAAGTCCCTGAATCTTTTAGTTCCTGAACAGAAGTCCCTGAACCTTTTAGTTCTCTGAAGAGAAGTCCCTGAACCTTTTAGTTCTATGAAGAGAAGTCCCTGAACCTTTTAGTTCTATGAAGAGAAGTCCCTGAACCTTTTAGTTCCTGAAGAGAAGTCCCTGAACCTTTTAATTCTTTGAAGAGAAGTCCCTGAACCTTTTAGTTCTATGAAGAGAAGTCCATGAACCTTTTAGTTCCTGAAGAGAAGTCCCTGAACCTTTTAGTTCTTTGAAGAGAAGTCCCTGAACCTTTTAATTCTTTGAAGAGAAGTCCCTGAACCTTTTAGTTCTATGAAGAGAAGTCCCTGAACCTTTTAGTTCCTGAAGAGAAGTCCCTGAACCTTTTAGTTCTTTGAAGAGAAGTCCCTGAACCTTTTAGTTCTATGAAGAGAAGTCCCTGAACATTTTAATTCTATGAAGAGAAGTCCCTGAACCTTTTAGTTCTATGAAGAGAAGTCCCTGAACCTTTTAGTTCTGAGAAGATAAGTCCCTGAACCTTTTAATTCTTTGAAGAGAAGTCCCTGAACCTTTTAGTTCTATGAAGAGAAGTCCATGAACCTTTTAGTTCCTGAAGAGAAGTCCCTGAACCTTTTAATTCCTGAAGAGAAGTCCATGAACCTTTTAGGTCTATGAAAGAAGTCCCTGAACCGTTTAGTTCTGAGAAGTGAAGTCCTTGAGCCTTTTAGTTCTATGAAGAGAAGTCCCTGAACCTTTTAGTACCTGAAGAGAAGTCCCTGAACCTTTTAGTCCTGAACAGAAGTCCCTGAACCTTTTAGTTCTGAGAAGAGAAGTTCCTTTACCTTTTAGTTATTTGAAGAGAAGTACCTGAACCTTTTAGTTCTATGAAGAGAAGTCCCTGAACCTTTTAGTTCTGAGAAGTGAAGTCCCTGAACCTTTTAGTTCTGTGACGAGAAGTCCCTGAACCTTTTAGTACCTGAAGAGAAGTCCCTGAATCTTTTAGTTCCTGAACAGTAGTCCCTGAACCTTTTAGTTCTCTGAAGAGAAGTCCCTGAACCTTTTAGTTCTATGAAGAGAAGTCCCTGAACCTTTTAGTTCTATGAAGAGAAGTCCCTGAACCTTTTAGTTCCTGAAGAGAAGTCCCTGAACCTTTTAATTCTTTGAAGAGAAGTCCCTGAACCTTTTAGTTCTATGAAAAGAAGTCCATGAACCTTTTAGTTATTTAAAGAGAAGTCCCTGAACCTTTTAGTTCTATGAAGAGAAGTCCCTGAACCTTTTAGTTCCTGAAGAGAAGTCCCTGAACCTTTTAGTTCTTTGAAGAGAAGTCCCTGAACCTTTTAGTTCTATGAAGAGAAGTCCCTGAACATTTTAATTCTATGAAGAGAAGTCCCTGAACCTTTTAGTTCTATGAAGAGAACTCCCTGAACCTTTTAGTTCTGAGAAGAGAAGTCCCTGAACCTTTTAATTCTTTGAAGAGAAGTCCCTGAACCTTTTAGTTCTATGAAGAGAAGTCCCTGAACCTTTTAGTTCTATGAAGAGAAGTCCCTGAACCTTTTAGTTCCTGAAGAGAAGTCCCTGAACCTTTTAGTTATTTAAAGAGAAGTCCCTGAACCTTTTAGTTCTATGAAGAGAAGTCCCTGAACCTTTTAGTTCCTGAAGAGAAGTCCCTGAACCTTTTAGTTCTTTGAAGAGAAGTCCCTGAACCTTTTAGTTCTATGAAGAGAAGTCCCTGAACCTTTTAATTCTATGAAGAGAAGTCCCTGAACCTTTCACTTCTATGAAGAGAAGTCCCTGAACCTTTTAGTTCTGAGAAGAGAAGTCCCTGAACCTTTTAGTTCTTTGAACAGATATCCTTGAACCTTTTAGTTCTTTGAAGAGAAGTCCCTGAACCTTTTAGTTCCATGAAGACAAGTCCCTTAACCTTTTAGTTCTGAGAAGAGAAGTCCCTGAACCTTTTCCTTCTATGACGAGAAGTCCCTGACCCTTTTAGTTCTATGAAGAGAAGTCCCTGAACCTTTTAGTTCTGAGAAGTGAAGTCCCTGAACCTTTTAGTTCTTTGAAGAGATGTCCCTGAACCTTTTAATTCTATGAAGAGAAGTCCCTGAACCTTTTAGTTCTGAGACGATAAGTCCCTGAATCTTTTAGTTCTTTGAAGAGAAGTCCCTGAACCTTTTAGTTCTATGAAGAGAAGTCCCTGAACCTTTTAGTTCTGAGAAGAGAAGTCCCTGAACCTTTTAATTCTTTGAAGAGAAGTCCCTGAACCTTTTAGTTCTATGAAGAGAAGTCCATGAACCTTTTAGTTATTTAAAGAGAAGTCCCTGAACCTTTTAGTTCTATGAAGAGAAGTCCCTGAACCTTTTAGTTCCTGAAGAGAAGTCCCTGAACCTTTTAGTTCTTTGAAGAGAAGTCCCTGAACCTTTTAGTTCTATGAAGAGAAGTCCCTGAACATTTTAATTCTATGAAGAGAAGTCCCTGAACCTTTTAGTTCTATGAAGAGAACTCCCTGAACCTTTTAGTTCTGAGAAGAGAAGTCCCTGAACCTTTTAATTCTTTGAAGAGAAGTCCCTGAACCTTTTAGTTCTATGAAGAGAAGTCCCTGAACCTTTTAGTTCTATGAAGAGAAGTCCCTGAACCTTTTAGTTCCTGAAGAGAAGTCCCTGAACCTTTTAGTTATTTAAAGAGAAGTCCCTGAACCTTTTAGTTCTATGAAGAGAAGTCCCTGAACCTTTTAGTTCCTGAAGAGAAGTCCCTGAACCTTTTAGTTCTTTGAAGAGAAGTCCCTGAACCTTTTAGTTCTATGAAGAGAAGTCCCTGAACATTTTAATTCTATGAAGAGAAGTCCCTGAACCTTTTAGTTCTATGAAGAGAAGTCCCTGAACCTTTTAGTTCGGAGAAGGGAAGTCTCTGAACCTTTTTGTTCTTTGAAGAGAAGTCCCTGAACCTTTTACTTCTATGACGAGAAGTCCCTGACCCGTTTAGTTCTATGAAGAGAAGTCCCTGAACCTTTTAGTTCTGAGAAGTGAAGTCCCTGAACCTTTTAATTCTATGAAGAGAAGTCCCTGAACCTTTTCCTTCTATGACGAGAAGTCCCTGACCCTTTTAGTTCTATGAAGAGAAGTCCCTGAACCTTTTAGTTCTGAGAAGTGAAGTCCCTGAACCTTTTAGTTCTTTGAAGAGATGTCCCTGAACCTTTTAATTCTATGAAGAGAAGTCCCTGAACCTTTTAGTTCTATGAAGAGAAGTCCCTGAACCTTTTTGGTTCCTGAAGAGAAGTCCCTGAACCTTTTAGTTCTTTGAAGAGAAGTCCCTGAACCTTTTAGTTCTATGAAGAGAAGTCCCTGAACATTTTAATTCTATGAAGAGAAGTCCCTGAACCTTTTAGTTCTATGAAGAGAAGTCCCTGAACCTTTTAGTTCGGAGAAGGGAAGTCTCTGAACCTTTTTGTTCTTTGAAGAGAAGTCCCTGAACCTTTTACTTCTATGACGAGAAGTCCCTGACCCGTTTAGTTCTATGAAGAGAAGTCCCTGAACCTTTTAGTTCTGAGAAGTGAAGTCCCTGAACCTTTTAATTCTATGAAGAGAAGTCCCTGAACCTTTCACTTCTATGAAGAGAAGTCCCTGAACCTTTTAGTTCTGAGAAGAGAAGTCCCTGAACCTTTTAGTTCTTTGAACAGATATCCTTGAACCTTTTAGTTCTTTGAAGAGAAGTCCCTGAACCTTTTAGTTCTATGAAGACAAGTCCCTTAACCTTTTAGTTCTGAGAAGAGAAGTCCCTGAACCTTTTCCTTCTATGACGAGAAGTCCCTGACCCTTTTAGTTCTATGAAGAGAAGTCCCTGAACCTTTTAGTTCTGAGAAGTGAAGTCCCTGAACCTTTTAGTTCTTTGAAGAGATGTCCCTGAACCTTTTAATTCTATGAAGAGAAGTCCCTGAACCTTTTAGTTCTGAGACGATAAGTCCCTGAATCTTTTAGTTCTTTGAAGAGAAGTCCCTGAACCTTTTAGTTCTATGAAGAGAAGTCCCTGAACCTTTTAGTTCTGAGAAGAGAAGTCCCTGAACCTTTTAATTCTTTGAAGAGAAGTCCCTGAACCTTTTAGTTCTATGAAGAGAAGTCCATGAACCTTTTAGTTATTTAAAGAGAAGTCCCTGAACCTTTTAGTTCTATGAAGAGAAGTCCCTGAACCTTTTAGTTCCTGAAGAGAAGTCCCTGAACCTTTTAGTTCTTTGAAGAGAAGTCCCTGAACCTTTTAGTTCTATGAAGAGAAGTCCCTGAACATTTTAATTCTATGAAGAGAAGTCCCTGAACCTTTTAGTTCTATGAAGAGAACTCCCTGAACCTTTTAGTTCTGAGAAGAGAAGTCCCTGAACCTTTTAATTCTTTGAAGAGAAGTCCCTGAACCTTTTAGTTCTATGAAGAGAAGTCCCTGAACCTTTTAGTTCTATGAAGAGAAGTCCCTGAACCTATTAGTTCCTGAAGAGAAGTCCCTGAACCTTTTAGTTATTTAAAGAGAAGTCCCTGAACCTTTTAGTTCTATGAAGAGAAGTCCCTGAACCTTTTAGTTCCTGAAGAGAAGTCCCTGAACCTTTTAGTTCTTTGAAGAGAAGTCCCTGAACCTTTTAGTTCTATGAAGAGAAGTCCCTGAACATTTTAATTCTATGAAGAGAAGTCCCTGAACCTTTTAGTTCTGAGAAGAGAAGTCCCTGAACCTTTTAGTTCTTTGAACAGATATCCTTGAACCTTTTAGTTCTTTGAAGAGAAGTCCCTGAACCTTTTAGTTCTATGAAGACAAGTCCCTTAACCTTTTAGTTCTGAGAAGAGAAGTCCCTGAACCTTTTCCTTCTATGACGAGAAGTCCCTGACCCTTTTAGTTCTATGAAGAGAAGTCCCTGAACCTTTTAGTTCTGAGAAGTGAAGTCCCTGAACCTTTTAGTTCTTTGAAGAGATGTCCCTGAACCTTTTAATTCTATGAAGAGAAGTCCCTGAACCTTTTAGTTCTGAGACGATAAGTCCCTGAATCTTTTAGTTCTTTGAAGAGAAGTCCCTGAACCTTTTAGTTCTATGAAGAGAAGTCCCTGAACCTTTTAGTTCTGAGAAGAGAAGTCCCTGAACCTTTTAATTCTTTGAAGAGAAGTCCCTGAACCTTTTAGTTCTATGAAGAGAAGTCCATGAACCTTTTAGTTATTTAAAGAGAAGTCCCTGAACCTTTTAGTTCTATGAAGAGAAGTCCCTGAACCTTTTAGTTCCTGAAGAGAAGTCCCTGAACCTTTTATTTCTTTGAAGAGAAGTCCCTGAACCTTTTAGTTCTATGAAGAGAAGTCCCTGAACATTTTAATTCTATGAAGAGAAGTCCCTGAACCTTTTAGTTCTATGAAGAGAACTCCCTGAACCTTTTAGTTCTGAGAAGAGAAGTCCCTGAACCTTTTAATTCTTTGAAGAGAAGTCCCTGAACCTTTTAGTTCTATGAAGAGAAGTCCCTGAACCTTTTAGTTCTATGAAGAGAAGTCCCTGAACCTTTTAGTTCCTGAAGAGAAGTCCCTGAACCTTTTAGTTATTTAAAGAGAAGTCCCTGAACCTTTTAGTTCTATGAAGAGAAGTCCCTGAACCTTTTAGTTCCTGAAGAGAAGTCCCTGAACCTTTTAGTTCTTTGAAGAGAAGTCCCTGAACCTTTTAGTTCTATGAAGAGAAGTCCCTGAACATTTTAATTCTATGAAGAGAAGTCCCTGAACCTTTTAGTTCTATGAAGAGAAGTCCCTGAACCTTTTAGTTCGGAGAAGGGAAATCTCTGAACCTTTTTGTTCTTTGAAGAGAAGTCCCTGAACCTTTTACTTCTATGACGAGAAGTCCCTGACCCGTTTAGTTCTATGAAGAGAAGTCCCTGAACCTTTTAGTTCTGAGAAGTGAAGTCCCTGAACCTTTTAATTCTATGAAGAGAAGTCCCTGAACCTTTCACTTCTATGAAGAGAAGTCCCTGAACCTTTTAGTTCTGAGAAGAGAAGTCCCTGAACCTTTTAGTTCTTTGAACAGATATCCTTGAACCTTTTAGTTCTTTGAAGAGAAGTCCCTGAACCTTTTAGTTCTATGAAGACAAGTCCCTTAACCTTTTAGTTCTGAGAAGAGAAGTCCCTGAACCTTTTCCTTCTATGACGAGAAGTCCCTGACCCTTTTAGTTCTATGAAGAGAAGTCCCTGAACCTTTTAGTTCTGAGAAGTGAAGTCCCTGAACCTTTTAGTTCTTTGAAGAGATGTCCCTGAACCTTTTAATTCTATGAAGAGAAGTCCCTGAACCTTTTAGTTCTGAGACGATAAGTCCCTGAATCTTTTAGTTCTTTGAAGAGAAGTCCCTGAACCTTTTAGTTCTATGAAGAGAAGTCCCTGAACCTTTTAGTTCTGAGAAGAGAAGTCCCTGAACCTTTTAATTCTTTGAAGAGAAGTCCCTGAACCTTTTAGTTCTATGAAGAGAAGTCCATGAACCTTTTAGTTATTTAAAGAGAAGTCCCTGAACCTTTTAGTTCTATGAAGAGAAGTCCCTGAACCTTTTAGTTCCTGAAGAGAAGTCCCTGAACCTTTTAGTTCTTTGAAGAGAAGTCCCTGAACCTTTTAGTTCTATGAAGAGAAGTCCCTGAACATTTTAATTCTATGAAGAGAAGTCCCTGAACCTTTTAGTTCTATGAAGAGAAGTCCCTGAACCTTTTAGTTCTGAGAAGAGAAGTCCCTGAACCTTTTAATTCTTTGAAGAGAAGTCCCTGAACCTTTTAGTTCTATGAAGAGAAGTCCATGAACCTTTTAGTTCCTGAAGAGAAGTCCCTGAACCTTTTAATTCCTGAAGAGAAGTCCATGAACCTTTTAGGTCTATGAAAGAAGTCCCTGAACCGTTTAGTTCTGAGAAGTGAAGTCCTTGAGCCTTTTAGTTCTATGAAGAGAAGTCCCTGAACCTTTTAGTACCTGAAGAGAAGTCCCTGAACCTTTTAGTTCCTGAACAGAAGTCCCTGAACCTTTTAGTTCTGAGAAGAGAAGTTCCTGAACCTTTTAGTTATTTGAAGAGAAGTACCTGAACCTTTTAGTTCTATGAAGAGAAGTCCCTGAACCTTTTAGTTCTGAGAAGTGAAGTCCCTGAACCTTTTAGTTCTATGACGAGAAGACCCTGAACCTTTTAGTACCTGAAGAGAAGTCCCTGAATCTTTTAGTTCCTGAACAGAAGTCCCTGAACCTTTTAGTTCTCTGAAGAGAAGTTCCTGAACCTTTTAGTTATTTGAAGAGAAGTACCTGAACCTTTTAGTTCTATGAAGAGAAGTCCCTGAACCTTTTAGTTCTGAGAAGGGAAGTCTCTGAACCTTTTTGTTCTTTGAAGAGAAGTCCCTGAACCTTTTACTTCTATGACGAGAAGTCCCTGACCCGTTTAGTTCTATGAAGAGAAGTCCCTGAACCTTTTAGTTCTGAGAAGTGAAGTCCCTGAACCTTTTAATTCTATGAAGAGAAGTCCCTGAACCTTTTACTTCTATGAAGAGAAGTCCCTGAACCTTTTAGTTCTGAGAAGAGAAGTCCCTGAACCTTTTAGTTCTATGAAGACAAGTCCCTGAACCTTTTAGTCCTGAGAAGAGAAGTCCCTGAACCTTTTCCTTCTATGACGAGAAGTCCCTGACCCTTTTAGTTCTATGAAGAGAAGTCCCTGAACCTTTTAGTTCTGAGAAGTGAAGTCCCTGAACCTTTTAGTTCTATGAAGAGAAGTCCCTGAACCTTTTAGTTCCTGAAGAGAAGTCCCTGAACCTTTTAGTTCTTTGAAGAGAAGTCCCTGAACCTTTTAGTTCTATAAAGAGAAGTCCCTGAACCTTTTAGTTCTGAGAAGAGAAGTCCCTGAACCTTTTAATTCTTTGAAGAGAAGTCCCTGAACCTTTTAGTTCTATGAAGAGAAGTCTCTGAACCTTTTAGTTCCTGAAGAGAAGTCCCTGAACCTTTTAGTTATTTAAAGAGAAGTCCCTGAACCTTTTAGTTCTATGAAGAGAAGTCCCTGAACCTTTTAGTTCCTGAAGAGAAGTCCCTGAACCTTTTAGTTCTTTGAAGAGAAGTCCCTGAACCTTTTAGTTCTATGAAGAGAAGTCCCTGAACCTTTTAGTTCTGAGAAGAGAAGTCCCTGAACCTTTTAATTCTTTGAAGAGAAGTCCCTGAACCTTTTAGTTCTATGAAGAGAAGTCCCTGAACCTTTTAGTTATTTAAAGAGAAGTCCCTGAACCTTTTAGTTCTATGAAGAGAAGTCCCTGAACCTTTTAGTTCCTGAAGAGAAGTCCCTGAACCTTTTAGTTTTTGAAGAGAAGTCCCTGAACCTTTTAGTTCTATGAAGAGAAGTCCCTGAACATTTTAATTCTATGAAGAGAAGTCCCTGAACCTTTTAGTTCTATGAAGAGAAGTCCCTGAACCTTTTAGTTCTGAGAAGAGAAGTCCCTGAACCTTTTAATTCTTTGAAGAGAAGTCCCTGAACCTTTTAGTTCCTGAAGAGAAGTCTGTGAACCTTTTAGGTCTATGAAAGAATTCCCTGAACCTTTTAGTTCTGAGAAGTGAAGTCCTTGAGCCTTTTAGTTCTATGAAGAGAAGTCCCTGAACCTTTTAGTACCTGAAGAGAAGTCCCTGAACCTTTTAGTTCCTGAACAGAAGTCCCTGAACCTTTTAGTTCTGAGAAGAGAAGTCCCTGAACCTTTTAGTACCTGAAGAGAAGTCCCTGAACCTTTTAGTTCTATGAAGAGAAGTCCCTGAACCTTTTACTTCTATGAAGAGAAGTCCCTGAACCTTTTAGTTCTGAGAAGAGAAGTCCCTGAACCTTTTAGTTCTTTGAACAGATATCTTTGAACCTTTTAGTTCTTTGAAGAGATGTACCTGAACCTTTTAGTTCTTTGAAGACAAGTCCCTGAACCTTTTAGTTCTGATAAGAGAAGTCCCTGAACCTTTTCCTTCTATGACGAGAAGTCCCTGACCCTTTTAGTTCTATGAAGAGAAGTCCCTGAACCTTTTAATTCTATGAAGAGAAGTCCCTGAACCTTTTAGTTCTGAGACGATAAGTCCCTGAACCTTTTAGTTCTTTGAAGAGAAGTCCCTGAACCTTTTAGTTCTGAGAAGAGAAGTCCCTGAACCTTTTAGTTCTGAGAAGAGAAGTCCCTGAACCTTTTAATTCTTTGAAGAGAAGTCCCTGAACCTTTTAGTTCTATGAAGAGAAGTTCATGAACCTTTTAGTTATTTAAAGAGAAGTCCCTGAACCTTTTAGTTCTATGAAGAGAAGTCCCTGAACCTTTTAGTTGCTGAAGAGAAGTCCCTGAACCTTTTAGTTCTTTGAAGAGAAGTCCCTGAACCTTTTAGTTCTATGAAGAAAAGTCCCTGAACATTTTAATTCTATGAAGAGAAGTTCCTGAACCTTTTAGTTCTATGAAGAGAAGTCCCTGAACCTTTTAGTTCTGAGAAGAGAAGTCCCTGAACCTTTTAATTCTTTGAAGAGAAGTCCTTGAACCTTTTAGTTCTATGAAGAGAAGTCCCTGAACCTTTTAGTTCGGAGAAGGGAAGTCTCTGAACCTTTTAGTTCTTTGAAGAGAAGTCCCTGAACCTTTTAGTTCTATGAAGAGAAGTCCCTGAACATTTTAATTCTATGAAGAGAAGTCCCTGAACCTTTTAGTTCTATGAAGAGAAGTCCCTGAACCTTTTAGTTCGGAGAAGGGAAGTCTCTGAACCTTTTTGTTCTTTGAAGAGAAGTCCCTGAACCTTTTACTTCTATGACGAGAAGTCCCTGACCCGTTTAGTTCTATGAAGAGAAGTCCCTGAACCTTTTAGTTCTGAGAAGTGAAGTCCCTGAACCTTTTAATTCTATGAAGAGAAGTCCCTGAACCTTTTAGTTCTGAGAAGGGAAGTCTCTGAACCTTTTTGTTCTTTGAAGAGAAGTCCCTGAACCTTTTACTTCTATGACGAGAAGTCCCTGACCCGTTTAGTTCTATGAAGAGAAGTCCCTGAACCTTTTAGTTCTGAGAAGTGAAGTCCCTGAACCTTTTAATTCTATGAAGAGAAGTCCCTGAACCTTTTACTTCTATGAAGAGAAGTCCCTGAACCTTTTAGTTCTGAGAAGAGAAGTCCCTGAACCTTTTAGTTCTTTGAACAGATATCCTTGAACCTTTTAGTTCTTTGAAGAGAAGTCCCTGAACCTTTTAGTTCTATGAAGACAAGTCCCTGAACCTTTTAGTTCTGAGAAGAGAAGTCCCTGAACCTTTTCCTTCTATGACGAGAAGTCCCTGACCCTTTTAGTTCTGAGAAGGGAAGTCTCTGAACCTTTTTGTTCTTTGAAGAGAAGTCCCTGAACCTTTTACTTCTATGACGAGAAGTCCCTGACCCGTTTAGTTCTATGAAGAGAAGTCCCTGAACCTTTTAGTTCTGAGAAGTGAAGTCCCTGAACCTTTTAATTCTATGAAGAGAAGTCCCTGAACCTTTTAGTTCTGAGAAGGGAAGTCTCTGAACCTTTTTGTTCTTTGAAGAGAAGTCCCTGAACCTTTTACTTCTATGACGAGAAGTCCCTGACCCGTTTAGTTCTATGAAGAGAAGTCCCTGAACCTTTTAGTTCTGAGAAGTGAAGTCCCTGAACCTTTTAATTCTATGAAGAGAAGTCCCTGAACCTTTTACTTCTATGAAGAGAAGTCCCTGAACCTTTTAGTTCTGAGAAGAGAAGTCCCTGAACCTTTTAGTTCTTTGAACAGATATCCTTGAACCTTTTAGTTCTTTGAAGAGAAGTCCCTGAACCTTTTAGTTCTATGAAGACAAGTCCCTGAACCTTTTAGTTCTGAGAAGAGAAGTCCCTGAACCTTTTCCTTCTATGACGAGAAGTCCCTGACCCTTTTAGTTCTATGAAGAGAAGTCCCTGAACCTTTTAGTTCTGAGAAGTGAAGTCCCTGAACCTTTTAGTTCTATGAAGAGCAGTCCCTGAACCTTTTAGTTCCTGAAGAGAAGTCCCTGAACCTTTTAGTTCTTTGAAGAGAAGTCCCTGAACCTTTTAGTTCTATAAAGAGAAGTCCCTGAACCTTTTAGTTCTGAGAAGAGAAGTCCCTGAACCTTTTAATTCTTTGAAGAGAAGTCCCTGAACCTTTTAGTTCTATGAAGAGAAGTCTCTGAACCTTTTAGTTCCTGAAGAGAAGTCCCTGAACCTTTTAGTTATTTAAAGAGAAGTCCCTGAACCTTTTAGTTCTATGAAGAGAAGTCCCTGAACCTTTTAGTTCCTGAAGAGAAGTCCCTGAACCTTTTAGTTCTTTGAAGAGAAGTCCCTGAACCTTTTAGTTCTATGAAGAGAAGTCCCTGAACCTTTTAGTTCTGAGAAGAGAAGTCCCTGAACCTTTTAATTCTTTGAAGAGAAGTCCCTGAACCTTTTAGTTCTATGAAGAGAAGTCCCTGAACCTTTTAGTTATTTAAAGAGAAGTCCCTGAACCTTTTAGTTCTATGAAGAGAAGTCCCTGAACCTTTTAGTTCCTGAAGAGAAGTCCCTGAACCTTTTAGTTTTTGAAGAGAAGTCCCTGAACCTTTTAGTTCTATGAAGAGAAGTCCCTGAACATTTTAATTCTATGAAGAGAAGTCCCTGAACCTTTTAGTTCTATGAAGAGAAGTCCCTGAACCTTTTAGTTCTGAGAAGAGAAGTCCCTGAACCTTTTAATTCTTTGAAGAGAAGTCCCTGAACCTTTTAGTTCCTGAAGAGAAGTCTGTGAACCTTTTAGGTCTATGAAAGAAGTCCCTGAACCTTTTAGTTCTGAGAAGTGAAGTCCTTGAGCCTTTTAGTTCTATGAAGAGAAGTCCCTGAACCTTTTAGTACCTGAAGAGAAGTCCCTGAACCTTTTAGTTCCTGAACAGAAGTCCCTGAACCTTTTAGTTCTGAGAAGAGAAGTCCCTGAACCTTTTAGTACCTGAAGAGAAGTCCCTGAACCTTTTAGTTCTATGAAGAGAAGTCCCTGAACCTTTTACTTCTATGAAGAGAAGTCCCTGAACCTTTTAGTTCTGAGAAGAGAAGTCCCTGAACCTTTTAGTTCTTTGAACAGATATCTTTGAACCTTTTAGTTCTTTGAAGAGATGTACCTGAACCTTTTAGTTCTTTGAAGACAAGTCCCTGAACCTTTTAGTTCTGATAAGAGAAGTCCCTGAACCTTTTCCTTCTATGACGAGAAGTCCCTGACCCTTTTAGTTCTATGAAGAGAAGTCCCTGAACCTTTTAATTCTATGAAGAGAAGTCCCTGAACCTTTTAGTTCTGAGACGATAAGTCCCTGAACCTTTTAGTTCTTTGAAGAGAAGTCCCTGAACCTTTTAGTTCTGAGAAGAGAAGTCCCTGAACCTTTTAGTTCTGAGAAGAGAAGTCCCTGAACCTTTTAATTCTTTGAAGAGAAGTCCCTGAACCTTTTAGTTCTATGAAGAGAAGTTCATGAACCTTTTAGTTATTTAAAGAGAAGTCCCTGAACCTTTTAGTTCTATGAAGAGAAGTCCCTGAACCTTTTAGTTGCTGAAGAGAAGTCCCTGAACCTTTTAGTTCTTTGAAGAGAAGTCCCTGAACCTTTTAGTTCTATGAAGAAAAGTCCCTGAACATTTTAATTCTATGAAGAGAAGTTCCTGAACCTTTTAGTTCTATGAAGAGAAGTCCCTGAACCTTTTAGTTCTGAGAAGAGAAGTCCCTGAACCTTTTAATTCTTTGAAGAGAAGTCCTTGAACCTTTTAGTTCTATGAAGAGAAGTCCTTGAACCTTTTAGTTCGGAGAAGGGAAGTCTCTGAACCTTTTAGTTCTTTGAAGAGAAGTCCCTGAACCTTTTAGTTCTATGAAGAGAAGTCCCTGAACATTTTAATTCTATGAAGAGAAGTCCCTGAACCTTTTAGTTCTATGAAGAGAAGTCCCTGAACCTTTTAGTTCGGAGAAGGGAAGTCTCTGAACCTTTTTGTTCTTTGAAGAGAAGTCCCTGAACCTTTTACTTCTATGACGAGAAGTCCCTGACCCGTTTAGTTCTATGAAGAGAAGTCCCTGAACCTTTTAGTTCTGAGAAGTGAAGTCCCTGAACCTTTTAATTCTATGAAGAGAAGTCCCTGAACCTTTCACTTCTATGAAGAGAAGTCCCTGAACCTTTTAGTTCTGAGAAGAGAAGTCCCTGAACCTTTTAGTTCTTTGAACAGATATCCTTGAACCTTTTAGTTCTTTGAAGAGAAGTCCCTGAACCTTTTAGTTCTATGAAGACAAGTCCCTTAACCTTTTAGTTCTGAGAAGAGAAGTCCCTGAACCTTTTCCTTCTATGACGAGAAGTCCCTGACCCTTTTAGTTCTATGAAGAGAAGTCCCTGAACCTTTTA
Source organism: Symphodus melops (assembly GCF_947650265.1). Classification (NCBI taxonomy): domain Eukaryota; kingdom Metazoa; phylum Chordata; class Actinopteri; order Labriformes; family Labridae; genus Symphodus; species Symphodus melops. Next base: position 9,334,116 of record NC_136695.1, on the reverse strand, counting down.
GTTCTGAGAAGTGAAGTCCCTGAACCTTTTAGTTCTTTGAAGAGATGTCCCTGAACCTTTTAATTCTATGAAGAGAAGTCCCTGAACCTTTTAGTTCTGAGACGATAAGTCCCTGAATCTTTTAGTTCTTTGAAGAGAAGTCCATGAACCTTTTAGTTCTATGAAGAGAAGTCCCTGAACCTTTTAGTTCTGAGAAGAGAAGTCCCTGAACCTTTTAATTCTTTGAAGAGAAGTCCCTGAACCTTTTAGTTCTATGAAGAGAAGTCCATGAACCTTTTACTTATTTAAAGAGAAGTCCCTGAACCTTTTAGTTCTATGAAGAGAAGTCCCTGAACCTTTTAGTTCCTGAAGAGAAGTCCCTGAACCTTTTAGTTCTTTGAAGAGAAGTCCCTGAACCTTTTAGTTCTATGAAAAGAAGTCCCTGAACATTTTAATTCTATGAAGAGAAGTCCCTGAACCTTTTAGTTCTATGAAGAGAAGTCCCTGAACCTTTTAGTTCTGAGAAGAGAAGTCCCTGAACCTTTTAATTCTTTGAAGAGAAGTCCCTGAACCTTTTAGTTCTATGAAGAGAAGTCCATGAACCTTTTAGTTCCTGAAGAGAAGTCCCTGAACCTTTTAATTCCTGAAGAGAAGTCCATGAACCTTTTAGGTCTATGAAAGAAGTCCCTGAACCGTTTAGTTCTGAGAAGTGAAGTCCTTGAGCCTTTTAGTTCTATGAAGAGAAGTCCCTGAACCTTTTAGTACCTGAAGAGAAGTCCCTGAACCTTTTAGTTCCTGAACAGAAGTCCCTGAACCTTTTAGTTCTGAGAAGAGAAGTTCCTGAACCTTTTAGTTATTTGAAGAGAAGTACCTGAACCTTTTAGTTCTATGAAGAGAAGTCCCTGAACCTTTTAGTTCTGAGAAGTGAAGTCCCTGAACCTTTTAGTTCTATGACGAGAAGACCCTGAACCTTTTAGTACCTGAAGAGAAGTCCCTGAATCTTTTAGTTCCTGAACAGAAGTCCCTGAACCTTTTAGTTCTCTGAAGAGAAGTTCCTGAACCTTTTAGTTATTTGAAGAGAAGTACCTGAACCTTTTAGTTCTATGAAGAGAAGTCCCTGAACCTTTTAGTTCTGAGAAGGGAAGTCTCTGAACCTTTTTGTTCTTTGAAGAGAAGTCCCTGAACCTTTTACTTCTATGACGAGAAGTCCCTGACCCGTTTAGTTCTATGAAGAGAAGTCCCTGAACCTTTTAGTTCTGAGAAGTGAAGTCCCTGAACCTTTTAATTCTATGAAGAGAAGTCCCTGAACCTTTTACTTCTATGAAGAGAAGTCCCTGAACCTTTTAGTTCTGAGAAGAGAAGTCCCTGAACCTTTTAGTTCTTTGAACAGATATCCTTGAACCTTTTAGTTCTTTGAAGAGAAGTCCCTGAACCTTTTAGTTCTATGAAGACAAGTCCCTGAACCTTTTAGTTCTGAGAAGAGAAGTCCCTGAACCTTTTCCTTCTATGACGAGAAGTCCCTGACCCTTTTAGTTCTATGAAGAGAAGTCCCTGAACCTTTTAGTTCTGAGAAGTGAAGTCCCTGAACCTTTTAGTTCCTGAGGAGAAGTCCCTGAACCTTTTAGTTCTGAGAAGAGAAGTCCCTGAACCTTTTAATTCTTTTTAGAGAAGTCCCTGAACCTTTTAGTTCTATGAAGAGAAGTCTCTGAACCTTTTAGTTCCTGAAGAGAAGTCCCTGAACCTTTTAGTTATTTAAAGAGAAGTCCCTGAACCTTTTAGTTCTATGAAGAGAAGTCCCTGAACCTTTTAGTTCCTGAGGAGAAGTCCCTGAACCTTTTAGTTTTTGAAGAGAAGTCCCTGAACCTTTTAGTTCTATGAAGAGAAGTCCCTGAACATTTTAATTCTATGAAGAGAAGTCCCTGAACCTTTTAGTTCTATGAAGAGAAGTCCCTGAACCTTTTAGTTCTGAGAAGAGAAGTCCCTGAACCTTTTAGTTCTTTGAACAGATATCCTTGAACCTTTTAGTTCTTTGAAGAGAAGTCCCTGAACCTTTTAGTTCTATGAAGACAAGTCCCTGAACCTTTTAGTTCTGAGAAGAGAAGTCCCTGAACCTTTTCCTTCTATGACGAGAAGTCCCTGACCCTTTTAGTTCTATGAAGAGAAGTCCCTGAACCTTTTAGTTCTGAGAAGTGAAGTCCCTGAACCTTTTAGTTCTATGAAGAGCAGTCCCTGAACCTTTTAGTTCCTGAAGAGAAGTCCCTGAACCTTTTAGTTCTTTGAAGAGAAGTCCCTGAACCTTTTAGTTCTATAAAGAGAAGTCCCTGAACCTTTTAGTTCTGAGAAGAGAAGTCCCTGAACCTTTTAATTCTTTGAAGAGAAGTCCCTGAACCTTTTAGTTCTATGAAGAGAAGTCTCTGAACCTTTTAGTTCCTGAAGAGAAGTCCCTGAACCTTTTAGTTATTTAAAGAGAAGTCCCTGAACCTTTTAGTTCTATGAAGAGAAGTCCCTGAACCTTTTAGTTCCTGAAGAGAAGTCCCTGAACCTTTTAGTTCTTTGAAGAGAAGTCCCTGAACCTTTTAGTTCTATGAAGAGAAGTCCCTGAACCTTTTAGTTCTGAGAAGAGAAGTCCCTGAACCTTTTAATTCTTTGAAGAGAAGTCCCTGAACCTTTTAGTTCTATGAAGAGAAGTCCCTGAACCTTTTAGTTATTTAAAGAGAAGTCCCTGAACCTTTTAGTTCTATGAAGAGAAGTCCCTGAACCTTTTAGTTCCTGAAGAGAAGTCCCTGAACCTTTTAGTTTTTGAAGAGAAGTCCCTGAACCTTTTAGTTCTATGAAGAGAAGTCCCTGAACATTTTAATTCTATGAAGAGAAGTCCCTGAACCTTTTAGTTCTATGAAGAGAAGTCCCTGAACCTTTTAGTTCTGAGAAGAGAAGTCCCTGAACCTTTTAATTCTTTGAAGAGAAGTCCCTGAACCTTTTAGTTCCTGAAGAGAAGTCTGTGAACCTTTTAGGTCTATGAAAGAAGTCCCTGAACCTTTTAGTTCTGAGAAGTGAAGTCCTTGAGCCTTTTAGTTCTATGAAGAGAAGTCCCTGAACCTTTTAGTACCTGAAGAGAAGTCCCTGAACCTTTTAGTTCCTGAACAGAAGTCCCTGAACCTTTTAGTTCTGAGAAGAGAAGTCCCTGAACCTTTTAGTACCTGAAGAGAAGTCCCTGAACCTTTTAGTTCTATGAAGAGAAGTCCCTGAACCTTTTACTTCTATGAAGAGAAGTCCCTGAACCTTTTAGTTCTGAGAAGAGAAGTCCCTGAACCTTTTAGTTCTTTGAACAGATATCTTTGAACCTTTTAGTTCTTTGAAGAGATGTACCTGAACCTTTTAGTTCTTTGAAGACAAGTCCCTGAACCTTTTAGTTCTGATAAGAGAAGTCCCTGAACCTTTTCCTTCTATGACGAGAAGTCCCTGACCCTTTTAGTTCTATGAAGAGAAGTCCCTGAACCTTTTAATTCTATGAAGAGAAGTCCCTGAACCTTTTAGTTCTGAGACGATAAGTCCCTGAACCTTTTAGTTCTTTGAAGAGAAGTCCCTGAACCTTTTAGTTCTGAGAAGAGAAGTCCCTGAACCTTTTAGTTCTGAGAAGAGAAGTCCCTGAACCTTTTAATTCTTTGAAGAGAAGTCCCTGAACCTTTTAGTTCTATGAAGAGAAGTTCATGAACCTTTTAGTTATTTAAAGAGAAGTCCCTGAACCTTTTAGTTCTATGAAGAGAAGTCCCTGAACCTTTTAGTTGCTGAAGAGAAGTCCCTGAACCTTTTAGTTCTTTGAAGAGAAGTCCCTGAACCTTTTAGTTCTATGAAGAAAAGTCCCTGAACATTTTAATTCTATGAAGAGAAGTTCCTGAACCTTTTAGTTCTATGAAGAGAAGTCCCTGAACCTTTTAGTTCTGAGAAGAGAAGTCCCTGAACCTTTTAATTCTTTGAAGAGAAGTCCTTGAACCTTTTAGTTCTATGAAGAGAAGTCCTTGAACCTTTTAGTTCGGAGAAGGGAAGTCTCTGAACCTTTTAGTTCTTTGAAGAGAAGTCCCTGAACCTTTTAGTTCTATGAAGAGAAGTCCCTGAACATTTTAATTCTATGAAGAGAAGTCCCTGAACCTTTTAGTTCTATGAAGAGAAGTCCCTGAACCTTTTAGTTCGGAGAAGGGAAGTCTCTGAACCTTTTTGTTCTTTGAAGAGAAGTCCCTGAACCTTTTACTTCTATGACGAGAAGTCCCTGACCCGTTTAGTTCTATGAAGAGAAGTCCCTGAACCTTTTAGTTCTGAGAAGTGAAGTCCCTGAACCTTTTAATTCTATGAAGAGAAGTCCCTGAACCTTTCACTTCTATGAAGAGAAGTCCCTGAACCTTTTAGTTCTGAGAAGAGAAGTCCCTGAACCTTTTAGTTCTTTGAACAGATATCCTTGAACCTTTTAGTTCTTTGAAGAGAAGTCCCTGAACCTTTTAGTTCTATGAAGACAAGTCCCTTAACCTTTTAGTTCTGAAAAGAGAAGTCCCTGAACCTTTTCCTTCTATGACGAGAAGTCCCTGACCCTTTTAGTTCTATGAAGAGAAGTCCCTGAACCTTTTAGTTCTGAGAAGTGAAGTCCCTGAACCTTTTAGTTCTTTGAAGAGATGTCCCTGAACCTTTTAATTCTATGAAGAGAAGTCCCTGAACCTTTTAGTTCTGAGACGATAAGTCCCTGAATCTTTTAGTTCTTTGAAGAGAAGTCCATGAACCTTTTAGTTCTATGAAGAGAAGTCCCTGAACCTTTTAGTTCTGAGAAGAGAAGTCCCTGAACCTTTTAATTCTTTGAAGAGAAGTCCCTGAACCTTTTAGTTCTATGAAGAGAAGTCCATGAACCTTTTACTTATTTAAAGAGAAGTCCCTGAACCTTTTAGTTCTATGAAGAGAAGTCCCTGAACCTTTTAGTTCCTGAAGAGAAGTCCCTGAACCTTTTAGTTCTTTGAAGAGAAGTCCCTGAACCTTTTAGTTCTATGAAAAGAAGTCCCTGAACATTTTAATTCTATGAAGAGAAGTCCCTGAACCTTTTAGTTCTATGAAGAGAAGTCCCTGAACCTTTTAGTTCTGAGAAGAGAAGTCCCTGAACCTTTTAATTCTTTGAAGAGAAGTCCCTGAACCTTTTAGTTCTATGAAGAGAAGTCCATGAACCTTTTAGTTCCTGAAGAGAAGTCCCTGAACCTTTTAATTCCTGAAGAGAAGTCCATGAACCTTTTAGGTCTATGAAAGAAGTCCCTGAACCGTTTAGTTCTGAGAAGTGAAGTCCTTGAGCCTTTTAGTTCTATGAAGAGAAGTCCCTGAACCTTTTAGTACCTGAAGAGAAGTCCCTGAACCTTTTAGTTCCTGAACAGAAGTCCCTGAACCTTTTAGTTCTGAGAAGAGAAGTTCCTGAACCTTTTAGTTATTTGAAGAGAAGTACCTGAACCTTTTAGTTCTATGAAGAGAAGTCCCTGAACCTTTTAGTTCTGAGAAGTGAAGTCCCTGAACCTTTTAGTTCTATGACGAGAAGACCCTGAACCTTTTAGTACCTGAAGAGAAGTCCCTGAATCTTTTAGTTCCTGAACAGAAGTCCCTGAACCTTTTAGTTCTCTGAAGAGAAGTTCCTGAACCTTTTAGTTATTTGAAGAGAAGTACCTGAACCTTTTAGTTCTATGAAGAGAAGTCCCTGAACCTTTTAGTTCTGAGAAGGGAAGTCTCTGAACCTTTTTGTTCTTTGAAGAGAAGTCCCTGAACCTTTTACTTCTATGACGAGAAGTCCCTGACCCGTTTAGTTCTATGAAGAGAAGTCCCTGAACCTTTTAGTTCTGAGAAGTGAAGTCCCTGAACCTTTTAATTCTATGAAGAGAAGTCCCTGAACCTTTTACTTCTATGAAGAGAAGTCCCTGAACCTTTTAGTTCTGAGAAGAGAAGTCCCTGAACCTTTTAGTTCTTTGAACAGATATCCTTGAACCTTTTAGTTCTTTGAAGAGAAGTCCCTGAACCTTTTAGTTCTATGAAGACAAGTCCCTGAACCTTTTAGTTCTGAGAAGAGAAGTCCCTGAACCTTTTCCTTCTATGACGAGAAGTCCCTGACCCTTTTAGTTCTATGAAGAGAAGTCCCTGAACCTTTTAGTTCTGAGAAGTGAAGTCCCTGAACCTTTTAGTTCCTGAAGAGAAGTCCCTGAACCTTTTAGTTCTGAGAAGAGAAGTCCCTGAACCTTTTAATTCTTTTTAGAGAAGTCCCTGAACCTTTTAGTTCTATGAAGAGAAGTCTCTGAACCTTTTAGTTCCTGAAGAGAAGTCCCTGAACCTTTTAGTTATTTAAAGAGAAGTCCCTGAACCTTTTAGTTCTATGAAGAGAAGTCCCTGAACCTTTTAGTTCCTGAAGAGAAGTCCCTGAACCTTTTAGTTCTTTGAAGAGAAGTCCCTGAACCTTTTAGTTCTATGAAGAGAAGTCCCTGAACCTTTTAGTTCTGAGAAGAGAAGTCCCTGAACCTTTTAATTCTTTGAAGAGAAGTCCCTGAACCTTTTAGTTCTATGAAGAGAAGTCCCTGAACCTTTTAGTTATTTAAAGAGAAGTCCCTGAACCTTTTAGTTCTATGAAGAGAAGTCCCTGAACCTTTTAGTTCCTGAGGAGAAGTCCCTGAACCTTTTAGTTTTTGAAGAGAAGTCCCTGAACCTTTTAGTTCTATGAAGAGAAGTCCCTGAACATTTTAATTCTATGAAGAGAAGTCCCTGAACCTTTTAGTTCTATGAAGAGAAGTCCCTGAACCTTTTAGTTCTGAGAAGAGAAGTCCCTGAACCTTTTAATTCTTTGAAGAGAAGTCCCTGAACCTTTTAGTTCCTGAAGAGAAGTCTGTGAACCTTTTAGGTCTATGAAAGAAGTCCCTGAACCTTTTAGTTCTGAGAAGTGAAGTCCTTGAGCCTTTTAGTTCTATGAAGAGAAGTCCCTGAACCTTTTAGTACCTGAAGAGAAGTCCCTGAACCTTTTAGTTCCTGAACAGAAGTCCCTGAACCTTTTAGTTCTGAGAAGAGAAGTCCCTGAACCTTTTAGTACCTGAAGAGAAGTCCCTGAACCTTTTAGTTCTATGAAGAGAAGTCCCTGAACCTTTTACTTCTATGAAGAGAAGTCCCTGAACCTTTTAGTTCTGAGAAGAGAAGTCCCTGAACCTTTTAGTTCTTTGAAGACAAGTCCCTGAACCTTTTAGTTCTGATAAGAGAAGTCCCTGAACCTTTTCCTTCTATGACGAGAAGTCCCTGACCCTTTTAGTTCTATGAAGAGAAGTCCCTGAACCTTTTAATTCTATGAAGAGAAGTCCCTGCACCTTTTAGTTCTGAGACGATAAGTCCCTGAACCTTTTAGTTCTTTGAAGAGAAGTCCCTGAACCTTTTAGTTCTGAGAAGAGAAGTCCCTGAACCTTTTAGTTCTGAGAAGAGAAGTCCCTGAACCTTTTAATTCTTTGAAGAGAAGTCCCTGAACCTTTTAGTTCTATGAAGAGAAGTCCATGAACCTTTTAGTTATTTAAAGAGAAGTCCCTGAACCTTTTAGTTCTATGAAGAGAAGTCCCTGAACCTTTTAGTTGCTGAAGAGAAGTCCCTGAACCTTTTAGTTCTTTGAAGAGAAGTCCCTGAACCTTTTAGTTCTATGAAGAAAAGTCCCTGAACATTTTAATTCTATGAAGAGAAGTTCCTGAACCTTTTAGTTCTATGAAGAGAAGTCCCTGAACCTTTTAGTTCTGAGAAGAGAAGTCCCTGAACCTTTTAATTCTTTGAAGAGAAGTCCTTGAACCTTTTAGTTCTATGAAGAGAAGTCCATGAACCTTTTAGTTCCTGAAGAGAAGTCCCTGAACCTTTTAGTTCCTAAAGAGAAGTCCCTGAACCTTTTAGTTCCTAAAGAGAAGTCCCTGAACCTTTTAGTTCTTTGAAAAGAAGTCCCTGAACCTTTTAGTTCTATGAAGAGAATTCCCTGAACCTTTTAGTTCGATGAAGAGATGTCCCTGAACCTTTTAGTTCAATGAAGAGAAGTCCCTGAACCGTTTAGTTCTGAGAAGAGAAGTCCCTGAACCTTTTAGTTCTTTGAAGAGAAGTCCCTGAACTGTTTAGTTTTTTGAAGAGAAGTCCCTGAACCTTTTAGTTCTATGAAGAGAAGTCCCTGAACCTTTTAGTTCTATGAAGAGAAGTCCCTGAACCTTTTAGTTCTATGAAGAGAAGTCCCTGAACCTTTTAGTTCTATGCAGAGAAGTCCCTGAACCTTTTAGTTCTTGGAAGAGAAGTCCCTGAACCTTTTAGTTCTATGAAGAGAAGTCTCTGAACCTTTTAGTTCCCGAAGAGAAGTCCCTGAACCTATTAGTTCCTGAAGAGAAGTCCATGAACCTTTTAGGTCTATGAAGAGAAGTCCCTGAACCTTTTAGTTCTATGAAGAGAAGTCCATGAACCTTTTAGGTCTATGAAGAGAAGTTCCTGAACCGTTTAGTTCTTTGAAGAGAAGTCCCTGAACCTTTTAGTTCTATGAAGAGAAGTCCCTGAACCTTTTAGTTCTATGAAGAGAAGTCCCTGAACCTTTTAGTTCCTGAAGAGAAATCCATGAACCTTTTAGGTCTATGAAGAGAAGTCCCTGAACCTTTTAGTTCTTTAAAGAGAAGTCCCTGAACCTTTTAGTTCCTGAAGAGAAGTCCCTGAACCTTTTAGTTCTTTCAAGAAAAGTCCCTGAACCTTTTAGTTCTATGAAGAGAAGTCCCTGAACCTTTTAGTTCTGAGAAGAGAAGTCCCTGAACCTTTTAGTTCGTTGAAGAGAAGTCCCTGAACCTTTTAGTTCTATGAAGAGAAGTTCCTGAACCTTTTAGTTCTATGAAGAGAAGTCCCTGAACCTTTTAGTTCTGAGAAGAGAAGTCCCTGAACCTTTTATTTCTATGAAGAGAAGTCCCTGAACCTTTTAGTTCTATGGAGAGAAGTCCCTGAACCTTTTAGTTCTTTCAAGAAAAGTCCCTGGACCTTTTAGTTCTATGGAGAGAAGTCCGTGAACCTTTTAGTTCCTGAATAGAACTCCATGAACCTTTTAGGTCTATGAAGAGAAGTCCCTGAACCTTTTAGTTCTATGAAGAGAAGTCCCTGAACCTTTTAGTTCCCGAAAAGAAGTCCCTGAACCTTTTAGTTCCTGAAGAGAAGTCCATGAACCTTTTAGGTCTATGAAGAGAAGTCCCTGAACCTTTTAGTTCTTTAAAGAGAAGTCCCTGAACCTTTAAGTTCCTGAAGAGAAGTCCCTGAACCTTTTAATTCTTTCAAGAGAAGTCCCTGAACCTTTTAGTTCTATGAAGAGAAGTCCCTGAACCTTGTAATTCCTGAAGAGAACTCCATGAACCTTTTAGGTCTATGAAGAGAAGTCCCTGAACCTTTTAATTCTATGAAGAGAAGTCCCTGAACCTTTTAGTTCTGAGAAGAGAATTCCCTTTACATTTTAGTTCTATGATGAGAAGTCCCTGAACCTTTTAGTTCCTAAAGAGAAGTCCCTGAACCTTTTAGTTATTTAAAGATAAGTCCCTGAACCTTTTAGTTCCTGAAGAGAAGTCCCTGAACCTTTTAGTTCTTTCAAGAAAAGTCCCTGAACCTTTTAGTTCTATGAAGAGAAGTCCCTGAACCTTTTAGTTCCCGAAAAGAAGTCCCTGAACCTTTTAGTTCCTGAAGAGAAGTCCATGAACCTTTTAGGTCTATGAAGAGAAGTCCCTGAACCTTTTAGTTCTTTAAAGAGAAGTCCCTGAACCTTTAAGTTCCTGAAGAGAAGTCCCTGAACCTTTTAATTCTTTCAAGAGAAGTCCCTGAACCTTTTAGTTCTATGAAGAGAAGTCCCTGAACCTTGTAATTCCTGAAGAGAACTCCATGAACCTTTTAGGTCTATGAAGAGAAGTCCCTGAACCTTTTAATTCTATGAAGAGAAGTCCCTGAACCTTTTAGTTCTAAAAAGAGAAGTCCCTTTACCTTTTAGTTCTATGATGAGAAGTCCCTGAACCTTTTAGTTCTATGAAGAGAAGTCCATGAACCTTTTGGTTCCTGAAGAGAAGTCCCTGAACCTTTTAGTTCTATGAAGAGAAGTCCCTGAACCTTTTAGTTCCAAAAGAGAAGTCCCTGAACCTTTTAGTTCTTTAAAGAGAAGTCCCTGAACCTTTTAGTTCCTGAAGAGAAGTCCATGAACCTTTTAGTTCTATGAAGAGAAGTCCCTGAACCTTTTAGTTCTATGAAGAGAAGTCCCTGAACCTTTTAGTTCCTGAAGAGAAATCCATGAACCTTTTAGGTCTATGAAGAGAAGTCCCTGAACCTTTTAGTTCTTTAAAGAGAAGTCCCTGAACCTTTTAGTTCGTTGAAGAGAAGTCCCTGAACATTTTAGTTCTATGAAGAGAAGTCCCTGAACCTTTTAGTTCTGAGAAGAGAAGTCCCTGAACCTTTTAGTTCTTTAAAGAGAAGTCCCTGAACCTTTTAGTTCCTGAAGAGAAGTCCCTGAACCTTTTAGTTCTTTCGAGAAAAGTCCCTGAACCTTTTAGTTCTATGAAGAGAAGTCCCTGAACCTTTTAGTTCTGAGAAGAGAAGTCCCTGAACCTTTTAGTTCGTTGAAGAGAAGTTCCTGAACCTTTTAGTTCTATGAAGAGAAGTCCCTGAACCTTTTAGTTCTGAGAAGAGAAGTCCCTGAACCTTTTATTTCTATGAAGAGAAGTCCCTGAACCTTTTAGTTCTATGGAGAGAAGTCCCTGAACCTTTTAGTTCTTTCAAGAAAAGTCCCTGAACCTTTTCGTTCTATGAAGAGAAGTCCCTGAACCTTTTAGTTTAGAGAAGAGAAGTCCCTGAACCTTTTAGTTCAGAGTAGCGATGTCCCTGAGCCTTTTAGTTCTTTGAAGAGAAGTCCCTGAAAGTTTTAGTTCTATGAAGAGAAGTCCCTGAACCTTTTAGTTCTATGAAGAGAAGTCCCTGAACCTTTTAGTTCTATGAAGAGAAGTCCCTGAACCTTTTAGTTCTTGGAAGAGAAGTCCCTGAACCTTTTAGTTATTTAAAGATAAGTCCCTGAACCTTTTAGTTCCTGAAGAGAAGTCCCTGAACCTTTTAGTTCTTTCAAGAAAAGTCCTTGAACCTTTTAGTTCTTTCAAGAAAAGTCCTTGAACCTTTTAGTTCTATGAAGAGAAGTCCCTGAACCTTTTAGTTCTTTAAAGAGAAGTCCCTGAACCTTTTAGTTCCTGAAGAGTAGTCCCTGAACCTTTTAGTTCTATGAAAAGAAGTCCCTGAACCTTTTAGTTCCTGAAGAGAAGTCCCTGAACCTTTTAGTTCTTTCAAGAAAAGTCCCTGAACCTTTTAGGTCTATGAAGAGAAGTCCTTGAACCTTTTAGTTCTTTAAAGAGAAGTCCCTGAACCTTTAAGTTCCTGAAGAGAAGTCCCTGAACCTTTTAGTTCTTTCAAGAGAAGTCCCTGAACCTTTTAGTTCTATGAAGAGAAGTCCCTGAACCTTTTAGTTCTGAGAAGAGAAGTCCCTGAACCTTTTGGTTCTATGATGAGAAGTCCCTGAACCTTTTAGTTCTATGAAGAGAAGTCCATGAATCTTTTGGTTCCTGAAGAGAAGTCCCTGAACCTTTTAGTTCTATGAAGAGAAGTCCCTGAACCTTTTAGTTCCTGAAGAGAAGTCCCTGAACCTTTTAGTTCCTTCAAGACAAGTCCCTGAACTTTTTAGTTCTATGAAGAGAAGTCCCTGAACCTTTTAGTTCTGAGAAGAGAAGTCCCTGAATCTTTTAGTTCTTTGAAGAGAAGTCCCTGAACCTTTTAGTTCAGAGAAGAGAAGTCCCTGAACCTTTTAGTTCTTTGAATAGAAGTCCCTGAACCTTTTAGTTCTATGAAGAGAAGTCCCTGAACCTTTTAGTTCTTTGAATAGAAGTCCCTGAACCTTTTAGTTCTATGAAGAGAAGTCCCTGAACCTTTTAGTTCTATGAAGAGAAGTCCCTGAACTGTTTAGTTTTTTGAAGAGAAGTCCCTGAACCTTTTAGTTCCTGAAGAGAAGTCCATGAACCTTTTAGGTCTATGAAGAGAAGTCCCTGAACCTTTTAGTTCTTTAAAGAGAAGTCCCTGAACCTTTTAGTTCCTGAAGAGAAGTCCCTGAACCTTTTAGTTCTATGAAGAGAAGTCCATGAACCTTTTAGGTCTATGAAGAGAAGTCCCTGAACCGTTTAGTTCTTTGAAGAGAAGTCCCTGAACCTTTTAGTTCTATGAAGAGAAGTCCCTGAACCTTTTAGTTCTATGAAGAGAAGTCCCTGAACCTTTTAGTTCCTGAAGAGAAATCCATGAACCTTTTAGGTCTATGAAGAGAAGTCCCTGAACCTTTTAGTTCTGAGAAGAGAAGTCCCTGAACCTTTTGGTTCTATGATGAGAAGTCCCTGAACCTTTTAGTTCTATGAAGAGAAGTCCATGAATCTTTTGGTTCCTGAAGAGAAGTCCCTGAACCTTTTAGTTCTATGAAGAGAAGTCCCTGAACCTTTTAGTTCCTGAAGAGAAGTCCCTGAACCTTTTAGTTCCTTCAAGACAAGTCCCTGAACTTTTTAGTTCTATGAAGAGAAGTCCCTGAACCTTTTAGTTCTGAGAAGAGAAGTCCCTGAATCTTTTAGTTCTTTGAAGAGAAGTCCCTGAACCTTTTAGTTCAGAGAAGAGAAGTCCCTGAACCTTTTAGTTCTTTGAATAGAAGTCCCTGAACCTTTTAGTTCTATGAAGAGAAGTCCCTGAACCTTTTAGTTCTATGAAGAGAAGTCCCTGAACTGTTTAGTTTTTTGAAGAGAAGTCCCTGAACCTTTTAGTTCCTGAAGAGAAGTCCATGAACCTTTTAGGTCTATGAAGAGAAGTCCCTGAACCTTTTAGTTCTTTAAAGAGAAGTCCCTGAACCTTTTAGTTCCTGAAGAGAAGTCCCTGAACCTTTTAGTTCTATGAAGAGAAGTCCATGAACCTTTTAGGTCTATGAAGAGAAGTCCCTGAACCGTTTAGTTCTTTGAAGAGAAGTCCCTGAACCTTTTAGTTCTATGAAGAGAAGTCCCTGAACCTTTTAGTTCTATGAAGAGAAGTCCCTGAACCTTTTAGTACCTGAAGAGAAGTCCCTGAACCTTTTAGTTCCTGAACAGAAGTCCCTGAACCTTTTAGTTCTGAGAAGAGAAGTCCCTGAACCTTTTAGTACCTGAAGAGAAGTCCCTGAACCTTTTAGTTCTATGAAGAGAAGTCCCTGAACCTTTTACTTCTATGAAGAGAAGTCCCTGAACCTTTTAGTTCTGAGAAGAGAAGTCCCTGAACCTTTTAGATCTTTGAACAGATATCTTTGAACCTTTTAGTTCTTTGAAGAGATGTACCTGAACCTTTTAGTTCTTTGAAGACAAGTCCCTGAACCTTTTAGTTCTGATAAGAGAAGTCCCTGAACCTTTTCCTTCTATGACGAGAAGTCCCTGACCCTTTTAGTTCTATGAAGAGAAGTCCCTGAACCTTTTAATTCTATGAAGAGAAGTCCCTGAACCTTTTAGTTCTGAGACGATAAGTCCCTGAACCTTTTAGTTCTTTGAAGAGAAGTCCCTGAACCTTTTAGTTCTGAGAAGAGAAGTCCCTGAACCTTTTAGTTCTGAGAAGAGAAGTCCCTGAACCTTTTAATTCTTTGAAGAGAAGTCCCTGAACCTTTTAGTTCTATGAAGAGAAGTCCATGAACCTTTTAGTTATTTAAAGAGAAGTCCCTGAACCTTTTGTTCTATGAAGAGAAGTCCCTGAACCTTTTAGTTGCTGAAGAGAAGTCCCTGAACCTTTTAGTTCTTTGAAGAGAAGTCCCTGAACCTTTTAGTTCTATGAAGAAAAGTCCCTGAACATTTTAATTCTATGAAGAGAAGTTCCTGAACCTTTTAGTTCTATGAAGAGAAGTCCCTGAACCTTTTAGTTCTGAGAAGAGAAGTCCCTGAACCTTTTAATTCTTTGAAGAGAAGTCCTTGAACCTTTTAGTTCTATGAAGAGAAGTCCATGAACCTTTTAGTTCCTGAAGAGAAGTCCCTGAACCTTTTAGTTCCTAAAGAGAAGTCCCTGAACCTTTTAGTTCCTAAAGAGAAGTCCCTGAACCTTTTAGTTCTTTGAAAAGAAGTCCCTGAACCGTTTAGTTCTGAGAAGAGAAGTCCCTGAACCTTTTAGTTCTTTGAAGAGAAGTCCCTGAACTGTTTAGTTTTTTGAAGAGAAGTCCCTGAACCTTTTAGTTCTATGAAGAGAAGTCCCTGAACCTTTTAGTTCTATGAAGAGAAGTCCCTGAACCTTTTAGTTCTATGAAGAGAAGTCCCTGAACCTTTTAGTTCTATGCAGAGAAGTCCCTGAACCTTTTAGTTCTTGGAAGAGAAGTCCCTGAACCTTTTAGTTCTATGAAGAGAAGTCTCTGAACCTTTTAGTTCCCGAAGAGAAGTCCCTGAACCTATTAGTTCCTGAAGAGAAGTCCATGAACCTTTTAGGTCTATGAAGAGAAGTCCCTGAACCTTTTAGTTCTATGAAGAGAAGTCCATGAACCTTTTAGGTCTATGAAGAGAAGTTCCTGAACCGTTTAGTTCTTTGAAGAGAAGTCCCTGAACCTTTTAGTTCTATGAAGAGAAGTCCCTGAACCTTTTAGTTCTATGAAGAGAAGTCCCTGAACCTTTTAGTTCCTGAAGAGAAATCCATGAACCTTTTAGGTCTATGAAGAGAAGTCCCTGAACCTTTTAGTTCTTTAAAGAGAAGTCCCTGAACCTTTTAGTTCCTGAAGAGAAGTCCCTGAACCTTTTAGTTCTATGAAGAGAAGTCCATGAACCTTTTAGGTCTATGAAGAGAAGTCCCTGAACCGTTTAGTTCTTTGAAGAGAAGTCCCTGAACCTTTTAGTTCTATGAAGAGAAGTCCCTGAACCTTTTAGTTCTATGAAGAGAAGTCCCTGAACCTTTTAGTACCTGAAGAGAAGTCCCTGAACCTTTTAGTTCCTGAACAGAAGTCCCTGAACCTTTTAGTTCTGAGAAGAGAAGTCCCTGAACCTTTTAGTACCTGAAGAGAAGTCCCTGAACCTTTTAGTTCTATGAAGAGAAGTCCCTGAACCTTTTACTTCTATGAAGAGAAGTCCCTGAACCTTTTAGTTCTGAGAAGAGAAGTCCCTGAACCTTTTAGTTCTTTGAACAGATATCTTTGAACCTTTTAGTTCTTTGAAGAGATGTACCTGAACCTTTTAGTTCTTTGAAGACAAGTCCCTGAACCTTTTAGTTCTGATAAGAGAAGTCCCTGAACCTTTTCCTTCTATGACGAGAAGTCCCTGACCCTTTTAGTTCTATGAAGAGAAGTCCCTGAACCTTTTAATTCTATGAAGAGAAGTCCCTGAACCTTTTAGTTCTGAGACGATAAGTCCCTGAACCTTTTAGTTCTTTGAAGAGAAGTCCCTGAACCTTTTAGTTCTGAGAAGAGAAGTCCCTGAACCTTTTAGTTCTGAGAAGAGAAGTCCCTGAACCTTTTAATTCTTTGAAGAGAAGTCCCTGAACCTTTTAGTTCTATGAAGAGAAGTCCATGAACCTTTTAGTTATTTAAAGAGAAGTCCCTGAACCTTTTAGTTCTATGAAGAGAAGTCCCTGAACCTTTTAGTTGCTGAAGAGAAGTCCCTGAACCTTTTAGTTCTTTGAAGAGAAGTCCCTGAACCTTTTAGTTCTATGAAGAAAAGTCCCTGAACATTTTAATTCTATGAAGAGAAGTTCCTGAACCTTTTAGTTCTATGAAGAGAAGTCCCTGAACCTTTTAGTTCTGAGAAGAGAAGTCCCTGAACCTTTTAATTCTTTGAAGAGAAGTCCTTGAACCTTTTAGTTCTATGAAGAGAAGTCCATGAACCTTTTAGTTCCTGAAGAGAAGTCCCTGAACCTTTTAGTTCCTAAAGAGAAGTCCCTGAACCTTTTAGTTCCTAAAGAGAAGTCCCTGAACCTTTTAGTTCTTTGAAAAGAAGTCCCTGAACCGTTTAGTTCTGAGAAGAGAAGTCCCTGAACCTTTTAGTTCTTTGAAGAGAAGTCCCTGAACTGTTTAGTTTTTTGAAGAGAAGTCCCTGAACCTTTTAGTTCTATGAAGAGAAGTCCCTGAACCTTTTAGTTCTATGAAGAGAAGTCCCTGAACCTTTTAGTTCTATGAAGAGAAGTCCCTGAACCTTTTAGTTCTATGCAGAGAAGTCCCTGAACCTTTTAGTTCTTGGAAGAGAAGTCCCTGAACCTTTTAGTTCTATGAAGAGAAGTCTCTGAACCTTTTAGTTCCCGAAGAGAAGTCCCTGAACCTATTAGTTCCTGAAGAGAAGTCCATGAACCTTTTAGGTCTATGAAGAGAAGTCCCTGAACCTTTTAGTTCTATGAAGAGAAGTCCATGAACCTTTTAGGTCTATGAAGAGAAGTTCCTGAACCGTTTAGTTCTTTGAAGAGAAGTCCCTGAACCTTTTAGTTCTATGAAGAGAAGTCCCTGAACCTTTTAGTTCTATGAAGAGAAATCCATGAACCTTTTAGGTCTATGAAGAGAAGTCCCTGAACCTTTTAGTTCTTTAAAGAGAAGTCCCTGAACCTTTTAGTTCCTGAAGAGAAGTCCCTGAACCTTTTAGTTCTTTCAAGAAAAGTCCCTGAACCTTTTAGTTCTATGAAGAGAAGTCCCTGAACCTTTTAGTTCTGAGAAGAGAAGTCCCTGAACCTTTTAGTTCGTTGAAGAGAAGTCCCTGAACCTTTTAGTTCTATGAAGAGAAGTTCCTGAACCTTTTAGTTCTATGAAGAGAAGTCCCTGAACCTTTTAGTTCTGAGAAGAGAAGTCCCTGAACCTTTTATTTCTATGAAGAGAAGTCCCTGAACCTTTTAGTTCTATGGAGAGAAGTCCCTGAACCTTTTAGTTCTTTCAAGAAAAGTCCCTGGACCTTTTAGTTCTATGGAGAGAAGTCCGTGAACCTTTTAGTTCCTGAATAGAACTCCATGAACCTTTTAGGTCTATGAAGAGAAGTCCCTGAACCTTTTAGTTCTATGAAGAGAAGTCCCTGAACCTTTTAGTTCCCGAAAAGAAGTCCCTGAACCTTTTAGTTCCTGAAGAGAAGTCCATGAACCTTTTAGGTCTATGAAGAGAAGTCCCTGAACCTTTTAGTTCTTTAAAGAGAAGTCCCTGAACCTTTAAGTTCCTGAAGAGAAGTCCCTGAACCTTTTAATTCTTTCAAGAGAAGTCCCTGAACCTTTTAGTTCTATGAAGAGAAGTCCCTGAACCTTGTAATTCCTGAAGAGAACTCCATGAACCTTTTAGGTCTATGAAGAGAAGTCCCTGAACCTTTTAATTCTATGAAGAGAAGTCCCTGAACCTTTTAGTTCTGAGAAGAGAATTCCCTTTACATTTTAGTTCTATGATGAGAAGTCCCTGAACCTTTTAGTTCCTAAAGAGAAGTCCCTGAACCTTTTAGTTATTTAAAGATAAGTCCCTGAACCTTTTAGTTCCTGAAGAGAAGTCCCTGAACCTTTTAGTTCTTTCAAGAAAAGTCCCTGAACCTTTTAGTTCTATGAAGAGAAGTCCCTGAACCTTTTAGTTCCCGAAAAGAAGTCCCTGAACCTTTTAGTTCCTGAAGAGAAGTCCATGAACCTTTTAGGTCTATGAAGAGAAGTCCCTGAACCTTTTAGTTCTTTAAAGAGAAGTCCCTGAACCTTTAAGTTCCTGAAGAGAAGTCCCTGAACCTTTTAATTCTTTCAAGAGAAGTCCCTGAACCTTTTAGTTCTATGAAGAGAAGTCCCTGAACCTTGTAATTCCTGAAGAGAACTCCATGAACCTTTTAGGTCTATGAAGAGAAGTCCCTGAACCTTTTAATTCTATGAAGAGAAGTCCCTGAACCTTTTAGTTCTAAAAAGAGAAGTCCCTTTACCTTTTAGTTCTATGATGAGAAGTCCCTGAACCTTTTAGTTCTATGAAGAGAAGTCCATGAACCTTTTGGTTCCTGAAGAGAAGTCCCTGAACCTTTTAGTTCTATGAAGAGAAGTCCCTGAACCTTTTAGTTCCTAAAGAGAAGTCCCTGAACCTTTTAGTTATTTAAAGATAAGTCCCTGAACCTTTTAGTTCCTGAAGAGAAGTCCCTGAACCTTTTAGTTCTTTCAAGAAAAGTCCCTGAACCTTTTAGTTCTATGAAGAGAAGTCCCTGAACCTTTTAGTTCCCGAAAAGAAGTCCCTGAACCTTTTAGTTCCTGAAGAGAAGTCCATGAACCTTTTAGGTCTATGAAGAGAAGTCCCTGAACCTTTTAGTTCCTGAAGAGAAATCCATGAACCTTTTAGGTCTATGAAGAGAAGTCCCTGAACCTTTTAGTTCTTTAAAGAGAAGTCCCTGAACCTTTTAGTTCCTGAAGAGAAGTCCCTGAACCTTTTAGTTCTATGAAGAGAAGTCCATGAACCTTTTAGGTCTATGAAGAGAAGTCCCTGAACCGTTTAGTTCTTTGAAGAGAAGTCCCTGAACCTTTTAGTTCTATGAAGAGAAGTCCCTGAACCTTTTAGTTCTATGAAGAGAAGTCCCTGAACCTTTTAGTACCTGAAGAGAAGTCCCTGAACCTTTTAGTTCCTGAACAGAAGTCCCTGAACCTTTTAGTTCTGAGAAGAGAAGTCCCTGAACCTTTTAGTACCTGAAGAGAAGTCCCTGAACCTTTTAGTTCTATGAAGAGAAGTCCCTGAACCTTTTACTTCTATGAAGAGAAGTCCCTGAACCTTTTAGTTCTGAGAAGAGAAGTCCCTGAACCTTTTAGTTCTTTGAACAGATATCTTTGAACCTTTTAGTTCTTTGAAGAGATGTACCTGAACCTTTTAGTTCTTTGAAGACAAGTCCCTGAACCTTTTAGTTCTGATAAGAGAAGTCCCTGAACCTTTTCCTTCTATGACGAGAAGTCCCTGACCCTTTTAGTTCTATGAAGAGAAGTCCCTGAACCTTTTAATTCTATGAAGAGAAGTCCCTGAACCTTTTAGTTCTGAGACGATAAGTCCCTGAACCTTTTAGTTCTTTGAAGAGAAGTCCCTGAACCTTTTAGTTCTGAGAAGAGAAGTCCCTGAACCTTTTAGTTCTGAGAAGAGAAGTCCCTGAACCTTTTAATTCTTTGAAGAGAAGTCCCTGAACCTTTTAGTTCTATGAAGAGAAGTCCATGAACCTTTTAGTTATTTAAAGAGAAGTCCCTGAACCTTTTAGTTCTATGAAGAGAAGTCCCTGAACCTTTTAGTTGCTGAAGAGAAGTCCCTGAACCTTTTAGTTCTTTGAAGAGAAGTCCCTGAACCTTTTAGTTCTATGAAGAAAAGTCCCTGAACATTTTAATTCTATGAAGAGAAGTTCCTGAACCTTTTAGTTCTATGAAGAGAAGTCCCTGAACCTTTTAGTTCTGAGAAGAGAAGTCCCTGAACCTTTTAATTCTTTGAAGAGAAGTCCTTGAACCTTTTAGTTCTATGAAGAGAAGTCCATGAACCTTTTAGTTCCTGAAGAGAAGTCCCTGAACCTTTTAGTTCCTAAAGAGAAGTCCCTGAACCTTTTAGTTCCTAAAGAGAAGTCCCTGAACCTTTTAGTTCTTTGAAAAGAAGTCCCTGAACCGTTTAGTTCTGAGAAGAGAAGTCCCTGAACCTTTTAGTTCTTTGAAGAGAAGTCCCTGAACTGTTTAGTTTTTTGAAGAGAAGTCCCTGAACCTTTTAGTTCTATGAAGAGAAGTCCCTGAACCTTTTAGTTCTATGAAGAGAAGTCCCTGAACCTTTTAGTTCTATGAAGAGAAGTCCCTGAACCTTTTAGTTCTATGCAGAGAAGTCCCTGAACCTTTTAGTTCTTGGAAGAGAAGTCCCTGAACCTTTTAGTTCTATGAAGAGAAGTCTCTGAACCTTTTAGTTCCCGAAGAGAAGTCCCTGAACCTATTAGTTCCTGAAGAGAAGTCCATGAACCTTTTAGGTCTATGAAGAGAAGTCCCTGAACCTTTTAGTTCTATGAAGAGAAGTCCATGAACCTTTTAGGTCTATGAAGAGAAGTTCCTGAACCGTTTAGTTCTTTGAAGAGAAGTCCCTGAACCTTTTAGTTCTATGAAGAGAAGTCCCTGAACCTTTTAGTTCTATGAAGAGAAATCCATGAACCTTTTAGGTCTATGAAGAGAAGTCCCTGAACCTTTTAGTTCTTTAAAGAGAAGTCCCTGAACCTTTTAGTTCCTGAAGAGAAGTCCCTGAACCTTTTAGTTCTTTCAAGAAAAGTCCCTGAACCTTTTAGTTCTATGAAGAGAAGTCCCTGAACCTTTTAGTTCTGAGAAGAGAAGTCCCTGAACCTTTTAGTTCGTTGAAGAGAAGTCCCTGAACCTTTTAGTTCTATGAAGAGAAGTTCCTGAACCTTTTAGTTCTATGAAGAGAAGTCCCTGAACCTTTTAGTTCTGAGAAGAGAAGTCCCTGAACCTTTTATTTCTATGAAGAGAAGTCCCTGAACCTTTTAGTTCTATGGAGAGAAGTCCCTGAACCTTTTAGTTCTTTCAAGAAAAGTCCCTGGACCTTTTAGTTCTATGGAGAGAAGTCCGTGAACCTTTTAGTTCCTGAATAGAACTCCATGAACCTTTTAGGTCTATGAAGAGAAGTCCCTGAACCTTTTAGTTCTATGAAGAGAAGTCCCTGAACCTTTTAGTTCCCGAAAAGAAGTCCCTGAACCTTTTAGTTCCTGAAGAGAAGTCCATGAACCTTTTAGGTCTATGAAGAGAAGTCCCTGAACCTTTTAGTTCTTTAAAGAGAAGTCCCTGAACCTTTAAGTTCCTGAAGAGAAGTCCCTGAACCTTTTAATTCTTTCAAGAGAAGTCCCTGAACCTTTTAGTTCTATGAAGAGAAGTCCCTGAACCTTGTAATTCCTGAAGAGAACTCCATGAACCTTTTAGGTCTATGAAGAGAAGTCCCTGAACCTTTTAATTCTATGAAGAGAAGTCCCTGAACCTTTTAGTTCTGAGAAGAGAATTCCCTTTACATTTTAGTTCTATGATGAGAAGTCCCTGAACCTTTTAGTTCCTAAAGAGAAGTCCCTGAACCTTTTAGTTATTTAAAGATAAGTCCCTGAACCTTTTAGTTCCTGAAGAGAAGTCCCTGAACCTTTTAGTTCTTTCAAGAAAAGTCCCTGAACCTTTTAGTTCTATGAAGAGAAGTCCCTGAACCTTTTAGTTCCCGAAAAGAAGTCCCTGAACCTTTTAGTTCCTGAAGAGAAGTCCATGAACCTTTTAGGTCTATGAAGAGAAGTCCCTGAACCTTTTAGTTCTTTAAAGAGAAGTCCCTGAACCTTTAAGTTCCTGAAGAGAAGTCCCTGAACCTTTTAATTCTTTCAAGAGAAGTCCCTGAACCTTTTAGTTCTATGAAGAGAAGTCCCTGAACCTTGTAATTCCTGAAGAGAACTCCATGAACCTTTTAGGTCTATGAAGAGAAGTCCCTGAACCTTTTAATTCTATGAAGAGAAGTCCCTGAACCTTTTAGTTCTAAAAAGAGAAGTCCCTTTACCTTTTAGTTCTATGATGAGAAGTCCCTGAACCTTTTAGTTCTATGAAGAGAAGTCCATGAACCTTTTGGTTCCTGAAGAGAAGTCCCTGAACCTTTTAGTTCTATGAAGAGAAGTCCCTGAACCTTTTAGTTCCTAAAGAGAAGTCCCTGAACCTTTTAGTTATTTAAAGATAAGTCCCTGAACCTTTTAGTTCCTGAAGAGAAGTCCCTGAACCTTTTAGTTCTTTCAAGAAAAGTCCCTGAACCTTTTAGTTCTATGAAGAGAAGTCCCTGAACCTTTTAGTTCCCGAAAAGAAGTCCCTGAACCTTTTAGTTCCTGAAGAGAAGTCCATGAACCTTTTAGGTCTATGAAGAGAAGTCCCTGAACCTTTTAGTTCTTTAAAGAGAAGTCCCTGAACCTTTAAGTTCCTGAAGAGAAGTCCCTGAACCTTTTAATTCTTTCAAGAGAAGTCCCTGAACCTTTTAGTTCTATGAAGAGAAGTCCCTGAACCTTGTAATTCCTGAAGAGAACTCCATGAACCTTTTAGGTCTATGAAGAGAAGTCCCTGAACCTTTTAATTCTATGAAGAGAAGTCCCTGAACCTTTTAGTTCTAAAAAGAGAAGTCCCTTTACCTTTTAGTTCTATGATGAGAAGTCCCTGAACCTTTTAGTTCTATGAAGAGAAGTCCATGAACCTTTTAGTTCCTGAAGAGAAGTCCCTGAACCTTTTAGTTCTATGAAGAGAAGTCCATGAACCTTTTAGGTCTATGAAGAGAAGTCCCTGAACCTTTTAGTTCTTTGAATAGAAGTCCCTGAACCTTTTAGTTCTATGAAGAGAAGTCCCTGAACCTTTTAGTTCTATGAAGAGAAGTCCCTGAACTGTTTAGTTTTTTGAAGAGAAGTCCCTGAACCTTTTAGTTCCTGAAGAGAAGTCCATGAACCTTTTAGGTCTATGAAGAGAAGTCCCTGAACCTTTTAGTTCTTTAAAGAGAAGTCCCTGAACCTTTTAGTTCCTGAAGAGAAGTCCCTGAACCTTTTAGTTCTATGAAGAGAAGTCCATGAACCTTTTAGGTCTATGAAGAGAAGTCCCTGAACCGTTTAGTTCTTTGAAGAGAAGTCCCTGAACCTTTTAGTTCTATGAAGAGAAGTCCCTGAACCTTTTAGTTCTATGAAGAGAAGTCCCTGAACCTTTTAGTACCTGAAGAGAAGTCCCTGAACCTTTTAGTTCCTGAACAGAAGTCCCTGAACCTTTTAGTTCTGAGAAGAGAAGTCCCTGAACCTTTTAGTACCTGAAGAGAAGTCCCTGAACCTTTTAGTTCTATGAAGAGAAGTCCCTGAACCTTTTACTTCTATGAAGAGAAGTCCCTGAACCTTTTAGTTCTGAGAAGAGAAGTCCCTGAACCTTTTAGTTCTTTGAACAGATATCTTTGAACCTTTTAGTTCTTTGAAGAGATGTACCTGAACCTTTTAGTTCTTTGAAGACAAGTCCCTGAACCTTTTAGTTCTGATAAGAGAAGTCCCTGAACCTTTTCCTTCTATGACGAGAAGTCCCTGACCCTTTTAGTTCTATGAAGAGAAGTCCCTGAACCTTTTAATTCTATGAAGAGAAGTCCCTGAACCTTTTAGTTCTGAGACGATAAGTCCCTGAACCTTTTAGTTCTTTGAAGAGAAGTCCCTGAACCTTTTAGTTCTGAGAAGAGAAGTCCCTGAACCTTTTAGTTCTGAGAAGAGAAGTCCCTGAACCTTTTAATTCTTTGAAGAGAAGTCCCTGAACCTTTTAGTTCTATGAAGAGAAGTCCATGAACCTTTTAGTTATTTAAAGAGAAGTCCCTGAACCTTTTAGTTCTATGAAGAGAAGTCCCTGAACCTTTTAGTTGCTGAAGAGAAGTCCCTGAACCTTTTAGTTCTTTGAAGAGAAGTCCCTGAACCTTTTAGTTCTATGAAGAAAAGTCCCTGAACATTTTAATTCTATGAAGAGAAGTTCCTGAACCTTTTAGTTCTATGAAGAGAAGTCCCTGAACCTTTTAGTTCTGAGAAGAGAAGTCCCTGAACCTTTTAATTCTTTGAAGAGAAGTCCTTGAACCTTTTAGTTCTATGAAGAGAAGTCCATGAACCTTTTAGTTCCTGAAGAGAAGTCCCTGAACCTTTTAGTTCCTAAAGAGAAGTCCCTGAACCTTTTAGTTCCTAAAGAGAAGTCCCTGAACCTTTTAGTTCTTTGAAAAGAAGTCCCTGAACCGTTTAGTTCTGAGAAGAGAAGTCCCTGAACCTTTTAGTTCTTTGAAGAGAAGTCCCTGAACTGTTTAGTTTTTTGAAGAGAAGTCCCTGAACCTTTTAGTTCTATGAAGAGAAGTCCCTGAACCTTTTAGTTCTATGAAGAGAAGTCCCTGAACCTTTTAGTTCTATGAAGAGAAGTCCCTGAACCTTTTAGTTCTATGCAGAGAAGTCCCTGAACCTTTTAGTTCTTGGAAGAGAAGTCCCTGAACCTTTTAGTTCTATGAAGAGAAGTCTCTGAACCTTTTAGTTCCCGAAGAGAAGTCCCTGAACCTATTAGTTCCTGAAGAGAAGTCCATGAACCTTTTAGGTCTATGAAGAGAAGTCCCTGAACCTTTTAGTTCTATGAAGAGAAGTCCATGAACCTTTTAGGTCTATGAAGAGAAGTTCCTGAACCGTTTAGTTCTTTGAAGAGAAGTCCCTGAACCTTTTAGTTCTATGAAGAGAAGTCCCTGAACCTTTTAGTTCTATGAAGAGAAGTCCCTGAACCTTTTAGTTCCTGAAGAGAAATCCATGAACCTTTTAGGTCTATGAAGAGAAGTCCCTGAACCTTTTAGTTCTTTAAAGAGAAGTCCCTGAACCTTTTAGTTCCTGAAGAGAAGTCCCTGAACCTTTTAGTTCTATGAAGAGAAGTCCATGAACCTTTTAGGTCTATGAAGAGAAGTCCCTGAACCGTTTAGTTCTTTGAAGAGAAGTCCCTGAACCTTTTAGTTCTATGAAGAGAAGTCCCTGAACCTTTTAGTTCTATGAAGAGAAGTCCCTGAACCTTTTAGTACCTGAAGAGAAGTCCCTGAACCTTTTAGTTCCTGAACAGAAGTCCCTGAACCTTTTAGTTCTGAGAAGAGAAGTCCCTGAACCTTTTAGTACCTGAAGAGAAGTCCCTGAACCTTTTAGTTCTATGAAGAGAAGTCCCTGAACCTTTTACTTCTATGAAGAGAAGTCCCTGAACCTTTTAGTTCTGAGAAGAGAAGTCCCTGAACCTTTTAGTTCTTTGAACAGATATCTTTGAACCTTTTAGTTCTTTGAA
The DNA here is from genome assembly GCF_947650265.1 of Symphodus melops. Lineage (NCBI taxonomy): Eukaryota > Metazoa > Chordata > Actinopteri > Labriformes > Labridae > Symphodus > Symphodus melops. Next base: position 9,309,345 of record NC_136695.1, on the reverse strand, counting down.
GAGATGTACCTGAACCTTTTAGTTCTTTGAAGACAAGTCCCTGAACCTTTTAGTTCTGATAAGAGAAGTCCCTGAACCTTTTCCTTCTATGACGAGAAGTCCCTGACCCTTTTAGTTCTATGAAGAGAAGTCCCTGAACCTTTTAATTCTATGAAGAGAAGTCCCTGAACCTTTTAGTTCTGAGACGATAAGTCCCTGAACCTTTTAGTTCTTTGAAGAGAAGTCCCTGAACCTTTTAGTTCTGAGAAGAGAAGTCCCTGAACCTTTTAGTTCTGAGAAGAGAAGTCCCTGAACCTTTTAATTCTTTGAAGAGAAGTCCCTGAACCTTTTAGTTCTATGAAGAGAAGTCCATGAACCTTTTAGTTATTTAAAGAGAAGTCCCTGAACCTTTTAGTTCTATGAAGAGAAGTCCCTGAACCTTTTAGTTGCTGAAGAGAAGTCCCTGAACCTTTTAGTTCTTTGAAGAGAAGTCCCTGAACCTTTTAGTTCTATGAAGAAAAGTCCCTGAACATTTTAATTCTATGAAGAGAAGTTCCTGAACCTTTTAGTTCTATGAAGAGAAGTCCCTGAACCTTTTAGTTCTGAGAAGAGAAGTCCCTGAACCTTTTAATTCTTTGAAGAGAAGTCCTTGAACCTTTTAGTTCTATGAAGAGAAGTCCATGAACCTTTTAGTTCCTGAAGAGAAGTCCCTGAACCTTTTAGTTCCTAAAGAGAAGTCCCTGAACCTTTTAGTTCCTAAAGAGAAGTCCCTGAACCTTTTAGTTCTTTGAAAAGAAGTCCCTGAACCGTTTAGTTCTGAGAAGAGAAGTCCCTGAACCTTTTAGTTCTTTGAAGAGAAGTCCCTGAACTGTTTAGTTTTTTGAAGAGAAGTCCCTGAACCTTTTAGTTCTATGAAGAGAAGTCCCTGAACCTTTTAGTTCTATGAAGAGAAGTCCCTGAACCTTTTAGTTCTATGCAGAGAAGTCCCTGAACCTTTTAGTTCTTGGAAGAGAAGTCCCTGAACCTTTTAGTTCTATGAAGAGAAGTCTCTGAACCTTTTAGTTCCCGAAGAGAAGTCCCTGAACCTATTAGTTCCTGAAGAGAAGTCCATGAACCTTTTAGGTCTATGAAGAGAAGTCCCTGAACCTTTTAGTTCTATGAAGAGAAGTCCATGAACCTTTTAGGTCTATGAAGAGAAGTTCCTGAACCGTTTAGTTCTTTGAAGAGAAGTCCCTGAACCTTTTAGTTCTATGAAGAGAAGTCCCTGAACCTTTTAGTTCTATGAAGAGAAATCCATGAACCTTTTAGGTCTATGAAGAGAAGTCCCTGAACCTTTTAGTTCTTTAAAGAGAAGTCCCTGAACCTTTTAGTTCCTGAAGAGAAGTCCCTGAACCTTTTAGTTCTTTCAAGAAAAGTCCCTGAACCTTTTAGTTCTATGAAGAGAAGTCCCTGAACCTTTTAGTTCTGAGAAGAGAAGTCCCTGAACCTTTTAGTTCGTTGAAGAGAAGTCCCTGAACCTTTTAGTTCTATGAAGAGAAGTTCCTGAACCTTTTAGTTCTATGAAGAGAAGTCCCTGAACCTTTTAGTTCTGAGAAGAGAAGTCCCTGAACCTTTTATTTCTATGAAGAGAAGTCCCTGAACCTTTTAGTTCTATGGAGAGAAGTCCCTGAACCTTTTAGTTCTTTCAAGAAAAGTCCCTGGACCTTTTAGTTCTATGGAGAGAAGTCCGTGAACCTTTTAGTTCCTGAATAGAACTCCATGAACCTTTTAGGTCTATGAAGAGAAGTCCCTGAACCTTTTAGTTCTATGAAGAGAAGTCCCTGAACCTTTTAGTTCCCGAAAAGAAGTCCCTGAACCTTTTAGTTCCTGAAGAGAAGTCCATGAACCTTTTAGGTCTATGAAGAGAAGTCCCTGAACCTTTTAGTTCTTTAAAGAGAAGTCCCTGAACCTTTAAGTTCCTGAAGAGAAGTCCCTGAACCTTTTAATTCTTTCAAGAGAAGTCCCTGAACCTTTTAGTTCTATGAAGAGAAGTCCCTGAACCTTGTAATTCCTGAAGAGAACTCCATGAACCTTTTAGGTCTATGAAGAGAAGTCCCTGAACCTTTTAATTCTATGAAGAGAAGTCCCTGAACCTTTTAGTTCTGAGAAGAGAATTCCCTTTACATTTTAGTTCTATGATGAGAAGTCCCTGAACCTTTTAGTTCCTAAAGAGAAGTCCCTGAACCTTTTAGTTATTTAAAGATAAGTCCCTGAACCTTTTAGTTCCTGAAGAGAAGTCCCTGAACCTTTTAGTTCTTTCAAGAAAAGTCCCTGAACCTTTTAGTTCTATGAAGAGAAGTCCCTGAACCTTTTAGTTCCCGAAAAGAAGTCCCTGAACCTTTTAGTTCCTGAAGAGAAGTCCATGAACCTTTTAGGTCTATGAAGAGAAGTCCCTGAACCTTTTAGTTCTTTAAAGAGAAGTCCCTGAACCTTTAAGTTCCTGAAGAGAAGTCCCTGAACCTTTTAATTCTTTCAAGAGAAGTCCCTGAACCTTTTAGTTCTATGAAGAGAAGTCCCTGAACCTTGTAATTCCTGAAGAGAACTCCATGAACCTTTTAGGTCTATGAAGAGAAGTCCCTGAACCTTTTAATTCTATGAAGAGAAGTCCCTGAACCTTTTAGTTCTAAAAAGAGAAGTCCCTTTACCTTTTAGTTCTATGATGAGAAGTCCCTGAACCTTTTAGTTCTATGAAGAGAAGTCCATGAACCTTTTGGTTCCTGAAGAGAAGTCCCTGAACCTTTTAGTTCTATGAAGAGAAGTCCCTGAACCTTTTAGTTCCTAAAGAGAAGTCCCTGAACCTTTTAGTTATTTAAAGATAAGTCCCTGAACCTTTTAGTTCCTGAAGAGAAGTCCCTGAACCTTTTAGTTCTTTCAAGAAAAGTCCCTGAACCTTTTAGTTCTATGAAGAGAAGTCCCTGAACCTTTTAGTTCCCGAAAAGAAGTCCCTGAACCTTTTAGTTCCTGAAGAGAAGTCCATGAACCTTTTAGGTCTATGAAGAGAAGTCCCTGAACCTTTTAGTTCTTTAAAGAGAAGTCCCTGAACCTTTAAGTTCCTGAAGAGAAGTCCCTGAACCTTTTAATTCTTTCAAGAGAAGTCCCTGAACCTTTTAGTTCTATGAAGAGAAGTCCCTGAACCTTGTAATTCCTGAAGAGAACTCCATGAACCTTTTAGGTCTATGAAGAGAAGTCCCTGAACCTTTTAATTCTATGAAGAGAAGTCCCTGAACCTTTTAGTTCTAAAAAGAGAAGTCGCTTTACCTTTTAGTTCTATGATGAGAAGTCCCTGAACCTTTTAGTTCTATGAAGAGAAGTCCATGAACCTTTTAGTTCCTGAAGAGAAGTCCCTGAACCTTTTAGTTCTATGAAGAGAAGTCCATGAACCTTTTAGGTCTATGAAGAGAAGTCCCTGAACCGTTTAGTTCTTTGAAGAGAAGTCCCTGAACCTTTTAGTTCTATGAAGAGAAGTCCCTGAACCTTTTAGTTCTATGAAGAGAAGTCCCTGAACCTTTTAGTACCTGAAGAGAAGTCCCTGAACCTTTTAGTTCCTGAACAGAAGTCCCTGAACCTTTTAGTTCTGAGAAGAGAAGTCCCTGAACCTTTTAGTACCTGAAGAGAAGTCCCTGAACCTTTTAGTTCTATGAAGAGAAGTCCCTGAACCTTTTACTTCTATGAAGAGAAGTCCCTGAACCTTTTAGTTCTGAGAAGAGAAGTCCCTGAACCTTTTAGTTCTTTGAACAGATATCTTTGAACCTTTTAGTTCTTTGAAGAGATGTACCTGAACCTTTTAGTTCTTTGAAGACAAGTCCCTGAACCTTTTAGTTCTGATAAGAGAAGTCCCTGAACCTTTTCCTTCTATGACGAGAAGTCCCTGACCCTTTTAGTTCTATGAAGAGAAATCCCTGAACCTTTTAATTCTATGAAGAGAAGTCCCTGAACCTTTTAGTTCTGAGACGATAAGTCCCTGAACCTTTTAGTTCTTTGAAGAGAAGTCCCTGAACCTTTTAGTTCTGAGAAGAGAAGTCCCTGAACCTTTTAGTTCTGAGAAGAGAAGTCCCTGAACCTTTTAATTCTTTGAAGAGAAGTCCCTGAACCTTTTAGTTCTATGAAGAGAAGTCCATGAACCTTTTAGTTATTTAAAGAGAAGTCCCTGAACCTTTTAGTTCTATGAAGAGAAGTCCCTGAACCTTTTAGTTGCTGAAGAGAAGTCCCTGAACCTTTTAGTTCTTTGAAGAGAAGTCCCTGAACCTTTTAGTTCTATGAAGAAAAGTCCCTGAACATTTTAATTCTATGAAGAGAAGTTCCTGAACCTTTTAGTTCTATGAAGAGAAGTCCCTGAACCTTTTAGTTCTGAGAAGAGAAGTCCCTGAACCTTTTAATTCTTTGAAGAGAAGTCCTTGAACCTTTTAGTTCTATGAAGAGAAGTCCATGAACCTTTTAGTTCCTGAAGAGAAGTCCCTGAACCTTTTAGTTCCTAAAGAGAAGTCCCTGAACCTTTTAGTTCCTAAAGAGAAGTCCCTGAACCTTTTAGTTCTTTGAAAAGAAGTCCCTGAACCGTTTAGTTCTGAGAAGAGAAGTCCCTGAACCTTTTAGTTCTTTGAAGAGAAGTCCCTGAACTGTTTAGTTTTTTGAAGAGAAGTCCCTGAACCTTTTAGTTCTATGAAGAGAAGTCCCTGAACCTTTTAGTTCTATGAAGAGAAGTCCCTGAACCTTTTAGTTCTATGAAGAGAAGTCCCTGAACCTTTTAGTTCTATGCAGAGAAGTCCCTGAACCTTTTAGTTCTTGGAAGAGAAGTCCCTGAACCTTTTAGTTCTATGAAGAGAAGTCTCTGAACCTTTTAGTTCCCGAAGAGAAGTCCCTGAACCTATTAGTTCCTGAAGAGAAGTCCATGAACCTTTTAGGTCTATGAAGAGAAGTCCCTGAACCTTTTAGTTCTATGAAGAGAAGTCCATGAACCTTTTAGGTCTATGAAGAGAAGTTCCTGAACCGTTTAGTTCTTTGAAGAGAAGTCCCTGAACCTTTTAGTTCTATGAAGAGAAGTCCCTGAACCTTTTAGTTCTATGAAGAGAAATCCATGAACCTTTTAGGTCTATGAAGAGAAGTCCCTGAACCTTTTAGTTCTTTAAAGAGAAGTCCCTGAACCTTTTAGTTCCTGAAGAGAAGTCCCTGAACCTTTTAGTTCTTTCAAGAAAAGTCCCTGAACCTTTTAGTTCTATGAAGAGAAGTCCCTGAACCTTTTAGTTCTGAGAAGAGAAGTCCCTGAACCTTTTAGTTCGTTGAAGAGAAGTCCCTGAACCTTTTAGTTCTATGAAGAGAAGTTCCTGAACCTTTTAGTTCTATGAAGAGAAGTCCCTGAACCTTTTAGTTCTGAGAAGAGAAGTCCCTGAACCTTTTATTTCTATGAAGAGAAGTCCCTGAACCTTTTAGTTCTATGGAGAGAAGTCCCTGAACCTTTTAGTTCTTTCAAGAAAAGTCCCTGGACCTTTTAGTTCTATGGAGAGAAGTCCGTGAACCTTTTAGTTCCTGAATAGAACTCCATGAACCTTTTAGGTCTATGAAGAGAAGTCCCTGAACCTTTTAGTTCTATGAAGAGAAGTCCCTGAACCTTTTAGTTCCCGAAAAGAAGTCCCTGAACCTTTTAGTTCCTGAAGAGAAGTCCATGAACCTTTTAGGTCTATGAAGAGAAGTCCCTGAACCTTTTAGTTCTTTAAAGAGAAGTCCCTGAACCTTTAAGTTCCTGAAGAGAAGTCCCTGAACCTTTTAATTCTTTCAAGAGAAGTCCCTGAACCTTTTAGTTCTATGAAGAGAAGTCCCTGAACCTTGTAATTCCTGAAGAGAACTCCATGAACCTTTTAGGTCTATGAAGAGAAGTCCCTGAACCTTTTAATTCTATGAAGAGAAGTCCCTGAACCTTTTAGTTCTGAGAAGAGAATTCCCTTTACATTTTAGTTCTATGATGAGAAGTCCCTGAACCTTTTAGTTCCTAAAGAGAAGTCCCTGAACCTTTTAGTTATTTAAAGATAAGTCCCTGAACCTTTTAGTTCCTGAAGAGAAGTCCCTGAACCTTTTAGTTCTTTCAAGAAAAGTCCCTGAACCTTTTAGTTCTATGAAGAGAAGTCCCTGAACCTTTTAGTTCCCGAAAAGAAGTCCCTGAACCTTTTAGTTCCTGAAGAGAAGTCCATGAACCTTTTAGGTCTATGAAGAGAAGTCCCTGAACCTTTTAGTTCTTTAAAGAGAAGTCCCTGAACCTTTAAGTTCCTGAAGAGAAGTCCCTGAACCTTTTAATTCTTTCAAGAGAAGTCCCTGAACCTTTTAGTTCTATGAAGAGAAGTCCCTGAACCTTGTAATTCCTGAAGAGAACTCCATGAACCTTTTAGGTCTATGAAGAGAAGTCCCTGAACCTTTTAATTCTATGAAGAGAAGTCCCTGAACCTTTTAGTTCTAAAAAGAGAAGTCCCTTTACCTTTTAGTTCTATGATGAGAAGTCCCTGAACCTTTTAGTTCTATGAAGAGAAGTCCATGAACCTTTTGGTTCCTGAAGAGAAGTCCCTGAACCTTTTAGTTCTATGAAGAGAAGTCCCTGAACCTTTTAGTTCCTAAAGAGAAGTCCCTGAACCTTTTAGTTATTTAAAGATAAGTCCCTGAACCTTTTAGTTCCTGAAGAGAAGTCCCTGAACCTTTTAGTTCTTTCAAGAAAAGTCCCTGAACCTTTTAGTTCTATGAAGAGAAGTCCCTGAACCTTTTAGTTCCCGAAAAGAAGTCCCTGAACCTTTTAGTTCCTGAAGAGAAGTCCATGAACCTTTTAGGTCTATGAAGAGAAGTCCCTGAACCTTTTAGTTCTTTAAAGAGAAGTCCCTGAACCTTTAAGTTCCTGAAGAGAAGTCCCTGAACCTTTTAATTCTTTCAAGAGAAGTCCCTGAACCTTTTAGTTCTATGAAGAGAAGTCCCTGAACCTTGTAATTCCTGAAGAGAACTCCATGAACCTTTTAGGTCTATGAAGAGAAGTCCCTGAACCTTTTAATTCTATGAAGAGAAGTCCCTGAACCTTTTAGTTCTAAAAAGAGAAGTCCCTTTACCTTTTAGTTCTATGATGAGAAGTCCCTGAACCTTTTAGTTCTATGAAGAGAAGTCCATGAACCTTTTGGTTCCTGAAGAGAAGTCCCTGAACCTTTTAGTTCTATGAAGAGAAGTCCCTGAACCTTTTAGTTCCTAAAGAGAAGTCCCTGAACCTTTTAGTTATTTAAAGATAAGTCCCTGAACCTTTTAGTTCCTGAAGAGAAATCCATGAACCTTTTAGGTCTATGAAGAGAAGTCCCTGAACCTTTTAGTTCCTGAAGAGAAGTCCTTGAACCTTTTAGTTCTTTCAAGAAAAGTCCCTGAACCTTTTAGTTCTATGAAGAGAAGTCCCTGAACCTTTTAGTTCTTTAAAGAGAAGTCCCTGAACCTTTTAGTTCCTGAAGAGAAGTCCCTGAACCTTTTAGTTCTTTCAAGAGTAGTCCCTGAACCTTTTAGTTCTATGAAGAGAAGTCCCTGAACCTTTTAGTTCCTGAAGAGAAGTCCCTGAACCTTTTAGTTCTTTCAAGAAAAGTCCCTGAACCTTTTAGGTCTATGAAGAGAAGTCCCTGAACCTTTTAGTTCTTTAAAGAGAAGTCCCTGAACCTTTAAGTTCCTGAAGAGAAGTCCCTGAACCTTTTAGTTCTTTCAAGAGAAGTCCCTGAACCTTTTAGTTCTATGAAGAGAAGTCCCTGAACCTTTTAGTTCTGAGAAGAGAAGTCCCTGAACCTTTTGGTTCTATGATGAGAAGTCCCTGAACCTTTTAGTTCTATGAAGAGAAGTCCATGAATCTTTTGGTTCCTGAAGAGAAGTCCCTGAACCTTTTAGTTCTATGAAGAGAAGTCCCTGAACCTTTTAGTTCCTGAAGAGAAGTCCCTGAACCTTTTAGTTCCTTCAAGACAAGTCCCTGAACTTTTTAGTTCTCTGAAGAGAAGTCCCTGAACCTTTTAGTTCTGAGAAGAGAAGTCCCTGAACCTTTTAGTTCTTTGAAGAGAAGTCCCTGAACCTTTTAGTTCAGAGAAGAGAAGTCCCTGAACCTTTTAGTTCTTTGAATAGAAGTCCCTGAACCTTTTAGTTCTATGAAGAGAAGTCCCTGAACCTTTTAGTTCTATGAAGAGAAGTCCCTGAACTGTTTAGTTTTTTGAAGAGAAGTCCCTGAACCTTTTAGTTCCTGAAGAGAAGTCCATGAACCTTTTAGGTCTATGAAGAGAAGTCCCTGAACCTTTTAGTTCTTTAAAGAGAAGTCCCTGAACCTTTTAGTTCCTGAAGAGAAGTCCATGAACCTTTTAGTTCTATGAAGAGAAGTCCCTGAACCTTTTAGTTCTATGAAGAGAAGTCCCTGAACCTTTTAGTTCCTGAAGAGAAATCCATGAACCTTTTAGGTCTATGAAGAGAAGTCCCTGAACCTTTTAGTTCTTTAAAGAGAAGTCCCTGAACCTTTTAGTTCTGAGAAGAGAAGTCCCTGAACCTTTTGGTTCTATGATGAGAAGTCCCTGAACCTTTTAGTTCTATGAAGAGAAGTCCATGAATCTTTTGGTTCTATGATGAGAAGTCCCTGAACCTTTTAGTTCTTTGAATAGAAGTCCCTGAACCTTTTAGTTCTATGAAGAGAAGTCCCTGAACCTTTTAGTTCTATGAAGAGAAGTCCCTGAACTGTTTAGTTTTTTGAATAGAAGTCCCTGAACCTTTTAGTTCCTGAAGAGAAGTCCATGAACCTTTTAGGTCTATGAAGAGAAGTCCCTGAACCTTTTAGTTCTTTAAAGAGAAGTCCCTGAACCTTTTAATTCTTTGAAGAGAAGTCCTTGAACCTTTTAGTTCTATGAAGAGAAGTCCATGAACCTTTTAGTTCCTGAAGAGAAGTCCCTGAACCTTTTAGTTCCTAAAGAGAAGTCCCTGAACCTTTTAGTTCCTAAAGAGAAGTCCCTGAACCTTTTAGTTCTTTGAAAAGAAGTCCCTGAACCGTTTAGTTCTGAGAAGAGAAGTCCCTGAACCTTTTAGTTCTTTGAAGAGAAGTCCCTGAACTGTTTAGTTTTTTGAAGAGAAGTCCCTGAACCTTTTAGTTCTATGAAGAGAAGTCCCTGAACCTTTTAGTTCTATGAAGAGAAGTCCCTGAACCTTTTAGTTCTATGAAGAGAAGTCCCTGAACCTTTTAGTTCTATGCAGAGAAGTCCCTGAACCTTTTAGTTCTTGGAAGAGAAGTCCCTGAACCTTTTAGTTCTATGAAGAGAAGTCTCTGAACCTTTTAGTTCCCGAAGAGAAGTCCCTGAACCTATTAGTTCCTGAAGAGAAGTCCATGAACCTTTTAGGTCTATGAAGAGAAGTCCCTGAACCTTTTAGTTCTATGAAGAGAAGTCCATGAACCTTTTAGGTCTATGAAGAGAAGTTCCTGAACCGTTTAGTTCTTTGAAGAGAAGTCCCTGAACCTTTTAGTTCTATGAAGAGAAGTCCCTGAACCTTTTAGTTCTATGAAGAGAAGTCCCTGAACCTTTTAGTTCCTGAAGAGAAATCCATGAACCTTTTAGGTCTATGAAGAGAAGTCCCTGAACCTTTTAGTTCTTTAAAGAGAAGTCCCTGAACCTTTTAGTTCCTGAAGAGAAGTCCCTGAACCTTTTAGTTCTTTCAAGAAAAGTCCCTGAACCTTTTAGTTCTATGAAGAGAAGTCCCTGAACCTTTTAGTTCTGAGAAGAGAAGTCCCTGAACCTTTTAGTTCGTTGAAGAGAAGTCCCTGAACCTTTTAGTTCTATGAAGAGAAGTTCCTGAACCTTTTAGTTCTATGAAGAGAAGTCCCTGAACCTTTTAGTTCTGAGAAGAGAAGTCCCTGAACCTTTTATTTCTATGAAGAGAAGTCCCTGAACCTTTTAGTTCTATGGAGAGAAGTCCCTGAACCTTTTAGTTCTTTCAAGAAAAGTCCCTGGACCTTTTAGTTCTATGGAGAGAAGTCCGTGAACCTTTTAGTTCCTGAATAGAACTCCATGAACCTTTTAGGTCTATGAAGAGAAGTCCCTGAACCTTTTAGTTCTATGAAGAGAAGTCCCTGAACCTTTTAGTTCCCGAAAAGAAGTCCCTGAACCTTTTAGTTCCTGAAGAGAAGTCCATGAACCTTTTAGGTCTATGAAGAGAAGTCCCTGAACCTTTTAGTTCTTTAAAGAGAAGTCCCTGAACCTTTAAGTTCCTGAAGAGAAGTCCCTGAACCTTTTAATTCTTTCAAGAGAAGTCCCTGAACCTTTTAGTTCTATGAAGAGAAGTCCCTGAACCTTGTAATTCCTGAAGAGAACTCCATGAACCTTTTAGGTCTATGAAGAGAAGTCCCTGAACCTTTTAATTCTATGAAGAGAAGTCCCTGAACCTTTTAGTTCTGAGAAGAGAATTCCCTTTACATTTTAGTTCTATGATGAGAAGTCCCTGAACCTTTTAGTTCCTAAAGAGAAGTCCCTGAACCTTTTAGTTATTTAAAGATAAGTCCCTGAACCTTTTAGTTCCTGAAGAGAAGTCCCTGAACCTTTTAGTTCTTTCAAGAAAAGTCCCTGAACCTTTTAGTTCTATGAAGAGAAGTCCCTGAACCTTTTAGTTCCCGAAAAGAAGTCCCTGAACCTTTTAGTTCCTGAAGAGAAGTCCATGAACCTTTTAGGTCTATGAAGAGAAGTCCCTGAACCTTTTAGTTCTTTAAAGAGAAGTCCCTGAACCTTTAAGTTCCTGAAGACAAGTCCCTGAACCTTTTAATTCTTTCAAGAGAAGTCCCTGAACCTTTTAGTTCTATGAAGAGAAGTCCCTGAACCTTGTAATTCCTGAAGAGAACTCCATGAACCTTTTAGGTCTATGAAGAGAAGTCCCTGAACCTTTTAATTCTATGAAGAGAAGTCCCTGAACCTTTTAGTTCTAAAAAGAGAAGTCCCTTTACCTTTTAGTTCTATGATGAGAAGTCCCTGAACCTTTTAGTTCTATGAAGAGAAGTCCATGAACCTTTTGGTTCCTGAAGAGAAGTCCCTGAACCTTTTAGTTCTATGAAGAGAAGTCCCTGAACCTTTTAGTTCCTAAAGAGAAGTCCCTGAACCTTTTAGTTATTTAAAGATAAGTCCCTGAACCTTTTAGTTCCTGAAGAGAAGTCCCTGAACCTTTTAGTTCTTTCAAGAAAAGTCCCTGAACCTTTTAGTTCTATGAAGAGAAGTCCCTGAACCTTTTAGTTCCCGAAAAGAAGTCCCTGAACCTTTTAGTTCCTGAAGAGAAGTCCATGAACCTTTTAGGTCTATGAAGAGAAGTCCCTGAACCTTTTAGTTCTTTAAAGAGAAGTCCCTGAACCTTTAAGTTCCTGAAGAGAAGTCCCTGAACCTTTTAATTCTTTCAAGAGAAGTCCCTGAACCTTTTAGTTCTATAAAGAGAAGTCCCTGAACCTTGTAATTCCTGAAGAGAACTCCATGAACCTTTTAGGTCTATGAAGAGAAGTCCCTGAACCTTTTAATTCTATGAAGAGAAGTCCCTGAACCTTTTAGTTCTAAAAAGAGAAGTCCCTTTACCTTTTAGTTCTATGATGAGAAGTCCCTGAACCTTTTAGTTCTATGAAGAGAAGTCCATGAACCTTTTGGTTCCTGAAGAGAAGTCCCTGAACCTTTTAGTTCTATGAAGAGAAGTCCCTGAACCTTTTAGTTCCTAAAGAGAAGTCCCTGAACCTTTTAGTTATTTAAAGATAAGTCCCTGAACCTTTTAGTTCCTGAAGAGAAATCCATGAACCTTTTAGGTCTATGAAGAGAAGTCCCTGAACCTTTTAGTTCCTGAAGAGAAGTCCTTGAACCTTTTAGTTCTTTCAAGAAAAGTCCCTGAACCTTTTAGTTCTATGAAGAGAAGTCCCTGAACCTTTTAGTTCTTTAAAGAGAAGTCCCTGAACCTTTTAGTTCCTGAAGAGAAGTCCCTGAACCTTTTAGTTCTTTCAAGAGTAGTCCCTGAACCTTTTAGTTCTATGAAGAGAAGTCCCTGAACCTTTTAGTTCCTGAAGAGAAGTCCCTGAACCTTTTAGTTCTTTCAAGAAAAGTCCCTGAACCTTTTAGGTCTATGAAGAGAAGTCCCTGAACCTTTTAGTTCTTTAAAGAGAAGTCCCTGAACCTTTAAGTTCCTGAAGAGAAGTCCCTGAACCTTTTAGTTCTTTCAAGAGAAGTCCCTGAACCTTTTAGTTCTATGAAGAGAAGTCCCTGAACCTTTTAGTTCTGAGAAGAGAAGTCCCTGAACCTTTTGGTTCTATGATGAGAAGTCCCTGAACCTTTTAGTTCTATGAAGAGAAGTCCATGAATCTTTTGGTTCCTGAAGAGAAGTCCCTGAACCTTTTAGTTCTATGAAGAGAAGTCCCTGAACCTTTTAGTTCCTGAAGAGAAGTCCCTGAACCTTTTAGTTCCTTCAAGACAAGTCCCTGAACTTTTTAGTTCTATGAAGAGAAGTCCCTGAACCTTTTAGTTCTGAGAAGAGAAGTCCCTGAACCTTTTAGTTCTTTGAAGAGAAGTCCCTGAACCTTTTAGTTCAGAGAAGAGAAGTCCCTGAACCTTTTAGTTCTTTGAATAGAAGTCCCTGAACCTTTTAGTTCTATGAAGAGAAGTCCCTGAACCTTTTAGTTCTATGAAGAGAAGTCCCTGAACTGTTTAGTTTTTTGAAGAGAAGTCCCTGAACCTTTTAGTTCCTGAAGAGAAGTCCATGAACCTTTTAGGTCTATGAAGAGAAGTCCCTGAACCTTTTAGTTCTTTAAAGAGAAGTCCCTGAACCTTTTAGTTCCTGAAGAGAAGTCCATGAACCTTTTAGTTCTATGAAGAGAAGTCCCTGAACCTTTTAGTTCTATGAAGAGAAGTCCCTGAACCTTTTAGTTCCTGAAGAGAAATCCATGAACCTTTTAGGTCTATGAAGAGAAGTCCCTGAACCTTTTAGTTCTTTAAAGAGAAGTCCCTGAACCTTTTAGTTCTGAGAAGAGAAGTCCCTGAACCTTTTGGTTCTATGATGAGAAGTCCCTGAACCTTTTAGTTCTATGAAGAGAAGTCCATGAATCTTTTGGTTCCTGAAGAGAAGTCCCTGAACCTTTTAGTTCTATGAAGAGAAGTCCCTGAACCTTTTAGTTCCTGAAGAGAAGTCCCTGAACCTTTTAGTTCCTTCAAGACAAGTCCCTGAACTTTTTAGTTCTATGAAGAGAAGTCCCTGAACCTTTTAGTTCTGAGAAGAGAAGTCCCTGAATCTTTTAGTTCTTTGAAGAGAAGTCCCTGAACCTTTTAGTTCAGAGAAGAGAAGTCCCTGAACCTTTTAGTTCTTTGAATAGAAGTCCCTGAACCTTTTAGTTCTATGAAGAGAAGTCCCTGAACCTTTTAGTTCTATGAAGAGAAGTCCCTGAACTGTTTAGTTTTTCGAAGAGAAGTCCCTGAACCTTTTAGTTCCTGAAGAGAAGTCCATGAACCTTTTAGGTCTATGAAGAGAAGTCCCTGAACCTTTTAGTTCTTTAAAGAGAAGTCCCTGAACCTTTTAGTTCCTGAAGAGAAGTCCCTGAACCTTTTAGTTCTATGAAGAGAAGTCCATGAACCTTTTAGGTCTATGAAGAGAAGTCCCTGAACCGTTTAGTTCTTTGAAGAGAAGTCCCTGAACCTTTTAGTTCTATGAAGAGAAGTCCCTGAACCTTTTAGTTCTATGAAGAGAAGTCCCTGAACCTTTTAGTACCTGAAGAGAAGTCCCTGAACCTTTTAGTTCCTGAACAGAAGTCCCTGAACCTTTTAGTTCTGAGAAGAGAAGTCCCTGAACCTTTTAGTACCTGAAGAGAAGTCCCTGAACCTTTTAGTTCTATGAAGAGAAGTCCCTGAACCTTTTACTTCTATGAAGAGAAGTCCCTGAACCTTTTAGTTCTGAGAAGAGAAGTCCCTGAACCTTTTAGTTCTTTGAACAGATATCTTTGAACCTTTTAGTTCTTTGAAGAGATGTACCTGAACCTTTTAGTTCTTTGAAGACAAGTCCCTGAACCTTTTAGTTCTGATAAGAGAAGTCCCTGAACCTTTTCCTTCTATGACGAGAAGTCCCTGACCCTTTTAGTTCTATGAAGAGAAGTCCCTGAACCTTTTAATTCTATGAAGAGAAGTCCCTGAACCTTTTAGTTCTGAGACGATAAGTCCCTGAACCTTTTAGTTCTTTGAAGAGAAGTCCCTGAACCTTTTAGTTCTGAGAAGAGAAGTCCCTGAACCTTTTAGTTCTGAGAAGAGAAGTCCCTGAACCTTTTAATTCTTTGAAGAGAAGTCCCTGAACCTTTTAGTTCTATGAAGAGAAGTCCATGAACCTTTTAGTTATTTAAAGAGAAGTCCCTGAACCTTTTAGTTCTATGAAGAGAAGTCCCTGAACCTTTTAGTTGCTGAAGAGAAGTCCCTGAACCTTTTAGTTCTTTGAAGAGAAGTCCCTGAACCTTTTAGTTCTATGAAGAAAAGTCCCTGAACATTTTAATTCTATGAAGAGAAGTTCCTGAACCTTTTAGTTCTATGAAGAGAAGTCCCTGAACCTTTTAGTTCTGAGAAGAGAAGTCCCTGAACCTTTTAATTCTTTGAAGAGAAGTCCTTGAACCTTTTAGTTCTATGAAGAGAAGTCCATGAACCTTTTAGTTCCTGAAGAGAAGTCCCTGAACCTTTTAGTTCCTAAAGAGAAGTCCCTGAACCTTTTAGTTCCTAAAGAGAAGTCCCTGAACCTTTTAGTTCTTTGAAAAGAAGTCCCTGAACCTTTTAGTTCTATGAAGAGAATTCCCTGAACCTTTTAGTTCTATGCAGAGAAGTCCCTGAACCTTTTAGTTCTATGAAGAGAAGTCCCTGAACCTTTTAGTTCTATGCAGAGAAGTCCCTGAACCTTTTAGTTCTTGGAAGAGAAGTCCCTGAACCTTTTAGTTCTATGAAGAGAAGTCTCTGAACCTTTTAGTTCCCGAAGAGAAGTCCCTGAACCTATTAGTTCCTGAAGAGAAGTCCATGAACCTTTTAGGTCTATGAAGAGAAGTCCCTGAACCTTTTAGTTCTATGAAGAGAAGTCCATGAACCTTTTAGGTCTATGAAGAGAAGTTCCTGAACCGTTTAGTTCTTTGAAGAGAAGTCCCTGAACCTTTTAGTTCTATGAAGAGAAGTCCCTGAACCTTTTAGTTCTATGAAGAGAAGTCCCTGAACCTTTTAGTTCCTGAAGAGAAATCCATGAACCTTTTAGGTCTATGAAGAGAAGTCCCTGAACCTTTTAGTTCTTTAAAGAGAAGTCCCTGAACCTTTTAGTTCCTGAAGAGAAGTCCCTGAACCTTTTAGTTCTTTCAAGAAAAGTCCCTGAACCTTTTAGTTCTATGAAGAGAAGTCCCTGAACCTTTTAGTTCTGAGAAGAGAAGTCCCTGAACCTTTTAGTTCGTTGAAGAGAAGTCCCTGAACCTTTTAGTTCTATGAAGAGAAGTTCCTGAACCTTTTAGTTCTATGAAGAGAAGTCCCTGAACCTTTTAGTTCTGAGAAGAGAAGTCCCTGAACCTTTTATTTCTATGAAGAGAAGTCCCTGAACCTTTTAGTTCTATGGAGAGAAGTCCCTGAACCTTTTAGTTCTTTCAAGAAAAGTCCCTGGACCTTTTAGTTCTATGGAGAGAAGTCCGTGAACCTTTTAGTTCCTGAATAGAACTCCATGAACCTTTTAGGTCTATGAAGAGAAGTCCCTGAACCTTTTAGTTCTATGAAGAGAAGTCCCTGAACCTTTTAGTTCCCGAAAAGAAGTCCCTGAACCTTTTAGTTCCTGAAGAGAAGTCCATGAACCTTTTAGGTCTATGAAGAGAAGTCCCTGAACCTTTTAGTTCTTTAAAGAGAAGTCCCTGAACCTTTAAGTTCCTGAAGAGAAGTCCCTGAACCTTTTAATTCTTTCAAGAGAAGTCCCTGAACCTTTTAGTTCTATGAAGAGAAGTCCCTGAACCTTGTAATTCCTGAAGAGAACTCCATGAACCTTTTAGGTCTATGAAGAGAAGTCCCTGAACCTTTTAATTCTATGAAGAGAAGTCCCTGAACCTTTTAGTTCTGAGAAGAGAATTCCCTTTACATTTTAGTTCTATGATGAGAAGTCCCTGAACCTTTTAGTTCCTAAAGAGAAGTCCCTGAACCTTTTAGTTATTTAAAGATAAGTCCCTGAACCTTTTAGTTCCTGAAGAGAAGTCCCTGAACCTTTTAGTTCTTTCAAGAAAAGTCCCTGAACCTTTTAGTTCTATGAAGAGAAGTCCCTGAACCTTTTAGTTCCCGAAAAGAAGTCCCTGAACCTTTTAGTTCCTGAAGAGAAGTCCATGAACCTTTTAGGTCTATGAAGAGAAGTCCCTGAACCTTTTAGTTCTTTAAAGAGAAGTCCCTGAACCTTTAAGTTCCTGAAGAGAAGTCCCTGAACCTTTTAATTCTTTCAAGAGAAGTCCCTGAACCTTTTAGTTCTATGAAGAGAAGTCCCTGAACCTTGTAATTCCTGAAGAGAACTCCATGAACCTTTTAGGTCTATGAAGAGAAGTCCCTGAACCTTTTAATTCTATGAAGAGAAGTCCCTGAACCTTTTAGTTCTAAAAAGAGAAGTCCCTTTACCTTTTAGTTCTATGATGAGAAGTCCCTGAACCTTTTAGTTCTATGAAGAGAAGTCCATGAACCTTTTGGTTCCTGAAGAGAAGTCCCTGAACCTTTTAGTTCTATGAAGAGAAGTCCCTGAACCTTTTAGTTCCTAAAGAGAAGTCCCTGAACCTTTTAGTTATTTAAAGATAAGTCCCTGAACCTTTTAGTTCCTGAAGAGAAGTCCCTGAACCTTTTAGTTCTTTCAAGAAAAGTCCCTGAACCTTTTAGTTCTATGAAGAGAAGTCCCTGAACCTTTTAGTTCCCGAAAAGAAGTCCCTGAACCTTTTAGTTCCTGAAGAGAAGTCCATGAACCTTTTAGGTCTATGAAGAGAAGTCCCTGAACCTTTTAGTTCTTTAAAGAGAAGTCCCTGAACCTTTAAGTTCCTGAAGAGAAGTCCCTGAACCTTTTAATTCTTTCAAGAGAAGTCCCTGAACCTTTTAGTTCTATGAAGAGAAGTCCCTGAACCTTGTAATTCCTGAAGAGAACTCCATGAACCTTTTAGGTCTATGAAGAGAAGTCCCTGAACCTTTTAATTCTATGAAGAGAAGTCCCTGAACCTTTTAGTTCTAAAAAGAGAAGTCCCTTTACCTTTTAGTTCTATGATGAGAAGTCCCTGAACCTTTTAGTTCTATGAAGAGAAGTCCATGAACCTTTTGGTTCCTGAAGAGAAGTCCCTGAACCTTTTAGTTCTATGAAGAGAAGTCCCTGAACCTTTTAGTTCCTAAAGAGAAGTCCCTGAACCTTTTAGTTATTTAAAGATAAGTCCCTGAACCTTTTAGTTCCTGAAGAGAAATCCATGAACCTTTTAGGTCTATGAAGAGAAGTCCCTGAACCTTTTAGTTCCTGAAGAGAAGTCCTTGAACCTTTTAGTTCTTTCAAGAAAAGTCCCTGAACCTTTTAGTTCTATGAAGAGAAGTCCCTGAACCTTTTAGTTCTTTAAAGAGAAGTCCCTGAACCTTTTAGTTCCTGAAGAGAAGTCCCTGAACCTTTTAGTTCTTTCAAGAGTAGTCCCTGAACCTTTTAGTTCTATGAAGAGAAGTCCCTGAAACTTTTAGTTCCTGAAGAGAAGTCCATGAACCTTTTAGGTCTATGAAGAGAAGTCCCTGGACCTTTTAGTTCTTTAAAGAGAAGTCCCTGAACCTTTTAGTTCCTGAAGAGAAGTCCCTGAACAGTTTAGTTCTTTGAAGAGAAGTCCCTGAACCTTTTAGTTCTGAGAAGAGAAGTCCCTGAACCTTTTAGTACCTGAAGAGAAGTCCCTGAACCTTTTAGTTCTATGAAGAGAAGTCCCTGAACCTTTTACTTCTATGAAGAGAAGTCCCTGAACCTTTTAGTTCTGAGAAGAGAAGTCCCTGAACCTTTTAGTTCTTTGAACAGATATCTTTGAACCTTTTAGTTCTTTGAAGAGATGTACCTGAACCTTTTAGTTCTTTGAAGACAAGTCCCTGAACCTTTTAGTTCTGATAAGAGAAGTCCCTGAACCTTTTCCTTCTATGACGAGAAGTCCCTGACCCTTTTAGTTCTATGAAGAGAAGTCCCTGAACCTTTTAATTCTATGAAGAGAAGTCCCTGAACCTTTTAGTTCTGAGACGATAAGTCCCTGAACCTTTTAGTTCTTTGAAGAGAAGTCCCTGAACCTTTTAGTTCTGAGAAGAGAAGTCCCTGAACCTTTTAGTTCTGAGAAGAGAAGTCCCTGAACCTTTTAATTCTTTGAAGAGAAGTCCCTGAACCTTTTAGTTCTATGAAGAGAAGTCCATGAACCTTTTAGTTATTTAAAGAGAAGTCCCTGAACCTTTTAGTTCTATGAAGAGAAGTCCCTGAACCTTTTAGTTGCTGAAGAGAAGTCCCTGAACCTTTTAGTTCTTTGAAGAGAAGTCCCTGAACCTTTTAGTTCTATGAAGAAAAGTCCCTGAACATTTTAATTCTATGAAGAGAAGTTCCTGAACCTTTTAGTTCTATGAAGAGAAGTCCCTGAACCTTTTAGTTCTGAGAAGAGAAGTCCCTGAACCTTTTAATTCTTTGAAGAGAAGTCCTTGAACCTTTTAGTTCTATGAAGAGAAGTCCATGAACCTTTTAGTTCCTGAAGAGAAGTCCCTGAACCTTTTAGTTCCTAAAGAGAAGTCCCTGAACCTTTTAGTTCCTAAAGAGAAGTCCCTGAACCTTTTAGTTCTTTGAAAAGAAGTCCCTGAACCTTTTAGTTCTATGAAGAGAATTCCCTGAACCTTTTAGTTCTATGCAGAGAATTCCCTGAACCTTTTAGTTCTATGCAGAGAAGTCCCTGAACCTTTTAGTTCTATGAAGAGAAGTCCCTGAACCTTTTAGTTCTATGCAGAGAAGTCCCTGAACCTTTTAGTTCTATGGAGAGAAGTCCCTGAACCTTTTAGTTCTTTCAAGAAAAGTCCCTGGACCTTTTAGTTCTATGGAGAGAAGTCCGTGAACCTTTTAGTTCCTGAATAGAACTCCATGAACCTTTTAGGTCTATGAAGAGAAGTCCCTGAACCTTTTAGTTCTATGAAGAGAAGTCCCTGAACCTTTTAGTTCCCGAAAAGAAGTCCCTGAACCTTTTAGTTCCTGAAGAGAAGTCCATGAACCTTTTAGGTCTATGAAGAGAAGTCCCTGAACCTTTTAGTTCTTTAAAGAGAAGTCCCTGAACCTTTAAGTTCCTGAAGAGAAGTCCCTGAACCTTTTAATTCTTTCAAGAGAAGTCCCTGAACCTTTTAGTTCTATGAAGAGAAGTCCCTGAACCTTGTAATTCCTGAAGAGAACTCCATGAACCTTTTAGGTCTATGAAGAGAAGTCCCTGAACCTTTTAATTCTATGAAGAGAAGTCCCTGAACCTTTTAGTTCTGAGAAGAGAATTCCCTTTACATTTTAGTTCTATGATGAGAAGTCCCTGAACCTTTTAGTTCCTAAAGAGAAGTCCCTGAACCTTTTAGTTCTAAAAAGAGAAGTCCCTTTACCTTTTAGTTCTATGATGAGAAGTCCCTGAACCTTTTAGTTCTATGAAGAGAAGTCCATGAACCTTTTGGTTCCTGAAGAGAAGTCCCTGAACCTTTTAGTTCTATGAAGAGAAGTCCCTGAACCTTTTAGTTCCTAAAGAGAAGTCCCTGAACCTTTTAGTTATTTAAAGATAAGTCCCTGAACCTTTTAGTTCCTGAAGAGAAATCCATGAACCTTTTAGGTCTATGAAGAGAAGTCCCTGAACCTTTTAGTTCCTGAAGAGAAGTCCTTGAACCTTTTAGTTCTTTCAAGAAAAGTCCCTGAACCTTTTAGTTCTATGAAGAGAAGTCCCTGAACCTTTTAGTTCTTTAAAGAGAAGTCCCTGAACCTTTTAGTTCCTGAAGAGAAGTCCCTGAACCTTTTAGTTCTTTCAAGAGTAGTCCCTGAACCTTTTAGTTCTATGAAGAGAAGTCCCTGAACCTTTTAGTTCCTGAAGAGAAGTCCCTGAACCTTTTAGTTCTTTCAAGAAAAGTCCCTGAACCTTTTAGGTCTATGAAGAGAAGTCCCTGAACCTTTTAGTTCTTTAAAGAGAAGTCCCTGAACCTTTAAGTTCCTGAAGAGAAGTCCCTGAACCTTTTAGTTCTTTCAAGAGAAGTCCCTGAACCTTTTAGTTCTATGAAGAGAAGTCCCTGAACCTTTTAGTTCTGAGAAGAGAAGTCCCTGAACCTTTTGGTTCTATGATGAGAAGTCCCTGAACCTTTTAGTTCTATG
Source organism: Symphodus melops (assembly GCF_947650265.1). Lineage (NCBI taxonomy): Eukaryota > Metazoa > Chordata > Actinopteri > Labriformes > Labridae > Symphodus > Symphodus melops. Next base: position 9,288,987 of record NC_136695.1, on the reverse strand, counting down.
AAGAGAAGTCCATGAATCTTTTGGTTCCTGAAGAGAAGTCCCTGAACCTTTTAGTTCTATGAAGAGAAGTCCCTGAACCTTTTAGTTCCTGAAGAGAAGTCCCTGAACCTTTTAGTTCCTTCAAGACAAGTCCCTGAACTTTTTAGTTCTATGAAGAGAAGTCCCTGAACCTTTTAGTTCTGAGAAGAGAAGTCCCTGAACCTTTTAGTTCTTTGAAGAGAAGTCCCTGAACCTTTTAGTTCAGAGAAGAGAAGTCCCTGAACCTTTTAGTTCTTTGAATAGAAGTCCCTGAACCTTTTAGTTCTATGAAGAGAAGTCCCTGAACCTTTTAGTTCTATGAAGAGAAGTCCCTGAACTGTTTAGTTTTTTGAAGAGAAGTCCCTGAACCTTTTAGTTCCTGAAGAGAAGTCCATGAACCTTTTAGGTCTATGAAGAGAAGTCCCTGAACCTTTTAGTTCTTTAAAGAGAAGTCCCTGAACCTTTTAGTTCCTGAAGAGAAGTCCATGAACCTTTTAGTTCTATGAAGAGAAGTCCCTGAACCTTTTAGTTCTATGAAGAGAAGTCCCTGAACCTTTTAGTTCCTGAAGAGAAATCCATGAACCTTTTAGGTCTATGAAGAGAAGTCCCTGAACCTTTTAGTTCTTTAAAGAGAAGTCCCTGAACCTTTTAGTTCTGAGAAGAGAAGTCCCTGAACCTTTTGGTTCTATGATGAGAAGTCCCTGAACCTTTTAGTTCTATGAAGAGAAGTCCATGAATCTTTTGGTTCCTGAAGAGAAGTCCCTGAACCTTTTAGTTCTATGAAGAGAAGTCCCTGAACCTTTTAGTTCCTGAAGAGAAGTCCCTGAACCTTTTAGTTCCTTCAAGACAAGTCCCTGAACTTTTTAGTTCTATGAAGAGAAGTCCCTGAACCTTTTAGTTCTGAGAAGAGAAGTCCCTGAATCTTTTAGTTCTTTGAAGAGAAGTCCCTGAACCTTTTAGTTCAGAGAAGAGAAGTCCCTGAACCTTTTAGTTCTTTGAATAGAAGTCCCTGAACCTTTTAGTTCTATGAAGAGAAGTCCCTGAACCTTTTAGTTCTATGAAGAGAAGTCCCTGAACTGTTTAGTTTTTCGAAGAGAAGTCCCTGAACCTTTTAGTTCCTGAAGAGAAGTCCATGAACCTTTTAGGTCTATGAAGAGAAGTCCCTGAACCTTTTAGTTCTTTAAAGAGAAGTCCCTGAACCTTTTAGTTCCTGAAGAGAAGTCCCTGAACCTTTTAGTTCTATGAAGAGAAGTCCATGAACCTTTTAGGTCTATGAAGAGAAGTCCCTGAACCGTTTAGTTCTTTGAAGAGAAGTCCCTGAACCTTTTAGTTCTATGAAGAGAAGTCCCTGAACCTTTTAGTTCTATGAAGAGAAGTCCCTGAACCTTTTAGTACCTGAAGAGAAGTCCCTGAACCTTTTAGTTCCTGAACAGAAGTCCCTGAACCTTTTAGTTCTGAGAAGAGAAGTCCCTGAACCTTTTAGTACCTGAAGAGAAGTCCCTGAACCTTTTAGTTCTATGAAGAGAAGTCCCTGAACCTTTTACTTCTATGAAGAGAAGTCCCTGAACCTTTTAGTTCTGAGAAGAGAAGTCCCTGAACCTTTTAGTTCTTTGAACAGATATCTTTGAACCTTTTAGTTCTTTGAAGAGATGTACCTGAACCTTTTAGTTCTTTGAAGACAAGTCCCTGAACCTTTTAGTTCTGATAAGAGAAGTCCCTGAACCTTTTCCTTCTATGACGAGAAGTCCCTGACCCTTTTAGTTCTATGAAGAGAAGTCCCTGAACCTTTTAATTCTATGAAGAGAAGTCCCTGAACCTTTTAGTTCTGAGACGATAAGTCCCTGAACCTTTTAGTTCTTTGAAGAGAAGTCCCTGAACCTTTTAGTTCTGAGAAGAGAAGTCCCTGAACCTTTTAGTTCTGAGAAGAGAAGTCCCTGAACCTTTTAATTCTTTGAAGAGAAGTCCCTGAACCTTTTAGTTCTATGAAGAGAAGTCCATGAACCTTTTAGTTATTTAAAGAGAAGTCCCTGAACCTTTTAGTTCTATGAAGAGAAGTCCCTGAACCTTTTAGTTGCTGAAGAGAAGTCCCTGAACCTTTTAGTTCTTTGAAGAGAAGTCCCTGAACCTTTTAGTTCTATGAAGAAAAGTCCCTGAACATTTTAATTCTATGAAGAGAAGTTCCTGAACCTTTTAGTTCTATGAAGAGAAGTCCCTGAACCTTTTAGTTCTGAGAAGAGAAGTCCCTGAACCTTTTAATTCTTTGAAGAGAAGTCCTTGAACCTTTTAGTTCTATGAAGAGAAGTCCATGAACCTTTTAGTTCCTGAAGAGAAGTCCCTGAACCTTTTAGTTCCTAAAGAGAAGTCCCTGAACCTTTTAGTTCCTAAAGAGAAGTCCCTGAACCTTTTAGTTCTTTGAAAAGAAGTCCCTGAACCTTTTAGTTCTATGAAGAGAATTCCCTGAACCTTTTAGTTCTATGCAGAGAAGTCCCTGAACCTTTTAGTTCTATGAAGAGAAGTCCCTGAACCTTTTAGTTCTATGCAGAGAAGTCCCTGAACCTTTTAGTTCTTGGAAGAGAAGTCCCTGAACCTTTTAGTTCTATGAAGAGAAGTCTCTGAACCTTTTAGTTCCCGAAGAGAAGTCCCTGAACCTATTAGTTCCTGAAGAGAAGTCCATGAACCTTTTAGGTCTATGAAGAGAAGTCCCTGAACCTTTTAGTTCTATGAAGAGAAGTCCATGAACCTTTTAGGTCTATGAAGAGAAGTTCCTGAACCGTTTAGTTCTTTGAAGAGAAGTCCCTGAACCTTTTAGTTCTATGAAGAGAAGTCCCTGAACCTGTTAGTTCTATGAAGAGAAGTCCCTGAACCTTTTAGTTCCTGAAGAGAAATCCATGAACCTTTTAGGTCTATGAAGAGAAGTCCCTGAACCTTTTAGTTCTTTAAAGAGAAGTCCCTGAACCTTTTAGTTCCTGAAGAGAAGTCCCTGAACCTTTTAGTTCTTTCAAGAAAAGTCCCTGAACCTTTTAGTTCTATGAAGAGAAGTCCCTGAACCTTTTAGTTCTGAGAAGAGAAGTCCCTGAACCTTTTAGTTCGTTGAAGAGAAGTCCCTGAACCTTTTAGTTCTATGAAGAGAAGTTCCTGAACCTTTTAGTTCTATGAAGAGAAGTCCCTGAACCTTTTAGTTCTGAGAAGAGAAGTCCCTGAACCTTTTATTTCTATGAAGAGAAGTCCCTGAACCTTTTAGTTCTATGGAGAGAAGTCCCTGAACCTTTTAGTTCTTTCAAGAAAAGTCCCTGGACCTTTTAGTTCTATGGAGAGAAGTCCGTGAACCTTTTAGTTCCTGAATAGAACTCCATGAACCTTTTAGGTCTATGAAGAGAAGTCCCTGAACCTTTTAGTTCTATGAAGAGAAGTCCCTGAACCTTTTAGTTCCCGAAAAGAAGTCCCTGAACCTTTTAGTTCCTGAAGAGAAGTCCATGAACCTTTTAGGTCTATGAAGAGAAGTCCCTGAACCTTTTAGTTCTTTAAAGAGAAGTCCCTGAACCTTTAAGTTCCTGAAGAGAAGTCCCTGAACCTTTTAATTCTTTCAAGAGAAGTCCCTGAACCTTTTAGTTCTATGAAGAGAAGTCCCTGAACCTTGTAATTCCTGAAGAGAACTCCATGAACCTTTTAGGTCTATGAAGAGAAGTCCCTGAACCTTTTAATTCTATGAAGAGAAGTCCCTGAACCTTTTAGTTCTGAGAAGAGAATTCCCTTTACATTTTAGTTCTATGATGAGAAGTCCCTGAACCTTTTAGTTCCTAAAGAGAAGTCCCTGAACCTTTTAGTTATTTAAAGATAAGTCCCTGAACCTTTTAGTTCCTGAAGAGAAGTCCCTGAACCTTTTAGTTCTTTCAAGAAAAGTCCCTGAACCTTTTAGTTCTATGAAGAGAAGTCCCTGAACCTTTTAGTTCCCGAAAAGAAGTCCCTGAACCTTTTAGTTCCTGAAGAGAAGTCCATGAACCTTTTAGGTCTATGAAGAGAAGTCCCTGAACCTTTTAGTTCTTTAAAGAGAAGTCCCTGAACCTTTAAGTTCCTGAAGAGAAGTCCCTGAACCTTTTAATTCTTTCAAGAGAAGTCCCTGAACCTTTTAGTTCTATGAAGAGAAGTCCCTGAACCTTGTAATTCCTGAAGAGAACTCCATGAACCTTTTAGGTCTATGAAGAGAAGTCCCTGAACCTTTTAATTCTATGAAGAGAAGTCCCTGAACCTTTTAGTTCTAAAAAGAGAAGTCCCTTTACCTTTTAGTTCTATGATGAGAAGTCCCTGAACCTTTTAGTTCTATGAAGAGAAGTCCATGAACCTTTTGGTTCCTGAAGAGAAGTCCCTGAACCTTTTAGTTCTATGAAGAGAAGTCCCTGAACCTTTTAGTTCCTAAAGAGAAGTCCCTGAACCTTTTAGTTATTTAAAGATAAGTCCCTGAACCTTTTAGTTCCTGAAGAGAAGTCCCTGAACCTTTTAGTTCTTTCAAGAAAAGTCCCTGAACCTTTTAGTTCTATGAAGAGAAGTCCCTGAACCTTTTAGTTCCCGAAAAGAAGTCCCTGAACCTTTTAGTTCCTGAAGAGAAGTCCATGAACCTTTTAGGTCTATGAAGAGAAGTCCCTGAACCTTTTAGTTCTTTAAAGAGAAGTCCCTGAACCTTTAAGTTCCTGAAGAGAAGTCCCTGAACCTTTTAATTCTTTCAAGAGAAGTCCCTGAACCTTTTAGTTCTATGAAGAGAAGTCCCTGAACCTTGTAATTCCTGAAGAGAACTCCATGAACCTTTTAGGTCTATGAAGAGAAGTCCCTGAACCTTTTAATTCTATGAAGAGAAGTCCCTGAACCTTTTAGTTCTAAAAAGAGAAGTCCCTTTACCTTTTAGTTCTATGATGAGAAGTCCCTGAACCTTTTAGTTCTATGAAGAGAAGTCCATGAACCTTTTGGTTCCTGAAGAGAAGTCCCTGAACCTTTTAGTTCTATGAAGAGAAGTCCCTGAACCTTTTAGTTCCTAAAGAGAAGTCCCTGAACCTTTTAGTTATTTAAAGATAAGTCCCTGAACCTTTTAGTTCCTGAAGAGAAATCCATGAACCTTTTAGGTCTATGAAGAGAAGTCCCTGAACCTTTTAGTTCCTGAAGAGAAGTCCTTGAACCTTTTAGTTCTTTCAAGAAAAGTCCCTGAACCTTTTAGTTCTATGAAGAGAAGTCCCTGAACCTTTTAGTTCTTTAAAGAGAAGTCCCTGAACCTTTTAGTTCCTGAAGAGAAGTCCCTGAACCTTTTAGTTCTTTCAAGAGTAGTCCCTGAACCTTTTAGTTCTATGAAGAGAAGTCCCTGAACCTTTTAGTTCCTGAAGAGAAGTCCCTGAACCTTTTAGTTCTTTCAAGAAAAGTCCCTGAACCTTTTAGGTCTATGAAGAGAAGTCCCTGAACCTTTTAGTTCTTTAAAGAGAAGTCCCTGAACCTTTAAGTTCCTGAAGAGAAGTCCCTGAACCTTTTAGTTCTTTCAAGAGAAGTCCCTGAACCTTTTAGTTCTATGAAGAGAAGTCCCTGAACCTTTTAGTTCTGAGAAGAGAAGTCCCTGAACCTTTTGGTTCTATGATGAGAAGTCCCTGAACCTTTTAGTTCTATGAAGAGAAGTCCATGAATCTTTTGGTTCCTGAAGAGAAGTCCCTGAACCTTTTAGTTCTATGAAGAGAAGTCCCTGAACCTTTTAGTTCCTGAAGAGAAGTCCCTGAACCTTTTAGTTCCTTCAAGACAAGTCCCTGAACTTTTTAGTTCTATGAAGAGAAGTCCCTGAACCTTTTAGTTCTGAGAAGAGAAGTCCCTGAACCTTTTAGTTCTTTGAAGAGAAGTCCCTGAACCTTTTAGTTCAGAGAAGAGAAGTCCCTGAACCTTTTAGTTCTTTGAATAGAAGTCCCTGAACCTTTTAGTTCTATGAAGAGAAGTCCCTGAACCTTTTAGTTCTATGAAGAGAAGTCCCTGAACTGTTTAGTTTTTTGAAGAGAAGTCCCTGAACCTTTTAGTTCCTGAAGAGAAGTCCATGAACCTTTTAGGTCTATGAAGAGAAGTCCCTGAACCTTTTAGTTCTTTAAAGAGAAGTCCCTGAACCTTTTAGTTCCTGAAGAGAAGTCCATGAACCTTTTAGTTCTATGAAGAGAAGTCCCTGAACCTTTTAGTTCTATGAAGAGAAGTCCCTGAACCTTTTAGTTCCTGAAGAGAAATCCATGAACCTTTTAGGTCTATGAAGAGAAGTCCCTGAACCTTTTAGTTCTTTAAAGAGAAGTCCCTGAACCTTTTAGTTCTGAGAAGAGAAGTCCCTGAACCTTTTGGTTCTATGATGAGAAGTCCCTGAACCTTTTAGTTCTATGAAGAGAAGTCCATGAATCTTTTGGTTCCTGAAGAGAAGTCCCTGAACCTTTTAGTTCTATGAAGAGAAGTCCCTGAACCTTTTAGTTCCTGAAGAGAAGTCCCTGAACCTTTTAGTTCCTTCAAGACAAGTCCCTGAACTTTTTAGTTCTATGAAGAGAAGTCCCTGAACCTTTTAGTTCTGAGAAGAGAAGTCCCTGAATCTTTTAGTTCTTTGAAGAGAAGTCCCTGAACCTTTTAGTTCAGAGAAGAGAAGTCCCTGAACCTTTTAGTTCTTTGAATAGAAGTCCCTGAACCTTTTAGTTCTATGAAGAGAAGTCCCTGAACCTTTTAGTTCTATGAAGAGAAGTCCCTGAACTGTTTAGTTTTTCGAAGAGAAGTCCCTGAACCTTTTAGTTCCTGAAGAGAAGTCCATGAACCTTTTAGGTCTATGAAGAGAAGTCCCTGAACCTTTTAGTTCTTTAAAGAGAAGTCCCTGAACCTTTTAGTTCCTGAAGAGAAGTCCCTGAACCTTTTAGTTCTATGAAGAGAAGTCCATGAACCTTTTAGGTCTATGAAGAGAAGTCCCTGAACCGTTTAGTTCTTTGAAGAGAAGTCCCTGAACCTTTTAGTTCTATGAAGAGAAGTCCCTGAACCTTTTAGTTCTATGAAGAGAAGTCCCTGAACCTTTTAGTACCTGAAGAGAAGTCCCTGAACCTTTTAGTTCCTGAACAGAAGTCCCTGAACCTTTTAGTTCTGAGAAGAGAAGTCCCTGAACCTTTTAGTACCTGAAGAGAAGTCCCTGAACCTTTTAGTTCTATGAAGAGAAGTCCCTGAACCTTTTACTTCTATGAAGAGAAGTCCCTGAACCTTTTAGTTCTGAGAAGAGAAGTCCCTGAACCTTTTAGTTCTTTGAACAGATATCTTTGAACCTTTTAGTTCTTTGAAGAGATGTACCTGAACCTTTTAGTTCTTTGAAGACAAGTCCCTGAACCTTTTAGTTCTGATAAGAGAAGTCCCTGAACCTTTTCCTTCTATGACGAGAAGTCCCTGACCCTTTTAGTTCTATGAAGAGAAGTCCCTGAACCTTTTAATTCTATGAAGAGAAGTCCCTGAACCTTTTAGTTCTGAGACGATAAGTCCCTGAACCTTTTAGTTCTTTGAAGAGAAGTCCCTGAACCTTTTAGTTCTGAGAAGAGAAGTCCCTGAACCTTTTAGTTCTGAGAAGAGAAGTCCCTGAACCTTTTAATTCTTTGAAGAGAAGTCCCTGAACCTTTTAGTTCTATGAAGAGAAGTCCATGAACCTTTTAGTTATTTAAAGAGAAGTCCCTGAACCTTTTAGTTCTATGAAGAGAAGTCCCTGAACCTTTTAGTTGCTGAAGAGAAGTCCCTGAACCTTTTAGTTCTTTGAAGAGAAGTCCCTGAACCTTTTAGTTCTATGAAGAAAAGTCCCTGAACATTTTAATTCTATGAAGAGAAGTTCCTGAACCTTTTAGTTCTATGAAGAGAAGTCCCTGAACCTTTTAGTTCTGAGAAGAGAAGTCCCTGAACCTTTTAATTCTTTGAAGAGAAGTCCTTGAACCTTTTAGTTCTATGAAGAGAAGTCCATGAACCTTTTAGTTCCTGAAGAGAAGTCCCTGAACCTTTTAGTTCCTAAAGAGAAGTCCCTGAACCTTTTAGTTCCTAAAGAGAAGTCCCTGAACCTTTTAGTTCTTTGAAAAGAAGTCCCTGAACCTTTTAGTTCTATGAAGAGAATTCCCTGAACCTTTTAGTTCTATGCAGAGAAGTCCCTGAACCTTTTAGTTCTATGAAGAGAAGTCCCTGAACCTTTTAGTTCTATGCAGAGAAGTCCCTGAACCTTTTAGTTCTTGGAAGAGAAGTCCCTGAACCTTTTAGTTCTATGAAGAGAAGTCTCTGAACCTTTTAGTTCCCGAAGAGAAGTCCCTGAACCTATTAGTTCCTGAAGAGAAGTCCATGAACCTTTTAGGTCTATGAAGAGAAGTCCCTGAACCTTTTAGTTCTATGAAGAGAAGTCCATGAACCTTTTAGGTCTATGAAGAGAAGTTCCTGAACCGTTTAGTTCTTTGAAGAGAAGTCCCTGAACCTTTTAGTTCTATGAAGAGAAGTCCCTGAACCTGTTAGTTCTATGAAGAGAAGTCCCTGAACCTTTTAGTTCCTGAAGAGAAATCCATGAACCTTTTAGGTCTATGAAGAGAAGTCCCTGAACCTTTTAGTTCTTTAAAGAGAAGTCCCTGAACCTTTTAGTTCCTGAAGAGAAGTCCCTGAACCTTTTAGTTCTTTCAAGAAAAGTCCCTGAACCTTTTAGTTCTATGAAGAGAAGTCCCTGAACCTTTTAGTTCTGAGAAGAGAAGTCCCTGAACCTTTTAGTTCGTTGAAGAGAAGTCCCTGAACCTTTTAGTTCTATGAAGAGAAGTTCCTGAACCTTTTAGTTCTATGAAGAGAAGTCCCTGAACCTTTTAGTTCTGAGAAGAGAAGTCCCTGAACCTTTTATTTCTATGAAGAGAAGTCCCTGAACCTTTTAGTTCTATGGAGAGAAGTCCCTGAACCTTTTAGTTCTTTCAAGAAAAGTCCCTGGACCTTTTAGTTCTATGGAGAGAAGTCCGTGAACCTTTTAGTTCCTGAATAGAACTCCATGAACCTTTTAGGTCTATGAAGAGAAGTCCCTGAACCTTTTAGTTCTATGAAGAGAAGTCCCTGAACCTTTTAGTTCCCGAAAAGAAGTCCCTGAACCTTTTAGTTCCTGAAGAGAAGTCCATGAACCTTTTAGGTCTATGAAGAGAAGTCCCTGAACCTTTTAGTTCTTTAAAGAGAAGTCCCTGAACCTTTAAGTTCCTGAAGAGAAGTCCCTGAACCTTTTAATTCTTTCAAGAGAAGTCCCTGAACCTTTTAGTTCTATGAAGAGAAGTCCCTGAACCTTGTAATTCCTGAAGAGAACTCCATGAACCTTTTAGGTCTATGAAGAGAAGTCCCTGAACCTTTTAATTCTATGAAGAGAAGTCCCTGAACCTTTTAGTTCTGAGAAGAGAATTCCCTTTACATTTTAGTTCTATGATGAGAAGTCCCTGAACCTTTTAGTTCCTAAAGAGAAGTCCCTGAACCTTTTAGTTATTTAAAGATAAGTCCCTGAACCTTTTAGTTCCTGAAGAGAAGTCCCTGAACCTTTTAGTTCTTTCAAGAAAAGTCCCTGAACCTTTTAGTTCTATGAAGAGAAGTCCCTGAACCTTTTAGTTCCCGAAAAGAAGTCCCTGAACCTTTTAGTTCCTGAAGAGAAGTCCATGAACCTTTTAGGTCTATGAAGAGAAGTCCCTGAACCTTTTAGTTCTTTAAAGAGAAGTCCCTGAACCTTTAAGTTCCTGAAGAGAAGTCCCTGAACCTTTTAATTCTTTCAAGAGAAGTCCCTGAACCTTTTAGTTCTATGAAGAGAAGTCCCTGAACCTTGTAATTCCTGAAGAGAACTCCATGAACCTTTTAGGTCTATGAAGAGAAGTCCCTGAACCTTTTAATTCTATGAAGAGAAGTCCCTGAACCTTTTAGTTCTAAAAAGAGAAGTCCCTTTACCTTTTAGTTCTATGATGAGAAGTCCCTGAACCTTTTAGTTCTATGAAGAGAAGTCCATGAACCTTTTGGTTCCTGAAGAGAAGTCCCTGAACCTTTTAGTTCTATGAAGAGAAGTCCCTGAACCTTTTAGTTCCTAAAGAGAAGTCCCTGAACCTTTTAGTTATTTAAAGATAAGTCCCTGAACCTTTTAGTTCCTGAAGAGAAGTCCCTGAACCTTTTAGTTCTTTCAAGAAAAGTCCCTGAACCTTTTAGTTCTATGAAGAGAAGTCCCTGAACCTTTTAGTTCCCGAAAAGAAGTCCCTGAACCTTTTAGTTCCTGAAGAGAAGTCCATGAACCTTTTAGGTCTATGAAGAGAAGTCCCTGAACCTTTTAGTTCTTTAAAGAGAAGTCCCTGAACCTTTAAGTTCCTGAAGAGAAGTCCCTGAACCTTTTAATTCTTTCAAGAGAAGTCCCTGAACCTTTTAGTTCTATGAAGAGAAGTCCCTGAACCTTGTAATTCCTGAAGAGAACTCCATGAACCTTTTAGGTCTATGAAGAGAAGTCCCTGAACCTTTTAATTCTATGAAGAGAAGTCCCTGAACCTTTTAGTTCTAAAAAGAGAAGTCCCTTTACCTTTTAGTTCTATGATGAGAAGTCCCTGAACCTTTTAGTTCTATGAAGAGAAGTCCATGAACCTTTTGGTTCCTGAAGAGAAGTCCCTGAACCTTTTAGTTCTATGAAGAGAAGTCCCTGAACCTTTTAGTTCCTAAAGAGAAGTCCCTGAACCTTTTAGTTATTTAAAGATAAGTCCCTGAACCTTTTAGTTCCTGAAGAGAAATCCATGAACCTTTTAGGTCTATGAAGAGAAGTCCCTGAACCTTTTAGTTCCTGAAGAGAAGTCCTTGAACCTTTTAGTTCTTTCAAGAAAAGTCCCTGAACCTTTTAGTTCTATGAAGAGAAGTCCCTGAACCTTTTAGTTCTTTAAAGAGAAGTCCCTGAACCTTTTAGTTCCTGAAGAGAAGTCCCTGAACCTTTTAGTTCTTTCAAGAGTAGTCCCTGAACCTTTTAGTTCTATGAAGAGAAGTCCCTGAAACTTTTAGTTCCTGAAGAGAAGTCCATGAACCTTTTAGGTCTATGAAGAGAAGTCCCTGGACCTTTTAGTTCTTTAAAGAGAAGTCCCTGAACCTTTTAGTTCCTGAAGAGAAGTCCCTGAACAGTTTAGTTCTTTGAAGAGAAGTCCCTGAACCTTTTAGTTCTGAGAAGAGAAGTCCCTGAACCTTTTAGTACCTGAAGAGAAGTCCCTGAACCTTTTAGTTCTATGAAGAGAAGTCCCTGAACCTTTTACTTCTATGAAGAGAAGTCCCTGAACCTTTTAGTTCTGAGAAGAGAAGTCCCTGAACCTTTTAGTTCTTTGAACAGATATCTTTGAACCTTTTAGTTCTTTGAAGAGATGTACCTGAACCTTTTAGTTCTTTGAAGACAAGTCCCTGAACCTTTTAGTTCTGATAAGAGAAGTCCCTGAACCTTTTCCTTCTATGACGAGAAGTCCCTGACCCTTTTAGTTCTATGAAGAGAAGTCCCTGAACCTTTTAATTCTATGAAGAGAAGTCCCTGAACCTTTTAGTTCTGAGACGATAAGTCCCTGAACCTTTTAGTTCTTTGAAGAGAAGTCCCTGAACCTTTTAGTTCTGAGAAGAGAAGTCCCTGAACCTTTTAGTTCTGAGAAGAGAAGTCCCTGAACCTTTTAATTCTTTGAAGAGAAGTCCCTGAACCTTTTAGTTCTATGAAGAGAAGTCCATGAACCTTTTAGTTATTTAAAGAGAAGTCCCTGAACCTTTTAGTTCTATGAAGAGAAGTCCCTGAACCTTTTAGTTGCTGAAGAGAAGTCCCTGAACCTTTTAGTTCTTTGAAGAGAAGTCCCTGAACCTTTTAGTTCTATGAAGAAAAGTCCCTGAACATTTTAATTCTATGAAGAGAAGTTCCTGAACCTTTTAGTTCTATGAAGAGAAGTCCCTGAACCTTTTAGTTCTGAGAAGAGAAGTCCCTGAACCTTTTAATTCTTTGAAGAGAAGTCCTTGAACCTTTTAGTTCTATGAAGAGAAGTCCATGAACCTTTTAGTTCCTGAAGAGAAGTCCCTGAACCTTTTAGTTCCTAAAGAGAAGTCCCTGAACCTTTTAGTTCCTAAAGAGAAGTCCCTGAACCTTTTAGTTCTTTGAAAAGAAGTCCCTGAACCTTTTAGTTCTATGAAGAGAATTCCCTGAACCTTTTAGTTCTATGCAGAGAATTCCCTGAACCTTTTAGTTCTATGCAGAGAAGTCCCTGAACCTTTTAGTTCTATGAAGAGAAGTCCCTGAACCTTTTAGTTCTATGCAGAGAAGTCCCTGAACCTTTTAGTTCTATGGAGAGAAGTCCCTGAACCTTTTAGTTCTTTCAAGAAAAGTCCCTGGACCTTTTAGTTCTATGGAGAGAAGTCCGTGAACCTTTTAGTTCCTGAATAGAACTCCATGAACCTTTTAGGTCTATGAAGAGAAGTCCCTGAACCTTTTAGTTCTATGAAGAGAAGTCCCTGAACCTTTTAGTTCCCGAAAAGAAGTCCCTGAACCTTTTAGTTCCTGAAGAGAAGTCCATGAACCTTTTAGGTCTATGAAGAGAAGTCCCTGAACCTTTTAGTTCTTTAAAGAGAAGTCCCTGAACCTTTAAGTTCCTGAAGAGAAGTCCCTGAACCTTTTAATTCTTTCAAGAGAAGTCCCTGAACCTTTTAGTTCTATGAAGAGAAGTCCCTGAACCTTGTAATTCCTGAAGAGAACTCCATGAACCTTTTAGGTCTATGAAGAGAAGTCCCTGAACCTTTTAATTCTATGAAGAGAAGTCCCTGAACCTTTTAGTTCTGAGAAGAGAATTCCCTTTACATTTTAGTTCTATGATGAGAAGTCCCTGAACCTTTTAGTTCCTAAAGAGAAGTCCCTGAACCTTTTAGTTATTTAAAGATAAGTCCCTGAACCTTTTAGTTCCTGAAGAGAAGTCCCTGAACCTTTTAGTTCTTTCAAGAAAAGTCCCTGAACCTTTTAGTTCTATGAAGAGAAGTCCCTGAACCTTTTAGTTCCCGAAAAGAAGTCCCTGAACCTTTTAGTTCCTGAAGAGAAGTCCATGAACCTTTTAGGTCTATGAAGAGAAGTCCCTGAACCTTTTAGTTCTTTAAAGAGAAGTCCCTGAACCTTTAAGTTCCTGAAGAGAAGTCCCTGAACCTTTTAATTCTTTCAAGAGAAGTCCCTGAACCTTTTAGTTCTATGAAGAGAAGTCCCTGAACCTTGTAATTCCTGAAGAGAACTCCATGAACCTTTTAGGTCTATGAAGAGAAGTCCCTGAACCTTTTAATTCTATGAAGAGAAGTCCCTGAACCTTTTAGTTCTAAAAAGAGAAGTCCCTTTACCTTTTAGTTCTATGATGAGAAGTCCCTGAACCTTTTAGTTCTATGAAGAGAAGTCCATGAACCTTTTGGTTCCTGAAGAGAAGTCCCTGAACCTTTTAGTTCTATGAAGAGAAGTCCCTGAACCTTTTAGTTCCTAAAGAGAAGTCCCTGAACCTTTTAGTTATTTAAAGATAAGTCCCTGAACCTTTTAGTTCCTGAAGAGAAGTCCCTGAACCTTTTAGTTCTTTCAAGAAAAGTCCCTGAACCTTTTAGTTCTATGAAGAGAAGTCCCTGAACCTTTTAGTTCCCGAAAAGAAGTCCCTGAACCTTTTAGTTCCTGAAGAGAAGTCCATGAACCTTTTAGGTCTATGAAGAGAAGTCCCTGAACCTTTTAGTTCTTTAAAGAGAAGTCCCTGAACCTTTAAGTTCCTGAAGAGAAGTCCCTGAACCTTTTAATTCTTTCAAGAGAAGTCCCTGAACCTTTTAGTTCTATGAAGAGAAGTCCCTGAACCTTGTAATTCCTGAAGAGAACTCCATGAACCTTTTAGGTCTATGAAGAGAAGTCCCTGAACCTTTTAATTCTATGAAGAGAAGTCCCTGAACCTTTTAGTTCTAAAAAGAGAAGTCCCTTTACCTTTTAGTTCTATGATGAGAAGTCCCTGAACCTTTTAGTTCTATGAAGAGAAGTCCATGAACCTTTTGGTTCCTGAAGAGAAGTCCCTGAACCTTTTAGTTCTATGAAGAGAAGTCCCTGAACCTTTTAGTTCCTAAAGAGAAGTCCCTGAACCTTTTAGTTATTTAAAGATAAGTCCCTGAACCTTTTAGTTCCTGAAGAGAAATCCATGAACCTTTTAGGTCTATGAAGAGAAGTCCCTGAACCTTTTAGTTCCTGAAGAGAAGTCCTTGAACCTTTTAGTTCTTTCAAGAAAAGTCCCTGAACCTTTTAGTTCTATGAAGAGAAGTCCCTGAACCTTTTAGTTCTTTAAAGAGAAGTCCCTGAACCTTTTAGTTCCTGAAGAGAAGTCCCTGAACCTTTTAGTTCTTTCAAGAGTAGTCCCTGAACCTTTTAGTTCTATGAAGAGAAGTCCCTGAAACTTTTAGTTCCTGAAGAGAAGTCCATGAACCTTTTAGGTCTATGAAGAGAAGTCCCTGGACCTTTTAGTTCTTTAAAGAGAAGTCCCTGAACCTTTTAGTTCCTGAAGAGAAGTCCCTGAACAGTTTAGTTCTTTGAAGAGAAGTCCCTGAACCTTTTAGTACCTGAAGAGAAGTCCCTGAACCTTTTAGTTCTATGAAGAGAAGTCCCTGAACCTTTTACTTCTATGAAGAGAAGTCCCTGAACCTTTTAGTTCTGAGAAGAGAAGTCCCTGAACCTTTTAGTTCTTTGAACAGATATCTTTGAACCTTTTAGTTCTTTGAAGAGATGTACCTGAACCTTTTAGTTCTTTGAAGACAAGTCCCTGAACCTTTTAGTTCTGATAAGAGAAGTCCCTGAACCTTTTCCTTCTATGACGAGAAGTCCCTGACCCTTTTAGTTCTATGAAGAGAAGTCCCTGAACCTTTTAATTCTATGAAGAGAAGTCCCTGAACCTTTTAGTTCTGAGACGATAAGTCCCTGAACCTTTTAGTTCTTTGAAGAGAAGTCCCTGAACCTTTTAGTTCTGAGAAGAGAAGTCCCTGAACCTTTTAGTTCTGAGAAGAGAAGTCCCTGAACCTTTTAATTCTTTGAAGAGAAGTCCCTGAACCTTTTAGTTCTATGAAGAGAAGTCCATGAACCTTTTAGTTATTTAAAAAGAAGTCCCTGAACCTTTTACTTCTATGAAGAGAAGTCCCTGAACCTTTTAGTTGCTGAAGAGAAGTCCCTGAACCTTTTAGTTCTTTGAAGAGAAGTCCCTGAACCTTTTAGTTCTATGAAGAAAAGTCCCTGAACATTTTAATTCTATGAAGAGAAGTTCCTGAACCTTTTAGTTCTATGAAGAGAAGTCCCTGAACCTTTTAGTTCTGAGAAGAGAAGTCCCTGAACCTTTTAATTCTTTGAAGAGAAGTCCTTGAACCTTTTAGTTCTATGAAGAGAAGTCCATGAACCTTTTAGTTCCTGAAGAGAAGTCCCTGAACCTTTTAGTTCCTAAAGAGAAGTCCCTGAACCTTTTAGTTCCTAAAGAGAAGTCCCTGAACCTTTTAGTTCTTTGAAAAGAAGTCCCTGAACCTTTTAGTTCTATGAAGAGAATTCCCTGAACCTTTTAGTTCTATGCAGAGAAGTCCCTGAACCTTTTAGTTCTATGAAGAGAAGTCCCTGAACCTTTTAGTTCTATGCAGAGAAGTCCCTGAACCTTTTAGTTCTTGGAAGAGAAGTCCCTGAACCTTTTAGTTCTATGAAGAGAAGTCTCTGAACCTTTTAGTTCCCGAAGAGAAGTCCCTGAACCTATTAGTTCCTGAAGAGAAGTCCATGAACCTTTTAGGTCTATGAAGAGAAGTCCCTGAACCTTTTAGTTCTATGAAGAGAAGTCCATGAACCTTTTAGGTCTATGAAGAGAAGTTCCTGAACCGTTTAGTTCTTTGAAGAGAAGTCCCTGAACCTTTTAGTTCTATGAAGAGAAGTCCCTGAACCTTTTAGTTCTATGAAGAGAAGTCCCTGAACCTTTTAGTTCCTGAAGAGAAATCCATGAACCTTTTAGGTCTATGAAGAGAAGTCCCTGAACCTTTTAGTTCTTTAAAGAGAAGTCCCTGAACCTTTTAGTTCCTGAAGAGAAGTCCCTGAACCTTTTAGTTCTTTCAAGAAAAGTCCCTGAACCTTTTAGTTCTATGAAGAGAAGTCCCTGAACCTTTTAGTTCTGAGAAGAGAAGTCCCTGAACCTTTTAGTTCGTTGAAGAGAAGTCCCTGAACCTTTTAGTTCTATGAAGAGAAGTTCCTGAACCTTTTAGTTCTATGAAGAGAAGTCCCTGAACCTTTTAGTTCTGAGAAGAGAAGTCCCTGAACCTTTTATTTCTATGAAGAGAAGTCCCTGAACCTTTTAGTTCTATGGAGAGAAGTCCCTGAACCTTTTAGTTCTTTCAAGAAAAGTCCCTGGACCTTTTAGTTCTATGGAGAGAAGTCCGTGAACCTTTTAGTTCCTGAATAGAACTCCATTAACCTTTTAGGTCTATGAAGAGAAGTCCCTGAACCTTTTAGTTCTATGAAGAGAAGTCCCTGAACCTTTTAGTTCCCGAAAAGAAGTCCCTGAACCTTTTAGTTCCTGAAGAGAAGTCCATGAACCTTTTAGGTCTATGAAGAGAAGTCCCTGAACCTTTTAGTTCTTTAAAGAGAAGTCCCTGAACCTTTAAGTTCCTGAAGAGAAGTCCCTGAACCTTTTAATTCTTTCAAGAGAAGTCCCTGAACCTTTTAGTTCTATGAAGAGAAGTCCCTGAACCTTGTAATTCCTGAAGAGAACTCCATGAACCTTTTAGGTCTATGAAGAGAAGTCCCTGAACCTTTTAATTCTATGAAGAGAAGTCCCTGAACCTTTTAGTTCTGAGAAGAGAATTCCCTTTACATTTTAGTTCTATGATGAGAAGTCCCTGAACCTTTTAGTTCCTAAAGAGAAGTCCCTGAACCTTTTAGTTATTTAAAGATAAGTCCCTGAACCTTTTAGTTCCTGAAGAGAAGTCCCTGAACCTTTTAGTTCTTTCAAGAAAAGTCCCTGAACCTTTTAGTTCTATGAAGAGAAGTCCCTGAACCTTTTAGTTCCCGAAAAGAAGTCCCTGAACCTTTTAGTTCCTGAAGAGAAGTCCATGAACCTTTTAGGTCTATGAAGAGAAGTCCCTGAACCTTTTAGTTCTTTAAAGAGAAGTCCCTGAACCTTTAAGTTCCTGAAGAGAAGTCCCTGAACCTTTTAATTCTTTCAAGAGAAGTCCCTGAACCTTTTAGTTCTATGAAGAGAAGTCCCTGAACCTTGTAATTCCTGAAGAGAACTCCATGAACCTTTTAGGTCTATGAAGAGAAGTCCCTGAACCTTTTAATTCTATGAAGAGAAGTCCCTGAACCTTTTAGTTCTAAAAAGAGAAGTCCCTTTACCTTTTAGTTCTATGATGAGAAGTCCCTGAACCTTTTAGTTCTATGAAGAGAAGTCCATGAACCTTTTGGTTCCTGAAGAGAAGTCCCTGAACCTTTTAGTTCTATGAAGAGAAGTCCCTGAACCTTTTAGTTCCTAAAGAGAAGTCCCTGAACCTTTTAGTTATTTAAAGATAAGTCCCTGAACCTTTTAGTTCCTGAAGAGAAGTCCCTGAACCTTTTAGTTCTTTCAAGAAAAGTCCCTGAACCTTTTAGTTCTATGAAGAGAAGTCCCTGAACCTTTTAGTTCCCGAAAAGAAGTCCCTGAACCTTTTAGTTCCTGAAGAGAAGTCCATGAACCTTTTAGGTCTATGAAGAGAAGTCCCTGAACCTTTTAGTTCTTTAAAGAGAAGTCCCTGAACCTTTAAGTTCCTGAAGAGAAGTCCCTGAACCTTTTAATTCTTTCAAGAGAAGTCCCTGAACCTTTTAGTTCTATGAAGAGAACTCCATGAACCTTTTAGGTCTATGAAGAGAAGTCCCTGAACCTTTTAATTCTATGAAGAGAAGTCCCTGAACCTTTTAGTTCTAAAAAGAGAAGTCCCTTTACCTTTTAGTTCTATGATGAGAAGTCCCTGAACCTTTTAGTTCTATGAAGAGAAGTCCATGAACCTTTTGGTTCCTGAAGAGAAGTCCCTGAACCTTTTAGTTCTATGAAGAGAAGTCCCTGAACCTTTTAGTTCCTAAAGAGAAGTCCCTGAACCTTTTAGTTATTTAAAGATAAGTCCCTGAACCTTTTAGTTCCTGAAGAGAAATCCATGAACCTTTTAGGTCTATGAAGAGAAGTCCCTGAACCTTTTAGTTCCTGAAGAGAAGTCCTTGAACCTTTTAGTTCTTTCAAGAAAAGTCCCTGAACCTTTTAGTTCTATGAAGAGAAGTCCCTGAACCTTTTAGTTCTTTAAAGAGAAGTCCCTGAACCTTTTAGTTCCTGAAGAGAAGTCCCTGAACCTTTTAGTTCTTTCAAGAGTAGTCCCTGAACCTTTTAGTTCTATGAAGAGAAGTCCCTGAACCTTTTAGTTCCTGAAGAGAAGTCCCTGAACCTTTTAGTTCTTTCAAGAAAAGTCCCTGAACCTTTTAGGTCTATGAAGAGAAGTCCCTGAACCTTTTAGTTCCCGAAGAGAAGTCCCTGAAACTTTTAGTTCCTGAAGAGAAGTCCATGAACCTTTTAGGTCTATGAAGAGAAGTCCCTGAACCTTTTAGTTCTTTAAAGAGAAGTCCCTGAACATTTTAGTTCCTGAAGAGAAGTCCCTGAACCTTTTAGTTCTATGAAGAGAAGTCCATGAACCTTTTAGGTCTATGAAGAGAAGTCCCTGGACCTTTTAGTTCTTTAAAGAGAAGTCCCTGAACCTTTTAGTTCCTGAAGAGAAGTCCCTGAACAGTTTAGTTCTTTGAAGAGAAGTCCCTGAACCTTTTAGTTCTATGAAGAGAAGTCCCTGAACCTTTAAGTTCTATGAAGAGAAGTCCCTGAACCTTTTAGTTCCTGAAGAGAAATCCATGAACCTTTTAGGTCTATGAAGAGAAGTCCCTGAACCTTTTAGTTCTTTAAAGAGAAGTCCCTGAACCTTTTAGTTCCTGAAGAGAAGTCCCTGAACTTTTTAGTTCTTTCAAGAAAAGTCCCTGAACCTTTTAGTTCTATGAAGAGAAGTCCCTGAACCTTTTAGTTCGTTGAAGAGAAGTCCCTGAACCTTTTAGTTCGTTGAAGAGAAGTCCCTGAACCTTTTAGTTCTGAGAAGAGAAGTCCCTGGACCTTTTAGTTCTATGGAGAGAAGTCTCTGAACCTTTTAGTTCCTGAATAGAACTCCATGAACCTTTTAGGTCTATGAAGAGAAGTCCCTGAACCTTTTAGTTCTTTAAAGAGAAGTCCCTGAACCTTTAAGTTCCTGAAGAGAAGTCCCTGAACCTTTTAGTTCTATGAAGAGAAGTCCATGAACCTTTTAGGTCTATGAAGAGAAGTCCCTGAACCTTTTAGTTCTTTAAAGAGAAGTCCCTGAACCTTTTAGTTCCTGAAGAGAAGTCCCTGAATCGTTTAGTTCTTTGAAGAGAAGTCCCTGAACCTTTTAGTTCTATGAAGAGAAGTCCCTGAACCTTTTAGTTCTATGAAGAGAAGTCCCTGAACCTTTTAGTTCCTGAAGAGAAATCCATGAACCTTTTAGTTCTATGACGAGAAGTCCATGAACCTTTTAGGTCTATGAAGAGAAGTCCCTGAACCTTTTAGTTCTTTAAAGAGAAGTCCCTGAACCTTTTAGTTCTATGAAGAGAAGTCCCTGAACGTTTTAGTTCTATGAAGAGAAGTCCCTGAACCTTTTAGTTCCTGAAGAGAAATCCATGAACCTTTTAGGTCTATGAAGAGAAGTCCCTGAACCTTTTAGTTCTTTAAAGAGAAGTCCCTGAACCTTTTAGTTCCTGAAGAGAAGTCCCTGAACTTTTTAGTTCTTTCAAGAAAAGTCCCTGAACCTTTTAGTTCTATGAAGAGAAGTCCCTGAACCTTTTAGTTCTGAGAAGAGAAGTCCCTGAACCTTTTAGTTCGTTGAAGAGAAGTCCCTGAACCTTTTAGTTCGTTGAAGAGAAGTCCCTGAACCTTTTAGTTCTGAGAAGAGAAGTCCCTGGACCTTTTAGTTCTATGGAGAGACGTCTCTGAACCTTTTAGTTCCTGAATAGCACTCCATGAACCTTTTAGGTCTATGAAGAGAAGTCCCTGAACCTTTTAGTTCTTTAAAGAGAAGTCCCTGAACCTTTAAGTTCCTGAAGAGAAGTCCCTGAACCTTTTAGTTCTATGAAGAGAAGTCCATGAACCTTTTAGGTCTATGAAGAGAAGTCCCTGAACCTTTTAGTTCTTTAAAGAGAAGTCCCTGAACCTTTTAGTTCCTGAAGAGAAGTCCCTGAACCGTTTAGTTCTTTGAAGAGAAGTCCCTGAACCTTTTAGTTCTATGAAGAGAAGTCCCTGAAACTTTTAGTTCCTGAAGAGAAATCCATGAACCTTTTAGTTCTATGACGAGAAGTCCATGAACCTTTTAGGTCTATGAAGAGAAGTCCCTGAACCTTTTAGTTCTTTAAAGAGAAGTCCCTGAACCTTTTAGTTCCTGAAGAGAAGTCCCTGAACCGTTTAGTTCTTTGAAGAGAAGTCCCTGAACCTTTTAGTTCTTTCCAGAGAAGTCCCTGAACCTTTTAATTCCTGAAGAGAAGTCCATGAAACTTTTAGGTCTATGAAGAGAAGTCCGTGAACTTTTTAGTTTGGAGAAGGGAAGTCCCTGAACCTTTTAGTTCTATGAAGAGAAGTCCCTGAACCTTTTAGTTCCTGAAGAGAAGTCCCTGAACCTTTTAGTTCTTTAAAGAGAAGTCCCTGAACCTTTTAGTTCTATGAAGAGAAGTCCCTGAACCTTTTAGGTCTATGAAAAGAAGTCCCTGAACCTTTTAGTTCTATGAAGAGAAGTCCCTGAACCTTTTTGTTCCTGAAGAGAAGTCCCTGAACCTTTTAGTTCTTTAAAGAGAAGTCCCTGAACCTTTTAGGTCTATGAAAAGAAGTCCCTGAACCTTTTAGTTCTATGAAGAGAAGTCCCTGAACCTTTTAGTTCCTGAAGAGAAGTCCCTGAACCTTTTAGGTCTATGAAGAGAAGTCCCTGAACCTTTTAGTTCTATGAAGAGAAGTCCCTGAACTGTTTAGTTCTTTGAAGAGAAGTCCCTGAACCTTTTAGTTCTATGAAGAGAAGTCCCTGAACCTTTTAGTTCTATGAAGAGAAGTCCCTGAACCTTTTAGTTCCTGAAGAGAAATCCATGAACCTTTTAGGTCTATGAAGAGAAGTCCCTGAACCTTTTAGTTCTATGAAGAGAAGTCCCTGAAATGTTTAGTTCTTTGAAGAGAAGTCCCTGAACCTTTTAGTTCTATGAAGAGAAGTCCCTGAACCTTTTAGTTCTATGAAGAGAAGTCCCTGAACCTTTTAGTTCGATGAAGAGAAGTCCCTGAACCTTTTAGTTCTATGAAGAGAAGTCCCTGAACCTTTTAGTTCTATGAAGAGAAGTCCCTGAACCTTTTAGTTCTATGAAGAGAAGTCCCTGAACCTTTTAGTTCTATGAAGAGAAGTCCCTGAACCTTTTAGTTCTTGGAAGAGAAGTCCCTGAACCTTTTAGTTCTATGAAGAGAAGTCCCTGAACCTTTTAGTTCCCGAAGAGAAGTCCCTGAAACTTTTAGTTCCTGAAGAGAAGTCCATGAACCTTTTAGGTCTATGAAGAGAAGTCCCTGAACCTTTTAGTTCTTTAAAGAGAAGTCCCTGAACATTTTAGTTCCTGAAGAGAAGTCCCTGAACCTTTTAGTTCTATGAAAAGAAGTCCATGAACCTTTTAGGTCTATGAAGAGAAGTCCCTGGACCTTTTAGTTCTTTAAAGAGAAGTCCCTGAACCTTTTAGTTCCTGAAGAGAAGTCCCTGAACAGTTTAGTTCTTTGAAGAGAAGTCCCTGAACCTTTTAGTTCTATGAAGAGAAGTCCCTGAACCTTTAAGTTCTATGAAGAGAAGTCCCTGAACCTTTTAGTTCCTGAAGAGAAATCCATGAACCTTTTAGGTCTATGAAGAGAAGTCCCTGAACCTTTTAGTTCTTTAAAGAGAAGTCCCTGAACCTTTTAGTTCCTGAAGAGAAGTCCCTGAACTTTTTAGTTCTTTCAAGAAAAGTCCCTGAACCTTTTAGTTCTATGAAGAGAAGTCCCTGAACCTTTTAGTTCGTTGAAGAGAAGTCCCTGAACCTTTTAGTTCGTTGAAGAGAAGTCCCTGAACCTTTTAGTTCTGAGAAGAGAAGTCCCTGGACCTTTTAGTTCTATGGAGAGAAGTCTCTGAACCTTTTAGTTCCTGAATAGAACTCCATGAACCTTTTAGGTCTATGAAGAGAAGTCCCTGAACCTTTTAGTTCTTTAAAGAGAAGTCCCTGAACCTTTAAGTTCCTGAAGAGAAGTCCCTGAACCTTTTAGTTCTATGAAGAGAAGTCCATGAACCTTTTAGGTCTATGAAGAGAAGTCCCTGAACCTTTTAGTTCTTTAAAGAGAAGTCCCTGAACCTTTTAGTTCCTGAAGAGAAGTCCCTGAACCGTTTAGTTCTTTGAAGAGAAGTCCCTGAACCTTTTAGTTCTATGAAGAGAAGTCCCTGAACCTTTTAGTTCTATGAAGAGAAGTCCCTGAACCTTTTAGTTCCTGAAGAGAAATCCATGAACCTTTTAGTTCTATGACGAGAAGTCCATGAACCTTTTAGGTCTATGAAGAGAAGTCCCTGAACCTTTTAGTTCTTTAAAGAGAAGTCCCTGAACCTTTTAGTTCTATGAAGAGAAGTCCCTGAACGTTTTAGTTCTATGAAGAGAAGTCCCTGAACCTTTTAGTTCCTGAAGAGAAATCCATGAACCTTTTAGGTCTATGAAGAGAAGTCCCTGAACCTTTTAGTTCTTTAAAGAGAAGTCCCTGAACCTTTTAGTTCCTGAAGAGAAGTCCCTGAACTTTTTAGTTCTTTCAAGAAAAGTCCCTGAACCTTTTAGTTCTATGAAGAGAAGTCCCTGAACCTTTTAGTTCTGAGAAGAGAAGTCCCTGAACCTTTTAGTTCGTTGAAGAGAAGTCCCTGAACCTTTTAGTTCGTTGAAGAGAAGTCCCTGAACCTTTTAGTTCTGAGAAGAGAAGTCCCTGGACCTTTTAGTTCTATGGAGAGACGTCTCTGAACCTTTTAGTTCCTGAATAGCACTCCATGAACCTTTTAGGTCTATGAAGAGAAGTCCCTGAACCTTTTAGTTCTTTAAAGAGAAGTCCCTGAACCTTTAAGTTCCTGAAGAGAAGTCCCTGAACCTTTTAGTTCTATGAAGAGAAGTCCATGAACCTTTTAGGTCTATGAAGAGAAGTCCCTGAACCTTTTAGTTCTTTAAAGAGAAGTCCCTGAACCTTTTAGTTCCTGAAGAGAAGTCCCTGAACCGTTTAGTTCTTTGAAGAGAAGTCCCTGAACCTTTTAGTTCTATGAAGAGAAGTCCCTGAACCTTTTAGTTCTATGAAGAGAAGTCCCTGAAACTTTTAGTTCCTGAAGAGAAATCCATGAACCTTTTAGTTCTATGACGAGAAGTCCATGAACCTTTTAGGTCTATGAAGAGAAGTCCCTGAACCTTTTAGTTCTTTAAAGAGAAGTCCCTGAACCTTTTAGTTCCTGAAGAGAAGTCCCTGAACCGTTTAGTTCTTTGAAGAGAAGTCCCTGAACCTTTTAGTTCTATGAAGAGAAGTCCCTGAAACTTTTAGTTCTGTGAAGAGAAGTCCCTGAACCTTTTAGTTCCTGAAGAGAAATCCATGAACCTTTTAGGTCTATGAAGAGAAGTCCCTGAACCTTTTAGTTCTTTCAAGAGAAGTCCCTGAACCTTTTAGTTCCTGAAGAGAAGTCCCTGAACTTTTTAGTTCTTTCAAGAAAAGTCCCTGAACCTTTTAGTTCTATGAAGAGAAGTCCCTGAACCTTTTAGTTCTGAGAAGAGAAGTCCCTGAACCTTTTAGTTCGTTGAAGAGAAGTCCCTGAACCTTTTAGTTCGTTGAAGAGAAGTCCCTGAACCTTTTAGTTCTGAGAAGAGAAGTCACTGGACCTTTTAGGTCTATGGAGAGAAGTCTCTGAACCTTTTAGTTCCTGAATAGAACTCCATGAACCTTTTAGGTCTATGAAGAGAAGTCCCTGAACCTTTTAGTTCTATAAAGAGAAGTCCCTGAACCTTTAAGTTCCTGAAGAGAAGTCCCTGAACCTTTTAGTTCTATGAAGAGAAGTCCATGAACCTTTTAGGTCTATGAAGAGAAGTCCCTGAACCTTTTAGTTCTTTAAAGAGAAGTCCCTGAACCTTTTAGTTCCTGAAGAGAAGTCCCTGAACCTTTTAGTTCTTTCAAGAAAAGTCCCTGAACGTTTTAGTTCTATGAAGAGAAGTCCCTGAACCTTTTAGTTCTGAGAAGAGAAGTCCCTGAACCTTTTAGTTCTTTGAAGAGAAGTCCCTGAACCTTTTAGTTCTGAGAAGAGAAGTCCCTGGACCTTTTAGTTCTATGGAGAGAAGTCCCTGAACCTTTTAGTTCCTGAATAGAACTCCATGAACCTTTTAGTTCTTTCAAGAAAAGTCCCTGAACGTTTTAGTTCTATGAAGAGAAGTCCCTGAACCTTTTAGTTCTGAGAAGAGAAGTCCCTGAACCTTTTAGTTCGTTGAAGAGAAGTCCCTGAACCTTTTAGTTCTGAGATGAGAAGTCCCTGAACCTTTTGGTTCTATGATGAGAAGTCCCTGAACCTTTTAGTTCTATGAAGAGAAGTCCATGAACCTTTTGGTTCCTGAAGAGAAGTCCCTGAACCTTTTAGTTCTATGAAGAGAAGTCCCTGAATCTTTTAGTTCCTGAAGAGAAGTCCCTGAACCTTTTAGTTCCTTCAAGAAAAGTCCCTGAACTTTTTAGTTCTATGAAGAGAAGTCCCTTAACCTTTTAGTTCTGAGAAGAGAAGTCCCTGAACCTTTTAGTTCCTGAAGAGAAATCCATGAACCTTTTAGGTCTATGAAGAGAAGTCCCTGAACCTTTTAGTTCTTTAAAGAGAAGTCCCTGAACCTTTTAGTTCCTGAAGAGAAGTCCCTGAACTTTTTAGTTCTTTCAAGAAAAGTCCCTGAACCTTTTAGTTCGTTGAAGAGAAGTCCCTGAACCTTTTAGTTCGTTGAAGAGAAGTCCCTGAACCTTTTAGTTCTGAGAAGAGAAGTCCCTGGACCTTTTAGTTCTATGGAGAGAAGTCTCTGAACCTTTTAGTTCCTGAATAGAACTCCATGAACCTTTTAGGTCTATGAAGAGAAGTCCCTGAACCTTTTAGTTCTTTAAAGAGAAGTCCCTGAACCTTTAAGTTCCTGAAGAGAAGTCCCTGAACCTTTTAGTTCTATGAAGAGAAGTCCATGAACCTTTTAGGTCTATGAAGAGAAGTCCCTGAACCTTTTAGTTCTTTAAAGAGAAGTCCCTGAACCTTTTAGTTCCTGAAGAGAAGTCCCTGAACCGTTTAGTTCTTTGAAGAGAAGTCCCTGAACCTTTTAGTTCTATGAAGAGAAGTCCCTGAACCTTTTAGTTCTATGAAGAGAAGTCCCTGAACCTTTTAGTTCCTGAAGAGAAATCCATGAACCTTTTAGTTCTATGACGAGAAGTCCATGAACCTTTTAGGTCTATGAAGAGAAGTCCCTGAACCTTTTAGTTCTTTAAAGAGAAGTCCCTGAACCTTTTAGTTCTATGAAGAGAAGTCCCTGAACGTTTTAGTTCTATGAAGAGAAGTCCCTGAACCTTTTAGTTCCTGAAGAGAAATCCATGAACCTTTTAGGTCTATGAAGAGAAGTCCCTGAACCTTTTAGTTCTTTAAAGAGAAGTCCCTGAACCTTTTAGTTCCTGAAGAGAAGTCCCTGAACTTTTTAGTTCTTTCAAGAAAAGTCCCTGAACCTTTTAGTTCTATGAAGAGAAGTCCCTGAACCTTTTAGTTCTGAGAAGAGAAGTCCCTGAACCTTTTAGTTCGTTGAAGAGAAGTCCCTGAACCTTTTAGTTCGTTGAAGAGAAGTCCCTGAACCTTTTAGTTCTGAGAAGAGAAGTCCCTGGACCTTTTAGTTCTATGGAGAGACGTCTCTGAACCTTTTAGTTCCTGAATAGCACTCCATGAACCTTTTAGGTCTATGAAGAGAAGTCCCTGAACCTTTTAGTTCTTTAAAGAGAAGTCCCTGAACCTTTAAGTTCCTGAAGAGAAGTCCCTGAACCTTTTAGTTCTTTAAAGAGAAGTCCCTGAACCTTTTAGTTCCTGAAGAGAAGTCCCTGAACCGTTTAGTTCTTTGAAGAGAAGTCCCTGAACCTTTTAGTTCTATGAAGAGAAGTCCCTGAACCTTTTAGTTCTATGAAGAGAAGTCCCTGAAACTTTTAGTTCCTGAAGAGAAATCCATGAACCTTTTAGTTCTATGACGAGAAGTCCATGAACCTTTTAGGTCTATGAAGAGAAGTCCCTGAACCTTTTAGTTCTTTAAAGAGAAGTCCCTGAACCTTTTAGTTCCTGAAGAGAAGTCCCTGAACCGTTTAGTTCTTTGAAGAGAAGTCCCTGAACCTTTTAGTTCTATGAAGAGAAGTCCCTGAAACTTTTAGTTCTGTGAAGAGAAGTCCCTGAACCTTTTAGTTCCTGAAGAGAAATCCATGAACCTTTTAGGTCTATGAAGAGAAGTCCCTGAACCTTTTAGTTCTTTCAAGAGAAGTCCCTGAACCTTTTAGTTCCTGAAGAGAAGTCCCTGAACTTTTTAGTTCTTTCAAGAAAAGTCCCTGAACCTTTTAGTTCTATGAAGAGAAGTCCCTGAACCTTTTAGTTCTGAGAAGAGAAGTCCCTGAACCTTTTAGTTCGTTGAAGAGAAGTCCCTGAACCTTTTAGTTCGTTGAAGAGAAGTCCCTGAACCTTTTAGTTCTGAGAAGAGAAGTCCCTGGACCTTTTAGGTCTATGGAGAGAAGTCTCTGAACCTTTTAGTTCCTGAATAGAACTCCATGAACCTTTTAGGTCTATGAAGAGAAGTCCCTGAACCTTTTAGTTCTATAAAGAGAAGTCCCTGAACCTTTAAGTTCCTGAAGAGAAGTCCCTGAACCTTTTAGTTCTATGAAGAGAAGTCCATGAACCTTTTAGGTCTATGAAGAGAAGTCCCTGAACCTTTTAGTTCTTTAAAGAGAAGTCCCTGAACCTTTTAGTTCCTGAAGAGAAGTCCCTGAACCTTTTAGTTCTTTCAAGAAAAGTCCCTGAACGTTTTAGTTCTATGAAGAGAAGTCCCTGAACCTTTTAGTTCTGAGAAGAGAAGTCCCTGAACCTTTTAGTTCTTTGAAGAGAAGTCCCTGAACCTTTTAGTTCTGAGAAGAGAAGTCCCTGGACCTTTTAGTTCTATGGAGAGAAGTCCCTGAACCTTTTAGTTCCTGAATAGAACTCCATGAACCTTTTAGTTCTTTCAAGAAAAGTCCCTGAACGTTTTAGTTCTATGAAGAGAAGTCCCTGAACCTTTTAGTTCTGAGAAGAGAAGTCCCTGAACCTTTTAGTTCGTTGAAGAGAAGTCCCTGAACCTTTTAGTTCTGAGATGAGAAGTCCCTGAACCTTTTGGTTCTATGATGAGAAGTCCCTGAACCTTTTAGTTCTATGAAGAGAAGTCCATGAACCTTTTGGTTCCTGAAGAGAAGTCCCTGAACCTTTTAGTTCTATGAAGAGAAGTCCCTGAATCTTTTAGTTCCTGAAGAGAAGTCCCTGAACCTTTTAGTTCCTTCAAGAAAAGTCCCTGAACTTTTTAGTTCTATGAAGAGAAGTCCCTTAACCTTTTAGTTCTGAGAAGAGAAGTCCCTGAACCTTTTAGTTCTTTGAAGAGAAGTCCCTGAACCTTTTAGTTCTATGAAGAGAAGTCAGTGAACCTTTTAGTTCTTTGAAGAGAAGTCCCTGAACCTTTTAGTTCTTTCCAGAGAAGTCCCTGAACCTTTTAATTCCTGAAGAGAAGTCCATGAAACTTTTAGGTCTATGAAGAGAAGTCCGTGAACTTTTTAGTTTGGAGAAGGGAAGTCCCTGAACCTTTTAGTTCTATGAAGAGAAGTCCCTGAACCTTTTAGTTCCTGAAGAGAAGTCCCTGAACCTTTTAGTTCTTTAAAGAGAAGTCCCTGAACCTTTTAGTTCTATGAAGAGAAGTCCCTGAACCTTTTAGGTCTATGAAAAGAAGTCCCTGAACCTTTTAGTTCTATGAAGAGAAGTCCCTGAACCTTTTTGTTCCTGAAGAGAAGTCCCTGAACCTTTTAGTTCTTTAAAGAGAAGTCCCTGAACCTTTTAGGTCTATGAAAAGAAGTCCCTGAACCTTTTAGTTCTATGAAGAGAAGTCCCTGAACCTTTTAGTTCCTGAAGAGAAGTCCCTGAACCTTTTAGGTCTATGAAGAGAAGTCCCTGAACCTTTTAGTTCTATGAAGAGAAGTCCCTGAACTGTTTAGTTCTTTGAAGAGAAGTCCCTGAACCTTTTAGTTCTATGAAGAGAAGTCCCTGAACCTTTTAGTTCTATGAAGAGATTTCCCTGAACCTTTTAGTTCCTGAAGAGAAATCCATGAACCTTTTAGGTCTATGAAGAGAAGTCCCTGAACCTTTTAGTTCTATGAAGAGAAGTCCCTGAACTGTTTAGTTCTTTGAAGAGAAGTCCCTGAACCTTTTAGTTCTATGAAGAGAAGTCCCTGAACCTTTTAGTTCTATGAAGAGAAGTCCCTGAACCTTTTAGTTCGATGAAGAGAAGTCCCTGAACTGTTTAGTTCTTTAAAGAGAAGTCCCTGAACATTTTAGTTCCTGAAGAGAAGTCCCTGAACCTTTTAGTTCTATGAAGAGAAGTCCATGAACCTTTTAGGTCTATGAAGAGAAGTCCCTGGACCTTTTAGTTCTTTAAAGAGAAGTCCCTGAACCTTTTAGTTCCTGAAGAGAAGTCCCTGAACAGTTTAGTTCTTTGAAGAGAAGTCCCTGAACCTTTTAGTTCTATGAAGAGAAGTCCCTGAACCTTTAAGTTCTATGAAGAGAAGTCCCTGAACCTTTTAGTTCCTGAAGAGAAATCCATGAACCTTTTAGGTCTATGAAGAGAAGTCCCTGAACCTTTTAGTTCTTTAAAGATAAGTCCCTGAACCTTTTAGTTCCTGAAGAGAAGTCCCTGAACTTTTTAGTTCTTTCAAGAAAAGTCCCTGAACCTTTTAGTTCTATGAAGAGAAGTCCCTGAACCTTTTAGTTCGTTGAAGAGAAGTCCCTGAACCTTTTAGTTCGTTGAAGAGAAGTCCCTGAAGCTTTTAGTTCTGAGAAGAGAAGTCCCTGGACCTTTTAGTTCTATGGAGAGAAGTCTCTGAACCTTTTAGTTCCTGAATAGAACTCCATGAACCTTTTAGGTCTATGAAGAGAAGTCCCTGAACCTTTTAGTTCTTTAAAGAGAAGTCCCTGAACCTTTAAGTTCCTGAAGAGAAGTCCCTGAACCTTTTAGTTCTATGAAGAGAAGTCCATGAACCTTTTAGGTCTATGAAGAGAAGTCCCTGAACCTTTTAGTTCTTTAAAGAGAAGTCCCTGAACCTTTTAGTTCCTGAAGAGAAGTCCCTGAACCGTTTAGTTCTTTGAAGAGAAGTCCCTGAACCTTTTAGTTCTATGAAGAGAAGTCCCTGAACCTTTTAGTTCTATGAAGAGAAGTCCCTGAACCTTTTAGTTCCTGAAGAGAAATCCATGAACCTTTTAGTTCTATGACGAGAAGTCCATGAACCTTTTAGGTCTATGAAGAGAAGTCCCTGAACCTTTTAGTTCTTTAAAGAGAAGTCCCTGAACCTTTTAGTTCCTGAAGAGAAGTCCCTGAACCGTTTAGTTCTTTGAAGAGAAGTCCCTGAACCTTTTAGTTCTATGAAGAGAAGTCCCTGAACGTTTTAGTTCTATGAAGAGAAGTCCCTGAACCTTTTAGTTCCTGAAGAGAAATCCATGAACCTTTTAGGTCTATGAAGAGAAGTCCCTGAACCTTTTAGTTCTTTAAAGAGAAGTCCCTGAACCTTTTAGTTCCTGAAGAGAAGTCCCTGAACCTTTTAGTTCTATGAAGAGAAGTCCCTGAACCTTTTAGTTCTGAGAAGAGAAGTCCCTGAACCTTTTAGTTCGTTGAAGAGAAGTCCCTGAACCTTTTAGTTCGTTGAAGAGAAGTCCCTGAACCTTTTAGTTCTGAGAAGAGAAGTCCCTGGACCTTTTAGTTCTATGGAGAGACGTCTCTGAACCTTTTAGTTCCTGAATAGCACTCCATGAACCTTTTAGGTCTATGAAGAGAAGTCCCTGAACCTTTTAGTTCTTTAAAGAGAAGTCCCTGAACCTTTAAGTTCCTGAAGAGAAGTCCCTGAACCTTTTAGTTCTATGAAGAGAAGTCCATGAACCTTTTAGGTCTATGAAGAGAAGTCCCTGAACCTTTTAGTTCTTTGAAGAGAAGTCCCTGAACCTTTTAGTTCTATGAAGAGAAGTCCCTGAACCTTTTAGTTCTATGAAGAGAAGTCCCTGAAACTTTTAGTTCCTGAAGAGAAATCCATGAACCTTTTAGTTCTATGACGAGAAGTCCATGAACCTTTTAGTTCCTGAAGAGAAATCCATGAACCTTTTAGTTCTATGACGAGAAGTCCATGAACCTTTTAGGTCTATGAAGAGAAGTCCCTGAACCTTTTAGTTCTTTAAAGAGAAGTCCCTGAACCGTTTAGTTCTTTGAAGATAAGTCCCTGAACCTTTTAGTTCTATGAAGAGAAGTCCCTGAAACTTTTAGTTCTGTGAAGAGAAGTCCCTGAACCTTTTAGTTCCTGAAGAGAAATCCATGAACCTTTTAGGTCTATGAAGAGAAGTCCCTGAACCTTTTAGTTCTTTCAAGAGAAGTCCCTGAACCTTTTAGTTCCTGAAGAGAAGTCCCTGAACTTTTTAGTTCTTTCAAGAAAAGTCCCTGAACCTTTTAGTTCTATGAAGAGAAGTCCCTGAACCTTTTAGTTCTGAGAAGAGAAGTCCCTGAACCTTTTAGTTCGTTGAAGAGAAGTCCCTGAACCTTTTAGTTCGTTGAAGAGAAGTCCCTGAACCTTTTAGTTCTGAGAAGAGAAGTCCCTGGACCTTTTAGGTCTATGGAGAGAAGTGTCTGAACCTTTTAGTTCCTGAATAGAACTCCATGAACCTTTTAGGTCTATGAAGAGAAGTCCCTGAACCTTTTAGTTCTATAAAGAGAAGTCCCTGAACCTTTAAGTTCCTGAAGAGAAGTCCCTGAACCTTTTAGTTCTTTCAAGAAAAGTCCCTGAACGTTTTAGTTCTATGAAGAGAAGTCCCTGAACCTTTTAGTTCTGAGAAGAGAAGTCCCTGAACCTTTTAGTTCTATGAAGAGAAGTCCCTGAACCTTTTAGTTCTGAGAAGAGAAGTCCATGGACCTTTTAGTTCTATGGAGAGAAGTCCCTGAACCTTTTAGTTCCTGAATAGAACTCCATGAACCTTTTAGGTCTATGAAGAGAAGTCCCTGAACCTTTTAGTTCTATGAAGAGAAGTCCCTGAACCTATTAGTTCCCGAAAAGAAGTCCCTGAACCTTTTAGTTCCTGAAGAGAAGTCCATGAACCTTTTAGGTCTATGAAGAGAAGTCCCTGAACCTTTTAGTTCTTTCAAGAGAAGTCCCTGAACCTTTTAGTTCTATGAAGAGAAGTCCCTGAACCTTTTAGTTCTGAGACAAGAAGTCCCTGAACCTTTTGGTTCTATGATGAGAAGTCCCTGAACCTTTTAGTTCTTTAAAGAGAAGTCCCTGAACCTTTAAGTTCCTGAAGAGAAGTCCCTGAACCTTTTAGTTCTTTCAAGAAAAGTCCCTGAACGTTTTAGTTCTATGAAGAGAAGTCCCTGAACCTTTTAGTTCTGAGAAGAGAAGTCCCTGAACCTTTTAGTTCGTTGAAGAGAAGTCCCTGAACCTTTTAGTTCATTGAAGAGAAGTCCCTGAACCTTTTAGTTCTGAGAAGAGAAGTCCCTGGACCTTTTAGTTCTATGGAGAGAAGTCCCTGAACCTTTTAGTTCCTGAATAGAACTCCATGAACCTTTTAGGTCTATGAAGAGAAGTCCCTGAACCTTTTAGTTCTATGAAGAGAAGTCCCTGAACCTTTTAGTTCCCGAAAAGAAGTCCCTGAACCTTTTAGTTCCTGAAGAGAAGTCCATGAACCTTTTAGGTCTATGAAGAGAAGTCCCTGAACCTTTTAGTTCTTTAAAGAGAAGTCCCTGAACCTTTAAGTTCCTGAAGAGAAGTCCCTGAGCCTTTTAGTTCTTTCAAGAGAAGTCCCTGAACCTTTTAGTTCTATGAAGAGAAGTCCCTGAACCTTTTAGTTCTGAGACAAGAAGTCCCTGAACCTTTTGGTTCTATGATGAGAAGTCCCTGAACCTTTTAGTTCTTTAAAGAGAAGTCCCTGAACCTTTAAGTTCCTGAAGAGAAGTCCCTGAACCTTTTAGTTCTATGAAGAGAAGTCCATGAACCTTTTAGGTCTATGAAGAGAAGTCCCTGAACCTTTTAGTTCTTTAAAGAGAAGTCCCTGAACCTTTTAGTTCCTGAAGAGAAGTCCCTGAACCGTTTAGTTCTTTGAAGAGAAGTCCCTGAACCTTTTAGTTCTATGAAGAGAAGTCCCTGAACCTTTTAGTTCTATGAAGAGAAGTCCCTGAACCTTTTAGTTCCTGAAGAGAAATCCATGAACCTTTTAGTTCTATGACGAGGAGTCCATGAACCTTTTAGGTCTATGAAGAGAAGTCCCTGAACCTTTTAGTTCCTGAAGAGAAATCCATGAACCTTTTAGGTCTATGAAGAGAAGTCCCTGAACCTTTAAGTTCCTGAAGAGAAGTCCCTGAACCTTTTAGTTCTATGAAGAGAAGTCCATGAACCTTTTAGGTCTATGAAGAGAAGTCCCTGAACCTTTTAGTTCTTTAAAGAGAAGTCGCTGAACCTTTTAGTTCCTGAAGAGAAGTCCCTGAACCGTTTAGTTCTTTGAAGAGAAGTCCCTGAACCTTTTAGTTCTATGAAGAGAAGTCCCTGAACGTTTTAGTTCTATGAAGAGAAGTCCCTGAACCTTTTAGTTCCTGAAGAGAAATCCATGAACCTTTTAGGTCTATGAAGAGAAGTCCCTGAACCTTTTAGTTCTTTAAAGAGAAGTCCCTGAACCTTTTAGTTCCTGAAGAGAAGTCCCTGAACTTTTTAGTTCTTTCAAGAAAAGTCCCTGAACCTTTTAGTTCTATGAAGAGAAGTCCCTGAACCTTTTAGTTCTGAGAAGAGAAGTCCCTGAACCTTTTAGTTCGTTGAAGAGAAGTCCCTGAACCTTTTAGTTCGTTGAAGAGAAGTCCCTGAACCTTTTAGTTCTGAGAAGAGAAGTCCCTGGACCTTTTAGTTCTATGGAGAGACGTCTCTGAACCTTTTAGTTCCTGAATAGCACTCCATGAACCTTTTAGGTCTATGAAGAGAAGTCCCTGAACCTTTTAGTTCTTTAAAGAGAAGTCCCTGAACCTTTAAGTTCCTGAAGAGAAGTCCCTGAACCTTTTAGTTCTATGAAGAGAAGTCCATGAACCTTTTAGGTCTATGAAGAGAAGTCCCTGAACCTTTTAGTTCTTTAAAGAGAAGTCCCTGAACCTTTTAGTTCCTGAAGAGAAGTCCCTGAACCGTTTAGTTCTTTGAAGAGAAGTCCCTGAACCTTTTAGTTCTATGAAGAGAAGTCCCTGAACCTTTTAGTTCTATGAAGAGAAGTCCCTGAAACTTTTAGTTCCTGAAGAGAAATCCATGAACCTTTTAGTTCTATGACGAGAAGTCCATGAACCTTTTAGGTCTATGAAGAGAAGTCCCTGAACCTTTTAGTTCTTTAAAGAGAAGTCCCTGAACCTTTTAGTTCCTGAAGAGAAGTCCCTGAACCGTTTAGTTCTTTGAAGAGAAGTCCCTGAACCTTTTAGTTCTATGAAGAGAAGTCCCTGAAACTTTTAGTTCGTGAAGAGAAGTCCCTGAACCTTTTAGTTCCTGAAGAGAAATCCATGAACCTTTTAGGTCTATGAAGAGAAGTCCCTGAACCTTTTAGTTCTTTCAAGAGAAGTCCCTGAACCTTTTAGTTCCTGAAGAGAAGTCCCTGAACTTTTTAGTTCTTTCAAGAAAAGTCCCTGAACCTTTTAGTTCTATGAAGAGAAGTCCCTGAACCTTTTAGTTCTGAGAAGAGAAGTCCCTGAACCTTTTAGTTCGTTGAAGAGAAGTCCCTGAACCTTTTAGTTCGTTGAAGAGAAGTCCCTGAACCTTTTAGTTCTGAGAAGAGAAGTCCCTGGACCTTTTAGGTCTATGGAGAGAAGTCTCTGAACCTTTTAGTTCCTGAATAGAACTCCATGAACCTTTTAGGTCTATGAAGAGAAGTCCCTGAACCTTTTAGTTCTATAAAGAGAAGTCCCTGAACCTTTAAGTTCCTGAAGAGAAGTCCCTGAACCTTTTAGTTCTATGAAGAGAAGTCCATGAACCTTTTAGGTCTATGAAGAGAAGTCCCTGAACCTTTTAGTTCTTTAAAGAGAAGTCCCTGAACCTTTTAGTTCCTGAAGAGAAGTCCCTGAACCTTTTAGTTCTTTCAAGAAAAGTCCCTGAACGTTTTAGTTCTATAAAGAGAAGTCCCTGAACCTTTTAGTTCTGAGAAGAGAAGTCCCTGAACCTTTTAGTTCGTTGAAGAGAAGTCCCTGAACCTTTTAGTTCTGAGAAGAGAAGTCCCTGGACCTTTTAGTTCTATGGAGAGAAGTCCCTGAACCTTTTAGTTCCTGAATAGAACTCCATGAACCTTTTAGTTCTTTCAAGAAAAGTCCCTGAACGTTTTAGTTCTATGAAGAGAAGTCCCTGAACCTTTTAGTTCTGAGAAGAGAAGTCCCTGAACCTTTTAGTTCGTTGAAGAGAAGTCCCTGAACCTTTTAGTTCTGAGACGAGAAGTCCCTGAACCTTTTGGTTCTATGATGAGAAGTCCCTGAACCTTTTAGTTCTATGAAGAGAAGTCCATGAACCTTTTGGTTCCTGAAGAGAAGTCCCTGAACCTTTTAGTTCTATGAAGAGAAGTCCCTGAATCTTTTAGTTCCTGAAGAGAAGTCCCTGAACCTTTTAGTTCCTTCAAGAAAAGTCCCTGAACTTTTTAGTTCTATGAAGAGAAGTCCCTTAACCTTTTAGTTCTGAGAAGAGAAGTCCCTGAACCTTTTAGTTCTTTGAAGAGAAGTCCCTGAACCTTTTAGTTCTATGAAGAGAAGTCAGTGAACCTTTTAGTTCCTGAAGAGAAGTCCCTGAACCTTTTAGGTCTATGAAGAGAAGTCCCTGAACCTTTTAGTTCTATGAAGAGAAGTCCCTGATCTGTTTAGTTCTTTGAAGAGAAGTCCCTGAACCTTTTAGTTCTATGAAGAGAAGTCCCTGAACCTTTTAGTTCTATGAAGAGAAGTCCCTGAACCTTTTAGTTCCTGAAGAGAAATCCATGAACCTTTTAGGTCTATGAAGAGAAGTCCCTGAACCTTTTAGTTCTATGAAGAGAAGTCCCTGAACTGTTTAGTTCTTTGAAGAGAAGTCCCTGAACCTTTTAGTTCTATGAAGAGAAGTCCCTGAACCTTTAAGTTCTATGAAGAGAAGTCCCTGAACCTTTTAGTTCCTGAAGAGAAATCCATGAACCTTTTAGGTCTATGAAGAGAAGTCCCTGAACCTTTTAGTTCTTTAAAGAGAAGTCCCTGAACCTTTAAGTTCCTGAAGAGAAGTCCCTGAACCTTTTAGTTCTATGAAGAGAAGTCCATGAACCTTTTAGGTCTATGAAGAGAAGTCCCTGAACCTTTTAGTTCTTTAAAGAGAAGTCCCTGAACCTTTTAGTTCTTTAAAGAGAAGTCCCTGAACCTTTTAGTTCCTGAAGAGAAGTCCCTGAACCGTTTAGTTCTTTGAAGAGAAGTCCCTGAACCTTTTAGTTCTATGAAGAGAAGTCCCTGAACCTTTTAGTTTTATGAAGAAAAGTCCCTGAACCTTTTAGTTCCTGAAGAGAAATCCATGAACCTTTTAGGTCTATGAAGAGAAGTCCCTGAACCTTTTAGTTCTTTAAAGAGAAGTCCCTGAACCTTTTAGTTCCTGAAGAGAAGTCCCTGAACTTTTTAGTTCTTTCAAGAAAAGTCCCTGAACCTTTTAGTTCTATGAAGAGAAGTCCCTGAACCTTTTAGTTCTGAGAAGAGAAGTCCCTGAACCTTTTAGTTCGTTGAAGAGAAGTCCCTGAACCTTTTAGTTCGTTGAAGAGAAGTCCCTGAACCTTTTAGTTCTGAGAAGAGAAGTCCCTGGACCTTTTAGTTCTATGGAGAGACGTCTCTGAACCTTTTAGTTCCTGAATAGCACTCCATGAACCTTTTAGGTCTATGAAGAGAAGTCCCTGAACCTTTTAGTTCTTTAAAGAGAAGTCCCTGAACCTTTAAGTTCCTGAAGAGAAGTCCCTGAACCTTTTAGTTCTATGAAGAGAAGTCCATGAACCTTTTAGGTCTATGAAGAGAAGTCCCTGAACCTTTTAGTTCTTTAAAGAGAAGTCCCTGAACCTTTTAGTTCCTGAAGAGAAGTCCCTGAACCGTTTAGTTCTTTGAAGAGAAGTCCCTGAACCTTTTAGTTCTATGAAGAGAAGTCCCTGAACCTTTTAGTTCTATGAAGAGAAGTCCCTGAAACTTTTAGTTCCTGAAGAGAAATCCATGAACCTTTTAGTTCTATGACGAGAAGTCCATGAACCTTTTAGGTCTATGAAGAGAAGTCCCTGAACCTTTAAGTTCTTTAAAGAGAAGTCCCTGAACCTTTTAGTTCCTGAAGAGAAGTCCCTGAACCGTTTAGTTCTTTGAAGAGAAGTCCCTGAACCTTTTAGTTCTATGAAGAGAAGTCCCTGAAACTTTTAGTTCGTGAAGAGAAGTCCCTGAACCTTTTAGTTCCTGAAGAGAAATCCATGAACCTTTTAGGTCTATGAAGAGAAGTCCCTGAACCTTTTAGTTCTTTCAAGAGAAGTCCCTGAACCTTTTAGTTCCTGAAGAGAAGTCCCTGAACTTTTTAGTTCTTTCAAGAAAAGTCCCTGAACCTTTTAGTTCTATGAAGAGAAGTCCCTGAACCTTTTAGTTCTGAGAAGAGAAGTCCCTGAACCTTTTAGTTCGTTGAAGAGAAGTCCCTGAACCTTTTAGTTCGTTGAAGAGAAGTCCCTGAACCTTTTAGTTCTGAAAAGAGAAGTCCCTGAACCTTTAAGTTCCTGAAGAGAAGTCCCTGAACCTTTTAGTTCCTGAATAGAACTCCATGAACCTTTTAGGTCTATGAAGAGAAGTCCCTGAACCTTTTAGTTCTATAAAGAGAAGTCCCTGAACCTTTAAGTTCCTGAAGAGAAGTCCCTGAACCTTTTAGTTCTATGAAGAGAAGTCCATGAACCTTTTAGGTCTATGAAGAGAAGTCCCTGAACCTTTTAGTTCTTTAAAGAGAAGTCCCTGAACCTTTTAGTTCCTGAAGAGAAGTCCCTGAACCTTTTAGTTCTTTCAAGAAAAGTCCCTGAACGTTTTAGTTCTATAAAGAGAAGTCCCTGAACCTTTTAGTTCTGAGAAGAGAAGTCCCTGAACCTTTTAGTTCGTTGAAGAGAAGTCCCTGAACCTTTTAGTTCTGAGAAGAGAAGTCCCTGGACCTTTTAGTTCTATGGAGAGAAGTCCCTGAACCTTTTAGTTCCTGAATAGAACTCCATGAACCTTTTAGTTCTTTCAAGAAAAGTCCCTGAACGTTTTAGTTCTATGAAGAGAAGTCCCTGAACCTTTTAGTTCTGAGAAGAGAAGTCCCTGAACCTTTTAGTTCGTTGAAGAGAAGTCCCTGAACCTTTTAGTTCTTAGACGAGAAGTCCCTGAACCTTTTGGTTCTATGATGAGAAGTCCCTGAACCTTTTAGTTCTATGAAGAGAAGTCCATGAACCTTTTGGTTCCTGAAGAGAAGTCCCTGAACCTTTTAGTTCTATGAAGAGAAGTCCCTGAATCTTTTAGTTCCTGAAGAGAAGTCCCTGAACCTTTTAGTTCCTTCAAGAAAAGTCCCTGAACTTTTTAGTTCTATGAAGAGAAGTCCCTTAACCTTTTAGTTCTGAGAAGAGAAGTCCCTGAACCTTTTAGTTCTATGAAGAGAAGTCAGTGAACCTTTTAGTTCCTGAAGAGAAGTCCCTGAACCTTTTAGGTCTATGAAGAGAAGTCCCTGAACCTTTTAGTTCTATGAAGAGAAGTCCCTGATCTGTTTAGTTCTTTGAAGAGAAGTCCCTGAACCTTTTAGTTCTATGAAGAGAAGTCCCTGAACCTTTTAGTTCTATGAAGAGAAGTCCCTGAACCTTTTAGTTCCTGAAGAGAAATCCATGAACCTTTTAGGTCTATGAAGAGAAGTCCCTGAACCTTTTAGTTCTATGAAGAGAAGTCCCTGAACCTTTTAGTTCGATGAAGAGAAGTCCCTGAACTGTTTAGTTCTTTGAAGAGAAGTCCCTGAACCTTTTAGTTCTATGAAGAGAAGTCCCTGAACCTTTTAGTTCTATGAAGAGAAGTCCCTGAACCTTTTAGTTCTATGAAGAGAAGTCCCTGAACCTTTTAGTTCTTGGAAGAGAAGTCCCTGAACCTTTTAGTTCTATGAAGAGAAGTCCCTGAACCTTTTAGTTCCCGAAGAGAAGTCCCTGAACCTTTTAATTCCTGAAGAGAAGTCCATGAACCTTTTAGGTCTATGAAGAGAAGTCCCTGAACCTTTTAGTTCTTTCAAGAGAAGTCCCTGAACATTTTAGTTCCTGAAGAGAAGTCCCTGAACCTTTTAGTTCTATGAAGAGAAGTCCATGAACCTTTTAGGTCTATGAAGAGAAGTCCCTGGACCTTTTAGTTCTTTAAAGAGAAGTCCCTGAACCTTTTAGTTCCTGAAGAGAAGTCCCTGAACCGTTTAGTTCTTTGAAGAGAAGTCCCTGAACCTTTTAGTTCTATGAAGAGAAGTCCCTGAACCTTTAAGTTCTATGAAGAGAAGTCCCTGAACCTTTTAGTTCCTGAAGAGAAATCCATGAACCTTTTAGGTCTATGAAGAGAAGTCCCTGAACCTTTTAGTTCCTGAAGAGAAGTCCCTGAACTTTTTAGTTCTTTCAAGAAAAGTCCCTGAACCTTTTAGTTCTATGAAGAGAAGTCCCTGAACCTTTTAGTTCGTTGAAGAGAAGTCCCTGAACCTTTTAGTTCGTTGAAGAGAAGTCCCTGAACCTTTTAGTTCTGAGAAGAGAAGTCCCTGGACCTTTTAGTTCTATGGAGAGAAGTCTCTGAACCTTTTAGTTCCTGAATAGAACTCCATGAACCTTTTAGGTCTATGAAGAGAAGTCCCTGAACCTTTTAGTTCTTTAAAGAGAAGTCCCTGAACCTTTAAGTTCCTGAAGAGAAGTCCCTGAACCTTTTAGTTCTACGAAGAGAAGTCCATGAACCTTTTAGGTCTATGAAGAGAAGTCCCTGAACCTTTTAGTTCTTTAAAGAGAAGTCCCTGAACCTTTTAGTTCCTGAAGAGAAGTCCCTGAACCGTTTAGTTCTTTGAAGAGAAGTCCCTGAACCTTTTAGTTCTATGAAGAGAAGTCCCTGAACCTTTTAGTTCTATGAAGAGAAGTCCCTGAACCTTTTAGTTCCTGAAGAGAAATCCATGAACCGTTTAGTTCTTTGAAGAGAAGTCCCTGAACCTTTTAGTTCCTGAAGAGAAGTCCCTGAACCGTTTAGTTCTTTGAAGAGAAGTCCCTGAACCTTTTAGTTCTATGAAGAGAAGTCCCTGAACCTTTAAGTTCTATGAAGAGAAGTCCCTGAACCTTTTAGTTCCTGAAGAGAAATCCATGAACCTTTTAGGTCTATGAAGAGAAGTCCGTGAACTTTTTAGTTTGGAGAAGGGAAGTCCCTGAACCTTTTAGTTCTATGAAGAGAAGTCCCTGAACCTTTTAGTTCCTGAAGAGAAGTCCCTGAACCTTTTAGTTCTTTAAAGAGAAGTCCCTGAACCTTTTAGTTCTATGAAGAGAAGTCCCTGAACCTTTTAGGTCTATGAAAAGAATTCCCTGAACCTTTTAGTTCTATGAAGAGAAGTCCCTGAACCTTTTTGTTCCTGAAGAGAAGTCCCTGAACCTTTTAGTTCTTTAAAGAGAAGTCCCTGAACCTTTTAGGTCTATGAAAAGAAGTCCCTGAACCTTTTAGTTCTATGAAGAGAAGTCCCTGAACCTTTTAGTTCCTGAAGAGAAGTCCCTGAACCTTTTAGGTCTATGAAGAGAAGTCCCTGAACCTTTTAGTTCTATGAAGAGAAGTCCCTGAACTGTTTAGTTCTTTGAAGAGAAGTCCCTGAACCTTTTAGTTCTATGAAGAGAAGTCCCTGAACCTTTTAGTTCTATGAAGAGAAGTCCCTGAACCTTTTAGTTCCTGAAGAGAAATCCATGAACCTTTTAGGTCTATGAAGAGAAGTCCCTGAACCTTTTAGTTCTATGAAGAGAAGTCCCTGAACTGTTTAGTTCTTTGAAGAGAAGTCCCTGAACCTTTTAGTTCTATGAAGAGAAGTCCCTGAACCTTTTAGTTCTATGAAGAGAAGTCCCTGAACCTTTTAGTTCGATGAAGAGAAGTCCCTGAACTGTTTAGTTCTTTGAAGAGAAGTCCCTGAACCTTTTAGTTCTATGAAGAGAAGTCCCTGAACCTTTTAGTTCTATGAAAAGAAGTCCCTGAACCTTTTAGTTCTATGAAGAGAAGTCCCTGAACCTTTTAGTTCTATGAAGAGCAGTCCCTGAACCTTTTAGTTCTTGGAAGAGAAGTCCCTGAACCTTTTAGTTCTATGAAGAGAAGTCCCTGAACCTTTTAGTTCCCGAAGAGAAGTCCCTGAAACTTTTAGTTCCTGAAGAGAAGTCCATGAACCTTTTAGGTCTATGAAGAGAAGTCCCTGAACCTTTTAGTTCTTTAAAGAGAAGTCCCTGAACATTTTAGTTCCTGAAGAGAAGTCCCTGAACCTTTTAGTTCTATGAAGAGAAGTCCATGAACCTTTTAGGTCTATGAAGAGAAGTCCCTGGACCTTTTAGTTCTTTAAAGAGAAGTCCCTGAACCTTTTAGTTCCTGAAGAGAAGTCCCTGAACAGTTTAGTTCTTTGAAGAGAAGTCCCTGAACCTTTTAGTTCTATGAAGAGAAGTCCCTGAACCTTTAAGTTCTATGAAGAGAAGTCCCTGAACCTTTTAGTTCCTGAAGACAAATCCATGAACCTTTTAGGTCTATGAAGAGAAGTCCCTGAACCTTTTAGTTCTTTAAAGAGAAGTCCCTGAACCTTTTAGTTCCTGAAGAGAAGTCCCTGAACTTTTTAGTTCTTTCAAGAAAAGTCCCTGAACCTTTTAGTTCTATGAAGAGAAGTCCCTGAACCTTTTAGTTCGTTGAAGAGAAGTCCCTGAACCTTTTAGTTCGTTGAAGAGAAGTCCCTGAACCTTTTAGTTCTGAGAAGAGAAGTCCCTGGACCTTTTAGTTCTATGGAGAGAAGTCTCTGAACCTTTTAGTTCCTGAATAGAACTCCATGAACCTTTTAGTTCTTTAAAGAGAAGTCCCTGAACCTTTTAGTTCTATGAAGAGAAGTCCCTGAACCTTTTAGTTCTATGAAAAGAAGTCCCTGAACCTTTTAGTTCTATGAAGAGAAGTCCCTGAACCTTTTAGTTCTATGAAGAGCAGTCCCTGAACCTTTTAGTTCTTGGAAGAGAAGTCCCTGAACCTTTTAGGTCTATGAAGAGAAGTCCCTGAACCTTTTAGTTCTTTAAAGAGAAGTCCCTGAACATTTTAGTTCCTGAAGAGAAGTCCCTGAACCTTTTAGTTCTATGAAGAGAAGTCCCTGAACCTTTTAGTTCTATGAAGAGAAGTCCCTGAACCTTTTAGTTCTTTAAAGAGAAGTCCCTGAACCTTTTAGTTCCTGAAGAGAAGTCCCTGAACCGTTTAGTTCTTTGAAGAGAAGTCCCTGAACCTTTTAGTTCTATGAAGAGAAGTCCCTGAACCTTTTAGTTCTATGAAGAGAAGTCCCTGAAACTTTTAGTTCCTGAAGAGAAATCCATGAACCTTTTAGTTCTATGACGAGAAGTCCATGAACCTTTTAGGTCTATGAAGAGAAGTCCCTGAACCTTTAAGTTCTTTAAAGAGAAGTCCCTGAACCTTTTAGTTCCTGAAGAGAAGTCCCTGAACCGTTTAGTTCTTTGAAGAGAAGTCCCTGAACCTTTTAGTTCTATGAAGAGAAGTCCCTGAAACTTTTAGTTCGTGAAGAGAAGTCCCTGAACCTTTTAGTTCCTGAAGAGAAATCCATGAACCTTTTAGGTCTATGAAGAGAAGTCCCTGAACCTTTTAGTTCTTTCAAGAGAAGTCCCTGAACCTTTTAGTTCCTGAAGAGAAGTCCCTGAACTTTTTAGTTCTTTCAAGAAAAGTCCCTGAACCTTTTAGTTCTATGAAGAGAAGTCCCTGAACCTTTTAGTTCTGAGAAGAGAAGTCCCTGAACCTTTTAGTTCGTTGAAGAGAAGTCCCTGAACCTTTTAGTTCGTTGAAGAGAAGTCCCTGAACCTTTTAGTTCTGAAAAGAGAAGTCCCTGAACCTTTAAGTTCCTGAAGAGAAGTCCCTGAACCTTTTAGTTCCTGAATAGAACTCCATGAACCTTTTAGGTCTATGAAGAGAAGTCCCTGAACCTTTTAGTTCTATAAAGAGAAGTCCCTGAACCTTTAAGTTCCTGAAGAGAAGTCCCTGAACCTTTTAGTTCTATGAAGAGAAGTCCATGAACCTTTTAGGTCTATGAAGAGAAGTCCCTGAACCTTTTAGTTCTTTAAAGAGAAGTCCCTGAACCTTTTAGTTCCTGAAGAGAAGTCCCTGAACCTTTTAGTTCTTTCAAGAAAAGTCCCTGAACGTTTTAGTTCTATAAAGAGAAGTCCCTGAACCTTTTAGTTCTGAGAAGAGAAGTCCCTGAACCTTTTAGTTCGTTGAAGAGAAGTCCCTGAACCTTTTAGTTCTGAGAAGAGAAGTCCCTGGACCTTTTAGTTCTATGGAGAGAAGTCCCTGAACCTTTTAGTTCCTGAATAGAACTCCATGAACCTTTTAGTTCTTTCAAGAAAAGTCCCTGAACGTTTTAGTTCTATGAAGAGAAGTCCCTGAACCTTTTAGTTCTGAGAAGAGAAGTCCCTGAACCTTTTAGTTCGTTGAAGAGAAGTCCCTGAACCTTTTAGTTCTTAGACGAGAAGTCCCTGAACCTTTTGGTTCTATGATGAGAAGTCCCTGAACCTTTTAGTTCTATGAAGAGAAGTCCATGAACCTTTTGGTTCCTGAAGAGAAGTCCCTGAACCTTTTAGTTCTATGAAGAGAAGTCCCTGAATCTTTTAGTTCCTGAAGAGAAGTCCCTGAACCTTTTAGTTCCTTCAAGAAAAGTCCCTGAACTTTTTAGTTCTATGAAGAGAAGTCCCTTAACCTTTTAGTTCTGAGAAGAGAAGTCCCTGAACCTTTTAGTTCTATGAAGAGAAGTCAGTGAACCTTTTAGTTCCTGAAGAGAAGTCCCTGAACCTTTTAGGTCTATGAAGAGAAGTCCCTGAACCTTTTAGTTCTATGAAGAGAAGTCCCTGATCTGTTTAGTTCTTTGAAGAGAAGTCCCTGAACCTTTTAGTTCTATGAAGAGAAGTCCCTGAACCTTTTAGTTCTATGAAGAGAAGTCCCTGAACCTTTTAGTTCCTGAAGAGAAATCCATGAACCTTTTAGGTCTATGAAGAGAAGTCCCTGAACCTTTTAGTTCTATGAAGAGAAGTCCCTGAACCTTTTAGTTCGATGAAGAGAAGTCCCTGAACTGTTTAGTTCTTTGAAGAGAAGTCCCTGAACCTTTTAGTTCTATGAAGAGAAGTCCCTGAACCTTTTAGTTCTATGAAGAGAAGTCCCTGAACCTTTTAGTTCTATGAAGAGAAGTCCCTGAACCTTTTAGTTCTTGGAAGAGAAGTCCCTGAACCTTTTAGTTCTATGAAGAGAAGTCCCTGAACCTTTTAGTTCCCGAAGAGAAGTCCCTGAACCTTTTAATTCCTGAAGAGAAGTCCATGAACCTTTTAGGTCTATGAAGAGAAGTCCCTGAACCTTTTAGTTCTTTCAAGAGAAGTCCCTGAACATTTTAGTTCCTGAAGAGAAGTCCCTGAACCTTTTAGTTCTATGAAGAGAAGTCCATGAACCTTTTAGGTCTATGAAGAGAAGTCCCTGGACCTTTTAGTTCTTTAAAGAGAAGTCCCTGAACCTTTTAGTTCCTGAAGAGAAGTCCCTGAACCGTTTAGTTCTTTGAAGAGAAGTCCCTGAACCTTTTAGTTCTATGAAGAGAAGTCCCTGAACCTTTAAGTTCTATGAAGAGAAGTCCCTGAACCTTTTAGTTCCTGAAGAGAAATCCATGAACCTTTTAGGTCTATGAAGAGAAGTCCCTGAACCTTTTAGTTCCTGAAGAGAAGTCCCTGAACTTTTTAGTTCTTTCAAGAAAAGTCCCTGAACCTTTTAGTTCTATGAAGAGAAGTCCCTGAACCTTTTAGTTCGTTGAAGAGAAGTCCCTGAACCTTTTAGTTCGTTGAAGAGAAGTCCCTGAACCTTTTAGTTCTGAGAAGAGAAGTCCCTGGACCTTTTAGTTCTATGGAGAGAAGTCTCTGAACCTTTTAGTTCC
This sequence comes from Symphodus melops, assembly GCF_947650265.1. NCBI lineage: Eukaryota > Metazoa > Chordata > Actinopteri > Labriformes > Labridae > Symphodus > Symphodus melops. The sequence goes on along the minus strand of NC_136695.1, from coordinate 9,244,414 downwards.
TGAATAGAACTCCATGAACCTTTTAGGTCTATGAAGAGAAGTCCCTGAACCTTTTAGTTCTTTAAAGAGAAGTCCCTGAACCTTTAAGTTCCTGAAGAGAAGTCCCTGAACCTTTTAGTTCTACGAAGAGAAGTCCATGAACCTTTTAGGTCTATGAAGAGAAGTCCCTGAACCTTTTAGTTCTTTAAAGAGAAGTCCCTGAACCTTTTAGTTCCTGAAGAGAAGTCCCTGAACCGTTTAGTTCTTTGAAGAGAAGTCCCTGAACCTTTTAGTTCTATGAAGAGAAGTCCCTGAACCTTTTAGTTCTATGAAGAGAAGTCCCTGAACCTTTTAGTTCCTGAAGAGAAATCCATGAACCGTTTAGTTCTTTGAAGAGAAGTCCCTGAACCTTTTAGTTCCTGAAGAGAAGTCCCTGAACCGTTTAGTTCTTTGAAGAGAAGTCCCTGAACCTTTTAGTTCTATGAAGAGAAGTCCCTGAACCTTTAAGTTCTATGAAGAGAAGTCCCTGAACCTTTTAGTTCCTGAAGAGAAATCCATGAACCTTTTAGGTCTATGAAGAGAAGTCCGTGAACTTTTTAGTTTGGAGAAGGGAAGTCCCTGAACCTTTTAGTTCTATGAAGAGAAGTCCCTGAACCTTTTAGTTCCTGAAGAGAAGTCCCTGAACCTTTTAGTTCTTTAAAGAGAAGTCCCTGAACCTTTTAGTTCTATGAAGAGAAGTCCCTGAACCTTTTAGGTCTATGAAAAGAATTCCCTGAACCTTTTAGTTCTATGAAGAGAAGTCCCTGAACCTTTTTGTTCCTGAAGAGAAGTCCCTGAACCTTTTAGTTCTTTAAAGAGAAGTCCCTGAACCTTTTAGGTCTATGAAAAGAAGTCCCTGAACCTTTTAGTTCTATGAAGAGAAGTCCCTGAACCTTTTAGTTCCTGAAGAGAAGTCCCTGAACCTTTTAGGTCTATGAAGAGAAGTCCCTGAACCTTTTAGTTCTATGAAGAGAAGTCCCTGAACTGTTTAGTTCTTTGAAGAGAAGTCCCTGAACCTTTTAGTTCTATGAAGAGAAGTCCCTGAACCTTTTAGTTCTATGAAGAGAAGTCCCTGAACCTTTTAGTTCCTGAAGAGAAATCCATGAACCTTTTAGGTCTATGAAGAGAAGTCCCTGAACCTTTTAGTTCTATGAAGAGAAGTCCCTGAACTGTTTAGTTCTTTGAAGAGAAGTCCCTGAACCTTTTAGTTCTATGAAGAGAAGTCCCTGAACCTTTTAGTTCTATGAAGAGAAGTCCCTGAACCTTTTAGTTCGATGAAGAGAAGTCCCTGAACTGTTTAGTTCTTTGAAGAGAAGTCCCTGAACCTTTTAGTTCTATGAAGAGAAGTCCCTGAACCTTTTAGTTCTATGAAAAGAAGTCCCTGAACCTTTTAGTTCTATGAAGAGAAGTCCCTGAACCTTTTAGTTCTATGAAGAGCAGTCCCTGAACCTTTTAGTTCTTGGAAGAGAAGTCCCTGAACCTTTTAGTTCTATGAAGAGAAGTCCCTGAACCTTTTAGTTCCCGAAGAGAAGTCCCTGAAACTTTTAGTTCCTGAAGAGAAGTCCATGAACCTTTTAGGTCTATGAAGAGAAGTCCCTGAACCTTTTAGTTCTTTAAAGAGAAGTCCCTGAACATTTTAGTTCCTGAAGAGAAGTCCCTGAACCTTTTAGTTCTATGAAGAGAAGTCCATGAACCTTTTAGGTCTATGAAGAGAAGTCCCTGGACCTTTTAGTTCTTTAAAGAGAAGTCCCTGAACCTTTTAGTTCCTGAAGAGAAGTCCCTGAACAGTTTAGTTCTTTGAAGAGAAGTCCCTGAACCTTTTAGTTCTATGAAGAGAAGTCCCTGAACCTTTAAGTTCTATGAAGAGAAGTCCCTGAACCTTTTAGTTCCTGAAGACAAATCCATGAACCTTTTAGGTCTATGAAGAGAAGTCCCTGAACCTTTTAGTTCTTTAAAGAGAAGTCCCTGAACCTTTTAGTTCCTGAAGAGAAGTCCCTGAACTTTTTAGTTCTTTCAAGAAAAGTCCCTGAACCTTTTAGTTCTATGAAGAGAAGTCCCTGAACCTTTTAGTTCGTTGAAGAGAAGTCCCTGAACCTTTTAGTTCGTTGAAGAGAAGTCCCTGAACCTTTTAGTTCTGAGAAGAGAAGTCCCTGGACCTTTTAGTTCTATGGAGAGAAGTCTCTGAACCTTTTAGTTCCTGAATAGAACTCCATGAACCTTTTAGTTCTTTAAAGAGAAGTCCCTGAACCTTTTAGTTCTATGAAGAGAAGTCCCTGAACCTTTTAGTTCTATGAAAAGAAGTCCCTGAACCTTTTAGTTCTATGAAGAGAAGTCCCTGAACCTTTTAGTTCTATGAAGAGCAGTCCCTGAACCTTTTAGTTCTTGGAAGAGAAGTCCCTGAACCTTTTAGTTCTATGAAGAGAAGTCCCTGAACCTTTTAGTTCCCGAAGAGAAGTCCCTGAAACTTTTAGTTCCTGAAGAGAAGTCCATGAACCTTTTAGGTCTATGAAGAGAAGTCCCTGAACCTTTTAGTTCTTTAAAGAGAAGTCCCTGAACATTTTAGTTCCTGAAGAGAAGTCCCTGAACCTTTTAGTTCTATGAAGAGAAGTCCATGAACCTTTTAGGTCTATGAAGAGAAGTCCCTGGACCTTTTAGTTCTTTAAAGAGAAGTCCCTGAACCTTTTAGTTCCTGAAGAGAAGTCCCTGAACAGTTTAGTTCTTTGAAGAGAAGTCCCTGAACCTTTTAGTTCTATGAAGAGAAGTCCCTGAACCTTTAAGTTCTATGAAGAGAAGTCCCTGAACCTTTTAGTTCCTGAAGAGAAATCCATGAACCTTTTAGGTCTATGAAGAGAAGTCCCTGAACCTTTTAGTTCTTTAAAGAGAAGTCCCTGAACCTTTTAGTTCCTGAAGAGAAGTCCCTGAACTTTTTAGTTCTTTCAAGAAAAGTCCCTGAACCTTTTAGTTCTATGAAGAGAAGTCCCTGAACCTTTTAGTTCGTTGAAGAGAAGTCCCTGAACCTTTTAGTTCGTTGAAGAGAAGTCCCTGAACCTTTTAGTTCTGAGAAGAGAAGTCCCTGGACCTTTTAGTTCTATGGAGAGAAGTCTCTGAACCTTTTAGTTCCTGAATAGAACTCCATGAACCTTTTAGTTCTTTAAAGAGAAGTCCCTGAACCTTTTAGTTCTATGAAGAGAAGTCCATGAACCTTTTAGGTCTATGAAGAGAAGTTCCTGAACCTTTTAGTTCTTTAAAGAGAAGTCCCTGAACCTTTTAGTTCCTGAAGAGAAGTCCCTGAACCGTTTAGTTCTTTGAAGAGAAGTCCCTGAACCTTTTAGTTCTATGAAGAGAAGTCCCTGAACCTTTTAGTTCTATGAAGAGAAGTCCCTGAACCTTTTAGTTCCTGAAGAGAAATCCATGAACCTTTTAGTTCTATGACGAGAAGTCCATGAACCTTTTAGGTCTATGAAGAGAAGTCCCTGAACCTTTTAGTTCTTTAAAGAGAAGTCCCTGAACCTTTTAGTTCCTGAAGAGAAGTCCCTGAACCGTTTAGTTCTTTGAAGAGAAGTCCCTGAACCTTTTAGTTCTATGAAGAGAAGTCCCTGAACGTTTTAGTTCTATGAAGAGAAGTCCCTGAACCTTTTAGTTCCTGAAGAGAAATCCATGAACCTTTTAGGTCTATGAAGAGAAGTCCTTGAACCTTTTAGTTCTTTAAAGAGAAGTCCCTGAACCTTTTAGTTCCTGAAGAGAAGTCCCTGAACTTTTTAGTTCTTTCAAGAAAAGTCCCTGAACCTTTTAGTTCTATGAAGAGAAGTCCCTGAACCTTTTAGTTCTGAGAAGAGAAGTCCCTGAACCTTTTAGTTCGTTGAAGAGAAGTCCCTGAACCTTTTAGTTCGTTGAAGAGAAGTCCCTGAACCTTTTAGTTCTGAGAAGAGAAGTCCCTGGACCTTTTAGTTCTATGGAGAGAAGTCTCTGAACCTTTTAGTTCCTGAATAGAACTCCATGAAGCTTTTAGGTCTATGAAGAGAAGTCCCTGAACCTTTTAGTTCTTTAAAGAGAAGTCCCTGAACCTTTAAGTTCCTGAAGAGAAGTCCCTGAACCTTTTAGTTCTATGAAGAGAAGTCCATGAACCTTTTAGGTCTATGAAGAGAAGTCCCTGAACCTTTTAGTTCTTTAAAGAGAAGTCCCTGAACCTTTTAGTTCCTGAAGAGAAGTCCCTGAACCGTTTAGTTCTTTGAAGAGAAGTCCCTGAACCTTTTAGTTCTTTAAAGAGAAGTCCCTGAACCTTTAAGTTCCTGAAGAGAAGTCCCTGAACCTTTTAGTTCTATGAAGAGAAGTCCATGAACCTTTTAGGTCTATGAAGAGAAGTCCCTGAACCTTTTAGTTCTTTAAAGAGAAGTCCCTGAACCTTTTAGTTCCTGAAGAGAAGTCCCTGAACCGTTTAGTTCTTTGAAGAGAAGTCCCTGAACCTTTTAGTTCTATGAAGAGAAGTCCCTGAACCTTTTAGTTCTATGAAGAGAAGTCCCTGAAACTTTTAGTTCCTGAAGAGAAATCCATGAACCTTTTAGTTCTATGACGAGAAGTCCATGAACCTTTTAGGTCTATGAAGAGAAGTCCCTGAACCTTTTAGTTCTTTAAAGAGAAGTCCCTGAACCTTTTAGTTCCTGAAGAGAAGTCCCTGAACCGTTTAGTTCTTTGAAGAGAAGTCCCTGAACCTTTTAGTTCTATGAAGAGAAGTCCCTGAAACTTTTAGTTCTGTGAAGAGAAGTCCCTGAACCTTTTAGTTCCTGAAGAGAAATCCATGAACCTTTTAGGTCTATGAAGAGAAGTCCCTGAACCTTTTAGTTCTTTCAAGAGAAGTCCCTGAACCTTTTAGTTCCTGAAGAGAAGTCCCTGAACTTTTTAGTTCTTTCAAGAAAAGTCCCTGAACCTTTTAGTTCTATGAAGAGAAGTCCCTGAACCTTTTAGTTCTGAGAAGAGAAGTCCCTGAACCTTTTAGTTCGTTGAAGAGAAGTCCCTGAACCTTTTAGTTCTGAGAAGAGAAGTCCCTGGACCTTTTAGGTCTATGGAGAGAAGTCTCTGAACCTTTTAGTTCCTGAATAGAACTCCATGAACCTTTTAGGTCTATGAAGAGAAGTCCCTGAACCTTTTAGTTCTATAAAGAGAAGTCCCTGAACCTTTAAGTTCCTGAAGAGAAGTCCCTGAACCTTTTAGTTCTATGAAGAGAAGTCCATGAACCTTTTAGGTCTATGAAGAGAAGTCCCTGAACCTTTTAGTTCCTGAAGAGAAGTCCCTGAACCTTTTAGTTCTTTCAAGAAAAGTCCCTGAACGTTTTAGTTCTATGAAGAGAAGTCCCTGAACCTTTTAGTTCTGAGAAGAGAAGTCCCTGAACCTTTTAGTTCGTTGAAGAGAAGTCCCTGAACCTTTTAGTTCTGAGAAGAGAAGTCCCTGGACCTTTTAGTTCTATGGAGAGAAGTCCCTGAACCTTTTAGTTCCTGAATAGAACTCCATGAACCTTTTAGGTCTATGAAGAGAAGTCCCTGAACCTTTTAGTTCTATGAAGAGAAGTCCCTGAACCTTTTAGTTCCCGAAAAGAAGTCCCTGAACCTTTTAGTTCCTGAAGAGAAGTCCATGAACCTTTTAGGTCTATGAAGAGAAGTCCCTGAACCTTTTAGTTCTTTCAAGAGAAGTCCCTGAACCTTTTAGTTCTATGAAGAGAAGTCCCTGAACCTTTTAGTTCTGAGACAAGAAGTCCCTGAACCTTTTGGTTCTATGATGAGAAGTCCCTGAACCTTTTAGTTCTTTAAAGAGAAGTCCCTGAACCTTTAAGTTCCTGAAGAGAAGTCCCTGAACCTTTTAGTTCTATGAAGAGAAGTCCCTGAACTGTTTAGTTCTTTGAAGAGAAGTCCCTGAACCTTTTAGTTCTATGAAGAGAAGTCCCTGAACCTTTTAGTTCTATGAAGAGAAGTCCCTGAACCTTTTAGTTCGATGAAGAGAAGTCCCTGAACTGTTTAGTTCTTTGAAGAGAAGTCCCTGAACCTTTTAGTTCTATGAAGAGAAGTCCCTGAACCTTTTAGTTCTATGAAGAGAAGTCCCTGAACCTTTTAGTTCTATGAAGAGAAGTCCCTGAACCTTTTAGTTCTATGAAGAGAAGTCCCTGAACCTTTTAGTTCTTGGAAGAGAAGTCCCTGAACCTTTTAGTTCTATGAAGAGAAGTCCCTGAACCTTTTAGTTCCCGAAGAGAAGTCCCTGAAACTTTTAGTTCCTGAAGAGAAGTCCATGAACCTTTTAGGTCTATGAAGAGAAGTCCCTGAACCTTTTAGTTCTTTAAAGAGAAGTCCCTGAACATTTTAGTTCCTGAAGAGAAGTCCCTGAACCTTTTAGTTCTATGAAGAGAAGTCCATGAACCTTTTAGGTCTATGAAGAGAAGTCCCTGGACCTTTTAGTTCTTTAAAGAGAAGTCCCTGAACCTTTTAGTTCCTGAAGAGAAGTCCCTGAACAGTTTAGTTCTTTGAAGAGAAGTCCCTGAACCTTTTAGTTCTATGAAGAGAAGTCCCTGAACCTTTAAGTTCTATGAAGAGAAGTCCCTGAACCTTTTAGTTCCTGAAGAGAAATCCATGAACCTTTTAGGTCTATGAAGAGAAGTCCCTGAACCTTTTAGTTCTTTCAAGAGAAGTCCCTGAACCTTTTAGTTCCTGAAGAGAAGTCCCTGAACTTTTTAGTTCTTTCAAGAAAAGTCCCTGAACCTTTTAGTTCTATGAAGAGAAGTCCCTGAACCTTTTAGTTCTGAGAAGAGAAGTCCCTGAACCTTTTAGTTCGTTGAAGAGAAGTCCCTGAACCTTTTAGTTCTGAGAAGAGAAGTCCCTGGACCTTTTAGGTCTATGGAGAGAAGTCTCTGAACCTTTTAGTTCCTGAATAGAACTCCATGAACCTTTTAGGTCTATGAAGAGAAGTCCCTGAACCTTTTAGTTCTATAAAGAGAAGTCCCTGAACCTTTAAGTTCCTGAAGAGAAGTCCCTGAACCTTTTAGTTCTATGAAGAGAAGTCCATGAACCTTTTAGGTCTATGAAGAGAAGTCCCTGAACCTTTTAGTTCTTTCAAGAGAAGTCCCTGAACCTTTTAGTTCTATGAAGAGAAGTCCCTGAACCTTTTAGTTCTGAGACAAGAAGTCCCTGAACCTTTTGGTTCTATGATGAGAAGTCCCTGAACCTTTTAGTTCTTTAAAGAGAAGTCCCTGAACCTTTAAGTTCCTGAAGAGAAGTCCCTGAACCTTTTAGTTCTATGAAGAGAAGTCCCTGAACCTTTTAGTTCCTGAAGAGAAATCCATGAACCTTTTAGGTCTATGAAGAGAAGTCCCTGAACCTTTTAGTTCTATGAAGAGAAGTCCCTGAACTGTTTAGTTCTTTGAAGAGAAGTCCCTGAACCTTTTAGTTCTATGAAGAGAAGTCCCTGAACCTTTTAGTTCTATGAAGAGAAGTCCCTGAACCTTTTAGTTCTTTGAAGAGAAGTCCCTGAACCTTTTAGTTCTTTGAAGAGAAGTCCCTGAACCTTTTAGTTCTATGAAGAGAAGTCCCTGAACCTTTTAGTTCTATGAAGAGAAGTCCCTGAACCTTTTAGTTCTATGAAGAGAAGTCCCTGAACCTTTTAGTTCTATGAAGAGAAGTCCCTGAACCTTTTAGTTCTTGGAAGAGAAGTCCCTGAACCTTTTAGTTCTATGAAGAGAAGTCCCTGAACCTTTTAGTTCCCGAAGAGAAGTCCCTGAAACTTTTAGTTCCTGAAGAGAAGTCCATGAACCTTTTAGGTCTATGAAGAGAAGTCCCTGAACCTTTTAGTTCTTTAAAGAGAAGTCCCTGAACATTTTAGTTCCTGAAGAGAAGTCCCTGAACCTTTTAGTTCTATGAAGAGAAGTCCATGAACCTTTTAGGTCTATGAAGAGAAGTCCCTGGACCTTTTAGTTCTTTAAAGAGAAGTCCCTGAACCTTTTAGTTCCTGAAGAGAAGTCCCTGAACAGTTTAGTTCTTTGAAGAGAAGTCCCTGAACCTTTTAGTTCTATGAAGAGAAGTCCCTGAACCTTTAAGTTCTATGAAGAGAAGTCCCTGAACCTTTTAGTTCCTGAAGAGAAATCCATGAACCTTTTAGGTCTATGAAGAGAAGTCCCTGAACCTTTTAGTTCTTTAAAGAGAAGTCCCTGAACCTTTTAGTTCCTGAAGAGAAGTCCCTGAACTTTTTAGTTCTTTCAAGAAAAGTCCCTGAACCTTTTAGTTCTATGAAGAGAAGTCCCTGAACCTTTTAGTTCGTTGAAGAGAAGTCCCTGAACCTTTTAGTTCGTTGAAGAGAAGTCCCTGAACCTTTTAGTTCTGAGAAGAGAAGTCCCTGGACCTTTTAGTTCTATGGAGAGAAGTCTCTGAACCTTTTAGTTCCTGAATAGAACTCCATGAACCTTTTAGGTCTATGAAGAGAAGTCCCTGAACCTTTTAGTTCTTTAAAGAGAAGTCCCTGAACCTTTAAGTTCCTGAAGAGAAGTCCCTGAACCTTTTAGTTCTATGAAGAGAAGTCCATGAACCTTTTAGGTCTATGAAGAGAAGTCCCTGAACCTTTTAGTTCTTTAAAGAGAAGTCCCTGAACCTTTTAGTTCCTGAAGAGAAGTCCCTGAACCGTTTAGTTCTTTGAAGAGAAGTCCCTGAACCTTTTAGTTCTATGAAGAGAAGTCCCTGAACCTTTTAGTTCTATGAAGAGAAGTCCCTGAACCTTTTAGTTCCTGAAGAGAAATCCATGAACCTTTTAGTTCTATGACGAGAAGTCCATGAACCTTTTAGGTCTATGAAGAGAAGTCCCTGAACGTTTTAGTTCTATGAAGAGAAGTCCTTGAACCTTTTAGTTCTTTAAAGAGAAGTCCCTGAACCTTTTAGTTCCTGAAGAGAAGTCCCTGAACTTTTTAGTTCTTTCAAGAAAAGTCCCTGAACCTTTTAGTTCTTTGAAGAGAAGTCCCTGAACCTTTTAGTTCTATGAAGAGAAGTCCCTGAACCTTTTAGTTCTATGAAGAGAAGTCCCTGAACCTTTTAGTTCCTGAAGAGAAATCCATGAACCTTTTAGGTCTATGAAGAGAAGTCCCTGAACCTTTTAGTTCTTTAAAGAGAAGTCCCTGAACCTTTTAGTTCCTGAAGAGAAGTCCCTGAACTTTTTAGTTCTTTCAAGAAAAGTCCCTGAACCTTTTAGTTCTATGAAGAGAAGTCCCTGAACCTTTTAGTTCTGAGAAGAGAAGTCCCTGAACCTTTTAGTTCGTTGAAGAGAAGTCCCTGAACCTTTTAGTTCATTGAAGAGAAGTCCCTGAACCTTTTAGTTCTGAGAAGAGAAGTCCCTGGACCTTTTAGTTCTATGGAGAGACGTCTCTGAACCTTTTAGTTCCTGAATAGCACTCCATGAACCTTTTAGGTCTATGAAGAGAAGTCCCTGAACCTTTTAGTTCTTTAAAGAGAAGTCCCTGAACCTTTAAGTTCCTGAAGAGAAGTCCCTGAACCTTTTAGTTCTATGAAGAGAAGTCCATGAACCTTTTAGGTCTATGAAGAGAAGTCCCTGAACCTTTTAGTTCTTTAAAGAGAAGTCCTTGAACCTTTAAGTTCCTGAAGAGAAGTCCCTGAACCTTTTAGTTCTATGAAGAGAAGTCCATGAACCTTTTAGGTCTATGAAGAGAAGTCCCTGGACCTTTTAGTTCTATGGAGAGAAGTCCCTGAACCTTTTAGTTCCCGAAAAGAAGTCCCTGAACCTTTTAGTTCCTGAAGAGAAGTCCATGAACCTTTTAGGTCTATGAAGAGAAGTCCCTGAACCTTTTAGTTCTTTAAAGAGAAGTCCCTGATCCTTTAAGTTCCTGAAGAGAATTCCCTGAGCCTTTTAGTTCTTTCAAGAGAAGTCCCTGAACCTTTTAGTTCTATGAAGAGAAGTCCCTGAACCTTTTAGTTCTGAGACGAGAAGTCCCTGAACCTTTTGGTTCTATGATGAGAAGTCCCTGAACCTTTTAGTTCTATGAAGAGAAGTCCATGAATCTTTAAGTTCCTGAAGAGAAGTCCCTGAACCTTTTAGTTCCTTCAAGAAAAGTCCCTGAACTTTTTAGTTCTATGAAGAGAAGTCCCTTAACCTTTTAGTTCTGAGAAGAGAAGACCCTGAACCTTTTAGTTCTTTGAAGAGAAGTCCCTGAACCTTTTAGTTCTATGAAGAGAAGTCAGTGAACCTTTTAGTTCTTTGAAGAGAAGTCCCTGAACCTTTTAGTTCTTTCCAGAGAAGTCCCTGAACCTTTTAATTCCTGAAGAGAAGTCCATGAAACTTTTAGGTCTATGAAGAGAAGTCCGTGAACGTTTTAGTTTGGAGAAGGGAAGTCCCTGAACCTTTTAGTTCTATGAAGAGAAGTCCCTGAACCTTTTAGTTCCTGAAGAGAAGTCCCTGAACCTTTTAGTTCTTTAAAGAGAAGTCCCTGAACCTTTTAGTTCTATGAAGAGAAGTCCCTGAACCTTTTAGGTCTATGAAAAGAAGTCCCTGAACCTTTTAGTTCTATGAAGAGAAGTCCCTGAACCTTTTTGTTCCTGAAGAGAAGTCCCTGAACCTTTTAGTTCTTTAAAGAGAAGTCCCTGAACCTTTTAGGTCTATGAAAAGAAGTCCCTGAACCTTTTAGTTCTATGAAGAGAAGTCCCTGAACCTTTTAGTTCCTGAAGAGAAGTCCCTGAACCTTTTAGGTCTATGAAGAGAAGTCCCTGAACCTTTTAGTTCTATGAAGAGAAGTCCCTGAACTGTTTAGTTCTTTGAAGAGAAGTCCCTGAACCTTTTAGTTCTATGAAGAGAAGTCCCTGAACCTTTTAGTTCTATGAAGAGAAGTCCCTGAACCTTTTAGTTCCTGAAGAGAAATCCATGAACCTTTTAGGTCTATGAAGAGAAGTCCCTGAACCTTTTAGTTCTATGAAGAGAAGTCCCTGAAATGTTTAGTTCTTTGAAGAGAAGTCCCTGAACCTTTTAGTTCTATGAAGAGAAGTCCCTGAACCTTTTAGTTCTATGAAGAGAAGTCCCTGAACCTTTTAGTTCTATGAAGAGAAGTCCCTGAACCTTTTAGTTCGATGAAGAGAAGTCCCTGAACTGTTTAGTTCTTTGAAGAGAAGTCCCTGAACCTTTTAGTTCTATGAAGAGAAGTCCCTGAACCTTTTAGTTCTATGAAGAGAAGTCCCTGAACCTTTTAGTTCTATGAAGAGAAGTCCCTGAACCTTTTAGTTCTATGAAGAGAAGTCCCTGAACCTTTTAGTTCTTGGAAGAGAAGTCCCTGAACCTTTTAGTTCTATGAAGAGAAGTCCCTGAACCTTTTAGTTCCCGAAGAGAAGTCCCTGAAACTTTTAGTTCCTGAAGAGAAGTCCATGAACCTTTTAGGTCTATGAAGAGAAGTCCCTGAACCTTTTAGTTCTTTAAAGAGAAGTCCCTGAACATTTTAGTTCCTGAAGAGAAGTCCCTGAACCTTTTAGTTCTATGAAGAGAAGTCCATGAACCTTTTAGGTCTATGAAGAGAAGTCCCTGGACCTTTTAGTTCTTTAAAGAGAAGTCCCTGAACCTTTTAGTTCCTGAAGAGAAGTCCCTGAACAGTTTAGTTCTTTGAAGAGAAGTCCCTGAACCTTTTAGTTCTATGAAGAGAAGTCCCTGAACCTTTAAGTTCTATGAAGAGAAGTCCCTGAACCTTTTAGTTCTATGAAGAGAAGTCCCTGAACCTTTTAGTTCTATGAAGAGAAGTCCCTGAACCTTTTAGTTCTTGGAAGAGAAGTCCCTGAACCTTTTAGTTCTATGAAGAGAAGTCCCTGAACCTTTTCGTTCCCGAAGAGAAGTCCCTGAAACTTTTAGTTCCTGAAGAGAAGTCCATGAACCTTTTAGGTCTATGAAGAGAAGTCCCTGAACCTTTTAGTTCTTTAAAGAGAAGTCCCTGAACATTTTAGTTCCTGAAGAGAGGTCCCTGAACCTTTTAGTTCTATGAAGAGAAGTCCATGAACCTTTTAGGTCTATGAAGAGAAGTCCCTGGACCTTTTAGTTCTTTAAAGAGAAGTCCCTGAACCTTTTAGTTCCTGAAGAGAAGTCCCTGAACAGTTTAGTTCTTTGAAGAGAAGTCCCTGAACCTTTTAGTTCTATGAAGAGAAGTCCCTGAACCTTTAAGTTCTATGAAGAGAAGTCCCTGAACCTTTTAGTTCCTGAAGAGAAATCCATGAACCTTTTAGGTCTATGAAGAGAAGTCCCTGAACCTTTTAGTTCTTTAAAGAGAAGTCCCTGAACCTTTTAGTTCCTGAAGAGAAGTCCCTGAACCGTTTAGTTCTTTGAAGAGAAGTCCCTGAACCTTTTAGTTCTATGAAGAGAAGTCCCTGAACCTTTTAGTTCTATGAAGAGAAGTCCCTGAACCTTTTAGTTCCTGAAGAGAAATCCATGAACCTTTTAGGTCTATGAAGAGAAGTCCCTGAACCTTTTAGTTCTTTAAAGAGAAGTCCCTGAACCTTTTAGTTCTATGAAGAGAAGTCCCTGAACCTTTTAGTTCTGAGAAGAGAAGTCCCTGAACCTTTTAGTTCGTTGAAGAGAAGTCCCTGAACCTTTTAGTTCCTGAAGAGAAGTCCCTGAACCTTTTAGGTCTATGAAGAGAAGTCCCTGAACCTTTTAGTTCTATGAAGAGAAGTCCCTGAACTGTTTAGTTCTTTGAAGAGAAGTCCCTGAACCTTTTAGTTCTATGAAGAGAAGTCCCTGAACCTTTTAGTTCTATGAAGAAAAGTCCCTGAACCTTTTAGTTCCTGAAGAGAAATCCATGAACCTTTTAGGTCTATGAAGAGAAGTCCCTGAACCTTTTAGTTCTATGAAGAGAAGTCCCTGAACTGTTTAGTTCTTTGAAGAGAAGTCCCTGAACCTTTTAGTTCTATGAAGAGAAGTCCCTGAACCTTTTAGTTCTATGAAGAGAAGTCCCTGAACCTTTTAGTTCGATGAAGAGAAGTCCCTGAACTGTTTAGTTCTTTGAAGAGAAGTCCCTGAACCTTTTAGTTCTATGAAGAGAAGTCCCTGAACCTTTTAGTTCTATGAAGAGAAGTCCCTGAACCTTTTAGTTCTATGAAGAGAAGTCCCTGAACCTTTTAGTTCTATGAAGAGAAGTCCCTGAACCTTTTAGTTCTTGGAAGAGAAGTCCCTGAACCTTTTAGTTCTATGAAGAGAAGTCCCTGAACCTTTTAGTTCCCGAAGAGAAGTCCCTGAACCTTTTAGTTCCTGAAGAGAAGTCCATGAACCTTTTAGGTCTATGAAGAGATGTCCCTGAACCTTTTAGTTCGTTAAAGAGAAGTCCCTGAACATTTTAGTTCATGAAGAGAAGTCCCTGGACCTTTTAGTTCTTTAAAGAGAAGTCCCTGAACCTTTTAGTTCCTGAAGAGAAGTCCCTGAACCGTTTAGTTCTTTGAAGAGAAGTCCCTGAACCTTTTAGTTCCATGAAGAGAAGTCCCTGAACCTTTAAGTTCTATGAAGAGAAGTCCCTGAACCTTTTAGTTCCTGAAGAGAAATCCATGAACCTTTTAGGTCTATGAAGAGAAGTCCCTGAACCTTTTAGTTCTTTAAAGAGAAGTCCCTGAACCTTTTAGTTCCTGAAGAGAAGTCCCTGAACTTTTTAGTTCTTTCAAGAAAAGTCCCTGAACCTTTTAGTTCTATGAAGAGAAGTCCCTGAACCTTTTAGTTCGTTGAAGAGAAGTCCCTGAACCTTTTAGTTCGTTGAAGAGAAGTCCCTGAACCTTTTAGTTCTGAGAAGAGAAGTCCCTGGACCTTTTAGTTCTATGGAGAGAAGTCTCTGAACCTTTTAGTTCCTGAATAGAACTCCATGAAGCTTTTAGGTCTATGAAGAGAAGTCCCTGAACCTTTTAGTTCTTTAAAGAGAAGTCCCTGAACCTTTAAGTTCCTGAAGAGAAGTCCCTGAACCTTTTAGTTCTATGAAGAGAAGTCCATGAACCTTTTAGGTCTATGAAGAGAAGTCCCTGAACCTTTTAGTTCTTTAAAGAGAAGTCCCTGAACCTTTTAGTTCCTGAAGAGAAGTCCCTGAACCGTTTAGTTCTTTGAAGAGAAGTCCCTGAACCTTTTAGTTCTATGAAGAGAAGTCCCTGAACCTTTTAGTTCTATGAAGAGAAGTCCCTGAACCTTTTAGTTCCTGAAGAGAAATCCATGAACCTTTTAGTTCTATGACGAGAAGTCCATGAACCTTTTAGGTCTATGAAGAGAAGTCCCTGAACCTTTTAGTTCTTTAAAGAGAAGTCCCTGAACCTTTTAGTTCCTGAAGAGAAGTCCCTGAACCGTTTAGTTCTTTGAAGAGAAGTCCCTGAACCTTTTAGTTCTATGAAGAGAAGTCCCTGAACCTTTTAGTTCTATGAAGAGAAGTCCCTGAACCTTTTAGTTCCTGAAGAGAAATCCATGAACCTTTTAGGTCTATGAAGAGAAGTCCCTGAACCTTTTAGTTCTTTAAAGAGAAGTCCCTGAACCTTTTAGTTCTATGAAGAGAAGTCCCTGAACCTTTTAGTTCTGAGAAGAGAAGTCCCTGAACCTTTTAGTTCGTTGAAGAGAAGTCCCTGAACCTTTTAGTTCTTTAAAGAGAAGTCCCTCAACCTTTTAGTTCCTGAAGAGAAGTCCCTGAACCTTTTAGTTCTGAGAAGAGAAGTCCCTGAACCTTTTAGTTCTTTAAAGAGAAGTCCCTGAACCTTTTAGTTCTATGAAGAGAAGTCCCTGAACCTTTTAGGTCTATGAAAAGAAGTCCCTGAACCTTTTAGTTCTATGAAGAGAAGTCCCTGAACCTTTTAGTTCCTGAAGAGAAGTCCCTGAACCTTTTAGTTCTTTAAAGAGAAGTCCCTGAACCTTTTAGGTCTATGAAAAGAAGTCCCTGAACCTTTTAGTTCTATGAAGAGAAGTCCCTGAACCTTTTAGTTCCTGAAGAGAAGTCCCTGAACCTTTTAGGTCTATGAAGAGAAGTCCCTGAACCTTTTAGTTCTATGAAGAGAAGTCCCTGAACTGTTTAGTTCTTTGAAGAGAAGTCCCTGAACCTTTTAGTTCTGAGAAGAGAAGTCCCTGAACCTTTTAGTTCTTTGAAGAGAAGTCCCTGAACCTTTTAGTTCTATGAAGAGAAGTCAGTGAACCTTTTAGTTCTTTGAAGAGAAGTCCCTGAACCTCTTAGTTCTTTCCAGAGAAGTCCCTGAACCTTTTAATTCCTGAAGAGAAGTCCATGAAACTTTTAGGTCTATGAAGAGAAGTCCGTGAACTTTTTAGTTTGGAGAAGGGAAGTCCCTGAACCTTTTAGTTCTATGAAGAGAAGTCCCTGAACCTTTTAGTTCCTGAAGAGAAGTCCCTGAACCTTTTAGTTCTTTAAAGAGAAGTCCCTGAACCTTTTAGTTCTATGAAGAGAAGTCCCTGAACCTTTTAGGTCTATGAAAAGAAGTCCCTGAACCTTTTAGTTCTATGAAGAGAAGTCCCTGAACCTTTTAGTTCCTGAAGAGAAGTCCCTGAACCTTTTAGTTCTTTAAAGAGAAGTCCCTGAACCTTTTAGGTCCATGAAAAGAAGTCCCTGAACCTTTTAGTTCTATGAAGAGAAGTCCCTGAACCTTTTAGTTCCTGAAGAGAAGTCCCTGAACCTTTTAGGTCTATGAAGAGAAGTCCCTGAACCTTTTAGTTCTATGAAGAGAAGTCCCTGAACTGTTTAGTTCTTTGAAGAGAAGTCCCTGAACCTTTTAGTTCTATGAAGAGAAGTCCCTGAACCTTTTAGTTCTATGAAGAGAAGTCCCTGAACCTTTTAGTTCCTGAAGAGAAATCCATGAACCTTTTAGGTCTATGAAGAGAAGTCCCTGAACCTTTTAGTTCTATGAAGAGAAGTCCCTGAACTGTTTAGTTCTTTGAAGAGAAGTCCCTGAACCTTTTAGTTCTATGAAGAGAAGTCCCTGAACCTTTTAGTTCTATGAAGAGAAGTCCCTGAACCTTTTAGTTCGATGAAGAGAAGTCCCTGAACTGTTTAGTTCTTTGAAGAGAAGTCCCTGAACCTTTTAGTTCTATGAAGAGAAGTCCCTGAACCTTTTAGTTCTATGAAGAGAAGTCCCTGAACCTTTTAGTTCTATGAAGAGAAGTCCCTGAACCTTTTAGTTCTATGAAGAGAAGTCCCTGAACCTTTTAGTTCTTGGAAGAGAAGTCCCTGAACCTTTTAGTTCTATGAAGAGAAGTCCCTGAACCTTTTAGTTCCCGAAGAGAAGTCCCTGAACCTTTTAGTTCCTGAAGAGAAGTCCATGAACCTTTTAGGTCTATGAAGAGATGTCCCTGAACCTTTTAGTTCGTTAAAGAGAAGTCCCTGAACATTTTAGTTCATGAAGAGAAGTCCCTGGACCTTTTAGTTCTTTAAAGAGAAGTCCCTGAACCTTTTAGTTCCTGAAGAGAAGTCCCTGAACCGTTTAGTTCTTTGAAGAGAAGTCCCTGAACCTTTTAGTTCTATGAAGAGAAGTCCCTGAACCTTTAAGTTCTATGAAGAGAAGTCCCTGAACCTTTTAGTTCCTGAAGAGAAATCCATGAACCTTTTAGGTCTATGAAGAGAAGTCCCTGAACCTTTTAATTCTTTAAAGAGAAGTCCCTGAACCTTTTAGTTCCTGAAGAGAAGTCCCTGAACTTTTTAGTTCTTTCAAGAAAAGTCCCTGAACCTTTTAGTTCTATGAAGAGAAGTCCCTGAACCTTTTAGTTCGTTGAAGAGAAGTCCCTGAACCTTTTAGTTCGTTGAAGAGAAGTCCCTGAACCTTTTAGTTCTGAGAAGAGAAGTCCCTGGACCTTTTAGTTCTATGGAGAGAAGTCTCTGAACCTTTTAGTTCCTGAATAGAACTCCATGAAGCTTTTAGGTCTATGAAGAGAAGTCCCTGAACCTTTTAGTTCTTTAAAGAGAAGTCCCTGAACCTTTAAGTTCCTGAAGAGAAGTCCCTGAACCTTTTAGTTCTATGAAGAGAAGTCCATGAACCTTTTAGGTCTATGAAGAGAAGTCCCTGAACCTTTTAGTTCTTTAAAGAGAAGTCCCTGAACCTTTTAGTTCCTGAAGAGAAGTCCCTGAACCGTTTAGTTCTTTGAAGAGAAGTCCCTGAACCTTTTAGTTCTATGAAGAGAAGTCCCTGAACCTTTTAGTTCTATGAAGAGAAGTCCCTGAACCTTTTAGTTCCTGAAGAGAAATCCATGAACCTTTTAGTTCTATGACGAGAAGTCCATGAACCTTTTAGGTCTATGAAGAGAAGTCCCTGAACCTTTTAGTTCTTTAAAGAGAAGTCCCTGAACCTTTTAGTTCCTGAAGAGAAGTCCCTGAACCGTTTAGTTCTTTGAAGAGAAGTCCCTGAACCTTTTAGTTCTATGAAGAGAAGTCCCTGAACCTTTTAGTTCTATGAAGAGAAGTCCCTGAACCTTTTAGTTCCTGAAGAGAAATCCATGAACCTTTTAGGTCTATGAAGAGAAGTCCCTGAACCTTTTAGTTCTTTAAAGAGAAGTCCCTGAACCTTTTAGTTCTATGAAGAGAAGTCCCTGAACCTTTTAGTTCTGAGAAGAGAAGTCCCTGAACCTTTTAGTTCGTTGAAGAGAAGTCCCTGAACCTTTTAGTTCTTTAAAGAGAAGTCCCTCAACCTTTTAGTTCCTGAAGAGAAGTCCCTGAACCTTTTAGTTCTGAGAAGAGAAGTCCCTGAACCTTTTAGTTCTTTAAAGAGAAGTCCCTGAACCTTTTAGTTCTATGAAGAGAAGTCCCTGAACCTTTTAGGTCTATGAAAAGAAGTCCCTGAACCTTTTAGTTCTATGAAGAGAAGTCCCTGAACCTTTTAGTTCCTGAAGAGAAGTCCCTGAACCTTTTAGTTCTTTAAAGAGAAGTCCCTGAACCTTTTAGGTCTATGAAAAGAAGTCCCTGAACCTTTTAGTTCTATGAAGAGAAGTCCCTGAACCTTTTAGTTCCTGAAGAGAAGTCCCTGAACCTTTTAGGTCTATGAAGAGAAGTCCCTGAACCTTTTAGTTCTATGAAGAGAAGTCCCTGAACTGTTTAGTTCTTTGAAGAGAAGTCCCTGAACCTTTTAGTTCTGAGAAGAGAAGTCCCTGAACCTTTTAGTTCTTTGAAGAGAAGTCCCTGAACCTTTTAGTTCTATGAAGAGAAGTCAGTGAACCTTTTAGTTCTTTGAAGAGAAGTCCCTGAACCTCTTAGTTCTTTCCAGAGAAGTCCCTGAACCTTTTAATTCCTGAAGAGAAGTCCATGAAACTTTTAGGTCTATGAAGAGAAGTCCGTGAACTTTTTAGTTTGGAGAAGGGAAGTCCCTGAACCTTTTAGTTCTATGAAGAGAAGTCCCTGAACCTTTTAGTTCCTGAAGAGAAGTCCCTGAACCTTTTAGTTCTTTAAAGAGAAGTCCCTGAACCTTTTAGTTCTATGAAGAGAAGTCCCTGAACCTTTTAGGTCTATGAAAAGAAGTCCCTGAACCTTTTAGTTCTATGAAGAGAAGTCCCTGAACCTTTTAGTTCCTGAAGAGAAGTCCCTGAACCTTTTAGTTCTTTAAAGAGAAGTCCCTGAAGCTTTTAGGTCCATGAAAAGAAGTCCCTGAACCTTTTAGTTCTATGAAGAGAAGTCCCTGAACCTTTTAGTTCCTGAAGAGAAGTCCCTGAACCTTTTAGGTCTATGAAGAGAAGTCCCTGAACCTTTTAGTTCTATGAAGAGAAGTCCCTGAACTGTTTAGTTCTTTGAAGAGAAGTCCCTGAACCTTTTAGTTCTATGAAGAGAAGTCCCTGAACCTTTTAGTTCTATGAAGAGAAGTCCCTGAACCTTTTAGTTCCTGAAGAGAAATCCATGAACCTTTTAGGTCTATGAAGAGAAGTCCCTGAACCTTTTAGTTCTATGAAGAGAAGTCCCTGAACTGTTTAGTTCTTTGAAGAGAAGTCCATGAACCTTTTAGTTCGATGAAGAGAAGTCCCTGAACCTTTTAGTTCTATGAAGAGAAGTCCCTGAACCTTTTAGTTCGATGAAGAGAAGTCCCTGAACTGTTTAGTTCTTTGAAGAGAAGTCCCTGAACCTTTTAGTTCTATGAAGAGAAGTCCCTGAACCTTTTAGTTCTATGAAGAGAAGTCCCTGAACCTTTTAGTTCTATGAAGAGAAGTCCCTGAACCTTTTAGTTCTATGAAGAGAAGTCCCTGAACCTTTTAGTTCTTGGAAGAGAAGTCCCTGAACCTTTTAGTTCTATGAAGAGAAGTCCCTGAACCTTTTAGTTCCCGAAGAGAAGTCCCTGAACCTTTTAGTTCCTGAAGAGAAGTCCATGAACCTTTTAGGTCTATGAAGAGAAGTCCCTGAACCTTTTAGTTCGTTAAAGAGAAGTCCCTGAACATTTTAGTTCATGAAGAGAAGTCCCTGAACCTTTTAGTTCTATGAAGAGAAGTCCATGAACCTTTTAGGTCTATGAAGAGAAGTCCCTGGACCTTTTAGTTCTGAGACGAGAAGTCCCTGAACCTTTTAGTTCCTGAAGAGAAGTCCCTGAACCGTTTAGTTCTTTGAAGAGAAGTCCCTGAACCTTTTAGTTCTATGAAGAGAAGTCCCTGAACCTTTAAGTTCTATGAAGAGAAGTCCCTGAACCTTTTAGTTCCTGAAGAGAAATCCATGAACCTTTTAGGTCTATGAAGAGAAGTCCCTGAACCTTTTAGTTCTTTAAAGAGAAGTCCCTGAACCTTTTAGTTCCTGAAGAGAAGTCCCTGAACTTTTTAGTTCTTTCAAGAAAAGTCCCTGAACCTTTTAGTTCTATGAAGAGAAGTCCCTGAACCTTTTAGTTCGTTGAAGAGAAGTCCATGAACCTTTTGGTTCCTGAAGAGAAGTCCCTGAACCTTTTAGTTCTGAGAAGAGAAGTCCCTGGACCTTTTAGTTCTATGGAGAGAAGTCCCTGAACCTTTAAGTTCTATGAAGAGAAGTCCCTGAACCTTTTAGTTCCTGAAGAGAAATCCATGAACCTTTTAGGTCTATGAAGAGAAGTCCCTGAACCTTTTAGTTCTTTAAAGAGAAGTCCCTGAACCTTTTAGTTCCTGAAGAGAAGTCCCTGAACTTTTTAGTTCTTTCAAGAAAAGTCCCTGAACATTTTAGTTCTATGAAGAGAAGTCCCTGAACCTTTTAGTTCGTTGAAGAGAAGTCCCTGAACCTTTTAGTTCGTTGAAGAGAAGTCCCTGAACCTTTTAGTTCTATGAAGAGAAGTCCCTGAACCTTTTAGTTCCTGAAGAGAAGTCCCTGAACCTTTTAGTTCTTTAAAGAGAAGTCCCTGAACCTTTTAGTTCTATGAAGAGAAGTCCCTGAACCTTTTAGGTCTATGAAAAGAAGTCCCTGAACCTTTTAGTTCTATGAAGAGAAGTCCCTGAACGTTTTAGTTCTATGAAGAGAAGTCCCTGAACCTTTTAGTTCTGAGAAGAGAAGTCCCTGAACCTTTTAGTTCGTTGAAGAGAAGTCCCTGAACCTTTTAGTTCGTTGAAGAGAAGTCCCTGAACCTTTTAGTTCTGAAAAGAGAAGTCCCTGGACCTTTTAGTTCTATGGAGAGAAGTCCCTGAACCTTTTAGTTCCTGAATAGAACTCCATGAACCTTTTAGGTCTATGAAGAGAAGTCCCTGAACCTTTTAGTTCTATGAAGAGAAGTCCCTGAACCTTTTAGTTCCTGAAGAGGAGTCCATGAACCTTTTAGGTCTATGAAGAGAAGTCCCTGAACCTTTTAGTTCTTTAAAGAGAAGTCCCTGAACCTTTAAGTTCCTGAAGAGAAGTCCCTGAGCCTTTTAGTTCTTTCAAGAGAAGTCCCTGAACCTTTTAGTTCTATGAAGAGAAGTCCCTGAACCTTTTAGTTCTGAGACAAGAAGTCCCTGAACCTTTTGGTTCTATGATGAGAAGTCCCTGAACCTTTTAGTTCTATGAAGAGAAGTCCATGAACCTTTTGGTTCCTGAAGAGAAGTCCCTGAACCTTTTAGTTCTATGAAGAGAAGTCCCTGAACCTTTTAGTTCCTGAAGAGAAGTCCCTGAACCTTTTAATTCCTGAAGAGAAGTCCATGAAACTTTTAGGTCTATGAAGAGAAGTCCGTGAACTTTTTAGTTTGGAGAAGGGAAGTCCCTGAACCTTTTAGTTCTATGAAGAGAAGTCCCTGAACCTTTTAGTTCCTGAAGAGAAGTCCCTGAACCTTTTAGTTCTTTAAAGAGAAGTCCCTGAACCTTTTAGTTCTATGAAGAGAAGTCCCTGAACCTTTTAGGTCTATGAAAAGAAGTCCCTGAACCTTTTAGTTCTATGAAGAGAAGTCCCTGAACCTTTTAGTTCCTGAAGAGAAGTCCCTGAACCTTTTAGTTCTTTAAAGAGAAGTCCCTGAACCTTTTAGGTCCATGAAAAGAAGTCCCTGAACCTTTTAGTTCTATGAAGAGAAGTCCCTGAACCTTTTAGTTCCTGAAGAGAAGTCCCTGAACCTTTTAGGTCTATGAAGAGAAGTCCCTGAACCTTTTAGTTCTATGAAGAGAAGTCCCTGAACTGTTTAGTTCTTTGAAGAGAAGTCCCTGAACCTTTTAGTTCTATGAAGAGAAGTCCCTGAACCTTTTAGTTCTATGAAGAGAAGTCCCTGAACCTTTTAGTTCCTGAAGAGAAATCCATGAACCTTTTAGGTCTATGAAGAGAAGTCCCTGAACCTTTTAGTTCTATGAAGAGAAGTCCCTGAACTGGTTAGTTCTTTGAAGAGAAGTCCCTGAACCTTTTAGTTCTATGAAGAGAAGTCCCTGAACCTTTTAGTTCTATGAAGAGAAGTCCCTGAACCTTTTAGTTCGATGAAGAGAAGTCCCTGAACTGTTTAGTTCTTTGAAGAGAAGTCCCTGAACCTTTTAGTTCTATGAAGAGAAGTCCCTGAACCTTTTAGTTCTATGAAGAGAAGTCCCTGAACCTTTTAGTTCTATGAAGAGAAGTCCCTGAACCTTTTAGTTCTATGAAGAGAAGTCCCTGAACCTTTTAGTTCTTGGAAGAGAAGTCCCTGAACCTTTTAGTTCTATGAAGAGAAGTCCCTGAACCTTTTAGTTCCCGAAGAGAAGTCCCTGAACCTTTTAGTTCCTGAAGAGAAGTCCATGAACCTTTTAGGTCTATGAAGAGAAGTCCCTGAACCTTTTAGTTCGTTAAAGAGAAGTCCCTGAACATTTTAGTTCATGAAGAGAAGTCCCTGAACCTTTTAGTTCTATGAAGAGAAGTCCATGAACCTTTTAGGTCTATGAAGAGAAGTCCCTGGACCTTTTAGTTCTTTAAAGAGAAGTCCCTGAACCTTTTAGTTCCTGAAGAGAAGTCCCTGAACCGTTTAGTTCTTTGAAGAGAAGTCCCTGAACCTTTTAGTTCTATGAAGAGAAGTTCCTGAACCTTTAAGTTCTATGAAGAGAAGTCCCTGAACCTTTTAGTTCCTGAAGAGAAATCCATGAACCTTTTAGGTCTATGAAGAGAAGTCCCTGAACCTTTTAGTTCTTTAAAGAGAAGTCCCTGAACCTTTTAGTTCCTGAAGAGAAATCCATGAACCTTTTAGGTCTATGAAGAGAAGTCCCTGAACCTTTTAGTTCTATGAAGAGAAGTCCCTGAACTGTTTAGTTCTTTGAAGAGAAGTCCCTGAACCTTTTAGTTCTATGAAGAGAAGTCCCTGAACCTTTTAGTTCTATGAAGAGAAGTCCCTGAACCTTTTAGTTCGATGAAGAGAAGTCCCTGAACTGTTTAGTTCTTTGAAGAGAAGTCCCTGAACCTTTTAGTTCTATGAAGAGAAGTCCCTGAACCTTTTAGTTCTATGAAGAGAAGTCCCTGAACCTTTTAGTTCTATGAAGAGAAGTCCCTGAACCTTTTAGTTCTATGAAGAGAAGTCCCTGAACCTTTTAGTTCTTGGAAGAGAAGTCCCTGAACCTTTTAGTTCCCGAAGAGAAGTCCCTGAACCTTTTAGTTCCTGAAGAGAAGTCCATGAACCTTTTAGGTCTATGAAGAGAAGTCCCTGAACCTTTTAGTTCGTTAAAGAGAAGTCCCTGAACATTTTAGTTCATGAAGAGAAGTCCCTGAACCTTTTAGTTCTATGAAGAGAAGTCCATGAACCTTTTAGGTCTATGAAGAGAAGTCCCTGGACCTTTTAGTTCTTTAAAGAGAAGTCCCTGAACCTTTTAGTTCCTGAAGAGAAGTCCCTGAACCGTTTAGTTCTTTGAAGAGAAGTCCCTGAACCTTTTAGTTCTATGAAGAGAAGTCCCTGGACCTTTTAGTTCTATGGAGAGAAGTCTCTGAACCTTTTAGTTCCTGAATAGAACTCCATGAAGCTTTTAGGTCTATGAAGAGAAGTCCCTGAACCTTTTAGTTCTTTAAAGAGAAGTCCCTGAACCTTTAAGTTCCTGAAGAGAAGTCCCTGAACCTTTTAGTTCTATGAAGAGAAGTCCATGAACCTTTTAGGTCTATGAAGAGAAGTCCCTGAACCTTTTAGTTCTTTAAAGAGAAGTCCCTGAACCTTTTAGTTCCTGAAGAGAAGTCCCTGAACCGTTTAGTTCTTTGAAGAGAAGTCCCTGAACCTTTTAGTTCTATGAAGAGAAGTCCCTGAACCTTTTAGTTCTATGAAGAGAAGTCCCTGAACCTTTTAGTTCCTGAAGAGAAATCCATGAACCTTTTAGTTCTATGACGAGAAGTCCATGAACCTTTTAGGTCTATGAAGAGAAGTCCCTGAACCTTTTAGTTCTTTAAAGAGAAGTCCCTGAACCTTTTAGTTCCTGAAGAGAAGTCCCTGAACCGTTTAGTTCTTTGAAGAGAAGTCCCTGAACCTTTTAGTTCTATGAAGAGAAGTCCCTGAACCTTTTAGTTCTATGAAGAGAAGTCCCTGAACCTTTTAGTTCCTGAAGAGAAATCCATGAACCTTTTAGGTCTATGAAGAGAAGTCCCTGAACCTTTTAGTTCTTTAAAGAGAAGTCCCTGAACCTTTTAGTTCTATGAAGAGAAGTCCCTGAACCTTTTAGTTCTGAGAAGAGAAGTCCCTGAACCTTTTAGTTCGTTGAAGAGAAGTCCCTGAACCTTTTAGTTCGTTGAAGAGAAGTCCCTGAACCTTTTAGTTCTGAGAAGAGAAGTCCCTGGACCTTTTAGTTCTATGGAGAGACTTCTCTGAACCTTTTAGTTCCTGAATAGCACTCCATGAACCTTTTAGGTCTATGAAGAGAAGTCCCTGAACCTTTTAGTTCTTTAAAGAGAAGTCCCTGAACCTTTAAGTTCCTGAAGAGAAGTCCCTGAACCTTTTAGTTCTATGAAGAGAAGTCCATGAACCTTTTAGGTCTATGAAGAGAAGTCCCTGAACCTTTTAGTTCTTTAAAGAGAAGTCCCTGAACCTTTTAGTTCCTGAAGAGAAGTCCCTGAACCGTTTAGTTCTTTGAAGAGAAGTCCCTGAACCTTTTAGTTCTATGAAGAGAAGTCCCTGAACCTTTTAGTTCTATGAAGAGAAGTCCCTGAACCTTTTAGTTCCTGAAGAGAAATCCATGAACCTTTTAGGTCTATGAAGAGAAGTCCCTGAACCTTTTAGTTCTTTAAAGAGAAGTCCCTGAACCTTTTAGTTCCTGAAGAGAAGTCCCTGAACCTTTTAGTTCTGAGAAGAGAAGTCCCTGAACCTTTTAGTTCTTTAAAGAGAAGTCCCTGAACCTTTTAGTTCTATGAAGAGAAGTCCCTGAACCTTTTAGGTCTATGAAAAGAAGTCCCTGAACCTTTTAGTTCTATGAAGAGAAGTCCCTGAACCTTTTAGTTCCTGAAGAGAAGTCCCTGAACCTTTTAGTTCTTTAAAGAGAAGTCCCTGAACCTTTTAGGTCTATGAAAAGAAGTCCCTGAACCTTTTAGTTCTATGAAGAGAAGTCCCTGAACCTTTTAGGTCTATGAAGAGAAGTCCCTGAACCTTTTAGTTCTATGAAGAGAAGTCCCTGAACTGTTTAGTTCTTTGAAGAGAAGTCCCTGAACCTTTTAGTTCTGAGAAGAGAAGTCCCTGAACCTTTTAGTTCTTTGAAGAGAAGTCCCTGAACCTTTTAGTTCTATGAAGAGAAGTCAGTGAACCTTTTAGTTCTTTGAAGAGAAGTCCCTGAACCTTTTAGTTCTTTCCAGAGAAGTCCCTGAACCTTTTAATTCCTGAAGAGAAGTCCATGAAACTTTTAGGTCTATGAAGAGAAGTCCGTGAACTTTTTAGTTTGGAGAAGGGAAGTCCCTGAACCTTTTAGTTCTATGAAGAGAAGTCCCTGAACCTTTTAGTTCCTGAAGAGAAGTCCCTGAACCTTTTAGTTCTTTAAAGAGAAGTCCCTGAACCTTTTAGTTCTATGAAGAGAAGTCCCTGAACCTTTTAGGTCTATGAAAAGAAGTCCCTGAACCTTTTAGTTCTATGAAGAGAAGTCCCTGAACCTTTTAGTTCCTGAAGAGAAGTCCCTGAACCTTTTAGTTCTATGAAGAGAAGTCCCTGAACCTTTTAGTTCTGAGACGAGAAGTCCCTGAACCTTTTGGTTCTATGATGAGAAGTCCCTGAACCTTTTAGTTCTATGAAGAGAAGTCCATGAACCTTTTGGTTCCTGAAGAGAAGTCCCTGAACCTTTTAGGTCTATGAAGAGAAGTCCCTGAACCTTTTAGTTCTTTAAAGAGAAGTCCCTGAACCTTTTAGTTCCTGAAGAGAAGTCCCTGAACCGTTTAGTTCTTTGAAGAGAAGTCCCTGAACCTTTTAGTTCTATGAAGAGAAGTCCCTGAACCTTTTAGTTCTATGAAGAGAAGTCCCTGAACCTTTTAGTTCCTGAAGAGAAATCCATGAACCTTTTAGTTCTATGACGAGAAGTCCATGAACCTTTTAGTTCTATGAAGAGAAGTCCCTGAACCTTTTAGTTCGATGAAGAGAAGTCCCTGAACTGTTTAGTTCTTTGAAGAGAAGTCCCTGAACCTTTTAGTTCTATGAAGAGAAGTCCCTGAACCTTTTAGTTCTATGAAGAGAAGTCCCTGAACCTTTTAGTTCTATGAAGAGAAGTCCCTGAACCTTTTAGTTCTATGAAGAGAAGTCCCTGAACCTTTTAGTTCTTGGAAGAGAAGTCCCTGAACCTTTTAGTTCTATGAAGAGAAGTCCCTGAACCTTTTAGTTCCCGAAGAGAAGTCCCTGAACCTTTTAGTTCCTGAAGAGAAGTCCATGAACCTTTTAGGTCTATGAAGAGAAGTCCCTGAACCTTTTAGTTCGTTAAAGAGAAGTCCCTGAACATTTTAGTTCATGAAGAGAAGTCCCTGAACCTTTTAGTTCTATGAAGAGAAGCCCATGAACCTTTTAGGTCTATGAAGAGAAGTCCCTGGACCTTTTAGTTCTTTAAAGAGAAGTCCCTGAACCTTTTAGTTCCTGAAGAGAAGTCCCTGAACCGTTTAGTTCTTTGAAGAGAAGTCCCTGAACCTTTTAGTTCTATGAAGAGAAGTCCCTGAACCTTTAAGTTCTATGAAGAGAAGTCCCTGAACCTTTTAGTTCCTGAAGAGAAATCCATGAACCTTTTAGGTCTATGAAGAGAAGTCCCTGAACCTTTTAGTTCTTTAAAGAGAAGTCCCTGAACCTTTTAGTTCCTGAAGAGAAGTCCCTGAACTTTTTAGTTCTTTCAAGAAAAGTCCCTGAACCTTTTAGTTCTATGAAGAGAAGTCCCTGAACCTTTTAGTTCGTTGAAGAGAAGTCCCTGAACCTTTTAGTTCGTTGAAGAGAAGTCCCTGAACCTTTTAGTTCTGAGAAGAGAAGTCCCTGGACCTTTTAGTTCTATGGAGAGAAGTCTCTGAACCTTTTAGTTCCTGAATAGAACTCCATGAAGCTTTTAGGTCTATGAAGAGAAGTCCCTGAACCTTTTAGTTCTTTAAAGAGAAGTCCCTGAACCTTTAAGTTCCTGAAGAGAAGTCCCTGAACCTTTTAGTTCTATGAAGAGAAGTCCATGAACCTTTTAGGTCTATGAAGAGAAGTCCCTGAACCTTTTAGTTCTTTAAAGAGAAGTCCCTGAACCTTTTAGTTCCTGAAGAGAAGTCCCTGAACCGTTTAGTTCTTTGAAGAGAAGTCCCTGAACCTTTTAGTTCTATGAAGAGAAGTCCCTGAACCTTTTAGTTCTATGAAGAGAAGTCCCTGAACCTTTTAGTTCCTGAAGAGAAATCCATGAACCTTTTAGTTCTATGACGAGAAGTCCATGAACCTTTTAGGTCTATGAAGAGAAGTCCCTGAACCTTTTAGTTCTTTAAAGAGAAGTCCCTGAACCTTTTAGTTCCTGAAGAGAAGTCCCTGAACCGTTTAGTTCTTTGAAGAGAAGTCCCTGAACCTTTTAGTTCTATGAAGAGAAGTCCCTGAACCTTTTAGTTCTATGAAGAGAAGTCCCTGAACCTTTTAGTTCCTGAAGAGAAATCCATGAACCTTTTAGGTCTATGAAGAGAAGTCCCTGAACCTTTTAGTTCTTTAAAGAGAAGTCCCTGAACCTTTTAGTTCTATGAAGAGAAGTCCCTGAACCTTTTAGTTCTGAGAAGAGAAGTCCCTGAACCTTTTAGTTCGTTGAAGAGAAGTCCCTGAACCTTTTAGTTCGTTGAAGAGAAGTCCCTGAACCTTTTAGTTCTGAGAAGAGAAGTCCCTGGACCTTTTAGTTCTATGGAGAGACTTCTCTGAACCTTTTAGTTCCTGAATAGCACTCCATGAACCTTTTAGGTCTATGAAGAGAAGTCCCTGAACCTTTTAGTTCTTTAAAGAGAAGTCCCTGAACCTTTAAGTTCCTGAAGAGAAGTCCCTGAACCTTTTAGTTCTATGAAGAGAAGTCCATGAACCTTTTAGGTCTATGAAGAGAAGTCCCTGAACCTTTTAGTTCTTTAAAGAGAAGTCCCTGAACCTTTTAGTTCCTGAAGAGAAGTCCCTGAACCGTTTAGTTCTTTGAAGAGAAGTCCCTGAACCTTTTAGTTCTATGAAGAGAAGTCCCTGAACCTTTTAGTTCTATGAAGAGAAGTCCCTGAACCTTTTAGTTCCTGAAGAGAAATCCATGAACCTTTTAGGTCTATGAAGAGAAGTCCCTGAACCTTTTAGTTCTTTAAAGAGAAGTCCCTGAACCTTTTAGTTCCTGAAGAGAAGTCCCTGAACCTTTTAGTTCTGAGAAGAGAAGTCCCTGAACCTTTTAGTTCTTTAAAGAGAAGTCCCTGAACCTTTTAGTTCTATGAAGAGAAGTCCCTGAACCTTTTAGGTCTATGAAAAGAAGTCCCTGAACCTTTTAGTTCTATGAAGAGAAGTCCCTGAACCTTTTAGTTCCTGAAGAGAAGTCCCTGAACCTTTTAGTTCTTTAAAGAGAAGTCCCTGAACCTTTTAGGTCTATGAAAAGAAGTCCCTGAACCTTTTAGTTCTATGAAGAGAAGTCCCTGAACCTTTTAGGTCTATGAAGAGAAGTCCCTGAACCTTTTAGTTCTATGAAGAGAAGTCCCTGAACTGTTTAGTTCTTTGAAGAGAAGTCCCTGAACCTTTTAGTTCTGAGAAGAGAAGTCCCTGAACCTTTTAGTTCTTTGAAGAGAAGTCCCTGAACCTTTTAGTTCTATGAAGAGAAGTCAGTGAACCTTTTAGTTCTTTGAAGAGAAGTCCCTGAACCTTTTAGTTCTTTCCAGAGAAGTCCCTGAACCTTTTAATTCCTGAAGAGAAGTCCATGAAACTTTTAGGTCTATGAAGAGAAGTCCGTGAACTTTTTAGTTTGGAGAAGGGAAGTCCCTGAACCTTTTAGTTCTATGAAGAGAAGTCCCTGAACCTTTTAGTTCCTGAAGAGAAGTCCCTGAACCTTTTAGTTCTTTAAAGAGAAGTCCCTGAACCTTTTAGTTCTATGAAGAGAAGTCCCTGAACCTTTTAGGTCTATGAAAAGAAGTCCCTGAACCTTTTAGTTCTATGAAGAGAAGTCCCTGAACCTTTTAGTTCCTGAAGAGAAGTCCCTGAACCTTTTAGTTCTATGAAGAGAAGTCCCTGAACCTTTTAGTTCTGAGACGAGAAGTCCCTGAACCTTTTGGTTCTATGATGAGAAGTCCCTGAACCTTTTAGTTCTATGAAGAGAAGTCCATGAACCTTTTGGTTCCTGAAGAGAAGTCCCTGAACCTTTTAGGTCTATGAAGAGAAGTCCCTGAACCTTTTAGTTCTTTAAAGAGAAGTCCCTGAACCTTTTAGTTCCTGAAGAGAAGTCCCTGAACCGTTTAGTTCTTTGAAGAGAAGTCCCTGAACCTTTTAGTTCTATGAAGAGAAGTCCCTGAACCTTTTAGTTCTATGAAGAGAAGTCCCTGAACCTTTTAGTTCCTGAAGAGAAATCCATGAACCTTTTAGTTCTATGACGAGAAGTCCATGAACCTTTTAGTTCTATGAAGAGAAGTCCCTGAACCTTTTAGTTCGATGAAGAGAAGTCCCTGAACTGTTTAGTTCTTTGAAGAGAAGTCCCTGAACCTTTTAGTTCTATGAAGAGAAGTCCCTGAACCTTTTAGTTCTATGAAGAGAAGTCCCTGAACCTTTTAGTTCTATGAAGAGAAGTCCCTGAACCTTTTAGTTCTATGAAGAGAAGTCCCTGAACCTTTTAGTTCTTGGAAGAGAAGTCCCTGAACCTTTTAGTTCTATGAAGAGAAGTCCCTGAACCTTTTAGTTCCCGAAGAGAAGTCCCTGAACCTTTTAGTTCCTGAAGAGAAGTCCATGAACCTTTTAGGTCTATGAAGAGAAGTCCCTGAACCTTTTAGTTCGTTAAAGAGAAGTCCCTGAACATTTTAGTTCATGAAGAGAAGTCCCTGAACCTTTTAGTTCTATGAAGAGAAGCCCATGAACCTTTTAGGTCTATGAAGAGAAGTCCCTGGACCTTTTAGTTCTTTAAAGAGAAGTCCCTGAACCTTTTAGTTCCTGAAGAGAAGTCCCTGAACCGTTTAGTTCTTTGAAGAGAAGTCCCTGAACCTTTTAGTTCTATGAAGAGAAGTCCCTGAACCTTTAAGTTCTATGAAGAGAAGTCCCTGAACCTTTTAGTTCCTGAAGAGAAATCCATGAACCTTTTAGGTCTATGAAGAGAAGTCCCTGAACCTTTTAGTTCTTTAAAGAGAAGTCCCTGAACCTTTTAGTTCCTGAAGAGAAGTCCCTGAACTTTTTAGTTCTTTCAAGAAAAGTCCCTGAACCTTTTAGTTCTATGAAGAGAAGTCCCTGAACCTTTTAGTTCGTTGAAGAGAAGTCCCTGAACCTTTTAGTTCGTTGAAGAGAAGTCCCTGAACCTTTTAGTTCTGAGAAGAGAAGTCCCTGGACCTTTTAGTTCTATGGAGAGAAGTCTCTGAACCTTTTAGTTCCTGAATAGAACTCCATGAAGCTTTTAGGTCTATGAAGAGAAGTCCCTGAACCTTTTAGTTCTTTAAAGAGAAGTCCCTGAACCTTTAAGTTCCTGAAGAGAAGTCCCTGAACCTTTTAGTTCTATGAAGAGAAGTCCATGAACCTTTTAGGTCTATGAAGAGAAGTCCCTGAACCTTTTAGTTCTTTAAAGAGAAGTCCCTGAACCTTTTAGTTCCTGAAGAGAAGTCCCTGAACCGTTTAGTTCTTTGAAGAGAAGTCCCTGAACCTTTTAGTTCTATGAAGAGAAGTCCCTGAACCTTTTAGTTCTATGAAGAGAAGTCCCTGAACCTTTTAGTTCCTGAAGAGAAATCCATGAACCTTTTAGTTCTATGACGAGAAGTCCATGAACCTTTTAGGTCTATGAAGAGAAGTCCCTGAACCTTTTAGTTCTTTAAAGAGAAGTCCCTGAACCTTTTAGTTCCTGAAGAGAAGTCCCTGAACCGTTTAGTTCTTTGAAGAGAAGTCCCTGAACCTTTTAGTTCTATGAAGAGAAGTCCCTGAACCTTTTAGTTCTATGAAGAGAAGTCCCTGAACCTTTTAGTTCCTGAAGAGAAATCCATGAACCTTTTAGGTCTATGAAGAGAAGTCCCTGAACCTTTTAGTTCTTTAAAGAGAAGTCCCTGAACCTTTTAGTTCTATGAAGAGAAGTCCCTGAACCTTTTAGTTCTGAGAAGAGAAGTCCCTGAACCTTTTAGTTCTTTAAAGAGAAGTCCCTGAACCTTTTAGTTCTATGAAGAGAAGTCCCTGAACCTTTTAGTTCTGAGAAGAGAAGTCCCTGAACCTTTTAGTTCGTTGAAGAGAAGTCCCTGAACCTTTTAGTTCGTTGAAGAGAAGTCCCTGAACCTTTTAGTTCTATGAAGAGAAGTCCCTGAACTGTTTAGTTCTTTGAAGAGAAGTCCCTGAACCTTTTAGTTCTATGAAGAGAAGTCCCTGAACCTTTTAGTTCTATGAAGAGAAGTCCCTGAACCTTTTAGTTCCTGAAGAGAAATCCATGAACCTTTTAGGTCTATGAAGAGAAGTCCCTGAACCTTTTAGTTCTATGAAGAGAAGTCCCTGAACTGTTTAGTTCTTTGAAGAGAAGTCCATGAACCTTTTAGTTCGATGAAGAGAAGTCCCTGAACCTTTTAGTTCTATGAAGAGAAGTCCCTGAACCTTTTAGTTCGATGAAGAGAAGTCCCTGAACTGTTTAGTTCTTTGAAGAGAAGTCCCTGAACCTTTTAGTTCTATGAAGAGAAGTCCCTGAACCTTTTAGTTCTATGAAGAGAAGTCCCTGAACCTTTTAGTTCTATGAAGAGAAGTCCCTGAACCTTTTAGTTCTATGAAGAGAAGTCCCTGAACCTTTTAGTTCTTGGAAGAGAAGTCCCTGAACCTTTTAGTTCTATGAAGAGAAGTCCCTGAACCTTTTAGTTCCCGAAGAGAAGTCCCTGAACCTTTTAGTTCCTGAAGAGAAGTCCATGAACCTTTTAGGTCTATGAAGAGAAGTCCCTGAACCTTTTAGTTCGTTAAAGAGAAGTCCCTGAACATTTTAGTTCATGAAGAGAAGTCCCTGAACCTTTTAGTTCTATGAAGAGAAGTCCATGAACCTTTTAGGTCTATGAAGAGAAGTCCCTGGACCTTTTAGTTCTGAGACGAGAAGTCCCTGAACCTTTTAGTTCCTGAAGAGAAGTCCCTGAACCGTTTAGTTCTTTGAAGAGAAGTCCCTGAACCTTTTAGTTCTATGAAGAGAAGTCCCTGAACCTTTAAGTTCTATGAAGAGAAGTCCCTGAACCTTTTAGTTCCTGAAGAGAAATCCATGAACCTTTTAGGTCTATGAAGAGAAGTCCCTGAACCTTTTAGTTCTTTAAAGAGAAGTCCCTGAACCTTTTAGTTCCTGAAGAGAAGTCCCTGAACTTTTTAGTTCTTTCAAGAAAAGTCCCTGAACCTTTTAGTTCTATGAAGAGAAGTCCCTGAACCTTTTAGTTCGTTGAAGAGAAGTCCATGAACCTTTTGGTTCCTGAAGAGAAGTCCCTGAACCTTTTAGTTCTGAGAAGAGAAGTCCCTGGACCTTTTAGTTCTATGGAGAGAAGTCCCTGAACCTTTAAGTTCTATGAAGAGAAGTCCCTGAACCTTTTAGTTCCTGAAGAGAAATCCATGAACCTTTTAGGTCTATGAAGAGAAGTCCCTGAACCTTTTAGTTCTTTAAAGAGAAGTCCCTGAACCTTTTAGTTCCTGAAGAGAAGTCCCTGAACTTTTTAGTTCTTTCAAGAAAAGTCCCTGAACATTTTAGTTCTATGAAGAGAAGTCCCTGAACCTTTTAGTTCGTTGAAGAGAAGTCCCTGAACCTTTTAGTTCGTTGAAGAGAAGTCCCTGAACCTTTTAGTTCTATGAAGAGAAGTCCCTGAACCTTTTAGTTCCTGAAGAGAAGTCCCTGAACCTTTTAGTTCTTTAAAGAGAAGTCCCTGAACCTTTTAGTTCTATGAAGAGAAGTCCCTGAACCTTTTAGGTCTATGAAAAGAAGTCCCTGAACCTTTTAGTTCTATGAAGAGAAGTCCCTGAACGTTTTAGTTCTATGAAGAGAAGTCCCTGAACCTTTTAGTTCTGAGAAGAGAAGTCCCTGAACCTTTTAGTTCGTTGAAGAGAAGTCCCTGAACCTTTTAGTTCGTTGAAGAGAAGTCCCTGAACCTTTTAGTTCTGAAAAGAGAAGTCCCTGGACCTTTTAGTTCTATGGAGAGAAGTCCCTGAACCTTTTAGTTCCTGAATAGAACTCCATGAACCTTTTAGGTCTATGAAGAGAAGTCCCTGAACCTTTTAGTTCTATGAAGAGAAGTCCCTGAACCTTTTAGTTCCTGAAGAGGAGTCCATGAACCTTTTAGGTCTATGAAGAGAAGTCCCTGAACCTTTTAGTTCTTTAAAGAGAAGTCCCTGAACCTTTAAGTTCCTGAAGAGAAGTCCCTGAGCCTTTTAGTTCTTTCAAGAGAAGTCCCTGAACCTTTTAGTTCTATGAAGAGAAGTCCCTGAACCTTTTAGTTCTGAGACAAGAAGTCCCTGAACCTTTTGGTTCTATGATGAGAAGTCCCTGAACCTTTTAGTTCTATGAAGAGAAGTCCATGAACCTTTTGGTTCCTGAAGAGAAGTCCCTGAACCTTTTAGTTCTATGAAGAGAAGTCCCTGAACCTTTTAGTTCCTGAAGAGAAGTCCCTGAACCTTTTAGTTCCTTCAAGAAAAGTCCCTGAACTTTTTAGTTCTATGAAGAGAAGTCCCTTAACCTTTTAGTTCTGAGAAGAGAAGTCCCTGAACCTTTTAGTTCTTTGAAGAGAAGTCCCTGAACCTTTTAGTTCTATGAAGAGAAGTCAGTGAACCTTTTAGTTCTTTGAAGAGAAGTCCCTGAACCTTTTAGTTCTTTCCAGAGAAGTCCCTGAACCTTTTAATTCCTGAAGAGAAGTCCATGAAACTTTTAGGTCTATGAAGAAAAGTCCGTGAACTTTTTAGTTTGGAGAAGGGAAGTCCCTGAACCTTTTAGTTCTATGAAGAGAAGTCCCTGAACCTTTTAGTTCCTGAAGAGAAGTCCCTGAACCTTTTAGTTCTTTAAAGAGAAGTCCCTGAACCTTTTAGTTCTATGAAGAGAAGTCCCTGAACCTTTTAGGTCTATGAAAAGAAGTCCCTGAACCTTTTAGTTCTATGAAGAGAAGTCCCTGAACCTTTTAGTTCCTGAAGAGAAGTCCCTGAACCTTTTAGTTCTTTAAAGAGAAGTCCCTGAACCTTTTAGGTCCATGAAAAGAAGTCCCTGAACCTTTTAGTTCTATGAAGAGAAGTCCCTGAACCTTTTAGTTCCTGAAGAGAAGTCCCTGAACCTTTTAGGTCTATGAAGAGAAGTCCCTGAACCTTTTAGTTCTATGAAGAGAAGTCCCTGAACTGTTTAGTTCTTTGAAGAGAAGTCCCTGAACCTTTTAGTTCTATGAAGAGAAGTCCCTGAACCTTTTAGTTCTATGAAGAGAAGTCCCTGAACCTTTTAGTTCCTGAAGAGAAATCCATGAACCTTTTAGGTCTATGAAGAGAAGTCCCTGAACCTTTTAGTTCTATGAAGAGAAGTCCCTGAACTGGTTAGTTCTTTGAAGAGAAGTCCCTGAACCTTTTAGTTCTATGAAGAGAAGTCCCTGAACCTTTTAGTTCTATGAAGAGAAGTCCCTGAACCTTTTAGTTCGATGAAGAGAAGTCCCTGAACTGTTTAGTTCTTTGAAGAGAAGTCCCTGAACCTTTTAGTTCTATGAAGAGAAGTCCCTGAACCTTTTAGTTCTATGAAGAGAAGTCCCTGAACCTTTTAGTTCTATGAAGAGAAGTCCCTGAACCTTTTAGTTCTATGAAGAGAAGTCCCTGAACCTTTTAGTTCTTGGAAGAGAAGTCCCTGAACCTTTTAGTTCTATGAAGAGAAGTCCCTGAACCTTTTAGTTCCCGAAGAGAAGTCCCTGAACCTTTTAGTTCCTGAAGAGAAGTCCATGAACCTTTTAGGTCTATGAAGAGAAGTCCCTGAACCTTTTAGTTCGTTAAAGAGAAGTCCCTGAACATTTTAGTTCATGAAGAGAAGTCCCTGAACCTTTTAGTTCTATGAAGAGAAGTCCATGAACCTTTTAGGTCTATGAAGAGAAGTCCCTGGACCTTTTAGTTCTTTAAAGAGAAGTCCCTGAACCTTTTAGTTCCTGAAGAGAAGTCCCTGAACCGTTTAGTTCTTTGAAGAGAAGTCCCTGAACCTTTTAGTTCTATGAAGAGAAGTTCCTGAACCTTTAAGTTCTATGAAGAGAAGTCCCTGAACCTTTTAGTTCCTGAAGAGAAATCCATGAACCTTTTAGGTCTATGAAGAGAAGTCCCTGAACCTTTTAGTTCTTTAAAGAGAAGTCCCTGAACCTTTTAGTTCCTGAAGAGAAATCCATGAACCTTTTAGGTCTATGAAGAGAAGTCCCTGAACCTTTTAGTTCTATGAAGAGAAGTCCCTGAACTGTTTAGTTCTTTGAAGAGAAGTCCCTGAACCTTTTAGTTCTATGAAGAGAAGTCCCTGAACCTTTTAGTTCTATGAAGAGAAGTCCCTGAACCTTTTAGTTCGATGAAGAGAAGTCCCTGAACTGTTTAGTTCTTTGAAGAGAAGTCCCTGAACCTTTTAGTTCTATGAAGAGAAGTCCCTGAACCTTTTAGTTCTATGAAGAGAAGTCCCTGAACCTTTTAGTTCTATGAAGAGAAGTCCCTGAACCTTTTAGTTCTATGAAGAGAAGTCCCTGAACCTTTTAGTTCTTGGAAGAGAAGTCCCTGAACCTTTTAGTTCTATGAAGAGAAGTCCCTGAACCTTTTAGTTCCCGAAGAGAAGTCCCTGAACCTTTTTAGTTCCTGAAGAGAAGTCCATGAACCTTTTAGGTCTATGAAGAGAAGTCCCTGAACCTTTTAGTTCGTTAAAGAGAAGTCCCTGAACATTTTAGTTCATGAAGAGAAGTCCCTGAACCTTTTAGTTCTATGAAGAGAAGTCCATGAACCTTTTAGGTCTATGAAGAGAAGTCCCTGGACCTTTTAGTTCTTTAAAGAGAAGTCCCTGAACCTTTTAGTTCCTGAAGAGAAGTCCCTGAACCGTTTAGTTCTTTGAAGAGAAGTCCCTGAACCTTTTAGTTCTATGAAGAGAAGTCCCTGGACCTTTTAGTTCTATGGAGAGAAGTCTCTGAACCTTTTAGTTCCTGAATAGAACTCCATGAAGCTTTTAGGTCTATGAAGAGAAGTCCCTGAACCTTTTAGTTCTTTAAAGAGAAGTCCCTGAACCTTTAAGTTCCTGAAGAGAAGTCCCTGAACCTTTTAGTTCTATGAAGAGAAGTCCATGAACCTTTTAGGTCTATGAAGAGAAGTCCCTGAACCTTTTAGTTCTTTAAAGAGAAGTCCCTGAACCTTTTAGTTCCTGAAGAGAAGTCCCTGAACCGTTTAGTTCTTTGAAGAGAAGTCCCTGAACCTTTTAGTTCTATGAAGAGAAGTCCCTGAACCTTTTAGTTCTATGAAGAGAAGTCCCTGAACCTTTTAGTTCCTGAAGAGAAATCCATGAACCTTTTAGTTCTATGACGAGAAGTCCATGAACCTTTTAGGTCTATGAAGAGAAGTCCCTGAACCTTTTAGTTCTTTAAAGAGAAGTCCCTGAACCTTTTAGTTCCTGAAGAGAAGTCCCTGAACCGTTTAGTTCTTTGAAGAGAAGTCCCTGAACCTTTTAGTTCTATGAAGAGAAGTCCCTGAACCTTTTAGTTCTATGAAGAGAAGTCCCTGAACCTTTTAGTTCCTGAAGAGAAATCCATGAACCTTTTAGGTCTATGAAGAGAAGTCCCTGAACCTTTTAGTTCTTTAAAGAGAAGTCCCTGAACCTTTTAGTTCTATGAAGAGAAGTCCCTGAACCTTTTAGTTCTGAGAAGAGAAGTCCCTGAACCTTTTAGTTCGTTGAAGAGAAGTCCCTGAACCTTTTAGTTCGTTGAAGAGAAGTCCCTGAACCTTTTAGTTCTGAGAAGATAAGTCCCTGGACCTTTTAGTTCTATGGAGAGACTTCTCTGAACCTTTTAGTTCCTGAATAGCACTCCATGAACCTTTTAGGTCTATGAAGAGAAGTCCCTGAACCTTTTAGTTCTTTAAAGAGAAGTCCCTGAACCTTTAAGTTCCTGAAGAGAAGTCCCTGAACCTTTTAGTTCTATGAAGAGAAGTCCATGAACCTTTTAGGTCTATGAAGAGAAGTCCCTGAACCTTTTAGTTCTTTAAAGAGAAGTCCCTGAACCTTTTAGTTCCTGAAGAGAAGTCCCTGAACCGTTTAGTTCTTTGAAGAGAAGTCCCTGAACCTTTTAGTTCTATGAAGAGAAGTCCCTGAACCTTTTAGTTCTATGAAGAGAAGTCCCTGAACCTTTTAGTTCCTGAAGAGAAATCCATGAACCTTTTAGGTCTATGAAGAGAAGTCCCTGAACCTTTTAGTTCTTTAAAGAGAAGTCCCTGAACCTTTTAGTTCCTGAAGAGAAGTCCCTGAACCTTTTAGTTCTGAGAAGAGAAGTCCCTGAACCTTTTAGTTCTTTAAAGAGAAGTCCCTGAACCTTTTAGTTCTATGAAGAGAAGTCCCTGAACCTTTTAGGTCTATGAAAAGAAGTCCCTGAACCTTTTAGTTCTATGAAGAGAAGTCCCTGAACCTTTTAGTTCCTGAAGAGAAGTCCCTGAACCTTTTAGTTCTTTAAAGAGAAGTCCCTGAACCTTTTAGGTCTATGAAAAGAAGTCCCTGAACCTTTTAGTTCTATGAAGAGAAGTCCCTGAACCTTTTAGGTCTATGAAGAGAAGTCCCTGAACCTTTTAGTTCTATGAAGAGAAGTCCCTGAACTGTTTAGTTCTTTGAAGAGAAGTCCCTGAACCTTTTAGTTCTGAGAAGAGAAGTCCCTGAACCTTTTAGTTCTTTGAAGAGAAGTCCCTGAACCTTTTAGTTCTATGAAGAGAAGTCAGTGAACCTTTTAGTTCTTTGAAGAGAAGTCCCTGAACCTTTTAGTTCTTTCCAGAGAAGTCCCTGAACCTTTTAATTCCTGAAGAGAAGTCCATGAAACTTTTAGGTCTATGAAGAGAAGTCCGTGAACTTTTTAGTTTGGAGAAGGGAAGTCCCTGAACCTTTTAGTTCTATGAAGAGAAGTCCCTGAACCTTTTAGTTCCTGAAGAGAAGTCCCTGAACCTTTTAGTTCTTTAAAGAGAAGTCCCTGAACCTTTTAGTTCTATGAAGAGAAGTCCCTGAACCTTTTAGGTCTATGAAAAGAAGTCCCTGAACCTTTTAGTTCTATGAAGAGAAGTCCCTGAACCTTTTAGTTCCTGAAGAGAAGTCCCTGAACCTTTTAGTTCTATGAAGAGAAGTCCCTGAACCTTTTAGTTCTGAGACGAGAAGTCCCTGAACCTTTTGGTTCTATGATGAGAAGTCCCTGAACCTTTTAGTTCTATGAAGAGAAGTCCATGAACCTTTTGGTTCCTGAAGAGAAGTCCCTGAACCTTTTAGGTCTATGAAGAGAAGTCCCTGAACCTTTTAGTTCTTTAAAGAGAAGTCCCTGAACCTTTTAGTTCCTGAAGAGAAGTCCCTGAACCGTTTAGTTCTTTGAAGAGAAGTCCCTGAACCTTTTAGTTCTATGAAGAGAAGTCCCTGAACCTTTTAGTTCTATGAAGAGAAGTCCCTGAACCTTTTAGTTCCTGAAGAGAAATCCATGAACCTTTTAGTTCTATGACGAGAAGTCCATGAACCTTTTAGTTCTATGAAGAGAAGTCCCTGAACCTTTTAGTTCGATGAAGAGAAGTCCCTGAACTGTTTAGTTCTTTGAAGAGAAGTCCCTGAACCTTTTAGTTCTATGAAGAGAAGTCCCTGAACCTTTTAGTTCTATGAAGAGAAGTCCCTGAACCTTTTAGTTCTATGAAGAGAAGTCCCTGAACCTTTTAGTTCTATGAAGAGAAGTCCCTGAACCTTTTAGTTCTTGGAAGAGAAGTCCCTGAACCTTTTAGTTCTATGAAGAGAAGTCCCTGAACCTTTTAGTTCCCGAAGAGAAGTCCCTGAACCTTTTAGTTCCTGAAGAGAAGTCCATGAACCTTATAGGTCTATGAAGAGAAGTCCCTGAACCTTTTAGTTCGTTAAAGAGAAGTCCCTGAACATTTTAGTTCATGAAGAGAAGTCCCTGAACCTTTTAGTTCTATGAAGAGAAGTCCATGAACCTTTTAGGTCTATGAAGAGAAGTCCCTGGACCTTTTAGTTCTTTAAAGAGAAGTCCCTGAACCTTTTAGTTCCTGAAGAGAAGTCCCTGAACCGTTTAGTTCTTTGAAGAGAAGTCCCTGAACCTTTTAGTTCTATGAAGAGAAGTCCCTGAACCTTTAAGTTCTATGAAGAGAAGTCCCTGAACCTTTTAGTTCCTGAAGAGAAATCCATGAACCTTTTAGGTCTATGAAGAGAAGTCCCTGAACCTTTTAGTTCTTTAAAGAGAAGTCCCTGAACCTTTTAGTTCCTGAAGAGAAGTTCCTGAACTTTTTAGTTCTTTCAAGAAAAGTCCCTGAACCTTTTAGTTCTATGAAGAGAAGTCCCTGAACCTTTTAGTTCGTTGAAGAGAAGTCCCTGAACCTTTTAGTTCGTTGAAGAGAAGTCCCTGAACCTTTTAGTTCTGAGAAGAGAAGTCCCTGGACCTTTTAGTTCTATGGAGAGAAGTCTCTGAACCTTTTAGTTCCTGAATAGAACTCCATGAAGCTTTTAGGTCTATGAAGAGAAGTCCCTGAACCTTTTAGTTCTTTAAAGAGAAGTCCCTGAACCTTTAAGTTCCTGAAGAGAAGTCCCTGAACCTTTTAGTTCTATGAAGAGAAGTCCATGAACCTTTTAGGTCTATGAAGAGAAGTCCCTGAACCTTTTAGTTCTTTAAAGAGAAGTCCCTGAACCTTTTAGTTCCTGAAGAGAAGTCCCTGAACCGTTTAGTTCTTTGAAGAGAAGTCCCTGAACCTTTTAGTTCTATGAAGAGAAGTCCCTGAACCTTTTAGTTCTATGAAGAGAAGTCCCTGAACCTTTTAGTTCCTGAAGAGAAATCCATGAACCTTTTAGTTCTATGACGAGATGTCCATGAACCTTTTAGGTCTATGAAGAGAAGTCCCTGAACCTTTTAGTTCTTTAAAGAGAAGTCCCTGAACCTTTTAGTTCCTGAAGAGAAGTCCCTGAACCGTTTAGTTCTATGAAGAGAAGTCCCTGAACCTTTTAGTTCTATGAAGAGAAGTCCCTGAAACTTTTAGTTCTATGAAGAGAAGTCCCTGAACCTTTTAGTTCCTGAAGAGAAATCCATGAACCTTTTAGGTCTAT
Organism: Symphodus melops; assembly: GCF_947650265.1. Taxonomy (NCBI): domain Eukaryota; kingdom Metazoa; phylum Chordata; class Actinopteri; order Labriformes; family Labridae; genus Symphodus; species Symphodus melops. Next base: position 9,204,234 of record NC_136695.1, on the reverse strand, counting down.
GAAGAGAAGTCCCTGAACCTTTTAGTTCTTTAAAGAGAAGTCCCTGAACCTTTTAGTTCTATGAAGAGAAGTCCCTGAACCTTTTAGTTCTATGAAGAGAAGTCCCTGAACCTTTTAGGTCTATGAAAAGAAGTCCCTGAACCTTTTAGTTCTATGAAGAGAAGTCCCTGAACCTTTTAGTTCCTGAAGAGAAGTCCCTGAACCTTTTAGTTCTTTAAAGAGAAGTCCCTGAACCTTTTAGGTCTATGAAAAGAAGTCCCTGAACCTTTTAGTTCTATGAAGAGAAGTCCCTGAACCTTTTAGTTCCTGAAGAGAAGTCCCTGAACCTTTTAGGTCTATGAAGAGAAGTCCCTGAACCTTTTAGTTCTATGAAGAGAAGTCAGTGAACCTTTTAGTTCTTTGAAGAGAAGTCCCTGAACCTTTTAGTTCTTTCCAGAGAAGTCCCTGAACCTTTTAATTCCTGAAGAGAAGTCCATGAAACTTTTAGGTCTATAAAGAGAAGTCCGTGAACTTTTTAGTTTGGAGAAGGGAAGTCCCTGAACCTTTTAGTTCTATGAAGAGAAGTCCCTGAACCTTTTAGTTCCTGAAGAGAAGTCCCTGAACCTTTTAGTTCTATGAAGAGAAGTCCCTGAACCTTTTAGGTCTATGAAAAGAAGTCCCTGAACCTTTTAGTTCTATGAAGAAAAGTCCCTGAACCTTTTAGTTCCTGAAGAGAAGTCCCTGAACCTTTTAGTTCTATGAAGAGAAGTCCCTGAACCTTTTAGTTCTGAGACGAGAAGTCCCTGAACCTTTTGGTTCTATGATGAGAAGTCCCTGAACCTTTTAGTTCTATGAAGAGAAGTCCATGAACCTTTTGGTTCCTGAAGAGAAGTCCCTGAACCTTTTAGTTCTATGACGAGAAGTCCATGAACCTTTTAGGTCTATGAAGAGAAGTCCCTGAACCTTTTAGTTCCTGAAGAGAAGTCCCTGAACCTTTTAGTTCTATGAAGAAAAGTCCCTGAACCTTTTAGTTCCTGAAGAGAAGTCCCTGAACCTTTTAGTTCTATGAAGAGAAGTCCCTGAACCTTTTAGTTCTGAGACGAGAAGTCCCTGAACCTTTTGGTTCTATGATGAGAAGTCCCTGAACCTTTTAGTTCTATGAAGAGAAGTCCATGAACCTTTTGGTTCCTGAAGAGAAATCCATGAACCTTTTAGTTCTATGACGAGAAGTCCATGAACCTTTTAGGTCTATGAAGAGAAGTCCCTGAACCTTTTAGTTCTATGAAGAGAAGTCCCTGAACCGTTTAGTTCTTTGAAGAGAAGTCCCTGAACCTTTTAGTTCTATGAAGAGAAGTCCCTGAACCTTTTAGTTCTATGAAGAGAAGTCCCTGAACCTTTTAGTTCCTGAAGAGAAATCCATGAACCTTTTAGGTCTATGAAGAGAAGTCCCTGAACCTTTTAGTTCTTTAAAGAGAAGTCCCTGAACCTTTTAGTTCCTGAAGAGAAGTCCCTGAACTTTTTAGTTCTTTCAAGAAAAGTCCCTGAACCTTTTAGTTCTATGAAGAGAAGTCCCTGAACCTTTTAGTTCTAGAAGAGAAGTCCCTGAACCTTTTAGTTCGTTGAAGAGAAGTCCCTGAACCTTTTAGTTCTGAGAAGAGAAGTCCCTGGACCTTTTAGTTCTATGGAGAGACGTCTCTGAACCTCTTAGTTCCTGAATAGCACTCGATGAACCTTTTAGGTCTATGAAGAGAAGTCCCTGAACCTTTTAGTTCTTTAAAGAGAAGTCCCTGAACCTTTAAGTTCCTGAAGAGAAGTCCCTGAACCTTGTAGTTCTATGAAGAGAAGTCCCTGAACCTTTTAGTTCTTGGAAGAGAAGTCCCTGAACCTTTTAGTTCTATGAAGAGAAGTCCCTGAACCTTTTAGTTCCTGAAGAGAAGTCCATGAACCTTTTAGGTCTATGAAGAGAAGTCCCTGAACCTTTTAGTTCTTTAAAGAGAAGTCCCTGAACATTTTAGTTCCTGAAGAGAAGTCCCTGAACCTTTTAGTTCTATGAAGAGAAGTCCATGAACCTTTTAGGTCTATGAAGAGAAGTCCCTGGACCTTTTAGTTCTTTAAAGAGAAGTCCCTGAACCTTTTAGTTCCTGAAGAGAAGTCCCTGAACCGTTTAGTTCTTTGAAGAGAAGTCCCTGAACCTTTTAGTTCTATGAAGAGAAGTCCCTGAACCTTTAAGTTCTATGAAGAGAAGTCCCTGAACCTTTTAGTTCCTGAAGAGAAATCCATGAACCTTTTAGGTCTATGAAGAGAAGTCCCTGAACCTTTTAGTTCTTTAAAGAGAAGTCCCTGAACCTTTTAGTTCCTGAAGAGAAGTCCCTGAACTTTTTAGTTCTTTCAAGAAAAGTCCCTGAACCTTTTAGTTCTATGAAGAGAAGTCCCTGAACCTTTTAGTTCGTTGAAGAGAAGTCCCTGAACCTTTTAGTTCGTTGAAGAGAAGTCCCTGAACCTTTTAGTTCTGAGAAGAGAAGTCCCTGGACCTTTTAGTTCTATGGAGAGAAGTCTCTGAACCTTTTAGTTCCTGAATAGAACTCCATGAACCTTTTAGGTCTATGAAGAGAAGTCCCTGAACCTTTTAGTTCTTTAAAAAGAAGTCCCTGAACCTTTAAGTTCCTGAAGAGAAGTCCCTGAACCTTTTAGTTCTATGAAGAGAAGTCCATGAACCTTTCAGGTCTATGAAGAGAAGTCCCTGAACCTTTTAGTTCTTTAAAGAGAAGTCCCTGAACCTTTTAGTTCCTGAAGAGAAGTCCCTGAACCGTTTAGTTCTTTGAAGAGAAGTCCCTGAACCTTTTAGTTCCTGAAGAGAAGTCCCTGAACCGTTTAGTTCTTTGAAGAGAAGTCCCTGAACCTTTTAGTTCTATGAAGAGAAGTCCCTGAACCTTTAAGTTCTATGAAGAGAAGTCCCTGAACCTTTTAGTTCCTGAAGAGAAATCCATGAACCTTTTAGGTCTATGAAGAGAAGTCCCTGAACCTTTTAGTTCTTTAAAGAGAAGTCCCTGAACCTTTTAGTTCCTGAAGAGAAGTCCCTGAACTTTTTAGTTCTTTCAAGAAAAGTCCCTGAACCTTTTAGTTCTATGAAGAGAAGTCCCTGAACCTTTTAGTTCGTTGAAGAGAAGTCCCTGAACCTTTTAGTTCGTTGAAGAGAAGTCCCTGAACCTTTTAGTTCGTTGAAGAGAAGTCCCTGAACCTTTTAGTTCTGAGAAGAGAAGTCCCTGGACCTTTTAGTTCTATGGAGAGACGTCTCTGAACCTTTTAGTTCCTGAATAGCACTCCATGAACCTTTTAGGTCTATGAAGAGAAGTCCCTGAACCTTTTAGTTCTTTAAAGAGAAGTCCCTGAACCTTTAAGTTCCTGAAGAGAAGTCCCTGAACCTTTTAGTTCTATGAAGAGAAGTCCATGAACCTTTTAGGTCTATGAAGAGAAGTCCCTGAACCTTTTAGTTCTTTAAAGAGAAGTCCCTGAACCTTTTAGTTCCTGAAGAGAAGTCCCTGAACCGTTTAGTTCTTTGAAGAGAAGTCCCTGAACCTTTTAGTTCTATGAAGAGAAGTCCCTGAACCTTTTAGTTCTATGAAGAGAAGTCCCTGAACCTTTTAGTTCCTGAAGAGAAATCCATGAACCTTTTAGGTCTATGAAGAGAAGTCCCTGAACCTTTTAGTTCTTTAAAGAGAAGTCCCTGAACCTTTTAGTTCCTTCAAGAAAAGTCCCTGAACTTTTTAGTTCTATGAAGAGAAGTCCCTTAACCTTTTAGTTCTGAGAAGAGAAGTCCCTGAACCTTTTAGTTCTTTGAAGAGAAGTCCCTGAACCTTTTAGTTCTATGAAGAGAAGTCAGTGAACCTTTTAGTTCTTTCCAGAGAAGTCCCTGAACCTTTTAATTCCTGAAGAGAAGTCCATGAAACTTTTAGGTCTATGAAGAGAAGTCCGTGAACTTTTTAGTTTGGAGAAGGGAAGTCCCTGAACCTTTTAGTTCTATGAAGAGAGGTCCCTGAACCTTTTAGTTCCTGAAGAGAAGTCCCTGAACCTTTTAGTTCTTTAAAGAGGAGTCCCTGAACCTTTTAGTTCTATGAAAAGAAGTCCCTGAACCTTTTAGTTTTATGAAGAGAAGTCCCTGAACCTTTTAGTTCCTGAAGAGAAGTCCCTGAACCTTTTAGTTCTTTAAAGAGAAGTCCCTGAACCTTTTAGGTCTATGAAAAGAAGTCCCTGAACCTTTTAGTTCTATGAAGAGAAGTCCCTGAACCTTTTAGTTCCTGAAGAGAAGTCCCTGAACCTTTTAGGTCTATGAAGAGAAGTCCCTGAACCTTTTAGTTCTATGAAGAGAAGTCCCTGATCTGTTTAGTTCTTTGAAGAGAAGTCCCTGAACCTTTTAGTTCTATGAAGAGAAGTCCCTGAACCTTTTAGTTCTATGAAGAGAAGTCCCTGAACCTTTTAGTTCCTGAAGAGAAATCCATGAACCTTTTAGGTCTATGAAGAGAAGTCCCTGAACCTTTTAGTTCTATGAAGAGAAGTCCCTGAACCTTTTAGTTCCTGAAGAGAAATCCATGAACCTTTTAGGTCTATGAAGAGAAGTCCCTGAACCTTTTAGTTCTTTAAAGAGAAGTCCCTGAACCTTTCAGTTCCTTCAAGAAAAGTCCCTGAACTTTTTAGTTCTATGAAGAGAAGTCCCTTAACCTTTTAGTTCTGAGAATAGAAGTCCCTGAACCTTTTAGTTCTTTGAAGAGAAGTCCCTGAACCTTTTAGTTCTATGAAGAGAAGTCAGTGAACCTTTTAGTTCTTTCCAGAGAAGTCCCTGAACCTTTTAATTCCTGAAGAGAAGTCCATGAAACTTTTAGGTCTATGAAGAGAAGTCCGTGAACTTTTTAGTTTGGAGAAGGGAAGTCCCTGAACCTTTTAGTTCTATGAAGAGAGGTCCCTGAACCTTTTAGTTCCTGAAGAGAAGTCCCTGAACCTTTTAGTTCTTTAAAGAGGAGTCCCTGAACCTTTTAGTTCTATGAAGAGAAGTCCCTGAACCTTTTAGGTCTATGAAAAGAAGTCCCTGAACCTTTTAGTTTTATGAAGAGAAGTCCCTGAACCTTTTAGTTCCTGAAGAGAAGTCCCTGAACCTTTTAGTTCTTTAAAGAGAAGTCCCTGAACCTTTTAGGTCTATGAAAAGAAGTCCCTGAACCTTTTAGTTCTATGAAGAGAAGTCCCTGAACCTTTTAGTTCCTGAAGAGAAATCCCTGAACCTTTTAGGTCTATGAAGAGAAGTCCCTGAACCTTTTAGTTCTATGAAGAGAAGTCCCTGATCTGTTTAGTTCTTTGAAGAGAAGTCCCTGAACCTTTTAGTTCTATGAAGAGAAGTCCCTGAACCTTTTAGTTCTATGAAGAGAAGTCCCTGAACCTTTTAGTTCCTGAAGAGAAATCCATGAACCTTTTAGGTCTATGAAGAGAAGTCCCTGAACCTTTTAGTTCTATGAAGAGAAGTCCCTGAACTGTTTAGTTCTTTGAAGAGAAGTCCCTGAACCTTTTAGTTCTATGAAGAGAAGTCCCTGAACCTCTTAGTTCTATGAAGAGAAGTCCCTGAACCTTTTAGTTCGATGAAGAGAAGTCCCTGAACTGTTTAGTTCTTTGAAGAGAAGTCCCTGAACCTTTTAGTTCTATGAAGAGAAGTCCCTGAACCTTTTAGTTCTATGAAGAGAAGTCTCTGAACCTTTTAGTTCTATGAAGAGAAGTCCCTGAACCTTTTAGTTCTATGAAGAGAAGTCCCTGAACCTTTTAGTTCTTGGAAGAGAAGTCCCTGAACCTTTTAGTTCTATGAAGAGAAGTCCCTGAACCTTTTAGTTCCCGAAGAGAAGTCCCTGAACCTTTTAGTTCCTGAAGAGAAGTCCATGAACCTTTTAGGTCTATGAAGAGAAGTCCCTGAACCTTTTAGTTCTTTCAAGAGAAGTCCCTGAACATTTTAGTTCCTGAAGAGAAGTCCCTGAACCTTTTAGTTCTATGAAGAGAAGTCCATGAACCTTTTAGGTCTATGAAGAGAAGTCCCTGGACCTTTTAGTTCTTTAAAGAGAAGTCCCTGAACCTTTTAGTTCCTGAAGAGAAGTCCCTGAACCGTTTAGTTCTTTGAAGAGAAGTCCCTGAACCTTTTAGTTCTATGAAGAGAAGTCCCTGAACCTTTAAGTTCTATGAAGAGAAGTCCCTGAACCTTTTAGTTCCTGAAGAGAAATCCATGAACCTTTTAGGTCTATGAAGAGAAGTCCCTGAACCTTTTAGTTTTTTAAAGAGAAGTCCCTGAACCTTTTAGTTCCTGAAGAGAAGTCCCTGAACCGTTTAGTTCTTTGAAGAGAAGTCCCTGAACCTTTTAGTTCTATGAAGAGAAGTCCCTGAACCTTTTAGTTCCTGAAGAGAAATCCATGAACCTTTTAGGTCTATGAAGAGAAGTCCCTGAACCTTTTAGTTCTTTAAAGAGAAGTCCCTGAACCTTTTAGTTCCTTCAAGAAAAGTCCCTGAACTTTTTAGTTCTATGAAGAGAAGTCCCTTAACCTTTTAGTTCTGAGAAGAGAAGTCCCTGAACCTTTTAGTTCTTTGAAGAGAAGTCCCTGAACCTTTTAGTTCTATGAAGAGAAGTCAGTGAACCTTTTAGTTCTTTCCAGAGAAGTCCCTGAACCTTTTAATTCCTGAAGAGAAGTCCATGAAACTTTTAGGTCTATGAAGAGAAGTCCGTGAACTTTTTAGTTTGGAGAAGGGAAGTCCCTGAACCTTTTAGTTCTATGAAGAGAGGTCCCTGAACCTTTTAGTTCCTGAAGAGAAGTCCCTGAACCTTTTAGTTCTTTAAAGAGGAGTCCCTGAACCTTTTAGTTCTATGAAGAGAAGTCCCTGAACCTTTTAGGTCTATGAAAAGAAGTCCCTGAACCTTTTAGTTTTATGAAGAGAAGTCCCTGAACCTTTTAGTTCCTGAAGAGAAGTCCCTGAACCTTTTAGTTCTTTAAAGAGAAGTCCCTGAACCTTTTAGGTCTATGAAAAGAAGTCCCTGAACCTTTTAGTTCTATGAAGAGAAGTCCCTGAACCTTTTAGTTCCTGAAGAGAAGTCCCTGAACCTTTTAGGTCTATGAAGAGAAGTCCCTGAACCTTTTAGTTCTATGAAGAGAAGTCCCTGATCTGTTTAGTTCTTTGAAGAGAAGTCCCTGAACCTTTTAGTTCTATGAAGAGAAGTCCCTGAACCTTTTAGTTCTATGAAGAGAAGTCCCTGAACCTTTTAGTTCCTGAAGAGAAATCCATGAACCTTTTAGGTCTATGAAGAGAAGTCCCTGAACCTTTTAGTTCTATGAAGAGAAGTCCCTGAACTGTTTAGTTCTTTGAAGAGAAGTCCCTGAACCTTTTAGTTCTATGAAGAGAAGTCCCTGAACCTCTTAGTTCTATGAAGAGAAGTCCCTGAACCTTTTAGTTCGATGAAGAGAAGTCCCTGAACTGTTTAGTTCTTTGAAGAGAAGTCCCTGAACCTTTTAGTTCTATGAAGAGAAGTCCCTGAACCTTTTAGTTCTATGAAGAGAAGTCTCTGAACCTTTTAGTTCTATGAAGAGAAGTCCCTGAACCTTTTAGTTCTATGAAGAGAAGTCCCTGAACCTTTTAGTTCTTGGAAGAGAAGTCCCTGAACCTTTTAGTTCTATGAAGAGAAGTCCCTGAAACTTTTAGTTTCCGAAGAGAAGTCCCTGAACCTTTTAGTTCCTGAAGAGAAGTCCATGAACCTTTTAGGTCTATGAAGAGAAGTCCCTGAACTTTTTAGTTCTTTCAAGAAAAGTCCCTGAACATTTTAGTTCCTGAAGAGAAGTCCCTGAACCTTTTAGTTCTATGAAGAGAAGTCCATGAACCTTTTAGGTCTATGAAGAGAAGTCCCTGGACCTTTTAGTTCTTTAAAGAGAAGTCCCTGAACCTTTTAGTTCCTGAAGAGAAGTCCCTGAACCGTTTAGTTCTTTGAAGAGAAGTCCCTGAACCTTTTAGTTCTATGAAGAGAAGTCCCTGAACCTTTAAGTTCTATGAAGAGAAGTCCCTGAACCTTTTAGTTCCTGAAGAGAAATCCATGAACCTTTTAGGTCTATGAAGAGAAGTCCCTGAACCTTTTAGTTCCTGAAGAGAAGTCCCTGAACTTTTTAGTTCTTTCAAGAAAAGTCCCTGAACCTTTTAGTTCTATGAAGAGAAGTCCCTGAACCTTTTAGTTCGTTGAAGAGAAGTCCCTGAACCTTTTAGTTCGTTGAAGAGAAGTCCCTGAACCTTTTAGTTCTGAGAAGAGAAGTCCCTGGACCTTTTAGTTCTATGGAGAGAAGTCTCTGAACCTTTTAGTTCCTGAATAGAACTCCATGAACCTTTTAGGTCTATGAAGAGAAGTCCCTGAACCTTTTAGTTCTTTAAAGAGAAGTCCCTGAACCTTTAAGTTCCTGAAGAGAAGTCCCTGAACCTTTTAGTTCTACGAAGAGAAGACCATGAACCTTTTAGGTCTATGAAGAGAAGTCCCTGAACCTTTTAGTTCTTTAAAGAGAAGTCCCTGAACCTTTTAGTTCCTGAAGAGAAGTCCCTGAACCGTTTAGTTCTTTGAAGAGAAGTCCCTGAACCTTTTAGTTCTATGAAGAGAAGTCCCTGAACCTTTTAGTTCTATGAAGAGAAGTCCCTGAACCTTTTAGTTCCTGAAGAGAAATCCATGAACCGTTTAGTTCTTTGAAGAGAAGTCCCTGAACCTTTTAGTTCCTGAAGAGAAGTCCCTGAACCGTTTAGTTCTTTGAAGAGAAGTCCCTGAACCTTTTAGTTCTATGAAGAGAAGTCCCTGAACCTTTAAGTTCTATGAAGAGAAGTCCCTGAACCTTTTAGTTCCTGAAGAGAAATCCATGAACCTTTTAGGTCTATGAAGAGAAGTCCCTGAACCTTTTAGTTCCTGAAGAGAAGTCCCTGAACTTTTTAGTTCTTTCAAGAAAAGTCCCTGAACCTTTTAGTTCTATGAAGAGAAGTCCCTGAACCTTTTAGTTCGTTGAAGAGAAGTCCCTGAACCTTTTAGTTCGTTGAAGAGAAGTCCCTGAACCTTTTAGTTCTGAGAAGAGAAGTCCCTGGACCTTTTAGTTCTATGGAGAGAAGTCTCTGAACCTTTTAGTTCCTGAATAGAACTCCATGAACCTTTTAGGTCTATGAAGAGAAGTCCCTGAACCTTTTAGTTCTTTAAAGAGAAGTCCCTGAACCTTTTAGTTCCTGAAGAGAAGTCCCTGAACCGTTTAGTTCTTTGAAGAGAAGTCCCTGAACCTTTTAGTTCTATGAAGAGAAGTCCCTGAACCTTTTAGTTCTATGAAGAGAAGTCCCTGAACCTTTTAGTTCCTGAAGAGAAATCCATGAACCGTTTAGTTCTTTGAAGAGAAGTCCCTGAACCTTTTAGTTCCTGAAGAGAAGTCCCTGAACCGTTTAGTTCTTTGAAGAGAAGTCCCTGAACCTTTTAGTTCTATGAAGAGAAGTCCCTGAACCTTTAAGTTCTATGAAGAGAAGTCCCTGAACCTTTTAGTTCCTGAAGAGAAATCCATGAACCTTTTAGGTCTATGAAGAGAAGTCCCTGAACCTTTTAGTTCCTGAAGAGAAGTCCCTGAACTTTTTAGTTCTTTCAAGAAAAGTCCCTGAACCTTTTAGTTCTATGAAGAGAAGTCCCTGAACCTTTTAGTTCATTGAAGAGAAGTCCCTGAACCTTTTAGTTCGTTGAAGAGAAGTCCCTGAACCTTTTAGTTCTGAGAAGAGAAGTCCCTGGACCTTTTAGTTCTATGGAGAGAAGTCTCTGAACCTTTTAGTTCCTGAATAGAACTCCATGAACCTTTTAGGTCTATGAAGAGAAGTCCCTGAACCTTTTAGTTCTTTAAAGAGAAGTCCCTCAACCTTTAAGTTCCTGAAGAGAAGTCCCTGAACCTTTTAGTTCTACGAAGAGAAGTCCATGAACCTTTTAGGTCTATGAAGAGAAGTCCCTGGACCTTTTAGTTCTTTAAAGAGAAGTCCCTGAACCTTTTAGTTCCTGAAGAGAAGTCCCTGAACTGTTTAGTTCTTTGAAGAGAAGTCCCTGAACCTTTTAGTTCTTTAAAGAGAAGTCCCTGAACCTTTTAGTTCCTGAAGAGAAGTCCCTGAACTTTTTAGTTCTTTCAAGAAAAGTCCCTGAACCTTTTAGTTCTATGAAGAGAAGTCCCTGAACCTTTTAGTTCTGAGAAGAGAAGTCCCTGAACCTTTTAGTTCGTTGAAGAGAAGTCCCTGAACCTTTTAGTTCGTTGAAGAGAAGTCCCTGAACCTTTTAGTTCTGAGAAGAGAAGTCCCTGGACCTTTTAGTTCTATGGAGAGACGTCTCTGAACCTTTTAGTTCCTGAATAGCACTCCATGAACCTTTTAGGTCTATGAAGAGAAGTCCCTGAACCTTTTAGTTCTTTAAAGAGAAGTCCCTGAACCTTTAAGTTCCTGAAGAGAAGTCCCTGAACCTTTTAGTTCTATGAAGAGAAGTCCATGAACCTTTTAGGTCTATGAAGAGAAGTCCCTGAACCTTTTAGTTCTTTCAAGAGAAGTCCCTGAACATTTTAGTTCCTGAAGAGAAGTCCCTGAACCTTTTAGTTCTATGAAGAGAAGTCCATGAACCTTTTAGGTCTATGAAGAGAAGTCCCTGGACCTTTTAGTTCTTTAAAGAGAAGTCCCTGAACCTTTTAGTTCCTGAAGAGAAGTCCCTGAACCGTTTAGTTCTTTGAAGAGAAGTCCCTGAACCTTTTAGTTCTATGAAGAGAAGTCCCTGAACCTTTAAGTTCTATGAAGAGAAGTCCCTGAACCTTTTAGTTCCTGAAGAGAAATCCATGAACCTTTTAGGTCTATGAAGAGAAGTCCCTGAACCTTTTAGTTCTTTAAAGAGAAGTCCCTGAACCTTTTAGTTCCTGAAGAGAAGTCCCTGAACTTTTTAGTTCTTTCAAGAAAAGTCCCTGAACCTTTTAGTTCTATGAAGAGAAGTCCCTGAACCTTTTAGTTCGTTGAAGAGAAGTCCCTGAACCTTTTAGTTCGTTGAAGAGAAGTCCCTGAACCTTTTAGTTCGTTGAAGAGAAGTCCCTGAACCTTTTAGTTCTGAGAAGAGAAGTCCCTGGACCTTTTAGTTCTATGGAGAGACGTCTCTGAACCTTTTAGTTCCTGAATAGCACTCCATGAACCTTTTAGGTCTATGAAGAGAAGTCCCTGAACCTTTAAGTTCCTGAAGAGAAGTCCCTGAACCTTTAAGTTCCTGAAGAGAAGTCCCTGAACCTTTAAGTTCCTGAAGAGAAGTCCCTGAACCTTTTAGTTCTATGAAGAGAAGTCCATGAACCTTTTAGGTCTATGAAGAGAAGTCCCTGAACCTTTTAGTTCTTTAAAGAGAAGTCCCTGAACCTTTTAGTTCCTGAAGAGAAGTCCCTGAACCGTTTAGTTCTTTGAAGAGAAGTCCCTGAACCTTTTAGTTCTATGAAGAGAAGTCCCTGAACCTTTTAGTTCCTGAAGAGAAATCCATGAACCTTTTAGGTCTATGAAGAGAAGTCCCTGAACCTTTTAGTTCTTTAAAGAGAAGTCCCTGAACCTTTTAGTTCCTTCAAGAAAAGTCCCTGAACTTTTTAGTTCTATGAAGAGAAGTCCCTTAACCTTTTAGTTCTGAGAAGAGAAGTCCCTGAACCTTTTAGTTCTTTGAAGAGAAGTCCCTGAACCTTTTAGTTCTATGAAGAGAAGTCAGTGAACCTTTTAGTTCTTTCCAGAGAAGTCCCTGAACCTTTTAATTCCTGAAGAGAAGTCCATGAAACTTTTAGGTCTATGAAGAGAAGTCCGTGAACTTTTTAGTTTGGAGAAGGGAAGTCCCTGAACCTTTTAGTTCTATGAAGAGAGGTCCCTGAACCTTTTAGTTCCTGAAGAGAAGTCCCTGAACCTTTTAGTTCTTTAAAGAGGAGTCCCTGAACCTTTTAGTTCTATGAAGAGAAGTCCCTGAACCTTTTAGGTCTATGAAAAGAAGTCCCTGAACCTTTTAGTTTTATGAAGAGAAGTCCCTGAACCTTTTAGTTCCTGAAGAGAAGTCCCTGAACCTTTTAGTTCTTTAAAGAGAAGTCCCTGAACCTTTTAGGTCTATGAAAAGAAGTCCCTGAACCTTTTAGTTCTATGAAGAGAAGTCCCTGAACCTTTTAGTTCCTGAAGAGAAGTCCCTGAACCTTTTAGGTCTATGAAGAGAAGTCCCTGAACCTTTTAGTTCTATGAAGAGAAGTCCCTGATCTGTTTAGTTCTTTGAAGAGAAGTCCCTGAACCTTTTAGTTCTATGAAGAGAAGTCCCTGAACCTTTTAGTTCTATGAAGAGAAGTCCCTGAACCTTTTAGTTCCTGAAGAGAAATCCATGAACCTTTTAGGTCTATGAAGAGAAGTCCCTGAACCTTTTAGTTCTATGAAGAGAAGTCCCTGAACTGTTTAGTTCTTTGAAGAGAAGTCCCTGAACCTTTTAGTTCTATGAAGAGAAGTCCCTGAACCTCTTAGTTCTATGAAGAGAAGTCCCTGAACCTTTTAGTTCGATGAAGAGAAGTCCCTGAACTGTTTAGTTCTTTGAAGAGAAGTCCCTGAACCTTTTAGTTCTATGAAGAGAAGTCCCTGAACCTTTTAGTTCTATGAAGAGAAGTCTCTGAACCTTTTAGTTCTATGAAGAGAAGTCCCTGAACCTTTTAGTTCTATGAAGAGAAGTCCCTGAACCTTTTAGTTCTTGGAAGAGAAGTCCCTGAACCTTATAGTTCTATGAAGAGAAGTCCCTGAAACTTTTAGTTTCCGAAGAGAAGTCCCTGAACCTTTTAGTTCCTGAAGAGAAGTCCATGAACCTTTTAGGTCTATGAAGAGAAGTCCCTGAACCTTTTAGTTCTTTCAAGAGAAGTCCCTGAACATTTTAGTTCCTGAAGAGAAGTCCCTGAACCTTTTAGTTCTATGAAGAGAAGTCCATGAACCTTTTAGGTCTATGAAGAGAAGTCCCTGGACGTTTTAGTTCTTTAAAGAGAAGTCCCTGAACCTTTTAGTTCCTGAAGAGAAGTCCCTGAACCGTTTAGTTCTTTGAAGAGAAGTCCCTGAACCTTTTAGTTCTATGAAGAGAAGTCCCTGAACCTTTAAGTTCTATGAAGAGAAGTCCCTGAACCTTTTAGTTCCTGAAGAGAAATCCATGAACCTTTTAGGTCTATGAAGAGAAGTCCCTGAACCTTTTAGTTCCTGAAGAGAAGTCCCTGAACTTTTTAGTTCTTTCAAGAAAAGTCCCTGAACCTTTTAGTTCTATGAAGAGAAGTCCCTGAACCTTTTAATTCGTTGAAGAGAAGTCCCTGAACCTTTTAGTTCGTTGAAGAGAAGTCCCTGAACCTTTTAGTTCTGAGAAGAGAAGTCCCTGGACCTTTTAGTTCTATGGAGAGAAGTCTCTGAACCTTTTAGTTCCTGAATAGAACTCCATGAACCTTTTAGGTCTATGAAGAGAAGTCCCTGAACCTTTTAGTTCTTTAAAGAGAAGTCCCTGAACCTTTAAGTTCCTGAAGAGAAGTCCCTGAACCTTTTAGTTCTACGAAGAGAAGACCATGAACCTTTTAGGTCTATGAAGAGAAGTCCCTGAACCTTTTAGTTCTTTAAAGAGAAGTCCCTGAACCTTTTAGTTCCTGAAGAGAAGTCCCTGAACCTTTTAGTTCTTTAAAGAGGAGTCCCTGAACCTTTTAGTTCTATGAAGAGAAGTCCCTGAACCTTTTAGGTCTATGAAAAGAAGTCCCTGAACCTTTTAGTTTTATGAAGAGAAGTCCCTGAACCTTTTACTTCCTGAAGAGAAGTCCCTGAACCTTTTAGTTCTTTAAAGAGAAGTCCCTGAACCTTTTAGGTCTATGAAAAGAAGTCCCTGAACCTTTTAGTTCTATGAAGAGAAGTCCCTGAACCTTTTAGTTCCTGAAGAGAAGTCCCTGAACCTTTTAGGTCTATGAAGAGAAGTCCCTGAACCTTTTAGTTCTATGAAGAGAAGTCCCTGATCTGTTTAGTTCTTTGAAGAGAAGTCCCTGAACCTTTTAGTTCTATGAAGAGAAGTCCCTGAACCTTTTAGTTCTATGAAGAGAAGTCCCTGAACCTTTTAGTTCCTGAAGAGAAATCCATGAACCTTTTAGGTCTATGAAGAGAAGTCCCTGAACCTTTTAGTTCTATGAAGAGAAGTCCCTGAACTGTTTAGTTCTTTGAAGAGAAGTCCCTGAACCTTTTAGTTCTATGAAGAGAAGTCCCTGAACCTCTTAGTTCTATGAAGAGAAGTCCCTGAACCTTTTAGTTCGATGAAGAGAAGTCCCTGAACTGTTTAGTTCTTTGAAGAGAAGTCCCTGAACCTTTTAGTTCTATGAAGAGAAGTCCCTGAACCTTTTAGTTCTATGAAGAGAAGTCTCTGAACCTTTTAGTTCTATGAAGAGAAGTCCCTGAACCTTTTAGTTCTATGAAGAGAAGTCCCTGAACCTTTTAGTTCTTGGAAGAGAAGTCCCTGAACCTTTTAGTTCTATGAAGAGAAGTCCCTGAAACTTTTAGTTTCCGAAGAGAAGTCCCTGAACCTTTTAGTTCCTGAAGAGAAGTCCATGAACCTTTTAGGTCTATGAAGAGAAGTCCCTGAACCTTTTAGTTCTTTCAAGAGAAGTCCCTGAACATTTTAGTTCCTGAAGAGAAGTCCCTGAACCTTTTAGTTCTATGAAGAGAAGTCCATGAACCTTTTAGGTCTATGAAGAGAAGTCCCTGGACCTTTTAGTTCTTTAAAGAGAAGTCCCTGAACCTTTTAGTTCCTGAAGAGAAGTCCCTGAACCGTTTAGTTCTTTGAAGAGAAGTCCCTGAACCTTTTAGTTCTATGAAGAGAAGTCCCTGAACCTTTAAGTTCTATGAAGAGAAGTCCCTGAACCTTTTAGTTCCTGAAGAGAAATCCATGAACCTTTTAGGTCTATGAAGAGAAGTCCCTGAACCTTTTAGTTCCTGAAGAGAAGTCCCTGAACTTTTTAGTTCTTTCAAGAAAAGTCCCTGAACCTTTTAGTTCTATGAAGAGAAGTCCCTGAACCTTTTAGTTCGTTGAAGAGAAGTCCCTGAACCTTTTAGTTCGTTGAAGAGAAGTCCCTGAACCTTTTAGTTCTGAGAAGAGAAGTCCCTGGACCTTTTAGTTCTATGGAGAGAAGTCTCTGAACCTTTTAGTTCCTGAATAGAACTCCATGAACCTTTTAGGTCTATGAAGAGAAGTCCCTGAACCTTTTAGTTCTTTAAAGAGAAGTCCCTGAACCTTTAAGTTCCTGAAGAGAAGTCCCTGAACCTTTTAGTTCTACGAAGAGAAGACCATGAACCTTTTAGGTCTATGAAGAGAAGTCCCTGAACCTTTTAGTTCTTTAAAGAGAAGTCCCTGAACCTTTTAGTTCCTGAAGAGAAGTCCCTGAACCGTTTAGTTCTTTGAAGAGAAGTCCCTGAACCTTTTAGTTCTATGAAGAGAAGTCCCTGAACCTTTTAGTTCTATGAAGAGAAGTCCCTGAACCTTTTAGTTCCTGAAGAGAAATCCATGAACCGTTTAGTTCTTTGAAGAGAAGTCCCTGAACCTTTTAGTTCCTGAAGAGAAGTCCCTGAACCGTTTAGTTCTTTGAAGAGAAGTCCCTGAACCTTTTAGTTCTATGAAGAGAAGTCCCTGAACCTTTAAGTTCTATGAAGAGAAGTCCCTGAACCTTTTAGTTCCTGAAGAGAAATCCATGAACCTTTTAGGTCTATGAAGAGAAGTCCCTGAACCTTTTAGTTCCTGAAGAGAAGTCCCTGAACTTTTTAGTTCTTTCAAGAAAAGTCCCTGAACCTTTTAGTTCTATGAAGAGAAGTCCCTGAACCTTTTAGTTCATTGAAGAGAAGTCCCTGAACCTTTTAGTTCGTTGAAGAGAAGTCCCTGAACCTTTTAGTTCTGAGAAGAGAAGTCCCTGGACCTTTTAGTTCTATGGAGAGAAGTCTCTGAACCTTTTAGTTCCTGAATAGAACTCCATGAACCTTTTAGGTCTATGAAGAGAAGTCCCTGAACCTTTTAGTTCTTTAAAGAGAAGTCCCTGAACCTTTAAGTTCCTGAAGAGAAGTCCCTGAACCTTTTAGTTCTACGAAGAGAAGTCCATGAACCTTTTAGGTCTATGAAGAGAAGTCCCTGGACCTTTTAGTTCTTTAAAGAGAAGTCCCTGAACCTTTTAGTTCCTGAAGAGAAGTCCCTGAACTGTTTAGTTCTTTGAAGAGAAGTCCCTGAACCTTTTAGTTCTTTAAAGAGAAGTCCCTGAACCTTTTAGTTCCTGAAGAGAAGTCCCTGAACTTTTTAGTTCTTTCAAGAAAAGTCCCTGAACCTTTTAGTTCTATGAAGAGAAGTCCCTGAACCTTTTAGTTCTGAGAAGAGAAGTCCCTGAACCTTTTAGTTCGTTGAAGAGAAGTCCCTGAACCTTTTAGTTCGTTGAAGAGAAGTCCCTGAACCTTTTAGTTCTGAGAAGAGAAGTCCCTGGACCTTTTAGTTCTATGGAGAGACGTCTCTGAACCTTTTAGTTCCTGAATAGCACTCCATGAACCTTTTAGGTCTATGAAGAGAAGTCCCTGAACCTTTTAGTTCTTTAAAGAGAAGTCCCTGAACCTTTAAGTTCCTGAAGAGAAGTCCCTGAACCTTTTAGTTCTATGAAGAGAAGTCCATGAACCTTTTAGGTCTATGAAGAGAAGTCCCTGAACCTTTTAGTTCTATGAAGAGAAGTCCCTGAACCTTTTAGTTCCTGAAGAGAAATCCATGAACCTTTTAGTTCTATGACGAGAAGTCCATGAACCTTTTAGGTCTATGAAGAGAAGTCCCTGAACCTTTTAGTTCTTTAAAGAGAAGTCCCTGAACCTTTTAGTTCCTGAAGAGAAGTCCCTGAACCGTTTAGTTCTTTGAAGAGAAGTCCCTGAACCTTTTAGTTCGATGAAGAGAAGTCCCTGAACCTTTTAGTTCGATGAAGAGAAGTCCCTGAACCTTTTAGTTCTATGAAGAGAAGTCCCTGAACCTTTTAGTTCCTGAAGAGAAATCCATGAACCTTTTAGGTCTATGAAGAGAAGTCCCTGAACCTTTTAGTTCTTTAAAGAGAAGTCCCTGAACCTTTTAGTTCCTGAAGAGAAGTCCCTGAACTTTTTAGTTTTTTCAAGAAAAGTCCCTGAACCTTTTAGTTCTATGAAGAGAAGTCCCTGAACCTTTTAGTTCTGAGAAGAGAAGTCCCTGAACCTTTTAGTTCTATGAAGAGAAGTCCCTGAACCTTTTAGTTCCTGAAGAGAAGTCCCTGAACCTTTTAGTTCCTGAAGAGAAGTCCCTGAACTTTTTAGTTCTTTCAAGAAAAGTCCCTGAACCTTTTAGTTCTATGAAGAGAAGTCCCTGAACCTTTTAGTTCTGAGAAGAGAAGTCCCTGAACCTTTTAGTTCGTTGAAGAGAAGTCCCTGAACCTTTTAGTTTGTTGAAGAGAAGTCCCTGAACCTTTTAGTTCTGAGAAGAGAAGTCCCTGGACCTTTTAGTTCTATGGAGAGAAGTCCCTGAACCTTTTAGTTCGTTGAAGAGAAGTCCCTGAACATTTTAGTTCGTTGAAGAGAAGTCCCTGAACCTTTTAGTTCGTTGAAGAGAAGTCCCTGAACCTTTTAGTTCTGAAAAGAGAAGTCCCTGGACCTTTTAGTTCTATGGAGAGACGTCTCTGAACCTTTTAGTTCCTGAATAGCACTCCATGAACCTTTTAGGTCTATGAAGAGAAGTCCCTGAACCTTTTAGTTCTTTAAAGAGAAGTCCCTGAACCTTTAAGTTCCTTAAGAGAAGTCCCTGAACCTTTTAGTTCTATGAAGAGAAGTCCCTGAACCTTTTAGTTCCTGAAGAGAAATCCATGAACCTTTTAGTTCTTTGAAGAGAAGTCCCTGAACCTTTTAGGTCTATGAAGAGAAGTCCCTGAACCTTTTAGTTCTTTAAAGAGAAGTCCCTGAACCTTTAAGTTCCTTAAGAGAAGTCCCTGAACCTTTTAGTTCTTTGAAGAGAAGTCCCTGAACCTTTTAGTTCTATGAAGAGAAGTCCCTGAACCTTTAAGTTCTATGAAGAGAAGTCCCTGAACCTTTTAGTTCCTGAAGAGAAATCCATGAACCTTTTAGGTCTATGAAGAGAAGTCCCTGAACCTTTTAGTTCCTGAAGAGAAGTCCCTGAACTTTTTAGTTCTTTCAAGAAAAGTCCCTGAACCTTTTAGTTCTATGAAGAGAAGTCCCTGAACCTTTTAGTTCGTTGAAGAGAAGTCCCTGAACCTTTTAGTTCGTTGAAGAGAAGTCCCTGAACCTTTTAGTTCTGAGAAGAGAAGTCCCTGGACCTTTTAGTTCTATGGAGAGAAGTCTCTGAACCTTTTAGTTCCTGAATAGAACTCCATGAACCTTTTAGGTCTATGAAGAGAAGTCCCTGAACCTTTTAGTTCTTTAAAGAGAAGTCCCTGAACCTTTAAGTTCCTGAAGAGAAGTCCCTGAACCTTTTAGTTCTACGAAGAGAAGACCATGAACCTTTTAGGTCTATGAAGAGAAGTCCCTGAACCTTTTAGTTCTTTAAAGAGAAGTCCCTGAACCTTTTAGTTCCTGAAGAGAAGTCCCTGAACCGTTTAGTTCTTTGAAGAGAAGTCCCTGAACCTTTTAGTTCTATGAAGAGAAGTCCCTGAACCTTTTAGTTCTATGAAGAGAAGTCCCTGAACCTTTTAGTTCCTGAAGAGAAATCCATGAACCGTTTAGTTCTTTGAAGAGAAGTCCCTGAACCTTTTAGTTCCTGAAGAGAAGTCCCTGAACCGTTTAGTTCTTTGAAGAGAAGTCCCTGAACCTTTTAGTTCTATGAAGAGAAGTCCCTGAACCTTTAAGTTCTATGAAGAGAAGTCCCTGAACCTTTTAGTTCCTGAAGAGAAATCCATGAACCTTTTAGGTCTATGAAGAGAAGTCCCTGAACCTTTTAGTTCCTGAAGAGAAGTCCCTGAACTTTTTAGTTCTTTCAAGAAAAGTCCCTGAACCTTTTAGTTCTATGAAGAGAAGTCCCTGAACCTTTTAGTTCATTGAAGAGAAGTCCCTGAACCTTTTAGTTCGTTGAAGAGAAGTCCCTGAACCTTTTAGTTCTGAGAAGAGAAGTCCCTGGACCTTTTAGTTCTATGGAGAGAAGTCTCTGAACCTTTTAGTTCCTGAATAGAACTCCATGAACCTTTTAGGTCTATGAAGAGAAGTCCCTGAACCTTTTAGTTCTTTAAAGAGAAGTCCCTGAACCTTTAAGTTCCTGAAGAGAAGTCCCTGAACCTTTTAGTTCTACGAAGAGAAGTCCATGAACCTTTTAGGTCTATGAAGAGAAGTCCCTGGACCTTTTAGTTCTTTAAAGAGAAGTCCCTGAACCTTTTAGTTCCTGAAGAGAAGTCCCTGAACTGTTTAGTTCTTTGAAGAGAAGTCCCTGAACCTTTTAGTTCTTTAAAGAGAAGTCCCTGAACCTTTTAGTTCCTGAAGAGAAGTCCCTGAACTTTTTAGTTCTTTCAAGAAAAGTCCCTGAACCTTTTAGTTCTATGAAGAGAAGTCCCTGAACCTTTTAGTTCTGAGAAGAGAAGTCCCTGAACCTTTTAGTTCGTTGAAGAGAAGTCCCTGAACCTTTTAGTTCGTTGAAGAGAAGTCCCTGAACCTTTTAGTTCTGAGAAGAGAAGTCCCTGGACCTTTTAGTTCTATGGAGAGACGTCTCTGAACCTTTTAGTTCCTGAATAGCACTCCATGAACCTTTTAGGTCTATGAAGAGAAGTCCCTGAACCTTTTAGTTCTTTAAAGAGAAGTCCCTGAACCTTTAAGTTCCTGAAGAGAAGTCCCTGAACCTTTTAGTTCTATGAAGAGAAGTCCATGAACCTTTTAGGTCTATGAAGAGAAGTCCCTGAACCTTTTAGTTCTATGAAGAGAAGTCCCTGAACCTTTTAGTTCCTGAAGAGAAATCCATGAACCTTTTAGTTCTATGACGAGAAGTCCATGAACCTTTTAGGTCTATGAAGAGAAGTCCCTGAACCTTTTAGTTCTTTAAAGAGAAGTCCCTGAACCTTTTAGTTCCTGAAGAGAAGTCCCTGAACCGTTTAGTTCTTTGAAGAGAAGTCCCTGAACCTTTTAGTTCGATGAAGAGAAGTCCCTGAACCTTTTAGTTCGATGAAGAGAAGTCCCTGAACCTTTTAGTTCTATGAAGAGAAGTCCCTGAACCTTTTAGTTCCTGAAGAGAAATCCATGAACCTTTTAGGTCTATGAAGAGAAGTCCCTGAACCTTTTAGTTCTTTAAAGAGAAGTCCCTGAACCTTTTAGTTCCTGAAGAGAAGTCCCTGAACTTTTTAGTTTTTTCAAGAAAAGTCCCTGAACCTTTTAGTTCTATGAAGAGAAGTCCCTGAACCTTTTAGTTCTGAGAAGAGAAGTCCCTGAACCTTTTAGTTCTATGAAGAGAAGTCCCTGAACCTTTTAGTTCCTGAAGAGAAGTCCCTGAACCTTTTAGTTCCTGAAGAGAAGTCCCTGAACTTTTTAGTTCTTTCAAGAAAAGTCCCTGAACCTTTTAGTTCTATGAAGAGAAGTCCCTGAACCTTTTAGTTCTGAGAAGAGAAGTCCCTGAACCTTTTAGTTCGTTGAAGAGAAGTCCCTGAACCTTTTAGTTTGTTGAAGAGAAGTCCCTGAACCTTTTAGTTCTGAGAAGAGAAGTCCCTGGACCTTTTAGTTCTATGGAGAGAAGTCCCTGAACCTTTTAGTTCGTTGAAGAGAAGTCCCTGAACATTTTAGTTCGTTGAAGAGAAGTCCCTGAACCTTTTAGTTCGTTGAAGAGAAGTCCCTGAACCTTTTAGTTCTGAAAAGAGAAGTCCCTGGACCTTTTAGTTCTATGGAGAGACGTCTCTGAACCTTTTAGTTCCTGAATAGCACTCCATGAACCTTTTAGGTCTATGAAGAGAAGTCCCTGAACCTTTTAGTTCTTTAAAGAGAAGTCCCTGAACCTTTAAGTTCCTTAAGAGAAGTCCCTGAACCTTTTAGTTCTATGAAGAGAAGTCCCTGAACCTTTTAGTTCCTGAAGAGAAATCCATGAACCTTTTAGTTCTATGACGAGAAGTCCATGAACCTTTTAGGTCTATGAAGAGAAGTCCCTGAACCTTTTAGTTCTTTAAAGAGAAGTCCCTGAACCTTTTAGTTCCTGAAGAGAAGTCCCTGAACCGTTTAGTTCTTTGAAGAGAAGTCCCTGAACCTTTTAGTTCGATGAAGAGAAGTCCCTGAACCTTTTAGTTCGATGAAGAGAAGTCCCTGAACCTTTTAGTTCTATGAAGAGAAGTCCCTGAACCTTTTAGTTCCTGAAGAGAAATCCATGAACCTTTTAGGTCTATGAAGAGAAGTCCCTGAACCTTTTAGTTCTTTAAAGAGAAGTCCCTGAACCTTTTAGTTCCTGAAGAGAAGTCCCTGAACTTTTTAGTTTTTTCAAGAAAAGTCCCTGAACCTTTTAGTTCTATGAAGAGAAGTCCCTGAACCTTTTAGTTCTGAGAAGAGAAGTCCCTGAACCTTTTAGTTCTATGAAGAGAAGTCCCTGAACCTTTTAGTTCCTGAAGAGAAGTCCCTGAACCTTTTAGTTCCTGAAGAGAAGTCCCTGAACTTTTTAGTTCTTTCAAGAAAAGTCCCTGAACCTTTTAGTTCTATGAAGAGAAGTCCCTGAACCTTTTAGTTCTGAGAAGAGAAGTCCCTGAACCTTTTAGTTCGTTGAAGAGAAGTCCCTGAACCTTTTAGTTTGTTGAAGAGAAGTCCCTGAACCTTTTAGTTCTGAGAAGAGAAGTCCCTGGACCTTTTAGTTCTATGGAGAGAAGTCCCTGAACCTTTTAGTTCGTTGAAGAGAAGTCCCTGAACCTTTTAGTTCGTTGAAGAGAAGTCCCTGAACCTTTTAGTTCGTTGAAGAGAAGTCCCTGAACCTTTTAGTTCTGAGAAGAGAAGTCCCTGGACCTTTTAGTTCTATGGAGAGACGTCTCTGAACCTTTTAGTTCCTGAATAGCACTCCATGAACCTTTTAGGTCCATGAAGAGAAGTCCCTGAACCTTTTAGTTCTTTAAAGAGAAGTCCCTGAACCTTTAAGTTCCTTAAGAGAAGTCCCTGAACCTTTTAGTTCTATGAAGAGAAGTCCATGAACCTTTTAGGTCTATGAAGAGAAGTCCCTGAACCTTTTAGTTCTTTAAAGAGAAGTCCCTGAACCTTTTAGTTCCTGAAGAGAAGTCCCTGAACCGTTTAGTTCTTTGAAGAGAAGTCCCTGAACCTTTTAGTTCTATGAAGAGAAGTCCCTGAACCTTTTAGTTCTATGAAGAGAAGTCCCTGAACCTTTTAGTTCCTGAAGAGAAATCCATGAACCTTTTAGGTCTATGAAGAGAAGTCCCTGAACCTTTTAGTTCTTTAAAGAGAAGTCCCTGAACCTTTTAGTTCCTTCAAGAAAAGTCCCTGAACTTTTTAGTTCTATGAAGAGAAGTCCCTTAACCTTTTAGTTCTGAGAAGAGAAGTCCCTGAACCTTTTAGTTCTTTGAAGAGAAGTCCCTGAACCTTTTAGTTCTATGAAGAGAAGTCAGTGAACCTTTTAGTTCTTTCCAGAGAAGTCCCTGAACCTTTTAATTCCTGAAGAGAAGTCCATGAAACTTTTAGGTCTATGAAGAGAAGTCCGTGAACTTTTTAGTTTGGAGAAGGGAAGTCCCTGAACCTTTTAGTTCTATGAAGAGAGGTCCCTGAACCTTTTAGTTCCTGAAGAGAAGTCCCTGAACCTTTTAGTTCTTTAAAGAGGAGTCCCTGAACCTTTTAGTTCTATGAAGAGAAGTCCCTGAACCTTTTAGGTCTATGAAAAGAAGTCCCTGAACCTTTTAGTTTTATGAAGAGAAGTCCCTGAACCTTTTAGTTCCTGAAGAGAAGTCCCTGAACCTTTTAGTTCTTTAAAGAGAAGTCCCTGAACCTTTTAGGTCTATGAAAAGAAGTCCCTGAACCTTTTAGTTCTATGAAGAGAAGTCCCTGAACCTTTTAGTTCCTGAAGAGAAGTCCCTGAACCTTTTAGGTCTATGAAGAGAAGTCCCTGAACCTTTTAGTTCTATGAAGAGAAGTCCCTGATCTGTTTAGTTCTTTGAAGAGAAGTCCCTGAACCTTTTAGTTCTATGAAGAGAAGTCCCTGAACCTTTTAGTTCTATGAAGAGAAGTCCCTGAACCTTTTAGTTCCTGAAGAGAAATCCATGAACCTTTTAGGTCTATGAAGAGAAGTCCCTGAACCTTTTAGTTCTATGAAGAGAAGTCCCTGAACTGTTTAGTTCTTTGAAGAGAAGTCCCTGAACCTTTTAGTTCTATGAAGAGAAGTCCCTGAACCTCTTAGTTCTATGAAGAGAAGTCCCTGAACCTTTTAGTTCGATGAAGAGAAGTCCCTGAACTGTTTAGTTCTTTGAAGAGAAGTCCCTGAACCTTTTAGTTCTATGAAGAGAAGTCCCTGAACCTTTTAGTTCTATGAAGAGAAGTCTCTGAACCTTTTAGTTCTATGAAGAGAAGTCCCTGAACCTTTTAGTTCTATGAAGAGAAGTCCCTGAACCTTTTAGTTCTTGGAAGAGAAGTCCCTGAACCTTTTAGTTCTATGAAGAGAAGTCCCTGAAACTTTTAGTTCCCGAAGAGAAGTCCCTGAACCTTTTAGTTCCTGAAGAGAAGTCCATGAACCTTTTAGGTCTATGAAGAGAAGTCCCTGAACCTTTTAGTTCTTTCAAGAGAAGTCCCTGAACATTTTAGTTCCTGAAGAGAAGTCCCTGAACCTTTTAGTTCTATGAAGAGAAGTCCATGAACCTTTTAGGTCTATGAAGAGAAGTCCCTGGACCTTTTAGTTCTTTAAAGAGAAGTCCCTGAACCTTTTAGTTCCTGAAGAGAAGTCCCTGAACCGTTTAGTTCTTTGAAGAGAAGTCCCTGAACCTTTTAGTTCTATGAAGAGAAGTCCCTGAACCTTTAAGTTCTATGAAGAGAAGTCCCTGAACCTTTTAGTTCCTGAAGAGAAATCCATGAACCTTTTAGGTCTATGAAGAGAAGTCCCTGAACCTTTTAGTTCCTGAAGAGAAGTCCCTGAACTTTTTAGTTCTTTCAAGAAAAGTCCCTGAACCTTTTAGTTCTATGAAGAGAAGTCCCTGAACCTTTTAGTTCGTTGAAGAGAAGTCCCTGAACCTTTTAGTTCGTTGAAGAGAAGTCCCTGAACCTTTTAGTTCTGAGAAGAGAAGTCCCTGGACCTTTTAGTTCTATGGAGAGAAGTCTCTGAACCTTTTAGTTCCTGAATAGAACTCCATGAACCTTTTAGGTCTATGAAGAGAAGTCCCTGAACCTTTTAGTTCTTTAAAGAGAAGTCCCTGAACCTTTAAGTTCCTGAAGAGAAGTCCCTGAACCTTTTAGTTCTACGAAGAGAAGTCCATGAACCTTTTAGGTCTATGAAGAGAAGTCCCTGAACCTTTTAGTTCTTTAAAGAGAAGTCCCTGAACCTTTTAGTTCCTGAAGAGAAGTCCCTGAACCGTTTAGTTCTTTGAAGAGAAGTCCCTGAACCTTTTAGTTCTATGAAGAGAAGTCCCTGAACCTTTTAGTTCTATGAAGAGAAGTCCCTGAACCTTTTAGTTCCTGAAGAGAAATCCATGAACCGTTTAGTTCTTTGAAGAGAAGTCCCTGAACCTTTTAGTTCCTGAAGAGAAGTCCCTGAACCGTTTAGTTCTTTGAAGAGAAGTCCCTGAACCTTTTAGTTCTATGAAGAGAAGTCCCTGAACCTTTAAGTTCTATGAAGAGAAGTCCCTGAACCTTTTAGTTCCTGAAGAGAAATCCATGAACCTTTTAGGTCTATGAAGAGAAGTCCCTGAACCTTTTAGTTCCTGAAGAGAAGTCCCTGAACTTTTTAGTTCTTTCAAGAAAAGTCCCTGAACCTTTTAGTTCTATGAAGAGAAGTCCCTGAACCTTTTAGTTCGTTGAAGATTAGTCCCTGAACCTTTTAGTTCGTTGAAGAGAAGTCCCTGAACCTTTTAGTTCTGAGAAGAGAAGTCCCTGGACCTTTTAGTTCTATGGAGAGAAGTCTCTGAACCTTTTAGTTCCTGAATAGAACTCCATGAACCTTTTAGGTCTATGAAGAGAAGTCCCTGAACCTTTTAGTTCTTTAAAGAGAAGTCCCTGAACCTTTAAGTTCCTGAAGAGAAGTCCCTGAACCTTTTAGTTCTACGAAGAGAAGTCCATGAACCTTTTAGGTCTATGAAGAGAAGTCCCTGGACCTTTTAGTTCTTTAAAGAGAAGTCCCTGAACCTTTTAGTTCCTGAAGAGAAGTCCCTGAACTGTTTAGTTCTTTGAAGAGAAGTCCCTGAACCTTTTAGTTCTTTAAAGAGAAGTCCCTGAACCTTTTAGTTCCTGAAGAGAAGTCCCTGAACTTTTTAGTTCTTTCAAGAAAAGTCCCTGAACCTTTTAGTTCTATGAAGAGAAGTCCCTGAACCTTTTAGTTCTGAGAAGAGAAGTCCCTGAACCTTTTAGTTCGTTGAAGAGAAGTCCCTGAACCTTTTAGTTCGTTGAAGAGAAGTCCCTGAACCTTTTAGTTCTGAGAAGAGAAGTCCCTGGACCTTTTAGTTCTATGGAGAGACGTCTCTGAACCTTTTAGTTCCTGAATAGCACTCCATGAACCTTTTAGGTCTATGAAGAGAAGTCCCTGAACCTTTTAGTTCTTTAAAGAGAAGTCCCTGAACCTTTAAGTTCCTGAAGAGAAGTCCCTGAACCTTTTAGTTCTATGAAGAGAAGTCCATGAACCTTTTAGGTCTATAAAGAGAAGTCCCTGAACCTTTTAGTTCTATGAAGAGAAGTCCCTGAACCTTTTAGTTCCTGAAGAGAAATCCATGAACCTTTTAGTTCTATGACGAGAAGTCCATGAACCTTTTAGGTCTATGAAGAGAAGTCCCTGAACCTTTTAGTTCTTTAAAGAGAAGTCCCTGAACCTTTTAGTTCCTGAAGAGAAGTCCCTGAACCGTTTAGTTCTTTGAAGAGAAGTCCCTGAACCTTTTAGTTCGATGAAGAGAAGTCCCTGAACCTTTTAGTTCTATGAAGAGAAGTCCCTGAACCTTTTAGTTCCTGAAGAGAAATCCATGAACCTTTTAGGTCTATGAAGAGAAGTCCCTGAACCTTTTAGTTCTTTAAAGAGAAGTCCCTGAACCTTTTAGTTCCTGAAGAGAAGTCCCTGAACTTTTTAGTTCTTTCAAGAAAAGTCCCTGAACCTTTTAGTTCTATGAAGAGAAGTCCCTGAACCTTTTAGTTCTGAGAAGAGAAGTCCCTGAACCTTTTAGTTCTATGAAGAGAAGTCCCTGAACCTTTTAGTTCCTGAAGAGAAGTCCCTGAACCTTTTAGTTCCTGAAGAGAAGTCCCTGAACTTTTTAGTTCTTTCAAGAAAAGTCCCTGAACCTTTTAGTTCTATGAAGAGAAGTCCCTGAACCTTTTAGTTCTGAGAAGAGAAGTCCCTGAACCTTTTAGTTCGTTGAAGAGAAGTCCCTGAACCTTTTAGTTTGTTGAAGAGAAGTCCCTGAACCTTTTAGTTCTGAGAAGAGAAGTCCCTGGACCTTTTAGTTCTATGGAGAGAAGTCCCTGAACCTTTTAGTTCGTTGAAGAGAAGTCCCTGAACCTTTTAGTTCGTTGAAGAGAAGTCCCTGAACCTTTTAGTTCGTTGAAGAGAAGTCCCTGAACCTTTTAGTTCTGAGAAGAGAAGTCCCTGGACCTTTTAGTTCTATGGAGAGACGTCTCTGAACCTTTTAGTTCCTGAATAGCACTCCATGAACCTTTTAGGTCTATGAAGAGAAGTCCCTGAACCTTTTAGTTCTTTAAAGAGAAGTCCCTGAACCTTTAAGTTCCTGAAGAGAAGTCCCTGAACCTTTTAGTTCTATGAAGAGAAGTCCATGAACCTTTTAGGTCTATGAAGAGAAGTCCCTGAACCTTTTAGTTCTTTAAAGAGAAGTCCCTGAACCTTTTAGTTCCTGAAGAGAAGTCCCTGAACCGTTTAGTTCTTTGAAGAGAAGTCCCTGAACCTTTTAGTTCTATGAAGAGAAGTCCCTGAACCTTTTAGTTCTATGAAGAGAAGTCCCTGAACCTTTTAGTTCCTGAAGAGAAATCCATGAACCTTTTAGGTCTATGAAGAGAAGTCCCTGAACCTTTTAGTTCTTTAAAGAGAAGTCCCTGAACCTTTTAGTTCCTTCAAGAAAAGTCCCTGAACTTTTTAGTTCTATGAAGAGAAGTCCCTTAACCTTTTAGTTCTGAGAAGAGAAGTCCCTGAACCTTTTAGTTCTTTGAAGAGAAGTCCCTGAACCTTTTAGTTCTATGAAGAGAAGTCAGTGAACCTTTTAGTTCTTTCCAGAGAAGTCCCTGAACCTTTTAATTCCTGAAGAGAAGTCCATGAAACTTTTAGGTCTATGAAGAGAAGTCCGTGAACTTTTTAGTTTGGAGAAGGGAAGTCCCTGAACCTTTTAGTTCTATGAAGAGAGGTCCCTGAACCTTTTAGTTCCTGAAGAGAAGTCCCTGAACCTTTTAGTTCTTTAAAGAGGAGTCCCTGAACCTTTTAGTTCTATGAAGAGAAGTCCCTGAACCTTTTAGGTCTATGAAAAGAAGTCCCTGAACCTTTTAGTTTTATGAAGAGAAGTCCCTGAACCTTTTAGTTCCTGAAGAGAAGTCCCTGAACCTTTTAGTTCTTTAAAGAGAAGTCCCTGAACCTTTTAGGTCTATGAAAAGAAGTCCCTGAACCTTTTAGTTCTATGAAGAGAAGTCCCTGAACCTTTTAGTTCCTGAAGAGAAGTCCCTGAACCTTTTAGGTCTATGAAGAGAAGTCCCTGAACCTTTTAGTTCTATGAAGAGAAGTCCCTGATCTGTTTAGTTCTTTGAAGAGAAGTCCCTGAACCTTTTAGTTCTATGAAGAGAAGTCCCTGAACCTTTTAGTTCTATGAAGAGAAGTCCCTGAACCTTTTAGTTCCTGAAGAGAAATCCATGAACCTTTTAGGTCTATGAAGAGAAGTCCCTGAACCTTTTAGTTCTATGAAGAGAAGTCCCTGAACTGTTTAGTTCTTTGAAGAGAAGTCCCTGAACCTTTTAGTTCTATGAAGAGAAGTCCCTGAACCTCTTAGTTCTATGAAGAGAAGTCCCTGAACCTTTTAGTTCGATGAAGAGAAGTCCCTGAACTGTTTAGTTCTTTGAAGAGAAGTCCCTGAACCTTTTAGTTCTATGAAGAGAAGTCCCTGAACCTTTTAGTTCTATGAAGAGAAGTCTCTGAACCTTTTAGTTCTATGAAGAGAAGTCCCTGAACCTTTTAGTTCTATGAAGAGAAGTCCCTGAACCTTTTAGTTCTTGGAAGAGAAGTCCCTGAACCTTTTAGTTCTATGAAGAGAAGTCCCTGAACCTTTTAGTTCCCGAAGAGAAGTCCCTGAACCTTTTAGTTCCTGAAGAGAAGTCCATGAACCTTTTAGGTCTATGAAGAGAAGTCCCTGAACCTTTTAGTTCTTTCAAGAGAAGTCCCTGAACATTTTAGTTCCTGAAGAGAAGTCCCTGAACCTTTTAGTTCTATGAAGAGAAGTCCATGAACCTTTTAGGTCTATGAAGAGAAGTCCCTGGACCTTTTAGTTCTTTAAAGAGAAGTCCCTGAACCTTTTAGTTCCTGAAGAGAAGTCCCTGAACCGTTTAGTTCTTTGAAGAGAAGTCCCTGAACCTTTTAGTTCTATGAAGAGAAGTCCCTGAACCTTTAAGTTCTATGAAGAGAAGTCCCTGAACCTTTTAGTTCCTGAAGAGAAATCCATGAACCTTTTAGGTCTATGAAGAGAAGTCCCTGAACCTTTTAGTTCCTGAAGAGAAGTCCCTGAACTTTTTAGTTCTTTCAAGAAAAGTCCCTGAACCTTTTAGTTCTATGAAGAGAAGTCCCTGAACCTTTTAGTTCGTTGAAGAGAAGTCCCTGAACCTTTTAGTTCGTTGAAGAGAAGTCCCTGAACCTTTTAGTTCTGAGAAGAGAAGTCCCTGGACCTTTTAGTTCTATGGAGAGAAGTCTCTGAACCTTTTAGTTCCTGAATAGAACTCCATGAACCTTTTAGGTCTATGAAGAGAAGTCCCTGAACCTTTTAGTTCTTTAAAGAGAAGTCCCTGAACCTTTAAGTTCCTGAAGAGAAGTCCCTGAACCTTTTAGTTCTACGAAGAGAAGTCCATGAACCTTTTAGGTCTATGAAGAGAAGTCCCTGAACCTTTTAGTTCTTTAAAGAGAAGTCCCTGAACCTTTTAGTTCCTGAAGAGAAGTCCCTGAACCGTTTAGTTCTTTGAAGAGAAGTCCCTGAACCTTTTAGTTCTATGAAGAGAAGTCCCTGAACCTTTTAGTTCTATGAAGAGAAGTCCCTGAACCTTTTAGTTCCTGAAGAGAAATCCATGAACCGTTTAGTTCTTTGAAGAGAAGTCCCTGAACCTTTTAGTTCCTGAAGAGAAGTCCCTGAACCGTTTAGTTCTTTGAAGAGAAGTCCCTGAACCTATTAGTTCTATGAAGAGAAGTCCCTGAACCTTTAAGTTCTATGAAGAGAAGTCCCTGAACCTTTTAGTTCCTGAAGAGAAATCCATGAACCTTTTAGGTCTATGAAGAGAAGTCCCTGAACCTTTTAGTTCCTGAAGAGAAGTCCCTGAACTTTTTAGTTCTTTCAAGAAAAGTCCCTGAACCTTTTAGTTCTATGAAGAGAAGTCCCTGAACCTTTTAGTTCGTTGAAGAGAAGTCCCTGAACCTTTTAGTTCGTTGAAGAGAAGTCCCTGAACCTTTTAGTTCTGAGAAGAGAAGTCCCTGGACCTTTTAGTTCTATGGAGAGAAGTCTCTGAACCTTTTAGTTCCTGAATAGAACTCCATGAACCTTTTAGGTCTATGAAGAGAAGTCCCTGAACCTTTTAGTTCTTTAAAGAGAAGTCCCTGAACCTTTAAGTTCCTGAAGAGAAGTCCCTGAACCTTTTAGTTCTACGAAGAGAAGTCCATGAACCTTTTAGGTCTATGAAGAGAAGTCCCTGGACCTTTTAGTTCTTTAAAGAGAAGTCCCTGAACCTTTTAGTTCCTGAAGAGAAGTCCCTGAACTGTTTAGTTCTTTGAAGAGAAGTCCCTGAACCTTTTAGTTCTTTAAAGAGAAGTCCCTGAACCTTTTAGTTCCTGAAGAGAAGTCCCTGAACTTTTTAGTTCTTTCAAGAAAAGTCCCTGAACCTTTTAGTTCTATGAAGAGAAGTCCCTGAACCTTTTAGTTCTGAGAAGAGAAGTCCCTGAACCTTTTAGTTCGTTGAAGAGAAGTCCCTGAACCTTTTAGTTCGTTGAAGAGAAGTCCCTGAACCTTTTAGTTCTGAGAAGAGAAGTCCCTGGACCTTTTAGTTCTATGGAGAGACGTCTCTGAACCTTTTAGTTCCTGAATAGCACTCCATGAACCTTTTAGGTCTATGAAGAGAAGTCCCTGAACCTTTTAGTTCTTTAAAGAGAAGTCCCTGAACCTTTAAGTTCCTGAAGAGAAGTCCCTGAACCTTTTAGTTCTATGAAGAGAAGTCCATGAACCTTTTAGGTCTATGAAGAGAAGTCCCTGAACCTTTTAGTTCTATGAAGAGAAGTCCCTGAACCTTTTAGTTCCTGAAGAGAAATCCATGAACCTTTTAGTTCTATGACGAGAAGTCCATGAACCTTTTAGGTCTATGAAGAGAAGTCCCTGAACCTTTTAGTTCTTTAAAGAGAAGTCCCTGAACCTTTTAGTTCCTGAAGAGAAGTCCCTGAACCGTTTAGTTCTTTGAAGAGAAGTCCCTGAACCTTTTAGTTCGATGAAGAGAAGTCCCTGAACCTTTTAGTTCTATGAAGAGAAGTCCCTGAACCTTTTAGTTCCTGAAGAGAAATCCATGAACCTTTTAGGTCTATGAAGAGAAGTCCCTGAACCTTTTAGTTCTTTAAAGAGAAGTCCCTGAACCTTTTAGTTCCTGAAGAGAAGTCCCTGAACTTTTTAGTTCTTTCAAGAAAAGTCCCTGAACCTTTTAGTTCTATGAAGAGAAGTCCCTGAACCTTTTAGTTCTGAGAAGAGAAGTCCCTGAACCTTTTAGTTCTATGAAGAGAAGTCCCTGAACCTTTTAGTTCCTGAAGAGAAGTCCCTGAACCTTTTAGTTCCTGAAGAGAAGTCCCTGAACTTTTTAGTTCTTTCAAGAAAAGTCCCTGAACCTTTTAGTTCTATGAAGAGAAGTCCCTGAACCTTTTAGTTCTGAGAAGAGAAGTCCCTGAACCTTTTAGTTCGTTGAAGAGAAGTCCCTGAACCTTTTAGTTTGTTGAAGAGAAGTCCCTGAACCTTTTAGTTCTATGAAGAGAAGTCCCTGAACCTTTTAGTTCTATGAAGAGAAGTCCCTGAACCTTTTAGTTCTTGGAAGAGAAGTCCCTGAACCTTTTAGTTCTATGAAGAGAAGTCCCTGAACCTTTTAGTTCCCGAAGAGAAGTCCCTGAACCTTTTAGTTCCTGAAGAGAAGTCCATGAACCTTTTAGGTCTATGAAGAGAAGTCCCTGAACCTTTTAGTTCTTTCAAGAGAAGTCCCTGAACATTTTAGTTCCTGAAGAGAAGTCCCTGAACCTTTTAGTTCTATGAAGAGAAGTCCATGAACCTTTTAGGTCTATGAAGAGAAGTCCCTGGACCTTTTAGTTCTTTAAAGAGAAGTCCCTGAACCTTTTAGTTCCTGAAGAGAAGTCCCTGAACCGTTTAGTTCTTTGAAGAGAAGTCCCTGAACCTTTTAGTTCTATGAAGAGAAGTCCCTGAACCTTTAAGTTCTATGAAGAGAAGTCCCTGAACCTTTTAGTTCCTGAAGAGAAATCCATGAACCTTTTAGGTCTATGAAGAGAAGTCCCTGAACCTTTTAGTTCCTGAAGAGAAGTCCCTGAACTTTTTAGTTCTTTCAAGAAAAGTCCCTGAACCTTTTAGTTCTATGAAGAGAAGTCCCTGAACCTTTTAGTTCGTTGAAGAGAAGTCCCTGAACCTTTTAGTTCGTTGAAGAGAAGTCCCTGAACCTTTTAGTTCTGAGAAGAGAAGTCCCTGGACCTTTTAGTTCTATGGAGAGAAGTCTCTGAACCTTTTAGTTCCTGAATAGAACTCCATGAACCTTTTAGGTCTATGAAGAGAAGTCCCTGAACCTTTTAGTTCTTTAAAGAGAAGTCCCTGAACCTTTAAGTTCCTGAAGAGAAGTCCCTGAACCTTTTAGTTCTACGAAGAGAAGTCCATGAACCTTTTAGGTCTATGAAGAGAAGTCCCTGAACCTTTTAGTTCTTTAAAGAGAAGTCCCTGAACCTTTTAGTTCCTGAAGAGAAGTCCCTGAACCGTTTAGTTCTTTGAAGAGAAGTCCCTGAACCTTTTAGTTCTATGAAGAGAAGTCCCTGAACCTTTTAGTTCTATGAAGAGAAGTCCCTGAACCTTTTAGTTCCTGAAGAGAAATCCATGAACCGTTTAGTTCTTTGAAGAGAAGTCCCTGAACCTTTTAGTTCCTGAAGAGAAGTCCCTGAACCGTTTAGTTCTTTGAAGAGAAGTCCCTGAACCTTTTAGTTCTATGAAGAGAAGTCCCTGAACCTTTAAGTTCTATGAAGAGAAGTCCCTGAACCTTTTAGTTCCTGAAGAGAAATCCATGAACCTTTTAGGTCTATGAAGAGAAGTCCCTGAACCTTTTAGTTCCTGAACAGAAGTCCCTGAACTTTTTAGTTCTTTCAAGAAAAGTCCCTGAACCTTTTAGTTCTATGAAGAGAAGTCCCTGAACCTTTTAGTTCGTTGAAGAGAAGTCCCTGAACCTTTTAGTTCGTTGAAGAGAAGTCCCTGAACCTTTTAGTTCTGAGAAGAGAAGTCCCTGGACCTTTTAGTTCTATGGAGAGAAGTCTCTGAACCTTTTAGTTCCTGAATAGAACTCCATGAACCTTTTAGGTCTATGAAGAGAAGTCCCTGAACCTTTTAGTTCTTTAAAGAGAAGTCCCTGAACCTTTAAGTTCCTGAAGAGAAGTCCCTGAACCTTTTAGTTCTACGAAGAGAAGTCCATGAACCTTTTAGGTCTATGAAGAGAAGTCCCTGGACCTTTTAGTTCTTTAAAGAGAAGTCCCTGAACCTTTTAGTTCCTGAAGAGAAGTCCCTGAACTGTTTAGTTCTTTGAAGAGAAGTCCCTGAACCTTTTAGTTCTTTAAAGAGAAGTCCCTGAACCTTTTAGTTCCTGAAGAGAAGTCCCTGAACTTTTTAGTTCTTTCAAGAAAAGTCCCTGAACCTTTTAGTTCTATGAAGAGAAGTCCCTGAACCTTTTAGTTCTGAGAAGAGAAGTCCCTGAACCTTTTAGTTCGTTGAAGAGAAGTCCCTGAACCTTTTAGTTCGTTGAAGAGAAGTCCCTGAACCTTTTAGTTCTGAGAAGAGAAGTCCCTGGACCTTTTAGTTCTATGGAGAGACGTCTCTGAACCTTTTAGTTCCTGAATAGCACTCCATGAACCTTTTAGGTCTATGAAGAGAAGTCCCTGAACCTTTTAGTTCTTTAAAGAGAAGTCCCTGAACCTTTAAGTTCCTGAAGAGAAGTCCCTGAACCTTTTAGTTCTATGAAGAGAAGTCCATGAACCTTTTAGGTCTATGAAGAGAAGTCCCTGAACCTTTTAGTTCTATGAAGAGAAGTCCCTGAACCTTTTAGTTCCTGAAGAGAAATCCATGAACCTTTTAGTTCTATGACGAGAAGTCCATGAACCTTTTAGGTCTATGAAGAGAAGTCCCTGAACCTTTTAGTTCTTTAAAGAGAAGTCCCTGAACCTTTTAGTTCCTGAAGAGAAGTCCCTGAACCGTTTAGTTCTTTGAAGAGAAGTCCCTGAACCTTTTAGTTCGATGAAGAGAAGTCCCTGAACCTTTTAGTTCTATGAAGAGAAGTCCCTGAACCTTTTAGTTCCTGAAGAGAAATCCATGAACCTTTTAGGTCTATGAAGAGAAGTCCCTGAACCTTTTAGTTCTTTAAAGAGAAGTCCCTGAACCTTTTAGTTCCTGAAGAGAAGTCCCTGAACTTTTTAGTTCTTTCAAGAAAAGTCCCTGAACCTTTTAGTTCTATGAAGAGAAGTCCCTGAACCTTTTAGTTCTGAGAAGAGAAGTCCCTGAACCTTTTAGTTCGTTGAAGAGAAGTCCCTGAACCTTTTAGTTCGTTGAAGAGAAGTCCCTGAACCTTTTAGTTCTGAGAAGAGAAGTCCCTGGACCTTTTAGTTCTATGGAGAGACGTCTCTGAACCTTTTAGTTCCTGAATAGCACTCCATGAACCTTTTAGGTCTATGAAGAGAAGTCCCTGAACCTTTTAGTTCTTTAAAGAGAAGTCCCTGAACCTTTAAGTTCCTGAAGAGAAGTCCCTGAACCTTTTAGTTCTATGAAGAGAAGTCCATGAACCTTTTAGGTCTATGAAGAGAAGTCCCTGAACCTTTTAGTTCTATGAAGAGAAGTCCCTGAACCTTTTAGTTCCTGAAGAGAAATCCATGAACCTTTTAGTTCTATGACGAGAAGTCCATGAACCTTTTAGGTCTATGAAGAGAAGTCCCTGAACCTTTTAGTTCTTTAAAGAGAAGTCCCTGAACCTTTTAGTTCCTGAAGAGAAGTCCCTGAACCGTTTAGTTCTTTGAAGAGAAGTCCCTGAACCTTTTAGTTCGATGAAGAGAAGTCCCTGAACCTTTTAGTTCTATGAAGAGAAGTCCCTGAACCTTTTAGTTCCTGAAGAGAAATCCATGAACCTTTTAGGTCTATGAAGAGAAGTCCCTGAACCTTTTAGTTCTTTAAAGAGAAGTCCCTGAACCTTTTAGTTCCTGAAGAGAAGTCCCTGAACTTTTTAGTTCTTTCAAGAAAAGTCCCTGAACCTTTTAGTTCTATGAAGAGAAGTCCCTGAACCTTTTAGTTCTGAGAAGAGAAGTCCCTGAACCTTTTAGTTCTATGAAGAGAAGTCCCTGAACCTTTTAGTTCCTGAAGAGAAGTCCCTGAACCTTTTAGTTCCTGAAGAGAAGTCCCTGAACTTTTTAGTTCTTTCAAGAAAAGTCCCTGAACCTTTTAGTTCTATGAAGAGAAGTCCCTGAACCTTTTAGTTCTGAGAAGAGAAGTCCCTGAACCTTTTAGTTCGTTGAAGAGAAGTCCCTGAACCTTTTAGTTCGTTGAAGAGAAGTCCCTGAACCTTTTAGTTCTGAGAAGAGAAGTCCCTGGACCTTTTAGTTCTATGGAGAGACGTCTCTGAACCTTTTAGTTCCTGAATAGCACTCCATGAACCTTTTAGGTCTATGAAGAGAAGTCCCTGAACCTTTTAGTTCTTTAAAGAGAAGTCCCTGAACCTTTTAGTTCCTGAAGAGAAATCCATGAACCGTTTAGTTCTTTGAAGAGAAGTCCCTGAACCTTTTAGTTCCTGAAGAGAAGTCCCTGAACCGTTTAGTTCTTTGAAGAGAAGTCCCTGAACCTTTTAGTTCTATGAAGAGAAGTCCCTGAACCTTTAAGTTCTATGAAGAGAAGTCCCTGAACCTTTTAGTTCCTGAAGAGAAATCCATGAACCTTTTAGGTCTATGAAGAGAAGTCCCTGAACCTTTTAGTTCCTGAAGAGAAGTCCCTGAACTTTTTAGTTCTTTCAAGAAAAGTCCCTGAACCTTTTAGTTCTATGAAGAGAAGTCCCTGAACCTTTTAGTTCGTTGAAGAGAAGTCCCTGAACCTTTTAGTTCGTTGAAGAGAAGTCCCTGAACCTTTTAGTTCTGAGAAGAGAAGTCCCTGGACCTTTTAGTTCTATGGAGAGAAGTCTCTGAACCTTTTAGTTCCTGAATAGAACTCCATGAACCTTTTAGGTCTATGAAGAGAAGTCCCTGAACCTTTTAGTTCTTTAAAGAGAAGTCCCTGAACCTTTAAGTTCCTGAAGAGAAGTCCCTGAACCTTTTAGTTCTACGAAGAGAAGTCCATGAACCTTTTAGGTCTATGAAGAGAAGTCCCTGGACCTTTTAGTTCTTTAAAGAGAAGTCCCTGAACCTTTTAGTTCCTGAAGAGAAGTCCCTGAACCGTTTAGTTCTTTGAAGAGAAGTCCCTGAACCTTTTAGTTCTTTAAAGAGAAGTCCCTGAACCTTTTAGTTCCTGAAGAGAAGTCCCTGAACTTTTTAGTTCTTTCAAGAAAAGTCCCTGAACCTTTTAGTTCTATGAAGAGAAGTCCCTGAACCTTTTAGTTCTGAGAAGAGAAGTCCCTGAACCTTTTAGTTCATTGAAGAGAAGTCCCTGAACCTTTTAGTTCGTTGAAGAGAAGTCCCTGAACCTTTTAGTTCTGAGAAGAGAAGTCCCTGGACCTTTTAGTTCTATGGAGAGACGTCTCTGAACCTTTTAGTTCCTGAATAGCACTCCATGAACCTTTTAGGTCTATGAAGAGAAGTCCCTGAACCTTTTAGTTCTTTAAAGAGAAGTCCCTGAACCTTTAAGTTCCTGAAGAGAAGTCCCTGAACCTTTTAGTTCTATGAAGAGAAGTCCATGAACCTTTTAGGTCTATGAAGAGAAGTCCCTGAACCTTTTAGTTCTATGAAGAGAAGTCCCTGAACCTTTTAGTTCCTGAAGAGAAATCCATGAACCTTTTAGTTCTATGACGAGAAGTCCATGAACCTTTTAGGTCTATGAAGAGAAGTCCCTGAACCTTTTAGTTCTTTAAAGAGAAGTCCCTGAACCTTTTAGTTCCTGAAGAGAAGTCCCTGAACCGTTTAGTTCTTTGAAGAGAAGTCCCTGAACCTTTTAGTTCGATGAAGAGAAGTCCCTGAACCTTTTAGTTCTATGAAGAGAAGTCCCTGAACCTTTTAGTTCCTGAAGAGAAATCCATGAACCTTTTAGGTCTATGAAGAGAAGTCCCTGAACCTTTTAGTTCTTGAAAGAGAAGTCCCTGAACCTTTTAGTTCCTGAAGAGAAGTCCCTGAACTTTTTAGTTCTTTCAAGAAAAGTCCCTGAACCTTTTAGTTCTATGAAGAGAAGTCCCTGAACCTTTTAGTTCTGAGAAGAGAAGTCCCTGAACCTTTTAGTTCTATGAAGAGAAGTCCCTGAACCTTTTAGTTCCTGAAGAGAAATCCATGAACCTTTTAGGTCTATGAAGAGAAGTCCCTGAACCTTTTAGTTCTTTAAAGAGAAGTCCCTGAACCTTTAAGTTCCTGAAGAGAAGTCCCTGAACCTTTTAGTTCTATGAAGAGAAGTCCATGAACCTTTTAGGTCTATGAAGAGAAGTCCCTGAACCTTTTAGTTCTTTAAAGAGAAGTCCCTGAACCTTTTAGTTCCTGAAGAGAAGTCCCTGAACCGTTTAGTTCTTTGAAGAGAAGTCCCTGAACCTTTTAGTTCTATGAAGAGAAATCCCTGAACCTTTTAGTTCTATGAAGAGAAGTCCCTGAACCTTTTAGTTCCAGAAGAGAAATCCATGAACCTTTTAGGTCTATGAAGAGAAGTCCCTGAACCTTTTAGTTCTTTAAAGAGAAGTCCCTGAACCTTTTAGTTCCTGAAGAGAAGTCCCTGAACCTTTTAGTTCTGAGAAGAGAAGTCCCTGAACCTTTTAGTTCGTTGAAGAGAAGTCCCTGAACCTTTTAGTTCGTTGAAGAGAAGTCCCTGAACCTTTTAGTTATGAGAAGAGAAGTCCCTGGACCTTTTAGTTCTATGGAGAGAAGTCCCTGAACCTTTTAGTTCCTGAATAGAACTCCATGAACCTTTTAGGTCTATGAAGAGAAGTCCCTGAACCTTTTAGTTCTATGAAGAGAAGTCCCTGAACCTTTTAGTTCCCGAAAAGAAGTCCCTGAACCTTTTAGTTCCTGAAGAGAAGTCCATGAACCTTTTAGGTCTATGAAGAGAAGTCCCTGGACCTTTTAGTTCTTTAAAGAGAAGTCCCTGAACCTTTTAGTTCCTGAAGAGAAGTCCCTGAACTGTTTAGTTCTTTGAAGAGAAGTCCCTGAACCTTTTAGTTCTTTAAAGAGAAGTCCCTGAACCTTTTAGTTCCTGAAGAGAAGTCCCTGAACTTTTTAGTTCTTTCAAGAAAAGTCCCTGAACCTTTTAGTTCTATGAAGAGAAGTCCCTGAACCTTTTAGTTCTGAGAAGAGAAGTCCCTGAACCTTTTAGTTCGTTGAAGAGAAGTCCCTGAACCTTTTAGTTCGTTGAAGAGAAGTCCCTGAACCTTTTAGTTCTGAGAAGAGAAGTCCCTGGACCTTTTAGTTCTATGGAGAGACGTCTCTGAACCTTTTAGTTCCTGAATAGCACTCCATGAACCTTTTAGGTCTATGAAGAGAAGTCCCTGAACCTTTTAGTTCTTTAAAGAGAAGTCCCTGAACCTTTAAGTTCCTGAAGAGAAGTCCCTGAACCTTTTAGTTCTATGAAGAGAAGTCCATGAACCTTTTAGGTCTATGAAGAGAAGTCCCTGAACCTTTTAGTTCTATGAAGAGAAGTCCCTGAACCTTTTAGTTCCTGAAGAGAAATCCATGAACCTTTTAGTTCTATGACGAGAAGTCCATGAACCTTTTAGGTCTATGAAGAGAAGTCCCTGAACCTTTTAGTTCTTTAAAGAGAAGTCCCTGAACCTTTTAGTTCCTGAAGAGAAGTCCCTGAACCGTTTAGTTCTTTGAAGAGAAGTCCCTGAACCTTTTAGTTCGATGAAGAGAAGTCCCTGAACATTTTAGTTCTATGAAGAGAAGTCCCTGAACCTTTTAGTTCCTGAAGAGAAATCCATGAACCTTTTAGGTCTATGAAGAGAAGTCCCTGAACCTTTTAGTTCTTTAAAGAGAAGTCCCTGAACCTTTTAGTTCCTGAAGAGAAGTCCCTGAACTTTTTAGTTCTTTCAAGAAAAGTCCCTGAACCTTTTAGTTCTATGAAGAGAAGTCCCTGAACCTTTTAGTTCTGAGAAGAGAAGTCCCTGAACCTTTTAGTTCTATGAAGAGAAGTCCCTGAACCTTTTAGTTCCTGAAGAGAAGTCCCTGAACCTTTTAGTTCCTGAAGAGAAGTCCCTGAACTTTTTAGTTCTTTCAAGAAAAGTCCCTGAACCTTTTAGTTCTATGAAGAGAAGTCCCTGAACCTTTTAGTTCTGAGAAGAGAAGTCCCTGAACCTTTTAGTTCGTTGAAGAGAAGTCCCTGAACCTTTTAGTTTGTTGAAGAGAAGACCCTGAACCTTTTAGTTCTATGAAGAGAAGTCCCTGAACCTTTTAGTTCTATGAAGAGAAGTCCCTGAACCTTTTAGTTCTTGGAAGAGAAGTCCCTGAACCTTTTAGTTCTATGAAGAGAAGTCCCTGAACCTTTTAGTTCCCGAAGAGAAGTCCCTGAACCTTTTAGTTCCTGAAGAGAAGTCCATGAACCTTTTAGGTCTATGAAGAGAAGTCCCTGAACCTTTTAGTTCTTTCAAGAGAAGTCCCTGAACATTTTAGTTCCTGAAGAGAAGTCCCTGAACCTTTTAGTTCTATGAAGAGAAGTCCATGAACCTTTTAGGTCTATGAAGAGAAGTCCCTGGACCTTTTAGTTCTTTAAAGAGAAGTCCCTGAACCTTTTAGTTCCTGAAGAGAAGTCCCTGAACCGTTTAGTTCTTTGAAGAGAAGTCCCTGAACCTTTTAGTTCTATGAAGAGAAGTCCCTGAACCTTTAAGTTCTATGAAGAGAAGTCCCTGAACCTTTTAGTTCCTGAAGAGAAATCCATGAACCTTTTAGGTCTATGAAGAGAAGTCCCTGAACCTTTTAGTTCCTGAAGAGAAGTCCCTGAACTTTTTAGTTCTTTCAAGAAAAGTCCCTGAACCTTTTAGTTCTATGAAGAGAAGTCCCTGAACCTTTTAGTTCGTTGAAGAGAAGTCCCTGAACCTTTTAGTTCGTTGAAGAGAAGTCCCTGAACCTTTTAGTTCTGAGAAGAGAAGTCCCTGGACCTTTTAGTTCTATGGAGAGAAGTCTCTGAACCTTTTAGTTCCTGAATAGAACTCCATGAACCTTTTAGGTCTATGAAGAGAAGTCCCTGAACCTTTTAGTTCTTTAAAGAGAAGTCCCTGAACCTTTAAGTTCCTGAAGAGAAGTCCCTGAACCTTTTAGTTCTACGAAGAGAAGTCCATGAACCTTTTAGGTCTATGAAGAGAAGTCCCTGAACCTTTTAGTTCTTTAAAGAGAAGTCCCTGAACCTTTTAGTTCCTGAAGAGAAGTCCCTGAACCGTTTAGTTCTTTGAAGAGAAGTCCCTGAACCTTTTAGTTCTATGAAGAGAAGTCCCTGAACCTTTTAGTTCTTTGAAGAGAAGTCCCTGAACCTTTTAGTTCCTGAAGAGAAATCCATGAACCGTTTAGTTCTTTGAAGAGAAGTCCCTGAACCTTTTAGTTCCTGAAGAGAAGTCCCTGAACCGTTTAGTTCTTTGAAGAGAAGTCCCTGAACCTTTTAGTTCTATGAAGAGAAGTCCCTGAACCTTTAAGTTCTATGAAGAGAAGTCCCTGAACCTTTTAGTTCCTGAAGAGAAATCCATGAACCTTTTAGGTCTATGAAGAGAAGTCCCTGAACCTTTTAGTTCCTGAAGAGAAGTCCCTGAACTTTTTAGTTCTTTCAAGAAAAGTCCCTGAACCTTTTAGTTCTATGAAGAGAAGTCCCTGAACCTTTTAGTTCGTTGAAGAGAAGTCCCTGA
This sequence comes from Symphodus melops, assembly GCF_947650265.1. Lineage (NCBI taxonomy): Eukaryota > Metazoa > Chordata > Actinopteri > Labriformes > Labridae > Symphodus > Symphodus melops. The sequence goes on along the minus strand of NC_136695.1, from coordinate 9,163,605 downwards.
ACCTTTTAGTTCGTTGAAGAGAAGTCCCTGAACCTTTTAGTTCTGAGAAGAGAAGTCCCTGGACCTTTTAGTTCTATGGAGAGAAGTCTCTGAACCTTTTAGTTCCTGAATAGAACTCCATGAACCTTTTAGGTCTATGAAGAGAAGTCCCTGAACCTTTTAGTTCTTTAAAGAGAAGTCCCTGAACCTTTAAGTTCCTGAAGAGAAGTCCCTGAACCTTTTAGTTCTACGAAGAGAAGTCCATGAACCTTTTAGGTCTATGAAGAGAAGTCCCTGGACCTTTTAGTTCTTTAAAGAGAAGTCCCTGAACCTTTTAGTTCCTGAAGAGAAGTCCCTGAACTGTTTAGTTCTTTGAAGAGAAGTCCCTGAACCTTTTAGTTCTTTAAAGAGAAGTCCCTGAACCTTTTAGTTCCTGAAGAGAAGTCCCTGAACTTTTTAGTTCTTTCAAGAAAAGTCCCTGAACCTTTTAGTTCTATGAAGAGAAGTCCCTGAACCTTTTAGTTCTGAGAAGAGAAGTCCCTGAACCTTTTAGTTCGTTGAAGAGAAGTCCCTGAACCTTTTAGTTCGTTGAAGAGAAGTCCCTGAACCTTTTAGTTCTGAGAAGAGAAGTCCCTGGACCTTTTAGTTCTATGGAGAGACGTCTCTGAACCTTTTAGTTCCTGAATAGCACTCCATGAACCTTTTAGGTCTATGAAGAGAAGTCCCTGAACCTTTTAGTTCTTTAAAGAGAAGTCCCTGAACCGTTAAGTTCCTGAAGAGAAGTCCCTGAACCTTTTAGTTCTATGAAGAGAAGTCCATGAACCTTTTAGGTCTATGAAGAGAAGTCCCTGAACCTTTTAGTTCTATGAAGAGAAGTCCCTGAACCTTTTAGTTCCTGAAGAGAAATCCATGAACCTTTTAGTTCTATGACGAGAAGTCCATGAACCTTTTAGGTCTATGAAGAGAAGTCCCTGAACCTTTTAGTTCTTTAAAGAGAAGTCCCTGAACCTTTTAGTTCCTGAAGAGAAGTCCCTGAACCGTTTAGTTCTTTGAAGAGAAGTCCCTGAACCTTTTAGTTCGATGAAGAGAAGTCCCTGAACCTTTTAGTTCTATGAAGAGAAGTCCCTGAACCTTTTAGTTCCTGAAGAGAAATCCATGAACCTTTTAGGTCTATGAAGAGAAGTCCCTGAACCTTTTAGTTCTTTAAAGAGAAGTCCCTGAACCTTTTAGTTCCTGAAGAGAAGTCCCTGAACTTTTTAGTTCTTTCAAGAAAAGTCCCTGAACCTTTTAGTTCTATGAAGAGAAGTCCCTGAACCTTTTAGTTCTGAGAAGAGAAGTCCCTGAACCTTTTAGTTCTATGAAGAGAAGTCCCTGAACCTTTTAGTTCCTGAAGAGAAGTCCCTGAACCTTTTAGTTCCTGAAGAGAAGTCCCTGAACTTTTTAGTTCTTTCAAGAAAAGTCCCTGAACCTTTTAGTTCTATGAAGAGAAGTCCCTGAACCTTTTAGTTCTGAGAAGAGAAGTCCCTGAACCTTTTAGTTCGTTGAAGAGAAGTCCCTGAACCTTTTAGTTCGTTGAAGAGAAGTCCCTGAACCTTTTAGTTCTGAGAAGAGAAGTCCCTGGACCTTTTAGTTCTATGGAGAGACGTCTCTGAACCTTTTAGTTCCTGAATAGCACTCCATGAACCTTTTAGGTCTATGAAGAGAAGTCCCTGAACCTTTTAGTTCTTTAAAGAGAAGTCCCTGAACCTTTTAGTTCCTGAAGAGAAATCCATGAACCGTTTAGTTCTTTGAAGAGAAGTCCCTGAACCTTTTAGTTCCTGAAGAGAAGTCCCTGAACCGTTTAGTTCTTTGAAGAGAAGTCCCTGAACCTTTTAGTTCTATGAAGAGAAGTCCCTGAACCTTTGAGTTCTATGAAGAGAAGTCCCTGAACCTTTTAGTTCCTGAAGAGAAATCCATGAACCTTTTAGGTCTATGAAGAGAAGTCCCTGAACCTTTTAGTTCCTGAAGAGAAGTCCCTGAACTTTTTAGTTCTTTCAAGAAAAGTCCCTGAACCTTTTAGTTCTATGAAGAGAAGTCCCTGAACCTTTTAGTTCGTTGAAGAGAAGTCCCTGAACCTTTTAGTTCGTTGAAGAGAAGTCCCTGAACCTTTTAGTTCTGAGAAGAGAAGTCCCTGGACCTTTTAGTTCTATGGAGAGAAGTCTCTGAACCTTTTAGTTCCTGAATAGAACTCCATGAACCTTTTAGGTCTATGAAGAGAAGTCCCTGAACCTTTTAGTTCTTTAAAGAGAAGTCCCTGAACCTTTAAGTTCCTGAAGAGAAGTCCCTGAACCTTTTAGTTCTACGAAGAGAAGTCCATGAACCTTTTAGGTCTATGAAGAGAAGTCCCTGGACCTTTTAGTTCTTTAAAGAGAAGTCCCTGAACCTTTTAGTTCCTGAAGAGAAGTCCCTGAACCGTTTAGTTCTTTGAAGAGAAGTCCCTGAACCTTTTAGTTCTTTAAAGAGAAGTCCCTGAACCTTTTAGTTCCTGAAGAGAACTCCCTGAACTTTTTAGTTCTTTCAAGAAAAGTCCCTGAACCTTTTAGTTCTATGAAGAGAAGTCCCTGAACCTTTTAGTTCTGAGAAGAGAAGTCCCTGAACCTTTTAGTTCATTGAAGAGAAGTCCCTGAACCTTTTAGTTCGTTGAAGAGAAGTCCCTGAACCTTTTAGTTCTGAGAAGAGAAGTCCCTGGACCTTTTAGTTCTATGGAGAGACGTCTCTGAACCTTTTAGTTCCTGAATAGCACTCCATGAACCTTTTAGGTCTATGAAGAGAAGTCCCTGAACCTTTTAGTTCTTTAAAGAGAAGTCCCTGAACCTTTAAGTTCCTGAAGAGAAGTCCCTGAACCTTTTAGTTCTATGAAGAGAAGTCCATGAACCTTTTAGGTCTATGAAGAGAAGTCCCTGAACCTTTTAGTTCTATGAAGAGAAGTCCCTGAACCTTTTAGTTCCTGAAGAGAAATCCATGAACCTTTTAGTTCTATGACGAGAAGTCCATGAACCTTTTAGGTCTATGAAGAGAAGTCCCTGAACCTTTTAGTTCTTTAAAGAGAAGTCCCTGAACCTTTTAGTTCCTGAAGAGAAGTCCCTGAACCGTTTAGTTCTTTGAAGAGAAGTCCCTGAACCTTTTAGTTCGATGAAGAGAAGTCCCTGAACCTTTTAGTTCTATGAAGAGAAGTCCCTGAACCTTTTAGTTCCTGAAGAGAAATCCATGAACCTTTTAGGTCTATGAAGAGAAGTCCCTGAACCTTTTAGTTCTTTAAAGAGAAGTCCCTGAACCTTTTAGTTCCTGAAGAGAAGTCCCTGAACTTTTTAGTTCTTTCAAGAAAAGTCCCTGAACCTTTTAGTTCTATGAAGAGAAGTCCCTGAACCTTTTAGTTCTGAGAAGAGAAGTCCCTGAACCTTTTAGTTCGTTGAAGAGAAGTCCCTGAACCTTTTAGTTCGTTGAAGAGAAGTCCCTGAACCTTTTAGTTCTGAGAAGAGAAGTCCCTGGACCTTTTAGTTCTATGGAGAGACGTCTCTGAACCTTTTAGTTCCTGAATAGCACTCCATGAACCTTTTAGGTCTATGAAGAGAAGTCCCTGAACCTTTTAGTTCTTTAAAGAGAAGTCCCTGAACCGTTAAGTTCCTGAAGAGAAGTCCCTGAACCTTTTAGTTCTATGAAGAGAAGTCCATGAACCTTTTAGGTCTATGAAGAGAAGTCCCTGAACCTTTTAGTTCTATGAAGAGAAGTCCCTGAACCTTTTAGTTCCTGAAGAGAAATCCATGAACCTTTTAGTTCTATGACGAGAAGTCCATGAACCTTTTAGGTCTATGAAGAGAAGTCCCTGAACCTTTTAGTTCTTTAAAGAGAAGTCCCTGAACCTTTTAGTTCCTGAAGAGAAGTCCCTGAACCGTTTAGTTCTTTGAAGAGAAGTCCCTGAACCTTTTAGTTCGATGAAGAGAAGTCCCTGAACCTTTTAGTTCTATGAAGAGAAGTCCCTGAACCTTTTAGTTCCTGAAGAGAAATCCATGAACCTTTTAGGTCTATGAAGAGAAGTCCCTGAACCTTTTAGTTCTTTAAAGAGAAGTCCCTGAACCTTTTAGTTCCTGAAGAGAAGTCCCTGAACTTTTTAGTTCTTTCAAGAAAAGTCCCTGAACCTTTTAGTTCTATGAAGAGAAGTCCCTGAACCTTTTAGTTCTGAGAAGAGAAGTCCCTGAACCTTTTAGTTCTATGAAGAGAAGTCCCTGAACCTTTTAGTTCCTGAAGAGAAGTCCCTGAACCTTTTAGTTCCTGAAGAGAAGTCCCTGAACTTTTTAGTTCTTTCAAGAAAAGTCCCTGAACCTTTTAGTTCTATGAAGAGAAGTCCCTGAACCTTTTAGTTCTGAGAAGAGAAGTCCCTGAACCTTTTAGTTCGTTGAAGAGAAGTCCCTGAACCTTTTAGTTCGTTGAAGAGAAGTCCCTGAACCTTTTAGTTCTGAGAAGAGAAGTCCCTGGACCTTTTAGTTCTATGGAGAGACGTCTCTGAACCTTTTAGTTCCTGAATAGCACTCCATGAACCTTTTAGGTCTATGAAGAGAAGTCCCTGAACCTTTTAGTTCTTTAAAGAGAAGTCCCTGAACCTTTTAGTTCCTGAAGAGAAATCCATGAACCGTTTAGTTCTTTGAAGAGAAGTCCCTGAACCTTTTAGTTCCTGAAGAGAAGTCCCTGAACCGTTTAGTTCTTTGAAGAGAAGTCCCTGAACCTTTTAGTTCTATGAAGAGAAGTCCCTGAACCTTTAAGTTCTATGAAGAGAAGTCCCTGAACCTTTTAGTTCCTGAAGAGAAATCCATGAACCTTTTAGGTCTATGAAGAGAAGTCCCTGAACCTTTTAGTTCCTGAAGAGAAGTCCCTGAACTTTTTAGTTCTTTCCAGAAAAGTCCCTGAACCTTTTAGTTCTATGAAGAGAAGTCCCTGAACCTTTTAGTTCGTTGAAGAGAAGTCCCTGAACCTTTTAGTTCGTTGAAGAGAAGTCCCTGAACCTTTTAGTTCTGAGAAGAGAAGTCCCTGGACCTTTTAGTTCTATGGAGAGAAGTCTCTGAACCTTTTAGTTCCTGAATAGAACTCCATGAACCTTTTAGGTCTATGAAGAGAAGTCCCTGAACCTTTTAGTTCTTTAAAGAGAAGTCCCTGAACCTTTAAGTTCCTGAAGAGAAGTCCCTGAACCTTTTAGTTCTACGAAGAGAAGTCCATGAACCTTTTAGGTCTATGAAGAGAAGTCCCTGGACCTTTTAGTTCTTTAAAGAGAAGTCCCTGAACCTTTTAGTTCCTGAAGAGAAGTCCCTGAACCGTTTAGTTCTTTGAAGAGAAGTCCCTGAACCTTTTAGTTCTTTAAAGAGAAGTCCCTGAACCTTTTAGTTCCTGAAGAGAAGTCCCTGAACTTTTTAGTTCTTTCAAGAAAAGTCCCTGAACCTTTTAGTTCTATGAAGAGAAGTCCCTGAACCTTTTAGTTCTGAGAAGAGAAGTCCCTGAACCTTTTAGTTCATTGAAGAGAAGTCCCTGAACCTTTTAGTTCGTTGAAGAGAAGTCCCTGAACCTTTTAGTTCTGAGAAGAGAAGTCCCTGGACCTTTTAGTTCTATGGAGAGACGTCTCTGAACCTTTTAGTTCCTGAATAGCACTCCATGAACCTTTTAGGTCTATGAAGAGAAGTCCCTGAACCTTTTAGTTCTTTAAAGAGAAGTCCCTGAACCTTTAAGTTCCTGAAGAGAAGTCCCTGAACCTTTTAGTTCTATGAAGAGAAGTCCATGAACCTTTTAGGTCTATGAAGAGAAGTCCCTGAACCTTTTAGTTCTATGAAGAGAAGTCCCTGAACCTTTTAGTTCCTGAAGAGAAATCCATGAACCTTTTAGTTCTATGACGAGAAGTCCATGAACCTTTTAGGTCTATGAAGAGAAGTCCCTGAACCTTTTAGTTCTTTAAAGAGAAGTCCCTGAACCTTTTAGTTCCTGAAGAGAAGTCCCTGAACCGTTTAGTTCTTTGAAGAGAAGTCCCTGAACCGTTTAGTTCTTTGAAGAGAAGTCCCTGAACCTTTTAGTTCTTTAAAGAGAAGTCCCTGAACCTTTTAGTTCCTGAAGAGAAGTCCCTGAACTTTTTAGTTCTTTCAAGAAAAGTCCCTGAACCTTTTAGTTCTATGAAGAGAAGTCCCTGAACCTTTTAGTTCTGAGAAGAGAAGTCCCTGAACCTTTTAGTTCGTTGAAGAGAAGTCCCTGAACCTTTTAGTTCGTTGAAGAGAAGTCCCTGAACCTTTTAGTTCTGAGAAGAGAAGTCCCTGGACCTTTTAGTTCTATGGAGAGACGTCTCTGAACCTTTTAGTTCCTGAATAGCACTCCATGAACCTTTTAGGTCTATGAAGAGAAGTCCCTGAACCTTTTAGTTCTTTAAAGAGAAGTCCCTGAACCTTTAAGTTCCTGAAGAGAAGTCCCTGAACCTTTTAGTTCTATGAAGAGAAGTCCATGAACCTTTTAGGTCTATGAAGAGAAGTCCCTGAACCTTTTAGTTCTATGAAGAGAAGTCCCTGAACCTTTTAGTTCCTGAAGAGAAATCCATGAACCTTTTAGTTCTATGACAAGAAGTCCATGAACCTTTTAGGTCTATGAAGAGAAGTCCCTGAACCTTTTAGTTCTTTAAAGAGAAGTCCCTGAACCTTTTAGTTCCTGAAGAGAAGTCCCTGAACCGTTTAGTTCTTTGAAGAGAAGTCCCTGAACCTTTTAGTTCGATGAAGAGAAGTCCCTGAACCTTTTAGTTCTATGAAGAGAAGTCCCTGAACCTTTTAGTTCCTGAAGAGAAATCCATGAACCTTTTAGGTCTATGAAGAGAAGTCCCTGAACCTTTTAGTTCTTTAAAGAGAAGTCCCTGAACCTTTTAGTTCCTGAAGAGAAGTCCCTGAACTTTTTAGTTCTTTCAAGAAAAGTCCCTGAACCTTTTAGTTCTATGAAGAGAAGTCCCTGAACCTTTTAGTTCTGAGAAGAGAAGTCCCTGAACCTTTTAGTTCTATGAAGAGAAGTCCCTGAACCTTTTAGTTCCTGAAGAGAAGTCCCTGAACCTTTTAGTTCCTGAAGAGAAGTCCCTGAACTTTTTAGTTCTTTCAAGAAAAGTCCCTGAACCTTTTAGTTCTATGAAGAGAAGTCCCTGAACCTTTTAGTTCTGAGAAGAGAAGTCCCTGAACCTTTTAGTTCGTTGAAGAGAAGTCCCTGAACCTTTTAGTTTGTTGAAGAGAAGTCCCTGAACCTTTTAGTTCTATGAAGAGAAGTCCCTGAACCTTTTAGTTCTATGAAGAGAAGTCCCTGAACCTTTTAGTTCTTGGAAGAGAAGTCCCTGAACCTTTTAGTTCTATGAAGAGAAGTCCCTGAACCTTTTAGTTCCCGAAGAGAAGTCCCTGAACCTTTTAGTTCCTGAAGAGAAGTCCATGAACCTTTTAGGTCTATGAAGAGAAGTCCCTGAACCTTTTAGTTCTTTCAAGAGAAGTCCCTGAACATTTTAGTTCCTGAAGAGAAGTCCCTGAACCTTTTAGTTCTATGAAGAGAAGTCCATGAACCTTTTAGGTCTATGAAGAGAAGTCCCTGGACCTTTTAGTTCTTTAAAGAGAAGTCCCTGAACCTTTTAGTTCCTGAAGAGAAGTCCCTGAACCGTTTAGTTCTTTGAAGAGAAGTCCCTGAACCTTTTAGTTCTATGAAGAGAAGTCCCTGAACCTTTAAGTTCTATGAAGAGAAGTCCCTGAACCTTTTAGTTCCTGAAGAGAAATCCATGAACCTTTTAGGTCTATGAAGAGAAGTCCCTGAACCTTTTAGTTCCTGAAGAGAAGTCCCTGAACTTTTTAGTTCTTTCAAGAAAAGTCCCTGAACCTTTTAGTTCTATGAAGAGAAGTCCCTGAACCTTTTAGTTCGTTGAAGAGAAGTCCCTGAACCTTTTAGTTCGTTGAAGAGAAGTCCCTGAACCTTTTAGTTCTGAGAAGAGAAGTCCCTGGACCTTTTAGTTCTATGGAGAGAAGTCTCTGAACCTTTTAGTTCCTGAATAGAACTCCATGAACCTTTTAGGTCTATGAAGAGAAGTCCCTGAAACTTTTAGTTCTTTAAAGAGAAGTCCCTGAACCTTTAAGTTCCTGAAGAGAAGTCCCTGAACCTTTTAGTTCTACGAAGAGAAGTCCATGAACCTTTTAGGTCTATGAAGAGAAGTCCCTGAACCTTTTAGTTCTTTAAAGAGAAGTCCCTGAACCTTTTAGTTCCTGAAGAGAAGTCCCTGAACCGTTTAGTTCTTTGAAGAGAAGTCCCTGAACCTTTTAGTTCTATGAAGAGAAGTCCCTGAACTTTTTAGTTCTTTGAAGAGAAGTCCCTGAACCTTTTAGTTCCTGAAGAGAAATCCATGAACCGTTTAGTTCTTTGAAGAGAAGTCCCTGAACCTTTTAGTTCCTGAAGAGAAATCCATGAACCTTTTAGGTCTATGAAGAGAAGTCCCTGAACCTTTTAGTTCCTGAAGAGAAGTCCCTGAACTTTTTAGTTCTTTCAAGAAAAGTCCCTGAACCTTTTAGTTCTATGAAGAGAAGTCCCTGAACCTTGTAGTTCGTTGAAGAGAAGTCCCTGAACCTTTTAGTTCGTTGAAGAGAAGTCCCTGAACCTTTTAGTTCTGAGAAGAGAAGTCCCTGGACCTTTTAGTTCTATGGAGAGAAGTCTCTGAACCTTTTAGTTCCTGAATAGAACTCCATGAACCTTTTAGGTCTATGAAGAGAAGTCCCTGAACCTTTTAGTTCTTTAAAGAGAAGTCCCTGAACCTTTAAGTTCCTGAAGAGAAGTCCCTGAACCTTTTAGTTCTACGAAGAGAAGTCCATGAACCTTTTAGGTCTATGAAGAGAAGTCCCTGGACCTTTTAGTTCTTTAAAGAGAAGTCCCTGAACCTTTTAGTTCCTGAAGAGAAGTCCCTGAACTGTTTAGTTCTTTGAAGAGAAGTCCCTGAACCTTTTAGTTCTTTAAAGAGAAGTCCCTGAACCTTTTAGTTCCTGAAGAGAAGTCCCTGAACTTTTTAGTTCTTTCAAGAAAAGTCCCTGAACCTTTTAGTTCTATGAAGAGAAGTCCCTGAACCTTTTAGTTCTGAGAAGAGAAGTCCCTGAACCTTTTAGTTCGTTGAAGAGAAGTCCCTGAACCTTTTAGTTCGTTGAAGAGAAGTCCCTGAACCTTTTAGTTCTGAGAAGAGAAGTCCCTGGACCTTTTAGTTCTATGGAGAGACGTCTCTGAACCTTTTAGTTCCTGAATAGCACTCCATGAACCTTTTAGGTCTATGAAGAGAAGTCCCTGAACCTTTTAGTTCTTTAAAGAGAAGTCCCTGAACCGTTAAGTTCCTGAAGAGAAGTCCCTGAACCTTTTAGTTCTATGAAGAGAAGTCCATGAACCTTTTAGGTCTATGAAGAGAAGTCCCTGAACCTTTTAGTTCTATGAAGAGAAGTCCCTGAACCTTTTAGTTCCTGAAGAGAAATCCATGAACCTTTTAGTTCTATGACGAGAAGTCCATGAACCTTTTAGGTCTATGAAGAGAAGTCCCTGAACCTTTTAGTTCTTTAAAGAGAAGTCCCTGAACCTTTTAGTTCCTGAAGAGAAGTCCCTGAACCGTTTAGTTCTTTGAAGAGAAGTCCCTGAACCTTTTAGTTCGATGAAGAGAAGTCCCTGAACCTTTTAGTTCTATGAAGAGAAGTCCCTGAACCTTTTAGTTCCTGAAGAGAAATCCATGAACCTTTTAGGTCTATGAAGAGAAGTCCCTGAACCTTTTAGTTCTTTAAAGAGAAGTCCCTGAACCTTTTAGTTCCTGAAGAGAAGTCCCTGAACTTTTTAGTTCTTTCAAGAAAAGTCCCTGAACCTTTTAGTTCTATGAAGAGAAGTCCCTGAACCTTTTAGTTCTGAGAAGAGAAGTCCCTGAACCTTTTAGTTCTATGAAGAGAAGTCCCTGAACCTTTTAGTTCCTGAAGAGAAGTCCCTGAACCTTTTAGTTCCTGAAGAGAAGTCCCTGAACTTTTTAGTTCTTTCAAGAAAAGTCCCTGAACCTTTTAGTTCTATGAAGAGAAGTCCCTGAACCTTTTAGTTCTGAGAAGAGAAGTCCCTGAACCTTTTAGTTCGTTGAAGAGAAGTCCCTGAACCTTTTAGTTCGTTGAAGAGAAGTCCCTGAACCTTTTAGTTCTGAGAAGAGAAGTCCCTGGACCTTTTAGTTCTATGGAGAGACGTCTCTGAACCTTTTAGTTCCTGAATAGCACTCCATGAACCTTTTAGGTCTATGAAGAGAAGTCCCTGAACCTTTTAGTTCTTTAAAGAGAAGTCCCTGAACCTTTTAGTTCCTGAAGAGAAATCCATGAACCGTTTAGTTCTTTGAAGAGAAGTCCCTGAACCTTTTAGTTCCTGAAGAGAAGTCCCTGAACCGTTTAGTTCTTTGAAGAGAAGTCCCTGAACCTTTTAGTTCTATGAAGAGAAGTCCCTGAACCTTTAAGTTCTATGAAGAGAAGTCCCTGAACCTTTTAGTTCCTGAAGAGAAATCCATGAACCTTTTAGGTCTATGAAGAGAAGTCCCTGAACCTTTTAGTTCCTGAAGAGAAGTCCCTGAACTTTTTAGTTCTTTCAAGAAAAGTCCCTGAACCTTTTAGTTCTATGAAGAGAAGTCCCTGAACCTTTTAGTTCGTTGAAGAGAAGTCCCTGAACCTTTTAGTTCGTTGAAGAGAAGTCCCTGAACCTTTTAGTTCTGAGAAGAGAAGTCCCTGGACCTTTTAGTTCTATGGAGAGAAGTCTCTGAACCTTTTAGTTCCTGAATAGAACTCCATGAACCTTTTAGGTCTATGAAGAGAAGTCCCTGAACCTTTTAGTTCTTTAAAGAGAAGTCCCTGAACCTTTAAGTTCCTGAAGAGAAGTCCCTGAACCTTTTAGTTCTACGAAGAGAAGTCCATGAACCTTTTAGGTCTATGAAGAGAAGTCCCTGGACCTTTTAGTTCTTTAAAGAGAAGTCCCTGAACCTTTTAGTTCCTGAAGAGAAGTCCCTGAACCGTTTAGTTCTTTGAAGAGAAGTCCCTGAACCTTTTAGTTCTTTAAAGAGAAGTCCCTGAACCTTTTAGTTCCTGAAGAGAAGTCCCTGAACTTTTTAGTTCTTTCAAGAAAAGTCCCTGAACCTTTTAGTTCTATGAAGAGAAGTCCCTGAACCTTTTAGTTCTGAGAAGAGAAGTCCCTGAACCTTTTAGTTCATTGAAGAGAAGTCCCTGAACCTTTTAGTTCGTTGAAGAGAAGTCCCTGAACCTTTTAGTTCTGAGAAGAGAAGTCCCTGGACCTTTTAGTTCTATGGAGAGACGTCTCTGAACCTTTTAGTTCCTGAATAGCACTCCATGAACCTTTTAGGTCTATGAAGAGAAGTCCCTGAACCTTTTAGTTCTTTAAAGAGAAGTCCCTGAACCTTTAAGTTCCTGAAGAGAAGTCCCTGAACCTTTTAGTTCTATGAAGAGAAGTCCATGAACCTTTTAGGTCTATGAAGAGAAGTCCCTGAACCTTTTAGTTCTATGAAGAGAAGTCCCTGAACCTTTTAGTTCCTGAAGAGAAATCCATGAACCTTTTAGTTCTATGACGAGAAGTCCATGAACCTTTTAGGTCTATGAAGAGAAGTCCCTGAACCTTTTAGTTCTTTAAAGAGAAGTCCCTGAACCTTTTAGTTCCTGAAGAGAAGTCCCTGAACCGTTTAGTTCTTTGAAGAGAAGTCCCTGAACCTTTTAGTTCGATGAAGAGAAGTCCCTGAACCTTTTAGTTCTATGAAGAGAAGTCCCTGAACCTTTTAGTTCCTGAAGAGAAATCCATGAACCTTTTAGGTCTATGAAGAGAAGTCCCTGAACCTTTTAGTTCTTTAAAGAGAAGTCCCTGAACCTTTTAGTTCCTGAAGAGAAGTCCCTGAACTTTTTAGTTCTTTCAAGAAAAGTCCCTGAACCTTTTAGTTCTATGAAGAGAAGTCCCTGAACCTTTTAGTTCTGAGAAGAGAAGTCCCTGAACCTTTTAGTTCGTTGAAGAGAAGTCCCTGAACCTTTTAGTTCGTTGAAGAGAAGTCCCTGAACCTTTTAGTTCTGAGAAGAGAAGTCCCTGGACCTTTTAGTTCTATGGAGAGACGTCTCTGAACCTTTTAGTTCCTGAATAGCACTCCATGAACCTTTTAGGTCTATGAAGAGAAGTCCCTGAACCTTTTAGTTCTTTAAAGAGAAGTCCCTGAACCGTTAAGTTCCTGAAGAGAAGTCCCTGAACCTTTTAGTTCTATGAAGAGAAGTCCATGAACCTTTTAGGTCTATGAAGAGAAGTCCCTGAACCTTTTAGTTCTATGAAGAGAAGTCCCTGAACCTTTTAGTTCCTGAAGAGAAATCCATGAACCTTTTAGTTCTATGACGAGAAGTCCATGAACCTTTTAGGTCTATGAAGAGAAGTCCCTGAACCTTTTAGTTCTTTAAAGAGAAGTCCCTGAACCTTTTAGTTCCTGAAGAGAAGTCCCTGAACCGTTTAGTTCTTTGAAGAGAAGTCCCTGAACCTTTTAGTTCGATGAAGAGAAGTCCCTGAACCTTTTAGTTCTATGAAGAGAAGTCCCTGAACCTTTTAGTTCCTGAAGAGAAATCCATGAACCTTTTAGGTCTATGAAGAGAAGTCCCTGAACCTTTTAGTTCTTTAAAGAGAAGTCCCTGAACCTTTTAGTTCCTGAAGAGAAGTCCCTGAACTTTTTAGTTCTTTCAAGAAAAGTCCCTGAACCTTTTAGTTCTATGAAGATAAGTCCCTGAACCTTTTAGTTCTGAGAAGAGAAGTCCCTGAACCTTTTAGTTCTATGAAGAGAAGTCCCTGAACCTTTTAGTTCCTGAAGAGAAGTCCCTGAACCTTTTAGTTCCTGAAGAGAAGTCCCTGAACTTATTAGTTCTTTCAAGAAAAGTCCCTGAACCTTTTAGTTCTATGAAGAGAAGTCCCTGAACCTTTTAGTTCTGAGAAGAGAAGTCCCTGAACCTTTTAGTTCGTTGAAGAGAAGTCCCTGAACCTTTTAGTTCGTTGAAGAGAAGTCCCTGAACCTTTTAGTTCTGAGAAGAGAAGTCCCTGGACCTTTTAGTTCTATGGAGAGACGTCTCTGAACCTTTTAGTTCCTGAATAGCACTCCATGAACCTTTTAGGTCTATGAAGAGAAGTCCCTGAACCTTTTAGTTCTTTAAAGAGAAGTCCCTGAACCTTTTAGTTCCTGAAGAGAAATCCATGAACCGTTTAGTTCTTTGAAGAGAAGTCCCTGAACCTTTTAGTTCCTGAAGAGAAGTCCCTGAACCGTTTAGTTCTTTGAAGAGAAGTCCCTGAACCTTTTAGTTCTATGAAGAGAAGTCCCTGAACCTTTAAGTTCTATGAAGAGAAGTCCCTGAACCTTTTAGTTCCTGAAGAGAAATCCATGAACCTTTTAGGTCTATGAAGAGAAGTCCCTGAACCTTTTAGTTCCTGAAGAGAAGTCCCTGAACTTTTTAGTTCTTTCAAGAAAAGTCCCTGAACCTTTTAGTTCTATGAAGAGAAGTCCCTGAACCTTTTAGTTCGTTGAAGAGAAGTCCCTGAACCTTTTAGTTCGTTGAAGAGAAGTCCCTGAACCTTTTAGTTCTGAGAAGAGAAGTCCCTGGACCTTTTAGTTCTATGGAGAGAAGTCTCTGAACCTTTTAGTTCCTGAATAGAACTCCATGAACCTTTTAGGTCTATGAAGAGAAGTCCCTGAACCTTTTAGTTCTTTAAAGAGAAGTCCCTGAACCTTTAAGTTCCTGAAGAGAAGTCCCTGAACCTTTTAGTTCTACGAAGAGAAGTCCATGAACCTTTTAGGTCTATGAAGAGAAGTCCCTGGACCTTTTAGTTCTTTAAAGAGAAGTCCCTGAACCTTTTAGTTCCTGAAGAGAAGTCCCTGAACCGTTTAGTTCTTTGAAGAGAAGTCCCTGAACCTTTTAGTTCTTTAAAGAGAAGTCCCTGAACCTTTTAGTTCCTGAAGAGAAGTCCCTGAACTTTTTAGTTCTTTCAAGAAAAGTCCCTGAACCTTTTAGTTCTATGAAGAGAAGTCCCTGAACCTTTTAGTTCTGAGAAGAGAAGTCCCTGAACCTTTTAGTTCATTGAAGAGAAGTCCCTGAACCTTTTAGTTCGTTGAAGAGAAGTCCCTGAACCTTTTAGTTCTATGGAGAGACGTCTCTGAACCTTTTAGTTCCTGAATAGCACTCCATGAACCTTTTAGGTCTATGAAGAGAAGTCCCTGAACCTTTTAGTTCTTTAAAGAGAAGTCCCTGAACCTTTAAGTTCCTGAAGAGAAGTCCCTGAACCTTTTAGTTCTATGAAGAGAAGTCCCTGAACCTTTAAGTTCTATGAAGAGAAGTCCCTGAACCTTTTAGTTCCTGAAGAGAAATCCATGAACCTTTTAGGTCTATGAAGAGAAGTCCCTGAACCTTTTAGTTCCTGAAGAGAAGTCCCTGAACTTTTTAGTTCTTTCAAGAAAAGTCCCTGAACCTTTTAGTTCTATGAAGAGAAGTCCCTGAACCTTTTAGTTCGTTGAAGAGAAGTCCCTGAACCTTTTAGTTCGTTGAAGAGAAGTCCCTGAACCTTTTAGTTCTGAGAAGAGAAGTCCCTGGACCTTTTAGTTCTATGGAGAGAAGTCTCTGAACCTTTTAGTTCCTGAATAGAACTCCATGAACCTTTTAGGTCTATGAAGAGAAGTCCCTGAACCTTTTAGTTCTTTAAAGAGAAGTCCCTGAACCTTTAAGTTCCTGAAGAGAAGTCCCTGAACCTTTTAGTTCTACGAAGAGAAGTCCATGAACCTTTTAGGTCTATGAAGAGAAGTCCCTGGACCTTTTAGTTCTTTAAAGAGAAGTCCCTGAACCTTTTAGTTCCTGAAGAGAAGTCCCTGAACCGTTTAGTTCTTTGAAGAGAAGTCCCTGAACCTTTTAGTTCTTTAAAGAGAAGTCCCTGAACCTTTTAGTTCCTGAAGAGAAGTCCCTGAACTTTTTAGTTCTTTCAAGAAAAGTCCCTGAACCTTTTAGTTCTATGAAGAGAAGTCCCTGAACCTTTTAGTTCTGAGAAGAGAAGTCCCTGAACCTTTTAGTTCATTGAAGAGAAGTCCCTGAACCTTTTAGTTCGTTGAAGAGAAGTCCCTGAACCTTTTAGTTCTGAGAAGAGAAGTCCCTGGACCTTTTAGTTCTATGGAGAGACGTCTCTGAACCTTTTAGTTCCTGAATAGCACTCCATGAACCTTTTAGGTCTATGAAGAGAAGTCCCTGAACCTTTTAGTTCTTTAAAGAGAAGTCCCTGAACCTTTAAGTTCCTGAAGAGAAGTCCCTGAACCTTTTAGTTCTATGAAGAGAAGTCCATGAACCTTTTAGGTCTATGAAGAGAAGTCCCTGAACCTTTTAGTTCTATGAAGAGAAGTCCCTGAACCTTTTAGTTCCTGAAGAGAAATCCATGAACCTTTTAGTTCTATGACGAGAAGTCCATGAACCTTTTAGGTCTATGAAGAGAAGTCCCTGAACCTTTTAGTTCTTTAAAGAGAAGTCCCTGAACCTTTTAGTTCCTGAAGAGAAGTCCCTGAACCGTTTAGTTCTTTGAAGAGAAGTCCCTGAACCTTTTAGTTCGATGAAGAGAAGTCCCTGAACCTTTTAGTTCTATGAAGAGAAGTCCCTGAACCTTTTAGTTCCTGAAGAGAAATCCATGAACCTTTTAGGTCTATGAAGAGAAGTCCCTGAACCTTTTAGTTCTTTAAAGAGAAGTCCCTGAACCTTTTAGTTCCTGAAGAGAAGTCCCTGAACTTTTTAGTTCTTTCAAGAAAAGTCCCTGAACCTTTTAGTTCTATGAAGAGAAGTCCCTGAACCTTTTAGTTCTGAGAAGAGAAGTCCCTGAACCTTTTAGTTCGTTGAAGAGAAGTCCCTGAACCTTTTAGTTCGTTGAAGAGAAGTCCCTGAACCTTTTAGTTCTGAGAAGAGAAGTCCCTGGACCTTTTAGTTCTATGGAGAGACGTCTCTGAACCTTTTAGTTCCTGAATAGCACTCCATGAACCTTTTAGGTCTATGAAGAGAAGTCCCTGAACCTTTTAGTTCTTTAAAGAGAAGTCCCTGAACCGTTAAGTTCCTGAAGAGAAGTCCCTGAACCTTTTAGTTCTATGAAGAGAAGTCCATGAACCTTTTAGGTCTATGAAGAGAAGTCCCTGAACCTTTTAGTTCTATGAAGAGAAGTCCCTGAACCTTTTAGTTCCTGAAGAGAAATCCATGAACCTTTTAGTTCTATGACGAGAAGTCCATGAACCTTTTAGGTCTATGAAGAGAAGTCCCTGAACCTTTTAGTTCTTTAAAGAGAAGTCCCTGAACCTTTTAGTTCCTGAAGAGAAGTCCCTGAACCGTTTAGTTCTTTGAAGAGAAGTCCCTGAACCTTTTAGTTCGATGAAGAGAAGTCCCTGAACCTTTTAGTTCTATGAAGAGAAGTCCCTGAACCTTTTAGTTCCTGAAGAGAAATCCATGAACCTTTTAGGTCTATGAAGAGAAGTCCCTGAACCTTTTAGTTCTTTAAAGAGAAGTCCCTGAACCTTTTAGTTCCTGAAGAGAAGTCCCTGAACTTTTTAGTTCTTTCAAGAAAAGTCCCTGAACCTTTTAGTTCTATGAAGAGAAGTCCCTGAACCTTTTAGTTCTGAGAAGAGAAGTCCCTGAACCTTTTAGTTCTATGAAGAGAAGTCCCTGAACCTTTTAGTTCCTGAAGAGAAGTCCCTGAACCTTTTAGTTCCTGAAGAGAAGTCCCTGAACTTATTAGTTCTTTCAAGAAAAGTCCCTGAACCTTTTAGTTCTATGAAGAGAAGTCCCTGAACCTTTTAGTTCTGAGAAGAGAAGTCCCTGAACCTTTTAGTTCGTTGAAGAGAAGTCCCTGAACCTTTTAGTTCGTTGAAGAGAAGTCCCTGAACCTTTTAGTTCTGAGAAGAGAAGTCCCTGGACCTTTTAGTTCTATGGAGAGACGTCTCTGAACCTTTTAGTTCCTGAATAGCACTCCATGAACCTTTTAGGTCTATGAAGAGAAGTCCCTGAACCTTTTAGTTCTTTAAAGAGAAGTCCCTGAACCTTTTAGTTCCTGAAGAGAAATCCATGAACCGTTTAGTTCTTTGAAGAGAAGTCCCTGAACCTTTTAGTTCCTGAAGAGAAGTCCCTGAACCGTTTAGTTCTTTGAAGAGAAGTCCCTGAACCTTTTAGTTCTATGACGAGAAGTCCCTGAACCTTTAAGTTCTATGAAGAGAAGTCCCTGAACCTTTTAGTTCCTGAAGAGAAATCCATGAACCTTTTAGGTCTATGAAGAGAAGTCCCTGAACCTTTTAGTTCCTGAAGAGAAGTCCCTGAACTTTTTAGTTCTTTCAAGAAAAGTCCCTGAACCTTTTAGTTCTATGAAGAGAAGTCCCTGAACCTTTTAGTTCGTTGAAGAGAAGTCCCTGAACCTTTTAGTTCGTTGAAGAGAAGTCCCTGAACCTTTTAGTTCTGAGAAGAGAAGTCCCTGGACCTTTTAGTTCTATGGAGAGAAGTCTCTGAACCTTTTAGTTCCTGAATAGAACTCCATGAACCTTTTAGGTCTATGAAGAGAAGTCCCTGAACCTTTTAGTTCTTTAAAGAGAAGTCCCTGAACCTTTAAGTTCCTGAAGAGAAGTCCCTGAACCTTTTAGTTCTACGAAGAGAAGTCCATGAACCTTTTAGGTCTATGAAGAGAAGTCCCTGAACCTTTTAGTTCCTGAAGAGAAGTCCCTGAACTTTTTAGTTCTTTCAAGAAAAGTCCCTGAACCTTTTAGTTCTATGAAGAGAAGTCCCTGAACCTTTTAGTTCTGAGAAGAGAAGTCCCTGAACCTTTTAGTTCATTGAAGAGAAGTCCCTGAACCTTTTAGTTCGTTGAAGAGAAGTCCCTGAACCTTTTAGTTCTGAGAAGAGAAGTCCCTGGACCTTTTAGTTCTATGGAGAGACGTCTCTGAACCTTTTAGTTCCTGAATAGCACTCCATGAACCTTTTAGGTCTATGAAGAGAAGTCCCTGAACCTTTTAGTTCTTTAAAGAGAAGTCCCTGAACCTTTAAGTTCCTGAAGAGAAGTCCCTGAACCTTTTAGTTCTATGAAGAGAAGTCCATGAACCTTTTAGGTCTATGAAGAGAAGTCCCTGAACCTTTTAGTTCTATGAAGAGAAGTCCCTGAACCTTTTAGTTCCTGAAGAGAAATCCATGAACCTTTTAGTTCTATGACGAGAAGTCCATGAACCTTTTAGGTCTATGAAGAGAAGTCCCTGAACCTTTTAGTTCTTTAAAGAGAAGTCCCTGAACCTTTTAGTTCCTGAAGAGAAGTCCCTGAACCGTTTAGTTCTTTGAAGAGAAGTCCCTGAACCTTTTAGTTCGATGAAGAGAAGTCCCTGAACCTTTTAGTTCTATGAAGAGAAGTCCCTGAACCTTTTAGTTCCTGAAGAGAAATCCATGAACCTTTTAGGTCTATGAAGAGAAGTCCCTGAACCTTTTAGTTCTTTAAAGAGAAGTCCCTGAACCTTTTAGTTCCTGAAGAGAAGTCCCTGAACTTTTTAGTTCTTTCAAGAAAAGTCCCTGAACCTTTTAGTTCTATGAAGAGAAGTCCCTGAACCTTTTAGTTCTGAGAAGAGAAGTCCCTGAACCTTTTAGTTCTATGAAGAGAAGTCCCTGAACCTTTTAGTTCCTGAAGAGAAATCCATGAACCTTTTAGGTCTATGAAGAGAAGTCCCTGAACCTTTTAGTTCTTTAAAGAGAAGTCCCTGAACCTTTTAGTTCCTGAAGAGAAGTCCCTGAACTTTTTAGTTCTTTCAAGAAAAGTCCCTGAACCTTTTAGTTCTATGAAGAGAAGTCCCTGAACCTTTTAGTTCTGAGAAGAGAAGTCCCTGAACCTTTTAGTTCGTTGAAGAGAAGTCCCTGAACCTTTTAGTTCGTTGAAGAGAAGTCCCTGAACCTTTTAGTTCTGAGAAGAGAAGTCCCTGGACCTTTTAGTTCTATGGAGAGACGTCTCTGAACCTTTTAGTTCCTGAATAGCACTCCATGAACCTTTTAGGTCTATGAAGAGAAGTCCCTGAACCTTTTAGTTCTTTAAAGAGAAGTCCCTGAACCTTTAAGTTCCTGAAGAGAAGTCCCTGAACCTTTTAGTTCTATGAAGAGAAGTCCATGAACCTTTTAGGTCTATGAAGAGAAGTCCCTGAACCTTTTAGTTCTTTAAAGAGAAGTCCCTGAACCTTTTAGTTCCTGAAGAGAAGTCCCTGAACCGTTTAGTTCTTTGAAGAGAAGTCCCTGAACCTTTTAGTTCTATGAAGAGAAATCCCTGAACCTTTTAGTTCTATGAAGAGAAGTCCCTGAACCTTTTAGTTCCAGAAGAGAAATCCATGAACCTTTTAGGTCTATGAAGAGAAGTCCCTGAACCTTTTAGTTCTTTAAAGAGAAGTCCCTGAACCTTTTAGTTCCTGAAGAGAAGTCCCTGAACCTTTTAGTTCTGAGAAGAGAAGTCCCTGAACCTTTTAGTTCGTTGAAGAGAAGTCCCTGAACCTTTTAGTTCGTTGAAGAGAAGTCCCTGAACCTTTTAGTTATGAGAAGAGAAGTCCCTGGACCTTTTAGTTCTATGGAGAGAAGTCCCTGAACCTTTTAGTTCCTGAATAGAACTCCATGAACCTTTTAGGTCTATGAAGAGAAGTCCCTGAACCTTTTAGTTCTATGAAGAGAAGTCCCTGAACCTTTTAGTTCCCGAAAAGAAGTCCCTGAAACTTTTAGTTCCTGAAGAGAAGTCCATGAACCTTTTAGGTCTATGAAGAGAAGTCCCTGAACCTTTTAGTTCTTTAAAGAGAAGTCCCTGAACCTTTAAGTTCCTGAAGAGAAGTCCCTGAGCCTTTTAGTTCTTTCAAGAGAAGTCCCTGAACCTTTTAGTTCTATGAAGAGAAGTCCCTGAACCTTTTAGTTCTGAGACGAGAAGTCCCTGAACCTTTTGGTTCTATGATGAGAAGTCCCTGAACCTTTTAGTTCGATGAAGAGAAGTCCATGAACCTTTTGGTTCCTGAAGAGAAGTCCCTGAACCTTTTAGTTCTATGAAGAGAAGTCCCTGAACCTTTTACTTCCTGAAGAGAAGTCCCTGAACCTTTTAGTTCCTTCAAGAAAAGTCCCTGAACTTTTTAGTTCTATGAAGAGAAGTCCCTTAACCTTTTAGTTCTGAGAAGAGAAGTCCCTGAACCTTTTAGTTCTTTGAAGAGAAGTCCCTGAACTTTTTAGTTCTATGAAGAGAAGTCAGTGAACCTTTTAGTTCTTTGACGAGAAGTCCCTGAACCTTTTAGTTCTTTCCAGAGAAGTCCCTGAATCTTTTAATTCCTGAAGAGAAGTCCATGAAACTTTTAGGTCTATGAAGAGAAGTCCGTGAACTTTTTAGTTTGGAGAAGGGAAGTCCCTGAACCTTTTAGTTCTATGAAGAGAAGTCCCTGAACCTTTTAGGTCTATGAAAAGAAGTCCCTGAACCTTTTAGTTCTATGAAGAGAAGTCCCTGAACCTTTTAGTTCCTGAAGAGAAGTCCCTGAACCTTTTAGTTCTTTAAAGAGAAGTCCCTGAACCTTTTAGGTCTATGAAAAGAAGTCCCTGAACCTTTTAGTTCTATGAAGAGAAGTCCCTGAACCTTTTAGTTCCTGAAGAGAAGTCCCTGAACCTTTTAGGTCTATGAAGAGAAGTCCCTGAACCTTTTAGTTCTATGAAGAGAAGTCCCTGAACTGTTTAGTTCTTTGAAGAGAAGTCCCTGAACCTTTTAGTTCTATGAAGAGAAGTCCCTGAACCTTTTAGTTCTATGAAGAGAAGTCCCTGAACCTTTTAGTTCCTGAAGAGAAATCCATGAACCTTTTAGGTCTATGAAGAGAAGTCCCTGAACCTTTTAGTTCTATGAAGAGAAGTCCCTGAACTGTTTAGTTCTTTGAAGAGAAGTCCCTGAACCTTTTAGTTCTATGAAGAGAAGTCCCTGAACCTTTTAGTTCTATGAAGAGAAGTCCCTGAACCTTTTAGTTCGATGAAGAGAAGTCCCTGAACTGTTTAGTTCTTTGAAGAGAAGTCCCTGAACCTTTTAGTTCTATGAAGAGAAGTCCCTGAACCTTTTAGTTCTATGAAGAGAAGTCCCTGAACCTTTTAGTTCTTGGAAGAGAAGTCCCTGAACATTTTAGTTCCTGAAGAGAAGTCCCTGAACCTTTTAGTTCTATGAAGAGAAGTCCATGAATCTTTTAGGTCTATGAAGAGACGTCCCTGGACCTTTTAGTTCTTTAAAGAGAAGTCCCTGAACCTTTTAGTTCCTGAAGAGAAGTCCCTGAACCGTTTAGTTCTTTGAAGAGAAGTCCCTGAACCTTTTAGTTCTATGAAGAGAAGTCCCTGAACCTTTAAGTTCTATGAAGAGAAGTCCCTGAAACTTTTAGTTCCTGAAGAGAAATCCATGAACCTTTTAGGTCTATGAAGAGAAGTCCCTGAACCTTTTAGTTCTTTAAAGAGAAGTCCCTGAACCTTTTAGTTCCTGAAGAGAAGTCCCTGAACTTTTTAGTTCTTTCAAGAAAAGTCCCTGAACCTTTTAGTTCTATGAAGAGAAGTCCCTGAACCTTTTAGTTCGTTGAAGAGAAGTCCCTGAACCTTTTAGTTCGTTGAAGAGAAGTCCCTGAACCTTTTAGTTCTGAGAAGAGAAGTCCCTGGACCTTTTAGTTCTATGGAGAGAAGTCTCTGAACCTTTTAGTTCCTGAATAGAACTCCATGAACCTTTTAGGTCTATGAAGAGAAGTCCCTGAACCTTTTAGTTCTTTAAAGAGAAGTCCCTGAACCTTTAAGTTCCTGAAGAGAAGTCCCTGAACCTTTTAGTTCTATGAAGAGAAGTCCATGAACCTTTTAGGTCTATGAAGAGAAGTCCCTGAACCTTTTAGTTCTTTAAAGAGAAGTCCCTGAACCTTTTAGTTCCTGAAGAGAAGTCCCTGAACCGTTTAGTTCTTTGAAGAGAAGTCCCTGAACCTTTTAGTTCTATGAAGAGAAGTCCCTGAACCTTTTAGTTCTATGAAGAGAAGTCCCTGAACCTTTTAGTTCCTGAAGAGAAATCCATGAACCTTTTAGGTCTATGAAGAGAAGTCCCTGAACCTTTTAGTTCTTTAAAGAGAAGTCCCTGAACCTTTTAGTTCCTGAAGAGAAGTCCCTGAACTTTTTAGTTCTTTCAAGAAAAGTCCCTGAACCTTTTAGTTCTATGAAGAGAAGTCCCTGAACCTTTTAGTTCTGAGAAGAGAAGTCCCTGAACCTTTTAGTTCGTTGAAGAGAAGTCCCTGAACCTTTTAGTTCTGAGAAGAGAAGTCCCTGGACCTTTTAGTTCTATGGAGAGACGTCTCTGAACCTTTTAGTTCCTGAATAGCACTCCATGAACCTTTTAGGTCTATGAAGAGAAGTCCCTGAACCTTTTAGTTCTTTAAAGAGAAGTCCCTGAACCTTTAAGTTCCTGAAGAGAAGTCCCTGAACCTTTTAGTTCTATGAAGAGAAGTCCATGAACCTTTTAGGTCTATGAAGAGAAGTCCCTGAACCTTTTAGTTCTTTAAAGAGAAGTCCCTGAACCTTTTAGTTCCTGAAGAGAAGTCCCTGAACCGTTTAGTTCTTTGAAGAGAAGTCCCTGAACCTTTTAGTTCTATGAAGAGAAGTCCCTGAACCTTTTAGTTCTATGAAGAGAAGTCCCTGAACCTTTTAGTTCCTGAAGAGAAATCCATGAACCTTTTAGGTCTATGAAGAGAAGTCCCTGAATCTTTTAGTTCTTTAAAGAGAAGTCCCTGAACCTTTTAGTTCCTTCAAGAAAAGTCCCTGAACTTTTTAGTTCTATGAAGAGAAGTCCCTTAACCTTTTAGTTCTGAGAAGAGAAGTCCCTGAACCTTTTAGTTCTTTGAAGAGAAGTCCCTGAACCTTTTAGTTCTATGAAGAGAAGTCAGTGAACCTTTTAGTTCTTTCCAGAGAAGTCCCTGAACCTTTTAATTCCTGAAGAGAAGTCCATGAAACTTTTAGGTCTATGAAGAGAAGTCCGTGAACTTTTTAGTTTGGAGAAGGGAAGTCCCTGAACCTTTTAGTTCTATGAAGAGAGGTCCCTGAACCTTTTAGTTCCTGAAGAGAAGTCCCTGAACCTTTTAGTTCTTTAAAGAGGAGTCCCTGAACCTTTTAGTTCTATGAAGAGAAGTCCCTGAACCTTTTAGGTCTATGAAAAGAAGTCCCTGAACCTTTTAGTTTTATGAAGAGAAGTCCCTGAACCTTTTAGTTCCTGAAGAGAAGTCCCTGAACCTTTTAGTTCTTTAAAGAGAAGTCCCTGAACCTTTTAGGTCTATGAAAAGAAGTCCCTGAACCTTTTAGTTCTATGAAGAGAAGTCCCTGAACCTTTTAGTTCCTGAAGAGAAGTCCCTGAACCTTTTAGGTCTATGAAGAGAAGTCCCTGAACCTTTTAGTTCTATGAAGAGAAGTCCCTGATCTGTTTAGTTCTTTGAAGAGAAGTCCCTGAACCTTTTAGTTCTATGAAGAGAAGTCCCTGAACCTTTTAGTTCCTGAAGAGAAATCCATGAACCTTTTAGGTCTATGAAGAGAAGTCCCTGAACCTTTTAGTTCTATGAAGAGAAGTCCCTGAACTGTTTAGTTCTTTGAAGAGAAGTCCCTGAACCTTTTAGTTCTATGAAGAGAAGTCCCTGAACCTTTTAGTTCTATGAAGAGAAGTCCCTGAACCTTTTAGTTCGATGAAGAGAAGTCCCTGAACTGTTTAGTTCTTTGAAGAGAAGTCCCTGAACCTTTTAGTTCTATGAAGAGAAGTCCCTGAACCTTTTAGTTCTATGAAGAGAAGTCCCTGAACCTTTTAGTTCTATGAAGAGAAGTCCCTGAACCTTTTAGTTCTTGGAAGAGAAGTCCCTGAACCTTTTAGTTCTATGAAGAGAAGTCCCTGAACCTTTTAGTTCCCGAAGAGAAGTCCCTGAACCTTTTAATTCCTGAAGAGAAGTCCATGAACCTTTTAGGTCTATGAAGAGAAGTCCCTGAACCTTTTAGTTCTTTCAAGAGAAGTCCCTGAACATTTTAGTTCCTGAAGAGAAGTCCCTGAACCTTTTAGTTCTATGAAGAGAAGTCCATGAACCTTTTAGGTCTATGAAGAGAAGTCCCTGGACCTTTTAGTTCTTTAAAGAGAAGTCCCTGAACCTTTTAGTTCCTGAAGAGAAGTCCCTGAACCGTTTAGTTCTTTGAAGAGAAGTCCCTGAACCTTTTAGTTCTATGAAGAGAAGTCCCTGAACCTTTAAGTTCTATGAAGAGAAGTCCCTGAACCTTTTAGTTCCTGAAGAGAAATCCATGAACCTTTTAGGTCTATGAAGAGAAGTCCCTGAACCTTTTAGTTCCTGAAGAGAAGTCCCTGAACTTTTTAGTTCTTTCAAGAAAAGTCCCTGAACCTTTTAGTTCTATGAAGAGAAGTCCCTGAACCTTTTAGTTCGTTGAAGAGAAGTCCCTGAACCTTTTAGTTCGTTGAAGAGAAGTCCCTGAACCTTTTAGTTCTGAGAAGAGAAGTCCCTGGACCTTTTAGTTCTATGGAGAGAAGTCTCTGAACCTTTTAGTTCCTGAATAGAACTCCATGAACCTTTTAGGTCTATGAAGAGAAGTCCCTGAACCTTTTAGTTCTTTAAAGAGAAGTCCCTGAACCTTTAAGTTCCTGAAGAGAAGTCCCTGAACCTTTTAGTTCTACGAAGAGAAGTCCATGAACCTTTTAGGTCTATGAAGAGAAGTCCCTGAACCTTTTAGTTCTTTAAAGAGAAGTCCCTGAACCTTTTAGTTCCTGAAGAGAAGTCCCTGAACCGTTTAGTTCTTTGAAGAGAAGTCCCTGAACCTTTTAGTTCTATGAAGAGAAGTCCCTGAACCTTTTAGTTCTATGAAGAGAAGTCCCTGAACCTTTTAGTTCCTGAAGAGAAATCCATGAACCGTTTAGTTCTTTGAAGAGAAGTCCCTGAACCTTTTAGTTCCTGAAGAGAAGTCCCTGAACCGTTTAGTTCTTTGAAGAGAAGTCCCTGAACCTTTTAGTTCTATGAAGAGAAGTCCCTGAACCTTTAAGTTCTATGAAGAGAAGTCCCTGAACCTTTTAGTTCCTGAAGAGAAATCCATGAACCTTTTAGGTCTATGAAGAGAAGTCCCTGAACCTTTTAGTTTCTGAAGAGAAGTCCCTGAACTTTTTGGTTCTTTCAAGAAAAGTCCCTGAACCTTTTAGTTCTATGAAGAGAAGTCCCTGAACCTTTTAGTTCGTTGAAGAGAAGTCCCTGAACCTTTTAGTTCGTTGAAGAGAAGTCCCTGAACCTTTTAGTTCGTTGAAGAGAAGTCCCTGAACCTTTTAGTTCTGAGAAGAGAAGTCCCTGGACCTTTTAGTTCTATGGAGAGAAGTCTCTGAACCTTTTAGTTCCTGAATAGAACTCCATGAACCTTTTAGGTCTATGAAGAGAAGTCCCTGAACCTTTTAGTTCTTTAAAGAGAAGTCCCTGAACCTTTAAGTTCCTGAAGAGAAGTCCCTGAACCTTTTAGTTCTACGAAGAGAAGTCCATGAACCTTTTAGGTCTATGAAGAGAAGTCCCTGGACCTTTTAGTTCTTTAAAGAGAAGTCCCTGAACCTTCTAGTTCCTGAAGAGAAGTCCCTGAACCGTTTAGTTCTTTGAAGAGAAGTCCCTGAACCTTTTAGTTCTATGAAGAGAAGTCCCTGAACCTTTTAGTTCGTTGAAGAGAAGTCCCTGAACCTTTTAGTTCGTTGAAGAGAAGTCCCTGAACCTTTTAGTTCTGAGAAGAGAAGTCCCTGGACCTTTTAGTTCTATGGAGAGACGTCTCTGAACCTTTTAGTTCCTGAATAGCACTCCATGAACCTTTTAGGTCTATGAAGAGAAGTCCCTGAACCTTTTAGTTCTTTAAAGAGAAGTCCCTGAACCTTTAAGTTCCTGAAGAGAAGTCCCTGAACCTTTTAGTTCTATGAAGAGAAGTCCATGAACCTTTTAGGTCTATGAAGAGAAGTCCCTGAACCTTTTAGTTCTATGAAGAGAAGTCCCTGAACCTTTTAGTTCCTGAAGAGAAATCCATGAACCTTTTAGTTCTATGACGAGAAGTCCATGAACCTTTTAGGTCTATGAAGAGAAGTCCCTGAACCTTTTAGTTCTTTAAAGAGAAGTCCCTGAACCTTTTAGTTCCTGAAGAGAAGTCCCTGAACCGTTTAGTTCTTTGAAGAGAAGTCCCTGAACCTTTTAGTTCCTGAAGAGAAGTCCCTGAACTTATTAGTTCTTTCAAGAAAAGTCCCTGAACCTTTTAGTTCTATGAAGAGAAGTCCCTGAACCTTTTAGTTCTGAGAAGAGAAGTCCCTGAACCTTTTAGTTCGTTGAAGAGAAGTCCCTGAACCTTTTAGTTCGTTGAAGAGAAGTCCCTGAACCTTTTAGTTCTGAGAAGAGAAGTCCCTGGACCTTTTAGTTCTATGGAGAGACGTCTCTGAACCTTTTAGTTCCTGAATAGCACTCCATGAACCTTTTAGGTCTATGAAGAGAAGTCCCTGAACCTTTTAGTTCTTTAAAGAGAAGTCCCTGAACCTTTTAGTTCCTGAAGAGAAATCCATGAACCGTTTAGTTCTTTGAAGAGAAGTCCCTGAACCTTTTAGTTCCTGAAGAGAAGTCCCTGAACCGTTTAGTTCTTTGAAGAGAAGTCCCTGAACCTTTTAGTTCTATGACGAGAAGTCCCTGAACCTTTAAGTTCTATGAAGAGAAGTCCCTGAACCTTTTAGTTCCTGAAGAGAAATCCATGAACCTTTTAGGTCTATGAAGAGAAGTCCCTGAACCTTTTAGTTCCTGAAGAGAAGTCCCTGAACTTTTTAGTTCTTTCAAGAAAAGTCCCTGAACCTTTTAGTTCTATGAAGAGAAGTCCCTGAACCTTTTAGTTCGTTGAAGAGAAGTCCCTGAACCTTTTAGTTCGTTGAAGAGAAGTCCCTGAACCTTTTAGTTCTGAGAAGAGAAGTCCCTGGACCTTTTAGTTCTATGGAGAGAAGTCTCTGAACCTTTTAGTTCCTGAATAGAACTCCATGAACCTTTTAGGTCTATGAAGAGAAGTCCCTGAACCTTTTAGTTCTTTAAAGAGAAGTCCCTGAACCTTTAAGTTCCTGAAGAGAAGTCCCTGAACCTTTTAGTTCTACGAAGAGAAGTCCATGAACCTTTTAGGTCTATGAAGAGAAGTCCCTGAACCTTTTAGTTCCTGAAGAGAAGTCCCTGAACTTTTTAGTTCTTTCAAGAAAAGTCCCTGAACCTTTTAGTTCTATGAAGAGAAGTCCCTGAACCTTTTAGTTCTGAGAAGAGAAGTCCCTGAACCTTTTAGTTCATTGAAGAGAAGTCCCTGAACCTTTTAGTTCGTTGAAGAGAAGTCCCTGAACCTTTTAGTTCTGAGAAGAGAAGTCCCTGGACCTTTTAGTTCTATGGAGAGACGTCTCTGAACCTTTTAGTTCCTGAATAGCACTCCATGAACCTTTTAGGTCTATGAAGAGAAGTCCCTGAACCTTTTAGTTCTTTAAAGAGAAGTCCCTGAACCTTTAAGTTCCTGAAGAGAAGTCCCTGAACCTTTTAGTTCTATGAAGAGAAGTCCATGAACCTTTTAGGTCTATGAAGAGAAGTCCCTGAACCTTTTAGTTCTATGAAGAGAAGTCCCTGAACCTTTTAGTTCCTGAAGAGAAATCCATGAACCTTTTAGTTCTATGACGAGAAGTCCATGAACCTTTTAGGTCTATGAAGAGAAGTCCCTGAACCTTTTAGTTCTTTAAAGAGAAGTCCCTGAACCTTTTAGTTCCTGAAGAGAAGTCCCTGAACCGTTTAGTTCTTTGAAGAGAAGTCCCTGAACCTTTTAGTTCGATGAAGAGAAGTCCCTGAACCTTTTAGTTCTATGAAGAGAAGTCCCTGAACCTTTTAGTTCCTGAAGAGAAATCCATGAACCTTTTAGGTCTATGAAGAGAAGTCCCTGAACCTTTTAGTTCTTTAAAGAGAAGTCCCTGAACCTTTTAGTTCCTGAAGAGAAGTCCCTGAACTTTTTAGTTCTTTCAAGAAAAGTCCCTGAACCTTTTAGTTCTATGAAGAGAAGTCCCTGAACCTTTTAGTTCTGAGAAGAGAAGTCCCTGAACCTTTTAGTTCTATGAAGAGAAGTCCCTGAACCTTTTAGTTCCTGAAGAGAAATCCATGAACCTTTTAGGTCTATGAAGAGAAGTCCCTGAACCTTTTAGTTCTTTAAAGAGAAGTCCCTGAACCTTTTAGTTCCTGAAGAGAAGTCCCTGAACTTTTTAGTTCTTTCAAGAAAAGTCCCTGAACCTTTTAGTTCTATGAAGAGAAGTCCCTGAACCTTTTAGTTCTGAGAAGAGAAGTCCCTGAACCTTTTAGTTCGTTGAAGAGAAGTCCCTGAACCTTTTAGTTCGTTGAAGAGAAGTCCCTGAACCTTTTAGTTCTGAGAAGAGAAGTCCCTGGACCTTTTAGTTCTATGGAGAGACGTCTCTGAACCTTTTAGTTCCTGAATAGCACTCCATGAACCTTTTAGGTCTATGAAGAGAAGTCCCTGAACCTTTTAGTTCTTTAAAGAGAAGTCCCTGAACCTTTAAGTTCCTGAAGAGAAGTCCCTGAACCTTTTAGTTCTATGAAGAGAAGTCCATGAACCTTTTAGGTCTATGAAGAGAAGTCCCTGAACCTTTTAGTTCTTTAAAGAGAAGTCCCTGAACCTTTTAGTTCCTGAAGAGAAGTCCCTGAACCGTTTAGTTCTTTGAAGAGAAGTCCCTGAACCTTTTAGTTCTATGAAGAGAAATCCCTGAACCTTTTAGTTCTATGAAGAGAAGTCCCTGAACCTTTTAGTTCCAGAAGAGAAATCCATGAACCTTTTAGGTCTATGAAGAGAAGTCCCTGAACCTTTTAGTTCTTTAAAGAGAAGTCCCTGAACCTTTTAGTTCCTGAAGAGAAGTCCCTGAACCTTTTAGTTCTGAGAAGAGAAGTCCCTGAACCTTTTAGTTCGTTGAAGAGAAGTCCCTGAACCTTTTAGTTCGTTGAAGAGAAGTCCCTGAACCTTTTAGTTATGAGAAGAGAAGTCCCTGGACCTTTTAGTTCTATGGAGAGAAGTCCCTGAACCTTTTAGTTCCTGAATAGAACTCCATGAACCTTTTAGGTCTATGAAGAGAAGTCCCTGAACCTTTTAGTTCTATGAAGAGAAGTCCCTGAACCTTTTAGTTCCCGAAAAGAAGTCCCTGAAACTTTTAGTTCCTGAAGAGAAGTCCATGAACCTTTTAGGTCTATGAAGAGAAGTCCCTGAACCTTTTAGTTCTTTAAAGAGAAGTCCCTGAACCTTTAAGTTCCTGAAGAGAAGTCCCTGAGCCTTTTAGTTCTTTCAAGAGAA
Organism: Symphodus melops; assembly: GCF_947650265.1. NCBI lineage: Eukaryota > Metazoa > Chordata > Actinopteri > Labriformes > Labridae > Symphodus > Symphodus melops. The sequence continues at coordinate 9,134,176 of NC_136695.1, read as the reverse complement.
GTCCCTGAACCTTTTAGTTCTATGAAGAGAAGTCCCTGAACCTTTTAGTTCTGAGACGAGAAGTCCCTGAACCTTTTGGTTCTATGATGAGAAGTCCCTGAACCTTTTAGTTCGATGAAGAGAAGTCCATGAACCTTTTGGTTCCTGAAGAGAAGTCCCTGAACCTTTTAGTTCTATGAAGAGAAGTCCCTGAACCTTTTACTTCCTGAAGAGAAGTCCCTGAACCTTTTAGTTCCTTCAAGAAAAGTCCCTGAACTTTTTAGTTCTATGAAGAGAAGTCCCTTAACCTTTTAGTTCTGAGAAGAGAAGTCCCTGAACCTTTTAGTTCTTTGAAGAGAAGTCCCTGAACTTTTTAGTTCTATGAAGAGAAGTCAGTGAACCTTTTAGTTCTTTGACGAGAAGTCCCTGAACCTTTTAGTTCTTTCCAGAGAAGTCCCTGAATCTTTTAATTCCTGAAGAGAAGTCCATGAAACTTTTAGGTCTATGAAGAGAAGTCCGTGAACTTTTTAGTTTGGAGAAGGGAAGTCCCTGAACCTTTTAGTTCTATGAAGAGAAGTCCCTGAACCTTTTAGGTCTATGAAAAGAAGTCCCTGAACCTTTTAGTTCTATGAAGAGAAGTCCCTGAACCTTTTAGTTCCTGAAGAGAAGTCCCTGAACCTTTTAGTTCTTTAAAGAGAAGTCCCTGAACCTTTTAGGTCTATGAAAAGAAGTCCCTGAACCTTTTAGTTCTATGAAGAGAAGTCCCTGAACCTTTTAGTTCCTGAAGAGAAGTCCCTGAACCTTTTAGGTCTATGAAGAGAAGTCCCTGAACCTTTTAGTTCTATGAAGAGAAGTCCCTGAACTGTTTAGTTCTTTGAAGAGAAGTCCCTGAACCTTTTAGTTCTATGAAGAGAAGTCCCTGAACCTTTTAGTTCTATGAAGAGAAGTCCCTGAACCTTTTAGTTCCTGAAGAGAAATCCATGAACCTTTTAGGTCTATGAAGAGAAGTCCCTGAACCTTTTAGTTCTATGAAGAGAAGTCCCTGAACTGTTTAGTTCTTTGAAGAGAAGTCCCTGAACCTTTTAGTTCTATGAAGAGAAGTCCCTGAACCTTTTAGTTCTATGAAGAGAAGTCCCTGAACCTTTTAGTTCGATGAAGAGAAGTCCCTGAACTGTTTAGTTCTTTGAAGAGAAGTCCCTGAACCTTTTAGTTCTATGAAGAGAAGTCCCTGAACCTTTTAGTTCTATGAAGAGAAGTCCCTGAACCTTTTAGTTCTTGGAAGAGAAGTCCCTGAACATTTTAGTTCCTGAAGAGAAGTCCCTGAACCTTTTAGTTCTATGAAGAGAAGTCCATGAATCTTTTAGGTCTATGAAGAGACGTCCCTGGACCTTTTAGTTCTTTAAAGAGAAGTCCCTGAACCTTTTAGTTCCTGAAGAGAAGTCCCTGAACCGTTTAGTTCTTTGAAGAGAAGTCCCTGAACCTTTTAGTTCTATGAAGAGAAGTCCCTGAACCTTTAAGTTCTATGAAGAGAAGTCCCTGAAACTTTTAGTTCCTGAAGAGAAATCCATGAACCTTTTAGGTCTATGAAGAGAAGTCCCTGAACCTTTTAGTTCTTTAAAGAGAAGTCCCTGAACCTTTTAGTTCCTGAAGAGAAGTCCCTGAACTTTTTAGTTCTTTCAAGAAAAGTCCCTGAACCTTTTAGTTCTATGAAGAGAAGTCCCTGAACCTTTTAGTTCGTTGAAGAGAAGTCCCTGAACCTTTTAGTTCGTTGAAGAGAAGTCCCTGAACCTTTTAGTTCTGAGAAGAGAAGTCCCTGGACCTTTTAGTTCTATGGAGAGAAGTCTCTGAACCTTTTAGTTCCTGAATAGAACTCCATGAACCTTTTAGGTCTATGAAGAGAAGTCCCTGAACCTTTTAGTTCTTTAAAGAGAAGTCCCTGAACCTTTAAGTTCCTGAAGAGAAGTCCCTGAACCTTTTAGTTCTATGAAGAGAAGTCCATGAACCTTTTAGGTCTATGAAGAGAAGTCCCTGAACCTTTTAGTTCTTTAAAGAGAAGTCCCTGAACCTTTTAGTTCCTGAAGAGAAGTCCCTGAACCGTTTAGTTCTTTGAAGAGAAGTCCCTGAACCTTTTAGTTCTATGAAGAGAAGTCCCTGAACCTTTTAGTTCTATGAAGAGAAGTCCCTGAACCTTTTAGTTCCTGAAGAGAAATCCATGAACCTTTTAGGTCTATGAAGAGAAGTCCCTGAACCTTTTAGTTCTTTAAAGAGAAGTCCCTGAACCTTTTAGTTCCTGAAGAGAAGTCCCTGAACTTTTTAGTTCTTTCAAGAAAAGTCCCTGAACCTTTTAGTTCTATGAAGAGAAGTCCCTGAACCTTTTAGTTCTGAGAAGAGAAGTCCCTGAACCTTTTAGTTCGTTGAAGAGAAGTCCCTGAACCTTTTAGTTCTGAGAAGAGAAGTCCCTGGACCTTTTAGTTCTATGGAGAGACGTCTCTGAACCTTTTAGTTCCTGAATAGCACTCCATGAACCTTTTAGGTCTATGAAGAGAAGTCCCTGAACCTTTTAGTTCTTTAAAGAGAAGTCCCTGAACCTTTAAGTTCCTGAAGAGAAGTCCCTGAACCTTTTAGTTCTATGAAGAGAAGTCCATGAACCTTTTAGGTCTATGAAGAGAAGTCCCTGAACCTTTTAGTTCTTTAAAGAGAAGTCCCTGAACCTTTTAGTTCCTGAAGAGAAGTCCCTGAACCGTTTAGTTCTTTGAAGAGAAGTCCCTGAACCTTTTAGTTCTATGAAGAGAAGTCCCTGAACCTTTTAGTTCTATGAAGAGAAGTCCCTGAACCTTTTAGTTCCTGAAGAGAAATCCATGAACCTTTTAGGTCTATGAAGAGAAGTCCCTGAATCTTTTAGTTCTTTAAAGAGAAGTCCCTGAACCTTTTAGTTCCTTCAAGAAAAGTCCCTGAACTTTTTAGTTCTATGAAGAGAAGTCCCTTAACCTTTTAGTTCTGAGAAGAGAAGTCCCTGAACCTTTTAGTTCTTTGAAGAGAAGTCCCTGAACCTTTTAGTTCTATGAAGAGAAGTCAGTGAACCTTTTAGTTCTTTCCAGAGAAGTCCCTGAACCTTTTAATTCCTGAAGAGAAGTCCATGAAACTTTTAGGTCTATGAAGAGAAGTCCGTGAACTTTTTAGTTTGGAGAAGGGAAGTCCCTGAACCTTTTAGTTCTATGAAGAGAGGTCCCTGAACCTTTTAGTTCCTGAAGAGAAGTCCCTGAACCTTTTAGTTCTTTAAAGAGGAGTCCCTGAACCTTTTAGTTCTATGAAGAGAAGTCCCTGAACCTTTTAGGTCTATGAAAAGAAGTCCCTGAACCTTTTAGTTTTATGAAGAGAAGTCCCTGAACCTTTTAGTTCCTGAAGAGAAGTCCCTGAACCTTTTAGTTCTTTAAAGAGAAGTCCCTGAACCTTTTAGGTCTATGAAAAGAAGTCCCTGAACCTTTTAGTTCTATGAAGAGAAGTCCCTGAACCTTTTAGTTCCTGAAGAGAAGTCCCTGAACCTTTTAGGTCTATGAAGAGAAGTCCCTGAACCTTTTAGTTCTATGAAGAGAAGTCCCTGATCTGTTTAGTTCTTTGAAGAGAAGTCCCTGAACCTTTTAGTTCTATGAAGAGAAGTCCCTGAACCTTTTAGTTCCTGAAGAGAAATCCATGAACCTTTTAGGTCTATGAAGAGAAGTCCCTGAACCTTTTAGTTCTATGAAGAGAAGTCCCTGAACTGTTTAGTTCTTTGAAGAGAAGTCCCTGAACCTTTTAGTTCTATGAAGAGAAGTCCCTGAACCTTTTAGTTCTATGAAGAGAAGTCCCTGAACCTTTTAGTTCGATGAAGAGAAGTCCCTGAACTGTTTAGTTCTTTGAAGAGAAGTCCCTGAACCTTTTAGTTCTATGAAGAGAAGTCCCTGAACCTTTTAGTTCTATGAAGAGAAGTCCCTGAACCTTTTAGTTCTATGAAGAGAAGTCCCTGAACCTTTTAGTTCTTGGAAGAGAAGTCCCTGAACCTTTTAGTTCTATGAAGAGAAGTCCCTGAACCTTTTAGTTCCCGAAGAGAAGTCCCTGAACCTTTTAATTCCTGAAGAGAAGTCCATGAACCTTTTAGGTCTATGAAGAGAAGTCCCTGAACCTTTTAGTTCTTTCAAGAGAAGTCCCTGAACATTTTAGTTCCTGAAGAGAAGTCCCTGAACCTTTTAGTTCTATGAAGAGAAGTCCATGAACCTTTTAGGTCTATGAAGAGAAGTCCCTGGACCTTTTAGTTCTTTAAAGAGAAGTCCCTGAACCTTTTAGTTCCTGAAGAGAAGTCCCTGAACCGTTTAGTTCTTTGAAGAGAAGTCCCTGAACCTTTTAGTTCTATGAAGAGAAGTCCCTGAACCTTTAAGTTCTATGAAGAGAAGTCCCTGAACCTTTTAGTTCCTGAAGAGAAATCCATGAACCTTTTAGGTCTATGAAGAGAAGTCCCTGAACCTTTTAGTTCCTGAAGAGAAGTCCCTGAACTTTTTAGTTCTTTCAAGAAAAGTCCCTGAACCTTTTAGTTCTATGAAGAGAAGTCCCTGAACCTTTTAGTTCGTTGAAGAGAAGTCCCTGAACCTTTTAGTTCGTTGAAGAGAAGTCCCTGAACCTTTTAGTTCTGAGAAGAGAAGTCCCTGGACCTTTTAGTTCTATGGAGAGAAGTCTCTGAACCTTTTAGTTCCTGAATAGAACTCCATGAACCTTTTAGGTCTATGAAGAGAAGTCCCTGAACCTTTTAGTTCTTTAAAGAGAAGTCCCTGAACCTTTAAGTTCCTGAAGAGAAGTCCCTGAACCTTTTAGTTCTACGAAGAGAAGTCCATGAACCTTTTAGGTCTATGAAGAGAAGTCCCTGAACCTTTTAGTTCTTTAAAGAGAAGTCCCTGAACCTTTTAGTTCCTGAAGAGAAGTCCCTGAACCGTTTAGTTCTTTGAAGAGAAGTCCCTGAACCTTTTAGTTCTATGAAGAGAAGTCCCTGAACCTTTTAGTTCTATGAAGAGAAGTCCCTGAACCTTTTAGTTCCTGAAGAGAAATCCATGAACCGTTTAGTTCTTTGAAGAGAAGTCCCTGAACCTTTTAGTTCCTGAAGAGAAGTCCCTGAACCGTTTAGTTCTTTGAAGAGAAGTCCCTGAACCTTTTAGTTCTATGAAGAGAAGTCCCTGAACCTTTAAGTTCTATGAAGAGAAGTCCCTGAACCTTTTAGTTCCTGAAGAGAAATCCATGAACCTTTTAGGTCTATGAAGAGAAGTCCCTGAACCTTTTAGTTTCTGAAGAGAAGTCCCTGAACTTTTTGGTTCTTTCAAGAAAAGTCCCTGAACCTTTTAGTTCTATGAAGAGAAGTCCCTGAACCTTTTAGTTCGTTGAAGAGAAGTCCCTGAACCTTTTAGTTCGTTGAAGAGAAGTCCCTGAACCTTTTAGTTCGTTGAAGAGAAGTCCCTGAACCTTTTAGTTCTGAGAAGAGAAGTCCCTGGACCTTTTAGTTCTATGGAGAGAAGTCTCTGAACCTTTTAGTTCCTGAATAGAACTCCATGAACCTTTTAGGTCTATGAAGAGAAGTCCCTGAACCTTTTAGTTCTTTAAAGAGAAGTCCCTGAACCTTTAAGTTCCTGAAGAGAAGTCCCTGAACCTTTTAGTTCTACGAAGAGAAGTCCATGAACCTTTTAGGTCTATGAAGAGAAGTCCCTGGACCTTTTAGTTCTTTAAAGAGAAGTCCCTGAACCTTCTAGTTCCTGAAGAGAAGTCCCTGAACCGTTTAGTTCTTTGAAGAGAAGTCCCTGAACCTTTTAGTTCTATGAAGAGAAGTCCCTGAACCTTTTAGTTCGTTGAAGAGAAGTCCCTGAACCTTTTAGTTCGTTGAAGAGAAGTCCCTGAACCTTTTAGTTCTGAGAAGAGAAGTCCCTGGACCTTTTAGTTCTATGGAGAGACGTCTCTGAACCTTTTAGTTCCTGAATAGCACTCCATGAACCTTTTAGGTCTATGAAGAGAAGTCCCTGAACCTTTTAGTTCTTTAAAGAGAAGTCCCTGAACCTTTAAGTTCCTGAAGAGAAGTCCCTGAACCTTTTAGTTCTATGAAGAGAAGTCCATGAACCTTTTAGGTCTATGAAGAGAAGTCCCTGAACCTTTTAGTTCTATGAAGAGAAGTCCCTGAACCTTTTAGTTCCTGAAGAGAAATCCATGAACCTTTTAGTTCTATGACGAGAAGTCCATGAACCTTTTAGGTCTATGAAGAGAAGTCCCTGAACCTTTTAGTTCTTTAAAGAGAAGTCCCTGAACCTTTTAGTTCCTGAAGAGAAGTCCCTGAACCGTTTAGTTCTTTGAAGAGAAGTCCCTGAACCTTTTAGTTCGATGAAGAGAAGTCCCTGAACCTTTTAGTTCTATGAAGAGAAGTCCCTGAACCTTTTAGTTCCTGAAGAGAAATCCATGAACCTTTTAGGTCTATGAAGAGAAGTCCCTGAACCTTTTAGTTCTTTAAAAAGAAGTCCCTGAACCTTTTAGTTCCTGAAGAGAAGTCCCTGAACTTTTTAGTTCTTTCAAGAAAAGTCCCTGAACCTTTTAGTTCTATGAAGAGAAGTCCCTGAACCTTTTAGTTCTGAGAAGAGAAGTCCCTGAACCTTTTAGTTCGTTGAAGAGAAGTCCCTGAACCTTTTAGTTCGTTGAAGAGAAGTCCCTGAACCTTTTAGTTCTGAGAAGAGAAGTCCCTGGACCTTTTAGTTCTATGGAGAGACGTCTCTGAACCTTTTAGTTCCTGAATAGCACTCCATGAACCTTTTAGGTCTATGAAGAGAAGTCCCTGAACCTTTTAGTTCTTTAAAGAGAAGTCCCTGAACCTTTAAGTTCCTGAAGAGAAGTCCCTGAACCTTTTAGTTCTATGAAGAGAAGTCCCTGAACCTTTTAGGTCTATGAAAAGAAGTCCCTGAACCTTTTAGTTCTATGAAGAGAAGTCCCTGAACCTTTTAGTTCCTGAAGAGAAGTCCCTGAACCTTTTAGTTCTTTAAAGAGAAGTCCCTGAACCTTTTAGGTCTATGAAAAGAAGTCCCTGAACCTTTTAGTTCTATGAAGAGAAGTCCCTGAACCTTTTAGTTCCTGAAGAGAAGTCCCTGAACCTTTTAGGTCTATGAAGAGAAGTCCCTGAACCTTTTAGTTCTATGAAGAGAAGTCCCTGAACTGTTTAGTTCTTTGAAGAGAAGTCCCTGAACCTTTTAGTTCTATGAAGAGAAGTCCCTGAACCTTTTAGTTCTATGAAGAGAAGTCCCTGAACCTTTTAGTTCCTGAAGAGAAATCCATGAACCTTTTAGGTCTATGAAGAGAAGTCCCTGAACCTTTTAGTTCTATGAAGAGAAGTCCCTGAACTGTTTAGTTCTTTGAAGAGAAGTCCCTGAACCTTTTAGTTCTATGAAGAGAAGTCCCTGAACCTTTTAGTTCTATGAAGAGAAGTCCCTGAACCTTTTAGTTCGATGAAGAGAAGTCCCTGAACTGTTTAGTTCTTTGAAGAGAAGTCCCTGAACCTTTTAGTTCTATGAAGAGAAGTCCCTGAACCTTTTAGTTCTATGAAGAGAAGTCCCTGAACCTTTTAGTTCTTGGAAGAGAAGTCCCTGAACATTTTAGTTCCTGAAGAGAAGTCCCTGAACCTTTTAGTTCTATGAAGAGAAGTCCATGAATCTTTTAGGTCTATGAAGAGACGTCCCTGGACCTTTTAGTTCTTTAAAGAGAAGTCCCTGAACCTTTTAGTTCCTGAAGAGAAGTCCCTGAACCGTTTAGTTCTTTGAAGAGAAGTCCCTGAACCTTTTAGTTCTATGAAGAGAAGTCCCTGAACCTTTAAGTTCTATGAAGAGAAGTCCCTGAAACTTTTAGTTCCTGAAGAGAAATCCATGAACCTTTTAGGTCTATGAAGAGAAGTCCCTGAACCTTTTAGTTCTTTAAAGAGAAGTCCCTGAACCTTTTAGTTCTATGAAGAGAAGTCCCTGAACCTTTTAGTTCGTTGAAGAGAAGTCCCTGAACCTTTTAGTTCGTTGAAGAGAAGTCCCTGAACCTTTTAGTTCGTTGAAGAGAAGTCCCTGAACCTTTTAGTTCGTTGAAGAGAAGTCCCTGAACCTTTTAGTTCTGAGAAGAGAAGTCCCTGGACCTTTTAGTTCTATGGAGAGAAGTCTCTGAACCTTTTAGTTCCTGAATAGAAGTCCCTGAACCGTTTAGTTCTTTGAAGAGAAGTCCCTGAACCTTTTAGTTCTATGAAGAGAAGTCCCTGAACCTTTTAGTTCGTTGAAGAGAAGTCCCTGAACCTTTTAGTTCGTTGAAGAGAAGTCCCTGAACCTTTTAGTTCTGAGAAGAGAAGTCCCTGGACCTTTTAGTTCTATGGAGAGACGTCTCTGAACCTTTTAGTTCCTGAATAGCACTCCATGAACCTTTTAGGTCTATGAAGAGAAGTCCCTGAACCTTTTAGTTCTTTAAAGAGAAGTCCCTGAACCTTTAAGTTCCTGAAGAGAAGTCCCTGAACCTTTTAGTTCTATGAAGAGAAGTCCATGAACCTTTTAGGTCTATGAAGAGAAGTCCCTGAACCTTTTAGTTCTATGAAGAGAAGTCCCTGAACCTTTTAGTTCCTGAAGAGAAATCCATGAACCTTTTAGTTCTATGACGAGAAGTCCATGAACCTTTTAGGTCTATGAAGAGAAGTCCCTGAACCTTTTAGTTCTTTAAAGAGAAGTCCCTGAACCTTTTAGTTCCTGAAGAGAAGTCCCTGAACCGTTTAGTTCTTTGAAGAGAAGTCCCTGAACCTTTTAGTTCGATGAAGAGAAGTCCCTGAACCTTTTAGTTCTATGAAGAGAAGTCCCTGAACCTTTTAGTTCCTGAAGAGAAATCCATGAACCTTTTAGGTCTATGAAGAGAAGTCCCTGAACCTTTTAGTTCTTTAAAGAGAAGTCCCTGAACCTTTTAGTTCCTGAAGAGAAGTCCCTGAACTTTTTAGTTCTTTCAAGAAAAGTCCCTGAACCTTTTAGTTCTATGAAGAGAAGTCCCTGAACCTTTTAGTTCTGAGAAGAGAAGTCCCTGAACCTTTTAGTTCGTTGAAGAGAAGTCCCTGAACCTTTTAGTTCGTTGAAGAGAAGTCCCTGAACCTTTTAGTTCTGAGAAGAGAAGTCCCTGGACCTTTTAGTTCTATGGAGAGACGTCTCTGAACCTTTTAGTTCCTGAATAGCACTCCATGAACCTTTTAGGTCTATGAAGAGAAGTCCCTGAACCTTTTAGTTCTTTAAAGAGAAGTCCCTGAACCTTTAAGTTCCTGAAGAGAAGTCCCTGAACCTTTTAGTTCTATGAAGAGAAGTCCCTGAACCTTTTAGTTCTATGAAGAGAAGTCCCTGAACCTTTTAGTTCCTGAAGAGAAGTCCCTGAACCTTTTAGGTCTATGAAGAGAAGTCCCTGAACCTTTTAGTTCTATGAAGAGAAGTCCCTGAACTGTTTAGTTCTTTGAAGAGAAGTCCCTGAACCTTTTAGTTCTATGAAGAGAAGTCCCTGAACCTTTTAGTTCTATGAAGAGAAGTCCCTGAACCTTTTAGTTCCTGAAGAGAAATCCATGAACCTTTTAGGTCTATGAAGAGAAGTCCCTGAACCTTTTAGTTCTATGAAGAGAAGTCCCTGAACTGTTTAGTTCTTTGAAGAGAAGTCCCTGAACCTTTTAGTTCTATGAAGAGAAGTCCCTGAACCTTTTAGTTCTATGAAGAGAAGTCCCTGAACCTTTTAGTTCGATGAAGAGAAGTCCCTGAACTGTTTAGTTCTTTGAAGAGAAGTCCCTGAACCTTTTAGTTCTATGAAGAGAAGTCCCTGAACCTTTTAGTTCTATGAAGAGAAGTCCCTGAACCTTTTAGTTCTTGGAAGAGAAGTCCCTGAACATTTTAGTTCCTGAAGAGAAGTCCCTGAACCTTTTAGTTCTATGAAGAGAAGTCCATGAATCTTTTAGGTCTATGAAGAGACGTCCCTGGACCTTTTAGTTCTTTAAAGAGAAGTCCCTGAACCTTTTAGTTCCTGAAGAGAAGTCCCTGAACCGTTTAGTTCTTTGAAGAGAAGTCCCTGAACCTTTTAGTTCTATGAAGAGAAGTCCCTGAACCTTTAAGTTCTATGAAGAGAAGTCCCTGAAACTTTTAGTTCCTGAAGAGAAATCCATGAACCTTTTAGGTCTATGAAGAGAAGTCCCTGAACCTTTTAGTTCTTTAAAGAGAAGTCCCTGAACCTTTTAGTTCCTGAAGAGAAGTCCCTGAACTTTTTAGTTCTTTCAAGAAAAGTCCCTGAACCTTTTAGTTCTATGAAGAGAAGTCCCTGAACCTTTTAGTTCGTTGAAGAGAAGTCCCTGAACCTTTTAGTTCGTTGAAGAGAAGTCCCTGAACCTTTTAGTTCTGAGAAGAGAAGTCCCTGGACCTTTTAGTTCTATGGAGAGAAGTCTCTGAACCTTTTAGTTCCTGAATAGAACTCCATGAACCTTTTAGGTCTATGAAGAGAAGTCCCTGAACCTTTTAGTTCTTTAAAGAGAAGTCCCTGAACCTTTAAGTTCCTGAAGAGAAGTCCCTGAACCTTTTAGTTCTATGAAGAGAAGTCCATGAACCTTTTAGGTCTATGAAGAGAAGTCCCTGAACCTTTTAGTTCTTTAAAGAGAAGTCCCTGAACCTTTTAGTTCCTGAAGAGAAGTCCCTGAACCGTTTAGTTCTTTGAAGAGAAGTCCCTGAACCTTTTAGTTCTATGAAGAGAAGTCCCTGAACCTTTTAGTTCTATGAAGAGAAGTCCCTGAACCTTTTAGTTCCTGAAGAGAAATCCATGAACCTTTTAGGTCTATGAAGAGAAGTCCCTGAACCTTTTAGTTCTTTAATGAGAAGTCCCTGAACCTTTTAGTTCCTGAAGAGAAGTCCCTGAACTTTTTAGTTCTTTCAAGAAAAGTCCCTGAACCTTTTAGTTCTATGAAGAGAAGTCCCTGAACCTTTTAGTTCTGAGAAGAGAAGTCCCTGAACCTTTTAGTTCGTTGAAGAGAAGTCCCTGAACCTTTTAGTTCTGAGAAGAGAAGTCCCTGGACCTTTTAGTTCTATGGAGAGACGTCTCTGAACCTTTTAGTTCCTGAATAGCACTCCATGAACCTTTTAGGTCTATGAAGAGAAGTCCCTGAACCTTTTAGTTCTTTAAAGAGAAGTCCCTGAACCTTTAAGTTCCTGAAGAGAAGTCCCTGAACCTTTTAGTTCTATGAAGAGAAGTCCATGAACCTTTTAGGTCTATGAAGAGAAGTCCCTGAACCTTTTAGTTCTTTAAAGAGAAGTCCCTGAACCTTTTAGTTCCTGAAGAGAAGTCCCTGAACCGTTTAGTTCTTTGAAGAGAAGTCCCTGAACCTTTTAGTTCTATGAAGAGAAGTCCCTGAACCTTTTAGTTCTATGAAGAGAAGTCCCTGAACCTTTTAGTTCCTGAAGAGAAATCCATGAACCTTTTAGGTCTATGAAGAGAAGTCCCTGAATCTTTTAGTTCTTTAAAGAGAAGTCCCTGAACCTTTTAGTTCCTTCAAGAAAAGTCCCTGAACTTTTTAGTTCTATGAAGAGAAGTCCCTTAACCTTTTAGTTCTGAGAAGAGAAGTCCCTGAACCTTTTAGTTCTTTGAAGAGAAGTCCCTGAACCTTTTAGTTCTATGAAGAGAAGTCAGTGAACCTTTTAGTTCTTTCCAGAGAAGTCCCTGAACCTTTTAATTCCTGAAGAGAAGTCCATGAAACTTTTAGGTCTATGAAGAGAAGTCCGTGAACTTTTTAGTTTGGAGAAGGGAAGTCCCTGAACCTTTTAGTTCTATGAAGAGAGGTCCCTGAACCTTTTAGTTCCTGAAGAGAAGTCCCTGAACCTTTTAGTTCTTTAAAGAGGAGTCCCTGAACCTTTTAGTTCTATGAAGAGAAGTCCCTGAACCTTTTAGGTCTATGAAAAGAAGTCCCTGAACCTTTTAGTTTTATGAAGAGAAGTCCCTGAACCTTTTAGTTCCTGAAGAGAAGTCCCTGAACCTTTTAGTTCTTTAAAGAGAAGTCCCTGAACCTTTTAGGTCTATGAAAAGAAGTCCCTGAACCTTTTAGTTCTATGAAGAGAAGTCCCTGAACCTTTTAGTTCCTGAAGAGAAGTCCCTGAACCTTTTAGGTCTATGAAGAGAAGTCCCTGAACCTTTTAGTTCTATGAAGAGAAGTCCCTGATCTGTTTAGTTCTTTGAAGAGAAGTCCCTGAACCTTTTAGTTCTATGAAGAGAAGTCCCTGAACCTTTTAGTTCCTGAAGAGAAATCCATGAACCTTTTAGGTCTATGAAGAGAAGTCCCTGAACCTTTTAGTTCTATGAAGAGAAGTCCCTGAACTGTTTAGTTCTTTGAAGAGAAGTCCCTGAACCTTTTAGTTCTATGAAGAGAAGTCCCTGAACCTTTTAGTTCTATGAAGAGAAGTCCCTGAACCTTTTAGTTCGATGAAGAGAAGTCCCTGAACTGTTTAGTTCTTTGAAGAGAAGTCCCTGAACCTTTTAGTTCTATGAAGAGAAGTCCCTGAACCTTTTAGTTCTATGAAGAGAAGTCCCTGAACCTTTTAGTTCTATGAAGAGAAGTCCCTGAACCTTTTAGTTCTTGGAAGAGAAGTCCCTGAACCTTTTAGTTCTATGAAGAGAAGTCCCTGAACCTTTTAGTTCCCGAAGAGAAGTCCCTGAACCTTTTAATTCCTGAAGAGAAGTCCATGAACCTTTTAGGTCTATGAAGAGAAGTCCCTGAACCTTTTAGTTCTTTCAAGAGAAGTCCCTGAACATTTTAGTTCCTGAAGAGAAGTCCCTGAACCTTTTAGTTCTATGAAGAGAAGTCCATGAACCTTTTAGGTCTATGAAGAGAAGTCCCTGGACCTTTTAGTTCTTTAAAGAGAAGTCCCTGAACCTTTTAGTTCCTGAAGAGAAGTCCCTGAACCGTTTAGTTCTTTGAAGAGAAGTCCCTGAACCTTTTAGTTCTATGAAGAGAAGTCCCTGAACCTTTAAGTTCTATGAAGAGAAGTCCCTGAACCTTTTAGTTCCTGAAGAGAAATCCATGAACCTTTTAGGTCTATGAAGAGAAGTCCCTGAACCTTTTAGTTCCTGAAGAGAAGTCCCTGAACTTTTTAGTTCTTTCAAGAAAAGTCCCTGAACCTTTTAGTTCTATGAAGAGAAGTCCCTGAACCTTTTAGTTCGTTGAAGAGAAGTCCCTGAACCTTTTAGTTCGTTGAAGAGAAGTCCCTGAACCTTTTAGTTCTGAGAAGAGAAGTCCCTGGACCTTTTAGTTCTATGGAGAGAAGTCTCTGAACCTTTTAGTTCCTGAATAGAACTCCATGAACCTTTTAGGTCTATGAAGAGAAGTCCCTGAACCTTTTAGTTCTTTAAAGAGAAGTCCCTGAACCTTTAAGTTCCTGAAGAGAAGTCCCTGAACCTTTTAGTTCTACGAAGAGAAGTCCATGAACCTTTTAGGTCTATGAAGAGAAGTCCCTGAACCTTTTAGTTCTTTAAAGAGAAGTCCCTGAACCTTTTAGTTCCTGAAGAGAAGTCCCTGAACCGTTTAGTTCTTTGAAGAGAAGTCCCTGAACCTTTTAGTTCTATGAAGAGAAGTCCCTGAACCTTTTAGTTCTATGAAGAGAAGTCCCTGAACCTTTTAGTTCCTGAAGAGAAATCCATGAACCGTTTAGTTCTTTGAAGAGAAGTCCCTGAACCTTTTAGTTCCTGAAGAGAAGTCCCTGAACCGTTTAGTTCTTTGAAGAGAAGTCCCTGAACCTTTTAGTTCTATGAAGAGAAGTCCCTGAACCTTTAAGTTCTATGAAGAGAAGTCCCTGAACCTTTTAGTTCCTGAAGAGAAATCCATGAACCTTTTAGGTCTATGAAGAGAAGTCCCTGAACCTTTTAGTTTCTGAAGAGAAGTCCCTGAACTTTTTAGTTCTTTCAAGAAAAGTCCCTGAACCTTTTAGTTCTATGAAGAGAAGTCCCTGAACCTTTTAGTTCGTTGAAGAGAAGTCCCTGAACCTTTTAGTTCGTTGAAGAGAAGTCCCTGAACCTTTTAGTTCGTTGAAGAGAAGTCCCTGAACCTTTTAGTTCTGAGAAGAGAAGTCCCTGGACCTTTTAGTTCTATGGAGAGAAGTCTCTGAACCTTTTAGTTCCTGAATAGAACTCCATGAACCTTTTAGGTCTATGAAGAGAAGTCCCTGAACCTTTTAGTTCTTTAAAGAGAAGTCCCTGAACCTTTAAGTTCCTGAAGAGAAGTCCCTGAACCTTTTAGTTCTACGAAGAGAAGTCCATGAACCTTTTAGGTCTATGAAGAGAAGTCCCTGGACCTTTTAGTTCTTTAAAGAGAAGTCCCTGAACCTTCTAGTTCCTGAAGAGAAGTCCCTGAACCGTTTAGTTCTTTGAAGAGAAGTCCCTGAACCTTTTAGTTCTATGAAGAGAAGTCCCTGAACCTTTTAGTTCTATGAAGAGAAGTCCCTGAACCTTTTAGTTCCTGAAGAGAAATCCATGAACCTTTTAGGTCTATGAAGAGAAGTCCCTGAATCTTTTAGTTCTTTAAAGAGAAGTCCCTGAACCTTTTAGTTCCTTCAAGAAAAGTCCCTGAACTTTTTAGTTCTATGAAGAGAAGTCCCTTAACCTTTTAGTTCTGAGAAGAGAAGTCCCTGAACCTTTTAGTTCTTTGAAGAGAAGTCCCTGAACCTTTTAGTTCTATGAAGAGAAGTCAGTGAACCTTTTAGTTCTTTCCAGAGAAGTCCCTGAACCTTTTAATTCCTGAAGAGAAGTCCATGAAACTTTTAGGTCTATGAAGAGAAGTCCGTGAACTTTTTAGTTTGGAGAAGGGAAGTCCCTGAACCTTTTAGTTCTATGAAGAGAGGTCCCTGAACCTTTTAGTTCCTGAAGAGAAGTCCCTGAACCTTTTAGTTCTTTAAAGAGGAGTCCCTGAACCTTTTAGTTCTATGAAGAGAAGTCCCTGAACCTTTTAGGTCTATGAAAAGAAGTCCCTGAACCTTTTAGTTTTATGAAGAGAAGTCCCTGAACCTTTTAGTTCCTGAAGAGAAGTCCCTGAACCTTTTAGTTCTTTAAAGAGAAGTCCCTGAACCTTTTAGGTCTATGAAAAGAAGTCCCTGAACCTTTTAGTTCTATGAAGAGAAGTCCCTGAACCTTTTAGTTCCTGAAGAGAAGTCCCTGAACCTTTTAGGTCTATGAAGAGAAGTCCCTGAACCTTTTAGTTCTATGAAGAGAAGTCCCTGATCTGTTTAGTTCTTTGAAGAGAAGTCCCTGAACCTTTTAGTTCTATGAAGAGAAGTCCCTGAACCTTTTAGTTCCTGAAGAGAAATCCATGAACCTTTTAGGTCTATGAAGAGAAGTCCCTGAACCTTTTAGTTCTATGAAGAGAAGTCCCTGAACTGTTTAGTTCTTTGAAGAGAAGTCCCTGAACCTTTTAGTTCTATGAAGAGAAGTCCCTGAACCTTTTAGTTCTATGAAGAGAAGTCCCTGAACCTTTTAGTTCGATGAAGAGAAGTCCCTGAACTGTTTAGTTCTTTGAAGAGAAGTCCCTGAACCTTTTAGTTCTATGAAGAGAAGTCCCTGAACCTTTTAGTTCTATGAAGAGAAGTCCCTGAACCTTTTAGTTCTATGAAGAGAAGTCCCTGAACCTTTTAGTTCTTGGAAGAGAAGTCCCTGAACCTTTTAGTTCTATGAAGAGAAGTCCCTGAACCTTTTAGTTCCCGAAGAGAAGTCCCTGAACCTTTTAATTCCTGAAGAGAAGTCCATGAACCTTTTAGGTCTATGAAGAGAAGTCCCTGAACCTTTTAGTTCTTTCAAGAGAAGTCCCTGAACATTTTAGTTCCTGAAGAGAAGTCCCTGAACCTTTTAGTTCTATGAAGAGAAGTCCATGAACCTTTTAGGTCTATGAAGAGAAGTCCCTGGACCTTTTAGTTCTTTAAAGAGAAGTCCCTGAACCTTTTAGTTCCTGAAGAGAAGTCCCTGAACCGTTTAGTTCTTTGAAGAGAAGTCCCTGAACCTTTTAGTTCTATGAAGAGAAGTCCCTGAACCTTTAAGTTCTATGAAGAGAAGTCCCTGAACCTTTTAGTTCCTGAAGAGAAATCCATGAACCTTTTAGGTCTATGAAGAGAAGTCCCTGAACCTTTTAGTTCCTGAAGAGAAGTCCCTGAACTTTTTAGTTCTTTCAAGAAAAGTCCCTGAACCTTTTAGTTCTATGAAGAGAAGTCCCTGAACCTTTTAGTTCGTTGAAGAGAAGTCCCTGAACCTTTTAGTTCGTTGAAGAGAAGTCCCTGAACCTTTTAGTTCTGAGAAGAGAAGTCCCTGGACCTTTTAGTTCTATGGAGAGAAGTCTCTGAACCTTTTAGTTCCTGAATAGAACTCCATGAACCTTTTAGGTCTATGAAGAGAAGTCCCTGAACCTTTTAGTTCTTTAAAGAGAAGTCCCTGAACCTTTAAGTTCCTGAAGAGAAGTCCCTGAACCTTTTAGTTCTACGAAGAGAAGTCCATGAACCTTTTAGGTCTATGAAGAGAAGTCCCTGAACCTTTTAGTTCTTTAAAGAGAAGTCCCTGAACCTTTTAGTTCCTGAAGAGAAGTCCCTGAACCGTTTAGTTCTTTGAAGAGAAGTCCCTGAACCTTTTAGTTCTATGAAGAGAAGTCCCTGAACCTTTTAGTTCTATGAAGAGAAGTCCCTGAACCTTTTAGTTCCTGAAGAGAAATCCATGAACCGTTTAGTTCTTTGAAGAGAAGTCCCTGAACCTTTTAGTTCCTGAAGAGAAGTCCCTGAACCGTTTAGTTCTTTGAAGAGAAGTCCCTGAACCTTTTAGTTCTATGAAGAGAAGTCCCTGAACCTTTAAGTTCTATGAAGAGAAGTCCCTGAACCTTTTAGTTCCTGAAGAGAAATCCATGAACCTTTTAGGTCTATGAAGAGAAGTCCCTGAACCTTTTAGTTTCTGAAGAGAAGTCCCTGAACTTTTTAGTTCTTTCAAGAAAAGTCCCTGAACCTTTTAGTTCTATGAAGAGAAGTCCCTGAACCTTTTAGTTCGTTGAAGAGAAGTCCCTGAACCTTTTAGTTCGTTGAAGAGAAGTCCCTGAACCTTTTAGTTCGTTGAAGAGAAGTCCCTGAACCTTTTAGTTCTGAGAAGAGAAGTCCCTGGACCTTTTAGTTCTATGGAGAGAAGTCTCTGAACCTTTTAGTTCCTGAATAGAACTCCATGAACCTTTTAGGTCTATGAAGAGAAGTCCCTGAACCTTTTAGTTCTTTAAAGAGAAGTCCCTGAACCTTTAAGTTCCTGAAGAGAAGTCCCTGAACCTTTTAGTTCTACGAAGAGAAGTCCATGAACCTTTTAGGTCTATGAAGAGAAGTCCCTGGACCTTTTAGTTCTTTAAAGAGAAGTCCCTGAACCTTCTAGTTCCTGAAGAGAAGTCCCTGAACCGTTTAGTTCTTTGAAGAGAAGTCCCTGAACCTTTTAGTTCTATGAAGAGAAGTCCCTGAACCTTTTAGTTCGTTGAAGAGAAGTCCCTGAACCTTTTAGTTCGTTGAAGAGAAGTCCCTGAACCTTTTAGTTCTGAGAAGAGAAGTCCCTGGACCTTTTAGTTCTATGGAGAGACGTCTCTGAACCTTTTAGTTCCTGAATAGCACTCCATGAACCTTTTAGGTCTATGAAGAGAAGTCCCTGAACCTTTTAGTTCTTTAAAGAGAAGTCCCTGAACCTTTAAGTTCCTGAAGAGAAGTCCCTGAACCTTTTAGTTCTATGAAGAGAAGTCCATGAACCTTTTAGGTCTATGAAGAGAAGTCCCTGAACCTTTTAGTTCTATGAAGAGAAGTCCCTGAACCTTTTAGTTCCTGAAGAGAAATCCATGAACCTTTTAGTTCTATGACGAGAAGTCCATGAACCTTTTAGGTCTATGAAGAGAAGTCCCTGAACCTTTTAGTTCTTTAAAGAGAAGTCCCTGAACCTTTTAGTTCCTGAAGAGAAGTCCCTGAACCGTTTAGTTCTTTGAAGAGAAGTCCCTGAACCTTTTAGTTCGATGAAGAGAAGTCCCTGAACCTTTTAGTTCTATGAAGAGAAGTCCCTGAACCTTTTAGTTCCTGAAGAGAAATCCATGAACCTTTTAGGTCTATGAAGAGAAGTCCCTGAACCTTTTAGTTCTTTAAAGAGAAGTCCCTGAACCTTTTAGTTCCTGAAGAGAAGTCCCTGAACTTTTTAGTTCTTTCAAGAAAAGTCCCTGAACCTTTTAGTTCTATGAAGAGAAGTCCCTGAACCTTTTAGTTCTGAGAAGAGAAGTCCCTGAACCTTTTAGTTCGTTGAAGAGAAGTCCCTGAACCTTTTAGTTCGTTGAAGAGAAGTCCCTGAACCTTTTAGTTCTGAGAAGAGAAGTCCCTGGACCTTTTAGTTCTATGGAGAGACGTCTCTGAACCTTTTAGTTCCTGAATAGCACTCCATGAACCTTTTAGGTCTATGAAGAGAAGTCCCTGAACCTTTTAGTTCTTTAAAGAGAAGTCCCTGAACCTTTAAGTTCCTGAAGAGAAGTCCCTGAACCTTTTAGTTCTATGAAGAGAAGTCCATGAACCTTTTAGGTCTATGAAGAGAAGTCCCTGAACCTTTTAGTTCTTTAAAGAGAAGTCCCTGAACCTTTTAGTTCCTGAAGAGAAGTCCCTGAACCGTTTAGTTCTTTGAAGAGAAGTCCCTGAACCTTTTAGTTCTATGAAGAGAAATCCCTGAACCTTTTAGTTCTATGAAGAGAAGTCCCTGAACCTTTTAGTTCCAGAAGAAAAATCCATGAACCTTTTAGGTCTATGAAGAGAAGTCCCTGAACCTTTTAGTTCTTTAAAGAGAAGTCCCTGAACCTTTTAGTTCTGAGAAGAGAAGTCCCTGAACCTTTTAGTTCGTTGAAGAGAAGTCCCTGAACCTTTTAGTTCTGAGAAGAGAAGTCCCTGGACCTTTTAGTACTATGGAGAGAAGTCCCTGAACCTTTTAGTTCCTGAATAGAACTCCATGAACCTTTTAGGTCTATGAAGAGAAGTCCCTGAACCTTTTAGTTCTATGAAGAGAAGTCCCTGAACCTTTTAGTTCCCGAAAAGAAGTCCCTGAACCTTTTAGTTCCTGAAGAGAAGTCCATGAACCTTTTAGGTCTATGAAGAGAAGTCCCTGAACCTTTTAGTTCTTTAAAGAGAAGTCCCTGAACCTTTAAGTTCCTGAAGAGAAGTCCCTGAGCCTTTTAGTTCTTTCAAGAGAAGTCCCTGAACCTTTTAGTTCTATGAAGAGAAGTCCCTGAACCTTTTAGTTCTGAGACGAGAAGTCCCTGAACCTTTTGGTTCTATGATGAGAAGTCCCTGAACCTTTTAGTTCTATGAAGAGAAGTCCATGAACCTTTTGGTTCCTGAAGAGAAGTCCCTGAACCTTTTAGTTCTATGAAGAGAAGTCCCTGAACCTTTTACTTCCTGAAGAGAAGTCCCTGAACCTTTTAGTTCCTTCAAGAAAAGTCCCTGAACTTTTTAGTTCTATGAAGAGAAGTCCCTTAACCTTTTAGTTCTGAGAAGAGAAGTCCCTGAACCTTTTAGTTCTTTGAAGAGAAGTCCCTGAACTTTTTAGTTCTATGAAGAGAAGTCAGTGAACCTTTTAGTTCTTTGACGAGAAGTCCCTGAACCTTTTAGTTCTTTCCAGAGAAGTCCCTGAATCTTTTAATTCCTGAAGAGAAGTCCATGAAACTTTTAGGTCTATGAAGAGAAGTCCGTGAACTTTTTAGTTTGGAGAAGGGAAGTCCCTGAACCTTTTAGTTCTATGAAGAGAGGTCCCTGAACCTTTTAGTTCTATGAAGAGAAGTCCCTGAACCTTTTAGGTCTATGAAAAGAAGTCCCTGAACCTTTTAGTTCTATGAAGAGAAGTCCCTGAACCTTTTAGTTCCTGAAGAGAAGTCCCTGAACCTTTTAGTTCTTTAAAGAGAAGTCCCTGAACCTTTTAGTTCTATGAAGAGAAGTCCCTGAACCTTTTAGTTCCTGAAGAGAAGTCCCTGAACCTTTTAGGTCTATGAAGAGAAGTCCCTGAACCTTTTAGTTCTATGAAGAGAAGTCCCTGAACTGTTTAGTTCTTTGAAGAGAAGTCCCTGAACCTTTTAGTTCTATGAAGAGAAGTCCCTGAACCTTTTAGTTCTATGAAGAGAAGTCCCTGAACCTTTTAGTTCCTGAAGAGAAATCCATGAACCTTTTAGGTCTATGAAGAGAAGTCCCTGAACCTTTTAGTTCTATGAAGAGAAGTCCCTGAACTGTTTAGTTCTTTGAAGAGAAGTCCCTGAACCTTTTAGTTCTATGAAGAGAAGTCCCTGAACCTTTTAGTTCTATGAAGAGAAGTCCCTGAACCTTTTAGTTCGATGAAGAGAAGTCCCTGAACTGTTTAGTTCTTTGAAGAGAAGTCCCTGAACCTTTTAGTTCTATGAAGAGAAGTCCCTGAACCTTTTAGTTCTATGAAGAGAAGTCCCTGAACCTTTTAGTTCTATGAAGAGAAGTCCCTGAACCTTTTAGTTCTATGAAGAGAAGTCCCTGAACCTTTTAGTTCTTGGAAGAGAAGTCCCTGAACCTTTTAGTTCTATGAAGAGAAGTCCCTGAACCTTTTAGTTCCTGAAGAGAAGTCCCTGAACCTTTTAGTTCCTGAAGAGAAGTCCATGAACCTTTTAGGTCTATGAAGAGAAGTCCCTGAACCTTTTAGTTCTTTAAAGAGAAGTCCCTGAACATTTTAGTTCCTGAAGAGAAGTCCCTGAACCTTTTAGTTCTATGAAGAGAAGTCCATGAATCTTTTAGTTCTATGAAGAGAAGTCCCTGGACCTTTTAGTTCTTTAAAGAGAAGTCCCTGAACCTTTTAGTTCCTGAAGAGAAGTCCCTGAACCGTTTAGTTCTTTGAAGAGAAGTCCCTGAACCTTTTAGTTCTATGAAGAGAAGTCCCTGAACCTTTAAGTTCTATGAAGAGAAGTCCCTGAACCTTTTAGTTCCTGAAGAGAAATCCATGAACCTTTTAGGTCTATGAAGAGAAGTCCCTGAACTTTTTAGTTCTTTCAAGAAAAGTCCCTGAACCTTTTAGTTCTATGAAGAGAAGTCCCTGAACCTTTTAGTTCGTTGAAGAGAAGTCCCTGAACCTTTTAGTTCTGAGAAGAGAAGTCCCTGGACCTTTTAGTTCTATGGAGAGAAGTCTCTGAACCTTTTAGTTCCTGAATAGAACTCCATGAACCTTTTAGGTCTATGAAGAGAAGTCCCTGAACCTTTTAGTTCTTTAAAGAGAAGTCCCTGAACCTTTAAGTTCCTGAAGAGAAGTCCCTGAACCTTTTAGTTCTATGAAGAGAAGTCCATGAACCTTTTAGGTCTATGAAGAGAAGTCCCTGAACCTTTTAGTTCTTTAAAGAGAAGTCCCTGAACCTTTTAGTTCCTGAAGAGAAGTCCCTGAACCGTTTAGTTCTTTGAAGAGAAGTCCCTGAACCTTTTAGTTCTATGAAGAGAAGTCCCTGAACCTTTTAGTTCTATGAAGAGAAGTCCCTGAACCTTTTAGTTCGATGAAGAGAAATCCATGAACCTTTTAGGTCTATGAAGAGAAGTCCCTGAACCTTTTAGTTCTTTAAAGAGAAGTCCCTGAACCTTTTAGTTCCTGAAGAGAAGTCCCTGAACTTTTTAGTTCTTTCAAGAAAAGTCCCTGAACCTTTTAGTTCTATGAAGAGAAGTCCCTGAACCTTTTAGTTCTGAGAAGAGAAGTCCCTGAACCTTTTAGTTCGTTGAAGAGAAGTCCCTGAACCTTTTAGTTCGTTGAAGAGAAGTCCCTGAACCTTTTAGTTCTGAGAAGAGAAGTCCCTGGACCTTTTAGTTCTATGGAGAGACGTCTCTGAACCTTTTAGTTCCTGAATAGCACTCCATGAACCTTTTAGGTCTATGAAGAGAAGTCCCTGAACCTTTTAGTTCTTTAAAGAGAAGTCCCTGAACCTTTAAGTTCCTGAAGAGAAGTCCCTGAACCTTTTAGTTCTATGAAGAGAAGTCCATGAACCTTTTAGGTCTATGAAGAGAAGTCCCTGAACCTTTTAGTTCTTTAAAGAGAAGTCCCTGAACCTTTAAGTTCCTGAAGAGAAGTCCCTGAACCTTTTAGTTCTATGAAGAGAAGTCCATGAACCTTTTATGTCTATGAAGAGAAGTCCCTGGACCTTTTAGTTCTATGGAGAGAAGTCCCTGAACCTTTTAGTTCCTGAATAGAACTCCATGAACCTTTTAGGTCTATGAAGAGAAGTCCCTGAACCTTTTAGTTCTATGAAGAGAAGTCCCTGAACCTTTTAGTTCCCGAAAAGAAGTCCCTGAACCTTTTAGTTCCTGAAGAGAAGTCCATGAACCTTTTAGGTCTATTAAGAGAAGTCCCTGAACCTTTTAGTTCTTTAAAGAGAAGTCCCTGAACCTTTAAGTTCCTGAAGAGAAGTCCCTGAGCCTTTTAGTTCTTTCAAGAGAAGTCCCTGAACCTTTTAGTTCTATGAAGAGAAGTCCCTGAACCTTTTAGTTCTGAGACGAGAAGTCCCTGAACCTTTTGGTTCTATGATGAGAAGTCCCTGAACCTTTTAGTTCTATGAAGAGAAGTCCATGAACCTTTTGGTTCCTGAAGAGAAGTCCCTGAACCTTTTAGTTCTATGAAGAGAAGTCCCTGAACCTTTTAGTTCCTGAAGAGAAGTCCCTGAACCTTTTAGTTCCTTCAAGAAAAGTCCCTGAACTTTTTAGTTCTATGAAGAGAAGTCCCTTAACCTTTTAGTTCTGAGAAGAGAAGT
This sequence comes from Symphodus melops, assembly GCF_947650265.1. Classification (NCBI taxonomy): domain Eukaryota; kingdom Metazoa; phylum Chordata; class Actinopteri; order Labriformes; family Labridae; genus Symphodus; species Symphodus melops. Next base: position 9,111,393 of record NC_136695.1, on the reverse strand, counting down.
CCCTGAACCTTTTAGTTCTTTGACGAGAAGTCCCTGAACCTTTTAGTTCTATGAAGAGAAGTCAGTGAACCTTTTAGTTCTTTGAAGAGAAGTCCCTGAACCTTTTAGTTCTTTCCAGAGAAGTCCCTGAACCTTTTAATTCCTGAAGAGAAGTCCATGAAACTTTTAGGTCTATGAAGAGAAGTCCGTGAACTTTTTAGTTTGGAGAAGGGAAGTCCCTGAACCTTTTAGTTCCCGAAGAGAAGTCCATGAACCTTTTAGGTCTATGAAGAAAAGTCCCTGAACCTTTTAGTTCTTTCAAGAGAAGTCCCTGAACCTTTTAGTTCTATGAAGAGAAGTCCATGAACCTTTTGGTTTCTGAAGAGACGTCCATGAACCTTTTAGGTCTATGAAGAGAAGTCCCTGAACCTTTTAGTTCTATGAAGAGAAGTCCCTGAACCTTTTAGTTCTGAGAAGAGAAGTCCCTGAACCTTTTAGTTCTATGATGAGAAGTCCCTGAACCTTTTAGTTCTACGAAGAGAAGTCCATGAACCTTTTGGTTCCTGAAGAGAAGTCCCTGAACCTTTTAGTTCCTGGAGAGAAGTCCCTGAACCTTTTAGTTCCTTCAAGAAAAGTCCCTGAACTTTTTAGTTCTATGAAGAGAAGTCCCTGAACCTTTTAGTTCTGAGAAGAGAAGTCCCTGAACCTTTTAGTTCTTTGAAGAGAAGTCCCTGAACCTTTTAGTTCTATGAAGAGAAGTCCCTGAACCTTTTAGTTCTGAGAAGAGAAGTCCCTGAACCTTTTAGTTCGTTGAAGAGAAGTCCCTGAACCTTTTAGTTCGTTGAAGAGAAGTCCCTGAACCTTTTAGTTCTGAGAAGAGAAGTCCCTGGACCTTTTAGTTCTATGGAGAGACATCTCTGAACCTTTTAGTTCCTGAATAGCACTCCATGAACCTTTTAGGTCTATGAAGAGAAGTCCCTGAACCTTTTAGTTCTTTAAAGAGAAGTCCCTGAACCTTTAAGTTCCTGAAGAGAAGTCCCTGAACCTTTTAGTTCTATGAAGAGAAGTCCATGAACCTTTTAGGTCTATGAAGAGAAGTCCCTGAACCTTTTAGTTCTTTAAAGAGAAGTCCCTGAACCTTTTAGTTCCTGAAGAGAAGTCCCTGAACCGTTTAGTTCTTTGAAGAGAAGTCCCTGAACCTTTTAGTTCTATGAAGAGAAGTCCCTGAACCTTTTAGTTCTATGAAGAGAAGTCCCTGAACCTTTTAGTTCCTGAAGAGAAATCCATGAACCTTTTAGGTCTATGAAGAGAAGTCCCTGAACCTTTTAGTTCGTTGAAGAGAAGTCCCTGAACCTTTTAGTTCGTTGAAGAGAAGTCCCTGAACCTTTTAATTCTGAGAAGAGAAGTCCCTGGACCTTTTAGTTCTATGGAGAGAAGTCTCTGAACCTTTTAGTTCCTGAATAGAACTCCATGAACCTTTTAGGTCTATGAAGAGAAGTCCCTGAACCTTTTAGTTCTTTCAAGAGAAGTCCCTGAACCTTTTAGTTCTATGAAGAGAAGTCCATGAACCTTTTAGTTCTATGAAGAGAAGTCCCTGAACCTTTTAGTTCTTTAAAGAGAAGTCCCTGAATCTTTTAGTTCCTGAAGAGAAGTCCCTGAACCTTTTAGTTCTTTCAAGAAAAGTCCCTGAACCTTTTAGTTCTATGAAGAGAAGTCCCTGAACCTTTTAGTTCTGAGAAGAGAAGTCCCTGAACCTTTTAGTTCGTTGAAGAGAAGTCCATGAACCTTTTAGGTCTATGAAGAGAAGTCCCTGAACCTTTTAGTTCTTTCAAGAGAAGTCCCTGAACCTTTTAGTTCTATGAAGAGAAGTCCATGAACCTTTTGGTTCCTGAAGAGACGTCCATGAACCTTTTAGGTCTATGAAGAGAAGTCCCTGAACCTTTTAGTTCTATGAAGAGAAGTCCCTGAACCTTTTAGTTCTGAGAAGAGAAGTCCCTGAACCTTTTAGTTCTATGATGAGAAGTCCCTGAACCTTTTAGTTCTACGAAGAGAAGTCCATGAACCTTTTGGTTCCTGAAGAGAAGTCCCTGAACCTTTTAGTTCCTGGAGAGAAGTCCCTGAACCTTTTAGTTCCTTCAAGAAAAGTCCCTGAACTTTTTAGTTCTATGAAGAGAAGTCCCTGAACCTTTTAGTTCTGAGAAGAGAAGTCCCTGTACCTTTTAGTTCTTTGAAGAGAAGTCCCTGAACCTTTTAGTTCTATGAAGAGAAGTCCCTGAACCTTTTAGTTCTGAGAAGAGAAGTCCCTGAACCTTTTAGTTCGTTGAAGAGAAGTCCCTGAACCTTTTAGTTCTATGGAGAGACGTCTCTGAACCTTTTAGTTCCTGAATAGCACTCCATGAACCTTTTAGGTCTATGAAGAGAAGTCCCTGAACCTTTTAGTTCTTTAAAGAGAAGTCCCTGAACCTTTAAGTTCCTGAAGAGAAGTCCCTGAACCTTTTAGTTCTATGAAGAGAAGTCCATGAACCTTTTAGGTCTATGAAGAGAAGTCCCTGAACCTTTTAGTTCTTTAAAGAGAAGTCCCTGAACCTTTTAGTTCCTGAAGAGAAGTCCCTGAACCGTTTAGTTCTTTGAAGAGAAGTCCCTGAACCTTTTAGTTCTATGAAGAGATGTCCCTGAACCTTTTAGTTCTATGAAGAGAAGTCCCTGAACCTTTTAGTTCCTGAAGAGAAATCCATGAACCTTTTAGGTCTATGAAGAGAAGTCCCTGAACCTTTTAGTTCGTTGCAGAGAAGTCCCTGAACCTTTTAGTTCGTTGAAGAGAAGTCCCTGAACCTTTTAATTCTGAGAAGAGAAGTCCCTGGACCTTTTAGTTCTATGGAGAGAAGTTTCTGAACCTTTTAGTTCCTGAATAGAACTCCATGAACCTTTTAGGTCTATGAAGAGAAGTCCCTGAACCTTTTAGTTCTTTCAAGAGAAGTCCCTGAACCTTTTAGTTCTATGAAGAGAAGTCCATGAACCTTTTAGTTCTATGAAGAGAAGTCCCTGAACCTTTTAGTTCTATGAAGAGAAGTCCCTGAACCTTTTAGTTCCTGAAGAGAAATCCATGAACCTTTTAGGTCTATGAAGAGAAGTCCCTGAACCTTTTAGTTCTTTAAAGAGAAGTCCCTGAATCTTTTAGTTCCTGAAGAGAAGTCCCTGAACCTTTTAGTTCTTTCAAGAAAAGTCCCTGAACCTTTTAGTTCTATGAAGAGAAGTCCCTGAACCTTTTAGTTCTGAGAAGAGAAGTCCCTGAACCTTTTAGTTCGTTGAAGAGAAGTCCCTGAACCTTTTAGTTCGTTGAAGAGAAGTCCCTGAACCTTTTAATTCTGAGAAGAGAAGTCCCTGGACCTTTTAGTTCTATGGAGAGAAGTCTCTGAACCTTTTAGTTCCTGAATAGAACTCCATGAACCTTTTAGGTCTATGAAGAGAAGTCCCTGAACCTTTTAGTTCTTTCAAAAGAAGTCCCTGAACCTTTTAGTTCTATGAAGAGAAGTCCATGAACCTTTTGGTTCCTGAAGAGACGTCCATGAACCTTTTAGGTCTATGAAGAGAAGTCCCTGAACCTTTTAGTTCTATGAAGAGAAGTCCCTGAACCTTTTAGTTCTGAGAAGAGAAGTCCCTGAACCTTTTAGTTCTATGATGAGAAGTCCCTGAACCTTTTAGTTCTACGAAGAGAAGTCCATGAACCTTTTGGTTCCTGAAGAGAAGTCCCTGAACCTTTTAGTTCCTGGAGAGAAGTCCCTGAACCTTTTAGTTCCTTCAAGAAAAGTCCCTGAACTTTTTAGTTCTATGAAGAGAAGTCCCTGAACCTTTTAGTTCTGAGAAGAGAAGTCCCTGAACCTTTTAGTTCTTTGAAGAGAAGACCCTGAACCTTTTAGTTCTATGAAGAGAAGTCCCTGAACCTTTTAGTTCTTTGAAGAGAAGTCCCTGAACCTTTTAGTTCTTTCAAGAGAAGTCCCTGAACCTTTTAAGTCCTGAAGAGATGTCCATGAAACTTTTAGGTCAAGGAAGAGAAGTCCGTGAACTTTTTAGTTTGGAGAAGGGAAGTCCCTGAACCTTTTAGTTCCCGAAGAGAAGTCCATGAACCTTTTAGGTCTATGAAGAGAAGTCCCTGAACCTTTTAGTTCTTTCAAGAGAAGTCCCTGAACCTTTTAGTTCTATGAAGAGAAGTCCATGAACCTTTTGGTTCCTGAAGAGACGTCCATGAACCTTTTAGGTCTATGAAGAGAAGTCCCTGAACCTTTTAGTTCTATGAAGAGAAGTCCCTGAACCTTTTAGTTCTGAGAAGAGAAGTCCCTGAACCTTTTAGTTCTATGATGAGAAGTCCCTGAACCTTTTAGTTCTACGAAGAGAAGTCCATGAACCTTTTGGTTCCTGAAGAGAAGTCCCTGAACCTTTTAGTTCCTGGAGAGAAGTCCCTGAACCTTTTAGTTCCTTCAAGAAAAGTCCCTGAACTTTTTAGTTCTATGAAGAGAAGTCCCTGAACCTTTTAGTTCTGAGAAGAGAAGTCCCTGAACCTTTTAGTTCTTTGAAGAGAAGTCCCTGAACCTTTTAGTTCTATGAAGAGAAGTCCCTGAACCTTTTAGTTCTGAGAAGAGAAGTCCCTGAACCTTTTAGTTCGTTGAAGAGAAGTCCCTGAACCTTTTAGTTCGTTGAAGAGAAGTCCCTGAACCTTTTAGTTCTGAGAAGAGAAGTCCCTGGACCTTTTAGTTCTATGAAGAGAAGTCCCTGAACCTTTTAGTTCTTTCAAAAGAAGTCCCTGAACCTTTTAGTTCTATGAAGAGAAGTCCATGAACCTTTTGGTTCCTGAAGAGACGTCCATGAACCTTTTAGGTCTATGAAGAGAAGTCCCTGAACCTTTTAGTTCTATGAAGAGAAGTCCCTGAACCTTTTAGTTCTGAGAAGAGAAGTCCCTGAACCTTTTAGTTCTATGATGAGAAGTCCCTGAACCTTTTAGTTCTACGAAGAGAAGTCCATGAACCTTTTGGTTCCTGAAGAGAAGTCCCTGAACCTTTTAGTTCCTGGAGAGAAGTCCCTGAACCTTTTAGTTCCTTCAAGAAAAGTCCCTGAACTTTTTAGTTCTATGAAGAGAAGTCCCTGAACCTTTTAGTTCTGAGAAGAGAAGTCCCTGAACCTTTTAGTTCTTTGAAGAGAAGACCCTGAACCTTTTAGTTCTATGAAGAGAAGTCCCTGAACCTTTTAGTTCTTTGAAGAGAAGTCCCTGAACCTTTTAGTTCTTTCAAGAGAAGTCCCTGAACCTTTTAAGTCCTGAAGAGATGTCCATGAAACTTTTAGGTCAAGGAAGAGAAGTCCGTGAACTTTTTAGTTTGGAGAAGGGAAGTCCCTGAACCTTTTAGTTCCCGAAGAGAAGTCCATGAACCTTTTAGGTCTATGAAGAGAAGTCCCTGAACCTTTTAGTTCTTTCAAGAGAAGTCCCTGAACCTTTTAGTTCTATGAAGAGAAGTCCATGAACCTTTTGGTTCCTGAAGAGACGTCCATGAACCTTTTAGGTCTATGAAGAGAAGTCCCTGAACCTTTTAGTTCTATGAAGAGAAGTCCCTGAACCTTTTAGTTCTGAGAAGAGAAGTCCCTGAACCTTTTAGTTCTATGATGAGAAGTCCCTGAACCTTTTAGTTCTACGAAGAGAAGTCCATGAACCTTTTGGTTCCTGAAGAGAAGTCCCTGAACCTTTTAGTTCTATGAAGAGAAGTCCCTGAACCTTTTAGTTCTGAGAAGAGAAGTCCCTGAACCTTTTAGTTCGTTGAAGAGAAGTCCCTGAACCTTTTAGTTCGTTGAAGAGAAGTCCCTGAACCTTTTAGTTCTGAGAAGAGAAGTCCCTGGACCTTTTAGTTCTATGGAGAGACGTCTCTGAACCTTTTAGTTCCTGAATAGCACTCCATGAACCTTTTAGGTCTATGAAGAGAAGTCCCTGAACCTTTTAGTTCTTTAAAGAGAAGTCCCTGAACCTTTAAGTTCCTGAAGAGAAGTCCCTGAACCTTTTAGTTCTATGAAGAGAAGTCCATGAACCTTTTAGGTCTATGAAGAGAAGTCCCTGAACCTTTTAGTTCTTTAAAGAGAAGTCCCTGAACCTTTTAGTTCCTGAAGAGAAGTCCCTGAACCGTTTAGTTCTTTGAAGAGAAGTCCCTGAACCTTTTAGTTCTATGAAGAGATGTCCCTGAACCTTTTAGTTCTATGAAGAGAAGTCCCTGAACCTTTTAGTTCCTGAAGAGAAATCCATGAACCTTTTAGGTCTATGAAGAGAAGTCCCTGAACCTTTTAGTTCGTTGAAGAGAAGTCCCTGAACCTTTTAGTTCGTTGAAGAGAAGTCCCTGAACCTTTTAATTCTGAGAAGAGAAGTCCCTGGACCTTTTAGTTCTATGGAGAGAAGTCTCTGAACCTTTTAGTTCCTGAATAGAACTCCATGAACCTTTTAGGTCTATGAAGAGAAGTCCCTGAACCTTTTAGTTCTTTCAAGAGAAGTCCCTGAACCTTTTAGTTCTATGAAGAGAAGTCCATGAACCTTTTAGTTCTATGAAGAGAAGTCCCTGAACCTTTTAGTTCTATGAAGAGAAGTCCCTGAACCTTTTAGTTCCTGAAGAGAAATCCATGAACCTTTTAGGTCTATGAAGAGAAGTCCCTGAACCTTTTAGTTCTTTAAAGAGAAGTCCCTGAATCTTTTAGTTCCTGAAGAGAAGTCCCTGAACCTTTTAGTTCTTTCAAGAAAAGTCCCTGAACCTTTTAGTTCTATGAAGAGAAGTCCCTGAACCTTTTAGTTCTGAGAAGAGAAGTCCCTGAACCTTTTAGTTCGTTGAAGAGAAGTCCCTGAACCTTTTAGTTCGTTGAAGAGAAGTCCCTGAACCTTTTAATTCTGAGAAGAGAAGTCCCTGGACCTTTTAGTTCTATGGAGAGAAGTCTCTGAACCTTTTAGTTCCTGAATAGAACTCCATGAACCTTTTAGGTCTATGAAGAGAAGTCCCTGTACCTTTTAGTTCTTTCAAAAGAAGTCCCTGAACCTTTTAGTTCTATGAAGAGAAGTCCATGAACCTTTTGGTTCCTGAAGAGACGTCCATGAACCTTTTAGGTCTATGAAGAGAAGTCCCTGAACCTTTTAGTTCTATGAAGAGAAGTCCCTGAACCTTTTAGTTCTGAGAAGAGAAGTCCCTGAACCTTTTAGTTCTATGATGAGAAGTCCCTGAACCTTTTAGTTCTACGAAGAGAAGTCCATGAACCTTTTGGTTCCTGAAGAGAAGTCCCTGAACCTTTTAGTTCCTGGAGAGAAGTCCCTGAACCTTTTAGTTCCTTCAAGAAAAGTCCCTGAACTTTTTAGTTCTATGAAGAGAAGTCCCTGAACCTTTTAGTTCTGAGAAGAGAAGTCCCTGAACCTTTTAGTTCTTTGAAGAGAAGTCCCTGAACCTTTTAGTTCTATGAAGAGAAGTCCCTGAACCTTTTAGTTCTTTGAAGAGAAGTCCCTGAACCTTTTAGTTCTTTCAAGAGAAGTCCCTGAACCTTTTAAGTCCTGAAGAGATGTCCATGAAACTTTTAGGTCAAGGAAGAGAAGTCCGTGAACTTTTTAGTTTGGAGAAGGGAAGTCCCTGAACCTTTTAGTTCCCGAAGAGAAGTCCATGAACCTTTTAGGTCTATGAAGAGAAGTCCCTGAACCTTTTAGTTCTTTCAAGAGAAGTCCCTGAACCTTTTAGTTCTATGAAGAGAAGTCCATGAACCTTTTGGTTCCTGAAGAGACGTCCATGAACCTTTTAGGTCTATGAAGAGAAGTCCCTGAACCTTTTAGTTCTATGAAGAGAAGTCCCTGAACCTTTTAGTTCTGAGAAGAGAAGTCCCTGAACCTTTTAGTTCTATGATGAGAAGTCCCTGAACCTTTTAGTTCTACGAAGAGAAGTCCATGAACCTTTTGGTTCCTGAAGAGAAGTCCCTGAACCTTTTAGTTCCTGGAGAGAAGTCCCTGAACCTTTTAGTTCCTTCAAGAAAAGTCCCTGAACTTTTTAGTTCTATGAAGAGAAGTCCCTGAACCTTTTAGTTCTGAGAAGAGAAGTCCCTGAACCTTTTAGTTCTTTGAAGAGAAGACCCTGAACCTTTTAGTTCTATGAAGAGAAGTCCCTGAACCTTTTAGTTCTTTGAAGAGAAGTCCCTGAACCTTTTAGTTCTTTCAAGAGAAGTCCCTGAACCTTTTAAGTCCTGAAGAGATGTCCATGAAACTTTTAGGTCAAGGAAGAGAAGTCCGTGAACTTTTTAGTTTGGAGAAGGGAAGTCCCTGAACCTTTTAGTTCCCGAAGAGAAGTCCATGAACCTTTTAGGTCTATGAAGAGAAGTCCCTGAACCTTTTAGTTCTTTCAAGAGAAGTCCCTGAACCTTTTAGTTCTATGAAGAGAAGTCCATGAACCTTTTGGTTCCTGAAGAGACGTCCATGAACCTTTTAGGTCTATGAAGAGAAGTCCCTGAACCTTTTAGTTCTATGAAGAGAAGTCCCTGAACCTTTTAGTTCTGAGAAGAGAAGTCCCTGAACCTTTTAGTTCTATGATGAGAAGTCCCTGAACCTTTTAGTTCTACGAAGAGAAGTCCATGAACCTTTTGGTTCCTGAAGAGAAGTCCCTGAACCTTTTAGTTCCTGGAGAGAAGTCCCTGAACCTTTTAGTTCCTTCAAGAAAAGTCCCTGAACTTTTTAGTTCTATGAAGAGAAGTCCCTGAACCTTTTAGTTCTGAGAAGAGAAGTCCCTGTACCTTTTAGTTCTTTGAAGAGAAGTCCCTGAACCTTTTAGTTCTATGAAGAGAAGTCCCTGAACCTTTTAGTTCTGAGAAGAGAAGTCCCTGAACCTTTTAGTTCGTTGAAGAGAAGTCCCTGAACCTTTTAGTTCGTTGAAGAGAAGTCCCTGAACCTTTTAGTTCTGAGAAGAGAAGTCCCTGGACCTTTTAGTTCTATGGAGAGACGTCTCTGAACCTTTTAGTTCCTGAATAGCACTCCATGAACCTTTTAGGTCTATGAAGAGAAGTCCCTGAACCTTTTAGTTCTTTAAAGAGAAGTCCCTGAACCTTTAAGTTCCCGAAGAGAAGTCCCTGAACCTTTTAGTTCTATGAAGAGAAGTCCATGAACCTTTTAGGTCTATGAAGAGAAGTCCCTGAACCTTTTAGTTCTTTAAAGAGAAGTCCCTGAACCTTTTAGTTCCTGAAGAGAAGTCCCTGAACCGTTTAGTTCTTTGAAGAGAAGTCCCTGAACCTTTTAGTTCTATGAAGAGATGTCCCTGAACCTTTTAGTTCTATGAAGAGAAGTCCCTGAACCTTTTAGTTCCTGAAGAGAAATCCATGAACCTTTTAGGTCTATGAAGAGAAGTCCCTGAACCTTTTAGTTCGTTGAAGAGAAGTCCCTGAACCTTTTAGTTCGTTGAAGAGAAGTCCCTGAACCTTTTAATTCTGAGAAGAGAAGTCCCTGGACCTTTTAGTTCTATGGAGAGAAGTCTCTGAACCTTTTAGTTCCTGAATAGAACTCCATGAACCTTTTAGGTCTATGAAGAGAAGTCCCTGAACCTTTTAGTTCTTTCAAGAGAAGTCCCTGAACCTTTTAGTTCTATGAAGAGAAGTCCATGAACCTTTTAGTTCTATGAAGAGAAGTCCCTGAACCTTTTAGTTCTATGAAGAGAAGTCCCTGAACCTTTTAGTTCCTGAAGAGAAATCCATGAACCTTTTAGGTCTATGAAGAGAAGTCCCTGAACCTTTTAGTTCTTTAAAGAGAAGTCCCTGAATCTTTTAGTTCCTGAAGAGAAGTCCCTGAACCTTTTAGTTCTTTCAAGAAAAGTCCCTGAACCTTTTAGTTCTATGAAGAGAAGTCCCTGAACCTTTTAGTTCTGAGAAGAGAAGTCCCTGAACCTTTTAGTTCGTTGAAGAGAAGTCCCTGAACCTTTTAGTTCGTTGAAGAGAAGTCCCTGAACCTTTTAATTCTGAGAAGAGAAGTCCCTGGACCTTTTAGTTCTATGGAGAGAAGTCTCTGAACCTTTTAGTTCCTGAATAGAACTCCATGAACCTTTTAGGTCTATGAAGAGAAGTCCCTGAACCTTTTAGTTCTTTCAAAAGAAGTCCCTGAACCTTTTAGTTCTATGAAGAGAAGTCCATGAACCTTTTGGTTCCTGAAGAGACGTCCATGAACCTTTTAGGTCTATGAAGAGAAGTCCCTGAACCTTTTAGTTCTATGAAGAGAAGTCCCTGAACCTTTTAGTTCTGAGAAGAGAAGTCCCTGAACCTTTTAGTTCTATGATGAGAAGTCCCTGAACCTTTTAGTTCTACGAAGAGAAGTCCATGAACCTTTTGGTTCCTGAAGAGAAGTCCCTGAACCTTTTAGTTCCTGGAGAGAAGTCCCTGAACCTTTTAGTTCCTTCAAGAAAAGTCCCTGAACTTTTTAGTTCTATGAAGAGAAGTCCCTGAACCTTTTAGTTCTGAGAAGAGAAGTCCCTGAACCTTTTAGTTCTTTGAAGAGAAGTCCCTGAACCTTTTAGTTCTATGAAGAGAAGTCCCTGAACCTTTTAGTTCTTTGAAGAGAAGTCCCTGAACCTTTTAGTTCTTTCAAGAGAAGTCCCTGAACCTTTTAAGTCCTGAAGAGATGTCCATGAAACTTTTAGGTCAAGGAAGAGAAGTCCGTGAACTTTTTAGTTTGGAGAAGGGAAGTCCCTGAACCTTTTAGTTCCCGAAGAGAAGTCCATGAACCTTTTAGGTCTATGAAGAGAAGTCCCTGAACCTTTTAGTTCTTTCAAGAGAAGTCCCTGAACCTTTTAGTTCTATGAAGAGAAGTCCATGAACCTTTTGGTTCCTGAAGAGACGTCCATGAACCTTTTAGGTCTATGAAGAGAAGTCCCTGAACCTTTTAGTTCTATGAAGAGAAGTCCCTGAACCTTTTAGTTCTGAGAAGAGAAGTCCCTGAACCTTTTAGTTCTATGATGAGAAGTCCCTGAACCTTTTAGTTCTACGAAGAGAAGTCCATGAACCTTTTGGTTCCTGAAGAGAAGTCCCTGAACCTTTTAGTTCCTGGAGAGAAGTCCCTGAACCTTTTAGTTCCTTCAAGAAAAGTCCCTGAACTTTTTAGTTCTATGAAGAGAAGTCCCTGAACCTTTTAGTTCTGAGAAGAGAAGTCCCTGAACCTTTTAGTTCTTTGAAGAGAAGTCCCTGAACCTTTTAGTTCTATGAAGAGAAGTCCCTGAACCTTTTAGTTCTGAGAAGAGAAGTCCCTGAACCTTTTAGTTCGTTGAAGAGAAGTCCCTGAACCTTTTAGTTCGTTGAAGAGAAGTCCCTGAACCTTTTAGTTCTGAGAAGAGAAGTCCCTGGACCTTTTAGTTCTATGAAGAGAAGTCCCTGAACCTTTTAGTTCTATGAAGAGAAGTCCATGAACCTTTTGGTTCCTGAAGAGACGTCCATGAACCTTTTAGGTCTATGAAGAGAAGTCCCTGAACCTTTTAGTTCTATGAAGAGAAGTCCCTGAACCTTTTAGTTCTGAGAAGAGAAGTCCCTGAACCTTTTAGTTCTATGATGAAAAGTCCCTGAACCTTTTAGTTCTACGAAGAGAAGTCCATGAACCTTTTGGTTCCTGAAGAGAAGTCCCTGAACCTTTTAGTTCCTGGAGAGAAGTCCCTGAACCTTTTAGTTCCTTCAAGAAAAGTCCCTGAACTTTTTAGTTCTATGAAGAGAAGTCCCTGAACCTTTTAGTTCTGAGAAGAGAAGTCCCTGAACCTTTTAGTTCTTTGAAGAGAAGTCCCTGAACCTTTTAGTTCTATGAAGAGAAGTCCCTGAACCTTTTAGTTCTTTGAAGAGAAGTCCCTGAACCTTTTAGTTCTTTCAAGAGAAGTCCCTGAACCTTTTAAGTCCTGAAGAGATGTCCATGAAACTTTTAGGTCAAGGAAGAGAAGTCCGTGAACTTTTTAGTTTGGAGAAGGGAAGTCCCTGAACCTTTTAGTTCCCGAAGAGAAGTCCATGAACCTTTTAGGTCTATGAAGAGAAGTCCCTGAACCTTTTAGTTCTTTCAAGAGAAGTCCCTGAACCTTTTAGTTCTATGAAGAGAAGTCCATGAACCTTTTGGTTCCTGAAGAGACGTCCATGAACCTTTTAGGTCTATGAAGAGAAGTCCCTGAACCTTTTAGTTCTATGAAGAGAAGTCCCTGAACCTTTTAGTTCTGAGAAGAGAAGTCCCTGAACCTTTTAGTTCTATGATGAGAAGTCCCTGAACCTTTTAGTTCTACGAAGAGAAGTCCATGAACCTTTTGGTTCCTGAAGAGAAGTCCCTGAACCTTTTAGTTCCTGGAGAGAAGTCCCTGAACCTTTTAGTTCCTTCAAGAAAAGTCCCTGAACTTTTTAGTTCTATGAAGAGAAGTCCCTGAACCTTTTAGTTCTATGAAGAGAAGTCCATGAACCTTTTAGTTCTATGAAGAGAAGTCCCTGAACCTTTTAGTTCTATGAAGAGAAGTCCCTGAACCTTTTAGTTCCTGAAGAGAAATCCATGAACCTTTTAGGTCTATGAAGAGAAGTCCCTGAACCTTTTAGTTCTTTAAAGAGAAGTCCCTGAATCTTTTAGTTCCTGAAGAGAAGTCCCTGAACCTTTTAGTTCTTTCAAGAAAAGTCCCTGAACCTTTTAGTTCTATGAAGAGAAGTCCCTGAACCTTTTAGTTCTGAGAAGAGAAGTCCCTGAACCTTTTAGTTCGTTGAAGAGAAGTCCCTGAACCTTTTAGTTCGTTGAAGAGAAGTCCCTGAACCTTTTAATTCTGAGAAGAGAAGTCCCTGGACCTTTTAGTTCTATGGAGAGAAGTCTCTGAACCTTTTAGTTCCTGAATAGAACTCCATGAACCTTTTAGGTCTATGAAGAGAAGTCCCTGAACCTTTTAGTTCTTTCAAAAGAAGTCCCTGAACCTTTTAGTTCTATGAAGAGAAGTCCATGAACCTTTTGGTTCCTGAAGAGACGTCCATGAACCTTTTAGGTCTATGAAGAGAAGTCCCTGAACCTTTTAGTTCTATGAAGAGAAGTCCCTGAACCTTTTAGTTCTGAGAAGAGAAGTCCCTGAACCTTTTAGTTCTATGATGAGAAGTCCCTGAACCTTTTAGTTCTACGAAGAGAAGTCCATGAACCTTTTGGTTCCTGAAGAGAAGTCCCTGAACCTTTTAGTTCCTGGAAAGAAGTCCCTGAACCTTTTAGTTCCTTCAAGAAAAGTCCCTGAACTTTTTAGTTCTATGAAGAGAAGTCCCTGAACCTTTTAGTTCTGAGAAGAGAAGTCCCTGAACCTTTTAGTTCTTTGAAGAGAAGTCCCTGAACCTTTTAGTTCTATGAAGAGAAGTCCCTGAACCTTTTAGTTCTTTGAAGAGAAGTCCCTGAACCTTTTAGTTCTTTCAAGAGAAGTCCCTGAACCTTTTAAGTCCTGAAGAGATGTCCATGAAACTTTTAGGTCAAGGAAGAGAAGTCCGTGAACTTTTTAGTTTGGAGAAGGGAAGTCCCTGAACCTTTTAGTTCCCGAAGAGAAGTCCATGAACCTTTTAGGTCTATGAAGAGAAGTCCCTGAACCTTTTAGTTCTTTCAAGAGAAGTCCCTGAACCTTTTACTTCTATGAAGAGAAGTCCATGAACCTTTTGGTTCCTGAAGAGACGTCCATGAACCTTTTAGGTCTATGAAGAGAAGTCCCTGAACCTTTTAGTTCTATGAAGAGAAGTCCCTGAACCTTTTAGTTCTGAGAAGAGAAGTCCCTGAACCTTTTAGTTCTATGATGAGAAGTCCCTGAACCTTTTAGTTCTACGAAGAGAAGTCCATGAACCTTTTGGTTCCTGAAGAGAAGTCCCTGAACCTTTTAGTTCCTGGAGAGAAGTCCCTGAACCTTTTAGTTCCTTCAAGAAAAGTCCCTGAACTTTTTAGTTCTATGAAGAGAAGTCCCTGAACCTTTTAGTTCTGAGAAGAGAAGTCCCTGAACCTTTTAGTTCTTTGAAGAGAAGTCCCTGAACCTTTTAGTTCTATGAAGAGAAGTCCCTGAACCTTTTAGTTCTGAGAAGAGAAGTCCCTGAACCTTTTAGTTCGTTGAAGAGAAGTCCCTGAACCTTTTAGTTCTGAGAAGAGAAGTCCCTGGACCTTTTAGTTCTATGGAGAGACGTCTCTGAACCTTTTAGTTCCTGAATAGCACTCCATGAACCTTTTAGGTCTATGAAGAGAAGTCCCTGAACCTTTTAGTTCTTGAAAGAGAAGTCCCTGAACCTTTAAGTTCCTGAAGAGAAGTCCCTGAACCTTTTAGTTCTATGAAGAGAAGTCCATGAACCTTTTAGGTCTATGAAGAGAAGTCCCTGAACCTTTTAGTTCTTTAAAGAGAAGTCCCTGAACCTTTTAGTTCCTGAAGAGAAGTCCCTGAACCGTTTAGTTCTTTGAAGAGAAGTCCCTGAACCTTTTAGTTCTATGAAGAGAAGTCCCTGAACCTTTTAGTTCTATGAAGAGAAGTCCCTGAACCTTTTAGTTCCTGAAGAGAAATCCATGAACCTTTTAGGTCTATGAAGAGAAGTCCCTGAACCTTTTAGTTCGTTGAAGAGAAGTCCCTGAACCTTTTAGTTCGTTGAAGAGAAGTCCCTGAACCTTTTAATTCTGAGAAGAGAAGTCCCTGGACCTTTTAGTTCTATGGAGAGAAGTCTCTGAACCTTTTAGTTCCTGAAGAGAAATCCATGAACCTTTTAGGTCTATGAAGAGAAGTCCCTGAACCTTTTAGTTCGTTGAAGAGAAGTCCCTGAACCTTTTAGTTCTATGAAGAGAAGTCCCTGAACCTTTTAGTTCTGAGAAGAGAAGTCCCTGAACCTTTTAGTTCTATGATGAGAAGTCCTGAACCTTTTAGTTCTACGAAGAGAAGTCCATGAACCTTTTGGTTCCTGAAGAGAAGTCCCTGAACCTTTTAGTTCCTGGAGAGAAGTCCCTGACCCTTTTAGTTCCTTCAAGAAAAGTCCCTGAACTTTTTAGTTCTATGAAGAGAAGTCCCTGAACCTTTTAGTTCTGAGAAGAGAAGTCCCTGAACCTTTTAGTTCTTTGAAGAGAAGTCCTTGAACCTTTTAGTTCTATGAAGAGAAGTCCCTGAACCTTTTAGTTCTTTGAAGAGAAGTCCCTGAACCTTTTAGTTCTTTCAAGAGAAGTCCCTGAACCTTTTAAGTCCTGAAGAGATGTCCATGAAACTTTTAGGTCAAGGAAGAGAAGTCCGTGAACTTTTTAGTTTGGAGAAGGGAAGTCCCTGAACCTTTTAGTTCCCGAAGAGAAGTCCATGAACCTTTTAGGTCTATGAAGAGAAGTCCCTGAACCTTTTAGTTCTTTCAAGAGAAGTCCCTGAACCTTTTAGTTCTATGAAGAGAAGTCCATAAACCTTTTGGTTCCTGAAGAGACGTCCATGAACCTTTTAGGTCTATGAAGAGAAGTCCCTGAACCTTTTAGTTCTATGAAGAGAATTCCCTTAACCTTTTAGTTCTGAGAAGAGAAGTCCCTGAACCTTTTAGTTCTATGATGAGAAGTCCCTGAACCTTTTAGTTCTACGAAGAGAAGTCCATGAACCTTTTGGTTCCTGAAGAGAAGTCCCTGAACCTTTTAGTTCCTGGAGAGAAGTCCCTGAACCTTTTAGTTCCTTCAAGAAAAGTCCCTGAACTTTTTAGTTCTATGAAGAGAAGTCCCTGAACCTTTTAGTTCTGAGAAGAGAAGTCCCTGAACCTTTTAGTTCTTTGAAGAGAAGTCCCTGAACCTTTTAGTTCTATGAAGAGAAGTCCCTGAACCTTTTAGTTCTGAGAAGAGAAGTCCCTGAACCTTTTAGTTCGTTGAAGAGAAGTCCCTGAACCTTTTAGTTCGTTGAAGAGAAGTCCCTGAACCTTTTAGTTCTGAGAAGAGAAGTCCCTGGACCTTTTAGTTCTATGGAGAGACGTCTCTGAACCTTTTAGTTCCTGAATAGCACTCCATGAACCTTTTAGGTCTATGAAGAGAAGTCCCTGAACCTTTTAGTTCTTTAAAGAGAAGTCCCTGAACCTTTAAGTTCCCGAAGAGAAGTCCCTGAACCTTTTAGTTCTATGAAGAGAAGTCCATGAACCTTTTAGGTCTATGAAGAGAAGTCCCTGAACCTTTTAGTTCTTTAAAGAGAAGTCCCTGAACCTTTTAGTTCCTGAAGAGAAGTCCCTGAACCGTTTAGTTCTTTGAAGAGAAGTCCCTGAACCTTTTAGTTCTATGAAGAGAAGTCCCTGAACCTTTTAGTTCTATGAAGAGAAGTCCCTGAACCTTTTAGTTCCTGAAGAGAAATCCATGAACCTTTTAGGTCTATGAAGAGAAGTCCCTGAACCTTTTAGTTCGTTGAAGAGAAGTCCCTGAACCTTTTAGTTCGTTGAAGAGAAGTCCCTGAACCTTTTAATTCTGAGAAGAGAAGTCCCTGGACCTTTTAGTTCTATGGAGAGAAGTCTCTGAACCTTTTAGTTCCTGAATAGAACTCCATGAACCTTTTAGGTCTATGAAGAGAAGTCCCTGAACCTTTTAGTTCTTTCAAGAGAAGTCCCTGAACCTTTTAGTTCTATGAAGAGAAGTCCATGAACCTTTTAGTTCTATGAAGAGAAGTCCCTGAACCTTTTAGTTCTATGAAGAGAAGTCCCTGAACCTTTTAGTTCCTGAAGAGAAATCCATGAACCTTTTAGGTCTATGAAGAGAAGTCCCTGAACCTTTTAGTTCTTTAAAGAGAAGTCCCTGAATCTTTTAGTTCCTGAAGAGAAGTCCCTGAACCTTTTAGTTCTTTCAAGAAAAGTCCCTGAACCTTTTAGTTCTATGAAGAGAAGTCCCTGAACCTTTTAGTTCTGAGAAGAGAAGTCCCTGAACCTTTTAGTTCGTTGAAGAGAAGTCCATGAACCTTTTAGTTCGTTGAAGAGAAGTCCCTGAACCTTTTAATTCTGAGAAGAGAAGTCCCTGGACCTTTTAGTTCTATGGAGAGAAGTCTCTGAACCTTTTAGTTCCTGAATAGAACTCCATGAACCTTTTAGGTCTATGAAGAGAAGTCCCTGAACCTTTTAGTTCTTTCAAAAGAAGTCCCTGAACCTTTTAGTTCTATGAAGAGAAGTCCATGAACCTTTTGGTTCCTGAAGAGACGTCCATGAACCTTTTAGGTCTATTAAGAGAAGTCCCTGAACCTTTTAGTTCTATGAAGAGAAGTCCCTGAACCTTTTAGTTCTGAGAAGAGAAGTCCCTGAACCTTTTAGTTCTATGATGAGAAGTCCCTGAACCTTTTAGTTCTACGAAGAGAAGTCCATGAACCTTTTGGTTCCTGAAGAGAAGTCCCTGAACCTTTTAGTTCCTGGAGAGAAGTCCCTGAACCTTTTAGTTCCTTCAAGAAAAGTCCCTGAACTTTTTAGTTCTATGAAGAGAAGTCCCTGAACCTTTTAGTTCTGAGAAGAGAAGTCCCTGAACCTTTTAGTTCTTTGAAGAGAAGTCCCTGAACCTTTTAGTTCTATGAAGAGAAGTCCCTGAACCTTTTAGTTCTTTGAAGAGAAGTCCCTGAACCTTTTAGTTCTTTCAAGAGAAGTCCCTGAACCTTTTAAGTCCTGAAGAGATGTCCATGAAACTTTTAGGTCAAGGAAGAGAAGTCCGTGAACTTTTTAGTTTGGAGAAGGGAAGTCCCTGAACCTTTTAGTTCCCGAAGAGAAGTCCCTGAACCTTTTAGTTCTTTCAAGAGAAGTCCCTGAACCTTTTAGTTCTATGAAGAGAAGTCCATGAACCTTTTGGTTCCTGAAGAGACGTCCATGAACCTTTTAGGTCTATGAAGAGAAGTCCCTGAACCTTTTAGTTCTATGAAGAGAAGTCCCTGAACCTTTTAGTTCTGAGAAGAGAAGTCCCTGAACCTTTTAGTTCTATGATGAGAAGTCCCTGAACCTTTTAGTTCTACGAAGAGAAGTCCATGAACCTTTTGGTTCCTGAAGAGAAGTCCCTGAACCTTTTAGTTCCTGGAGAGAAGTCCCTGAACCTTTTAGTTCCTTCAAGAAAAGTCCCTGAACTTTTTAGTTCTATGAAGAGAAGTCCCTGAACCTTTTAGTTCTGAGAAGAGAAGTCCCTGAACCTTTTAGTTCTTTGAAGAGAAGTCCCTGAACCTTTTAGTTCTATGAAGAGAAGTCCCTGAACCTTTTAGTTCTTTGAAGAGAAGTCCCTGAACCTTTTAGTTCTTTCAAGAGAAGTCCCTGAACCTTTTAATTCCTGAAGAGATGTCCATGAAACTTTGAGGTCTATGAAGAGAAGTCCGTGAACTTTTTAGTTTGGAGAAGGGAAGTCCCTGAACCTTTTAGTTCCCGAAGAGAAGTCCCTGAACCTTTTAGTTCCTGAAGAGAAGTCCATGAACCATTTAGGTCTATGAAGAGAAGTCCCTGAACCTTTTAGTTCTTTAAAGAGAAGTCCCTGAACCTTTTAGTTCTTTGAAGAGAAGTCCCTGAACCTTTTAGTTCTTTCAAGAGAAGTCCCTGAACCTTTTAGTTCTATGAAGAGAAGTCCATGAACATTTTGGTTCCTGAAGAGACGTCCATGAACCTTTTAGGTCTATGAAGAGAAGTCCCTGAACCTTTTAGTTCTTCAAAGAGAAGTCCCTGAACCTTTTAGTTCCTGAAGTGAAGTCCCTGAACCTTTTAGTTCTTTCAAGAGAAGTCCCTGAACCTTTTAGTTCTATGAAGAGAAGTCCATGAACCTTTTAGTTCCTGAAGAGACGTCCATGAACCTTTTAGGTCTATGAAGAGAAGTCCCTGAACCTTTTAGTTTTATGAAGAGAAGTCCCTGATCCTTTTAGTTCTATGAAGAGAAGTCCCTGAACCTTTTAGTTCTATCATGAGAAGTCCCTGAACCTTTTAGTTCTTTCAAGAGAAGTCCCTGAACCTTTTAGTTCTATGAAGAGAAGTCCATGAACCTTTTGGTTCCTGAAGAGACGTCCATGAACCTTTTAGGTCTATGAAGAGAAGTCCCTGAACCTTTTAGTTCTATGAAGAGAAGTCCCTGAACCTTTTAGTTCTGAGAAGAGAAGTCCCTGAACCTTTTAGTTCTATGATGAGAAGTCCCAGAACCTTTTAGTTCTATGAAGAGAAGTCCCTGAACCTTTTAGTTCTATGAAGAGAAGTTCCTGAACTTTTTAGTTCTATGAAGAGAAGTCCCTGAACCTTTTAGTTCTGAGAAGAGAAGTCCCTGAACATTTTAGGTCTATGAAGAGAAGTCCCTGAACCTTTTAGTTCTTCAAAGAGAAGTCCCTGAACCTTTTAGTTCCTGAAGTGAAGTCCCTGAACCTTTTAGTTCTTTCAAGAGAAGTCCCTGAACCTTTTAGTTCTATGAAGAGAAGTCCATGAACCTTTCAGTTCCTGAAGAGACGTCCATGAACCTTTTAGGTCTATGAAGAGAAGTCCCTGAACCTTTTAGTTTTATGAAGAGAAGTCCCTGAACCTTTTAGTTCTATGAAGAGAAGTCCCTGAACCTTTTAGTTCTATCATGAGAAGTCCCTGAACATTTTAGTTCTTTCAAGAGAAGTCCCTGAACCTTTTAGTTCTATGAAGAGAAGTCCATGAACCTTTTGGTTCCTGAAGAGACGTCCATGAACCTTTTAGGTCTATGAAGAGAAGTCCCTGAACCTTTTAGTTCTATGAAGAGAAGTCCCTGAACCTTTTAGTTCTGAGAAGAGAAGTCCCTGAACCTTTTAGTTCTATGATGAGAAGTCCCTGAACCTTTTAGTTCTATGAAGAGAAGTCCCTGAACCTTTTAGTTCTATGAAGAGAAGTTCCTGAAACTTTTAGTTCCTAAAGAGGAGTCCCTGAACCTTTTAGTTCTTTCAAGAAAAGTCCCTGAACCTTTTCGTTCAATGAAGAGAAGTCCCTGAACCTTTTAGTTCTTTGAAGAGAAGTCCCTGAACCTTTTAGTTCAGAGAAGAGAAGTCCCTGAACCTTTCAGTTCTTTGAAGAGAAGTCCCTGAACCTTTTAGTTCTATGAAGAGAAGTCCCTGAACCTTTTAGTTCTATGAAGAGAAGTCCCTGAACTGTTTAGTTCTTTGAAGAGAAGTCCCTGAACCTTTTAGTTCTATGAAGAGAAGTCCCTGAACCTTTTAGTTCTATGAAGAGAAGTCCCTGAACCTTTTAGTTCTATGAAGAAAAGTCCCTGAACCTTTTAGTTCCCGAAGAGAAGTCCCTGAACCTTTTAGTTCTATGAAGAGAAGTCCCTGAACCTTTTAGTTCTTGGAAGAGAAGTCCCTGAACCTTTTAGTTCTATGAAGAGAAGTCCCTGAACCTTTTAGTTCCCGAAGAGAAGTCCCTGAACCTTTTAGTTCCTGAAGAGAAGTCCATGAACCTTTTAGGTCTATGAAGAGAAGTCCCTGAACCTTTTAGTTCTTTAAAGAGAAGTCCCTGAACCTTTTAGTTCCTGAAGAGAAGTCCCTGAACCTTTTAGTTCTATGAAGAAAAGTCCATGAACCTTTTAGTTCCTAAAGAGACGTCCATGAACCTTTTAGGTCTATGAAGAGAAGTCCCCGAACCTTTTAGTTCTATGAAGAGAAGTCCCTGAACCTTTTAGTTCTGAGAAGAGAAGTCCCTGAACCTTTTAGTTCTGAGAAGAGAAGTCCCTGAACCTTTTAGTTCGTTGAAGAGAAGTCCCTGAACCTTTTAGTTCTGAGAAGAGAAGTCCCTGGACCTTTTAGTTCTATGGAGAGACGTCTCTGAACCTTTTAGTTCCTGAATAGCACTCCATGAACCTTTTAGGTCTATGAAGAGAAGTCCCTGAACCTTTTAGTTCTTTAAAGAGAAGTCCCTGAACCTTTAAGTTCCTGAAGAGAAGTCCCTGAACCTTTTAGTTCTATGAAGAGAAGTCCATGAACCTTTTAGGTCTATGAAGAGAAGTCCCTGAACCTTTTAGTTCTTTAAAGAGAAGTCCCTGAACCTTTTAGTTCCTGAAGAGAAGTCCCTGAACCGTTTAGTTCTTTGAAGAGAAGTCCCTGAACCTTTTAGTTCTATGAAGAGAAGTCCCTGAACCTTTTAGTTCCTGAAGAGAAATCCATGAACCTTTTAGGTCTATGAAGAGAAGTCCCTGAACCTTTTAGTTCGTTGAAGAGAAGTCCCTGAACCTTTTAGTTCGTTGAAGAGAAGTCCCTGAACCTTTTAATTCTGAGAAGAGAAGTCCCTGGACCTTTTAGTTCTATGGAGAGAAGTCTCTGAACCTTTTAGTTCCTGAATAGAACTCCATGAACCTTTTAGGTCTATGAAGAGAAGTCCCTGAACCTTTTAGTTCTTTCAAGAGAAGTCCCTGAACCTTTTAGTTCTATGAAGAGAAGTCCATGAACCTTTTAGTTCTATGAAGAGAAGTCCCTGAACCTTTTAGTTCTATGAAGAGAAGTCCCTGAACCTTTTAGTTCCTGAAGAGAAATCCATGAACCTTTTAGGTCTATGAAGAGAAGTCCCTGAACCTTTTAGTTCTTTAAAGAGAAGTCCCTGAATCTTTTAGTTCCTGAAGAGAAGTCCCTGAACCTTTTAGTTCTTTCAAGAAAAGTCCCTGAACCTATTAGTTCTATGAAGAGAAGTCCCTGAACCTTTTAGTTCTGAGAAGAGAAGTCCCTGAACCTTTTAGTTCGTTGAAGAGAAGTCCCTGAACCTTTTAGTTCGTTGAAGAGAAGTCCCTGAACCTTTTAATTCTGAGAAGAGAAGTCCCTGGACCTTTTAGTTCTATGGAGAGAAGTCTCTGAACCTTTTAGTTCCTGAATAGAACTCCATGAACCTTTTAGGTCTATGAAGAGAAGTCCCTGAACCTTTTAGTTCTGAGAAGAGAAGTCCCTGAACCTTTTAGTTCTATGATGAGAAGTCCTGAACCTTTTAGTTCTACGAAGAGAAGTCCATGAACCTTTTGGTTCCTGAAGAGAAGTCCCTGAACCTTTTAGTTCCTGGAGAGAAGTCCCTGAACCTTTTAGTTCCTTCAAGAAAAGTCCCTGAACTTTTTAGTTCTATGAAGAGAAGTCCCTGAACCTTTTAGTTCTGAGAAGAGAAGTCCCTGAACCTTTTAGTTCTTTGAAGAGAAGTCCTTGAACCTTTTAGTTCTATGAAGAGAAGTCCCTGAACCTTTTAGTTCTTTGAAGAGAAGTCCCTGAACCTTTTAGTTCTTTCAAGAGAAGTCCCTGAACCTTTTAAGTCCTGAAGAGATGTCCATGAAACTTTTAGGTCAAGGAAGAGAAGTCCGTGAACTTTTTAGTTTGGAGAAGGGAAGTCCCTGAACCTTTTAGTTCCCGAAGAGAAGTCCATGAACCTTTTAGGTCTATGAAGAGAAGTCCCTGAACCTTTTAGTTCTTTCAAGAGAAGTCCCTGAACCTTTTAGTTCTATGAAGAGAAGTCCATGAACCTTTTGGTTCCTGAAGAGACGTCCATGAACCTTTTAGGTCTATGAAGAGAAGTCCCTGAACCTTTTAGTTCTATGAAGAGAAGTCCCTTAACCTTTTAGTTCTGAGAAGAGAAGTCCCTGAACCTTTTAGTTCTATGATGAGAAGTCCCTGAACCTTTTAGTTCTACGAAGAGAAGTCCATGAACCTTTTGGTTCCTGAAGAGAAGTCCCTGAACCTTTTAGTTCCTGGAGAGAAGTCCCTGAACCTTTTAGTTCCTTCAAGAAAAGTCCCTGAACTTTTTAGTTCTATGAAGAGAAGTCCCTGAACCTTTTAGTTCTGAGAAGAGAAGTCCCTGAACCTTTTAGTTCTTTGAAGAGAAGTCCCTGAACCTTTTAGTTCTATGAAGAGAAGTCCCTGAACCTTTTAGTTCTGAGAAGAGAAGTCCCTGAACCGTTTAGTTCGTTGAAGAGAAGTCCCTGAACCTTTTAGTTCGTTGAAGAGAAGTCCCTGAACCTTTTAGTTCTGAGAAGAGAAGTCCCTGGACCTTTTAGTTCTATGGAGAGACGTCTCTGAACCTTTTAGTTCCTGAATAGCACTCCATGAACCTTTTAGGTCTATGAAGAGAAGTCCCTGAACCTTTTAGTTCTTTAAAGAGAAGTCCCTGAACCTTTAAGTTCCCGAAGAGAAGTCCCTGAACCTTTTAGTTCTATGAAGAGAAGTCCATGAACCTTTTAGGTCTATGAAGAGAAGTCCCTGAACCTTTTAGTTCTTTAAAGAGAAGTCCCTGAACCTTTTAGTTCCTGAAGAGAAGTCCCTGAACCGTTTAGTTCTTTGAAGAGAAGTCCCTGAACCTTTTAGTTCTATGAAGAGAAGTCCCTGAACCTTTTAGTTCTATGAAGAGAAGTCCCTGAACCTTTTAGTTCCTGAAGAGAAATCCATGAACCTTTTAGGTCTATGAAGAGAAGTCCCTGAACCTTTTAGTTCGTTGAAGAGAAGTCCCTGAACCTTTTAGTTCGTTGAAGAGAAGTCCCTGAACCTTTTAATTCTGAGAAGAGAAGTCCCTGGACCTTTTAGTTCTATGGAGAGAAGTCTCTGAACCTTTTAGTTCCTGAATAGAACTCCATGAACCTTTTAGGTCTATGAAGAGAAGTCCCTGAACCTTTTAGTTCTTTCAAGAGAAGTCCCTGAACCTTTTAGTTCTATGAAGAGAAGTCCATGAACCTTTTAGTTCTATGAAGAGAAGTCCCTGAACCTTTTAGTTCTATGAAGAGAAGTCCCTGAACCTTTTAGTTCCTGAAGAGAAATCCATGAACCTTTTAGGTCTATGAAGAGAAGTCCCTGAACCTTTTAGTTCTTTAAAGAGAAGTCCCTGAATCTTTTAGTTCCTGAAGAGAAGTCCCTGAACCTTTTAGTTCTTTCAAGAAAAGTCCCTGAACCTTTTAGTTCTATGAAGAGAAGTCCCTGAACCTTTTAGTTCTGAGAAGAGAAGTCCCTGAACCTTTTAGTTCGTTGAAGAGAAGTCCATGAACCTTTTAGTTCGTTGAAGAGAAGTCCCTGAACCTTTTAATTCTGAGAAGAGAAGTCCCTGGACCTTTTAGTTCTATGGAGAGAAGTCTCTGAACCTTTTAGTTCCTGAATAGAACTCCATGAACCTTTTAGGTCTATGAAGAGAAGTCCCTGAACCTTTTAGTTCTTTCAAAAGAAGTCCCTGAACCTTTTAGTTCTATGAAGAGAAGTCCATGAACCTTTTGGTTCCTGAAGAGACGTCCATGAACCTTTTAGGTCTATGAAGAGAAGTCCCTGAACCTTTTAGTTCTATGAAGAGAAGTCCCTGAACCTTTTAGTTCTGAGAAGAGAAGTCCCTGAACCTTTTAGTTCTATGATGAGAAGTCCCTGAACCTTTTAGTTCTACGAAGAGAAGTCCATGAACCTTTTGGTTCCTGAAGAGAAGTCCCTGAACCTTTTAGTTCCTGGAGAGAAGTCCCTGAACCTTTTAGTTCCTTCAAGAAAAGTCCCTGAACTTTTTAGTTCTATGAAGAGAAGTCCCTGAACCTTTTAGTTCTGAGAAGAGAAGTCCCTGAACCTTTTAGTTCTTTGAAGAGAAGTCCCTGAACCTTTTAGTTCTATGAAGAGAAGTCCCTGAACCTTTTAGTTCTTTGAAGAGAAGTCCCTGAACCTTTTAGTTCTTTCAAGAGAAGTCCCTGAACCTTTTAAGTCCTGAAGAGATGTCCATGAAACTTTTAGGTCAAGGAAGAGAAGTCCGTGAACTTTTTAGTTTGGAGAAGGGAAGTCCCTGAACCTTTTAGTTCCCGAAGAGAAGTCCATGAACCTTTTAGGTCTATGAAGAGAAGTCCCTGAACCTTTTAGTTCTTTCAAGAGAAGTCCCTGAACCTTTTAGTTCTATGAAGAGAAGTCCATGAACCTTTTGGTTCCTGAAGAGACGTCCATGAACCTTTTAGGTCTATGAAGAGAAGTCCCTGAACCTTTTAGTTCTATGAAGAGAAGTCCCTGAACCTTTTAGTTCTGAGAAGAGAAGTCCCTGAACCTTTTAGTTCTATGATGAGAAGTCCCTGAACCTTTTAGTTCTACGAAGAGAAGTCCATGAACCTTTTGGTTCCTGAAGAGAAGTCCCTGAACCTTTTAGTTCCTGGAAAGAAGTCCCTGAACCTTTTAGTTCCTTCAAGAAAAGTCCCTGAACTTTTTAGTTCTATGAAGAGAAGTCCCTGAACCTTTTAGTTCTGAGAAGAGAAGTCCCTGAACCTTTTAGTTCTTTGAAGAGAAGTCCCTGAACCTTTTAGTTCTATGAAGAGAAGTCCCTGAACCTTTTAGTTCTTTGAAGAGAAGTCCCTGAACCTTTTAGTTCTTTCAAGAGAAGTCCCTGAACCTTTTAATTCCTGAAGAGATGTCCATGAAACTTTGAGGTCTATGAAGAGAAGTCCGTGAACTTTTTAGTTTGGAGAAGGGAAGTCCCTGAACCTTTTAGTTCCCGAAGAGAAGTCCCTGAACCTTTTAGTTCCTGAAGAGAAGTCCATGAACCTTTTAGGTCTATGAAGAGAAGTCCCTGAACCTTTTAGTTCTTTAAAGAGAAGTCCCTGAACCTTTTAGTTCTTTGAAGAGAAGTCCCTGAACCTTTTAGTTCTTTCAAGAGAAGTCCCTGAACCTTTTAGTTCTATGAAGAGAAGTCCATGAACATTTTGGTTCCTGAAGAGACGTCCATGAACCTTTTAGGTCTATGAAGAGAAGTCCCTGAACCTTTTAGTTCTTCAAAGAGAAGTCCCTGAACCTTTTAGTTCCTGAAGTGAAGTCCCTGAACCTTTTAGTTCTTTCAAGAGAAGTCCCTGAACCTTTTAGTTCTATGAAGAGAAGTCCATGAACCTTTTAGTTCCTGAAGAGACGTCCATGAACCTTTTAGGTCTATGAAGAGAAGTCCCTGAACATTTTAGTTTTATGAAGAGAAGTCCCTGATCCTTTTAGTTCTATGAAGAGAAGTCCCTGAACCTTTTAGTTCTATCATGAGAAGTCCCTGAACCTTTTAGTTCTTTCAAGAGAAGTCCCTGAACCTTTTAGTTCTATGAAGAGAAGTCCATGAACCTTTTGGTTCCTGAAGAGACGTCCATGAACCTTTTAGGTCTATGAAGAGAAGTCCCTGAACCGTTTAGTTCTATGAAGAGAAGTCCCTGAACCTTTTAGTTCTGAGAAGAGAAGTCCCTGAACCTTTTAGTTCTATGATGAGAAGTCCCAGAACCTTTTAGTTCTATGAAGAGAAGTCCCTGAACCTTTTAGTTCTATGAAGAGAAGTTCCTGAACTTTTTAGTTCTATGAAGAGAAGTCCCTGAACCTTTTAGTTCTGAGAAGAGAAGTCCCTGAACATTTTAGGTCTATGAAGAGAAGTCCCTGAACCTTTTAGTTCTTCAAAGAGAAGTCCCTGAACCTTTTAGTTCCTGAAGTGAAGTCCCTGAACCTTTTAGTTCTTTCAAGAGAAGTCCCTGAACCTTTTAGTTCTATGAAGAGAAGTCCATGAACCTTTCAGTTCCTGAAGAGACGTCCATGAACCTTTTAGGTCTATGAAGAGAAGTCCCTGAACCTTTTAGTTTTATGAAGAGAAGTCCCTGAACCTTTTAGTTCTATGAAGAGAAGTCCCTGAACCTTTTAGTTCTATCATGAGAAGTCCCTGAACATTTTAGTTCTTTCAAGAGAAGTCCCTGAACCTTTTAGTTCTATGAAGAGAAGTCCATGAACCTTTTGGTTCCTGAAGAGACGTCCATGAACCTTTTAGGTCTATGAAGAGAAGTCCCTGAACCTTTTAGTTCTATGAAGAGAAGTCCCTGAACCTTTTAGTTCTGAGAAGAGAAGTCCCTGAACCTTTTAGTTCTATGATGAGAAGTCCCTGAACCTTTTAGTTCTATGAAGAGAAGTCCCTGAACCTTTTAGTTCTATGAAGAGAAGTTCCTGAACCTTTTAGTTCCTAAAGAGGAGTCCCTGAACCTTTTAGTTCTTTCAAGAAAAGTCCCTGAACCTTTTCGTTCAATGAAGAGAAGTCCCTGAACCTTTTAGTTCTTTGAAGAGAAGTCCCTGAACCTTTTAGTTCAGAGAAGAGAAGTCCCTGAACCTTTCAGTTCTTTGAAGAGAAGTCCCTGAACCTTTTAGTTCTATGAAGAGAAGTCCCTGAACCTTTTAGTTCTATGAAGAGAAGTCCCTGAACTGTTTAGTTCTTTGAAGAGAAGTCCCTGAACCTTTTAGTTCTATGAAGAGAAGTCCCTGAACCTTTTAGTTCTATGAAGAGAAGTCCCTGAACCTTTTAGTTCTATGAAGAAAAGTCCCTGAACCTTTTAGTTCCCGAAGAGAAGTCCCTGAACCTTTTAGTTCTATGAAGAGAAGTCCCTGAACCTTTTAGTTCTTGGAAGAGAAGTCCCTGAACCTTTTAGTTCTATGAAGAGAAGTCCCTGAACCTTTTAGTTCCCGAAGAGAAGTCCCTGAACCTTTTAGTTCCTGAAGAGAAGTCCATGAACCTTTTAGGTCTATGAAGAGAAGTCCCTGAACCTTTTAGTTCTTTAAAGAGAAGTCCCTGAACCTTTTAGTTCCTGAAGAGAAGTCCCTGAACCTTTTAGTTCTATGAAGAGAAGTCCATGAACCTTTTAGTTCCTAAAGAGACGTCCATGAACCTTTTAGGTCTATGAAGAGAAGTCCCTGAACCTTTTAGTTCTTTCAAGAGAAGTCCCTGAACCTTTTAGTTCTATGAAGAGAAGTCCATGAACCTTTTGGTTCCTGAAGAGACGTCCATGAACCTTTTAGGTCTATGAAGAGAAGTCCCTGAACCTTTTAGTTCTATGAAGAGAATTCCCTTAACCTTTTAGTTCTGAGAAGAGAAGTCCCTGAACCTTTTAGTTCTATGATGAGAAGTCCCTGAACCTTTTAGTTCTACGAAGAGAAGTCCATGAACCTTTTGGTTCCTGAAGAGAAGTCCCTGAACCTTTTAGTTCCTGGAGAGAAGTCCCTGAACCTTTTAGTTCCTTCAAGAAAAGTCCCTGAACTTTTTAGTTCTATGAAGAGAAGTCCCTGAACCTTTTAGTTCTGAGAAGAGAAGTCCCTGAACCTTTTAGTTCTTTGAAGAGAAGTCCCTGAACCTTTTAGTTCTATGAAGAGAAGTCCCTGAACCTTTTAGTTCTGAGAAGAGAAGTCCCTGAACCTTTTAGTTCGTTGAAGAGAAGTCCCTGAACCTTTTAGTTCGTTGAAGAGAAGTCCCTGAACCTTTTAGTTCTGAGAAGAGAAGTCCCTGGACCTTTTAGTTCTATGGAGAGACGTCTCTGAACCTTTTAGTTCCTGAATAGCACTCCATGAACCTTTTAGGTCTATGAAGAGAAGTCCCTGAACCTTTTAGTTCTTTAAAGAGAAGTCCCTGAACCTTTAAGTTCCCGAAGAGAAGTCCCTGAACCTTTTAGTTCTATGAAGAGAAGTCCATGAACCTTTTAGGTCTATGAAGAGAAGTCCCTGAACCTTTTAGTTCTTTAAAGAGAAGTCCCTGAACCTTTTAGTTCCTGAAGAGAAGTCCCTGAACCGTTTAGTTCTTTGAAGAGAAGTCCCTGAACCTTTTAGTTCTATGAAGAGAAGTCCCTGAACCTTTTAGTTCTATGAAGAGAAGTCCCTGAACCTTTTAGTTCCTGAAGAGAAATCCATGAACCTTTTAGGTCTATGAAGAGAAGTCCCTGAACCTTTTAGTTCGTTGAAGAGAAGTCCCTGAACCTTTTAGTTCGTTGAAGAGAAGTCCCTGAACCTTTTAATTCTGAGAAGAGAAGTCCCTGGACCTTTTAGTTCTATGGAGAGAAGTCTCTGAACCTTTTAGTTCCTGAATAGAACTCCATGAACCTTTTAGGTCTATGAAGAGAAGTCCCTGAACCTTTTAGTTCTTTCAAGAGAAGTCCCTGAACCTTTTAGTTCTATGAAGAGAAGTCCATGAACCTTTTAGTTCTATGAAGAGAAGTCCCTGAACCTTTTAGTTCTATGAAGAGAAGTCCCTGAACCTTTTAGTTCCTGAAGAGAAATCCATGAACCTTTTAGGTCTATGAAGAGAAGTCCCTGAACCTTTTAGTTCTTTAAAGAGAAGTCCCTGAATCTTTTAGTTCCTGAAGAGAAGTCCCTGAACCTTTTAGTTCTTTCAAGAAAAGTCCCTGAACCTTTTAGTTCTATGAAGAGAAGTCCCTGAACCTTTTAGTTCTGAGAAGAGAAGTCCCTGAACCTTTTAGTTCGTTGAAGAGAAGTCCATGAACCTTTTAGTTCGTTGAAGAGAAGTCCCTGAACCTTTTAATTCTGAGAAGAGAAGTCCCTGGACCTTTTAGTTCTATGGAGAGAAGTCTCTGAACCTTTTAGTTCCTGAATAGAACTCCATGAACCTTTTAGGTCTATGAAGAGAAGTCCCTGAACCTTTTAGTTCTTTCAAAAGAAGTCCCTGAACCTTTTAGTTCTATGAAGAGAAGTCCATGAACCTTTTGGTTCCTGAAGAGACGTCCATGAACCTTTTAGGTCTATTAAGAGAAGTCCCTGAACCTTTTAGTTCTATGAAGAGAAGTCCCTGAACCTTTTAGTTCTGAGAAGAGAAGTCCCTGAACCTTTTAGTTCTATGATGAGAAGTCCCTGAACCTTTTAGTTCTACGAAGAGAAGTCCATGAACCTTTTGGTTCCTGAAGAGAAGTCCCTGAACCTTTTAGTTCCTGGAGAGAAGTCCCTGAACCTTTTAGTTCCTTCAAGAAAAGTCCCTGAACTTTTTAGTTCTATGAAGAGAAGTCCCTGAACCTTTTAGTTCTGAGAAGAGAAGTCCCTGAACCTTTTAGTTCTTTGAAGAGAAGTCCCTGAACCTTTTAGTTCTATGAAGAGAAGTCCCTGAACCTTTTAGTTCTTTGAAGAGAAGTCCCTGAACCTTTTAGTTCTTTCAAGAGAAGTCCCTGAACCTTTTAAGTCCTGAAGAGATGTCCATGAAACTTTTAGGTCAAGGAAGAGAAGTCCGTGAACTTTTTAGTTTGGAGAAGGGAAGTCCCTGAACCTTTTAGTTCCCGAAGAGAAGTCCCTGAACCTTTTAGTTCTTTCAAGAGAAGTCCCTGAACCTTTTAGTTCTATGAAGAGAAGTCCATGAACCTTTTGGTTCCTGAAGAGACGTCCATGAACCTTTTAGGTCTATGAAGAGAAGTCCCTGAACCTTTTAGTTCTATGAAGAGAAGTCCCTGAACCTTTTAGTTCTGAGAAGAGAAGTCCCTGAACCTTTTAGTTCTATGATGAGAAGTCCCTGAACCTTTTAGTTCTACGAAGAGAAGTCCATGAACCTTTTGGTTCCTGAAGAGAAGTCCCTGAACCTTTTAGTTCCTGGAGAGAAGTCCCTGAACCTTTTAGTTCCTTCAAGAAAAGTCCCTGAACTTTTTAGTTCTATGAAGAGAAGTCCCTGAACCTTTTAGTTCTGAGAAGAGAAGTCCCTGAACCTTTTAGTTCTTTGAAGAGAAGTCCCTGAACCTTTTAGTTCTATGAAGAGAAGTCCCTGAACCTTTTAGTTCTTTGAAGAGAAGTCCCTGAACCTTTTAGTTCTTTCAAGAGAAGTCCCTGAACCTTTTAATTCCTGAAGAGATGTCCATGAAACTTTGAGGTCTATGAAGAGAAGTCCGTGAACTTTTTAGTTTGGAGAAGGGAAGTCCCTGAACCTTTTAGTTCCCGAAGAGAAGTCCCTGAACCTTTTAGTTCCTGAAGAGAAGTCCATGAACCATTTAGGTCTATGAAGAGAAGTCCCTGAACCTTTTAGTTCTTTAAAGAGAAGTCCCTGAACCTTTTAGTTCTTTGAAGAGAAGTCCCTGAACCTTTTAGTTCTTTCAAGAGAAGTCCCTGAACCTTTTAGTTCTATGAAGAGAAGTCCATGAACATTTTGGTTCCTGAAGAGACGTCCATGAACCTTTTAGGTCTATGAAGAGAAGTCCCTGAACCTTTTAGTTCTTCAAAGAGAAGTCCCTGAACCTTTTAGTTCCTGAAGTGAAGTCCCTGAACCTTTTAGTTCTTTCAAGAGAAGTCCCTGAACCTTTTAGTTCTATGAAGAGAAGTCCATGAACCTTTTAGTTCCTGAAGAGACGTCCATGAACCTTTTAGGTCTATGAAGAGAAGTCCCTGAACCTTTTAGTTTTATGAAGAGAAGTCCCTGATCCTTTTAGTTCTATGAAGAGAAGTCCCTGAACCTTTTAGTTCTATCATGAGAAGTCCCTGAACCTTTTAGTTCTTTCAAGAGAAGTCCCTGAACCTTTTAGTTCTATGAAGAGAAGTCCATGAACCTTTTGGTTCCTGAAGAGACGTCCATGAACCTTTTAGGTCTATGAAGAGAAGTCCCTGAACCTTTTAGTTCTATGAAGAGAAGTCCCTGAACCTTTTAGTTCTGAGAAGAGAAGTCCCTGAACCTTTTAGTTCTATGATGAGAAGTCCCAGAACCTTTTAGTTCTATGAAGAGAAGTCCCTGAACCTTTTAGTTCTATGAAGAGAAGTTCCTGAACTTTTTAGTTCTATGAAGAGAAGTCCCTGAACCTTTTAGTTCTGAGAAGAGAAGTCCCTGAACATTTTAGGTCTATGAAGAGAAGTCCCTGAACCTTTTAGTTCTTCAAAGAGAAGTCCCTGAACCTTTTAGTTCCTGAAGTGAAGTCCCTGAACCTTTTAGTTCTTTCAAGAGAAGTCCCTGAACCTTTTAGTTCTATGAAGAGAAGTCCATGAACCTTTCAGTTCCTGAAGAGACGTCCATGAACCTTTTAGGTCTATGAAGAGAAGTCCCTGAACCTTTTAGTTTTATGAAGAGAAGTCCCTGAACCTTTTAGTTCTATGAAGAGAAGTCCCTGAACCTTTTAGTTCTATCATGAGAAGTCCCTGAACATTTTAGTTCTTTCAAGAGAAGTCCCTGAACCTTTTAGTTCTATGAAGAGAAGTCCATGAACCTTTTGGTTCCTGAAGAGACGTCCATGAACCTTTTAGGTCTATGAAGAGAAGTCCCTGAACCTTTTAGTTCTATGAAGAGAAGTCCCTGAACCTTTTAGTTCTGAGAAGAGAAGTCCCTGAACCTTTTAGTTCTATGATGAGAAGTCCCTGAACCTTTTAGTTCTATGAAGAGAAGTCCCTGAACCTTTTAGTTCTATGAAGAGAAGTTCCTGAAACTTTTAGTTCCTAAAGAGGAGTCCCTGAACCTTTTAGTTCTTTCAAGAAAAGTCCCTGAACCTTTTCGTTCAATGAAGAGAAGTCCCTGAACCTTTTAGTTCTTTGAAGAGAAGTCCCTGAACCTTTTAGTTCAGAGAAGAGAAGTCCCTGAACCTTTCAGTTCTTTGAAGAGAAGTCCCTGAACCTTTTAGTTCTATGAAGAGAAGTCCCTGAACCTTTTAGTTCTATGAAGAGAAGTCCCTGAACTGTTTAGTTCTTTGAAGAGAAGTCCCTGAACCTTTTAGTTCTATGAAGAGAAGTCCCTGAACCTTTTAGTTCTATGAAGAGAAGTCCCTGAACCTTTTAGTTCTATGAAGAAAAGTCCCTGAACCTTTTAGTTCCCGAAGAGAAGTCCCTGAACCTTTTAGTTCTATGAAGAGAAGTCCCTGAACCTTTTAGTTCTTGGAAGAGAAGTCCCTGAACCTTTTAGTTCTATGAAGAGAAGTCCCTGAACCTTTTAGTTCCCGAAGAGAAGTCCCTGAACCTTTTAGTTCCTGAAGAGAAGTCCATGAACCTTTTAGGTCTATGAAGAGAAGTCCCTGAACCTTTTAGTTCTTTAAAGAGAAGTCCCTGAACCTTTTAGTTCCTGAAGAGAAGTCCCTGAACCTTTTAGTTCTATGAAGAGAAGTCCATGAACCTTTTAGTTCCTAAAGAGACGTCCATGAACCTTTTAGGTCTATGAAGAGAAGTCCCCGAACCTTTTAGTTCTATGAAGAGAAGTCCCTGAACCTTTTAGTTCTGAGAAGAGAAGTCCCTGAACCTTTTAGTTCTGAGAAGAGAAGTCCCTGAACCTTTTAGTTCGTTGAAGAGAAGTCCCTGAACCTTTTAGTTCTGAGAAGAGAAGTCCCTGGACCTTTTAGTTCTATGGAGAGACGTCTCTGAACCTTTTAGTTCCTGAATAGCACTCCATGAACCTTTTAGGTCTATGAAGAGAAGTCCCTGAACCTTTTAGTTCTTTAAAGAGAAGTCCCTGAACCTTTAAGTTCCTGAAGAGAAGTCCCTGAACCTTTTAGTTCTATGAAGAGAAGTCCATGAACCTTTTAGGTCTATGAAGAGAAGTCCCTGAACCTTTTAGTTCTTTAAAGAGAAGTCCCTGAACCTTTTAGTTCCTGAAGAGAAGTCCCTGAACCGTTTAGTTCTTTGAAGAGAAGTCCCTGAACCTTTTAGTTCTATGAAGAGAAGTCCCTGAACCTTTTAGTTCCTGAAGAGAAATCCATGAACCTTTTAGGTCTATGAAGAGAAGTCCCTGAACCTTTTAGTTCGTTGAAGAGAAGTCCCTGAACCTTTTAGTTCGTTGAAGAGAAGTCCCTGAACCTTTTAATTCTGAGAAGAGAAGTCCCTGGACCTTTTAGTTCTATGGAGAGAAGTCTCTGAACCTTTTAGTTCCTGAATAGAACTCCATGAACCTTTTAGGTCTATGAAGAGAAGTCCCTGAACCTTTTAGTTCTTTCAAGAGAAGTCCCTGAACCTTTTAGTTCTATGAAGAGAAGTCCATGAACCTTTTAGTTCTATGAAGAGAAGTCCCTGAACCTTTTAGTTCTATGAAGAGAAGTCCCTGAACCTTTTAGTTCCTGAAGAGAAATCCATGAACCTTTTAGGTCTATGAAGAGAAGTCCCTGAACCTTTTAGTTCTTTAAAGAGAAGTCCCTGAATCTTTTAGTTCCTGAAGAGAAGTCCCTGAACCTTTTAGTTCTTTCAAGAAAAGTCCCTGAACCTATTAGTTCTATGAAGAGAAGTCCCTGAACCTTTTAGTTCTGAGAAGAGAAGTCCCTGAACCTTTTAGTTCGTTGAAGAGAAGTCCCTGAACCTTTTAGTTCGTTGAAGAGAAGTCCCTGAACCTTTTAATTCTGAGAAGAGAAGTCCCTGGACCTTTTAGTTCTATGGAGAGAAGTCTCTGAACCTTTTAGTTCCTGAATAGAACTCCATGAACCTTTTAGGTCTATGAAGAGAAGTCCCTGAACCTTTTAGTTCTGAGAAGAGAAGTCCCTGAACCTTTTAGTTCTATGATGAGAAGTCCTGAACCTTTTAGTTCTACGAAGAGAAGTCCATGAACCTTTTGGTTCCTGAAGAGAAGTCCCTGAACCTTTTAGTTCCTGGAGAGAAGTCCCTGAACCTTTTAGTTCCTTCAAGAAAAGTCCCTGAACTTTTTAGTTCTATGAAGAGAAGTCCCTGAACCTTTTAGTTCTGAGAAGAGAAGTCCCTGAACCTTTTAGTTCTTTGAAGAGAAGTCCTTGAACCTTTTAGTTCTATGAAGAGAAGTCCCTGAACCTTTTAGTTCTTTGAAGAGAAGTCCCTGAACCTTTTAGTTCTTTCAAGAGAAGTCCCTGAACCTTTTAAGTCCTGAAGAGATGTCCATGAAACTTTTAGGTCAAGGAAGAGAAGTCCGTGAACTTTTTAGTTTGGAGAAGGGAAGTCCCTGAACCTTTTAGTTCCCGAAGAGAAGTCCATGAACCTTTTAGGTCTATGAAGAGAAGTCCCTGAACCTTTTAGTTCTTTCAAGAGAAGTCCCTGAACCTTTTAGTTCTATGAAGAGAAGTCCATGAACCTTTTGGTTCCTGAAGAGACGTCCATGAACCTTTTAGGTCTATGAAGAGAAGTCCCTGAACCTTTTAGTTCTATGAAGAGAAGTCCCTTAACCTTTTAGTTCTGAGAAGAGAAGTCCCTGAACCTTTTAGTTCTATGATGAGAAGTCCCTGAACCTTTTAGTTCTACGAAGAGAAGTCCATGAACCTTTTGGTTCCTGAAGAGAAGTCCCTGAACCTTTTAGTTCCTGGAGAGAAGTCCCTGAACCTTTTAGTTCCTTCAAGAAAAGTCCCTGAACTTTTTAGTTCTATGAAGAGAAGTCCCTGAACCTTTTAGTTCTGAGAAGAGAAGTCCCTGAACCTTTTAGTTCTTTGAAGAGAAGTCCCTGAACCTTTTAGTTCTATGAAGAGAAGTCCCTGAACCTTTTAGTTCTGAGAAGAGAAGTCCCTGAACCTTTTAGTTCGTTGAAGAGAAGTCCCTGAACCTTTTAGTTCGTTGAAGAGAAGTCCCTGAACCTTTTAGTTCTGAGAAGAGAAGTCCCTGGACCTTTTAGTTCTATGGAGAGACGTCTCTGAACCTTTTAGTTCCTGAATAGCACTCCATGAACCTTTTAGGTCTATGAAGAGAAGTCCCTGAACCTTTTAGTTCTTTAAAGAGAAGTCCCTGAACCTTTAAGTTCCCGAAGAGAAGTCCCTGAACCTTTTAGTTCTATGAAGAGAAGTCCATGAACCTTTTAGGTCTATGAAGAGAAGTCCCTGAACCTTTTAGTTCTTTAAAGAGAAGTCCCTGAACCTTTTAGTTCCTGAAGAGAAGTCCCTGAACCGTTTAGTTCTTTGAAGAGAAGTCCCTGAACCTTTTAGTTCTATGAAGAGAAGTCCCTGAACCTTTTAGTTCTATGAAGAGAAGTCCCTGAACCTTTTAGTTCCTGAAGAGAAATCCATGAACCTTTTAGGTCTATGAAGAGAAGTCCCTGAACCTTTTAGTTCGTTGAAGAGAAGTCCCTGAACCTTTTAGTTCGTTGAAGAGAAGTCCCTGAACCTTTTAATTCTGAGAAGAGAAGTCCCTGGACCTTTTAGTTCTATGGAGAGAAGTCTCTGAACCTTTTAGTTCCTGAATAGAACTCCATGAACCTTTTAGGTCTATGAAGAGAAGTCCCTGAACCTTTTAGTTCTTTCAAGAGAAGTCCCTGAACCTTTTAGTTCTATGAAGAGAAGTCCATGAACCTTTTAGTTCTATGAAGAGAAGTCCCTGAACCTTTTAGTTCTATGAAGAGAAGTCCCTGAACCTTTTAGTTCCTGAAGAGAAATCCATGAACCTTTTAGGTCTATGAAGAGAAGTCCCTGAACCTTTTAGTTCTTTAAAGAGAAGTCCCTGAATCTTTTAGTTCCTGAAGAGAAGTCCCTGAACCTTTTAGTTCTTTCAAGAAAAGTCCCTGAACCTTTTAGTTCTATGAAGAGAAGTCCCTGAACCTTTTAGTTCTGAGAAGAGAAGTCCCTGAACCTTTTAGTTCGTTGAAGAGAAGTCCATGAACCTTTTAGTTCGTTGAAGAGAAGTCCCTGAACCTTTTAATTCTGAGAAGAGAAGTCCCTGGACCTTTTAGTTCTATGGAGAGAAGTCTCTGAACCTTTTAGTTCCTGAATAGAACTCCATGAACCTTTTAGGTCTATGAAGAGAAGTCCCTGAACCTTTTAGTTCTTTCAAAAGAAGTCCCTGAACCTTTTAGTTCTATGAAGAGAAGTCCATGAACCTTTTGGTTCCTGAAGAGACGTCCATGAACCTTTTAGGTCTATGAAGAGAAGTCCCTGAACCTTTTAGTTCTATGAAGAGAAGTCCCTGAACCTTTTAGTTCTGAGAAGAGAAGTCCCTGAACCTTTTAGTTCTATGATGAGAAGTCCCTGAACCTTTTAGTTCTACGAAGAGAAGTCCATGAACCTTTTGGTTCCTGAAGAGAAGTCCCTGAACCTTTTAGTTCCTGGAGAGAAGTCCCTGAACCTTTTAGTTCCTTCAAGAAAAGTCCCTGAACTTTTTAGTTCTATGAAGAGAAGTCCCTGAACCTTTTAGTTCTGAGAAGAGAAGTCCCTGAACCTTTTAGTTCTTTGAAGAGAAGTCCCTGAACCTTTTAGTTCTATGAAGAGAAGTCCCTGAACCTTTTAGTTCTTTGAAGAGAAGTCCCTGAACCTTTTAGTTCTTTCAAGAGAAGTCCCTGAACCTTTTAAGTCCTGAAGAGATGTCCATGAAACTTTTAGGTCAAGGAAGAGAAGTCCGTGAACTTTTTAGTTTGGAGAAGGGAAGTCCCTGAACCTTTTAGTTCCCGAAGAGAAGTCCATGAACCTTTTAGGTCTATGAAGAGAAGTCCCTGAACCTTTTAGTTCTTTCAAGAGAAGTCCCTGAACCTTTTAGTTCTATGAAGAGAAGTCCATGAACCTTTTGGTTCCTGAAGAGACGTCCATGAACCTTTTAGGTCTATGAAGAGAAGTCCCTGAACCTTTTAGTTCTATGAAGAGAAGTCCCTGAACCTTTTAGTTCTGAGAAGAGAAGTCCCTGAACCTTTTAGTTCTATGATGAGAAGTCCCTGAACCTTTTAGTTCTACGAAGAGAAGTCCATGAACCTTTTGGTTCCTGAAGAGAAGTCCCTGAACCTTTTAGTTCCTGGAAAGAAGTCCCTGAACCTTTTAGTTCCTTCAAGAAAAGTCCCTGAACTTTTTAGTTCTATGAAGAGAAGTCCCTGAACCTTTTAGTTCTGAGAAGAGAAGTCCCTGAACCTTTTAGTTCTTTGAAGAGAAGTCCCTGAACCTTTTAGTTCTATGAAGAGAAGTCCCTGAACCTTTTAGTTCTTTGAAGAGAAGTCCCTGAACCTTTTAGTTCTTTCAAGAGAAGTCCCTGAACCTTTTAATTCCTGAAGAGATGTCCATGAAACTTTGAGGTCTATGAAGAGAAGTCCGTGAACTTTTTAGTTTGGAGAAGGGAAGTCCCTGAACCTTTTAGTTCCCGAAGAGAAGTCCCTGAACCTTTTAGTTCCTGAAGAGAAGTCCATGAACCTTTTAGGTCTATGAAGAGAAGTCCCTGAACCTTTTAGTTCTTTAAAGAGAAGTCCCTGAACCTTTTAGTTCTTTGAAGAGAAGTCCCTGAACCTTTTAGTTCTTTCAAGAGAAGTCCCTGAACCTTTTAGTTCTATGAAGAGAAGTCCATGAACATTTTGGTTCCTGAAGAGACGTCCATGAACCTTTTAGGTCTATGAAGAGAAGTCCCTGAACCTTTTAGTTCTTCAAAGAGAAGTCCCTGAACCTTTTAGTTCCTGAAGTGAAGTCCCTGAACCTTTTAGTTCTTTCAAGAGAAGTCCCTGAACCTTTTAGTTCTATGAAGAGAAGTCCATGAACCTTTTAGTTCCTGAAGAGACGTCCATGAACCTTTTAGGTCTATGAAGAGAAGTCCCTGAACATTTTAGTTTTATGAAGAGAAGTCCCTGATCCTTTTAGTTCTATGAAGAGAAGTCCCTGAACCTTTTAGTTCTATCATGAGAAGTCCCTGAACCTTTTAGTTCTTTCAAGAGAAGTCCCTGAACCTTTTAGTTCTATGAAGAGAAGTCCATGAACCTTTTGGTTCCTGAAGAGACGTCCATGAACCTTTTAGGTCTATGAAGAGAAGTCCCTGAACCGTTTAGTTCTATGAAGAGAAGTCCCTGAACCTTTTAGTTCTGAGAAGAGAAGTCCCTGAACCTTTTAGTTCTATGATGAGAAGTCCCAGAACCTTTTAGTTCTATGAAGAGAAGTCCCTGAACCTTTTAGTTCTATGAAGAGAAGTTCCTGAACTTTTTAGTTCTATGAAGAGAAGTCCCTGAACCTTTTAGTTCTGAGAAGAGAAGTCCCTGAACATTTTAGGTCTATGAAGAGAAGTCCCTGAACCTTTTAGTTCTTCAAAGAGAAGTCCCTGAACCTTTTAGTTCCTGAAGTGAAGTCCCTGAACCTTTTAGTTCTTTCAAGAGAAGTCCCTGAACCTTTTAGTTCTATGAAGAGAAGTCCATGAACCTTTCAGTTCCTGAAGAGACGTCCATGAACCTTTT
The DNA here is from genome assembly GCF_947650265.1 of Symphodus melops. NCBI lineage: Eukaryota > Metazoa > Chordata > Actinopteri > Labriformes > Labridae > Symphodus > Symphodus melops. The sequence continues at coordinate 9,072,768 of NC_136695.1, read as the reverse complement.
AGGTCTATGAAGAGAAGTCCCTGAACCTTTTAGTTTTATGAAGAGAAGTCCCTGAACCTTTTAGTTCTATGAAGAGAAGTCCCTGAACCTTTTAGTTCTATCATGAGAAGTCCCTGAACATTTTAGTTCTTTCAAGAGAAGTCCCTGAACCTTTTAGTTCTATGAAGAGAAGTCCATGAACCTTTTGGTTCCTGAAGAGACGTCCATGAACCTTTTAGGTCTATGAAGAGAAGTCCCTGAACCTTTTAGTTCTATGAAGAGAAGTCCCTGAACCTTTTAGTTCTGAGAAGAGAAGTCCCTGAACCTTTTAGTTCTATGATGAGAAGTCCCTGAACCTTTTAGTTCTATGAAGAGAAGTCCCTGAACCTTTTAGTTCTATGAAGAGAAGTTCCTGAACCTTTTAGTTCCTAAAGAGGAGTCCCTGAACCTTTTAGTTCTTTCAAGAAAAGTCCCTGAACCTTTTCGTTCAATGAAGAGAAGTCCCTGAACCTTTTAGTTCTTTGAAGAGAAGTCCCTGAACCTTTTAGTTCAGAGAAGAGAAGTCCCTGAACCTTTCAGTTCTTTGAAGAGAAGTCCCTGAACCTTTTAGTTCTATGAAGAGAAGTCCCTGAACCTTTTAGTTCTATGAAGAGAAGTCCCTGAACTGTTTAGTTCTTTGAAGAGAAGTCCCTGAACCTTTTAGTTCTATGAAGAGAAGTCCCTGAACCTTTTAGTTCTATGAAGAGAAGTCCCTGAACCTTTTAGTTCTATGAAGAAAAGTCCCTGAACCTTTTAGTTCCCGAAGAGAAGTCCCTGAACCTTTTAGTTCTATGAAGAGAAGTCCCTGAACCTTTTAGTTCTTGGAAGAGAAGTCCCTGAACCTTTTAGTTCTATGAAGAGAAGTCCCTGAACCTTTTAGTTCCCGAAGAGAAGTCCCTGAACCTTTTAGTTCCTGAAGAGAAGTCCATGAACCTTTTAGGTCTATGAAGAGAAGTCCCTGAACCTTTTAGTTCTTTAAAGAGAAGTCCCTGAACCTTTTAGTTCCTGAAGAGAAGTCCCTGAACCTTTTAGTTCTATGAAGAGAAGTCCATGAACCTTTTAGTTCCTAAAGAGACGTCCATGAACCTTTTAGGTCTATGAAGAGAAGTCCCCGAACCTTTTAGTTCTATGAAGAGAAGTCCCTGAACCTTTTAGTTCTGAGAAGAGAAGTCCCTGAACCTTTTAGTTCTATGATGAGAAGTCCCTGAACCTTTTAGTTCTTTCAAGAGAAGTCCCTGAACCTTTTAGTTCTATGAAGAGAAGTCCCTGAGCCTTTTAGTTCTTGGAAGAGAAGTCCCTGAACCTTTTAGTTCCTGAAGAGATGTCCCTGAACCTTTCAGTTCCTGAAGAGAAGTCCCTGAACCTTTTAGTTCTGGGGATCTTTGATGGAAAAGGGTCTTTAGAAACATCAGCTCCTCATCAAACCTGGACTACTTTCAGCTTCTACTCACTGTGGAGGACAGCTCTCTCAACTAAACACATATCAAGACTGTATACCCAGCACTACAACATGTTGATGCTCCATTCACTGACTTTACTGTTTTCATGGAAACGAACTGATTCACTCTCATGTTTGTGTTTCAGTTCAAGTGACGGTGAAAGAAGACAGTGATGCTGTGTTACCGTGTTCCCTCAGCACCAAGGAGAACATCCAGACCACGGTCTTTGACTGGAAGAAAGGCGGTCAGGATGTGTTCTTTTACAATGGAAGAGATTTTAACAGTCAGCTTGAAGGTCGAGTGTCACATTTTAACGAGGAGCTGAAGAACGGTAACGCCTCCATAAAGATCAGGAAGACGAAGGTGGCCGACAGTGGAGTCTACACCTGTATTTTTCGTCATCTGATCTCATCTCATCCTCCTCAGCAGTTCACCAATGAGCCGGTTGTTGGTGAGTTTTTTAAAGTTTTTTTCTATATTTAAAAACATTGTTAGTAAGATGACAGGTTGAAGAGTCACTGATGAACTTTATTTATTTTCTGCACAAACCAGATGTGACGTGATTCAGGGAGTTTTTAAGGGAACATTGGGGAGAGAGAGAGAGACAGACAGACAGACAGAGAGAGAGAGAGGAAAGATGCCACAGGTCGGGTTTGAATCTGGTCCACCTGCTTCAAGGACTAAAGCCTGTGTACATGTGGAGTTCAAACTAACCACTTGTCCACATCCGACTCTTTGACTCTTATTACAAATAAGTCTCTTCTCTCCTGCTGCAGCTTCAGGTGGTTTATAAAGTCAGAGACTGAAGCTTTGTATTCAGTTTTTAGATGATTTAATATAACTGGATAAAATGTTACTTTCATAGTCTGAACATGAAGTATATCTGCTCTATATGTCATGCTAATAACATCACACACATTCTCTAACTTTATATATTTTCTCTTTTCTTTCAGAGTGCATCTTAACATGTTGACATTCTTTACATTACCATATATTTTTGCCTCTCGATGTAACAGTTTTAGTTTGTTTATGCTGATTGGATGTTACGAGGCAGACACATGTTCATATCATCAGGAGAAAGTAAAGACTCTGAGGGTTCATGTAGTGTGTTAGCCTTTCTTGAATCCTCGATTCAGGACGTGTGATAAATGATTTATCAGACAAAAAAGTTTTCTTTTGCTTTTTTTTTCTTTATTTCCATTTTTGTTTGAAATGTTCCGGATATTTGACTCAACTTGTCTATAATATCTGTATGAAGCATGTCCAGCAGGTGTCCACAGAGCGCTCTTAAACTTTTATAAAGTTACCAAAATAAGATAATTCACCACACTTTAGCTGTGTCCCATTCCAGAGGTTGCAGCCTTCGGAGGGCGTGGCCTTCGCGGTCCACGAAGGCACATCCTCTGTGGACCGCGAAGGCTGATCCATGCGGTCTCCGAAATGAGACGGTCTGGTCTTCCTACTTGCGTCACTAACTGTTCGGTCTCCTAGCAACCCTGAGAGTGTCCGTTTTTTGATTGCACCATTTCATCAACACAACTCAACCGCAAACACCTAATTTTTATATTTATATTTATTTTATATTTGCAATGGAGCCAGGAGATATAATGAATTTATTTGTTTTGATAGTACAGTTTTTTTTGATTCTGAAAAAGAGAGAGAGGGAGAATTATATGCGCCGACGTGTGCTTTATCTCCGGCTGAGTCAGCACCATGGACAGGTGAGTTTACCTTCAGATTGGTTAACATGTTTGTACTTTAGCTTTAATTTGATCCTTAACTTTAAACTTAGTTAGTTAACAACAACAACAACAACAAACGTAGTTTATATGGCTTATCAATCAATAAACCTTTAGTTGTATAGTGCCAATTAATTCACAAGTGTTATCTCTAGCGCTATCTAAAGACAAAAAGCAGGTATCTCAGCTTTTCCACATTTAATAAAGTTATTGTTTATAATGAATTTCCTTCTCTGTGTTTTCCCAATAGGCTAATCCTCGTACATACTGCAGGATAAACCTGAGCATACCTGTGCTGGACAGGTTTTTCAACCAGCAGGAAGACACACGGCCTGATTTCCGGCTTAGCAGGGAGGCTCTGCAAGTGCTGCTGGGCCTTCTCTACCAGGATCAGAGACACGGATGGGGTGCTACAATTGAGACCCTGGTGTTCCTCTTCTGGCTGGCAAGTGGAACATCGTACAGGGTGGTCTCCAGAGCCTTTGGGATTCCTCGTTCCACTGTCCACCGCATCGTTCACAGGATGACTGAGGAGGTGGTGGCCATTCGCCACCAGGTCATCCACTTCCCCACCACTCCTCAAGACCTGGAGGCAGTTTCCCGTGGGTTTGCAGGGCTGGCGAGACACAGGGCCTTCAGAGGAGCAGCTGGAGCGATAGACGCCTACCATGTCCGCATCAAGCCACCGGGCGGCCCTGATGGTCAGTGCTATGGGAACAGAAAACTATTCCCTTCCATCATCCTGCAGGCTGTTTGTGACCATCAGGGCCGTTTCAAGGACACGTATGTGGGCTGGCCTGGATCTGTGCATGATGCACGAGTGCTCAGGCACAGCCCACTCTATAGGCGTGGACTCTACCCTCCTCCAGGGCAGTTCATCCTGGCAGACGGGGGGTACCCGTGCCTCCAACACCCACTTCCCCTCATCACTCCCTACAAACAGCCTGGTGTGGGAGCCCAGCGCTTCAACGTCTGTCACTCCAGGGCACGCTCCATTATAGAGCATGCTTTTGGGATGATGAAGACGAGGTTCCGTGCCATCTTCCTGCAAGCGCTGGAGGTGCACCACACCTTTGTACCACATGTAAGTAATCATTTAATAGGACATTTTACAATTGTTAATAACAATAAATCAAACGGGAGGATTTATTTTTCAGGTGCTATAATCTTTTCCTTTATTTATCATTTACTATTTCAGGTCATAACAGCATGTGCCATCCTCCACAACATCTGCCTCGGGGCAGGTGACATCGTGGCCCCAGAGGATGAGGCTGAGGAGGATGGGGCAGAGGATGAGGGGGAGGACGGTTTGGAGGCAGTCAGTGGTGCTCCCTGGCGGGACCAGCTGTCTGCAGAGATGTCTGCCCTGGAGGAGGTACCACCAGACCACCAATATTTGTGACATGGCAGCCGTCAATCGAGTCAGTCCTGCAAACCCGGTCATTGGACGATGCGGTGGACAGTGTAGAATCCCAAACACTCTGGAGACCACCACTTGCCAGCCAGAAGAGTGTCTCCATTTCCTGGTAGAAGGCCCAGCAGCATTAAAATCAGGCCGTGTTTCCGGCTGTCCAGCACAGGCAGAGCCAGGTTTATCCTGTAGTATACATTTTGTTTTTAATCAAAATAAATGTAAATAACAGATTAATGTACATAATATATTGATATTAAGATTTTAAATTACATTGATTTTACTTTTGTTTTTTTTATTTATTAATAAATCAAAGTTCAATTTATATTCTGCTGGTGGTTTTCATTGTAGCTATACCAGTTCATGTTGATAATTGACACAATAGAGGTTACATTTTGGACAGTATAATACTGCGAAACATGGTTACAATAATACTCTTCATACGGATACAAGAATCATGGTTTTGATCAGAAAGATCACAATCAGAAAGTCCATTTCCCTGTAGTGCCAGACTAAGCGTGGTATTTTATACGGAAGCTCTGAGGATTGGATTAAGTGAAAACGCAGATGCTTCAAGATATCCTTACCTTGTTGTCCTGTGAGAAACTATGATCAGCGGCTCCTTGATACCTCACTGGACTTTCTGTAGATCTAGTCACATCCTTTTAGTCATTTATAATTAAAAATATTAAGACCCGTCTGGTTATTTTCTGCTCTCCAATGTAGGAAGCTAGAGCATAAAAACAGCAATATAATAGAAACTGATCATATCTGAATTACATTTAAAGGATTTGAATTAAATAAAAAGTACATTAAACATAGCAAACTTAACAACTATGAAACAAAACAAACAACTATGTTTTAAATCAAAAAATTTATTTTCATTATTTTTCAATAAATCGTTCTAGCAAGGAAAACATCTGCGCCATCTGAGCCTTCGTCTCCTGCGCCCTCTTCTCTTCTGTCTTTGATACTTTATACTTTCCTTAATTAACTCCATCAGCTCTTTGTGGTTGTCACTTTCTCGCTTCCTCTTTCCTCCTGTCTGGCTTCTCTCTCTCTCTCTCTCTGACCTCTCCTCCTCCTGGTCTCCCACTGCCGCGCTGGGCCCTGAAGTGTCCTCAGGGATGGAGGCGATTAGGACTGGGGGTGAAGTGGAATGCTTCTGTCCCAACACCTCATCCATGAGGACAAACCAGGGCCAAGTTGTGGCAGTGGGTTTCCCACTCACGCCCTCACCTGACCCTGGACACTTGCAATCCTAAGGCAGAGGAAATCAATCATGGCAGTTGACTACAACAACAATAACAGCAGTAAACACAAATGTTATCAATTTGTATGGATAGAACAAATATAAATTACATTTCAATGCATAGATTACATACTTTGTATTTCTTTTCCAGGTTGTCCCATTTCTTTTTTACCTGCATAGGTGACACACTGCCATCCAGGCCCATTGTCTGTAAAATAGTTCTTATTACAGAGATAACAGAAAAGAGAAATCGTGTTAGCACAGGGGTGAAAACTCACACACATCCCTCTGACATTATTTATTTTAGATTTAAAAAGTCATCAGTTTTCATTATTTACTGGGTGCCTTATTATTGTGGCCTTTATGATGAGGACCGATTACAGCTTTAAGTACAAGTACAATGGTGATAATACTGCCCGTTGTTTTTCTTAATTACCTCCAAGCAAAGCTGGCTGTGTGTTTGGCTCCTGTGAAAAGGTGATCGGTTTCCCCCCGCAGCTGCATGAACTGAGCAGTATGCTCCTTGCTCCCTGAAATCAAACGAAAAATGTTTAACAAAAATAACGTTAAATTATGCTTCACTCTACCAAACGTTTGAGCCAAACGTTGAAAAATGTTTAAGCAAAAATAACGTTAAATTATGCTTCACTCTAACAAACGTTTGAGCCAAACGTTGAAAAATGTTTAAGCAAAAATAACATTAAATTATGCTTCACTCTAACAAACGTTTGAGCCAAACGTTTAAAAACCGTTTGGCTACTGGAGTAATATTCAACTGAAAACCAGAGTTCACAACCTGTCTAAATGTTTTTAACTTGACCATTTGTGTGCGTGTCTGTTAACTGAACTAAAAACAAAGCAAAGTAAGTTAAACTAATGTTAAGAGATGCAAAGTAAAATAAACTGATGTTATCTCAACAATCGTTAGGTCGAGTTGATAGTTTAACGTTATCTAACGTAGCCAACCTTACAGTATTAACGTTACAGCTCCCGCATCATCAGTGAGCAGGAATCAACAGGTCGCAGGGCATACCAGGGGCCTTTCTCAGTTCCCTTATTTGCACCGAGTGTCCTCCGAGTTGTCTCCTCCACTTGCGTCTTAGTCCCGCCCACCAGAGATGCACGGAGGAAACGAAGCCGAGGAGAGAGGACCGAGGAAATCAGCTTTAACACACGAGACGTAGTTTCATCGACAGCGTCACATGACGCGACATCAGCTGATCACGTTCAGCTGTCAATCAGCCGAACAGCTGTTTATGTCCACACAAACACGCACTGTATTATTTCTCATCAAACACACACACTGTATTATTTCTCTTCAAACACACACACTGTATTATTTCTCATCAAACACACACAGTTACAGTGTTTAGTGTCTTTACCTGATAAAACACCTGAAGAACAACCTGCAGTCTACTCATAACCAAAAGGACAGTTTCTACTGACTAAAAGTTTTCATTTTGAATTGTCTATAATTATTGATTATTATTAAACAGCTTGGACTTAACCTAGCCTGTATTTAGACAACAAACTTTGTATTTTATAAACGGATATTTATGTGTCAGGATACTGAAAATGATTGATTAGAATCTAAATGATGAAACGTTCAGAAGATAAATAAGTGAGAATATAAAACAGACTCCTCTTCATCAGACTCTTTTTAATCCCAGCTCATCACAGAGCGACTCTTTACAAACTCACTGATGTTCATCATCTGTTTAAATGTCCCACGCTCCGTTCAGCCTCTTTTTAATGTCCCTCTTTTCTCCCGTATTAAACTCTGCTCATGTTGAGAAGTTTCACTGAAGTCTGATCTGCTGCAGCGTCCAATCAGTGAGTGATATACGAGAAGGGGGCGTGTCTGTCAGTGAAAAGACTTCCGTGAAGTCAGCTCTCGTGTCTCCTCGGTCATAGCTCCTCGGATCAGCCTCCTCTCTCCTCGATCCTCTCTCCTCCGTTCGCTATTAGAGCTTTGGGACGATCCTCAACATGGCGGCTTTGGAACTACTTCCGGTTCGGCCGAGGACTGAGGACCGAGGAGACTGCAAATAAGGAAAGTGAGACGTACCCCAGGTATGCGCAGGTCTGGGTTGGGTTTGCCGTGGATGCCATTGTTGATGTTTACCGTTGCGCGCAATGCATCTTGGGAAGGGAAGGCTGCAAAGGATCCAACCGTTGAAGCCTCCAAAATCGGGGAAAGGAAGGCTGCATTCGAAGGAGCCGCTGAATTGGGACAGCAGTTGTCGCGCCGGTGTGACGTAATCGGTCTTAAACATAGACTGTAAAAATAAAAAAATGCAGCCCATGAAGGCTGCAACCTCTGGAATGGGACACAGCCTTTGAATCAACAAAAAGTGATTTAAAATGTGTGAAAGTCTTTGATTCTGCCTTTGAAAATAAATGTTTGTAATTTAAATACATTTTATACAGTTTTTATAAATTACTTACACCTCTACAAATATTTACATCAAGTTTTTGTGATTCGTTTATGTCCCACTGTTGCTCACGTTACGTAACGGTTAACTTCCGTATATTCTCTGATACGCTCAGGCAGTCAAATTGATTGCTTTGGGCTTTGTCATAGCGTTGACTTCTCATTGGCACAAGCTAGCTGTCAATCAAAAGTTAAGGAGCGCACGATTATAGATGCAATGGTTTAATTGGCTGATTCAGATGAAAGTCCGACAGGCTCGCGGCTCCAGTTCAAGAAAGACGCTGATTGGTTTGTTTGGTTGCTGGGCGTTTACTGATGGCAGAGATACCGAACATGATTGGTCCAAAGTTTGTTGACAGAAATAAGCTGTTTCGGTAGATTGACAAGCGAGCGTGAAACTAACCGGAGGACACGATGGACTATTCTTGAATGAATCTGTTATTCTACTTTAACACAAAGCAGCTGTTTTTAATAAGCGGAATGTTTTTTTGGTGAAATGAGCCTGAGTTTGTTTAAAATGTCTGGTTTTCAGTCTATAAATACATTTGAACGGCGGCTCGTCGCGAGAGCTTCTGAGATGCTAAGGGTTTAAAACGGTAAAGTATGACGTCATTGTTTAAAGTATTTTACCCTTTAACAGTCATTTTTAATTCCTCCGTAAAAACGAAAACCTGAGCTTTCAAACTATATATAATGTGTTTGTAGTTATGTTTACAGTCATAAGAAAAAACGTGTTTTATAGTTAATTAGTCTGAACGTTTGTATTTGGGGTCGCTCGCATCCTCCGCGTATTGAAAGATTAAAGGACAGAACAACGGAGGAACCAGGTGAGTCCTGATGATGTCACCCTCTGCCTGTCACGCGCTCAGGTTGACCCCACAGACCTGATACCACTCAGGAATATTTATAGTATTTCTAATTCACTTCAGTGGACATTATTCTTCAGTTTGTGACGTAAAGACTCACAACACGTCAGTTTAAAGGAATCAATCAAAGCTTTTTGTACGTTAATATAACCACCACACCTAGCAGCTCTGATGAAGGGGGTTCAGGTCAGGTGGTCTACAGGGTCCTTCAACATGTCAGCCTGCTGGGAAAAATAATCTGATTTATCATTGAGACATGAATTTAGCTTCTCTATTCCTCCTTTTATAAACCTATTTAATCAGATATAGAGGATTCACATAATTACATTTCTGATGCTGTAAAGAACCTGAATAATTTCTTATTTATTCCCTGTTCACAGTTGCATGTCGAGAGCCGAGCCGAGCCGTTCAGGAGCTTCTCCTGAACCTAAAGTGGAGTGGAGGGACAGTTCTGGAAACATCCTTCATGCTGAAGAACCACAAGTCACTAAAAATGAAGATGGCAGCTACGACATCATCCTCCAAACGACTGTGACCAAGACCGACACCTACAGCTGTGTGGTCACACAGGACGCCATCTGTCATCAGATCAACTCTAGCAACTATGTGTACATCCAAGGTGAGATTCTCCTTCATAATAATTAAATGTGTCTTTGTTTTAGCGTGCTCAGACTCAGGTCAGAGTGATTCAGCTCAAAGCAGTGTATACAGGGATTCAGTCCCATTGAGCCATCAGGTAAATGTGTCCACCTGAGAGCAACGTTCAAATCTAAACTGGGACTCTGTTTGATGAATCACCAGTGACAGGAGAGATAATGAACTGGGACCATTGAGAAATCACCAAAGTCCCAGTGAGCTGTAGTGAATATATCTATATATACCGTAAATTCCGGACTATAAGTCGCTACTTTTTTGTCACATTTTGAACACTGCAGCTTTTACAAGGATGCGGCTTATTTATGGATTTTTGTTGGGGGACAATGAGCTTCTGCCGCAAGAACATTTCACTTCGTCACGTCGGATCTTAATATCAGTCATTTTGCGTTCATGCACGCACCATCATCATGGAAAACACATGGAGAAATACATATGATGCAGCTTTCAAGTTAAAGGCGATTGACCTGGCTGTCAAAGGAAATAGAGCTACTGCACGTAAAGTTGACATTGACAGCGACAACAAAAAAGAGACTGAGGAAGTGAGTAATGAAGTCATTCTGAGGCAGTGAATGGATGGACTTTTTCTTGTGAAATGTATTACTGTATTAAGGTAATCTTTTTCGTCAGCCGTGTTACAGACATGTTCGATAAAGGATGTCCAGTAGGCTTCGTATTTGCAGATGTTACCGTTAGCCTATGTATTTAATTAAAAGTTAAAACAATGTTTTTGTGTCACGTCTTTCCGTGTGAATAGCTCTGTTACAATGTGGACACCTTCGGCTTATAATCAAGTGCAGCTTATATATGTTCAAATACATTTATTTACTTATTATTAGCCGGTGCGGCTTATATCCAGGTGCGCTCAATAGTCCGGAATTTACGGTATATATATAAATGACTGTCTACAAAATATGTTGCACAATATTAATTATTTCATATCAATAAAAAAAAAAAACTCACATCAATTAGGTTCACAGATCTTGTCTGAATAGAACAGAAACGTCTGATTGGCTACAGACGATTCACTGCTGAATGTTTGAGAATCGAGCTTCACACAAGACAGTTTGTATGAAACGTAACCAGATCCAAATCTGTTTTTAATGAAAACTGTAAATACTTTTTATAGAAAAAAATAATATATTTTATTTGTTTGATGGCGCCTTTCCCTCCCCTGTCCTGTTCACCCTGTATACCTCTGACTTCCAGTATAACTCTGAGCTCTGCCACATGCAGAAATACTCGGACGACACTGCGATAGTTGGTTGTGTCAGGGATGGACAGGAGGAGGAGTACAGGAGCCTGATCGAGGACTTTGTGACGTGGTGCAGTGCCAACCATCTGCAACTAAACACCTCCAAGACCAAAGAGATGGTGGTGGACTTCCGAAGGAACAAACCACATCTAGAACCTGTTTCCATCGGGGGGGTCGACGTGGAGGTGGTCAGGACCTACGGGTATCTGGGGCTGCAACTGGATGACAAGCTGGACTGGTCGCCTAACATGGACACTACCTGCAGGAAGGGACAGAGTCGTCTGTACTTCCTGAGAAGGCTGGGGTCCTTCAACATCTGCAAAAAGCTGCTGCAGATGTTCTACCAGTCTGTGGTGTCCAGCGTCCTCTTCTACGCCGTGGTGTGCTGGGGAGGAAGCTGCAAGAAGAGGGACGCAGCACGCCTGGACAGACTGGTGAGGAGGGCCGGCTCTGTGGTGGGTACAGAGCTGGACTCACTGGTGACAGTGGTAGAGAGGAGGACTCGGGACAAAATGCTTTCCATCACGTCCCTGAACCTTTTAGTTCTATGAAGAGAAGTCCCTGAACCTTTTAGTTCTATGAAGAGAAGTCCCTGAACCTTTTAGTTCTATGAAGAGAAGTCCCTGAACCTTTTAGTTCTATGAAGAGAAGTCCCTGAACCTTTTAGTTCTATGAAGAGAAGTCCCTGAACCTTTTAGTTCTTGGAAGAGAAGTCCCTGAACCTTTTAGTTCCTGAAGAGATGTCCCTGAACCTTTTAGTTCCTGAAGAGAAGTCCCTGAACCTTTTAGTTCTGGGGATCTTTGATGGAAAAGGGTCTTTAGAAACATCAGCTCCTCATCAAACCTGGACTACTTTCAGCTTCTACTCACTGTGGAGGACAGCTCTCCCAACTAAACGCATATCAAGACTGTATACCCAGCACTACAACATGTTGATGCTCCATTCACTGACTTTACTGTTTTCATGGAAACGAACTGATTCACTTTCATGTTTGTGTTTCATTTCAAGTGACGGTGAAAGAAGACAGTTATGCTGTGTTACCGTGTTCCCTCAGCACCAAGGAGAACATCCAGACCACGGTCTTTGACTGGAAGAAAGGCGGTCAGGATGTGTTCTTTTACAATGGAAGAGATTTTAACAGTCAGCTTGAAGGTCGAGTGTCACATTTTAACGAGGAGCTGAAGAACGGTAACGCCTCCATAAAGATCAGGAAGACGAAGGTGGCCGACAGTGGAGTCTACACCTGTATTTTTCGTCATCTGATCTCATCTCATCCTCCTCAGCAGTTCACCATTGAGCTGGTTGTTGGTGAGTTTTTTTTTATTTTTATTTTTTTTATTATATTTAAAAGCATTGTTAGTAAGATGACAGGTTTAAGAGTCACTGATGAACTTTATTTATTTTCTGCACAAACGAGATGTGACGTGATTCAGGGAGTTTTTAAGGGAACATTAGAGAGAGAGACAGACAGACAGACAGACAGACAGACAGACAGACAGACAGACAGACAGACAGACAGACAGACAGAGAGAGAGGAAAGATGCCACAGGTCGGGTTTGAATCTGGTCCACCTGCTTCAAGGACTAAAGCCTGTGTACATGTGGAGTTCAAACTAACCACTTGTCCACCAGCATCCGGCTCTTTGACTCTTATTACAAACAAGTCTCCTCTCTCCTGCTGCAGCTTCAGCTGGTGTATAAAGTCAGAGACTGAAGGTTTGTATTCAGATTTTGGATGATTTAATATAACTGAATAAAATGTTACTTTCATAGTCTGAACATGAAGCATATCTGCTCTATATGTCATGTTAATAACATCACACACATTCTCTAACTTTATATATTTTCCTTTTTCTTTCAGAGTGCATCTTAAAGGACAGAACATCGGAGGAACCAGGTGAGTCCTGATGATGTCACCCTCTGCCTGTCACGCGCTCAGGTTGACCCCACAGACCTGATACCACTCAGGAATATTTAAAGTATTTCTAATTCACTTCAGTGGACTTTATTCTTCAGTTTGTGACGTAAAGACTCACAACACGTCAGTTTAAAGGAATCAATCAAAGCTTTTTTTTTTCTTTTTTACACTTTTTATTTTTTCATTTTTTGCAATAAACAACAACAACAACAAAAAATAAGCAGGTGAGGTCTGGGGGGGGGGAAATTACCGTAAGTCAAGGTAAGAGGGTACAGGTACAAGGCACATTTTTTTAATAGTTTTACAGGTTTCACCAAGAGAACTAAAGACATGATTGTTAAGAGTCCAAATGGTTGTGGCAGTCCCATTTCTCCCAGTATTTCTCCCCTTTCTCTTTCTGGAGACGAAGTGAGAATGTCATCTTTTCCATTGAGCGAATGGAGTTGATTATATTTATAAGAAGGGCAGTGGTGGGGGGTGTCCTCTGAAGCCAGCACTTCGTTATCGCTTTCTTGCTTGCAGCCAAAAAGATCTTCAGGAGGTATTTGTCACTTTTACAGAGATCACTGGGGATTTTACCCAGGTAGAGGAAAGTAAAAGAAAAATCTAGTTCCTGGTCTAGAGTCTCTGATATTAAATGTCCCACTCCTCTCCAGAATGGCTGAATATGTGGGCATGACCAAAAGATATGAGCATGGTCTGCTGAAGTCAATCCACACTCCCTCCAGCAATAACACAGGGACCCAGTTGATTTTGATTTTTGGGAAGGAGTTATAAAAAAGCGGATCAGATTTTTCCAACAAAAATCTCTCCAAAAGAAGGAGTTAGTGGTGGAACACTGAGTTAACCATGCTTGATGCCACTCTTCTTCTGATAATACTATGTTAATATCTTTTTCCCAACGTTGTTTTATGTAGACAGTTGAATTTTTGTTCATTGAAGTGAGACCCTTATATAGTTTGCCTACGATGACTTTAGAGTTTTCTGAATTATATGCTTCAACAAGTATCTGTGTTATTTTTGAGGGTTCAACTGAGTCTGTGCTCCCTATTTCCTGTTGAAAGAAATGGCGAATCTGTAAGTACCGGTAAAAATCCTCCTTGCCTAACTCAAATGATTGGCATAAACCCTCAAAAGTATTACATTTTCCCTTTGTAGTCATTCGGCATAGGGATGTGATACCGCGTTGAGCCCATTGTTTAAATCTATGGTCCTGTGATGCTGGAAGGAAGTGTGGATCATACGCCGGCCAGCTCAACAACCTGATCTCCCTCTGCAGCCCAAATCTCTTGACCACCTGTAACCATGTCCTCACTGAGAAAACAACAAATTGATTATGTAATTGAAATACCTCATTCATTCTGTTAAGGCATCCCAGTACTGACTGTATAGGTATATCCATTAAAGATAGTTCAATGTCTTTCCATTTTGCCACATAGGCTGGGTTGCACCAACATACCAGGGGTCTCAACTGGGCCGACAGGTAGTAGTCTCTAAAACAGGGCAGGGACACGCCCCCCCTCTCACCAGGCAGCTGTAGTGTTGAATATCTCACTCTGGGTCTTTTATTATTCCAAATGAAAATAGACAAGTGTTTATCCCAATCTCTAAATTGTTTAAGAGGCACCTCTACTGGGAGTGCAGTAAATAAGTATAATAGTCTGGGGAGAATAATCATTTTAATTGTCCTTATTCTGCTGCCTAGGTCAAGGGGGAGCAAGTCCCATCTATCCAGGTCCTCGTATATCTTCAAATTAATGTGCTTATAGTTGGCATCATACAACTGTGACGGGTCCTTTGTTAAAGAAACACCCAGGTACCTAATGTGTCGCTGAAGCCAGTCAAATTTATGCTTATCCATAAGTTCCTGCGAGGGGGCGTAATTAAAAGTTAAAACTTGGGTTTTCTGGACATTAACTGCATAACCAGAGTATCTTCCATACATCTCCAAAATGTTCATAAGCAGTGGGACACCAGATTCAGGCTTTTGGAGTGTTATCAATACGTTGTCCGCATATAGGCAAATTTTGTTCTCCACGCTTCGTATATGTATGCCCTCTAGGGCATTATCTTCTCTAATAGTTTGGGCCAGTGGTTCTATGAAAAGATTGAAAAGTGATGGGCTGAGTGGACAGCCCTGTCTACATCCTCGTTGCAATCTTATTGGATTTGAAAGGCTTCCATTAATTTTAATCCTTACTGTTGGGGAGGAATAGATTGTTCTTATACTTTGTATGAATGGTTTACAAAATCCAAATCTGGTCATTACTTGAAATAAGAAATCCCAGCCGACCGAATCAAATGCCTTCTCAGCATCAAGGCTGAGAAGGACCGCACCAACTTTCTCTTTAGAAATATAGTCAATTATATGGAGGGCTCTTCTTATATTATCATGTGTCTGCCTGTTCCTTGTAAAGCCAGTCTGGTCTTCGTCTATCAGGGAGGGCATTACTGTTTCCAGTCGCTTAGCTAATATGGCTGCGTATATTTTGTAATCAGTGTTTAGGACGCTAATTGGTCTGTAGCTTTTACAGTCCATTCTATCTTTGCCCTCCTTGGGTATCACTGAAATAAACGCCTCTTTCCATGATGGTGGGGGGGCCCCATCTTTCAGGGTATAATTGAATGAGGCTTTCAGTAAAGGGAGTAATGGTTCTCTCAAGTTCTTATACCATTCAGAGGGGAATCCATCACAACCTGTGGATTTGTTTGTTCTGAGACCTGAAATTACATTGTCTATTTCCTCTGTTGAGATTTCAGATACAAGTTTTTCATTTTGATTTTTACCAATACAAGGGAGGTCTAATGAGTCAAGAAAGTCTTAGATTGTTAGTTCGTCTGCCTTATCTGGTTGTGTATATAATGATTTGTAGTACGATACAAAGGCTTCCTGGATTCCTTCCAGTCTGGCAGTTATCTTATTTGTTAAAGGGTCTCTAATTTTATGAATAGAAGATTCAGCTTGTTGTTTCCTAAGTCTCCATGCAAGTAATTTGGATGCTTTGGGTCCTGCTTCATAATACCTCTGTTTCATATGTCTAAGTTGTTTTTCAATTTCTTCACTATAGATTTTGTCAAGCTCCTGTTTAACTGGTCTCATTTGTTCAAGTATAGTAGGGTCGCTATTAATGCTATGAGCTTGCTCCAGTTTCTTTAGTTGTTCTTGCAAATCTAGCAGCTTTTTAGCTTTTATCTTTTTCAAACTTGCGGATTTGGCTATGATTTCCCCTCTAAGGTATGCCTTGGCCGCATCCCATAGGATGGCAGGACTGACTTCTCCATTATCATTGTATTCCAAATATATTTTCAGTTTGTCCCTCATTTCTTTTTTAAACGTGTCACTGTTCAGTAGACCTGTGTTCAATCTCCAGAGTGTAATTTTTGGTCTCCCCTCCAGATGTAATTTCAGGTTTATTCCAGAATGATCAGAGATGTCCCTCTGTCCAATTTTGCAGCCCTTCACTTTATGACGATCTTTTTTAAACATGAGGAAATAATCAATTCTTGAGTGAATATTATGTCTTGCAGAGTAAAAAGTGAATTCTCTATCAGATCGGTGTAAATGCCGCCATATGTCTATTAGTCCTAATTCCTCCAGTAGCCTATTTACTTGTTTTTCAAGAGGGTTCCCCTTTCTCAGTCTGTTAGTTGAGTCTAGTTTAGAGTTCAAAAGTATGTTAAGGTCCCCTGCACATATAAGGGTACCATAAGTTTCAGTGGCAATCAAACTGAATATTTTCTTAAAAAAGGTGAAATTGCTGCCTGGGGGGGCGTATATGTTGCATAGAGTGACCTCTTTGTGTTCTAATTTCCCCTTTACTAACACATATCTACCCTCTTTGTCTTTGTGTTCAGAAATAAGTTCAAAACAAACAGAATTTGAGATCAAAATAGCAGTTCCTCTCTTCTTTCCTGTTCTATCAGAAGAGAAAAAGGAATTTCTAAAGCCCATTTTCTTCAACTTCTCATGTTCTGCACTGGACAAATGTGTTTCTTGCCAGAAGGCCACATTTATTTTTTCCCGTTTCAGCTTGGCAATTAACTTACTTCTTTTAATGGGACTGTTAACACCATTGACATTCAATGACTGTATATTATAGTTCTGCATATGTAATACATTTTTTGAGCATTTCTCCCTCTACCAATAAAATCAAAAAACCCAGATCTCAGATAACAAAAACAACAAGACAGAACTTTCACAGAACCTAGAACAAGAACAACAAGAAAGCATAACAGAGCTTCCAGATCAGAGAGTTCCCTGTAACCTCTCTGTGTGGAGGGGGAGATAGCCACAAGGTGGGGCCCCTCAGTAGTAAAAAAATGAAAAAAGAGGTGGTAGATTGTTAGCATCGGCTCGTTATTGTATCAGTATATGGGGGGGAGTAGGGGTCTTATGGTGAGCCATTATGTTTATGTTAAGTCAGAAAAGAGGAAAGCAATGACAGATTCCCATAAGTACGGGAGATGAAAAACACTACTCATCCATCACTCTGCGTCCTCTCCGGTGGGCCTCTGGAATCCTCGGAGCTTCTCCCGAATGCTTTCCTGGTAGTCGTGCGCGTTCCCAGTGCGTCGCATACTCACTGTGTTCCAAGGCAGGAGTTTGTTGATGGTTTCCACGGTGATGTCTTTGGATCTGCTCGCCGGTACGGGTCCCACGGTGAAGCCCCGCTTCTTTAAATCTGCCGCTGCTTCCTCTGGGCTGTTGTACGTGACTGTACCCGAGTCGAAGTGCACGCGCATTCGGGTCAGAGGGGTCTGAAAGCGGATCCCTTTTCCTTTAAGTGCTTGTTTAATCGGAATATATTCCTTTCTCTTCCGCTGTACAGCTTCAGCATAGTCGTGATCAAAAAACACTCGCCTCTCCTGAACGTGGATCTTTTTCTTCCAAGCTGCTTGCAGGATTTTCTCTTTAACTGTAAACCGTGAGAACCGTACCACCGTCGAGCGCGGGGGGGCACCGGGAGGTGGCGGTGGGGCCAGGGCCCTATGTGCTCTCTCAATTCCCAGGCTCTTCTCCGCGCTAGAACTCAAAATGTCCCCCAGCTCTGACTGGATCAAGTTTTCCACAAAGCACAACATGGAGGTGCCCTCCGCGTTTTCCGGGATACCATAAATCCGAATGTTGTTTCGTCGGGAGCGCCCTTCCAAATCGGTGACCTTGGCCTGAAGTGACTTTTGGTTATTAAGCAGCTGGATGAGAGTGTCCCTCACTCCATTATCCCATTTCTCTCTCCCTGCCATGCTCTCCTCCACTCCTCCCAAACGTTCGGCGACCTCTTCTATCTTGTCCGTGGCGACTTTGACTTTTTGGTTGATTTCGTTAGTTAGCTCGTCCATGTGGGCTTTCATGTCATCTCGTAAACTGAGTCGAACCTGCGCCAGTTCTTTTTTCATTTCTAATTTAAGGTCCAGCATACTCTCAGCCATTACCTCACCCACCACCTGGCGAAGAGAGGCGAGAGAAGCAGGCGAAGGTCCATCCATTGCGCCGTCGCCATTTTCACCCGTGCTAGCTTTAGTCGGGTCGCCGTCTTTTTGTGTTTCTGGCTCCTCATTACTCCGAGACAAGACTTTTGTCTTCTTTTTTATTTTATCCCCGCTCATTATAAGTTGTCTCAATCACTTTCACCGGGTTAAGAAGTCGAGTTAAAGAGTTTTATTTCTGCCGATGCGGGAGCAACTTTCTATGCTGCCATCTTGGTCGCCGAGCCACCGGAAGTCCCAATCAAAGCTTTTTGTACGTTAATATAACCACCACACCTAGCAGCTCTGATGAAGGGGGTTCAGGTCAGGTGGTCTACAGGGTCCTTCAACATGTCAGCCTGCTGGGACAAATAATCGGATTTATCATTGAGACATGAATTTAGCTTCTCTATTCCTCCTTTTATAAACCTCTTTAATCAGATATGTGATGACCAGAGGATTCACATGATTACATTTCTGATGCTGTAAAGAACCTGAATAATTTCTTATTTATTCCCTGTTCACAGTTGCATGTCGAGAGCCGAGCCGTTCAGGAGCTTCTCCTGAACCTAAAGTGGAGTGGAGGGACAGTTCTGGAAACATCCTTCATGCTGAAGAACCACAAGTCACTAAAAATGAAGATGGCAGCTACCACATCATCCTCCAAACGACTGTGACCAAGACCGACACCTACAGCTGTGTGGTCACACAGGACGCCATCTGTCATCAGATCAACTCTAGCAACTATGTGTACATCCAAGGTGAGATTCTCCTTCATAATAATTAAATGTGTCTTTGTTTTAGCGTGCTCACACTCAGGTCAGAGTGATTCAGCTCAAAGCAGTGTATACAGGGATTCAGTCCCATTGAGCCATCAGGTAAATGTGTCCACCTGAGAGCAACGTTCAAATCTAAACTGGGACTCTGTTTGATGAATCACCAGTGACAGGAGAGATAATGAACTGGGACCATTGAGAAATCACCAAAGTCCCAGTGAGCTGTAGTGAATATATCTATATATACCGTAAATTCCGGACTATAAGCCGCTACTTTTTTGTCACATTTTGAACACTGCAGCTTTTACAAGGATGCGGCTTATTTATGGATTTTTGTTGGGGGACAATGAGCTTCTGCCGCAAGAACATTTCACTTCGTCACGTCGGATCTTAATATCAGTCATTTTGCGTTCATGCACGCACCATCATCATGGAAAACACATGGAGAAATACATATGATGCAGCTTTCAAGTTAAAGGCGATTGACCTGGCTGTCAAAGGAAATAGAGCTGCTGCACGTAAAGTTGACATTGACAGCGACAACAAAAAAGAGACTGAGGAAGTGAGTAATGAAGTCATTCTGAGGCAGTGAATGGATGGACTTTTTCTTGTGAAATGTATTACTGTATTAAGGTAATCTTTTTCGTCAGCCGTGTTACAGACATGTTCGATAAAGGATTTCCAGTAGGCTTCGTATTTGCAGATGTTACCATTAGCCTATGTATTTAATTAAAAGTTAAAACAATGTTTTTGTGTCACGTCTTTCCGTGTAAATAGCTCTGTTACAATGTGGACACCTTCGGCTTATAATCAAGTGCAGCTTATATATGTTCAAATACATTTATTTACTTATTATTAGCCTGTGCGGCTTATATCCAGGTGCGCTCAATAGTCTGGAATTTACGGTATATATATAAATGACTGTCTACAAAATATGTTGCACAATATTAATTATTTCATATCAATAAAAAAAAAACCTCACATCAATTAGGTTCACAGATCTTGTCTGAATAGAACAGAAACGTCTGATTGGCTACAGACGATTCACTGCTGAATGTTTGAGAATCGAGCTTCACACAAGACAGTTTGTATGAAACGTAACCAGATCCAAATCTGTTTTTAATGAAAACTGTAAATACTTTTTATAGAAAAAAACAATATATTTTATTTGTTTGATGGCGCCTTTCCCTCCCCTGTCCTGTTCACCCTGTATACCTCTGACTTCCAGTATAACTCTGAGCTCTGCCACATGCAGAAATACTCGGACGACACTGCGATAGTTGGTTGTGTCAGGGATGGACAGGAGGAGGAGTACAGGAGCCTGATCGAGGACTTTGTGACGTGGTGCAGTGCCAACCATCTGCAACTAAACACCTCCAAGACCAAAGAGATGGTGGTGGACTTCCGAAGGAACAAACCACATCTAGAACCTGTTTCCATCGGGGGGGTCGACGTGGAGGTGGTCAGGACCTACGGGTATCTGGGGCTGCAACTGGATGACAAGCTGGACTGGTCGCCTAACATGGACACTACCTGCAGGAAGGGACAGAGTCGTCTGTACTTCCTGAGAAGGCTGGGGTCCTTCAACATCTGCAAAAAGCTGCTGCAGATGTTCTACCAGTCTGTGGTGTCCAGCGTCCTCTTCTACGCCGTGGTGTGCTGGGGAGGAAGCTGCAAGAAGAGGGACGCAGCACGCCTGGACAGACTGGTGAGGAGGGCCGGCTCTGTGGTGGGTACAGAGCTGGACTCACTGGTGACAGTGGTAGAGAGGAGGACTCTGGACAAAATGCTCTCCATCACGTCCCTGAACCTTTTAGTTCTATGAAGAGAAGTCCCTGAACCTTTTAGTTCTATGAAGAGAAGTCCCTGAACCTTTTAGTTCTATGAAGAGAAGTCCCTGAACCTTTTAGTTCTTGGAAGAGAAGTCCCTGAACCTTTTAGTTCTTGGAAGAGAAGTCCCTGAACCTTTTAGTTCCTGAAGAGAAGTCCCTGAACCTTTTAGTTCTGGGGATCTTTGATGGAAAAGGGTCTTTAGAAACATCAGCTCCTCATCAAACCTGGACTACTTTCAGCTTCTACTCACTGTGGAGGACAGCTCTCCCAACTAAACACATATCAAGACTGTATACCCAGCACTACAACATGTTGATGCTCCATTCACTGACTTTACTGTTTTCATGGAAACGAACTGATTCACTCTCATGTTTGTGTTTCATTTCAAGTGACGGTGAAAGAAGACAGTTATGCTGTGTTACCGTGTTCCCTCAGCACCAAGGAGAACATCCAGACCACGGTCTTTGACTGGAAGAAAGGCGGTCAGGATGTGTTCTTTTACAATGGAAGAGATTTTAACAGTCAGCTTGAAGGTCGAGTGTCACATTTTAACGAGGAGCTGAAGAACGGTAACGCCTCCATAAAGATCAGGAAGACGAAGGTGGCCGACAGTGGAGTCTACACCTGTATTTTTCGTCATCTGATCTCATCTCATCCTCCTCAGCAGTTCACCATTGAGCTGGTTGTTGGTGAGTTTTTTTTATTTTTATTTTTTTATTATATTTAAAAGCATTGTTAGTAAGATGACAGGTTTAAGAGTCACTGAAGAACTTTATTTATTTTCTGCACAAACGAGATGTTGTTATGTTTTGTTTAAAACATAAAAAATATACTTGGGTTTGTTGAACACCAACTTTTAATGTGTCTGTGAATCAGTTAGACAACACGTACAGCCATCACCATAGTCTTCTTCTACACACATCGCTCACAGGTCTAAACATAATCCTGACACCACCTAGTGGCTTAACACGGTAATTACTCATATCACTACATCCCCTCTCTTTTAGATGATCAAATATACTGCAGGATTAGTAACCTTAAACTGTATTCATGAATCTTAAACTCCAGGACCTGCATAAAAGAAAATAAACAGGTTATGTCAAACCATTATAACATTATTCTCTTTCAGGTTCAATTTTCACTGTTTAAAGATTAAGTCTGTCAGGTGCTCTAATACTCCGTGCAGATCTTCTTAACACTGTTAATGTATGGTCCTTCTCAGCTGAATCTGTATTATCCAGTACAGTTGATGGTGGGTCAGCTGAGACGATCTCCTGTGGATCTTTTTCATCTGCATGCTCTTGCAGTGTCTCTTGTGTTTTAAGCAAGTTCCTACGATTCCTTCTCAGGATCTGACCATCCTCTGTTAAAACTGTGTAAGACTTTGGATTGACTTCCTCCAAAACTGTTGCTTTCTTGCTCCAGACGTTGGAATCTTCCACTCTTACAGTGTCATGTCTGGCCAACGGGGGAAGACTTCTTGATGTCTTGTCATAGTTTACTTTCTGTCTCTGTTGCAGATGCTGTAGCTTACGTCTCACTTCACCATGTTTCTTTTGTGATGTCACGTAGGGAAGAGTTGTGCGTAGCTTACGTCCCATCAGAAGCTCAGCAGGAGACTTGCCATGTTCCAGTGGTGAAGCTCTGTAACTCAGTAGAGCTAAGTAAGGGTCTGAGCTACTGTCTTTCGCTTTTTTCAATAACTGCTTGACAATGTGAACTCCTTTTTCTGCTTTACCGTTTGACTGGGCATACAGAGGACTTGAAGTCACATGTCGAAAGTCATACTCCTTAGCAAAGTCCTGAAACTCTCTGCAACTGTAACAAGGTCCATTGTCACTGTAGACAACCTGAGGGATTCCCTGTCTAGCAAATATGGATTTCATGTGTTGAATGACACATGTAGCAGACATGCTGGAAAGTAGCGCCATCTCTGGATAGTTTGATAGATAGTCAATAACCAGCAGGTAATTTTTTCCATCAAGGTGAAACAAATCTGTTCCAACTTTCTGCCAAGGCTCATCTGGTATTTCTGTAACAACCATTGGCTCTTTTGGTTGTTTCGCTTGATGCTTGAGGCAGGTTTCACAGCTTGAGATCATTCTGTCAATGTCAGCATTTATACCTGGCCAATAAACAGCAGTTCTTGCTCTCCTCTTACATTTTTCCATTCCCAGATGACCCTCGTGCAATCTCTTTAACATCTCAGGTCTCAGTGATTTTGGGATGATGATTCTGTTCTTTCTGAGAAGAAGTCCATTGACAACACTCAGATCTGCTCTGACATTATAGTACATTTTACAGTCTCCTTTTGGCCATCCTTCATGCAGGTTTTTGATCACTCTTTGCAAACAGACGTCTTTGTCAGTTTCAGCTTTAATCTGCTTGGACTTCATGTCTGAAACTGGAAGTGATTCAGCAATTAGGTTCACATGGAGATTAACATCAGTCTCTGTGGAGCTCTCACTCAGTGTTGTGGCTCTCGACAATGCATCAGCAAGCACAATGTGCTTACCTGGTGTGTAGATCAGGTCGAAGTCATAGCGCTGAAGCTTCATCATTAGTCTTTGAATCCGTGGTGACATCTCGCTGAGATTTTTCTTGATGATGGAGATTAATGGCTTGTGGTCTGTCTCAGCCACAAACGTTGGAAGACCATAGACATAACTATGGAATTTTTCAAACCCATAAACAAGTCCTAAACACTCTTTTTCAATTTGAGCGTATCGGCATTCAGCTGCAGTCATTGTTCTTGAAGCATAAGCAACTGGTCTCCAATCTTCTTCATCAGCTTGCAGTAGCACAGCTCCTATGCCATTTTTTGATGAGTCTGTGGAAATCTTTGTCTGTTTGGATGGATCAAAGTAAGCTAGGACTGGTTCTGTTGTAAGAGTATTTTTAAGCTTTGTCCACTCCTCTTCATGACTGTCGGTCCACTTAAACTCGCTACCATCATGCATCAGCTGTCTCAAATGCACTGTCTTTGAGGATAGGTTTGGAATGAATTTACCAATGAAATTAATCATCCCAAGCTCTTAACACACCTTTCTTATCCTCAGGCCTTGGCATCTCAACGATTGCTTTCACTTTTTCTTTATCTGGCTCGACACCTGCTCCAGACAGTTTGTCTCCGAGAAAAGTGATTTCAGTTACACCAAACTGACATTTTGCTCTGTTAAGCTTCAGTCCATATTTCTGAATGCGTTGCAGCACTTTATGGAGTCTTTCATTGTGCTGTTCCTGAGTAGTTCCCCACAGCACAATGTCATCCACGTACACTCTGACCCCTTCAAGACCTTCTATGATGTGCTCCATGGTACGGTGAAATACCTCGGGAGCTGAGGAGATACCAAAGGGCATTCTCTGGAAGGAGTAGCGGCCAAATGGAGTGTTAAATGTACAGTATTTGGTGCTTTCTTCATGTAGTTTCAGCTGCCAGAATCCCTGGGATGCATCCAACTTACTGAAGAACTTTCCATCTGCCATTTCACTTGTAATCTCATCTCTGGTAGGAATCTGGTAATGCTCTCTTTTTATGTTGGCATTAAGATCTTTTGGATCCATACACACCCGTAGATCTCCAGTTGGTTTCTTGACACACACCATTGAGTTAACCCATTCTGTGGGCTCCTCCACTTTCTTTATTACTCCCAGTGACAACATTCGGTTAAGTTCTTGTTTGAGCTTGTCTCGAAGCGGTGCTGGTACCCGCCGCGGTGCATGAATTACAGGCTTAGCATCATCTTTCAACTGTATCTTGTAGGTGAATGGTAGGACACCAAAGCCTTTAAAGATGTCCGTATACTGGTTGACTATGGAGTCCACGCCATCTTGTACATGCTTGTTGATGTGGTACACCCTTTTAACTAAGCCTAGCTTTTCACATGCTGCATCACCTAGCAGTGACTCGTGACCCTCAGGTACTACCACAAATGCAATGTTATGCTCTTTACCTTTTAGCTTTTACTGTCAGTCTGCATTTACCTGTAGTGTTGATAGGCTGTCCATTGTAGGCTTTAAGTGGCTTATTATTTGGATGGATGCGTGGCTTCACTTTCATTGCCTTTATGTCGAGCTCACTCACCAAATTAGCCTTTGCTCCTGTGTCCAGTTTGAAGGTAACAACTGCTCCATTAACATGCAGTGGTTGTATCCACTTGTCATGCTCAACTCTGTTTACAGTAGTTTGAACAGTCTCTGTAGATTCTTCCTGTGTCACCATGCCCACAAAAAATGTGTCACAAAGAGCAGTTTCTTCAACAGTGTGTACACGCTCACCTTGGCTTGACTTTGGAGAAGCATTGTTTTGCATAATGGTTTTTTCCTTTACATTTGTTGCAGACTTTTCCATAGGCAGGGCAATTTCTGGATGCATGTTTAGTGCCACATCGTTTGCAGTTAAAGTTGTCTGAGCCATTTTTCCATTTAGCCTCAGTTGCTCTCAGCTTGTGTGTCCGCATTGATACTGTGGCTACTGCTGCGCCATCTTTGTCAGCGGTCTCACTGAATGTTTTAGCATGCTGCATGGCTAATTCACTTGCATGACACATCTTCACAGCACCATGTAAGGTTAGCTCAGTCTCTCTCAATAATCTCTCCCTCACCTTTTTGTCTTTTATTCCAAACACAATTTGGTCTCGGACCATGGATTCCTGCAATACTCCAAAGTTGCACGTTTTTGCTTTCAGCTTCAGGTCAGTCAGAAAAACATCAAAGCTCTCACCAGGCTGCTGCATGCGTGACCGAAACACATACCGCTCAAAAGTTTCATTTTTCTAAGGCGAACAATGTTCATCAAATTTCTGCACAACGGTGTCGAACTTTTCTTTATCGTCATTGCCGCTGTACACAAAGGTGTTGTACACTTCCACTGCCTGCGGTCCCGCGATGGTAAGAAGCAATGCTATCTTCCGTGCATCAGGCTTACTCTCGAGCCCCAGAGCCTGCAGGTACAGCGTGAAACGCTGCTTAAACGTCCTCCATTCACAGTCCACATTTCCCGTCCAGTTCACAGCGTCAGGCGGCTTCACACTTTCCATGACTTTTTCGTGACTAGAGCACTCCTGGTACCATGTTATGTTTTGTTTAAAACATAAAAAATATACTTGGGTTTGTTGAACACCAACTTTTAATGTGTCTGTGAATCAGATAGACAACACGTACAGCCATCACCGTAGTCTTCTTCTACACACATCGCTCACAGGTCTAAACATAATCCTGACAACACCTAGTGGCTTAACACAGTAATTACTCATATCACTACAGATGTGACGTGATTCAGGGAGTTTTTAAGGGAACATTGGGGAGAGAGAGACAGAGAGAGAGAGACAGACAGACAGACAGACAGACAGACGGACGGACGGACGGACGGACGGACGGACGGTCGCACCATGTTGCGAGGCTTTGCTCCTCGCGCGTGCAGCCCGGGTTCGCGTCCGGCCTGTGGCCACTTTCCCGCATGTCTCTCCCCACTCTCTCCCTGTTTCCTACTCTATCCACTGTCCTATCAATAAAGGCAAAAAAGGCCAAAAATAAACCTTTAAAAAAAAAAAAAAAAGTTTTCTTTTGTTTTTTTTTCTTTATTTCCATTTTTGGTTGAAATGTTCAGGATATTTGACTCAACTTGTCTATAATATCTGTATGAAGCATGTCCAGCAGGTGTCCACAGAGCGCTCTTAAACTTTTATAAAGTTACCAAAATAAGATAATTCACCACACTTTAGCTGTGTCCCATTCCAGAGGTTGCAGCCTTCGGAGGGCGTGGCCTTCGCGGTCCACGAAGGCACGTCCTCCGTGGACCGCGAAGGCTGATCCACGCGGTCTCCGAAATGAGACGGTCTGGTCTTCCTACTTGCGTCACTAACTGTTCGGTCTCCTAGCAACCCTGAGAGTGTCCGTTTTTTGATTGTACCATTTCATCAACACAACTCAACCGCAAACACCTAATTTTTATATTTATATTTATTTTATATATACAATGGAGCCAGGAGATACAATGAATTTATTTGTTTTGATAGTACAGTTTTTTATGATTCTGAAAAAGAGAGAGAGGGAGAATTATATGCGCCGACGTGTGCTTTATCTCCGGCTGAGTCAGCACCATGGACAGGTGAGTTTACCTTCAGATTGGTTAACATGTTTGTACTTTAGCTTTAATTTGATCCTTAACTTTAAGCTTAGTTAGTTAACAACAACAACAACAACAACAAACGTAGTTTATATGGCTTATCAATCAATAAACCTTTAGTTGTATAGTGCCAATTAATTCACAAGTGTTATCTCTAGCGCTATCTAAAGACAAAAAGCAGGTATCTCAGCTTTTCCACATTTAATCAAGTTATTGTTTATAATGAATTTCCTTCTCTGTGTTTTCCCAATAGGCTAATCCTCGTACATACTGCAGGATAAACCTGAGCATACCTGTGCTGGACAGGTTTTTCAACCAGCAGGAAGACACACGGCCTGATTTCCGGCTTAGCAGGGAGGCTCTGCAAGTGCTGCTGGGCCTTCTCTACCAGGATCAGAGACACGGATGGGGTGCTACAATTGAGACCCTGGTGTTCCTCTTCTGGCTGGCAAGTGGAACATCGTACAGAGTGGTCTCCAGAGCCTTTGGGATTCCTCGTTCCACTGTCCACCGCATCGTTCACAGGATGACTGAGGAGGTGGTGGCCATTCGCCACCAGGTCATCCACTTCCCCACCACTCCTCAAGACCTGGAGGCAGTTTCCCGTGGGTTTGCAGGGCTGGCGAGACACAGGGCCTTCAGAGGAGCAGCTGGAGCGATAGACGGCTACCATGTCCGCATCAAGCCACCGGGCGGCCCTGATGGTCAGTGCTATGGGAACAGAAAACTATTCCCTTCCATCATCCTGCAGGCTGTTTGTGACCATCAGGGCCGTTTCAAGGACATGTATGTGGGCTGGCCTGGGTCTGTGCATGATGCACGAGTGCTCAGGCACAGCCCACTCTATAGGCGTGGACTCTACCCTCCTCCAGGGCAGTTCATCCTGGCAGACGGGGGGTACCCGTGCCTCCAACACCCACTTCCCCTCATCACTCCCTACAAACAGCCTGTACGAGGTGTGGGAGCCCAGCGCTTCAACGTCTGTCACTCCAGGGCACGCTCCATTATAGAGCATGCTTTTGGGATGATGAAGACGAGGTTCCGTGCCATCTTCCTGCAAGCGCTGGAGGTGCACCACACCTTTGTACCACATGTAAGTAATCATTTAATAGGATATTTTACAATTGTTAATAACAATAAATCAAACGGGAGGATTTATTTTTCAGGTGCTATAATCTTTTCCTTTATTTATCATTTACTATTTCAGGTCATAACAGCATGTGCCATCCTCCACAACATCTGCCTCGGGGCAGGTGACATCGTGGCCCCAGAGGATGAGGCTGAGGAGGATGGGGCAGAGGATGAGGGGGAGGACGGTTTGGAGGCAGTCAGTGGTGCTCCCTGGCGGGACCAGCTGTCTGCAGAGATGTCTGCCCTGGAGGAGGTACCACCAGACCACCAATATTTGTGACATGGCAGCCGTCAATCGAGTCAGTCCTGCAAACCCGGTCATTGGACGATGCGGTGGACAGTGTAGAATCCCAAACACTCTGGAGACCACCACTTGCCAGCCAGAAGAGTGTCTCCATTTCCTGGTAGAAGGCCCAGCAGCATTAAAATCAGGCCGTGTTTCCGGCTGTCCAGCACAGGCAGAGCCAGGTTTATCCTGTAGTATACATTTTGTTTTTAATCAAAATAAATGTAAATAACAGATTAATGTACATAATATATTGATATTAAGATTTTAAATTACATTGATTTTACTTTTGTTTTTTTTATTTATTAATAAATCAAAGTTCAATTTATATTCTGCTGGTGGTTTTCATTGTAGCTATACCAGTTCATGTTGATAATTGACACAATAGAGGTTACATTTTGGACAGTATAATACTGTGAAACATGGTTACAATAATACTCTTCATACGGATACAAGAATCATGGTTTTGATCAGAAAGATCACAATCAGAAAGTCCATTTCCCTGTAGTGCCAGACTAAGTGTGGTATTTTATACGGAAGCTCTGAGGATTGGATTAAGTGAAAACGCAGATGCTTCAAGATATCCTTACCTTGTTGTCCTGTGAGAAACTATGATCAGCGGCTCCTCCTCCTGGTCTCCCACTGCCGCGCTGGGCCCTGAAGTGTCCTCAGGGATGGAGGCGATTAGGACTGGGGGTGAAGTGGAATGCTTCTGTCCCAACACCTCATCCATGAGGACAAACCAGGGCCAAGTTGTGGCAGTGGGTTTCCCACTCACGCCCTCACCTGACCCTGGACACTTGCAATCCTAAGGCAGAGGAAATCAATCATGGCAGTTGACTACAACAACAATAACAGCAGTAAACACAAATGTTATCAATTTGTATGGATAGAACAAATATAAATTACATTTCAATGCATAGATTACATACTTTGTATTTCTTTTCCAGGTTGTCCCATTTCTTTTTTGCCTGCATAGGTGACACACTGCCATCCAGGCCCATTGTCTGTAAAATAGTTCTTAATACAGAGATAACAGAAAAAAGAAATCATGTTAGCACAGGGGTGAAAACTCGCACACATCCCTCTGACATTATTTTAGATTTAAAAAGTCATCAGTTTTCATTATTTACTGGGTGCCTTATTATTGTGGCC
This sequence comes from Symphodus melops, assembly GCF_947650265.1. Taxonomy (NCBI): domain Eukaryota; kingdom Metazoa; phylum Chordata; class Actinopteri; order Labriformes; family Labridae; genus Symphodus; species Symphodus melops. Next base: position 9,043,008 of record NC_136695.1, on the reverse strand, counting down.
TTTATGATGAGGACCGATTACAGCTTTAAGTACAAGTACAATGGTGATAATACTGCCCGTTGTTTTTATTACCTCCAAGCAAAGCTGGCTGTGTGTTTGGCTCCTGTGAAAAGGTGATCGGTTTCCCCCGCAGCTGCATGAACTGAGCAGTATGCTCCTTGCTCCCTGAAATCAAACGAAAAATGTTTAACAAAAATAACGTTCAATTATGCTTCACTCTACCTGTAATGTTCTCTGTTGCATTAATAATGACAACTTTGTGGAGATTCACGTTGCCCTTTATTACCGTTCACTGTCGCCATCACGTTCCATTGTATATCGTCATCCGAACTACAATACCCAGCATGCATTGTTATTTCCGCCTGGACTACGGTAAGTGTTGAGGGACAAACATGTTTCATTAATACAACATCTCCCTTTTTTTTTTTTTTTCAACACAGCACATATGTATAGTGTAAATCACATCCACCCAAAACAGATGTCTTCAACATTAACTCCTTATGCAATAAACAGCAAATGATTATATGTACGGACAGTACCTCATATCACATAGTGTAATAACAAACTTTTTTTTTTTTTTTTTCTAGTTAGCTTATAAACACCATAAAATGTAGTCTCAACATTTCTTTAACGACACATGTAAAACATGGCATTGTGTAACAATGGGCAACCTGAGGGCATCGATCCGTATACACCCTTCACAATTCACAGGTCAAGAATACTTCTGGGCTTTATAACACGACCTGATCGAGTAGTTGCCGGAGAGTTCTCGTTGGTGTGTGGTGTGCTAGTCTCTTTTACAGTTGGTTCTGGTTGTGACTGCTCTGGAGTTATAGGTTGGTCACACGTTGGTTCAATGGCTGGTGGTTGTGCCTGGTTGCTTGTCAAGTGTCGTCGATTGCGGCTTAAGGTCTTTCCTTCATCCGTGCGGATGATGTACGAGCGTTTGGTATCGGCTGGTTGGAGGATGACAGCTGGTTTCCACCTGCCAGTATCTTGCTGGTATCGGACATGATCTCCTCGCTGTAGTGGGGAAAGTGGTTTAGCACCGTGGTCATAGTACAGTTTTTGCGTGACTTGTTCTCTTCTCCTCGTTGCCTGTACTGCTCTCCAGTCTGTAACACGGGGTCTTAAGTGTCGAGTTGTGACTGGGAGTACAGAGCGTAGACGTCGGCTCATGAGAAGTTGTGCTGGTGACTTGAATCCATCGACAGCCGTGTTCCGGTGCTCTAAGGTGGACAAGTATGGGTCAGTTTTCTGAGCATGAGCTTTGTCTAATATAGTCTTGGCTGTTCTCACTGTTCTCTCTGCGAGCCCGTTACTCTGCGGATAATGGGGGCTAGATGTAACATGCTCGAAGTCCCATGAAGCAGCAAATGTTTTAAAGTCCTGTGAGCTGTACTGTGGGCCATTATCAGAGATAAGTTTTTCAGGAACACCATGTCGAGCAAACGCAGCCTAAATTTTCTTGATGATGGAGCCTGAAGTGGTGGACTGGAGTCTATCTAGCTCAAAGTAGCGGCTGTAATAGTCCACAACAATCATGTACTCTTCTCCCTTCCACGTGAAAAGATCAGAGGCGACGACCTGCCAGGGCCTTTCCGGAATTTGGTGAGATATGAGAGGTTCTTTGGTGTTTGAGGAACGCCTTTCCTGGCAGATGGAGCACTTTTCAACCGTTGCAGTGATATCTTTACCCATTCCTGGCCAGAAGAGGGCGTCCCTGGCTCTTTGTTTGCTCCTCTCAATTCCCATGTGTCCAGTATGGATCCTTTCCAACCTGTTTGGTCCGAGTGCTGCAGGTACAATGATTTTGTCACTTTTGAACAAGATGCCTTCGTAGTGCTCTCGCATCTCTGAAGTTCCAAAAGTCAATAAGTGTTGCTGGACATTTGTTTCGGTCCTCAGGCCAGCCTGACAATACAGTTTGTTTCAGCATTTGGAGCAGTGAGTCATTTTCGGTAGCTGTGCGTATTTCTGAAAGTTTATTGTCACTGACGGGCAAGCTTTTCATCACCGAATGGACCTGTTCGTCCATGCCTTCACTGAGTGTGTGATCGTAATCCTGTAGCGGCTTACGGGACAGCGTGTCAGCCACGGGAATATCTTTGCCAGGACGATGCAGGATGCTGATGTCGTATCTTTGTAGCTGCAGAAGCATACGCTGAAGTCGAGCAGGTGCACAAGAGATGGGTTTCTTTAGTATCGATTCCAAAGGCTTATGGTCAGACTCGACAACAACATTTCTGCCGTAAATGTAGGTGTGAAACCTCTTGCACCCGAAGAGCACTGCTAAAAGCTCCTTCTCAATCTGCGCATAGTTAACCTCGGTTGGGGTGTGTGACTTGGAGGCATTTGCGATCGGTCGGCCTTCCTGCAATAACACAGCTCCCAACCCGTGTTTTGACGCGTCCACCTGTAAGCGCACTTCCTTTTTAGTGTCGAAGTAACTCAGTACTGGGCCTGGTTCCCTGGTAATGAGCTCTTTCATTTGTTGGAATGCCATTTCGTGGTTCTGGTCCCAAACAAATTCAACATCCTGTTTCAGTAGTTGGCGCAGTGGAGCGTTGACTTCGGACAGGCCTGGAGCAAACCTGGACAGGTAGTTTGCCATGCCTAGGACAGTTTCAAGCTCGTTTTTGTTTTCAGGTGGCGGCATGTCTTTGATTGCCTGCACTTTCTTTGGATCAGGCTGGATGCCGTCACGTGTCAGTTTGTGTCCAAAGTAGCTCACCTCTGTTACGCTTATGACACTTTTCTCTGGGTTCAGACGCACTCCGCGCTCCCTTGTACGTTCCAGCATGGCTCTGAGGTTGGCATCGTGTTCCTCTTTAGTCCTGCCGAACACCAAAATGTCATCAACAATAGCTGAAACATCATTAAGACCACTGTACGTCTCATCTATCATCCTCTGGAAGATGTCTTGAGCGGATGTAATTCCAAAGGGTCAGACGGAGAAAACGGTATCTGCCGAAAATGGTGTTAAAGGTAGTGAGCAGGGAAGATTCGTGCGTCAGTTTGATGTTCCAATATCCTGAACGTGCGTCCATTACGCTGAAGTATTGTGCTCCGGCTAGTTTCGGGGTAACGTCGTCCAATGTGGGAAGAGGGTAGTATGGTCTTTTGATTGCTTTGTTTAGATCACGAGGGTCAAGACAAACTCTGAGCTTCCCACTGTGCCGTTTCTCTGCGACAACAAGTCCGTTGACCCATTCGGTAGGCTCATTTACTTTAGTGATGATGCCGTTTCGTTCCATGTCGTCCAGCTCCTGTTTCAGACGGTCTTTTAACATGAACGGTATTCTCCGTGGGGGATACACGACTGGAACAGCTGTGGGGTCTACATGCAGACTATATTCACCTGGGAATTTTCCTATCCCTTTGAAAACATCAGCAAATTCCTCCATGATGCTCTCGGTGGCACTAGTGGGTTCTATTGACATGACTAACTTGACAAGGTTAAAGTCAAGGCATGCCCGTAGCCCTAGAACTGGAGGGGCTGCTGTGTTTACGATGTCAAATGAGAATGTATGGTGACTGCCTTTTCTGCTGCATTTCAGCTCACATGTGCCTTTGACGTCTAGTCTCTCTCCACCATAGCCTGATAGAGCGCATGTGGCTGGTCTCAGTTTGATATGCTTGAAAAGTCTATTGAAGAGCCGAACAGGGATAACGTTGGTGGTAGCTCCAGTGTCTACTTTAAATCGGATACTGTGTGACTGTGAGCCTACCTGCACATCTGCAAAAGCTTGTTCGTTGTTTTCCCCTTCATTTGTTTTAGTGATAGAATCAATAAACAGCTCATCTGTGCCACTTGAATCGTGTTGCTCAACTGTGTGCACTTTGTTGAACCTGTATTGTGATGACTGACAAACCTTGGCGAAGTGATTCATCTTTTGACACTTTTTGCATTTTCGCCCTTTAGCAGGACACTCCTCTTTATCGCCGTGCTGCAGCGCACACCTCCCGCACGTTTTCTTGGGGTAGCTACTGCTATCAGTCTTTGCATGTGCTGCCATAGGTGCTTGGGGACTTGGACGTGGGGCTACCATAGTCTTTAACTGGTCCTGTGCTATTTCATATGAGCATGCAATGTCAATAGCTTTCTCCAGCGTAAGGTCTGAGCCTTGATTTAGCAACTTCTCCCTCACATGAGGCGAGTTAGTGGCGAACACGATCCTGTCGCGCACCATCTCTTCACTGTTAGCATACCCGCATTGCTTCACGAGTAGCTTCAACTCAGTAACAAAATGTTCAAAGGGCTCGCCCTCGCCTTGCAGCCTCTCATTAAACTTGTATCTCGCAAATCCCGAAAACATGAGCTTTACGTGCTGCACGAATCGCCGCCATGCGTCGGGTAGGTTTGCCGAATCCCAATCCATCTGCGGTGTAGGCACTCCCGACAGATTCATCCTGGGCTCTTTTTAGAAGCGTACAGTCCGACGAGTCTCTGACACCATGTAATGTTCTCTGTTGCATTAATAATGACAACTTTGTGGAGATTCACGTTGCCCTTTATTACCGTTCACTGTCGCCATCACGTTCCATTGTATATCGTCATCCGAACTACAATACCCAGCATGCATTGCTACTTCCGCCTGGACTATGGTAAGTGTTGAGGGACAAACATGTTTCATTAATACAACACTACCAAACGTTTGAGCCAAACGTTGAAAAATGTTTAAGCAAAAATAACGTTAAATTATGCTTCACTCTAACAAACGTTTGAGCCAAACGTTGAAAAATGTTTAAGCAAAAATAACATTAAATTATGCTTCACTCTAACAAACGTTTGAGCCAAACGTTTAAAAACCGTTTGGCTACTGGAGTAATATTCAACTGAAAACCAGAGTTCACAACCTGTCTAAATGTTTTTAACTTGACCATTTGTGTGCGTGTCTGTTAACTGAACTAAAAACAAAGCAAGTTAAACTAATGTTAAGAGATGCAAAGTAAAATAAACTAATGTTATCTCAACAATCGTTAGGTCGAGTTGATAGTTTAACGTTATCTAACGTAGCCAACATTACAGTATTAACGTTACAGCTCCCGCATCATCAGTGAGCAGGAATCAACAGGTCGCAGGGCATACCAGGGGCCTTTCTCAGTTCCCTTATTTGCACCGAGTGTCCTCCGAGTTGTCTCCTCCACTTGCGTCTTAGTCCCGCCCACCACAGATGCACGGAGGAAACGAAGCCGAGGAGAGAGGACCGAGGAAATCAGCTTTAACACACGAGACGTCGTTTCCTCGACAGCGTCACATGACGCGACATCAGCTGATCACGTTCAGCTGTCAATCAGCCGAACAGCTGTTTATGTCCACACAAACACGCACTGTATTATTTCTCATCAAACACACACACTGTATTATTTCTCATCAAACACACACACTGTATTATTTCTCATCAAACACACACAGTTACAGTGTTTAGTGTCTTTACCTGATAAAACACCTGAAGAACAACCTGCAGTCTACTCATAACCAAAAGGACAGTTTCTACTGACTAAAAGTTTTCATTTTGAATTGTCTATAATTATTGATTATTATTAAACAGTTTGGACTTAACCTAGCCTGTATTTAGACAACAAACTTTGTATTTTATAAACGGATATTTATGTGTCAGGATACTGAAAATGATTGATTAGAATCTAAATGATGAAACGTTCAGAAGATAAATAAGTGAGAATATAAAACGGACTCCTCTTCATCACTCTTTTTAATCCCAGCTCATCACAGAGCGACTCTTTACAAACTCACTGATGTTCATCATCTGTTTAAATGTCCCATGCTCCGTTTAGCCTCTTTTTAATGTCCCTCTTTTCTCCCGTATTAAACTCTGCTCATGTTGAGAAGTTTCACTGAAGTCTGATCTGCTGCAGCGTCCAATCAGTGAGTGATATACGAGAAGGGGGCGTGTCTGTCAGTGAAAAGACTTCCGTGAAGTCAGCTCTCATGTCTCCTCGGTCATCGCTCCTCGGATCAGCCTCCTCTCTCCTCCGTTCGCTATTAGAGCTTTGGGACGATCCTCAACATGGCGGCTTTGGAACTACTTCCGGTTCGGCCGAGGACCGAGGACCGAGGAGACTGCAAATAAGGAAAGTGAGACGTACCCCAGGTATGCGCAGGTCTGGGTTGGGTTTGCCGTGGATGCCATTGTTGATGTTTACCGTTGCGCGCAATGCATCTTGGGAAGGGAAGGCTGCAAAGGATCCAACCGTTGAAGCCTCCAAAATCGGGGAAAGGAAGGCTGCATTCGAAGTAGCCGCTGAATTGGGACAGCAGTTGTCGCGCCGGTGTGACGTAATCGGTCTTAAACATAGACTGTAAAAATAAAAAAATGCAGCCCACGAAGGCTGCAACCTCTGGAATGGGACACAGCCTTTGAATCAACAAAAAGTGATTTAAAATGTGTGAAAGTCTTTGATTCTGCCTTTAAAAATAAATGTTTGTAATTTAAATACATTTTATACAGTTTTTATAAATTACTTACACCTCTACAAATATTTAAATCAAGTTTTTGTGATTCGTTTATGTCCCACTGTTGCTCACGTTACGTAACGGTTAACTTCCGTACATGCTCTGATATGCTCAGGCAGTCAAATTGATTGCTTTGGGCTTTGTCATAGCGTTGACTTCTCATTGGCACAAGCTAGCTGTCAATCAAAAGTTAAGGAGCGCACGAGTATAGATGCAATGGTTTAATTGGCTGATTCAGATGAAAGTCCGACAGGCTCGCGGCTCCAGTTCAAGAAAGACGCTGATTGGTTTGTTTGGTTGCTGGGCGTTTACTGATGGCAGAGATACCGAACATGATTGGTCCAAAGTTTGTTGACAGAAATAAGCTGTTTCGGTAGATTGACAAGCGAGCGTGAAACTAACCGGAGGACACGATGGACTATTCTTTAATGAATCTGTTATTCTACTTTAACACAAAGCAGCTGTTTTTGATCAGCGGAATGTTTTTTTAGTGAAATGAGCCTGAGTTTGTTTAAAATGTCTGGTTTTCAGTCTATAAATACATTTGAACGGTGGCTCGTCGCGAGAGCTTCTGAGATGCTAAGGGTTTAAAACGGTAAAGTATGACGTCATTGTTTAAATTATTTAACCCTTTAACAGTCATTTTTAATTCCTCCGTAAAAACGAAAACCTGAGCTTTCAAACTATATATAATATGTTTGTAGTTATGTTTACAGTCATAAGAAAAAACGTATTTTATAGTTAATTAGTCTGAACGTTTGTATTTGGGGTCGCTCGCATCCTCCGCGTATTAAAAGATTAAAGGACAGAACAACGGAGGAACCAGGTGAGTCCTGATGATGTCACCCTCTGCCTGTCACGCGCTCAGGTTGACCCCACAGACGTGATACCACTCAGGAATATTTAAAGTATTTCTAATTCACTTCAGTGGACATTATTCTTCAGTTTGTGACGTAAAGACTCACAACACGTCAGTTTAAAGGAATCAATCAAAGCTTTTTGTACGTTAATATAACCACCACACCTAGCAGCTCTGATGAAGGGGGTTCAGGTCAGGTGGTCTACAGGGTCCTTCAACATGTCAGCCTGCTGGGACAAATAATCGGATTTATCATTGAGACATGAATTTAGCTTCTCTATTCCTCCTTTTATAAACCTCTTTAATCAGATATGTGATGACCAGAGGATTCACATGATTACATTTCTGATGCTGTAAAGAACCTGAATAATTTCTTATTTATTCCCTGTTCACAGTTGCATGTCGAGAGCCGAGCCGAGCCGTTCAGGAGCTTCTCCTGAACCTAAAGTGGAGTGGAGGGACAGTTCTGGAAACATCCTTCATGCTGAAGAACCACAAGTCACTAAAAATGAAGATGGCAGCTACCACATCATCCTCCAAACGACTGTGACCAAGACCGACACCTACAGCTGTGTGGTCACACAGGACGCCATCTGTCATCAGATCAACTCTAGCAACTATGTGTACATCCAAGGTGAGATTCTCCTTCATAATAATTAAATGTGTCTTTGTTTTAGCGTGCTCAGACTCAGGTCAGAGTGATTCAGCTCAAAGCAGTGTATACAGGGATTCAGTCCCATTGAGCCATCAGGTAAATGTGTCCACCTGAGAGCAACGTTCAAATCTAAACTGGGACTCTGTTTGATGAATCACCAGTGACAGGAGAGATAATGAACTGGGACCATTGAGAAATCACCAAAGTCCCAGTGAGCTGTAGTGAATATATCTATATATACCGTAAATTCCGGACTATAAGCCGCTACTTTTTTGTCACATTTTGAACACTGCAGCTTTTACAAGGATGCGGCTTATTTATGGATTTTTGTTGGGGGACAATGAGCTTCTGCCGCAAGAACATTTCACTTCGTCACGTCGGATCTTAATATCAGTCATTTTGCGTTCATGCACGCACCATCATCATGGAAAACACATGGAGAAATACATATGATGCAGCTTTCAAGTTAAAGGCGATTGACCTGGCTGTCAAAGGAAATAGAGCTGCTGCACGTAAAGTTGACATTGACAGCGACAACAAAAAAGAGACTGAGGAAGTGAGTAATGAAGTCATTCTGAGGCAGTGAATGGATGGACTTTTTCTTGTGAAATGTATTACTGTATTAAGGTAATCTTTTTCGTCAGCCGTGTTACAGACATGTTCGATAAAGGATGTCCAGTAGGCTTCGTATTTGCAGATGTTACCGTTAGCCTATGTATTTAATTAAAAGTTAAAACAATGTTTTTGTGTCACGTCTTTCCGTGTAAATAGCTCTGTTACAATGTGGACACCTTCGGCTTATAATCAAGTGCAGCTTATATATGTTCAAATACATTTATTTACTTATTATTAGCCGGTGCGGCTTATATCCAGGTGCGCTCAATAGTCTGGAATTTACGGTATATATATAAATGACTGTCTACAAAATATGTTGCACAATATTAATTATTTCATATCAATAAAAAAAAAAACTCACATCAATTAGGTTCACAGATCTTGTCTGAATAGAACAGAAACGTCTGATTGGCTACAGACGATTCACTGCTGAATGTTTGAGAATCGAGCTTCACACAAGACAGTTTGTATGAAACGTAACCAGATCCAAATCTGTTTTTAATGAAAACTGTAAATACTTTTTATAGAAAAAAATAATATATTTTATTTGTTTGATGGCGCCTTTCCCTCCCCTGTCCTGTTCACCCTGTATACCTCTGACTTCCAGTATAACTCTGAGCTCTGCCACATGCAGAAATACTCGGACGACACTGCGATAGTTGGTTGTGTCAGGGATGGACAGGAGGAGGAGTACAGGAGCCTGATCGAGGACTTTGTGACGTGGTGCAGTGCCAACCATCTGCAACTAAACACCTCCAAGACCAAAGAGATGGTGGTGGACTTCCGAAGGAACAAACCACATCTAGAACCTGTTTCCATCGGGGGGGTCGACGTGGAGGTGGTCAGGACCTACGGGTATCTGGGGCTGCAACTGGATGACAAGCTGGACTGGTCGCCTAACATGGACACTACCTGCAGGAAGGGACAGAGTCGTCTGTACTTCCTGAGAAGGCTGGGGTCCTTCAACATCTGCAAAAAGCTGCTGCAGATGTTCTACCAGTCTGTGGTGTCCAGCGTCCTCTTCTACGCCGTGGTGTGCTGGGGAGGAAGCTGCAAGAAGAGGGACGCAGCACGCCTGGACAGACTGGTGAGGAGGGCCGGCTCTGTGGTGGGTACAGAGCTGGACTCACTGGTGACAGTGGTAGAGAGGAGGACTCTGGACAAAATGCTCTCCATCACGTCCCTGAACCTTTTAGTTCTATGAAGAGAAGTCCCTGAACCTTTTAGTTCTATGAAGAGAAGTCCCTGAACCTTTTAGTTCTTGGAAGAGAAGTCCCTGAACCTTTTAGTTCTTGGAAGAGAAGTCCCTGAACCTTTTAGTTCCTGAAGAGATGTCCCTGAACCTTTTAGTTCCTGAAGAGAAGTCCCTGAACCTTTTAGTTCTGGGGATCTTTGATGGAAAAGGGTCTTTAGAAACATCAGCTCCTCATCAAACCTGGACTACTTTCAGCTTCTACTCACTGTGGAGGACAGCTCTCTCAACTAAACACATATCAAGACTGTATACCCAGCACTACAACATGTTGATGCTCCATTCACTGACTTTACTGTTTTCATGGAAACGAACTGATTCACTCTCATGTTTGTGTTTCATTTCAAGTGACGGTGAAAGAAGACAGTTATGCTGTGTTACCGTGTTCCCTCAGCACCAAGGAGAACATCCAGACCACGGTCTTTGACTGGAAGAAAGGCGGTCAGGATGTGTTCTTTTACAATGGAAGAGATTTTAACAGTCAGCTTGAAGGTCGAGTGTCACATTTTAACGAGGAGCTGAAGAACGGTAACGCCTCCATAAAGATCAGGAAGACGAAGGTGGCCGACAGTGGAGTCTACACCTGTATTTTTCGTCATCTGATCTCATCTCATCCTCCTCAGCAGTTCACCATTGAGCTGGTTGTTGGTGAGTTTTTTTTATTTTTATTTTTTTATTATATTTAAAAGCATTGTTAGTAAGATGACAGGTTTAAGAGTCACTGATGAACTTTATTTATTTTCTGCACAAACGAGATGTGACGTGATTCAGGGAGTTTTTAAGGGAACATTGGGGAGAGAGAGAGAGACAGACAGACAGACAGAGAGAGAGGAAAGATGCCACAGGTCGGGTTTGAATCTGGTCCACCTGCTTCAAGGACTAAAGCCTGTGTACATGTGGAGTTCAAACTAACCACTTGTCCACCAGCATCCGGCTCTTTGACTCTTATTACAAACAAGTCTCCTCTCTCCTGCTGCAGCTTCAGCTGGTTTATAAAGTCAGAGACTGAAGCTTTGTATTCAGATTTTAGATGATTTAATATAACTGGATAAAATGTTACTTTCATAGTCTGAACATGAAGCATATCTGCTCTATATGTCATGTTAATAACATCACACACATTCTCTAACTTTATATATTTTCTTTTTTCTTTCAGAGTGCATCTTAAAGGACAGAACATCGGAGGAACCAGGTGAGTCCTGATGATGTCACCCTCTGCCTGTCACGCGCTCAGGTTGACCCCACAGACCTGATACCACTCAGGAATATTTAAAGTATTTCTAATTCACTTCAGTGGACTTTATTCTTCAGTTTGTGACGTAAAGACTCACAACACGTCAGTTTAAAGGAATCAATCAAAGCTTTTTGTACGTTAATATAACCACCACACCTAGCAGCTCTGATGAAGGGGGTTCAGGTCAGGTGGTCTACAGGGTCCTTCAACATGTCAGCCTGCTGGGACAAATAATCGGATTTATCATTGAGACATGAATTTAGCTTCTCTATTCCTCCTTTTATAAACCTCTTTAATCAGATATGTGATGACCAGAGGATTCACATGATTACATTTCTGATGCTGTAAAGAACCTGAATAATTTCTTATTTATTCCCTGTTCACAGTTGCATGTCGAGAGCCGAGCCGAGCCGTTCAGGAGCTTCTCCTGAACCTAAAGTGGAGTGGAGGGACAGTTCTGGAAACATCCTTCATGCTGAAGAACCACAAGTCACTAAAAATGAAGATGGCAGCTACCACATCATCCTCCAAACGACTGTGACCAAGACCGACACCTACAGCTGTGTGGTCACACAGGACGCCATCTGTCATCAGATCAACTCTAGCAACTATGTGTACATCCAAGGTGAGATTCTCCTTCATAATAATTAAATGTGTCTTTGTTTTAGCGTGCTCAGACTCAGGTCAGAGTGATTCAGCTCAAAGCAGTGTATACAGGGATTCAGTCCCATTGAGCCATCAGGTAAATGTGTCCACCTGAGAGCAACGTTCAAATCTAAACTGGGACTCTGTTTGATGAATCACCAGTGACAGGAGAGATAATGAACTGGGACCATTGAGAAATCACCAAAGTCCCAGTGAGCTGTAGTGAATATATCTATATATACCGTAAATTCCGGACTATAAGCCGCTACTTTTTTGTCACATTTTGAACACTGCAGCTTTTACAAGGATGCGGCTTATTTATGGATTTTTGTTGGGGGACAATGAGCTTCTGCCGCAAGAACATTTCACTTCGTCACGTCGGATCTTAATATCAGTCATTTTGCGTTCATGCACGCACCATCATCATGGAAAACACATGGAGAAATACATATGATGCAGCTTTCAAGTTAAAGGCGATTGACCTGGCTGTCAAAGGAAATAGAGCTGCTGCACGTAAAGTTGACATTGACAGCGACAACAAAAAAGAGACTGAGGAAGTGAGTAATGAAGTCATTCTGAGGCAGTGAATGGATGGACTTTTTCTTGTGAAATGTATTACTGTATTAAGGTAATCTTTTTCGTCAGCCGTGTTACAGACATGTTCGATAAAGGATTTCCAGTAGGCTTCGTATTTGCAGATGTTACCGTTAGCCTATGTATTTAATTAAAAGTTAAAACAATGTTTTTGTGTCACGTCTTTCCGTGTAAATAGCTCTGTTACAATGTGGACACCTTCGGCTTATAATCAAGTGCAGCTTATATATGTTCAAATACATTTATTTACTTATTATTAGCCGGTGCGGCTTATATCCAGGTGCGCTCAATAGTCTGGAATTTACGGTATATATATAAATGACTGTCTACAAAATATGTTGCACAATATTAATTATTTCATATCAATAAAAAAAAAAACTCACATCAATTAGGTTCACAGATCTTGTCTGAATAGAACAGAAACGTCTGATTGGCTACAGACGATTCACTGCTGAATGTTTGAGAATCGAGCTTCACACAAGACAGTTTGTATGAAACGTAACCAGATCCAAATCTGTTTTTAATGAAAACTGTAAATACTTTTTATAGAAAAAAATAATATATTTTATTTGTTTGATGGCGCCTTTCCCTCCCCTGTCCTGTTCACCCTGTATACCTCTGACTTCCAGTATAACTCTGAGCTCTGCCACATGCAGAAATACTCGGACGACACTGCGATAGTTGGTTGTGTCAGGGATGGACAGGAGGAGGAGTACAGGAGCCTGATCGAGGACTTTGTGACGTGGTGCAGTGCCAACCATCTGCAACTAAACACCTCCAAGACCAAAGAGATGGTGGTGGACTTCCGAAGGAACAAACCACATCTAGAACCTGTTTCCATCGGGGGGGTCGACGTGGAGGTGGTCAGGACCTACGGGTATCTGGGGCTGCAACTGGATGACAAGCTGGACTGGTCGCCTAACATGGACACTACCTGCAGGAAGGGACAGAGTCGTCTGTACTTCCTGAGAAGGCTGGGGTCCTTCAACATCTGCAAAAAGCTGCTGCAGATGTTCTACCAGTCTGTGGTGTCCAGCGTCCTCTTCTACGCCGTGGTGTGCTGGGGAGGAAGCTGCAAGAAGAGGGACGCAGCACGCCTGGACAGACTGGTGAGGAGGGCCGGCTCTGTGGTGGGTACAGAGCTGGACTCACTGGTGACAGTGGTAGAGAGGAGGACTCTGGACAAAATGCTCTCCATCACGTCCCTGAACCTTTTAGTTCTATGAAGAGAAGTCCCTGAACCTTTTAGTTCTATGAAGAGAAGTCCCTGAACCTTTTAGTTCTTGGAAGAGAAGTCCCTGAACCTTTTAGTTCTTGGAAGAGAAGTCCCTGAACCTTTTAGTTCCTGAAGAGATGTCCCTGAACCTTTTAGTTCCTGAAGAGAAGTCCCTGAACCTTTTAGTTCTGGGGATCTTTGATGGAAAAGGGTCTTTAGAAACACCAGCTCCTCATCAAACCTGGACTACTTTCAGCTTCTACTCACTGTGGAGGACAGCTCTCCCAACTAAACACATATCAAGACTGTATACCCAGCACTACAACATGTTGATGCTCCATTCACTGACTTTACTGTTTTCATGGAAACGAACTGATTCACTCTCATGTTTGTGTTTCATTTCAAGTGACGGTGAAAGAAGACAGTTATGCTGTGTTACCGTGTTCCCTCAGCACCAAGGAGAACATCCAGACCACGGTCTTTGACTGGAAGAAAGGCGGTCAGGATGTGTTCTTTTACAATGGAAGAGATTTTAACAGTCAGCTTGAAGGTCGAGTGTCACATTTTAACGAGGAGCTGAAGAACGGTAACGCCTCCATAAAGATCAGGAAGACGAAGGTGGCCGACAGTGGAGTCTACACCTGTATTTTTCGTCATCTGATCTCATCTCATCCTCCTCAGCAGTTCACCATTGAGCTGGTTGTTGGTGAGTTTTTTTTATTTTTATTTTTTTATTATATTTAAAAGCATTGTTAGTAAGATGACAGGTTTAAGAGTCACTGATGAACTTTATTTATTTTCTGCACAAACGAGATGTGACGTGATTCAAGGAGTTTTTAAGGGAACATTGGGGAGAGAGAGAGAGACAGACAGACAGACAGAGAGAGAGGAAAGATGCCACAGGTCGGGTTTGAATCTGGTCCACCTGCTTCAAGGACTAAAGCCTGTGTACATGTGGAGTTCAAACTAACCACTTGTCCACCAGCATCCGGCTCTTTGACTCTTATTACAAACAAGTCTCCTCTCTCCTGCTGCAGCTTCAGCTGGTTTATAAAGTCAGAGACTGAAGCTTTGTATTCAGATTTTAGATGATTTAATATAACTGGATAAAATGTTACTTTCATAGTCTGAACATGAAGCATATCTGCTCTATATGTCATGTTAATAACATCACACACATTCTCTAACTTTATATATTTTCTTTTTTCTTTCAGAGTGCATCTTAAAGGACAGAACATCGGAGGAACCAGGTGAGTCCTGATGATGTCACCCTCTGCCTGTCACGCGCTCAGGTTGACCCCACAGACCTGATACCACTCAGGAATATTTAAAGTATTTCTAATTCACTTCAGTGGACATTATTCTTCAGTTTGTGACGTAAAGACTCACAACACGTCGTTTAAAGGAATCAATCAAAGCTTTTTGTACGTTAATATAACCACCACACCTAGCAGCTCTGATGAAGGGGGTTCAGGTCAGGTGGTCTACAGGGTCCTTCAACATGTCAGCCTGCTGGGACAAATAATCGGATTTATCATTGAGACATGAATTTAGCTTCTCTATTCCTCCTTTTATAAACCTCTTTAATCAGATATGTGATGACCAGAGGATTCACATGATTACATTTCTGATGCTGTAAAGAACCTGAATAATTTCTTATTTATTCCCTGTTCACAGTTGCATGTCGAGAGCCGAGCCGAGCCGTTCAGGAGCTTCTCCTGAACCTAAAGTGGAGTGGAGGGACAGTTCTGGAAACATCCTTCATGCTGAAGAACCACAAGTCACTAAAAATGAAGATGGCAGCTACCACATCATCCTCCAAACGACTGTGACCAAGACCGACACCTACAGCTGTGTGGTCACACAGGACGCCATCTGTCATCAGATCAACTCTAGCAACTATGTGTACATCCAAGGTGAGATTCTCCTTCATAATAATTAAATGTGTCTTTGTTTTAGCGTGCTCAGACTCAGGTCAGAGTGATTCAGCTCAAAGCAGTGTATACAGGGATTCAGTCCCATTGAGCCATCAGGTAAATGTGTCCACCTGAGAGCAACGTTCAAATCTAAACTGGGACTCTGTTTGATGAATCACCAGTGACAGGAGAGATAATGAACTGGGACCATTGAGAAATCACCAAAGTCCCAGTGAGCTGTAGTGAATATATCTATATATACCGTAAATTCCGGACTATAAGCCGCTACTTTTTTGTCACATTTTGAACACTGCAGCTTTTACAAGGATGCGGCTTATTTATGGATTTTTGTTGGGGGACAATGAGCTTCTGCCGCAAGAACATTTCACTTCGTCACGTCGGATCTTAATATCAGTCATTTTGCGTTCATGCACGCACCATCATCATGGAAAACACATGGAGAAATACATATGATGCAGCTTTCAAGTTAAAGGCGATTGACCTGGCTGTCAAAGGAAATAGAGCTGCTGCACGTAAAGTTGACATTGACAGCGACAACAAAAAAGAGACTGAGGAAGTGAGTAATGAAGTCATTCTGAGGCAGTGAATGGATGGACTTTTTCTTGTGAAATGTATTACTGTATTAAGGTAATCTTTTTCGTCAGCCGTGTTACAGACATGTTCGATAAAGGATGTCCAGTAGGCTTCGTATTTGCAGATGTTACCGTTAGCCTATGTATTTAATTAAAAGTTAAAACAATGTTTTTGTGTCACGTCTTTCCGTGTAAATAGCTCTGTTACAATGTGGACACCTTCGGCTTATAATCAAGTGCAGCTTATATATGTTCAAATACATTTATTTACTTATTATTAGCCGGTGCGGCTTATATCCAGGTGCGCTCAATAGTCTGGAATTTACGGTATATATATAAATGACTGTCTACAAAATATGTTGCACAATATTAATTATTTCATATCAATAAAAAAAAAAACTCACATCAATTAGGTTCACAGATCTTGTCTGAATAGAACAGAAACGTCTGATTGGCTACAGACGATTCACTGCTGAATGTTTGAGAATCGAGCTTCACACAAGACAGTTTGTATGAAACGTAACCAGATCCAAATCTGTTTTTAATGAAAACTGTAAATACTTTTTATAGAAAAAAATAATATATTTTATTTGTTTGATGGCGCCTTTCCCTCCCCTGTCCTGTTCACCCTGTATACCTCTGACTTCCAGTATAACTCTGAGCTCTGCCACATGCAGAAATACTCGGACGACACTGCGATAGTTGGTTGTGTCAGGGATGGACAGGAGGAGGAGTACAGGAGCCTGATCGAGGACTTTGTGACGTGGTGCAGTGCCAACCATCTGCAACTAAACACCTCCAAGACCAAAGAGATGGTGGTGGACTTCCGAAGGAACAAACCACATCTAGAACCTGTTTCCATCGGGGGGG
Source organism: Symphodus melops (assembly GCF_947650265.1). Lineage (NCBI taxonomy): Eukaryota > Metazoa > Chordata > Actinopteri > Labriformes > Labridae > Symphodus > Symphodus melops. The sequence continues at coordinate 9,026,081 of NC_136695.1, read as the reverse complement.
TCGACGTGGAGGTGGTCAGGACCTACGGGTATCTGGGGCTGCAACTGGATGACAAGCTGGACTGGTCGCCTAACATGGACACTACCTGCAGGAAGGGACAGAGTCGTCTGTACTTCCTGAGAAGGCTGGGGTCCTTCAACATCTGCAAAAAGCTGCTGCAGATGTTCTACCAGTCTGTGGTGTCCAGCGTCCTCTTCTACGCCGTGGTGTGCTGGGGAGGAAGCTGCAAGAAGAGGGACGCAGCACGCCTGGACAGACTGGTGAGGAGGGCCGGCTCTGTGGTGGGTACAGAGCTGGACTCACTGGTGACAGTGGTAGAGAGGAGGACTCTGGACAAAATGCTCTCCATCACGTCCCTGAACCTTTTAGTTCTATGAAGAGAAGTCCCTGAACCTTTTAGTTCTATGAAGAGAAGTCCCTGAACCTTTTAGTTCTTGGAAGAGAAGTCCCTGAACCTTTTAGTTCTTGGAAGAGAAGTCCCTGAACCTTTTAGTTCCTGAAGAGATGTCCCTGAACCTTTTAGTTCCTGAAGAGAAGTCCCTGAACCTTTTAGTTCTGGGGATCTTTGATGGAAAAGGGTCTTTAGAAACACCAGCTCCTCATCAAACCTGGACTACTTTCAGCTTCTACTCACTGTGGAGGACAGCTCTCCCAACTAAACACATATCAAGACTGTATACCCAGCACTACAACATGTTGATGCTCCATTCACTGACTTTACTGTTTTCATGGAAACGAACTGATTCACTCTCATGTTTGTGTTTCATTTCAAGTGACGGTGAAAGAAGACAGTTATGCTGTGTTACCGTGTTCCCTCAGCACCAAGGAGAACATCCAGACCACGGTCTTTGACTGGAAGAAAGGCGGTCAGGATGTGTTCTTTTACAATGGAAGAGATTTTAACAGTCAGCTTGAAGGTCGAGTGTCACATTTTAACGAGGAGCTGAAGAACGGTAACGCCTCCATAAAGATCAGGAAGACGAAGGTGGCCGACAGTGGAGTCTACACCTGTATTTTTCGTCATCTGATCTCATCTCATCCTCCTCAGCAGTTCACCATTGAGCTGGTTGTTGGTGAGTTTTTTTTATTTTTATTTTTTTATTATATTTAAAAGCATTGTTAGTAAGATGACAGGTTTAAGAGTCACTGATGAACTTTATTTATTTTCTGCACAAACGAGATGTGACGTGATTCAAGGAGTTTTTAAGGGAACATTGGGGAGAGAGAGAGAGACAGACAGACAGACAGAGAGAGAGGAAAGATGCCACAGGTCGGGTTTGAATCTGGTCCACCTGCTTCAAGGACTAAAGCCTGTGTACATGTGGAGTTCAAACTAACCACTTGTCCACCAGCATCCGGCTCTTTGACTCTTATTACAAACAAGTCTCCTCTCTCCTGCTGCAGCTTCAGCTGGTTTATAAAGTCAGAGACTGAAGCTTTGTATTCAGATTTTAGATGATTTAATATAACTGGATAAAATGTTACTTTCATAGTCTGAACATGAAGCATATCTGCTCTATATGTCATGTTAATAACATCACACACATTCTCTAACTTTATATATTTTCTTTTTTCTTTCAGAGTGCATCTTAAAGGACAGAACATCGGAGGAACCAGGTGAGTCCTGATGATGTCACCCTCTGCCTGTCACGCGCTCAGGTTGACCCCACAGACCTGATACCACTCAGGAATATTTAAAGTATTTCTAATTCACTTCAGTGGACATTATTCTTCAGTTTGTGACGTAAAGACTCACAACACGTCGTTTAAAGGAATCAATCAAAGCTTTTTGTACGTTAATATAACCACCACACCTAGCAGCTCTGATGAAGGGGGTTCAGGTCAGGTGGTCTACAGGGTCCTTCAACATGTCAGCCTGCTGGGACAAATAATCGGATTTATCATTGAGACATGAATTTAGCTTCTCTATTCCTCCTTTTATAAACCTCTTTAATCAGATATGTGATGACCAGAGGATTCACATGATTACATTTCTGATGCTGTAAAGAACCTGAATAATTTCTTATTTATTCCCTGTTCACAGTTGCATGTCGAGAGCCGAGCCGAGCCGTTCAGGAGCTTCTCCTGAACCTAAAGTGGAGTGGAGGGACAGTTCTGGAAACATCCTTCATGCTGAAGAACCACAAGTCACTAAAAATGAAGATGGCAGCTACCACATCATCCTCCAAACGACTGTGACCAAGACCGACACCTACAGCTGTGTGGTCACACAGGACGCCATCTGTCATCAGATCAACTCTAGCAACTATGTGTACATCCAAGGTGAGATTCTCCTTCATAATAATTAAATGTGTCTTTGTTTTAGCGTGCTCAGACTCAGGTCAGAGTGATTCAGCTCAAAGCAGTGTATACAGGGATTCAGTCCCATTGAGCCATCAGGTAAATGTGTCCACCTGAGAGCAACGTTCAAATCTAAACTGGGACTCTGTTTGATGAATCACCAGTGACAGGAGAGATAATGAACTGGGACCATTGAGAAATCACCAAAGTCCCAGTGAGCTGTAGTGAATATATCTATATATACCGTAAATTCCGGACTATAAGCCGCTACTTTTTTGTCACATTTTGAACACTGCAGCTTTTACAAGGATGCGGCTTATTTATGGATTTTTGTTGGGGGACAATGAGCTTCTGCCGCAAGAACATTTCACTTCGTCACGTCGGATCTTAATATCAGTCATTTTGCGTTCATGCACGCACCATCATCATGGAAAACACATGGAGAAATACATATGATGCAGCTTTCAAGTTAAAGGCGATTGACCTGGCTGTCAAAGGAAATAGAGCTGCTGCACGTAAAGTTGACATTGACAGCGACAACAAAAAAGAGACTGAGGAAGTGAGTAATGAAGTCATTCTGAGGCAGTGAATGGATGGACTTTTTCTTGTGAAATGTATTACTGTATTAAGGTAATCTTTTTCGTCAGCCGTGTTACAGACATGTTCGATAAAGGATGTCCAGTAGGCTTCGTATTTGCAGATGTTACCGTTAGCCTATGTATTTAATTAAAAGTTAAAACAATGTTTTTGTGTCACGTCTTTCCGTGTAAATAGCTCTGTTACAATGTGGACACCTTCGGCTTATAATCAAGTGCAGCTTATATATGTTCAAATACATTTATTTACTTATTATTAGCCGGTGCGGCTTATATCCAGGTGCGCTCAATAGTCTGGAATTTACGGTATATATATAAATGACTGTCTACAAAATATGTTGCACAATATTAATTATTTCATATCAATAAAAAAAAAAACTCACATCAATTAGGTTCACAGATCTTGTCTGAATAGAACAGAAACGTCTGATTGGCTACAGACGATTCACTGCTGAATGTTTGAGAATCGAGCTTCACACAAGACAGTTTGTATGAAACGTAACCAGATCCAAATCTGTTTTTAATGAAAACTGTAAATACTTTTTATAGAAAAAAATAATATATTTTATTTGTTTGATGGCGCCTTTCCCTCCCCTGTCCTGTTCACCCTGTATACCTCTGACTTCCAGTATAACTCTGAGCTCTGCCACATGCAGAAATACTCGGACGACACTGCGATAGTTGGTTGTGTCAGGGATGGACAGGAGGAGGAGTACAGGAGCCTGATCGAGGACTTTGTGACGTGGTGCAGTGCCAACCATCTGCAACTAAACACCTCCAAGACCAAAGAGATGGTGGTGGACTTCCGAAGGAACAAACCACATCTAGAACCTGTTTCCATCGGGGGGGTCGACGTGGAGGTGGTCAGGACCTACGGGTATCTGGGGCTGCAACTGGATGACAAGCTGGACTGGTCGCCTAACATGGACACTACCTGCAGGAAGGGACAGAGTCGTCTGTACTTCCTGAGAAGGCTGGGGTCCTTCAACATCTGCAAAAAGCTGCTGCAGATGTTCTACCAGTCTGTGGTGTCCAGCGTCCTCTTCTACGCCGTGGTGTGCTGGGGAGGAAGCTGCAAGAAGAGGGACGCAGCACGCCTGGACAGACTGGTGAGGAGGGCCGGCTCTGTGGTGGGTACAGAGCTGGACTCACTGGTGACAGTGGTAGAGAGGAGGACTCTGGACAAAATGCTCTCCATCACGTCCCTGAACCTTTTAGTTCTATGAAGAGAAGTCCCTGAACCTTTTAGTTCTATGAAGAGAAGTCCCTGAACCTTTTAGTTCTTGGAAGAGAAGTCCCTGAACCTTTTAGTTCTTGGAAGAGAAGTCCCTGAACCTTTTAGTTCCTGAAGAGATGTCCCTGAACCTTTTAGTTCCTGAAGAGAAGTCCCTGAACCTTTTAGTTCTGGGGATCTTTGATGGAAAAGGGTCTTTAGAAACATCAGCTCCTCATCAAACCTGGACTACTTTCAGCTTCTACTCACTGTGGAGGACAGCTCTCTCAACTAAACACATATCAAGACTGTATACCCAGCACTACAACATGTTGATGCTCCATTCACTGACTTTACTGTTTTCATGGAAACGAACTGATTCACTCTCATGTTTGTGTTTCATTTCAAGTGACGGTGAAAGAAGACAGTTATGCTGTGTTACCGTGTTCCCTCAGCACCAAGGAGAACATCCAGACCACGGTCTTTGACTGGAAGAAAGGCGGTCAGGATGTGTTCTTTTACAATGGAAGAGATTTTAACAGTCAGCTTGAAGGTCGAGTGTCACATTTTAACGAGGAGCTGAAGAACGGTAACGCCTCCATAAAGATCAGGAAGACGAAGGTGGCCGACAGTGGAGTCTACACCTGTATTTTTCGTCATCTGATCTCATCTCATCCTCCTCAGCAGTTCACCATTGAGCTGGTTGTTGGTGAGTTTTTTTTATTTTTATTTTTTTATTATATTTAAAAGCATTGTTAGTAAGATGACAGGTTTAAGAGTCACTGATGAACTTTATTTATTTTCTGCACAAACGAGATGTGACGTGATTCAGGGAGTTTTTAAGGGAACATTGGGGAGAGAGAGAGAGACAGACAGACAGACAGAGAGAGAGGAAAGATGCCACAGGTCGGGTTTGAATCTGGTCCACCTGCTTCAAGGACTAAAGCCTGTGTACATGTGGAGTTCAAACTAACCACTTGTCCACCAGCATCCGGCTCTTTGACTCTTATTACAAACAAGTCTCCTCTCTCCTGCTGCAGCTTCAGCTGGTTTATAAAGTCAGAGACTGAAGCTTTGTATTCAGATTTTAGATGATTTAATATAACTGGATAAAATGTTACTTTCATAGTCTGAACATGAAGCATATCTGCTCTATATGTCATGTTAATAACATCACACACATTCTCTAACTTTATATATTTTCTTTTTTCTTTCAGAGTGCATCTTAAAGGACAGAACATCGGAGGAACCAGGTGAGTCCTGATGATGTCACCCTCTGCCTGTCACGCGCTCAGGTTGACCCCACAGACCTGATACCACTCAGGAATATTTAAAGTATTTCTAATTCACTTCAGTGGACTTTATTCTTCAGTTTGTGACGTAAAGACTCACAACACGTCAGTTTAAAGGAATCAATCAAAGCTTTTTGTACGTTAATATAACCACCACACCTAGCAGCTCTGATGAAGGGGGTTCAGGTCAGGTGGTCTACAGGGTCCTTCAACATGTCAGCCTGCTGGGACAAATAATCGGATTTATCATTGAGACATGAATTTAGCTTCTCTATTCCTCCTTTTATAAACCTCTTTAATCAGATATGTGATGACCAGAGGATTCACATGATTACATTTCTGATGCTGTAAAGAACCTGAATAATTTCTTATTTATTCCCTGTTCACAGTTGCATGTCGAGAGCCGAGCCGAGCCGTTCAGGAGCTTCTCCTGAACCTAAAGTGGAGTGGAGGGACAGTTCTGGAAACATCCTTCATGCTGAAGAACCACAAGTCACTAAAAATGAAGATGGCAGCTACCACATCATCCTCCAAACGACTGTGACCAAGACCGACACCTACAGCTGTGTGGTCACACAGGACGCCATCTGTCATCAGATCAACTCTAGCAACTATGTGTACATCCAAGGTGAGATTCTCCTTCATAATAATTAAATGTGTCTTTGTTTTAGCGTGCTCAGACTCAGGTCAGAGTGATTCAGCTCAAAGCAGTGTATACAGGGATTCAGTCCCATTGAGCCATCAGGTAAATGTGTCCACCTGAGAGCAACGTTCAAATCTAAACTGGGACTCTGTTTGATGAATCACCAGTGACAGGAGAGATAATGAACTGGGACCATTGAGAAATCACCAAAGTCCCAGTGAGCTGTAGTGAATATATCTATATATACCGTAAATTCCGGACTATAAGCCGCTACTTTTTTGTCACATTTTGAACACTGCAGCTTTTACAAGGATGCGGCTTATTTATGGATTTTTGTTGGGGGACAATGAGCTTCTGCCGCAAGAACATTTCACTTCGTCACGTCGGATCTTAATATCAGTCATTTTGCGTTCATGCACGCACCATCATCATGGAAAACACATGGAGAAATACATATGATGCAGCTTTCAAGTTAAAGGCGATTGACCTGGCTGTCAAAGGAAATAGAGCTGCTGCACGTAAAGTTGACATTGACAGCGACAACAAAAAAGAGACTGAGGAAGTGAGTAATGAAGTCATTCTGAGGCAGTGAATGGATGGACTTTTTCTTGTGAAATGTATTACTGTATTAAGGTAATCTTTTTCGTCAGCCGTGTTACAGACATGTTCGATAAAGGATTTCCAGTAGGCTTCGTATTTGCAGATGTTACCGTTAGCCTATGTATTTAATTAAAAGTTAAAACAATGTTTTTGTGTCACGTCTTTCCGTGTAAATAGCTCTGTTACAATGTGGACACCTTCGGCTTATAATCAAGTGCAGCTTATATATGTTCAAATACATTTATTTACTTATTATTAGCCGGTGCGGCTTATATCCAGGTGCGCTCAATAGTCTGGAATTTACGGTATATATATAAATGACTGTCTACAAAATATGTTGCACAATATTAATTATTTCATATCAATAAAAAAAAAAACTCACATCAATTAGGTTCACAGATCTTGTCTGAATAGAACAGAAACGTCTGATTGGCTACAGACGATTCACTGCTGAATGTTTGAGAATCGAGCTTCACACAAGACAGTTTGTATGAAACGTAACCAGATCCAAATCTGTTTTTAATGAAAACTGTAAATACTTTTTATAGAAAAAAATAATATATTTTATTTGTTTGATGGCGCCTTTCCCTCCCCTGTCCTGTTCACCCTGTATACCTCTGACTTCCAGTATAACTCTGAGCTCTGCCACATGCAGAAATACTCGGACGACACTGCGATAGTTGGTTGTGTCAGGGATGGACAGGAGGAGGAGTACAGGAGCCTGATCGAGGACTTTGTGACGTGGTGCAGTGCCAACCATCTGCAACTAAACACCTCCAAGACCAAAGAGATGGTGGTGGACTTCCGAAGGAACAAACCACATCTAGAACCTGTTTCCATCGGGGGGGTCGACGTGGAGGTGGTCAGGACCTACGGGTATCTGGGGCTGCAACTGGATGACAAGCTGGACTGGTCGCCTAACATGGACACTACCTGCAGGAAGGGACAGAGTCGTCTGTACTTCCTGAGAAGGCTGGGGTCCTTCAACATCTGCAAAAAGCTGCTGCAGATGTTCTACCAGTCTGTGGTGTCCAGCGTCCTCTTCTACGCCGTGGTGTGCTGGGGAGGAAGCTGCAAGAAGAGGGACGCAGCACGCCTGGACAGACTGGTGAGGAGGGCCGGCTCTGTGGTGGGTACAGAGCTGGACTCACTGGTGACAGTGGTAGAGAGGAGGACTCTGGACAAAATGCTCTCCATCACGTCCCTGAACCTTTTAGTTCTATGAAGAGAAGTCCCTGAACCTTTTAGTTCTATGAAGAGAAGTCCCTGAACCTTTTAGTTCTTGGAAGAGAAGTCCCTGAACCTTTTAGTTCTTGGAAGAGAAGTCCCTGAACCTTTTAGTTCCTGAAGAGATGTCCCTGAACCTTTTAGTTCCTGAAGAGAAGTCCCTGAACCTTTTAGTTCTGGGGATCTTTGATGGAAAAGGGTCTTTAGAAACACCAGCTCCTCATCAAACCTGGACTACTTTCAGCTTCTACTCACTGTGGAGGACAGCTCTCCCAACTAAACACATATCAAGACTGTATACCCAGCACTACAACATGTTGATGCTCCATTCACTGACTTTACTGTTTTCATGGAAACGAACTGATTCACTCTCATGTTTGTGTTTCATTTCAAGTGACGGTGAAAGAAGACAGTTATGCTGTGTTACCGTGTTCCCTCAGCACCAAGGAGAACATCCAGACCACGGTCTTTGACTGGAAGAAAGGCGGTCAGGATGTGTTCTTTTACAATGGAAGAGATTTTAACAGTCAGCTTGAAGGTCGAGTGTCACATTTTAACAAGGAGCTGAAGAACGGTAACGCCTCCATAAAGATCAGGAAGACGAAGGTGGCCGACAGTGGAGTCTACACCTGTATTTTTCGTCATCTGATCTCATCTCATCCTCCTCAGCAGTTCACCATTGAGCTGGTTGTTGGTGAGTTTTTTTTATTTTTATTTTTTTATTATATTTAAAAGCATTGTTAGTAAGATGACAGGTTTAAGAGTCACTGATGAACTTTATTTATTTTCTGCACAAACGAGATGTGACGTGATTCAAGGAGTTTTTAAGGGAACATTGGGGAGAGAGAGAGAGACAGACAGACAGACAGAGAGAGAGGAAAGATGCCACAGGTCGGGTTTGAATCTGGTCCACCTGCTTCAAGGACTAAAGCCTGTGTACATGTGGAGTTCAAACTAACCACTTGTCCACCAGCATCCGGCTCTTTGACTCTTATTACAAACAAGTCTCCTCTCTCCTGCTGCAGCTTCAGCTGGTTTATAAAGTCAGAGACTGAAGCTTTGTATTCAGATTTTAGATGATTTAATATAACTGGATAAAATGTTACTTTCATAGTCTGAACATGAAGCATATCTGCTCTATATGTCATGTTAATAACATCACACACATTCTCTAACTTTATATATTTTCTTTTTTCTTTCAGAGTGCATCTTAAAGGACAGAACATCGGAGGAACCAGGTGAGTCCTGATGATGTCACCCTCTGCCTGTCACGCGCTCAGGTTGACCCCACAGACCTGATACCACTCAGGAATATTTAAAGTATTTCTAATTCACTTCAGTGGACTTTATTCTTCAGTTTGTGACGTAAAGACTCACAACACGTCAGTTTAAAGGAATCAATCAAAGCTTTTTGTACGTTAATATAACCACCACACCTAGCAGCTCTGATGAAGGGGGTTCAGGTCAGGTGGTCTACAGGGTCCTTCAACATGTCAGCCTGCTGGGACAAATAATCGGATTTATCATTGAGACATGAATTTAGCTTCTCTATTCCTCCTTTTATAAACCTCTTTAATCAGATATGTGATGACCAGAGGATTCACATGATTACATTTCTGATGCTGTAAAGAACCTGAATAATTTCTTATTTATTCCCTGTTCACAGTTGCATGTCGAGAGCCGAGCCGAGCCGTTCAGGAGCTTCTCCTGAACCTAAAGTGGAGTGGAGGGACAGTTCTGGAAACATCCTTCATGCTGAAGAACCACAAGTCACTAAAAATGAAGATGGCAGCTACCACATCATCCTCCAAACGACTGTGACCAAGACCGACACCTACAGCTGTGTGGTCACACAGGACGCCATCTGTCATCAGATCAACTCTAGCAACTATGTGTACATCCAAGGTGAGATTCTCCTTCATAATAATTAAATGTGTCTTTGTTTTAGCGTGCTCAGACTCAGGTCAGAGTGATTCAGCTCAAAGCAGTGTATACAGGGATTCAGTCCCATTGAGCCATCAGGTAAATGTGTCCACCTGAGAGCAACGTTCAAATCTAAACTGGGACTCTGTTTGATGAATCACCAGTGACAGGAGAGATAATGAACTGGGACCATTGAGAAATCACCAAAGTCCCAGTGAGCTGTAGTGAATATATCTATATATACCGTAAATTCCGGACTATAAGCCGCTACTTTTTTGTCACATTTTGAACACTGCAGCTTTTACAAGGATGCGGCTTATTTATGGATTTTTGTTGGGGGACAATGAGCTTCTGCCGCAAGAACATTTCACTTCGTCACGTCGGATCTTAATATCAGTCATTTTGCGTTCATGCACGCACCATCATCATGGAAAACACATGGAGAAATACATATGATGCAGCTTTCAAGTTAAAGGCGATTGACCTGGCTGTCAAAGGAAATAGAGCTGCTGCACGTAAAGTTGACATTGACAGCGACAACAAAAAAGAGACTGAGGAAGTGAGTAATGAAGTCATTCTGAGGCAGTGAATGGATGGACTTTTTCTTGTGAAATGTATTACTGTATTAAGGTAATCTTTTTCGTCAGCCGTGTTACAGACATGTTCGATAAAGGATTTCCAGTAGGCTTCGTATTTGCAGATGTTACCGTTAGCCTATGTATTTAATTAAAAGTTAAAACAATGTTTTTGTGTCACGTCTTTCCGTGTAAATAGCTCTGTTACAATGTGGACACCTTCGGCTTATAATCAAGTGCAGCTTATATATGTTCAAATACATTTATTTACTTATTATTAGCCGGTGCGGCTTATATCCAGGTGCGCTCAATAGTCTGGAATTTACGGTATATATATAAATGACTGTCTACAAAATATGTTGCACAATATTAATTATTTCATATCAATAAAAAAAAAAACTCACATCAATTAGGTTCACAGATCTTGTCTGAATAGAACAGAAACGTCTGATTGGCTACAGACGATTCACTGCTGAATGTTTGAGAATCGAGCTTCACACAAGACAGTTTGTATGAAACGTAACCAGATCCAAATCTGTTTTTAATGAAAACTGTAAATACTTTTTATAGAAAAAAATAATATATTTTATTTGTTTGATGGCGCCTTTCCCTCCCCTGTCCTGTTCACCCTGTATACCTCTGACTTCCAGTATAACTCTGAGCTCTGCCACATGCAGAAATACTCGGACGACACTGCGATAGTTGGTTGTGTCAGGGATGGACAGGAGGAGGAGTACAGGAGCCTGATCGAGGACTTTGTGACGTGGTGCAGTGCCAACCATCTGCAACTAAACACCTCCAAGACCAAAGAGATGGTGGTGGACTTCCGAAGGAACAAACCACATCTAGAACCTGTTTCCATCGGGGGGGTCGACGTGGAGGTGGTCAGGACCTACGGGTATCTGGGGCTGCAACTGGATGACAAGCTGGACTGGTCGCCTAACATGGACACTACCTGCAGGAAGGGACAGAGTCGTCTGTACTTCCTGAGAAGGCTGGGGTCCTTCAACATCTGCAAAAAGCTGCTGCAGATGTTCTACCAGTCTGTGGTGTCCAGCGTCCTCTTCTACGCCGTGGTGTGCTGGGGAGGAAGCTGCAAGAAGAGGGACGCAGCACGCCTGGACAGACTGGTGAGGAGGGCCGGCTCTGTGGTGGGTACAGAGCTGGACTCACTGGTGACAGTGGTAGAGAGGAGGACTCTGGACAAAATGCTCTCCATCACGTCCCTGAACCTTTTAGTTCTATGAAGAGAAGTCCCTGAACCTTTTAGTTCTATGAAGAGAAGTCCCTGAACCTTTTAGTTCTTGGAAGAGAAGTCCCTGAACCTTTTAGTTCTTGGAAGAGAAGTCCCTGAACCTTTTAGTTCCTGAAGAGATGTCCCTGAACCTTTTAGTTCCTGAAGAGAAGTCCCTGAACCTTTTAGTTCTGGGGATCTTTGATGGAAAAGGGTCTTTAGAAACACCAGCTCCTCATCAAACCTGGACTACTTTCAGCTTCTACTCACTGTGGAGGACAGCTCTCCCAACTAAACACATATCAAGACTGTATACCCAGCACTACAACATGTTGATGCTCCATTCACTGACTTTACTGTTTTCATGGAAACGAACTGATTCACTCTCATGTTTGTGTTTCATTTCAAGTGACGGTGAAAGAAGACAGTTATGCTGTGTTACCGTGTTCCCTCAGCACCAAGGAGAACATCCAGACCACGGTCTTTGACTGGAAGAAAGGCGGTCAGGATGTGTTCTTTTACAATGGAAGAGATTTTAACAGTCAGCTTGAAGGTCGAGTGTCACATTTTAACAAGGAGCTGAAGAACGGTAACGCCTCCATAAAGATCAGGAAGACGAAGGTGGCCGACAGTGGAGTCTACACCTGTATTTTTCGTCATCTGATCTCATCTCATCCTCCTCAGCAGTTCACCATTGAGCTGGTTGTTGGTGAGTTTTTTTTATTTTTATTTTTTTATTATATTTAAAAGCATTGTTAGTAAGATGACAGGTTTAAGAGTCACTGATGAACTTTATTTATTTTCTGCACAAACGAGATGTGACGTGATTCAAGGAGTTTTTAAGGGAACATTGGGGAGAGAGAGAGAGACAGACAGACAGACAGAGAGAGAGGAAAGATGCCACAGGTCGGGTTTGAATCTGGTCCACCTGCTTCAAGGACTAAAGCCTGTGTACATGTGGAGTTCAAACTAACCACTTGTCCACCAGCATCCGGCTCTTTGACTCTTATTACAAACAAGTCTCCTCTCTCCTGCTGCAGCTTCAGCTGGTTTATAAAGTCAGAGACTGAAGCTTTGTATTCAGATTTTAGATGATTTAATATAACTGGATAAAATGTTACTTTCATAGTCTGAACATGAAGCATATCTGCTCTATATGTCATGTTAATAACATCACACACATTCTCTAACTTTATATATTTTCTTTTTTCTTTCAGAGTGCATCTTAAAGGACAGAACATCGGAGGAACCAGGTGAGTCCTGATGATGTCACCCTCTGCCTGTCACGCGCTCAGGTTGACCCCACAGACCTGATACCACTCAGGAATATTTAAAGTATTTCTAATTCACTTCAGTGGACATTATTCTTCAGTTTGTGACGTAAAGACTCACAACACGTCGTTTAAAGGAATCAATCAAAGCTTTTTGTACGTTAATATAACCACCACACCTAGCAGCTCTGATGAAGGGGGTTCAGGTCAGGTGGTCTACAGGGTCCTTCAACATGTCAGCCTGCTGGGACAAATAATCGGATTTATCATTGAGACATGAATTTAGCTTCTCTATTCCTCCTTTTATAAACCTCTTTAATCAGATATGTGATGACCAGAGGATTCACATGATTACATTTCTGATGCTGTAAAGAACCTGAATAATTTCTTATTTATTCCCTGTTCACAGTTGCATGTCGAGAGCCGAGCCGAGCCGTTCAGGAGCTTCTCCTGAACCTAAAGTGGAGTGGAGGGACAGTTCTGGAAACATCCTTCATGCTGAAGAACCACAAGTCACCAAAAATGAAGATGGCAGCTACCACATCATCCTCCAAACGACTGTGACCAAGACCGACACCTACAGCTGTGTGGTCACACAGGACGCCATCTGTCATCAGATCAACTCTAGCAACTATGTGTACATCCAAGGTGAGATTCTCCTTCATAATAATTAAATGTGTCTTTGTTTTAGCGTGCTCAGACTCAGGTCAGAGTGATTCAGCTCAAAGCAGTGTATACAGGGATTCAGTCCCATTGAGCCATCAGGTAAATGTGTCCACCTGAGAGCAACGTTCAAATCTAAACTGGGACTCTGTTTGATGAATCACCAGTGACAGGAGAGATAATGAACTGGGACCATTGAGAAATCACCAAAGTCCCAGTGAGCTGTAGTGAATATATCTATATATACCGTAAATTCCGGACTATAAGCCGCTACTTTTTTGTCACATTTTGAACACTGCAGCTTTTACAAGGATGCGGCTTATTTATGGATTTTTGTTGGGGGACAATGAGCTTCTGCCGCAAGAACATTTCACTTCGTCACGTCGGATCTTAATATCAGTCATTTTGCGTTCATGCACGCACCATCATCATGGAAAACACATGGAGAAATACATATGATGCAGCTTTCAAGTTAAAGGCGATTGACCTGGCTGTCAAAGGAAATAGAGCTGCTGCACGTAAAGTTGACATTGACAGCGACAACAAAAAAGAGACTGAGGAAGTGAGTAATGAAGTCATTCTGAGGCAGTGAATGGATGGACTTTTTCTTGTGAAATGTATTACTGTATTAAGGTAATCTTTTTCGTCAGCCGTGTTACAGACATGTTCGATAAAGGATTTCCAGTAGGCTTCGTATTTGCAGATGTTACCGTTAGCCTATGTATTTAATTAAAAGTTAAAACAATGTTTTTGTGTCACGTCTTTCCGTGTAAATAGCTCTGTTACAATGTGGACACCTTCGGCTTATAATCAAGTGCAGCTTATATATGTTCAAATACATTTATTTACCGTAAATTCCGGACTATAAGCCGCTACTTTTTTCTCACACTTCGAGCACTACGGCTTCTACTCCGGTGCGGCTAATGCATGGATTTTTTATGGGGGACAATGAGCTTCTGCCGCAAAAACATTTGACTTCGTCACGTCGGATCTTAATATCAGTCATTTTGCGCTTCATGCACGCACCCTCATGATGGAAAACACACGGAGAAATACATATGATGCAGCTTTCAAGTTAAAGGCGATCGACCTGGCTGTCAAAGAAGCTAACAGAGCTGCTGCACGTTAAGATGACACTGACAGCGACAACAGAGACTGAGGAAGTGAGTAATGAAGTCATTCTAAGGCAGTGAATGGATGGACTTTTTCTTGTGAAATATATTACGTCATCTTTTTCATCAGCCGTGTTACAGACACCGTCGGCTAGGCTTCGTATTGTAACGGTTCATGTTGTAAAGTCAGTAGTTGATAATGTGTTCATAATTCCGATTATGTGGAGAGTCAGTGAATGCACCAGCGAGAACGTGTTGAGTGGCTGTATGAGAGAACGCTGGGGGAGAGAGTTGGATTGTTACGGCAAGTTATGTGTTGCTCTCTGCTGTAAACGGCGTGGTCACGGCCGACAGTGATCGGGTTATTAAAAGTTATGATTTGAACGCTCTCGTCGTCCTTTAACGTCCGTACGGACGCTACAGTATTTGCGGATGTTACCGGTAGCCTACGTCTGTGTAAATAGCTCTTGTTATAGCGTGGACACCTGCGGCTTATAATCAAGTGCGGCTTATATATGTACAAATACATTTATTTACTTATTTTTAGCCGGTGCGGCTTATATCCAGGTGCGCTGAATAGTCCGGAATTTACGGTATATATATAAATGACTGTCTACAAAATATGTTGCACAATATTAATTATTTCATATCAATAAAAAAAAAAACTGACATCAGTTAGGTTCACAGATCTTGTCTGAATAGAACAGAAACGTCTGATTGGCTACAGACGATTCACTGCTGAATGTTTGAGAATCGAGCTTCACACAAGACAGTTTGTATGAAACGTAACCAGATCCAAATCTGTTTTTAATGAAAACTGTAAATACTTTTTATAGAAAAAAACAATATATTTTATTTGTTTGATGGCGCCTTTCCCTCCCCTGTCCTGTTCACCCTGTATACCTCTGACTTCCAGTATAACTCTGAGCTCTGCCACATGCAGAAATACTCGGACGACACTGCGATAGTTGGTTGTGTCAGGGATGGACAGGAGGAGGAGTACAGGAGCCTGATCGAGGACTTTGTGACGTGGTGCAGTGCCAACCATCTGCAACTAAACACCTCCAAGACCAAAGAGATGGTGGTGGACTTCCGAAGGAACAAACCACATCTAGAACCTGTTTCCATCGGGGGGACCTACGGGTATCTGGGGCTGCAACTGGATGACAAGCTGGACTGGTCGCCTAACATGGACACTACCTGCAGGAAGGGACGGAGTCGTCTGTACTTCCTGAGAAGGCTGGGGTCCTTCAACATCTGCAAAAAGCTGCTGCAGATGTTCTACCAGTCTGTGGTGTCCAGCGTCCTCTTCTCTGCCGTGGTGTGCTGGGGAGGAAGCTGCAAGAAGAGGGACGCAGCACGCCTGGACAGACTGGTGAGGAGGGCCGGCTCTGTGGTGGGTACAGAGCTGGACTCACTGGTGACAGTGGTAGAGAGGAGGACTCTGGACAAAATGCTCTCCATCACGTCCCTGAACCTTTTAGTTCTATGAAGAGAAGTCCCTGAACCTTTTAGTTCTATGAAGAGAAGTCCCTGAACCTTTTAGTTCCTGAAGAGATGTCCCTGAACCTTTTAGTTCCTGAAGAGAAGTCCCTGAACCTTTTAGTTCTGGGGATCTTTGATGGAAAAGGGTCTTTAGAAACATCAGCTCCTCATCAAACCTGGACTACTTTCAGCTTCTACTCACTGTGGAGGACAGCTCTCTCAACTAAACGCATATCAAGACTGTATACCCAGCACTACAACATGTTGATGCTCCATTCACTGACTTTACTGTTTTCATGGAAACGAACTGATTCACTCTCATGTTTGTGTTTCAGTTCAAGTGACGGTGAAAGAAGACAGTTATGCTGTGTTACCGTGTTCCCTCAGCACCAAGGAGAACATCCAGACCACGGTCTTTGACTGGAAGAAAGGCGGTCAGGATGTGTTCTTTTACAATGGAAGAGATTTTAACAGTCAGCTTGAAGGTCGAGTGTCACATTTTAACGAGGAGCTGAAGAACGGTAACGCCTCCATAAAGATCAGGAAGACGAAGGTGGCCGACAGTGGAGTCTACACCTGTATTTTTCGTCATCTGATCTCATCTCATCCTCCTCAGCAGTTCACCATTGAGCTGGTTGTTGGTGAGTTTTTTTTATTTTTATTTTTTTATTATATTTAAAAGCATTGTTAGTAAGATGACAGGTTTAAGAGTCACTGAAGAACTTTATTTATTTTCTGCACAAACGAGATGTTGTTATGTTTTGTTTAAAACATAAAAAATATACTTGGGTTTGTTGAACACCAACTTTTAATGTGTCTGTGAATCAGTTAGACAACACGTACAGCCATCACCATAGTCTTCTTCTACACACATCGCTCACAGGTCTAAACATAATCCTGACACCGCCTAGTGGCTTAACACGGTAATTACTCATATCACTACATCCCCTCTCTTTTAGATGATCAAATATACTGCAGGATTAGTAACCTTAAACTGTATTCATGAATCTTAAACTCCAGGACCTGCATAAAAGAAAATAAACAGGTTATGTCAAACCATTATAACATTATTCTCTTTCAGGTTCAATTTTCACTGTTTAAAGATTAAGTCTGTCAGGTGCTCTAATACTCCGTGCAGATCTTCTTAACACTGTTAATGTATGGTCCTTCTCAGCTGAATCTGTATTATCCAGTACAGTTGATGGTGGGTCAGCTGAGACGATCTCCTGTGGATCTTTTTCATCTGCATGCTCTTGCAGTGTCTCTTGTGTTTTAAGCAAGTTCCTACGATTCCTTCTCAGGATCTGACCATCCTCTGTTAAAACTGTGTAAGACTTTGGATTGACTTCCTCCAAAACTGTTGCTTTCTTGCTCCAGACGTTGGAATCTTCCACTCTTACAGTGTCATGTCTGGCCAACGGGGGAAGACTTCTTGATGTCTTGTCATAGTTTACTTTCTGTCTCTGTTGCAGATGCTGTAGCTTACGTCTCACTTCACCATGTTTCTTTTGTGATGTCACGTAGGGAAGAGTTGTGCGTAGCTTACGTCCCATCAGAAGCTCAGCAGGAGACTTGCCATGTTCCAGTGGTGAAGCTCTGTAACTCAGTAGAGCTAAGTAAGGGTCTGAGCTACTGTCTTTCGCTTTTTTCAATAACTGCTTGACAATGTGAACTCCTTTTTCTGCTTTACCGTTTGACTGGGCATACAGAGGACTTGAAGTCACATGTCGAAAGTCATACTCCTTAGCAAAGTCCTGAAACTCTCTGCAACTGTAACAAGGTCCATTGTCACTGTAGACAACCTGAGGGATTCCCTGTCTAGCAAATATGGATTTCATGTGTTGAATGACACATGTAGCAGACATGCTGGAAAGTAGCGCCATCTCTGGATAGTTTGATAGATAGTCAATAACCAGCAGGTAATTTTTTCCATCAAGGTGAAACAAATCTGTTCCAACTTTCTGCCAAGGCTCATCTGGTATTTCTGTAACAACCATTGGCTCTTTTGGTTGTTTCGCTTGATGCTTGAGGCAGGTTTCACAGCTTGAGATCATTCTGTCAATGTCAGCATTTATACCTGGCCAATAAACAGCAGTTCTTGCTCTCCTCTTACATTTTTCCATTCCCAGATGACCCTCGTGCAATCTCTTTAACATCTCAGGTCTCAGTGATTTTGGAATGATGATTCTGTTCTTTCTGAGAAGAAGTCCATTGACAACACTCAGATCTGCTCTGACATTATAGTACATTTTACAGTCTCCTTTTGGCCATCCTTCATGCAGGTTTTTGATCACTCTTTGCAAACAGACGTCTTTGTCAGTTTCAGCTTTAATCTGCTTGGACTTCATGTCTGAAACTGGAAGTGATTCAGCAATTAGGTTCACATGGAGATTAACATCAGTCTCTGTGGAGCTCTCACTCAGTGTTGTGGCTCTCGACAATGCATCAGCAAGCACAATGTGCTTACCTGGTGTGTAGATCAGGTCGAAGTCATAGCGCTGAAGCTTCATCATTAGTCTTTGAATCCGTGGTGACATCTCGCTGAGATTTTTCTTGATGATGGAGATTAATGGCTTGTGGTCTGTCTCAGCCACAAACGTTGGAAGACCATAGACATAACTATGGAATTTTTCAAACCCATAAACAAGTCCTAAACACTCTTTTTCAATTTGAGCGTATCGGCATTCAGCTGCAGTCATTGTTCTTGAAGCATAAGCAACTGGTCTCCAATCTTCTTCATCAGCTTGCAGTAGCACAGCTCCTATGCCATTTTTTGATGAGTCTGTGGAAATCTTTGTCTGTTTGGATGGATCAAAGTAAGCTAGGACTGGTTCTGTTGTAAGAGTATTTTTAAGCTTTGTCCACTCCTCTTCATGACTGTCGGTCCACTTAAACTCGCTACCATCATGCATCAGCTGTCTCAAATGCACTGTCTTTGAGGATAGGTTTGGAATGAATTTACCAATGAAATTAATCATCCCAAGCTCTTAACACACCTTTCTTATCCTCAGGCCTTGGCATCTCAACGATTGCTTTCACTTTTTCTTTATCTGGCTCGACACCTGCTCCAGACAGTTTGTCTCCGAGAAAAGTGATTTCAGTTACACCAAACTGACATTTTGCTCTGTTAAGCTTCAGTCCATATTTCTGAATGCGTTGCAGCACTTTATGGAGTCTTTCATTGTGCTGTTCCTGAGTAGTTCCCCACAGCACAATGTCATCCACGTACACTCTGACCCCTTCAAGACCTTCTATGATGTGCTCCATGGTACGGTGAAATACCTCGGGAGCTGAGGAGATACCAAAGGGCATTCTCTGGAAGGAGTAGCGGCCAAATGGAGTGTTAAATGTACAGTATTTGGTGCTTTCTTCATGTAGTTTCAGCTGCCAGAATCCCTGGGATGCATCCAACTTACTGAAGAACTTTCCATCTGCCATTTCACTTGTAATCTCATCTCTGGTAGGAATCTGGTAATGCTCTCTTTTTATGTTGGCATTAAGATCTTTTGGATCCATACACACCCGTAGATCTCCAGTTGGTTTCTTGACACACACCATTGAGTTAACCCATTCTGTGGGCTCCTCCACTTTCTTTATTACTCCCAGTGACAACATTCGGTTAAGTTCTTGTTTGAGCTTGTCTCGAAGCGGTGCTGGTACCCGCCGCGGTGCATGAATTACAGGCTTAGCATCATCTTTCAACTGTATCTTGTAGGTGAATGGTAGGACACCAAAGCCTTTAAAGATGTCCGTATACTGGTTGACTATGGAGTCCACGCCATCTTGTACATGCTTGTTGATGTGGTACACCCTTTTAACTAAGCCTAGCTTTTCACATGCTGCATCACCTAGCAGTGACTCGTGACCCTCAGGTACTACCACAAATGCAATGTTATGCTCTTTACCTTTTAGCTTTTACTGTCAGTCTGCATTTACCTGTAGTGTTGATAGGCTGTCCATTGTAGGCTTTAAGTGGGTTATTATTTGGATGGATGCGTGGCTTCACTTTCATTGCCTTTATGTCGAGCTCACTCACCAAATTAGCCTTTGCTCCTGTGTCCAGTTTGAAGGTAACAACTGCTCCATTAACATGCAGTGGTTGTATCCACTTGTCATGCTCAACTCTGTTTACAGTAGTTTGAACAGTCTCTGTAGATTCTTCCTGTGTCACCATGCCCACAAAAAATGTGTCACAAAGAGCAGTTTCTTCAACAGTGTGTACACGCTCACCTTGGCTTGGCTTGACTTTGGAGAAGCATTGTTTTGCATAATGGTTTTTTCCTTTACATTTGTTGCAGACTTTTCCATAGGCAGGGCAATTTCTGGATGCATGTTTAGTGCCACATCGTTTGCAGTTAAAGTTGTCTGAGCCATTTTTCCATTTAGCCTCAGTTGCTCTCAGCTTGTGTGTCCGCATTGATACTGTGGCTACTGCTGCGCCATCTTTGTCAGCGGTCTCACTGAATGTTTTAGCATGCTGCATGGCTAATTCACTTGCATGACACATCTTCACAGCACCATGTAAGGTTAGCTCAGTCTCTCTCAATAATCTCTCCCTCACCTTTTTGTCTTTTATTCCAAACACAATTTGGTCTCGGACCATGGATTCCTGCAATACTCCAAAGTTGCACGTTTTTGCTTTCAGCTTCAGGTCAGTCAGAAAAACATCAAAGCTCTCACCAGGCTGCTGCATGCGTGACCGAAACACATACCGCTCAAAAGTTTCATTTTTCTAAGGCGAACAATGTTCATCAAATTTCTGCACAACGGTGTCGAACTTTTCTTTATCGTCATTGCCGCTGTACACAAAGGTGTTGTACACTTCCACTGCCTGCGGTCCCGCGATGGTAAGAAGCAATGCTATCTTCCGTGCATCAGGCTTACTCTCGAGCCCCAGAGCCTGCAGGTACAGCGTGAAACGCTGCTTAAACGTCCTCCATTCACAGTCCACATTTCCCGTCCAGTTCACAGCGTCAGGCGGCTTCACACTTTCCATGACTTTTTCGTGACTAGAGCACTCCTGGTACCATGTTATGTTTTGTTTAAAACATAAAGAATATACTTGGGTTTGTTGAACACCAACTTTTAATGTGTCTGTGAATCAGATAGACAACACGTACAGCCATCACCGTAGTCTTCTTCTACACACATCGCTCACAGGTCTAAACATAATCCTGACAACACCTAGTGGCTTAACACAGTAATTACTCATATCACTACAGATGTGACGTGATTCAGGGAGTTTTTAAGGGAACATTGGGGAGAGAGAGAGACAGACGGACGGACGGACGGACGGACGGACAGACAGAGAGAGGAAAGATGCCACAGGTTGGGTTTGAATCTGGTCCACCTGCTTCAAGGACTAAAGCCTGTGTACATGTGGAGTTCAAACTAACCACTTGTCCACCAGCATCCGACTCTTTGACTCTTATTACAAACAAGTCTCCTCTCTCCTGCTGCAGCTTCAGCTGGTTTATAAAGTCAGAGACTGAAGCTTTGTATTCAGATTTTAGATGATTTAATATAACTGGATAAAATGTTACTTTCATAGTCTGAACATGAAGCATATCTGCTCTATATGTCATGCTAATAACATCACACACATTCTCTAACTTTATATATTTTCTTTTTTCTTTCAGAGTGCATCTTAACATGTTGACATTCTTTACATTACCATATATTTTTGCCTCTCGATGTAACAGTTTTAGTTTGTTTATGCTGATTGGATGTTACAAGGCAGACACATGTTCATATCATCAGGAGAAAGTAAAGACTCTGAGGGTTCATGTAGTGTGTTAGCCTTTCTTGAATCCTCGATTCAGGACGTGTGATAAATGATTTATCAGACAAAAAAGTTTTCTTTTGGTGGCGCCGATAGCGCAGCGGCAGCGCGCGCACCATGTTGCGAGGCTTTTGCTCCTCACGCGTGCAGCCCGGGTTCGCGTCCGGCCTGTGGCCACTTTCCCGCATGTCTCTCCCCACTCTCTCCCTGTTTCCTACTCTATCCACTGTCCTATCAATAAAGGCAAAAAAGGCCAAAAATAAACCTTTAAAAAAAAAAAAAGTTTTCTTTTGTTTTTTTTTTCTTTATTTCCATTTTTGGTTGAAATGTTCAGGATATTTGACTCAACTTGTCTATAATATCTGTATGAAGCATGTCCAGCAGGTGTCCACAGAGCGCTCTTAAACTTTTATAAAGTTACCAAAATAAGATAATTCACCACACTTTAGCTGTGTCCCATTCCAGAGGTTGCAGCCTTCGGAGGGCGTGGCCTTCGCGGTCCACGAAGGCACGTCCTCCGTGGACCGCGAAGGCTGATCCACGCGGTCTCCGAAATGAGACGGTCTGGTCTTCCTACTTGCGTCACTAACTGTTCGGTCTCCTAGCAACCCTGAGAGTGTCCGTTTTTTGATTGTACCATTTCATCAACACAACTCAACCGCAAACTCCTAATTTTTATATTTATATTTATTTTATATATACAATGGAGCCAGGAGATACAATGAATTTATTTGTTTTGATAGTACAGTTTTTTATGATTCTGAAAAAGAGAGAGAGGGAGAATTATATGCGCCGACGTGTGCTTTATCTCCGGCTGAGTCAGCACCATGGACAGGTGAGTTTACCTTCAGATTGGTTAACATGTTTGTACTTTAGCTTTAATTTGATCCTTAACTTTAAGCTTAGTTAGTTAACAACAACAACAACAACAAACGTAGTTTATATGGCTTATCAATCAATAAACCTTTAGTTGTATAGTGCCAATTAATTCACAAGTGTTATCTCTAGCGCTATCTAAAGACAAAAAGCAGGTATCTCAGCTTTTCCACATTTAATCAAGTTATTGTTTATAATGAATTTCCTTCTCTGTGTTTTCCCAATAGGCTAATCCTCGTACATACTGCAGGATAAACCTGAGCATACCTGTGCTGGACAGGTTTTTCAACCAGCAGGAAGACACACGGCCTGATTTCCGGCTTAGCAGGGAGGCTCTGCAAGTGCTGCTGGGCCTTCTCTACCAGGATCAGAGACACGGATGGGGTGCTACAATTGAGACCCTGGTGTTCCTCTTCTGGCTGGCAAGTGGAACATCGTACAGAGTGGTCTCCAGAGCCTTTGGGATTCCTCGTTCCACTGTCCACCGCATCGTTCACAGGATGACTGAGGAGGTGGTGGCCATTCGCCACCAGGTCATCCACTTCCCCACCACTCCTCAAGACCTGGAGGCAGTTTCCCGTGGGTTTGCAGGGCTGGCGAGACACAGGGCCTTCAGAGGAGCAGCTGGAGCGATAGACGGCTACCATGTCCGCATCAAGCCACCGGGCGGCCCTGATGGTCAGTGCTATGGGAACAGAAAACTATTCCCTTCCATCATCCTGCAGGCTGTTTGTGACCATCAGGGCCGTTTCAAGGACATGTATGTGGGCTGGCCTGGGTCTGTGCATGATGCACGAGTGCTCAGGCACAGCCCACTCTATAGGCGTGGACTCTACCCTCCTCCAGGGCAGTTCATCCTGGCAGACGGGGGGTACCCGTGCCTCCAACACCCACTTCCCCTCATCACTCCCTACAAACAGCCTGTACGAGGTGTGGGAGCCCAGCGCTTCAACGTCTGTCACTCCAGGGCACGCTCCATTATAGAGCATGCTTTTGGGATGATGAAGACGAGGTTCCGTGCCATCTTCCTGCAAGCGCTGGAGGTGCACCACACCTTTGTACCACATGTAAGTAATCATTTAATAGGATATTTTACAATTGTTAATAACAATAAATCAAACGGGAGGATTTATTTTTCAGGTGCTATAATCTTTTCCTTTATTTATCATTTACTATTTCAGGTCATAACAGCATGTGCCATCCTCCACAACATCTGCCTCGGGGCAGGTGACATCGTGGCCCCAGAGGATGAGGCTGAGGAGGATGGGGCAGAGGATGAGGGGGAGGACGGTTTGGAGGCAGTCAGTGGTGCTCCCTGGCGGGACCAGCTGTCTGCAGAGATGTCTGCCCTGGAGGAGGTACCACCAGACCACCAATATTTGTGACATGGCAGCCGTCAATCGAGTCAGTCCTGCAAACCCGGTCATTGGACGATGCGGTGGACAGTGTAGAATCCCAAACACTCTGGAGACCACCACTTGCCAGCCAGAAGAGTGTCTCCATTTCCTGGTAGAAGGCCCAGCAGCATTAAAATCAGGCCGTGTTTCCGGCTGTCCAGCACAGGCAGAGCCAGGTTTATCCTGTAGTATACATTTTGTTTTTAATCAAAATAAATGTAAATAACAGATTAATGTACATAATATATTGATATTAAGATTTTAAATTACATTGATTTTACTTTTGTTTTTTTTATTTATTAATAAATCAAAGTTCAATTTATATTCTGCTGGTGGTTTTCATTGTAGCTATACCAGTTCATGTTGATAATTGACACAATAGAGGTTACATTTTGGACAGTATAATACTGTGAAACATGGTTACAATAATACTCTTCATACGGATACAAGAATCATGGTTTTGATCAGAAAGATCACAATCAGAAAGTCCATTTCCCTGTAGTGCCAGACTAAGTGTGGTATTTTATACGGAAGCTCTGAGGATTGGATTAAGTGAAAACGCAGATGCTTCAAGATATCCTTACCTTGTTGTCCTGTGAGAAACTATGATCAGCGGCTCCTCCTCCTGGTCTCCCACTGCCGCGCTGGGCCCTGAAGTGTCCTCAGGGATGGAGGCGATTAGGACTGGGGGTGAAGTGGAATGCTTCTGTCCCAACACCTCATCCATGAGGACAAACCAGGGCCAAGTTGTGGCAGTGGGTTTCCCACTCACGCCCTCACCTGACCCTGGACACTTGCAATCCTAAGGCAGAGGAAATCAATCATGGCAGTTGACTACAACAACAATAACAGCAGTAAACACAAATGTTATCAATTTGTATGGATAGAACAAATATAAATTACATTTCAATGCATAGATTACATACTTTGTATTTCTTTTCCAGGTTGTCCCATTTCTTTTTTGCCTGCATAGGTGACACACTGCCATCCAGGCCCATTGTCTGTAAAATAGTTCTTAATACAGAGATAACAGAAAAAAGAAATCATGTTAGCACAGGGGTGAAAACTCGCACACATCCCTCTGACATTATTTTAGATTTAAAAAGTCATCAGTTTTCATTATTTACTGGGTGCCTTATTATTGTGGCCTTTATGATGAGGACCGATTACAGCTTTAAGTACAAGTACAATGGTGATAATACTGCCCGTTGTTTTTATTACCTCCAAGCAAAGCTGGCTGTGTGTTTGGCTCCTGTGAAAAGGTGATCGGTTTCCCCCGCAGCTGC
Source organism: Symphodus melops (assembly GCF_947650265.1). Lineage (NCBI taxonomy): Eukaryota > Metazoa > Chordata > Actinopteri > Labriformes > Labridae > Symphodus > Symphodus melops. The sequence goes on along the minus strand of NC_136695.1, from coordinate 9,000,605 downwards.
ATGAACTGAGCAGTATGCTCCTTGCTCCCTGAAATCAAACGAAAAATGTTTAACAAAAATAACGTTCAATTATGCTTCACTCTACCTGTAATGTTCTCTGTTGCATTAATAATGACAACTTTGTGGAGATTCACGTTGCCCTTTATTACCGTTCACTGTCGCCATCACGTTCCATTGTATATCGTCATCCGAACTACAATACCCAGCATGCATTGTTATTTCCGCCTGGACTACGGTAAGTGTTGAGGGACAAACATGTTTCATTAATACAACATCTCCCTTTTTTTTTTTTTTTCAACACAGCACATATGTATAGTGTAAATCACATCCACCCAAAACAGATGTCTTCAACATTAACTCCTTATGCAATAAACAGCAAATGATTATATGTACGGACAGTACCTCATATCACATAGTGTAATAACAAACTTTTTTTTTTTTTTTTTCTAGTTAGCTTATAAACACCATAAAATGTAGTCTCAACATTTCTTTAACGACACATGTAAAACATGGCATTGTGTAACAATGGGCAACCTGAGGGCATCGATCCGTATACACCCTTCACAATTCACAGGTCAAGAATACTTCTGGGCTTTATAACACGACCTGATCGAGTAGTTGCCGGAGAGTTCTCGTTGGTGTGTGGTGTGCTAGTCTCTTTTACAGTTGGTTCTGGTTGTGACTGCTCTGGAGTTATAGGTTGGTCACACGTTGGTTCAATGGCTGGTGGTTGTGCCTGGTTGCTTGTCAAGTGTCGTCGATTGCGGCTTAAGGTCTTTCCTTCATCCGTGCGGATGATGTACGAGCGTTTGGTATCGGCTGGTTGGAGGATGACAGCTGGTTTCCACCTGCCAGTATCTTGCTGGTATCGGACATGATCTCCTCGCTGTAGTGGGGAAAGTGGTTTAGCACCGTGGTCATAGTACAGTTTTTGCGTGACTTGTTCTCTTCTCCTCGTTGCCTGTACTGCTCTCCAGTCTGTAACACGGGGTCTTAAGTGTCGAGTTGTGACTGGGAGTACAGAGCGTAGACGTCGGCTCATGAGAAGTTGTGCTGGTGACTTGAATCCATCGACAGCCGTGTTCCGGTGCTCTAAGGTGGACAAGTATGGGTCAGTTTTCTGAGCATGAGCTTTGTCTAATATAGTCTTGGCTGTTCTCACTGTTCTCTCTGCGAGCCCGTTACTCTGCGGATAATGGGGGCTAGATGTAACATGCTCGAAGTCCCATGAAGCAGCAAATGTTTTAAAGTCCTGTGAGCTGTACTGTGGGCCATTATCAGAGATAAGTTTTTCAGGAACACCATGTCGAGCAAACGCAGCCTAAATTTTCTTGATGATGGAGCCTGAAGTGGTGGACTGGAGTCTATCTAGCTCAAAGTAGCGGCTGTAATAGTCCACAACAATCATGTACTCTTCTCCCTTCCACGTGAAAAGATCAGAGGCGACGACCTGCCAGGGCCTTTCCGGAATTTGGTGAGATATGAGAGGTTCTTTGGTGTTTGAGGAACGCCTTTCCTGGCAGATGGAGCACTTTTCAACCGTTGCAGTGATATCTTTACCCATTCCTGGCCAGAAGAGGGCGTCCCTGGCTCTTTGTTTGCTCCTCTCAATTCCCATGTGTCCAGTATGGATCCTTTCCAACCTGTTTGGTCTGAGTGCTGCAGGTACAATGATTTTGTCACTTTTGAACAAGATGCCTTCGTAGTGCTCTCGCATCTCTGAAGTTCCAAAAGTCAATAAGTGTTGCTGGACATTTGTTTCGGTCCTCAGGCCAGCCTGACAATACAGTTTGTTTCAGCATTTGGAGCAGTGAGTCATTTTCGGTAGCTGTGCGTATTTCTGAAAGTTTATTGTCACTGACGGGCAAGCTTTTCATCACCGAATGGACCTGTTCGTCCATGCCTTCACTGAGTGTGTGATCGTAATCCTGTAGCGGCTTACGGGACAGCGTGTCAGCCACGGGAATATCTTTGCCAGGACGATGCAGGATGCTGATGTCGTATCTTTGTAGCTGCAGAAGCATACGCTGAAGTCGAGCAGGTGCACAAGAGATGGGTTTCTTTAGTATCGATTCCAAAGGCTTATGGTCAGACTCGACAACAACATTTCTGCCGTAAATGTAGGTGTGAAACCTCTTGCACCCGAAGAGCACTGCTAAAAGCTCCTTCTCAATCTGCGCATAGTTAACCTCGGTTGGGGTGTGTGACTTGGAGGCATTTGCGATCGGTCGGCCTTCCTGCAATAACACAGCTCCCAACCCGTGTTTTGACGCGTCCACCTGTAAGCGCACTTCCTTTTTAGTGTCGAAGTAACTCAGTACTGGGCCTGGTTCCCTGGTAATGAGCTCTTTCATTTGTTGGAATGCCATTTCGTGGTTCTGGTCCCAAACAAATTCAACATCCTGTTTCAGTAGTTGGCGCAGTGGAGCGTTGACTTCGGACAGGCCTGGAGCAAACCTGGACAGGTAGTTTGCCATGCCTAGGACAGTTTCAAGCTCGTTTTTGTTTTCAGGTGGCGGCATGTCTTTGATTGCCTGCACTTTCTTTGGATCAGGCTGGATGCCGTCACGTGTCAGTTTGTGTCCAAAGTAGCTCACCTCTGTTACGCTTATGACACTTTTCTCTGGGTTCAGACGCACTCCGCGCTCCCTTGTACGTTCCAGCATGGCTCTGAGGTTGGCATCGTGTTCCTCTTTAGTCCTGCCGAACACCAAAATGTCATCAACAATAGCTGAAACATCATTAAGACCACTGTACGTCTCATCTATCATCCTCTGGAAGATGTCTTGAGCGGATGTAATTCCAAAGGGTCAGACGGAGAAAACGGTATCTGCCGAAAATGGTGTTAAAGGTAGTGAGCAGGGAAGATTCGTGCGTCAGTTTGATGTTCCAATATCCTGAACGTGCGTCCATCACGCTGAAGTATTGTGCTCCGGCTAGTTTCGGGGTAACGTCGTCCAATGTGGGAAGAGGGTAGTATGGTCTTTTGATTGCTTTGTTTAGATCACGAGGGTCAAGACAAACTCTGAGCTTCCCACTGTGCCGTTTCTCTGCGACAACAAGTCCGTTGACCCATTCGGTAGGCTCATTTACTTTAGTGATGATGCCGTTTCGTTCCATGTCGTCCAGCTCCTGTTTCAGACGGTCTTTTAACATGAACGGTATTCTCCGTGGGGGATACACGACTGGAACAGCTGTGGGGTCTACATGCAGACTATATTCACCTGGGAATTTTCCTATCCCTTTGAAAACATCAGCAAATTCCTCCATGATGCTCTCGGTGGCACTAGTGGGTTCTATTGACATGACTAACTTGACAATGTTAAAGTCAAGGCATGCCCGTAGCCCTAGAACTGGAGGGGCTGCTGTGTTTACGATGTCAAATGAGAATGTATGGTGACTGCCTTTTCTGCTGCATTTCAGCTCACATGTGCCTTTGACGTCTAGTCTCTCTCCACCATAGCCTGATAGAGCGCATGTGGCTGGTCTCAGTTTGATATGCTTGAAAAGTCTATTGAAGAGCCGAACAGGGATAACGTTGGTGGTAGCTCCAGTGTCTACTTTAAATCGGATACTGTGTGACTGTGAGCCTACCTGCACATCTGCAAAAGCTTGTTCGTTGTTTTCCCCTTCATTTGTTTTAGTGATAGAATCAATAAACAGCTCATCTGTGCCACTTGAATCGTGTTGCTCAACTGTGTGCACTTTGTTGAACCTGTATTGTGATGACTGACAAACCTTGGCGAAGTGATTCATCTTTTGACACTTTTTGCATTTTCGCCCTTTAGCAGGACACTCCTCTTTATCGCCGTGCTGCAGCGCACACCTCCCGCACGTTTTCTTGGGGTAGCTACTGCTATCAGTCTTTGCATGTGCTGCCATAGGTGCTTGGGGACTTGGACGTGGGGCTACCATAGTCTTTAACTGGTCCTGTGCTATTTCATATGAGCATGCAATGTCAATAGCTTTCTCCAGCGTAAGGTCTGAGCCTTGATTTAGCAACTTCTCCCTCACATGAGGCGAGTTAGTGGCGAACACGATCCTGTCGCGCACCATCTCTTCACTGTTAGCATACCCGCATTGCTTCACGAGTAGCTTCAACTCAGTAACAAAATGTTCAAAGGGCTCGCCCTCGCCTTGCAGCCTCTCATTAAACTTGTATCTCGCAAATCCCGAAAACATGAGCTTTACGTGCTGCACGAATCGCCGCCATGCGTCGGGTAGGTTTGCCGAATCCCAATCCATCTGCGGTGTAGGCACTCCCGACAGATTCATCCTGGGCTCTTTTTAGAAGCGTACAGTCCGACGAGTCTCTGACACCATGTAATGTTCTCTGTTGCATTAATAATGACAACTTTGTGGAGATTCACGTTGCCCTTTATTACCGTTCACTGTCGCCATCACGTTCCATTGTATATCGTCATCCGAACTACAATACCCAGCATGCATTGCTACTTCCGCCTGGACTATGGTAAGTGTTGAGGGACAAACATGTTTCATTAATACAACACTACCAAACGTTTGATCTAAACGTTGAAAAAAGTTTAAGCAAAAATAACGTTAAATTATGCTTCACTCTAACAAACGTTTGAGCCAAACGTTTAAAAACCGTTTGGCTACTGGAGTAATATTCAACTGAAAACCAGAGTTCACAACCTGTCTAAATGTTTTTAACTTGACCATTTGTGTGCGTGTCTGTTAACTGAACTAAAAACAAAGCAAGTTAAACTAATGTTAAGAGATGCAAAGTAAAATAAACTAATGTTATCTCAACAATCGTTAGGTCGAGTTGATAGTTTAACGTTATCTAACGTAGCCAACCTTACAGTATTAACGTTACAGCTCCCGCATCATCAGTGAGCAGGAATCAACAGGTCGCAGGGCATACCAGGGGCCTTTCTCAGTTCCCTTATTTGCACCGAGTGTCCTCCGAGTTGTCTCCTCCACTTGCGTCTTAGTCCCGCCCACCACAGATGCACGGAGGAAACGAAGCCGAGGAGAGAGGACCGAGGAAATCAGCTTTAACACACGAGACGTCGTTTCCTCGACAGCGTCACATGACGCGACATCAGCTGATCACGTTCAGCTGTCAATCAGCCGAACAGCTGTTTATGTCCACACAAACACGCACTGTATTATTTCTCATCAAACACACACACTGTATTATTTCTCATCAAACACACACACTGTATTATTTCTCATCAAACACACACAGTTACAGTGTTTAGTGTCTTTACCTGATAAAACACCTGAAGAACAACCTGCAGTCTACTCATAACCAAAAGGACAGTTTCTACTGACTAAAAGTTTTCATTTTGAATTGTCTATAATTATTGATTATTATTAAACAGTTTGGACTTAACCTAGCCTGTATTTAGACAACAAACTTTGTATTTTATAAACGGATATTTATGTGTCAGGATACTGAAAATGATTGATTAGAATCTAAATGATGAAACGTTCAGAAGATAAATAAGTGAGAATATAAAACGGACTCCTCTTCATCACTCTTTTTAATCCCAGCTCATCACAGAGCGACTCTTTACAAACTCACTGATGTTCATCATCTGTTTAAATGTCCCATGCTCCGTTTAGCCTCTTTTTAATGTCCCTCTTTTCTCCCGTATTAAACTCTGCTCATGTTGAGAAGTTTCACTGAAGTCTGATCTGCTGCAGCGTCCAATCAGTGAGTGATATACGAGAAGGGGGCGTGTCTGTCAGTGAAAAGACTTCCGTGAAGTCAGCTCTCATGTCTCCTCGGTCATCGCTCCTCGGATCAGCCTCCTCTCTCCTCCGTTCGCTATTAGAGCTTTGGGACGATCCTCAACATGGCGGCTTTGGAACTACTTCCGGTTCGGCCGAGGACCGAGGACCGAGGAGACTGCAAATAAGGAAAGTGAGACGTACCCCAGGTATGCGCAGGTCTGGGTTGGGTTTGCCGTGGATGCCATTGTTGATGTTTACCGTTGCGCGCAATGCATCTTGGGAAGGGAAGGCTGCAAAGGATCCAACCGTTGAAGCCTCCAAAATCGGGGAAAGGAAGGCTGCATTCGAAGTAGCCGCTGAATTGGGACAGCAGTTGTCGCGCCGGTGTGACGTAATCGGTCTTAAACATAGACTGTAAAAATAAAAAAATGCAGCCCACGAAGGCTGCAACCTCTGGAATGGGACACAGCCTTTGAATCAACAAAAAGTGATTTAAAATGTGTGAAAGTCTTTGATTCTGCCTTTAAAAATAAATGTTTGTAATTTAAATACATTTTATACAGTTTTTATAAATTACTTACACCTCTACAAATATTTAAATCAAGTTTTTGTGATTCGTTTATGTCCCACTGTTGCTCACGTTACGTAACGGTTAACTTCCGTACATGCTCTGATATGCTCAGGCAGTCAAATTGATTGCTTTGGGCTTTGTCATAGCGTTGACTTCTCATTGGCACAAGCTAGCTGTCAATCAAAAGTTAAGGAGCGCACGAGTATAGATGCAATGGTTTAATTGGCTGATTCAGATGAAAGTCCGACAGGCTCGCGGCTCCAGTTCAAGAAAGACGCTGATTGGTTTGTTTGGTTGCTGGGCGTTTACTGATGGCAGAGATACCGAACATGATTGGTCCAAAGTTTGTTGACAGAAATAAGCTGTTTCGGTAGATTGACAAGCGAGCGTGAAACTAACCGGAGGACACGATGGACTATTCTTTAATGAATCTGTTATTCTACTTTAACACAAAGCAGCTGTTTTTGATCAGCGGAATGTTTTTTTAGTGAAATGAGCCTGAGTTTGTTTAAAATGTCTGGTTTTCAGTCTATAAATACATTTGAACGGTGGCTCGTCGCGAGAGCTTCTGAGATGCTAAGGGTTTAAAACGGTAAAGTATGACGTCATTGTTTAAATTATTTAACCCTTTAACAGTCATTTTTAATTCCTCCGTAAAAACGAAAACCTGAGCTTTCAAACTATATATAATATGTTTGTAGTTATGTTTACAGTCATAAGAAAAAACGTATTTTATAGTTAATTAGTCTGAACGTTTGTATTTGGGGTCGCTCGCATCCTCCGCGTATTAAAAGATTAAAGGACAGAACAACGGAGGAACCAGGTGAGTCCTGATGATGTCACCCTCTGCCTGTCACGCGCTCAGGTTGACCCCACAGACGTGATACCACTCAGGAATATTTAAAGTATTTCTAATTCACTTCAGTGGACATTATTCTTCAGTTTGTGACGTAAAGACTCACAACACGTCAGTTTAAAGGAATCAATCAAAGCTTTTTGTACGTTAATATAACCACCACACCTAGCAGCTCTGATGAAGGGGGTTCAGGTCAGGTGGTCTACAGGGTCCTTCAACATGTCAGCCTGCTGGGACAAATAATCGGATTTATCATTGAGACATGAATTTAGCTTCTCTATTCCTCCTTTTATAAACCTCTTTAATCAGATATGTGATGACCAGAGGATTCACATGATTACATTTCTGATGCTGTAAAGAACCTGAATAATTTCTTATTTATTCCCTGTTCACAGTTGCATGTCGAGAGCCGAGCCGAGCCGTTCAGGAGCTTCTCCTGAACCTAAAGTGGAGTGGAGGGACAGTTCTGGAAACATCCTTCATGCTGAAGAACCACAAGTCACTAAAAATGAAGATGGCAGCTACCACATCATCCTCCAAACGACTGTGACCAAGACCGACACCTACAGCTGTGTGGTCACACAGGACGCCATCTGTCATCAGATCAACTCTAGCAACTATGTGTACATCCAAGGTGAGATTCTCCTTCATAATAATTAAATGTGTCTTTGTTTTAGCGTGCTCAGACTCAGGTCAGAGTGATTCAGCTCAAAGCAGTGTATACAGGGATTCAGTCCCATTGAGCCATCAGGTAAATGTGTCCACCTGAGAGCAACGTTCAAATCTAAACTGGGACTCTGTTTGATGAATCACCAGTGACAGGAGAGATAATGAACTGGGACCATTGAGAAATCACCAAAGTCCCAGTGAGCTGTAGTGAATATATCTATATATACCGTAAATTCCGGACTATAAGCCGCTACTTTTTTGTCACATTTTGAACACTGCAGCTTTTACAAGGATGCGGCTTATTTATGGATTTTTGTTGGGGGACAATGAGCTTCTGCCGCAAGAACATTTCACTTCGTCACGTCGGATCTTAATATCAGTCATTTTGCGTTCATGCACGCACCATCATCATGGAAAACACATGGAGAAATACATATGATGCAGCTTTCAAGTTAAAGGCGATTGACCTGGCTGTCAAAGGAAATAGAGCTGCTGCACGTAAAGTTGACATTGACAGCGACAACAAAAAAGAGACTGAGGAAGTGAGTAATGAAGTCATTCTGAGGCAGTGAATGGATGGACTTTTTCTTGTGAAATGTATTACTGTATTAAGGTAATCTTTTTCGTCAGCCGTGTTACAGACATGTTCGATAAAGGATGTCCAGTAGGCTTCGTATTTGCAGATGTTACCGTTAGCCTATGTATTTAATTAAAAGTTAAAACAATGTTTTTGTGTCACGTCTTTCCGTGTAAATAGCTCTGTTACAATGTGGACACCTTCGGCTTATAATCAAGTGCAGCTTATATATGTTCAAATACATTTATTTACTTATTATTAGCCGGTGCGGCTTATATCCAGGTGCGCTCAATAGTCTGGAATTTACGGTATATATATAAATGACTGTCTACAAAATATGTTGCACAATATTAATTATTTCATATCAATAAAAAAAAAAACTCACATCAATTAGGTTCACAGATCTTGTCTGAATAGAACAGAAACGTCTGATTGGCTACAGACGATTCACTGCTGAATGTTTGAGAATCGAGCTTCACACAAGACAGTTTGTATGAAACGTAACCAGATCCAAATCTGTTTTTAATGAAAACTGTAAATACTTTTTATAGAAAAAAATAATATATTTTATTTGTTTGATGGCGCCTTTCCCTCCCCTGTCCTGTTCACCCTGTATACCTCTGACTTCCAGTATAACTCTGAGCTCTGCCACATGCAGAAATACTCGGACGACACTGCGATAGTTGGTTGTGTCAGGGATGGACAGGAGGAGGAGTACAGGAGCCTGATCGAGGACTTTGTGACGTGGTGCAGTGCCAACCATCTGCAACTAAACACCTCCAAGACCAAAGAGATGGTGGTGGACTTCCGAAGGAACAAACCACATCTAGAACCTGTTTCCATCGGGGGGGTCGACGTGGAGGTGGTCAGGACCTACGGGTATCTGGGGCTGCAACTGGATGACAAGCTGGACTGGTCGCCTAACATGGACACTACCTGCAGGAAGGGACAGAGTCGTCTGTACTTCCTGAGAAGGCTGGGGTCCTTCAACATCTGCAAAAAGCTGCTGCAGATGTTCTACCAGTCTGTGGTGTCCAGCGTCCTCTTCTACGCCGTGGTGTGCTGGGGAGGAAGCTGCAAGAAGAGGGACGCAGCACGCCTGGACAGACTGGTGAGGAGGGCCGGCTCTGTGGTGGGTACAGAGCTGGACTCACTGGTGACAGTGGTAGAGAGGAGGACTCTGGACAAAATGCTCTCCATCACGTCCCTGAACCTTTTAGTTCTATGAAGAGAAGTCCCTGAACCTTTTAGTTCTATGAAGAGAAGTCCCTGAACCTTTTAGTTCTTGGAAGAGAAGTCCCTGAACCTTTTAGTTCTTGGAAGAGAAGTCCCTGAACCTTTTAGTTCCTGAAGAGATGTCCCTGAACCTTTTAGTTCCTGAAGAGAAGTCCCTGAACCTTTTAGTTCTGGGGATCTTTGATGGAAAAGGGTCTTTAGAAACATCAGCTCCTCATCAAACCTGGACTACTTTCAGCTTCTACTCACTGTGGAGGACAGCTCTCTCAACTAAACACATATCAAGACTGTATACCCAGCACTACAACATGTTGATGCTCCATTCACTGACTTTACTGTTTTCATGGAAACGAACTGATTCACTCTCATGTTTGTGTTTCATTTCAAGTGACGGTGAAAGAAGACAGTTATGCTGTGTTACCGTGTTCCCTCAGCACCAAGGAGAACATCCAGACCACGGTCTTTGACTGGAAGAAAGGCGGTCAGGATGTGTTCTTTTACAATGGAAGAGATTTTAACAGTCAGCTTGAAGGTCGAGTGTCACATTTTAACGAGGAGCTGAAGAACGGTAACGCCTCCATAAAGATCAGGAAGACGAAGGTGGCCGACAGTGGAGTCTACACCTGTATTTTTCGTCATCTGATCTCATCTCATCCTCCTCAGCAGTTCACCATTGAGCTGGTTGTTGGTGAGTTTTTTTTATTTTTATTTTTTTATTATATTTAAAAGCATTGTTAGTAAGATGACAGGTTTAAGAGTCACTGATGAACTTTATTTATTTTCTGCACAAACGAGATGTGACGTGATTCAGGGAGTTTTTAAGGGAACATTGGGGAGAGAGAGAGAGACAGACAGACAGACAGAGAGAGAGGAAAGATGCCACAGGTCGGGTTTGAATCTGGTCCACCTGCTTCAAGGACTAAAGCCTGTGTACATGTGGAGTTCAAACTAACCACTTGTCCACCAGCATCCGGCTCTTTGACTCTTATTACAAACAAGTCTCCTCTCTCCTGCTGCAGCTTCAGCTGGTTTATAAAGTCAGAGACTGAAGCTTTGTATTCAGATTTTAGATGATTTAATATAACTGGATAAAATGTTACTTTCATAGTCTGAACATGAAGCATATCTGCTCTATATGTCATGTTAATAACATCACACACATTCTCTAACTTTATATATTTTCTTTTTTCTTTCAGAGTGCATCTTAAAGGACAGAACATCGGAGGAACCAGGTGAGTCCTGATGATGTCACCCTCTGCCTGTCACGCGCTCAGGTTGACCCCACAGACCTGATACCACTCAGGAATATTTAAAGTATTTCTAATTCACTTCAGTGGACTTTATTCTTCAGTTTGTGACGTAAAGACTCACAACACGTCAGTTTAAAGGAATCAATCAAAGCTTTTTGTACGTTAATATAACCACCACACCTAGCAGCTCTGATGAAGGGGGTTCAGGTCAGGTGGTCTACAGGGTCCTTCAACATGTCAGCCTGCTGGGACAAATAATCGGATTTATCATTGAGACATGAATTTAGCTTCTCTATTCCTCCTTTTATAAACCTCTTTAATCAGATATGTGATGACCAGAGGATTCACATGATTACATTTCTGATGCTGTAAAGAACCTGAATAATTTCTTATTTATTCCCTGTTCACAGTTGCATGTCGAGAGCCGAGCCGAGCCGTTCAGGAGCTTCTCCTGAACCTAAAGTGGAGTGGAGGGACAGTTCTGGAAACATCCTTCATGCTGAAGAACCACAAGTCACTAAAAATGAAGATGGCAGCTACCACATCATCCTCCAAACGACTGTGACCAAGACCGACACCTACAGCTGTGTGGTCACACAGGACGCCATCTGTCATCAGATCAACTCTAGCAACTATGTGTACATCCAAGGTGAGATTCTCCTTCATAATAATTAAATGTGTCTTTGTTTTAGCGTGCTCAGACTCAGGTCAGAGTGATTCAGCTCAAAGCAGTGTATACAGGGATTCAGTCCCATTGAGCCATCAGGTAAATGTGTCCACCTGAGAGCAACGTTCAAATCTAAACTGGGACTCTGTTTGATGAATCACCAGTGACAGGAGAGATAATGAACTGGGACCATTGAGAAATCACCAAAGTCCCAGTGAGCTGTAGTGAATATATCTATATATACCGTAAATTCCGGACTATAAGCCGCTACTTTTTTGTCACATTTTGAACACTGCAGCTTTTACAAGGATGCGGCTTATTTATGGATTTTTGTTGGGGGACAATGAGCTTCTGCCGCAAGAACATTTCACTTCGTCACGTCGGATCTTAATATCAGTCATTTTGCGTTCATGCACGCACCATCATCATGGAAAACACATGGAGAAATACATATGATGCAGCTTTCAAGTTAAAGGCGATTGACCTGGCTGTCAAAGGAAATAGAGCTGCTGCACGTAAAGTTGACATTGACAGCGACAACAAAAAAGAGACTGAGGAAGTGAGTAATGAAGTCATTCTGAGGCAGTGAATGGATGGACTTTTTCTTGTGAAATGTATTACTGTATTAAGGTAATCTTTTTCGTCAGCCGTGTTACAGACATGTTCGATAAAGGATGTCCAGTAGGCTTCGTATTTGCAGATGTTACCGTTAGCCTATGTATTTAATTAAAAGTTAAAACAATGTTTTTGTGTCACGTCTTTCCGTGTAAATAGCTCTGTTACAATGTGGACACCTTCGGCTTATAATCAAGTGCAGCTTATATATGTTCAAATACATTTATTTACTTATTATTAGCCGGTGCGGCTTATATCCAGGTGCGCTCAATAGTCTGGAATTTACGGTATATATATAAATGACTGTCTACAAAATATGTTGCACAATATTAATTATTTCATATCAATAAAAAAAAAAACTCACATCAATTAGGTTCACAGATCTTGTCTGAATAGAACAGAAACGTCTGATTGGCTACAGACGATTCACTGCTGAATGTTTGAGAATCGAGCTTCACACAAGACAGTTTGTATGAAACGTAACCAGATCCAAATCTGTTTTTAATGAAAACTGTAAATACTTTTTATAGAAAAAAATAATATATTTTATTTGTTTGATGGCGCCTTTCCCTCCCCTGTCCTGTTCACCCTGTATACCTCTGACTTCCAGTATAACTCTGAGCTCTGCCACATGCAGAAATACTCGGACGACACTGCGATAGTTGGTTGTGTCAGGGATGGACAGGAGGAGGAGTACAGGAGCCTGATCGAGGACTTTGTGACGTGGTGCAGTGCCAACCATCTGCAACTAAACACCTCCAAGACCAAAGAGATGGTGGTGGACTTCCGAAGGAACAAACCACATCTAGAACCTGTTTCCATCGGGGGGGTCGACGTGGAGGTGGTCAGGACCTACGGGTATCTGGGGCTGCAACTGGATGACAAGCTGGACTGGTCGCCTAACATGGACACTACCTGCAGGAAGGGACAGAGTCGTCTGTACTTCCTGAGAAGGCTGGGGTCCTTCAACATCTGCAAAAAGCTGCTGCAGATGTTCTACCAGTCTGTGGTGTCCAGCGTCCTCTTCTACGCCGTGGTGTGCTGGGGAGGAAGCTGCAAGAAGAGGGACGCAGCACGCCTGGACAGACTGGTGAGGAGGGCCGGCTCTGTGGTGGGTACAGAGCTGGACTCACTGGTGACAGTGGTAGAGAGGAGGACTCTGGACAAAATGCTCTCCATCACGTCCCTGAACCTTTTAGTTCTATGAAGAGAAGTCCCTGAACCTTTTAGTTCTATGAAGAGAAGTCCCTGAACCTTTTAGTTCTTGGAAGAGAAGTCCCTGAACCTTTTAGTTCTTGGAAGAGAAGTCCCTGAACCTTTTAGTTCCTGAAGAGATGTCCCTGAACCTTTTAGTTCCTGAAGAGAAGTCCCTGAACCTTTTAGTTCTGGGGATCTTTGATGGAAAAGGGTCTTTAGAAACATCAGCTCCTCATCAAACCTGGACTACTTTCAGCTTCTACTCACTGTGGAGGACAGCTCTCTCAACTAAACACATATCAAGACTGTATACCCAGCACTACAACATGTTGATGCTCCATTCACTGACTTTACTGTTTTCATGGAAACGAACTGATTCACTCTCATGTTTGTGTTTCATTTCAAGTGACGGTGAAAGAAGACAGTTATGCTGTGTTACCGTGTTCCCTCAGCACCAAGGAGAACATCCAGACCACGGTCTTTGACTGGAAGAAAGGCGGTCAGGATGTGTTCTTTTACAATGGAAGAGATTTTAACAGTCAGCTTGAAGGTCGAGTGTCACATTTTAACGAGGAGCTGAAGAACGGTAACGCCTCCATAAAGATCAGGAAGACGAAGGTGGCCGACAGTGGAGTCTACACCTGTATTTTTCGTCATCTGATCTCATCTCATCCTCCTCAGCAGTTCACCATTGAGCTGGTTGTTGGTGAGTTTTTTTTATTTTTATTTTTTTATTATATTTAAAAGCATTGTTAGTAAGATGACAGGTTTAAGAGTCACTGATGAACTTTATTTATTTTCTGCACAAACGAGATGTGACGTGATTCAGGGAGTTTTTAAGGGAACATTGGGGAGAGAGAGAGAGACAGACAGACAGACAGAGAGAGAGGAAAGATGCCACAGGTCGGGTTTGAATCTGGTCCACCTGCTTCAAGGACTAAAGCCTGTGTACATGTGGAGTTCAAACTAACCACTTGTCCACCAGCATCCGGCTCTTTGACTCTTATTACAAACAAGTCTCCTCTCTCCTGCTGCAGCTTCAGCTGGTTTATAAAGTCAGAGACTGAAGCTTTGTATTCAGATTTTAGATGATTTAATATAACTGGATAAAATGTTACTTTCATAGTCTGAACATGAAGCATATCTGCTCTATATGTCATGTTAATAACATCACACACATTCTCTAACTTTATATATTTTCTTTTTTCTTTCAGAGTGCATCTTAAAGGACAGAACATCGGAGGAACCAGGTGAGTCCTGATGATGTCACCCTCTGCCTGTCACGCGCTCAGGTTGACCCCACAGACCTGATACCACTCAGGAATATTTAAAGTATTTCTAATTCACTTCAGTGGACTTTATTCTTCAGTTTGTGACGTAAAGACTCACAACACGTCAGTTTAAAGGAATCAATCAAAGCTTTTTGTACGTTAATATAACCACCACACCTAGCAGCTCTGATGAAGGGGGTTCAGGTCAGGTGGTCTACAGGGTCCTTCAACATGTCAGCCTGCTGGGACAAATAATCGGATTTATCATTGAGACATGAATTTAGCTTCTCTATTCCTCCTTTTATAAACCTCTTTAATCAGATATGTGATGACCAGAGGATTCACATGATTACATTTCTGATGCTGTAAAGAACCTGAATAATTTCTTATTTATTCCCTGTTCACAGTTGCATGTCGAGAGCCGAGCCGAGCCGTTCAGGAGCTTCTCCTGAACCTAAAGTGGAGTGGAGGGACAGTTCTGGAAACATCCTTCATGCTGAAGAACCACAAGTCACTAAAAATGAAGATGGCAGCTACCACATCATCCTCCAAACGACTGTGACCAAGACCGACACCTACAGCTGTGTGGTCACACAGGACGCCATCTGTCATCAGATCAACTCTAGCAACTATGTGTACATCCAAGGTGAGATTCTCCTTCATAATAATTAAATGTGTCTTTGTTTTAGCGTGCTCAGACTCAGGTCAGAGTGATTCAGCTCAAAGCAGTGTATACAGGGATTCAGTCCCATTGAGCCATCAGGTAAATGTGTCCACCTGAGAGCAACGTTCAAATCTAAACTGGGACTCTGTTTGATGAATCACCAGTGACAGGAGAGATAATGAACTGGGACCATTGAGAAATCACCAAAGTCCCAGTGAGCTGTAGTGAATATATCTATATATACCGTAAATTCCGGACTATAAGCCGCTACTTTTTTGTCACATTTTGAACACTGCAGCTTTTACAAGGATGCGGCTTATTTATGGATTTTTGTTGGGGGACAATGAGCTTCTGCCGCAAGAACATTTCACTTCGTCACGTCGGATCTTAATATCAGTCATTTTGCGTTCATGCACGCACCATCATCATGGAAAACACATGGAGAAATACATATGATGCAGCTTTCAAGTTAAAGGCGATTGACCTGGCTGTCAAAGGAAATAGAGCTGCTGCACGTAAAGTTGACATTGACAGCGACAACAAAAAAGAGACTGAGGAAGTGAGTAATGAAGTCATTCTGAGGCAGTGAATGGATGGACTTTTTCTTGTGAAATGTATTACTGTATTAAGGTAATCTTTTTCGTCAGCCGTGTTACAGACATGTTCGATAAAGGATTTCCAGTAGGCTTCGTATTTGCAGATGTTACCGTTAGCCTATGTATTTAATTAAAAGTTAAAACAATGTTTTTGTGTCACGTCTTTCCGTGTAAATAGCTCTGTTACAATGTGGACACCTTCGGCTTATAATCAAGTGCAGCTTATATATGTTCAAATACATTTATTTACTTATTATTAGCCGGTGCGGCTTATATCCAGGTGCGCTCAATAGTCTGGAATTTACGGTATATATATAAATGACTGTCTACAAAATATGTTGCACAATATTAATTATTTCATATCAATAAAAAAAAAAACTCACATCAATTAGGTTCACAGATCTTGTCTGAATAGAACAGAAACGTCTGATTGGCTACAGACGATTCACTGCTGAATGTTTGAGAATCGAGCTTCACACAAGACAGTTTGTATGAAACGTAACCAGATCCAAATCTGTTTTTAATGAAAACTGTAAATACTTTTTATAGAAAAAAATAATATATTTTATTTGTTTGATGGCGCCTTTCCCTCCCCTGTCCTGTTCACCCTGTATACCTCTGACTTCCAGTATAACTCTGAGCTCTGCCACATGCAGAAATACTCGGACGACACTGCGATAGTTGGTTGTGTCAGGGATGGACAGGAGGAGGAGTACAGGAGCCTGATCGAGGACTTTGTGACGTGGTGCAGTGCCAACCATCTGCAACTAAACACCTCCAAGACCAAAGAGATGGTGGTGGACTTCCGAAGGAACAAACCACATCTAGAACCTGTTTCCATCGGGGGGGTCGACGTGGAGGTGGTCAGGACCTACGGGTATCTGGGGCTGCAACTGGATGACAAGCTGGACTGGTCGCCTAACATGGACACTACCTGCAGGAAGGGACAGAGTCGTCTGTACTTCCTGAGAAGGCTGGGGTCCTTCAACATCTGCAAAAAGCTGCTGCAGATGTTCTACCAGTCTGTGGTGTCCAGCGTCCTCTTCTACGCCGTGGTGTGCTGGGGAGGAAGCTGCAAGAAGAGGGACGCAGCACGCCTGGACAGACTGGTGAGGAGGGCCGGCTCTGTGGTGGGTACAGAGCTGGACTCACTGGTGACAGTGGTAGAGAGGAGGACTCTGGACAAAATGCTCTCCATCACGTCCCTGAACCTTTTAGTTCTATGAAGAGAAGTCCCTGAACCTTTTAGTTCTATGAAGAGAAGTCCCTGAACCTTTTAGTTCTTGGAAGAGAAGTCCCTGAACCTTTTAGTTCTTGGAAGAGAAGTCCCTGAACCTTTTAGTTCCTGAAGAGATGTCCCTGAACCTTTTAGTTCCTGAAGAGAAGTCCCTGAACCTTTTAGTTCTGGGGATCTTTGATGGAAAAGGGTCTTTAGAAACACCAGCTCCTCATCAAACCTGGACTACTTTCAGCTTCTACTCACTGTGGAGGACAGCTCTCCCAACTAAACACATATCAAGACTGTATACCCAGCACTACAACATGTTGATGCTCCATTCACTGACTTTACTGTTTTCATGGAAACGAACTGATTCACTCTCATGTTTGTGTTTCATTTCAAGTGACGGTGAAAGAAGACAGTTATGCTGTGTTACCGTGTTCCCTCAGCACCAAGGAGAACATCCAGACCACGGTCTTTGACTGGAAGAAAGGCGGTCAGGATGTGTTCTTTTACAATGGAAGAGATTTTAACAGTCAGCTTGAAGGTCGAGTGTCACATTTTAACGAGGAGCTGAAGAACGGTAACGCCTCCATAAAGATCAGGAAGACGAAGGTGGCCGACAGTGGAGTCTACACCTGTATTTTTCGTCATCTGATCTCATCTCATCCTCCTCAGCAGTTCACCATTGAGCTGGTTGTTGGTGAGTTTTTTTTATTTTTATTTTTTTATTATATTTAAAAGCATTGTTAGTAAGATGACAGGTTTAAGAGTCACTGATGAACTTTATTTATTTTCTGCACAAACGAGATGTGACGTGATTCAAGGAGTTTTTAAGGGAACATTGGGGAGAGAGAGAGAGACAGACAGACAGACAGAGAGAGAGGAAAGATGCCACAGGTCGGGTTTGAATCTGGTCCACCTGCTTCAAGGACTAAAGCCTGTGTACATGTGGAGTTCAAACTAACCACTTGTCCACCAGCATCCGGCTCTTTGACTCTTATTACAAACAAGTCTCCTCTCTCCTGCTGCAGCTTCAGCTGGTTTATAAAGTCAGAGACTGAAGCTTTGTATTCAGATTTTAGATGATTTAATATAACTGGATAAAATGTTACTTTCATAGTCTGAACATGAAGCATATCTGCTCTATATGTCATGTTAATAACATCACACACATTCTCTAACTTTATATATTTTCTTTTTTCTTTCAGAGTGCATCTTAAAGGACAGAACATCGGAGGAACCAGGTGAGTCCTGATGATGTCACCCTCTGCCTGTCACGCGCTCAGGTTGACCCCACAGACCTGATACCACTCAGGAATATTTAAAGTATTTCTAATTCACTTCAGTGGACATTATTCTTCAGTTTGTGACGTAAAGACTCACAACACGTCGTTTAAAGGAATCAATCAAAGCTTTTTGTACGTTAATATAACCACCACACCTAGCAGCTCTGATGAAGGGGGTTCAGGTCAGGTGGTCTACAGGGTCCTTCAACATGTCAGCCTGCTGGGACAAATAATCGGATTTATCATTGAGACATGAATTTAGCTTCTCTATTCCTCCTTTTATAAACCTCTTTAATCAGATATGTGATGACCAGAGGATTCACATGATTACATTTCTGATGCTGTAAAGAACCTGAATAATTTCTTATTTATTCCCTGTTCACAGTTGCATGTCGAGAGCCGAGCCGAGCCGTTCAGGAGCTTCTCCTGAACCTAAAGTGGAGTGGAGGGACAGTTCTGGAAACATCCTTCATGCTGAAGAACCACAAGTCACTAAAAATGAAGATGGCAGCTACCACATCATCCTCCAAACGACTGTGACCAAGACCGACACCTACAGCTGTGTGGTCACACAGGACGCCATCTGTCATCAGATCAACTCTAGCAACTATGTGTACATCCAAGGTGAGATTCTCCTTCATAATAATTAAATGTGTCTTTGTTTTAGCGTGCTCAGACTCAGGTCAGAGTGATTCAGCTCAAAGCAGTGTATACAGGGATTCAGTCCCATTGAGCCATCAGGTAAATGTGTCCACCTGAGAGCAACGTTCAAATCTAAACTGGGACTCTGTTTGATGAATCACCAGTGACAGGAGAGATAATGAACTGGGACCATTGAGAAATCACCAAAGTCCCAGTGAGCTGTAGTGAATATATCTATATATACCGTAAATTCCGGACTATAAGCCGCTACTTTTTTGTCACATTTTGAACACTGCAGCTTTTACAAGGATGCGGCTTATTTATGGATTTTTGTTGGGGGACAATGAGCTTCTGCCGCAAGAACATTTCACTTCGTCACGTCGGATCTTAATATCAGTCATTTTGCGTTCATGCACGCACCATCATCATGGAAAACACATGGAGAAATACATATGATGCAGCTTTCAAGTTAAAGGCGATTGACCTGGCTGTCAAAGGAAATAGAGCTGCTGCACGTAAAGTTGACATTGACAGCGACAACAAAAAAGAGACTGAGGAAGTGAGTAATGAAGTCATTCTGAGGCAGTGAATGGATGGACTTTTTCTTGTGAAATGTATTACTGTATTAAGGTAATCTTTTTCGTCAGCCGTGTTACAGACATGTTCGATAAAGGATGTCCAGTAGGCTTCGTATTTGCAGATGTTACCGTTAGCCTATGTATTTAATTAAAAGTTAAAACAATGTTTTTGTGTCACGTCTTTCCGTGTAAATAGCTCTGTTACAATGTGGACACCTTCGGCTTATAATCAAGTGCAGCTTATATATGTTCAAATACATTTATTTACTTATTATTAGCCGGTGCGGCTTATATCCAGGTGCGCTCAATAGTCTGGAATTTACGGTATATATATAAATGACTGTCTACAAAATATGTTGCACAATATTAATTATTTCATATCAATAAAAAAAAAAACTCACATCAATTAGGTTCACAGATCTTGTCTGAATAGAACAGAAACGTCTGATTGGCTACAGACGATTCACTGCTGAATGTTTGAGAATCGAGCTTCACACAAGACAGTTTGTATGAAACGTAACCAGATCCAAATCTGTTTTTAATGAAAACTGTAAATACTTTTTATAGAAAAAAATAATATATTTTATTTGTTTGATGGCGCCTTTCCCTCCCCTGTCCTGTTCACCCTGTATACCTCTGACTTCCAGTATAACTCTGAGCTCTGCCACATGCAGAAATACTCGGACGACACTGCGATAGTTGGTTGTGTCAGGGATGGACAGGAGGAGGAGTACAGGAGCCTGATCGAGGACTTTGTGACGTGGTGCAGTGCCAACCATCTGCAACTAAACACCTCCAAGACCAAAGAGATGGTGGTGGACTTCCGAAGGAACAAACCACATCTAGAACCTGTTTCCATCGGGGGGGTCGACGTGGAGGTGGTCAGGACCTACGGGTATCTGGGGCTGCAACTGGATGACAAGCTGGACTGGTCGCCTAACATGGACACTACCTGCAGGAAGGGACAGAGTCGTCTGTACTTCCTGAGAAGGCTGGGGTCCTTCAACATCTGCAAAAAGCTGCTGCAGATGTTCTACCAGTCTGTGGTGTCCAGCGTCCTCTTCTACGCCGTGGTGTGCTGGGGAGGAAGCTGCAAGAAGAGGGACGCAGCACGCCTGGACAGACTGGTGAGGAGGGCCGGCTCTGTGGTGGGTACAGAGCTGGACTCACTGGTGACAGTGGTAGAGAGGAGGACTCTGGACAAAATGCTCTCCATCACGTCCCTGAACCTTTTAGTTCTATGAAGAGAAGTCCCTGAACCTTTTAGTTCTATGAAGAGAAGTCCCTGAACCTTTTAGTTCTTGGAAGAGAAGTCCCTGAACCTTTTAGTTCTTGGAAGAGAAGTCCCTGAACCTTTTAGTTCCTGAAGAGATGTCCCTGAACCTTTTAGTTCCTGAAGAGAAGTCCCTGAACCTTTTAGTTCTGGGGATCTTTGATGGAAAAGGGTCTTTAGAAACATCAGCTCCTCATCAAACCTGGACTACTTTCAGCTTCTACTCACTGTGGAGGACAGCTCTCTCAACTAAACACATATCAAGACTGTATACCCAGCACTACAACATGTTGATGCTCCATTCACTGACTTTACTGTTTTCATGGAAACGAACTGATTCACTCTCATGTTTGTGTTTCATTTCAAGTGACGGTGAAAGAAGACAGTTATGCTGTGTTACCGTGTTCCCTCAGCACCAAGGAGAACATCCAGACCACGGTCTTTGACTGGAAGAAAGGCGGTCAGGATGTGTTCTTTTACAATGGAAGAGATTTTAACAGTCAGCTTGAAGGTCGAGTGTCACATTTTAACGAGGAGCTGAAGAACGGTAACGCCTCCATAAAGATCAGGAAGACGAAGGTGGCCGACAGTGGAGTCTACACCTGTATTTTTCGTCATCTGATCTCATCTCATCCTCCTCAGCAGTTCACCATTGAGCTGGTTGTTGGTGAGTTTTTTTTATTTTTATTTTTTTATTATATTTAAAAGCATTGTTAGTAAGATGACAGGTTTAAGAGTCACTGATGAACTTTATTTATTTTCTGCACAAACGAGATGTGACGTGATTCAGGGAGTTTTTAAGGGAACATTGGGGAGAGAGAGAGAGACAGACAGACAGACAGAGAGAGAGGAAAGATGCCACAGGTCGGGTTTGAATCTGGTCCACCTGCTTCAAGGACTAAAGCCTGTGTACATGTGGAGTTCAAACTAACCACTTGTCCACCAGCATCCGGCTCTTTGACTCTTATTACAAACAAGTCTCCTCTCTCCTGCTGCAGCTTCAGCTGGTTTATAAAGTCAGAGACTGAAGCTTTGTATTCAGATTTTAGATGATTTAATATAACTGGATAAAATGTTACTTTCATAGTCTGAACATGAAGCATATCTGCTCTATATGTCATGTTAATAACATCACACACATTCTCTAACTTTATATATTTTCTTTTTTCTTTCAGAGTGCATCTTAAAGGACAGAACATCGGAGGAACCAGGTGAGTCCTGATGATGTCACCCTCTGCCTGTCACGCGCTCAGGTTGACCCCACAGACCTGATACCACTCAGGAATATTTAAAGTATTTCTAATTCACTTCAGTGGACTTTATTCTTCAGTTTGTGACGTAAAGACTCACAACACGTCAGTTTAAAGGAATCAATCAAAGCTTTTTGTACGTTAATATAACCACCACACCTAGCAGCTCTGATGAAGGGGGTTCAGGTCAGGTGGTCTACAGGGTCCTTCAACATGTCAGCCTGCTGGGACAAATAATCGGATTTATCATTGAGACATGAATTTAGCTTCTCTATTCCTCCTTTTATAAACCTCTTTAATCAGATATGTGATGACCAGAGGATTCACATGATTACATTTCTGATGCTGTAAAGAACCTGAATAATTTCTTATTTATTCCCTGTTCACAGTTGCATGTCGAGAGCCGAGCCGAGCCGTTCAGGAGCTTCTCCTGAACCTAAAGTGGAGTGGAGGGACAGTTCTGGAAACATCCTTCATGCTGAAGAACCACAAGTCACTAAAAATGAAGATGGCAGCTACCACATCATCCTCCAAACGACTGTGACCAAGACCGACACCTACAGCTGTGTGGTCACACAGGACGCCATCTGTCATCAGATCAACTCTAGCAACTATGTGTACATCCAAGGTGAGATTCTCCTTCATAATAATTAAATGTGTCTTTGTTTTAGCGTGCTCAGACTCAGGTCAGAGTGATTCAGCTCAAAGCAGTGTATACAGGGATTCAGTCCCATTGAGCCATCAGGTAAATGTGTCCACCTGAGAGCAACGTTCAAATCTAAACTGGGACTCTGTTTGATGAATCACCAGTGACAGGAGAGATAATGAACTGGGACCATTGAGAAATCACCAAAGTCCCAGTGAGCTGTAGTGAATATATCTATATATACCGTAAATTCCGGACTATAAGCCGCTACTTTTTTGTCACATTTTGAACACTGCAGCTTTTACAAGGATGCGGCTTATTTATGGATTTTTGTTGGGGGACAATGAGCTTCTGCCGCAAGAACATTTCACTTCGTCACGTCGGATCTTAATATCAGTCATTTTGCGTTCATGCACGCACCATCATCATGGAAAACACATGGAGAAATACATATGATGCAGCTTTCAAGTTAAAGGCGATTGACCTGGCTGTCAAAGGAAATAGAGCTGCTGCACGTAAAGTTGACATTGACAGCGACAACAAAAAAGAGACTGAGGAAGTGAGTAATGAAGTCATTCTGAGGCAGTGAATGGATGGACTTTTTCTTGTGAAATGTATTACTGTATTAAGGTAATCTTTTTCGTCAGCCGTGTTACAGACATGTTCGATAAAGGATTTCCAGTAGGCTTCGTATTTGCAGATGTTACCGTTAGCCTATGTATTTAATTAAAAGTTAAAACAATGTTTTTGTGTCACGTCTTTCCGTGTAAATAGCTCTGTTACAATGTGGACACCTTCGGCTTATAATCAAGTGCAGCTTATATATGTTCAAATACATTTATTTACTTATTATTAGCCGGTGCGGCTTATATCCAGGTGCGCTCAATAGTCTGGAATTTACGGTATATATATAAATGACTGTCTACAAAATATGTTGCACAATATTAATTATTTCATATCAATAAAAAAAAAAACTCACATCAATTAGGTTCACAGATCTTGTCTGAATAGAACAGAAACGTCTGATTGGCTACAGACGATTCACTGCTGAATGTTTGAGAATCGAGCTTCACACAAGACAGTTTGTATGAAACGTAACCAGATCCAAATCTGTTTTTAATGAAAACTGTAAATACTTTTTATAGAAAAAAATAATATATTTTATTTGTTTGATGGCGCCTTTCCCTCCCCTGTCCTGTTCACCCTGTATACCTCTGACTTCCAGTATAACTCTGAGCTCTGCCACATGCAGAAATACTCGGACGACACTGCGATAGTTGGTTGTGTCAGGGATGGACAGGAGGAGGAGTACAGGAGCCTGATCGAGGACTTTGTGACGTGGTGCAGTGCCAACCATCTGCAACTAAACACCTCCAAGACCAAAGAGATGGTGGTGGACTTCCGAAGGAACAAACCACATCTAGAACCTGTTTCCATCGGGGGGGTCGACGTGGAGGTGGTCAGGACCTACGGGTATCTGGGGCTGCAACTGGATGACAAGCTGGACTGGTCGCCTAACATGGACACTACCTGCAGGAAGGGACAGAGTCGTCTGTACTTCCTGAGAAGGCTGGGGTCCTTCAACATCTGCAAAAAGCTGCTGCAGATGTTCTACCAGTCTGTGGTGTCCAGCGTCCTCTTCTACGCCGTGGTGTGCTGGGGAGGAAGCTGCAAGAAGAGGGACGCAGCACGCCTGGACAGACTGGTGAGGAGGGCCGGCTCTGTGGTGGGTACAGAGCTGGACTCACTGGTGACAGTGGTAGAGAGGAGGACTCTGGACAAAATGCTCTCCATCACGTCCCTGAACCTTTTAGTTCTATGAAGAGAAGTCCCTGAACCTTTTAGTTCTATGAAGAGAAGTCCCTGAACCTTTTAGTTCTTGGAAGAGAAGTCCCTGAACCTTTTAGTTCTTGGAAGAGAAGTCCCTGAACCTTTTAGTTCCTGAAGAGATGTCCCTGAACCTTTTAGTTCCTGAAGAGAAGTCCCTGAACCTTTTAGTTCTGGGGATCTTTGATGGAAAAGGGTCTTTAGAAACACCAGCTCCTCATCAAACCTGGACTACTTTCAGCTTCTACTCACTGTGGAGGACAGCTCTCCCAACTAAACACATATCAAGACTGTATACCCAGCACTACAACATGTTGATGCTCCATTCACTGACTTTACTGTTTTCATGGAAACGAACTGATTCACTCTCATGTTTGTGTTTCATTTCAAGTGACGGTGAAAGAAGACAGTTATGCTGTGTTACCGTGTTCCCTCAGCACCAAGGAGAACATCCAGACCACGGTCTTTGACTGGAAGAAAGGCGGTCAGGATGTGTTCTTTTACAATGGAAGAGATTTTAACAGTCAGCTTGAAGGTCGAGTGTCACATTTTAACAAGGAGCTGAAGAACGGTAACGCCTCCATAAAGATCAGGAAGACGAAGGTGGCCGACAGTGGAGTCTACACCTGTATTTTTCGTCATCTGATCTCATCTCATCCTCCTCAGCAGTTCACCATTGAGCTGGTTGTTGGTGAGTTTTTTTTATTTTTATTTTTTTATTATATTTAAAAGCATTGTTAGTAAGATGACAGGTTTAAGAGTCACTGATGAACTTTATTTATTTTCTGCACAAACGAGATGTGACGTGATTCAAGGAGTTTTTAAGGGAACATTGGGGAGAGAGAGAGAGACAGACAGACAGACAGAGAGAGAGGAAAGATGCCACAGGTCGGGTTTGAATCTGGTCCACCTGCTTCAAGGACTAAAGCCTGTGTACATGTGGAGTTCAAACTAACCACTTGTCCACCAGCATCCGGCTCTTTGACTCTTATTACAAACAAGTCTCCTCTCTCCTGCTGCAGCTTCAGCTGGTTTATAAAGTCAGAGACTGAAGCTTTGTATTCAGATTTTAGATGATTTAATATAACTGGATAAAATGTTACTTTCATAGTCTGAACATGAAGCATATCTGCTCTATATGTCATGTTAATAACATCACACACATTCTCTAACTTTATATATTTTCTTTTTTCTTTCAGAGTGCATCTTAAAGGACAGAACATCGGAGGAACCAGGTGAGTCCTGATGATGTCACCCTCTGCCTGTCACGCGCTCAGGTTGACCCCACAGACCTGATACCACTCAGGAATATTTAAAGTATTTCTAATTCACTTCAGTGGACTTTATTCTTCAGTTTGTGACGTAAAGACTCACAACACGTCAGTTTAAAGGAATCAATCAAAGCTTTTTGTACGTTAATATAACCACCACACCTAGCAGCTCTGATGAAGGGGGTTCAGGTCAGGTGGTCTACAGGGTCCTTCAACATGTCAGCCTGCTGGGACAAATAATCGGATTTATCATTGAGACATGAATTTAGCTTCTCTATTCCTCCTTTTATAAACCTCTTTAATCAGATATGTGATGACCAGAGGATTCACATGATTACATTTCTGATGCTGTAAAGAACCTGAATAATTTCTTATTTATTCCCTGTTCACAGTTGCATGTCGAGAGCCGAGCCGAGCCGTTCAGGAGCTTCTCCTGAACCTAAAGTGGAGTGGAGGGACAGTTCTGGAAACATCCTTCATGCTGAAGAACCACAAGTCACTAAAAATGAAGATGGCAGCTACCACATCATCCTCCAAACGACTGTGACCAAGACCGACACCTACAGCTGTGTGGTCACACAGGACGCCATCTGTCATCAGATCAACTCTAGCAACTATGTGTACATCCAAGGTGAGATTCTCCTTCATAATAATTAAATGTGTCTTTGTTTTAGCGTGCTCAGACTCAGGTCAGAGTGATTCAGCTCAAAGCAGTGTATACAGGGATTCAGTCCCATTGAGCCATCAGGTAAATGTGTCCACCTGAGAGCAACGTTCAAATCTAAACTGGGACTCTGTTTGATGAATCACCAGTGACAGGAGAGATAATGAACTGGGACCATTGAGAAATCACCAAAGTCCCAGTGAGCTGTAGTGAATATATCTATATATACCGTAAATTCCGGACTATAAGCCGCTACTTTTTTGTCACATTTTGAACACTGCAGCTTTTACAAGGATGCGGCTTATTTATGGATTTTTGTTGGGGGACAATGAGCTTCTGCCGCAAGAACATTTCACTTCGTCACGTCGGATCTTAATATCAGTCATTTTGCGTTCATGCACGCACCATCATCATGGAAAACACATGGAGAAATACATATGATGCAGCTTTCAAGTTAAAGGCGATTGACCTGGCTGTCAAAGGAAATAGAGCTGCTGCACGTAAAGTTGACATTGACAGCGACAACAAAAAAGAGACTGAGGAAGTGAGTAATGAAGTCATTCTGAGGCAGTGAATGGATGGACTTTTTCTTGTGAAATGTATTACTGTATTAAGGTAATCTTTTTCGTCAGCCGTGTTACAGACATGTTCGATAAAGGATTTCCAGTAGGCTTCGTATTTGCAGATGTTACCGTTAGCCTATGTATTTAATTAAAAGTTAAAACAATGTTTTTGTGTCACGTCTTTCCGTGTAAATAGCTCTGTTACAATGTGGACACCTTCGGCTTATAATCAAGTGCAGCTTATATATGTTCAAATACATTTATTTACTTATTATTAGCCGGTGCGGCTTATATCCAGGTGCGCTCAATAGTCTGGAATTTACGGTATATATATAAATGACTGTCTACAAAATATGTTGCACAATATTAATTATTTCATATCAATAAAAAAAAAAACTCACATCAATTAGGTTCACAGATCTTGTCTGAATAGAACAGAAACGTCTGATTGGCTACAGACGATTCACTGCTGAATGTTTGAGAATCGAGCTTCACACAAGACAGTTTGTATGAAACGTAACCAGATCCAAATCTGTTTTTAATGAAAACTGTAAATACTTTTTATAGAAAAAAATAATATATTTTATTTGTTTGATGGCGCCTTTCCCTCCCCTGTCCTGTTCACCCTGTATACCTCTGACTTCCAGTATAACTCTGAGCTCTGCCACATGCAGAAATACTCGGACGACACTGCGATAGTTGGTTGTGTCAGGGATGGACAGGAGGAGGAGTACAGGAGCCTGATCGAGGACTTTGTGACGTGGTGCAGTGCCAACCATCTGCAACTAAACACCTCCAAGACCAAAGAGATGGTGGTGGACTTCCGAAGGAACAAACCACATCTAGAACCTGTTTCCATCGGGGGGGTCGACGTGGAGGTGGTCAGGACCTACGGGTATCTGGGGCTGCAACTGGATGACAAGCTGGACTGGTCGCCTAACATGGACACTACCTGCAGGAAGGGACAGAGTCGTCTGTACTTCCTGAGAAGGCTGGGGTCCTTCAACATCTGCAAAAAGCTGCTGCAGATGTTCTACCAGTCTGTGGTGTCCAGCGTCCTCTTCTACGCCGTGGTGTGCTGGGGAGGAAGCTGCAAGAAGAGGGACGCAGCACGCCTGGACAGACTGGTGAGGAGGGCCGGCTCTGTGGTGGGTACAGAGCTGGACTCACTGGTGACAGTGGTAGAGAGGAGGACTCTGGACAAAATGCTCTCCATCACGTCCCTGAACCTTTTAGTTCTATGAAGAGAAGTCCCTGAACCTTTTAGTTCTATGAAGAGAAGTCCCTGAACCTTTTAGTTCTTGGAAGAGAAGTCCCTGAACCTTTTAGTTCTTGGAAGAGAAGTCCCTGAACCTTTTAGTTCCTGAAGAGATGTCCCTGAACCTTTTAGTTCCTGAAGAGAAGTCCCTGAACCTTTTAGTTCTGGGGATCTTTGATGGAAAAGGGTCTTTAGAAACACCAGCTCCTCATCAAACCTGGACTACTTTCAGCTTCTACTCACTGTGGAGGACAGCTCTCCCAACTAAACACATATCAAGACTGTATACCCAGCACTACAACATGTTGATGCTCCATTCACTGACTTTACTGTTTTCATGGAAACGAACTGATTCACTCTCATGTTTGTGTTTCATTTCAAGTGACGGTGAAAGAAGACAGTTATGCTGTGTTACCGTGTTCCCTCAGCACCAAGGAGAACATCCAGACCACGGTCTTTGACTGGAAGAAAGGCGGTCAGGATGTGTTCTTTTACAATGGAAGAGATTTTAACAGTCAGCTTGAAGGTCGAGTGTCACATTTTAACAAGGAGCTGAAGAACGGTAACGCCTCCATAAAGATCAGGAAGACGAAGGTGGCCGACAGTGGAGTCTACACCTGTATTTTTCGTCATCTGATCTCATCTCATCCTCCTCAGCAGTTCACCATTGAGCTGGTTGTTGGTGAGTTTTTTTTATTTTTATTTTTTTATTATATTTAAAAGCATTGTTAGTAAGATGACAGGTTTAAGAGTCACTGATGAACTTTATTTATTTTCTGCACAAACGAGATGTGACGTGATTCAAGGAGTTTTTAAGGGAACATTGGGGAGAGAGAGAGAGACAGACAGACAGACAGAGAGAGAGGAAAGATGCCACAGGTCGGGTTTGAATCTGGTCCACCTGCTTCAAGGACTAAAGCCTGTGTACATGTGGAGTTCAAACTAACCACTTGTCCACCAGCATCCGGCTCTTTGACTCTTATTACAAACAAGTCTCCTCTCTCCTGCTGCAGCTTCAGCTGGTTTATAAAGTCAGAGACTGAAGCTTTGTATTCAGATTTTAGATGATTTAATATAACTGGATAAAATGTTACTTTCATAGTCTGAACATGAAGCATATCTGCTCTATATGTCATGTTAATAACATCACACACATTCTCTAACTTTATATATTTTCTTTTTTCTTTCAGAGTGCATCTTAAAGGACAGAACATCGGAGGAACCAGGTGAGTCCTGATGATGTCACCCTCTGCCTGTCACGCGCTCAGGTTGACCCCACAGACCTGATACCACTCAGGAATATTTAAAGTATTTCTAATTCACTTCAGTGGACATTATTCTTCAGTTTGTGACGTAAAGACTCACAACACGTCGTTTAAAGGAATCAATCAAAGCTTTTTGTACGTTAATATAACCACCACACCTAGCAGCTCTGATGAAGGGGGTTCAGGTCAGGTGGTCTACAGGGTCCTTCAACATGTCAGCCTGCTGGGACAAATAATCGGATTTATCATTGAGACATGAATTTAGCTTCTCTATTCCTCCTTTTATAAACCTCTTTAATCAGATATGTGATGACCAGAGGATTCACATGATTACATTTCTGATGCTGTAAAGAACCTGAATAATTTCTTATTTATTCCCTGTTCACAGTTGCATGTCGAGAGCCGAGCCGAGCCGTTCAGGAGCTTCTCCTGAACCTAAAGTGGAGTGGAGGGACAGTTCTGGAAACATCCTTCATGCTGAAGAACCACAAGTCACCAAAAATGAAGATGGCAGCTACCACATCATCCTCCAAACGACTGTGACCAAGACCGACACCTACAGCTGTGTGGTCACACAGGACGCCATCTGTCATCAGATCAACTCTAGCAACTATGTGTACATCCAAGGTGAGATTCTCCTTCATAATAATTAAATGTGTCTTTGTTTTAGCGTGCTCAGACTCAGGTCAGAGTGATTCAGCTCAAAGCAGTGTATACAGGGATTCAGTCCCATTGAGCCATCAGGTAAATGTGTCCACCTGAGAGCAACGTTCAAATCTAAACTGGGACTCTGTTTGATGAATCACCAGTG
Source organism: Symphodus melops (assembly GCF_947650265.1). Taxonomy (NCBI): domain Eukaryota; kingdom Metazoa; phylum Chordata; class Actinopteri; order Labriformes; family Labridae; genus Symphodus; species Symphodus melops. The sequence continues at coordinate 8,970,174 of NC_136695.1, read as the reverse complement.
ACAGGAGAGATAATGAACTGGGACCATTGAGAAATCACCAAAGTCCCAGTGAGCTGTAGTGAATATATCTATATATACCGTAAATTCCGGACTATAAGCCGCTACTTTTTTGTCACATTTTGAACACTGCAGCTTTTACAAGGATGCGGCTTATTTATGGATTTTTGTTGGGGGACAATGAGCTTCTGCCGCAAGAACATTTCACTTCGTCACGTCGGATCTTAATATCAGTCATTTTGCGTTCATGCACGCACCATCATCATGGAAAACACATGGAGAAATACATATGATGCAGCTTTCAAGTTAAAGGCGATTGACCTGGCTGTCAAAGGAAATAGAGCTGCTGCACGTAAAGTTGACATTGACAGCGACAACAAAAAAGAGACTGAGGAAGTGAGTAATGAAGTCATTCTGAGGCAGTGAATGGATGGACTTTTTCTTGTGAAATGTATTACTGTATTAAGGTAATCTTTTTCGTCAGCCGTGTTACAGACATGTTCGATAAAGGATTTCCAGTAGGCTTCGTATTTGCAGATGTTACCGTTAGCCTATGTATTTAATTAAAAGTTAAAACAATGTTTTTGTGTCACGTCTTTCCGTGTAAATAGCTCTGTTACAATGTGGACACCTTCGGCTTATAATCAAGTGCAGCTTATATATGTTCAAATACATTTATTTACCGTAAATTCCGGACTATAAGCCGCTACTTTTTTCTCACACTTCGAGCACTACGGCTTCTACTCCGGTGCGGCTAATGCATGGATTTTTTATGGGGGACAATGAGCTTCTGCCGCAAAAACATTTGACTTCGTCACGTCGGATCTTAATATCAGTCATTTTGCGCTTCATGCACGCACCCTCATGATGGAAAACACACGGAGAAATACATATGATGCAGCTTTCAAGTTAAAGGCGATCGACCTGGCTGTCAAAGAAGCTAACAGAGCTGCTGCACGTTAAGATGACACTGACAGCGACAACAGAGACTGAGGAAGTGAGTAATGAAGTCATTCTAAGGCAGTGAATGGATGGACTTTTTCTTGTGAAATATATTACGTCATCTTTTTCATCAGCCGTGTTACAGACACCGTCGGCTAGGCTTCGTATTGTAACGGTTCATGTTGTAAAGTCAGTAGTTGATAATGTGTTCATAATTCCGATTATGTGGAGAGTCAGTGAATGCACCAGCGAGAACGTGTTGAGTGGCTGTATGAGAGAACGCTGGGGGAGAGAGTTGGATTGTTACGGCAAGTTATGTGTTGCTCTCTGCTGTAAACGGCGTGGTCACGGCCGACAGTGATCGGGTTATTAAAAGTTATGATTTGAACGCTCTCGTCGTCCTTTAACGTCCGTACGGACGCTACAGTATTTGCGGATGTTACCGGTAGCCTACGTCTGTGTAAATAGCTCTTGTTATAGCGTGGACACCTGCGGCTTATAATCAAGTGCGGCTTATATATGTACAAATACATTTATTTACTTATTTTTAGCCGGTGCGGCTTATATCCAGGTGCGCTGAATAGTCCGGAATTTACGGTATATATATAAATGACTGTCTACAAAATATGTTGCACAATATTAATTATTTCATATCAATAAAAAAAAAAACTGACATCAGTTAGGTTCACAGATCTTGTCTGAATAGAACAGAAACGTCTGATTGGCTACAGACGATTCACTGCTGAATGTTTGAGAATCGAGCTTCACACAAGACAGTTTGTATGAAACGTAACCAGATCCAAATCTGTTTTTAATGAAAACTGTAAATACTTTTTATAGAAAAAAACAATATATTTTATTTGTTTGATGGCGCCTTTCCCTCCCCTGTCCTGTTCACCCTGTATACCTCTGACTTCCAGTATAACTCTGAGCTCTGCCACATGCAGAAATACTCGGACGACACTGCGATAGTTGGTTGTGTCAGGAATGGACAGGAGGAGGAGTACAGGAGCCTGATCGAGGACTTTGTGACGTGGTGCAGTGCCAACCATCTGCAACTAAACACCTCCAAGACCAAAGAGATGGTGGTGGACTTCCGAAGGAACAAACCACATCTAGAACCTGTTTCCATCGGGGGGACCTACGGGTATCTGGGGCTGCAACTGGATGACAAGCTGGACTGGTCGCCTAACATGGACACTACCTGCAGGAAGGGACGGAGTCGTCTGTACTTCCTGAGAAGGCTGGGGTCCTTCAACATCTGCAAAAAGCTGCTGCAGATGTTCTACCAGTCTGTGGTGTCCAGCGTCCTCTTCTCTGCCGTGGTGTGCTGGGGAGGAAGCTGCAAGAAGAGGGACGCAGCACGCCTGGACAGACTGGTGAGGAGGGCCGGCTCTGTGGTGGGTACAGAGCTGGACTCACTGGTGACAGTGGTAGAGAGGAGGACTCTGGACAAAATGCTCTCCATCACGTCCCTGAACCTTTTAGTTCTATGAAGAGAAGTCCCTGAACCTTTTAGTTCTATGAAGAGAAGTCCCTGAACCTTTTAGTTCCTGAAGAGATGTCCCTGAACCTTTTAGTTCCTGAAGAGAAGTCCCTGAACCTTTTAGTTCTGGGGATCTTTGATGGAAAAGGGTCTTTAGAAACATCAGCTCCTCATCAAACCTGGACTACTTTCAGCTTCTACTCACTGTGGAGGACAGCTCTCTCAACTAAACGCATATCAAGACTGTATACCCAGCACTACAACATGTTGATGCTCCATTCACTGACTTTACTGTTTTCATGGAAACGAACTGATTCACTCTCATGTTTGTGTTTCAGTTCAAGTGACGGTGAAAGAAGACAGTTATGCTGTGTTACCGTGTTCCCTCAGCACCAAGGAGAACATCCAGACCACGGTCTTTGACTGGAAGAAAGGCGGTCAGGATGTGTTCTTTTACAATGGAAGAGATTTTAACAGTCAGCTTGAAGGTCGAGTGTCACATTTTAACGAGGAGCTGAAGAACGGTAACGCCTCCATAAAGATCAGGAAGACGAAGGTGGCCGACAGTGGAGTCTACACCTGTATTTTTCGTCATCTGATCTCATCTCATCCTCCTCAGCAGTTCACCATTGAGCTGGTTGTTGGTGAGTTTTTTTTATTTTTATTTTTTTATTATATTTAAAAGCATTGTTAGTAAGATGACAGGTTTAAGAGTCACTGAAGAACTTTATTTATTTTCTGCACAAACGAGATGTTGTTATGTTTTGTTTAAAACATAAAAAATATACTTGGGTTTGTTGAACACCAACTTTTAATGTGTCTGTGAATCAGTTAGACAACACGTACAGCCATCACCATAGTCTTCTTCTACACACATCGCTCACAGGTCTAAACATAATCCTGACACCGCCTAGTGGCTTAACACGGTAATTACTCATATCACTACATCCCCTCTCTTTTAGATGATCAAATATACTGCAGGATTAGTAACCTTAAACTGTATTCATGAATCTTAAACTCCAGGACCTGCATAAAAGAAAATAAACAGGTTATGTCAAACCATTATAACATTATTCTCTTTCAGGTTCAATTTTCACTGTTTAAAGATTAAGTCTGTCAGGTGCTCTAATACTCCGTGCAGATCTTCTTAACACTGTTAATGTATGGTCCTTCTCAGCTGAATCTGTATTATCCAGTACAGTTGATGGTGGGTCAGCTGAGACGATCTCCTGTGGATCTTTTTCATCTGCATGCTCTTGCAGTGTCTCTTGTGTTTTAAGCAAGTTCCTACGATTCCTTCTCAGGATCTGACCATCCTCTGTTAAAACTGTGTAAGACTTTGGATTGACTTCCTCCAAAACTGTTGCTTTCTTGCTCCAGACGTTGGAATCTTCCACTCTTACAGTGTCATGTCTGGCCAACGGGGGAAGACTTCTTGATGTCTTGTCATAGTTTACTTTCTGTCTCTGTTGCAGATGCTGTAGCTTACGTCTCACTTCACCATGTTTCTTTTGTGATGTCACGTAGGGAAGAGTTGTGCGTAGCTTACGTCCCATCAGAAGCTCAGCAGGAGACTTGCCATGTTCCAGTGGTGAAGCTCTGTAACTCAGTAGAGCTAAGTAAGGGTCTGAGCTACTGTCTTTCGCTTTTTTCAATAACTGCTTGACAATGTGAACTCCTTTTTCTGCTTTACCGTTTGACTGGGCATACAGAGGACTTGAAGTCACATGTCGAAAGTCATACTCCTTAGCAAAGTCCTGAAACTCTCTGCAACTGTAACAAGGTCCATTGTCACTGTAGACAACCTGAGGGATTCCCTGTCTAGCAAATATGGATTTCATGTGTTGAATGACACATGTAGCAGACATGCTGGAAAGTAGCGCCATCTCTGGATAGTTTGATAGATAGTCAATAACCAGCAGGTAATTTTTTCCATCAAGGTGAAACAAATCTGTTCCAACTTTCTGCCAAGGCTCATCTGGTATTTCTGTAACAACCATTGGCTCTTTTGGTTGTTTCGCTTGATGCTTGAGGCAGGTTTCACAGCTTGAGATCATTCTGTCAATGTCAGCATTTATACCTGGCCAATAAACAGCAGTTCTTGCTCTCCTCTTACATTTTTCCATTCCCAGATGACCCTCGTGCAATCTCTTTAACATCTCAGGTCTCAGTGATTTTGGAATGATGATTCTGTTCTTTCTGAGAAGAAGTCCATTGACAACACTCAGATCTGCTCTGACATTATAGTACATTTTACAGTCTCCTTTTGGCCATCCTTCATGCAGGTTTTTGATCACTCTTTGCAAACAGACGTCTTTGTCAGTTTCAGCTTTAATCTGCTTGGACTTCATGTCTGAAACTGGAAGTGATTCAGCAATTAGGTTCACATGGAGATTAACATCAGTCTCTGTGGAGCTCTCACTCAGTGTTGTGGCTCTCGACAATGCATCAGCAAGCACAATGTGCTTACCTGGTGTGTAGATCAGGTCGAAGTCATAGCGCTGAAGCTTCATCATTAGTCTTTGAATCCGTGGTGACATCTCGCTGAGATTTTTCTTGATGATGGAGATTAATGGCTTGTGGTCTGTCTCAGCCACAAACGTTGGAAGACCATAGACATAACTATGGAATTTTTCAAACCCATAAACAAGTCCTAAACACTCTTTTTCAATTTGAGCGTATCGGCATTCAGCTGCAGTCATTGTTCTTGAAGCATAAGCAACTGGTCTCCAATCTTCTTCATCAGCTTGCAGTAGCACAGCTCCTATGCCATTTTTTGATGAGTCTGTGGAAATCTTTGTCTGTTTGGATGGATCAAAGTAAGCTAGGACTGGTTCTGTTGTAAGAGTATTTTTAAGCTTTGTCCACTCCTCTTCATGACTGTCGGTCCACTTAAACTCGCTACCATCATGCATCAGCTGTCTCAAATGCACTGTCTTTGAGGATAGGTTTGGAATGAATTTACCAATGAAATTAATCATCCCAAGCTCTTAACACACCTTTCTTATCCTCAGGCCTTGGCATCTCAACGATTGCTTTCACTTTTTCTTTATCTGGCTCGACACCTGCTCCAGACAGTTTGTCTCCGAGAAAAGTGATTTCAGTTACACCAAACTGACATTTTGCTCTGTTAAGCTTCAGTCCATATTTCTGAATGCGTTGCAGCACTTTATGGAGTCTTTCATTGTGCTGTTCCTGAGTAGTTCCCCACAGCACAATGTCATCCACGTACACTCTGACCCCTTCAAGACCTTCTATGATGTGCTCCATGGTACGGTGAAATACCTCGGGAGCTGAGGAGATACCAAAGGGCATTCTCTGGAAGGAGTAGCGGCCAAATGGAGTGTTAAATGTACAGTATTTGGTGCTTTCTTCATGTAGTTTCAGCTGCCAGAATCCCTGGGATGCATCCAACTTACTGAAGAACTTTCCATCTGCCATTTCACTTGTAATCTCATCTCTGGTAGGAATCTGGTAATGCTCTCTTTTTATGTTGGCATTAAGATCTTTTGGATCCATACACACCCGTAGATCTCCAGTTGGTTTCTTGACACACACCATTGAGTTAACCCATTCTGTGGGCTCCTCCACTTTCTTTATTACTCCCAGTGACAACATTCGGTTAAGTTCTTGTTTGAGCTTGTCTCGAAGCGGTGCTGGTACCCGCCGCGGTGCATGAATTACAGGCTTAGCATCATCTTTCAACTGTATCTTGTAGGTGAATGGTAGGACACCAAAGCCTTTAAAGATGTCCGTATACTGGTTGACTATGGAGTCCACGCCATCTTGTACATGCTTGTTGATGTGGTACACCCTTTTAACTAAGCCTAGCTTTTCACATGCTGCATCACCTAGCAGTGACTCGTGACCCTCAGGTACTACCACAAATGCAATGTTATGCTCTTTACCTTTTAGCTTTTACTGTCAGTCTGCATTTACCTGTAGTGTTGATAGGCTGTCCATTGTAGGCTTTAAGTGGGTTATTATTTGGATGGATGCGTGGCTTCACTTTCATTGCCTTTATGTCGAGCTCACTCACCAAATTAGCCTTTGCTCCTGTGTCCAGTTTGAAGGTAACAACTGCTCCATTAACATGCAGTGGTTGTATCCACTTGTCATGCTCAACTCTGTTTACAGTAGTTTGAACAGTCTCTGTAGATTCTTCCTGTGTCACCATGCCCACAAAAAATGTGTCACAAAGAGCAGTTTCTTCAACAGTGTGTACACGCTCACCTTGGCTTGGCTTGACTTTGGAGAAGCATTGTTTTGCATAATGGTTTTTTCCTTTACATTTGTTGCAGACTTTTCCATAGGCAGGGCAATTTCTGGATGCATGTTTAGTGCCACATCGTTTGCAGTTAAAGTTGTCTGAGCCATTTTTCCATTTAGCCTCAGTTGCTCTCAGCTTGTGTGTCCGCATTGATACTGTGGCTACTGCTGCGCCATCTTTGTCAGCGGTCTCACTGAATGTTTTAGCATGCTGCATGGCTAATTCACTTGCATGACACATCTTCACAGCACCATGTAAGGTTAGCTCAGTCTCTCTCAATAATCTCTCCCTCACCTTTTTGTCTTTTATTCCAAACACAATTTGGTCTCGGACCATGGATTCCTGCAATACTCCAAAGTTGCACGTTTTTGCTTTCAGCTTCAGGTCAGTCAGAAAAACATCAAAGCTCTCACCAGGCTGCTGCATGCGTGACCGAAACACATACCGCTCAAAAGTTTCATTTTTCTAAGGCGAACAATGTTCATCAAATTTCTGCACAACGGTGTCGAACTTTTCTTTATCGTCATTGCCGCTGTACACAAAGGTGTTGTACACTTCCACTGCCTGCGGTCCCGCGATGGTAAGAAGCAATGCTATCTTCCGTGCATCAGGCTTACTCTCGAGCCCCAGAGCCTGCAGGTACAGCGTGAAACGCTGCTTAAACGTCCTCCATTCACAGTCCACATTTCCCGTCCAGTTCACAGCGTCAGGCGGCTTCACACTTTCCATGACTTTTTCGTGACTAGAGCACTCCTGGTACCATGTTATGTTTTGTTTAAAACATAAAGAATATACTTGGGTTTGTTGAACACCAACTTTTAATGTGTCTGTGAATCAGATAGACAACACGTACAGCCATCACCGTAGTCTTCTTCTACACACATCGCTCACAGGTCTAAACATAATCCTGACAACACCTAGTGGCTTAACACAGTAATTACTCATATCACTACAGATGTGACGTGATTCAGGGAGTTTTTAAGGGAACATTGGGGAGAGAGAGAGACAGACGGACGGACGGACGGACGGACGGACAGACAGAGAGAGGAAAGATGCCACAGGTTGGGTTTGAATCTGGTCCACCTGCTTCAAGGACTAAAGCCTGTGTACATGTGGAGTTCAAACTAACCACTTGTCCACCAGCATCCGACTCTTTGACTCTTATTACAAACAAGTCTCCTCTCTCCTGCTGCAGCTTCAGCTGGTTTATAAAGTCAGAGACTGAAGCTTTGTATTCAGATTTTAGATGATTTAATATAACTGGATAAAATGTTACTTTCATAGTCTGAACATGAAGCATATCTGCTCTATATGTCATGCTAATAACATCACACACATTCTCTAACTTTATATATTTTCTTTTTTCTTTCAGAGTGCATCTTAACATGTTGACATTCTTTACATTACCATATATTTTTGCCTCTCGATGTAACAGTTTTAGTTTGTTTATGCTGATTGGATGTTACAAGGCAGACACATGTTCATATCATCAGGAGAAAGTAAAGACTCTGAGGGTTCATGTAGTGTGTTAGCCTTTCTTGAATCCTCGATTCAGGACGTGTGATAAATGATTTATCAGACAAAAAAGTTTTCTTTTGGTGGCGCCGATAGCGCAGCGGCAGCGCGCGCACCATGTTGCGAGGCTTTTGCTCCTCACGCGTGCAGCCCGGGTTCGCGTCCGGCCTGTGGCCACTTTCCCGCATGTCTCTCCCCACTCTCTCCCTGTTTCCTACTCTATCCACTGTCCTATCAATAAAGGCAAAAAAGGCCAAAAATAAACCTTTAAAAAAAAAAAAAGTTTTCTTTTGTTTTTTTTTTCTTTATTTCCATTTTTGGTTGAAATGTTCAGGATATTTGACTCAACTTGTCTATAATATCTGTATGAAGCATGTCCAGCAGGTGTCCACAGAGCGCTCTTAAACTTTTATAAAGTTACCAAAATAAGATAATTCACCACACTTTAGCTGTGTCCCATTCCAGAGGTTGCAGCCTTCGGAGGGCGTGGCCTTCGCGGTCCACGAAGGCACGTCCTCCGTGGACCGCGAAGGCTGATCCACGCGGTCTCCGAAATGAGACGGTCTGGTCTTCCTACTTGCGTCACTAACTGTTCGGTCTCCTAGCAACCCTGAGAGTGTCCGTTTTTTGATTGTACCATTTCATCAACACAACTCAACCGCAAACTCCTAATTTTTATATTTATATTTATTTTATATATACAATGGAGCCAGGAGATACAATGAATTTATTTGTTTTGATAGTACAGTTTTTTATGATTCTGAAAAAGAGAGAGAGGGAGAATTATATGCGCCGACGTGTGCTTTATCTCCGGCTGAGTCAGCACCATGGACAGGTGAGTTTACCTTCAGATTGGTTAACATGTTTGTACTTTAGCTTTAATTTGATCCTTAACTTTAAGCTTAGTTAGTTAACAACAACAACAACAACAAACGTAGTTTATATGGCTTATCAATCAATAAACCTTTAGTTGTATAGTGCCAATTAATTCACAAGTGTTATCTCTAGCGCTATCTAAAGACAAAAAGCAGGTATCTCAGCTTTTCCACATTTAATCAAGTTATTGTTTATAATGAATTTCCTTCTCTGTGTTTTCCCAATAGGCTAATCCTCGTACATACTGCAGGATAAACCTGAGCATACCTGTGCTGGACAGGTTTTTCAACCAGCAGGAAGACACACGGCCTGATTTCCGGCTTAGCAGGGAGGCTCTGCAAGTGCTGCTGGGCCTTCTCTACCAGGATCAGAGACACGGATGGGGTGCTACAATTGAGACCCTGGTGTTCCTCTTCTGGCTGGCAAGTGGAACATCGTACAGAGTGGTCTCCAGAGCCTTTGGGATTCCTCGTTCCACTGTCCACCGCATCGTTCACAGGATGACTGAGGAGGTGGTGGCCATTCGCCACCAGGTCATCCACTTCCCCACCACTCCTCAAGACCTGGAGGCAGTTTCCCGTGGGTTTGCAGGGCTGGCGAGACACAGGGCCTTCAGAGGAGCAGCTGGAGCGATAGACGGCTACCATGTCCGCATCAAGCCACCGGGTGGCCCTGATGGTCAGTGCTATGGGAACAGAAAACTATTCCCTTCCATCATCCTGCAGGCTGTTTGTGACCATCAGGGCCGTTTCAAGGACACGTATGTGGGCTGGCCTGGGTCTGTGCATGATGCACGAGTGCTCAGGCACAGCCCACTCTATAGGCGTGGACTCTACCCTCCTCCAGGGCAGTTCATCCTGGCAGACGGGGGGTACCCGTGCCTCCAACACCCACTTCCCCTCATCACTCCCTACAAACAGCCTGTACGAGGTGTGGGAGCCCAGCGCTTCAACGTCTGTCACTCCAGGGCACGCTCCATTATAGAGCATGCTTTTGGGATGATGAAGACGAGGTTCCGTGCCATCTTCCTGCAAGCGCTGGAGGTGCACCACACCTTTGTACCACATGTAAGTAATCATTTAATAGGATATTTTACAATTGTTAATAACAATAAATCAAACGGGAGGATTTATTTTTCAGGTGCTATAATCTTTTCCTTTATTTATCATTTACTATTTCAGGTCATAACAGCATGTGCCATCCTCCACAACATCTGCCTCGGGGCAGGTGACATCGTGGCCCCAGAGGATGAGGCTGAGGAGGATGGGGCAGAGGATGAGGGGGAGGACGGTTTGGAGGCAGTCAGTGGTGCTCCCTGGCGGGACCAGCTGTCTGCAGAGATGTCTGCCCTGGAGGAGGTACCACCAGACCACCAATATTTGTGACATGGCAGCCGTCAATCGAGTCAGTCCTGCAAACCCGGTCATTGGACGATGCGGTGGACAGTGTAGAATCCCAAACACTCTGGAGACCACCACTTGCCAGCCAGAAGAGTGTCTCCATTTCCTGGTAGAAGGCCCAGCAGCATTAAAATCAGGCCGTGTTTCCGGCTGTCCAGCACAGGCAGAGCCAGGTTTATCCTGTAGTATACATTTTGTTTTTAATCAAAATAAATGTAAATAACAGATTAATGTACATAATATATTGATATTAAGATTTTAAATTACATTGATTTTACTTTTGTTTTTTTTATTTATTAATAAATCAAAGTTCAATTTATATTCTGCTGGTGGTTTTCATTGTAGCTATACCAGTTCATGTTGATAATTGACACAATAGAGGTTACATTTTGGACAGTATAATACTGTGAAACATGGTTACAATAATACTCTTCATACGGATACAAGAATCATGGTTTTGATCAGAAAGATCACAATCAGAAAGTCCATTTCCCTGTAGTGCCAGACTAAGTGTGGTATTTTATACGGAAGCTCTGAGGATTGGATTAAGTGAAAACGCAGATGCTTCAAGATATCCTTACCTTGTTGTCCTGTGAGAAACTATGATCAGCGGCTCCTCCTCCTGGTCTCCCACTGCCGCGCTGGGCCCTGAAGTGTCCTCAGGGATGGAGGCGATTAGGACTGGGGGTGAAGTGGAATGCTTCTGTCCCAACACCTCATCCATGAGGACAAACCAGGGCCAAGTTGTGGCAGTGGGTTTCCCACTCACGCCCTCACCTGACCCTGGACACTTGCAATCCTAAGGCAGAGGAAATCAATCATGGCAGTTGACTACAACAACAATAACAGCAGTAAACACAAATGTTATCAATTTGTATGGATAGAACAAATATAAATTACATTTCAATGCATAGATTACATACTTTGTATTTCTTTTCCAGGTTGTCCCATTTCTTTTTTGCCTGCATAGGTGACACACTGCCATCCAGGCCCATTGTCTGTAAAATAGTTCTTAATACAGAGATAACAGAAAAAAGAAATCATGTTAGCACAGGGGTGAAAACTCACACACATCCCTCTGACATTATTTTAGATTTAAAAAGTCATCAGTTTTCATTATTTACTGGGTGCCTTATTATTGTGGCCTTTATGATGAGGACCGATTACAGCTTTAAGTACAAGTACAATGGTGATAATACTGCCCGTTGTTTTTCTTAATTACCTCCAAGCAAAGCTGGCTGTGTGTTTAGCTCCTGTGAAAAGGTGATCGGTTTCCCCCGCAGCTGCATGAACTGAGCAGTATGCTCCTTGCTCCCTGAAATCAAACGAAAAATGTTTAACAAAAATAACGTTAAATTATGCTTCACTCTACCTGTAATGTTCTCTGTTGCATTAATAATGACAACTTTGTGGAGATTCACGTTGCCCTTTATTACCGTTCACTGTCGCCATCACGTTCCATTGTATATCGTCATCCGAACTACAATACCCAGCATGCATTGTTATTTCCGCCTGGACTACGGTAAGTGTTGAGGGACAAACATGTTTCATTAATACAACATCTCCCTTTTTTTTTTTTTTTTTCAACACAGCACATATGTATTGTGTAAATCACATCCACCCAAAACAGATGTCTTCAACATTAACTCCTTATGCAATAAACAGCAAATGATTATGATATGTACGGACAGTACCTCATATCACATAGTGTAATAACAAACTTTTTTTTTTTTTTTTTCTAGTTAGCTTATAAACACCATAAAATGTAGTCTCAACATTTCTTTAACGACACATGTAAAACATGGCATTGTGTAACAATGGGCAACCTGAGGGCATCGATCCGCCTACACCCTTCACAATTCACAGGTCAAGAATACTTCTGGGCTTTATAACACGACCTGATCGAGTAGTTGCCGGAGAGTTCTCGTTGGTGTGTGGTGTGCTAGTCTCTTTTACAGTTGGTTCTGGTTGTGACTGCTCTGGAGTTATAGGTTGGTCACACGTTGGTTCAATGGCTGGTGGTTGTGCCTGGTTGCTTGTCAAGTGTCGTCGATTGCGGCTTAAGGTCTTTCCTTCATCCGTGCGGATGATGTACGAGCGTTTGGTATCGGCTGGTTGGAGGATGACAGCTGGTTTCCACCTGCCAGTATCTTGCTGGTATCTGACATGATCTCCTCGCTGTAGTGGGGAAAGTGGTTTAGCACCGTGGTCATAGTACAGTTTTTGCGTGACTTGTTCTCTTCTCCTCGTTGCCTGTACTGCTCTCCAGTCTGTAACACGGGGTCTTAAGTGTCGAGTTGTGACTGGGAGTACAGAGCGTAGACGTCGGCTCATGAGAAGTTGTGCTGGTGACTTGAATCCATCGACAGCCGTGTTCCGGTGCTCTAAGGTGGACAAGTATGGGTCAGTTTTCTGAGCATGAGCTTTGTCTAATATAGTCTTGGCTGTTCTCACTGTTCTCTCTGCGAGCCCGTTACTCTGCGGATAATGGGGGCTAGATGTAACATGCTCGAAGTCCCATGAAGCAGCAAATGTTTTAAAGTCCTGTGAGCTGTACTGTGGGCCATTATCAGAGATAAGTTTTTCAGGAACACCATGTCGAGCAAACGCAGCCTAAATTTTCTTGATGATGGAGCCTGAAGTGGTGGACTGGAGTCTATCTAGCTCAAAGTAGCGGCTGTAATAGTCCACAACAATCATGTACTCTTCTCCCTTCCACGTGAAAAGATCAGAGGCGACGACCTGCCAGGGCCTTTCCGGAATTTGGTGAGATATGAGAGGTTCTTTGGTGTTTGAGGAACGCCTTTCCTGGCAGATGGAGCACTTTTCAACCGTTGCAGTGATATCTTTACCCATTCCTGGCCAGAAGAGGGCGTCCCTGGCTCTTTGTTTGCTCCTCTCAATTCCCATGTGTCCAGTATGGATCCTTTCCAACCTGTTTGGTCTGAGTGCTGCAGGTACAATGATTTTGTCACTTTTGAACAAGATGCCTTCGTAGTGCTCTCGCATCTCTGAAGTTCCAAAAGTCAATAAGTGTTGCTGGACATTTGTTTCGGTCCTCAGGCCAGCCTGACAATACAGTTTGTTTCAGCATTTGGAGCAGTGAGTCATTTTCGGTAGCTGTGCGTATTTCTGAAAGTTTATTGTCACTGACGGGCAAGCTTTTCATCACCGAATGGACCTGTTCGTCCATGCCTTCACTGAGTGTGTGATCGTAATCCTGTAGCGGCTTACGGGACAGCGTGTCAGCCACGGGAATATCTTTGCCAGGACGATGCAGGATGCTGATGTCGTATCTTTGTAGCTGCAGAAGCATACGCTGAAGTCGAGCAGGTGCACAAGAGATGGGTTTCTTTAGTATCGATTCCAAAGGCTTATGGTCAGACTCGACAACAACATTTCTGCCGTAAATGTAGGTGTGAAACCTCTTGCACCCGAAGAGCACTGCTAAAAGCTCCTTCTCAATCTGCGCATAGTTAACCTCGGTTGGGGTGTGTGACTTGGAGGCATTTGCGATCGGTCGGCCTTCCTGCAATAACACAGCTCCCAACCCGTGTTTTGACGCGTCCACCTGTAAGCGCACTTCCTTTTTAGTGTCGAAGTAACTCAGTACTGGGCCTGGTTCCCTGGTAATGAGCTCTTTCATTTGTTGGAATGCCATTTCGTGGTTCTGGTCCCAAACAAATTCAACATCCTGTTTCAGTAGTTGGCGCAGTGGAGCGTTGACTTCGGACAGGCCTGGAGCAAACCTGGACAGGTAGTTTGCCATGCCTAGGACAGTTTCAAGCTCGTTTTTGTTTTCAGGTGGCGGCATGTCTTTGATTGCCTGCACTTTCTTTGGATCAGGCTGGATGCCGTCACGTGTCAGTTTGTGTCCAAAGTAGCTCACCTCTGTTACGCTTATGACACTTTTCTCTGGGTTCAGACGCACTCCGCGCTCCCTTGTACGTTCCAGCATGGCTCTGAGGTTGGCATCGTGTTCCTCTTTAGTCCTGCCGAACACCAAAATGTCATCAACAATAGCTGAAACATCATTAAGACCACTGTACGTCTCATCTATCATCCTCTGGAAGATGTCTTGAGCGGATGTAATTCCAAAGGGTCAGACGGAGAAAACGGTATCTGCCGAAAATGGTGTTAAAGGTAGTGAGCAGGGAAGATTCGTGCGTCAGTTTGATGTTCCAATATCCTGAACGTGCGTCCATCACGCTGAAGTATTGTGCTCCGGCTAGTTTCGGGGTAACGTCGTCCAATGTGGGAAGAGGGTAGTATGGTCTTTTGATTGCTTTGTTTAGATCACGAGGGTCAAGACAAACTCTGAGCTTCCCACTGTGCCGTTTCTCTGCGACAACAAGTCCGTTGACCCATTCGGTAGGCTCATTTACTTTAGTGATGATGCCGTTTCGTTCCATGTCGTCCAGCTCCTGTTTCAGACGGTCTTTTAACATGAACGGTATTCTCCGTGGGGGATACACGACTGGAACAGCTGTGGGGTCTACATGCAGACTATATTCACCTGGGAATTTTCCTATCCCTTTGAAAACATCAGCAAATTCCTCCATGATGCTCTCGGTGGCACTAGTGGGTTCTATTGACATGACTAACTTGACAATGTTAAAGTCAAGGCATGCCCGTAGCCCTAGAACTGGAGGGGCTGCTGTGTTTACGATGTCAAATGAGAATGTATGGTGACTGCCTTTTCTGCTGCATTTCAGCTCACATGTGCCTTTGACGTCTAGTCTCTCTCCACCATAGCCTGATAGAGCGCATGTGGCTGGTCTCAGTTTGATATGCTTGAAAAGTCTATTGAAGAGCCGAACAGGGATAACGTTGGTGGTAGCTCCAGTGTCTACTTTAAATCGGATACTGTGTGACTGTGAGCCTACCTGCACATCTGCAAAAGCTTGTTCGTTGTTTTCCCCTTCATTTGTTTTAGTGATAGAATCAATAAACAGCTCATCTGTGCCACTTGAATCGTGTTGCTCAACTGTGTGCACTTTGTTGAACCTGTATTGTGATGACTGACAAACCTTGGCGAAGTGATTCATCTTTTGACACTTTTTGCATTTTCGCCCTTTAGCAGGACACTCCTCTTTATCGCCGTGCTGCAGCGCACACCTCCCGCACGTTTTCTTGGGGTAGCTACTGCTATCAGTCTTTGCATGTGCTGCCATAGGTGCTTGGGGACTTGGACGTGGGGCTACCATAGTCTTTAACTGGTCCTGTGCTATTTCATATGAGCATGCAATGTCAATAGCTTTCTCCAGCGTAAGGTCTGAGCCTTGATTTAGCAACTTCTCCCTCACATGAGGCGAGTTAGTGGCGAACACGATCCTGTCGCGCACCATCTCTTCACTGTTAGCATACCCGCATTGCTTCACGAGTAGCTTCAACTCAGTAACAAAATGTTCAAAGGGCTCGCCCTCGCCTTGCAGCCTCTCATTAAACTTGTATCTCGCAAATCCCGAAAACATGAGCTTTACGTGCTGCACGAATCGCCGCCATGCGTCGGGTAGGTTTGCCGAATCCCAATCCATCTGCGGTGTAGGCACTCCCGACAGATTCATCCTGGGCTCTTTTTAGAAGCGTACAGTCCGACGAGTCTCTGACACCATGTAATGTTCTCTGTTGCATTAATAATGACAACTTTGTGGAGATTCACGTTGCCCTTTATTACCGTTCACTGTCGCCATCACGTTCCATTGTATATCGTCATCCGAACTACAATACCCAGCATGCATTGCTACTTCCGCCTGGACTATGGTAAGTGTTGAGGGACAAACATGTTTCATTAATACAACACTACCAAACGTTTGATCTAAACGTTGAAAAAAGTTTAAGCAAAAATAACGTTAAATTATGCTTCACTCTAACAAACGTTTGAGCCAAACGTTTAAAAACCGTTTGGCTACTGGAGTAATATTCAACTGAAAACCAGAGTTCACAACCTGTCTAAATGTTTTTAACTTGACCATTTGTGTGCGTGTCTGTTAACTGAACTAAAAACAAAGCAAGTTAAACTAATGTTAAGAGATGCAAAGTAAAATAAACTAATGTTATCTCAACAATCGTTAGGTCGAGTTGATAGTTTAACGTTATCTAACGTAGCCAACCTTACAGTATTAACGTTACAGCTCCCGCATCATCAGTGAGCAGGAATCAACAGGTCGCAGGGCATACCAGGGGCCTTTCTCAGTTCCCTTATTTGCACCGAGTGTCCTCCGAGTTGTCTCCTCCACTTGCGTCTTAGTCCCGCCCACCACAGATGCACGGAGGAAACGAAGCCGAGGAGAGAGGACCGAGGAAATCAGCTTTAACACACGAGACGTCGTTTCCTCGACAGCGTCACATGACGCGACATCAGCTGATCACGTTCAGCTGTCAATCAGCCGAACAGCTGTTTATGTCCACACAAACACGCACTGTATTATTTCTCATCAAACACACACACTGTATTATTTCTCATCAAACACACACACTGTATTATTTCTCATCAAACACACACAGTTACAGTGTTTAGTGTCTTTACCTGATAAAACACCTGAAGAACAACCTGCAGTCTACTCATAACCAAAAGGACAGTTTCTACTGACTAAAAGTTTTCATTTTGAATTGTCTATAATTATTGATTATTATTAAACAGTTTGGACTTAACCTAGCCTGTATTTAGACAACAAACTTTGTATTTTATAAACGGATATTTATGTGTCAGGATACTGAAAATGATTGATTAGAATCTAAATGATGAAACGTTCAGAAGATAAATAAGTGAGAATATAAAACGGACTCCTCTTCATCACTCTTTTTAATCCCAGCTCATCACAGAGCGACTCTTTACAAACTCACTGATGTTCATCATCTGTTTAAATGTCCCATGCTCCGTTTAGCCTCTTTTTAATGTCCCTCTTTTCTCCCGTATTAAACTCTGCTCATGTTGAGAAGTTTCACTGAAGTCTGATCTGCTGCAGCGTCCAATCAGTGAGTGATATACGAGAAGGGGGCGTGTCTGTCAGTGAAAAGACTTCCGTGAAGTCAGCTCTCATGTCTCCTCGGTCATCGCTCCTCGGATCAGCCTCCTCTCTCCTCCGTTCGCTATTAGAGCTTTGGGACGATCCTCAACATGGCGGCTTTGGAACTACTTCCGGTTCGGCCGAGGACCGAGGACCGAGGAGACTGCAAATAAGGAAAGTGAGACGTACCCCAGGTATGCGCAGGTCTGGGTTGGGTTTGCCGTGGATGCCATTGTTGATGTTTACCGTTGCGCGCAATGCATCTTGGGAAGGGAAGGCTGCAAAGGATCCAACCGTTGAAGCCTCCAAAATCGGGGAAAGGAAGGCTGCATTCGAAGTAGCCGCTGAATTGGGACAGCAGTTGTCGCGCCGGTGTGACGTAATCGGTCTTAAACATAGACTGTAAAAATAAAAAAATGCAGCCCACGAAGGCTGCAACCTCTGGAATGGGACACAGCCTTTGAATCAACAAAAAGTGATTTAAAATGTGTGAAAGTCTTTGATTCTGCCTTTAAAAATAAATGTTTGTAATTTAAATACATTTTATACAGTTTTTATAAATTACTTACACCTCTACAAATATTTAAATCAAGTTTTTGTGATTCGTTTATGTCCCACTGTTGCTCACGTTACGTAACGGTTAACTTCCGTATATGCTCTGATATGCTCAGGCAGTCAAATTGATTGCTTTGGGCTTTGTCATAGCGTTGACTTCTCATTGGCACAAGCTAGCTGTCAATCAAAAGTTAAGGAGCGCACGAGTATAGATGCAATGGTTTAATTGGCTGATTCAGATGAAAGTCCGACAGGCTCGCGGCTCCAGTTCAAGAAAGACGCTGATTGGTTTGTTTGGTTGCTGGGCGTTTACTGATGGCAGAGATACCGAACATGATTGGTCCAAAGTTTGTTGACAGAAATAAGCTGTTTCGGTAGATTGACAAGCGAGCGTGAAACTAACCGGAGGACACGATGGACTATTCTTTAATGAATCTGTTATTCTACTTTAACACAAAGCAGCTGTTTTTGATCAGCGGAATGTTTTTTTAGTGAAATGAGCCTGAGTTTGTTTAAAATGTCTGGTTTTCAGTCTATAAATACATTTGAACGGTGGCTCGTCGCGAGAGCTTCTGAGATGCTAAGGGTTTAAAACGGTAAAGTATGACGTCATTGTTTAAATTATTTAACCCTTTAACAGTCATTTTTAATTCCTCCGTAAAAACGAAAACCTGAGCTTTCAAACTATATATAATATGTTTGTAGTTATGTTTACAGTCATAAGAAAAAACGTATTTTATAGTTAATTAGTCTGAACGTTTGTATTTGGGGTCGCTCGCATCCTCCGCGTATTAAAAGATTAAAGGACAGAACAACGGAGGAACCAGGTGAGTCCTGATGATGTCACCCTCTGCCTGTCACGCGCTCAGGTTGACCCCACAGACCTGATACCACTCAGGAATATTTAAAGTATTTCTAATTCACTTCAGTGGACATTATTCTTCAGTTTGTGACGTAAAGACTCACAACACGTCAGTTTAAAGGAATCAATCAAAGCTTTTTGTACGTTAATATAACCACCACACCTAGCAGCTCTGATGAAGGGGGTTCAGGTCAGGTGGTCTACAGGGTCCTTCAACATGTCAGCCTGCTGGGACAAATAATCGGATTTATCATTGAGACATGAATTTAGCTTCTCTATTCCTCCTTTTATAAACCTCTTTAATCAGATATGTGATGACCAGAGGATTCACATGATTACATTTCTGATGCTGTAAAGAACCTGAATAATTTCTTATTTATTCCCTGTTCACAGTTGCATGTCGAGAGCCGAGCCGAGCCGTTCAGGAGCTTCTCCTGAACCTAAAGTGGAGTGGAGGGACAGTTCTGGAAACATCCTTCATGCTGAAGAACCACAAGTCACTAAAAATGAAGATGGCAGCTACCACATCATCCTCCAAACGACTGTGACCAAGACCGACACCTACAGCTGTGTGGTCACACAGGACGCCATCTGTCATCAGATCAACTCTAGCAACTATGTGTACATCCAAGGTGAGATTCTCCTTCATAATAATTAAATGTGTCTTTGTTTTAGCGTGCTCAGACTCAGGTCAGAGTGATTCAGCTCAAAGCAGTGTATACAGGGATTCAGTCCCATTGAGCCATCAGGTAAATGTGCCCACCTGAGAGCAACGTTCAAATCTAAACTGGGACTCTGTTTGATGAATCACCAGTGACAGGAGAGATAATGAACTGGGACCATTGAGAAATCACCAAAGTCCCAGTGAGCTGTAGTGAATATATCTATATATACCGTAAATTCCGGACTATAAGCCGCTACTTTTTTGTCACATTTTGAACACTGCAGCTTTTACAAGGATGCGGCTTATTTATGGATTTTTGTTGGGGGACAATGAGCTTCTGCCGCAAGAACATTTCACTTCGTCACGTCGGATCTTAATATCAGTCATTTTGCGTTCATGCACGCACCATCATCATGGAAAACACATGGAGAAATACATATGATGCAGCTTTCAAGTTAAAGGCGATTGACCTGGCTGTCAAAGGAAATAGAGCTGCTGCACGTAAAGTTGACATTGACAGCGACAACAAAAAAGAGACTGAGGAAGTGAGTAATGAAGTCATTCTGAGGCAGTGAATGGATGGACTTTTTCTTGTGAAATGTATTACTGTATTAAGGTAATCTTTTTCGTCAGCCGTGTTACAGACATGTTCGATAAAGGATTTCCAGTAGGCTTCGTATTTGCAGATGTTACCATTAGCCTATGTATTTAATTAAAAGTTAAAACAATGTTTTTGTGTCACGTCTTTCCGTGTAAATAGCTCTGTTACAATGTGGACACCTTCGGCTTATAATCAAGTGCAGCTTATATATGTTCAAATACATTTATTTACTTATTATTAGCCGGTGCGGCTTATATCCAGGTGCGCTCAATAGTCTGGAATTTACGGTATATATATAAATGACTGTCTACAAAATATGTTGCACAATATTAATTATTTCATATCAATAAAAAAAAAACCTCACATCAATTAGGTTCACAGATCTTGTCTGAATAGAACAGAAACGTCTGATTGGCTACAGACGATTCACTGCTGAATGTTTGAGAATCGAGCTTCACACAAGACAGTTTGTATGAAACGTAACCAGATCCAAATCTGTTTTTAATGAAAACTGTAAATACTTTTTATAGAAAAAAATAATATATTTTATTTGTTTGATGGCGCCTTTCCCTCCCCTGTCCTGTTCACCCTGTATACCTCTGACTTCCAGTATAACTCTGAGCTCTGCCACATGCAGAAATACTCGGACGACACTGCGATAGTTGGTTGTGTCAGGAATGGACAGGAGGAGGAGTACAGGAGCCTGATCGAGGACTTTGTGACGTGGTGCAGTGCCAACCATCTGCAACTAAACACCTCCAAGACCAAAGAGATGGTGGTGGACTTCCGAAGGAACAAACCACATCTAGAACCTGTTTCCATCGGGGGGGTCGACGTGGAGGTGGTCAGGACCTACGGGTATCTGGGGCTGCAACTGGATGACAAGCTGGACTGGTCGCCTAACATGGACACTACCTGCAGGAAGGGACAGAGTCGTCTGTACTTCCTGAGAAGGCTGGGGTCCTTCAACATCTGCAAAAAGCTGCTGCAGATGTTCTACCAGTCTGTGGTGTCCAGCGTCCTCTTCTACGCCGTGGTGTGCTGGGGAGGAAGCTGCAAGAAGAGGGACGCAGCACGCCTGGACAGACTGGTGAGGAGGGCCGGCTCTGTGGTGGGTACAGAGCTGGACTCACTGGTGACAGTGGTAGAGAGGAGGACTCTGGACAAAATGCTCTCCATCACGTCCCTGAACCTTTTAGTTCTATGAAGAGAAGTCCCTGAACCTTTTAGTTCTATGAAGAGAAGTCCCTGAACCTTTTAGTTCTATGAAGAGAAGTCCCTGAACCTTTTAGTTCTTGGAAGAGAAGTCCCTGAACCTTTTAGTTCTTGGAAGAGAAGTCCCTGAACCTTTTAGTTCCTGAAGAGATGTCCCTGAACCTTTTAGTTCCTGAAGAGAAGTCCCTGAACCTTTTAGTTCTGGGGATCTTTGATGGAAAAGGGTCTTTAGAAACATCAGCTCCTCATCAAACCTGGACTACTTTCAGCTTCTACTCACTGTGGAGGACAGCTCTCCCAACTAAACACATATCAAGACTGTATACCCAGCACTACAACATGTTGATGCTCCATTCACTGACTTTACTGTTTTCATGGAAACGAACTGATTCACTCTCATGTTTGTGTTTCATTTCAAGTGATGGTGAAAGAAGACAGTTATGCTGTGTTACCGTGTTCCCTCAGCACCAAGGAGAACATCCAGACCACGGTCTTTGACTGGAAGAAAGGCGGTCAGGATGTGTTCTTTTACAATGGAAGAGATTTTAACAGTCAGCTTGAAGGTCGAGTGTCACATTTTAACGAGGAGCTGAAGAACGGTAACGCCTCCATAAAGATCAGGAAGACGAAGGTGGCCGACAGTGGAGTCTACACCTGTATTTTTCGTCATCTGATCTCATCTCATCCTCCTCAGCAGTTCACCATTGAGCTGGTTGTTGGTGAGTTTTTTTTATTTTTATTTTTTTATTATATTTAAAAGCATTGTTAGTAAGATGACAGGTTTAAGAGTCACTGATGAACTTTATTTATTTTCTGCACAAACGAGATGTGACGTGATTCAGGGAGTTTTTAAGGGAACATTGGGGAGAGAGAGAGAGACAGACAGACAGACAGAGAGAGAGGAAAGATGCCACAGGTCGGGTTTGAATCTGGTCCACCTGCTTCAAGGACTAAAGCCTGTGTACATGTGGAGTTCAAACTAACCACTTGTCCACCAGCATCCGGCTCTTTGACTCTTATTACAAACAAGTCTCCTCTCTCCTGCTGCAGCTTCAGCTGGTTTATAAAGTCAGAGACTGAAGCTTTGTATTCAGATTTTAGATGATTTAATATAACTGGATAAAATGTTACTTTCATAGTCTGAACATGAAGCATATCTGCTCTATATGTCATGTTAATAACATCACACACATTCTCTAACTTTATATATTTTCTTTTTTCTTTCAGAGTGCATCTTAAAGGACAGAACATCGGAGGAACCAGGTGAGTCCTGATGATGTCACCCTCTGCCTGTCACGCGCTCAGGTTGACCCCACAGACCTGATACCACTCAGGAATATTTAAAGTATTTCTAATTCACTTCAGTGGACATTATTCTTCAGTTTGTGACGTAAAGACTCACAACACGTCAGTTTAAAGGAATCAATCAAAGCTTTTTGTACGTTAATATAACCACCACACCTAGCAGCTCTGATGAAGGGGGTTCAGGTCAGGTGGTCTACAGGGTCCTTCAACATGTCAGCCTGCTGGGACAAATAATCGGATTTATCATTGAGACATGAATTTAGCTTCTCTATTCCTGCTTTTATAAACCTCTTTAATCAGATATGTGATGACCAGAGGATTCACATGATTACATTTCTGATGCTGTAAAGAACCTGAATAATTTCTTATTTATTCCCTGTTCACAGTTGCATGTCGAGAGCCGAGCCGAGCCGTTCAGGAGCTTCTCCTGAACCTAAAGTGGAGTGGAGGGACAGTTCTGGAAACATCCTTCATGCTGAAGAACCACAAGTCACTAAAAATGAAGATGGCAGCTACCACATCATCCTCCAAACGACTGTGACCAAGACCGACACCTACAGCTGTGTGGTCACACAGGACGCCATCTGTCATCAGATCAACTCTAGCAACTATGTGTACATCCAAGGTGAGATTCTCCTTCATAATAATTAAATGTGTCTTTGTTTTAGCGTGCTCAGACTCAGGTCAGAGTGATTCAGCTCAAAGCAGTGTATACAGGGATTCAGTCCCATTGAGCCATCAGGTAAATGTGTCCACCTGAGAGCAACGTTCAAATCTAAACTGGGACTCTGTTTGATGAATCACCAGTGACAGGAGAGATAATGAACTGGGACCATTGAGAAATCACCAAAGTCCCAGTGAGCTGTAGTGAATATATCTATATATACCGTAAATTCCGGACTATAAGCCGCTACTTTTTTGTCACATTTTGAACACTGCAGCTTTTACAAGGATGCGGCTTATTTATGGATTTTTGTTGGGGGACAATGAGCTTCTGCCGCAAGAACATTTCACTTCGTCACGTCGGATCTTAATATCAGTCATTTTGCGTTCATGCACGCACCATCATCATGGAAAACACATGGAGAAATACATATGATGCAGCTTTCAAGTTAAAGGCGATTGACCTGGCTGTCAAAGGAAATAGAGCTGCTGCACGTAAAGTTGACATTGACAGCGACAACAAAAAAGAGACTGAGGAAGTGAGTAATGAAGTCATTCTGAGGCAGTGAATGGATGGACTTTTTCTTGTGAAATGTATTACTGTATTAAGGTAATCTTTTTCGTCAGCCGTGTTACAGACATGTTCGATAAAGGATGTCCAGTAGGCTTCGTATTTGCAGATGTTACCGTTAGCCTATGTATTTAATTAAAAGTTAAAACAATGTTTTTTTGTCACGTCTTTCCGTGTAAATAGCTCTGTTACAATGTGGACACCTTCGGCTTATAATCAAGTGCAGCTTATATATGTTCAAATACATTTATTTACTTATTATTAGCCGGTGCGGCTTATATCCAGGTGCGCTCAATAGTCTGGAATTTACGGTATATATATAAATGACTGTCTACAAAATATGTTGCACAATATTAATTATTTCATATCAATAAAAAAAAAAAACTCACATCAATTAGGTTCACAGATCTTGTCTGAATAGAACAGAAACGTCTGATTGGCTACAGACGATTCACTGCTGAATGTTTAAGAATCGAGCTTCACACAAGACAGTTTGTATGAAACGTAACCAGATCCAAATCTGTTTTTAATGAAAACTGTAAATACTTTTTATAGAAAAAAATAATATATTTTATTTGTTTGATGGCGCCTTTCCCTCCCCTGTCCTGTTCACCCTGTATACCTCTGACTTCCAGTATAACTCTGAGCTCTGCCACATGCAGAAATACTCGGACGACACTGCGATAGTTGGTTGTGTCAGGGATGGACAGGAGGAGGAGTACAGGAGCCTGATCGAGGACTTTGTGACGTGGTGCAGTGCCAACCATCTGCAACTAAACACCTCCAAGACCAAAGAGATGGTGGTGGACTTCCGAAGGAACAAACCACATCTAGAACCTGTTTCCATCGGGGGGTTCGACGTGGAGGTGGTCAGAACCTACGGGTATCTGGGGCTGCAACTGGATGACAAGCTGGACTGGTCGCCTAACATGGACACTACCTGCAGGAAGGGACAGAGTCGTCTGTACTTCCTGAGAAGGCTGGGGTCCTTCAACATCTGCAAAAAGCTGCTGCAGATGTTCTACCAGTCTGTGGTGTCCAGCGTCCTCTTCTACGCCGTGGTGTGCTGGGGAGGAAGCTGCAAGAAGAGGGACGCAGCACGCCTGGACAGACTGGTGAGGAGGGCCGGCTCTGTGGTGGGTACAGAGCTGGACTCACTGGTGACAGTGGTAGAGAGGAGGACTCTGGACAAAATGCTCTCCATCACGTCCCTGAACCTTTTAGTTCTATGAAGAGAAGTCCCTGAACCTTTTAGTTCTATGAAGAGAAGTCCCTGAACCTTTTAGTTCTATGAAGAGAAGTCCCTGAACCTTTTAGTTCTTGGAAGAGAAGTCCCTGAACCTTTTAGTTCTTGGAAGAGATGTCCCTGAACCTTTTAGTTCCTGAAGAGATGTCCCTGAACCTTTTAGTTCCTGAAGAGAAGTCCCTGAACCTTTTAGTTCTGGGGATCTTTGATGGAAAAGGGTCTTTAGAAACATCAGCTCCTCATCAAACCTGGACTACTTTCAGCTTCTACTCACTGTGGAGGACAGCTCTCCCAACTAAACACATATCAAGACTGTATACCCAGCACTACAACATGTTGATGCTCCATTCACTGACTTTACTGTTTTCATGGAAACGAACTGATTCACTCTCATGTTTGTGTTTCATTTCAAGTGATGGTGAAAGAAGACAGTTATGCTGTGTTACCGTGTTCCCTCAGCACCAAGGAGAACATCCAGACCACGGTCTTTGACTGGAAGAAAGGCGGTCAGGATGTGTTCTTTTACAATGGAAGAGATTTTAACAGTCAGCTTGAAGGTCGAGTGTCACATTTTAACGAGGAGCTGAAGAACGGTAACGCCTCCATAAAGATCAGGAAGACGAAGGTGGCCGACAGTGGAGTCTACACCTGTATTTTTCGTCATCTGATCTCATCTCATCCTCCTCAGCAGTTCACCATTGAGCTGGTTGTTGGTGAGTTTTTTTTATTTTTATTTTTTTATTATATTTAAAAGCATTGTTAGTAAGATGACAGGTTTAAGAGTCACTGATGAACTTTATTTATTTTCTGCACAAACGAGATGTGACGTGATTCAGGGAGTTTTTAAGGGAACATTGGGGAGAGAGAGAGAGACAGACAGACAGACAGAGAGAGAGGAAAGATGCCACAGGTCGGGTTTGAATCTGGTCCACCTGCTTCAAGGACTAAAGCCTGTGTACATGTGGAGTTCAAACTAACCACTTGTCCACCAGCATCCGGCTCTTTGACTCTTATTACAAACAAGTCTCCTCTCTCCTGCTGCAGCTTCAGCTGGTTTATAAAGTCAGAGACTGAAGCTTTGTATTCAGATTTTAGATGATTTAATATAACTGGATAAAATGTTACTTTCATAGTCTGAACATGAAGCATATCTGCTCTATATGTCATGTTAATAACATCACACACATTCTCTAACTTTATATATTTTCTTTTTTCTTTCAGAGTGCATCTTAAAGGACAGAACATCGGAGGAACCAGGTGAGTCCTGATGATGTCACCCTCTGCCTGTCACGCGCTCAGGTTGACCCCACAGACCTGATACCACTCAGGAATATTTAAAGTATTTCTAATTCACTTCAGTGGACATTATTCTTCAGTTTGTGACGTAAAGACTCACAACACGTCAGTTTAAAGGAATCAATCAAAGCTTTTTGTACGTTAATATAACCACCACACCTAGCAGCTCTGATGAAGGGGGTTCAGGTCAGGTGGTCTACAGGGTCCTTCAACATGTCAGCCTGCTGGGACAAATAATCGGATTTATCATTGAGACATGAATTTAGCTTCTCTATTCCTGCTTTTATAAACCTCTTTAATCAGATATGTGATGACCAGAGGATTCACATGATTACATTTCTGATGCTGTAAAGAACCTGAATAATTTCTTATTTATTCCCTGTTCACAGTTGCATGTCGAGAGCCGAGCCGAGCCGTTCAGGAGCTTCTCCTGAACCTAAAGTGGAGTGGAGGGACAGTTCTGGAAACATCCTTCATGCTGAAGAACCACAAGTCACTAAAAATGAAGATGGCAGCTACCACATCATCCTCCAAACGACTGTGACCAAGACCGACACCTACAGCTGTGTGGTCACACAGGACGCCATCTGTCATCAGATCAACTCTAGCAACTATGTGTACATCCAAGGTGAGATTCTCCTTCATAATAATTAAATGTGTCTTTGTTTTAGCGTGCTCAGACTCAGGTCAGAGTGATTCAGCTCAAAGCAGTGTATACAGGGATTCAGTCCCATTGAGCCATCAGGTAAATGTGTCCACCTGAGAGCAACGTTCAAATCTAAACTGGGACTCTGTTTGATGAATCACCAGTGACAGGAGAGATAATGAACTGGGACCATTGAGAAATCACCAAAGTCCCAGTGAGCTGTAGTGAATATATCTATATATACCGTAAATTCCGGACTATAAGCCGCTACTTTTTTGTCACATTTTGAACACTGCAGCTTTTACAAGGATGCGGCTTATTTATGGATTTTTGTTGGGGGACAATGAGCTTCTGCCGCAAGAACATTTCACTTCGTCACGTCGGATCTTAATATCAGTCATTTTGCGTTCATGCACGCACCATCATCATGGAAAACACATGGAGAAATACATATGATGCAGCTTTCAAGTTAAAGGCGATTGACCTGGCTGTCAAAGGAAATAGAGCTGCTGCACGTAAAGTTGACATTGACAGCGACAACAAAAAAGAGACTGAGGAAGTGAGTAATGAAGTCATTCTGAGGCAGTGAATGGATGGACTTTTTCTTGTGAAATGTATTACTGTATTAAGGTAATCTTTTTCGTCAGCCGTGTTACAGACATGTTCGATAAAGGATGTCCAGTAGGCTTCGTATTTGCAGATGTTACCGTTAGCCTATGTATTTAATTAAAAGTTAAAACAATGTTTTTTTGTCACGTCTTTCCGTGTAAATAGCTCTGTTACAATGTGGACACCTTCGGCTTATAATCAAGTGCAGCTTATATATGTTCAAATACATTTATTTACTTATTAGCCGGTGCGGCTTATATCCAGGTGCGCTCAATAGTCTGGAATTTACGGTATATATATAAATGACTGTCTACAAAATATGTTGCACAATATTAATTATTTCATATCAATAAAAAAAAAAAACTCACATCAATTAGGTTCACAGATCTTGTCTGAATAGAACAGAAACGTCTGATTGGCTACAGACGATTCACTGCTGAATGTTTAAGAATCGAGCTTCACACAAGACAGTTTGTATGAAACGTAACCAGATCCAAATCTGTTTTTAATGAAAACTGTAAATACTTTTTATAGAAAAAAATAATATATTTTATTTGTTTGATGGCGCCTTTCCCTCCCCTGTCCTGTTCACCCTGTATACCTCTGACTTCCAGTATAACTCTGAGCTCTGCCACATGCAGAAATACTCGGACGACACTGCGATAGTTGGTTGTGTCAGGGATGGACAGGAGGAGGAGTACAGGAGCCTGATCGAGGACTTTGTGACGTGGTGCAGTGCCAACCATCTGCAACTAAACACCTCCAAGACCAAAGAGATGGTGGTGGACTTCCGAAGGAACAAACCACATCTAGAACCTGTTTCCATCGGGGGGGTCGACGTGGAGGTGGTCAGGACCTACGGGTATCTGGGGCTGCAACTGGATGACAAGCTGGACTGGTCGCCTAACATGGACACTACCTGCAGGAAGGGACAGAGTCGTCTGTACTTCCTGAGAAGGCTGGGGTCCTTCAACATCTGCAAAAAGCTGCTGCAGATGTTCTACCAGTCTGTGGTGTCCAGCGTCCTCTTCTACGCCGTGGTGTGCTGGGGAGGAAGCTGCAAGAAGAGGGACGCAGCACGCCTGGACAGACTGGTGAGGAGGGCCGGCTCTGTGGTGGGTACAGAGCTGGACTCACTGGTGACAGTGGTAGAGAGGAGGACTCTGGACAAAATGCTCTCCATCACGTCCCTGAACCTTTTAGTTCTATGAAGAGAAGTCCCTGAACCTTTTAGTTCTATGAAGAGAAGTCCCTGAACCTTTTAGTTCTATGAAGAGAAGTCCCTGAACCTTTTAGTTCTTGGAAGAGAAGTCCCTGAACCTTTTAGTTCTTGGAAGAGAAGTCCCTGAACCTTTTAGTTCCTGAAGAGATGTCCCTGAACCTTTTAGTTCCTGAAGAGATGTCCCTGAACCTTTTAGTTCTATGAAGAGAAGTCCCTGAACCTTTTAGTTCTGGGGATCTTTGATGGAAAAGGGTCTTTAGAAACATCAGCTCCTCATCAAACCTGGACTACTTTCAGCTTCTACTCACTGTGGAGGACAGCTCTCCCAACTAAACACATATCAAGACTGTATACCCAGCACTACAACATGTTGATGCTCCATTCACTGACTTTACTGTTTTCATGGAAACAAACTGATTCACTCTCATGTTTGTGTTTCATTTCAAGTGACGGTGAAAGAAGACAGTTATGCTGTGTTACCGTGTTCCCTCAGCACCAAGGAGAACATCCAGACCACGGTCTTTGACTGGAAGAAAGGCGGTCAGGATGTGTTCTTTTACAATGGAAGAGATTTTAACAGTCAGCTTGAAGGTCGAGTGTCACATTTTAACGAGGAGCTGAAGAACGGTAACGCCTCCATAAAGATCAGGAAGACGAAGGTGGCCGACAGTGGAGTCTACACCTGTATTTTTCGTCATCTGATCTCATCTCATCCTCCTCAGCAGTTCACCATTGAGCTGGTTGTTGGTGAGTTTTTTTTTATTTTTATTTTTTTATTATATTTAAAAGCATTGTTAGTAAGATGACAGGTTTAAGAGTCACTGATGAACTTTATTTATTTTCTGCACAAACGAGATGTGACGTGATTCAGGGAGTTTTTAAGGGAACATTGGGGAGAGAGAGAGAGACAGACAGACAGACAGACAGACAGAGAGAGAGGAAAGATGCCACAGGTCGGGTTTGAATCTGGTCCACCTGCTTCAAGGACTAAAGCCTGTGTACATGTGGAGTTCAAACTAACCACTTGTCCACCAGCATCCGGCTCTTTGACTCTTATTACAAACAAGTCTCCTCTCTCCTGCTGCAGCTTCAGCTGGTTTATAAAGTCAGAGACTGAAGCTTTGTATTCAGATTTTAGATGATTTAATATAACTGGATAAAATGTTACTTTCATAGTCTGAACATGAAGCATATCTGCTCTATATGTCATGTTAATAACATCACACACATTCTCTAACTTTATATATTTTCTTTTTTCTTTCAGAGTGCATCTTAAAGGACAGAACATCGGAGGAACCAGGTGAGTCCTGATGATGTCACCCTCTGCCTGTCACGCGCTCAGGTTGACCCCACAGACCTGATACCACTCAGGAATATTTAAAGTATTTCTAATTCACTTCAGTGGACATTATTCTTCAGTTTGTGACGTAAAGACTCACAACACGTCAGTTTAAAGGAATCAATCAAAGCTTTTTGTACGTTAATATAACCACCACACCTAGCAGCTCTGATGAAGGGGGTTCAGGTCAGGTGGTCTACAGGGTCCTTCAACATGTCAGCCTGCTGGGACAAATAATCGGATTTATCATTGAGACATGAATTTAGCTTCTCTATTCCTCCTTTTATAAACCTCTTTAATCAGATATGTGATGACCAGAGGATTCACATGATTACATTTCTGATGCTGTAAAGAACCTGAATAATTTCTTATTTATTCCCTGTTCACAGTTGCATGTCGAGAGCCGAGCCGAGCCGTTCAGGAGCTTCTCCTGAACCTAAAGTGGAGTGGAGGGACAGTTCTGGAAACATCCTTCATGCTGAAGAACCACAAGTCACTAAAAATGAAGATGGCAGCTACGACATCATCCTCCAAACGACTGTGACCAAGACCGACACCTACAGCTGTGTGGTCACACAGGACGCCATCTGTCATCAGATCAACTCTAGCAACTATGTGTACATCCAAGGTGAGATTCTCCTTCATAATAATTAAATGTGTCTTTGTTTTAGCGTGCTCAGACTCAGGTCAGAGTGATTCAGCTCAAAGCAGTGTATACAGGGATTCAGTCCCATTGAGCCATCAGGTAAATGTGTCCACCTGAGAGCAACGTTCAAATCTAAACTGGGACTCTGTTTGATGAATCACCAGTGACAGGAGAGATAATGAACTGGGACCATTGAGAAATCACCAAAGTCCCAGTGAGCTGTAGTGAATATATCTATATATACCGTAGATTCCGGACTATAAGCCGCTACTTTTTTGTCACATTTTGAACACTGCAGCTTTTACAAGGATGCGGCTTATTTATGGATTTTTGTTGGGGGACAATGAGCTTCTGCCGCAAGAACATTTCACTTCGTCACGTCGGATCTTAATATCAGTCATTTTGCGTTCATGCACGCACCATCATCATGGAAAACACATGGAGAAATACATATGATGCAGCTTTCAAGTTAAAGGCGATTGACCTGGCTGTCAAAGGAAATAGAGCTGCTGCACGTAAAGTTGACATTGACAGCGACAACAAAAAAGAGACTGAGGAAGTGAGTAATGAAGTCATTCTGAGGCAGTGAATGGATGGACTTTTTCTTGTGAAATGTATTACTGTATTAAGGTAATCTTTTTCGTCAGCCGTGTTACAGACATGTTCGATAAAGGATGTCCAGTAGGCTTCGTATTTGCAGATGTTACCGTTAGCCTATGTATTTAATTAAAAGTTAAAACAATGTTTTTGTGTCACGTCTTTCCGTGTAAATAGCTCTGTTACAATGTGGACACCTTCGGCTTATAATCAAGTGCAGCTTATATATGTTCAAATACATTTATTTACTTATTATTAGCCGGTGCGGCTTATATCCAGGTGCGCTCAATAGTCCGGAATTTACGGTATATATATAAATGACTGTCTACAAAATATGTTGCACAATATTAATTATTTCATATCAATAAAAAAAAAAAAACTCACATCAATTAGGTTCACAGATCTTGTCTGAATAGAACAGAAACGTCTGATTGGCTACAGACGATTCACTGCTGAATGTTTGAGAATCGAGCTTCACACAAGACAGTTTGTATGAAACGTAACCAGATCCAAATCTGTTTTTAATGAAAACTGTAAATACTTTTTATAGAAAAAAATAATATATTTTATTTGTTTGATGGCGCCTTTCCCTCCCCTGTCCTGTTCACCCTGTATACCTCTGACTTCCAGTATAACTCTGAGCTCTGCCACATGCAGAAATACTCGGACGACACTGCGATAGTTGGTTGTGTCAGGAATGGACAGGAGGAGGAGTACAGGAGCCTGATCGAGGACTTTGTGACGTGGTGCAGTGCCAACCATCTGCAACTAAACACCTCCAAGACCAAAGAGATGGTGGTGGACTTCCGAAGGAACAAACCACATCTAGAACCTGTTTCCATCGGGGGGGTCGACGTGGAGGTGGTCAGGACCTACATGTATCTGGGGCTGCAACTGGATGACAAGCTGGACTGGTCGCCTAACATGGACACTACCTGCAGGAAGGGACAGAGTCGTCTGTACTTCCTGAGAAGGCTGGGGTCCTTCAACATCTGCAAAAAGCTGCTGCAGATGTTCTACCAGTCTGTGGTGTCCAGCGTCCTCTTCTACGCCGTGGTGTGCTGGGGAGGAAGCTGCAAGAAGAGGGACGCAGCACGCCTGGACAGACTGGTGAGGAGGGCCGGCTCTGTGGTGGGTACAGAGCTGGACTCACTGGTGACAGTGGTAGAGAGGAGGACTCTGGACAAAATGCTCTCCATCACGTCCCTGAACCTTTTAGTTCTATGAAGAGAAGTCCCTGAACCTTTTAGTTCTATGAAGAGAAGTCCCTGAACCTTTTAGTTCTTGGAAGAGAAGTCCCTGAACCTTTTAGTTCTTGGAAGAGAAGTCCCTGAACCTTTTAGTTCCTGAAGAGATGTCCCTGAACCTTTTAGTTCCTGAAGAGAAGTCCCTGAACCTTTTAGTTCTGGGGATCTTTGATGGAAAAGGGTCTTTAGAAACATCAGCTCCTCATCAAACCTGGACTACTTTCAGCTTCTACTCACTGTGGAGGACAGCTCTCCCAACTAAACACATATCAAGACTGTATACCCAGCACTACAACATGTTGATGCTCCATTCACTGACTTTACTGTTTTCATGGAAACGAACTGATTCACTCTCATGTTTGTGTTTCATTTCAAGTGACGGTGAAAGAAGACAGTTATGCTGTGTTACCGTGTTCCCTCAGCACCAAGGAGAACATCCAGACCACGGTCTTTGACTGGAAGAAAGGCGGTCAGGATGTGTTCTTTTACAATGGAAGAGATTTTAACAGTCAGCTTGAAGGTCGAGTGTCACATTTTAACGAGGAGCTGAAGAACGGTAACGCCTCCATAAAGATCAGGAAGACGAAGGTGGCCGACAGTGGAGTCTACACCTGTATTTTTCGTCATCTGATCTCATCTCATCCTCCTCAGCAGTTCACCATTGAGCTGGTTGTTGGTGAGTTTTTTTTTATTTTTATTTTTTTATTATATTTAAAAGCATTGTTAGTAAGATGACAGGTTTAAGAGTCACTGATGAACTTTATTTATTTTCTGCACAAACGAGATGTGACGTGATTCAGGGAGTTTTTAAGGGAACATTGGGGAGAGAGAGAGAGACAGACAGACAGACAGACAGACAGAGAGAGAGGAAAGATGCCACAGGTCGGGTTTGAATCTGGTCCACCTGCTTCAAGGACTAAAGCCTGTGTACATGTGGAGTTCAAACTAACCACTTGTCCACCAGCATCCGGCTCTTTGACTCTTATTACAAACAGGTCTCCTCTCTCCTGCTGCAGCTTCAGCTGGTTTATAAAGTCAGAGACTGAAGCTTTGTATTCAGATTTTAGATGATTTAATATAACTGGATAAAATGTTACTTTCATAGTCTGAACATGAAGCATATCTGCTCTATATGTCATGTTAATAACATCACACACATTCTCTAACTTTATATATTTTCTTTTTTCTTTCAGAGTGCATCTTAAAGGACAGAACATCGGAGGAACCAGGTGAGTCCTGATGATGTCACCCTCTGCCTGTCACGCGCTCAGGTTGACCCCACAGACCTGATACCACTCAGGAATATTTAAAGTATTTCTAATTCACTTCAGTGGACATTATTCTTCAGTTTGTGACGTAAAGACTCACAACACGTCAGTTTAAAGGAATCAATCAAAGCTTTTTGTACGTTAATATAACCACCACACCTAGCAGCTCTGATGAAGGGGGTTCAGGTCAGGTGGTCTACAGGGTCCTTCAACATGTCAGCCTGCTGGGACAAATAATCGGATTTATCATTGAGACATGAATTTAGCTTCTCTATTCCTCCTTTTATAAACCTCTTTAATCAGATATGTGATGACCAGAGGATTCACATGATTACATTTCTGATGCTGTAAAGAACCTGAATAATTTCTTATTTATTCCCTGTTCACAGTTGCATGTCGAGAGCCGAGCCGAGCCGTTCAGGAGCTTCTCCTGAACCTAAAGTGGAGTGGAGGGACAGTTCTGGAAACATCCTTCATGCTGAAGAACCACAAGTCACTAAAAATGAAGATGGCAGCTACCACATCATCCTCCAAACGACTGTGACCAAGACCGACACCTACAGCTGTGTGGTCACACAGGACGCCATCTGTCATCAGATCAACTCTAGCAACTATGTGTACATCCAAGGTGAGATTCTCCTTCATAATAATTAAATGTGTCTTTGTTTTAGCGTGCTCAGACTCAGGTCAGAGTGATTCAGCTCAAAGCAGTGTATACAGGGATTCAGTCCCATTGAGCCATCAGGTAAATGTGTCCACCTGAGAGCAACGTTCAAATCTAAACTGGGACTCTGTTTGATGAATCACCAGTGACAGGAGAGATAATGAACTGGGACCATTGAGAAATCACCAAAGTCCCAGTGAGCTGTAGTGAATATATCTATATATACCGTAGATTCCGGACTATAAGCCGCTACTTTTTTGTCACATTTTGAACACTGCAGCTTTTACAAGGATGCGGCTTATTTATGGATTTTTGTTGGGGGACAATGAGCTTCTGCCGCAAGAACATTTCACTTCGTCACGTCGGATCTTAATATCAGTCATTTTGCGTTCATGCACGCACCATCATCATGGAAAACACATGGAGAAATACATATGATGCAGCTTTCAAGTTAAAGGCGATTGACCTGGCTGTCAAAGGAAATAGAGCTGCTGCACGTAAAGTTGACATTGACAGCGACAACAAAAAAGAGACTGAGGAAGTGAGTAATGAAGTCATTCTGAGGCAGTGAATGGATGGACTTTTTCTTGTGAAATGTATTACTGTATTAAGGTAATCTTTTTCGTCAGCCGTGTTACAGACATGTTCGATAAAGGATGTCCAGTAGGCTTCGTATTTGCAGATGTTACCGTTAGCCTATGTATTTAATTAAAAGTTAAAACAATGTTTTTGTGTCACGTCTTTCCGTGTAAATAGCTCTGTTACAATGTGGACACCTTCGGCTTATAATCAAGTGCAGCTTATATATGTTCAAATACATTTATTTACTTATTATTAGCCGGTGCGGCTTATATCCAGGTGCGCTCAATAGTCCGGAATTTACGGTATATATATAAATGACTGTCTACAAAATATGTTGCACAATATTAATTATTTCATATCAATAAAAAAAAAAAAACTCACATCAATTAGGTTCACAGATCTTGTCTGAATAGAACAGAAACGTCTGATTGGCTACAGACGATTCACTGCTGAATGTTTGAGAATCGAGCTTCACACAAGACAGTTTGTATGAAACGTAACCAGATCCAAATCTGTTTTTAATGAAAACTGTAAATACTTTTTATAGAAAAAAATAATATATTTTATTTGTTTGATGGCGCCTTTCCCTCCCCTGTCCTGTTCACCCTGTATACCTCTGACTTCCAGTATAACTCTGAGCTCTGCCACATGCAGAAATACTCGGACGACACTGCGATAGTTGGTTGTGTCAGGAATGGACAGGAGGAGGAGTACAGGAGCCTGATCGAGAACTTTGTGACGTGGTGCAGTGCCAACCATCTGCAACTAAACACCTCCAAGACCAAAGAGATGGTGGTGGACTTCCGAAGGAACAAACCACATCTAGAACCTGTTTCCATCGGGGGGGTCGACGTGGAGGTGGTCAGGACCTACGGGTATCTGGGGCTGCAACTGGATGACAAGCTGGACTGGTCGCCTAACATGGACACTACCTGCAGGAAGGGACAGAGTCGTCTGTACTTCCTGAGAAGGCTGGGGTCCTTCAACATCTGCAAAAAGCTGCTGCAGATGTTCTACCAGTCTGTGGTGTCCAGCGTCCTCTTCTACGCCGTGGTGTGCTGGGGAGGAAGCTGCAAGAAGAGGGACGCAGCACGCCTGGACAGACTGGTGAGGAGGGCCGGCTCTGTGGTGGGTACAGAGCTGGACTCACTGGTGACAGTGGTAGAGAGGAGGACTCTGGACAAAATGCTCTCCATCACGTCCCTGAACCTTTTAGTTCTATGAAGAGAAGTCCCTGAACCTTTTAGTTCTATGAAGAGAAGTCCCTGAACCTTTTAGTTCTTGGAAGAGAAGTCCCTGAACCTTTTAGTTCTTGGAAGAGAAGTCCCTGAACCTTTTAGTTCCTGAAGAGAAGTCCCTGAACCTTTTAGTTCTGGGGATCTTTGATGGAAAAGGGTCTTTAGAAACATCAGCTCCTCATCAAACCTGGACTACTTTCAGCTTCTACTCACTGTGGAGGACAGCTCTCCCAACTAAACACATATCAAGACTGTATACCCAGCACTACAACATGTTGATGCTCCATTCACTGACTTTACTGTTTTCATGGAAACGAACTGATTCACTCTCATGTTTGTGTTTCATTTCAAGTGACGGTGAAAGAAGACAGTTATGCTGTGTTACCGTGTTCCCTCAGCACCAAGGAGAACATCCAGACCACGGTCTTTGACTGGAAGAAAGGCGGTCAGGATGTGTTCTTTTACAATGGAAGAGATTTTAACAGTCAGCTTGAAGGTCGAGTGTCACATTTTAACGAGGAGCTGAAGAACGGTAACGCCTCCATAAAGATCAGGAAGACGAAGGTGGCCGACAGTGGAGTCTACACCTGTATTTTTCGTCATCTGATCTCATCTCATCCTCCTCAGCAGTTCACCATTGAGCTGGTTGTTGGTGAGTTTTTTTTTATTTTTATTTTTTTATTATATTTAAAAGCATTGTTAGTAAGATGACAGGTTTAAGAGTCACTGATGAACTTTATTTATTTTCTGCACAAACGAGATGTGACGTGATTCAGGGAGTTTTTAAGGGAACATTGGGGAGAGAGAGAGAGACAGACAGACAGACAGACAGACAGACAGAGAGAGAGGAAAGATGCCACAGGTCGGGTTTGAATCTGGTCCACCTGCTTCAAGGACTAAAGCCTGTGTACATGTGGAGTTCAAACTAACCACTTGTCCACCAGCATCCGGCTCTTTGACTCTTATTACAAACAGGTCTCCTCTCTCCTGCTGCAGCTTCAGCTGGTTTATAAAGTCAGAGACTGAAGCTTTGTATTCAGATTTTAGATGATTTAATATAACTGGATAAAATGTTACTTTCATAGTCTGAACATGAAGCATATCTGCTCTATATGTCATGTTAATAACATCACACACATTCTCTAACTTTATATATTTTCTTTTTTCTTTCAGAGTGCATCTTAAAGGACAGAACATCGGAGGAACCAGGTGAGTCCTGATGATGTCACCCTCTGCCTGTCACGCGCTCAGGTTGACCCCACAGACCTGATACCACTCAGGAATATTTAAAGTATTTCTAATTCACTTCAGTGGACATTATTCTTCAGTTTGTGACGTAAAGACTCACAACACGTCAGTTTAAAGGAATCAATCAAAGCTTTTTGTACGTTAATATAACCACCACACCTAGCAGCTCTGATGAAGGGGGTTCAGGTCAGGTGGTCTACAGGGTCCTTCAACATGTCAGCCTGCTGGGACAAATAATCGGATTTATCATTGAGACATGAATTTAGCTTCTCTATTCCTCCTTTTATAAACCTCTTTAATCAGATATGTGATGACCAGAGGATTCACATGATTACATTTCTGATGCTGTAAAGAACCTGAATAATTTCTTATTTATTCCCTGTTCACAGTTGCATGTCGAGAGCCGAGCCGAGCCGTTCAGGAGCTTCTCCTGAACCTAAAGTGGAGTGGAGGGACAGTTCTGGAAACATCCTTCATGCTGAAGAACCACAAGTCACTAAAAATGAAGATGGCAGCTACCACATCATCCTCCAAACGACTGTGACCAAGACCGACACCTACAGCTGTGTGGTCACACAGGACGCCATCTGTCATCAGATCAACTCTAGCAACTATGTGTACATCCAAGGTGAGATTCTCCTTCATAATAATTAAATGTGTCTTTGTTTTAGCGTGCTCAGACTCAGGTCAGAGTGATTCAGCTCAAAGCTGTGTATACAGGGATTCAGTCCCATTGAGCCATCAGGTAAATGTGTCCACCTGAGAGCAACGTTCAAATCTAAACTGGGACTCTGTTTGATGAATCACCAGTGACAGGAGAGATAATGAACTGGGACCATTGAGAAATCACCAAAGTCCCAGTGAGCTGTAGTGAATATATCTATATATACCGTAAATTCCGGACTATAAGCCGCTACTTTTTTGTCACATTTTGAACACTGCAGCTTTTACAAGGATGCGGCTTATTTATGGATTTTTGTTGGGGGACAATGAGCTTCTGCCGCAAGAACATTTCACTTCGTCACGTCGGATCTTAATATCAGTCATTTTGCGTTCATGCACGCACCATCATCATGGAAAACACATGGAGAAATACATATGATGCAGCTTTCAAGTTAAAGGCGATTGACCTGGCTGTCAAAGGAAATAGAGCTGCTGCACGTAAAGTTGACATTGACAGCGACAACAAAAAAGAGACTGAGGAAGTGAGTAATGAAGTCATTCTGAGGCAGTGAATGGATGGACTTTTTCTTGTGAAATGTATTACTGTATTAAGGTAATCTTTTTCGTCAGCCGTGTTACAGACATGTTCGATAAAGGATTTCCAGTAGGCTTCGTATTTGCAGATGTTACCATTAGCCTATGTATTTAATTAAAAGTTAAAACAATGTTTTTGTGTCACGTCTTTCCGTGTAAATAGCTCTGTTACAATGTGGACACCTTCGGCTTATAATCAAGTGCAGCTTATATATGTTCAAATACATTTATTTACTTATTATTAGCCGGTGCGGCTTATATCCAGGTGCGCTCAATAGTCCGGAATTTACGGTATATATATAAATGACTGTCTACAAAATATGTTGCACAATATTAATTATTTCATATCAATAAAAAAAAAAAAACTCACATCAATTAGGTTCACAGATCTTGTCTGAATAGAACAGAAACGTCTGATTGGCTACAGACGATTCACTGCTGAATGTTTGAGAATCGAGCTTCACACAAGACAGTTTGTATGAAACGTAACCAGATCCAAATCTGTTTTTAATGAAAACTGTAAATACTTTTTATAGAAAAAAATAATATATTTTATTTGTTTGATGGCGCCTTTCCCTCCCCTGTCCTGTTCACCCTGTATACCTCTGACTTCCAGTATAACTCTGAGCTCTGCCACATGCAGAAATACTCGGACGACACTGCGATAGTTGGTTGTGTCAGGAATGGACAGGAGGAGGAGTACAGGAGCCTGATCGAGGACTTTGTGACGTGGTGCAGTGCCAACCATCTGCAACTAAACACCTCCAAGACCAAAGAGATGGTGGTGGACTTCCGAAGGAACAAACCACATCTAGAACCTGTTTCCATCGGGGGGGTCGACGTGGAGGTGGTCAGGACCTACGGGTATCTGGGGCTGCAACTGGATGACAAGCTGGACTGGTCGCCTAACATGGACACTACCTGCAGGAAGGGACAGAGTCGTCTGTACTTCCTGAGAAGGCTGGGGTCCTTCAACATCTGCAAAAAGCTGCTGCAGATGTTCTACCAGTCTGTGGTGTCCAGCGTCCTCTTCTACGCCGTGGTGTGCTGGGGAGGAAGCTGCAAGAAGAGGGACGCAGCACGCCTGGACAGACTGGTGAGGAGGGCCGGCTCTGTGGTGGGTACAGAGCTGGACTCACTGGTGACAGTGGTAGAGAGGAGGACTCTGGACAAAATGCTCTCCATCACGTCCCTGAACCTTTTAGTTCTATGAAGAGAAGTCCCTGAACCTTTTAGTTCTATGAAGAGAAGTCCCTGAACCTTTTAGTTCTTGGAAGAGAAGTCCCTGAACCTTTTAGTTCTTGGAAGAGAAGTCCCTGAACCTTTTAGTTCCTGAAGAGAAGTCCCTGAACCTTTTAGTTCTGGGGATCTTTGATGGAAAAGGGTCTTTAGAAACATCAGCTCCTCATCAAACCTGGACTACTTTCAGCTTCTACTCACTGTGGAGGACAGCTCTCCCAACTAAACACATATCAAGACTGTATACCCAGCACTACAACATGTTGATGCTCCATTCACTGACTTTACTGTTTTCATGGAAACGAACTGATTCACTCTCATGTTTGTGTTTCATTTCAAGTGACGGTGAAAGAAGACAGTTATGCTGTGTTACCGTGTTCCCTCAGCACCAAGGAGAACATCCAGACCACGGTCTTTGACTGGAAGAAAGGCGGT
Organism: Symphodus melops; assembly: GCF_947650265.1. Taxonomy (NCBI): domain Eukaryota; kingdom Metazoa; phylum Chordata; class Actinopteri; order Labriformes; family Labridae; genus Symphodus; species Symphodus melops. The sequence goes on along the minus strand of NC_136695.1, from coordinate 8,929,463 downwards.
CAGGATGTGTTCTTTTACAATGGAAGAGATTTTAACAGTCAGCTTGAAGGTCGAGTGTCACATTTTAACGAGGAGCTGAAGAACGGTAACGCCTCCATAAAGATCAGGAAGACGAAGGTGGCCGACAGTGGAGTCTACACCTGTATTTTTCGTCATCTGATCTCATCTCATCCTCCTCAGCAGTTCACCATTGAGCTGGTTGTTGGTGAGTTTTTTTTTATTTTTATTTTTTTATTATATTTAAAAGCATTGTTAGTAAGATGACAGGTTTAAGAGTCACTGATGAACTTTATTTATTTTCTGCACAAACGAGATGTGACGTGATTCAGGGAGTTTTTAAGGGAACATTGGGGAGAGAGAGAGAGACAGACAGACAGACAGACAGACAGACAGAGAGAGAGGAAAGATGCCACAGGTCGGGTTTGAATCTGGTCCACCTGCTTCAAGGACTAAAGCCTGTGTACATGTGGAGTTCAAACTAACCACTTGTCCACCAGCATCCGGCTCTTTGACTCTTATTACAAACAAGTCTCCTCTCTCCTGCTGCAGCTTCAGCTGGTTTATAAAGTCAGAGACTGAAGCTTTGTATTCAGATTTTAGATGATTTAATATAACTGGATAAAATGTTACTTTCATAGTCTGAACATGAAGCATATCTGCTCTATATGTCATGTTAATAACATCACACACATTCTCTAACTTTATATATTTTCTTTTTTCTTTCAGAGTGCATCTTAAAGGACAGAACATCGGAGGAACCAGGTGAGTCCTGATGATGTCACCCTCTGCCTGTCACGCGCTCAGGTTGACCCCACAGACCTGATACCACTCAGGAATATTTAAAGTATTTCTAATTCACTTCAGTGGACATTATTCTTCAGTTTGTGACGTAAAGACTCACAACACGTCAGTTTAAAGGAATCAATCAAAGCTTTTTGTACGTTAATATAACCACCACACCTAGCAGCTCTGATGAAGGGGGTTCAGGTCAGGTGGTCTACAGGGTCCTTCAACATGTCAGCCTGCTGGGACAAATAATCGGATTTATCATTGAGACATGAATTTAGCTTCTCTATTCCTCCTTTTATAAACCTCTTTAATCAGATATGTGATGACCAGAGGATTCACATGATTACATTTCTGATGCTGTAAAGAACCTGAATAATTTCTTATTTATTCCCTGTTCACAGTTGCATGTCGAGAGCCGAGCCGAGCCGTTCAGGAGCTTCTCCTGAACCTAAAGTGGAGTGGAGGGACAGTTCTGGAAACATCCTTCATGCTGAAGAACCACAAGTCACTAAAAATGAAGATGGCAGCTACCACATCATCCTCCAAACGACTGTGACCAAGACCGACACCTACAGCTGTGTGGTCACACAGGACGCCATCTGTCATCAGATCAACTCTAGCAACTATGTGTACATCCAAGGTGAGATTCTCCTTCATAATAATTAAATGTGTCTTTGTTTTAGCGTGCTCAGACTCAGGTCAGAGTGATTCAGCTCAAAGCAGTGTATACAGGGATTCAGTCCCATTGAGCCATCAGGTAAATGTGTCCACCTGAGAGCAACGTTCAAATCTAAACTGGGACTCTGTTTGATGAATCACCAGTGACAGGAGAGATAATGAACTGGGACCATTGAGAAATCACCAAAGTCCCAGTGAGCTGTAGTGAATATATCTATATATACCGTAGATTCCGGACTATAAGCCGCTACTTTTTTGTCACATTTTGAACACTGCAGCTTTTACAAGGATGCGGCTTATTTATGGATTTTTGTTGGGGGACAATGAGCTTCTGCCGCAAGAACATTTCACTTCGTCACGTCGGATCTTAATATCAGTCATTTTGCGTTCATGCACGCACCATCATCATGGAAAACACATGGAGAAATACATATGATGCAGCTTTCAAGTTAAAGGCGATTGACCTGGCTGTCAAAGGAAATAGAGCTGCTGCACGTAAAGTTGACATTGACAGCGACAACAAAAAAGAGACTGAGGAAGTGAGTAATGAAGTCATTCTGAGGCAGTGAATGGATGGACTTTTTCTTGTGAAATGTATTACTGTATTAAGGTAATCTTTTTCGTCAGCCGTGTTACAGACATGTTCGATAAAGGATTTCCAGTAGGCTTCGTATTTGCAGATGTTACCATTAGCCTATGTATTTAATTAAAAGTTAAAACAATGTTTTTGTGTCACGTCTTTCCGTGTAAATAGCTCTGTTACAATGTGGACACCTTCGGCTTATAATCAAGTGCAGCTTATATATGTTCAAATACATTTATTTACTTATTATTAGCCGGTGCGGCTTATATCCAGGTGCGCTCAATAGTCCGGAATTTACGGTATATATATAAATGACTGTCTACAAAATATGTTGCACAATATTAATTATTTCATATCAATAAAAAAAAAAAAACTCACATCAATTAGGTTCACAGATCTTGTCTGAATAGAACAGAAACGTCTGATTGGCTACAGACGATTCACTGCTGAATGTTTGAGAATCGAGCTTCACACAAGACAGTTTGTATGAAACGTAACCAGATCCAAATCTGTTTTTAATGAAAACTGTAAATACTTTTTATAGAAAAAAATAATATATTTTATTTGTTTGATGGCGCCTTTCCCTCCCCTGTCCTGTTCACCCTGTATACCTCTGACTTCCAGTATAACTCTGAGCTCTGCCACATGCAGAAATACTCGGACGACACTGCGATAGTTGGTTGTGTCAGGAATGGACAGGAGGAGGAGTACAGGAGCCTGATCGAGGACTTTGTGACGTGGTGCAGTGCCAACCATCTGCAACTAAACACCTCCAAGACCAAAGAGATGGTGGTGGACTTCCGAAGGAACAAACCACATCTAGAACCTGTTTCCATCGGGGGGGTCGACGTGGAGGTGGTCAGGACCTACGGGTATCTGGGGCTGCAACTGGATGACAAGCTGGACTGGTCGCCTAACATGGACACTACCTGCAGGAAGGGACAGAGTCGTCTGTACTTCCTGAGAAGGCTGGGGTCCTTCAACATCTGCAAAAAGCTGCTGCAGATGTTCTACCAGTCTGTGGTGTCCAGCGTCCTCTTCTACGCCGTGGTGTGCTGGGGAGGAAGCTGCAAGAAGAGGGACGCAGCACGCCTGGACAGACTGGTGAGGAGGGCCGGCTCTGTGGTGGGTACAGAGCTGGACTCACTGGTGACAGTGGTAGAGAGGAGGACTCTGGACAAAATGCTCTCCATCACGTCCCTGAACCTTTTAGTTCTATGAAGAGAAGTCCCTGAACCTTTTAGTTCTATGAAGAGAAGTCCCTGAACCTTTTAGTTCTTGGAAGAGAAGTCCCTGAACCTTTTAGTTCTTGGAAGAGAAGTCCCTGAACCTTTTAGTTCCTGAAGAGAAGTCCCTGAACCTTTTAGTTCTGGGGATCTTTGATGGAAAAGGGTCTTTAGAAACATCAGCTCCTCATCAAACCTGGACTACTTTCAGCTTCTACTCACTGTGGAGGACAGCTCTCCCAACTAAACACATATCAAGACTGTATACCCAGCACTACAACATGTTGATGCTCCATTCACTGACTTTACTGTTTTCATGGAAACGAACTGATTCACTCTCATGTTTGTGTTTCATTTCAAGTGACGGTGAAAGAAGACAGTTATGCTGTGTTACCGTGTTCCCTCAGCACCAAGGAGAACATCCAGACCACGGTCTTTGACTGGAAGAAAGGCGGTCAGGATGTGTTCTTTTACAATGGAAGAGATTTTAACAGTCAGCTTGAAGGTCGAGTGTCACATTTTAACGAGGAGCTGAAGAACGGTAACGCCTCCATAAAGATCAGGAAGACGAAGGTGGCCGACAGTGGAGTCTACACCTGTATTTTTCGTCATCTGATCTCATCTCATCCTCCTCAGCAGTTCACCATTGAGCTGGTTGTTGGTGAGTTTTTTTTTATTTTTATTTTTTTATTATATTTAAAAGCATTGTTAGTAAGATGACAGGTTTAAGAGTCACTGATGAACTTTATTTATTTTCTGCACAAACGAGATGTGACGTGATTCAGGGAGTTTTTAAGGGAACATTGGGGAGAGAGAGAGAGACAGACAGACAGACAGACAGACAGAGAGAGAGGAAAGATGCCACAGGTCGGGTTTGAATCTGGTCCACCTGCTTCAAGGACTAAAGCCTGTGTACATGTGGAGTTCAAACTAACCACTTGTCCACCAGCATCCGGCTCTTTGACTCTTATTACAAACAAGTCTCCTCTCTCCTGCTGCAGCTTCAGCTGGTTTATAAAGTCAGAGACTGAAGCTTTGTATTCAGATTTTAGATGATTTAATATAACTGGATAAAATGTTACTTTCATAGTCTGAACATGAAGCATATCTGCTCTATATGTCATGTTAATAACATCACACACATTCTCTAACTTTATATATTTTCTTTTTTCTTTCAGAGTGCATCTTAAAGGACAGAACATCGGAGGAACCAGGTGAGTCCTGATGATGTCACCCTCTGCCTGTCACGCGCTCAGGTTGACCCCACAGACCTGATACCACTCAGGAATATTTAAAGTATTTCTAATTCACTTCAGTGGACATTATTCTTCAGTTTGTGACGTAAAGACTCACAACACGTCAGTTTAAAGGAATCAATCAAAGCTTTTTGTACGTTAATATAACCACCACACCTAGCAGCTCTGATGAAGGGGGTTCAGGTCAGGTGGTCTACAGGGTCCTTCAACATGTCAGCCTGCTGGGACAAATAATCGGATTTATCATTGAGACATGAATTTAGCTTCTCTATTCCTCCTTTTATAAACCTCTTTAATCAGATATGTGATGACCAGAGGATTCACATGATTACATTTCTGATGCTGTAAAGAACCTGAATAATTTCTTATTTATTCCCTGTTCACAGTTGCATGTCGAGAGCCGAGCCGAGCCGTTCAGGAGCTTCTCCTGAACCTAAAGTGGAGTGGAGGGACAGTTCTGGAAACATCCTTCATGCTGAAGAACCACAAGTCACTAAAAATGAAGATGGCAGCTACCACATCATCCTCCAAACGACTGTGACCAAGACCGACACCTACAGCTGTGTGGTCACACAGGACGCCATCTGTCATCAGATCAACTCTAGCAACTATGTGTACATCCAAGGTGAGATTCTCCTTCATAATAATTAAATGTGTCTTTGTTTTAGCGTGCTCAGACTCAGGTCAGAGTGATTCAGCTCAAAGCAGTGTATACAGGGATTCAGTCCCATTGAGCCATCAGGTAAATGTGTCCACCTGAGAGCAACGTTCAAATCTAAACTGGGACTCTGTTTGATGAATCACCAGTGACAGGAGAGATAATGAACTGGGACCATTGAGAAATCACCAAAGTCCCAGTGAGCTGTAGTGAATATATCTATATATACCGTAGATTCCGGACTATAAGCCGCTACTTTTTTGTCACATTTTGAACACTGCAGCTTTTACAAGGATGCGGCTTATTTATGGATTTTTGTTGGGGGACAATGAGCTTCTGCCGCAAGAACATTTCACTTCGTCACGTCGGATCTTAATATCAGTCATTTTGCGTTCATGCACGCACCATCATCATGGAAAACACATGGAGAAATACATATGATGCAGCTTTCAAGTTAAAGGCGATTGACCTGGCTGTCAAAGGAAATAGAGCTGCTGCACGTAAAGTTGACATTGACAGCGACAACAAAAAAGAGACTGAGGAAGTGAGTAATGAAGTCATTCTGAGGCAGTGAATGGATGGACTTTTTCTTGTGAAATGTATTACTGTATTAAGGTAATCTTTTTCGTCAGCCGTGTTACAGACATGTTCGATAAAGGATTTCCAGTAGGCTTCGTATTTGCAGATGTTACCATTAGCCTATGTATTTAATTAAAAGTTAAAACAATGTTTTTGTGTCACGTCTTTCCGTGTAAATAGCTCTGTTACAATGTGGACACCTTCGGCTTATAATCAAGTGCAGCTTATATATGTTCAAATACATTTATTTACTTATTATTAGCCGGTGCGGCTTATATCCAGGTGCGCTCAATAGTCCGGAATTTACGGTATATATATAAATGACTGTCTACAAAATATGTTGCACAATATTAATTATTTCATATCAATAAAAAAAAAAAAACTCACATCAATTAGGTTCACAGATCTTGTCTGAATAGAACAGAAACGTCTGATTGGCTACAGACGATTCACTGCTGAATGTTTGAGAATCGAGCTTCACACAAGACAGTTTGTATGAAACGTAACCAGATCCAAATCTGTTTTTAATGAAAACTGTAAATACTTTTTATAGAAAAAAATAATATATTTTATTTGTTTGATGGCGCCTTTCCCTCCCCTGTCCTGTTCACCCTGTATACCTCTGACTTCCAGTATAACTCTGAGCTCTGCCACATGCAGAAATACTCGGACGACACTGCGATAGTTGGTTGTGTCAGGAATGGACAGGAGGAGGAGTACAGGAGCCTGATCGAGGACTTTGTGACGTGGTGCAGTGCCAACCATCTGCAACTAAACACCTCCAAGACCAAAGAGATGGTGGTGGACTTCCGAAGGAACAAACCACATCTAGAACCTGTTTCCATCGGGGGGGTCGACGTGGAGGTGGTCAGGACCTACGGGTATCTGGGGCTGCAACTGGATGACAAGCTGGACTGGTCGCCTAACATGGACACTACCTGCAGGAAGGGACAGAGTCGTCTGTACTTCCTGAGAAGGCTGGGGTCCTTCAACATCTGCAAAAAGCTGCTGCAGATGTTCTACCAGTCTGTGGTGTCCAGCGTCCTCTTCTACGCCGTGGTGTGCTGGGGAGGAAGCTGCAAGAAGAGGGACGCAGCACGCCTGGACAGACTGGTGAGGAGGGCCGGCTCTGTGGTGGGTACAGAGCTGGACTCACTGGTGACAGTGGTAGAGAGGAGGACTCTGGACAAAATGCTCTCCATCACGTCCCTGAACCTTTTAGTTCTATGAAGAGAAGTCCCTGAACCTTTTAGTTCTATGAAGAGAAGTCCCTGAACCTTTTAGTTCTTGGAAGAGAAGTCCCTGAACCTTTTAGTTCTTGGAAGAGAAGTCCCTGAACCTTTTAGTTCCTGAAGAGAAGTCCCTGAACCTTTTAGTTCTGGGGATCTTTGATGGAAAAGGGTCTTTAGAAACATCAGCTCCTCATCAAACCTGGACTACTTTCAGCTTCTACTCACTGTGGAGGACAGCTCTCCCAACTAAACACATATCAAGACTGTATACCCAGCACTACAACATGTTGATGCTCCATTCACTGACTTTACTGTTTTCATGGAAACGAACTGATTCACTCTCATGTTTGTGTTTCATTTCAAGTGACGGTGAAAGAAGACAGTTATGCTGTGTTACCGTGTTCCCTCAGCACCAAGGAGAACATCCAGACCACGGTCTTTGACTGGAAGAAAGGCGGTCAGGATGTGTTCTTTTACAATGGAAGAGATTTTAACAGTCAGCTTGAAGGTCGAGTGTCACATTTTAACGAGGAGCTGAAGAACGGTAACGCCTCCATAAAGATCAGGAAGACGAAGGTGGCCGACAGTGGAGTCTACACCTGTATTTTTCGTCATCTGATCTCATCTCATCCTCCTCAGCAGTTCACCATTGAGCTGGTTGTTGGTGAGTTTTTTTTTATTTTTATTTTTTTATTATATTTAAAAGCATTGTTAGTAAGATGACAGGTTTAAGAGTCACTGATGAACTTTATTTATTTTCTGCACAAACGAGATGTGACGTGATTCAGGGAGTTTTTAAGGGAACATTGGGGAGAGAGAGAGAGACAGACAGACAGACAGACAGACAGAGAGAGAGGAAAGATGCCACAGGTCGGGTTTGAATCTGGTCCACCTGCTTCAAGGACTAAAGCCTGTGTACATGTGGAGTTCAAACTAACCACTTGTCCACCAGCATCCGGCTCTTTGACTCTTATTACAAACAAGTCTCCTCTCTCCTGCTGCAGCTTCAGCTGGTTTATAAAGTCAGAGACTGAAGCTTTGTATTCAGATTTTAGATGATTTAATATAACTGGATAAAATGTTACTTTCATAGTCTGAACATGAAGCATATCTGCTCTATATGTCATGTTAATAACATCACACACATTCTCTAACTTTATATATTTTCTTTTTTCTTTCAGAGTGCATCTTAAAGGACAGAACATCGGAGGAACCAGGTGAGTCCTGATGATGTCACCCTCTGCCTGTCACGCGCTCAGGTTGACCCCACAGACCTGATACCACTCAGGAATATTTAAAGTATTTCTAATTCACTTCAGTGGACATTATTCTTCAGTTTGTGACGTAAAGACTCACAACACGTCAGTTTAAAGGAATCAATCAAAGCTTTTTGTACGTTAATATAACCACCACACCTAGCAGCTCTGATGAAGGGGGTTCAGGTCAGGTGGTCTACAGGGTCCTTCAACATGTCAGCCTGCTGGGACAAATAATCGGATTTATCATTGAGACATGAATTTAGCTTCTCTATTCCTCCTTTTATAAACCTCTTTAATCAGATATGTGATGACCAGAGGATTCACATGATTACATTTCTGATGCTGTAAAGAACCTGAATAATTTCTTATTTATTCCCTGTTCACAGTTGCATGTCGAGAGCCGAGCCGAGCCGTTCAGGAGCTTCTCCTGAACCTAAAGTGGAGTGGAGGGACAGTTCTGGAAACATCCTTCATGCTGAAGAACCACAAGTCACTAAAAATGAAGATGGCAGCTACCACATCATCCTCCAAACGACTGTGACCAAGACCGACACCTACAGCTGTGTGGTCACACAGGACGCCATCTGTCATCAGATCAACTCTAGCAACTATGTGTACATCCAAGGTGAGATTCTCCTTCATAATAATTAAATGTGTCTTTGTTTTAGCGTGCTCAGACTCAGGTCAGAGTGATTCAGCTCAAAGCAGTGTATACAGGGATTCAGTCCCATTGAGCCATCAGGTAAATGTGTCCACCTGAGAGCAACGTTCAAATCTAAACTGGGACTCTGTTTGATGAATCACCAGTGACAGGAGAGATAATGAACTGGGACCATTGAGAAATCACCAAAGTCCCAGTGAGCTGTAGTGAATATATCTATATATACCGTAGATTCCGGACTATAAGCCGCTACTTTTTTGTCACATTTTGAACACTGCAGCTTTTACAAGGATGCGGCTTATTTATGGATTTTTGTTGGGGGACAATGAGCTTCTGCCGCAAGAACATTTCACTTCGTCACGTCGGATCTTAATATCAGTCATTTTGCGTTCATGCACGCACCATCATCATGGAAAACACATGGAGAAATACATATGATGCAGCTTTCAAGTTAAAGGCGATTGACCTGGCTGTCAAAGGAAATAGAGCTGCTGCACGTAAAGTTGACATTGACAGCGACAACAAAAAAGAGACTGAGGAAGTGAGTAATGAAGTCATTCTGAGGCAGTGAATGGATGGACTTTTTCTTGTGAAATGTATTACTGTATTAAGGTAATCTTTTTCGTCAGCCGTGTTACAGACATGTTCGATAAAGGATGTCCAGTAGGCTTCGTATTTGCAGATGTTACCGTTAGCCTATGTATTTAATTAAAAGTTAAAACAATGTTTTTGTGTCACGTCTTTCCGTGTAAATAGCTCTGTTACAATGTGGACACCTTCGGCTTATAATCAAGTGCAGCTTATATATGTTCAAATACATTTATTTACTTATTATTAGCCGGTGCGGCTTATATCCAGGTGCGCTCAATAGTCCGGAATTTACGGTATATATATAAATGACTGTCTACAAAATATGTTGCACAATATTAATTATTTCATATCAATAAAAAAAAAAAACTCACATCAATTAGGTTCACAGATCTTGTCTGAATAGAACAGAAACGTCTGATTGGCTACAGACGATTCACTGCTGAATGTTTGAGAATCGAGCTTCACACAAGACAGTTTGTATGAAACGTAACCAGATCCAAATCTGTTTTTAATGAAAACTGTAAATACTTTTTATAGAAAAAAATAATATATTTTATTTGTTTGATGGCGCCTTTCCCTCCCCTGTCCTGTTCACCCTGTATACCTCTGACTTCCAGTATAACTCTGAGCTCTGCCACATGCAGAAATACTCGGACGACACTGCGATAGTTGGTTGTGTCAGGAATGGACAGGAGGAGGAGTACAGGAGCCTGATCGAGGACTTTGTGACGTGGTGCAGTGCCAACCATCTGCAACTAAACGCCTCCAAGACCAAAGAGATGGTGGTGGACTTCCGAAGGAACAAACCACATCTAGAACCTGTTTCCATCGGGGGGGTCGACGTGGAGGTGGTCAGGACCTACGGGTATCTGGGGCTGCAACTGGATGACAAGCTGGACTGGTCGCCTAACATGGACACTACCTGCAGGAAGGGACAGAGTCGTCTGTACTTCCTGAGAAGGCTGGGGTCCTTCAACATCTGCAAAAAGCTGCTGCAGATGTTCTACCAGTCTGTGGTGTCCAGCATCCTCTTCTACGCCGTGGTGTGCTGGGGAGGAAGCTGCAAGAAGAGGGACGCAGCACGCCTGGACAGACTGGTGAGGAGGGCCGGCTCTGTGGTGGGTACAGAGCTGGACTCACTGGTGACAGTGGTAGAGAGGAGGACTCTGGACAAAATGCTCTCCATCACGTCCCTGAACCTTTTAGTTCTATGAAGAGAAGTCCCTGAACCTTTTAGTTCTATGAAGAGAAGTCCCTGAACCTTTTAGTTCTTGGAAGAGAAGTCCCTGAACCTTTTAGTTCTTGGAAGAGAAGTCCCTGAACCTTTTAGTTCCTGAAGAGATGTCCCTGAACCTTTTAGTTCCTGAAGAGAAGTCCCTGAACCTTTTAGTTCTGGGGATCTTTGATGGAAAAGGGTCTTTAGAAACATCAGCTCCTCATCAAACCTGGACTACTTTCAGCTTCTACTCACTGTGGAGGACAGCTCTCCCAACTAAACACATATCAAGACTGTATACCCAGCACTACAACATGTTGATGCTCCATTCACTGACTTTACTGTTTTCATGGAAACTAACTGATTCACTCTCATGTTTGTGTTTCATTTCAAGTGACGGTGAAAGAAGACAGTTATGCGGTGTTACCGTGTTCCCTCAGCACCAAGGAGAACATCCAGACCACGGTCTTTGACTGGAAGAAAGGCGGTCAGGATGTGTTCTTTTACAATGGAAGAGATTTTAACAGTCAGCTTGAAGGTCGAGTGTCACATTTTAACGAGGAGCTGAAGAACGGTAACGCCTCCATAAAGATCAGGAAGACGAAGGTGGCCGACAGTGGAGTCTACACCTGTATTTTTCGTCATCTGATCTCATCTCATCCTCCTCAGCAGTTCACCATTGAGCTGGTTGTTGGTGAGTTTTTTTTTATTTTTATTTTTTTATTATATTTAAAAGCATTGTTAGTAAGATGACAGGTTTAAGAGTCACTGATGAACTTTATTTATTTTCTGCACAAACGAGATGTGACGTGATTCAGGGAGTTTTTAAGGGAACATTGGGGAGAGAGAGAGAGACAGACAGACAGACAGACAGACAGACAGAGAGAGAGGAAAGATGCCACAGGTCGGGTTTGAATCTGGTCCACCTGCTTCAAGGACTAAAGCCTGTGTACATGTGGAGTTCAAACTAACCACTTGTCCACCAGCATCCGGCTCTTTGACTCTTATTACAAACAAGTCTCCTCTCTCCTGCTGCAGCTTCAGCTGGTTTATAAAGTCAGAGACTGAAGCTTTGTATTCAGATTTTAGATGATTTAATATAACTGGATAAAATGTTACTTTCATAGTCTGAACATGAAGCATATCTGCTCTATATGTCATGTTAATAACATCACACACATTCTCTAACTTTATATATTTTCTTTTTTCTTTCAGAGTGCATCTTAAAGGACAGAACATCGGAGGAACCAGGTGAGTCCTGATGATGTCACCCTCTGCCTGTCACGCGCTCAGGTTGACCCCACAGACCTGATACCACTCAGGAATATTTAAAGTATTTCTAATTCACTTCAGTGGACATTATTCTTCAGTTTGTGACGTAAAGACTCACAACACGTCAGTTTAAAGGAATCAATCAAAGCTTTTTGTACGTTAATATAACCACCACACCTAGCAGCTCTGATGAAGGGGGTTCAGGTCAGGTGGTCTACAGGGTCCTTCAACATGTCAGCCTGCTGGGACAAATAATCGGATTTATCATTGAGACATGAATTTAGCTTCTCTATTCCTCCTTTTATAAACCTCTTTAATCAGATATGTGATGACCAGAGGATTCACATGATTACATTTCTGATGCTGTAAAGAACCTGAATAATTTCTTATTTATTCCCTGTTCACAGTTGCATGTCGAGAGCCGAGCCGAGCCGTTCAGGAGCTTCTCCTGAACCTAAAGTGGAGTGGAGGGACAGTTCTGGAAACATCCTTCATGCTGAAGAACCACAAGTCACTAAAAATGAAGATGGCAGCTACCACATCATCCTCCAAACGACTGTGACCAAGACCGACACCTACAGCTGTGTGGTCACACAGGACGCCATCTGTCATCAGATCAACTCTAGCAACTATGTGTACATCCAAGGTGAGATTCTCCTTCATAATAATTAAATGTGTCTTTGTTTTAGCGTGCTCAGACTCAGGTCAGAGTGATTCAGCTCAAAGCTGTGTATACAGGGATTCAGTCCCATTGAGCCATCAGGTAAATGTGTCCACCTGAGAGCAACGTTCAAATCTAAACTGGGACTCTGTTTGATGAATCACCAGTGACAGGAGAGATAATGAACTGGGACCATTGAGAAATCACCAAAGTCCCAGTGAGCTGTAGTGAATATATCTATATATACCGTAAATTCCGGACTATAAGCCGCTACTTTTTTGTCACATTTTGAACACTGCAGCTTTTACAAGGATGCGGCTTATTTATGGATTTTTGTTGGGGGACAATGAGCTTCTGCCGCAAGAACATTTCACTTCGTCACGTCGGATCTTAATATCAGTCATTTTGCGTTCATGCACGCACCATCATCATGGAAAACACATGGAGAAATACATATGATGCAGCTTTCAAGTTAAAGGCGATTGACCTGGCTGTCAAAGGAAATAGAGCTGCTGCACGTAAAGTTGACATTGACAGCGACAACAAAAAAGAGACTGAGGAAGTGAGTAATGAAGTCATTCTGAGGCAGTGAATGGATGGACTTTTTCTTGTGAAATGTATTACTGTATTAAGGTAATCTTTTTCGTCAGCCGTGTTACAGACATGTTCGATAAAGGATGTCCAGTAGGCTTCGTATTTGCAGATGTTACCGTTAGCCTATGTATTTAATTAAAAGTTAAAACAATGTTTTTGTGTCACGTCTTTCCGTGTAAATAGCTCTGTTACAATGTGGACACCTTCGGCTTATAATCAAGTGCAGCTTATATATGTTCAAATACATTTATTTACTTATTATTAGCCGGTGCGGCTTATATCCAGGTGCGCTCAATAGTCCGGAATTTACGGTATATATATATAAATGACTGTCTACAAAATATGTTGCACAATATTAATTATTTCATATCAATAAAAAAAACAAACTCACATCAATTAGGTTCACAGATCTTGTCTGAATAGAACAGAAACGTCTGATTGGCTACAGACGATTCACTGCTGAATGTTTGAGAATCGAGCTTCACACAAGACAGTTTGTATGAAACGTAACCAGATCCAAATCTGTTTTTAATGAAAACTGTAAATACTTTTTATAGAAAAAAATAATATATTTTATTTGTTTGATGGCGCCTTTCCCTCCCCTGTCCTGTTCACCCTGTATACCTCTGACTTCCAGTATAACTCTGAGCTCTGCCACATGCAGAAATACTCGGACGACACTGCGATAGTTGGTTGTGTCAGGGATGGACAGGAGGAGGAGTACAGGAGCCTGATCGAGGACTTTGTGACGTGGTGCAGTGCCAACCATCTGCAACTAAACACCTCCAAGACCAAAGAGATGGTGGTGGACTTCCGAAGGAACAAACCACATCTAGAACCTGTTTCCATCGGGGGGGTCGACGTGGAGGTGGTCAGGACCTACGGGTATCTGGGGCTGCAACTGGATGACAAGCTGGACTGGTCGCCTAACATGGACACTACCTGCAGGAAGGGACAGAGTCGTCTGTACTTCCTGAGAAGGCTGGGGTCCTTCAACATCTGCAAAAAGCTGCTGCAGATGTTCTACCAGTCTGTGGTGTCCAGCATCCTCTTCTACGCCGTGGTGTGCTGGGGAGGAAGCTGCAAGAAGAGGGACGCAGCACGCCTGGACAGACTGGTGAGGAGGGCCGGCTCTGTGGTGGGTACAGAGCTGGACTCACTGGTGACAGTGGTAGAGAGGAGGACTCTGGACAAAATGCTCTCCATCACGTCCCTGAACCTTTTAGTTCTATGAAGAGAAGTCCCTGAACCTTTTAGTTCTTGGAAGAGAAGTCCCTGAACCTTTTAGTTCTGGGGATCTTTTTTTTTTTAAGGATTATTTTTGGCCTTTTTGCCTTTATTGATAGGACAGATAGAGTCGGAAAGGGGGAGAGAGTGGGGAGAGACATGCGGGAAAGTGGCCACAGGCCGGACGCGAACCCGGGCCGCCCGCGCGAGGAGCAAGGCCTCGCAACATGGTACGCGCGCAGTCGCTGCCGCTGAGCTATCGGCGCCCCCAGTTCTGGGGATCTTTGATGGAAAAGGGTTTTTAGAAACATCAGCTCCTCATCAAACCTGGACTACTTTCAGCTTCTACTCACTGTGGAGGACAGCTCTCTCAATTAAACACATATCAAGACTGTATACCCAGCACTACAACATGTTGATGCTCCATTCACTGACTTTACTGTTTTCATGGAAACGAACTGATTCACTCTCATGTTTGTGTTTCAGTTCAAGTGACGGTGAAAGAAGACAGTTATGCTGTGTTACCGTGTTCCCTCAGCACCAAGGAGAACATCCAGACCAGTTTTTAAGGGAACATTGGGGAGAGAGAGAGAGACAGACAGACAGAGAGAGAGGAAAGATGCCACAGGTTGGGTTTGAATCTGGTCCACCTGCTTCAAGGACTAAAGCCTGTGTACATGTGGAGTTCAAACTAACCACTTGTCCACCAGCATCCGACTCTTTGACTCTTATTACAAACAAGTCTCCTCTCTCCTGCTGCAGCTTCAGCTGGTTTATAAAGTCAGAGACTGAAGCTTTGTATTCAGATTTTAGATGATTTAATATTACTGGATAAAATGTTACTTTCATAGTCTGAACATGAAGCATATCTGCTCTATATGTCATGCTAATAACATCACACACATTCTCTAACTTTATATATTTTCTTTTTTCTTTCAGAGTGCATCTTAACATGTTGACATTCTTTACATTACCATATATTTTTGCCTCTCGATGTAACAGTTTTAGTTTGTTTATGCTGATTGGATGTTACAAGGCAGACACATGTTCATATCATCAGGAGAAAGTAAAGACTCTGAGGGTTCATGTAGTGTGTTAGCCTTTCTTGAATCCTCGATTCAGGACGTGTGATAAATGATTTATCAGACAAAAAAGTTTTCTTTTGTTTTTTTTTCTTTATTTCCATTTTTGGTTGAAATGTTCAGGATATTTGACTCAACTTGTCTATAATATCTGTATGAAGCATGTCCAGCAGGTGTCCACAGAGCGCTCTTAAACTTTTATAAAGTTACCAAAATAAGATAATTCACCACACTTTAGCTGTGTCCCATTCCAGAGGTTGCAGCCTTCGGAGGGCGTGGCCTTCGCGGTCCACGAAGGCACGTCCTCCGTGGACCGCGAAGGCTGATCCACGCGGTCTCCGAAATGAGACGGTCTGGTCTTCCTACTTGCGTCACTAACTGTTCGGTCTCCTAGCAACCCTGAGAGTGTCCGTTTTTTGATTGTACCATTTCATCAACACAACTCAACCGCAAACACCTAATTTTTATATTTATATTTATTTTATATATACAATGGAGCCAGGAGATACAATGAATTTATTTGTTTTGATAGTACAGTTTTTTATGATTCTGAAAAAGAGAGAGAGGGAGAATTATATGCGCCGACGTGTGCTTTATCTCCGGCTGAGTCAGCACCATGGACAGGTGAGTTTACCTTCAGATTGGTTAACATGTTTGTACTTTAGCTTTAATTTGATCCTTAACTTTAAGCTTAGTTAGTTAACAACAACAACAACAACAACAAACGTAGTTTATATGGCTTATCAATCAATAAACCTTTAGTTGTATAGTGCCAATTAATTCACAAGTGTTATCTCTAGCGCTATCTAAAGACAAAAAGCAGGTATCTCAGCTTTTCCACATTTAATCAAGTTATTGTTTATAATGAATTTCCTTCTCTGTGTTTTCCCAATAGGCTAATCCTCGTACATACTGCAGGATAAACCTGAGCATACCTGTGCTGGACAGGTTTTTCAACCAGCAGGAAGACACACGGCCTGATTTCCGGCTTAGCAGGGAGGCTCTGCAAGTGCTGCTGGGCCTTCTCTACCAGGATCAAAGACACGGATGGGGTGCTACAATTGAGACCCTGGTGTTCCTCTTCTGGCTGGCAAGTGGAACATCGTACAGGGTGGTCTCCAGAGCCTTTGGGATTCCTCGTTCCACTGTCCACCGCATCGTTCACAGGATGACTGAGGAGGTGGTGGCCATTCGCCACCAGGTCATCCACTTCCCCACCACTCCTCAAGACCTGGAGGCAGTTTCCCGTGGGTTTGCAGGGCTGGCGAGACACAGGGCCTTCAGAGGAGCAGCTGGAGCGATAGACGGCTACCATGTCCGCATCAAGCCACCGGGCGGCCCTGATGGTCAGTGCTATGGGAACAGAAAACTATTCCCTTCCATCATCCTGCAGGCTGTTTGTGACCATCAGGGCCGTTTCAAGGACACGTATGTGGGCTGGCCTGGGTCTGTGCATGATGCACGAGTGCTCAGGCACAGCCCACTCTATAGGCGTGGACTCTACCCTCCTCCAGGGCAGTTCATCCTGGCAGACGGGGGGTACCCGTGCCTCCAACACCCACTTCCCCTCATCACTCCCTACAAACAGCCTGTACGAGGTGTGGGAGCCCAGCGCTTCAACGTCTGTCACTCCAGGGCACGCTCCATTATAGAGCATGCTTTTGGGATGATGAAGACGAGGTTCCGTGCCATCTTCCTGCAAGCGCTGGAGGTGCACCACACCTTTGTACCACATGTAAGTAATCATTTAATAGGATATTTTACAATTGTTAATAACAATAAATCAAACGGGAGGATTTATTTTTCAGGTGCTATAATCTTTTCCTTTATTTATCATTTACTATTTCAGGTCATAACAGCATGTGCCATCCTCCACAACATCTGCCTCGGGGCAGGTGACATCGTGGCCCCAGAGGATGAGGCTGAGGAGGATGGGGCAGAGGATGAGGGGGAGGACGGTTTGGAGGCAGTCAGTGGTGCTCCCTGGCGGGACCAGCTGTCTGCAGAGATGTCTGCCCTGGAGGAGGTACCACCAGACCACCAATATTTGTGACATGGCAGCCGTCAATCGAGTCAGTCCTGCAAACCCGGTCATTGGACGATGCGGTGGACAGTGTAGAATCCCAAACACTCTGGAGACCACCATTTGCCAGCCAGAAGAGTGTCTCCATTTCCTGGTAGAAGGCCCAGCAGCATTAAAATCAGGCCGTGTTTCCGGCTGTCCAGCACAGGCAGAGCCAGGTTTATCCTGTAGTATACATTTTGTTTTTAATCAAAATAAATGTAAATAACAGATTAATGTACATAATATATTGATATTAAGATTTTAAATTACATTGATTTTACTTTTGTTTTTTTTATTTATTAATAAATCAAAGTTCAATTTATATTCTGCTGGTGGTTTTCATTGTAGCTATACCAGTTCATGTTGATAATTGACACAATAGAGGTTACATTTTGGACAGTATAATACTGTGAAACATGGTTACAATAATACTCTTCATACGGATACAAGAATCATGGTTTTGATCAGAAAGATCACAATCAGAAAGTCCATTTCCCTGTAGTGCCAGACTAAGTGTGGTATTTTATACGGAAGCTCTGAGGATTGGATTAAGTGAAAACGCAGATGCTTCAAGATATCCTTACCTTGTTGTCCTGTGAGAAACTATGATCAGCGGCTCCTCCTCCTGGTCTCCCACTGCCGCGCTGGGCCCTGAAGTGTCCTCAGGGATGGAGGCGATTAGGACTGGGGGTGAAGTGGAATGCTTCTGTCCCAACACCTCATCCATGAGGACAAACCAGGGCCAAGTTGTGGCAGTGGGTTTCCCACTCACGCCCTCACCTGACCCTGGACACTTGCAATCCTAAGGCAGAGGAAATCAATCATGGCAGTTGACTACAACAACAATAACAGCAGTAAACACAAATGTTATCAATTTGTATGGATAGAACAAATATAAATTACATTTCAATGCATAGATTACATACTTTGTATTTCTTTTCCAGGTTGTCCCATTTCTTTTTTGCCTGCATAGGTGACACACTGCCATCCAGGCCCATTGTCTGTAAAATAGTTCTTAATACAGAGATAACAGAAAAAAGAAATCATGTTAGCACAGGGGTGAAAACTCACACACATCCCTCTGACATTATTTTAGATTTAAAAAGTCATCAGTTTTCATTATTTACTGGGTGCCTTATTATTGTGGCCTTTATGATGAGGACCGATTACAGCTTTAAGTACAAGTACAATGGTGATAATACTGCCCGTTGTTTTTCTTAATTACCTCCAAGCAAAGCTGGCTGTGTGTTTGGCTCCTGTGAAAAGGTGATCGGTTTCCCCCGCAGCTGCATGAACTGAGCAGTATGCTCCTTGCTCCCTGAAATCAAACGAAAAATGTTTAACAAAAATAACGTTAAATTATGCTTCACTCTACCTGTAATGTTCTCTGTTGCATTAATAATGACAACTTTGTGGAGATTCACGTTGCCCTTTATTACCGTTCACTGTCGCCATCACGTTCCATTGTATATCGTCATCCGAACTACAATACCCAGCATGCATTGTTATTTCCGCCTGGACTACGGTAAGTGTTGAGGGACAAACATGTTTCATTAATACAACATCTCCCTTTTTTTTTTTTTTTTCAACACAGCACATATGTATTGTGTAAATCACATCCACCCAAAACAGATGTCTTCAACATTAACTCCTTATGCAATAAACAGCAAATGATTATGATATGTACGGACAGTACCTCATATCACATAGTGTAATAACAAACTTTTTTTTTTTTTTTTCTAGTTAGCTTATAAACACCATAAAATGTAGTCTCAACATTTCTTTAACGACACATGTAAAACATGGCATTGTGTAACAATGGGCAACCTGAGGGCATCGATCCGCCTACACCCTTCACAATTCACAGGTCAAGAATACTTCTGGGCTTTATAACACGACCTGATCGAGTAGTTGCCGGAGAGTTCTCGTTGGTGTGTGGTGTGCTAGTCTCTTTTACAGTTGGTTCTGGTTGTGACTGCTCTGGAGTTATAGGTTGGTCACACGTTGGTTCAATGGCTGGTGGTTGTGCCTGGTTGCTTGTCAAGTGTCGTCGATTGCGGCTTAAGGTCTTTCCTTCATCCGTGCGGATGATGTACGAGCGTTTGGTATCGGCTGGTTGGAGGATGACAGCTGGTTTCCACCTGCCAGTATCTTGCTGGTATCGGACATGATCTCCTCGCTGTAGTGGGGAAAGTGGTTTAGCACCGTGGTCATAGTACAGTTTTTGCGTGACTTGTTCTCTTCTCCTCGTTGCCTGTACTGCTCTCCAGTCTGTAACACGGGGTCTTAAGTGTCGAGTTGTGACTGGGAGTACAGAGCGTAGACGTCGGCTCATGAGAAGTTGTGCTGGTGACTTGAATCCATCGACAGCCGTGTTCCGGTGCTCTAAGGTGGACAAGTATGGGTCAGTTTTCTGAGCATGAGCTTTGTCTAATATAGTCTTGGCTGTTCTCACTGTTCTCTCTGCGAGCCCGTTACTCTGCGGATAATGGGGGCTAGATGTAACATGCTCGAAGTCCCATGAAGCAGCAAATGTTTTAAAGTCCTGTGAGCTGTACTGTGGGCCATTATCAGAGATAAGTTTTTCAGGAACACCATGTCGAGCAAACGCAGCCTAAATTTTCTTGATGATGGAGCCTGAAGTGGTGGACTGGAGTCTATCTAGCTCAAAGTAGCGGCTGTAATAGTCCACAACAATCATGTACTCTTCTCCCTTCCACGTGAAAAGATCAGAGGCGACGACCTGCCAGGGCCTTTCCGGAATTTGGTGAGATATGAGAGGTTCTTTGGTGTTTGAGGAACGCCTTTCCTGGCAGATGGAGCACTTTTCAACCGTTGCAGTGATATCTTTACCCATTCCTGGCCAGAAGAGGGCGTCCCTGGCTCTTTGTTTGCTCCTCTCAATTCCCATGTGTCCAGTATGGATCCTTTCCAACCTGTTTGGTCCGAGTGCTGCAGGTACAATGATTTTGTCACTTTTGAACAAGATGCCTTCGTAGTGCTCTCGCATCTCTGAAGTTCCAAAAGTCAATAAGTGTTGCTGGACATTTGTTTCGGTCCTCAGGCCAGCCTGACAATACAGTTTGTTTCAGCATTTGGAGCAGTGAGTCATTTTCGGTAGCTGTGCGTATTTCTGAAAGTTTATTGTCACTGACGGGCAAGCTTTTCATCACCGAATGGACCTGTTCGTCCATGCCTTCACTGAGTGTGTGATCGTAATCCTGTAGCGGCTTACGGGACAGCGTGTCAGCCACGGGAATATCTTTGCCAGGACGATGCAGGATGCTGATGTCGTATCTTTGTAGCTGCAGAAGCATACGCTGAAGTCGAGCAGGTGCACAAGAGATGGGTTTCTTTAGTATCGATTCCAAAGGCTTATGGTCAGACTCGACAACAACATTTCTGCCGTAAATGTAGGTGTGAAACCTCTTGCACCCGAAGAGCACTGCTAAAAGCTCCTTCTCAATCTGCGCATAGTTAACCTCGGTTGGGGTGTGTGACTTGGAGGCATTTGCGATCGGTCGGCCTTCCTGCAATAACACAGCTCCCAACCCGTGTTTTGACGCGTCCACCTGTAAGCGCACTTCCTTTTTAGTGTCGAAGTAACTCAGTACTGGGCCTGGTTCCCTGGTAATGAGCTCTTTCATTTGTTGGAATGCCATTTCGTGGTTCTGGTCCCAAACAAATTCAACATCCTGTTTCAGTAGTTGGCGCAGTGGAGCGTTGACTTCGGACAGGCCTGGAGCAAACCTGGACAGGTAGTTTGCCATGCCTAGGACAGTTTCAAGCTCGTTTTTGTTTTCAGGTGGCGGCATGTCTTTGATTGCCTGCACTTTCTTTGGATCAGGCTGGATGCCGTCACGTGTCAGTTTGTGTCCAAAGTAGCTCACCTCTGTTACGCTTATGACACTTTTCTCTGGGTTCAGACGCACTCCGCGCTCCCTTGTACGTTCCAGCATGGCTCTGAGGTTGGCATCGTGTTCCTCTTTAGTCCTGCCGAACACCAAAATGTCATCAACAATAGCTGAAACATCATTAAGACCACTGTACGTCTCATCTATCATCCTCTGGAAGATGTCTTGAGCGGATGTAATTCCAAAGGGTCAGACGGAGAAAACGGTATCTGCCGAAAATGGTGTTAAAGGTAGTGAGCAGGGAAGATTCGTGCGTCAGTTTGATGTTCCAATATCCTGAACGTGCGTCCATCACGCTGAAGTATTGTGCTCCGGCTAGTTTCGGGGTAACGT
The DNA here is from genome assembly GCF_947650265.1 of Symphodus melops. Classification (NCBI taxonomy): domain Eukaryota; kingdom Metazoa; phylum Chordata; class Actinopteri; order Labriformes; family Labridae; genus Symphodus; species Symphodus melops. Next base: position 8,907,587 of record NC_136695.1, on the reverse strand, counting down.
CGTCCAATGTGGGAAGAGGGTAGTATGGTCTTTTGATTGCTTTGTTTAGATCACGAGGGTCAAGACAAACTCTGAGCTTCCCACTGTGCCGTTTCTCTGCGACAACAAGTCCGTTGACCCATTCGGTAGGCTCATTTACTTTAGTGATGATGCCGTTTCGTTCCATGTCGTCCAGCTCCTGTTTCAGACGGTCTTTTAACATGAACGGTATTCTCCGTGGGGGATACACGACTGGAACAGCTGTGGGGTCTACATGCAGACTATATTCACCTGGGAATTTTCCTATCCCTTTGAAAACATCAGCAAATTCCTCCATGATGCTCTCTGTGGCACTAGTGGGTTCTATTGACATGACTAACTTGACAAGGTTAAAGTCAAGGCATGCCCGTAGCCCTAGAACTGGAGGGGCTGCTGTGTTTACGATGTCAAATGAGAATGTATGGTGACTGCCTTTTCTGCTGCATTTCAGCTCACATGTGCCTTTGACGTCTAGTCTCTCTCCACCATAGCCTGATAGAGCGCATGTGGCTGGTCTCAGTTTGATATGCTTGAAAAGTCTATTGAAGAGCCGAACAGGGATAACGTTGGTGGTAGCTCCAGTGTCTACTTTAAATCGGATACTGTGTGACTGTGAGCCTACCTGCACATCTGCAAAAGCTTGTTCGTTGTTTTCCCCTTCATTTGTTTTAGTGATAGAATCAATAAACAGCTCATCTGTGCCACTTGAATCGTGTTGCTCAACTGTGTGCACTTTGTTGAACCTGTATTGTGATGACTGACAAACCTTGGCGAAGTGATTCATCTTTTGACACTTTTTGCATTTTCGCCCTTTAGCAGGACACTCCTCTTTATCGCCGTGCTGCAGCGCACACCTCCCGCACGTTTTCTTGGGGTAGCTACTGCTATCAGTCTTTGCATGTGCTGCCATAGGTGCTTGGGGACTTGGACGTGGGGCTACCATAGTCTTTAACTGGTCCTGTGCTATTTCATATGAGCATGCAATGTCAATAGCTTTCTCCAGCGTAAGGTCTGAGCCTTGATTTAGCAACTTCTCCCTCACATGAGGCGAGTTAGTGGCGAACACGATCCTGTCGCGCACCATCTCTTCACTGTTAGCATACCCGCATTGCTTCACGAGTAGCTTCAACTCAGTAACAAAATGTTCAAAGGGCTCGCCCTCGCCTTGCAGCCTCTCATTAAACTTGTATCTCGCAAATCCCGAAAACATGAGCTTTACGTGCTGCACGAATCGCCGCCATGCGTCGGGTAGGTTTGCCGAATCCCAATCCATCTGCGGTGTAGGCACTCCCGACAGATTCATCCTGGGCTCTTTTTAGAAGCGTACAGTCCGACGAGTCTCTGACACCATGTAATGTTCTCTGTTGCATTAATAATGACAACTTTGTGGAGATTCACGTTGCCCTTTATTACCGTTCACTGTCGCCATCACGTTCCATTGTATATCGTCATCCGAACTACAATACCCAGCATGCATTGCTACTTCCGCCTGGACTATGGTAAGTGTTGAGGGACAAACATGTTTCATTAATACAACACTACCAAACGTTGAAAAAAGTTTAAGCAAAAATAACGTTAAATTATGCTTCACTCTAACAAACGTTTGAGCCAAACGTTGAAAAATGTTTAAGCAAAAATAACATTAAATTATGCTTCACTCTAACAAACGTTTGAGCCAAACGTTTAAAAACCGTTTGGCTACTGGAGTAATATTCAACTGAAAACCAGAGTTCACAACCTGTCTAAATGTTTTTAACTTGACCATTTGTGTGCGTGTCTGTTAACTGAACTAAAAACAAAGCAAGTTAAACTAATGTTAAGAGATGCAAAGTAAAATAAACTAATGTTATCTCAACAATCGTTAGGTCGAGTTGATAGTTTAACGTTATCTAACGTAGCCAACCTTACAGTATTAACGTTACAGCTCCCGCATCATCAGTGAGCAGGAATCAACAGGTCGCAGGGCATACCAGGGGCCTTTCTCAGTTCCCTTATTTGCACCGAGTGTCCTCCGAGTTGTCTCCTCCACTTGCGTCTTAGTCCCGCCCACCACAGATGCACGGAGGAAACGAAGCCGAGGAGAGAGGACCGAGGAAATCAGCTTTAACACACGAGACGTCGTTTCCTCGACAGCGTCACATGACGCGACATCAGCTGATCACGTTCAGCTGTCAATCAGCCGAACAGCTGTTTATGTCCACACAAACACGCACTGTATTATTTCTCATCAAACACACACACTGTATTATTTCTCATCAAACACACACACTGTATTATTTCTCATCAAACACACACAGTTACAGTGTTTAGTGTCTTTACCTGATAAAACACCTGAAGAACAACCTGCAGTCTACTCATAACCAAAAGGACAGTTTCTACTGACTAAAAGTTTTCATTTTGAATTGTCTATAATTATTGATTATTATTAAACAGTTTGGACTTAACCTAGCCTGTATTTAGACAACAAACTTTGTATTTTATAAACGGATATTTATGTGTCAGGATACTGAAAATGATTGATTAGAATCTAAATGATGAAACGTTCAGAAGATAAATAAGTGAGAATATAAAACGGACTCCTCTTCATCACTCTTTTTAATCCCAGCTCATCACAGAGCGACTCTTTACAAACTCACTGATGTTCATCATCTGTTTAAATGTCCCATGCTCCGTTTAGCCTCTTTTTAATGTCCCTCTTTTCTCCCGTATTAAACTCTGCTCATGTTGAGAAGTTTCACTGAAGTCTGATCTGCTGCAGCGTCCAATCAGTGAGTGATATACGAGAAGGGGGCGTGTCTGTCAGTGAAAAGACTTCCGTGAAGTCAGCTCTCATGTCTCCTCGGTCATCGCTCCTCGGATCAGCCTCCTCTCTCCTCCGTTCGCTATTAGAGCTTTGGGACGATCCTCAACATGGCGGCTTTGGAACTACTTCCGGTTCGGCCGAGGACCGAGGACCGAGGAGACTGCAAATAAGGAAAGTGAGACGTACCCCAGGTATGCGCAGGTCTGGGTTGGGTTTGCCGTGGATGCCATTGTTGATGTTTACCGTTGCGCGCAATGCATCTTGGGAAGGGAAGGCTGCAAAGGATCCAACCATTGAAGCCTCCAAAATCGGGGAAAGGAAGGCTGCATTCGAAGTAGCCGCTGAATTGGGACAGCAGTTGTCGCGCCGGTGTGACGTAATCGGTCTTAAACATAGACTGTAAAAATAAAAAAATGCAGCCCACGAAGGCTGCAACCTCTGGAATGGGACACAGCCTTTGAATCAACAAAAAGTGATTTAAAATGTGTGAAAGTCTTTGATTCTGCCTTTAAAAATAAATGTTTGTAATTTAAATACATTTTATACAGTTTTTATAAATTACTTACACCTCTACAAATATTTAAATCAAGTTTTTGTGATTCGTTTATGTCCCACTGTTGCTCACGTTACGTAACGGTTAACTTCCGTACATGCTCTGATATGCTCAGGCAGTCAAATTGATTGCTTTGGGCTTTGTCATAGCGTTGACTTCTCATTGGCACAAGCTAGCTGTCAATCAAAAGTTAAGGAGCGCACGAGTATAGATGCAATGGTTTAATTGGCTGATTCAGATGAAAGTCCGACAGGCTCGCGGCTCCAGTTCAAGAAAGACGCTGATTGGTTTGTTTGGTTGCTGGGCGTTTACTGATGGCAGAGATACCGAACATGATTGGTCCAAAGTTTGTTGACAGAAATAAGCTGTTTCGGTAGATTGACAAGCGAGCGTGAAACTAACCGGAGGACACGATGGACTATTCTTTAATGAATCTGTTATTCTACTTTAACACAAAGCAGCTGTTTTTGATCAGCGGAATGTTTTTTTAGTGAAATGAGCCTGAGTTTGTTTAAAATGTCTGGTTTTCAGTCTATAAATACATTTGAACGGTGGCTCGTCGCGAGAGCTTCTGAGATGCTAAGGGTTTAAAACGGTAAAGTATGACGTCATTGTTTAAATTATTTAACCCTTTAACAGTCATTTTTAATTCCTCCGTAAAAACGAAAACCTGAGCTTTCAAACTATATATAATATGTTTGTAGTTATGTTTACAGTCATAAGAAAAAACGTATTTTATAGTTAATTAGTCTGAACGTTTGTATTTGGGGTCGCTCGCATCCTCCGCGTATTAAAAGATTAAAGGACAGAACAACGGAGGAACCAGGTGAGTCCTGATGATGTCACCCTCTGCCTGTCACGCGCTCAGGTTGACCCCACAGACCTGATACCACTCAGGAATATTTAAAGTATTTCTAATTCACTTCAGTGGACATTATTCTTCAGTTTGTGACGTAAAGACTCACAACACGTCAGTTTAAAGGAATCAATCAAAGCTTTTTGTACGTTAATATAACCACCACACCTAGCAGCTCTGATGAAGGGGGTTCAGGTCAGGTGGTCTACAGGGTCCTTCAACATGTCAGCCTGCTGGGACAAATAATCGGATTTATCATTGAGACATGAATTTAGCTTCTCTATTCCTCCTTTTATAAACCTCTTTAATCAGATATGTGATGACCAGAGGATTCACATGATTACATTTCTGATGCTGTAAAGAACCTGAATAATTTCTTATTTATTCCCTGTTCACAGTTGCATGTCGAGAGCCGAGCCGAGCCGTTCAGGAGCTTCTCCTGAACCTAAAGTGGAGTGGAGGGACAGTTCTGGAAACATCCTTCATGCTGAAGAACCACAAGTCACTAAAAATGAAGATGGCAGCTACCACATCATCCTCCAAACGACTGTGACCAAGACCGACACCTACAGCTGTGTGGTCACACAGGACGCCATCTGTCATCAGATCAACTCTAGCAACTATGTGTACATCCAAGGTGAGATTCTCCTTCATAATAATTAAATGTGTCTTTGTTTTAGCGTGCTCAGACTCAGGTCAGAGTGATTCAGCTCAAAGCTGTGTATACAGGGATTCAGTCCCATTGAGCCATCAGGTAAATGTGTCCACCTGAGAGCAACGTTCAAATCTAAACTGGGACTCTGTTTGATGAATCACCAGTGACAGGAGAGATAATGAACTGGGACCATTGAGAAATCACCAAAGTCCCAGTGAGCTGTAGTGAATATATCTATATATACCGTAAATTCCGGACTATAAGCCGCTACTTTTTTGTCACATTTTGAACACTGCAGCTTTTACAAGGATGCGGCTTATTTATGGATTTTTGTTGGGGGACAATGAGCTTCTGCCGCAAGAACATTTCACTTCGTCACGTCGGATCTTAATATCAGTCATTTTGCGTTCATGCACGCACCATCATCATGGAAAACACATGGAGAAATACATATGATGCAGCTTTCAAGTTAAAGGCGATTGACCTGGCTGTCAAAGGAAATAGAGCTGCTGCACGTAAAGTTGACATTGACAGCGACAACAAAAAAGAGACTGAGGAAGTGAGTAATGAAGTCATTCTGAGGCAGTGAATGGATGGACTTTTTCTTGTGAAATGTATTACTGTATTAAGGTAATCTTTTTCGTCAGCCGTGTTACAGACATGTTCGATAAAGGATGTCCAGTAGGCTTCGTATTTGCAGATGTTACCGTTAGCCTATGTATTTAATTAAAAGTTAAAACAATGTTTTTGTGTCACGTCTTTCCGTGTAAATAGCTCTGTTACAATGTGGACACCTTCGGCTTATAATCAAGTGCAGCTTATATATGTTCAAATACATTTATTTACTTATTATTAGCCGGTGCGGCTTATATCCAGGTGCGCTCAATAGTCTGGAATTTACGGTATATATATAAATGACTGTCTACAAAATATGTTGCACAATATTAATTATTTCATATCAATAAAAAAAAAACCTCACATCAATTAGGTTCACAGATCTTGTCTGAATAGAACAGAAACGTCTGATTGGCTACAGACGATTCACTGCTGAATGTTTGAGAATCGAGCTTCACACAAGACAGTTTGTATGAAACGTAACCAGATCCAAATCTGTTTTTAATGAAAACTGTAAATACTTTTTATAGAAAAAAATAATATATTTTATTTGTTTGATGGCGCCTTTCCCTCCCCTGTCCTGTTCACCCTGTATACCTCTGACTTCCAGTATAACTCTGAGCTCTGCCACATGCAGAAATACTCGGACGACACTGCGATAGTTGGTTGTGTCAGGGATGGACAGGAGGAGGAGTACAGGAGCCTGATCGAGGACTTTGTGACGTGGTGCAGTGCCAACCATCTGCAACTAAACACCTCCAAGACCAAAGAGATGGTGGTGGACTTCCGAAGGAACAAACCACATCTAGAACCTGTTTCCATCGGGGGGGTCGACGTGGAGGTGGTCAGGACCTACGGGTATCTGGGGCTGCAACTGGATGACAAGCTGGACTGGTCGCCTAACATGGACACTACCTGCAGGAAGGGACAGAGTCATCTGTACTTCCTGAGAAGGCTGGGGTCCTTCAACATCTGCAAAAAGCTGCTGCAGATGTTCTACCAGTCTGTGGTGTCCAGCGTCCTCTTCTACGCCGTGGTGTGCTGGGGAGGAAGCTGCAAGAAGAGGGACGCAGCACGCCTGGACAGACTGGTGAGGAGGGCCGGCTCTGTGGTGGGTACAGAGCTGGACTCACTGGTGACAGTGGTAGAGAGGAGGACTCTGGACAAAATGCTCTCCATCACGTCCCTGAACCTTTTAGTTCTATGAAGAGAAGTCCCTGAACCTTTTAGTTCTATGAAGAGAAGTCCCTGAACCTTTTAGTTCTATGAAGAGAAGTCCCTGAACCTTTTAGTTCTTGGAAGAGAAGTCCCTGAACCTTTTAGTTCTATGAAGAGAAGTCCCTGAACCTTTTAGTTCTTGGAAGAGAAGTCCCTGAACCTGTTAGTTCCTGAAGAGATGTCCCTGAACCTTTTAGTTCCTGAAGAGAAGTCCCTGAACCTTTTAGTTCTGGGGATCTTTGATGGAAAAGGGTCTTTAGAAACATCAGCTCCTCATCAAACCTGGACTACTTTCAGCTTCTACTCACTGTGGAGGACAGCTCTCTCAACTAAACACATATCAAGACTGTATACCCAGCACTACAACATGTTGATGCTCCATTCACTGACTTTACTGTTTTCATGGAAACGAACTGATTCACTCTCATGTTTGTGTTTCATTTCAAGTGACGGTGAAAGAAGACAGTTATGCTGTGTTACCGTGTTCCCTCAGCACCAAGGAGAACATCCAGACCACGGTCTTTGACTGGAAGAAAGGCGGTCAGGATGTGTTCTTTTACAATGGAAGAGATTTTAACAGTCAGCTTGAAGGTCGAGTGTCACATTTTAACGAGGAGCTGAAGAACGGTAACGCCTCCATAAAGATCAGGAAGACGAAGGTGGCCGACAGTGGAGTCTACACCTGTATTTTTCGTCATCTGATCTCATCTCATCCTCCTCAGCAGTTCACCATTGAGCTGGTTGTTGGTGAGTTTTTTTTATTTTTATTTTTTTATTATATTTAAAAGCATTGTTAGTAAGATGACAGGTTTAAGAGTCACTGATGAACTTTATTTATTTTCTGCACAAACGAGATGTGACGTGATTCAGGGAGTTTTTAAGGGAACATTGGGGAGAGAGAGAGAGACAGACAGACAGACAGACAGAGAGAGAGGAAAGATGCCACAGGTCGGGTTTGAATCTGGTCCACCTGCTTCAAGGACTAAAGCCTGTGTACATGTGGAGTTCAAACTAACCACTTGTCCACCAGCATCCGGCTCTTTGACTCTTATTACAAACAAGTCTCCTCTCTCCTGCTGCAGCTTCAGCTGGTTTATAAAGTCAGAGACTGAAGCTTTGTATTCAGATTTTAGATGATTTAATATAACTGGATAAAATGTTACTTTCATAGTCTGAACATGAAGCATATCTGCTCTATATGTCATGTTAATAACATCACACACATTCTCTAACTTTATATATTTTCTTTTTTCTTTCAGAGTGCATCTTAAAGGACAGAACATCGGAGGAACCAGGTGAGTCCTGATGATGTCACCCTCTGCCTGTCACGCGCTCAGGTTGACCCCACAGACCTGATACCACTCAGGAATATTTAAAGTATTTCTAATTCACTTCAGTGGACTTTATTCTTCAGTTTGTGACGTAAAGACTCACAACACGTCAGTTTAAAGGAATCAATCAAAGCTTTTTGTACGTTAATATAACCACCACACCTAGCAGCTCTGATGAAGGGGGTTCAGGTCAGGTGGTCTACAGGGTCCTTCAACATGTCAGCCTGCTGGGACAAATAATCGGATTTATCATTGAGACATGAATTTAGCTTCTCTATTCCTCCTTTTATAAACCTCTTTAATCAGATATGTGATGACCAGAGGATTCACATGATTACATTTCTGATGCTGTAAAGAACCTGAATAATTTCTTATTTATTCCCTGTTCACAGTTGCATGTCGAGAGCCGAGCCGAGCCGTTCAGGAGCTTCTCCTGAACCTAAAGTGGAGTGGAGGGACAGTTCTGGAAACATCCTTCATGCTGAAGAACCACAAGTCACTAAAAATGAAGATGGCAGCTACCACATCATCCTCCAAACGACTGTGACCAAGACCGACACCTACAGCTGTGTGGTCACACAGGACGCCATCTGTCATCAGATCAACTCTAGCAACTATGTGTACATCCAAGGTGAGATTCTCCTTCATAATAATTAAATGTGTCTTTGTTTTAGCGTGCTCAGACTCAGGTCAGAGTGATTCAGCTCAAAGCAGTGTATACAGGGATTCAGTCCCATTGAGCCATCAGGTAAATGTGTCCACCTGAGAGCAACGTTCAAATCTAAACTGGGACTCTGTTTGATGAATCACCAGTGACAGGAGAGATAATGAACTGGGACCATTGAGAAATCACCAAAGTCCCAGTGAGCTGTAGTGAATATATCTATATATACCGTAAATTCCGGACTATAAGCCGCTACTTTTTTGTCACATTTTGAACACTGCAGCTTTTACAAGGATGCGGCTTATTTATGGATTTTTGTTGGGGGACAATGAGCTTCTGCCGCAAGAACATTTCACTTCGTCACGTCGGATCTTAATATCAGTCATTTTGCGTTCATGCACGCACCATCATCATGGAAAACACATGGAGAAATACATATGATGCAGCTTTCAAGTTAAAGGCGATCGACCTGGCTGTCAAAGAAGCTAACAGAGCTGCTGCACGTTAAGATGACACTGACAGCGACAACAGAGACTGAGGAAGTGAGTAATGAAGTCATTCTAAGGCAGTGAATGGATGGACTTTTTCTTGTGAAATATATTACGTCATCTTTTTCATCAGCCGTGTTACAGACACCGTCGGCTAGGCTTCGTATTGTAACGGTTCATGTTGTAAAGTCAGTAGTTGATAATGTGTTCATAATTCCGATTATGTGGAGAGTCAGTGAATGCACCAGCGAGAACGTGTTGAGTGGCTGTATGAGAGAACGCTGGGGGAGAGAGTTGGATTGTTACGGCAAGTTATGTGTTGCTCTCTGCTGTAAACGGCGTGGTCACGGCCGACAGTGATCGGGTTATTAAAAGTTATGATTTGAACGCTCTCGTCGTCCTTTAACGTCCGTACGGACGCTACAGTATTTGCGGATGTTACCGGTAGCCTACGTCTGTGTAAATAGCTCTTGTTATAGCGTGGACACCTGCGGCTTATAATCAAGTGCGGCTTATATATGTACAAATACATTTATTTACTTATTTTTAGCCGGTGCGGCTTATATCCAGGTGCGCTGAATAGTCCGGAATTTACGGTATATATATAAATGACTGTCTACAAAATATGTTGCACAATATTAATTATTTCATATCAATAAAAAAAAAAACTGACATCAGTTAGGTTCACAGATCTTGTCTGAATAGAACAGAAACGTCTGATTGGCTACAGACGATTCACTGCTGAATGTTTGAGAATCGAGCTTCACACAAGACAGTTTGTATGAAACGTAACCAGATCCAAATCTGTTTTTAATGAAAACTGTAAATACTTTTTATAGAAAAAAACAATATATTTTATTTGTTTGATGGCGCCTTTCCCTCCCCTGTCCTGTTCACCCTGTATACCTCTGACTTCCAGTATAACTCTGAGCTCTGCCACATGCAGAAATACTCGGACGACACTGCGATAGTTGGTTGTGTCAGGGATGGACAGGAGGAGGAGTACAGGAGCCTGATCGAGGACTTTGTGACGTGGTGCAGTGCCAACCATCTGCAACTAAACACCTCCAAGACCAAAGAGATGGTGGTGGACTTCCGAAGGAACAAACCACATCTAGAACCTGTTTCCATCGGGGGGACCTACGGGTATCTGGGGCTGCAACTGGATGACAAGCTGGACTGGTCGCCTAACATGGACACTACCTGCAGGAAGGGACGGAGTCGTCTGTACTTCCTGAGAAGGCTGGGGTCCTTCAACATCTGCAAAAAGCTGCTGCAGATGTTCTACCAGTCTGTGGTGTCCAGCGTCCTCTTCTCTGCCGTGGTGTGCTGGGGAGGAAGCTGCAAGAAGAGGGACGCAGCACGCCTGGACAGACTGGTGAGGAGGGCCGGCTCTGTGGTGGGTACAGAGCTGGACTCACTGGTGACAGTGGTAGAGAGGAGGACTCTGGACAAAATGCTCTCCATCACGTCCCTGAACCTTTTAGTTCTATGAAGAGAAGTCCCTGAACCTTTTAGTTCTATGAAGAGAAGTCCCTGAACCTTTTAGTTCCTGAAGAGATGTCCCTGAACCTTTTAGTTCCTGAAGAGAAGTCCCTGAACCTTTTAGTTCTGGGGATCTTTGATGGAAAAGGGTCTTTAGAAACATCAGCTCCTCATCAAACCTGGACTACTTTCAGCTTCTACTCACTGTGGAGGACAGCTCTCTCAACTAAACGCATATCAAGACTGTATACCCAGCACTACAACATGTTGATGCTCCATTCACTGACTTTACTGTTTTCATGGAAACGAACTGATTCACTCTCATGTTTGTGTTTCAGTTCAAGTGACGGTGAAAGAAGACAGTTATGCTGTGTTACCGTGTTCCCTCAGCACCAAGGAGAACATCCAGACCACGGTCTTTGACTGGAAGAAAGGCGGTCAGGATGTGTTCTTTTACAATGGAAGAGATTTTAACAGTCAGCTTGAAGGTCGAGTGTCACATTTTAACGAGGAGCTGAAGAACGGTAACGCCTCCATAAAGATCAGGAAGACGAAGGTGGCCGACAGTGGAGTCTACACCTGTATTTTTCGTCATCTGATCTCATCTCATCCTCCTCAGCAGTTCACCATTGAGCTGGTTGTTGGTGAGTTTTTTTTATTTTTATTTTTTTATTATATTTAAAAGCATTGTTAGTAAGATGACAGGTTTAAGAGTCACTGAAGAACTTTATTTATTTTCTGCACAAACGAGATGTTGTTATGTTTTGTTTAAAACATAAAAAATATACTTGGGTTTGTTGAACACCAACTTTTAATGTGTCTGTGAATCAGTTAGACAACACGTACAGCCATCACCATAGTCTTCTTCTACACACATCGCTCACAGGTCTAAACATAATCCTGACACCGCCTAGTGGCTTAACACGGTAATTACTCATATCACTACATCCCCTCTCTTTTAGATGATCAAATATACTGCAGGATTAGTAACCTTAAACTGTATTCATGAATCTTAAACTCCAGGACCTGCATAAAAGAAAATAAACAGGTTATGTCAAACCATTATAACATTATTCTCTTTCAGGTTCAATTTTCACTGTTTAAAGATTAAGTCTGTCAGGTGCTCTAATACTCCGTGCAGATCTTCTTAACACTGTTAATGTATGGTCCTTCTCAGCTGAATCTGTATTATCCAGTACAGTTGATGGTGGGTCAGCTGAGACGATCTCCTGTGGATCTTTTTCATCTGCATGCTCTTGCAGTGTCTCTTGTGTTTTAAGCAAGTTCCTACGATTCCTTCTCAGGATCTGACCATCCTCTGTTAAAACTGTGTAAGACTTTGGATTGACTTCCTCCAAAACTGTTGCTTTCTTGCTCCAGACGTTGGAATCTTCCACTCTTACAGTGTCATGTCTGGCCAACGGGGGAAGACTTCTTGATGTCTTGTCATAGTTTACTTTCTGTCTCTGTTGCAGATGCTGTAGCTTACGTCTCACTTCACCATGTTTCTTTTGTGATGTCACGTAGGGAAGAGTTGTGCGTAGCTTACGTCCCATCAGAAGCTCAGCAGGAGACTTGCCATGTTCCAGTGGTGAAGCTCTGTAACTCAGTAGAGCTAAGTAAGGGTCTGAGCTACTGTCTTTCGCTTTTTTCAATAACTGCTTGACAATGTGAACTCCTTTTTCTGCTTTACCGTTTGACTGGGCATACAGAGGACTTGAAGTCACATGTCGAAAGTCATACTCCTTAGCAAAGTCCTGAAACTCTCTGCAACTGTAACAAGGTCCATTGTCACTGTAGACAACCTGAGGGATTCCCTGTCTAGCAAATATGGATTTCATGTGTTGAATGACACATGTAGCAGACATGCTGGAAAGTAGCGCCATCTCTGGATAGTTTGATAGATAGTCAATAACCAGCAGGTAATTTTTTCCATCAAGGTGAAACAAATCTGTTCCAACTTTCTGCCAAGGCTCATCTGGTATTTCTGTAACAACCATTGGCTCTTTTGGTTGTTTCGCTTGATGCTTGAGGCAGGTTTCACAGCTTGAGATCATTCTGTCAATGTCAGCATTTATACCTGGCCAATAAACAGCAGTTCTTGCTCTCCTCTTACATTTTTCCATTCCCAGATGACCCTCGTGCAATCTCTTTAACATCTCAGGTCTCAGTGATTTTGGAATGATGATTCTGTTCTTTCTGAGAAGAAGTCCATTGACAACACTCAGATCTGCTCTGACATTATAGTACATTTTACAGTCTCCTTTTGGCCATCCTTCATGCAGGTTTTTGATCACTCTTTGCAAACAGACGTCTTTGTCAGTTTCAGCTTTAATCTGCTTGGACTTCATGTCTGAAACTGGAAGTGATTCAGCAATTAGGTTCACATGGAGATTAACATCAGTCTCTGTGGAGCTCTCACTCAGTGTTGTGGCTCTCGACAATGCATCAGCAAGCACAATGTGCTTACCTGGTGTGTAGATCAGGTCGAAGTCATAGCGCTGAAGCTTCATCATTAGTCTTTGAATCCGTGGTGACATCTCGCTGAGATTTTTCTTGATGATGGAGATTAATGGCTTGTGGTCTGTCTCAGCCACAAACGTTGGAAGACCATAGACATAACTATGGAATTTTTCAAACCCATAAACAAGTCCTAAACACTCTTTTTCAATTTGAGCGTATCGGCATTCAGCTGCAGTCATTGTTCTTGAAGCATAAGCAACTGGTCTCCAATCTTCTTCATCAGCTTGCAGTAGCACAGCTCCTATGCCATTTTTTGATGAGTCTGTGGAAATCTTTGTCTGTTTGGATGGATCAAAGTAAGCTAGGACTGGTTCTGTTGTAAGAGTATTTTTAAGCTTTGTCCACTCCTCTTCATGACTGTCGGTCCACTTAAACTCGCTACCATCATGCATCAGCTGTCTCAAATGCACTGTCTTTGAGGATAGGTTTGGAATGAATTTACCAATGAAATTAATCATCCCAAGCTCTTAACACACCTTTCTTATCCTCAGGCCTTGGCATCTCAACGATTGCTTTCACTTTTTCTTTATCTGGCTCGACACCTGCTCCAGACAGTTTGTCTCCGAGAAAAGTGATTTCAGTTACACCAAACTGACATTTTGCTCTGTTAAGCTTCAGTCCATATTTCTGAATGCGTTGCAGCACTTTATGGAGTCTTTCATTGTGCTGTTCCTGAGTAGTTCCCCACAGCACAATGTCATCCACGTACACTCTGACCCCTTCAAGACCTTCTATGATGTGCTCCATGGTACGGTGAAATACCTCGGGAGCTGAGGAGATACCAAAGGGCATTCTCTGGAAGGAGTAGCGGCCAAATGGAGTGTTAAATGTACAGTATTTGGTGCTTTCTTCATGTAGTTTCAGCTGCCAGAATCCCTGGGATGCATCCAACTTACTGAAGAACTTTCCATCTGCCATTTCACTTGTAATCTCATCTCTGGTAGGAATCTGGTAATGCTCTCTTTTTATGTTGGCATTAAGATCTTTTGGATCCATACACACCCGTAGATCTCCAGTTGGTTTCTTGACACACACCATTGAGTTAACCCATTCTGTGGGCTCCTCCACTTTCTTTATTACTCCCAGTGACAACATTCGGTTAAGTTCTTGTTTGAGCTTGTCTCGAAGCGGTGCTGGTACCCGCCGCGGTGCATGAATTACAGGCTTAGCATCATCTTTCAACTGTATCTTGTAGGTGAATGGTAGGACACCAAAGCCTTTAAAGATGTCCGTATACTGGTTGACTATGGAGTCCACGCCATCTTGTACATGCTTGTTGATGTGGTACACCCTTTTAACTAAGCCTAGCTTTTCACATGCTGCATCACCTAGCAGTGACTCGTGACCCTCAGGTACTACCACAAATGCAATGTTATGCTCTTTACCTTTTAGCTTTTACTGTCAGTCTGCATTTACCTGTAGTGTTGATAGGCTGTCCATTGTAGGCTTTAAGTGGGTTATTATTTGGATGGATGTGTGGCTTCACTTTCATTGCCTTTATGTCGAGCTCACTCACCAAATTAGCCTTTGCTCCTGTGTCCAGTTTGAAGGTAACAACTGCTCCATTAACATGCAGTGGTTGTATCCACTTGTCATGCTCAACTCTGTTTACAGTAGTTTGAACAGTCTCTGTAGATTCTTCCTGTGTCACCATGCCCACAAAAAATGTGTCACAAAGAGCAGTTTCTTCAACAGTGTGTACACGCTCACCTTGGCTTGGCTTGACTTTGGAGAAGCATTGTTTTGCATAATGGTTTTTTCCTTTACATTTGTTGCAGACTTTTCCATAGGCAGGGCAATTTCTGGATGCATGTTTAGTGCCACATCGTTTGCAGTTAAAGTTGTCTGAGCCATTTTTCCATTTAGCCTCAGTTGCTCTCAGCTTGTGTGTCCGCATTGATACTGTGGCTACTGCTGCGCCATCTTTGTCAGCGGTCTCACTGAATGTTTTAGCATGCTGCATGGCTAATTCACTTGCATGACACATCTTCACAGCACCATGTAAGGTTAGCTCAGTCTCTCTCAATAATCTCTCCCTCACCTTTTTGTCTTTTATTCCAAACACAATTTGGTCTCGGACCATGGATTCCTGCAATACTCCAAAGTTGCACGTTTTTGCTTTCAGCTTCAGGTCAGTCAGAAAAACATCAAAGCTCTCACCAGGCTGCTGCATGCGTGACCGAAACACATACCGCTCAAAAGTTTCATTTTTCTAAGGCGAACAATGTTCATCAAATTTCTGCACAACGGTGTCGAACTTTTCTTTATCGTCATTGCCGCTGTACACAAAGGTGTTGTACACTTCCACTGCCTGCGGTCCCGCGATGGTAAGAAGCAATGCTATCTTTCGTGCATCAGGCTTACTCTCGAGCCCCAGAGCCTGCAGGTACAGCGTGAAACGCTGCTTAAACGTCCTCCATTCACAGTCCACATTTCCCGTCCAGTTCACAGCGTCAGGCGGCTTCACACTTTCCATGACTTTTTCGTGACTAGAGCACTCCTGGTACCATGTTATGTTTTGTTTAAAACATAAAGAATATACTTGGGTTTGTTGAACACCAACTTTTAATGTGTCTGTGAATCAGATAGACAACACGTACAGCCATCACCGTAGTCTTCTTCTACACACATCGCTCACAGGTCTAAACATAATCCTGACAACACCTAGTGGCTTAACACAGTAATTACTCATATCACTACAGATGTGACGTGATTCAGGGAGTTTTTAAGGGAACATTGGGGAGAGAGAGAGACAGACGGACGGACGGACGGACGGACGGACAGACAGAGAGAGGAAAGATGCCACAGGTTGGGTTTGAATCTGGTCCACCTGCTTCAAGGACTAAAGCCTGTGTACATGTGGAGTTCAAACTAACCACTTGTCCACCAGCATCCGACTCTTTGACTCTTATTACAAACAAGTCTCCTCTCTCCTGCTGCAGCTTCAGCTGGTTTATAAAGTCAGAGACTGAAGCTTTGTATTCAGATTTTAGATGATTTAATATAACTGGATAAAATGTTACTTTCATAGTCTGAACATGAAGCATATCTGCTCTATATGTCATGCTAATAACATCACACACATTCTCTAACTTTATATATTTTCTTTTTTCTTTCAGAGTGCATCTTAACATGTTGACATTCTTTACATTACCATATATTTTTGCCTCTCGATGTAACAGTTTTAGTTTGTTTATGCTGATTGGATGTTACAAGGCAGACACATGTTCATATCATCAGGAGAAAGTAAAGACTCTGAGGGTTCATGTAGTGTGTTAGCCTTTCTTGAATCCTCGATTCAGGACGTGTGATAAATGATTTATCAGACAAAAAAGTTTTCTTTTGGTGGCGCCGATAGCGCAGCGGCAGCGCGCGCACCATGTTGCGAGGCTTTTGCTCCTCACGCGTGCAGCCCGGGTTCGCGTCCGGCCTGTGGCCACTTTCCCGCATGTCTCTCCCCACTCTCTCCCTGTTTCCTACTCTATCCACTGTCCTATCAATAAAGGCAAAAAAGGCCAAAAATAAACCTTTAAAAAAAAAAAAAGTTTTCTTTTTTTTTTTTTTTCTTTATTTCCATTTTTGGTTGAAATGTTCAGGATATTTGACTCAACTTGTCTATAATATCTGTATGAAGCATGTCCAGCAGGTGTCCACAGAGCGCTCTTAAACTTTTATAAAGTTACCAAAATAAGATAATTCACCACACTTTAGCTGTGTCCCATTCCAGAGGTTGCAGCCTTCGGAGGGCGTGGCCTTCGCGGTCCACGAAGGCACGTCCTCCGTGGACCGCGAAGGCTGATCCACGCGGTCTCCGAAATGAGACGGTCTGGTCTTCCTACTTGCGTCACTAACTGTTCGGTCTCCTAGCAACCCTGAGAGTGTCCGTTTTTTGATTGTACCATTTCATCAACAC
This sequence comes from Symphodus melops, assembly GCF_947650265.1. Classification (NCBI taxonomy): domain Eukaryota; kingdom Metazoa; phylum Chordata; class Actinopteri; order Labriformes; family Labridae; genus Symphodus; species Symphodus melops. The sequence continues at coordinate 8,890,465 of NC_136695.1, read as the reverse complement.
AACTCAACCGCAAACTCCTAATTTTTATATTTATATTTATTTTATATATACAATGGAGCCAGGAGATACAATGAATTTATTTGTTTTGATAGTACAGTTTTTTATGATTCTGAAAAAGAGAGAGAGGGAGAATTATATGCGCCGACGTGTGCTTTATCTCCGGCTGAGTCAGCACCATGGACAGGTGAGTTTACCTTCAGATTGGTTAACATGTTTGTACTTTAGCTTTAATTTGATCCTTAACTTTAAGCTTAGTTAGTTAACAACAACAACAACAACAAACGTAGTTTATATGGCTTATCAATCAATAAACCTTTAGTTGTATAGTGCCAATTAATTCACAAGTGTTATCTCTAGCGCTATCTAAAGACAAAAAGCAGGTATCTCAGCTTTTCCACATTTAATCAAGTTATTGTTTATAATGAATTTCCTTCTCTGTGTTTTCCCAATAGGCTAATCCTCGTACATACTGCAGGATAAACCTGAGCATACCTGTGCTGGACAGGTTTTTCAACCAGCAGGAAGACACACGGCCTGATTTCCGGCTTAGCAGGGAGGCTCTGCAAGTGCTGCTGGGCCTTCTCTACCAGGATCAGAGACACGGATGGGGTGCTACAATTGAGACCCTGGTGTTCCTCTTCTGGCTGGCAAGTGGAACATCGTACAGAGTGGTCTCCAGAGCCTTTGGGATTCCTCGTTCCACTGTCCACCGCATCGTTCACAGGATGACTGAGGAGGTGGTGGCCATTCGCCACCAGGTCATCCACTTCCCCACCACTCCTCAAGACCTGGAGGCAGTTTCCCGTGGGTTTGCAGGGCTGGCGAGACACAGGGCCTTCAGAGGAGCAGCTGGAGCGATAGACGGCTACCATGTCCGCATCAAGCCACCGGGCGGCCCTGATGGTCAGTGCTATGGGAACAGAAAACTATTCCCTTCCATCATCCTGCAGGCTGTTTGTGACCATCAGGGCCGTTTCAAGGACACGTATGTGGGCTGGCCTGGGTCTGTGCATGATGCACGAGTGCTCAGGCACAGCCCACTCTATAGGCGTGGACTCTACCCTCCTCCAGGGCAGTTCATCCTGGCAGACGGGGGGTACCCGTGCCTCCAACACCCACTTCCCCTCATCACTCCCTACAAACAGCCTGTACGAGGTGTGGGAGCCCAGCGCTTCAACGTCTGTCACTCCAGGGCACGCTCCATTATAGAGCATGCTTTTGGGATGATGAAGACGAGGTTCCGTGCCATCTTCCTGCAAGCGCTGGAGGTGCACCACACCTTTGTACCACATGTAAGTAATCATTTAATAGGATATTTTACAATTGTTAATAACAATAAATCAAACGGGAGGATTTATTTTTCAGGTGCTATAATCTTTTCCTTTATTTATCATTTACTATTTCAGGTCATAACAGCATGTGCCATCCTCCACAACATCTGCCTCGGGGCAGGTGACATCGTGGCCCCAGAGGATGGGGCAGAGGATGAGGGGGAGGACGGTTTGGAGGCAGTCAGTGGTGCTCCCTGGCGGGACCAGCTGTCTGCAGAGATGTCTGCCCTGGAGGAGGTACCACCAGACCACCAATATTTGTGACATGGCAGCCGTCAATCGAGTCAGTCCTGCAAACCCGGTCATTGGACGATGCGGTGGACAGTGTAGAATCCCAAACACTCTGGAGACCACCACTTGCCAGCCAGAAGAGTGTCTCCATTTCCTGGTAGAAGCATTAAAATCAGGCCGTGTTTCCGGCTGTCCAGCACAGGCAGAGCCAGGTTTATCCTGTAGTATACATTTTGTTTTTAATCAAAATAAATGTAAATAACAGATTAATGTACATAATATATTGATATTAAGATTTTAAATTACATTGATTTTACTTTTGTTTTTTTTATTTATTAATAAATCAAAGTTCAATTTATATTCTGCTGGTGGTTTTCATTGTAGCTATACCAGTTCATGTTGATAATTGACACAATAGAGGTTACATTTTGGACAGTATAATACTGTGAAACATGGTTACAATAATACTCTTCATACGGATACAAGAATCATGGTTTTGATCAGAAAGATCACAATCAGAAAGTCCATTTCCCTGTAGTGCCAGACTAAGCGTGGTATTTTATACGGAAGCTCTGAGGATTGGATTAAGTGAAAACGCAGATGCTTCAAGATATCCTTACCTTGTTGTCCTGTGAGAAACTATGATCAGCGGCTCCTCCTCCTGGTCTCCCACTGCCGCGCTGGGCCCTGAAGTGTCCTCAGGGATGGAGGCGATTAGGACTGGGGGTGAAGTGGAATGCTTCTGTCCCAACACCTCATCCATGAGGACAAACCAGGGCCAAGTTGTGGCAGTGGGTTTCCCACTCACGCCCTCACCTGACCCTGGACACTTGCAATCCTAAGGCAGAGGAAATCAATCATGGCAGTTGACTACAACAACAATAACAGCAGTAAACACAAATGTTATCAATTTGTATGGATAGAACAAATATAAATTACATTTCAATGCATAGATTACATACTTTGTATTTCTTTTCCAGGTTGTCCCATTTCTTTTTTGCCTGCATAGGTGACACACTGCCATCCAGGCCCATTGTCTGTAAAATAGTTCTTAATACAGAGATAACAGAAAAAAGAAATCATGTTAGCACAGGGGTGAAAACTCACACACATCCCTCTGACATTATTTTAGATTTAAAAAGTCATCAGTTTTCATTATTTACTGGGTGCCTTATTATTGTGGCCTTTATGATGAGGACCGATTACAGCTTTAAGTACAAGTACAATGGTGATAATACTGCCCGTTGTTTTTCTTAATTACCTCCAAGCAAAGCTGGCTGTGTGTTTGGCTCCTGTGAAAAGGTGATCGGTTTCCCCCGCAGCTGCATGAACTGAGCAGTATGCTCCTTGCTCCCTGAAATCAAACGAAAAATGTTTAACAAAAATAACGTTAAATTATGCTTCACTCTACCTGTAATGTTCTCTGTTGCATTAATAATGACAACTTTGTGGAGATTCACGTTGCCCTTTATTACCGTTCACTGTCGCCATCACGTTCCATTGTATATCGTCATCCGAACTACAATACCCAGCATGCATTGTTATTTCCGCCTGGACTACGGTAAGTGTTGAGGGACAAACATGTTTCATTAATACAACATCTCCCTTTTTTTTTTTTTTTTTCAACACAGCACATATGTATTGTGTAAATCACATCCACCCAAAACAGATGTCTTCAACATTAACTCCTTATGCAATAAACAGCAAATGATTATGATATGTACGGACAGTACCTCATATCACATAGTGTAATAACAAACTTTTTTTTTTTTTTTTTCTAGTTAGCTTATAAACACCATAAAATGTAGTCTCAACATTTCTTTAACGACACATGTAAAACATGGCATTGTGTAACAATGGGCAACCTGAGGGCATCGATCCGTATACACCCTTCACAATTCACAGGTCAAGAATACTTCTGGGCTTTATAACACGACCTGATCGAGTAGTTGCCGGAGAGTTCTCGTTGGTGTGTGGTGTGCTAGTCTCTTTTACAGTTGGTTCTGGTTGTGACTGCTCTGGAGTTATAGGTTGGTCACACGTTGGTTCAATGGCTGGTGGTTGTGCCTGATTGCTTGTCAAGTGTCGTCGATTGCGGCTTAAGGTCTTTCCTTCATCCGTGCGGATGATGTACGAGCGTTTGGTATCGGCTGGTTGGAGGATGACAGCTGGTTTCCACCTGCCAGTATCTTGCTGGTATCGGACATGATCTCCTCGCTGTAGTGGGGAAAGTGGTTTAGCACCGTGGTCATAGTACAGTTTTTGCGTGACTTGTTCTCTTCTCCTCGTTGCCTGTACTGCTCTCCAGTCTGTAACACGGGGTCTTAAGTGTCGAGTTGTGACTGGGAGTACAGAGCGTAGACGTCGGCTCATGAGAAGTTGTGCTGGTGACTTGAATCCATCGACAGCCGTGTTCCGGTGCTCTAAGATGGACAAGTATGGGTCAGTTTTCTGAGCATGAGCTTTGTCTAATATAGTCTTGGCTGTTCTCACTGTTCTCTCTGCGAGCCCGTTACTCTGCGGATAATGGGGGCTAGATGTAACATGCTCGAAGTCCCATGAAGCAGCAAATGTTTTAAAGTCCTGTGAGCTGTACTGTGGGCCATTATCAGAGATAAGTTTTTCAGGAACACCATGTCGAGCAAACACAGCCTAAATTTTCTTGATGATGGAGCCTGAAGTGGTGGACTGGAGTCTATCTAGCTCAAAGTAGCGGCTGTAATAGTCCACAACAATCATGTACTCTTCTCCCTTCCACGTGAAAAGATCAGAGGCGACGACCTGCCAGGGCCTTTCCGGAATTTGGTGAGATATGAGAGGTTCTTTGGTGTTTGAGGAACGCCTTTCCTGGCAGATGGAGCACTTTTCAACCGTTGCAGTGATATCTTTACCCATTCCTGGCCAGAAGAGGGCGTCCCTGGCTCTTTGTTTGCTCCTCTCAATTCCCATGTGTCCAGTATGGATCCTTTCCAACCTGTTTGGTCCGAGTGCTGCAGGTACAATGATTTTGTCACTTTTGAACAAGATGCCTTCGTAGTGCTCTCGCATCTCTGAAGTTCCAAAAGTCAATAAGTGTTGCTGGACATTTGTTTCGGTCCTCAGGCCAGCCTGACAATACAGTTTGTTTCAGCATTTGGAGCAGTGAGTCATTTTCGGTAGCTGTGCGTATTTCTGAAAGTTTATTGTCACTGACGGGCAAGCTTTTCATCACCGAATGGACCTGTTCGTCCATGCCTTCACTGAGTGTGTGATCGTAATCCTGTAGCGGCTTACGGGACAGCGTGTCAGCCACGGGAATATCTTTGCCAGGACGATGCAGGATGCTGATGTCGTATCTTTGTAGCTGCAGAAGCATACGCTGAAGTCGAGCAGGTGCACAAGAGATGGGTTTCTTTAGTATCGATTCCAAAGGCTTATGGTCAGACTCGACAACAACATTTCTGCCGTAAATGTAGGTGTGAACCCTCTTGCACCCGAAGAGCACTGCTAAAAGCTCCTTCTCAATCTGCGCATAGTTAACCTCGGTTGGGGTGTGTGACTTGGAGGCATTTGCGATCGGTCGGCCTTCCTGCAATAACACAGCTCCCAACCCGTGTTTTGACGCGTCCACCTGTAAGCGCACTTCCTTTTTAGTGTCGAAGTAACTCAGTACTGGGCCTGGTTCCCTGGTAATGAGCTCTTTCATTTGTTGGAATGCCATTTCGTGGTTCTGGTCCCAAACAAATTCAACATCCTGTTTCAGTAGTTGGCGCAGTGGAGCGTTGACTTCGGACAGGCCTGGAGCAAACCTGGACAGGTAGTTTGCCATGCCTAGGACAGTTTCAAGCTCGTTTTTGTTTTCAGGTGGCGGCATGTCTTTGATTGCCTGCACTTTCTTTGGATCAGGCTGGATGCCGTCACGTGTCAGTTTGTGTCCAAAGTAGCTCACCTCTGTTACGCTTATGACACTTTTCTCTGGGTTCAGACGCACTCCGCGCTCCCTTGTACGTTCCAGCATGGCTCTGAGGTTGGCATCGTGTTCCTCTTTAGTCCTGCCGAACACCAAAATGTCATCAACAATAGCTGAAACATCATTAAGACCACTGTACGTCTCATCTATCATCCTCTGGAAGATGTCTTGAGCGGATGTAATTCCAAAGGGTCAGACGGAGAAAACGGTATCTGCCGAAAATGGTGTTAAAGGTAGTGAGCAGGGAAGATTCGTGCGTCAGTTTGATGTTCCAATATCCTGAACGTGCGTCCATCACGCTGAAGTATTGTGCTCCGGCTAGTTTCGGGGTAACGTCGTCCAATGTGGGAAGAGGGTAGTATGGTCTTTTGATTGCTTTGTTTAGATCACGAGGGTCAAGACAAACTCTGAGCTTCCCACTGTGCCGTTTCTCTGCGACAACAAGTCCGTTGACCCATTCGGTAGGCTCATTTACTTTAGTGATGATGCCGTTTCGTTCCATGTCGTCCAGCTCCTGTTTCAGACGGTCTTTTAACATGAACGGTATTCTCCGTGGGGGATACACGACTGGAACAGCTGTGGGGAATACATGCAGACTATATTCACCTGGGAATTTTCCTATCCCTTTGAAAACATCAGCAAATTCCTCCATGATGCTCTCGGTGGCACTAGTGGGTTCTATTGACATGACTAACTTGACAAGGTTAAAGTCAAGGCATGCCCGTAGCCCTAGAACTGGAGGGGCTGCTGTGTTTACGATGTCAAATGAGAATGTATGGTGACTGCCTTTTCTGCTGCATTTCAGCTCACATGTGCCTTTGACGTCTAGTCTCTCTCCACCATAGCCTGATAGAGCGCATGTGGCTGGTCTCAGTTTGATATGCTTGAAAAGTCTATTGAAGAGCCGAACAGGGATAACGTTGGTGGTAGCTCCAGTGTCTACTTTAAATCGGATACTGTGTGACTGTGAGCCTACCTGCACATCTGCAAAAGCTTGTTCGTTGTTTTCCCCTTCATTTGTTTTAGTGATAGAATCAATAAACAGCTCATCTGTGCCACTTGAATCGTGTTGCTCAACTGTGTGCACTTTGTTGAACCTGTATTGTGATGACTGACAAACCTTGGCGAAGTGATTCATCTTTTGACACTTTTTGCATTTTCGCCCTTTAGCAGGACACTCCTCTTTATCGCCGTGCTGCAGCGCACACCTCCCGCACGTTTTCTTGGGGTAGCTACTGCTATCAGTCTTTGCATGTGCTGCCATAGGTGCTTGGGGACTTGGACGTGGGGCTACCATAGTCTTTAACTGGTCCTGTGCTATTTCATATGAGCATGCAATGTCAATAGCTTTCTCCAGCGTAAGGTCTGAGCCTTGATTTAGCAACTTCTCCCTCACATGAGGCGAGTTAGTGGCGAACACGATCCTGTCGCGCACCATCTCTTCACTGTTAGCATACCCGCATTGCTTCACGAGTAGCTTCAACTCAGTAACAAAATGTTCAAAGGGCTCGCCCTCGCCTTGCAGCCTCTCATTAAACTTGTATCTCGCAAATCCCGAAAACATGAGCTTTACGTGCTGCACGAATCGCCGCCATGCGTCGGGTAGGTTTGCCGAATCCCAATCCATCTGCGGTGTAGGCACTCCCGACAGATTCATCCTGGGCTCTTTTTAGAAGCGTACAGTCCGACGAGTCTCTGACACCATGTAATGTTCTCTGTTGCATTAATAATGACAACTTTGTGGAGATTCACGTTGCCCTTTATTACCGTTCACTGTCGCCATCACGTTCCATTGTATATCGTCATCCGAACTACAATACCCAGCATGCATTGCTACTTCCGCCTGGACTATGGTAAGTGTTGAGGGACAAACATGTTTCATTAATACAACACTACCAAACGTTTGAGCCAAACGTTGAAAAATGTTTAAGCAAAAATAACGTTAAATTATGCTTCACTCTAACAAACGTTTGAGCCAAACGTTGAAAAATGTTTAAGCAAAAATAACATTAAATTATGCTTCACTCTAACAAACGTTTGAGCCAAACGTTTAAAAACCGTTTGGCTACTGGAGTAATATTCAACTGAAAACCAGAGTTCACAACCTGTCTAAATGTTTTTAACTTGACCATTTGTGTGCGTGTCTGTTAACTGAACTAAAAACAAAGCAAGTTAAACTAATGTTAAGAGATGCAAAGTAAAATAAACTAATGTTATCTCAACAATCGTTAGGTCGAGTTGATAGTTTAACGTTATCTAACGTAGCTAACCTTACAGTATTAACGTTACAGCTCCCGCATCATCAGTGAGCAGGAATCAACAGGTCGCAGGGCATACCAGGGGCCTTTCTCAGTTCCCTTATTTGCACCGAGTGTCCTCCGAGTTGTCTCCTCCACTTGCGTCTTAGTCCCGCCCACCACAGATGCACGGAGGAAACGAAGCCGAGGAGAGAGGACCGAGGAAATCAGCTTTAACACACGAGACGTCGTTTCCTCGACAGCGTCACATGACGCGACATCAGCTGATCACGTTCAGCTGTCAATCAGCCGAACAGCTGTTTATGTCCACACAAACACGCACTGTATTATTTCTCATCAAACACACACACTGTATTATTTCTCATCAAACACACACACTGTATTATTTCTCATCAAACACACACAGTTACAGTGTTTAGTGTCTTTACCTGATAAAACACCTGAAGAACAACCTGCAGTCTACTCATAACCAAAAGGACAGTTTCTACTGACTAAAAGTTTTCATTTTGAATTGTCTATAATTATTGATTATTATTAAACAGTTTGGACTTAACCTAGCCTGTATTTAGACAACAAACTTTGTATTTTATAAACGGATATTTATGTGTCAGGATACTGAAAATGATTGATTAGAATCTAAATGATGAAACGTTCAGAAGATAAATAAGTGAGAATATAAAACGGACTCCTCTTCATCACTCTTTTTAATCCCAGCTCATCACAGAGCGACTCTTTACAAACTCACTGATGTTCATCATCTGTTTAAATGTCCCATGCTCCGTTTAGCCTCTTTTTAATGTCCCTCTTTTCTCCCGTATTAAACTCTGCTCATGTTGAGAAGTTTCACTGAAGTCTGATCTGCTGCAGCGTCCAATCAGTGAGTGATATACGAGAAGGGGGCGTGTCTGTCAGTGAAAAGACTTCCGTGAAGTCAGCTCTCATGTCTCCTCGGTCATCGCTCCTCGGATCAGCCTCCTCTCTCCTCCGTTCGCTATTAGAGCTTTGGGACGATCCTCAACATGGCGGCTTTGGAACTACTTCCGGTTCGGCCGAGGACCGAGGACCGAGGAGACTGCAAATAAGGAAAGTGAGACGTACCCCAGGTATGCGCAGGTCTGGGTTGGGTTTGCCGTGGATGCCATTGTTGATGTTTACCGTTGCGCGCAATGCATCTTGGGAAGGGAAGGCTGCAAAGGATCCAACCGTTGAAGCCTCCAAAATCGGGGAAAGGAAGGCTGCATTCGAAGTAGCCGCTGAATTGGGACAGCAGTTGTCGCGCCGGTGTGACGTAATCGGTCTTAAACATAGACTGTAAAAATAAAAAAATGCAGCCCACGAAGGCTGCAACCTCTGGAATGGGACACAGCCTTTGAATCAACAAAAAGTGATTTAAAATGTGTGAAAGTCTTTGATTCTGCCTTTAAAAATAAATGTTTGTAATTTAAATACATTTTATACAGTTTTTATAAATTACTTACACCTCTACAAATATTTAAATCAAGTTTTTGTGATTCGTTTATGTCCCACTGTTGCTCACGTTACGTAACGGTTAACTTCCGTACATGCTCTGATATGCTCAGGCAGTCAAATTGATTGCTTTGGGCTTTGTCATAGCGTTGACTTCTCATTGGCACAAGCTAGCTGTCAATCAAAAGTTAAGGAGCGCACGAGTATAGATGCAATGGTTTAATTGGCTGATTCAGATGAAAGTCCGACAGGCTCGCGGCTCCAGTTCAAGAAAGACGCTGATTGGTTTGTTTGGTTGCTGGGCGTTTACTGATGGCAGAGATACCGAACATGATTGGTCCAAAGTTTGTTGACAGAAATAAGCTGTTTCGGTAGATTGACAAGCGAGCGTGAAACTAACCGGAGGACACGATGGACTATTCTTTAATGAATCTGTTATTCTACTTTAACACAAAGCAGCTGTTTTTGATCAGCGGAATGTTTTTTTAGTGAAATGAGCCTGAGTTTGTTTAAAATGTCTGGTTTTCAGTCTATAAATACATTTGAACGGTGGCTCGTTGCGAGAGCTTCTGAGATGCTAAGGGTTTAAAACGGTAAAGTATGACGTCATTGTTTAAAGTATTTAACCCTTTAACAGTCATTTTTAATTCCTCCGTAAAAACGAAAACCTGAGCTTTCAAACTATATATAATATGTTTGTAGTTATGTTTACAGTCATAAGAAAAAACGTATTTTATAGTTAATTAGTCTGAACGTTTGTATTTGGGGTCGCTCGCATCCTCCGCGTATTAAAAGATTAAAGGACAGAACAACGGAGGAACCAGGTGAGTCCTGATGTCACCCTCTGCCTGTCACGCGCTCAGGTTGACCCCACAGACCTGATACCACTCAGGAATATTTAAAGTATTTCTAATTCACTTCAGTGGACATTATTCTTCAGTTTGTGACGTAAAGACTCACAACACGTCAGTTTAAAGGAATCAATCAAAGCTTTTTGTACGTTAATATAACCACCACACCTAGCAGCTCTGATGAAGGGGGTTCAGGTCAGGTGGTCTACAGGGTCCTTCAACATGTCAGCCTGCTGGGACAAATAATCGGATTTATCATTGAGACATGAATTTAGCTTCTCTATTCCTCCTTTTATAAACCTCTTTAATCAGATATGTGATGACCAGAGGATTCACATGATTACATTTCTGATGCTGTAAAGAACCTGAATAATTTCTTATTTATTCCCTGTTCACAGTTGCATGCCGAGCCGAGCCGTTCAGGAGCTTCTCCTGAACCTAAAGTGGAGTGGAGGGACAGTTCTGGAAACATCCTTCATGCTGAAGAACCACAAGTCACTAAAAATGAAGATGGCAGCTACCACATCATCCTCCAAACGACTGTGACCAAGACCGACACCTACAGCTGTGTGGTCACACAGGACGCCATCTGTCATCAGATCAACTCTAGCAACTATGTGTACATCCAAGGTGAGATTCTCCTTCATAATAATTAAATGTGTCTTTGTTTTAGCGTGCTCAGACTCAGGTCAGAGTGATTCAGCTCAAAGCTGTGTATACAGGGATTCAGTCCCATTGAGCCATCAGGTAAATGTGTCCACCTGAGAGCAACGTTCAAATCTAAACTGGGACTCTGTTTGATGAATCACCAGTGACAGGAGAGATAATGAACTGGGACCATTGAGAAATCACCAAAGTCCCAGTGAGCTGTAGTGAATATATCTATATATACCGTAGATTCCGGACTATAAGCCGCTACTTTTTTGTCACATTTTGAACACTGCAGCTTTTACAAGGATGCGGCTTATTTATGGATTTTTGTTGGGGGACAATGAGCTTCTGCCGCAAGAACATTTCACTTCGTCACGTCGGATCTTAATATCAGTCATTTTGCGTTCATGCACGCACCATCATCATGGAAAACACATGGAGAAATACATATGATGCAGCTTTCAAGTTAAAGGCGATTGACCTGGCTGTCAAAGGAAATAGAGCTGCTGCACGTAAAGTTGACATTGACAGCGACAACAAAAAAGAGACTGAGGAAGTGAGTAATGAAGTCATTCTGAGGCAGTGAATGGATGGACTTTTTCTTGTGAAATGTATTACTGTATTAAGGTAATCTTTTTCGTCAGCCGTGTTACAGACATGTTCGATAAAGGATGTCCAGTAGGCTTCGTATTTGCAGATGTTACCGTTAGCCTATGTATTTAATTAAAAGTTAAAACAATGTTTTTGTGTCACGTCTTTCCGTGTAAATAGCTCTGTTACAATGTGGACACCTTCGGCTTATAATCAAGTGCAGCTTATATATGTTCAAATACATTTATTTACTTATTATTAGCCGGTGCGGCTTATATCCAGGTGCGCTCAATAGTCCGGAATTTACGGTATATATATAAATGACTGTCTACAAAATATGTTGCACAATATTAATTATTTCATATCAATAAAAAAAAAAAAACTCACATCAATTAGGTTCACAGATCTTGTCTGAATAGAACAGAAACGTCTGATTGGCTACAGACGATTCACTGCTGAATGTTTGAGAATCGAGCTTCACACAAGACAGTTTGTATGAAACGTAACCAGATCCAAATCTGTTTTTAATGAAAACTGTAAATACTTTTTATAGAAAAAAATAATATATTTTATTTGTTTGATGGCGCCTGTCCCTCCCCTGTCCTGTTCACCCTGTATACCTCTGACTTCCAGTATAACTCTGAGCTCTGCCACATGCAGAAATACTCGGACGACACTGCGATAGTTGGTTGTGTCAGGGATGGACAGGAGGAGGAGTACAGGAGCCTGATCGAGGACTTTGTGACGTGGTGCAGTGCCAACCATCTGCAACTAAACGCCTCCAAGACCAAAGAGATGGTGGTGGACTTCCGAAGGAACAAACCACATCTAGAACCTGTTTCCATCGGGGGGGTCGACGTGGAGGTGGTCAGGACCTACGGGTATCTGGGGCTGCAACTGGATGACAAGCTGGACTGGTCGCCTAACATGGACACTACCTGCAGGAAGGGACAGAGTCGTCTGTACTTCCTGAGAAGGCTGGGGTCCTTCAACATCTGCAAAAAGCTGCTGCAGATGTTCTACCAGTCTGTGGTGTCCAGCGTCCTCTTCTACGCCGTGGTGTGCTGGGGAGGAAGCTGCAAGAAGAGGGACGCAGCACGCCTGGACAGACTGGTGAGGAGGGCCGGCTCTGTGGTGGGTACAGAGCTGGACTCACTGGTGACAGTGGTAGAGAGGAGGACTCTGGACAAAATGCTCTCCATCACGTCCCTGAACCTTTTAGTTCTATGAAGAGAAGTCCCTGAACCTTTTAGTTCTATGAAGAGAAGTCCCTGAACCTTTTAGTTCTATGAAGAGAAGTCCCTGAACCTTTTAGTTCTTGGAAGAGAAGTCCCTGAACCTTTTAGTTCTTGGAAGAGAAGTCCCTGAACCTTTTAGTTCCTGAAGAGATGTCCCTGAACCTTTTAGTTCTGGGGATCTTTGATGGAAAAGGGTCTTTAGAAACATCAGCTCCTCATCAAACCTGGACTACTTTCAGCTTCTACTCACTGTGGAGGACAGCTCTCCCAACTAAACACATATCAAGACTGTATACCCAGCACTACAACATGTTGATGCTCCATTCACTGACTTTACTGTTTTCATGGAAACTAACTGATTCACTCTCATGTTTGTGTTTCATTTCAAGTGACGGTGAAAGAAGACAGTTATGCTGTGTTACCGTGTTCCCTCAGCACCAAGGAGAACATCCAGACCACGGTCTTTGACTGGAAGAAAGGCGGTCAGGATGTGTTCTTTTACAATGGAAGAGATTTTAACAGTCAGCTTGAAGGTCGAGTGTCACATTTTAACGAGGAGCTGAAGAACGGTAACGCCTCCATAAAGATCAGGAAGACGAAGGTGGCCGACAGTGGAGTCTACACCTGTATTTTTCGTCATCTGATCTCATCTCATCCTCCTCAGCAGTTCACCATTGAGCTGGTTGTTGGTGAGTTTTTTTTTATTTTTATTTTTTTATTATATTTAAAAGCATTGTTAGTAAGATGACAGGTTTAAGAGTCACTGATGAACTTTATTTATTTTCTGCACAAACGAGATGTGACGTGATTCAGGGAGTTTTTAAGGGAACATTGGGGAGAGAGAGAGAGACAGACAGACAGACAGACAGACAGAGAGAGAGGAAAGATGCCACAGGTCGGGTTTGAATCTGGTCCACCTGCTTCAAGGACTAAAGCCTGTGTACATGTGGAGTTCAAACTAACCACTTGTCCACCAGCATCCGGCTCTTTGACTCTTATTACAAACAAGTCTCCTCTCTCCTGCTGCAGCTTCAGCTGGTTTATAAAGTCAGAGACTGAAGCTTTGTATTCAGATTTTAGATGATTTAATATAACTGGATAAAATGTTACTTTCATAGTCTGAACATGAAGCATATCTGCTCTATATGTCATGTTAATAACATCACACACATTCTCTAACTTTATATATTTTCTTTTTTCTTTCAGAGTGCATCTTAAAGGACAGAACATCGGAGGAACCAGGTGAGTCCTGATGATGTCACCCTCTGCCTGTCACGCGCTCAGGTTGACCCCACAGACCTGATACCACTCAGGAATATTTAAAGTATTTCTAATTCACTTCAGTGGACATTATTCTTCAGTTTGTGACGTAAAGACTCACAACACGTCAGTTTAAAGGAATCAATCAAAGCTTTTTGTACGTTAATATAACCACCACACCTAGCAGCTCTGATGAAGGGGGTTCAGGTCAGGTGGTCTACAGGGTCCTTCAACATGTCAGCCTGCTGGGACAAATAATCGGATTTATCATTGAGACATGAATTTAGCTTCTCTATTCCTCCTTTTATAAACCTCTTTAATCAGATATGTGATGACCAGAGGATTCACATGATTACATTTCTGATGCTGTAAAGAACCTGAATAATTTCTTATTTATTCCCTGTTCACAGTTGCATGTCGAGAGCCGAGCCGAGCCGTTCAGGAGCTTCTCCTGAACCTAAAGTGGAGTGGAGGGACAGTTCTGGAAACATCCTTCATGCTGAAGAACCACAAGTCACTAAAAATGAAGATGGCAGCTACCACATCATCCTCCAAACGACTGTGACCAAGACCGACACCTACAGCTGTGTGGTCACACAGGACGCCATCTGTCATCAGATCAACTCTAGCAACTATGTGTACATCCAAGGTGAGATTCTCCTTCATAATAATTAAATGTGTCTTTGTTTTAGCGTGCTCAGACTCAGGTCAGAGTGATTCAGCTCAAAGCTGTGTATACAGGGATTCAGTCCCATTGAGCCATCAGGTAAATGTGTCCACCTGAGAGCAACGTTCAAATCTAAACTGGGACTCTGTTTGATGAATCACCAGTGACAGGAGAGATAATGAACTGGGACCATTGAGAAATCACCAAAGTCCCAGTGAGCTGTAGTGAATATATCTATATATACCGTAAATTCCGGACTATAAGCCGCTACTTTTTTGTCACATTTTGAACACTGCAGCTTTTACAAGGATGCGGCTTATTTATGGATTTTTGTTGGGGGACAATGAGCTTCTGCCGCAAGAACATTTCACTTCGTCACGTCGGATCTTAATATCAGTCATTTTGCGTTCATGCACGCACCATCATCATGGAAAACACATGGAGAAATACATATGATGCAGCTTTCAAGTTAAAGGCGATTGACCTGGCTGTCAAAGGAAATAGAGCTGCTGCACGTAAAGTTGACATTGACAGCGACAACAAAAAAGAGACTGAGGAAGTGAGTAATGAAGTCATTCTGAGGCAGTGAATGGATGGACTTTTTCTTGTGAAATGTATTACTGTATTAAGGTAATCTTTTTCGTCAGCCGTGTTACAGACATGTTCGATAAAGGATGTCCAGTAGGCTTCGTATTTGCAGATGTTACCGTTAGCCTATGTATTTAATTAAAAGTTAAAACAATGTTTTTGTGTCACGTCTTTCCGTGTAAATAGCTCTGTTACAATGTGGACACCTTCGGCTTATAATCAAGTGCAGCTTATATATGTTCAAATACATTTATTTACTTATTATTAGCCGGTGCGGCTTATATCCAGGTGCGCTCAATAGTCCGGAATTTACGGTATATATATATAAATGACTGTCTACAAAATATGTTGCACAATATTAATTATTTCATATCAATAAAAAAAAAAAACTCACATCAATTAGGTTCACAGATCTTGTCTGAATAGAACAGAAACGTCTGATTGGCTACAGACGATTCACTGCTGAATGTTTGAGAATCGAGCTTCACACAAGACAGTTTGTATGAAACGTAACCAGATCCAAACCTGTTTTTAATGAAAACTGTAAATACTTTTTATAGAAAAAAATAATATATTTTATTTGTTTGATGGCGCCTTTCCCTCCCCTGTCCTGTTCACCCTGTATACCTCTGACTTCCAGTATAACTCTGAGCTCTGCCACATGCAGAAATACTCGGACGACACTGCGATAGTTGGTTGTGTCAGGGATGGACAGGAGGAGGAGTACAGGAGCCTGATCGAGGACTTTGTGACGTGGTGCAGTGCCAACCATCTGCAACTAAACACCTCCAAGACCAAAGAGATGGTGGTGGACTTCCGAAGGAACAAACCACATCTAGAACCTGTTTCCATCGGGGGGGTCGACGTGGAGGTGGTCAGGACCTACGGGTATCTGGGGCTGCAACTGGATGACAAGCTGGACTGGTCGCCTAACATGGACACTACCTGCAGGAAGGGACAGAGTCGTCTGTACTTCCTGAGAAGGCTGGGGTCCTTCAACATCTGCAAAAAGCTGCTGCAGATGTTCTACCAGTCTGTGGTGTCCAGCGTCCTCTTCTACGCCGTGGTGTGCTGGGGAGGAAGCTGCAAGAAGAGGGACGCAGCACGCCTGGACAGACTGGTGAGGAGGGCCGGCTCTGTGGTGGGTACAGAGCTGGACTCACTGGTGACAGTGGTAGAGAGGAGGACTCTGGACAAAATGCTCTCCATCACGTCCCTGAACCTTTTAGTTCTATGAAGAGAAGTCCCTGAACCTTTTAGTTCTTGGAAGAGAAGTCCCTGAACCTTTTAGTTCTGGGGATCTTTTTTTTTTTAAGGATTATTTTTGGCCTTTTTGCCTTTATTGATAGGACAGATAGAGTCGGAAAGGGGGAGAGAGTGGGGAGAGACATGCGGGAAAGTGGCCACAGGCCGGACGCGAACCCGGGCCGCCCGCGCGAGGAGCAAGGCCTCGCAACATGGTACGCGCGCAGTCGCTGCCGCTGAGCTATCGGCGCCCCCAGTTCTGGGGATCTTTGATGGAAAAGGGTTTTTAGAAACATCAGCTCCTCATCAAACCTGGACTACTTTCAGCTTCTACTCACTGTGGAGGACAGCTCTCTCAATTAAACACATATCAAGACTGTATACCCAGCACTACAACATGTTGATGCTCCATTCACTGACTTTACTGTTTTCATGGAAACGAACTGATTCACTCTCATGTTTGTGTTTCAGTTCAAGTGACGGTGAAAGAAGACAGTTATGCTGTGTTACCGTGTTCCCTCAGCACCAAGGAGAACATCCAGACCAGTTTTTAAGGGAACATTGGGGAGAGAGAGAGAGACAGACAGACAGAGAGAGAGGAAAGATGCCACAGGTTGGGTTTGAATCTGGTCCACCTGCTTCAAGGACTAAAGCCTGTGTACATGTGGAGTTCAAACTAACCACTTGTCCACCAGCATCCGACTCTTTGACTCTTATTACAAACAAGTCTCCTCTCTCCTGCTGCAGCTTCAGCTGGTTTATAAAGTCAGAGACTGAAGCTTTGTATTCAGATTTTAGATGATTTAATATTACTGGATAAAATGTTACTTTCATAGTCTGAACATGAAGCATATCTGCTCTATATGTCATGCTAATAACATCACACACATTCTCTAACTTTATATATTTTCTTTTTTCTTTCAGAGTGCATCTTAACATGTTGACATTCTTTACATTACCATATATTTTTGCCTCTCGATGTAACAGTTTTAGTTTGTTTATGCTGATTGGATGTTACAAGGCAGACACATGTTCATATCATCAGGAGAAAGTAAAGACTCTGAGGGTTCATGTAGTGTGTTAGCCTTTCTTGAATCCTCGATTCAGGACGTGTGATAAATGATTTATCAGACAAAAAAGTTTTCTTTTGTTTTTTTTTCTTTATTTCCATTTTTGGTTGAAATGTTCAGGATATTTGACTCAACTTGTCTATAATATCTGTATGAAGCATGTCCAGCAGGTGTACACAGAGCGCTCTTAAACTTTTATAAAGTTACCAAAATAAGATAATTCACCACACTTTAGCTGTGTCCCATTCCAGAGGTTGCAGCCTTCGGAGGGCGTGGCCTTCGCGGTCCACGAAGGCACGTCCTCCGTGGACCGCGAAGGCTGATCCACGCGGTCTCCGAAATGAGACGGTCTGGTCTTCCTACTTGCGTCACTAACTGTTCGGTCTCCTAGCAACCCTGAGAGTGTCCGTTTTTTGATTGTACCATTTCATCAACACAACTCAACCGCAAACACCTAATTTTTATATTTATATTTATTTTATATATACAATGGAGCCAGGAGATACAATGAATTTATTTGTTTTGATAGTACAGTTTTTTATGATTCTGAAAAAGAGAGAGAGGGAGAATTATATGCGCCGACGTGTGCTTTATCTCCGGCTGAGTCAGCACCATGGACAGGTGAGTTTACCTTCAGATTGGTTAACATGTTTGTACTTTAGCTTTAATTTGATCCTTAACTTTAAGCTTAGTTAGTTAACAACAACAACAACAACAAACGTAGTTTATATGGCTTATCAATCAATAAACCTTTAGTTGTATAGTGCCAATTAATTCACAAGTGTTATCTCTAGCGCTATCTAAAGACAAAAAGCAGGTATCTCAGCTTTTCCACATTTAATCAAGTTATTGTTTATAATGAATTTCCTTCTCTGTGTTTTCCCAATAGGCTAATCCTCGTACATACTGCAGGATAAACCTGAGCATACCTGTGCTGGACAGGTTTTTCAACCAGCAGGAAGACACACGGCCTGATTTCCGGCTTAGCAGGGAGGCTCTGCAAGTGCTGCTGGGCCTTCTCTACCAGGATCAGAGACACGGATGGGGTGCTACAATTGAGACCCTGGTGTTCCTCTTCTGGCTGGCAAGTGGAACATCGTACAGAGTGGTCTCCAGAGCCTTTGGGATTCCTCGTTCCACTGTCCACCGCATCGTTCACAGGATGACTGAGGAGGTGGTGGCCATTCGCCACCAGGTCATCCACTTCCCCACCACTCCTCAAGACCTGGAGGCAGTTTCCCGTGGGTTTGCAGGGCTGGCGAGACACAGGGCCTTCAGAGGAGCAGCTGGAGCGATAGACGGCTACCATGTCCGCATCAAGCCACCGGGCGGCCCTGATGGTCAGTGCTATGGGAACAGAAAACTATTCCCTTCCATCATCCTGCAGGCTGTTTGTGACCATCAGGGCCGTTTCAAGGACACGTATGTGGGCTGGCCTGGGTCTGTGCATGATGCACGAGTGCTCAGGCACAGCCCACTCTATAGGCGTGGACTCTACCCTCCTCCAGGGCAGTTCATCCTGGCAGACGGGGGGTACCCGTGCCTCCAACACCCACTTCCCCTCATCACTCCCTACAAACAGCCTGTACGAGGTGTGGGAGCCCAGCGCTTCAACGTCTGTCACTCCAGGGCACGCTCCATTATAGAGCATGCTTTTGGGATGATGAAGACGAGGTTCCGTGCCATCTTCCTGCAAGCGCTGGAGGTGCACCACACCTTTGTACCACATGTAAGTAATCATTTAATAGGATATTTTACAATTGTTAATAACAATAAATCAAACGGGAGGATTTATTTTTCAGGTGCTATAATCTTTTCCTTTATTTATCATTTACTATTTCAGGTCATAACAGCATGTGCCATCCTCCACAACATCTGCCTCGGGGCAGGTGACATCGTGGCCCCAGAGGATGAGGCTGAGGAGGATGGGGCAGAGGATGAGGGGGAGGACGGTTTGGAGGCAGTCAGTGGTGCTCCCTGGCGGGACCAGCTGTCTGCAGAGATGTCTGCCCTGGAGGAGGTACCACCAGACCACCAATATTTGTGACATGGCAGCCGTCAATCGAGTCAGTCCTGCAAACCCGGTCATTGGACGATGCGGTGGACAGTGTAGAATCCCAAACACTCTGGAGACCACCACTTGCCAGCCAGAAGAGTGTCTCCATTTCCTGGTAGAAGGCCCAGCAGCATTAAAATCAGGCCGTGTTTCCGGCTGTCCAGCACAGGCAGAGCCAGGTTTATCCTGTAGTATACATTTTGTTTTTAATCAAAATAAATGTAAATAACAGATTAATGTACATAATATATTGATATTAAGATTTTAAATTACATTGATTTTACTTTTGTTTTTTTTATTTATTAATAAATCAAAGTTCAATTTATATTCTGCTGGTGGTTTTCATTGTAGCTATACCAGTTCATGTTGATAATTGACACAATAGAGGTTACATTTTGGACAGTATAATACTGTGAAACATGGTTACAATAATACTCTTCATACGGATACAAGAATCATGGTTTTGATCAGAAAGATCACAATCAGAAAGTCCATTTCCCTGTAGTGCCAGACTAAGTGTGGTATTTTATACGGAAGCTCTGAGGATTGGATTAAGTGAAAACGCAGATGCTTCAAGATATCCTTACCTTGTTGTCCTGTGAGAAACTATGATCAGCGGCTCCTCCTCCTGGTCTCCCACTGCCGCGCTGGGCCCTGAAGTGTCCTCAGGGATGGAGGCGATTAGGACTGGGGGTGAAGTGGAATGCTTCTGTCCCAACACCTCATCCATGAGGACAAACCAGGGCCAAGTTGTGGCAGTGGGTTTCCCACTCACGCCCTCACCTGACCCTGGACACTTGCAATCCTAAGGCAGAGGAAATCAATCATGGCAGTTGACTACAACAACAATAACAGCAGTAAACACAAATGTTATCAATTTGTATGGATAGAACAAATATAAATTACATTTCAATGCATAGATTACATACTTTGTATTTCTTTTCCAGGTTGTCCCATTTCTTTTTTGCCTGCATAGGTGACACACTGCCATCCAGGCCCATTGTCTGTAAAATAGTTCTTAATACAGAGATAACAGAAAAAAGAAATCATGTTAGCACAGGGGTGAAAACTCGCACACATCCCTCTGACATTATTTTAGATTTAAAAAGTCATCAGTTTTCATTATTTACTGGGTGCCTTATTATTGTGGCCTTTATGATGAGGACCGATTACAGCTTTAAGTACAAGTACAATGGTGATAATACTGCCCGTTGTTTTTCTTAATTACCTCCAAGCAAAGCTGGCTGTGTGTTTGGCTCCTGTGAAAAGGTGATCGGTTTCCCCCGCAGCTGCATGAACTGAGCAGTATGCTCCTTGCTCCCTGAAATCAAACGAAAAATGTTTAACAAAAATAACGTTAAATTATGCTTCACTCTACCTGTAATGTTCTCTGTTGCATTAATAATGACAACTTTGTGGAGATTCACGTTGCCCTTTATTACCGTTCACTGTCGCCATCACGTTCCATTGTATATCGTCATCCGAACTACAATACCCAGCATGTATTGTTATTTCCGCCTGGACTACGGTAAGTGTTGAGGGACAAACATGTTTCATTAATACAACATCTCCCTTTTTTTTTTTTTTTTCAACACAGCACATATGTATTGTGTAAATCACATCCACCCAAAACAGATGTCTTCAACATTAACTCCTTATGCAATAAACAGCAAATGATTATGATATGTACGGACAGTACCTCATATCACATAGTGTAATAACAAACTTTTTTTTTTTTTTTCCTAGTTAGCTTATAAACACCATAAAATGTAGTCTCAACATTTCTTTAACGACACATGTAAAACATGGCATTGTGTAACAATGGGCAACCTGAGGGCATCGATCCGCCTACACCCTTCACAATTCACAGGTCAAGAATACTTCTGGGCTTTATAACACGACCTGATCGAGTAGTTGCCGGAGAGTTCTCGTTGGTGTGTGGTGTGCTAGTCTCTTTTACAGTTGGTTCTGGTTGTGACTGCTCTGGAGTTATAGGTTGGTCACACGTTGGTTCAATGGCTGGTGGTTGTGCCTGGTTGCTTGTCAAGTGTCGTCGATTGCGGCTTAAGGTCTTTCCTTCATCCGTGCGGATGATGTACGAGCGTTTGGTATCGGCTGGTTGGAGGATGACAGCTGGTTTCCACCTGCCAGTATCTTGCTGGTATCGGACATGATCTCCTCGCTGTAGTGGGGAAAGTGGTTTAGCACCGTGGTCATAGTACAGTTTTTGCGTGACTTGTTCTCTTCTCCTCGTTGCCTGTACTGCTCTCCAGTCTGTAACACGGGGTCTTAAGTGTCGAGTTGTGACTGGGAGTACAGAGCGTAGACGTCGGCTCATGAGAAGTTGTGCTGGTGACTTGAATCCATCGACAGCCGTGTTCCGGTGCTCTAAGGTGGACAAGTATGGGTCAGTTTTCTGAGCATGAGCTTTGTCTAATATAGTCTTGGCTGTTCTCACTGTTCTCTCTGCGAGCCCGTTACTCTGCGGATAATGGGGGCTAGATGTAACATGCTCGAAGTCCCATGAAGCAGCAAATGTTTTAAAGTCCTGTGAGCTGTACTGTGGGCCATTATCAGAGATAAGTTTTTCAGGAACACCATGTCGAGCAAACGCAGCCTAAATTTTCTTGATGATGGAGCCTGAAGTGGTGGACTGGAGTCTATCTAGCTCAAAGTAGCGGCTGTAATAGTCCACAACAATCATGTACTCTTCTCCCTTCCACGTGAAAAGATCAGAGGCGACGACCTGCCAGGGCCTTTCCGGAATTTGGTGAGATATGAGAGGTTCTTTGGTGTTTGAGGAACGCCTTTCCTGGCAGATGGAGCACTTTTCAACCGTTGCAGTGATATCTTTACCCATTCCTGGCCAGAAGAGGGCGTCCCTGGCTCTTTGTTTGCTCCTCTCAATTCCCATGTGTCCAGTATGGATCCTTTCCAACCTGTTTGGTCCGAGTGCTGCAGGTACAATGATTTTGTCACTTTTGAACAAGATGCCTTCGTAGTGCTCTCGCATCTCTGAAGTTCCAAAAGTCAATAAGTGTTGCTGGACATTTGTTTCGGTCCTCAGGCCAGCCTGACAATACAGTTTGTTTCAGCATTTGGAGCAGTGAGTCATTTTCGGTAGCTGTGCGTATTTCTGAAAGTTTATTGTCACTGACGGGCAAGCTTTTCATCACCGAATGGACCTGTTCGTCCATGCCTTCACTGAGTGTGTGATCGTAATCCTGTAGCGGCTTACGGGACAGCGTGTCAGCCACGGGAATATCTTTGCCAGGACGATGCAGGATGCTGATGTCGTATCTTTGTAGCTGCAGAAGCATACGCTGAAGTCGAGCAGGTGCACAAGAGATGGGTTTCTTTAGTATCGATTCCAAAGGCTTATGGTCAGACTCGACAACAACATTTCTGCCGTAAATGTAGGTGTGAAACCTCTTGCACCCGAAGAGCACTGCTAAAAGCTCCTTCTCAATCTGCGCATAGTTAACCTCGGTTGGGGTGTGTGACTTGGAGGCATTTGCGATCGGTCGGCCTTCCTGCAATAACACAGCTCCCAACCCGTGTTTTGACGCGTCCACCTGTAAGCGCACTTCCTTTTTAGTGTCGAAGTAACTCAGTACTGGGCCTGGTTCCCTGGTAATGAGCTCTTTCATTTGTTGGAATGCCATTTCGTGGTTCTGGTCCCAAACAAATTCAACATCCTGTTTCAGTAGTTGGCGCAGTGGAGCGTTGACTTCGGACAGGCCTGGAGCAAACCTGGACAGGTAGTTTGCCATGCCTAGGACAGTTTCAAGCTCGTTTTTGTTTTCAGGTGGCGGCATGTCTTTGATTGCCTGCACTTTCTTTGGATCAGGCTGGATGCCGTCACGTGTCAGTTTGTGTCCAAAGTAGCTCACCTCTGTTACGCTTATGACACTTTTCTCTGGGTTCAGACGCACTCCGCGCTCCCTTGTACGTTCCAGCATGGCTCTGAGGTTGGCATCGTGTTCCTCTTTAGTCCTGCCGAACACCAAAATGTCATCAACAATAGCTGAAACATCATTAAGACCACTGTACGTCTCATCTATCATCCTCTGGAAGATGTCTTGAGCGGATGTAATTCCAAAGGGTCAGACGGAGAAAACGGTATCTGCCGAAAATGGTGTTAAAGGTAGTGAGCAGGGAAGATTCGTGCGTCAGTTTGATGTTCCAATATCCTGAACGTGCGTCCATCACGCTGAAGTATTGTGCTCCGGCTAGTTTCGGGGTAACGTCGTCCAATGTGGGAAGAGGGTAGTATGGTCTTTTGATTGCTTTGTTTAGATCACGAGGGTCAAGACAAACTCTGAGCTTCCCACTGTGCCGTTTCTCTGCGACAACAAGTCCGTTGACCCATTCGGTAGGCTCATTTACTTTAGTGATGATGCCGTTTCGTTCCATGTCGTCCAGCTCCTGTTTCAGACGGTCTTTTAACATGAACGGTATTCTCTGTGGGGGATACACGACTGGAACAGCTGTGGGGTCTACATGCAGACTATATTCACCTGGGAATTTTCCTATCCCTTTGAAAACATCAGCAAATTCCTCCATGATGCTCTCGGTGGCACTAGTGGGTTCTATTGACATGACTAACTTGACAAGGTTAAAGTCAAGGCATGCCCGTAGCCCTAGAACTGGAGGGGCTGCTGTGTTTACGATGTCAAATGAGAATGTATGGTGACTGCCTTTTCTGCTGCATTTCAGCTCACATGTGCCTTTGACGTCTAGTCTCTCTCCACCATAGCCTGATAGAGCGCATGTGGCTGGTCTCAGTTTGATATGCTTGAAAAGTCTATTGAAGAGCCGAACAGGGATAACGTTGGTGGTAGCTCCAGTGTCTACTTTAAATCGGATACTGTGTGACTGTGAGCCTACCTGCACATCTGCAAAAGCTTGTTCGTTGTTTTCCCCTTCATTTGTTTTAGTGATAGAATCAATAAACAGCTCATCTGTGCCACTTGAATCGTGTTGCTCAACTGTGTGCACTTTGTTGAACCTGTATTGTGATGACTGACAAACCTTGGCGAAGTGATTCATCTTTTGACACTTTTTGCATTTTCGCCCTTTAGCAGGACACTCCTCTTTATCGCCGTGCTGCAGCGCACACCTCCCGCACGTTTTCTTGGGGTAGCTACTGCTATCAGTCTTTGCATGTGCTGCCATAGGTGCTTGGGGACTTGGACGTGGGGCTACCATAGTCTTTAACTGGTCCTGTGCTATTTCATATGAGCATGCAATGTCAATAGCTTTCTCCAGCGTAAGGTCTGAGCCTTGATTTAGCAACTTCTCCCTCACATGAGGCGAGTTAGTGGCGAACACGATCCTGTCGCGCACCATCTCTTCACTGTTAGCATACCCGCATTGCTTCACGAGTAGCTTCAACTCAGTAACAAAATGTTCAAAGGGCTCGCCCTCGCCTTGCAGCCTCTCATTAAACTTGTATCTCGCAAATATCACGTTTGATTTGGGTATGAGATACTCCTCAAACTTGCCGTAATATGTGTCGAGCTTTTTAGCTTCATCATCGGTCAAAGTCCAAGTTTTAAAAATATCTCTGCCTCGCTCTCCTACCCACAAAAGCAAATAGCTGCATTGGGTTGCTTCCTCCTTACCCCGTAGCAGTCCCGAAAACATGAGCTTTACGTGCTGCACGAATCGCCGCCATGCGTCGGGTAGGTTTGCCGAATCCCAATCCATCTGCGGTGTAGGCACTCCCGACGGATTCATCCTGGGCTCTTTTTAGAAGCGTACAGTCCGACGAGTCTCTGACACCATGTAATGTTCTCTGTTGCATTAATAATGACAACTTTGTGGAGATTCACGTTGCCCTTTATTACCGTTCACTGTCGCCATCACGTTCCATTGTATATCGTCATCCGAACTACAATACCCAGCATGCATTGCTACTTCCGCCTGGACTACGGTAAGTGTTGAGGGACAAACATGTTTCATTAATACAACACTACCAAACGTTTGAGCCAAACGTTGAAAAATGTTTAAGCAAAAATAACGTTAAATTATGCTTCACTCTAACAAACGTTTGAGCCAAATGTTGAAAAATGTTTAAGCAAAAATAACATTAAATTATGCTTCACTCTAACAAACGTTTGAGCCAAACGTTTAAAAACCGTTTGGCTACTGGAGTAATATTCAACTGAAAACCAGAGTTCACAACCTGTCTAAATGTTTTTAACTTGACCATTTGTGTGCGTGTCTGTTAACTGAACTAAAAACAAAGCAAGTTAAACTAATGTTAAGAGATGCAAAGTAAAATAAACTAATGTTATCTCAACAATCGTTAGGTCGAGTTGATAGTTTAACGTTATCTAACGTAGCTAACCTTACAGTATTAACGTTACAGCTCCCGCATCATCAGTGAGCAGGAATCAACAGGTCGCAGGGCATACCAGGGGCCTTTCTCAGTTCCCTTATTTGCACCGAGTGTCCTCCGAGTTGTCTCCTCCACTTGCGTCTTAGTCCCGCCCACTACAGATGCACGGAGGAAACGAAGCCGAGGAGAGAGGACCGAGGAAATCAGCTTTAACACACGAGACGTCGTTTCCTCGACAGCGTCACATGACGCGACATCAGCTGATCACGTTCAGCTGTCAATCAGCCGAACAGCTGTTTATGTCCACA
Source organism: Symphodus melops (assembly GCF_947650265.1). NCBI lineage: Eukaryota > Metazoa > Chordata > Actinopteri > Labriformes > Labridae > Symphodus > Symphodus melops. The sequence continues at coordinate 8,864,358 of NC_136695.1, read as the reverse complement.
CAAACACGCACTGTATTATTTCTCATCAAACACACACACTGTATTATTTCTCATCAAACACACACAGTTACAGTGTTTAGTGTCTTTACCTGATAAAACACCTGAAGAACAACCTGCAGTCTACTCATAACCAAAAGGACAGTTTCTACTGACTAAAAGTTTTCATTTTGAATTGTCTATAATTATTGATTATTATTAAACAGTTTGGACTTAACCTAGCCTGTATTTAGACAACAAACTTTGTATTTTATAAACGGATATTTATGTGTCAGGATACTGAAAATGATTGATTAGAATCTAAATGATGAAACGTTCAGAAGATAAATAAGTGAGAATATAAAACGGACTCCTCTTCATCACTCTTTTTAATCCCAGCTCATCACAGAGCGACTCTTTACAAACTCACTGGGTACATCTCACTTTTCTTATTTGCAGTCTCCTCGGTCCTCGGTCCTCGGCCGAACCGGAAGTAGTTCCAAAGCCGCCATGTTGAGGATCGTCCCAAAGCTCTAATAGCGAACGGAGGAGAGAGGATCGAGGAGCGAGGAGGCTGATCCGAGGAGCGATGACCGAGGAGACACGAGAGCTGACTTCACGGAAGTCTTTTCACTGACAGACACGCCCCCTTCTCGTATATCACTCACTGATTGGACGTTGCACAGAATCAGACTTCAGTGAAACTTCTCACATGAGCAGAGTTTAATACGGGAGAAAAGACGGACATTAAAAAGACGCGAAACGGAGCGTGGGACATTTAAACAGATGATGAACATCAGTGAGTTTGTAAAGAGTCGCTCTGTGATGAGCTGGGATTAAAAAGAGTCTGACGAAGAGGAGTCCGTTTTATATTCTCACTTATTGATCTTCTGAACGTTTCATCATTTAGATTCTAATCAATCATTTTCAGTATCCTGACACATAAATAGCCGTTTATAAAATACAGAGTTGGTTGTCTAAATACAGACTAGGTTCAGTCCAAACTGTTTAATAATAATAATTATAGACAATTCAAAATGAAAACTTTGAGTCAGTAGAAACTGTCCTTTTGGTTTGAAACAGACTGCAGGTTGTTCTACAGGTGTTTTTTTTTTATCAGGTAAAGACACTAAACACTGTAACTGTGTGTTTGATGAGAAATAATACACTGTGTGTGTGTTTGATTAGAAATAATACAGTGTGTGTGTGTGTGTGTGTGTGTGTGTGTGGACATAAACAGCTGTTCGGCTGATTGACAGCTGAACGCGATCAGCTGATGTCGCGTCATGTGACGCTGTCGAGGAAACAACGTCTCAGGTGTCTTAAAGCTGATTTCCTCGGTCCTCTCTCCTCGGCTTCGTTTCCTCCGTGCATCTCTGGTGGGCGGGACTAAGACGCAAGTGGAGGAGACAACTCGGAGGACACTCGGTGCAAATAAGGGAACTGAGAAAGGCCCACTGATGTTCATCATCTGTTTAAATGTCCCATGCTCCGTTTAGCCTCTTTTTAATGTCCCTCTTTTCTCCCGTATTAAACTCTGCTCATGTTGAGAAGTTTCACTGAAGTCTGATCTGCTGCAGCGTCCAATCAGTGAGTGATATACGAGAAGGGGGCGTGTCTGTCAGTGAAAAGACTTCCGTGAAGTCAGCTCTCATGTCTCCTCGGTCATCGCTCCTCGGATCAGCCTCCTCTCTCCTCCGTTCGCTATTAGAGCTTTGGGACGATCCTCAACATGGCGGCTTTGGAACTACTTCCGGTTCGGCCGAGGACCGAGGAGACTGCAAATAAGGAAAGTGAGACGTACCCCAGGTATGCGCAGGTCTGGGTTGGGTTTGCCGTGGATGCCATTGTTGATGTTTACCGTTGCGCGCAATGCATCTTGGGAAGGGAAGGCTGCAAAGGATCCAACCGTTGAAGCCTCCAAAATCGGGGAAAGGAAGGCTGCATTCGAAGTAGCCGCTGAATTGGGACAGCAGTTGTCGCGCCGGTGTGACGTAATCGGTCTTAAACATAGACTGTAAAAATAAAAAAATGCAGCCCACGAAGGCTGCAACCTCTGGAATGGGACACAGCCTTTGAATCAACAAAAAGTGATTTAAAATGTGTGAAAGTCTTTGATTCTGCCTTTAAAAATAAATGTTTGTAATTTAAATACATTTTATACAGTTTTTATAAATTACTTGCACCTCTACAAATATTTAAATCAAGTTTTTGTGATTCGTTTATGTCCCACTGTTGCTCACGTTACGTAACGGTTAACTTCCGTATATGCTCTGATATGCTCAGGCAGTCAAATTGATTGCTTTGGGCTTTGTCATAGCGTTGACTTCTCATTGGCACAAGCTAGCTGTCAATCAAAAGTTAAGGAGCGCACGAGTATAGATGCAATGGTTTAATTGGCTGATTCAGATGAAAGTCCGACAGGCTCGCGGCTCCAGTTCAAGAAAGACGCTGATTGGTTTGTTTGGTTGCTGGGCGTTTACTGATGGCAGAGATACCGAACATGATTGGTCCAAAGTTTGTTGACAGAAATAAGCTGTTTCGGTAGATTGACAAGCGAGCGTGAAACTAACCGGAGGACACGATGGACTATTCTTTAATGAATCTGTTATTCTACTTTAACACAAAGCAGCTGTTTTTGATCAGCGGAATGTTTTTTTAGTGAAATGAGCCTGAGTTTGTTTAAAATGTCTGGTTTTCAGTCTATAAATACATTTGAACGGTGGCTCGTCGCGAGAGCTTCTGAGATGCTAAGGGTTTAAAACGGTAAAGTATGACGTCATTGTTTAAATTATTTAACCCTTTAACAGTCATTTTTAATTCCTCCGTAAAAACGAAAACCTGAGCTTTCAAACTATATATAATATGTTTGTAGTTATGTTTACAGTCATAAGAAAAAACGTATTTTATAGTTAATTAGTCTGAACGTTTGTATTTGGGGTCGCTCGCATCCTCCGCGTATTAAAAGATTAAAGGACAGAACAACGGAGGAACCAGGTGAGTCCTGATGATGTCACCCTCTGCCTGTCACGCGCTCAGGTTGACCCCACAGACCTGATACCACTCAGGAATATTTAAAGTATTTCTAATTCACTTCAGTGGACATTATTCTTCAGTTTGTGACGTAAAGACTCACAACACGTCAGTTTAAAGGAATCAATCAAAGCTTTTTGTACGTTAATATAACCACCACACCTAGCAGCTCTGATGAAGGGGGTTCAGGTCAGGTGGTCTACAGGGTCCTTCAACATGTCAGCCTGCTGGGACAAATAATCGGATTTATCATTGAGACATGAATTTAGCTTCTCTATTCCTCCTTTTATAAACCTCTTTAATCAGATATGTGATGACCAGAGGATTCACATGATTACATTTCTGATGCTGTAAAGAACCTGAATAATTTCTTATTTATTCCCTGTTCACAGTTGCATGTCGAGAGCCGAGCCGAGCCGTTCAGGAGCTTCTCCTGAACCTAAAGTGGAGTGGAGGGACAGTTCTGGAAACATCCTTCATGCTGAAGAACCACAAGTCACTAAAAATGAAGATGGCAGCTACCACATCATCCTCCAAACGACTGTGACCAAGACCGACACCTACAGCTGTGTGGTCACACAGGACGCCATCTGTCATCAGATCAACTCTAGCAACTATGTGTACATCCAAGGTGAGATTCTCCTTCATAATAATTAAATGTGTCTTTGTTTTAGCGTGCTCAGACTCAGGTCAGAGTGATTCAGCTCAAAGCAGTGTATACAGGGATTCAGTCCCATTGAGCCATCAGGTAAATGTGTCCACCTGAGAGCAACGTTCAAATCTAAACTGGGACTCTGTTTGATGAATCACCAGTGACAGGAGAGATAATGAACTGGGACCATTGAGAAATCACCAAAGTCCCAGTGAGCTGTAGTGAATATATCTATATATACCGTAAATTCCGGACTATAAGCCGCTACTTTTTTGTCACATTTTGAACACTGCAGCTTTTACAAGGATGCGGCTTATTTATGGATTTTTGTTGGGGGACAATGAGCTTCTGCCGCAAGAACATTTCACTTCGTCACGTCGGATCTTAATATCAGTCATTTTGCGTTCATGCACGCACCATCATCATGGAAAACACATGGAGAAATACATATGATGCAGCTTTCAAGTTAAAGGCGATTGACCTGGCTGTCAAAGGAAATAGAGCTGCTGCACGTAAAGTTGACATTGACAGCGACAACAAAAAAGAGACTGAGGAAGTGAGTAATGAAGTCATTCTGAGGCAGTGAATGGATGGACTTTTTCTTGTGAAATGTATTACTGTATTAAGGTAATCTTTTTCGTCAGCCGTGTTACAGACATGTTCGATAAAGGATGTCCAGTAGGCTTCGTATTTGCAGATGTTACCGTTAGCCTATGTATTTAATTAAAAGTTAAAACAATGTTTTTGTGTCACGTCTTTCCGTGTAAATAGCTCTGTTACAATGTGGACACCTTCGGCTTATAATCAAGTGCAGCTTATATATGTTCAAATACATTTATTTACTTATTATTAGCCGGTGCGGCTTATATCCAGGTGCGCTCAATAGTCTGGAATTTACGGTATATATATAAATGACTGTCTACAAAATATGTTGCACAATATTAATTATTTCATATCAATAAAAAAAAAACCTCACATCAATTAGGTTCACAGATCTTGTCTGAATAGAACAGAAACGTCTGATTGGCTACAGACGATTCACTGCTGAATGTTTGAGAATCGAGCTTCACACAAGACAGTTTGTATGAAACGTAACCAGATCCAAATCTGTTTTTAATGAAAACTGTAAATACTTTTTATAGAAAAAAATAATATATTTTATTTGTTTGATGGCGCCTTTCCCTCCCCTGTCCTGTTCACCCTGTATACCTCTGACTCCCAGTATAACTCTGAGCTCTGCCACATGCAGAAATACTCGGACGACACTGCGATAGTTGGTTGTGTCAGGGATGGACAGGAGGAGGAGTACAGGAGCCTGATCGAGGACTTTGTGACGTGGTGCAGTGCCAACCATCTGCAACTAAACACCTCCAAGACCAAAGAGATGGTGGTGGACTTCCGAAGGAACAAACCACATCTAGAACCTGTTTCCATCGGGGGGGTCGACGTGGAGGTGGTCAGGACCTACGGGTATCTGGGGCTGCAACTGGATGACAAGCTGGACTGGTCGCCTAACATGGACACTACCTGCAGGAAGGGACAGAGTCGTCTGTACTTCCTGAGAAGGCTGGGGTCCTTCAACATCTGCAAAAAGCTGCTGCAGATGTTCTACCAGTCTGTGGTGTCCAGCGTCCTCTTCTACGCCGTGGTGTGCTGGGGAGGAAGCTGCAAGAAGAGGGACGCAGCACGCCTGGACAGACTGGTGAGGAGGGCCGGCTCTGTGGTGGGTACAGAGCTGGACTCACTGGTGACAGTGGTAGAGAGGAGGACTCTGGACAAAATGCTCTCCATCACGTCCCTGAACCTTTTAGTTCTATGAAGAGAAGTCCCTGAACCTTTTAGTTCTATGAAGAGAAGTCCCTGAACCTTTTAGTTCTATGAAGAGAAGTCCCTGAACCTTTTAGTTCTTGGAAGAGAAGTCCCTGAACCTTTTAGTTCTTGGAAGAGAAGTCCCTGAACCTTTTAGTTCTATGAAGAGAAGTCCCTGAACCTTTTAGTTCTTGGAAGAGATGTCCCTGAACCTTTTAGTTCCTGAAGAGAAGTCCCTGAACCTTTTAGTTCTGGGGATCTTTGATGGAAAAGGGTCTTTAGAAACATCAGCTCCTCATCAAACCTGGACTACTTTCAGCTTCTACTCACTGTGGAGGACAGCTCTCTCAACTAAACACATATCAAGACTGTATACCCAGCACTACAACATGTTGATGCTCCATTCACTGACTTTACTGTTTTCATGGAAACGAACTGATTCACTCTCATGTTTGTGTTTCATTTCAAGTGACGGTGAAAGAAGACAGTTATGCTGTGTTACCGTGTTCCCTCAGCACCAAGGAGAACATCCAGACCACGGTCTTTGACTGGAAGAAAGGCGGTCAGGATGTGTTCTTTTACAATGGAAGAGATTTTAACAGTCAGCTTGAAGGTCGAGTGTCACATTTTAACGAGAAGCTGAAGAACGGTAACGCCTCCATAAAGATCAGGAAGACGAAGGTGGCCGACAGTGGAGTCTACACCTGTATTTTTCGTCATCTGATCTCATCTCATCCTCCTCAGCAGTTCACCATTGAGCTGGTTGTTGGTGAGTTTTTTTTATTTTTATTTTTTTATTATATTTAAAAGCATTGTTAGTAAGATGACAGGTTTAAGAGTCACTGATGAACTTTATTTATTTTCTGCACAAACGAGATGTGACGTGATTCAGGGAGTTTTTAAGGGAACATTGGGGAGAGAGAGAGAGACAGACAGACAGACAGAGAGAGAGGAAAGATGCCACAGGTCGGGTTTGAATCTGGTCCACCTGCTTCAAGGACTAAAGCCTGTGTACATGTGGAGTTCAAACTAACCACTTGTCCACCAGCATCCGGCTCTTTGACTCTTATTACAAACAAGTCTCCTCTCTCCTGCTGCAGCTTCAGCTGGTTTATAAAGTCAGAGACTGAAGCTTTGTATTCAGATTTTAGATGATTTAATATAACTGGATAAAATGTTACTTTCATAGTCTGAACATGAAGCATATCTGCTCTATATGTCATGTTAATAACATCACACACATTCTCTAACTTTATATATTTTCTTTTTTCTTTCAGAGTGCATCTTAAAGGACAGAACATCGGAGGAACCAGGTGAGTCCTGATGATGTCACCCTCTGCCTGTCACGCGCTCAGGTTGACCCCACAGACCTGATACCACTCAGGAATATTTAAAGTATTTCTAATTCACTTCAGTGGACTTTATTCTTCAGTTTGTGACGTAAAGACTCACAACACGTCGTTTAAAGGAATCAATCAAAGCTTTTTGTACGTTAATATAACCACCACACCTAGCAGCTCTGATGAAGGGGGTTCAGGTCAGGTGGTCTACAGGGTCCTTCAACATGTCAGCCTGCTGGGACAAATAATCGGATTTATCATTGAGACATGAATTTAGCTTCTCTATTCCTCCTTTTATAAACCTCTTTAATCAGATATGTGATGACCAGAGGATTCACATGATTACATTTCTGATGCTGTAAAGAACCTGAATAATTTCTTATTTATTCCCTGTTCACAGTTGCATGTCGAGAGCCGAGCCGAGCCGTTCAGGAGCTTCTCCTGAACCTAAAGTGGAGTGGAGGGACAGTTCTGGAAACATCCTTCATGCTGAAGAACCACAAGTCACTAAAAATGAAGATGGCAGCTACCACATCATCCTCCAAACGACTGTGACCAAGACCGACACCTACAGCTGTGTGGTCACACAGGACGCCATCTGTCATCAGATCAACTCTAGCAACTATGTGTACATCCAAGGTGAGATTCTCCTTCATAATAATTAAATGTGTCTTTGTTTTAGCGTGCTCAGACTCAGGTCAGAGTGATTCAGCTCAAAGCAGTGTATACAGGGATTCAGTCCCATTGAGCCATCAGGTAAATGTGTCCACCTGAGAGCAACGTTCAAATCTAAACTGGGACTCTGTTTGATGAATCACCAGTGACAGGAGAGATAATGAACTGGGACCATTGAGAAATCACCAAAGTCCCAGTGAGCTGTAGTGAATATATCTATATATACCGTAAATTCCGGACTATAAGCCGCTACTTTTTTGTCACATTTTGAACACTGCAGCTTTTACAAGGATGCGGCTTATTTATGGATTTTTGTTGGGGGACAATGAGCTTCTGCCGCAAGAACATTTCACTTCGTCACGTCGGATCTTAATATCAGTCATTTTGCGTTCATGCACGCACCATCATCATGGAAAACACATGGAGAAATACATATGATGCAGCTTTCAAGTTAAAGGCGATTGACCTGGCTGTCAAAGGAAATAGAGCTGCTGCACGTAAAGTTGACATTGACAGCGACAACAAAAAAGAGACTGAGGAAGTGAGTAATGAAGTCATTCTGAGGCAGTGAATGGATGGACTTTTTCTTGTGAAATGTATTACTGTATTAAGGTAATCTTTTTCGTCAGCCGTGTTACAGACATGTTCGATAAAGGATTTCCAGTAGGCTTCGTATTTGCAGATGTTACCGTTAGCCTATGTATTTAATTAAAAGTTAAAACAATGTTTTTGTGTCACGTCTTTCCGTGTAAATAGCTCTGTTACAATGTGGACACCTTCGGCTTATAATCAAGTGCAGCTTATATATGTTCAAATACATTTATTTACTTATTATTAGCCGGTGCGGCTTATATCCAGGTGCGCTCAATAGTCTGGAATTTACGGTATATATATAAATGACTGTCTACAAAATATGTTGCACAATATTAATTATTTCATATCAATAAAAAAAAAACCTCACATCAATTAGGTTCACAGATCTTGTCTGAATAGAACAGAAACGTCTGATTGGCTACAGACGATTCACTGCTGAATGTTTGAGAATCGAGCTTCACACAAGACAGTTTGTATGAAACGTAACCAGATCCAAATCTGTTTTTAATGAAAACTGTAAATACTTTTTATAGAAAAAAATAATATATTTTATTTGTTTGATGGCGCCTTTCCCTCCCCTGTCCTGTTCACCCTGTATACCTCTGACTTCCAGTATAACTCTGAGCTCTGCCACATGCAGAAATACTCGGACGACACTGCGATAGTTGGTTGTGTCAGGAATGGACAGGAGGAGGAGTACAGGAGCCTGATCGAGGACTTTGTGACGTGGTGCAGTGCCAACCATCTGCAACTAAACACCTCCAAGACCAAAGAGATGGTGGTGGACTTCCGAAGGAACAAACCACATCTAGAACCTGTTTCCATCGGGGGGGTCGACGTGGAGGTGGTCAGGACCTACGGGTATCTGGGGCTGCAACTGGATGACAAGCTGGACTGGTCGCCTAACATGGACACTACCTGCAGGAAGGGACAGAGTCGTCTGTACTTCCTGAGAAGGCTGGGGTCCTTCAACATCTGCAAAAAGCTGCTGCAGATGTTCTACCAGTCTGTGGTGTCCAGCGTCCTCTTCTACGCCGTGGTGTGCTGGGGAGGAAGCTGCAAGAAGAGGGACGCAGCACGCCTGGACAGACTGGTGAGGAGGGCCGGCTCTGTGGTGGGTACAGAGCTGGACTCACTGGTGACAGTGGTAGAGAGGAGGACTCTGGACAAAATGCTCTCCATCACGTCCCTGAACCTTTTTGTTCTATGAAGAGAAGTCCCTGAACCTTTTAGTTCTATGAAGAGAAGTCCCTGAACCTTTTAGTTCTTGGAAGAGAAGTCCCTGAACCTTTTAGTTCTTGGAAGAGAAGTCCCTGAACCTTTTAGTTCCTGAAGAGATGTCCCTGAACCTTTTAGTTCCTGAAGAGAAGTCCCTGAACCTTTTAGTTCTGGGGATCTTTGATGGAAAAGGGTCTTTAGAAACACCAGCTCCTCATCAAACCTGGACTACTTTCAGCTTCTACTCACTGTGGAGGACAGCTCTCCCAACTAAACACATATCAAGACTGTATACCCAGCACTACAACATGTTGATGCTCCATTCACTGACTTTACTGTTTTCATGGAAACGAACTGATTCACTCTCATGTTTGTGTTTCATTTCAAGTGACGGTGAAAGAAGACAGTTATGCTGTGTTACCGTGTTCCCTCAGCACCAAGGAGAACATCCAGACCACGGTCTTTGACTGGAAGAAAGGCGGTCAGGATGTGTTCTTTTACAATGGAAGAGATTTTAACAGTCAGCTTGAAGGTCGAGTGTCACATTTTAACGAGGAGCTGAAGAACGGTAACGCCTCCATAAAGATCAGGAAGACGAAGGTGGCCGACAGTGGAGTCTACACCTGTATTTTTCGTCATCTGATCTCATCTCATCCTCCTCAGCAGTTCACCATTGAGCTGGTTGTTGGTGAGTTTTTTTTATTTTTATTTTTTTATTATATTTAAAAGCATTGTTAGTAAGATGACAGGTTTAAGAGTCACTGATGAACTTTATTTATTTTCTGCACAAACGAGATGTGACGTGATTCAGGGAGTTTTTAAGGGAACATTGGGGAGAGAGAGAGAGACAGACAGACAGACAGAGAGAGAGGAAAGATGCCACAGGTCGGGTTTGAATCTGGTCCACCTGCTTCAAGGACTAAAGCCTGTGTACATGTGGAGTTCAAACTAACCACTTGTCCACCAGCATCCGGCTCTTTGACTCTTATTACAAACAAGTCTCCTCTCTCCTGCTGCAGCTTCAGCTGGTTTATAAAGTCAGAGACTGAAGCTTTGTATTCAGATTTTAGATGATTTAATATAACTGGATAAAATGTTACTTTCATAGTCTGAACATGAAGCATATCTGCTCTATATGTCATGTTAATAACATCACACACATTCTCTAACTTTATATATTTTCTTTTTTCTTTCAGAGTGCATCTTAAAGGACAGAACATCGGAGGAACCAGGTGAGTCCTGATGATGTCACCCTCTGCCTGTCACGCGCTCAGGTTGACCCCACAGACCTGATACCACTCAGGAATATTTAAAGTACGGTAAATTCCGGACTATAAGCCGCTACTTTTTTCTCACACTTCGAGCACTGCGGCTTCTACTCCGGTGCGGCTAATGCATGGATTTTTTATGGGAGACAATGAGCTTCTGCCGCAAAAACATTTGACTTTGTCACGTCGGATCTTAATATCAGTCATTTTGCGCTTCATGCACGCACCCTCATGATGGAAAACACACGGAGAAATACATATGATGCAGCTTTCAAGTTAAAGGCGATCGACCTGGCTGTCAAAGAAGCTAACAGAGCTGCTGCACGTTAAGATGACACTGACAGCGACAACAGAGACTGAGGAAGTGAGTAATGAAGTCATTCTGAGGCAGTGAATGGATGGACTTTTTCTTGTGAAATATATTACGGTCATCTTTTTCATCAGCCGTGTTACAGACACCGTCGGCTAGGCTTCGTATTGTAACGGTTCATGTTGTAAAGTCAGTAGTTGATAATGTGTTCATAATTCCGATTATGTGGAGAGTCAGTGAATGCACCAGCGAGAACGTGTTGAGTGGCTGTATGAGAGAACGCTGGGGGAGAGAGTTGGATTGTTACGACAAGTTATGTGTTGCTCTCTGCTGTAAACGGCGTGGTCACGGCCGACAGTGATCGGGTTATTAAGTTATTATTTGAACGCTCTCGTCGTCCTTTAACGTCCGTACGGACGCTACAGTATTTGCGGATGTTACCGGTAGCCTACGTCTGTGTAAATAGCTCTTGTTATAGCGTGGACACCTGCGGCTTATAATCAAGTGCGGCTTATATATGTACAAATACATTTATTTACTTATTTTTAGCCGGTGCGGCTTATATCCAGGTGCGCTCAATAGTACGGAATTTACGGTATTTCTAATTCACTTCAGTGGACATTATTCTTCAGTTTGTGACGTAAAGACTCACAACACGTCAGTTTAAAGGAATCAATCAAAGCTTTTTGTACGTTAATATAACCACCACACCTAGCAGCTCTGATGAAGGGGGTTCAGGTCAGGTGGTCTACAGGGTCCTTCAACATGTCAGCCTGCTGGGACAAATAATCGGATTTATCATTGAGACATGAATTTAGCTTCTCTATTCCTCCTTTTATAAACCTCTTTAATCAGATATGTGATGACCAGAGGATTCACATGATTACATTTCTGATGCTGTAAAGAACCTGAATAATTTCTTATTTATTCCCTGTTCACAGTTGCATGTCGAGAGCCGAGCCGAGCCGTTCAGGAGCTTCTCCTGAACCTAAAGTGGAGTGGAGGGACAGTTCTGGAAACATCCTTCATGCTGAAGAACCACAAGTCACTAAAAATGAAGATGGCAGCTACCACATCATCCTCCAAACGACTGTGACCAAGACCGACACCTACAGCTGTGTGGTCACACAGGACGCCATCTGTCATCAGATCAACTCTAGCAACTATGTGTACATCCAAGGTGAGATTCTCCTTCATAATAATTAAATGTGTCTTTGTTTTAGCGTGCTCAGACTCAGGTCAGAGTGATTCAGCTCAAAGCAGTGTATACAGGGATTCAGTCCCATTGAGCCATCAGGTAAATGTGTCCACCTGAGAGCAACGTTCAAATCTAAACTGGGACTCTGTTTGATGAATCACCAGTGACAGGAGAGATAATGAACTGGGACCATTGAGAAATCACCAAAGTCCCAGTGAGCTGTAGTGAATATATCTATATATACCGTAAATTCCGGACTATAAGCCGCTACTTTTTTGTCACATTTTGAACACTGCAGCTTTTACAAGGATGCGGCTTATTTATGGATTTTTGTTGGGGGACAATGAGCTTCTGCCGCAAGAACATTTCACTTCGTCACGTCGGATCTTAATATCAGTCATTTTGCGTTCATGCACGCACCATCATCATGGAAAACACATGGAGAAATACATATGATGCAGCTTTCAAGTTAAAGGCGATTGACCTGGCTGTCAAAGGAAATAGAGCTGCTGCACGTAAAGTTGACATTGACAGCGACAACAAAAAAGAGACTGAGGAAGTGAGTAATGAAGTCATTCTGAGGCAGTGAATGGATGGACTTTTTCTTGTGAAATGTATTACTGTATTAAGGTAATCTTTTTCGTCAGCCGTGTTACAGACATGTTCGATAAAGGATTTCCAGTAGGCTTCGTATTTGCAGATGTTACCGTTAGCCTATGTATTTAATTAAAAGTTAAAACAATGTTTTTGTGTCACGTCTTTCCGTGTAAATAGCTCTGTTACAATGTGGACACCTTCGGCTTATAATCAAGTGCAGCTTATATATGTTCAAATACATTTATTTACCGTAAATTCCGGACTATAAGCCGCTACTTTTTTCTCACACTTCGAGCACTACGGCTTCTACTCCGGTGCGGCTAATGCATGGATTTTTTATGGGGGACAATGAGCTTCTGCCGCAAAAACATTTGACTTCGTCACGTCGGATCTTAATATCAGTCATTTTGCGCTTCATGCACGCACCCTCATGATGGAAAACACACGGAGAAATACATATGATGCAGCTTTCAAGTTAAAGGCGATCGACCTGGCTGTCAAAGAAGCTAACAGAGCTGCTGCACGTTAAGATGACACTGACAGCGACAACAGAGACTGAGGAAGTGAGTAATGAAGTCATTCTAAGGCAGTGAATGGATGGACTTTTTCTTGTGAAATATATTACGTCATCTTTTTCATCAGCCGTGTTACAGACACCGTCGGCTAGGCTTCGTATTGTAACGGTTCATGTTGTAAAGTCAGTAGTTGATAATGTGTTCATAATTCCGATTATGTGGAGAGTCAGTGAATGCACCAGCGAGAACATGTTGAGTGGCTGTATGAGAGAACGCTGGGGGAGAGAGTTGGATTGTTACGGCAAGTTATGTGTTGCTCTCTGCTGTAAACGGCGTGGTCACGGCCGACAGTGATCGGGTTATTAAAAGTTATGATTTGAACGCTCTCGTCGTCCTTTAACGTCCGTACGGACGCTACAGTATTTGCGGATGTTACCGGTAGCCTACGTCTGTGTAAATAGCTCTTGTTATAGCGTGGACACCTGCGGCTTATAATCAAGTGCGGCTTATATATGTACAAATACATTTATTTACTTATTTTTAGCCGGTGCGGCTTATATCCAGGTGCGCTGAATAGTCCGGAATTTACGGTATATATATAAATGACTGTCTACAAAATATGTTGCACAATATTAATTATTTCATATCAATAAAAAAAAAAACTGACATCAGTTAGGTTCACAGATCTTGTCTGAATAGAACAGAAACGTCTGATTGGCTACAGACGATTCACTGCTGAATGTTTGAGAATCGAGCTTCACACAAGACAGTTTGTATGAAACGTAACCAGATCCAAATCTGTTTTTAATGAAAACTGTAAATACTTTTTATAGAAAAAAACAATATATTTTATTTGTTTGATGGCGCCTTTCCCTCCCCTGTCCTGTTCACCCTGTATACCTCTGACTTCCAGTATAACTCTGAGCTCTGCCACATGCAGAAATACTCGGACGACACTGCGATAGTTGGTTGTGTCAGGGATGGACAGGAGGAGGAGTACAGGAGCCTGATCGAGGACTTTGTGACGTGGTGCAGTGCCAACCATCTGCAACTAAACACCTCCAAGACCAAAGAGATGGTGGTGGACTTCCGAAGGAACAAACCACATCTAGAACCTGTTTCCATCGGGGGGACCTACGGGTATCTGGGGCTGCAACTGGATGACAAGCTGGACTGGTCGCCTAACATGGACACTACCTGCAGGAAGGGACGGAGTCGTCTGTACTTCCTGAGAAGGCTGGGGTCCTTCAACATCTGCAAAAAGCTGCTGCAGATGTTCTACCAGTCTGTGGTGTCCAGCGTCCTCTTCTCTGCCGTGGTGTGCTGGGGAGGAAGCTGCAAGAAGAGGGACGCAGCACGCCTGGACAGACTGGTGAGGAGGGCCGGCTCTGTGGTGGGTACAGAGCTGGACTCACTGGTGACAGTGGTAGAGAGGAGGACTCTGGACAAAATGCTCTCCATCACGTCCCTGAACCTTTTAGTTCTATGAAGAGAAGTCCCTGAACCTTTTAGTTCTATGAAGAGAAGTCCCTGAACCTTTTAGTTCCTGAAGAGATGTCCCTGAACCTTTTAGTTCCTGAAGAGAAGTCCCTGAACCTTTTAGTTCTGGGGATCTTTGATGGAAAAGGGTCTTTAGAAACATCAGCTCCTCATCAAACCTGGACTACTTTCAGCTTCTACTCACTGTGGAGGACAGCTCTCTCAACTAAACGCATATCAAGACTGTATACCCAGCACTACAACATGTTGATGCTCCATTCACTGACTTTACTGTTTTCATGGAAACGAACTGATTCACTCTCATGTTTGTGTTTCAGTTCAAGTGACGGTGAAAGAAGACAGTTATGCTGTGTTACCGTGTTCCCTCAGCACCAAGGAGAACATCCAGACCACGGTCTTTGACTGGAAGAAAGGCGGTCAGGATGTGTTCTTTTACAATGGAAGAGATTTTAACAGTCAGCTTGAAGGTCGAGTGTCACATTTTAACGAGGAGCTGAAGAACGGTAACGCCTCCATAAAGATCAGGAAGACGAAGGTGGCCGACAGTGGAGTCTACACCTGTATTTTTCGTCATCTGATCTCATCTCATCCTCCTCAGCAGTTCACCATTGAGCTGGTTGTTGGTGAGTTTTTTTTATTTTTATTTTTTTATTATATTTAAAAGCATTGTTAGTAAGATGACAGGTTTAAGAGTCACTGAAGAACTTTATTTATTTTCTGCACAAACGAGATGTTGTTATGTTTTGTTTAAAACATAAAAAATATACTTGGGTTTGTTGAACACCAACTTTTAATGTGTCTGTGAATCAGTTAGACAACACGTACAGCCATCACCATAGTCTTCTTCTACACACATCGCTCACAGGTCTAAACATAATCCTGACACCGCCTAGTGGCTTAACACGGTAATTACTCATATCACTACATCCCCTCTCTTTTAGATGATCAAATATACTGCAGGATTAGTAACCTTAAACTGTATTCATGAATCTTAAACTCCAGGACCTGCATAAAAGAAAATAAACAGGTTATGTCAAACCATTATAACATTATTCTCTTTCAGGTTCAATTTTCACTGTTTAAAGATTAAGTCTGTCAGGTGCTCTAATACTCCGTGCAGATCTTCTTAACACTGTTAATGTATGGTCCTTCTCAGCTGAATCTGTATTATCCAGTACAGTTGATGGTGGGTCAGCTGAGACGATCTCCTGTGGATCTTTTTCATCTGCATGCTCTTGCAGTGTCTCTTGTGTTTTAAGCAAGTTCCTACGATTCCTTCTCAGGATCTGACCATCCTCTGTTAAAACTGTGTAAGACTTTGGATTGACTTCCTCCAAAACTGTTGCTTTCTTGCTCCAGACGTTGGAATCTTCCACTCTTACAGTGTCATGTCTGGCCAACGGGGGAAGACTTCTTGATGTCTTGTCATAGTTTACTTTCTGTCTCTGTTGCAGATGCTGTAGCTTACGTCTCACTTCACCATGTTTCTTTTGTGATGTCACGTAGGGAAGAGTTGTGCGTAGCTTACGTCCCATCAGAAGCTCAGCAGGAGACTTGCCATGTTCCAGTGGTGAAGCTCTGTAACTCAGTAGAGCTAAGTAAGGGTCTGAGCTACTGTCTTTCGCTTTTTTCAATAACTGCTTGACAATGTGAACTCCTTTTTCTGCTTTACCGTTTGACTGGGCATACAGAGGACTTGAAGTCACATGTCGAAAGTCATACTCCTTAGCAAAGTCCTGAAACTCTCTGCAACTGTAACAAGGTCCATTGTCACTGTAGACAACCTGAGGGATTCCCTGTCTAGCAAATATGGATTTCATGTGTTGAATGACACATGTAGCAGACATGCTGGAAAGTAGCGCCATCTCTGGATAGTTTGATAGATAGTCAATAACCAGCAGGTAATTTTTTCCATCAAGGTGAAACAAATCTGTTCCAACTTTCTGCCAAGGCTCATCTGGTATTTCTGTAACAACCATTGGCTCTTTTGGTTGTTTCGCTTGATGCTTGAGGCAGGTTTCACAGCTTGAGATCATTCTGTCAATGTCAGCATTTATACCTGGCCAATAAACAGCAGTTCTTGCTCTCCTCTTACATTTTTCCATTCCCAGATGACCCTCGTGCAATCTCTTTAACATCTCAGGTCTCAGTGATTTTGGAATGATGATTCTGTTCTTTCTGAGAAGAAGTCCATTGACAACACTCAGATCTGCTCTGACATTATAGTACATTTTACAGTCTCCTTTTGGCCATCCTTCATGCAGGTTTTTGATCACTCTTTGCAAACAGACGTCTTTGTCAGTTTCAGCTTTAATCTGCTTGGACTTCATGTCTGAAACTGGAAGTGATTCAGCAATTAGGTTCACATGGAGATTAACATCAGTCTCTGTGGAGCTCTCACTCAGTGTTGTGGCTCTCGACAATGCATCAGCAAGCACAATGTGCTTACCTGGTGTGTAGATCAGGTCGAAGTCATAGCGCTGAAGCTTCATCATTAGTCTTTGAATCCGTGGTGACATCTCGCTGAGATTTTTCTTGATGATGGAGATTAATGGCTTGTGGTCTGTCTCAGCCACAAACGTTGGAAGACCATAGACATAACTATGGAATTTTTCAAACCCATAAACAAGTCCTAAACACTCTTTTTCAATTTGAGCGTATCGGCATTCAGCTGCAGTCATTGTTCTTGAAGCATAAGCAACTGGTCTCCAATCTTCTTCATCAGCTTGCAGTAGCACAGCTCCTATGCCATTTTTTGATGAGTCTGTGGAAATCTTTGTCTGTTTGGATGGATCAAAGTAAGCTAGGACTGGTTCTGTTGTAAGAGTATTTTTAAGCTTTGTCCACTCCTCTTCATGACTGTCGGTCCACTTAAACTCGCTACCATCATGCATCAGCTGTCTCAAATGCACTGTCTTTGAGGATAGGTTTGGAATGAATTTACCAATGAAATTAATCATCCCAAGCTCTTAACACACCTTTCTTATCCTCAGGCCTTGGCATCTCAACGATTGCTTTCACTTTTTCTTTATCTGGCTCGACACCTGCTCCAGACAGTTTGTCTCCGAGAAAAGTGATTTCAGTTACACCAAACTGACATTTTGCTCTGTTAAGCTTCAGTCCATATTTCTGAATGCGTTGCAGCACTTTATGGAGTCTTTCATTGTGCTGTTCCTGAGTAGTTCCCCACAGCACAATGTCATCCACGTACACTCTGACCCCTTCAAGACCTTCTATGATGTGCTCCATGGTACGGTGAAATACCTCGGGAGCTGAGGAGATACCAAAGGGCATTCTCTGGAAGGAGTAGCGGCCAAATGGAGTGTTAAATGTACAGTATTTGGTGCTTTCTTCATGTAGTTTCAGCTGCCAGAATCCCTGGGATGCATCCAACTTACTGAAGAACTTTCCATCTGCCATTTCACTTGTAATCTCATCTCTGGTAGGAATCTGGTAATGCTCTCTTTTTATGTTGGCATTAAGATCTTTTGGATCCATACACACCCGTAGATCTCCAGTTGGTTTCTTGACACACACCATTGAGTTAACCCATTCTGTGGGCTCCTCCACTTTCTTTATTACTCCCAGTGACAACATTCGGTTAAGTTCTTGTTTGAGCTTGTCTCGAAGCGGTGCTGGTACCCGCCGCGGTGCATGAATTACAGGCTTAGCATCATCTTTCAACTGTATCTTGTAGGTGAATGGTAGGACACCAAAGCCTTTAAAGATGTCCGTATACTGGTTGACTATGGAGTCCACGCCATCTTGTACATGCTTGTTGATGTGGTACACCCTTTTAACTAAGCCTAGCTTTTCACATGCTGCATCACCTAGCAGTGACTCGTGACCCTCAGGTACTACCACAAATGCAATGTTATGCTCTTTACCTTTTAGCTTTTACTGTCAGTCTGCATTTACCTGTAGTGTTGATAGGCTGTCCATTGTAGGCTTTAAGTGGGTTATTATTTGGATGGATGTGTGGCTTCACTTTCATTGCCTTTATGTCGAGCTCACTCACCAAATTAGCCTTTGCTCCTGTGTCCAGTTTGAAGGTAACAACTGCTCCATTAACATGCAGTGGTTGTATCCACTTGTCATGCTCAACTCTGTTTACAGTAGTTTGAACAGTCTCTGTAGATTCTTCCTGTGTCACCATGCCCACAAAAAATGTGTCACAAAGAGCAGTTTCTTCAACAGTGTGTACACGCTCACCTTGGCTTGGCTTGACTTTGGAGAAGCATTGTTTTGCATAATGGTTTTTTCCTTTACATTTGTTGCAGACTTTTCCATAGGCAGGGCAATTTCTGGATGCATGTTTAGTGCCACATCGTTTGCAGTTAAAGTTGTCTGAGCCATTTTTCCATTTAGCCTCAGTTGCTCTCAGCTTGTGTGTCCGCATTGATACTGTGGCTACTGCTGCGCCATCTTTGTCAGCGGTCTCACTGAATGTTTTAGCATGCTGCATGGCTAATTCACTTGCATGACACATCTTCACAGCACCATGTAAGGTTAGCTCAGTCTCTCTCAATAATCTCTCCCTCACCTTTTTGTCTTTTATTCCAAACACAATTTGGTCTCGGACCATGGATTCCTGCAATACTCCAAAGTTGCACGTTTTTGCTTTCAGCTTCAGGTCAGTCAGAAAAACATCAAAGCTCTCACCAGGCTGCTGCATGCGTGACCGAAACACATACCGCTCAAAAGTTTCATTTTTCTAAGGCGAACAATGTTCATCAAATTTCTGCACAACGGTGTCGAACTTTTCTTTATCGTCATTGCCGCTGTACACAAAGGTGTTGTACACTTCCACTGCCTGCGGTCCCGCGATGGTAAGAAGCAATGCTATCTTCCGTGCATCAGGCTTACTCTCGAGCCCCAGAGCCTGCAGGTACAGCGTGAAACGCTGCTTAAACGTCCTCCATTCACAGTCCACATTTCCCGTCCAGTTCACAGCGTCAGGCGGCTTCACACTTTCCATGACTTTTTCGTGACTAGAGCACTCCTGGTACCATGTTATGTTTTGTTTAAAACATAAAGAATATACTTGGGTTTGTTGAACACCAACTTTTAATGTGTCTGTGAATCAGATAGACAACACGTACAGCCATCACCGTAGTCTTCTTCTACACACATCGCTCACAGGTCTAAACATAATCCTGACAACACCTAGTGGCTTAACACAGTAATTACTCATATCACTACAGATGTGACGTGATTCAGGGAGTTTTTAAGGGAACATTGGGGAGAGAGAGAGAGAGACGGACGGACGGACGGACGGACGGACGGACGGACGGACAGACAGAGAGAGGAAAGATGCCACAGGTTGGGTTTGAATCTGGTCCACCTGCTTCAAGGACTAAAGCCTGTGTACATGTGGAGTTCAAACTAACCACTTGTCCACCAGCATCCGACTCTTTGACTCTTATTACAAACAAGTCTCCTCTCTCCTGCTGCAGCTTCAGCTGGTTTATAAAGTCAGAGACTGAAGCTTTGTATTCAGATTTTAGATGATTTAATATAACTGGATAAAATGTTACTTTCATAGTCTGAACATGAAGCATATCTGCTCTATATGTCATGCTAATAACATCACACACATTCTCTAACTTTATATATTTTCTTTTTTCTTTCAGAGTGCATCTTAACATGTTGACATTCTTTACATTACCATATATTTTTGCCTCTCGATGTAACAGTTTTAGTTTGTTTATGCTGATTGGATGTTACAAGGCAGACACATGTTCATATCATCAGGAGAAAGTAAAGACTCTGAGGGTTCATGTAGTGTGTTAGCCTTTCTTGAATCCTCGATTCAGGACGTGTGATAAATGATTTATCAGACAAAAAAGTTTTCTTTTGGTGGCGCCGATAGCGCAGCGGCAGCGCGCGCACCATGTTGCGAGGCTTTGCTCCTCACGCGTGCAGCCCGGGTTCGCGTCCGGCCTGTGGCCACTTTCCCGCATGTCTCTCCCCACTCTCTCCCTGTTTCCTACTCTATCCACTGTCCTATCAATAAAGGCAAAAAAGGCCAAAAATAAACCTTTAAAAAAAAAAAAAGTTTTCTTTTGTTTTTTTTTTCTTTATTTCCATTTTTGGTTGAAATGTTCAGGATATTTGACTCAACTTGTCTATAATACCTGTATGAAGCATGTCCAGCAGGTGTCCACAGAGCGCTCTTAAACTTTTATAAAGTTACCAAAATAAGATAATTCACCACACTTTAGCTGTGTCCCATTCCAGAGGTTGCAGCCTTCGGAGGGCGTGGCCTTCGCGGTCCACGAAGGCACGTCCTCCGTGGACCGCGAAGGCTTATCCACGCGGTCTCCGAAATGAGACGGTCTGGTCTTCCTACTTGCGTCACTAACTGTTCGGTCTCCTAGCAACCCTGAGAGTGTCCGTTTTTTGATTGTACCATTTCATCAACACAACTCAACCGCAAACACCTAATTTTTATATTTATATTTATTTTATATATACAATGGAGCCAGGAGATACAATGAATTTATTTGTTTTGATAGTACAGTTTTTTATGATTCTGAAAAAGAGAGAGAGGGAGAATTATATGCGCCGACGTGTGCTTTATCTCCGGCTGAGTCAGCACCATGGACAGGTGAGTTTACCTTCAGATTGGTTAACATGTTTGTACTTTAGCTTTAATTTGATCCTTAACTTTAAGCTTAGTTAGTTAACAACAACAACAACAACAAACGTAGTTTATATGGCTTATCAATCAATAAACCTTTAGTTGTATAGTGCCAATTAATTCACAAGTGTTATCTCTAGCGCTATCTAAAGACAAAAAGCAGGTATCTCAGCTTTTCCACATTTAATCAAGTTATTGTTTATAATGAATTTCCTTCTCTGTGTTTTCCCAATAGGCTAATCCTCGTACATACTGCAGGATAAACCTGAGCATACCTGTGCTGGACAGGTTTTTCAACCAGCAGGAAGACACACGGCCTGATTTCCGGCTTAGCAGGGAGGCTCTGCAAGTGCTGCTGGGCCTTCTCTACCAGGATCAGAGACACGGATGGGGTGCTACAATTGAGACCCTGGTGTTCCTCTTCTGGCTGGCAAGTGGAACATCGTACAGAGTGGTCTCCAGAGCCTTTGGGATTCCTCGTTCCACTGTCCACCGCATCGTTCACAGGATGACTGAGGAGGTGGTGGCCATTCGCCACCAGGTCATCCACTTCCCCACCACTCCTCAAGACCTGGAGGCAGTTTCCCGTGGGTTTGCAGGGCTGGCGAGACACAGGGCCTTCAGAGGAGCAGCTGGAGCGATAGACGGCTACCATGTCCGCATCAAGCCACCGGGTGGCCCTGATGGTCAGTGCTATGGGAACAGAAAACTATTCCCTTCCATCATCCTGCAGGCTGTTTGTGACCATCAGGGCCGTTTCAAGGACACGTATGTGGGCTGGCCTGGGTCTGTGCATGATGCACGAGTGCTCAGGCACAGCCCACTCTATAGGCGTGGACTCTACCCTCCTCCAGGGCAGTTCATCCTGGCAGACGGGGGGTACCCGTGCCTCCAACACCCACTTCCCCTCATCACTCCCTACAAACAGCCTGTACGAGGTGTGGGAGCCCAGCGCTTCAACGTCTGTCACTCCAGGGCACGCTCCATTATAGAGCATGCTTTTGGGATGATGAAGACGAGGTTCCGTGCCATCTTCCTGCAAGCGCTGGAGGTGCACCACACCTTTGTACCACATGTAAGTAATCATTTAATAGGATATTTTACAATTGTTAATAACAATAAATCAAACGGGAGGATTTATTTTTCAGGTGCTATAATCTTTTCCTTTATTTATCATTTACTATTTCAGGTCATAACAGCATGTGCCATCCTCCACAACATCTGCCTCGGGGCAGGTGACATCGTGGCCCCAGAGGATGAGGCTGAGGAGGATGGGGCAGAGGATGAGGGGGAGGACGGTTTGGAGGCAGTCAGTGGTGCTCCCTGGCGGGACCAGCTGTCTGCAGAGATGTCTGCCCTGGAGGAGGTACCACCAGACCACCAATATTTGTGACATGGCAGCCGTCAATCGAGTCAGTCCTGCAAACCCGGTCATTGGACGATGCGGTGGACAGTGTAGAATCCCAAACACTCTGGAGACCACCACTTGCCAGCCAGAAGAGTGTCTCCATTTCCTGGTAGAAGGCCCAGCAGCATTAAAATCAGGCCGTGTTTCCGGCTGTCCAGCACAGGCAGAGCCAGGTTTATCCTGTAGTATACATTTTGTTTTTAATCAAAATAAATGTAAATAACAGATTAATGTACATAATATATTGATATTAAGATTTTAAATTACATTGATTTTACTTTTGTTTTTTTTATTTATTAATAAATCAAAGTTCAATTTATATTCTGCTGGTGGTTTTCATTGTAGCTATACCAGTTCATGTTGATAATTGACACAATAGAGGTTACATTTTGGACAGTATAATACTGTGAAACATGGTTACAATAATACTCTTCATACGGATACAAGAATCATGGTTTTGATCAGAAAGATCACAATCAGAAAGTCCATTTCCCTGTAGTGCCAGACTAAGTGTGGTATTTTATACGGAAGCTCTGAGGATTGGATTAAGTGAAAACGCAGATGCTTCAAGATATCCTTACCTTGTTGTCCTGTGAGAAACTATGATCAGCGGCTCCTCCTCCTGGTCTCCCACTGCCGCGCTGGGCCCTGAAGTGTCCTCAGGGATGGAGGCGATTAGGACTGGGGGTGAAGTGGAATGCTTCTGTCCCAACACCTCATCCATGAGGACAAACCAGGGCCAAGTTGTGGCAGTGGGTTTCCCACTCACGCCCTCACCTGACCCTGGACACTTGCAATCCTAAGGCAGAGGAAATCAATCATGGCAGTTGACTACAACAACAATAACAGCAGTAAACACAAATGTTATCAATTTGTATGGATAGAACAAATATAAATTACATTTCAATGCATAGATTACATACTTTGTATTTCTTTTCCAGGTTGTCCCATTTCTTTTTTGCCTGCATAGGTGACACACTGCCATCCAGGCCCATTGTCTGTAAAATAGTTCTTAATACAGAGATAACAGAAAAAAGAAATCATGTTAGCACAGGGGTGAAAACTCACACACATCCCTCTGACATTATTTTAGATTTAAAAAGTCATCAGTTTTCATTATTTACTGGGTGCCTTATTATTGTGGCCTTTATGATGAGGACCGATTACAGCTTTAAGTACAAGTACAATGGTGATAATACTGCCCGTTGTTTTTCTTAATTACCTCCAAGCAAAGCTGGCTGTGTGTTTAGCTCCTGTGAAAAGGTGATCGGTTTCCCCCGCAGCTGCATGAACTGAGCAGTATGCTCCTTGCTCCCTGAAATCAAACGAAAAATGTTTAACAAAAATAACGTTAAATTATGCTTCACTCTACCTGTAATGTTCTCTGTTGCATTAATAATGACAACTTTGTGGAGATTCACGTTGCCCTTTATTACCGTTCACTGTCGCCATCACGTTCCATTGTATATCGTCATCCGAACTACAATACCCAGCATGCATTGTTATTTCCGCCTGGACTACGGTAAGTGTTGAGGGACAAACATGTTTCATTAATACAACATCTCCCTTTTTTTTTTTTTTTTCAACACAGCACATATGTATTATGTAAATCACATCCACCCAAAACAGATGTCTTCAACATTAACTCCTTATGCAATAAACAGCAAATGATTATGATATGTACGGACAGTACCTCATATCACATAGTGTAATAACAAACTTTTTTTTTTTTTTTTCTAGTTAGCTTATAAACACCATAAAATGTAGTCTCAACATTTCTTTAACGACACATGTAAAACATGGCATTGTGTAACAATGGGCAACCTGAGGGCATCGATCCGCCTACACCCTTCACAATTCACAGGTCAAGAATACTTCTGGGCTTTATAACACGACCTGATCGAGTAGTTGCCGGAGAGTTCTCGTTGGTGTGTGGTGTGCTAGTCTCTTTTACAGTTGGTTCTGGTTGTGACTGCTCTGGAGTTATAGGTTGGTCACACGTTGGTTCAATGGCTGGTGGTTGTGCCTGGTTGCTTGTCAAGTGTCGTCGATTGCGGCTTAAGGTCTTTCCTTCATCCGTGCGGATGATGTACGAGCGTTTGGTATCGGCTGGTTGGAGGATGACAGCTGGTTTCCACCTGCCAGTATCTTGCTGGTATCTGACATGATCTCCTCGCTGTAGTGGGGAAAGTGGTTTAGCACCGTGGTCATAGTACAGTTTTTGCGTGACTTGTTCTCTTCTCCTCGTTGCCTGTACTGCTCTCCAGTCTGTAACACGGGGTCTTAAGTGTCGAGTTGTGACTGGGAGTACAGAGCGTAGACGTCGGCTCATGAGAAGTTGTGCTGGTGACTTGAATCCATCGACAGCCGTGTTCCGGTGCTCTAAGGTGGACAAGTATGGGTCAGTTTTCTGAGCATGAGCTTTGTCTAATATAGTCTTGGCTGTTCTCACTGTTCTCTCTGCGAGCCCGTTACTCTGCGGATAATGGGGGCTAGATGTAACATGCTCGAAGTCCCATGAAGCAGCAAATGTTTTAAAGTCCTGTGAGCTGTACTGTGGGCCATTATCAGAGATAAGTTTTTCAGGAACACCATGTCGAGCAAACGCAGCCTAAATTTTCTTGATGATGGAGCCTGAAGTGGTGGACTGGAGTCTATCTAGCTCAAAGTAGCGGCTGTAATAGTCCACAACAATCATGTACTCTTCTCCCTTCCACGTGAAAAGATCAGAGGCGACGACCTGCCAGGGCCTTTCCGGAATTTGGTGAGATATGAGAGGTTCTTTGGTGTTTGAGGAACGCCTTTCCTGGCAGATGGAGCACTTTTCAACCGTTGCAGTGATATCTTTACCCATTCCTGGCCAGAAGAGGGCGTCCCTGGCTCTTTGTTTGCTCCTCTCAATTCCCATGTGTCCAGTATGGATCCTTTCCAACCTGTTTGGTCTGAGTGCTGCAGGTACAATGATTTTGTCACTTTTGAACAAGATGCCTTCGTAGTGCTCTCGCATCTCTGAAGTTCCAAAAGTCAATAAGTGTTGCTGGACATTTGTTTCGGTCCTCAGGCCAGCCTGACAATACAGTTTGTTTCAGCATTTGGAGCAGTGAGTCATTTTCGGTAGCTGTGCGTATTTCTGAAAGTTTATTGTCACTGACGGGCAAGCTTTTCATCACCGAATGGACCTGTTCGTCCATGCCTTCACTGAGTGTGTGATCGTAATCCTGTAGCGGCTTACGGGACAGCGTGTCAGCCACGGGAATATCTTTGCCAGGACGATGCAGGATGCTGATGTCGTATCTTTGTAGCTGCAGAAGCATACGCTGAAGTCGAGCAGGTGCACAAGAGATGGGTTTCTTTAGTATCGATTCCAAAGGCTTATGGTCAGACTCGACAACAACATTTCTGCCGTAAATGTAGGTGTGAAACCTCTTGCACCCGAAGAGCACTGCTAAAAGCTCCTTCTCAATCTGCGCATAGTTAACCTCGGTTGGGGTGTGTGACTTGGAGGCATTTGCGATCGGTCGGCCTTCCTGCAATAACACAGCTCCCAACCCGTGTTTTGACGCGTCCACCTGTAAGCGCACTTCCTTTTTAGTGTCGAAGTAACTCAGTACTGGGCCTGGTTCCCTGGTAATGAGCTCTTTCATTTGTTGGAATGCCATTTCGTGGTTCTGGTCCCAAACAAATTCAACATCCTGTTTCAGTAGTTGGCGCAGTGGAGCGTTGACTTCGGACAGGCCTGGAGCAAACCTGGACAGGTAGTTTGCCATGCCTAGGACAGTTTCAAGCTCGTTTTTGTTTTCAGGTGGCGGCATGTCTTTGATTGCCTGCACTTTCTTTGGATCAGGCTGGATGCCGTCACGTGTCAGTTTGTGTCCAAAGTAGCTCACCTCTGTTACGCTTATGACACTTTTCTCTGGGTTCAGACGCACTCCGCGCTCCCTTGTACGTTCCAGCATGGCTCTGAGGTTGGCATCGTGTTCCTCTTTAGTCCTGCCGAACACCAAAATGTCATCAACAATAGCTGAAACATCATTAAGACCACTGTACGTCTCATCTATCATCCTCTGGAAGATGTCTTGAGCGGATGTAATTCCAAAGGGTCAGACGGAGAAAACGGTATCTGCCGAAAATGGTGTTAAAGGTAGTGAGCAGGGAAGATTCGTGCGTCAGTTTGATGTTCCAATATCCTGAACGTGCGTCCATCACGCTGAAGTATTGTGCTCCGGCTAGTTTCGGGGTAACGTCGTCCAATGTGGGAAGAGGGTAGTATGGTCTTTTGATTGCTTTGTTTAGATCACGAGGGTCAAGACAAACTCTGAGCTTCCCACTGTGCCGTTTCTCTGCGACAACAAGTCCGTTGACCCATTCGGTAGGCTCATTTACTTTAGTGATGATGCCGTTTCGTTCCATGTCGTCCAGCTCCTGTTTCAGACGGTCTTTTAACATGAACGGTATTCTCCGTGGGGGATACACGACTGGAACAGCTGTGGGGTCTACATGCAGACTATATTCACCTGGGAATTTTCCTATCCCTTTGAAAACATCAGCAAATTCCTCCATGATGCTCTCGGTGGCACTAGTGGGTTCTATTGACATGACTAACTTGACAAGGTTAAAGTCAAGGCATGCCCGTAGCCCTAGAACTGGAGGGGCTGCTGTGTTTACGATGTCAAATGAGAATGTATGGTGACTGCCTTTTCTGCTGCATTTCAGCTCACATGTGCCTTTGACGTCTAGTCTCTCTCCACCATAGCCTGATAGAGCGCATGTGGCTGGTCTCAGTTTGATATGCTTGAAAAGTCTATTGAAGAGCCGAACAGGGATAACGTTGGTGGTAGCTCCAGTGTCTACTTTAAATCGGATACTGTGTGACTGTGAGCCTACCTGCACATCTGCAAAAGCTTGTTCGTTGTTTTCCCCTTCATTTGTTTTAGTGATAGAATCAATAAACAGCTCATCTGTGCCACTTGAATCGTGTTGCTCAACTGTGTGCACTTTGTTGAACCTGTATTGTGATGACTGACAAACCTTGGCGAAGTGATTCATCTTTTGACACTTTTTGCATTTTCGCCCTTTAGCAGGACACTCCTCTTTATCGCCGTGCTGCAGCGCACACCTCCCGCACGTTTTCTTGGGGTAGCTACTGCTATCAGTCTTTGCATGTGCTGCCATAGGTGCTTGGGGACTTGGACGTGGGGCTACCATAGTCTTTAACTGGTCCTGTGCTATTTCATATGAGCATGCAATGTCAATAGCTTTCTCCAGCGTAAGGTCTGAGCCTTGATTTAGCAACTTCTCCCTCACATGAGGCGAGTTAGTGGCGAACACGATCCTGTCGCGCACCATCTCTTCACTGTTAGCATACCCGCATTGCTTCACGAGTAGCTTCAACTCAGTAACAAAATGTTCAAAGGGCTCGCCCTCGCCTTGCAGCCTCTCATTAAACTTGTATCTCGCAAATCCCGAAAACATGAGCTTTACGTGCTGCACGAATCGCCGCCATGCGTCGGGTAGGTTTGCCGAATCCCAATCCATCTGCGGTGTAGGCACTCCCGACAGATTCATCCTGGGCTCTTTTTAGAAGCGTACAGTCCGACGAGTCTCTGACACCATGTAATGTTCTCTGTTGCATTAATAATGACAACTTTGTGGAGATTCACGTTGCCCTTTATTACCGTTCACTGTCGCCATCACGTTCCATTGTATATCGTCATCCGAACTACAATACCCAGCATGCATTGCTACTTCCGCCTGGACTATGGTAAGTGTTGAGGGACAAACATGTTTCATTAATACAACACTACCAAACGTTTGATCTAAACGTTGAAAAAAGTTTAAGCAAAAATAACGTTAAATTATGCTTCACTCTAACAAACGTTTGAGCCAAACGTTTAAAAACCGTTTGGCTACTGGAGTAATATTCAACTGAAAACCAGAGTTCACAACCTGTCTAAATGTTTTTAACTTGACCATTTGTGTGCGTGTCTGTTAACTGAACTAAAAACAAAGCAAGTTAAACTAATGTTAAGAGATGCAAAGTAAAATAAACTAATGTTATCTCAACAATCGTTAGGTCGAGTTGATAGTTTAACGTTATCTAACGTAGCCAACCTTACAGTATTAACGTTACAGCTCCCGCATCATCAGTGAGCAGGAATCAACAGGTCGCAGGGCATACCAGGGGCCTTTCTCAGTTCCCTTATTTGCACCGAGTGTCCTCCGAGTTGTCTCCTCCACTTGCGTCTTAGTCCCGCCCACCACAGATGCACGGAGGAAACGAAGCCGAGGAGAGAGGACCGAGGAAATCAGCTTTAACACACGAGACGTCGTTTCCTCGACAGCGTCACATGACGCGACATCAGCTGATCACGTTCAGCTGTCAATCAGCCGAACAGCTGTTTATGTCCACACAAACACGCACTGTATTATTTCTCATCAAACACACACACTGTATTATTTCTCATCAAACACACACACTGTATTATTTCTCATCAAACACACACAGTTACAGTGTTTAGTGTCTTTACCTGATAAAACACCTGAAGAACAACCTGCAGTCTACTCATAACCAAAAGGACAGTTTCTACTGACTAAAAGTTTTCATTTTGAATTGTCTATAATTATTGATTATTATTAAACAGTTTGGACTTAACCTAGCCTGTATTTAGACAACAAACTTTGTATTTTATAAACGGATATTTATGTGTCAGGATACTGAAAATGATTGATTAGAATCTAAATGATGAAACGTTCAGAAGATAAATAAGTGAGAATATAAAACGGACTCCTCTTCATCACTCTTTTTAATCCCAGCTCATCACAGAGCGACTCTTTACAAACTCACTGATGTTCATCATCTGTTTAAATGTCCCATGCTCCGTTTAGCCTCTTTTTAATGTCCCTCTTTTCTCCCGTATTAAACTCTGCTCATGTTGAGAAGTTTCACTGAAGTCTGATCTGCTGCAGCGTCCAATCAGTGAGTGATATACGAGAAGGGGGCGTGTCTGTCAGTGAAAAGACTTCCGTGAAGTCAGCTCTCATGTCTCCTCGGTCATCGCTCCTCGGATCAGCCTCCTCTCTCCTCCGTTCGCTATTAGAGCTTTGGGACGATCCTCAACATGGCGGCTTTGGAACTACTTCCGGTTCGGCCGAGGACCGAGGACCGAGGAGACTGCAAATAAGGAAAGTGAGACGTACCCCAGGTATGCGCAGGTCTGGGTTGGGTTTGCCGTGGATGCCATTGTTGATGTTTACCGTTGCGCGCAATGCATCTTGGGAAGGGAAGGCTGCAAAGGATCCAACCGTTGAAGCCTCCAAAATCGGGGAAAGGAAGGCTGCATTCGAAGTAGCCGCTGAATTGGGACAGCAGTTGTCGCGCCGGTGTGACGTAATCGGTCTTAAACATAGACTGTAAAAATAAAAAAATGCAGCCCACGAAGGCTGCAACCTCTGGAATGGGACACAGCCTTTGAATCAACAAAAAGTGATTTAAAATGTGTGAAAGTCTTTGATTCTGCCTTTAAAAATAAATGTTTGTAATTTAAATACATTTTATACAGTTTTTATAAATTACTTACACCTCTACAAATATTTAAATCAAGTTTTTGTGATTCGTTTATGTCCCACTGTTGCTCACGTTACGTAACGGTTAACTTCCGTATATGCTCTGATATGCTCAGGCAGTCAAATTGATTGCTTTGGGCTTTGTCATAGCGTTGACTTCTCATTGGCACAAGCTAGCTGTCAATCAAAAGTTAAGGAGCGCACGAGTATAGATGCAATGGTTTAATTGGCTGATTCAGATGAAAGTCCGACAGGCTCGCGGCTCCAGTTCAAGAAAGACGCTGATTGGTTTGTTTGGTTGCTGGGCGTTTACTGATGGCAGAGATACCGAACATGATTGGTCCAAAGTTTGTTGACAGAAATAAGCTGTTTCGGTAGATTGACAAGCGAGCGTGAAACTAACCGGAGGACACGATGGACTATTCTTTAATGAATCTGTTATTCTACTTTAACACAAAGCAGCTGTTTTTGATCAGCGGAATGTTTTTTTAGTGAAATGAGCCTGAGTTTGTTTAAAATGTCTGGTTTTCAGTCTATAAATACATTTGAACGGTGGCTCGTCGCGAGAGCTTCTGAGATGCTAAGGGTTTAAAACGGTAAAGTATGACGTCATTGTTTAAATTATTTAACCCTTTAACAGTCATTTTTAATTCCTCCGTAAAAACGAAAACCTGAGCTTTCAAACTATATATAATATGTTTGTAGTTATGTTTACAGTCATAAGAAAAAACGTATTTTATAGTTAATTAGTCTGAACGTTTGTATTTGGGGTCGCTCGCATCCTCCGCGTATTAAAAGATTAAAGGACAGAACAACGGAGGAACCAGGTGAGTCCTGATGATGTCACCCTCTGCCTGTCACGCGCTCAGGTTGACCCCACAGACCTGATACCACTCAGGAATATTTAAAGTATTTCTAATTCACTTCAGTGGACATTATTCTTCAGTTTGTGACGTAAAGACTCACAACACGTCAGTTTAAAGGAATCAATCAAAGCTTTTTGTACGTTAATATAACCACCACACCTAGCAGCTCTGATGAAGGGGGTTCAGGTCAGGTGGTCTACAGGGTCCTTCAACATGTCAGCCTGCTGGGACAAATAATCGGATTTATCATTGAGACATGAATTTAGCTTCTCTATTCCTCCTTTTATAAACCTCTTTAATCAGATATGTGATGACCAGAGGATTCACATGATTACATTTCTGATGCTGTAAAGAACCTGAATAATTTCTTATTTATTCCCTGTTCACAGTTGCATGTCGAGAGCCGAGCCGAGCCGTTCAGGAGCTTCTCCTGAACCTAAAGTGGAGTGGAGGGACAGTTCTGGAAACATCCTTCATGCTGAAGAACCACAAGTCACTAAAAATGAAGATGGCAGCTACCACATCATCCTCCAAACGACTGTGACCAAGACCGACACCTACAGCTGTGTGGTCACACAGGACGCCATCTGTCATCAGATCAACTCTAGCAACTATGTGTACATCCAAGGTGAGATTCTCCTTCATAATAATTAAATGTGTCTTTGTTTTAGCGTGCTCAGACTCAGGTCAGAGTGATTCAGCTCAAAGCAGTGTATACAGGGATTCAGTCCCATTGAGCCATCAGGTAAATGTGTCCACCTGAGAGCAACGTTCAAATCTAAACTGGGACTCTGTTTGATGAATCACCAGTGACAGGAGAGATAATGAACTGGGACCATTGAGAAATCACCAAAGTCCCAGTGAGCTGTAGTGAATATATCTATATATACCGTAAATTCCGGACTATAAGCCGCTACTTTTTTGTCACATTTTGAACACTGCAGCTTTTACAAGGATGCGGCTTATTTATGGATTTTTGTTGGGGGACAATGAGCTTCTGCCGCAAGAACATTTCACTTCGTCACGTCGGATCTTAATATCAGTCATTTTGCGTTCATGCACGCACCATCATCATGGAAAACACATGGAGAAATACATATGATGCAGCTTTCAAGTTAAAGGCGATTGACCTGGCTGTCAAAGGAAATAGAGCTGCTGCACGTAAAGTTGACATTGACAGCGACAACAAAAAAGAGACTGAGGAAGTGAGTAATGAAGTCATTCTGAGGCAGTGAATGGATGGACTTTTTCTTGTGAAATGTATTACTGTATTAAGGTAATCTTTTTCGTCAGCCGTGTTACAGACATGTTCGATAAAGGATTTCCAGTAGGCTTCGTATTTGCAGATGTTACCATTAGCCTATGTATTTAATTAAAAGTTAAAACAATGTTTTTGTGTCACGTCTTTCCGTGTAAATAGCTCTGTTACAATGTGGACACCTTCGGCTTATAATCAAGTGCAGCTTATATATGTTCAAATACATTTATTTACTTATTATTAGCCGGTGCGGCTTATATCCAGGTGCGCTCAATAGTCCGGAATTTACGGTATATATATAAATGACTGTCTACAAAATATGTTGCACAATATTAATTATTTCATATCAATAAAAAAAAAAAAACTCACATCAATTAGGTTCACAGATCTTGTCTGAATAGAACAGAAACGTCTGATTGGCTACAGACGATTCACTGCTGAATGTTTGAGAATCGAGCTTCACACAAGACAGTTTGTATGAAACGTAACCAGATCCAAATCTGTTTTTAATGAAAACTGTAAATACTTTTTATAGAAAAAAATAATATATTTTATTTGTTTGATGGCGCCTTTCCCTCCCCTGTCCTGTTCACCCTGTATACCTCTGACTTCCAGTATAACTCTGAGCTCTGCCACATGCAGAAATACTCGGACGACACTGCGATAGTTGGTTGTGTCAGGAATGGACAGGAGGAGGAGTACAGGAGCCTGATCGAGGACTTTGTGACGTGGTGCAGTGCCAACCATCTGCAACTAAACACCTCCAAGACCAAAGAGATGGTGGTGGACTTCCGAAGGAACAAACCACATCTAGAACCTGTTTCCATCGGGGGGGTCGACGTGGAGGTGGTCAGGACCTACGGGTATCTGGGGCTGCAACTGGATGACAAGCTGGACTGGTCGCCTAACATGGACACTACCTGCAGGAAGGGACAGAGTCGTCTGTACTTCCTGAGAAGGCTGGGGTCCTTCAACATCTGCAAAAAGCTGCTGCAGATGTTCTACCAGTCTGTGGTGTCCAGCGTCCTCTTCTACGCCGTGGTGTGCTGGGGAGGAAGCTGCAAGAAGAGGGACGCAGCACGCCTGGACAGACTGGTGAGGAGGGCCGGCTCTGTGGTGGGTACAGAGCTGGACTCACTGGTGACAGTGGTAGAGAGGAGGACTCTGGACAAAATGCTCTCCATCACGTCCCTGAACCTTTTAGTTCTATGAAGAGAAGTCCCTGAACCTTTTAGTTCTATGAAGAGAAGTCCCTGAACCTTTTAGTTCTTGGAAGAGAAGTCCCTGAACCTTTTAGTTCTTGGAAGAGAAGTCCCTGAACCTTTTAGTTCCTGAAGAGAAGTCCCTGAACCTTTTAGTTCTGGGGATCTTTGATGGAAAAGGGTCTTTAGAAACATCAGCTCCTCATCAAACCTGGACTACTTTCAGCTTCTACTCACTGTGGAGGACAGCTCTCCCAACTAAACACATATCAAGACTGTATACCCAGCACTACAACATGTTGATGCTCCATTCACTGACTTTACTGTTTTCATGGAAACGAACTGATTCACTCTCATGTTTGTGTTTCATTTCAAGTGACGGTGAAAGAAGACAGTTATGCTGTGTTACCGTGTTCCCTCAGCACCAAGGAGAACATCCAGACCACGGTCTTTGACTGGAAGAAAGGCGGTCAGGATGTGTTCTTTTACAATGGAAGAGATTTTAACAGTCAGCTTGAAGGTCGAGTGTCACATTTTAACGAGGAGCTGAAGAACGGTAACGCCTCCATAAAGATCAGGAAGACGAAGGTGGCCGACAGTGGAGTCTACACCTGTATTTTTCGTCATCTGATCTCATCTCATCCTCCTCAGCAGTTCACCATTGAGCTGGTTGTTGGTGAGTTTTTTTTTATTTTTATTTTTTTATTATATTTAAAAGCATTGTTAGTAAGATGACAGGTTTAAGAGTCACTGATGAACTTTATTTATTTTCTGCACAAACGAGATGTGACGTGATTCAGGGAGTTTTTAAGGGAACATTGGGGAGAGAGAGAGAGACAGACAGACAGACAGACAGACAGAGAGAGAGGAAAGATGCCACAGGTCGGGTTTGAATCTGGTCCACCTGCTTCAAGGACTAAAGCCTGTGTACATGTGGAATTCAAACTAACCACTTGTCCACCAGCATCCGGCTCTTTGACTCTTATTACAAACAAGTCTCCTCTCTCCTGCTGCAGCTTCAGCTGGTTTATAAAGTCAGAGACTGAAGCTTTGTATTCAGATTTTAGATGATTTAATATAACTGGATAAAATGTTACTTTCATAGTCTGAACATGAAGCATATCTGCTCTATATGTCATGTTAATAACATCACACACATTCTCTAACTTTATATATTTTCTTTTTTCTTTCAGAGTGCATCTTAAAGGACAGAACATCGGAGGAACCAGGTGAGTCCTGATGATGTCACCCTCTGCCTGTCACGCGCTCAGGTTGACCCCACAGACCTGATACCACTCAGGAATATTTAAAGTATTTCTAATTCACTTCAGTGGACATTATTCTTCAGTTTGTGACGTAAAGACTCACAACACGTCAGTTTAAAGGAATCAATCAAAGCTTTTTGTACGTTAATATAACCACCACACCTAGCAGCTCTGATGAAGGGGCTTCAGGTCAGGTGGTCTACAGGGTCCTTCAACATGTCAGCCTGCTGGGACAAATAATCGGATTTATCATTGAGACATGAATTTAGCTTCTCTATTCCTCCTTTTATAAACCTCTTTAATCAGATATGTGATGACCAGAGGATTCACATGATTACATTTCTGATGCTGTAAAGAACCTGAATAATTTCTTATTTATTCCCTGTTCACAGTTGCATGTCGAGAGCCGAGCCGAGCCGTTCAGGAGCTTCTCCTGAACCTAAAGTGGAGTGGAGGGACAGTTCTGGAAACATCCTTCATGCTGAAGAACCACAAGTCACTAAAAATGAAGATGGCAGCTACCACATCATCCTCCAAACGACTGTGACCAAGACCGACACCTACAGCTGTGTGGTCACACAGGACGCCATCTGTCATCAGATCAACTCTAGCAACTATGTGTACATCCAAGGTGAGATTCTCCTTCATAATAATTAAATGTGTCTTTGTTTTAGCGTGCTCAGACTCAGGTCAGAGTGATTCAGCTCAAAGCTGTGTATACAGGGATTCAGTCCCATTGAGCCATCAGGTAAATGTGTCCACCTGAGAGCAACGTTCAAATCTAAACTGGGACTCTGTTTGATGAATCACCAGTGACAGGAGAGATAATGAACTGGGACCATTGAGAAATCACCAAAGTCCCAGTGAGCTGTAGTGAATATATCTATATATACCGTAAATTCCGGACTATAAGCCGCTACTTTTTTGTCACATTTTGAACACTGCAGCTTTTACAAGGATGCGGCTTATTTATGGATTTTTGTTGGGGGACAATGAGCTTCTGCCGCAAGAACATTTCACTTCGTCACGTCGGATCTTAATATCAGTCATTTTGCGTTCATGCACGCACCATCATCATGGAAAACACATGGAGAAATACATATGATGCAGCTTTCAAGTTAAAGGCGATTGACCTGGCTGTCAAAGGAAATAGAGCTGCTGCACGTAAAGTTGACATTGACAGCGACAACAAAAAAGAGACTGAGGAAGTGAGTAATGAAGTCATTCTGAGGCAGTGAATGGATGGACTTTTTCTTGTGAAATGTATTACTGTATTAAGGTAATCTTTTTCGTCAGCCGTGTTACAGACATGTTCGATAAAGGATTTCCAGTAGGCTTCGTATTTGCAGATGTTACCATTAGCCTATGTATTTAATTAAAAGTTAAAACAATGTTTTTGTGTCACGTCTTTCCGTGTAAATAGCTCTGTTACAATGTGGACACCTTCGGCTTATAATCAAGTGCAGCTTATATATGTTCAAATACATTTATTTACTTATTATTAGCCGGTGCGGCTTATATCCAGGTGCGCTCAATAGTCCGGAATTTACGGTATATATATAAATGACTGTCTACAAAATATGTTGCACAATATTAATTATTTCATATCAATAAAAAAAAAAAAACTCACATCAATTAGGTTCACAGATCTTGTCTGAATAGAACAGAAACGTCTGATTGGCTACAGACGATTCACTGCTGAATGTTTGAGAATCGAGCTTCACACAAGACAGTTTGTATGAAACGTAACCAGATCCAAATCTGTTTTTAATGAAAACTGTAAATACTTTTTATAGAAAAAAATAATATATTTTATTTGTTTGATGGCGCCTTTCCCTCCCCTGTCCTGTTCACCCTGTATACCTCTGACTTCCAGTATAACTCTGAGCTCTGCCACATGCAGAAATACTCGGACGACACTGCGATAGTTGGTTGTGTCAGGAATGGACAGGAGGAGGAGTACAGGAGCCTGATCGAGGACTTTGTGACGTGGTGCAGTGCCAACCATCTGCAACTAAACACCTCCAAGACCAAAGAGATGGTGGTGGACTTCCGAAGGAACAAACCACATCTAGAACCTGTTTCCATCGGGGGGGTCGACGTGGAGGTGGTCAGGACCTACGGGTATCTGGGGCTGCAACTGGATGACAAGCTGGACTGGTCGCCTAACATGGACACTACCTGCAGGAAGGGACAGAGTCGTCTGTACTTCCTGAGAAGGCTGGGGTCCTTCAACATCTGCAAAAAGCTGCTGCAGATGTTCTACCAGTCTGTGGTGTCCAGCGTCCTCTTCTACGCCGTGGTGTGCTGGGGAGGAAGCTGCAAGAAGAGGGACGCAGCACGCCTGGACAGACTGGTGAGGAGGGCCGGCTCTGTGGTGGGTACAGAGCTGGACTCACTGGTGACAGTGGTAGAGAGGAGGACTCTGGACAAAATGCTCTCCATCACGTCCCTGAACCTTTTAGTTCTATGAAGAGAAGTCCCTGAACCTTTTAGTTCTATGAAGAGAAGTCCCTGAACCTTTTAGTTCTTGGAAGAGAAGTCCCTGAACCTTTTAGTTCTTGGAAGAGAAGTCCCTGAACCTTTTAGTTCCTGAAGAGAAGTCCCTGAACCTTTTAGTTCTGGGGATCTTTGATGGAAAAGGGTCTTTAGAAACATCAGCTCCTCATCAAACCTGGACTACTTTCAGCTTCTACTCACTGTGGAGGACAGCTCTCCCAACTAAACACATATCAAGACTGTATACCCAGCACTACAACATGTTGATGCTCCATTCACTGACTTTACTGTTTTCATGGAAACGAACTGATTCACTCTCATGTTTGTGTTTCATTTCAAGTGACGGTGAAAGAAGACAGTTATGCTGTGTTACCGTGTTCCCTCAGCACCAAGGAGAACATCCAGACCACGGTCTTTGACTGGAAGAAAGGCGGTCAGGATGTGTTCTTTTACAATGGAAGAGATTTTAACAGTCAGCTTGAAGGTCGAGTGTCACATTTTAACGAGGAGCTGAAGAACGGTAACGCCTCCATAAAGATCAGGAAGACGAAGGTGGCCGACAGTGGAGTCTACACCTGTATTTTTCGTCATCTGATCTCATCTCATCCTCCTCAGCAGTTCACCATTGAGCTGGTTGTTGGTGAGTTTTTTTTTATTTTTATTTTTTTATTATATTTAAAAGCATTGTTAGTAAGATGACAGGTTTAAGAGTCACTGATGAACTTTATTTATTTTCTGCACAAACGAGATGTGACGTGATTCAGGGAGTTTTTAAGGGAACATTGGGGAGAGAGAGAGAGACAGACAGACAGACAGACAGACAGAGAGAGAGGAAAGATGCCACAGGTCGGGTTTGAATCTGGTCCACCTGCTTCAAGGACTAAAGCCTGTGTACATGTGGAATTCAAACTAACCACTTGTCCACCAGCATCCGGCTCTTTGACTCTTATTACAAACAAGTCTCCTCTCTCCTGCTGCAGCTTCAGCTGGTTTATAAAGTCAGAGACTGAAGCTTTGTATTCAGATTTTAGATGATTTAATATAACTGGATAAAATGTTACTTTCATAGTCTGAACATGAAGCATATCTGCTCTATATGTCATGTTAATAACATCACACACATTCTCTAACTTTATATATTTTCTTTTTTCTTTCAGAGTGCATCTTAAAGGACAGAACATCGGAGGAACCAGGTGAGTCCTGATGATGTCACCCTCTGCCTGTCACGCGCTCAGGTTGACCCCACAGACCTGATACCACTCAGGAATATTTAAAGTATTTCTAATTCACTTCAGTGGACATTATTCTTCAGTTTGTGACGTAAAGACTCACAACACGTCAGTTTAAAGGAATCAATCAAAGCTTTTTGTACGTTAATATAACCACCACACCTAGCAGCTCTGATGAAGGGGGTTCAGGTCAGGTGGTCTACAGGGTCCTTCAACATGTCAGCCTGCTGGGACAAATAATCGGATTTATCATTGAGACATGAATTTAGCTTCTCTATTCCTCCTTTTATAAACCTCTTTAATCAGATATGTGATGACCAGAGGATTCACATGATTACATTTCTGATGCTGTAAAGAACCTGAATAATTTCTTATTTATTCCCTGTTCACAGTTGCATGTCGAGAGCCGAGCCGAGCCGTTCAGGAGCTTCTCCTGAACCTAAAGTGGAGTGGAGGGACAGTTCTGGAAACATCCTTCATGCTGAAGAACCACAAGTCACTAAAAATGAAGATGGCAGCTACCACATCATCCTCCAAACGACTGTGACCAAGACCGACACCTACAGCTGTGTGGTCACACAGGACGCCATCTGTCATCAGATCAACTCTAGCAACTATGTGTACATCCAAGGTGAGATTCTCCTTCATAATAATTAAATGTGTCTTTGTTTTAGCGTGCTCAGACTCAGGTCAGAGTGATTCAGCTCAAAGCAGTGTATACAGGGATTCAGTCCCATTGAGCCATCAGGTAAATGTGTCCACCTGAGAGCAACGTTCAAATCTAAACTGGGACTCTGTTTGATGAATCACCAGTGACAGGAGAGATAATGAACTGGGACCATTGAGAAATCACCAAAGTCCCAGTGAGCTGTAGTGAATATATCTATATATACCGTAGATTCCGGACTATAAGCCGCTACTTTTTTGTCACATTTTGAACACTGCAGCTTTTACAAGGATGCGGCTTATTTATGGATTTTTGTTGGGGGACAATGAGCTTCTGCCGCAAGAACATTTCACTTCGTCACGTCGGATCTTAATATCAGTCATTTTGCGTTCATGCACGCACCATCATCATGGAAAACACATGGAGAAATACATATGATGCAGCTTTCAAGTTAAAGGCGATTGACCTGGCTGTCAAAGGAAATAGAGCTGCTGCACGTAAAGTTGACATTGACAGCGACAACAAAAAAGAGACTGAGGAAGTGAGTAATGAAGTCATTCTGAGGCAGTGAATGGATGGACTTTTTCTTGTGAAATGTATTACTGTATTAAGGTAATCTTTTTCGTCAGCCGTGTTACAGACATGTTCGATAAAGGATTTCCAGTAGGCTTCGTATTTGCAGATGTTACCATTAGCCTATGTATTTAATTAAAAGTTAAAACAATGTTTTTGTGTCACGTCTTTCCGTGTAAATAGCTCTGT
This sequence comes from Symphodus melops, assembly GCF_947650265.1. Taxonomy (NCBI): domain Eukaryota; kingdom Metazoa; phylum Chordata; class Actinopteri; order Labriformes; family Labridae; genus Symphodus; species Symphodus melops. Next base: position 8,824,311 of record NC_136695.1, on the reverse strand, counting down.
TACAATGTGGACACCTTCGGCTTATAATCAAGTGCAGCTTATATATGTTCAAATACATTTATTTACTTATTATTAGCCGGTGCGGCTTATATCCAGGTGCGCTCAATAGTCCGGAATTTACGGTATATATATAAATGACTGTCTACAAAATATGTTGCACAATATTAATTATTTCATATCAATAAAAAAAAGAAAACTCACATCAATTAGGTTCACAGATCTTGTCTGAATAGAACAGAAACGTCTGATTGGCTACAGACGATTCACTGCTGAATGTTTGAGAATCGAGCTTCACACAAGACAGTTTGTATGAAACGTAACCAGATCCAAATCTGTTTTTAATGAAAACTGTAAATACTTTTTATAGAAAAAAATAATATATTTTATTTGTTTGATGGCGCCTTTCCCTCCCCTGTCCTGTTCACCCTGTATACCTCTGACTTCCAGTATAACTCTGAGCTCTGCCACATGCAGAAATACTCGGACGACACTGCGATAGTTGGTTGTGTCAGGAATGGACAGGAGGAGGAGTACAGGAGCCTGATCGAGGACTTTGTGACGTGGTGCAGTGCCAACCATCTGCAACTAAACACCTCCAAGACCAAAGAGATGGTGGTGGACTTCCGAAGGAACAAACCACATCTAGAACCTGTTTCCATCGGGGGGGTCGACGTGGAGGTGGTCAGGACCTACGGGTATCTGGGGCTGCAACTGGATGACAAGCTGGACTGGTCGCCTAACATGGACACTACCTGCAGGAAGGGACAGAGTCGTCTGTACTTCCTGAGAAGGCTGGGGTCCTTCAACATCTGCAAAAAGCTGCTGCAGATGTTCTACCAGTCTGTGGTGTCCAGCGTCCTCTTCTACGCCGTGGTGTGCTGGGGAGGAAGCTGCAAGAAGAGGGACGCAGCACGCCTGGACAGACTGGTGAGGAGGGCCGGCTCTGTGGTGGGTACAGAGCTGGACTCACTGGTGACAGTGGTAGAGAGGAGGACTCTGGACAAAATGCTCTCCATCACGTCCCTGAACCTTTTAGTTCTATGAAGAGAAGTCCCTGAACCTTTTAGTTCTATGAAGAGAAGTCCCTGAACCTTTTAGTTCTTGGAAGAGAAGTCCCTGAACCTTTTAGTTCTTGGAAGAGAAGTCCCTGAACCTTTTAGTTCCTGAAGAGAAGTCCCTGAACCTTTTAGTTCTGGGGATCTTTGATGGAAAAGGGTCTTTAGAAACATCAGCTCCTCATCAAACCTGGACTACTTTCAGCTTCTACTCACTGTGGAGGACAGCTCTCCCAACTAAACACATATCAAGACTGTATACCCAGCACTACAACATGTTGATGCTCCATTCACTGACTTTACTGTTTTCATGGAAACGAACTGATTCACTCTCATGTTTGTGTTTCATTTCAAGTGACGGTGAAAGAAGACAGTTATGCTGTGTTACCGTGTTCCCTCAGCACCAAGGAGAACATCCAGACCACGGTCTTTGACTGGAAGAAAGGCGGTCAGGATGTGTTCTTTTACAATGGAAGAGATTTTAACAGTCAGCTTGAAGGTCGAGTGTCACATTTTAACGAGGAGCTGAAGAACGGTAACGCCTCCATAAAGATCAGGAAGACGAAGGTGGCCGACAGTGGAGTCTACACCTGTATTTTTCGTCATCTGATCTCATCTCATCCTCCTCAGCAGTTCACCATTGAGCTGGTTGTTGGTGAGTTTTTTTTTATTTTTATTTTTTTATTATATTTAAAAGCATTGTTAGTAAGATGACAGGTTTAAGAGTCACTGATGAACTTTATTTATTTTCTGCACAAACGAGATGTGACGTGATTCAGGGAGTTTTTAAGGGAACATTGGGGAGAGAGAGAGAGACAGACAGACAGACAGACAGACAGACAGAGAGAGAGGAAAGATGCCACAGGTCGGGTTTGAATCTGGTCCACCTGCTTCAAGGACTAAAGCCTGTGTACATGTGGAGTTCAAACTAACCACTTGTCCACCAGCATCCGGCTCTTTGACTCTTATTACAAACAAGTCTCCTCTCTCCTGCTGCAGCTTCAGCTGGTTTATAAAGTCAGAGACTGAAGCTTTGTATTCAGATTTTAGATGATTTAATATAACTGGATAAAATGTTACTTTCATAGTCTGAACATGAAGCATATCTGCTCTATATGTCATGTTAATAACATCACACACATTCTCTAACTTTATATATTTTCTTTTTTCTTTCAGAGTGCATCTTAAAGGACAGAACATCGGAGGAACCAGGTGAGTCCTGATGATGTCACCCTCTGCCTGTCACGCGCTCAGGTTGACCCCACAGACCTGATACCACTCAGGAATATTTAAAGTATTTCTAATTCACTTCAGTGGACATTATTCTTCAGTTTGTGACGTAAAGACTCACAACACGTCAGTTTAAAGGAATCAATCAAAGCTTTTTGTACGTTAATATAACCACCACACCTAGCAGCTCTGATGAAGGGGCTTCAGGTCAGGTGGTCTACAGGGTCCTTCAACATGTCAGCCTGCTGGGACAAATAATCGGATTTATCATTGAGACATGAATTTAGCTTCTCTATTCCTCCTTTTATAAACCTCTTTAATCAGATATGTGATGACCAGAGGATTCACATGATTACATTTCTGATGCTGTAAAGAACCTGAATAATTTCTTATTTATTCCCTGTTCACAGTTGCATGTCGAGAGCCGAGCCGAGCCGTTCAGGAGCTTCTCCTGAACCTAAAGTGGAGTGGAGGGACAGTTCTGGAAACATCCTTCATGCTGAAGAACCACAAGTCACTAAAAATGAAGATGGCAGCTACCACATCATCCTCCAAACGACTGTGACCAAGACCGACACCTACAGCTGTGTGGTCACACAGGACGCCATCTGTCATCAGATCAACTCTAGCAACTATGTGTACATCCAAGGTGAGATTCTCCTTCATAATAATTAAATGTGTCTTTGTTTTAGCGTGCTCAGACTCAGGTCAGAGTGATTCAGCTCAAAGCAGTGTATACAGGGATTCAGTCCCATTGAGCCATCAGGTAAATGTGTCCACCTGAGAGCAACGTTCAAATCTAAACTGGGACTCTGTTTGATGAATCACCAGTGACAGGAGAGATAATGAACTGGGACCATTGAGAAATCACCAAAGTCCCAGTGAGCTGTAGTGAATATATCTATATATACCGTAAATTCCGGACTATAAGCCGCTACTTTTTTGTCACATTTTGAACACTGCAGCTTTTACAAGGATGCGGCTTATTTATGGATTTTTGTTGGGGGACAATGAGCTTCTGCCGCAAGAACATTTCACTTCGTCACGTCGGATCTTAATATCAGTCATTTTGCGTTCATGCACGCACCATCATCATGGAAAACACATGGAGAAATACATATGATGCAGCTTTCAAGTTAAAGGCGATTGACCTGGCTGTCAAAGGAAATAGAGCTGCTGCACGTAAAGTTGACATTGACAGCGACAACAAAAAAGAGACTGAGGAAGTGAGTAATGAAGTCATTCTGAGGCAGTGAATGGATGGACTTTTTCTTGTGAAATGTATTACTGTATTAAGGTAATCTTTTTCGTCAGCCGTGTTACAGACATGTTCGATAAAGGATTTCCAGTAGGCTTCGTATTTGCAGATGTTACCATTAGCCTATGTATTTAATTAAAAGTTAAAACAATGTTTTTGTGTCACGTCTTTCCGTGTAAATAGCTCTGTTACAATGTGGACACCTTCGGCTTATAATCAAGTGCAGCTTATATATGTTCAAATACATTTATTTACTTATTATTAGCCGGTGCGGCTTATATCCAGGTGCGCTCAATAGTCCGGAATTTACGGTATATATATAAATGACTGTCTACAAAATATGTTGCACAATATTAATTATTTCATATCAATAAAAAAAAAAAAACTCACATCAATTAGGTTCACAGATCTTGTCTGAATAGAACAGAAACGTCTGATTGGCTACAGACGATTCACTGCTGAATGTTTGAGAATCGAGCTTCACACAAGACAGTTTGTATGAAACGTAACCAGATCCAAATCTGTTTTTAATGAAAACTGTAAATACTTTTTATAGAAAAAAATAATATATTTTATTTGTTTGATGGCGCCTTTCCCTCCCCTGTCCTGTTCACCCTGTATACCTCTGACTTCCAGTATAACTCTGAGCTCTGCCACATGCAGAAATACTCGGACGACACTGCGATAGTTGGTTGTGTCAGGAATGGACAGGAGGAGGAGTACAGGAGCCTGATCGAGGACTTTGTGACGTGGTGCAGTGCCAACCATCTGCAACTAAACACCTCCAAGACCAAAGAGATGGTGGTGGACTTCCGAAGGAACAAACCACATCTAGAACCTGTTTCCATCGGGGGGGTCGACGTGGAGGTGGTCAGGACCTACGGGTATCTGGGGCTGCAACTGGATGACAAGCTGGACTGGTCGCCTAACATGGACACTACCTGCAGGAAGGGACAGAGTCGTCTGTACTTCCTGAGAAGGCTGGGGTCCTTCAACATCTGCAAAAAGCTGCTGCAGATGTTCTACCAGTCTGTGGTGTCCAGCGTCCTCTTCTACGCCGTGGTGTGCTGGGGAGGAAGCTGCAAGAAGAGGGACGCAGCACGCCTGGACAGACTGGTGAGGAGGGCCGGCTCTGTGGTGGGTACAGAGCTGGACTCACTGGTGACAGTGGTAGAGAGGAGGACTCTGGACAAAATGCTCTCCATCACGTCCCTGAACCTTTTAGTTCTATGAAGAGAAGTCCCTGAACCTTTTAGTTCTATGAAGAGAAGTCCCTGAACCTTTTAGTTCTTGGAAGAGAAGTCCCTGAACCTTTTAGTTCTTGGAAGAGAAGTCCCTGAACCTTTTAGTTCCTGAAGAGAAGTCCCTGAACCTTTTAGTTCTGGGGATCTTTGATGGAAAAGGGTCTTTAGAAACATCAGCTCCTCATCAAACCTGGACTACTTTCAGCTTCTACTCACTGTGGAGGACAGCTCTCCCAACTAAACACATATCAAGACTGTATACCCAGCACTACAACATGTTGATGCTCCATTCACTGACTTTACTGTTTTCATGGAAACGAACTGATTCACTCTCATGTTTGTGTTTCATTTCAAGTGACGGTGAAAGAAGACAGTTATGCTGTGTTACCGTGTTCCCTCAGCACCAAGGAGAACATCCAGACCACGGTCTTTGACTGGAAGAAAGGCGGTCAGGATGTGTTCTTTTACAATGGAAGAGATTTTAACAGTCAGCTTGAAGGTCGAGTGTCACATTTTAACGAGGAGCTGAAGAACGGTAACGCCTCCATAAAGATCAGGAAGACGAAGGTGGCCGACAGTGGAGTCTACACCTGTATTTTTCGTCATCTGATCTCATCTCATCCTCCTCAGCAGTTCACCATTGAGCTGGTTGTTGGTGAGTTTTTTTTTATTTTTATTTTTTTATTATATTTAAAAGCATTGTTAGTAAGATGACAGGTTTAAGAGTCACTGATGAACTTTATTTATTTTCTGCACAAACGAGATGTGACGTGATTCAGGGAGTTTTTAAGGGAACATTGGGGAGAGAGAGAGAGACAGACAGACAGACAGACAGACAGAGAGAGAGGAAAGATGCCACAGGTCGGGTTTGAATCTGGTCCACCTGCTTCAAGGACTAAAGCCTGTGTACATGTGGAGTTCAAACTAACCACTTGTCCACCAGCATCCGGCTCTTTGACTCTTATTACAAACAAGTCTCCTCTCTCCTGCTGCAGCTTCAGCTGGTTTATAAAGTCAGAGACTGAAGCTTTGTATTCAGATTTTAGATGATTTAATATAACTGGATAAAATGTTACTTTCATAGTCTGAACATGAAGCATATCTGCTCTATATGTCATGTTAATAACATCACACACATTCTCTAACTTTATATATTTTCTTTTTTCTTTCAGAGTGCATCTTAAAGGACAGAACATCGGAGGAACCAGGTGAGTCCTGATGATGTCACCCTCTGCCTGTCACGCGCTCAGGTTGACCCCACAGACCTGATACCACTCAGGAATATTTAAAGTATTTCTAATTCACTTCAGTGGACATTATTCTTCAGTTTGTGACGTAAAGACTCACAACACGTCAGTTTAAAGGAATCAATCAAAGCTTTTTGTACGTTAATATAACCACCACACCTAGCAGCTCTGATGAAGGGGCTTCAGGTCAGGTGGTCTACAGGGTCCTTCAACATGTCAGCCTGCTGGGACAAATAATCGGATTTATCATTGAGACATGAATTTAGCTTCTCTATTCCTCCTTTTATAAACCTCTTTAATCAGATATGTGATGACCAGAGGATTCACATGATTACATTTCTGATGCTGTAAAGAACCTGAATAATTTCTTATTTATTCCCTGTTCACAGTTGCATGTCGAGAGCCGAGCCGAGCCGTTCAGGAGCTTCTCCTGAACCTAAAGTGGAGTGGAGGGACAGTTCTGGAAACATCCTTCATGCTGAAGAACCACAAGTCACTAAAAATGAAGATGGCAGCTACCACATCATCCTCCAAACGACTGTGACCAAGACCGACACCTACAGCTGTGTGGTCACACAGGACGCCATCTGTCATCAGATCAACTCTAGCAACTATGTGTACATCCAAGGTGAGATTCTCCTTCATAATAATTAAATGTGTCTTTGTTTTAGCGTGCTCAGACTCAGGTCAGAGTGATTCAGCTCAAAGCAGTGTATACAGGGATTCAGTCCCATTGAGCCATCAGGTAAATGTGTCCACCTGAGAGCAACGTTCAAATCTAAACTGGGACTCTGTTTGATGAATCACCAGTGACAGGAGAGATAATGAACTGGGACCATTGAGAAATCACCAAAGTCCCAGTGAGCTGTAGTGAATATATCTATATATACCGTAGATTCCGGACTATAAGCCGCTACTTTTTTGTCACATTTTGAACACTGCAGCTTTTACAAGGATGCGGCTTATTTATGGATTTTTGTTGGGGGACAATGAGCTTCTGCCGCAAGAACATTTCACTTCGTCACGTCGGATCTTAATATCAGTCATTTTGCGTTCATGCACGCACCATCATCATGGAAAACACATGGAGAAATACATATGATGCAGCTTTCAAGTTAAAGGCGATTGACCTGGCTGTCAAAGGAAATAGAGCTGCTGCACGTAAAGTTGACATTGACAGCGACAACAAAAAAGAGACTGAGGAAGTGAGTAATGAAGTCATTCTGAGGCAGTGAATGGATGGACTTTTTCTTGTGAAATGTATTACTGTATTAAGGTAATCTTTTTCGTCAGCCGTGTTACAGACATGTTCGATAAAGGATTTCCAGTAGGCTTCGTATTTGCAGATGTTACCATTAGCCTATGTATTTAATTAAAAGTTAAAACAATGTTTTTGTGTCACGTCTTTCCGTGTAAATAGCTCTGTTACAATGTGGACACCTTCGGCTTATAATCAAGTGCAGCTTATATATGTTCAAATACATTTATTTACTTATTATTAGCCGGTGCGGCTTATATCCAGGTGCGCTCAATAGTCCGGAATTTACGGTATATATATAAATGACTGTCTACAAAATATGTTGCACAATATTAATTATTTCATATCAATAAAAAAAAAAAAACTCACATCAATTAGGTTCACAGATCTTGTCTGAATAGAACAGAAACGTCTGATTGGCTACAGACGATTCACTGCTGAATGTTTGAGAATCGAGCTTCACACAAGACAGTTTGTATGAAACGTAACCAGATCCAAATCTGTTTTTAATGAAAACTGTAAATACTTTTTATAGAAAAAAATAAGATATTTTATTTGTTTGATGGCGCCTTTCCCTCCCCTGTCCTGTTCACCCTGTATACCTCTGACTTCCAGTATAACTCTGAGCTCTGCCACATGCAGAAATACTCGGACGACACTGCGATAGTTGGTTGTGTCAGGAATGGACAGGAGGAGGAGTACAGGAGCCTGATCGAGGACTTTGTGACGTGGTGCAGTGCCAACCATCTGCAACTAAACACCTCCAAGACCAAAGAGATGGTGGTGGACTTCCGAAGGAACAAACCACATCTAGAACCTGTTTCCATCGGGGGGGTCGACGTGGAGGTGGTCAGGACCTACGGGTATCTGGGGCTGCAACTGGATGACAAGCTGGACTGGTCGCCTAACATGGACACTACCTGCAGGAAGGGACAGAGTCGTCTGTACTTCCTGAGAAGGCTGGGGTCCTTCAACATCTGCAAAAAGCTGCTGCAGATGTTCTACCAGTCTGTGGTGTCCAGCGTCCTCTTCTACGCCGTGGTGTGCTGGGGAGGAAGCTGCAAGAAGAGGGACGCAGCACGCCTGGACAGACTGGTGAGGAGGGCCGGCTCTGTGGTGGGTACAGAGCTGGACTCACTGGTGACAGTGGTAGAGAGGAGGACTCTGGACAAAATGCTCTCCATCACGTCCCTGAACCTTTTAGTTCTATGAAGAGAAGTCCCTGAACCTTTTAGTTCTATGAAGAGAAGTCCCTGAACCTTTTAGTTCTTGGAAGAGAAGTCCCTGAACCTTTTAGTTCTTGGAAGAGAAGTCCCTGAACCTTTTAGTTCCTGAAGAGAAGTCCCTGAACCTTTTAGTTCTGGGGATCTTTGATGGAAAAGGGTCTTTAGAAACATCAGCTCCTCATCAAACCTGGACTACTTTCAGCTTCTACTCACTGTGGAGGACAGCTCTCCCAACTAAACACATATCAAGACTGTATACCCAGCACTACAACATGTTGATGCTCCATTCACTGACTTTACTGTTTTCATGGAAACGAACTGATTCACTCTCATGTTTGTGTTTCATTTCAAGTGACGGTGAAAGAAGACAGTTATGCTGTGTTACCGTGTTCCCTCAGCACCAAGGAGAACATCCAGACCACGGTCTTTGACTGGAAGAAAGGCGGTCAGGATGTGTTCTTTTACAATGGAAGAGATTTTAACAGTCAGCTTGAAGGTCGAGTGTCACATTTTAACGAGGAGCTGAAGAACGGTAACGCCTCCATAAAGATCAGGAAGACGAAGGTGGCCGACAGTGGAGTCTACACCTGTATTTTTCGTCATCTGATCTCATCTCATCCTCCTCAGCAGTTCACCATTGAGCTGGTTGTTGGTGAGTTTTTTTTTATTTTTATTTTTTTATTATATTTAAAAGCATTGTTAGTAAGATGACAGGTTTAAGAGTCACTGATGAACTTTATTTATTTTCTGCACAAACGAGATGTGACGTGATTCAGGGAGTTTTTAAGGGAACATTGGGGAGAGAGAGAGAGACAGACAGACAGACAGACAGACAGAGAGAGAGGAAAGATGCCACAGGTCGGGTTTGAATCTGGTCCACCTGCTTCAAGGACTAAAGCCTGTGTACATGTGGAGTTCAAACTAACCACTTGTCCACCAGCATCCGGCTCTTTGACTCTTATTACAAACAAGTCTCCTCTCTCCTGCTGCAGCTTCAGCTGGTTTATAAAGTCAGAGACTGAAGCTTTGTATTCAGATTTTAGATGATTTAATATAACTGGATAAAATGTTACTTTCATAGTCTGAACATGAAGCATATCTGCTCTATATGTCATGTTAATAACATCACACACATTCTCTAACTTTATATATTTTCTTTTTTCTTTCAGAGTGCATCTTAAAGGACAGAACATCGGAGGAACCAGGTGAGTCCTGATGATGTCACCCTCTGCCTGTCACGCGCTCAGGTTGACCCCACAGACCTGATACCACTCAGGAATATTTAAAGTATTTCTAATTCACTTCAGTGGACATTATTCTTCAGTTTGTGACGTAAAGACTCACAACACGTCAGTTTAAAGGAATCAATCAAAGCTTTTTGTACGTTAATATAACCACCACACCTAGCAGCTCTGATGAAGGGGGTTCAGGTCAGGTGGTCTACAGGGTCCTTCAACATGTCAGCCTGCTGGGACAAATAATCGGATTTATCATTGAGACATGAATTTAGCTTCTCTATTCCTCCTTTTATAAACCTCTTTAATCAGATATGTGATGACCAGAGGATTCACATGATTACATTTCTGATGCTGTAAAGAACCTGAATAATTTCTTATTTATTCCCTGTTCACAGTTGCATGTCGAGAGCCGAGCCGAGCCGTTCAGGAGCTTCTCCTGAACCTAAAGTGGAGTGGAGGGACAGTTCTGGAAACATCCTTCATGCTGAAGAACCACAAGTCACTAAAAATGAAGATGGCAGCTACCACATCATCCTCCAAACGACTGTGACCAAGACCGACACCTACAGCTGTGTGGTCACACAGGACGCCATCTGTCATCAGATCAACTCTAGCAACTATGTGTACATCCAAGGTGAGATTCTCCTTCATAATAATTAAATGTGTCTTTGTTTTAGCGTGCTCAGACTCAGGTCAGAGTGATTCAGCTCAAAGCAGTGTATACAGGGATTCAGTCCCATTGAGCCATCAGGTAAATGTGTCCACCTGAGAGCAACGTTCAAATCTAAACTGGGACTCTGTTTGATGAATCACCAGTGACAGGAGAGATAATGAACTGGGACCATTGAGAAATCACCAAAGTCCCAGTGAGCTGTAGTGAATATATCTATATATACCGTAGATTCCGGACTATAAGCCGCTACTTTTTTGTCACATTTTGAACACTGCAGCTTTTACAAGGATGCGGCTTATTTATGGATTTTTGTTGGGGGACAATGAGCTTCTGCCGCAAGAACATTTCACTTCGTCACGTCGGATCTTAATATCAGTCATTTTGCGTTCATGCACGCACCATCATCATGGAAAACACATGGAGAAATACATATGATGCAGCTTTCAAGTTAAAGGCGATTGACCTGGCTGTCAAAGGAAATAGAGCTGCTGCACGTAAAGTTGACATTGACAGCGACAACAAAAAAGAGACTGAGGAAGTGAGTAATGAAGTCATTCTGAGGCAGTGAATGGATGGACTTTTTCTTGTGAAATGTATTACTGTATTAAGGTAATCTTTTTCGTCAGCCGTGTTACAGACATGTTCGATAAAGGATGTCCAGTAGGCTTCGTATTTGCAGATGTTACCGTTAGCCTATGTATTTAATTAAAAGTTAAAACAATGTTTTTGTGTCACGTCTTTCCGTGTAAATAGCTCTGTTACAATGTGGACACCTTCGGCTTATAATCAAGTGCAGCTTATATATGTTCAAATACATTTATTTACTTATTATTAGCCGGTGCGGCTTATATCCAGGTGCGCTCAATAGTCTGGAATTTACGGTATATATATAAATGACTGTCTACAAAATATGTTGCACAATATTAATTATTTCATATCAATAAAAAAAAAACCTCACATCAATTAGGTTCACAGATCTTGTCTGAATAGAACAGAAACGTCTGATTGGCTACAGACGATTCACTGCTGAATGTTTGAGAATCGAGCTTCACACAAGACAGTTTGTATGAAACGTAACCAAATCCAAATCTGTTTTTAATGAAAACTGTAAATACTTTTTATAGAAAAAAATAATATATTTTATTTGTTTGATGGCGCCTTTCCCTCCCCTGTCCTGTTCACCCTGTATACCTCTGACTTCCAGTATAACTCTGAGCTCTGCCACATGCAGAAATACTCGGACGACACTGCGATAGTTGGTTGTGTCAGGGATGGACAGGAGGAGGAGTACAGGAGCCTGATCGAGGACTTTGTGACGTGGTGCAGTGCCAACCATCTGCAACTAAACACCTCCAAGACCAAAGAGATGGTGGTGGACTTCCGAAGGAACAAACCACATCTAGAACCTGTTTCCATCGGGGGGGTCGACGTGGAGGTGGTCAGGACCTACGGGTATCTGGGGCTGCAACTGGATGACAAGCTGGACTGGTCGCCTAACATGGACACTACCTGCAGGAAGGGACAGAGTCGTCTGTACTTCCTGAGAAGGCTGGGGTCCTTCAACATCTGCAAAAAGCTGCTGCAGATGTTCTACCAGTCTGTGGTGTCCAGCGTCCTCTTCTACGCCGTGGTGTGCTGGGGAGGAAGCTGCAAGAAGAGGGACGCAGCACGCCTGGACAGACTGGTGAGGAGGGCCGGCTCTGTGGTGGGTACAGAGCTGGACTCACTGGTGACAGTGGTAGAGAGGAGGACTCTGGACAAAATGCTCTCCATCACGTCCCTGAACCTTTTAGTTCTATGAAGAGAAGTCCCTGAACCTTTTAGTTCTATGAAGAGAAGTCCCTGAACCTTTTAGTTCTATGAAGAGAAGTCCCTGAACCTTTTAGTTCTTGGAAGAGAAGTCCCTGAACCTTTTAGTTCTTGGAAGAGAAGTCCCTGAACCTTTTAGTTCTATGAAGAGAAGTCCCTGAACCTTTTAGTTCTTGGAAGAGATGTCCCTGAACCTTTTAGTTCCTGAAGAGAAGTCCCTGAACCTTTTAGTTCTGGGGATCTTTGATGGAAAAGGGTCTTTAGAAACATCAGCTCCTCATCAAACCTGGACTACTTTCAGCTTCTACTCACTGTGGAGGACAGCTCTCTCAACTAAACACATATCAAGACTGTATACCCAGCACTACAACATGTTGATGCTCCATTCACTGACTTTACTGTTTTCATGGAAACGAACTGATTCACTCTCATGTTTGTGTTTCATTTCAAGTGACGGTGAAAGAAGACAGTTATGCTGTGTTACCGTGTTCCCTCAGCACCAAGGAGAACATCCAGACCACGGTCTTTGACTGGAAGAAAGGCGGTCAGGATGTGTTCTTTTACAATGGAAGAGATTTTAACAGTCAGCTTGAAGGTCGAGTGTCACATTTTAACGAGAAGCTGAAGAACGGTAACGCCTCCATAAAGATCAGGAAGACGAAGGTGGCCGACAGTGGAGTCTACACCTGTATTTTTCGTCATCTGATCTCATCTCATCCTCCTCAGCAGTTCACCATTGAGCTGGTTGTTGGTGAGTTTTTTTTATTTTTATTTTTTTATTATATTTAAAAGCATTGTTAGTAAGATGACAGGTTTAAGAGTCACTGATGAACTTTATTTATTTTCTGCACAAACGAGATGTGACGTGATTCAGGGAGTTTTTAAGGGAACATTGGGGAGAGAGAGAGAGACAGACAGACAGACAGAGAGAGAGGAAAGATGCCACAGGTCGGGTTTGAATCTGGTCCACCTGCTTCAAGGACTAAAGCCTGTGTACATGTGGAGTTCAAACTAACCACTTGTCCACCAGCATCCGGCTCTTTGACTCTTATTACAAACAAGTCTCCTCTCTCCTGCTGCAGCTTCAGCTGGTTTATAAAGTCAGAGACTGAAGCTTTGTATTCAGATTTTAGATGATTTAATATAACTGGATAAAATGTTACTTTCATAGTCTGAACATGAAGCATATCTGCTCTATATGTCATGTTAATAACATCACACACATTCTCTAACTTCATATATTTTCTTTTTTCTTTCAGAGTGCATCTTAAAGGACAGAACATCGGAGGAACCAGGTGAGTCCTGATGATGTCACCCTCTGCCTGTCACGCGCTCAGGTTGACCCCACAGACCTGATACCACTCAGGAATATTTAAAGTATTTCTAATTCACTTCAGTGGACTTTATTCTTCAGTTTGTGACGTAAAGACTCACAACACGTCGTTTAAAGGAATCAATCAAAGCTTTTTGTACGTTAATATAACCACCACACCTAGCAGCTCTGATGAAGGGGGTTCAGGTCAGGTGGTCTACAGGGTCCTTCAACATGTCAGCCTGCTGGGACAAATAATCGGATTTATCATTGAGACATGAATTTAGCTTCTCTATTCCTCCTTTTATAAACCTCTTTAATCAGATATGTGATGACCAGAGGATTCACATGATTACATTTCTGATGCTGTAAAGAACCTGAATAATTTCTTATTTATTCCCTGTTCACAGTTGCATGTCGAGAGCCGAGCCGAGCCGTTCAGGAGCTTCTCCTGAACCTAAAGTGGAGTGGAGGGACAGTTCTGGAAACATCCTTCATGCTGAAGAACCACAAGTCACTAAAAATGAAGATGGCAGCTACCACATCATCCTCCAAACGACTGTGACCAAGACCGACACCTACAGCTGTGTGGTCACACAGGACGCCATCTGTCATCAGATCAACTCTAGCAACTATGTGTACATCCAAGGTGAGATTCTCCTTCATAATAATTAAATGTGTCTTTGTTTTAGCGTGCTCAGACTCAGGTCAGAGTGATTCAGCTCAAAGCAGTGTATACAGGGATTCAGTCCCATTGAGCCATCAGGTAAATGTGTCCACCTGAGAGCAACGTTCAAATCTAAACTGGGACTCTGTTTGATGAATCACCAGTGACAGGAGAGATAATGAACTGGGACCATTGAGAAATCACCAAAGTCCCAGTGAGCTGTAGTGAATATATCTATATATACCGTAAATTCCGGACTATAAGCCGCTACTTTTTTGTCACATTTTGAACACTGCAGCTTTTACAAGGATGCGGCTTATTTATGGATTTTTGTTGGGGGACAATGAGCTTCTGCCGCAAGAACATTTCACTTCGTCACGTCGGATCTTAATATCAGTCATTTTGCGTTCATGCACGCACCATCATCATGGAAAACACATGGAGAAATACATATGATGCAGCTTTCAAGTTAAAGGCGATCGACCTGGCTGTCAAAGAAGCTAACAGAGCTGCTGCACGTTAAGATGACACTGACAGCGACAACAGAGACTGAGGAAGTGAGTAATGAAGTCATTCTAAGGCAGTGAATGGATGGACTTTTTCTTGTGAAATATATTACGTCATCTTTTTCATCAGCCGTGTTACAGACACCGTCGGCTAGGCTTCGTATTGTAACGGTTCATGTTGTAAAGTCAGTAGTTGATAATGTGTTCATAATTCCGATTATGTGGAGAGTCAGTGAATGCACCAGCGAGAACGTGTTGAGTGGCTGTATGAGAGAACGCTGGGGGAGAGAGTTGGATTGTTACGGCAAGTTATGTGTTGCTCTCTGCTGTAAACGGCGTGGTCACGGCCGACAGTGATCGGGTTATTAAAAGTTATGATTTGAACGCTCTCGTCGTCCTTTAACGTCCGTACGGACGCTACAGTATTTGCGGATGTTACCGGTAGCCTACGTCTGTGTAAATAGCTCTTGTTATAGCGTGGACACCTGCGGCTTATAATCAAGTGCGGCTTATATATGTACAAATACATTTATTTACTTATTTTTAGCCGGTGCGGCTTATATCCAGGTGCGCTGAATAGTCCGGAATTTACGGTATATATATAAATGACTGTCTACAAAATATGTTGCACAATATTAATTATTTCATATCAATAAAAAAAAAAACTGACATCAGTTAGGTTCACAGATCTTGTCTGAATAGAACAGAAACGTCTGATTGGCTACAGACGATTCACTGCTGAATGTTTGAGAATCGAGCTTCACACAAGACAGTTTGTATGAAACGTAACCAGATCCAAATCTGTTTTTAATGAAAACTGTAAATACTTTTTATAGAAAAAAACAATATATTTTATTTGTTTGATGGCGCCTTTCCCTCCCCTGTCCTGTTCACCCTGTATACCTCTGACTTCCAGTATAACTCTGAGCTCTGCCACATGCAGAAATACTCGGACGACACTGCGATAGTTGGTTGTGTCAGGGATGGACAGGAGGAGGAGTACAGGAGCCTGATCGAGGACTTTGTGACGTGGTGCAGTGCCAACCATCTGCAACTAAACACCTCCAAGACCAAAGAGATGGTGGTGGACTTCCGAAGGAACAAACCACATCTAGAACCTGTTTC
Source organism: Symphodus melops (assembly GCF_947650265.1). Taxonomy (NCBI): domain Eukaryota; kingdom Metazoa; phylum Chordata; class Actinopteri; order Labriformes; family Labridae; genus Symphodus; species Symphodus melops. Next base: position 8,808,463 of record NC_136695.1, on the reverse strand, counting down.
CATCGGGGGGACCTACGGGTATCTGGGGCTGCAACTGGATGACAAGCTGGACTGGTCGCCTAACATGGACACTACCTGCAGGAAGGGACGGAGTCGTCTGTACTTCCTGAGAAGGCTGGGGTCCTTCAACATCTGCAAAAAGCTGCTGCAGATGTTCTACCAGTCTGTGGTGTCCAGCGTCCTCTTCTCTGCCGTGGTGTGCTGGGGAGGAAGCTGCAAGAAGAGGGACGCAGCACGCCTGGACAGACTGGTGAGGAGGGCCGGCTCTGTGGTGGGTACAGAGCTGGACTCACTGGTGACAGTGGTAGAGAGGAGGACTCTGGACAAAATGCTCTCCATCACGTCCCTGAACCTTTTAGTTCTATGAAGAGAAGTCCCTGAACCTTTTAGTTCTATGAAGAGAAGTCCCTGAACCTTTTAGTTCCTGAAGAGATGTCCCTGAACCTTTTAGTTCCTGAAGAGAAGTCCCTGAACCTTTTAGTTCTGGGGATCTTTGATGGAAAAGGGTCTTTAGAAACATCAGCTCCTCATCAAACCTGGACTACTTTCAGCTTCTACTCACTGTGGAGGACAGCTCTCTCAACTAAACGCATATCAAGACTGTATACCCAGCACTACAACATGTTGATGCTCCATTCACTGACTTTACTGTTTTCATGGAAACGAACTGATTCACTCTCATGTTTGTGTTTCAGTTCAAGTGACGGTGAAAGAAGACAGTTATGCTGTGTTACCGTGTTCCCTCAGCACCAAGGAGAACATCCAGACCACGGTCTTTGACTGGAAGAAAGGCGGTCAGGATGTGTTCTTTTACAATGGAAGAGATTTTAACAGTCAGCTTGAAGGTCGAGTGTCACATTTTAACGAGGAGCTGAAGAACGGTAACGCCTCCATAAAGATCAGGAAGACGAAGGTGGCCGACAGTGGAGTCTACACCTGTATTTTTCGTCATCTGATCTCATCTCATCCTCCTCAGCAGTTCACCATTGAGCTGGTTGTTGGTGAGTTTTTTTTATTTTTATTTTTTTATTATATTTAAAAGCATTGTTAGTAAGATGACAGGTTTAAGAGTCACTGAAGAACTTTATTTATTTTCTGCACAAACGAGATGTTATGTTTTGTTTAAAACATAAAAAATATACTTGGGTTTGTTGAACACCAACTTTTAATGTGTCTGTGAATCAGTTAGACAACACGTACAGCCATCACCATAGTCTTCTTCTACACACATCGCTCACAGGTCTAAACATAATCCTGACACCGCCTAGTGGCTTAACACGGTAATTACTCATATCACTACATCCCCTCTCTTTTAGATGATCAAATATACTGCAGGATTAGTAACCTTAAACTGTATTCATGAATCTTAAACTCCAGGACCTGCATAAAAGAAAATAAACAGGTTATGTCAAACCATTATAACATTATTCTCTTTCAGGTTCAATTTTCACTGTTTAAAGATTAAGTCTGTCAGGTGCTCTAATACTCCGTGCAGATCTTCTTAACACTGTTAATGTATGGTCCTTCTCAGCTGAATCTGTATTATCCAGTACAGTTGATGGTGGGTCAGCTGAGACGATCTCCTGTGGATCTTTTTCATCTGCATGCTCTTGCAGTGTCTCTTGTGTTTTAAGCAAGTTCCTACGATTCCTTCTCAGGATCTGACCATCCTCTGTTAAAACTGTGTAAGACTTTGGATTGACTTCCTCCAAAACTGTTGCTTTCTTGCTCCAGACGTTGGAATCTTCCACTCTTACAGTGTCATGTCTGGCCAACGGGGGAAGACTTCTTGATGTCTTGTCATAGTTTACTTTCTGTCTCTGTTGCAGATGCTGTAGCTTACGTCTCACTTCACCATGTTTCTTTTGTGATGTCACGTAGGGAAGAGTTGTGCGTAGCTTACGTCCCATCAGAAGCTCAGCAGGAGACTTGCCATGTTCCAGTGGTGAAGCTCTGTAACTCAGTAGAGCTAAGTAAGGGTCTGAGCTACTGTCTTTCGCTTTTTTCAATAACTGCTTGACAATGTGAACTCCTTTTTCTGCTTTACCGTTTGACTGGGCATACAGAGGACTTGAAGTCACATGTCGAAAGTCATACTCCTTAGCAAAGTCCTGAAACTCTCTGCAACTGTAACAAGGTCCATTGTCACTGTAGACAACCTGAGGGATTCCCTGTCTAGCAAATATGGATTTCATGTGTTGAATGACACATGTAGCAGACATGCTGGAAAGTAGCGCCATCTCTGGATAGTTTGATAGATAGTCAATAACCAGCAGGTAATTTTTTCCATCAAGGTGAAACAAATCTGTTCCAACTTTCTGCCAAGGCTCATCTGGTATTTCTGTAACAACCATTGGCTCTTTTGGTTGTTTCGCTTGATGCTTGAGGCAGGTTTCACAGCTTGAGATCATTCTGTCAATGTCAGCATTTATACCTGGCCAATAAACAGCAGTTCTTGCTCTCCTCTTACATTTTTCCATTCCCAGATGACCCTCGTGCAATCTCTTTAACATCTCAGGTCTCAGTGATTTTGGAATGATGATTCTGTTCTTTCTGAGAAGAAGTCCATTGACAACACTCAGATCTGCTCTGACATTATAGTACATTTTACAGTCTCCTTTTGGCCATCCTTCATGCAGGTTTTTGATCACTCTTTGCAAACAGACGTCTTTGTCAGTTTCAGCTTTAATCTGCTTGGACTTCATGTCTGAAACTGGAAGTGATTCAGCAATTAGGTTCACATGGAGATTAACATCAGTCTCTGTGGAGCTCTCACTCAGTGTTGTGGCTCTCGACAATGCATCAGCAAGCACAATGTGCTTACCTGGTGTGTAGATCAGGTCGAAGTCATAGCGCTGAAGCTTCATCATTAGTCTTTGAATCCGTGGTGACATCTCGCTGAGATTTTTCTTGATGATGGAGATTAATGGCTTGTGGTCTGTCTCAGCCACAAACGTTGGAAGACCATAGACATAACTATGGAATTTTTCAAACCCATAAACAAGTCCTAAACACTCTTTTTCAATTTGAGCGTATCGGCATTCAGCTGCAGTCATTGTTCTTGAAGCATAAGCAACTGGTCTCCAATCTTCTTCATCAGCTTGCAGTAGCACAGCTCCTATGCCATTTTTTGATGAGTCTGTGGAAATCTTTGTCTGTTTGGATGGATCAAAGTAAGCTAGGACTGGTTCTGTTGTAAGAGTATTTTTAAGCTTTGTCCACTCCTCTTCATGACTGTCGGTCCACTTAAACTCGCTACCATCATGCATCAGCTGTCTCAAATGCACTGTCTTTGAGGATAGGTTTGGAATGAATTTACCAATGAAATTAATCATCCCAAGCTCTTAACACACCTTTCTTATCCTCAGGCCTTGGCATCTCAACGATTGCTTTCACTTTTTCTTTATCTGGCTCGACACCTGCTCCAGACAGTTTGTCTCCGAGAAAAGTGATTTCAGTTACACCAAACTGACATTTTGCTCTGTTAAGCTTCAGTCCATATTTCTGAATGCGTTGCAGCACTTTATGGAGTCTTTCATTGTGCTGTTCCTGAGTAGTTCCCCACAGCACAATGTCATCCACGTACACTCTGACCCCTTCAAGACCTTCTATGATGTGCTCCATGGTACGGGGAAATACCTCGGGAGCTGAGGAGATACCAAAGGGCATTCTCTGGAAGGAGTAGCGGCCAAATGGAGTGTTAAATGTACAGTATTTGGTGCTTTCTTCATGTAGTTTCAGCTGCCAGAATCCCTGGGATGCATCCAACTTACTGAAGAACTTTCCATCTGCCATTTCACTTGTAATCTCATCTCTGGTAGGAATCTGGTAATGCTCTCTTTTTATGTTGGCATTAAGATCTTTTGGATCCATACACACCCGTAGATCTCCAGTTGGTTTCTTGACACACACCATTGAGTTAACCCATTCTGTGGGCTCCTCCACTTTCTTTATTACTCCCAGTGACAACATTCGGTTAAGTTCTTGTTTGAGCTTGTCTCGAAGCGGTGCTGGTACCCGCCGCGGTGCATGAATTACAGGCTTAGCATCATCTTTCAACTGTATCTTGTAGGTGAATGGTAGGACACCAAAGCCTTTAAAGATGTCCGTATACTGGTTGACTATGGAGTCCACGCCATCTTGTACATGCTTGTTGATGTGGTACACCCTTTTAACTAAGCCTAGCTTTTCACATGCTGCATCACCTAGCAGTGACTCGTGACCCTCAGGTACTACCACAAATGCAATGTTATGCTCTTTACCTTTTAGCTTTTACTGTCAGTCTGCATTTACCTGTAGTGTTGATAGGCTGTCCATTGTAGGCTTTAAGTGGGTTATTATTTGGATGGATGTGTGGCTTCACTTTCATTGCCTTTATGTCGAGCTCACTCACCAAATTAGCCTTTGCTCCTGTGTCCAGTTTGAAGGTAACAACTGCTCCATTAACATGCAGTGGTTGTATCCACTTGTCATGCTCAACTCTGTTTACAGTAGTTTGAACAGTCTCTGTAGATTCTTCCTGTGTCACCATGCCCACAAAAAATGTGTCACAAAGAGCAGTTTCTTCAACAGTGTGTACACGCTCACCTTGGCTTGGCTTGACTTTGGAGAAGCATTGTTTTGCATAATGGTTTTTTCCTTTACATTTGTTGCAGACTTTTCCATAGGCAGGGCAATTTCTGGATGCATGTTTAGTGCCACATCGTTTGCAGTTAAAGTTGTCTGAGCCATTTTTCCATTTAGCCTCAGTTGCTCTCAGCTTGTGTGTCCGCATTGATACTGTGGCTACTGCTGCGCCATCTTTGTCAGCGGTCTCACTGAATGTTTTAGCATGCTGCATGGCTAATTCACTTGCATGACACATCTTCACAGCACCATGTAAGGTTAGCTCAGTCTCTCTCAATAATCTCTCCCTCACCTTTTTGTCTTTTATTCCAAACACAATTTGGTCTCGGACCATGGATTCCTGCAATACTCCAAAGTTGCACGTTTTTGCTTTCAGCTTCAGGTCAGTCAGAAAAACATCAAAGCTCTCACCAGGCTGCTGCATGCGTGACCGAAACACATACCGCTCAAAAGTTTCATTTTTCTAAGGCGAACAATGTTCATCAAATTTCTGCACAACGGTGTCGAACTTTTCTTTATCGTCATTGCCGCTGTACACAAAGGTGTTGTACACTTCCACTGCCTGCGGTCCCGCGATGGTAAGAAGCAATGCTATCTTCCGTGCATCAGGCTTACTCTCGAGCCCCAGAGCCTGCAGGTACAGCGTGAAACGCTGCTTAAACGTCCTCCATTCACAGTCCACATTTCCCGTCCAGTTCACAGCGTCAGGCGGCTTCACACTTTCCATGACTTTTTCGTGACTAGAGCACTCCTGGTACCATGTTATGTTTTGTTTAAAACATAAAGAATATACTTGGGTTTGTTGAACACCAACTTTTAATGTGTCTGTGAATCAGATAGACAACACGTACAGCCATCACCGTAGTCTTCTTCTACACACATCGCTCACAGGTCTAAACATAATCCTGACAACACCTAGTGGCTTAACACAGTAATTACTCATATCACTACAGATGTGACGTGATTCAGGGAGTTTTTAAGGGAACATTGGGGAGAGAGAGAGAGAGACGGACGGACGGACGGACGGACGGACGGACAGACAGAGAGAGGAAAGATGCCACAGGTTGGGTTTGAATCTGGTCCACCTGCTTCAAGGACTAAAGCCTGTGTACATGTGGAGTTCAAACTAACCACTTGTCCACCAGCATCCGACTCTTTGACTCTTATTACAAACAAGTCTCCTCTCTCCTGCTGCAGCTTCAGCTGGTTTATAAAGTCAGAGACTGAAGCTTTGTATTCAGATTTTAGATGATTTAATATAACTGGATAAAATGTTACTTTCATAGTCTGAACATGAAGCATATCTGCTCTATATGTCATGCTAATAACATCACACACATTCTCTAACTTTATATATTTTCTTTTTTCTTTCAGAGTGCATCTTAACATGTTGACATTCTTTACATTACCATATATTTTTGCCTCTCGATGTAACAGTTTTAGTTTGTTTATGCTGATTGGATGTTACAAGGCAGACACATGTTCATATCATCAGGAGAAAGTAAAGACTCTGAGGGTTCATGTAGTGTGTTAGCCTTTCTTGAATCCTCGATTCAGGACGTGTGATAAATGATTTATCAGACAAAAAAGTTTTCTTTTGGTGGCGCCGATAGCGCAGCGGCAGCGCGCGCACCATGTTGCGAGGCTTTTGCTCCTCACGCGTGCAGCCCGGGTTCGCGTCCGGCCTGTGGCCACTTTCCCGCATGTCTCTCCCCACTCTCTCCCTGTTTCCTACTCTATCCACTGTCCTATCAATAAAGGCAAAAAAGGCCAAAAATAAACCTTTAAAAAAAAAAAAAGTTTTCTTTTGTTTTTTTTTTCTTTATTTCCATTTTTGGTTGAAATGTTCAGGATATTTGACTCAACTTGTCTATAATATCTGTATGAAGCATGTCCAGCAGGTGTCCACAGAGCGCTCTTAAACTTTTATAAAGTTACCAAAATAAGATAATTCACCACACTTTAGCTGTGTCCCATTCCAGAGGTTGCAGCCTTCGGAGGGCGTGGCCTTCGCGGTCCACGAAGGCACGTCCTCCGTGGACCGCGAAGGCTTATCCACGTGGTCTCCGAAATGAGACGGTCTGGTCTTCCTACTTGCGTCACTAACTGTTCGGTCTCCTAGCAACCCTGAGAGTGTCCGTTTTTTGATTGTACCATTTCATCAACACAACTCAACCGCAAACACCTAATTTTTATATTTATATTTATTTTATATATACAATGGAGCCAGGAGATACAATGAATTTATTTGTTTTGATAGTACAGTTTTTTATGATTCTGAAAAAGAGAGAGAGGGAGAATTATATGCGCCGACGTGTGCTTTATCTCCGGCTGAGTCAGCACCATGGACAGGTGAGTTTACCTTCAGATTGGTTAACATGTTTGTACTTTAGCTTTAATTTGATCCTTAACTTTAAGCTTAGTTAGTTAACAACAACAACAACAACAAACGTAGTTTATATGGCTTATCAATCAATAAACCTTTAGTTGTATAGTGCCAATTAATTCACAAGTGTTATCTCTAGCGCTATCTAAAGACAAAAAGCAGGTATCTCAGCTTTTCCACATTTAATCAAGTTATTGTTTATAATGAATTTCCTTCTCTGTGTTTTCCCAATAGGCTAATCCTCGTACATACTGCAGGATAAACCTGAGCATACCTGTGCTGGACAGGTTTTTCAACCAGCAGGAAGACACACGGCCTGATTTCCGGCTTAGCAGGGAGGCTCTGCAAGTGCTGCTGGGCCTTCTCTACCAGGATCAGAGACACGGATGGGGTGCTACAATTGAGACCCTGGTGTTCCTCTTCTGGCTGGCAAGTGGAACATCGTACAGAGTGGTCTCCAGAGCCTTTGGGATTCCTCGTTCCACTGTCCACCGCATCGTTCACAGGATGACTGAGGAGGTGGTGGCCATTCGCCACCAGGTCATCCACTTCCCCACCACTCCTCAAGACCTGGAGGCAGTTTCCCGTGGGTTTGCAGGGCTGGCGAGACACAGGGCCTTCAGAGGAGCAGCTGGAGCGATAGACGGCTACCATGTCCGCATCAAGCCACCGGGTGGCCCTGATGGTCAGTGCTATGGGAACAGAAAACTATTCCCTTCCATCATCCTGCAGGCTGTTTGTGACCATCAGGGCCGTTTCAAGGACACGTATGTGGGCTGGCCTGGGTCTGTGCATGATGCACGAGTGCTCAGGCACAGCCCACTCTATAGGCGTGGACTCTACCCTCCTCCAGGGCAGTTCATCCTGGCAGACGGGGGGTACCCGTGCCTCCAACACCCACTTCCCCTCATCACTCCCTACAAACAGCCTGTACGAGGTGTGGGAGCCCAGCGCTTCAACGTCTGTCACTCCAGGGCACGCTCCATTATAGAGCATGCTTTTGGGATGATGAAGACGAGGTTCCGTGCCATCTTCCTGCAAGCGCTGGAGGTGCACCACACCTTTGTACCACATGTAAGTAATCATTTAATAGGATATTTTACAATTGTTAATAACAATAAATCAAACGGGAGGATTTATTTTTCAGGTGCTATAATCTTTTCCTTTATTTATCATTTACTATTTCAGGTCATAACAGCATGTGCCATCCTCCACAACATCTGCCTCGGGGCAGGTGACATCGTGGCCCCAGAGGATGAGGCTGAGGAGGATGGGGCAGAGGATGAGGGGGAGGACGGTTTGGAGGCAGTCAGTGGTGCTCCCTGGCGGGACCAGCTGTCTGCAGAGATGTCTGCCCTGGAGGAGGTACCACCAGACCACCAATATTTGTGACATGGCAGCCGTCAATCGAGTCAGTCCTGCAAACCCGGTCATTGGACGATGCGGTGGACAGTGTAGAATCCCAAACACTCTGGAGACCACCACTTGCCAGCCAGAAGAGTGTCTCCATTTCCTGGTAGAAGGCCCAGCAGCATTAAAATCAGGCCGTGTTTCCGGCTGTCCAGCACAGGCAGAGCCAGGTTTATCCTGTAGTATACATTTTGTTTTTAATCAAAATAAATGTAAATAACAGATTAATGTACATAATATATTGATATTAAGATTTTAAATTACATTGATTTTACTTTTGTTTTTTTTATTTATTAATAAATCAAAGTTCAATTTATATTCTGCTGGTGGTTTTCATTGTAGCTATACCAGTTCATGTTGATAATTGACACAATAGAGGTTACATTTTGGACAGTATAATACTGTGAAACATGGTTACAATAATACTCTTCATACGGATACAAGAATCATGGTTTTGATCAGAAAGATCACAATCAGAAAGTCCATTTCCCTGTAGTGCCAGACTAAGTGTGGTATTTTATACGGAAGCTCTGAGGATTGGATTAAGTGAAAACGCAGATGCTTCAAGATATCCTTACCTTGTTGTCCTGTGAGAAACTATGATCAGCGGCTCCTCCTCCTGGTCTCCCACTGCCGCGCTGGGCCCTGAAGTGTCCTCAGGGATGGAGGCGATTAGGACTGGGGGTGAAGTGGAATGCTTCTGTCCCAACACCTCATCCATGAGGACAAACCAGGGCCAAGTTGTGGCAGTGGGTTTCCCACTCACGCCCTCACCTGACCCTGGACACTTGCAATCCTAAGGCAGAGGAAATCAATCATGGCAGTTGACTACAACAACAATAACAGCAGTAAACACAAATGTTATCAATTTGTATGGATAGAACAAATATAAATTACATTTCAATGCATAGATTACATACTTTGTATTTCTTTTCCAGGTTGTCCCATTTCTTTTTTGCCTGCATAGGTGACACACTGCCATCCAGGCCCATTGTCTGTAAAATAGTTCTTAATACAGAGATAACAGAAAAAAGAAATCATGTTAGCACAGGGGTGAAAACTCGCACACATCCCTCTGACATTATTTTAGATTTAAAAAGTCATCAGTTTTCATTATTTACTGGGTGCCTTATTATTGTGGCCTTTATGATGAGGACCGATTACAGCTTTAAGTACAAGTACAATGGTGATAATACTGCCCGTTGTTTTTCTTAATTACCTCCAAGCAAAGCTGGCTGTGTGTTTGGCTCCTGTGAAAAGGTGATCGGTTTCCCCCGCAGCTGCATGAACTGAGCAGTATGCTCCTTGCTCCCTGAAATCAAACGAAAAATGTTTAACAAAAATAACGTTAAATTATGCTTCACTCTACCTGTAATGTTCTCTGTTGCATTAATAATGACAACTTTGTGGAGATTCACGTTGCCCTTTATTACCGTTCACTGTCGCCATCACGTTCCATTGTATATCGTCATCCGAACTACAATACCCAGCATGCATTGTTATTTCCGCCTGGACTACGGTAAGTGTTGAGGGACAAACATGTTTCATTAATACAACATCTCCCTTTTTTTTTTTTTTTTCAACACAGCACATATGTATTGTGTAAATCACATCCACCCAAAACAGATGTCTTCAACATTAACTCCTTATGCAATAAACAGCAAATGATTATGATATGTACGGACAGTACCTCATATCACATAGTGTAATAACAAACTTTTTTTTTTTTTTCTAGTTAGCTTATAAACACCATAAAATGTAGTCTCAACATTTCTTTAACGACACATGTAAAACATGGCATTGTGTAACAATGGGCAACCTGAGGGCATCGATCCGCCTACACCCTTCACAATTCACAGGTCAAGAATACTTCTGGGCTTTATAACACGACCTGATCGAGTAGTTGCCGGAGAGTTCTCGTTGGTGTGTGGTGTGCTAGTCTCTTTTACAGTTGGTTCTGGTTGTGACTGCTCTGGAGTTATAGGTTGGTCACACGTTGGTTCAATGGCTGGTGGTTGTGCCTGGTTGCTTGTCAAGTGTCGTCGATTGCGGCTTAAGGTCTTTCCTTCATCCGTGCGGATGATGTACGAGCGTTTGGTATCGGCTGGTTGGAGGATGACAGCTGGTTTCCACCTGCCAGTATCTTGCTGGTATCGGACATGATCTCCTCGCTGTAGTGGGGAAAGTGGTTTAGCACCGTGGTCATAGTACAGTTTTTGCGTGACTTGTTCTCTTCTCCTCGTTGCCTGTACTGCTCTCCAGTCTGTAACACGGGGTCTTAAGTGTCGAGTTGTGACTGGGAGTACAGAGCGTAGACGTCGGCTCATGAGAAGTTGTGCTGGTGACTTGAATCCATCGACAGCCGTGTTCCGGTGCTCTAAGGTGGACAAGTATGGGTCAGTTTTCTGAGCATGAGCTTTGTCTAATATAGTCTTGGCTGTTCTCACTGTTCTCTCTGCGAGCCCGTTACTCTGCGGATAATGGGGGCTAGATGTAACATGCTCGAAGTCCCATGAAGCAGCAAATGTTTTAAAGTCCTGTGAGCTGTACTGTGGGCCATTATCAGAGATAAGTTTTTCAGGAACACCATGTCGAGCAAACGCAGCCTAAATTTTCTTGATGATGGAGCCTGAAGTGGTGGACTGGAGTCTATCTAGCTCAAAGTAGCGGCTGTAATAGTCCACAACAATCATGTACTCTTCTCCCTTCCACGTGAAAAGATCAGAGGCGACGACCTGCCAGGGCCTTTCCGGAATTTGGTGAGATATGAGAGGTTCTTTGGTGTTTGAGGAACGCCTTTCCTGGCAGATGGAGCACTTTTCAACCGTTGCAGTGATATCTTTACCCATTCCTGGCCAGAAGAGGGCGTCCCTGGCTCTTTGTTTGCTCCTCTCAATTCCCATGTGTCCAGTATGGATCCTTTCCAACCTGTTTGGTCTGAGTGCTGCAGGTACAATGATTTTGTCACTTTTGAACAAGATGCCTTCGTAGTGCTCTCGCATCTCTGAAGTTCCAAAAGTCAATAAGTGTTGCTGGACATTTGTTTCGGTCCTCAGGCCAGCCTGACAATACAGTTTGTTTCAGCATTTGGAGCAGTGAGTCATTTTCGGTAGCTGTGCGTATTTCTGAAAGTTTATTGTCACTGACGGGCAAGCTTTTCATCACCGAATGGACCTGTTCGTCCATGCCTTCACTGAGTGTGTGATCGTAATCCTGTAGCGGCTTACGGGACAGCGTGTCAGCCACGGGAATATCTTTGCCAGGACGATGCAGGATGCTGATGTCGTATCTTTGTAGCTGCAGAAGCATACGCTGAAGTCGAGCAGGTGCACAAGAGATGGGTTTCTTTAGTATCGATTCCAAAGGCTTATGGTCAGACTCGACAACAACATTTCTGCCGTAAATGTAGGTGTGAAACCTCTTGCACCCGAAGAGCACTGCTAAAAGCTCCTTCTCAATCTGCGCATAGTTAACCTCGGTTGGGGTGTGTGACTTGGAGGCATTTGCGATCGGTCGGCCTTCCTGCAATAACACAGCTCCCAACCCGTGTTTTGACGCGTCCACCTGTAAGCGCACTTCCTTTTTAGTGTCGAAGTAACTCAGTACTGGGCCTGGTTCCCTGGTAATGAGCTCTTTCATTTGTTGGAATGCCATTTCGTGGTTCTGGTCCCAAACAAATTCAACATCCTGTTTCAGTAGTTGGCGCAGTGGAGCGTTGACTTCGGACAGGCCTGGAGCAAACCTGGACAGGTAGTTTGCCATGCCTAGGACAGTTTCAAGCTCGTTTTTGTTTTCAGGTGGCGGCATGTCTTTGATTGCCTGCACTTTCTTTGGATCAGGCTGGATGCCGTCACGTGTCAGTTTGTGTCCAAAGTAGCTCACCTCTGTTACGCTTATGACACTTTTCTCTGGGTTCAGACGCACTCCGCGCTCCCTTGTACGTTCCAGCATGGCTCTGAGGTTGGCATCGTGTTCCTCTTTAGTCCTGCCGAACACCAAAATGTCATCAACAATAGCTGAAACATCATTAAGACCACTGTACGTCTCATCTATCATCCTCTGGAAGATGTCTTGAGCGGATGTAATTCCAAAGGGTCAGACGGAGAAAACGGTATCTGCCGAAAATGGTGTTAAAGGTAGTGAGCAGGGAAGATTCGTGCGTCAGTTTGATGTTCCAATATCCTGAACGTGCGTCCATCACGCTGAAGTATTGTGCTCCGGCTAGTTTCGGGGTAACGTCGTCCAATGTGGGAAGAGGGTAGTATGGTCTTTTGATTGCTTTGTTTAGATCACGAGGGTCAAGACAAACTCTGAGCTTCCCACTGTGCCGTTTCTCTGCGACAACAAGTCCGTTGACCCATTCGGTAGGCTCATTTACTTTAGTGATGATGCCGTTTCGTTCCATGTCGTCCAGCTCCTGTTTCAGACGGTCTTTTAACATGAACGGTATTCTCCGTGGGGGATACACGACTGGAACAGCTGTGGGGTCTACATGCAGACTATATTCACCTGGGAATTTTCCTATCCCTTTGAAAACATCAGCAAATTCCTCCATGATGCTCTCGGTGGCACTAGTGGGTTCTATTGACATGACTAACTTGACAAGGTTAAAGTCAAGGCATGCCCGTAGCCCTAGAACTGGAGGGGCTGCTGTGTTTACGATGTCAAATGAGAATGTATGGTGACTGCCTTTTCTGCTGCATTTCAGCTCACATGTGCCTTTGACGTCTAGTCTCTCTCCACCATAGCCTGATAGAGCGCATGTGGCTGGTCTCAGTTTGATATGCTTGAAAAGTCTATTGAAGAGCCGAACAGGGATAACGTTGGTGGTAGCTCCAGTGTCTACTTTAAATCGGATACTGTGTGACTGTGAGCCTACCTGCACATCTGCAAAAGCTTGTTCGTTGTTTTCCCCTTCATTTGTTTTAGTGATAGAATCAATAAACAGCTCATCTGTGCCACTTGAATCGTGTTGCTCAACTGTGTGCACTTTGTTGAACCTGTATTGTGATGACTGACAAACCTTGGCGAAGTGATTCATCTTTTGACACTTTTTGCATTTTCGCCCTTTAGCAGGACACTCCTCTTTATCGCCGTGCTGCAGCGCACACCTCCCGCACGTTTTCTTGGGGTAGCTACTGCTATCAGTCTTTGCATGTGCTGCCATAGGTGCTTGGGGACTTGGACGTGGGGCTACCATAGTCTTTAACTGGTCCTGTGCTATTTCATATGAGCATGCAATGTCAATAGCTTTCTCCAGCGTAAGGTCTGAGCCTTGATTTAGCAACTTCTCCCTCACATGAGGCGAGTTAGTGGCGAACACGATCCTGTCGCGCACCATCTCTTCACTGTTAGCATACCCGCATTGCTTCACGAGTAGCTTCAACTCAGTAACAAAATGTTCAAAGGGCTCGCCCTCGCCTTGCAGCCTCTCATTAAACTTGTATCTCGCAAATCCCGAAAACATGAGCTTTACGTGCTGCACGAATCGCCGCCATGCGTCGGGTAGGTTTGCCGAATCCCAATCCATCTGCGGTGTAGGCACTCCCGACAGATTCATCCTGGGCTCTTTTTAGAAGCGTACAGTCCGACGAGTCTCTGACACCATGTAATGTTCTCTGTTGCATTAATAATGACAACTTTGTGGAGATTCACGTTGCCCTTTATTACCGTTCACTGTCGCCATCACGTTCCATTGTATATCGTCATCCGAACTACAATACCCAGCATGCATTGCTACTTCCGCCTGGACTATGGTAAGTGTTGAGGGACAAACATGTTTCATTAATACAACACTACCAAACGTTTGATCTAAACGTTGAAAAAAGTTTAAGCAAAAATAACGTTAAATTATGCTTCACTCTAACAAACGTTTGAGCCAAACGTTGAAAAATGTTTAAGCAAAAATAACATTAAATTATGCTTCACTCTAACAAACGTTTGAGCCAAACGTTTAAAAACCGTTTGGCTACTGGAGTAATATTCAACTGAAAACCAGAGTTCACAACCTGTCTAAATGTTTTTAACTTGACCATTTGTGTGCGTGTCTGTTAACTGAACTAAAAACAAAGCAAGTTAAACTAATGTTAAGAGATGCAAAGTAAAATAAACTAATGTTATCTCAACAATCGTTAGGTCGAGTTGATAGTTTAACGTTATCTAACGTAGCCAACCTTACAGTATTAACGTTACAGCTCCCGCATCATCAGTGAGCAGGAATCAACAGGTCGCAGGGCATACCAGGGGCCTTTCTCAGTTCCCTTATTTGCACCGAGTGTCCTCCGAGTTGTCTCCTCCACTTGCGTCTTAGTCCCGCCCACCACAGATGCACGGAGGAAACGAAGCCGAGGAGAGAGGACCGAGGAAATCAGCTTTAACACACGAGACGTCGTTTCCTCGACAGCGTCACATGACGCGACATCAGCTGATCACGTTCAGCTGTCAATCAGCCGAACAGCTGTTTATGTCCACACAAACACGCACTGTATTATTTCTCATCAAACACACACACTGTATTATTTCTCATCAAACACACACACTGTATTATTTCTCATCAAACACACACAGTTACAGTGTTTAGTGTCTTTACCTGATAAAACACCTGAAGAACAACCTGCAGTCTACTCATAACCAAAAGGACAGTTTCTACTGACTAAAAGTTTTCATTTTGAATTGTCTATAATTATTGATTATTATTAAACAGTTTGGACTTAACCTAGCCTGTATTTAGACAACAAACTTTGTATTTTATAAACGGATATTTATGTGTCAGGATACTGAAAATGATTGATTAGAATCTAAATGATGAAACGTTCAGAAGATAAATAAGTGAGAATATAAAACGGACTCCTCTTCATCACTCTTTTTAATCCCAGCTCATCACAGAGCGACTCTTTACAAACTCACTGATGTTCATCATCTGTTTAAATGTCCCATGCTCCGTTTAGCCTCTTTTTAATGTCCCTCTTTTCTCCCGTATTAAACTCTGCTCATGTTGAGAAGTTTCACTGAAGTCTGATCTGCTGCAGCGTCCAATCAGTGAGTGATATACGAGAAGGGGGCGTGTCTGTCAGTGAAAAGACTTCCGTGAAGTCAGCTCTCATGTCTCCTCGGTCATCGCTCCTCGGATCAGCCTCCTCTCTCCTCCGTTCGCTATTAGAGCTTTGGGACGATCCTCAACATGGCGGCTTTGAAACTACTTCCGGTTCGGCCGAGGACCGAGGACCGAGGAGACTGCAAATAAGGAAAGTGAGACGTACCCCAGGTATGCGCAGGTCTGGGTTGGGTTTGCCGTGGATGCCATTGTTGATGTTTACCGTTGCGCGCAATGCATCTTGGGAAGGGAAGGCTGCAAAGGATCCAACCGTTGAAGCCTCCAAAATCGGGGAAAGGAAGGCTGCATTCGAAGTAGCCGCTGAATTGGGACAGCAGTTGTCGCGCCGGTGTGACGTAATCGGTCTTAAACATAGACTGTAAAAATAAAAAAATGCAGCCCACGAAGGCTGCAACCTCTGGAATGGGACACAGCCTTTGAATCAACAAAAAGTGATTTAAAATGTGTGAAAGTCTTTGATTCTGCCTTTAAAAATAAATGTTTGTAATTTAAATACATTTTATACAGTTTTTATAAATTACTTACACCTCTACAAATATTTAAATCAAGTTTTTGTGATTCGTTTATGTCCCACTGTTGCTCACGTTACGTAACGGTTAACTTCCGTATATGCTCTGATATGCTCAGGCAGTCAAATTGATTGCTTTGGGCTTTGTCATAGCGTTGACTTCTCATTGGCACAAGCTAGCTGTCAATCAAAAGTTAAGGAGCGCACGAGTATAGATGCAATGGTTTAATTGGCTGATTCAGATGAAAGTCCGACAGGCTCGCGGCTCCAGTTCAAGAAAGACGCTGATTGGTTTGTTTGGTTGCTGGGCGTTTACTGATGGCAGAGATACCGAACATGATTGGTCCAAAGTTTGTTGACAGAAATAAGCTGTTTCGGTAGATTGACAAGCGAGCGTGAAACTAACCGGAGGACACGATGGACTATTCTTTAATGAATTTGTTATTCTACTTTAACACAAAGCAGCTGTTTTTGATCAGCGGAATGTTTTTTTAGTGAAATGAGCCTGAGTTTGTTTAAAATGTCTGGTTTTCAGTCTATAAATACATTTGAACGGTGGCTCGTCGCGAGAGCTTCTGAGATGCTAAGGGTTTAAAACGGTAAAGTATGACGTCATTGTTTAAATTATTTAACCCTTTAACAGTCATTTTTAATTCCTCCGTAAAAACGAAAACCTGAGCTTTCAAACTATATATAATATGTTTGTAGTTATGTTTACAGTCATAAGAAAAAACGTATTTTATAGTTAATTAGTCTGAACGTTTGTATTTGGGGTCGCGCGCATCCTCCGTGTGTTAAAAGATTAAAGGACAGAACAACGGAGGAACCAGGTGAGTCCTGATGATGTCACCCTCTGCCTGTCACGCGCTCAGGTTGACCCCACAGACCTGATACCACTCAGGAATATTTAAAGTATTTCTAATTCACTTCAGTGGACATTATTCTTCAGTTTGTGACGTAAAGACTCACAACACGTCAGTTTAAAGGAATCAATCAAAGCTTTTTGTACGTTAATATAACCACCACACCTAGCAGCTCTGATGAAGGGGGGTCAGGTGGTCTACAGGGTCCTTCAACATGTCAGCCTGCAGTGAAAAAAATAATCGGATTTATCATTGAGACATGAATTTAGCTTCTCTATTCCTCCTTTTATAAACCTCTTTAATCAGATATGTGATGACCAGAGGATTCACATGATTACATTTCTGATGCTGTAAAGAACCTGAATAATTTCTTATTTATTCCCTGTTCACAGTTGCATGTCGAGAGCCGAGCCGAGCCGTTCAGGAGCTTCTCCTGAACCTAAAGTGGAGTGGAGGGACAGTTCTGGAAACATCCTTCATGCTGAAGAACCACAAGTCACTAAAAATGAAGATGGCAGCTACCACATCATCCTCCAAACGACTGTGACCAAGACCGACACCTACAGCTGTGTGGTCACACAGGACGCCATCTGTCATCAGATCAACTCTAGCAACTATGTGTACATCCAAGGTGAGATTCTCCTTCATAATAATTAAATGTGTCTTTGTTTTAGCGTGCTCAGACTCAGGTCAGAGTGATTCAGCTCAAAGCAGTGTATACAGGGATTCAGTCCCATTGAGCCATCAGGTAAATGTGTCCACCTGAGAGCAACGTTCAAATCTAAACTGGGACTCTGTTTGATGAATCACCAGTGACAGGAGAGATAATGAACTGGGACCATTGAGAAATCACCAAAGTCCCAGTGAGCTGTAGTGAATATATCTATATATACCGTAAATTCCGGACTATAAGCCGCTACTTTTTTGTCACATTTTGAACACTGCAGCTTTTACAAGGATGCGGCTTATTTATGGATTTTTGTTGGGGGACAATGAGCTTCTGCCGCAAGAACATTTCACTTCGTCACGTCGGATCTTAATATCAGTCATTTTGCGTTCATGCACGCACCATCATCATGGAAAACACATGGAGAAATACATATGATGCAGCTTTCAAGTTAAAGGCGATTGACCTGGCTGTCAAAGGAAATAGAGCTGCTGCACGTAAAGTTGACATTGACAGCGACAACAAAAAAGAGACTGAGGAAGTGAGTAATGAAGTCATTCTGAGGCAGTGAATGGATGGACTTTTTCTTGTGAAATGTATTACTGTATTAAGGTAATCTTTTTCGTCAGCCGTGTTACAGACATGTTCGATAAAGGATTTCCAGTAGGCTTCGTATTTGCAGATGTTACCATTAGCCTATGTATTTAATTAAAAGTTAAAACAATGTTTTTGTGTCACGTCTTTCCGTGTAAATAGCTCTGTTACAATGTGGACACCTTCGGCTTATAATCAAGTGCAGCTTATATATGTTCAAATACATTTATTTACTTATTATTAGCCGGTGCGGCTTATATCCAGGTGCGCTCAATAGTCTGGAATTTACGGTATATATATAAATGACTGTCTACAAAATATGTTGCACAATATTAATTATTTCATATCAATAAAAAAAAAACCTCACATCAATTAGGTTCACAGATCTTGTCTGAATAGAACAGAAACGTCTGATTGGCTACAGACGATTCACTGCTGAATGTTTGAGAATCGAGCTTCACACAAGACAGTTTGTATGAAACGTAACCAGATCCAAATCTGTTTTTAATGAAAACTGTAAATACTTTTTATAGAAAAAAATAATATATTTTATTTGTTTGATGGCGCCTTTCCCTCCCCTGTCCTGTTCACCCTGTATACCTCTGACTTCCAGTATAACTCTGAGCTCTGCCACATGCAGAAATACTCGGACGACACTGCGATAGTTGGTTGTGTCAGGGATGGACAGGAGGAGGAGTACAGGAGCCTGATCGAGGACTTTGTGACGTGGTGCAGTGCCAACCATCTGCAACTAAACACCTCCAAGACCAAAGAGATGGTGGTGGACTTCCGAAGGAACAAACCACATCTAGAACCTGTTTCCATCGGGGGGGTCGACGTGGAGGTGGTCAGAACCTACGGGTATCTGGGGCTGCAACTGGATGACAAGCTGGACTGGTCGCCTAACATGGACACTACCTGCAGGAAGGGACAGAGTCGTCTGTACTTCCTGAGAAGGCTGGGGTCCTTCAACATCTGCAAAAAGCTGCTGCAGATGTTCTACCAGTCTGTGGTGTCCAGCGTCCTCTTCTACGCCGTGGTGTGCTGGGGAGGAAGCTGCAAGAAGAGGGACGCAGCACGCCTGGACAGACTGGTGAGGAGGGCCGGCTCTGTGGTGGGTACAGAGCTGGACTCACTGGTGACAGTGGTAGAGAGGAGGACTCTGGACAAAATGCTCTCCATCACGTCCCTGAACCTTTTAGTTCTATGAAGAGAAGTCCCTGAACCTTTTAGTTCTATGAAGAGAAGTCCCTGAACCTTTTAGTTCTATGAAGAGAAGTCCCTGAACCTTTTAGTTCTATGAAGAGAAGTCCCTGAACCTTTTAGTTCTATGAAGAGAAGTCCCTGAACCTTTTAGTTCTTGGAAGAGAAGTCCCTGAACCTTTTAGTTCTTGGAAGAGAAGTCCCTGAACCTTTTAGTTCCTGAAGAGATGTCCCTGAACCTTTTAGTTCCTGAAGAGAAGTCCCTGAACCTTTTAGTTCTGGGGATCTTTGATGGAAAAGGGTCTTTAGAAACATCAGCTCCTCATCAAACCTGGACTACTTTCAGCTTCTACTCACTGTGGAGGACAGCTCTCCCAACTAAACACATATCAAGACTGTATACCCAGCACTACAACATGTTGATGCTCCATTCACTGACTTTACTGTTTTCATGGAAACGAACTGATTCACTCTCATGTTTGTGTTTCATTTCAAGTGACGGTGAAAGAAGACAGTTATGCTGTGTTACCGTGTTCCCTCAGCACCAAGGAGAACATCCAGACCACGGTCTTTGACTGGAAGAAAGGCGGTCAGGATGTGTTCTTTTACAATGGAAGAGATTTTAACAGTCAGCTTGAAGGTCGAGTGTCACATTTTAACGAGGAGCTGAAGAACGGTAACGCCTCCATAAAGATCAGGAAGACGAAGGTGGCCGACAGTGGAGTCTACACCTGTATTTTTCGTCATCTGATCTCATCTCATCCTCCTCAGCAGTTCACCATTGAGCTGGTTGTTGGTGAGTTTTTTTTATTTTTATTTTTTTATTATATTTAAAAGCATTGTTAGTAAGATGACAGGTTTAAGAGTCACTGATGAACTTTATTTATTTTCTGCACAAACGAGATGTGACGTGATTCAGGGAGTTTTTAAGGGAACATTGGGGAGAGAGAGAGAGACAGACAGACAGACAGACAGACAGACAGACAGACAGACAGACAGACAGACAGAGAGAGAGGAAAGATGCCACAGGTCGGGTTTGAATCTGGTCCACCTGCTTCAAGGACTAAAGCCTGTGTACATGTGGAGTTCAAACTAACCACTTGTCCACCAGCATCCGGCTCTTTGACTCTTATTACAAACAAGTCTCCTCTCTCCTGCTGCAGCTTCAGCTGGTTTATAAAGTCAGAGACTGAAGCTTTGTATTCAGATTTTAGATGATTTAATATAACTGGATAAAATGTTACTTTCATTGTCTGAACATGAAGCATATCTGCTCTATATGTCATGTTAATAACATCACACACATTCTCTAACTTTATATATTTTCTTTTTTCTTTCAGAGTGCATCTTAAAGGACAGAACATCGGAGGAACCAGGTGAGTCCTGATGATGTCACCCTCTGCCTGTCACGCGCTCAGGTTGACCCCACAGACCTGATACCACTCAGGAATATTTAAAGTATTTCTAAATCACTTCAGTGGACATTATTCTTCAGTTTGTGACGTAAAGACTCACAACACGTCAGTTTAAAGGAATCAATCAAAGCTTTTTGTACGTTAATATAACCACCACACCTAGCAGCTCTGATGAAGGGGGTTCAGGTCAGGTGGTCTACAGGGTCCTTCAACATGTCAGCCTGCTGGGACAAATAATCGGATTTATCATTGAGACATGAATTTAGCTTCTCTATTCCTCCTTTTATAAACCTCTTTAATCAGATATGTGATGACCAGAGGATTCACATGATTACATTTCTGATGCTGTAAAGAACCTGAATAATTTCTTATTTATTCCCTGTTCACAGTTGCATGTCGAGAGCCGAGCCGAGCCGTTCAGGAGCTTCTCCTGAACCTAAAGTGGAGTGGAGGGACAGTTCTGGAAACATCCTTCATGCTGAAGAACCACAAGTCACTAAAAATGAAGATGGCAGCTACCACATCATCCTCCAAACGACTGTGACCAAGACCGACACCTACAGCTGTGTGGTCACACAGGACGCCATCTGTCATCAGATCAACTCTAGCAACTATGTGTACATCCAAGGTGAGATTCTCCTTCATAATAATTAAATGTGTCTTTGTTTTAGCGTGCTCAGACTCAGGTCAGAGTGATTCAGCTCAAAGCAGTGTATACAGGGATTCAGTCCCATTGAGCCATCAGGTAAATGTGTCCACCTGAGAGCAACGTTCAAATCTAAACTGGGACTCTGTTTGATGAATCACCAGTGACAGGAGAGATAATGAACTGGGACCATTGAGAAATCACCAAAGTCCCAGTGAGCTGTAGTGAATATATCTATATATACCGTAAATTCCGGACTATAAGCCGCTACTTTTTTGTCACATTTTGAACACTGCAGCTTTTACAAGGATGCGGCTTATTTATGGATTTTTGTTGGGGGACAATGAGCTTCTGCCGCAAGAACATTTCACTTCGTCACGTCGGATCTTAATATCAGTCATTTTGCGTTCATGCACGCACCATCATCATGGAAAACACATGGAGAAATACATATGATGCAGCTTTCAAGTTAAAGGCGATTGACCTGGCTGTCAAAGGAAATAGAGCTGCTGCACGTAAAGTTGACATTGACAGCGACAACAAAAAAGAGACTGAGGAAGTGAGTAATGAAGTCATTCTGAGGCAGTGAATGGATGGACTTTTTCTTGTGAAATGTATTACTGTATTAAGGTAATCTTTTTCGTCAGCCGTGTTACAGACATGTTCGATAAAGGATTTCCAGTAGGCTTCGTATTTGCAGATGTTACCATTAGCCTATGTATTTAATTAAAAGTTAAAACAATGTTTTTGTGTCACGTCTTTCCGTGTAAATAGCTCTGTTACAATGTGGACACCTTCGGCTTATAATCAAGTGCAGCTTATATATGTTCAAATACATTTATTTACTTATTATTAGCCGGTGCGGCTTATATCCAGGTGCGCTCAATAGTCTGGAATTTACGGTATATATATAAATGACTGTCTACAAAATATGTTGCACAATATTAATTATTTCATATCAATAAAAAAAAAACCTCACATCAATTAGGTTCACAGATCTTGTCTGAATAGAACAGAAACGTCTGATTGGCTACAGACGATTCACTGCTGAATGTTTGAGAATCGAGCTTCACACAAGACAGTTTGTATGAAACGTAACCAGATCCAAATCTGTTTTTAATGAAAACTGTAAATACTTTTTATAGAAAAAAATAATATATTTTATTTGTTTGATGGCGCCTTTCCCTCCCCTGTCCTGTTCACCCTGTATACCTCTGACTTCCAGTATAACTCTGAGCTCTGCCACATGCAGAAATACTCGGACGACACTGCGATAGTTGGTTGTGTCAGGGATGGACAGGAGGAGGAGTACAGGAGCCTGATCGAGGACTTTGTGACGTGGTGCAGTGCCAACCATCTGCAACTAAACACCTCCAAGACCAAAGAGATGGTGGTGGACTTCCGAAGGAACAAACCACATCTAGAACCTGTTTCCATCGGGGGGGTCGACGTGGAGGTGGTCAGAACCTACGGGTATCTGGGGCTGCAACTGGATGACAAGCTGGACTGGTCGCCTAACATGGACACTACCTGCAGGAAGGGACAGAGTCGTCTGTACTTCCTGAGAAGGCTGGGGTCCTTCAACATCTGCAAAAAGCTGCTGCAGATGTTCTACCAGTCTGTGGTGTCCAGCGTCCTCTTCTACGCCGTGGTGTGCTGGGGAGGAAGCTGCAAGAAGAGGGACGCAGCACGCCTGGACAGACTGGTGAGGAGGGCCGGCTCTGTGGTGGGTACAGAGCTGGACTCACTGGTGACAGTGGTAGAGAGGAGGACTCTGGACAAAATGCTCTCCATCACGTCCCTGAACCTTTTAGTTCTATGAAGAGAAGTCCCTGAACCTTTTAGTTCTATGAAGAGAAGTCCCTGAACCTTTTAGTTCTATGAAGAGAAGTCCCTGAACCTTTTAGTTCTATGAAGAGAAGTCCCTGAACCTTTTAGTTCTTGGAAGAGAAGTCCCTGAACCTTTTAGTTCTTGGAAGAGAAGTCCCTGAACCTTTTAGTTCCTGAAGAGATGTCCCTGAACCTTTTAGTTCCTGAAGAGAAGTCCCTGAACCTTTTAGTTCTGGGGATCTTTGATGGAAAAGGGTCTTTAGAAACATCAGCTCCTCATCAAACCTGGACTACTTTCAGCTTCTACTCACTGTGGAGGACAGCTCTCCCAACTAAACACATATCAAGACTGTATACCCAGCACTACAACATGTTGATGCTCCATTCACTGACTTTACTGTTTTCATGGAAACGAACTGATTCACTCTCATGTTTGTGTTTCATTTCAAGTGACGGTGAAAGAAGACAGTTATGCTGTGTTACCGTGTTCCCTCAGCACCAAGGAGAACATCCAGACCACGGTCTTTGACTGGAAGAAAGGCGGTCAGGATGTGTTCTTTTACAATGGAAGAGATTTTAACAGTCAGCTTGAAGGTCAAGTGTCACATTTTAACGAGGAGCTGAAGAACGGTAACGCCTCCATAAAGATCAGGAAGACGAAGGTGGCCGACAGTGGAGTCTACACCTGTATTTTTCGTCATCTGATCTCATCTCATCCTCCTCAGCAGTTCACCATTGAGCTGGTTGTTGGTGAGTTTTTTTTATTTTTATTTTTTTATTATATTTAAAAGCATTGTTAGTAAGATGACAGGTTTAAGAGTCACTGATGAACTTTATTTATTTTCTGCACAAACGAGATGTGACGTGATTCAGGGAGTTTTTAAGGGAACATTGGGGAGAGAGAGAGAGACAGACAGACAGACAGACAGACAGACAGACAGACAGACAGACAGACAGACAGACAGACAGACAGACAGACAGACAGACAGACAGAGAGAGAGGAAAGATGCCACAGGTCGGGTTTGAATCTGGTCCACCTGCTTCAAGGACTAAAGCCTGTGTACATGTGGAGTTCAAACTAACCACTTGTCCACCAGCATCCGGCTCTTTGACTCTTATTACAAACAAGTCTCCTCTCTCCTGCTGCAGCTTCAGCTGGTTTATAAAGTCAGAGACTGAAGCTTTGTATTCAGATTTTAGATGATTTAATATAACTGGATAAAATGTTACTTTCATTGTCTGAACATGAAGCATATCTGCTCTATATGTCATGTTAATAACATCACACACATTCTCTAACTTTATATATTTTCTTTTTTCTTTCAGAGTGCATCTTAAAGGACAGAACATCGGAGGAACCAGGTGAGTCCTGATGATGTCACCCTCTGCCTGTCACGCGCTCAGGTTGACCCCACAGACCTGATACCACTCAGGAATATTTAAAGTATTTCTAATTCACTTCAGTGGACATTATTCTTCAGTTTGTGACGTAAAGACTCACAACACGTCAGTTTAAAGGAATCAATCAAAGCTTTTTGTACGTTAATATAACCACCACACCTAGCAGCTCTGATGAAGGGGGTTCAGGTCAGGTGGTCTACAGGGTCCTTCAACATGTCAGCCTGCTGGGACAAATAATCGGATTTATCATTGAGACATGAATTTAGCTTCTCTATTCCTCCTTTTATAAACCTCTTTAATCAGATATGTGATGACCAGAGGATTCACATGATTACATTTCTGATGCTGTAAAGAACCTGAATAATTTCTTATTTATTCCCTGTTCACAGTTGCATGTCGAGAGCCGAGCCGTTCAGGAGCTTCTCCTGAACCTAAAGTGGAGTGGAGGGACAGTTCTGGAAACATCCTTCATGCTGAAGAACCACAAGTCACTAAAAATGAAGATGGCAGCTACCACATCATCCTCCAAACGACTGTGACCAAGACCGACACCTACAGCTGTGTGGTCACACAGGACGCCATCTGTCATCAGATCAACTCTAGCAACTATGTGTACATCCAAGGTGAGATTCTCCTTCATAATAATTAAATGTGTCTTTGTTTTAGCGTGCTCAGACTCAGGTCAGAGTGATTCAGCTCAAAGCAGTGTATACAGGGATTCAGTCCCATTGAGCCATCAGGTAAATGTGTCCACCTGAGAGCAACGTTCAAATCTAAACTGGGACTCTGTTTGATGAATCACCAGTGACAGGAGAGATAATGAACTGGGACCATTGAGAAATCACCAAAGTCCCAGTGAGCTGTAGTGAATATATCTATATATACCGTAAATTCCGGACTATAAGCCGCTACTTTTTTGTCACATTTTGAACACTGCAGCTTTTACAAGGATGCGGCTTATTTATGGATTTTTGTTGGGGGACAATGAGCTTCTGCCGCAAGAACATTTCACTTCGTCACGTCGGATCTTAATATCAGTCATTTTGCGTTCATGCACGCACCATCATCATGGAAAACACATGGAGAAATACATATGATGCAGCTTTCAAGTTAAAGGCGATTGACCTGGCTGTCAAAGGAAATAGAGCTGCTGCACGTAAAGTTGACATTGACAGCGACAACAAAAAAGAGACTGAGGAAGTGAGTAATGAAGTCATTCTGAGGCAGTGAATGGATGGACTTTTTCTTGTGAAATGTATTACTGTATTAAGGTAATCTTTTTCGTCAGCCGTGTTACAGACATGTTCGA
Source organism: Symphodus melops (assembly GCF_947650265.1). Classification (NCBI taxonomy): domain Eukaryota; kingdom Metazoa; phylum Chordata; class Actinopteri; order Labriformes; family Labridae; genus Symphodus; species Symphodus melops. Next base: position 8,782,491 of record NC_136695.1, on the reverse strand, counting down.
TAAAGGATTTCCAGTAGGCTTCGTATTTGCAGATGTTACCGTTAGCCTATGTATTTAATTAAAAGTTAAAACAATGTTTTTGTGTCACGTCTTTCCGTGTAAATAGCTCTGTTACAATGTGGACACCTTCGGCTTATAATCAAGTGCAGCTTATATATGTTCAAATACATTTATTTACTTATTATTAGCCGGTGCGGCTTATATCCAGGTGCGCTCAATAGTCTGGAATTTACGGTATATATATAAATGACTGTCTACAAAATATGTTGCACAATATTAATTATTTCATATCAATAAAAAAAAAACCTCACATCAATTAGGTTCACAGATCTTGTCTGAATAGAACAGAAACGTCTGATTGGCTACAGACGATTCACTGCTGAATGTTTGAGAATCGAGCTTCACACAAGACAGTTTGTATGAAACGTAACCAGATCCAAATCTGTTTTTAATGAAAACTGTAAATACTTTTTATAGAAAAAAATAATATATTTTATTTGTTTGATGGCGCCTTTCCCTCCCCTGTCCTGTTCACCCTGTATACCTCTGACTTCCAGTATAACTCTGAGCTCTGCCACATGCAGAAATACTCGGACGACACTGCGATAGTTGGTTGTGTCAGGGATGGACAGGAGGAGGAGTACAGGAGCCTGATCGAGGACTTTGTGACGTGGTGCTGTGCCAACCATCTGCAACTAAACACCTCCAAGACCAAAGAGATGGTGGTGGACTTCCGAAGGAACAAACCACATCTAGAACCTGTTTCCATCGGGGGGTTCGACGTGGAGGTGGTCAGAACCTACGGGTATCTGGGGCTGCAACTGGATGACAAGCTGGACTGGTCGCCTAACATGGACACTACCTGCAGGAAGGGACAGAGTCGTCTGTACTTCCTGAGAAGGCTGGGGTCCTTCAACATCTGCAAAAAGCTGCTGCAGATGTTCTACCAGTCTGTGGTGTCCAGCGTCCTCTTCTACGCCGTGGTGTGCTGGGGAGGAAGCTGCAAGAAGAGGGACGCAGCACGCCTGGACAGACTGGTGAGGAGGGCCGGCTCTGTGGTGGGTACAGAGCTGGACTCACTGGTGACAGTGGTAGAGAGGAGGACTCTGGACAAAATGCTCTCCATCACGTCCCTGAACCTTTTAGTTCTATGAAGAGAAGTCCCTGAACCTTTTAGTTCTATGAAGAGAAGTCCCTGAACCTTTTAGTTCTATGAAGAGAAGTCCCTGAACCTTTTAGTTCTTGGAAGAGAAGTCCCTGAACCTTTTAGTTCTTGGAAGAGAAGTCCCTGAACCTTTTAGTTCCTGAAGAGATGTCCCTGAACCTTTTAGTTCTGGGGATCTTTGATGGAAAAGGGTCTTTAGAAACATCAGCTCCTCATCAAACCTGGACTACTTTCAGCTTCTACTCACTGTGGAGGACAGCTCTCCCAACTAAACACATATCAAGACTGTATACCCAGCACTACAACATGTTCATGCTCCATTCACTGACTTTACTGTTTTCATGGAAACGAACTGATTCACTCTCATGTTTGTGTTTCATTTCAAGTGACGGTGAAAGAAGACAGTTATGCTGTGTTACCGTGTTCCCTCAGCACCAAGGAGAACATCCAGACCACGGTCTTTGACTGGAAGAAAGGCGGTCAGGATGTGTTCTTTTACAATGGAAGAGATTTTAACAGTCAGCTTGAAGGTCGAGTGTCACATTTTAACGAGGAGCTGAAGAACGGTAACGCCTCCATAAAGATCAGGAAGACGAAGGTGGCCGACAGTGGAGTCTACACCTGTATTTTTCGTCATCTGATCTCATCTCATCCTCCTCAGCAGTTCACCATTGAGCTGGTTGTTGGTGAGTTTTTTTTATTTTTATTTTTTTATTATATTTAAAAGCATTGTTAGTAAGATGACAGGTTTAAGAGTCACTGATGAACTTTATTTATTTTCTGCACAAACGAGATGTGACGTGATTCAGGGAGTTTTTAAGGGAACATTGGGGAGAGAGAGAGAGACAGACAGACAGACAGAGAGAGAGGAAAGATGCCACAGGTCGGGTTTGAATCTGGTCCACCTGCTTCAAGGACTAAAGCCTGTGTACATGTGGAGTTCAAACTAACCACTTGTCCACCAGCATCCGGCTCTTTGACTCTTATTACAAACAAGTCTCCTCTCTCCTGCTGCAGCTTCAGCTGGTTTATAAAGTCAGAGACTGAAGCTTTGTATTCAGATTTTAGATGATTTAATATAACTGGATAAAATGTTACTTTCATAGTCTGAACATGAAGCATATCTGCTCTATATGTCATGTTAATAACATCACACACATTCTCTAACTTTATATATTTTCTTTTTTCTTTCAGAGTGCATCTTAAAGGACAGAACATCGGAGGAACCAGGTGAGTCCTGATGATGTCACCCTCTGTCTGTCACGCGCTCAGGTTGACCCCACAGACCTGATACCACTCAGGAATATTTAAAGTATTTCTAATTCACTTCAGTGGACATTATTCTTCAGTTTGTGACGTAAAGACTCACAACACGTCAGTTTAAAGGAATCAATCAAAGCTTTTTGTACGTTAATATAACCACCACACCTAGCAGCTCTGATGAAGGGGGTTCAGGTCAGGTGGTCTACAGGGTCCTTCAACATGTCAGCCTGCTGGGACAAATAATCGGATTTATCATTGAGACATGAATTTAGCTTCTCTATTCCTGCTTTTATAAACCTCTTTAATCAGATATGTGATGACCAGAGGATTCACATGATTACATTTCTGATGCTGTAAAGAACCTGAATAATTTCTTATTTATTCCCTGTTCACAGTTGCATGTCGAGAGCCGAGCCGAGCCGTTCAGGAGCTTCTCCTGAACCTAAAGTGGAGTGGAGGGACAGTTCTGGAAACATCCTTCATGCTGAAGAACCACAAGTCACTAAAAATGAAGATGGCAGCTACCACATCATCCTCCAAACGACTGTGACCAAGACCGACACCTACAGCTGTGTGGTCACACAGGACGCCATCTGTCATCAGATCAACTCTAGCAACTATGTGTACATCCAAGGTGAGATTCTCCTTCATAATAATTAAATGTGTCTTTGTTTTAGCGTGCTCAGACTCAGGTCAGAGTGATTCAGCTCAAAGCAGTGTATACAGGGATTCAGTCCCATTGAGCCATCAGGTAAATGTGTCCACCTGAGAGCAACGTTCAAATCTAAACTGGGACTCTGTTTGATGAATCACCAGTGACAGGAGAGATAATGAACTGGGACCATTGAGAAATCACCAAAGTCCCAGTGAGCTGTAGTGAATATATCTATATATACCGTAAATTCCGGACTATAAGCCGCTACTTTTTTGTCACATTTTGAACACTGCAGCTTTTACAAGGATGCGGCTTATTTATGGATTTTTGTTGGGGGACAATGAGCTTCTGCCGCAAGAACATTTCACTTCGTCACGTCGGATCTTAATATCAGTCATTTTGCGTTCATGCACGCACCATCATCATGGAAAACACATGGAGAAATACATATGATGCAGCTTTCAAGTTAAAGGCGATTGACCTGGCTGTCAAAGGAAATAGAGCTGCTGCACGTAAAGTTGACATTGACAGCGACAACAAAAAAGAGACTGAGGAAGTGAGTAATGAAGTCATTCTGAGGCAGTGAATGGATGGACTTTTTCTTGTGAAATGTATTACTGTATTAAGGTAATCTTTTTCGTCAGCCGTGTTACAGACATGTTCGATAAAGGATGTCCAGTAGGCTTCGTATTTGCAGATGTTACCGTTAGCCTATGTATTTAATTAAAAGTTAAAACAATGTTTTTTTGTCACGGCTTTCCGTGTAAATAGCTCTGTTACAATGTGGACACCTTCGGCTTATAATCAAGTGCAGCTTATATATGTTCAAATACATTTATTTACTTATTATTAGCCGGTGCGGCTTATATCCAGGTGCGCTCAATAGTCTGGAATTTACGGTATATATATAAATGACTGTCTACAAAATATGTTGCACAATATTAATTATTTCATATCAATAAAAAAAAAAAACTCACATCAATTAGGTTCACAGATCTTGTCTGAATAGAACAGAAACGTCTGATTGGCTACAGACGATTCACTGCTGAATGTTTAAGAATCGAGCTTCACACAAGACAGTTTGTATGAAACGTAACCAGATCCAAATCTGTTTTTAATGAAAACTGTAAATACTTTTTATAGAAAAAAATAATATATTTTATTTGTTTGATGGCGCCTTTCCCTCCCCTGTCCTGTTCACCCTGTATACCTCTGACTTCCAGTATAACTCTGAGCTCTGCCACATGCAGAAATACTCGGACGACACTGCGATAGTTGGTTGTGTCAGGGATGGACAGGAGGAGGAGTACAGGAGCCTGATCGAGGACTTTGTGACGTGGTGCAGTGCCAACCATCTGCAACTAAACACCTCCAAGACCAAAGAGATGGTGGTGGACTTCCGAAGGAACAAACCACATCTAGAACCTGTTTCCATCGGGGGGGTCGACGTGGAGGTGGTCAGGACCTACGGGTATCTGGGGCTGCAACTGGATGACAAGCTGGACTGGTCGCCTAACATGGACACTACCTGCAGGAAGGGACAGAGTCGTCTGTACTTCCTGAGAAGGCTGGGGTCCTTCAACATCTGCAAAAAGCTGCTGCAGATGTTCTACCAGTCTGTGGTGTCCAGCGTCCTCTTCTACGCCGTGGTGTGCTGGGGAGGAAGCTGCAAGAAGAGGGACGCAGCACGCCTGGACAGACTGGTGAGGAGGGCCGGCTCTGTGGTGGGTACAGAGCTGGACTCACTGGTGACAGTGGTAGAGAGGAGGACTCTGGACAAACTGCTCTCCATCACGTCCCTGAACCTTTTAGTTCTATTAAGAGAAGTCCCTGAACCTTTTAGTTCTATGAAGAGAAGTCCCTGAACCTTTTAGTTCTATGAAGAGAAGTCCCTGAACCTTTTAGTTCTTGGAAGAGAAGTCCCTGAACCTTTTAGTTTTTGGAAGAGAAGTCCCTGAACCTTTTAGTTCCTGAAGAGATGTCCCTGAACCTTTTAGTTCCTGAAGAGATGTCCCTGAACCTTTTAGTTCTATGAAGAGAAGTCCCTGAACCTTTTAGTTCTGGGGATCTTTGATGGAAAAGGGTCTTTAGAAACATCAGCTCCTCATCAAACCTGGACTACTTTCAGCTTCTACTCACTGTGGAGGACAGCTCTCCCAACTAAACACATATCAAGACTGTATACCCAGCACTACAACATGTTGATGCTCCATTCACTGACTTTACTGTTTTCATGGAAACGAACTGATTCACTCTCATGTTTGTGTTTCATTTCAAGTGACGGTGAAAGAAGACAGTTATGCTGTGTTACCGTGTTCCCTCAGCACCAAGGAGAACATCCAGACCACGGTCTTTGACTGGAAGAAAGGCGGTCAGGATGTGTTCTTTTACAATGGAAGAGATTTTAACAGTCAGCTTGAAGGTCGAGTGTCACATTTTAACGAGGAGCTGAAGAACGGTAACGCCTCCATAAAGATCAGGAAGACGAAGGTGGCCGACAGTGGAGTCTACACCTGTATTTTTCGTCATCTGATCTCATCTCATCCTCCTCAGCAGTTCACCATTGAGCTGGTTGTTGGTGAGTTTTTTTTTATTTTTATTTTTTTATTATATTTAAAAGCATTGTTAGTAAGATGACAGGTTTAAGAGTCACTGATGAACTTTATTTATTTTCTGCACAAACGAGATGTGACGTGATTCAGGGAGTTTTTAAGGGAACATTGGGGAGAGAGAGAGAGACAGACAGACAGACAGACAGAGAGAGAGGAAAGATGCCACAGGTCGGGTTTGAATCTGGTCCACCTGCTTCAAGGACTAAAGCCTGTGTACATGTGGAGTTCAAACTAACCACTTGTCCACCAGCATCCGGCTCTTTGACTCTTATTACAAACAAGTCTCCTCTCTCCTGCTGCAGCTTCAGCTGGTTTATAAAGTCAGAGACTGAAGCTTTGTATTCAGATTTTAGATGATTTAATATAACTGGATAAAATGTTACTTTCATAGTCTGAACATGAAGCATATCTGCTCTATATGTCATGTTAATAACATCACACACATTCTCTAACTTTATATATTTTCTTTTTTCTTTCAGAGTGCATCTTAAAGGACAGAACATCGGAGGAACCAGGTGAGTCCTGATGATGTCACCCTCTGCCTGTCACGCGCTCAGGTTGACCCCACAGACCTGATACCACTCAGGAATATTTAAAGTATTTCTAATTCACTTCAGTGGACATTATTCTTCAGTTTGTGACGTAAAGACTCACAACACGTCAGTTTAAAGGAATCAATCAAAGCTTTTTGTACGTTAATATAACCACCACACCTAGCAGCTCTGATGAAGGGGGTTCAGGTCAGGTGGTCTACAGGGTCCTTCAACATGTCAGCCTGCTGGGACAAATAATCGGATTTATCATTGAGACATGAATTTAGCTTCTCTATTCCTCCTTTTATAAACCTCTTTAATCAGATATGTGATGACCAGAGGATTCACATGATTACATTTCTGATGCTGTAAAGAACCTGAATAATTTCTTATTTATTCTCTGTTCACAGTTGCATGTCGAGAGCCGAGCCGAGCCGTTCAGGAGCTTCTCCTGAACCTAAAGTGGAGTGGAGGGACAGTTCTGGAAACATCCTTCATGCTGAAGAACCACAAGTCACTAAAAATGAAGATGGCAGCTACCACATCATCCTCCAAACGACTGTGACCAAGACCGACACCTACAGCTGTGTGGTCACACAGGACGCCATCTGTCATCAGATCAACTCTAGCAACTATGTGTACATCCAAGGTGAGATTCTCCTTCATAATAATTAAATGTGTCTTTGTTTTAGCGTGCTCAGACTCAGGTCAGAGTGATTCAGCTCAAAGCAGTGTATACAGGGATTCAGTCCCATTGAGCCATCAGGTAAATGTGTCCACCTGAGAGCAACGTTCAAATCTAAACTGGGACTCTGTTTGATGAATCACCAGTGACAGGAGAGATAATGAACTGGGACCATTGAGAAATCACCAAAGTCCCAGTGAGCTGTAGTGAATATATCTATATATACCGTAAATTCCGGACTATAAGCCGCTACTTTTTTGTCACATTTTGAACACTGCAGCTTTTACAAGGATGCGGCTTATTTATGGATTTTTGTTGGGGGACAATGAGCTTCTGCCGCAAGAACATTTCACTTCGTCACGTCGGATCTTAATATCAGTCATTTTGCGTTCATGCACGCACCATCATCATGGAAAACACATGGAGAAATACATATGATGCAGCTTTCAAGTTAAAGGCGATTGACCTGGCTGTCAAAGGAAATAGAGCTGCTGCACGTAAAGTTGACATTGACAGCGACAACAAAAAAGAGACTGAGGAAGTGAGTAATGAAGTCATTCTGAGGCAGTGAATGGATGGACTTTTTCTTGTGAAATGTATTACTGTATTAAGGTAATCTTTTTCGTCAGCCGTGTTACAGACATGTTCGATAAAGGATGTCCAGTAGGCTTCGTATTTGCAGATGTTACCGTTAGCCTATGTATTTAATTAAAAGTTAAAACAATGTTTTTTTGTCACGTCTTTCCGTGTAAATAGCTCTGTTACAATGTGGACACCTTCGGCTTATAATCAAGTGCAGCTTATATATGTTCAAATACATTTATTTACTTATTATTAGCCGGTGCGGCTTATATCCAGGTGCGCTCAATAGTCTGGAATTTACGGTATATATATAAATGACTGTCTACAAAATATGTTGCACAATATTAATTATTTCATATCAATAAAAAAAAAAAACTCACATCAATTAGGTTCACAGATCTTGTCTGAATAGAACAGAAACGTCTGATTGGCTACAGACGATTCACTGCTGAATGTTTAAGAATCGAGCTTCACACAAGACAGTTTGTATGAAACGTAACCAGATCCAAATCTGTTTTTAATGAAAACTGTAAATACTTTTTATAGAAAAAAATAATATATTTTATTTGTTTGATGGCGCCTTTCCCTCCCCTGTCCTGTTCACCCTGTATACCTCTGACTTCCAGTATAACTCTGAGCTCTGCCACATGCAGAAATACTCGGACGACACTGCGATAGTTGGTTGTGTCAGGGATGGACAGGAGGAGGAGTACAGGAGCCTGATCGAGGACTTTGTGACGTGGTGCAGTGCCAACCATCTGCAACTAAACACCTCCAAGACCAAAGAGATGGTGGTGGACTTCCGAAGGAACAAACCACATCTAGAACCTGTTTCCATCGGGGGGGTCGACGTGGAGGTGGTCAGGACCTACGGGTATCTGGGGCTGCAACTGGATGACAAGCTGGACTGGTCGCCTAACATGGACACTACCTGCAGGAAGGGACAGAGTCGTCTGTACTTCCTGAGAAGGCTGGGGTCCTTCAACATCTGCAAAAAGCTGCTGCAGATGTTCTACCAGTCTGTGGTGTCCAGCGTCCTCTTCTACGCCGTGGTGTGCTGGGGAGGAAGCTGCAAGAAGAGGGACGCAGCACGCCTGGACAGACTGGTGAGGAGGGCCGGCTCTGTGGTGGGTACAGAGCTGGACTCACTGGTGACAGTGGTAGAGAGGAGGACTCTGGACAAAATGCTCTCCATCACGTCCCTGAACCTTTTAGTTCTATGAAGAGAAGTCCCTGAACCTTTTAGTTCTATGAAGAGAAGTCCCTGAACCTTTTAGTTCCTGAAGAGATGTCCCTGAACCTTTTAGTTCCTGAAGAGAAGTCCCTGAACCTTTTAGTTCTGGGGATCTTTGATGGAAAAGGGTCTTTAGAAACATCAGCTCCTCATCAAACCTGGACTACTTTCAGCTTCTACTCACTGTGGAGGACAGCTCTCTCAACTAAACGCATATCAAGACTGTATACCCAGCACTACAACATGTTGATGCTCCATTCACTGACTTTACTGTTTTCATGGAAACGAACTGATTCACTCTCATGTTTGTGTTTCAGTTCAAGTGACGGTGAAAGAAGACAGTTATGCTGTGTTACCGTGTTCCCTCAGCACCAAGGAGAACATCCAGACCACGGTCTTTGACTGGAAGAAAGGCGGTCAGGATGTGTTCTTTTACAATGGAAGAGATTTTAACAGTCAGCTTGAAGGTCGAGTGTCACATTTTAACGAGGAGCTGAAGAACGGTAACGCCTCCATAAAGATCAGGAAGACGAAGGTGGCCGACAGTGGAGTCTACACCTGTATTTTTCGTCATCTGATCTCATCTCATCCTCCTCAGCAGTTCACCATTGAGCTGGTTGTTGGTGAGTTTTTTTTATTTTTATTTTTTTATTATATTTAAAAGCATTGTTAGTAAGATGACAGGTTTAAGAGTCACTGATGAACTTTATTTATTTTCTGCACAAACGAGATGTGACGTGATTCAGGGAGTTTTTAAGGGAACATTGGGGAGAGAGAGAGAGACAGACAGACAGACAGAGAGAGAGGAAAGATGCCACAGGTCGGGTTTGAATCTGGTCCACCTGCTTCAAGGACTAAAGCCTGTGTACATGTGGAGTTCAAACTAACCACTTGTCCACCAGCATCCGGCTCTTTGACTCTTATTACAAACAAGTCTCCTCTCTCCTGCTGCAGCTTCAGCTGGTTTATAAAGTCAGAGACTGAAGCTTTGTATTCAGATTTTAGATGATTTAATATAACTGGATAAAATGTTACTTTCATAGTCTGAACATGAAGCATATCTGCTCTATATGTCATGTTAATAACATCACACACATTCTCTAACTTTATATATTTTCTTTTTTCTTTCAGAGTGCATCTTAAAGGACAGAACATCGGAGGAACCAGGTGAGTCCTGATGATGTCACCCTCTGCCTGTCACGCGCTCAGGTTGACCCCACAGACCTGATACCACTCAGGAATATTTAAAGTATTTCTAATTCACTTCAGTGGACATTATTCTTCAGTTTGTGACGTAAAGACTCACAACACGTCAGTTTAAAGGAATCAATCAAAGCTTTTTGTACGTTAATATAACCACCACACCTAGCAGCTCTGATGAAGGGGGTTCAGGTCAGGTGGTCTACAGGGTCCTTCAACATGTCAGCCTGCTGGGACAAATAATCGGATTTATCATTGAGACATGAATTTAGCTTCTCTATTCCTCCTTTTATAAACCTCTTTAATCAGATATGTGATGACCAGAGGATTCACATGATTACATTTCTGATGCTGTAAAGAACCTGAATAATTTCTTATTTATTCCCTGTTCACAGTTGCATGTCGAGAGCCGAGCCGAGCCGTTCAGGAGCTTCTCCTGAACCTAAAGTGGAGTGGAGGGACAGTTCTGGAAACATCCTTCATGCTGAAGAACCACAAGTCACTAAAAATGAAGATGGCAGCTACCACATCATCCTCCAAACGACTGTGACCAAGACCGACACCTACAGCTGTGTGGTCACACAGGACGCCATCTGTCATCAGATCAACTCTAGCAACTATGTGTACATCCAAGGTGAGATTCTCCTTCATAATAATTAAATGTGTCTTTGTTTTAGCGTGCTCAGACTCAGGTCAGAGTGATTCAGCTCAAAGCAGTGTATACAGGGATTCAGTCCCATTGAGCCATCAGGTAAATGTGTCCACCTGAGAGCAACGTTCAAATCTAAACTGGGACTCTGTTTGATGAATCACCAGTGACAGGAGAGATAATGAACTGGGACCATTGAGAAATCACCAAAGTCCCAGTGAGCTGTAGTGAATATATCTATATATACCGTAGATTCCGGACTATAAGCCGCTACTTTTTTGTCACATTTTGAACACTGCAGCTTTTACAAGGATGCGGCTTATTTATGGATTTTTGTTGGGGGACAATGAGCTTCTGCCGCAAGAACATTTCACTTCGTCACGTCGGATCTTAATATCAGTCATTTTGCGTTCATGCACGCACCATCATCATGGAAAACACATGGAGAAATACATATGATGCAGCTTTCAAGTTAAAGGCGATTGACCTGGCTGTCAAAGGAAATAGAGCTGCTGCACGTAAAGTTGACATTGACAGCGACAACAAAAAAGAGACTGAGGAAGTGAGTAATGAAGTCATTCTGAGGCAGTGAATGGATGGACTTTTTCTTGTGAAATGTATTACTGTATTAAGGTAATCTTTTTCGTCAGCCGTGTTACAGACATGTTCGATAAAGGATGTCCAGTAGGCTTCGTATTTGCAGATGTTACCGTTAGCCTATGTATTTAATTAAAAGTTAAAACAATGTTTTTGTGTCACGTCTTTCCGTGTAAATAGCTCTGTTACAATGTGGACACCTTCGGCTTATAATCAAGTGCAGCTTATATATGTTCAAATACATTTATTTACTTATTATTAGCCGGTGCGGCTTATATCCAGGTGCGCTCAATAGTCCGGAATTTACGGTATATATATAAATGACTGTCTACAAAATATGTTGCACAATATTAATTATTTCATATCAATAAAAAAAAAAAAACTCACATCAATTAGGTTCACAGATCTTGTCTGAATAGAACAGAAACGTCTGATTGGCTACAGACGATTCACTGCTGAATGTTTGAGAATCGAGCTTCACACAAGACAGTTTGTATGAAACGTAACCAGATCCAAATCTGTTTTTAATGAAAACTGTAAATACTTTTTATAGAAAAAAATAATATATTTTATTTGTTTGATGGCGCCTTTCCCTCCCCTGTCCTGTTCACCCTGTATACCTCTGACTCCCAGTATAACTCTGAGCTCTGCCACATGCAGAAATACTCGGACGACACTGCGATAGTTGGTTGTGTCAGGAATGGACAGGAGGAGGAGTACAGGAGCCTGATCGAGGACTTTGTGACGTGGTGCAGTGCCAACCATCTGCAACTAAACGCCTCCAAGACCAAAGAGATGGTGGTGGACTTCCGAAGGAACAAACCACATCTAGAACCTGTTTCCATCGGGGGGGTCGACGTGGAGGTGGTCAGGACCTACGGGTATCTGGGGCTGCAACTGGATGACAAGCTGGACTGGTCGCCTAACATGGACACTACCTGCAGGAAGGGACAGAGTCGTCTGTACTTCCTGAGAAGGCTGGGGTCCTTCAACATCTGCAAAAAGCTGCTGCAGATGTTCTACCAGTCTGTGGTGTCCAGCGTCCTCTTCTACGCCGTGGTGTGCTGGGGAGGAAGCTGCAAGAAGAGGGACGCAGCACGCCTGGACAGACTGGTGAGGAGGGCCGGCTCTGTGGTGGGTACAGAGCTGGACTCACTGGTGACAGTGGTAGAGAGGAGGACTCTGGACAAAATGCTCTCCATCACGTCCCTGAACCTTTTAGTTCTATGAAGAGAAGTCCCTGAACCTTTTAGTTCTATGAAGAGAAGTCCCTGAACCTTTTAGTTCTATGAAGAGAAGTCCCTGAACCTTTTAGTTCTTGGAAGAGAAGTCCCTGAACCTTTTAGTTCTTGGAAGAGAAGTCCCTGAACCTTTTAGTTCTATGAAGAGAAGTCCCTGAACCTTTTAGTTCTTGGAAGAGAAGTCCCTGAACCTTTTAGTTCCTGAAGAGAAGTCCCTGAACCTTTTAGTTCCTGAAGAGAAGTCCCTGAACCTTTTAGTTCTGGGGATCTTTGATGGAAAAGGGTCTTTAGAAACATCAGCTCCTCATCAAACCTGGACTACTTTCAGCTTCTACTCACTGTGGAGGACAGCTCTCTCAACTAAACACATATCAAGACTGTATACCCAGCACTACAACATGTTGATGCTCCATTCACTGACTTTACTGTTTTCATGGAAACGAACTGATTCACTCTCATGTTTGTGTTTCATTTCAAGTGACGGTGAAAGAAGACAGTTATGCTGTGTTACCGTGTTCCCTCAGCACCAAGGAGAACATCCAGACCACGGTCTTTGACTGGAAGAAAGGCGGTCAGGATGTGTTCTTTTACAATGGAAGAGATTTTAACAGTCAGCTTGAAGGTCGAGTGTCACATTTTAACGAGAAGCTGAAGAACGGTAACGCCTCCATAAAGATCAGGAAGACGAAGGTGGCCGACAGTGGAGTCTACACCTGTATTTTTCGTCATCTGATCTCATCTCATCCTCCTCAGCAGTTCACCATTGAGCTGGTTGTTGGTGAGTTTTTTTTATTTTTATTTTTTTATTATATTTAAAAGCATTGTTAGTAAGATGACAGGTTTAAGAGTCACTGATGAACTTTATTTATTTTCTGCACAAACGAGATGTGACGTGATTCAGGGAGTTTTTAAGGGAACATTGGGGAGAGAGAGAGAGACAGACAGACAGACAGAGAGAGAGGAAAGATGCCACAGGTCGGGTTTGAATCTGGTCCACCTGCTTCAAGGACTAAAGCCTGTGTACATGTGGAGTTCAAACTAACCACTTGTCCACCAGCATCCGGCTCTTTGACTCTTATTACAAACAAGTCTCCTCTCTCCTGCTGCAGCTTCAGCTGGTTTATAAAGTCAGAGACTGAAGCTTTGTATTCAGATTTTAGATGATTTAATATAACTGGATAAAATGTTACTTTCATAGTCTGAACATGAAGCATATCTGCTCTATATGTCATGTTAATAACATCACACACATTCTCTAACTTTATATATTTTCTTTTTTCTTTCAGAGTGCATCTTAAAGGACAGAACATCGGAGGAACCAGGTGAGTCCTGATGATGTCACCCTCTGCCTGTCACGCGCTCAGGTTGACCCCACAGACCTGATACCACTCAGGAATATTTAAAGTATTTCTAATTCACTTCAGTGGACATTATTCTTCAGTTTGTGACGTAAAGACTCACAACACGTCAGTTTAAAGGAATCAATCAAAGCTTTTTGTACGTTAATATAACCACCACACCTAGCAGCTCTGATGAAGGGGGTTCAGGTCAGGTGGTCTACAGGGTCCTTCAACATGTCAGCCTGCTGGGACAAATAATCGGATTTATCATTGAGACATGAATTTAGCTTCTCTATTCCTCCTTTTATAAACCTCTTTAATCAGATATGTGATGACCAGAGGATTCACATGATTACATTTCTGATGCTGTAAAGAACCTGAATAATTTCTTATTTATTCCCTGTTCACAGTTGCATGTCGAGAGCCGAGCCGAGCCGTTCAGGAGCTTCTCCTGAACCTAAAGTGGAGTGGAGGGACAGTTCTGGAAACATCCTTCATGCTGAAGAACCACAAGTCACTAAAAATGAAGATGGCAGCTACCACATCATCCTCCAAACGACTGTGACCAAGACCGACACCTACAGCTGTGTGGTCACACAGGACGCCATCTGTCATCAGATCAACTCTAGCAACTATGTGTACATCCAAGGTGAGATTCTCCTTCATAATAATTAAATGTGTCTTTGTTTTAGCGTGCTCAGACTCAGGTCAGAGTGATTCAGCTCAAAGCAGTGTATACAGGGATTCAGTCCCATTGAGCCATCAGGTAAATGTGTCCACCTGAGAGCAACGTTCAAATCTAAACTGGGACTCTGTTTGATGAATCACCAGTGACAGGAGAGATAATGAACTGGGACCATTGAGAAATCACCAAAGTCCCAGTGAGCTGTAGTGAATATATCTATATATACCGTAAATTCCGGACTATAAGCCGCTACTTTTTTGTCACATTTTGAACACTGCAGCTTTTACAAGGATGCGGCTTATTTATGGATTTTTGTTGGGGGACAATGAGCTTCTGCCGCAAGAACATTTCACTTCGTCACGTCGGATCTTAATATCAGTCATTTTGCGTTCATGCACGCACCATCATCATGGAAAACACATGGAGAAATACATATGATGCAGCTTTCAAGTTAAAGGCGATTGACCTGGCTGTCAAAGGAAATAGAGCTGCTGCACGTAAAGTTGACATTGACAGCGACAACAAAAAAGAGACTGAGGAAGTGAGTAATGAAGTCATTCTGAGGCAGTGAATGGATGGACTTTTTCTTGTGAAATGTATTACTGTATTAAGGTAATCTTTTTCGTCAGCCGTGTTACAGACATGTTCGATAAAGGATGTCCAGTAGGCTTCGTATTTGCAGATGTTACCGTTAGCCTATGTATTTAATTAAAAGTTAAAACAATGTTTTTGTGTCACGTCTTTCCGTGTAAATAGCTCTGTTACAATGTGGACACCTTCGGCTTATAATCAAGTGCAGCTTATATATGTTCAAATACATTTATTTACTTATTATTAGCCGGTGCGGCTTATATCCAGGTGCGCTCAATAGTCCGGAATTTACGGTATATATATAAATGACTGTCTACAAAATATGTTGTACAATATTAATTATTTCATATCAATAAAAAAAAAAAAACTCACATCAATTAGGTTCACAGATCTTGTCTGAATAGAACAGAAACGTCTGATTGGCTACAGACGATTCACTGCTGAATGTTTGAGAATCGAGCTTCACACAAGACAGTTTGTATGAAACGTAACCAGATCCAAATCTGTTTTTAATGAAAACTGTAAATACTTTTTATAGAAAAAAATAAGATATTTTATTTGTTTGATGGCGCCTTTCCCTCCCCTGTCCTGTTCACCCTGTATACCTCTGACTCCCAGTATAACTCTGAGCTCTGCCACATGCAGAAATACTCGGACGACACTGCGATAGTTGGTTGTGTCAGGAATGGACAGGAGGAGGAGTACAGGAGCCTGATCGAGGACTTTGTGACGTGGTGCAGTGCCAACCATCTGCAACTAAACACCTCCAAGACCAAAGAGATGGTGGTGGACTTCCGAAGGAACAAACCACATCTAGAACCTGTTTCCATCGGGGGGGTCGACGTGGAGGTGGTCAGGACCTACGGGTATCTGGGGCTGCAACTGGATGACAAGCTGGACTGGTCGCCTAACATGGACACTACCTGCAGGAAGGGACAGAGTCGTCTGTACTTCCTGAGAAGGCTGGGGTCCTTCAACATCTGCAAAAAGCTGCTGCAGATGTTCTACCAGTCTGTGGTGTCCAGCGTCCTCTTCTACGCCGTGGTGTGCTGGGGAGGAAGCTGCAAGAAGAGGGACGCAGCACGCCTGGACAGACTGGTGAGGAGGGCCGGCTCTGTGGTGGGTACAGAGCTGGACTCACTGGTGACAGTGGTAGAGAGGAGGACTCTGGACAAAATGCTCTCCATCACGTCCCTGAACCTTTTAGTTCTATGAAGAGAAGTCCCTGAACCTTTTAGTTCTATGAAGAGAAGTCCCTGAACCTTTTAGTTCTTGGAAGAGAAGTCCCTGAACCTTTTAGTTCTTGGAAGAGAAGTCCCTGAACCTTTTAGTTCCTGAAGAGATGTCCCTGAACCTTTTAGTTCCTGAAGAGAAGTCCCTGAACCTTTTAGTTCTGGGGATCTTTGATGGAAAAGGGTCTTTAGAAACACCAGCTCCTCATCAAACCTGGACTACTTTCAGCTTCTACTCACTGTGGAGGACAGCTCTCCCAACTAAACACATATCAAGACTGTATACCCAGCACTACAACATGTTGATGCTCCATTCACTGACTTTACTGTTTTCATGGAAACGAACTGATTCACTCTCATGTTTGTGTTTCATTTCAAGTGACGGTGAAAGAAGACAGTTATGCTGTGTTACCGTGTTCCCTCAGCACCAAGGAGAACATCCAGACCACGGTCTTTGACTGGAAGAAAGGTGGTCAGGATGTGTTCTTTTACAATGGAAGAGATTTTAACAGTCAGCTTGAAGGTCGAGTGTCACATTTTAACGAGGAGCTGAAGAACGGTAACGCCTCCATAAAGATCAGGAAGACGAAGGTGGCCGACAGTGGAGTCTACACCTGTATTTTTCGTCATCTGATCTCATCTCATCCTCCTCAGCAGTTCACCATTGAGCTGGTTGTTGGTGAGTTTTTTTTATTTTTATTTTTTTATTATATTTAAAAGCATTGTTAGTAAGATGACAGGTTTAAGAGTCACTGATGAACTTTATTTATTTTCTGCACAAACGAGATGTGACGTGATTCAGGGAGTTTTTAAGGGAACATTGGGGAGAGAGAGAGAGACAGACAGACAGACAGAGAGAGAGGAAAGATGCCACAGGTCGGGTTTGAATCTGGTCCACCTGCTTCAAGGACTAAAGCCTGTGTACATGTGGAGTTCAAACTAACCACTTGTCCACCAGCATCCGGCTCTTTGACTCTTATTACAAACAAGTCTCCTCTCTCCTGCTGCAGCTTCAGCTGGTTTATAAAGTCAGAGACTGAAGCTTTGTATTCAGATTTTAGATGATTTAATATAACTGGATAAAATGTTACTTTCATAGTCTGAACATGAAGCATATCTGCTCTATATGTCATGTTAATAACATCACACACATTCTCTAACTTTATATATTTTCTTTTTTCTTTCAGAGTGCATCTTAAAGGACAGAACATCGGAGGAACCAGGTGAGTCCTGATGATGTCACCCTCTGCCTGTCACGCGCTCAGGTTGACCCCACAGACCTGATACCACTCAGGAATATTTAAAGTATTTCTAATTCACTTCAGTGGACATTATTCTTCAGTTTGTGACGTAAAGACTCACAACACGTCAGTTTAAAGGAATCAATCAAAGCTTTTTGTACGTTAATATAACCACCACACCTAGCAGCTCTGATGAAGGGGGTTCAGGTCAGGTGGTCTACAGGGTCCTTCAATATGTCAGCCTGCTGGGACAAATAATCGGATTTATCATTGAGACATGAATTTAGCTTCTCTATTCCTCCTTTTATAAACCTCTTTAATCAGATATGTGATGACCAGAGGATTCACATGATTACATTTCTGATGCTGTAAAGAACCTGAATAATTTCTTATTTATTCCCTGTTCACAGTTGCATGTCGAGAGCCGAGCCGAGCCGTTCAGGAGCTTCTCCTGAACCTAAAGTGGAGTGGAGGGACAGTTCTGGAAACATCCTTCATGCTGAAGAACCACAAGTCACTAAAAATGAAGATGGCAGCTACCACATCATCCTCCAAACGACTGTGACCAAGACCGACACCTACAGCTGTGTGGTCACACAGGACGCCATCTGTCATCAGATCAACTCTAGCAACTATGTGTACATCCAAGGTGAGATTCTCCTTCATAATAATTAAATGTGTCTTTGTTTTAGCGTGCTCAGACTCAGGTCAGAGTGATTCAGCTCAAAGCAGTGTATACAGGGATTCAGTCCCATTGAGCCATCAGGTAAATGTGTCCACCTGAGAGCAACGTTCAAATCTAAACTGGGACTCTGTTTGATGAATCACCAGTGACAGGAGAGATAATGAACTGGGACCATTGAGAAATCACCAAAGTCCCAGTGAGCTGTAGTGAATATATCTATATATACCGTAAATTCCGGACTATAAGCCGCTACTTTTTTGTCACATTTTGAACACTGCAGCTTTTACAAGGATGCGGCTTATTTATGGATTTTTGTTGGGGGACAATGAGCTTCTGCCGCAAGAACATTTCACTTCGTCACGTCGGATCTTAATATCAGTCATTTTGCGTTCATGCACGCACCATCATCATGGAAAACACATGGAGAAATACATATGATGCAGCTTTCAAGTTAAAGGCGATTGACCTGGCTGTCAAAGGAAATAGAGCTGCTGCACGTAAAGTTGACATTGACAGCGACAACAAAAAAGAGACTGAGGAAGTGAGTAATGAAGTCATTCTGAGGCAGTGAATGGATGGACTTTTTCTTGTGAAATGTATTACTGTATTAAGGTAATCTTTTTCGTCAGCCGTGTTACAGACATGTTCGATAAAGGATTTCCAGTAGGCTTCGTATTTGCAGATGTTACCGTTAGCCTATGTATTTAATTAAAAGTTAAAACAATGTTTTTGTGTCACGTCTTTCCGTGTAAATAGCTCTGTTACAATGTGGACACCTTCGGCTTATAATCAAGTGCAGCTTATATATGTTCAAATACATTTATTTACTTATTATTAGCCGGTGCGGCTTATATCCAGGTGCGCTCAATAGTCTGGAATTTACGGTATATATATAAATGACTGTCTACAAAATATGTTGCACAATATTAATTATTTCATATCAATAAAAAAAAAACCTCACATCAATTAGGTTCACAGATCTTGTCTGAATAGAACAGAAACGTCTGATTGGCTACAGACGATTCACTGCTGAATGTTTGAGAATCGAGCTTCACACAAGACAGTTTGTATGAAACGTAACCAGATCCAAATCTGTTTTTAATGAAAACTGTAAATACTTTTTATAGAAAAAAATAATATATTTTATTTGTTTGATGGCGCCTTTCCCTCCCCTGTCCTGTTCACCCTGTATACCTCTGACTTCCAGTATAACTCTGAGCTCTGCCACATGCAGAAATACTCGGACGACACTGCGATAGTTGGTTGTGTCAGGGATGGACAGGAGGAGGAGTACAGGAGCCTGATCGAGGACTTTGTGACGTGGTGCAGTGCCAACCATCTGCAACTAAACACCTCCAAGACCAAAGAGATGGTGGTGGACTTCCGAAGGAACAAACCACATCTAGAACCTGTTTCCATCGGGGGGTTCGACGTGGAGGTGGTCAGAACCTACGGGTATCTGGGGCTGCAACTGGATGACAAGCTGGACTGGTCGCCTAACATGGACACTACCTGCAGGAAGGGACAGAGTCGTCTGTACTTCCTGAGAAGGCTGGGGTCCTTCAACATCTGCAAAAAGCTGCTGCAGATGTTCTACCAGTCTGTGGTGTCCAGCGTCCTCTTCTACGCCGTGGTGTGCTGGGGAGGAAGCTGCAAGAAGAGGGACGCAGCACGCCTGGACAGACTGGTGAGGAGGGCCGGCTCTGTGGTGGGTACAGAGCTGGACTCACTGGTGACAGTGGTAGAGAGGAGGACTCTGGACAAAATGCTCTCCATCACGTCCCTGAACCTTTTAGTTCTATGAAGAGAAGTCCCTGAACCTTTTAGTTCTATGAAGAGAAGTCCCTGAACCTTTTAGTTCTATGAAGAGAAGTCCCTGAACCTTTTAGTTCTTGGAAGAGAAGTCCCTGAACCTTTTAGTTCTTGGAAGAGAAGTCCCTGAACCTTTTAGTTCCTGAAGAGATGTCCCTGAACCTTTTAGTTCCTGAAGAGAAGTCCCTGAACCTTTTAGTTCTGGGGATCTTTGATGGAAAAGGGTCTTTAGAAACATCAGCTCCTCATCAAACCTGGACTACTTTCAGCTTCTACTCACTGTGGAGGACAGCTCTCCCAACTAAACACATATCAAGACTGTATACCCAGCACTACAACATGTTGATGCTCCATTCACTGACTTTACTGTTTTCATGGAAACGAACTGATTCACTCTCATGTTTGTGTTTCATTTCAAGTGACGGTGAAAGAAGACAGTTATGCTGTGTTACCGTGTTCCCTCAGCACCAAGGAGAACATCCAGACCACGGTCTTTGACTGGAAGAAAGGCGGTCAGGATGTGTTCTTTTACAATGGAAGAGATTTTAACAGTCAGCTTGAAGGTCGAGTGTCACATTTTAACGAGGAGCTGAAGAACGGTAACGCCTCCATAAAGATCAGGAAGACGAAGGTGGCCGACAGTGGAGTCTACACCTGTATTTTTCGTCATCTGATCTCATCTCATCCTCCTCAGCAGTTCACCATTGAGCTGGTTGTTGGTGAGTTTTTTTTATTTTTATTTTTTTATTATATTTAAAAGCATTGTTAGTAAGATGACAGGTTTAAGAGTCACTGATGAACTTTATTTATTTTCTGCACAAACGAGATGTGACGTGATTCAGGGAGTTTTTAAGGGAACATTGGGGAGAGAGAGAGAGACAGACAGACAGACAGAGAGAGAGGAAAGATGCCACAGGTCGGGTTTGAATCTGGTCCACCTGCTTCAAGGACTAAAGCCTGTGTACATGTGGAGTTCAAACTAACCACTTGTCCACCAGCATCCGGCTCTTTGACTCTTATTACAAACAAGTCTCCTCTCTCCTGCTGCAGCTTCAGCTGGTTTATAAAGTCAGAGACTGAAGCTTTGTATTCAGATTTTAGATGATTTAATATAACTGGATAAAATGTTACTTTCATAGTCTGAACATGAAGCATATCTGCTCTATATGTCATGTTAATAACATCACACACATTCTCTAACTTTATATATTTTCTTTTTTCTTTCAGAGTGCATCTTAAAGGACAGAACATCGGAGGAACCAGGTGAGTCCTGATGATGTCACCCTCTGCCTGTCACGCGCTCAGGTTGACCCCACAGACCTGATACCACTCAGGAATATTTAAAGTATTTCTAATTCACTTCAGTGGACATTATTCTTCAGTTTGTGACGTAAAGACTCACAACACGTCAGTTTAAAGGAATCAATCAAAGCTTTTTGTACGTTAATATAACCACCACACCTAGCAGCTCTGATGAAGGGGGTTCAGGTCAGGTGGTCTACAGGGTCCTTCAACATGTCAGCCTGCTGGGACAAATAATCGGATTTATCATTGAGACATGAATTTAGCTTCTCTATTCCTGCTTTTATAAACCTCTTTAATCAGATATGTGATGACCAGAGGATTCACATGATTACATTTCTGATGCTGTAAAGAACCTGAATAATTTCTTATTTATTCCCTGTTCACAGTTGCATGTCGAGAGCCGAGCCGAGCCGTTCAGGAGCTTCTCCTGAACCTAAAGTGGAGTGGAGGGACAGTTCTGGAAACATCCTTCATGCTGAAGAACCACAAGTCACTAAAAATGAAGATGGCAGCTACGACATCATCCTCCAAACGACTGTGACCAAGACCGACACCTACAGCTGTGTGGTCACACAGGACGCCATCTGTCATCAGATCAACTCTAGCAACTATGTGTACATCCAAGGTGAGATTCTCCTTCATAATAATTAAATGTGTCTTTGTTTTAGCGTGCTCAGACTCAGGTCAGAGTGATTCAGCTCAAAGCAGTGTATACAGGGATTCAGTCCCATTGAGCCATCAGGTAAATGTGTCCACCTGAGAGCAACGTTCAAATCTAAACTGGGACTCTGTTTGATGAATCACCAGTGACAGGAGAGATAATGAACTGGGACCATTGAGAAATCACCAAAGTCCCAGTGAGCTGTAGTGAATATATCTATATATACCGTAAATTCCGGACTATAAGCCGCTACTTTTTTGTCACATTTTGAACACTGCAGCTTTTACAAGGATGCGGCTTATTTATGGATTTTTGTTGGGGGACAATGAGCTTCTGCCGCAAGAACATTTCACTTCGTCACGTCGGATCTTAATATCAGTCATTTTGCGTTCATGCACGCACCATCATCATGGAAAACACATGGAGAAATACATATGATGCAGCTTTCAAGTTAAAGGCGATTGACCTGGCTGTCAAAGGAAATAGAGCTGCTGCACGTAAAGTTGACATTGACAGCGACAACAAAAAAGAGACTGAGGAAGTGAGTAATGAAGTCATTCTGAGGCAGTGAATGGATGGACTTTTTCTTGTGAAATGTATTACTGTATTAAGGTAATCTTTTTCGTCAGCCGTGTTACAGACATGTTCGATAAAGGATGTCCAGTAGGCTTCGTATTTGCAGATGTTACCGTTAGCCTATGTATTTAATTAAAAGTTAAAACAATGTTTTTGTGTCACGTCTTTCCGTGTAAATAGCTCTGTTACAATGTGGACACCTTCGGCTTATAATCAAGTGCAGCTTATATATGTTCAAATACATTTATTTACTTATTATTAGCCGGTGCGGCTTATATCCAGGTGCGCTCAATAGTCCGGAATTTACGGTATATATATAAATGACTGTCTACAAAATATGTTGCACAATAGTAATTATTTCATATCAATAAAAAAAAAAACCTCACATCAATTAGGTTCACAGATCTTGTCTGAATAGAACAGAAACGTCTGATTGGCTACAGACGATTCACTGCTGAATGTTTGAGAATCGAGCTTCACACAAGACAGTTTGTATGAAACGTAACCAGATCCAAATCTGTTTTTAATGAAAACTGTAAATACTTTTTATAGAAAAAAATACCGTAAATTCCGGACTATTGAGCGCACCTGGATATAAGCCGCACCGGCTAAAAATAAGTAAATAAATGTATTTGTACATATATAAGCCGCACTTGATTATAAGCCGCAGGTGTTCACGTTATAACAAGAGCTATTTACACGGAAAGACGTGACACAAAAACATTGTTTTAACTTTTAATTAAATACGTAGGCTACCGGTAACATCCGCAAATACAAAGCCTTTATCAAACAGTGTCTGTAACACGGCTGATGAAAAAGATTACCGTAATACAGTAATACATTTCACAAGAAAAAGTCCATCCATTCAGTGACAAAGAATGACTTCATCACTCACTTCCTCAGTCTCTGTTGTCGCTGTAAGTGTTAACTCTACGTGCAGCAGCTCTATGAGCTTCTTTGACAGCCAGGTCGATCGCCTTTAACGTGAAAGCTGCATCATATGTATTTCTCCGTGTGTTTTCCATGATGAGGGTGCGTGCATGAAGCGCAAAATGACTGATATTAAGATCCGAT
Organism: Symphodus melops; assembly: GCF_947650265.1. NCBI lineage: Eukaryota > Metazoa > Chordata > Actinopteri > Labriformes > Labridae > Symphodus > Symphodus melops. The sequence continues at coordinate 8,758,873 of NC_136695.1, read as the reverse complement.
GTGACGAGGTCAAATGTTTTTGCGGCAGGAGCTCATTGTCCCGCAAGAAAAATCCATAAATAAGCCGCATCGTTGTAAAAGCCGCAGTGTTCAAAACGTGACAAAAAAGTAGCGGCTTATAGTCCGGAATTTACGGTAATATATTTTATTTGTTTGATGGCGCCTTTCCCTCCGCTGTCCTGTTCACCCTGTATACCTCTGACTTCCAGTATAACTCTGAGCTCTGCCACATGCAGAAATACTCGGACGACACTGCGATAGTTGGTTGTGTCAGGGATGGACAGGAGGAGGAGTACAGGAGCCTGATCGAGGACTTTGTGACGTGGTGCAGTGCCAACCATCTGCAACTAAACACCTCCAAGACCAAAGAGATGGTGGTGGACTTCCGAAGGAACAAACCACATCTAGAACCTGTTTCCATCGGGGGGGTCGACGTGGAGGTGGTCAGGACCTACGGGTATCTGGGGCTGCAACTGGATGACAAGCTGGACTGGTCGCCTAACATGGACACTACCTGCAGGAAGGGACAGAGTCGTCTGTACTTCCTGAGAAGGCTGGGGTCCTTCAACATCTGCAAAAAGCTGCTGCAGATGTTCTACCAGTCTGTGGTGTCCAGCGTCCTCTTCTACGCCGTGGTGTGCTGGGGAGGAAGCTGCAAGAAGAGGGACGCAGCACGCCTGGACAGACTGGTGAGGAGGGCCGGCTCTGTGGTGGGTACAGAGCTGGACTCACTGGTGACAGTGGTAGAGAGGAGGACTCTGGACAAAATGCTCTCCATCATGTCCCTGAACCTTTTAGTTCTATGAAGAGAAGTCCCTGAACCTTTTAGTTCTATGAAGAGAAGTCCCTGAACCTTTTAGTTCTATGAAGAGAAGTCCCTGAACCTTTTAGTTCTTGGAAGAGAAGTCCCTGAACCTTTTAGTTCTTGGAAGAGAAGTCCCTGAACCTTTTAGTTCCTGAAGAGATGTCCCTGAACCTTTTAGTTCCTGAAGAGAAGTCCCTGAACCTTTTAGTTCTGGGGATCTTTGATGGAAAAGGGTCTTTAGAAACATCAGCTCCTCATCAAACCTGGACTACTTTCAGCTTCTACTCACTGTGGAGGACAGCTCTCTCAATTAAACACATATCAAGACTGTATACCCAGCACTACAACATGTTGATGCTCCATTCACTGACTTTACTGTTTTCATGGAAACGAACTGATTCACTCTCATGTTTGTGTTTCAGTTCAAGTGACGGTGAAAGAAGACAGTTATGCTGTGTTACCGTGTTCCCTCAGCACCAAAGAGAACATCCAGACCACGGTCTTTGACTGGAAGAAAGGCGGTCAGGATGTGTTCTTTTACAATGGAAGAGATTTTAACAGTCAGCTTGAAGGTCGAGTGTCACATTTTAACGAGGAGCTGAAGAACGGTAACGCCTCAAGATCAGGAAGACGAAGGTGGCCGACAGTGGAGTCTACACCTGTATTTTTCGTCATCTGATCTCATCTCATCCTCCTCAGCAGTTCACCATTGAGCTGGTTGTTGGTGAGTTTTTTTTATTTTTATTTTTTTATTATATTTAAAAGCATTGTTAGTAAGATGACAGGTTTAAGAGTCACTGATGAACTTTATTTATTTTCTGCACAAACGAGATGTGACGTGATTCAGGGAGTTTTTAAGGGAACATTGGGGAGAGAGAGAGAGACAGACAGACAGACAGACAGACAGACAGACAGACAGACAGACAGACAGACAGACAGACAGACAGACAGAGAGAGGACAGATGCCACAGGTCGGGTTTGAATCTGGTCCACCTGCTTCAAGGACTAAAGCCTGTGTACATGTGGAGTTCAAACTAACCACTTATCCACCAGCATCCGGCTCTTTGACTCTTATTACAAACAAGTCTCCTCTCTCCTGCTGCAGCTTCAGCTGGTTCATAAAGTCAGAGACTGAAGCTTTGTATTCAGATTTTAGATGATTTAATATAACTGGATAAAATGTTACTTTCATAGTCTGAACATGAAGCATATCTGCTCTATATGTCATGTTAATAACATCACACACATTCTCTAACTTTATATATTTTCTTTTTTCTTTCAGAGTGCATCTTAAAGGACAGAACATCGGAGGAACCAGGTGAGTCCTGATGATGTCACCCTCTGCCTGTCACGCGCTCAGGTTGACCCCACAGACCTGATGCCACTCAGGAATATTTAAAGTATTTCTAATTCACTTCAGTGGACATTATTCTTCAGTTTGTGACGTAAAGACTCGCAACACGTCAGTTTAAAGGAATCAATCAAAGCTTTTTGTACGTTAATATAACCACCACACCTAGCAGCTCTGATGAAGGGGGTTCAGGTCAGGTGGTCTACAGGGTCCTTCAACATGTCAGCCTGCTGGGACAAATAATCTGATATATCATTGAGACATGAATTTAGCTTCTCTATTCCTCCTTTTATAAACCTCTTTAATCAGATATGTGATGACCAGAGGATTCACATGATTACATTTCTGATGCTGTAAAGAACCTGAATAATTTCTTATTTATTCCCTGTTCACAGTTGCATGTCGAGAGCCGAGCCGTTCAGGAGCTTCTCCTGAACCTAAAGTGGAGTGGAGGGACAGTTCTGGAAACATCCTTCATGCTGAAGAACCACAAGTCACTAAAAATGAAGATGGCAGCTACCACATCATCCTCCAAACGACTGTGACCAAGACCGACACCTACAGCTGTGTGGTCACACAGGACGCCATCTGTCATCAGATCAACTCTAGCAACTACACTCAACAAAAATATAAACGCAACACTTTTGTTTTTGCTCCCATTTGTCATGAGATGGACTCAAAGATCTAAAATTCATTCCAGATACACAATATTACCATTTCTCTCAAACATTGTTCATAAATCTGTCTAAATGTGTGATAGTGAGCACTTTTGCTTTGCTGAGACAATCCATCCCACCTCACAGGTGTGCCACATCAAGATGCTCATCAGACACCATGATTAGTGCATAGGTGTACCTTAGACTGTCCACAATAAAAGGCCACCCTGAAATGTGCAGTTTTTGCTTTATTGAGGGTCTGGGGACTCAGAACCAGTCAGTATCTGGTGTGACCACCATTTGCCTCATGCAGTGCAACACATCTTCTTCGCATAGAGTTTATCAGATTGTCAATTGTGGCCTGTGGAATGTTGGTCCACTCCTCTTCAATGGCTGTGCGAAGTTGCTGGATATTAGTGGGAACTGGTACGCGCTGTCGTATACGCCGGTCAAGCACATCCCAAACATGCTCAATGGGTGACATGTCCGGTGAGTATGCTGGCCATGCAAGAACTGGGACATTTTCAGCTTCCAAGAATTGTGTACAGATCCTTGCAACATGGGGCCGTGCATTATCTTGCTGAAACATGAGGTGATGTTCATGGATGTATGGCACAACAATGGGCCTCAGGATCTCATCACGGTATCTCTGTGCATTCAAAATGCCATCAATAAAATGCACCTGTGTTCTTCGTCCATAACAGATGCCTGCCCATACCATAACCCCACCACCACCATGGGCCACTCGATCCACAACATTGACATCAGCAAAGCGCTCACCCACACGACGCCACACACGCTGTCTGCCATCTGCCCTGAACAATGTAAACCGAGATTCATCCGTGAAGAGAACACCTCTCCAACGTGCCAGACGCCATCGAATGTGAGCATTTGCCCACTCAAGTCTGTTACGGCGACGATCTGGAGTCAGGTTAAGACCCCGATGAGGACGACGAGCATGCAGTTGAGCTTCCCTGAGACGGTTTCTGACAGTTTGTGCAGAAATTCTTTGGTTATGCAAACCAATTGTTTCAGCAGCTGTCTGAGTAGCTGGTCTCAGACGATCTTGGAGGTGAACCTGCTGGATGTGGAGGTCCTGGGCTGGTGTGGTTACACGTGGTCTGCGGTTGTGAGGCCGGTTGGATGTACTGCCATATTCTCTGAAACGCCTTTGGAGACGGCTTATGGTGGAGAAATGAACATTCAATGCCCGAGCAACAGATCTGGTTGACATTCCTGCTGTCAGCATGCCAATTGCACGCTCCCTCAATGCTTGCGCCATCTGTGGCATTTTGCTGTGAGACAAAACTGCACATTTCAGGGTGGCCTTTTATTGTGGACAGTCTAAGGTACACCTATGCACTAATCATGGTGTCTGATGAGCATCTTGATGTGGCACACCTGTGAGGTGGGATGGATTGTCTCAGCAAAGCAAAAGTGCTCACTATCACACATTTAGACAGATTTATGAACAATGTTTGAGAGAAATGGTAATATTGTGTATCTGGAATGAATTTTAGATCTTTGAGTCCATCTCATGACAAATGGGAGCAAAAACAAAAGTGTTGCGTTTATATTTTTGTTGAGTATATGTGTACATCCAAGGTGAGATTCTCCTTCATAATAATTAAATGTGTCTTTGTTTTAGCGTGCTCAGACTCAGGTCAGAGTGAAGCTGAATTGGGACAGCAGTTGTCGCGCCGATGTGACGTAATCGGTCTTAAACATAGACTGTAAAAATAAAAAAATGCAGCCCACGAAGGCTGCAACCTCTGGAATGGGACACAGCCTTTGAATCAACAAAAAGTGATTTAAAATGTGTGAAAGTCTTTGATTCTGCCTTTAAAAATAAATGTTTGTAATTTAAATACATTTTATACAGTTTTTATAAATTACTTACACCTCTACAAATATTTAAATCAAGTTTTTGTGATTCGTTTATGTCCCACTGTTGCTCACGTTACGTAACGGTTAACTTCCGTACATGCTCTGATATGCTCAGGCAGTCAAATTGATTGCTTTGGGCTTTGTCATAGCGTTGACTTCTCATTGGCACAAGGGTCTCTAGAAACATCAGCTCCTCATCAAACCTGGACTACTTTCAGCTTCTACTAACTGTGGAGGACAGCTCTCTCAACTAAACGCATATCAAGACTGTATACCCAGCACTACAACATGTTGATGCTCCATTCACTGACTTTACTGTTTTCATGGAAACGAACTGATTCACTCTCATGTTTGTGTTTCAGTTCAAATGACGGTGAAAGAAGACAGTTATGCTGTGTTACCGTGTTCCCTCAGCACCAAGGAGAACATCCAGACCAGTTTTTAAGGGAACATTGGGGAGAGAGAGAGAGACAGACAGACAGAGAGAGAGGAAAGATGCCACAGGTTGGGTTTGAATCTGGTCCACCTGCTTCAAGGACTAAAGCCTGTGTACATGTGGAGTTCAAACTAACCACTTGTCCACCAGCATCCGACTCTTTGACTCTTATTACAAACAAGTCTCCTCTCTCCTGCTGCAGCTTCAGCTGGTTTATAAAGTCAGAGACTGAAGCTTTGTATTCAGATTTTAGATGATTTAATATTACTGGATAAAATGTTACTTTCATAGTCTGAACATGAAGCATATCTGCTCTATATGTCATGCTAATAACATCACACACATTCTCTAACTTTATATATTTTCTTTTTTCTTTCAGAGTGCATCTTAACATGTTGACATTCTTTACATTACCATATATTTTTGCCTCTCGATGTAACAGTTTTAGTTTGTTTATGCTGATTGGATGTTACAAGGCAGACACATGTTCATATCATCAGGAGAAAGTAAAGACTCTGAGGGTTCATGTAGTGTGTTAGCCTTTCTTGAATCCTCGATTCAGGACGTGTGATAAATGATTTATCAGACAAAAAAGTTTTCTTTTGTTTTTTTTTCTTTATTTCCATTTTTGGTTGAAATGTTCAGGATATTTGACTCAACTTGTCTATAATATCTGTATGAAGCATGTCCAGCAGGTGTCCACAGAGCGCTCTTAAACTTTTATAAAGTTACCAAAATAAGATAATTCACCACACTTTAGCTGTGTCCCATTCCAGAGGTTGCAGCCTTCGGAGGGCGTGGCCTTCGCGGTCCACGAAGGCACGTCCTCCGTGGACCGCGAAGGCTGATCCACGTGGTCTCCGAAATGAGACGGTCTGGTCTTCCTACTTGCGTCACTAACTGTTCGGTCTCCTAGCAACCCTGAGAGTGTCCGTTTTTTGATTGTACCATTTCATCAACACAACTCAACCGCAAACACCTAATTTTTATATTTATATTTATTTTATATATACAATGGAGCCAGGAGATACAATGAATTTATTTGTTTTGATAGTACAGTTTTTTATGATTCTGAAAAAGAGAGAGAGGGAGAATTATATGCGCCGACGTGTGCTTTATCTCCGGCTGAGTCAGCACCATGGACAGGTGAGTTTACCTTCAGATTGGTTAACATGTTTGTACTTTAGCTTTAATTTGATCCTTAACTTTAAGCTTAGTTAGTTAACAACAACAACAACAACAAACGTAGTTTATATGGCTTATCAATCAATAAACCTTTAGTTGTATAGTGCCAATTAATTCACAAGTGTTATCTCTAGCGCTATCTAAAGACAAAAAGCAGGTATCTCAGCTTTTCCACATTTAATCAAGTTATTGTTTATAATGAATTTCCTTCTCTGTGTTTTCCCAATAGGCTAATCCTCGTACATACTGCAGGATAAACCTGAGCATACCTGTGCTGGACAGGTTTTTCAACCAGCAGGAAGACACACGGCCTGATTTCCGGCTTAGCAGGGAGGCTCTGCAAGTGCTGCTGGGCCTTCTCTACCAGGATCAGAGACACGGATGGGGTGCTACAATTGAGACCCTGGTGTTCCTCTTCTGGCTGGCAAGTGGAACATCGTACAGGGTGGTCTCCAGAGCCTTTGGGATTCCTCGTTCCACTGTCCACCGCATCGTTCACAGGATGACTGAGGAGGTGGTGGCCATTCGCCACCAGGTCATCCACTTCCCCACCACTCCTCAAGACCTGGAGGCAGTTTCCCGTGGGTTTGCAGGGCTGGCGAGACACAGGGCCTTCAGAGGAGCAGCTGGAGCGATAGACGGCTACCATGTCCGCATCAAGCCACCGGGCGGCCCTGATGGTCAGTGCTATGGGAACAGAAAACTATTCCCTTCCATCATCCTGCAGGCTGTTTGTGACCATCAGGGCCGTTTCAAGGACACGTATGTGGGCTGGCCTGGGTCTGTGCATGATGCACGAGTGCTCAGGCACAGCCCACTCTACAGGCGTGGACTCTACCCTCCTCCAGGGCAGTTCATCCTGGCAGACGGGGGGTACCCGTGCCTCCAACACCCACTTCCCCTCATCACTCCCTACAAACAGCCTGTACGAGGTGTGGGAGCCCAGCGCTTCAACGTCTGTCACTCCAGGGCACGCTCCATTATAGAGCATGCTTTTGGGATGATGAAGACGAGGTTCCGTGCCATCTTCCTGCAAGCGCTGGAGGTGCACCACACCTTTGTACCACATGTAAGTAATCATTTAATAGGATATTTTACAATTGTTAATAACAATAAATCAAACGGGAGGATTTATTTTTCAGGTGCTATAATCTTTTCCTTTATTTATCATTTACTATTTCAGGTCATAACAGCATGTGCCATCCTCCACAACATCTGCCTCGGGGCAGGTGACATCGTGGCCCCAGAGGATGAGGCTGAGGAGGATGGGGCAGAGGATGAGGGGGAGGACGGTTTGGAGGCAGTCAGTGGTGCTCCCTGGCGGGACCAGCTGTCTGCAGAGATGTCTGCCCTGGAGGAGGTACCACCAGACCACCAATATTTGTGACATGGCAGCCGTCAATCGAGTCAGTCCTGCAAACCCGGTCATTGGACGATGCGGTGGACAGTGTAGAATCCCAAACACTCTGGAGACCACCACTTGCCAGCCAGAAGAGTGTCTCCATTTCCTGGTAGAAGGCCCAGCAGCATTAAAATCAGGCCGTGTTTCCGGCTGTCCAGCACAGGCAGAGCCAGGTTTATCCTGTAGTATACTTTTTGTTTTTAATCAAAATAAATGTAAATAACAGATTAATGTACATAATATATTGATATTAAGATTTTAAATTACATTGATTTTACTTTTGTTTTTTTTATTTATTAATAAATCAAAGTTCAATTTATATTCTGCTGGTGGTTTTCATTGTAGCTATACCAGTTCATGTTGATAATTGACACAATAGAGGTTACATTTTGGACAGTATAATACTGTGAAACATGGTTACAATAATACTCTTCATACGGATACAAGAATCATGGTTTTGATCAGAAAGATCACAATCAGAAAGTCCATTTCCCTGTAGTGCCAGACTAAGTGTGGTATTTTATACGGAAGCTCTGAGGATTGGATTAAGTGAAAACGCAGATGCTTCAAGATATCCTTACCTTGTTGTCCTGTGAGAAACTATGATCAGCGGCTCCTCCTCCTGGTCTCCCACTGCCGCGCTGGGCCCTGAAGTGTCCTCAGGGATGGAGGCGATTAGGACTGGGGGTGAAGTGGAATGCTTCTGTCCCAACACCTCATCCATGAGGACAAACCAGGGCCAAGTTGTGGCAGTGGGTTTCCCACTCACGCCCTCACCTGACCCTGGACACTTGCAATCCTAAGGCAGAGGAAATCAATCATGGCAGTTGACTACAACAACAATAACAGCAGTAAACACAAATGTTATCAATTTGTATGGATAGAACAAATATAAATTACATTTCAATGCATAGATTACATACTTTGTATTTCTTTTCCAGGTTGTCCCATTTCTTTTTTGCCTGCATAGGTGACACACTGCCATCCAGGCCCATTGTCTGTAAAATAGTTCTTAATACAGAGATAACAGAAAAAAGAAATCATGTTAGCACAGGGGTGAAAACTCGCACACATCCCTCTGACATTATTTTAGATTTAAAAAGTCATCAGTTTTCATTATTTACTGGGTGCCTTATTATTGTGGCCTTTATGATGAGGACCGATTACAGCTTTAAGTACAAGTACAATGGTGATAATACTGCCCGTTGTTTTTCTTAATTACCTCCAAGCAAAGCTGGCTGTGTGTTTGGCTCCTGTGAAAAGGTGATCGGTTTCCCCCGCAGCTGCATGAACTGAGCAGTATGCTCCTTGCTCCCTGAAATCAAACGAAAAATGTTTAACAAAAATAACGTTAAATTATGCTTCACTCTACCTGTAATGTTCTCTGTTGCATTAATAATGACAACTTTGTGGAGATTCACGTTGCCCTTTATTACCGTTCACTGTCACCATCACGTTCCATTGTATATCGTCATCCGAACTACAATACCCAGCATGCATTGCTACTTCCGCCTGGACTATGGTAAGTGTTGAGGGACAAACATGTTTCATTAATACAACACTACCAAACGTTTGAGCCAAACGTTGAAAAATGTTTAAGCAAAAATAACGTTAAATTATGCTTCACTCTAACAAACGTTTGAGCCAAACGTTGAAAAATGTTTAAGCAAAAATAACATTAAATCATGCTTCACTCTAACAAACGTTTGAGCCAAACGTTTAAAAACCGTTTGGCTACTGGAGTAATATTCAACTGAAAACCAGAGTTCACAACCTGCCTAAATGTTTTTAACTTGACCATTTGTGTGCGTGTCTGTTAACTGAACTAAAAACAAAGCAAGTTAAACTAATGTTAAGAGATGCAAAGTAAAATAAACTAATGTTATCTCAACAATCGTTAGGTCGAATTGATAGTTTAACGTTATCTAACGTAGCCAACCTTACAGTATTAATGTTACAGCTCCCGCATCATCAGTGAGCAGGAATCAACAGGTCGCAGGGCATACCAGGGGCCTTTCTCAGTTCCCTTATTTGCACCGAGTGTCCTCCGAGTTGTCTCCTCCACTTGCGTCTTAGTCCCGCCCACCACAGATGCACGGAGGAAACGAAGCCGAGGAGAGAGGACCGAGGAAATCAGCTTTAACACACGAGACGTCGTTTCCTCGACAGCGTCACATGACGCGACATCAGCTGATCACGTTCAGCTGTCAATCAGCCGAACAGCTGTTTATGTCCACACAAACACGCACTGTATTATTTCTCATCAAACACACACACTGTATTATTTCTCATCAAACACACACACTGTATTATTTCTCATCAAACACACAGTTACAGTGTTTAGTGTCTTTACCTGATAAAACACCTGAAGAACAACCTGCAGTCTACTCATAACCAAAAGGACAGTTTCTACTGACTAAAAGTTTTCATTTTGAATTGTCTATAATTATTGATTATTATTAAACAGTTTGGACTTAACCTAGCCTGTATTTAGACAACAAACTTTGTATTTTATAAACGGATATTTATGTGTCAGGATACTGAAAATGATTGATTAGAATCTAAAAGATGAAACGTTCAGAAGATAAATAAGTGAGAATATAAAACGGACTCCTCTTCATCACTCTTTTTAATCCCAGCTCATCACAGAGCGACTCTTTACAAACTCACTGATGTTCATCATCTGTTTAAATGTCCCATGCTCCGTTTAGCCTCTTTTTAATGTCCCTCTTTTCTCCCGTATTAAACTCTGCTCATGTTGAGAAGTTTCACTGAAGTCTGATCTGCTGCAGCGTCCAATCAGTGAGTGATATACGAGAAGGGGGCGTGTCTGTCAGGGAAAAGACTTCCGTGAAGTCAGCTCTCATGTCTCCTCGGTCATCGCTCCTCGGATCAGCCTCCTCTCTCCTCCGTTCGCTATTAGAGCTTTGGGACGATCCTCAACATGGCGGCTTTGGAACTACTTCCGGTTCGGCCGAGGACCGAGGACCGAGGAGACTGCAAATAAGGAAAGTGAGACGTACCCCAGGTATGCGCAGGTCTGGGTTGGGTTTGCCGTGGATGCCATTGTTGATGTTTACCGTTGCGCGCAATGCATCTTGGGAAGGGAAGGCTGCAAAGGATCCAACCGTTGAAGCCTCCAAAATCGGGGAAAGGAAGGCTGCATTCGAAGTAGCCGCTGAATTGGGACAGCAGTTGTCGCGCCGGTGTGACGTAATCGGTCTTAAACATAGACTGTAAAAATAAAAAAATGCAGCCCACGAAGGCTGCAACCTCTGGAATGGGACACAGCCTTTGAATCAACAAAAAGTGATTTAAAATGTGTGAAAGTCTTTGATTCTGCCTTTAAAAATAAATGTTTGTAATTTAAATACATTTTATACAGTTTTTATAAATTACTTACACCTCTACAAATATTTAAATCAAGTTTTTGTGATTCGTTTATGTCCCACTGTTGCTCACGTTACGTAACGGTTAACTTCCGTATATGCTCTGATATGCTCAGGCAGTCAAATTGATTGCCTTGGGCTTTGTCATAGCGTTGACTTCTCATTGGCACAAGCTAGCTGTCAATCAAAAGTTAAGGAGCGCACGAGTATAGATGCAATGGTTTAATTGGCTGATTCAGATGAAAGTCCGACAGGCTCGCGGCTCCAGTTCAAGAAAGACGCTGATTGGTTTGTTTGGTTGCTGGGCGTTTACTGATGGCAGAGATACCGAACATGATTGGTCCAAAGTTTGTTGACAGAAATAAGCTGTTTCGGTAGATTGACAAGCGAGCGTGAAACTAACCGGAGGACACGATGGACTATTCTTTAATGAATTTGTTATTCTACTTTAACACAAAGCAGCTGTTTTTGATCAGCGGAATGTTTTTTTAGTGAAATGAGCCTGAGTTTGTTTAAAATGTCTGGTTTTCAGTCTATAAATACATTTGAACGGTGGCTCGTCGCGAGAGCTTCTGAG